>NC_071513.1:31850000-34350000 GCF_027887155.1 Malaclemys terrapin pileata | reverse complement strand
AATAATCTTGACACGGATAACCTAACATGGACAATTTTTTCTAGAACTACATTATGTATAGTGCAACTTTTCTCCTGACTGCCCGGGGAAAGACATTTATGGGGATTAGCAGATTGTAATAAATGCGCCCCCACCACCACCACCAGTTCCTTTCCTTTCCTCCTTCATTCCCCCTCTTTTACTGAATATTCTGTACTGAGATAATTCTGATGTATCTACTTGAGTGTTCAGATGTCTCCTGATATACTGTAACTTTTATAGTACTTGGTATATTTCAGGCATGGGCACTATAGGTACGTCTACACTTACCGGAGGGTCCGGCGGCAGGCAATCGATGTTCTGGGATCAATTTATCGCGTCTGGTTAAGTGGGGCCAGTTTTGTTCAACATCTTCATTAATGATCTGGATGATGGGATGGATTGCACCCTCAGCAGTTTTACAGATGACACTAAGCTGGGGGGAGAGGTAGATACACTGGAGGGTAGGGATAGGGTCCAGAGTGACCTAGACAAATTGGAGAATTGGGCCAAAAGAAATATGATGAGGTTCAACAAGGACAAATGCAGAGTCCTGTACTTAGGACGGAAGAATCCCATGCACTGCTACAAGCTGGGGACCGACTGGCTAAGCAGCAATTCTGCAGAAAAGAACCTGGGGATTACAGTGGATGAGAAGCTGGATATGAGTCAACAGTGTGCCCTTGTTGCCAAGAAGGCTAACGGCATATTGGGCTGCATTAGTAGGAGCATTGCTAGCAGATCGAGGGAAGTGATTATTCTCCTCTATTCGGCACTGGTGAGGCCACATCTGGAGTACTGCATCCAGTTTTGGGCCCCCCCACTACAGAAAAGATGTGGACAAATTGGAAAGAGTCCAGCGGAGGGCAATGAAAATGATTAGGGGGCTGGGGCACATGACTTACGAAGAGAGAAACTGGGGTTATTTAGTCTGCAGAAGAGAAGAGTGAGGGGGGATTTGATAGCAGCCTTCAACTACCTGAAGGGGGGGGGCTCTAAAGAGGATGGAGTTAGGTTGTTCTCAGTGGTGGCAGATGATAGAACAAGAAGCAATGGTCTCAAGTTGCAGTGGGGAAGGTCTAGGTTGGATATTAGGAAAAACTATTTCAGTAGGAGAGTGGTGAGGCACTGGAATGGGTTACTTAGGGAGGTGGTCGAATCTACATCCTTAGAGGTTTTTAAGGCCTGGCTTGACACAACCCTAGCTGGGATGATTTAGTTGGGGTTGGTCCTGATTTGAGCAGGGGATTGGACTAGATGACCTCCAGAGGTCTCTTCCAACCCTAATCTTCAATGATTCTTCTATGATTCTATGAGGTTTTGTTAGATATCTACGTTTTGTCATTTATGTTCTTAAATATTTGTGCCTGCAACTCCCTGCATGAAAACTAGTTTGTGAGTGGAGAAGTTAAGGTCCATTTTAAAAATTAGGGCCAGAGTATATAATCTTTGTTTTTTCTCATATTTTGAAAAATGTCCCAAACTAGAAGATGATTCCAGAAGTATATAGGGAATAGTTGCAACATCATAAGAAATCCTTTTCAATAGCATTGTGCTGTGGGAGGCAGGACCATCTCTTGGAGTTGTTGTCTAGGAATATTTCCAGCCATATAAAAGTGCTCTCTCATCTCGTATTATCTGTGGTAATAGGAAGTGTCTTAAAACACTTCCAGTGTGAGAAGACAATGAATATTTTGTGAGCAGTCAGTAATTTTCTACCACTGCAGGTAAAACTGACCTCCAGGAGATAGTAGGATAGCTCTGTTCATTCAGATATGTGGAGTAGTGAAAAGAGACAGCGTAATGGTGGCACAGGGAAGTGACTCATTGTGTAAAAGTGAGGATTAACAACCAGATAGGCTGAGTTGTAGGCAGCACCTCATAGGTACACATGCCTCTAACATAAAGAATAGATACTAGAGGTGGTAGAGTCCCCTTAATTCAATGGGTTTCAAACTTTTTTAGGCTGATTACCCTTTCCAAATAATGTAGTCTACCACATAGCCCCATCTGGGATAGGGTCGTAATATACCTATGATTACATTGCCAAGTCTTACTAAATAAAATGTGTTGTCTGCCATAACAGGATTTTTCTTGCATACCTCCTGATGAGAGCTTGCATACCCCTAGGGGTATGTGACCCCAGTTTGAAAACCACTGCTAGTTTATATAGTCCAGCAGTCAATTCACCTAAATAACCAGAGCTAGACTTTTCAACACCATAAAGAACTATGTAGAATAGAAGCACCCACTGTGGTTCTGGGAAGGAAATAAAGAATCTACCTTCATGGCTTACATTTATACTATGTTCCTTAGTTAATTTAGTTTATGGTCAATATTTTCAAAAGTAGGAGGCTAAGATTAGGCTTCTAAATCTCTTGTTGGGCTCCAAGAATGGGACTTTCAAAAGTGACTACCCACTGAAGGCACCAGTCTCCCACTGAAAGTAAGTGGGAGGTGGGAGTCTAACTCACTGAGGTACTCATGAGTACCCTTAGCTCGCCTGATTTTCAAAAGCTCAGAGTGTACAGCAGCTCTTAGTGACCACTGGGCTTGGCACTTTTGAAAATCAGCATACGTGTTAGAAAGCTAAATAAGGCAGCAAGGAGCCTAAATTGTACTGCATCTCAGTGGGATTTGGAAGAAGGATTTAGGAGCATAGGTTTTATTGTCCTAAATTATGATGGCACTTTCGAAAATCCCACTTAGGCACCTCTGAAAATCACAGCCCAGAGTCCTAGTTAGGCTCCTATATTTTTATTTTTAGGAAGGATCTGAGCCTACTTCCAATTTAATCCTTCTCTCTGTTTCTGTAGAGACAGATCGTGCAGTCCTCAGATTAGTAAAACTCCCACTGAAACCAATGGAAGTTTTACCTCAGTGAGGCATGCAAGCCGTTAAGCAGCTTTCATGTGGGGGAAAAGACCACTTTGGAGAATTTGTTGGGCTTGAAGTTTTGCTATAGATATTAATCTGTACTAAAAACAAATGTATAAATCAGTTCTCATTCATGAAAAATTCAACAAAGATTTAATAATGGGGTGGAAATGGGTTAAGGAAGAACTATTCTCGCAATTGGCTTCAATGCCTCCAATACCATAGTTATTCTATGCACTCTTCTGGGCACTGTTATTTCCTATGTAAACACACGGGCTTTCAGAAATTGCCAATCTCTGTATTCATATCATGCTCATTACTGTGGTGTTTGTGTTCTAGACACAAAAACACAGAACACGTCCTTATTCATGTCTGGATTACTTTATGTGAAACCATTCTGCATTAATTCCACTCTTAGCTGAGATTCTATCCACAGAGATTTGACCTCTGTTGTGCTATAGCCACAATATCTTATCTTCCATGTGTTCATATAAACAATTGAAAATGGCAAATAAATTATTGAGGAGAGCAAAAATTGCATTTGAAGCAGCGACATCTGTAAGAATATATATTGCAAACATTAACTCCAGGTGATTACCAATAGATTGTTGCACATTTGTAACCATTTATGGTCAAAAGTTTATACACAGATTAAATATAGCAAAAAATGATAAAACTCATGTTGCTTCAAATTTACAGAAGAAAAGAGATTGAGAAATCCATTGTTATCCTGAACTCAGCTCATTGTGTCTGCATATTTGCAGTATGCATGGAGTACTACATGATGGGTCATGCTAAACTGAGAGTCTGAGATCCATGGAGGTACAATGCGTTGAATAAATAATAGAAGATTCAACTCTATCAGTTTGTGTAAAATGGTTAAAATATATTACTAAAATCAAACACAATGGAAATATAATATTCCTGCACACATACTCATTGGAGTTAAAAGTTGGGGAACTGAGTCAGATGTCAGCCCAGTTTAGGCTTGATCAATTTTTGACTTTATTTATACAATTTCAGACAGTATTATTTGTCTTTTATGGTGTCTGTACATATATGCCAGACAAATAATAACAGACAAGATGGAACTGATAAATGAGCACGTTACCACATTCCGGGATTCTGGGTAGTCCTTCCATCTTCCATGATAGTTGCTGCCTTCTCTGATTCCTTGGTCTGGTACTTTAGTCCCATCGTTCAGTTTTTGGGCCTTTGTTTCTGTAGTTTGGGCACATGTTTCTGCAGTTTGGGCACATGTTTAATACATTTCTACATTACAGATCATATAATTTTTATCCAATTGGCTTTTAACATATTAACACTTTGGCTTTTAGGTAACCTGTACATTATGCATGCACACGCTTCAATTATGCACCTTCTGCATGTTTCCTACTGGTTTTACAGTTTCTGGTCATGTGATTTTATGTCACCCTTCCCTGGATCTTCACCAAAAAAGGGCTTTTTGTTGGTACAGGCTTGTGTGTTTTTACCTCAAAGCTTCTAGCACAATGTTACCTTTGTTCTGTCAGCAATAACATAATTTTCAGCAGATCAGCAGTTCTATGTAAAAGAATTGGAAAACTACACTTAAGCCAGCAAGGCCTGGGCCTAAGTGTTACCTCATCTGTACTCATTCACTATCCATAATTACAAAATCATTAAAATATAAGTAACAAAGTTTTTAATTTTACCATTTAGCAATCCTTCTGTATTTTTCTAATTCAGTGTTATGAGTCAGTACATGTTATCCCCTTAGTCTAGTTGGGAAGGTGAGTGTGGAGAGAATGCTCCGATTCTTTAATGTCAACATTTCTTGTCCTTTTTAAACATGGGCTTTTCATTCAAAGTCCTTTTTTGGGGGGTGGGGGGACATTACAAAAACTTCATTAGCAATTTTCCTGTGAATGCATTTTGAGGGATGTCTCAATTTTAGGGCCACAATATTTAGTTGCTTTTAATGGTACCCCAACACACTCATACACATGCAAACCGACTCATTATTAATTATTATTATTACCGGGGTTATCTTGCATACATGAGAAAAAGGGGCACATTCAACCTTTATTGTTTATTTGTATTGTGGTAACACCTAAGGGCCCCAATCTGGATCAATCATTGTGCTAGGTGTTGTAGAAACCTAACAAAAAGATAGGACCTGCCCTGAAAAGTTTACAATCTAATTTCCACCTTAACCCTGTTTCTGAACTTTTTTTTTGGCTAAGTTTAAAGGACATAAATCATAAATCTTCCCTACTCCACCACTCTCTCAGGAGTAGTATGTCCCTATGCCTGACAGTATTCTGCCTGAACCCAATACCACTATGTTTGGTGCTGGCTCACTGTCAAGGCACCTCCAGATCCATGTGAAAGCCATGCTGCCACCTCCAGAGAAATGGATTGTGGAGATGTGTCATGCTCACCCATCTGGGCCAAATAATCTAAAATGCCTAGACTGGTTCAAGTATCTCTTTTGAGTCAGCCTCCTCCACTCCTCTCCCTCAGCACTGGGTGGCTGTATTTCAGGATATAAATTCAAGATCAGCTTGGAAGATGTTGCCTAATAGATAGATTAAGTTCTTTACTTGAGCACCATGAAAAGAATTGGAGGCGTTAAGGCATTTTGGGGACATCCACCTTAGGCAATCTTGAAACCCCCAACTGACAGGAGGCAAATTTTGTCTGAGATAACACCTCTCCTTTGCTAAATGTGCCAGTGTGTTAGTCCTGATGAGCAGGCCAGACACTTGGTTAGATTTCCTGGTGTGGAGGCTGGGAATTAGAGTGCAAGCATTGATGAAATTCTCTCTAAACCACTGGGTTTCCTTGACTTGAGTAATTCTAACCACCTAGGACAATGTTATATTGAAGAGTCAATGGGAGGGGATATTTCTAAGTCTCTGAGGTGGCCACCCCAGTTCCATGGGAAAGAATACAACAACCTATAATATCCATTTCCTAATAGGCCCCACTATTTTAACTTTCTTTTGTATTTTACCTTAAATATATATTTAAGTTACTACAAAATGTTAAAAAACCTAGATAGGAAGACCTCTCTATCTTTGGTGATAATGGTAGAAGTCAGAAATGGTAATATTCTCAGGGTTCAGTGACAGGGCCAAATCAAATGAAAGACACTTCATGAATAAATCCAGGTTTAAATCTAAAGCCCTTAACAATTTCTGTGGTGTCCCAACCATTTTCCTGGGCCATGTCCCAGCCTGGAAAGTCGGTTTAGAAAAGAAGAATAGATCTGTGCAATGCCGTCCTCACCATTCCCAAGCATCCAAATTACAGGGGATGTATCAAGTACCTATGAATAAGTAATGTGTCAGTGGAAGGTAATAGTGTTGGAATTGCCATTGACCACAAAGGCTTCTCATTGTGGTTGAGAGAGCAGTATTTAAACTTCTCAGGTATCTGGGGGTGAAAATGATATCTGGGTTACTATACTCAGAAGAGCTCCTATGTCTGTATATCTTTGGCCAGGGTCAATATCAAGGTCTCTTCTGTTTCTGGTAAATATTAGCACCTTCTCCCTGTTAGACTTTACTGTTGTCAACTTCAATGGGATTTATGGTTTCTCAGAACTGCTGGTGGGTGCCTAAATGTGGATTTAAAAATCTAACTTTGTGCAATCAGGTTTGAAAATTTGGGGCTAGAATCTATGCAGAAAACCTCTAGTGAGGCCCATGTGAAAGTTGGAAAGTATCTAGTAAAATAATGCCCTCACCCTTTATCAAGGACCTCTTACCTCATCCATAAAAAAGCAGCCTGGCCACTGGACAATATAGAAAAACAAGGCTGGGCTGGGGGAGTATTCACATTTCAATGGCACACTCCCCTCCTCTAGAGAGAGGCTGAGACAAAGTAGAACGCACTGAGAGTTAATACTTTCCTCTGCTGCATCACAAAGTAGAGGAGGAGCCCTGCAGTCAACAGCAATATGGCTACTGATGATGTCATGGTTACAGAGAGTGGCCAGTAGTGGAGTTAAGGGCAAGCCCTTACGTACATCTGGAGGGATCGAATGGGAGTGGTGGGTCTGGATCCCCATGAATCCTTTGCCTCTGGTGCCTTTTGGTCTCAACCTCTGGCCCCTTTGCATCTCCATTGTAACAATCTATGTGGAATTTGGAGGGAGCACAGGTTGTTTGCAGGAGGGAAGAGTTTGGGGGAGGCACCAAGAAGTCAGCTGATATGTACACAGCTGGGATGTTAGCTGCAGAAGCAGTATCTCTGCAAATAGTTCTCTGAATAAAGAGCCAGTTTAGTTTTAGAAACATGGAATCCCACCTCTCATGTTGTTACCCATCATGTGGTACATGAAACACTCATGGTCCTGCAGACCAGAAATGAGGAGTGTGCAAACTACATGGTTCGAATCATTGGCATTTACTTGGTCTCGCTCCGTTGACCTTTGGCAGACAGATAACGTGGACATATAGCCTCTGCTCCTGCAGAATCAGACAGTGAACTGCAAAAGTGACAGATCTACTAATCATAGTCCACCAGAATGTAGTGTTACCAATTCTTGCGATTATCACGTCTTGCAATATTTGGTATTTTTCTGGCATCATTTGAATACATGGGAATTTCAGCTTTAATTTAAGAGTGTTTAGCCCTCTTGGTTGCAGAGTAAAGCTTGGAAATGAGAACTGAGTGCAGCCTAAAGTTTCTAAAACCAGAAGCCAAATAAAAAGAGCCCAACATTTATTATTTCTAAGATAATCTCATGATTTTCTAAACTGAGCTCATGATTTTGTGGCCCTGACTCAGAATATTTTTTAATGCTTGGATCTGGCAGTAATGACTCTGGGAGGGAAAGGAGTACATGCATGCACTGGAACAGAGAAACATGGAGACATCTCACCTCTTATCAGTTGTGTTTTCTTGCTCCATTTTGCCCTGTAGAAGATTGAAAAGATATGCAGAGCTGTGGAACTTTGAAGATGCCTAAAAATAAGCCTTTATGGCTGTTGAAGGAGGCCTTCCTTACCCACAAGGGCCACTGTCAAAAGCTAGGCCGTCTGCTGGAGCTGCAACCGTTGTAAGTCCCTCAGGATGAGATGCAGAACTGCATGGATTTAAAGCAATCTGTTTTGCAGAACGTTAATTCATTACATAAAAGGTTAGGGTTTTTTTCAGACTCAATTGATTCAAATTTGGAGTCTTTGTCCCAGATACTACATCAGGCTGAAGTGAGTATTATACTCTCCATATTCCAGCCAGTCATGGCATTTAAATAAATACAGTTACATTAATTAGATCAGAATAACAAGAAGTTAGCAAAGTGAGTTAAAATAAACCAAATTAAGGCCACTTTAAAACTGAATAACAGTGTCTGCACGGGGATTTTATGCCATTTAACTGTTAACACTTCAAATTCACACCTTTAGTTAATTTAGATTAACTTTCCTAGAGGTCCGATTTTGACAAGCCTTAAATCTCTCCATGCCTTAGTTCCATATCTGTAAAACGGAGGTGTTAGTACTTCCCTGCCTCACAGGATGTTGTGAAAATAAATATATGAAGGGCTGTGAGACACTCAGAGGAAATTGTGAGCTTATGTTTCTTAGGTACTTGAAGGTATTAGTTCCCATTTGTCAAAATAATGTGGCATGAATACAGAAAAAGATGAACTTTGATTTTTAAGAAAAAGATAATTCTATTTAATTCATGGGAATAATGAAAAATTCACTGTATATTTGTTTCCTATCCTTTGGTTGCACAGGCCTAATCCCTTGGTTTTATATAGTGGAAGGTCAGCTTCCACCTATTCTTCTAATAAAGTAAATTATTCAGCGCTGGTTTAAATATGCAGCCATGGGATTTGACTCAGTGATGTCTTATGGCTGTGAATTCCTCAGGGTGCCTGTTTGCTGTGTGAAAGAGTATTCAGTATATTTGGAACAATACTGCTAAACACTTCAGTGATTTTGACAGCTTTCCAAATATCACTTGCAGTTTCTGTCACAACAGAAGAGCAACGTCTTTATCCATAAAATATGATTGATACATATTGAATGCAGCCATCCCCAAGTTCCAGCTCTCATGGCTTTGTTTTAGACGGCACATGTTTCAGTGTACCATCCATAACTTTATCTGATGATGAAATGTGTGCTTGTTTTCATTAGCCCGCTGCTGGAGTTGTACAGGTAGAGGATGGTTACTTTAATAGGAAAATCACTCAGACACACAGGAACCCCGAAACCATAGCATCTAGGTAGACAGAAATTAGAATTGCACTTGTTCATTGAGGGAGTTGCATCGTTTTGCACAGTTTACAATAATGAATTAATCTGATAGCTGTCTTTCAAAATTGGCTTGAGTGCGTTCCAGTTAAATTACCTAGAGCTCTCACAATATATTTCAATGGTTTCTTCTTTCAAATTCAGAACTTCAGACTATTTCTCTTATTGTACCTATTTATAGCAGCATGTCAGATATTTCCAGTTTTCAGCTGTAAGAAAACTAGTGTTTGGGTCCCAATCCTGCAATTCTTGCACAAATACCATTCACTCGGGTGTGCAAAGTATGAAAGATCAGGCTTTTTAGGCAAATAGTGTTATTGTCTTGAAAAAAAATGTTGTTTATTTAGAATGAAATATTTTAGGAGAGAACAATCCCAGAGTATTCTCTTCATACATGCATCTACATTGATTTGGTAGCAGTTAAGTGCTGCACAAGCACAGGTAAAATGCTATAGAAAACCAAGCTTTGGGAAGATTTATATAGTAAAAAATGAGAATTTGTACTATGAATTTAAGAGAATTTACTTTCTCCCAGTGGTAAAACTTGTGAAGCATATATGGGCTGATTTTTAAAAAATGCTGAGCATGCAGCAGCTCCTATTGACCTGTTTGAATTTAGTGGCTGGAGACCAGGGAAAGAACAACCCACTGACATGGTTCACATGGGAGATCTGTGAAGTTTTAGTTAGTATGTTACAACTGACTGCAGATACTGTGGGATCCTTTGATGTGGGGAGGGGTCTATCAAGTGTCAAGGCAGAGAAATGTAAATCCCTATATGCATGCACGCATGCACCCTTCTCAATGAAAGAATGCACAGAGAACCTCACTGAGTCTCTTGTCCCCTACACTGTGGAAGAAAATGAAGGTATCCATGTGAAAGTTTTGGAGAAGGTGCTTGCCCAGTGGAGCATCACCAGAGCTGAGAATCTGCTCCATTGAAGCTTAGGAAGTATCCAGAACATGTGTCTTCTCCAGCTCCTAAGGAGCTCCCTCCCATGCACGTTAGGAACTCTATGAGAGTAGAAGCAGGGCAGCCTGGCTGCCTGTAAGCATTAGGACTCCACAGCCAGGAACATGTCTCCTCTGCTTAGGGCCCAAGTTTTCAGGGAACTCTGTCAGGCAGAATTTAGGAAGTTCCGCTGTGCTAGCACCTACGCCAAGCCTCCTGCAGGCTTCCGGCATCCAGCCCTGTCTGTAAGGAGACTCTCCCCTTCCTCCTAGCTCCACCCACACATCTCCTGGGAAAGGAGAGAAGATTAGCTGTAACTTGGAGTAGTAGTAGCCTGGGAGATGGAGCACAGTGCTTTCTAAGTTGTGCTAGAGCCCCCAAGAAAGGGGAGGGAGGCAGGCTGGTAGCAGCAGGTCAAACTTAAATATACACATTGACATTTGGTGGGAATAAGGCTAAATGACTTCGGCTCCCTTGAATTTTTTTACACTGTTTGAGTGTCAGAGTTGGGGATGGGAAGTCCTTTATTGTATGGGAACTTGCTGTGTAATTTCAAGGTCTTGCCTCACAATCTGCGACTTATGCTTCGTAGTGCCTTTGGCCTTGCTAACAAGGCAAATCAACCCGAATTCTGAAGCACTTGACCAAGGGCTTGTCTACACAGAGAAACTGCCTAGCATAGCTATTCTGATATCATTATACCACTGTCATTTAGCCTGTGGGATTTAGTGTGTCCCTTTTTGGTTGAGCTTCCAAAAAGACCTAGGCTAAACTGAAAAAAGGCAAACTACTAATTAATTATATTGTTTAATTAATGGAGATATCCCATCTCCTAGAACTGGAGGGGACCTTGAAAGGTCATCAAGTCCAGCCCCCTGCCTTCACTAGCAGGACCAAGTACTGATTTTGCCCCAGATCCCCAACTGGCCCCCTCAAGGATTGAACTCACAACCCTGGGTTTAGCAGGCCAATGCTCAAACCCCAGAGCTATCCTTCTAAACCCCAGAAGTGTCTGTCCACAGAGTGAATTATACCGTTATAGCTATGCCAGGCTTTTTCCTTGTGTAGACAAGCCCTAAATAATGCTGCAGCTGATTGGTGCTCTGCTTTCTTCTGAGTATCCTGCAGCTCCCATTGACTTGAGTGGGTGCTATGGCTGCTCAGCGTTTTTGCATTTGAGAGATGTCTAAACCATGTTACGTGTTATCCTCTTCTCATTGAAGAATGGATTCTTTCAGTATATGTATATGAGTGATTTAAGTAGTCTGTCAGTAGAAATACTGACAGAAAACATATAGAAATACTGACAGTGAAATCAGGGAAAAGATGCCTGCCACAGCAATATGTTTGAACACAATACTCCAGTTATTAAGACAATGTGCTGCAATGTAATGCAGATGGCTCTAAATGATATGTGCAGGATGACATTGATTTACTGTAAAAAGTACATTGCTTTACTATAAGATACTAACAAAAGAATTTAACAGCGAACTAAAGGTCAAGTCTCTGCTGAACTCCACTTATGTACTCTCAATTTGTTCACACTGGTTTTAATATTGGGATCACAATATGACCTGTATAAGAAAATATCTTTAAACATCTAGTCAAAACAAATTTTAAACTATTATATTTTTAGAGCAAATTGTTTAATCTTCCCAGGACTCCAGATGGCACTATCAAGTTTTCTCTATGAAAGACTGGGGAAGTTACTGTATATTGCTACTAGTTTTCCGTAGTTCTTAAAATCTTCTTTAATGCTGTTGGAAGAGCAAAGACTTTCCTGACAGGAATAAGATATATATGAAGAAAAAGAGCAGAAATAAAAGTGAAGAGTTCAGAAAGTTCAGATTAATTCTCTAGTTGAGGCTTTCACAGACAGTTCTTACTATCAGTCACATTTACAAGAACTGCATTCAGTTGTCATTGACTTGTCATTGATTTCTTACTGATTTTTTCTTCATTAATTTTACAGCCTTGGATTTTCTTTTTCATTATCCAGAGACTATCTCTGCAAATGAGAGTTCCTAACCTCCTATTAAAACTAGTTATCCTCTTAACAGTGCAGTGCCAATTATTTGATGAAAAATATTTAACAAATCACAATTAGTTGTAGGTTCAAACTGGGCAGTTTTAAAAATCATACATTTTAAGTCAGCCTTCTTAGATTTTTTTTGTATATTGTTCATCATTCATTTCAAATGTTTTATCTGAAAATGCTCAGCTGTATCTAACTAATCTGTTTATCTCTGCTTATATAATAAGACACTGCTTCAACTAACCCTTAACTTGGAAAGAGGACAGGCACTAATAAAAATGATTACGTAGTGTGTGGACTGTGACTTGATACAAGAGTCAATAAGAAAAGTCCTGCTAGAGCTTTGCAATGTATGTTTTAATTGAAAATATTTTAATGTTTTGAAACATTTTAGGGAGAATAATTTTAAGGTTACTCTTGGGAAGGCATGGACAATGTTTTAATACAGCAACACAATAATACATCGTCGACAGAGGACTTCTGACAAGCTAGAAAGTGTGCCCTTAAAGGTGGGCCACTGCCTAAAAGCCAGATTGTCCAACTGGCACTTGCTCTGCAATGTGGGGGAGATGAACCGCCCGAGGAGTCTATGGGAAGAGGAGGGAGGATAAAAATTAGTTGGCAATCAGACTGTTCTCCAATAGTGAGTAAGGCTATGGATGTCTAATCTGACGACAAGCTACTGGAACAAATTATTCACTTGGAAGGAAGAGTGGGTGGCCTGGAGCATTACACACATGCACGTGTACATGCACACACATACACACACACACGTGTGCACGCACACACAAACACACACTGTAAAACTAAAGTGACAGTCGGGGAAGTTTAAGGATTCTCATTAGGTTAACAGGAAGATTCAGGTGAGATGCAGGAGAACTAGGATGGAAAGGATGTTAGAAGGTTCAGACAACATGAGGACATAACTCTAATTTAAACAAGGCTACTAGACCAAAAGTTCCCCAGATTCATATCTAAGACCTGTTATTATAGAAAGATTCCCCACTAAACCACAGTTAATAAGTCTACTTTATTAAAAAAAGTCTAGTAGCATAGTTATTATTGGCTTAGGGTAATAGATTTGAGAAGTAAAAATCAATTTCTTCTAAGTACCAATATGCCATTTTCTTCAAAGCAGCCTCCCCATGTAGAAAAATCAACCCATAAGAAAAAACACTGTGGAGGAAGGAGCATAGAATATGGTCTTTCCAAGAAGACACTGAGGCCTTTTTTTATATATAAAGTTCGTAGGTAACAATGGAGTTCTATTTATCTTTGGTACTTACATGAGCCTTGCTGCCATGATATCTGAGCATCTCACAATCATTAATACATTTGACCTCACCTCACCCCTGTATGGTAGAGAAGTACTATTATCCGCATTTTACTGAGGGGGAGCTGTGACATACCAGGGTACAATCCAGACTAATAAGAAGCCATGTCATCCCAGCCCTGTAACCTGGGGTGCCCTTTACAATGCCTTGCTGCTCACAAACAGCCTCCAGCATGTAAATTATTCCCAGCTATGTCCCTGTGTGTGCTGCAGCCAGCCAGCCACACCTTGGCTCTTACCAGCCATAAAATTTACCACAGGGGGCCACAACACACTCCCAGTCCTCAGATTTTCACCCAGGAATGTATGTCCTGTACTGCCTACCAGTCTCCTGGACAGTACAAGTATATTGAGTCTGTTATTCCTTTAAGGGAATAATACACACACAACTTGTTGCCCCAGTTGGAGTTGCCCAGACACTTCAACTTGAATGCGTTTGATTAGATAAAACAATAAAACAAGTTTATTAACTACAAAGAGAGGTACTACAAATTGAGTACAAGTGATGAGGCATAAAAGTCAGAAATGGTTACTGGAAAAATAAAGATAAAATGGTTACTCCAGTCTAACTTAACAAATTATATCAGATTCAAGCAAAGTTTCTCACCACGTGATTTCGGCAGTCTTGCTGACCAAACTCTTTAGATCAGAACCCCTCCCCCCAGAGCCATTGACTGTTTCCTTTGTCTCTTCAGGCGCAGTGAATGCGATGGGCAGGGAGAGGATGGGGGGATCCTTTGGGTGTGTTTGTCCCTCCTTTTTGTAGTTTCAGTCCCCCTCTTGAAAAACATTTCCAGCTGAGAACCAGGAGCCAAAGGGTCTATGTGGAAGGATATTCCCTGCTGGTTCTTTCACGTTTGAACTTCCTTTGTCTTCCCTTCCTGCTTAATGTCTCTGTTTTCTGCTTAAATGCAAATTATGCAGAGCACACATTCCTTTGTTTAGATAGTCGTGTTTGCCAACTTCTGCCTGGGTAGGGCTGTGGAGTTTGGGATGTGTTAATAACACCATACAGGGGAACATTATAACTTCACATACAATGTCGCCACACACTTAATCAGGATGATACTGACCAGCAAATTATGAGTTTTCAAATGGTACCTTACCTTGTACAAAGATTATTACAATCGTGTGTCATATGTGAAGACAAGGGTATATTTTGTCACAGGAACTTAGGTACCAAAGGCCAGGTTTTTAAAGGTATTTGAATGCGTAACTCCCATTACAAAATCTGGCCCAGCAAGAGTTACTGCACCCAAGGACACACTGGAAACTCACAGTGGAGTAAGGAATTGAACTCTGCGTTTTGAAGTCTCAGGTTAATGCTCCAATCACTGGATTATCCTTCCTTCCCATAGGTCAGCATCTGGCCTGAAACCTGGGTCTTTGGATCATTAGCACAGACCTCTACCACTTGAGCAGCAGGAATAATTTAATATTGCACAGCTGGCTAGCTCTTTTAAATAGATGGATAGATTAGATTCCTCCTCTTTAGTCTGTTCTATTAGAACGTCTTGGAGAATTGTTGGGAGTTGTAATCAAAGTAAATTTCATCTCTGAAGTGTGAGCAGTTTATATTCCAAAATCATTTAGTCTGGGAATAATGCAAGCCAAGTAAAGCTAGCAGGCTTACTTTATACACATAACAATTAATTTATTGAGTGAACCCTGAATCAGCAAGTTTGTTGTTACAAACAAAACTTGTAATAGGAAGACCTGGATAGAAGTCATAATCTTCATGGTCCTAATCAGGTACATTGTCACAAAATCTGATGCCTTGTATACTATTCCATTATCTCATAGACATTCAGAGCCCTAAAGAAACTAATTTAAAGAGAGACCTGTGATATAGACAAGCTACTGCAAATCAAAAACTAGTCATCCAAGATGGAAACAAAAGAGAACTCCAATTTACCTGATAAATCTCTAGTAGAATGGTAGTGTTATAATTAATGAACATTAATGAACAGAAAAGCAGAACCACATCAAAATCCCATGGTTCATTAAAGCAAAAACTGACTAGAATTGCAAGGAAAACAACTTTGAGGATAATTGTATATTGTGATTAGGTCTTTAGTGAAGGAGAAAGTGTGTTTAAGTCTCATTAAATATGATTTAAAAGTAAAGGAGTCAGTCAACAATAGGCTGTAGTAAAAGGTAATAGAAGTTACCAAGTTGAGCTTTCCTGAACGTGCATTTGATGTGTGTTTTGCCCCCTAAAATACTACTTCCCATTTATATAGCCCTTTTCATTAGTTGATCACAAAGTTCTTTACAAAGAGGTCAGTATCATTATCCCCATTTTATAGATGTGAAAACTGAAGCACAGAGAGCAGAAGAGACTTGTCCAAGGAATAGAAAAGAATGCTGGTCTCCTGAGTCCCACTTCAGTGCTCTGTCCATAGAGCTACTGTTAGGGAGTAAGGCAATTAGACCCTTAGTCATCAAAGCATTTAAGCACATATTGAAATCATCCCTATTCAACAAAGCACTTAAGTATATGTTTAAGTGTTTCATTGAATCAAGAGTTTTTTGTGCAGGGATGGGTGGTGTTGAGCAATGATCCTCCAGCCATAATGCTTAGAAGAAATACAAACACAATTTGCAACAGTGAACAAGCATCCCTCCACTCTCTTAATGATCTTCAAATAACTATATATCCACAACCGGAAATGTCTTACAGCTCCTTTTAAAATGCCCTTGACTTAATTTCAAAACCTTCTTCCTTCAAAGAAGGCAAAGAGCACATTAACGCTTACAGTATGAGCATGCTGTGTTTGGAGTCATAGAGCATGTCTGTTTCTGAATAACCTAGTTTTGAAGAGGACTTGAAAGATTTCTCACCTGAAAAGTTACTACTTTTTCCTCTTCCCCCCACCCAAAATATCTTGATGACTTCAATGACTGAAAAATCGCTTGTGGGATAAAACTGAGCATGCAAAATGTCAGCTGAAAAGGTATCCATTGAGACCTGTATATTGGAAATGGGGCTCAAGAATGGCCACTTAAGAACTGCCACTTAAACACTGTATTGTAAAATTAAATAGGCCCCAGGAACAATTCATGGTTGAGTCAGCTTTGCTATTCAGCTGCCCTTGTCATAAGGTGGACTGACCCTTGGTTCTTTGTTCCTGTTCTTCATTTCCACGCAGTTCAGAGGTATTCTGTGGGTGGTAATTTCCACAATACATGGGAACTGAAGGCCTGATAGGAAGAGTCATAAAGACAGACTTCTTTTTGGTCAATGCAGCAAGCAAGTAAGACCAGCGATGGGTCTGACTGCTGAGGTGAGCCAGGCAGGGAGCAGGATATGATAGCGAAGAACAAGTTGTGGGTTTCACTTCTGAAGTGGGAGACTGTGAAAGGGCAGAGAGCTCTGGGTTTTTCCCATTAAAATTGGCTTTGGGAGGAACCTTGTGAAAAGGGCCTGAGTGTACAAGGATCTATACCAGGTGTGTAAATATGTTGGTGCAAACCTCTAGTGTAAGCATAACAGTCACTGATGCTGTGTGATTTGTACCAGCACTATAGGGTGGGCTGAGACTCTCTTGGGAGCATTCAGATCACACTCCAAGGGCTGTGCAGAAAACTAGAGAATGACCCCACCTGTCCCTCACTTTATTAAGTTCCTCCAACAAAATACCTTGGTCCTCTCTGCTAGCAGAGGACCACAGATTATGTCAGTTCAACTCAGCTCTGCAAATGTTGTTTCTCTGGTGGCTAAAATCCTAGTGTATTCAAGATCTGAAAGGCTAGCACCAGAAGGGTTTCCTGGACAAGCTCAAGGGTAAGCAGCAGCTCTGGGAGAAAGAAAGGCAGGAAAAAAATTGGGATTGGGACCAGATGACTGTTTCATTGTTTAAGGCTCCAGAGGTCTAGCCCACAGAAGAGTGAGGTTGTGATCTCCTGTATGGCTCTTGGGAGCCACTAGTAGGCATTGCTGTCATACCCTGGAAGAAAGGAAATTTCTCAGTGATCCTCCCCTTTTTTCTTTTTGTCAGGTTTCGTGTTTTGTTGGGTAACATATTTGTGTGTGTGTGCTCGTGCTCTCCCTCTTCTACCAGCTGAGCAAATCAAAGTTTTTAAATGTATTTTTTCCCTTGAGCAATAAAAACTGAAAACTTAATCAACAGAAAATGCTTAATCACTTCTGAGTAAACTTACTAGTTTTATAAGTCGTTCCTCCACGTCTCCTGCCCCTCAGATGACAGCATGAACTCTCTAATCTCTGCCTTTCCCAGTGTGAGTGCTGCATGCTGATCATGTAGATAAGATTCAGCTGGTTAAAATGTATTGCGGCAAGCAAAGTGTATACTTTCACCTTTAGCTCCATCTCTCCGCTCCAGTGCACAAATGTTGTTTTCATAATAGCCGTTTGGCAGGCTAAAACTGTTTTTTGCTTCTGGCAAAACCTCTCTGAACTGCACCTCTTCGGAAAACTGGCAAACAGTCCAAATGAGATGGTCTTGCTTTGCGTGCTAAGCAGGGAGAACAAAAGAAAGGGCTCAGGTTCACCAGGACCCATTACTCTGCACTCAGGAAATGGATTATGTGCTTGGGAGCTGCTCACACTGCTCCTTTTAAATATTATTTTGTATGAACTTAACCCCTTCTTTGGCTGGCAAATCGCCCATGAATGGATCCTGATCATCTCTGTATGTATCTGTTATGCATAAGATTTCTCTGAAGTGTAGAAAATAATTCTGAGGCTGATTACAAACGACCTTATTTGTGTTGAATGGTTGGCTATGTGGTGCTGCTTCAGCTCCCTGACTGGATGATTCAAACTTTAATCAGGGCAATACCAAACAGTGACCAGTGCCCTACAGGTGCAACATTTCACACGAATAAGCATTCTGGCTGACATCTGAAACTTTCACTGTTTATAAACATTCTTATAGATATTTGGTAATGGCTATTATACTTGAATCACATCAGTATTTTGAGAGCACAAACACAAAGTAATAGACATCCCTTGTCCCCAAAAGCTTAGAATTGAAACAGATGAGACAGTCCAGAGGTGTGAGGGGAAATGGAGGCACAGAAGTACCTTTTACCCAAGGTCACACAGCTGTTCAGCTACAGAGATGGGAATACCACCCAGTCTATTTCTCTGTTTATTGGACTTTGCTGCCTCTGTTCATTTGCAGTTCACTAAATTGGTTGCTTTTATTCATGAAAATTGTTTTTCTATTTGTCCAGCAACAGTGGAAAATATGACCACTTGCTCTTAGCAGGAGCTCCCTGCTCATTACTTCATAGACCAAGTAGTCTTTTTTCTTGGTAAACGTCATGGGGAGAGTTACTGGGTAATCACTTTAACCATGGTTTAAGAGAGAGAATTCCCATACTTTAATCATATGATCCTGTTTATGTCCCAAGATATGTTGCCATTGGTGTACAAGTAGTTGTCTATTTTTTTAACCCTGTACAATGGATTCTGTCACTTCCCCCAGAAAAAAAGAGAATTGGAAGTCTCTGAGGAGGAAAAAAAAAAACCTCTTGAGTATTTCAGTGTAATCTCTAATATTACACCCCTCACCCCTGAAAAAATGTACTTAAAGTTTCCTGCTAACACACAAACCATTGCAAAATGTTCACATTTCAGTCTGGAGTGGTTGGTTGTGCTTGGTTACAAAGGCCCCGTGATATTAGTTCTAGTCCTCCTGATTGGAGGAGTCCTACTGTATGCAGATAGGAGGGTTAAAAAAAGCCATCTTGATTCTTGTTCTCCGAGGGAGTGGCTGCATTTCTACATGCTTGGTGGAGGTGATTTTTTTTAAAAGATCAGCAGTGGTGAGGAAGAGGTTCTGGGCTGTTTCCTGTAGAAGTTGATTGGAGTGAACAAGGCGGGGGGGAAGTCACCTGAGTAGTTCCCAGCTGAAAACCATCTGAGATTTTAGGCAGAGAACAAAGATGAGGGTATTTTCTATCTACCAAATGATGCTGGGGGGGTGGGGAGCTTGAGCTGAGCTCAGCTGCCCTATTGGACGTGTTCTTCTCACTTCTGATTAAATCAGTGGCTTGCAGACAAATGCCCAAAACAAATTGATGCAGACCTCTTGCAGTATACTCTTCTTCATGCTTTTAAAGCCTTTCACACAGGTTTAGTTGCAGCTAATATCTATAAAAGTTGAAGTAATATACTGTAGCTTGATATAGTTGGCAATCTATAGTAAGCTGTGTTGTATTTAACCTACTGGGTCAAATTCATCCCTGATGTAA
Organism: Malaclemys terrapin pileata; assembly: GCF_027887155.1. Lineage (NCBI taxonomy): Eukaryota > Metazoa > Chordata > Testudines > Emydidae > Malaclemys > Malaclemys terrapin. The sequence continues at coordinate 34,330,306 of NC_071513.1, read as the reverse complement.
CATCACTAAGGATAGCTACCTCCAGGATGACAGAGGCCAGTATGGATTCTGTTAGTTTACTGCTGTACTTTCTGTAATTTATGTTTAGTGTAATATCATAAACAGCAGTTCATCTTAAGAAATCAGTAGTAACTGGACACTACAGCCAGTAAAAACTTTCGGAACAGAAAGCTCTCTTACTGAAAATACAGTTTTAATCAAACTAAAACCTTTTGTGGGGAAAACGTCAAGTCTAATGAGAAAAAAAAAGTCCTGTGGGAAATGTCAAAATGAAAATGTCCTTTTGACACATGTCATTAAGTTGAGCTGAAACACAAACTTTCAGATTGTTTTGACTTATAAGCCAAAAAGCCAAGATAAATTGACATTTAAATTGGTCTAGCTGCAACTTCCAGCCATTGGATCGTGTTATCCCTTTCTCTGCTAGACTGAAGAGCCTGTTGTTAAATATTTGTTCCCCACGGAGGTACTTACAGCTCAAAGGCTGTCGCACCCCTCCTTAATTTTGCTTCTCTCCTTGCAAAAGGCACGTTCAGGGCCCGGCTGGCCCCACGTCTCTGTTCTTTATAGGACATGCAGGTGTCCTGGCAACAAGCTCTGAGATCCTGATCACATGGTCTTATCAAACCTGTTCAGCTGGACTCCTCTTTGCTCAGCCTCCCATCAGTATGGGTGTGCACTGGTATTCCTCCCCACCAGCTGGAAAAAGACCAGCAGCCATGCCCATGTTAGATTTCTGCAAAAAGCAACACAAAGAACAGTTTGGCTAGGGGTTCAGACTGTAGTCCTCTGGCAGCTACCAGATAGGACCCTCTCTGGCTCCACAGAGGGGGGCACCACAGGGTCTGTCCACTTGCCTGCAGTCTCTTACTCTAGTTACCATCTCCTCTCTCCTGGTTTCCCCCCTTTATATTGTCCAGCTGAGAGCATGAGCTAATCATGCAGTGCTGATCAGATTCGTTAGCTGATTCTCTGCACCTGCCTGCTGGGCTTCTGTCTGGGGCAGAGTCAGCTGCTCCGTGTTCCCCCAGTGCCCAGGACTTAAAGGGGCAGGTTGCGCTATTAAATGCCCTTCCCACGCCCCCTCCCCAAACCTCCAAGAGTGGCGTGCCCAGGATAAATTCTTTGTCCACCAGCCTGCCTCCTTTCCATGAAAAAAAGTCTGCATTTACGTGTATGGCTCTGGACCAGCAGTGAATTGTAAATGTATACAGTTGCAGGGCTAGGTACCATTGTGTCCATCTTGGGGGTTGTCTCACACGTAGCAGGGTCAGTGATGAGGATGAAGTTTGCTCCAAGCAAATAGTACCTCAGGGCCTCAATAGTCCACTTTATCACCAGGCACTCCTTTTCAAATCACTGCCTAATTTTGTTCCCAGGGCAGGAACTTTCTCCTGAAATGTCACATGGGGTGTTCCCCATCCTCAAGGATGGGCCCTACCCCCATTTAGAGGGATCCGTCTGCAAGATGAAGTCCCTAGTATAGTCCGGGCTACCTGGCACTGGTGTGCTGCAAAGAATTCACTTGATATCCCCAAATGCATCTGCACATGCAGGAGCCCAGGGCACCTTCCATGGTGCCTTGTTGTGCAGAAGGTTTATTAAAGTGACTGTGATTGTGAAGAACCAAGGTATAAATTGCCAATAGTATCCATCTAGCCCCAGAAAAGATTTTACTTGTCACTTAGTGGCAGGGACTGGCAGGTCTACAGGAGCCTCTACCTTGTCTACCAGCAGCTCGATTCTCCCATTCCCCCAGGGTATCTCAGGTTTTTTATCTGCACATCCAATCCAACATTTCATGGGGTTGGCAGTGAGGCCCAGACGAGAGCGCCGCTCTGACCCGCTGGAGATGTTCTGCCCAGCTACTTGTATAAATCACTGCATCATCCAGGTAGGCCACAGCATACACCCAGCGAGGTAGGAGTAACTTATTCATAAGTCTTGGAAATGTCACTGGGCCCCCATGGAGACCAAATGGAAGGATTTGGAATTGGTAGAGCCATTAGGTGTGGCATGTGCAGTCAGTTCTGGGGTGAAAGGGGAAGGGATAGCTTAGTGGTTTGAGCATTGGCCTGATAAACTCAGGGTTATGAGCTCAATCCCTGAGGGGACCATTTAGGGAACTGGGGTAAAAATCTATCTGGAGATTGGTCCTGCTTTGAGCAGAGGGTTAGACTAGATGATCTCCTGAGGTCCCTTCCAACCCTGATATTCTATTAAATGAAGTAACATGACATTTTATGTCAATTAGGAACAACAATTTGTTTTCATTTTGACCGAATGTTGCTTTGTTTCAGATTGAAAAACCAAAACAAAATTGTTGAAACAAAAATTGTCTTCTTTCAGAATGTTGAATTGAATGACATGTTTTTCATGTTGAAGCATTTCAAAATTTCCCATGAGAAAACCAATTTTTTTTCTGCATGAAATTTTGAACACTGTTCTTGTTTGTATTTTTTTGACCGGAAAAAAAAATTGGATTTCTGTCCAGCCCATTGGGATATCATTCAATAGAACCAGGGAGGCTCTGACAAGAATAAAGAAATACAAGGCAGCTTGCAGGAACTTTGTAGGGGGCATTGACACCTCTCTGGCATCACCCGTATCCAAACCTAGTGTCCCATATGGCAATGAAAAGAGGTATTAGAGTCCACCTACAGGAGGAGTATGCTGGACAGCCACAAATCAGTTTCATGGTCACTGCCAAATATGGCCTTGGTGCCCAGGATGCCTGTATATAATTCCACAAGCACAGATCTGAAACTAGGCTCTGCAACAGGGTTAGGATTTGGCCTGATGAAACGAAAGAAACAGTAGAAATTGTAGCAAAATTGTCTCAAAGAAGATTTTTTCCATAATTCACCATTTGGTGTCAGCAGCTCTTCAAGAAACATTTCAGATAACAATTCTTTCCTTTGTGCCTGGAAGCTGCATATTTCCACACTCCGATGTAGGGTCACATCATAGTGTGAAGATGATCTGCATAGAGCTTAGGCTGAGGCAAACAGGAAATACAAGTTCTCCTTTAAATGTTGTGTTTGCACTGTCCTAACCTTGTAGCTCTGTGCAGGGCCACTTTTCATGGCTGTGCTAGAACAGCTTGAAGGGTGCTCTAATTTATGCTGGGCTGCAGTGGCGATCAGAAATTGTAAACACAGTTGAAGATTAAGGTGACGAAGGGACAGCCCAGCCACATCCTTTTTCCCTGCTGTGCTGGCACTGGGATGGGGAGTGGTGTAACAGTGCTCACCTGTGGTCTACACCTTAGCCAGTTACATTGATTTTAGGCCAAAATATTATGGCAGTGTGGTGCAGAGCACTCTCTCACTGTTGCCAATTCTTGAAATTTAAGTGTGAGTCTCCTGATATCGGGGGTTTTACTTAAAGTTCCAGCTCCTGGAGTCATGTGACTATGTAGAGTCTTAAAATTTTATTTTAAATTAAGTTTGGGCTCACTATTGTGGGGGAGAAAAGCTAGAAAATATGAACCCTCAAGGCTCGGAAACCAGAAGGCAAATCCCCTGCCATCCCCAATTTTTTAAATGATTTTAAAGCCCATCTTATGATTTTGGGGGGTCGGGTTCATGATTTTTAAGCACTCGGAGTTTGCAATACTGCTCACTGCACCAGGGAATCAGATCCCTAGTATGCCTAATGCCAGAGACAGTTTGAAAAGGAAATTAGATGTAAAGCAGTAAAATACATGGTTTGCAAAAGGTGTAGATGTGCGATCTGTACATTTACAACAGACACAACCAAAACTAATTACACTAGGTTTTTTTTCAGTTCTGTTCTGTTCTGTTTAGCTTGCTGTTCTGTCAGGGAGAGAATGAACAAGAACATGTTTACTTCCTTTCATGCTGGAATGAAAGTTTTAATTTTGATTTATGCTGAGCTTCTCAAAGATGCAATTTTTATGCAAACAAGTCTGAGGCACCAGAAGACGTTTCTCAGCCCACTCCACTTTTGATGCTTTATTACAAACCATGTGCCGTTGTCTCCAGGCTCTTTTTGGAAGGATCTTCAGTGATTTGATGATTTTCTAAGCTGTTCATTGTGTGTTTACTGTTGAGTAATCTTACAGCCAGGATATTTTATTATTGGATGCTATCCTTCCTTTTTAACAATAAAGATGTGGTAGAACATCTTGGCTTTGCAGTATTTAACTTGTCAAGTTCGGTTGTTGTCTTAAGCTTTGTCTACACAGTGATTCTAGCCACTCATGTAGCTGAACTGGTACAAACCTCTGATTAGAGTTAATTTGGACCACTGCAATTTAATCTGGTCTCACGTCAAAGTAAATTGCACCAATGCAAATTGCACTGTAGCAGAACAATTCATATCTACATTAGGGATTTGCAGTGAGGCAGCTATCTCAGGGTAGACAAGCCCTTAGTTATTTGACAGTGTTGTTTTAGGGACAGATTTTCAGTCACAAGCAATCAAATTTATATTCATAAATGTGTGTACAATTGTACATACACAAATGAATATTTGCAAGTGGGGCACTTAAAACATCCTATTTGCATACACAAATTCCAGTTTTGCACATGTAAACAATTGGACATGGAAGATTAACGGCTCAATTAGGAACACTGAAAAGCATCCTCCTCCTCAGTACAATTAAGTGAAATACTGAAACATTAGAGAAAATATCTGAAACATAATTTCAAAAGTAGTCATAGCCCAAGCAATAAATTCCTTTTAAAAGGTTTCAGAGTAGCAGCCGTGTTAGTCTGTATCTGCAAAAAGAACAGGAGTACTTGTGGCACCCTATAGACTAACAAATTTATTAGCGCATAAGCTTTCGTGGACTACAGCCCACTTCTTCGGATGCATATAGAATATATATATGTTCCATTCTATATGCATCCGAAGAAGTGGGCTGTAGTCCACGAAAGCTTATGCTCTAATAAATTTGTTAGTCTCTAAGGTGCCACAAGTACTCCTGTTCTTCTTTTTCCTTTTAAAAGGAATCTGTCAGAAAAAAAAAAACCTACACTAATATTTGTAATAACTTCCTAAGAAGTATTACAGGTTTTCCATTCCTTCCTTATTGTTTACCTCTAGAAACAACGTCATGGTCACTTTATGGCCTTCTTGGGTCAGAAGGCGTTCTGTAGCACAGGATCCCTCCTACAAACAGCCTACCCCCATTTCCTGCCACAAGCTGAGGAAAGTCCCTGAGGTTGCCTGGCTCTTGCCATTGAGAGCATTGATAGCGAGGACTGTGAAGCAGATGCGGAATTGAACAGTGAGACCACACAGGTCACAGGGTTTCAGTGTGAGGTGATGTCCCAATGAGGAAATGAGCCAACACTCTGTATTGGGCCAGCAGAAGCTTATGGCCTTATGGAGAAGGCCTTGCATGAGGGACAAAGCAGGAATATTGTGGCTAGGTCTGCTTTTCAGAGGAAGGGCAAAGTCTCCCTATTAATGAAAAGATGGAAATGTTTGGGTGTCTAGATGTAGAGAACAGTCCAAAAGGAATCTGGGACTATGCCTACCCTACAAGCTAGGGCTGTGATTCTTCTGTTCATGTTCACATACTTGCGCTGCTGCTCATCGAGCTGTCACGGGTATCACTGCCAGTATAGCCATGGTAGCACTGGTAGAGGGAGCAGAGGCATGCCTGGGCAGTGGCAAGTACAAACCAGTGGGTATGCACTCTGCACAACTCAGTCCTGCCTCTGCTGCCACTACCCATGCTACCACAGCTACACTGCGATTGATACTCATAATAGTTCAGTGTGAGCTAGCACAAATGCGTATGTGTGAGCAGTAGACTTACAGCCCTAGCTTGTAGTGTAGAGAGAGCCTGAGACTTCAGCCCTCTTGGAAACGGAAGGCACATGTCTCCAAAAGAAGGAACTTTGCTTTCTACCTGATCAAAGTATTTCCCTCTTTTGACTAGGTTTAAGCCAACTGCCCAGGAGGTTATTTCTCTCAGATATTCAGGCAGCTGGTGGTGATTTGTTTCCTCCTGATGCATGAGGTGTATAGTTAGGTGTCATTAGCATTTCAGTCTGGAACATCTTCTATTTCCCACTAGTGGTTTGACAGGCGTTGACTAGGACAGCATCAATTCTTGTGGGACCTGGCATATGAAAACTCTCAGGTACCAAAGAGTAGCTGCCCATCTCAAACCTCTGGGAAAAGAAACAAGTGAAGTCAGGCTAATGTCAGCCTCGTGATTCACTGTGTGTGTGCAGCTGGGCCAGCTATACCTTATGACTCACTACATTGAGGGATGCTGATATTAGGACAGTAAACCCCAACATTTTCCAATCCTAAATATCTGATACAATATTACAGAGAGCATGGTGTATACAAATAAATTCACATTTACAGATCTATTTATATGAAGGTGTTAGATGTCTCCTGGAACTTTCATATCAGAAGGGTTGTACCAAAATCAGCATGGAAATTGATCCTTGCCTATGGGCGACTGCATGGTCGGATAGCCAATCAGAGTTACCTCTGTTCACCTTCCAGGTCCACACTTTAGAAGTGTTACTAAACCAACAGTTGCTAAATCCCAGTTTTGAAAATAAAGTCCCAGGAAAACACATGTGCTTAAAGATCAGAATGTTTATCAGAAGTTGCTTGTGCAGATGTATTCTGCTGTTGAAATGTACTGCAAATAAAATACATTGAAAAGGTTTATTTTTAAGATTCAGTATTAAGAGTGCACACCCTGAAAGAAAGAGCTGGTTTATATTGTAGTAACTGTAAAAGTAACCAATATGATGAACACAGTATAAACACAAGAGAAGTAGAGAGAAAGAGAGAGGCTGATTATCAGAAGTAAATATAAAATAAAACATTTTTAGGAACTAACACAAAACTACTCTGTTTTGACATGCAAAATATTTCAGGTCCCCCTTAAATGATAAACCAAATCTGCCACTTATTAATCTTTGAATGCTGTGAAACTGCCCTGACTCATTTTTAGGGACTGATCCAAAGCCTACTGAAATCAATGGGAGTCTTCCAATCGACTTCAGTGGCTTTTGGATCAGTGCCCAAGCTCATGCAAATCTCACATTCCAGAGCAATAGAGATTCTGCATTAGTGCAAAAGATTTAAAAGGGGGGATTTATGCTTTGTTCAAAAATATATTAAAAACAATATCATACGGATAAAAAAATGTGTTTGACCTTCAATTTGCACTGCAGGATGCTGTCATCTCACTCGTTCCGCTCTCTGCCATTTTTGAAACAAGGGGTTGTTTTGTCAGACAATTCTCTCTGAAACTGCAGCAAAGTTTTATCATGGGACTGAAAAGGCAAGTAATACTGCTGTTAAACTCCAGTCTCACTGAAGAATAAATCTACTGACATTACTAAGGTTACCCTTATAGTGTATTGCAATGTGTTTTACTAAATTTATGATGAATACATGTTGATGCAAAAATAGATTAGATTGGATAGAAGATGTGACAAACAGTGTAATATATTCTCTTTGACTCTGCTTTGAGCTGCTCTGTCTATGCTAGAGTGAGTGCTTGTATATACACAGTATATCACTTCCCTTCAGCAAAGATAATGATATATTTTTCCATACAATATTTAAAATTAAAATGGCTCTTATTTACATTTTAGGAAAACATTATAGAACAAGTTTAGTGTGTACATCATGCAAATTAAATTAAAATGTATATCTGCAGGAAATTTGCATATAGTCGGGGCACAGAGGATTGTTTTTCTTGAACATGCTCCAGCTTTTTCAATATGGTTTTTGACACACAAGCAGATAAGATGTTTACCCCAGGGTTACAGCACATAATAGCTAATGAGAATTCTATTTTATGCCACTCTTTCATTACAGCTAGGAAACGTATATCCACATTGGGGGACCTTCAGTTCCTTTGGGAATGTAGCTCATGTGAGGAGCAAAGTCCCATTGCTCCATCTTGCATTTTTCTTCTTGGGATAATTCCATCTGAAGGAGAAATTCCCTGGTCACCGCTCTTCTGCCACAAAATACAAAGCTCATCTGAACCGATGCCCATTGAATTTAGTGGCAAGAATCCCATTGGCTTCTGTGGGAACAGGTCCTAAGGGCTCAAACCTGCTCTCACTGAAGTCAGTGGGAGTGTTGCCTTTGATCACTGGGAGTAGGATCAAAGCCCTAAATACAGCTTTGGGAAATATCACCCTCCATGACGGAGGCTGCAATTTCAAAGCCCATGCAAGTGTGGGGAAAGCTGTCGAATTCTTCATCTTGTTGGCCAGTTTTAAAATAGCTGTTTGGTGTTTATACTTTACAGTTCAGACACACAATCCACTACTCCTATAGGTGGGCAGGGAGCTGTGAAGTGATGTGAAAGTTCACTGTAACCCATATGATTAAATTGTAGGTCTAGTTATAGCGTCTTCATCCTTACTGACTAGCAGATCTGATCTGTAGCACACAACTTTGTTTTCTTAGAACCCCCTTAAGACTAGCATGGGAGCCACCTCCCACCATTTTCCTAATCCCTGTTCCCTTTCACCAGACCCTGACAGAGTTGCTACATTTCTATTTCTTGTGCATGCGTGGACAGTCTCTCTTTCTCAGCTCAGTACCAGTCCTGGAGATGGGCTGCCAGCAGGGCATAGGCTAATGCCAAGTCAGCCATCTCCCTTCTCCCTCTGCTTTTATTTTTTGCATGATCTGAGACATAGACACCTCTGTGAGGCATCAGATCCCCAAGTGCTTCAAAACCTATTTGGGGCAGGCAGGCATTGGATAATGTGAACAATTTTCAGTAGTGGGGGAGCAAGGCTGAAGCTTGGGTGCTTGCAGATATTAGGGGAGTAATCCTCCTTTAAGGAGGTAAACAAATACCAGAAAAGGAGCCCTGCAGAGATTGTTCAGGACAATATCAAGCTGCCAGTCAGGCTTGTGCCTAAGGCCACCTTGGTTTTGCTGCCATCAGAGTCTATATGGTGCACTCTTCAGCTTGAAATTCTCATTACACTGTGATTGGCAAGTTTTCAAAATTTATGTTCTTTATTCTGCAAAGCGAAACCACATAAATGAGGTTAAGAGCCTCTCCAGGAACTAGACATATTTACAATTCCTTGTTTAAAACTGTAGAGTAAAACTTGCTTTATGTGAAGTAAATAGACAAAATAAACCACATTACAGCAGAGATTTTTTGGCATGGCTGCAGATCTCTGGTTTTCATAAGCTGGAAATGAAATATTTGCTTGCATACCAACCTTTGACCACTAAGAAGGTCTCATGTGCGACATGCCTGTAAAGCATGCAATAATGAAACATTGCAATCTGTTGAAAAAGTTCCTAGGGCTAATCTATTCTACCACGCTACATCAGCACAGCTGCATAATTACTCCACCTCAACAAGAGGCGGAAGCTATGTTGGCGGGAGAGCATGTCCCGCCAACATAGCATGGTGTGGACATGCTCTAAGTCAATGTAACTTATGGCGCTCAGGGAGGTGGCTTTTTCACACTCCTGAACAACGTAACTTACAACAAGTTAAGCGGTAGTGTAGACAAGGCATTAGTGTTTGCCTACCAGAGAAGAAATTGGATCAGTCCTGTATTCCTGGTAAACTTTCCACTACATAAAGAAGCACTTATACAGGGCCGAATTTCAAAACCCTCTGCATACATTTGGAAAGCTCAGAAATCACTATGCAAGGATTGGGAAGGTGAATTCTGCAGTCTCCAACATACCATGCATCTGGACTTCACATGGGGACCTCCTTGGGAACACAGCAGGGGGACTGTATGTGGGATGGAGAGTTTTAAGATATCACACGGCATGAGTTGATAAACTGGATTTTACAACCCTTAGAGGAAATTAAAATAGTGAGCTGTAACCAGGCTGTGCTGTTACTCTGTGCCCTATATCTTGTTTGGGGGAACATTTGGTCTGCCCTCAACATCTGCATAGCTCCCTAGTAAACAGGCTAGAATTTCCCTCTTCTTATATTTGGAAAATATGCTAAAGTAGTCATTATGTGGGAAATTAATCCTGTACTATGGAAGTGACTGATGTGACTCCTAAGGGTGAATCCCATGGTGCATATTCTCAAGGGTCCAGACTTTGAAAGGGACTGTCCTGTACTGCTAATATATGTTCCTTGAAGCTTGGTCTACAAGTCTGAACAGTTAAATCTTCTCTGTAGTCACTGTGGTTTTTCGCCTTCTCTGTAGTCACTGTGGTTTTTCTCTGCAGCATTGGGGCATGGGTCACTTGAAGGTTTAATCTAGTGTAAATGGGGGATTCTCTGTAACTTGAACTCTTTAAGTCATGATTTGAGGACTTCAGTAACTCGGTCAGAGGTTAGGAGTCTATTACAGAAGTGGGTGGGTGAAGTTCTGTGGCCTGCAATGTGCAGAAGGTCAGACTAGATGATCAAGATGGTCCCTTCTGACCTTAAAGTCTATGAGTCGTGCAAAACCACTTGCATCTCGCTACAAGTCTGGTCCTATTGAAGGCTGAAAATATGGCTACAGTGCATTATTTTGCAAATAACAAGAAATATTTTGCAGTTTTTCCTGCAAAAATATAGTGATAACCCACCCTTTAATTTTTTTCTGAGAAAAGTATGTTTCTGATGAGATAACAAAGAAAAGAAAGTATAATTTTCCCCATTTTTCCCTGGGAAACTGAAGCACAGAAAGGTAAACCGACTATCCAAAGTTACACAGCATATCAAAGGCAAAGCCAGGGACAGACCCTAGGTCTCCTGACTCCCAGACCAGGCCCCTACTCACTGAACTATGCGGCTCCCTATAATCAATAACCATTACTGTGCCAACTGAATTTCATAAAATAGCTCTCATGAGTCAGGTCAGTCTTAATGTAGATGTACACTTTAAGGATGTAGCTTGAGTCCAGAATAAATCCTCTTCTGGTTCTCTGAAGGAAACCCTGCACAATTCTGTACTATTCCGTCTAGGTTCTCGTACGCCCTCCTGCACTATGGTATCTGAGAGTCAAAGCAACATTCCAAACAGGATGCTACAGTGTAGGGTATTCCCAGATCTATACCAGGAACTCCTTGAGGCAAATAGGTGATAATTTGTAGGAAAAGGCCAAGGAGGCAAGCTCTGGATGCAGAAAATGTTTTTATTACATTCCCAGCCCTGATTCTCTGCTGCCTTGCCCACTGTGTTGTCACTCACAGACATACCAACAGCTACCAAATCAGAATTATTCACTCTCTCACAGCACGGTCGCAGATTGACACCCATTTTACATGGTGTTTAAAGGGGCATGCCAATGGTGAATAAAAGCCTCTGCATCAACTGGCATAAAAGTCTATTGCACTGGCATAGTATCTGGCTGCCTGGCTTGAGGATGATGCCTGTCCCTTATGTCAGTATTCTCGGTGTGTGACTCATGCTCCTTTAAGAGGCCATTACATGATCATAAAGATAAAAGAGTCCAGTAGCCTATTCTGTGGCTTCCTGCTCCTGGAAGGCATGTGGCATATTCACTCATCAGTGTAAAACCCCACTCCCCTCTATGAAAAATGAGTGGTTAATATGACTAGGGATTCCTTTTGTTGCAGTGTGAATAGAATATTCAAAATATTCAATTTGAGTACAATTTGCACTAGTTGAGGTTTGTTGAATAATTCAGATGCATTCATTTACTCTTGATTAGTGGATCACATTCTGCAAAAAGTGAGTATTTATTTTATTTTATGATATGTAGCATTAATAATGTATTACTTTTCTCACAAGCAGCTTTTTAAAGAAAGCAAATACAAAAAATTTCAGGGAGACAAGGCTTGTGAATAGAGATTAAGGAACCATGGAGACACTTAAGCTGTCATTTGAAGAGGTCTATTGTAACTGCTATTCCTCAGGGAAAAAAATATGCAAGTCTGATAATCATGGGAGAGTGAATACCTTGGGTTAAACAGGTTATACAACGTTAGACAGTTATAACAATGGTTTCAGTACACATGAAAAACAAATGGCAGAGGGGAGGTGGTTTTCCATAGGCTCTTTGTGACAAGTACATGCTCAGCAAATAACCTTTATATTGTGTATGAAGTAGTAGACTGAGCCTCTTTGGGTTATCAAATAGTGAGTGAAAATAGTAATGGGTAAATAAAGAAATAAAGACAATTAGTAGGGCCACTGGAAATAGTCATCCTGGCAAGCGAGCTCTGCATCACAGATTAAGGGGGGCTGGGTATTTCTAATACATTCTGCAGAATTTTAAGCTGTTATTCAAAGAAGAAAAAAGTTTCTATAGCCTCCGGTGGTGAAGATATCCTTCTGAAGATTCTGCAGACATAGTAGAGCAATAGCTCTCAAGAGATGTGAACTGTACCATTAATCTCAGTTAGTTGTTAGCACTGTTAACTGTACAATTGTACTCAGTGGGCATCACAGTTGATATTTTCACTATTGGAATCATCCAGCTAATGGGCTTTATTCTGTGTGGTTGGATTTATTGGCGAGCATGTGCTAGAGCAATACAGTTAAGTTTTAACTGTGAGAGGCTGAGAGAATCTCTTTGAGTTTCAATAAAAGCTTCAATAAAAGCTTCTTTATTTAAAAGTGTCTTTTTTAAAAAAGTGCAGCACAATACTAAAAACACTCTTTATACTGTTTGTGGGAGTTTTTAATCACAGAAGCTTATAACCCAGAGTTCGTGGCTAAAGCCTGGCCTTTGCTGGCTTCTCCAACGGAGACAGTCGCTCACATGCAGCCCATCCCATTTATGAGCTGAATTTACAAACCACTCACTTAAAGGATTGTATTTTTCTTTAAATCTCTTATTATCCTATTTCAATTCCCCCAAAATAATAATGCTTCCTTTAACCGATTATGAACAGACAGGCCAGAAAAAGAGAGCCACCCAGCTTTTCAATTACATTTCTCAGGTTACCATATGCTTTTAGGGTAAGAGTTCGCAGATGCTTACCAGGAATAAATGTTCTAACCTCTGAGTCTCCTTCCATTTTAGGGAGCTCTGACTGCTCCGACACCCAGGGCAGACAACTGTGCTCCAGTTCACCCTGGGTACTCTAACTGGATACTCAAACCACTGTACCAGTACAGGAAGGAACCTTTCTGACTATTGGTGCATTGACCTATAACTCCTGAATTGACTTTTCTCCAGGCTAACTCCTTTGGTACTAACTCAGAGGTCTCAAAAGACTGGGAGAAGGGCAAACATGGTGTCTAGCTTTAAAATAAGGGAACAAAGAACCTGGGGAATTATAGACCACTCAGCCTAACTTAGATACCTGTAAAGATATTGGAACAAATTATAAAACAATCAGTAAGCACCTCGAGGATAGGATGAAAAGTAGCAACCAACGTGGATTTGAAAGGAACAAATCACGTCAGACCAACCTAATTTCCTTCTTTAAAAGGGCTATTGGCCTAGTGGATAGGAAGGAAGCAAGCAGTAGACTTTATATCTTGAATTAAGTAAGGCTTTTGACACTGTCCCACATAACATTCTCATAAGCAAACTAGGGAAATGTGGTCTATATGAAATTACTATAAGATAACTGGTTGAAAAACAGTACTCAAAGAGAGAGAATAATAGAACTGTAGACATGTAGGGCTGGAAGGGAACTCAGAAGATCATAAAGTCCAGCCCCTTGCACTGAGGCAGGACTAAGTAAATCTAGACCACCTCTGACAGGTGTTTGTCTAAGCTGTTTTTAGTAACCTCCAATGACCGGGATTCCACAACCCCCTTTGTAGGCCTACTCCAGTGCTTAACTATCCGTATAGTTAGAAATGTTTTTCTAATATGTAATCTAAATCTCCCTTGTAGCAGATTAAGCTCATTTCTTGTCCCCCCCTCGATGAACATGGAGAACAATTGATCACCATCCTCTTTATAACAGCCCTTAACATATTTGAAGACTGTTATTGGGTCCCCCCTCAGTCTTCTGTAGGATTGAGCCCTAAATTAGACATGCCTAGAACATGAAAATACAGACATGACAAGGAAACAGATTAAAAGAAATAATAATTTTTGCTCCCTCTAATAATATATGTTATCATAGTTTTCAAGTGAAATAGGTGAAAGGACAGGAGTGGACAGTACATGAGTGAAAATAGCACTCAAAAGTCATGCTGTATCTGTTAATATATTTTTCAGTGTTGGTTTATTTTCTTAAGCATTTGGCATTTTACTTGCTGTGATGGAGAATTCAGCTTTATAGTTCTACCCCTCTTTCTCTTTAATTCTGGAACTTGGCTCACAGGTCATCAGGAAGTATTTTGCTGCAGGTCATCTCCATATTGAGCTGCCTTCTCCAAATTAGTGGGTAGTGTAACCCTTGTCAGCTAAAATGTAATCATTGATTTTTAAGCTTTGCAGCACTTATGCAAAATATCAATGTCAAAAGCAATAGCCTCAAAATGGTGAATGTCAATTTGACTGTGTGGTAGACTCAGTGAAAACTGCAGCACGCAGTTGGCAAGAGAGGAACATTCTAATGGAGTTTAACACCATGAAAAGTAGTTATTGCTTAAAGCAAATCCCAGGGGTCGGCAACAGTCAGCACCCTGGCGGGCCAGGGCAGTTTTATTTACCTGCTGACGCAGCAGGTTCGGCCGATCGTGGCCCCCACTGGCCGCAGTTCGCCATCCCAGGCCAATGGGGGCGGCGAGAAGCCGCGGCCAGCACAATGCTCGCCCGCGCCGCTTCTTGCCGCCCCCACTGGCCCGGGACAGCGAACCGCAGCCAGTGGGGGCCGCGATCGGCCAAACCTGCTGCGTCATTCTGTGTACAAACTGAAGTTTGGTGGTACTTATGGAAGTAATTATACTTTAGTTACTGCAGCTGCCAAAACTAACTAAGGATATTTCCAAAGATGTGCCTTTTTCATCAATATTATTTTCCATTTAACTTTATCTTGTGTCTATTATTATGGTAATGTTAGTAGAGTTGTAAAGGTAGCTGTGCAAAGAAAGAACTTTGCTAGGGGTGTAAGTCCCTGTAGCACTTCCACAGCTAGCAGTGTTCCTTCTCCTTATTTGCAAATATCTCTCTTAGTTTGAAGTGTATATGGCAGGAACTGCTGAATGTTGAATAGTTTGGAGAAGATGCAAGAAGTGTGACTCAGAGGCTAGAGCAAGACAAGGTTACAATAATCCAGATGAAAGGGACTGTAACATGAACCAGGATTTGGGCAGTGAGGATTCAGTGAAGAAGGTGGATTTAGAAATGTAGAGGGAGGAGTGACAGGAGTTGGGAAGACCTTGGACATAAGGAAGAGGAGTAGTTGAAGATATCTCCAAGGTTTGAGTGACGGGGAGCTTAGTGAAGTTCACAGTAATCCTGGGCATAAAATAGAGCCAAGAGGATTAAAGAGGACTGACCAGACATTCATGTTTGCCGTAGTTAGTTTATGTAACAGAGTGGTTTTCCATGAGGAGATATTGAGGAGGAGTCTGGACAGACTGGAAGCGATCAGTAGGAGAGGTGGATTTGAGAATCGCTATCTATATATAAACCGTATTGCTCGTTCTGTGGCACTGTGTGAGGTGGCTGATGTGAAAGATGAAACAGAAAGAGAAGAAGCTATCAGGAAGATCACCCACCCTTCCAGTCCCTTTACACCTTGAAAATCCACATTTTTTTCACTCCTACCACCCTGTATTGCCTATGGCTGAGCAAACTTCCCTCATATAGTGCTGGGCTGAAGCTGGCAGGTGCCTTGATATATCTGTTTCCAGTATTTGTTGTGAGCACAGCTTGCTCAGACACAAGAGTGCCAAGTACTTTACAAGCAGGTTAACTGTTTTAAAAATTAAGACTCCCTTCCCAGTGTGTGATTCCATTTTAATGAAATATAGACTATTTGCCAACTTGTTTTTACATTATAGAAAACCGCTCCCAGCATCTCTCTCTCTTGTTTAATTTCTTCTACACAAGAGGAAACATTATTATTTTTTTGGTTGGTTCCTTTGTTCTACAGGTGCACACTCCTAAGCACAGCTGGCTCCTGTACCCTTTCAGAAAGATTTTTCTCAGAAAATAAAGCTAGTTGTCAATACAGCATTTAACAAGAGGGGTAGGGGCAGAAAGGAAACAACTGTAGTTCCTGCATTGTTACTTTTCTAAAATATATTCTGTTTGACGCTACAGGTGCACATTTTTGTGCGTGGCTGGCTCTTGTGCTTGTTAAGTAAAATTTGTCATGAGGAAAAAAATATTTGCCAACTTGGATTTAATGAAAAACATATTCTTTTACATACATCATATATCAGCCTTCCAATACGCCATTGGCAGGAGGCTGGCATGAAAGGGAAAACAGGACCAGTGCACCAGCCAAAATGTTTTGCAGAGGTTAGCAATGGCAACAGTGTTGCTTTCTTTTTTCCCCTTCCAAGCAGAGATTCTGCTCTCAGCTGAGTTAGTCTAGCAGCTAGTCAACCTCTCACAATCAGTTCCCATTGTTCTCCTCTCAAGCTGTGATTTTATATAAATAAATTAAAACCAATTTATAATTTCTAGAAGCTATCAGAGGGGTAGCCGTGTTAGTCTGAATCTGTAAAAAGCAACAGAGGGTCCTGTGGCACCTTAAGACTAACAGAAGTATTGGAGCATAAGCTTTCGTGGGTGAATGCCCACTTGTGTCTGATGTTAGTCTTAAAGGTGCCACAGGACCCTCTGTGGCTTCTAGAAGCTGACATTCCTAGTGTATTGTGGCTAATCTTTTTTGAGGAAGCACTAGTTACATTAAGAGCACCATGACTAGTCTCTCAAATATACCCGAATGTAACAACTCATTAGAGCCTCCCTCGAATCACACCCTCTCACCCTTTCTAGTTAGTTGCTTAGTTGCTAAGACCCTGGCTTAGCCATATGCCCCTAAAAAGAAATACTCTTTTTGATCTGCAACCATCTCACTTTAGCTCATTCCCATTTGTTTTTCGCATGATCCTTTTCCTTTCCCCCCTCCTTGGCATGACAAATTAGGATTTTAGCTCACCCCTGACTATGATATAATATATTCAAGTGCATTCATTCATTCTTTATCCAATTTTGTACTGGGGATTTCATAGCCTGGCAAATATGCAGCAACCTCTGCATTACTGATAGCTAGGAAATAAAGCTGCCTGCAGCATAGATCCTGTTGATATTCTGATTACACTAGGGAATCTCTTGGCTTCAGTCTCCAGAATTCAACTGAAGCCGTAGTTTGTCAAAGCACTGTAAATAGACACAATTCAAATTAAGAAAACTGACTATTCGCTTACATATACTAGAATGAAGTAAAAGTTTTAACTTGTGCATCTCAATACTTGTGTTGCTCAAAAGGATGAGACTACTGTAGTTAACTTTTATTTCATTTTTGACTTAGGGTAGAAAATCAATCAGGATGCCTGTCAAAAGCTCAAACCTCCTTTTACAGATATTAAAAACACGAATTGTGCAAACAGGACTAAAACTAGAGATCCCTTCAAACGTGCCAAATCATCAGGACTGCTACTGGCCACACAGTACTTGAAGAAGCTAGTTTTTAGACCTGGATGTTTTGACAATTAAACTTAACTCTGCGATCTCACCCAGCCTGACCACTCTGTTGTCACTCCAAATGTATAACAGCTTTTGGTGAAATGATGGTTACTTGGAACCAATATGACCTGTTTTTGCCAATCCAGTTTAATGCTGATTGCACATAAACTTTTAGCCATATTTTAGCACATGTTAACAAGCACATACTAATGAACATGAACAGTGTGAATTCTACTGTAAACATTACACAATTTTTTTCTAGGGCATGAACAGTTGTTGCTGGTTGTAATGTTCCCCAGGGGTACCCAGGGTTGTGAGACACTTCACCACTAACTGTCCTTGCATGAGAAATTCTTGTCTGTGCCAACTGTGGGTCAACTCCCCACCAGCCTGTGGCAACACAAGCACTGCCTTCCAGGCCTCTGCAGGCCTCATTCTCTCTCTATAGATTAGCGATAGACACACACCAACCTCTGAGCATTCCCTGGAGTGTCCAGCCTCTTATCTACTGAACACTGAGAGAATTTACAAGACTGGCTGTTCTCTAAGGAACACCACATCTTATCATAGAATATTACGGTTAGAAGAGACCTCAGGAGGTCATCTAGTCCAACCCCCTGCTCAAAGCAGGACCCACCCCAACTAAATCATCCCAGCCAGGTCTTTGTCTAGCCACGCCTTAAAAACCTCAAAAAATGGAGATTCCACCACCTCCCTAAGGTAACCCATTCCAGTGCTTCACCACCCTCCAAGTGAAATATTTTTTCCTAATATCCAACCTAGACCTCCTCCACTTCAACTTGAAACCATTGCTCCTTGTTCTGTCATCTGCCACCACTGAGAACAGCTGAGCTCTATCCTCTTTGGAACCTCCCTTCAGGTACTTGAACATAGAACACAATTCTGCTGAACACACACCACTTGGATATGTAGAGAAAACAAGAAAAAAGCTTATTATTAAAGACCAGAGATTCAAGTGAGAGTGAGTAAGAATATTGGGAATAAAAGGTTTATTTCTTCCTGCTACTTTTCTCTTTGAAGTCTTCGCAATCCTTCGTTAACACTCAGTTCAAGCTGGAGAGTGGAAGGCCCAGTGTGCACCACACAGATTATAATCAGTTTACATGTAAACAGGCAGATAGATAAACATTTCTTGCCTGAAAGAAAACCTGTTTATCCACCTTTCCTGGTGAACTGTCCCTAGACACTGACCTTAAGAACATCATTTTCAATGTATATACGTAACTCCTTACACAACATCCATGCATCCATTTGACAATGATAGATGACCAGAGTGACACAGGTTTTTATTAGCACCTCGCAACAGCACCTCTGGTTTGCTGAACTAGAATATAAATACCAGACCAGGGGAGCCCAGTAACCCCTATGCACACCCTTCCGTGACTCTTGCCAGGTAGCACTGGGAGGTTCCTGGGCAAAGTTGTGTTTAATGTTCATGTTCTAGCTGCATTTGTGTTGGGTAATATGTTGGGGCACAGCTAAAGATTTTTCTCAACTAGAATTTAAAGGGGTGTTAGAAGGGGTTCAAACATGTTCAAAACTACAGTGTAGATGAGATAGCCTTCAACTCCATCCACTTAGCATATGTTAATGTCTTCATTACCTTGGTTATACAGGAGTGTCAGAATCTACTAGCTAACACCATCTAAAAATGCAGCTTTATCTCCTAGTCAAGACAAACCCTGAAAATTCAGTTGTAGACAAACCCGATGAGAGTGGAAGATAGGACATAAGCTTGATATTTTCTGAGCATATGGGTCACTCCTTAAAGGAGATGCTGCTTAGAAATTGTTTGGTGGTTCCACATTTAAACACCAAGTTACTAACTATAATTGGAAATACACTTGCCGATACCTTTTATTTCCAATATTAAATGGACAAGAATGTGCTGGATGTGTGTTTTTATTCTAGGTCTCTGGGCTAAGTTAGTGTAATTGCTGGCACTTATGTGCAACTACAGTTTGCTCTGAGTTCTGATAGCATAAAGCACAAAGCCTGTGTCTGAATTCCCCCTCGCTGCACAGAGTCTAAAAGGCATTTATATTCCTGACCCCTTTGCATACAAATTCACCACAATTTGACAGCATAAGCCCCAAACATTGTTCACTTTTTAGATCCCTTCCACAAATTTTAATAGTATATTTTGATGGAAATTAAGACTTGCATTAAAAAAACACACTAGACCTCTAGAATTGCTCTTGATATGTTGGAATGACAGCTCCTTGGATTAGAAAAATAAACATGAAGTTAATTTATCTTTATGTAAATATTTAGCAGTACTACATTGGCAAAACACTTCTGCAATTCAACGGGTTGAAATACAAAAATGATAAAAGATTTAGAACAAATCTAAGTAGACTGAAGTACAGTAATTGAGAAAGATGCTCAAATAAAAAGGCTACCTTAATGTACTGTCTTACTTTAAAATGTTGACTGCTGTATGAATTAGACTAGGTAATACAGCACATAAGCCTCAGACATGATGCTGTGGATTATTCTGCAGCATTAGAATACTTGTTTAGAATATTTGGGACTTGTTTTCTTTGCCAGTTTCTTGAGCACATTTTTTTTTATGAAGCCGTCAGCCCAGTCTTTCTAATCTTCTGAGATGTCAAGGTCTCATATTAGGCTTCCTACGTTACTGGGCAGCCACAGTGCCAAACATCTTAGTTGCTAGAACTGGCTCATTTTTTAAAATTAAAACAAACGCTCATCAGCAAGAATAGGCAACTTAAAGTTTGTGCCCATTTACAAAGTTATACAAGTCACTTTAGTGTTACACTGACATTTACATCTTTTATTCATGGTGCACCAATCTTTAAAGCAAAAGCCTATTTAATGGTAAATGTATATAGATTATGTACCTTATTGTGTTTCCTAATGATAGAAGTCCCAATTTTTAAATTTTAAAACCTTTATGCATCTCTGTACTCTCTTTGGTTAAGATCATTTGAAATAACTTTCATAACATTGATCCTCCATAACTCAGGAATGAATTTTAAGCCACAGACATCCAGGTTGGGGAGGAAAGCCAAGAGTCAGCACCAAAGTCAACTGCCAGATACCAGAGCCAGGGCTCAAGCCAGAGTCAGAACCAGAACTCAAAGCTGAGGGTCAAGCCAGAGTCAGGGTCACAAGTCGGAGCTGGAGCCAGGATGTGTAACTGATGGTTGGAAGTGAGGCAAGCATCAAGCATGGAGCAGGAGCACAATGAGAACAGTAGTGGAAGCAGGAACAGAGCAGGAATTAGGAACAGGGTTGGGTGCAGGAGACAGGCACAAGCAGGGTCCAATGCAGCCACAATATGACATCACTTGTTGCTCAAACTTCCTGTGTGTCTCTCTGGCTTAAATAGCATAGTTGGACCAATTGGTGGAACTAGTTATCCTTCAATCAAGGTTCCTGTTGGTTATGCCTTGATTGAGACTATAGTCCTACTAGTTTCTCAGTCCATCAGGTTTCAGTAGAGAGTGAGTCGAGAGGAGGATTTGGTGGCTGTGTAGGGACTCCCAGGTGTAGGATATCACAGGTTTGTTGTTTCAATAGATGCCTTTCTACCAAAAAAACCCCAACAAAGTATATATTGTTCACTAACCAAATTAACACTGTAGCCTGCAATGTCTGTTCACTGCAGTTTGGCATCTTTGTTTACAGTTTGGTAAAGCTTATCATTTTACTTTACTTCTGATTCTCACCTCCCCACCACCTTTTGAGTATTTCTATCCCTCAGTATACAATACAGTCATTGTTTATCTTCAAGCCATGTAATCTTGTTTCATTGTCCAGTGGGTACTTTACTTTATTTCCCATTTGCTTAACGTACCAGCACCTAAGCCATTTCTTTACTCTGGATATGTTTCTCCCCCACCCCTGCAAATTAAAGCTGGTCTATGAATGTTTGGCTAGCAAAACAGATGCAGTTGTGCAACGAATAACTTGATTCTAGTGCTTTGGAATATGTTTGTGTGCACTTACTATGCATCTACTAGAGACCACATTAGAGCTCATGGCTTAGAGCTGAAGAAGTTTGGTGCAGTGCTTCAATGCCACTTGATTATCCATTAATCATGTAGTTTAGATGGGCATGCATATTATATTGCATTATTATAGGGACTTAGGGACTTAGGCTGAGTGTTGCAGTGCCTACAGTTTAGGCATTTTGCCTAAAGTGGAATCTTCATGCATTGCACAGGAAGAGTTAGGTCCTGAAGAATGAGATTCACAGAAGCCAGGAAACTGAACAGGGAGCCACCTAGGCTAGCCAATAGGAAATATAGAGGAGAGAGATGTGGCTTAAGGCCTGCCCCACAAAGGGACTTGTGTACATAAAATGGCAGTTAGCTGCCTAAGTCCCTTTGTGGATCTTACCCTTAAAGGCTTCCACATCATACTATTTACTACTGTTGTCTAGGGGTAAAGGCAGAATCATAAGTAGATAAATGCTCCAAATAACATGGTCTTCATAACATAAACATTAATTTGAAATAAAGGAATAAAAGAGGTCTAGGATTCAGGTCACATGCACATCACCCAGTAGGTCCTGTGTTTCAAATCCAGCCTTGGTTAGTAATAGTGAACAAGATTCATTACCAGCAGGAGGCTAAGTGATTAATAATAATTATTATTATTAATAATGCAACTATGTTCTCAGCTCCATTGTAGTGGACAAATGTCCACATCACTAAGATACCCTCCTAAACATGACATTTGTCATGCTTACAAAGAGTGCATGGGTTGAGTGGGTGTGGGAAACTAGCCCTTAGAAGGTTTAGGCGTGCTGACGCTGGTGAATCTGCTTTTAGTATAATGGATGACTTCAATCTCTGGTGTTGTCACTTTGGCAGCTTCCACCCATACATAATTTGATTATTTTTAAGTACCAGGAAGATGCTTGAATAGATGCTTTATACACATATAAAACTTTTTTTTAGTTTAGTCAGTCATACCAGAGAGGAGGATGTGATGCAATACCTTTGATTACAGTTGTTTCTAAAGATACTGTTCTCTCAAAAGAGCCAGCGGTGCCCTACTCCACACCCAGCTTAACTCCTGAATATTAAATTGTGGGGGCATTGGAAATGCAATGGCACCTGCAGCTAATGTTAACAGGGTTGTGATTATTATGTTTAACATATCTATTCTTTTTGGACCTCGCTGCCCCCTTGTTTCCTTCTAGCCTTCTTTTTGTTCATGCTTCAACTATACTTGCTGGTCTTATATTGATTGATGAGATGGCAATTTAGCGTGAGAACAGGCCAGACTTCACTTGTTTTTATGCAGTTCCTGTATCTCAGGTGTTTTAAGTGACAATGAAGCCTGTGATCCACAACTTATAGTTTAAACCCTTAGGTTACTTTCTTGCTTCCGTGATTTTTGGAGCATTTTGCCCTTGCTATTACGTCAAACTTCTGATGCTAACTGGTCTAGTGGCTAATCATCATAATTGACCTAATTACTCCTCTTTTAAACGCCCTTCTCTGTCTCAGCTGGGCGATTTTTCAATGTCTTAACTTTCTCCAATCCTCCCTTGCAGTTTAAATATTAGAGAATATTGTTTCCTAAAAATGCAGTACTTATCTTCTAATTCTTCTGGTTCCAGTAAGACAGAGTAGTGGGTATAGCAGAAGGCGGTGTCAGAAAACAGTCTCTGTTTCACATGCTGTGTATGATGTTGGGCAAGTTATTTAATGTTTCTGGGCCTATTCATGAGGGTGCTAGTTCTGAGCTAAGGCTGTTCTGAATTCATAATCATGGAAAACCCCCTTTGTGGGAGCTGAAGGGCTGACTCCTAACCAGAGTCCTTGTTGTACTTAGGGGCGATCTTTGGAAATGGGCTTCCTAGAAGGGGCTATGTGGTAGCTTGTAACTGCTGGCAATGATAGCACTTCATAGCCTCTGGAGAGAAAGCAAAGCGCACATGCAGGCCTGTTTAGGTGGTTTGGCTTGCTGGGAATATAACAGTGTAGTCAGAGAGTTTTGCAGCCTTGAATAACCATGATCAGGAAACACGGGTCTCTGTCCAAGAGAAGTGCTGGCTGGGAGCTGGTAGCCTAGCGTGGGTGTCTTTGCTGGACCATGTGGGTGGGGAGGAGTGAATCATAGACTGGAAGGGACCTCGAGAGATCTTTTAGTCCAGTCCCCTGCACTCAAGGCAGGGCTAAGTATTATCTAGACCATGCATGACAGAAGTTTGTCTAACTGCTCTTTAAAATCTCCAGTGATGGAGATTTCACAAAGTCCCTTGGCAATTTATTCCAGTGTTTAACCACCCTGACAGTTAGGAAGCTTTGCCTAATGGCCAACCTAAACTGCCCTTGCTGCAATTTAAGCCCATTGTTTCTTGTCCTATCCTCACAGGTTAAAGAGAACAAATTTTCTCCCTCCTCCTTGCAACAAATTTTATGTACTTCAAAACTGTTATTATATCCTCCCTCCTCAGTCTTCTCTTCTCCAGACTAAACAAACCAATTTTTTTCAATTTTTCCTCATAGATCATGTTTTCTAGTCCTTTAATCATTTTTGTTGCTCTTCTCTGGACTTTTTCCAATTTGTCCACATCTTTCCTGAAATGTGGCACCCAGAACTGGACACAATACTTCAGTTGAGGCCTAATCAGCATGGAGTAGAGTGGCAGAATTACTTCTCGTGTCTTGCTTACAACACTTAGGCTAATACATCCCAGAATGATGTTTGTTTTTTTTGTAACAGCGGTACACTGTTGACTCATATTTAGCTTATGGTCCACTATGACCCCAGATCCCTTTTTGCAGTACACCTTCCCATTTCCCATTTTGTAGGTGTGCAGCTGATTTTTCCTAAGTGGAGTACTTTGCATTTGTCCATATTGAATTTCATCCTATTTACTTCAGACCATTTCTCTAGTTTCTCCAGATCATTTTGAATTTTAATCCTATCATCCAAAGCACTTGCTATTGTTCACAACATCTATAAGTGTACTCTCTATGCCATTATCAAAATAATTGAGGAAGATATTGAACAAAACTGGATCCAGAACTGATCCCTGCAGGACCCCATTTGATATGTCCTTTGAGCTTGACTGTGAACCACTGATAACTACTCTCTGTGAATGGTTTTCCAACCGTTATGCACCCATGTTATCATGGCTCCATCTAGGTTGTATTTCACTACTTTGTTTATGACAAGGTCATGCAAGATAATATCAAAAGCCTTATTAATGTCAAGATATACCATATCTACCACTTCCCCCCATCCATAAGGTTTGTTACCCTATCAAAGAAAGCTATTAGGTTGGTTTGACATGATTTGTTCTTGAGAAATCCATGCTTACTGTTAATTATCAACTTATTATCATCTTCTAGGTGTTTGATCACTTAATTATTTGCTCCATTATCTTTCCGGGTACTGACGTTAAGCTAACTGGTCCATAATTCCCCAGGTTGTTTTTATTTCCCTTTTTATAGATTAGAACTATCTTTGCCCTTTTCCAGGCCTCTGGAATCTCACTTGTCTTCCATGACTTTTAAAAGATAACCGCTAATTGCTCAGATATCTCCTCAGTCAGCTCCTTGAGTGTTCTAGGATGTATTTCATCAGGCCCTGGTGACTTGAAAATATCCAGCTTGTCTAAGTAATTTTTAACTTGTTCTTTCCCTGTTTTAGCCTCTGATCGTACCTCATTTTCACTGGCATTCATTAAGGTAGATGAACAATTGCTACTAAACTTTTTTGGTGAAAACCGAAACAAAGAAGTCATTAAGCACCTCTGCCATTTCCACATTTTCTGTTACTGTCTTCCCCGCCTCATTGAATAACGGGACTACTCTGTCCTTGGTCTTCCTCTTGCTTCTAATATTTGTGAAGAATGTTACCCTTTATTTGTCTAGCTAATTTAATTTTGTTTTGTGCCTTGGCCTTTCTAATTTTGTCCCTGCATACTTGTGTTATATTCATCTTTTGTTATTTGACCTCCTTTCCACTGCTTATAGGATTCTTTTTTGAGTTTCAGATCATTGAAGATCTGATTAAGCCAGAGAGGTCTCTTGCAATACTTCCTATGTTTCCTGGCAGTGGGATGGTTTGCTCGTGTGTCCTTAATAATCTCTCTCTGAGAAACTGCCCACTCTCTTGAACTGTTTTTCCTCTTAGACTTGCTTGCTATCAACTCACTGGGTTTGCTAAAGTCTGCCTTCTTTAAATCAATTTTCCTTATTTTGCTGCTTTCCCTCCTACTATTACTTACAATCATGAACACTATCATTTCATGATCACTTTCACCCAAGTCTGCCTTTCAAGTGCTCCACCAGATCTTTCTGCTTGTCAAAATCAAATCTAGAATAGGGTTACCATCCGTCCGGCTTTCCCCGGACATGTCCGGCTTTTTCAGTGTTAAATGGCCATCCCGGGGGGATTTCTAATCAAGTAGAAATGTCCGGGATTTCCCCCTTCCCCTTGTGCGGCGCGGCTGATTGGATGCCTGGCCTGATTGAAAGCCGCTCGCAGCCATTAGGGCCTCTAGCAGCCAGAGTCCCTCCCCCTCCCCCGCTCCCTTCTCCCCCACAGAGCAGCGGGGCTGTGTTTGATTCCACGTGGAGCCTGCATTTCTCCCTCTGCCGGGTGAGCGGGAGGAGCAGGGCAGGCGGTGGGGGTGTGTGTGTGTAGAGGCTGCAGGGGCGGGGGGGGGTGCAGAGGCTGCAGGGCGAGTGGGGAGCAGGGGGCACAGAGGCTACAGGGGCGGGGGGGTGCAGAGGCTGCAGGGTGAGTGGGGAGCAGGGGGCACAGAGGCTGCAGGGCAAGGGGGGTGCAGAGGCTGCAGGGCAAGTGGGGAATGGGGGCACAGAGGCTGCAGGGGTGGGGGGGTGCAGAGGCTGCAGGGTGAGTGGGGAGCAGGGGGCACAGAGGCTGCAGGGCAAGGGGGGTGCAGAGGCTGCAGGGCGAGTGGGGAGCAGGGGGCACAGAGGCTGCAGGGCAGGGGGGTTGCAGAGGCTGCAGGATGAGGAGGAGCAGGCAGTCAAGGGCACAGGGGCTGCGGGGCGAGTGGGGAGCAGGGAAGCACTTAGCAACTCCCAACCAAGATCAGAGCGGGAGGGAGGAGGGGGAATGCAGGGTGCTCAGAGGAGGGGGCAGAGTTGGGGCAGGGACTTTGGGGAAGGGGTTGGAATGGGGGCGGAGAAGGGGTGAGGTTGGGGCAGGGCCGGGGGTGGGGAAGGGGCGGGGCCGGGGGCGGGGCCGGGGCCCCGTGGAGTGTCCTCTTTTTTAAATGTTTGAATATGGTAACCCTAATCTAGAACAGCCTCCAGAACATTCCAAGAACTTGGTGAATAATCTGTGCCCTGCTGTGTTATTTTCCCAATAGAAATCTGGGTAGTTGAAGTCCCCCAACACCACCAAGTCCTGTGCTTTGGATGATTTTGTTAGTTGTTTATAAAAAGCCTCATCCACTTCCTCTTAGAATCATAGAAACATAGAATATCAGGGTTGGAAAGGACCTCAGGAGGCCATCTAGTCCAACCCCCTGCTTAGCGCAGGACCAATTCCCAACTAAATCATTGCAGCCAGGGCTTTGTCAAGCCTAACCTTAAAAACCTCAAAGGAAGGAGATTCCACCACCTCCCTAGGTAACCCATTCCAGTGCTTCACCACCCTCCTAGTGAAAAAGGTTTTCCTAATATCCAGCCTAGACCTCCTACACTTCAACTTGAGACCATTACTCCTGTTCTGTGATCTGGAGCCATTGAGAACAGTCTAGATCCATCCTCCATACCTTTCAGGTAGTTGAAAGCAGCTATCAAATCCCCCCTCATTCTTCTCTTCTGCAGACTAAACAATCCCAGTTCCCTCAGCCTCTCCTCATAAGTCATGTGTTCCAGCCCCCTAATCATTTTTGATGCCCTCTGCTGGACTCTTTCCAATTTTTCCACATCTTTCTCATAGTGTGGGGCCCAAAACTGGACACAGTACTCCAGATGAGGCCTCACCAATGTCGAATAGAGGGGAATGATCACGTCCCTCGATCTGCTGGCAATGCCCTTACATATAGAGCCCCAAATGCCGTTAGCCTTCTTGGCAACAAGGGCACACTGTTGACTCGTATCCAGTTTCTCATCCACTGTAACCCCTAGGTCCTTTTCTGCAGAACTGCTGCCTAGCAACTCGGTCCCTAGTCTGTAGCAGTGGATGGGATTCTTCCGTCCTAAGTGCAGGACTCCGCACTTGTCCTTGTTGAACCTCATCAGGTTTCTTTTGGCCCAATCCTCTAATTTTTCTAGGTCCCTCTGTATCCTATCCCTACCTTCCAGCATATCTTCCACTCCTCCCAGTTTAGTGTCATCTGCAAACTTGCTGAGAGTGCCGTCCATGCCATCCTCCAGATCATTAATGAAGATATTGAACAAAACCAGCCCCAGGACCGACCCTTGAGGCACTCTGCTTGATACCGGATACCAACTAGATATGGAGCCACTGATCACTACCCATTGAGCCCAATGATCTAATCAGCTTTCTATCCACCTTATAGTCCATTCATCCAGCTCATACTTCTTTATATGCCGGCAAGAATACTGTGGGAGATCGTATCAAAAGCTATGCTAAAGTCAAGGAATAACACACCCACTGCTTTCCCCTCATCCACAGACCCTGTTATCTCCTCATAGAAGGGAATTAGGTTAGTCAGGCATGACTTGCCCTTGGTGAATCCATGCTGACTGTTCCTGATCACTTTCCTCTCCTCTAAGTGCTTCAGAATTGATTCCTTGAGGACCTGCTCCACGATTTTTCCAGGGACTGAGGTGAGGTTGACTGACTTGTAGTTCCCCGGATCCTTCTTCTTCCCTTTTTTAAAGATAGGCACTACATTAGCCTTTTTCCACTCATCCAGGACCTCCCCCGATCGCCATGAGTTTTCAAAGATAATGGCCAATGGTTCTGCAATCACATCCGCCAACTCCGTTAGCACCCTCAGATGCAGCGCATCCGGCCCCATGGACTTGTGCTCATCCAGCTTTTCTAAATAGTTCCGAACCACTTCTTTCTCCACAGAGGGCTGGTCACCTCCTCCCCATGCTATGCTGCCCAGTGCAGCAGTCTGGGACCTGACCTTGTTCATGAAGACAGAGGCAAAAAAAGCATTGAGTACATTAGCTTTTTCCACATCCTCTGTCACTAGGTTGCCTCCCTCATTCAGTAAGGGGCCCACACTTTCTTTGACTATCTTCTTGTTGCTAACATACCTGAAGAAACCCTTCTTGTTACTCTTAACATCGCTTTCTAGCTGCAACTCCAAGTGTGATTTGGGCTTCCTGATTTCACTCCTGCTTGCCTGAGCAATAGTTTTATACTCCTCCCTGGTCATTTGTCCAATCTTCCACTTCTTGTAAGCTTCTTTTTTGCGTTTAAGATCAGCAAGGATTTTGTGGGCATTCACCCACGAAAGCTTTTGCTCCAATACTTCTGTTAGTCTTAAAGGTGCCACAGGACCCTCTGTTGCTTTTTAAGGATTTCACTGTTAAGCCAAGCTGATCGCCTGCCATATTTACTATTCTTTCTACACATCGGGATGGTTTGTTCCTGCAACCTCAACAAGAATTCTTTAAAATACAGCCAGCTCTTCTGGAATCCTTTCCCCTTCATGTTATTCATCTGTAGCTCTTCTTCGTTAGGTGGTCTGTAGTAGATTCCCTACCATGACATCACCCTTGTTTTTTACTCCTTTTATCCAAGTCTGCTTCCTGTTTCCATCTCAACCTCAGTCCAAGTGTATACTTTTTTGATATATAAGGCAACATCACCTCCCTTTTTTCCCTGCCTGTCTTTCCTGAGCAAGCTGTAACTTTCTATACCAATATTCCAGTCATGTGTACTATCTCACCAAGTCTCTGCGATGCTAACTATGTCATAGTTTCTTTATTGACTAGCATTTCTAGTTCTTCCTGCTTATTGCCAATACTTCTTGCATTAGTATACAGACATCTAAGATACTGATTTGATTCCCCCCATATTCTCTTTTGTCTTTCCCTTTGCTGAGACTTAACCCTGGGGCATTAAAGCGTTCCATGGAGAGCTGTTCTGGGACTGATACTTTCATTATGTGGTACACTGTAATTGCCAAACTGTGATGATCTTCTGCTACTTACTGTCCCTTTATTAAGATTCAGAGAACATCGCCTGTCATGGGAAGATTTGTTGCTGTGTGTCAGAGCTTCCTCAAATATAAGGGGCCTTGTTGGCTTGAAACTACACAGTGAAATGTAAATTTATGCTGCTCTACTTCATCTAGTCCCCTTGTAACCTGGGGGAATTGACCCTGATGGAGAGCTTCTTTATCATGGGGAAGGGCTCTAAGGTACATTGAGGGCTTGATAAGCTTCATTACATCTGAAACTTCTGCTGGCAAAGAAAGACTCTAGGCTGAATTTGAACCGACATGTTCAAAACTAGCATTTGGATGATTGAGCCTTTGTATTGTGGAAAAATCCACTCCTTGCAAATGTGATGCAAACCCTTGTCTATAGCATCTGAGTGTGTGAAAGGGCTGGGGGTTCTTCCTCCTGTAGCTTTCATCTTGGCTACCTGACATCTTTTGCTATGTTCTTCAAGCAGTGGCAAGGATGCATGCAAGATGTCCTTGTGGGAGCTGAGGGAAGGAAACCTCTGTAGGTAGGGTAGTAGGGTAGCTACTGCAGTGGTTACAGCAGCTGGTATGTTGCCCATTTTTTATATCGCTCCTCAAGCCCGCTCTCAAAATCCCACTATGTGCTTAAGCAGAAGTCTGCTTTGTACAAGGGATGTAAGACATCAACCCCTCCTTTACGTTTCTGCAATATTTATTGAAAAAGGCCAGAATTTGACCCTTTATCAGGTGACAAGGGCTTGTGATACCCCAGATAGGGTACTGCACTGCCTTATTATGCATCTTCTCTGATTTAATATACTGCTTGCCAGGTCCATCTGGTCTTTGAACTTGAGGCGTCTGATCTAGAGCCAAAATAATCAACTCCTTCATTGAAAGTTTCTATTTTGAGTTCCATTCAGACAGATCCCTTTAGGTTTTTAAGTTGAGAGCTAGATATGTTTCCAAGTATTGTATGGTAGCCAACTGCCGATTTGATATTAATTTATTGGCAATGTGACCATGGAAAATACTGAAGTGTATTGTGTACAGTTTTGATGGCAAAATGGCAAATTTGTGATGGTAGCAGAGAGTGGAGCAGGCAGACAATCTACGCACACAACTTCCTCTAAGAATATCTGCAAGTGAATAAGATGTTAGGGTCATTATTACAAAAGTGTCTTTTGAAATACTGTAACTGGATATTAAATCATTTTGAAGTAGGATATTGGGCAGTGATGTCTCTTGCTCTTTATTTTGATTGTGGTTTCATCAGTTTGTATTCAAGCTGAGAGGATATTCGTCTCAGCTCAGTAACATTTTATGCTCAAATTGAGAATCTATACTTTAGGTCTTTAAAAGAACCCAAAGCTTTTTTTAATGAATTACAATGAAAAAGAAGCATGTCAAATGAAGAATTGTGTGTGTGTGTGATGTAATTAATATTAACCCCAATCCTATAAACTGTAATACTCAACTTTGCACACGAGTAGCTCTATTGACTACAAGGGGACTACTACTCATCTACATGAAGTTGTACATTTGTACATGAAATTAAACACTTGCCTGACTTTTATTTATAAATATCTTTACAGAGGAAGAATTTGTTGGGGTAAGGAGGAGGGAGAGAATGTAGGAGAGTTTATTTTAATTTGTGAAATACTATTTAAAACCCACATGTTCCTAGAAGGGTAATCATGAAACCTAAAGAATAAAACAATCCAGAAGCGCAACCTTTGGTTTTGTGATCTAGTTTATTAACAAGCATCTTAATTAACAAGACAACATGCTGTACAGAATCTGGAATAGAACTACTGTGGATTGACTGGACTTCAAATGCTCTTGGACTATGGCATATGATGTCCAACTGCATGATCTCTAAAGCATGATTAGGGCTGTTTCAATACACAGACATACACTGCTCACTTTCAGATCCTGTAGTATACTACAGAGTGGGGAAATTTCCCAAAAATACAAACTCAAATATTTACAAAAGGTTTTCACTATCGCTCTGAACTAGGTTAGACAGAAGTTATACACATTTTTCCTACATTTACCAAATAAAATCTTTGCCTTCAACTTTATTTTGTTTGTTTCTATACAAACCAACCTCCTCCATTATTAGTCTACCAGTGTGGACCCATTTTGGACACAAAGGGGTAACCCATCAGCTAGAAAAATTTCATTGCTACCCTGTTAGGTACAGCTGGTGGTCACCACCAGGTGAGATGTGCCGTTTTTCTGTATCACACAGTGTTTAAACAGTATTGGGGATCCAATTAGAAAAAATAATACAATCACAAAAAATGGCCATAGGTCATAGAAACATAATTTAATTTGGGCCAAAATTGGCAGAAAGCCTCTGAATACAATTGCTAATGCAACTTGCAACTATAGACTCAAAATATTGCTGTTTTGGAAAGTTTGGAAAATATTTAGCCCACAGTGACATATTTATGCATTTTTACTTTTTCACCTTTGGTTAAAGCAAGTCTGTAGTCACACGACAGTATGAGCTTATTTGTACCATGTTATACATCAAAATATTTGTCATTGTTTGTAGAATAGACTGATTTGAGAAAAGTTTTTCTGTCTACTATTTTGATGAAGTTTTTCTGTCTACTATTTTGATGAAGTTATGTACACAAAACCTCCTACCCTGTGATTATAAAAAAATGTATTTTTGATGTTATCTGCTTGGCTGGGGCCATAACTCTATAGCATACATGATACAACTGTAATGATCTTACTATCACTGAATCCAGTGACAATACATATAAACTACTTATATGACAGTCATGACTCTTAGTAGAAGGTTTTGCGAGAATAACAAAGTATAATCATGTACCCTTATGTAACAGCTACATATAACCATGAGCTACTGCATGTCTAATGCATCACCACTTCAAGCTATATATACTCACAAAAGTAGTCACAGTAATTTGCAGGCAGTTGAAATGTTTCAGTTTCCCCTCAGAATCTGTGTCTGATGTGTTAAATGCTGTCACAGTTGCATGCACTGGAGCACATTGAATCTTCCCTGTGGCATTTGTTCCTCCTTGTTGCACAGCTACACTGCACCAAGGTGAAGATGGCATCTGGAGCAGGTGGCAGGCAGCACCATCATTTTAGGATATTCCACGCTATCTATCACCCAATTGTTGATGACAGAAGACACTTGAAGAAAGTGAACTGTTACACGGTTCCATCTGTATGACATAATTTGCACGTTTCCGGCGCTGCCTGAAGGAGGCTATTGTTGGTGGCAGTTTCGCACTTGTGGTGTTCTTAGCAAACAACACATAGTACACATTATGCAGAGATGATTGCTTCTTATCACAGTACAATAAAAATACCAGTGAGAAATAGGGTGCTGACTCTGGAAAAGCTGCCATTACCTATCATCAAATCTTACTAGTGATTCTGCTTGATTCAGCTATTCGTTGGTTCTTCATTAAGTCTCTGGTTAGGTAAGGTCTGTCCATGCCATGAATTCAAAGTAGTGGTTCTAATTTATAAAGCCATCAAAAGGCAGAGGCATCACTACCTCCTAGACTGTTGTATCAGCTTTTGAAAAGTGTTTCTGCTCTTTGCCCTCAAAAATGCTCATGCAGTTAGATTACTGAAACACCACAGCTGAGATTTCATGCTTGTTCCTCAGAAGGGAAGAAATCACTTTTCTTTTGAACAAAGCTAGGGGGAAATGAGCAGCATCCACAAACGTGTGTCACTGGCCTTTCTCTGAGCTGACCAACATACAGCTTAAAAAAAAAATAAAACCGAAGAATTATTAGCCTTTCACTTTGGTTCTACACAGTGGTGCTGCGGTGAGCAAGACATGGATACACAAGACGCACAAAGGATGTGGTCGCATTTGTGCTTAAAGGTAAACTTTCTAAGCACTCTAAAGTTCATAGGCAGAGTGAGATTGGCTTAGAGAAGGCTTTGGGTAATATTTGTGATGCAAATTTGGGGTTATAGTCAAGGGACTCCTGAAATACAGCTCTCGTCCCCTCCCACCAGAAGAGTTGTATTTAATTTTAAAGTGCTCTAAAAAGCAAATGTGGAAACAGATTGGCATGAGATGTGATATGCCAGACAAAGACCCAGAATATTGTCTGGGGTACAATTTTTCAGTCAGACAGTGACTGGAGCATCCCCTTTCCCCAACCTGTTTTTACAATGGGACAAATTACTGAGGGAACTCCAGCAGAGTTTTAGTTGGCGATAGAGACAGCACTAATGCAGTGCTGAGCTGGGGCATGAACTCAGAATGTGTGTGCTCCGTACATGTCATGGGCACACCATGAGAACACAAAACCAGATCCATAAAGGGCATTGGGTACCTAAGTCCCATTTTTACACACCACTGTGATCCACAAAACTGCTGCTCAGCTGCCACCCAATGCTCTAGGTGCCTAAACTCACTTGGCACCTACGTTTTTGCTCTAAAAGTTCTCTAGGCACCTATATTTCTGTCTTTGAGCATGTTCCCTGCTACCTCAGTTTAAGCACTAGATGCCTATCTATCTCATGCCTAAGACC
Organism: Malaclemys terrapin pileata; assembly: GCF_027887155.1. Lineage (NCBI taxonomy): Eukaryota > Metazoa > Chordata > Testudines > Emydidae > Malaclemys > Malaclemys terrapin. The sequence continues at coordinate 34,296,180 of NC_071513.1, read as the reverse complement.
CAGCATGATCCTCTACTAGGGGCAAATAGGCCTTACCTATCTTCCCTGTGGGACTTGATCTGGTTGATAGGCATGCTCCAAGGCCATCTAACTCCATACAAGGTAGCCAGGGAGGAGATAGCCTCCCTTATAAGGTTTAGCTCAAGGATGAGGTACTAGCCCCAGTTTCCTCTGTCTGCAGGGCATTGAGGAGAGATCTGCCACCTCTCAGATGACTGTGCTGAAAGGAAAAGTAGCTCTGTCTCATCTTTAGCCCAGTGGGTAGGGCAGTCACCTCAGATGTGATAGACTCTGATTGAGTTCCTTACCCTGCTAGCTGAGAAGGCTTCTGCCATCTCACAAGTGAATGCCCTAAACTAGGGGATATTCTGATGGGGATTGCTCTTCATCTCTTGTTGAAGCCATTCCACTTTAATTAAATATTAATTTAGCCACAGAAAACACAGAGGTCATTTTATAGTCCAGTGGCTTGGGTACTTGCCGCGGACATGGGAGAGGTTGTTCAATCCTCCTTCAGTGTTGAGAAGGGATTTGAATGGCAATCTCCTTACCTTTCATATGAATGTCCTAGCAGCTGGCTGATGTGGGGTTCCCTCTCATTTTTTCTGCTTGAAGCTGCTCCTCTTTAATTAAACAGTAACTGGGCCAAAGCAAACATGAGAAGCCCTCTATAATTCAGTGGCTTGGGTTCTGAGCCAGGAGAGTAGAGATCCTGCTTCAGTCCCTGGGCTGTGAGGTAGCCTGATGCAGGTTTTCCTCTTGAACCTGTTCCACTTTAATTAAATAGTAATTGGGTCAAATCAAGAACCTGATGTGAGAAGTCCTCAATAGGCCAGTAGTTAGGATATGAAGCTGTGATAATGGACATGGTGATTCAAGTCCTCCCTGCCCAGGCTGTGGAGGAAAAAGCATGCAAATAGGAAGGCAGCATCTCATGTTTCACTTTTAAAATAAATTTTAATTGGGACACATGAATCTTTTGTCCTCAATGGTTAGGATACTCACCCAGGCTGCGAGAGACCCCAAGTCTTCATCCCTGCTCTGTGAAGGGATTGGGACAAGGCCTTCCCATCTCTCTGGGTAGTTGGAGATCCATGTTCCAACCCCTTCTTAAACAGGCAGAACAGGCTTTTGAACCGGGACTCTCCCCAAGCAAGTACCTTAATCACCAGACTAGGGAATAAGTCTAACCATTTTGCTGGTCCAGATAATACTTAACAAAAGTGGAACAGCTTCACCAGTCAAATCTGAGGGAACCCCACCTCTCAGCTGTAGACCCCTTTGTCCAATGATTAAAGCATTCAGCAGAGCAGGGGCGTATTCATGTTCAAATCCCTTCTCCTCATCAGGCAGAGCGGAAAACTGAATCAGAGTCCTCCATATCATACCACTGGACTAATGCTCACAGAGGACACTTCTGCCTCCTTCCCCATCTCCCTTCGGCTGTTTTGGAGGTGTTAGGCAGGGCCCTCCCAATCTCCTGAGAACCAGTTTAGGCACCTAAAACACCTCACTCCAGAACCTGGGTTCCTGGCTGCAGATTGCATGCAGAGATAGGCATTCAACACAGTGAAAAACAGGGCTTACCAACCCTCCTCCCTGCATCGCTTAGGTAGCTCACTGCCCAGTGGGCTGCCTTTTGTGGATCCCATTAATTGACGCGAAAGCCTAAATGCCTAATTCAGGCTTTGGAGATCCAATTATTTTTCCAATTATTTTCTAGACATCTAAAAGTTAGAGATGGCAACACTGTGTATTGCCAACTATAAGTCCCTTTTTGGATCTGGGCCACAGGGCTGAGACAGGGTATACTTGTTTCATATCAGTGGCAAACAGCACTGGGACTGTCAGAGCTGAGAATGGGCATACCACAGGCATATAGCTCTGAGATCAGAGGAGGGGGTTGCTGAGAGTGGGCATACTCAGCTCATACCACAGACACATCACTAAGATCCAAAATTGCTGATAATGCACATGCTTTTTGAATGCCACAAGCACTGACATCAGGTGGGGAATGCATAATAGACACCATCAGTGCAGGCCACAGCCTCACACCCAAGACCAGGGTGGGGAATTGAGAATAAGCAGATTCAATGTAGCCATAGACTCAGAGTCCTGAGACGGGGGTTAGGGTGTCCAAATGGCTGTGAGAGAGGCATGCTAGAGCGCCCCTTCCTCTACACTCCCGTTGCTCAGGAGGCAGATGGGAGCGAGAAGAGCTCTAAATTCCTTCTCCACCTAGTTCTCTGGGTGCTCAGCTGCTGTCTTTAGCCAACTCTTTTTTCTCACACCCCTGAACGCTGAAATAGAGTCACATCCACTGGCAGCATGAATGTTTTGCAGTATAAGATGCATGTCCATTCCTAGCTCTGTAGCCACTCTGTGCACAGGAATGAATCTCTTCTTTTGGCCAACACGAGTTTTGAAATAGAATTCATCTATCCCAACAATAGCGCAAGAACTTGGGCATGTAGGTCCAACATCGAGTCCAAGCTCCACATTAGCACCCTGTTTACTTAACGTATTTGCTTTGCATGAGCAACATCCAAGAATATGTGTGAATCTGCTTTCTCATGATCTGCCTCAAGTTCTGATATTGCAGGTACTACTTTCACTGCTCATGCAATGTCATGAAATCCATAAGCAATGTATACCTCATGACCAGGTGACAATCTCTGGTTATGCTTCATGATCCAGTCACTAAGGAGAATGTTTGCAGTGGTCAATTTATTCTTTGAATTTGCTATCATCTTCAATCATTGCTTTGGTAATGGTGTTAACACGGTGGGGTTCCAAACTTCTTGCATTTGGATATTTCCCCTGCAGGCTATTTCTCCTGATTTGATTGATTCTTCATTTGCATAACTGTCACCAACACCACCAGTGTATTGACATTTGCGTCCAAGGATAATGTTCAGCAGCTGATCAGACAGCTCCCCCCAAATTTTGCGCTTGGCAGTATCAGTGCACACCATCTGTAGAAGCATCTGTAGAAGCATGAGGTCAATAATAGTGAATGCTGGCTCGTCGGATGCTGTTATCTTGACCACTGACAGATTTTTCTCCAGCCAAGACAGCGTGTTGCTCTTTTGGGTCTTTCCTAGAGATCTATCCAAATTGGAGAGGGAAAGTGGGACAGGTGCCAGCTCATACTTCATCAAACACTGAATACCTATATCTCTGGACTGGGCAATAACTGTCAGCTTGCTTAATATCTGATGAGCAGTAGTTATTGCTTGTGTTGTCTGCTTCTTTTTTTGTTTGTTTTGTTGTGATTGATTTAAGATTATGCCTTTTTATGGGCTCAAAGAGGTCTACCTCACCCCTTTTCAGCCTACTGGTTACAAACTGCTTCATTTCTTGTGTGCCATTCTCTCTTATAATGCACAAACTTTCTGCACTTTCAGGTGCTGACACAGTAGATGTTACAATGGTCACAAGTGGCTGTCTGTTGTCTGGGTTTATTTCAGGTTCAATGCAAAAAGGATTTGTCATTCTTTAAGTCACAACTTTGATAATATCTTGGACAGTAGTTTTGTCTGCAGCCATATGCTTTGTGGTAGCATCTTTGTGGGGCATCTGTTGATGAAGGCAGCATTCCACACATCTGTTTTGTCATAGCAGTTACAGCTGTCTTAAAATGTGTTGTCAGATGAAACTTGGTCAGAGCCTTTTCTTTTGTGCAAATATGCTGATGCTTCCCACAGTCCTTGTTGAGAGATTGTTTGATAGCCATGTCATGCCAAAAACCACTGAAGAGTAGGGCAGTCCAGTATACTACTCCCTACCTATCAACTAGGGCAGGGGTTCTCAAACTTCATTGCACTGTGACCCCCTTCTGACAATAAAAATTACTACAGGACCCCAGGAGGGAGGATCAAAGTCTGAGCCTGCCTGAGCTCCGCCGCCCCTGGCAGGGGGTCAAAGCCCAAGACCCACCTCCCCAGGCGGGGGGGAGGGGGGGGAGACAAAGCCCAAGGGCGTCAGCCCCAGGTGGTGGGCCTGTAACCTGAGCCATACTACTCAGGGCTAAAGCCCTCAGGCTTCAGCTTTGGCCCTGGGCAGTCGGGCTCGGGCTTCGGTCCCAGGCCCCAGGAAGTCTAACACCAGCCCTGGTGACCCCCTTTGAGTCCCGATCCACAGTTTGAGAAATACTGAACAAGGGCATGATATATATCTGGTTTCTCCTCCTCCAGTAGACTGGCTTCTGCTACATTTACACAACTCCATTTAGCATAATTCACACAACCACACTGGAAGTCAAGTGTAATCATCAGTGCAAATGTCCATTGATTGTTATCGTCTTTCTTACCTGCTATGTAATCATCAGTAGTTGGGAGAAATCTGTTACATTTTTGTTCTGAGAACACTATGTAGCTGAATAGTTTTTTTCCTTGGGTAACCTAAGTGTCCATAAGCTGGTGAGGAGTGATTGGGTGCTGTTCAGGAAGTCTGCCAGAGCATTCGGTGCTTCCAATCTGTTTTCTCTGTGTGCCTTCTTCACATGATCAAATGCTTCAATGCATGTTTGAGCTTTCTCCAATATGCATCTCTTCTCATCTGCTGGGGGATCATTGTTCATGAAATTACCAAGTGCAATCCATTTCAAGCAATTCATTTCCTCATTCATAAATTTGTGGATTCTAACACTATTGTTATATGCTTTCCGTCTAAGAGCATGGCTGTTGACTGAAGCATCACATATATTGACTTCCACAACGATGTCACCAAACCCACTTTCCTGTACCACATGGCCTATATCACTCATGAAATTCATTGCATGACATATACCTCCCATTTTAAGGTGGTCATTGTCAAATTTGTTTTGACTCCTCTATTAAATCAACTTATGCTTTGCAATAGATTGCTTCATCATATATAACGTAGGTCAGTCCAGAGAATCAAACGTATCTTGAAAATATTTCATCATGTTTTACCCATCAGTTGCCAATGCAGGAATCACTAGACAGTAGCCAATATTCATAAAATAGCAGACAGAAAAACTATTCTCAGATCATCCCATTCTACAAATAATGACAAATATGTTGATGTATTACATGGTATAAACAAACTCATACTTTGTGTGACTAAAGGCAAAAAAGTATGGGGAAAATGCACGCAACATATTACCTGGGGCTAAATATTTTTCAAAACAATACTATTTTGATGACATAGTTGCATTATCAATTGTATTCAAGCACATTCTGTTAATTTTGGTCAAAACTGAATTACGTTTCTTTGAGTTATGGCCTTCTTTGTGATTCAATGTTTTTTTCAGATTGGATTCCCGATAACATTTAAACATTATGTGATATAGAATAACTGCACTGCTTCCTGTATTTACATCCATGCTGGTGATGACCACCAGATATGTGCCTAAGATAACAGTAATAACATTTTTTTAGCTGATGGTTACTTTAACTCTTGAATAAAACCTGTTTTTTAAATCTGACTGGTAAGACTATATTACAATGTCACCTGCTAAATATTGGTTATTGATTGCAATGATTTAAAAAAAGCTACAAAAACTGATTTACTTTAGAGACTCCGTTTCAAATATCTTTGTCACACTAATTGCCATGCAATGTTGTTTACTTCCTTGCCCAAATCCAGAAAATGTTTGTTCCCATAATGCCCCACACTGTTAGTTCAAATGCACCGCTGACACAAGGAGTAAAGTGTAGACACTAACAAGTGATGTAATTACTGCAGCAGCTGTATGCTGACATAAGTTAAGTCAACTTAATTTTGGAGTGTAGACATGTCCTAAGTCTGTGCATATTGTTAAAAAACAAAATGAAACAATTCCTCTCCCTGACTTCTTTAAAATGAAGAAAGGACCTTCCCACCCCCTTTTTTGATTAAATATTTACAAATGCACCAGCTGTGCCTCTGTCAGATTTTTTTTTTAAATTACAGTTAAGACTGTGCAACATTCAGTTTGAAGAAGGCAAAGGTTTTCCTTTATTGTTACACTGTATGAAACAAATCTATTCATATAACTACCATTGTACTGTATACCATATATAGGACTGTTTCTTTTCCACAAATTCACACAAATAAAGTAAAATAAGTTAAATGACTAAATAAGATTACACAAAAAATGTACAGTCCATGTCTGGATAAATTGTTTATATGTAAGATGTATAAAGAGTCTACAATGATGTTAGTCCTCTGGGTACTGACACAGGGCATTTCCTCTTGCCTTTTGGGAAAATGTTGCTTCAAGCAAAAATAAAATTATAGATATATATAAAAAGTTTAATTATTCTGTTGTTATTGCTTGTTATAAGCAAGTCATAACATCATAACTGATTTTTGCAGACTTATACTTCATTTTCTATGGCATATTTATCGATGCTGAAAAATGTTTTACTTCTCTCGTGACTCCTTTATATTCATATATTGGAATTTCTTAAGCAATATACCATAAAACTTTTGAAACATTTACAGGAAATCACAGTCATACTAAATTTAGCCAAAGCTGTTCCAGATAGGCATCTCTTTCTTCTAACTAACAGAAAATAGGTAATTTTTAAATTAATATATCATTCTAGGCTGATTAATGCAAATTCATAACTAGGCAGCAACAACCCACAGTATATCAAGTTCAATTTTGCTGTAATTCTGGGAGAAACAGTGAAATTTAAGTGTAATTCTTTGTAAGTAGTAGTACTTAATTTGAATGTCACACTTAAAATGATCAACAAAGTCTGAAATAAATTTAGAGTAACAGCCAAGAGAGCCATCCAAATGGAATTCAGACTTTTCATAGAGGACCACCAATGAAGAAATAACTTACAGATTTGGGGATAGATGTTGAAAATGGATCCTTCTGGAGACCCCTTCCTTCAAGGGAGTTCTTGTGGGTGCAGGAAACTTCCTTCAGGGGAGTTTTCTGTGGGGGAGGATGCCTCTGGTTCCAGGATCTCATCCTGCACTGATCTGTGTGGGTAGACTCCTGTGTGATACAGCGCCCCACAAAAGCCAACAGGACTGTTGCTTGAGGAATAATAGTAAGACTTTTAAAACTTGAATCTTTGTCTATTCCAAGTCCTACTAGATGTAGCAGGAATCCTGGAAATTCTCAAACTTCTTCAGAGGATGGACTGTATCTTAACAGAGAGCACTTCACTGAAGGCACTTGAGAAATTTGTCATTGTAAGTTTTCTTTCTTTAACTTCTTAGTTTTGGTGAAAAATGAGACTCTAAATCAAATTCATTTTTTCACAGCATGATTGCATATAGAAAACCTTTAGGTCTCTGAAAATTTGCCCTTAAAGTTCTCTGGGGAAGGATCAAGTCTGTTTCCTAAACATTACCATACTTTAGAAAGCAGAGTTGTATAGAGCAGTGTTTCTCAATCTTTGCGATACCAAGAACTAGCTTGCTGCCTTCCTAAACTGTGTCAGGGAGATCTCAGGGACCGGTGAGATGAGAGACTGGTCCTTGAGAAACACTGGTATAGAGAGTTCAGTGATCCCACTTCATACAGAAAGGGTGTGATTTTTTGTGGGGAGGTTAAGGTATGAAGAAAATCAACGTGAACAACAATAAAAATAGATTAAAAGGACTACCCAAAGCTGGAAGTCATTTTTGTTTTGATTTTGGAAAAATTCTGCCAATGAATTTCCAACTTACATCCAGTAATTTTTAGCAGTGAAATGCTGTGCCAGAGAACATTCTCTTGCAATTTCCAACCTGACTGGAAATCTTACAGGAAGAATTATTTTTGAGAGTTTTCCAGCACAAATTTTCAAAGAAATATAGAAGTCTTTATATAGATTAAGCCTGGATTAATTTGTCAAATTCTTACTTATGCCTGAACTAGAAGTAGCTATTGTGTGTCAATAGCCAGAGGATTAACATTTTTTCCAGGATTTACATGCAACTGGAAGCCAGTGTGCCACATCTTTCTTAAACATTATTGAGAAATATATATAAAAAGGAAAAATACACCATTAGATATTCTGAGGTTTCATTAATTAAACCCTATCAATAGGTTAAAAGAGAAGCTTCTTTTATTTTGCACATTAAAACTAAATGTGATTTGAATAGATTTACAGTGGGAACAACAATATATAAAGCTACTTATACCTGCTGGGCACATAAGAGAAGCTGTCTTAGCGTTCATTGGAACCCTGAACACCTGGAATTTCTATAAATTTTACAAGCAGCTTATATTACAGCATTTTTACACACAGTTTTGTTTATAAATTACAGATTTAAAGTTACATTAAGAAGCCTACACAGAATTCCATCCACAGGAAGTAGTCACACATTCCCTTCCCCCTCCCTCCCATCAAAATTAGATTGTCTCTTGATTTAAAGTAGCATTTTAACTGATTTTGTTATGAAAAAAATTGTTTGATAGTGGAATGTATGCATCGTTCCTGACATAATGGATGGGCAGAAACAAAATACCAGGAGGAAAATACTGTAATTCTTTCATCTAAGAAAGACATCTTCTTTGTGTCCAGTATAGGATTTACTAGCTTTCTTTTATGCTATGTAAAGAGTATCTCATCCAGCATTAGGTTCAGGCAAGACTGCCTAATCTTTCCAGTACATCACCTTGAGCTCCTGTAGAATAGCATAATTGGGGTGTATTTATAATTACATCCATCCAACATTCACCTCCTGGCTTCCTCTTTCTTTGCAGAGTAATGTCAGTAATTTTCTTCAGTAAACTAAGCTAGAATGACAAGAGCGCTTTAGTCTAATAGGTTTAGTGTGCAGTATCTAAGGTTATATTTAATTCTTTACTGAAAACCTGCAGTGACTGACTATAGGGCTGTAAAATTAACATTTAAATCACCATAATATTCTCTAGACAACAGTAGTTTACAGCCACGGTACTGCATCACTGTAAAATCTACCCAGTTTCCTTCTGTGTTTATGTAATCCCCAATTCACAAAGACATTAACCAATATGAAATTTGCAAGGTAAAGACATGATTAGTGATGGACTCATGGCTGAAAACTGGCAGGTGGAATATGGGTTGTGACATAACTTGCATTAGTCTATAAAAACAAATCTTGGAAAGCAAGAAACTCTCTTTGTAAAATTGCAGTCCAGTCATCACTATAGAGGTATCTATTTAGCAACAGGACATTAAGGTCAAATAAAATATTCAGTTTCATGCTTCATTTAAGCTATTTTTTCCCAAAATACGAATACAGGTAAGCTGAGTGAGTACAACCTTAAAATAAAAAGCAAGAGAGATCAGGAAGACTTTTAACACACTTCTCTTTCCTGTCATAGAAAACATAAAATATTGTAAAAATGCCTTGCATCCAAAGAATTAAATCACTCATTTAATCACTGATTTCAAGTAATAGATTGACAAACTGCTCACTTGATCTCTATTTGCTATTGACTGATGAACAAATGGAAATGTGCTTGATGAATGTGTTACATATAAAACAAAAAAGAGAATTTGAGAGTCATCTATATGACTATTATATAGATTGTGATAGTGCCCAAAATGTGTTAGGAAATTACCAGACAGAGGAATGGTCCCTGCCCTAACAAGTTATTATTTGTGCTATGATGACCCAGTTGGGGAAATAAAATGAACAGGGTTTTGTTTGTTGTGCATACTTTTGACCAACAATTATGGTAAATTTCCTTTAACTCAGTACTAAGGACTCAGCTCTTCAAATTCAATTCATAATTCTATTTACATAAATATTCACAAGCCTAACAGGTTTGTATATGCAGTAAAGTTAACTGTTAGGCTGTGACTATATACACTTACACTTTAATGCCTGAAATAACTGATTTTGATAGACATGCTTTTATAGCTGGTGCTCATGTGTAAAGGTGTTACTCCCAGACACTGCTGCCTGTTGAGATGGAGTGAAGTTTGCCAGGGGAATCACCTTGACTGGATCTTCAGTGGTACAATGTCTTTCACAGGTGTTGTAGAACTGGGGCCGTGGACCACCTTGGCTTTTGTCAGTATCATCCTTCGGCATGGGCCTTGCAAGCGCGTGTCTTCCCTCAGGTATGGTTCCTCGACCCCATCCTTGCTGGAAGCCAAATGATGGCAAAGGAGGGTTGGATTGTTGGTACTGTGTCAAAGAAGGTGGCATCCAGCAGTTGTCAGAATGGCCTAGGATAAGACATTCTTGTGTGCAGGTTTCGGAAGCTTCAGCAAGGGCTTTTTGGAGATTAACTTCAATAGCTGGGGAGGGGGAAAAATGACAAGAGATTATCTAGAGTTCAAAAGATTCTGTTGAGAACAGATTCAGGCCTACTGATGTGGCCCCCAATCCTGCAAATGCTTATACGTGGTTGCAAGGAAACTAAGCATATGTGTGTGTGCATGCGAAGAGCCATAGTGCTCATTAGCAGGTATACGAAGAAACGTTAATATTTACTCTAGAGACTATACCACATTTTATATCCATATAATTAAAATTCTCACAGTTCTACTATTTTCCCTCCCTGGGCACAAAACTATCACCTGCATTATACATCAACCTGTAAAGATTATAATAAATTAACCCCCTATTTACTAGAAAGTTTGCACAGAATTGGCTTGTACAGAATTTACCATTGTTAAATAAGACCTTTTTGAATATACTCTTTGAACATTTGACCCTTTTAAAAAAGGGCAAAGTAAAATGAATCTGGGCACATAGTCTATTGGATTCAAAGATGTGCTTGAGAGTTTTAAGAATGAAAGACACTGTAACAGCTATCATAAAGGGAATTGATTTCTCCATGCCTTCTATATTTGAAACCTTGACGAATCAGAGGGTAATAGCAGGAGAAACTGTAGCCCTCTTTAAAGTATGAGGTGTTGAATCACAATAACTTGTGTAAATGTAGCAGGTTTCATGCACTTGAAAAAGGATTATAGACATTTTAATTTGTTCAAAGATATGTTACTAAAACTGCATGACAAGTTTTTACAGTATATAACATACTGTGCCTGAAATAATGCTGGTCAGTTACCTTGAAAGGCTGTTAACTTTGCTATTTAACAAAACTTTTAATGATACATTTAGTTGGATCTACCAGTGCATTATCTGCAAGTGCTTTCAGAATGTATGTATTTTTTTTGTGAGAACATTGAGTAATCATCCCAAAACAGCCGAAAGGCTTTTAGAGAAAGATACTTTGAGTTGGCTGCATATCACTAAACAAGCAGGCCCTTACCAAAAAGAATAATTTTTTAAATCTTTTTTAACCTCTGAGCCTTTACTAGAAGAACTTTTAGAAATGGATTCTACCATATTACAAATTTAAAAATAAATTATGCAATAACTAACCTCTAAAATTAAAGCAATGCAAGGTTCTGAGTGAGAGATATTTTGGCTTTTTTTTTTTTTTAGGTTTATATCAAATAAACACTGTATTGCTGATTTTGGATATTTTTAGAAAGTCTGAGTATGGCTAAAATGTACAAAATCTATCTTCATGCAAGAGCTGTACATCTATGCTTAGAGATGTACTGTAATATGTATATACTGTTGGACATACAGAATATAATTATTTTTGTTAGACTACTACTGCCAAGTAGGAAATTTTCTACTATAAAATATCTTGGCTAGCATTATGAAAATACGAAACTCTGGATTACTCCACATAAAATACACTGAAAAAGTGTGTGTTTGGTAATGAAATATCTAGTTGTTCAAAACAGCAAGTTTGTTCTGATAAACTGGGCAGTTCAGCATCTCTCTCGTCAGTTTGTCTCAACATTTTTTTTAATTTAATCCTGACAATGATTTGGCACTCCTGAAATACACATCCGGTTATCCTGGGTAAAGGGCCAGATGGATAGTACTAGGCATAAATGTAGGAGTCAGTGAAGTGTTAAAGCCCAGGCACACACACACACAAAAGTTATTACAGATGGACTATTCCAGTCTTTCCAGCATCTGACAGTAACTTTTAGTAGACACATCTGTTAAGATGCATGTAGTCAAGTTTGCTTTAAGTTCTTATATAATGGGATTACATGTGCTACTCATTTACACGTGGGTAAAATTGGGGTAAGTCCACCGACACATGTATGTCATTGACTTCAATGAGTTACTCTGGTTTTATACCAATATGAATACACGTAGAATTTGACCATTTTCAAGCATTAATGAAACCTTTGACATTTCCAGCACCTATGCTTAATCCCTCACTTTAAATTAAAATGGACATGTGTCTATGTACACATGAATACTTACTTAAAGAAATCAAATTGTTTAAGGTTTTTGGCCGTATACAAAAGATGATATAGTCCTTAAACTGTACTAATATCTCAACACCTGGAAGGGAATAAGCATAGCAGTAAATGGCAGACAGCAATGATTTCCAGTGAAGACACTAGATGAGGCAATAATGGACTATAAGCCAATTTCGGAAATGTCCTCTAGAGCCATTTTGGCAGATCAGTTAGCGCGATGTTTTGCCAGATTAACACTGGGTTCTGAACACACTTTAAATCAGGGATCTCAAACTCAAATCACCACGAGGGCCACATGAGGATGAGTACATTGGCCCAAGGGCTACACCACTGACACCTTTTCATATAAACATACAAAAGCTCCCACCCCAGCCCTTGGCCCTGCTCCCACTTCACCCCTTCCATGAGGCCCCGCCCCTTTCCCACCCCCATTACAACCTCTTCCCCACCCCAACTCTGCTCCCTCCCTGCCCCTATTCCAACCCCTTCCCCAAATCCCCGCTCCTATCCCACCTCTTCTCCACCTCCTCTCCTGAGCATGCGGCTCCCCGCTCCTCCCCCCTTCCTCCTGGAAAGCGCTAAGCGCCACCAAACAGCTGTTTGGTGGCCGGAAACACCTGGAGGAAGACAGAGGAGCGGGGATGTGGTGCGCTGGAAGGGGAGAGGGGACGGTGGGGGAGGGGAGCTTGGCGGCCGCAGGAAATAACTCTGGGGGGGGCGGGGAGCTTGTGGGCCGCAGCAAATAACACCGCGGGCCGCGTGTTTGAGACCCCTGCTTTAAATGTTTGCAGAGAGACATTCTCTTAACTGACAAATATATTCCTCTGATTTTCAGCTTAGGGACAAATTTAACAAAAGAATCCTGGCAAAATCTAAGTATAAGTCATAAATACTATAGTTATTTCTTAGACTGCAAACTGTGCAGTTCTGATCTTGTGTGCAGGAGTGAGGCCCTAGATCAATGGTGGGCAACCAGCGGCCCGTGGGCCGCATGTGGCCTGTTAGGGTAATCCACTGGCAGGCCGCGAAACAGTTTGTTTACATTGACTGGCCGCCACTTTCCACAGCTCCCATTGGCCAGGAACAGTGAACCGCAGGCACTGGGAGCTGCAGGCAGTCAATGTAAACAAACTGTCTCGTGGCCTGTCAACAGATTACCCTGATGAGCCGCGTGCAGCCCACAGGCCGCCCATCTAGATGGTAAACTCTTTGGGTGTGTCTACACTGCACACTAAACCTTGGTCTGTGGGACCCAAAGTTGTGGACTCAGTGTTTCCAAGACTGTGCTTGAGTAGGGTGACCAGATGTCCTCTTCTTAAAGGGACAGTCCTGTTTTTAAGCCCTCCTGCTGGTGTCCCAACTTTTTCTTAAAAATGGGTAAATTGTTCCATATTTTCTGTCTCCCCCACATCAGTACCTGCGGGTCCTGCTGCTGACCAGATTCTTGCTTGCCAGCTGCTCAGGGTGGGTGTGTAAGGCTGGTGGCGGATGAAGATGCAGCGCATGGGAACAGCTGCTCCCCCTGCATGCTGGCTCTTGGGCAGCAGCCCCACCCCACCCCGTCCCTTTTCCGGCTGGCAATGGCTGGACCAGCATCTTGGGAAAGCCCAAGACCCGCTGGCCAGGTGGAGCCAAGCCCTACATGTGCCAAAGTCCCACAGAGTGCTGGGATGGGGAAGCCTCTCTGCCCCTCAGCTAAGCTCTGGAGTGGCAGGAAGTGATTTCCAGCCTGTTCATGCTCCGAACCTGCAGGCTCCACTGCAGCACCACAGACAGAGGCTTAGCACGATCTTCAGCCCCTCCGCCCTAGGTTCTGCCCCAGGAAGCACCCTCCCCTGCTGAGTCATGTCTCTGGCCAGGTTCGCTGAAGTCCCTGAAGTCACCCTATGCTTGAGCATCTACACTGCATTGTAAACCTGACTTTACAAATGCTGGACCTGGGTCTCATAGTCATCCTGGGTCTCAGCATTAGCATCCATAATGCACTACAGAGACTTTCTGACTTGGGTCTGAAGTTTGAGCTGTGCCCACACTTCAAAATAGCAGGACTTGGACGTGTGTCACAGCTGGACTCAGGTTCTGACCTTCCCCCCACACCAGGGTCCTAGGACCTGGGTCCTTAGTGCTTGTTAACCCAAGTCAGTCTGAATTGTGCATGGAAAGAAGGCGGGGGGGCTCAAACCTGAGTAGAACCTAGGCTTAGTTTGCAGTATAAACATACCCTCAGTGGCCAGGACCTTACCTATCTATATGTTTGCATAAAGGCTAGCACAGTGGGCCCTTGAGTGTGGTAGTGCCTGGAGACCCTAATCATTATAACATATGTATAATGTACAACTTTCACAAATTGTACTGAGGGATAACACCATCTCAGCTAACCATCTTTTCTGGGGAGCTGAGGGAGCAGAAGAGGAAACAAAATACATTTAGTAAACTTAAGCAAACCCACAAAATCTCCTCTGCAGGATGTCTGACTTTAGAGTAAATGTCCCTCACAGTGTAGTCAACTCTTTGTTAAATAAATGTATATACTATGCTCATTTTAAAAACATGAATTGCTTATAAGGATTCTTAACTAATTGTCTTGCTTCAAAAGAACCAAAGATCTGAAAGATAAAATAATTGTTTAAATCTAAATTGGCTGTGTATAGGAAGTACCATCAGTGTAGCTCTGAGACAGACATCCTCAGGAGACTGGGTATGTTGCAGGAAATCAAAATAATTCAGGCTGTCACAATGAATATATTGTGCGACAGGCAAGGTCCCCAATATCTACATGTAAAGGGATCCTGGAAAATCTCAATAACTGATCTTCAGCGATAAAATGTGCTAGCAAGGATAACTGGGATGCAAAACAGCCTGTGCTTGGTAAGGAGCAAGAAAAAAAGAAAGAAAAAAAGACAGCAGTATGAAATATTATGTTTTTAGCCCAATGAAATAAGAACCATTGTTGGAACATAATTCATCAGCTCTTGGCTGAACCTAAAATGAAATATAGTGAGTATTCTGCATGAATATTCACCAGGCACCATCTTTTTTGTACCTGCTTTTTCCAAGCAGTGTTATGTATCTTCTTTCTTTCTGTGACTAATTCATTCTCCTTTTTCCTTCTATTTTGTCATTCTCTTTTCTCTGCCATTTGGGGCCTCCCTGAATAGCAAGTTGGCACTGGTGCTTCATTGATGTCTAAACTAGGATTTAGTATTTTTTTTTATGATTCCCTATTAATAGGAAAGAGGAGCTTCACAAAGGTGAAATATTATACTAAGAGTACCAGCTGAAGCATAAATATTGTACCTGATTTCTGAGTATTCTGATTGTGGATCATTGTTACTGATCTAGAACAGAAAACAATCATTGTCTTTATGCAATTATGTTCCCACTCACCATAAGATTTAGCTCTCTCATCTCAGAAGGGGGTTGATGGTTGAATTGAGAGGAATAAAGAGGCTGCACAACTAAGGTAAGTGTGAAGTTCAAAGTTTAGGAGGCCGATCGACAGAGGCAGCATGACTGACCATGGTGCTTTCTGGATTCACTCCCTTGGTTTCCCTCTAGTCAGTGGCTGTGGCATTTGTGTGCATGTATATACCTGTGACAGGTAGAGCTGGGCAAAAATTTTTGTCAAACTTTTTCTTTTCAGAACTGCCAGCAAACTAAAAATCCATTATTCACAAAGCTCGATTGGTAAGCAGCACTGACAAGTCACTGTTGGATTAAGGGTGAGATAGAATTTTCCTGAATCCTTTCTATTGATTGATAGGCTAGGGGTCAAAACACTGGTTCTCATTCTGTCCCTTGCCTCATTAGTATTTTTGTGAGAAATCATGGGTACATCAGCTCACCAATCTCACTGGTCCTGCCTCCACCAGATGAACTGAAGAAGGCCCTTGATGCTTCCTGCCTTGTAGCTTTTGAAGATCATATTTTCAATAGCCACGTGTTTCTTTCTACTTGCTACTGCAATGCAGAATCTTTAGAGAGTTCCCTCTCATATGCCAGAAGGGGTGGGGCTATTTTCCCTGAAACCAGGAAGAGGAGGATATATTCTCAATAATAATAAACAATATTGGAAAAGGTAGACCTAGATTGGGTTCTGATATATCCATCCATATGACCCCCCACTTTAGAGCACTCGTATACCCTCACCAACTCTTGCATCTTTCCCATTTATAGCGTGAGTTGCGTTTTAAAGAAAGAGAGCATTTTCAGTTCACAGAATGGACTGGACTCATTCACAAAAATACACTTACTATTTTTATTTGAACTTTAGATTGCTTTAGGCAACTAACTGGAGGATCATGTTTATTTTATTTGTCTGCCCCAGAATGAAGAACACTTTTAAAGGACTACTCTGCCAGGTGAATTCCTGTCTTCTCAGAGCAGTCAAGTCTAACTGGAAGCACAACAGCTAAAAAGCTTCCTTCATTGTTCCACAGCCTTTGTCATTTGTAGGGCAAAGCAGTTTTCAATAAAGATATGTAAAAGCCAAGTTTCAAACTCCAGTATTTCCAGTAGCCAGTCTTCAGTCAAAAACTGATCATTTAGCTTTATTTGCTTTTCTAAATATGTGCAGATAGGCTTTTTACCAAAGAAAGAGCAGGACGGTACATACAGTAAGTATAAAAGTTGATTGACTACTTTTCCCCTCAAGCATTAATTGCTCAGGTTGGAACAAAGAATCATAGAAAGGTGATCTTTTCCTCTCAATACGTAAAGGAACCCAAGAACCCAATATTGACACAAACAGGCATAGACACATGAAATCTGTATGTTTACAACAAAACTGTAATATTTCAGCACCGCTATTTCAAATCCACTGTGAAGAACACTTTTCTGAGAGCGTTTTAAAAAGCAAGGGTTGTTATCAACTCCTAATTCTCATTAGGTTTGGCTTTGATCTAGAACTTCTGTTTCTCACTGTTGAGGTTTGTACACAGTTAATGAATGACTATCAGTTCTGTGACACCTGATACTGAGAAAGATGGTCATATGGGTAAGAATCAGTCAAGACATCTGGTTCCTGTTACCATTGTGCCACAGACTTTCTATGTGCCCTTGAGCGAGTTACATGCGGTCAGATTTTCAAACGTGCTCAGCTTCGATGTTTGATGCCTGAGTTTTCAAAAAAGCTTAGCACGCAATGTGCTAAATTCTTCTGAAAATCCCTATGCCTCAGTTTCCCCATCTGTATAACATGGGCAAGAATGCTTATCTATCTCATGGGCATGTGAAGCTTTATTCATTAATGTTTGCAGCACATGTGGACATCCGTAAATAGAAATGTATAGACATACCTAATCTACCTTTAAATGTACTGAATCAGTGCTGGCTTTGTGCCTGCTTTGGTGCATACAGAGGACTGCCTTTAAAAGGGAAAATAAGGAAACGAGTTAAACACATAACTTAAAATATTTAGGCAGCCTAAGTTATCTAGTTGAAGTCATAACAAAAAGCCAATCCTGAATATGACACGTTTCGGATGTGAACCGTCCAACATTACATTTAGCACACTCTTGTTTCATTACAAAGCAAGCAACAATTAGCACATAATTAAGCAAATTGCCCATAATTATGCCATCGCTGAGCTATTTTTCATATTTTCACAACACAGCCCATACATGAATACATAGCTTGTGGTGCCAATGTTATTCTGTCAGCAGCAAGAAGTGCCTCTCATTTACTGAAGCATTTCTTATTAAAAAAGCTCCAGTAGCACTTTTAGTGCTATCTGCTCAGCAGGAACTCACCAGAGTGATGCTGATGAGAACCTTAAACTGCTCATGTTGGCCAACAGCTAATAAGAAATGGATCTCTCTTTTTTTGTGCAGGAGGTGGTACTCAATCTAAGATGGAATGCAGCCCTAATATTGGGAAATTATGGTCCAGAATTACCCTGGTGACCAAAACTAGCCACTTGGGTAACATATTTTAGCAACCTTAGCTAAGTAAGAGACCAGAAGCGACAGTAAAAATTGAGGGGAGGAAAAAGAAAGTTGAAATGGTCTGTTAGTATAAGCTGGGTTGCTTTAATGAGGTCAGCAGCAAGATGCTTTAATGTAGAAATCCTAAATGATTGCTGTTATAATATACTCTACCTTTTTGCTTTAATAATAAAATACCTTTGGGAGCAGATTGCTATGAATACTTAAGTTTCAATAAATTGAAGAAAAATAAGAGAGAGTGATTATTCCAGGCTTTGAAACCCTTTATTCAAAGACCCACTAAAGCACTAGGCAGCTTTCTTTAATTCTTCAGTCTGATATACAGGTCCCATTCTCTACTGGGCCAAGAAAGAAATCATACATTAACAATGGGAGACCCTCATCTGTTCTGTTTGGGTTCAATCTGCATGTGCATTGAAGAATTTGGATACTTATCTGAGCTATCAGAACTTTCTGAGCTGCAGTCTTAGGCTGGAGATTTTGCAAGAACAGGCTTCCTGCCACCTCTGATTTTAGTCCAGCATGAAATGAATTGTTTCCTGACATTTTACGTCCTGACCAGAAACTGAAAAATCCTTCCCAATATTTTGATACCTTGAACAAATAGTTTAATTCAATATCATCACTCAAAATAAGCAGCATTGGGGTGAGGCACTTAATCCAAACTGAATTGTTCAATCCTATAAACAGAATATGCCCTTACATTTGGGGAGAGTTGCTTTGGATATACCTCTACAACTCTCACTCAAGTAAACGGGAGTGCTTTAGTCCAACAAATTTCAGAAAATGTAAAGGTAGATCATTGGCAGGGTTGCTGGAGGGTGACGGCTCCACCCCTCTTCCATTTTCCACCAATGCATTCCTGTTCTGAAATTTAAGTTGAGGCTATGTCTTCACTGCAAAAAAAAAAAAAAAAAAGTAAGTGTGGTTTTACACTGAGATAGCTAACTTGAGTAGGCATCTCAATGTAAAAACCTAGTGAAGACAAGGCCTGGGTAGTTTTACCTTGATGTAGTAGCTCAACACAAATTCAGGGGGCAGTTACAGAAATCACCATGACTAGCTACATTGAGGTTAAAAACTCCTTGTGTCCATTAGGTTTTTACGTTGAGACAGCTATTTTGATGGATAAACCCCCACACTTTTTGCAATGAAGTCAAAGCCAGAAATAAAACTCTAATAAACAGTTCAAAACATAAACCTTTTTAGGAGACTTCCAGGATCCTGATCAAAGGTAGTGAAGCCTGAGGCAGAATATAAATGTATTGGATTGTGTCTATGGGTTAGGGACACGCTGAGACTGTGCTAATGGGAGCAGCCAGGCAGTTGATTGCACTGTTAGGGAGGGAAGATGTTTTGAGGTAAAAATAGTGCCACCAAATATTTTTTCTTTCTTACTGTTAAGGTGTACCGTGATATATAAATCCCTTGCTTATGAAGAAGAGAGTAGACTCTTTAAAGTGGAAAGGTGTAATTGAATAGTTTGTTCTCAGTGACCAAAAACCTTATTTATGCTCTCATCAGATGTTTCTACAGCATGTCAAATCTTGTTTAGATGCAACTCCTTCTTTTCCAATGACAATGTACCTATCCTTAGTTGATAGAAGACAAGGACAGACTCGCTGGGCCCCAGATTAGGATGCTATTAGGTAACAGTGAGCATGCAAGTATATAATCCAATTCTTGGACCTGATTTTTTCAGAGGTGCATCGTACCCACAACTTTCATTAACTTCAGTGTGACTTATGAGTCCTCAGCAACTGTGAGAGGCAGGCTTTCAATGTCTACTTAATGAACCACACAAGCTAGAAAATACTGCTATGCGCACTGCTACAGTAATTGACAAACATATTGAAAACGACCAGTAGGCCCTCAGGCCAGGCTAAACAAACAAACAAAAATCAAACGGGGCAGCACAGGCCATTTATTAGATTGATCAGGACGTTTTTTCAACATGCCAAGCATCCTGGGCCAGTGTGCCCTTATCAAAGAGCCAATCCAGGGTCTGGTAACTGTGCAATTTTCAGCCTTCCTTTGCTATAACTGGCTAGCCCAATACATGGTATTGCCAACCTGAAAAGCTTCAAAATCATGACTCAGACCCCAAAATCATGATATTATTGGGACAAAAATGAGTATTTATACAAAGATTATACCAGTCCTTTTGGTTGGTCTTTTGATTTTCAAACGCTCTCTGCTCCCCACCAAAGTGTGTATGATTATTACAGTGTTGCCTAAATTTATACAGCAAGGTGATGTTGGTCTCTGCTAAAGGAGTTCTTGCTGGAAGACCCAACTGAGATCAAATTACAAATGATACAGTTATAAATTGCTGTCTACAGGGACTAAGCTTCCAACTTCTTCCCAGACCCTAAAATTCTAATGAATTAATTGTGTGCCCCCGCAGCCTGACCTCTGTCCTGGCCCCTCAGTGCACCTGGTCTCCTCCTGCAGCTCCAGGGTTTCTTCATCCCACCCTCACACTTTCTATTGCCAGGCTGGAGAGAGGAGTGACAGGTAATATAGGATTGTCCATTTAAGAGTACAGTCACATTTTATATATTATTTATAAATGAAAACTTAATATGCAAAATGTCAGTAGATTATAAGCATGTTACAGACACAAGTAGCATGTGGTACTAGATGTTTATTGGCACATCATTAGAAGGGATTATAGCTAGTTATAAGCACTAGTTATAAATACCCTGTTGGCCTCTTGGACTCTATAAGAAACAACTGATTAAACACCTATTAATCATTTACTAGCTCTTTATAAATGGAGCCTTAATATAAAGTATGACCGTGATTAAAACTGGATTTCATACTAGGCAATAATTTAAATGACTATACTGCTCACATCTGTTTTATGGGATTCAGGGCCAGATTTGTAATCATATTGAAGCACCTAAAATGCAGACAGGAGTTTAACACCGTTTGGAAGTCACGGCCCAGATTTTAAAAAGTATTTAGGTGTTGCAATGCCTAACTGACTTAGGATCCTAGATCTCATTTTCAAAAATGTCTTAGGCACGTAAGCCCAGATCCTCAAAGGTATTTAGGTATTTATATGGGAGTTAGAAACCTAAACACCTTTGAGGCTCTGGGCCTTAGGCAGCAAAGTTCCATTGACTTTCAATGACACTTAGGTGCCTAAATCCAAAATTTGGATCCTCAAAACCCCTCCTTAATGCTTAAGGGAATAAAGTTTTGCCAGTAAAGTCCCCTAGGTGCCTAAATTTCTGCCAGTGGGCGTACACAATGACTTAGTAGTTCTCAAACTATGGAGTGGGAATGTGTCAAGGGAGGCAAGAGCTGCATGCCTCTTTTTAAAAAAAAAAAATAAAAAAAAATAAGAGCTCCTACCATCAGCCCTGGGTGGCTGGGGTTTGTGCAGAACAGCCGTGCACACCCGTGAGGCAGGGAGGAGGGGATACAGGGGACAGCTGGAGCCCTGCTGCTCCAGGCTGGCAGTGGGAGCCAGGGGCAGCACTGGGGAGGCTTGCAGCAGCTAAAGCCACCCCAAAATTTGCCTTAGCACTCTGTAGCCACCCCTCCCAGCACAAAAGTCAAATGGGCTCAACCAAGCCAGGGCTGGAGCCGTGCACACCCATGCCCGCTCCCCAGTGCAGGGGCAGTTGTGCTGTGCTGCAGGGCACAGTGCGTCCCTAGGCAGTGTGGGGGTGATTGGGAGGTGAGGGGAGAGGAGCTGGCTGTGGGGCCATCACCTCCTTTACTTTTCCACTGCTCCCATATTGTTTTAGTAAATGATGGGGCAGTGCAATCATTTTCTCATCGCTCAGGGAGGCTCACTATGATTAAGTTTGAGAACCCCTGTCTTAGAATAAAGATACCCTTAAGGTAAACATCTCGATACAGAGATGAATTAGGCTATGCATTCACTGAAATACAATGCATCTCTTCTACTTACAACATTTTATGTTTTTTCTTGGAATTCTCATTCAAGTGAAAGACAGCAAAAGTGATTAGCTAGGTATATAAAATATGGTTTATTTCCAGACTAATAAGTTTGGACTGAATGATACTGCAGCATCTGTAGTTTTGAACTTTCCTGCTTGAGCTCACTCAGCCTCTGGATTCACATTTAAATTAGTGCCCTGGGTTTTATTTTGTTGTAAATTATTCCAAATTATAAATATGACATTTTGCTAAAGAGGCCCACTGCTAAACTGTAAATTACTTAGATATTTAGTACTGTAAAGTTATGATCAACTCTTCAATGTTAATATAAATATGTAAAGTGTAATGAATAGCCTAGAATTTAAAGTATATTATTAGAATAAATGGCAATATAAGTGCTTCATAATATTTAAGGCATAAATAACGTGTTTCATTTAATATTTAATTATCTAGCTCACTTTTGTACTGCTCCTTGTTAATTATTGATAAAGGGTTCATTTATTTAAGGTGTACTATACATTTAAATCAAAATCACTTAGGATATAAGGTGAAGCTACAGTGAGATAGATGGTTCATGCTCTAGTAATAATTGCTGAACTAACCAAAGAGAAAAGAGTGAAATTTGCAGTTTCCTTCATATCTGAAAAGACAATGGTGACTGTGGCCTGAATGATAAAGCCAGCTCTTGTAATGAAGCAGAGTTTTTGGCAATAAACCAAACATCTGGGTATAAACATGCAGCAGGACAAAAGGTTTTAGCTGCCACTTTTCAGCTAGCCCGTGGAAATTTTTTACTTTTTTTTGTCCAGGGCACTTGTGACACTGCAGATGATTTACTGTGCCTTTTGGTCTATACAACATTACTCTCTATCTTTCCAGATTTAACTCTTATTTGCAGTAAGAGAATGAACTCTTCAATGTGAAGCTGGAGCAGCTTAAATAATTATCAACAGAGATTGACTGCCTCATCAACTGATGCCCCTAAGTTTAGGGTAAGAATTCTACCCCAATAGCATTAATGGGACAACATGGATGATCACAACTGTAAGTTTCAGTTTCATGTGCAATTACATGGGTTGAGCTAACCATCTCAGGAGATGCTTGCTTAAGTGCCCACATATTCTTGGGCTTGATTCACTTTAAGGCAGTGTTTCCCAAGTGTGGAGTGAAGAGAACTAGCTTTGGGTCACAGAAAGAGTTTTCAGTTGTTCTCTAGAGTCTCAGCTTTTGTGTTTTATAAAACAGTCAGTCTCTAGCTGATATGGTTGCACAGAAAATATTCTAAATGTGAAGCGAGTGCAATCAATGTATAGGTATCTGCCTGTGTTTGGAGAGAGCCTGATACAATAGCTATCACAGTAATTTCAATGGGTGCTAACTCACCTGATGATACTTTAAATGTCAGATTTGTTTGCAATTTCACTGCTCATAAATGCATGTCAGAAAGGAGGGGAAATATACAACTTCATCAATTTTCTCCCCAAAATGTGGGGTAGAGAAGATGTATGAATAGAGACATGTAGGGCTCTAACACTACATCGTGGGTGGATTTCAGGAGGAAAAAATTGTGCTTAATGTCAATTTCCTGAAGTGGGGTTTGTTTTCAAACATTTGGGAAACACTACTCTAAGGTCCGCCTAGCTTCCACTGCCATGAACTTTAGTAATGGGACTGCTGCCCAGAGCAAGCCCACTTTGCTATCTGGGAGGAGGGATGGCAGTGCAAGTCATCTGCAAGCACCAGTCTGTACTGGCTGGCTCAGATTTGATCAGCAGCACCCCAATCTGGAACTGGCCAGGGAAGAGGCCCTCTGATTTAAAAAAATCTCTCCTCTAGGAAGACACACAAGGCAAGAATTTGTTTTTTCTGAGACTAATCCCTCTGGGACAGTGGTTCCCACTGCGGTGCAATTAACATGTAAACCACACTATTTACATGACTATCAGTGATCCTTATGAAAAGATTCCTGTTTGGAAAAGGAAACCTGCTTGAAAATATCAAAGGAGTATCATTCAGATTAACAAAAAAGAGCTTGGAAGAGAAATAACTGCATGCCTATTTTCATTAGCAAAAACACAGTTGGATATGTTCTCTGCAACAGAAAAGGTGGTGCCATGCAAATGTGGCACTTCAGAAACAAAAGAAGGGATAATTGACAGAAAACTGCTTAAACCCTGAACATTTTGTAAAAGTATCTATATTCACTTTTACCATCACTAATTATTCAAGTACCGTACCTCATTAGAAAAGCATATAAGAATCAATTACTACCAATTAAACAGATGTGTATTCACTTACGTTCAATTATTTATTTAATCAAGACCTAGTACAACATGATATGTACTTTCATTATATACATTCTTTAGGAGAATCTTTTGTCTTCTGGGGATTTTTGGTCAATATTATTATTTTAGCTGAACTTGGGATAAGGTAAAAGCAGAGTGAAGAGAAAAAGAAAAAAGATCTTGAATACTATGAGTAAAAACCACTTTTAAATTCCTTTACTAAACATCATTTTAATTCAGATACATTCTTTTAAATGTAGTTTATTATCACTTATATTCAATTATTTTTCAACTATTTGGAAAATGTGGCTTACAGATGAAATCTTGTTACTGCTGTACTGAAAACACGGCAGTTTTCTTCCCCTGGAAAAACTGAGAAACAGGTGAAAAAATGTAAAATGCAGAGGATTTTTGTTTTACTGGTAAGGATATCCTTTACTGCGCAAGAAGTCTGTTTGCTTCAGAAAATGTAAATGAATAATCCCCAGTGCAGCTTTTTGTATCTTCTGCATATAAACCTGGGTTAAGTATGTAAAAGAATTTCTTGATCCCTTTAAAAGTACCAAAACTGTTATATAGCTGCAGGATTTTACTAGAAATTACTGAATACATCACGTGAGGTGGAAGAAGTTGATATATAGAGAGCTCAAATCCTTAAATCTTTATAGCCTCTCTTGCCTAGGCAATATTGAATGTTACATATAAGATGTCCCTGTAAATGTGTCTGCCACCGACATGGTAACTGGTTGCAGGCTGAATAATTTTGTTCTCCTTCAAATGTGCTGTGCATGTGTGAACACAACTATGCACCCACTCTTTGCCTATCATTTAGTGAGTTTAAAAAGGAAAGAAGATGTGTGAGGGTGAGAGAGCTCAGATCTCCCAATTCTGGAAAGAATAAGGTTAATCTAATTAAACATCTTTCAAGAGGTAATTTCTAAGTGCTGTTAAGGGCAGTGTGACGTTGCACTCTCTATATTTTATGAAAATATGCTTATGAGTGTGAATATGAGGTAACTGGAATATGCTTTATGCAAAAGGTCTCTTGTAAGGTAACATAACAAAGGTTATAACCTACTGAATATATTCCTCTTATTTGTATGCATGTATCATTCTTGTATCTGAAGCTATAAATATGAAGTACAACTCTGAGGTCCTATTGTAATTATGCAAAGTGTGAGCCATTAATGGTGGTTTAGAATCTTGATGGCTCCCACTGACTCGGACAATTGGTTGTAAATTGTTTATTTACCTGCACGACTTCCTGTGTACGTGTGGGCCAACCCAGGAAGAATGGAGACTAGGGGGTCTTACAGTGACATGTGACCATGTCACATGATACTGGAATCCATCTTAATCCTTTGAGCTGAGGTGGGGACAAGCATAGACAAAAGATTCCCACCTTGTGCCAAAGATATAAAAGGGGGTGTAGCAAGACAAAAGGGGCTGCCAGTCATGAGAAAACCCCTGCTTACCATCTGAGAGGTCTGCTGGAACTAACAAGGACTGTACCAGGGGAAAGGATTGGACCCAGACTAGGAAGGAGTCTAGTCTGTGAAAGAAGCTTACTGGAATATCTCTGAGGGTGAGCTATTACCTGTAATCAGTTTCTTAATGTATTAGGCTTAGACCTGCGTGTTTTTGCTTGGCAACTTACTTTGTTCTCTCTGTTATTACTTGAAACCACTTAAATCCTACTTTTTATACTTACTTATAACAGTTGTGCATATCTCTCTATCAGTGATATAGAGGGCGAACAATTTATGAAAATTTACCTTGTATAATCTTTATACAGAGTAAAATAGATTTATTTGGGGTTCAGGCTCCCAGAAAGGCTGAACACTGGGTGTTGGGAAAGTCCCTGTTAACTGAGAAGCCCCTGGCAAGTGATCTCAGTTAACTGCAGAGAGGCGTGGCCCAACCTCTGGATCTGTGCTGGAGCTGACTGGGGTGTCTAACTCAGCAAGACAGGAGTGGAGGGGCATCTGTTCTGGCAGGAGGATTGTTTTCAGTGGTATCTCAGCTCATCGTGTGACAGTCTCGAGGGGAGTCTCTGTGACTGAATCTGTCACGGGCAGTCCTGGAAAATGAGGGCCTCTATAATCCATAGACTAGGTACAGCACAAGCAGCAATAATGCAGACTGCACTAAGTCTGGACTGCAAGAACAACCTCTAAGATCTCAATGCTCACCATACCATTCACCCTTCAAACTCTCCACTGGTGATCACTGAAATGATGTCACTGGATGGCTAGAAACTGATTTTGAGATATGTAAGGTTTTCTTTTCTATGTAACTAAGCTAAGCAGGAACCTTCCTCACCAGGCTTCATAAAGTATCCTGATGAGGAATGTAATGCAAAGCATTTCCTCTCTTTTAAAAAAATCTCTTTAAGATTGCTACTGTTGAATGGAAGAATTTCATACAGACTGCCATAAAAAGAGAAAAATCCTACAGCCTCTGGAGGGAGGTTGTGCTAAGTGTGCTAAACTCAGGGTCTCCGATATATGGGATATGTACAGGGGTGTCCTCTTTTACAGTGGTCTACAAGGGGCTATGGGACCTTGCTCAATAATACGGATTGTGATGTACAGAGATATTATAAACAGTAGTCAGTAAAGGTGAGCTGACCTCTTGATTACCTGCCCCATAGATCAGTGCACAATCTCCTATTCTCTGGTGTGTGTGTATATATATATATATATATATATATATATATATGAGTTCCCTTCTCTCAGAACATTGCCCAGACTTGGCAGTGCAACAGAAACATTCCGAGTCAGCTGAAATTCAGAGTCATGCACAATTCAGTATAGCAGAGAGCTGTGGTGCTCAGTGTCAACAAGGATACTAGTAAGAGCCAACTGAGTCAGATAGTTTTATAATGTGGACATCTGTCAAATTGGAAGTAGACTGAAACCACTAATTTGTTTTAGGTCACTACCCAGATAGTAATTGCCATGGATAACTTTGGCCCCAGAACTCGTATCAGCTCTGCGTAGGCAGACCCTTGCATCTGTATGGAGAACTTGTTGACCTAACTGGGGTCTGCCAAGGTAGATTGCAGGATCGGAAACTTTGTTTCTAATTACTTGGGCATCATTCCAAATGGTGAATTAGATGTAGGGACTTGTTAGTCATTGCCACCCCCTTGAGCCATCTACGGCCCTGCTAATATGTTTAAAGAAAGGAAAACAATTAAATTTGTTTTAAAATCCCACATGCAATCAACTGACAAATGGTACATATGGAACTTGAAGGGATACATTTAGAACAAGAAAGGCTCACTTCTGCTCTAAAAAGTGCTCATACTGTTTCTGCTGACTTTACTGACAGTTGCACAGGTACATCCAAGTGCAAAACTTGGCACTAAATATTATTTAAATCTGTCTTCTTTAAAAAAAGAATATAAAAACACAGAGTCAAATGTGTATTAATATTGTATTAAATTAAATTTTAATTGAATTATCTCTTTAAAAAAAACCTTAATTATCTTTAACTACACTGTAGCAATGCATTTCGGCATCTACCCATGGCTCAGATATTTTCATTAAGACCTAATATTCAAGACGAAACAATGAAAGTTTGCTGCCAAAAAAGCTAGTGTACATTCTGCCTTTGAGTTCTCAGCCAGGACTGGGAGAGAATGCTTTGAAATTATAGTTTCATTTGGATGCATACTGTCGTCCAGAAAGCAGTCTGAAATCAGATGCTGCTCTAACCACAAACACTGGGACAGCTATAATAATATTCTAAAAACCTTCATACGGATGTTATACTGCTATTATAATTAAATCTGTATTTTCTTTATTGGTCATACGATCTAGGAAAATAATCAGTTTTATTAATGTATTTAGTTTGATTTTTTTAAAGAGCCAATTCCAATGGCTCCTAGCAGTTTTACAATATTTAAATATACAAACCAAGGGTAAAATCAATTAAATATATATTAACTACCTATACAAGCTACCTATAGTAAATTTCTTTCCCAATAAAAATAAATTAAATCTTCCTAGAATAATCCATTACACATAACTTAACCCACACCATCTCTAAATTCCTGATTTAAAAAAATAAGTATTTTTCAGCATTCCCTAAAGATGAACAAATATGGGCTCCACCATAATAAAGGCATGACTGGGGCACCTTAAACTAAACTGTGATGGGGCGCCTGCCCCACACTGGGCTCTAAGGGATTAATAGAGCCCTAGAGAGGCTGCGCAGGAGGCAAGCAATCAGAGTAGGGCTGAGAGGAGCAGCCAATCAGTGCCTGGCAGGCCCGTATAAGAAGAGCTGCAGGGCAGAGAAGAGATCAGTAGCTGGCTGGAGCTCAAAAGGGGAAGACCAGGCTCCTAGCAGGAGGAAGGAGTGCCAGCAACTTTGACAGAGCAGTACTACAAGGAGGGACCCGGGGAGCTAGAGAGAGCTCCTGGCTGGCTGGTAGGGTCTACAGGATGAGACCCTGAGATAAGGGCAGAAGAGGATGCTGGAGCTGCATGGAAAGTGGTTCCCGGACAATGGACTACAGTTGCCACCGAGGGAGTGGGTGGACAGAGATTGCAGGTTCCCTGGAATGGGGTACACATGGTGTGACACAGCCAGAGGATGCTGTAGTCCTGGGAGTGACACGGGTCCTGGAACAAAAGTGATGGTGGTGAGGCAACATCAGAGGAGGGCACCCTGAGCAGAGCTAATTCCCATGACAGCTGGCAGGAGGCACCAGAGTGGTGAGACCCACCATGTCAGAGTACCTAGAAGTCAATACAGAGCATTTAGATAATGTGTTCTTTGCACACAGCATCTCTTAATATTTGGGCAGTTGCAGTCTGTATTAACTTTAGCTTGCAAAGTGAAACCACGGAAAACAACATAGAAATGTATGTGTATGCACATGTTTGAGACAGTGTGGCATCACTGAACTGTAGCTACTTCTTCTAGGATTTCGTGTGGTTGCTCTTTATAAGGAGAAAAATACCCTATAGAGTGCAATTCTGGATAGCAATGAAGAAAACAACATCTGACCAAAGGCACAGGAGGTAGAGCAATTACATATAGTTAACACTGGTCCAGGACACTCATTTAGACACACTATTATTATGAAAAGTGCCATGAAACTTTCAATTACTGGAAGTGGCATAGTGCTACCAGTAGATCCTAGAGACACCACCTCCAGCAGCACAATCCTTGTCAGTGCTATGCCTGGATATATAAGTACTCTCAACTAGCTGAATGGCTAGAACTTACTACTTGGCTCATATCCCTCTCAGCTGGGCAAGAACCAATACCAGAGTTATGGTAAAAACATGTATAAACCAAATGCAGAATCAAAGTGAAACAGAGGTGTGGATGTGAAATTCAATTCACCAGTTTTCCTTCCGTGTTTTATTTAAATCTTAAAAGTGTCTTGAAAGCACTTGGCATTTGGGTGGGTATCACCTGGATATTACCTTTTATTGGCACCTTATAAACATGCACATCCAAATATTTTGGTTATAGCACGTACATAGAGCTGGTTTACATTTTTTCACAGAACAGTTTTCTGTAGGAAAATGCAGTTTTCATCAAAATCTGAATGTTTTCTGGGCATGTGTTCCTTTCAATTAATATTTTGGCAGAGAAACTCAATTTAATTATATATAAATGTTTGATTTTTTGCCTTTGATATTATACCAATTATATTTATTATAATGAATATTGTCTATATCATATTTAACATTTGTTTCAACATTATCAAAATGAAACATTTTTGCCATATCAAAATGACATTATTCAGCATTATTAAAACAAACTGTTTCAATATTTGTTTTTTTAAAACTTCTGTTTCACAAGAAATTTTGAAATTTCCATTTTTTGTTCTGATTCAGAAGGAAAAAATTTCAAAATGTCAGAATTTCCTGCAGGACAGACATTCCTTTTTCTGATCAGCTCCACACAAACAATATCACTGAGACTGAAATCCTAAGAAACCTACTGAGCATTTTAAAATCACACAACAATAGAAAAAGTCTTCATTTCAACCAAATACCTGCTGTATTATGATCATCACTCATTATTAAGAAATATTATTGGCACACCATACTGCCTAAAAATTTGCTATGGATTAAAATGAGCACATAGCAGAAGAAACAAGAGCTAACTTAATCTATCACATTTTCATATTCTCTGTGACTCCCCATCATTGCCATAGAAGTACAAACCCTACATTGCAGCTTAAACCTTGAAAATCCAATAAAAAAGATCATAATTAGCCTAATTTGTGGGGGTCAACAGATCAAATTTATTAATGAAACAGCACAATTTAATTTTCCTGAACTGGTTGGTGGAGTTTCAATTCTGTTGTGCTTATTAGTCTGCTTAATCATGTTGTACAACCTTGGCTGGAAAGACAGAGTGGCAGAACAACACCTTGGCATACAGTGTGTCTCACAGCAGGACAAAGCAGCTCCCCTCCCACAGCCTTTTTTCCCCCTTCCCAGTGTGAGACTTTCCTCCATATGGCTGACACAGGGATGGGTTTGTCACTTGGAAAACCCTTTGAACCACGGAATTCTTGATCACTACACAAAGGTTTGTAACCAGTTATCAACACTAGTGTTCTGCCACTACCACTTTGTCAAATTGCCAAAGCACACCCTCAGCTGCATTTTAAATCTGCTCTTCCTTTCATTAAAGGAAAGAAAAACATGGAATTCAGAGAAAGGGCAGTGTTTGATTAACAACTTTCTTATCAGTGCATAAATGAAATTTGAAAGGTAATAATTACATTTGTAATTACTTAGACTTAAGTCTCTTATGTTTTCTATTTCCTCTGTTTCTGGGCAGCTGGAGCAATGACTCATTAATAATAATAAAGTCATTTAACCCTGCAGGCACATTACAAGGAGAAAGATGTCATTTGTTATCAATGCAAATAGAACAATCATTGGATGGTACAAAAAGACCATATTCATTGCAGAGGATAAAAAGGACATTTTGCACTCATTCTTAACATGACATCCCAATCTGCTTCTTAATTATCAATAAACATAAGGGGACAGCAAACAGTGTATGAGGGACTACTAATGGTGTATTGTCCTGCAGTGACATTTCCATAATCACTTTAAATCTACCCTATACATATGTACTAGTTAAAGCTTTCTGCTGATGAAATTGTACCCCCCAGTAAGAAATAAATTATGCTTTGCAGTTGTAGTGCATTACAGCCCTCTTTAATGAGTGTGAATATGATACCTAACTGAGTTATATGGTCTCTTTCTGTAAGTGATACAAGTTGGCATTCTATTGCACTTGTGATTGATTATAGTCTGACTTAAAAATAATTTGATACACTTGCAGAAATCTGGGTATTAAATAGAACACAAGTACACTTATCACATCAGTATAAGAGGCCAATTATAGTCACCTAAAGTTATGAGCTTCTTATGGTTTTTGTAAAAACAAAATAATAGTAAACGTAATTCTACCCTATTAATTGTTCCCAACAGTAAATTATGTCTATTTCACTTTTATAAAGCCACTTTTAACATGTGTAGGAGTCCAATTTTTCACCACATAGAATCAGTCAAGAAAAATGAGCTCCAAACAGTTATTTACATAAAGCCAACTTTAAAGATATTATCTGATGTACACAAGAGCTTCTATTCACTGAGATGCAATTTTTAAAAATAGGTATACAAAGAGAACACTAAATCTACAGACAATATTTTGCAATAGCATTGGATACGATGATAAAATCATATATTAACACAGGTTACTACTAATACAGTATCTCCTGATAATATTTTTTTAAAAGTATGGTCTTGGACCAAGGAACTCCTGAATTTGTATCCTGACTCTGACACTGATTCTTCCTTTAGCCTTGGGCAAGTCACTTCATCTCTATGCCTCAATTTCCCAATCTGTGGAAAATAGAGGTAACATGTATGTCTCCCTATGACTGTTCAGTTAATACTTGCAAAGTGCTTTGAATATATAAAGAGATATATAACTACTTAGCAGTTTTATCATTATCACGTGGCTCAGAAAAAATCAACTCAAGGTATCTGATGTGTAGTAAAAGCAGGGAGTGCCTACAAACACAGGATGGCAACAAAGCCAATTGTGAAGAGATCTGTTTTTTTAATACTGTTCTGATTCTCATTACATCACTTCTGTGAGAAATACCTAGTATCAGCTACTTTAAGTACCTAATTGAGTATTTCAGAATTTACTGGAGAATTATTTTAAAGAATTACCGAGATATCTTTCTGTCCGTGGAGTAAAATGTCTAAAGAAGGAAGAAGGGACAAGACACTCTATCTTCCCCCTAAAGGAAATATTTATTTTCAGATTTATCCACAAGGAATTCAGCTCTGAGGAAAATCTAGTGAATGTCACACTATGATATTACAATGGGAAAAAATGAGACTGAGATTTCATGTGAATGAAAATCACTGTAATTGGAGCTTTATCTAAATCAGGCTAAAATTTTAAAATTCCTCTTTGTGTTGTACATATCTTACACATTTGTCTAACCATCCTGCATATGAAAAGGACCCTAGTACAAACCTAACAACATGAAGTCTAAATTACTCCTTAGTACAAAAAAAATCCTTCAAAATCTATTAATATTTTCTGGAGTTACCATCATACATTAGTGTAAAATTTTATGAAATTTAAGGTAAATATATTTCAGTGTATGACACAGACTTGCATATCAAGCATAAGAGAGTCAAATCCATAGCTTACGTTTTCATTATTAAGATAGTGGCACCACAGAAAAAACTAAATGTGAAATGAAATGTCTTGTGAGGCATCAATTTAGTGTTTAAAAAAAGAGGTCTAGTCAAACTGACAAATGGAAATAATAGGAGTGCTACAATTTTCACATCAATTTGAGGTAAAATGTTTTGAATTACAGTCATTTTTATCCTATTTGATAAAGAAAATTATCTTAAATGGGTGATAATTTAAAACAGCATAATCCAGATTTCATTGTGCATCAATCAGACATAACCGTGATGTAGTGTGTGTCTGAATGATTTGTAGTAACATACAGTATTTTTGAACAATAGTTCAGTGCTACATTCAGAATATGCATTTGAAAGAAGGAACGGAATGGCCAATTGGAGCTTACTTCATTCATTGACTTATGTACATTCACATTCTCATAAGACCAGAAAATCACCTACTGTGACACAGTTTTACTATCTCCTTGGTGCTCACTAGGCACCACTGGCACCTTGAGAAAATGCACCCTGACTCTGAGAGTGAACTGCTAATGCAGCTTTAATCACTTCAGACATTCATCTGTGTCCAATTTGTGCATGGATGTTGCTTCTTTCCTTTTTTATGCCACTCTTCCAACTACTAAGACGTATGCTCCATGTAAGTATTTTTGTCTACAAGACATTAATGAACAAATGCCACAACTTCCCTCCTTTTGTCTGTTCTACCTCACCAGAAACTACATGCTTTCACAAAATCCACCCTGTTTAGTTTTCATTCGCATCTGGTTTCCTTTAAACCAAATATAATATCATGTCCCAGCTTCCCTGTAAAACTATCATCATTTCTCAAAAATGTAAGTAAAGTGAAACCCACCTCATTTAAATCACGGAAAGCATGATGCTAATGGTGGCTGTTCCTTTTTCAACCTAAGAATAAAAAGCTAAAAACCCTTTTAGTTCCTGGCCAACTGTAAATCCTTTATGCCGGGATGATGTTTGATACTGGTATATATTTTTCAGTACAACAGCTAAGCAAAAGATGTAAAATAGTGTAGAACAGAGAGTATATCACTTTGTTGATCTGCTACTTTTGTTAGATGTACATTGGGTACCACATATCCTCAGAAGACTATAGTATGATGACCTTAAGAAAGCATAAGTCTATGCCACTTAAATTGCATTTAAGATTATTTTGAAGGCTTTTGGCACAGGGGTGAATTTCAGCCTTTGTGACTAACAAAAGGGTTGTCTTTACACTGAAATGGTTTCAAGCACAAATTGTTGGGGTGGGAAAGAAAGATTAAAAACAGACCCAATTCTCCAAGAAAATAAACATCAGTGCTTAAAAACAGAATGGGTTACAACTGTTCTTTAAAGAATTTTATTTTTAAATTTGAATATAGAAATTTCTTCCTTACCACAGCACATTATCTACATAAACTGAGAATCCCAAGGAGCTGCAGTATAACTAAGGAGCTTCCAATTTCATAGTTTTGAACAGATCTTCCTTGCAAAGCACAATATAAAATGATTTTCCAGATTTCCAGATATATATTTAATAGATCCTAATTGGCTTTGTTAAAATTTAACTTTTATTCCTCTTGATGACTGTTCATATGATTATGTTGAAAAAAAATATGCATTGAAATCACAGATTTAATCTCATTGTAGACCAAATTTCATACTTATTCTAAGAAGATCTAACATAATAATGATGTAAAAAGAGGCTTGTAATCATCATTCAGATTGTTCAGCAATTTAACACTTCTGTTCCCTGTTTTGGAATATATGCCTCAATCAGCCATTTCTCAATTGTATTTGACAGTTGTTCTCTGTTGCCTATGTCCATTATGCAGGGATGTACCCATTAATATACTGCTCTCAACATTCATAAAATCAAGAGTTATTGCAAATAAACTCCTGAATTCTAAACCAAAAAAGTCCATCTAATGGTTAGATTTGCTTGATATTTTCTTATTTATGGATTTATGCTTGGGGATGACACTAGAAGTATAGAGAGTTAGGCTGGTCCAGTGATTAAGGCCAGGGCCGGCTCCAGGGTTTTGGCCGTCCCAAGCAGCCAAACAAAAAACAAACAAAAAAAAAGCCGCAATCTGCGGTGGCAATTCGGCAGAAGCTCCTTCGCTCCGAGCAGGAGTGAGGGACCTTCCGCGGAATTGCCGCCGAACAGCTGGATGCGCCGCCCCTCTCAGAAGAGGCTGCTCCAAGCACCTGCTTGGTAAACTGGTGCCTGGAGCCGGCCCTGGTTAAGGCAATAGCCTGAGACTTAGGAGATCCAGATTCAATTTCTTTCTCTACCACAGATTTCCTGTGTGACCTTGGACAAGTCACTTAGTCTAGCTATGCCTCAGTTCTCCACTTGTAAAATGGGGATACAGGTACTTCCCCACCTCACAAGAGTGCTGGGAGGTAAATAGATTGAAGACTGTGAGGTGCTCAGATACTATGGCAATGGGACCCACCTAAAATGAATATTGAATATTTTCATACACCAAAAAATTACTTTACAGCATCTCCATTTGAGGACATACTTAAAAAGTGCCCAACTTCCATTGTGAGAGAGAGCTCAGCACCCAGCTCTTTTGAAAAAAATGGCCTTTCATGTCTGAAACTGCAGAGCTCTTATGAAAATCTGGGTGCCACGGTCTTTGGGATATTCTGGCCATAACAGGCACACATTATTCAAACATCTGCACACCCAACTGAAGTGATTTCAAAATGGTTCCCACCAGAAATGAAAGTTCAGATACTAAAACTAAGCCGTACAATTTGTTAGAGACCGCAGATTCAGGAGAGCATGACTGGTTTATTGTTTTCTATAAGCCCTAGAGAAAGTACAACCTACAAATCTGGGCTAAGTGCTGCTATGGCGAATGTAGAAAGCTTTCACTGTGCTTGGCACACATACCCGAGTGTGAAGAATGTGCATACCTGAATCTCTGAGAAACCCTTTAAACTTCTGTGGGATAAATGCAACCATTTTTAAGAGTGGTGGGAGGGAAAGAAGAATTTATACCTGTTCTGACAATTTGCCAAATGGGTCCTTTAAAATCTCTCTGTAGTATTTAATTAAACAATATTGAATAGAAAAGAGCCTAAGAAGAAAATTACCAGCATAAAGCTTATTAGCAGTGTTCATGTGCCTGTTATTGCACCTTTCCACCTATTTATCCCTTAATTAATCTATCTTCCCTTAAAAATGCCATTAATATCCTTATAGTTAATTCATTATAGCCTATTGCTTTCATTCAAGTCCATGTTAGCAGAATATATTCATCAAAAATGATCAGACATGAAAAGGCAGATTGGGATTCTGACAGAGAATAATTTATCATAGCTGAGAAGAAGCCTCCCACCAACTGGGATGTTTAAAAGTTGGAAGATGAAAATGTAATGACAAGAGAACCTCTGCAGAAAAGAAAATTAAAGGCTGGGGGAGAAAAAAAACAGAGTTTATGGCCCAAAATATGCAGGGTTACTGACACTGCTTCCATTTCTTTTTACACTCCCAGACCTTACGCCTCACTCTCCTGGCTGCCTCAGGGCAGCAATAATCATTAAAGATTTTTCTCTAGCTCATTTGCATAGTGCAGAAAGTACAAGGTGTGCAGTGGCAACTCAACATACTAAAAGGGTTGACAGTGAATTTCAAAGCTTTTCAGAAATGTTATTGATCCACTCAGAATCACAAACTGTTAATCAATACGTACATTTAGCAAAGGGCTTCACCTTAAAACTACATAAAGCAATGTCACTAGATATTTTTTTCACTCACAACATACTTACTGTGATTATAGTTTCTATAATGGTGACTAATAGAGTTCTAGGAAACTGGCAGTTCCAAGTATTATATCACACTTTCTAGGAATATACAGATTATTTGAGTCTCAGGAGCAGAAGCGTACAACAGCATTTATAATGTGCTATTATGTACTACTATAATGGAAAACTGTCCCATTGTTTTTGCCCTTATAACTCTATTATATTGTAGAATTGGAAAGTTTCCTGTTACTGTCAGGTACTGGGCACTGAAGTAACATTAATTGTAGAGATTTGTTGTAAAATCTGCAAACACTTGAATAACCACATTGTGGACCAAATTCTGGTCTCTCAAGGCACAGATCTGACTGGGGGATTGGGGGGTGTGGTTCCCTCCCCCGAACCTCACGACCAGAGGCTACTGTGTAAATGCCAACTATTCTCCCAAATTCTGGAGCAACTGAAATGATGAACGACACAGACACTTCTCCGGGATCCACAATAATTTTATAAAATTCTTTTTATGCACACAATTTCAGGTACTTGCCCTGATCCCCATCTCCTTTTGTGGCATTTTGTGAGGGTGATTGCAGTCTCAGGGTTATGTTCAGCTATATCCCTCAACAAAGATAGAAGGAGACTAGAACCTGTGCTAGACTGTTCAGGAAATAGGGAGTTCACTTCCTGACCCTGGCCAGGTCCCTTGCACAGGTATTAGGGAATGATCAGACCCTAAATAGTTAAATATGTAGGTTCCATCTGTTCAGTTCCCTCTGTACAATTCTATGTTGTGTTTTCAGTGGCAGGCCAAAGAGGAATGGAATTCTGCATTTGATTAATTGGTATTTAAAGCATGATACTGCCATTATTCTGTTGTTGCATTTCTGCATGCATTCTCAGGAAATACACTTATGAGTTTTAATCACTGCTTTTCTACTGTATGTTAAGGATACCTTGAAACCATAAGAAATCCGCTGACATAAAGCCATTATGTAAATGCTCAGTAGAACTGCTTAGTATATACCACTACATTACATATTTTTTTAAAAGTTGTACCGCCAAGCACTCATTTCCATTTAGGAAATGCGAGTGCAACCTGATTCAACCACTCTGTGCGTATGCATTATGATTCAGTCTTTCGTTACATGATCATATACTTTTTTTCCCATCTGACCTTTGCCTCACTCAGCGAATTGATAATTATTCAATATTTCTCTTTTTTCTGTGAAAATTAGTGTGTGGCTACAGACCCTTATTTAAAGAATACCACCCAAATCCTGCACCAAATACAAAACTATTAATTTCCTCATGGATATTTTTAAGGTGCTGTCATCATGGTATCTGAGTACTTCACAAACATTAATGAATTTATATTATTTATCCTTGTGAAATTCCCATTGGGGAACTGAGGGACAGAAAGATTAAAGCCAAGTTGTCAAAAGCGTCCACTAATTTTCCTCACCATTTTATAGCACTTTATATAAAAATCAAAGCACAGCTCCAATCTACATCAGTCACAATAGTGAGCACCCAACAATTCTGTAGTTCTGATTCCAGGTATCTTACGCGGGCACCCATAAAAGATGGAACACACAATTAGTGGCCACCCTTGAGCCTGAGGGTGGAAAATTTCAGCCAAAACTGTTGATGTTTGGCAAACTGTAAACAGGGTCGGATAAAGGGAAGTGTGGCACTACCAGCTTCCCTACTAATAATACAGTAGAGTAATTAAAGCTAATAGAATGTGTGACAACAAACGATTATAAATACGCATTTCTGAGCTTTCTGTTGATTTTTACTTTAGAATGTTTATCAGTTAAATACAAATAATATGTTTTGAAATGATGTAGTAGTTTCAACTTTTTTCACATCCCTCATAATGAGCTGTTATACATGCAGTTTATAGCGTTTTTTAAAAATATTTTTCTGATAACTTTTTATTGCTAAATAAATCTGTTTCCATCTATTTTTGTTAGTTTATGAAATAACAAGTTTTTATAGTAAATTTTAATTTCACCAAAATCTAACTTTACTTCAGTCAATTTTGTATGTGCTTAAACACTGCAAATGTCAGGCTGTGGCATGAAATTGTTGAAATACACAACTAATGTGGCTTTATAAAATGTACTTGTTACAGGTGTAATAGCTACAGGAGAGAGAAATATTGATTCAGGTTTGGGTCATTGTTGGGGTGTGGAAGGAAAGTCACTGAACCCCATTTCACATAGTCTACAGTTTCACTGACCTCAATGGAACTACTCAACGTGCATGAGTCTGTAAATGGTAATTACTTATGCTCACTCCTGAGCTGAAACTAGACTTGAACTGGTGATCGAAAATCTCTGTACACCATTACCATTCCTTTCAAGAATGATCTCTGCACCACCTTACTTTGAGCTTTGAAACTATGACAGTATTGTACAGATATATAAGACACAATGCCTGCCACCAAAATGTAATCTAATTTAGATGTAGCCATAACAGTTCAAACATACAACTCCAAGAACATTTGGTGTCCATAACTCATAATACCATATACAGAGCACACATTATCATTCACTGTATGGGAAGTCTTCTCCAAAGGACTTAAAAAAAGAATTAAGAAAGCTAAGCCCTTCCTAAGGCTGTTTCCAATATCCTTTATTAATGTTCTTCACCTGAGATGCAATGCTAAAGCTGCTGGACACTGCCAGCTGAAGCTAATGGGATTTCTTGGTGCACAGTACCTCTTAGGATCTGGCCCTAAAAGAGTATACCATTTGGTGGACAGTTATCACATATGCCATCTTGTCTGTATCACTGTGGGTGAAATTTGCTCCTGTACAAAGAGCCAATATAAAGCCTGCTGAGTGGGACTTAAATGATATATCAGCTTCTTCTGGCCCTTTACACAGGGCGGGATGAATGTCTCTATTCTATTTCTAGAGAGAACATGGTGAGAATACACGCAAGTGTCCCTTGGCATAATACCATTTTCAGTCAAACATAAAAGCATAATAGAATACAGCAGAAACCCTCCTGTTTTATAATACATATTAATGTGCAAATTTGTTACAACAAACTTTTTCCACAAAAAAACTGGTCGTGGTTCATTTCAAAAATAGGCACAAATAAAATTGTTATAACAAAATTAGCTCTCTTTGGGGGTTGGACTAGATGACCTCCTGAGGTCTCTTCCAACCCTAATCTTTTATGATTATATGATATGAAATTTGATAATCAAAACACAATTTTGACCAAAAGGCCCTCTTTCATATGGTGATCAATTTATACATGCATCTGAGCCCAACATATTTGTTGCTGCAGAAAATGCCAAATAGTCATAGTGTAACTATTTAATAAGAACCACTGCAGTTCAATTAATTATATTGTACTACAACTCTACTCTGAATTATGTGGGATTCCAATACCACCATTCACATATTTTTCAATTAGTATACTGCCCTGTTTTTCTTTGCTACTTAAGTAGTGTCAGTAAAGTTAGTGTTATCGGAAAAATATAGCAGCGTGTTCAAGGTGCTGGACTGGGTTCTGCCACAAACTTCCAGTGTGACCTTGGGAAAGTCACTTAATCGCTCTGTTCCTTTCTCTCTCCTCCTATGCAAAATGCAGCTAGTAATACAGTGTCACTGTGAGGATAAATATATTAATGTTGGTGAGGCCTCAAATGGTATAGTGCTCAGGGCCATAAAATATCTGGTTTTTTTTTTTCAGTATTAAACTGAAATACGCTATCTGGTCCTAGCAAAAGGGTCTTTCTCCAGCTTTGTGTACCCCACACAATGGCCAGACAAAACACTAGGCCCTGTACTGGGGGAGGGATGAGGGGGTGGTGACAGTCAGGATTCAGACACCTCAAGGGGAGAACAGGAGGTTTGAACCTCCTCAAAATAAGTAGTTAAACCAGCTGGTTGCATACTGTGTTATTGAACTAAAAAAGTATATCCAGTAAAGTCTTTTATGAAAGCTGGTAATGCTCGGAACTCAATAATCATGATGAGATATGTATACAGATTGCGGTTATGAATTTATGTTTTTGTGTATATAGTAAGCTGTGCTCATATTTTTTGGTGCAGTCAGCAGGGAGGAGCTGCCTCCCCAACCAAAGGAGACTAGCTCCAAGCATCCACCCTTGAACAACCCAGGAAAAGACAAATAATGGGTCATTAGAGTTAAGAGGAAGACATTGAGACATCCCAGCTAGAATTTCCCCACCCTGAATAACCATGTGTCACCATGACATAAGAGAAACTAAAAAGAAGAGGAAAAAGCCCTTTTAAAAATGAGGCTTAAAACGGAGGTCTTCGTCCAGAAACCGTGGGACAGTTACTTGGCGGGAGCTGTCTATGAGACGCTAGATGTCTTGTATGGTAGATGGTATGCTGGGAAACTGTTCAGAGGCAATAGGTAACTTGTGTTAGAAAAGGGAGTTTATCTAGTTTGACAGTGTAAAGCCTGAGCCTGCGTCTTTGTGTTTCTGTGACTTGCATATGGTTGCTTTTCCTTAGTGTTTCATCTTTGAATCTGTCATTTTTCTACTACATAAACTGTTTATTTTTACCCCAAGCAGATCTGTTCTGTGCAAACTGTGTGGAGGGTGTGTGCCAAAGTAAACTGGTATCTGGGGCTGTTTTCACATCTTCAGGGGTGACAAACCAGTTTGGAAAAGTCCAAGTGTCCTGTAGTTTAGAACTCGAAGTGGACGGATTTGGGGACCTTTGGGATGGGAAGGATTGTTGGTGTCATCCTGCAAGGTGTGACTAGGCTGGTGGAAGCCAGGGGGAGACCTTGTGCTTGTGGGCAGGCTACTAATGTCAGGGAATTGACCCATTGCCACACAACAAAAAGGCACCCAAATTTACAGGGCATGGCAGGTGATGACAGAACCACTTACTGGTCTGGGTGATCCCCAAAATGTCACAAAGGGATAGGGATTACTCCCTTCTAGAACACCTGGGGGCACCAGTCACCCCCAAATAAAGTTGGGAGGAGGCAGAGC
The DNA here is from genome assembly GCF_027887155.1 of Malaclemys terrapin pileata. NCBI lineage: Eukaryota > Metazoa > Chordata > Testudines > Emydidae > Malaclemys > Malaclemys terrapin. The sequence continues at coordinate 34,254,351 of NC_071513.1, read as the reverse complement.
CATGGCCCTGTCCCCACATGCTAAAGGAGCCCGTGGTAAACATCCACATTATTCCTGAATTCTTGGGTCCTCTGTGAGGGATTTTTCCCCATCCCCAAATTCATTCTGTGCCTACCTGGCACAATCAGGTCCTACGGAGGAATATGTTGCAAACTAAACTACAAAACAACAATCCCAGGCAAATAAGCAAGCCCTCCTCCCCTTGTCTGTAAAGTACTGTACCAAATACAAACTGGCTGAGCTCAGAAAGTATAGGGTTAGATGATGGAACATATCCATCAAGGGGACAAGTGTCCGTAAAATGCTAATGCTTTCACCAAAGGGAAAGTCAGAGAATTATATAAAATTCTCACAGTGACAGTTTTTAAAGCTCTTAGACCAGAGTTGAGAGCATTAGAGCTGAACACTAGTCACTGATTATGTAGATCAGGGTCATCCAAACTTTGACCCATTGACTGTGTACACCTTTAGATTACACTGTGTCCCACCAGAAACTACAGCTCCCAGCATGTAATACTCTGTTTTAGTCCAAATGATAACCTATCCATCACTAATCAACTTATTTTTAATATTCCTACTGGATTTCCTACCCAGAAGCTGATGTCCATGAGAAAGCAGCAATGTGAATTGTGAATGTGAAGGCCTGGGAAAGTTTCATGCTGTAGGTACTGTATTAGGGATGTCGCACAGCAAAACTGCCTTCTACTAACTAATTCTGTTCTGTACTGATAATCTACGATGATGGGGCAATGTTAGTGTGTCCTGTCAAACACTGGGAAGCTGTGATATGTTGTGCGCATATTTAATAATAAAAGATCTATGGTAATACTTTCTATCTCAAGGTGTTCTACAAGTGCGTCTCGTTCAATGACATAAAGAGAATTCCACAGACAATCACTGAAGATTCAAAATAGAATTGAGTACAGAATTTTAACCCATACTTAATAATTTCTGCTATTTACTGATTACATATGTACATTCATTTTGAAAACAATATTTTTTTTCATTCCAGTCAGATAAAACAATGAAAATGCCGTTTAGATTCTATACTGAGCTTGGGATAAATTAAAGTGAGCCTCAAGCACTAAAACAATCAATAGCATTTATTGAGTTTGAGCTTCTGTCCATTTGTAAGTGACATGCTAACAACTAGCTTTTCACAGTCATTATTAAACCTATACATTATTCCGAAAGACCAATCCACTCTTTCAACAATCCCGCTACCATAAAGAGTTAATGAATTATTTTAATATAAGGTCATAAAAAAGGCCTAGAGTAAATGATTTGATAGTGGTATCAAGCCCTGGTATATTTCCAAAGATATTACCCATCTTAACTTAATTAAATTCAATTACTTCATAAAGGTCTAGTTAGTAAACCAATATCCTAATTTCTCGGAACTCCTCTAATTTTAATGAACTTGTTTGGAACCAGTTTTTTTCCCCATTTGTAAACCAGATTAGAATGTAGTTGGAAATGTCTCCACTGAAAATACAATCTCTTTTGGAACTGATTACCTATATAAATCATCAGTGGATTCCTCTTTTAATCATACACAATCCACAGATGCAAGCACCAAAAGTAGTTCTGAAAATCACATATGGATTAATCCAATTCTACTTGAGTGAGTAAAATCTACTTTCACATCCTAAGTGTCCTTAGCTGAGATAATGAGGACCGTCTCAATATGAAGAGTCTATTCAGTCAAAGGTGGGGAAGGTCTGATAAGCTGTGCTCCTTCTCACCTATCTCTGCAGTCAGGCTACATTTTTTATCCCGTAAAGGTGCATACTTTTCCCTGGACAGTCAAGTTACATACAAATGTGGCTGTTAAAGGGGAGAAAGGTAGTGCATTCTGAAGGAAGGGAAGTATACTTACAGTAGTGAGTAATCTGCTCTGCCTTTCTGATCACTGCTCCCTCTTCAGAAATAGTACAGACACTCTTACAGATTACTTTGATACAGACAACAGAAGATAAAGGGCCAAATTCTGAATTGTTGCATAAAGTAACTTAAACTCTATTATACTCACTCATGCGCCCCTGAAACAATTTACAGTTGCTCCACCCACGTCTGAAGGCATTAGGTTGCTGTCACATAAACAACGAGGTGCTGGAAAGCATAAGGTAAAGTAGGTTGGGGCTACTTTTAATTTACACCTTGCTGCTCCTCTGCATGCAATTCAGACCAACACAGACTCCCCTCCACATGGCAGAACAGATGAAAGTAGGCCGAGGGAAGTCTAAATAGGAAGGAGAGGAAAAGAGGTCTAACCTACACCACCTAATGCAACAATACATACTTTGATCCCACACTATTAATGTTACAATGATTAGCTAAAGCAGGCATTGATGGTGAAGGGAGAGAGAAAGCAAAAGTGTGGGTATGTGCACCTGGGTGGGAACAGACAGAAATTTGCTTATCCAATGTACAAATATTCTTCTCTTTCAAAAGCATTCTAACAGTAGAGGAAATATGTGTGTGGCTGGGTGTAAGACGTGGGTGATGACAAGGTAGATAGATACATACTGACATGTAGTTAGTATGACTGAATATAAGGTACGAATAGAAACTCAATTCAACTTTACAAATGGGAAATAAAAACATGCTGCATGTTGTATGCTAAAATACATTGTTAGTCATGAAGCTCTGGGCAGATACACCATATTCTGTCAACTTCCTCCTCCTTGTCTTTCAGAAAGTGAGAAGGAAATATCATCTATATTTGACAGAATTCCCATTCCAGCAACTCTACTCTGCAATATTCAGACTGCTTTTTCATACATCAGTGGGTATCCTGCAAGATAACTATCTGCCTGCACACATCACCTAAGCGTGATCTGCTACTTGGACTCAGAGATGAGACATTAAAATCAAATGTTCAGAAAGTGATCTGATACCTGTCACCAATCCGTGTCTTTAGTCACACAACTTAGCTAGAATATAACAACATTTTCTTGATCAGAAAAAGAAACAGTCATTCCATGCTTCATAGCTTTCCTCATAAGACTGTTGCAACTTCCCACTTCCATTTAACCATCATCCAACCGCACTGCTGATCTTTCTGGTCTCACCTTGTCACATGCTCTCCTATGATTCTTTCACTGGATCCAAATCTCCTTCCACATAACAATCGAACAGTTTGCCCCTGCCTTCAATGTTCTACATAGCTGTGCCCCTGCTTTGATCTTGTCCTGTGTATCTGATCATTTCCCTGCTCAGATACAAGATATGTATCACTTTCCGAGCCTTCTCCTAACAGCTGCAAAACACTTCACCTCTAGGCTACCTCTTGCTTCTAGAATGTCATTCCTAATCCTGCAGGGCATACAGTCTCCCTGCTTTCCTACTTCCTCCTCTGCAAAGTCCACTTCTTTCTACTGTCTCTCACTCCCAAGCCAAACTAATAAATGAACATTAGGAAGTGGATATCCATGCCCCTGGAGTCCAAGGGAGCGAAAAGGATGGCATGAGAAAGAGACAGGCATGACCCTCTCCTTCCTTCCTTGAGATGAGAAAATGTAAGGTTGAGAAGAGGAGATGGGCTCCAGGAGTTCTCGTGCCAGCACTTGTAAGTAGATCCTGCAGATGTTCACCAACCACTATTCAACACCATCCCCATTACTGTGATGAAATGAGGCTGTCTGGTTCCCATGATGGTTGCTTTGTTGTAAGCAATTTGCAGACCTTGGTAGAGATTTGTTCAGTGAAGTGTATTTTCCAATTTGAGTTTTAAGAAAGAATTAGGGAGGCCATTTGTCTAAAGAGTTTTAAATATAACCAAATTTGAGAAGTCTCAGAAATTCATAATAAGCATCCCGAGTGCAATCTTCATCCAGCAAAGAATCCATTGAGGATGCCTGTTAAATTCAACATAGCTAACATAACTTTTGCTGGTCCTGCAAACTAATGGGAACTGCAAGGACAAATGTTATTTGCATATAGCTATGTTGATGATAAGTTTGGGATATCATCAAAATGCTATCACAACACAACAATCCCTGCTGGTGCACCTGAATACAACCAAAAACAATGTAATAGTGAGTATATTTCTATTTCATTCAAATATTGGCATGCTGGAAAAACCTCTAAAACCTACAAATTCTTGGCACAATCCAATTTGCAGTATGAATACCCCTGGAAAGATACATACAAATTAAAAAGCTTAGGCAAGCCATTGTAATAACTGCCATTGAATTTGAAGGGTTAAGATTATGTCCACTTCAGTGCCAATGCTATGGGAGCTCATGATTTGTCTGGATCCTACTTTGCTGACAAGTAATTGTTCACTATTTTTTACTCCCATCATTTACCATTTATATAATGGTCCCCAATCCTGCCGACGTATTTTTCACGAGGGTCACCTCCCTACTTTGTGTTTGCAACAGAAATTGAGAGGGAAATGATTTGCTTGCCATATAATGATCATGAAGGAGTGTTGCCATCAAAAATTCTATTGATCCTATCCTATCCTACCAGGTCCAAAACAGTTTTGAGGCCTTCAGGGTTTTAGTGTTTCATTGGAGGCCCTGTTAACTTTTTAAGAGCATGCACTTGTACGTAAATCCTTTGGCCTAATGTTCCATCTCTTCTTGAGAGATCACCTTTCTCTTTGGTAGTTACTATATTAACTAGTCCAGCAAAAGGGGAATAATCAGAACAGAGAATCATGAAGTGTCCAAAACAAACTTATCATGAAGTTAGTGGCTTCACTCATTATATTTTTTTCCAATTCACAGAAAGGCTTAATAGGGATGCCAAGTTTTATTCTTGTTTGCAGTGTTGAATGAGGATATGTCTACACTGCAATTAAAAACCTGTGGCTGGCCCATGCCAGCTGGCTCATGGGGCTGTTTAATTGTGGTATAGATGTTCGGGCTCAGGCTGGAGCCCAACTTTAGGACCCTGCAAGGGTGGTGAGTCCTAGAGTTCAGGCTCCAGCCAAGACTGGTGAGCCTAAGCCCTACACAGCTATTTTCAGCCCCCCAGCCCGAACCCCGAGAAACCAAATCAGCTGACTCAGACCAGCTGGGGGCTTTTATCCCCATGTAGACATATCCACAGTCCCTGCCCTCAGGGACTCTTCTGGACACCAAAAAAACATGATCTTAACAGAGATGCTGGTTTTATGGCTCATTAGAAGAATTTGTAACACACCCTACTGCCTGCTAATCCTTCATTGCCCACTTCATTTGAAGCAGTCTCCTTCAGTATGTGTGAACCCCTTATCTTTAACAATCTGTCCCATCTTGTATTTAGATTGGACTATGCCTGCCAACCCTCCAGGATTGTCCTGGACTCTCCAGGAATTAAATATTAATATTTAATTAAACATTATGTCATGTGATGAAACCTCCAGGAATACATCCAGCCAAAAGTGGCAACACTAGCTTGCACACTGGTTACCTTCTCCAGACCAGAGCAAGAGCTTCTGTAACAGAAGTTGATCCAATAGAACGTATTACCTCACTTACCTTTTCTCTCACATTTGATTCTTGATCATCCAAGCCTTTATGAGCATGCTAATACTGAAGTGTGAGCCCAAGAGCTGATGCTTAGGTCTAGGGAGTGCTAGCTCAATTCTAATTTTGGTACTGTATTTCTTCTTCTTCTTAGTTAGAGAAGTTTCAAGGTTGCCTTATATGTCTTATGAAAAATTATTGTGGTAAAGTATACAAGAAGAATGGATTACTGTTTTCAGAAGAGAAGATCGAAGATGAATACACAATAATTAATTAAAGCACCTATTATGCCAAATAGTGACCATATCAATGAATAAAGTGGACACTTCTTAAAGTTTATACTTGAAATACAAGCCACCAAATCAGCCCTTTTCCTTCTATTAGTGATCGGACACAAAACAGCTAAAATTAGCATTAAAATTAGTCCAGACTGCTATATATTTGTCAAAATAATCCCATAGTCTAACTGTTTTTAAAACTTCTCTAATAATATGTCAAGATCCCACAGTCCGAGATATATTTTGATTTCTTATGCTTTGGTACATAAATTCCAATGACAGTTTATGCCATTCATTGTATAGCACTTGTGTCACCAACCAAGGTGAATACTTCACAAAGCATCTTGGGAAGGAAGGAAAATAGGTGAGAAGAAAAAACTGACATTGCAGTATTGAGTTTGGCATGTGTTTCAACAGAGATGGCTGGGATTAACTGAAATTCGTTTTGGGGATGCACATCATGTTATCACAGTTCTGACAAGATCAGCAAGTGTCACTGCAGATGCTAGTGACAAGATGCCAGAAGGACAGATAAAAGAATAAAAAATAAACCCGTGGGAAGGGACTGTGATGCTTCCTTTACTGTATTTTACTGATATCGGTTGCAGAATATAAACCTGTATTGCAGGGGTGGGGGAATACTATTCATGACAAGGATTATCTTGCCTGGAGCTACTTGGGCATTATGAAGTCTGTTTTAAGTGGGGAGACTTCAGATCATTTCAGATCACTTTTCACAGATCTGCTACAACTGATTGAAACAGTTGCTTTAATTTCCTTCTTGTCCCTAGAGGGAAGATGAAATGGCATTTTAAAAGGTGACAATGGAACACACAGGGCCTACAAATAATTAATTTCCTATATAGGCAATGAACTCTGAATTCCATTTCAGAAAAGGTACAAAGCACAGTCCTGTTTCACTGCTGTTTTTATAGACAAGAGGGGAGTAGAGTGAGGGTGGTAACTCCTTTAGTATAATAAGTGACCAATTACAAAACACAACAAATGATCAGCTGCAGTTTGCTTCCCATGACAAGTGAATGTGGTGGGCTTGCACTGATTAAACAAAATATGCTTTAAAATTAAGCAATATTTGAAAGCTACTAAAATTCATGCCACTACAACATGCATTTTTAATTCCGGTAATAGCATAAGCAAAGTAACTGGCAAAGTTCATGAAGAAATGAAAACACACACACACACACACACACACACCCCAGGTTGTACTCCTAGGTGGAAAGTCTAATCTGCATTTAAATAGAATTTTTCCAAATAACAAACAAGAGCCTCAAGCAACATTTTTACTGGCAGGCTTGCTGCTAGTTCATAGTGTTTTATTATAGAGCCTAATCCTTCTATCTCTAATCCTCTCTCCCCTTGTATGCTCACTTCCCTACCAGTTTATCAAGGCATCTCAGCAGTTCTGAGCTCATGGCAGCAACAGTCACTGGTGGTATTTCCTCACTAGAATTTTGTAAGTGCAGACTGAAACAATTTCAACTTTGTAAGGTCTGCAATTCAAGGTGAGCTATGATGAACCAAGCAGCCTTAATTAAAAAGAGATTGGGGGTTGGGGAAGTCTGAACTGAAAAAGTTGGAGTTGATTGGCTGAAGAGGATGTACTCACATAAAGTAATACTAATTACAATGGAAACATAACACTTCCAGAGTGTAACTAGAATATGCTGTGATCATTATGTAGCTGCAAAATGTTACTAAAAATGTCTCTGATCCCTTTGAAGACGACATCATTAGAAATACACTTCTACTCAGTCCTAAAAAGTTAAGAACAGAATACATAAGTTATACATTTTATTGAATTTATGTCCTAAAATCGCCATATAAAAATACACTGTTTACTATTGTATTTCATGAGGTTCCTAGTAGTTTGTGCCTCTCCAAGTAAGTTACAAAAGCAATACTTGCAGAAAGTTATGCTCCCTAAGTAGGAATCAAAAGAATGCCGAAGTGAAAACAAGGTCAATTATAAGTTAATTTCATTTTGGACAGATACTGTGCCAACAATGAAAGTCTTTTAATATAAAAATGGATAAGCTTAGTTCTATCATATCTAAAAGGGAAAGACAATTTGGAAAGTTGTTGGTATTTGCCAAATGCTGTTAGCTCATGTTCAACAAAAAAACAAATCCACTACAATGATTCCAGTCAAAATGGATATATAGAGTTTTACAAAACGCCTGCACTACATTAATTTTTTTAAAAAGGAACGAAAGTTGTAAATATATAGAGGTTTTAAAAGCCTGATCCCCCTCCTATGAGAGTCTTTGCATTGAGTTCACTGGATGTTTTAACATGTCCACAGAGAATTTCAATATATTTCAACTTAATACACATTACATTATGACAACTACTAATAGTGTCAATGGAGACTATAGGATGGTAAATGTCAGCACAAGTGATCAGAGGAACACACGGCTACTCTAAACAACAACAAAATACTAGGAAGTATTTACCAAAATGGGTAAATATTACAGACCAAATTTTCAGCTTAATCTTAATTAACCCTGAGGATTTTGCACCATAAAAAGTAAAGAATTTCTAACTAGGTAATTTGCAAGCACAGCCCAGCTACTTCGACATTTAACTAAGATGTGGGAGCATATAATTGCAGGTGCAAATGTCTTCTGCCTACAAACTGTAGCTGCAAATGCTTTAAAAATCTAGGGTGAAATCCCACCCCCATTGAAGTCAGTGGCAAAACTCCCATTGATTTCAGTGGAATCAAGATATCAATCCTGGCCTTCAAAATGAATGATATCTCACCTCACAATTCTCCTTTAGTTTGGAAGGATATGCTATAGATTTTGAGGGCTGTAAGTAAGGGACAGTGTTATCTATGGGAACTGCATCAAGGATGGGGAAGAGGGCACACCCCCCAAACATAATCATGTGAATCTGTGATTTCAGGTGGTTTCTTATAAAAACGTAGATGGTTTTGACTTGTTTTTTGTTAATTACTATTATTATTATTGCAACACCAACTAAAATCAGGTCCCTGTGTGGTAGCACAATACAGAGACGTAATAAGAGTACCTGTACAGAAGTTTAAATTGGCAAGTCAGACCAAGGATAGAGGAAAGGGAGTATCATGATCATCCCATTTACAAGTTGAAAATTGAGACCCCATAACATTTAGTGGCTTGCCCAACATCATGGAGGAAGTCTGTGGCAAACCCAGAACTTCATCCCTGATCTCCTGATTTTGCTTTGAGATGGAGTTCATTTGAATGCAAAGCACAAACAAGTATTATATTGAGCACCTGGCTTGGACCAGGAGAGGGGCAATCTCACAAACACAGACAAAGCAAACTTGCCAGTTTCTACTCAGCTTTACATTTTGAATAATTAGAATTCCTTACTCCTCCCCTACCCATCTTACACATTTATTCCTTGGGAATGCCAGTGACAGTTAAAGGCAGTGTCACGGCCCACTGTATCAGCACAATAGTGATTAGTAAAGAAATTGGATGCTGACATTTAATTCCCCTCTCACTAATGTGTAGAACAAGAATTACCGCTACTATATTTTGCTTGCCATCAGCCACAAGCTTAAAGATTTGTTGGAGAGAAAATACTCTTTCAAGTTTGGAACACTTACTGAAGATTTAAGATTAATAAATATCAGATTTAACCTACCAGTTTTGGAAGGTACCTGGTTGATAAGTTCTGAGAGAGAGGCCTATATGGTTTGTCTGCACTTTACAGAGTATTACAAAACCTCCTGACAAATTAGTTTTGTATTTTGGCTCAATAAGTTGACTCTGGGCTAACCCAACACTGGGCACAGTGAAGAGAGTTCTGATGAGATGCTCTACTCAGTTCCAGCGATCTATATTTTTTAGATGGAAGCATGCTCCCAATTGTGCAGGGTCGTCTTTGCACCTGATGAATTGTGCTGACTGCACTACAATCTGTTAGTCACTTTTGCATATCAAGATATATGAAACCTATTATAAGTCCACCCAGTTCAACTGCAGTTGAAAAAAATGACCCTGCACAATTGGAGAAAATGCTACAGTTATATAGACGAAAAGGCCCAGATGATCAGTGTGTGAGTTAAAGGGCTTTGGAAGTACAAAAAATAAAAGGAATGCTATAGAAAATGTTAGAAGAAGTTGTCATAAAAATGCCTCCTTTATTACCTTTCCTCCACTGCTAGTTTTCTCCTCTAAGAGACTGTCTCTGCTGCAAGCTCCCTGTTCCTCAAAGACCTTGCTTCTTGCAAAATATTCTGTGTGTTTCAGTCTCCATATTTTCCTTCAGGGCTTGGTCTGCTCTCAGCTGAACCTTCTCTCTCATCAGAGAGGAGACCCGCTCCAGGAAACTGAACAGGTTTGTTAAATTGAGTCTCTGTGGCTCAGCTTTATAGATGGGCAGGTGCCTGGTTGGGGAAAAGGTAAAGTGTGAGGTTGGAGAATGAAGATGCCCATCATCTGGGATGATAAAGAGTATGTCTGAAGAGTCAAGATGGGGATTCAAGGAGCCAAGTTGAACATCTTCAAAGAATGGAAGCAGCAGTTGGAGCTTGACAGATTAGCTGGCTTTTCTTTACAGAAGTGAATTAGATTATGGCAGATAAGCAGAATAACTGTGTTTCATTGACAAACTTTGCAAAATTGCCTAAATCTGAACTCCTATATGTGAGTGTGGAATTTGGAGTTTTTAGTGACTGTGATTATATAGCTACCCAGTCATTGTTATAGATTCCCAAAAAGTCAGACTATCAAGGAAACATTCATAAAAGGAATAATTTATAAAATTATTTCTTCTGCACAGACAAAAAAGATACAGCTTTGCTCTTAAGAATGATTGTTAGTTTTGAACTAAACTCAATTACTCGAGTGTGTGAAATAGCAGAAATACAGTCTGAAGTGCTTTAACTATGCAGTCACTTACCATGCCTCATACACACATGTGCCTCAAAAAGTGCTACTTAGAAACTCACTAGAATATGCAACCATTAACAATGTTAACCCTTTTAGAAGGGTTCTATTTCCAGATTTGTCAATGTCTCACTGTGTAGTCTTGGGTGAGTCATTTAACCTAATATGTCTCAATATTTTCAGCTGTAAAAGAGGAATAATGATTATTTGCTATGCACCCTGCTGTCTTTGGATGAGTGCTGAGTATAATTATAATTAATTATAATAAAATATGTTTATGTAAGTAGGATACATTTTGAGTTGAAAAAGTAATCAGATGATAGTGGGTTAGATAGAGCACCTCTAAATCTAGCTGTAAAAAGAAATAGATAACCTGTTACATTTGCTCCACCTGTGTATGTTACCAATGCTTTTATAATGAAGTTCTTCTAGATTTAACATGTGGTAGATTAATAATCTAATTAGAAAGATTACAAAAATCACAAGGTCATGTTTGGGAAGGAAAGATGGAACACCTTGCTTATGAAGACTATCCCCTTTCTTAAATGTTAAAGAGAAAAAAAGTGTAACTGGTCAAAGCATGCAGTTTTTCCCATTGCTCTCTAACAGGTAACCTGCCAGATTGTTCAAAAGAAACGGCTGGGACAGCACCTTCTGAACAGAAACTGAACCTCAGGTTTGGCATGAAAAGTTTATTATTTGACTAATACTTTGATGAAGAATATTAATGGAAGCTCGCAAATATGATAAGGCCTTCTCTTATGGAATGAAAACTCAAGACCACCATAAACTGCATTCTTAGGCCTGGTCTACCCTGGGACGGGGGGTAGATGTAAGATACGCAACTTCACGGGAATAGCGTAGTTGATGTATCTTATTTTGACTTACCTCCCGTCCTACAGCACGGGATCAACGGCCGCGGCTCCCCCATCGACTTCGCAACTGCTGCTCGTCTTGGTGGAGTTCCGGAGTCGATGGGAGCGTGTTCGGGGATCGATATATCGCGTCTAGAAGAGACGTGATATATTGATCCCCGATAGATCCATCGCTACCCACCGATCTGGCGGATAGTCTGGACATACCCTTAGTGTTCTCATTTGAATTCCTAAACTAAAAAATCCTTCAGACACTAATATAATCTATCCTCTCAGTAAAGAAATGCAAGAATTAAACTTACACCATAACTGTATTAACAATAAATCAAATAATTCCCCATTCCTTTAAAAAAAAAACAGTAGATGGAGTCAATAGAAATGTTTAAGGAGGGTATATCCTTAATTATCCCTCATAATAACTAATTTCCTTACATTTGTGCTTTCAGCACCAAAAGCCATCATCTCAATACTCCTTAAGGCATTTTGCTGTCCTACTTACTATATCACTATAAATAGATTTTCCAAACTGGGATTATATTTGCTAGTGATCTCTTAACCAACATTTTTTACTAAGGAAATTTTTACTAATTTATGGAGTTTAAGATAATTAGTTAGTTGGGAAGGATAGATAGCTATTTTAGCAAAAGTAAGATTTAAAATGTGTAGAAAATTCCTTTAGGCCCATATTTCCCAACAACTTTCCTTTCCATCTGCCTTGATAGCATCACCATCTTATGATCTCAAACTAAAACCGGCATTCACTGAAAATAATGTTGGGCAGTGATTAGTTTAGTGCTGCAGGCTAAGAAGATCTGCTACAGAATTCTGTTTCTTTGGTACTGATCCAAATCTTACAAGCTCCCTTGGCTGTGACCCAAATCTTGCAAGTCTCTTTCTAAAGGTCTTGATCTTATGAAGTCAGTTTATTAATTTACCAGAATCCTCCTACATTTTCTAAAGTCATCAGTACAGAAGAAAATGAAGAAAGATTAGTCTGAGGACAATTAGTTCGAGTAAACTGATACGAAGTGACTTTTCTGCACTTACAATGCAGACACCTGGAAAACTATATATCCTAGCCTGGTAGAGAGATCTTGCATTTATACATGATGACTAGGAATCCCCTAAAAGAAAGTTAGGTGTTTTTTAATTTGAAGGGTTGCTAAAGGGGCTGCAGAAAATGAGGTGACTTTTCACCTTTTGTTTCAGAGAGAATTCCATTCACTGTGCAATTTACATCTGGAGTCTTGATGTGTCTTAAACAGCTCAAAAGACCTCGAGTTTGATTTCCCTATGGAACTGGAAAAATACTGAAGTGGCTGCATAGGAAGGCGATTTGCTGCTGCACTTATGCATATAGTAAACACTCAGAAGAGCATATTTTACAAATCAGACTTTCAGCTAGACTATTTTCAGTAGACAGCCATTGCAATTAATTTCCGGTGTTCCAAATTACAAATCAGGAAATGCCCATATTTATGGACCAGATCTAAGCAAATCTCTTAGTTGTAGAGAAAAATTGCCTTCTTATGGATTTTTGAATTCTTTATGATAACTAGCCTTGTTTAGAAACATGAAATTCAGTACTGAGGGAAAGCCTTCATTTTTCTTGTGCACTCTGAATTATCTGGAAAGAAGGCTCTCTGGAGAGTGAAAAGGCACTTTATTTATTGCATTTTTAAAGTAGATCCTGAATTCTTTTTATTATAATTCCACTGCACTTTATAGATTTCTGGCACTTGAGAGGTTTTATGTTTTGAATAGGAGGAAACTGCTTGCCAAAAATAAATTAGAACATCTTTTGAAATGGCAGACAAAATCCAATTGTCTGATGCTATTTTGCCCCCCGGCATAAAATGTTTTATTCTTATTTCCAGAGGTAGTAGATTTTTACATTAGCTATAGTCAGAGACAGTTGTTGAAAATTCCAGCTATCCTTTTGTTTTCTGCCCTAGAAGAGTACTTACATGTTGAATAGCAGGAATTAAAAGATCACCCAAAAGAAGGCGGCTTTTCCTTAAATATACAAACTCTGAAGAAAAAAACTTCAGAAATGAGAAAATTATCTGGAAAGAAAACTGAAGGGATCTAGTAACTTTTTCCACTCTCGCTCTCTTAAAATCCTCCTATAAGTCACCATTGGTTTGTAGGTGTGTGAGGACAAAATTTGATCCTAAATTTCAGCAGATGAGAAGCAGAAAGCATTCCAAAGTAGGTTTACCAGCTTCTCTCTCAGTCATTGGAAAGCTTAGTGTGGGCTTAGTGATCAATAATCAATTGATTATTGTAAATCACTCTAATTAAATGAACAAGCCACTTCTTTATGGATCTGAATGTCCAGGTCCGCTGGACTTTGTCTCCTTAAAAACGTCCACCTCAAACTTTCTCTACACTGAACATGACTGCATCATCTTAAAAGAAATATTTATGAATTCTACAATACAGGGGTAAATTTCTGGCTCTGCTGCATTCCTAACTTCTATTTTAAGCTCTTGAGCCTTTCAAGTGCTGAGCACATTTGACTGTCAATGAGCCAGTATAATCTGAAGGTGCCAAGCACCTGGCATGATCAGAACCCAAGAACTTGAAGGTTTCTCCAGGAGACACAGGTTAGAATATGAGTTGTGAAAGAGCTCTTTGATTGTCAAGAGGCAGAGATTACCTAAAAGTCACTATTCCCCCAAGACTGTCTGTAACAATTATTCTCTTTGGTGGAGGAAAAGCCTGTAGTATTAAGGATTCTCTAGAAGGAATCAGTAAGCTCCTTTAGCTAAAGGAGCTCGGGATAAGGAGCTGAAAATCCCCCAAAGAAAAATTCTTATTTCCTCTGCACCCTTAATAGGGTTGGGGAACAGAAATGATCACACAAAAGTGCAGCGATCTGGCAAAAGAAGTTACTGAAGGAAAATTGCCTTGAGGGTCATATGGTTGTTCTTAATCATTTTCAATTTCCTTACAATGGTAAGGAAACATACTCAACCGGGTATAATATGAAGAATGAGGGAAGAAATACCTTTTACTTGAAAACCCAAACTAAATAAGGAATTTTGATTTTGTAAGAGGAGAAACCTGAGTAATTACTGAGGCCTTGGCTACACTTGCAAGTTACAGTGCAATAAAGGAGCTCATGGTGCACTAGCTCACTACCCATACACACCGGCAAGGCATGTAGAGCCCTCTGACTTCGCGGCTACAGCGCTGCTGGTACTCCACCTTGGCAAGTGGAATAACATTTGCTGCGCCCCTGCTGGAGCGCCGCGGCGCCAGTGTGGATGCCTGGTCCTATAGTGCGCTCTAATCAGCCTCCAGAAGTGTCCCACTAGTGCCTGTGCCAGCCACTTTGGTCATCACTTTGAACTCTACTGCCCTGCCCTCAAGTGACCAACCGTCAGACCTGCCCTTTAAATTCTCTGGGAATTTTGAAAAATCTCTTCCTGTTTGCTCAGCCAGGCATGGGGTGCTATCAGCGAATCTTTCCAGGTGACCATGCCTCCACGCACCAGGCGAGCCCCAGTATGGAGCAATGGCAAGTTACTGGACCTCATCAGTGTTTGGGGGGAGGAAGCTGTCCAATCGTAGGAATTACGATACCTTCAGGCAGATATCAAGGGACATGATGGAAAGGGGCCATGACCGGGACGCACTGCAATGCAGGATTAAAGTAAAGGAGCTGCAGAATGCCTACCACAAAGCCCACGAGGCAAACTGCCGCTCCGGTGCTGCCCCTGCGACCTGCCATTTCTACAAAAAGCTGGATGCAATACTTAGGGGTGAGCCCACCTCCACTCCAAGGACCACAATGGACACTTCAGAGCCCAGTGCAACAAAGCAGCAGGAGGAGGAGGAGCTGCAAAGTGGGAGCGAGGGTGCTGAGGTGGAGGAAGACACCCCGCAATCCCTAGATGCATGCAGCCAGGAGCTGTTCTCAAGACTCGAGGAAAGTAGCCAGTCGCGGCGACCGGTGCTTGGGGAAGGACAAACAACAGAGGAGGTTCCCGGGAAGCAGGTTTTATTTTGGAAAGGAAGTTATTCAGTGCGGGCTCTTGGAGTGAGGAGGGTTAGGGCTGCATACATGCCTAGATGCGGAATAGGGCGTTGATGGGCTCTCTCACATCGCGGTAATCGGCCTCAGTGATCTCTTCAAAGGTCTCATCCAGAACTTGGGCAATGCGCTTGCACATGTTTCTTGGGAGAGCCACTGTGGTCCTTGTTCCAGTCAGGCTAACTTGTCTGTGCCACTGGTCCGAGAGGGGCGGGGGGACCATTGCTGCACACAGGCAAGCTGCATATGGGCCAGGGTGAAAGCCACATTGCAGTAGAAGACCCTCCCTTGCTTCCCAGGTCATCCTCAGCAGCGAGATATCTTCCAGGACAAACTCCTGTGGAAAATGTGGGGACAGTGTTCAGTGTAGGGGCCCCCCACTACTGTTGGCTCTCCCCAAGGCACAGAAATCCAGAGGACAGTATGGATGTGAAACAATCAGGCATACTTGACCCTGTGCTTACTCTCCATTTTGGGGCTCCCATGGTTTAAGTGTGCTCGCTTTGGGACGGGCAAATTATGCTATTGTGTAGACTGTGCTTGCTCTTAAGTATGGGGGAATCATTGTTCTGTCTGGTGTGAACAATGCTGCCTCTGTTAAGTGTTGCATTTTGCCTTTACAGATGCAACCTTGAGATCTCAGCTGTCTGTGTTATCACTGGCCGAAAGACTCCAAAGAATCAGAAAAAGGCCACGCAGAAGCAAGGAAGATATGTTGCATGAAGTAATGCAGCATTCAAGTAATGAAAATCAAAAAGTGCAGGAGTGGCGGGAGAGTGAAAGGAGGGTCCACCAGCAGAATGCAGATCGCCGGCACCAAAGCACGGAGCATCTGCTAAGCATCATGGAGCGTCAAGCAGACTCAATACAGGCGCTTGTAGCTATGCAGGCGGAGTACTACCATGCCTATCTCCCCCCGACCCCCGCAGCCCCTGTCCAAAAACTCTCTCTCTTGTGCTCCCATTTCATCTCCAACCCACTTTCCCCAACATTCAGGTTTTACCACCACCAGCTGCCTCCAACACCTGTAGCTTCACCACCCAGCCTTGAAAACTATGACCCTTACCCACTGCACTCAATCCCCATCACCGTGCAGTATAGCCATCCTGGAGTGCAGCACTCATTGCACAGCACTCCAGACAGGACATACGTAAATCTGTGATTGTACCATTCCCCACCCCACCCCCTTGCCCTTTCTGTTTCCCAAGGAGTTGTGTCTCTTTTCAATAAATTAATTTTCTTTTCAATAAATGGATTTTTTGGCTTTGAAAACATTCTTTATTATTGCATAAATTAAAAGATACCTTAGCCCAGGAAAGAAACAGCCATTGCAAGTCAGCCTAGCGAACACAGATTCCTACTAACATTGGAACCACTGCACTTCACTCCCATGCAGGGCACCAGACATGACTGGTGGCTTTCAGCCTCAAATTTCTCCCTCAAGGCATTCCTTATCCTTGCAGCCCCGTGCTGAGCCCCTCTAATCGCCCTGCTCTCTGGCTGTTCAAATTCAGCCTCCAGGTGTTGAACCTCTGAGTTCCATGCCTGAGTGAATCTTTCACCCTTCCCTTCACAAATATTATGGAGGGTACAGCACGCGGACATAACTACAGGGATGCTGTCATAGGCCAGGTCCAGCTTCCCATACAGAGAGCGCCAGTGGCCCTTTAAACGGCCAAAAGCACACTCCACGGTCATTCTGCACTGGCTCAGGCTGTTGTTGAACGGCTCCTTGCTGCTGTCAAGGCTCCCTGTGTAGGGTTTCATGAGCCACAGCATTTAAGGGTAAGTGGGGTCTCCAAGGATCACAATGGGCATTTCGACTTCCCCTACGGTGATCTTCTGGTCTGGGAAAAAAATCCCGGCTTGCAGCTTCCTGAACAGGCCAGTGTTCCGAAAGATGCGTGCATCATGCACCTTCCGGGCCAGCCTGCGTTAATGTCAATGAAACGCCACAGTGATCCACAAGCGCCTGGAGAGCCATAGAGAAATACCCCTTCCGATTAATGTACTCGGAGGCTAGGTGGGCTGGTGCCAGAATTGGAATATGCGTGCCATCTATCGCCCCTCCACAGTTAGGGAAACCCATTTGTGCAAAGCCAGCCGCAATGTCATGCATGATACCCAGAGTCACAGTTCTGAGCAGGATGCGATTAATGGCCGTGCAAACTTGCATCAACACGATTCCAACGGTCGACTTTCCCACTCCAAACTGGTTACCGACCAATCGATAGCTGTTTGGAGTTGCCAGCTTCCAGATTGCAATAGCCACGCGCTTCTCCACCGTCAGGGCAGCTCTCAATCTCATGTCCTTGCGCCGCAAGGTGGGGGCGAGCTCCTCACACAGTCCCATGAAAGTGGCTTTTCTCATCCGAAAGTTCTGCAGCCACTGTTCATCATCCCAGACTTGCATGACGATGTGATCCCACCACTCAGCACATGTTTCCCGAGCTCAAAAGCGGCGTTCCACGGTGGTAAGCATGTCCGTGAATGCTACAAGCAAACTTGTGTCATATGCATTACTCGAGTCGATATCATCGTCGGAGCTCTCACTGTCACTTTGGATCATAAAGAATAACTTGACTGCCAAATGTGACGTGGTGGAGAGACTCGTCAGCATACTCCTCACCAGTTCGGGCTCTATTCCTGCAGACCAAAAGGGAAGACAGAGCGCGCAGTACAAAAAACATTGAAAGATGGCACCAAATGTGGATGGAAGCAAAGGGAATGCTGGGATGCGAAGCGATGCATCATGGGGCATTGGGACAGGGCCCAGAATGCCCCGCACTCCATGCCCCCTTCCCACAAGCCACAGTGCCAGAATGGGAAGAGGTGCTCTGTGGGATAGCTGCCCATAATGCACCGCTCCCAATGCTGCTGCAAGTGCCGCAAATGTGTCCATGCCGGTGCGCTTGCAGCTGTCAGTGTGGACAGATTGCAGTGCTGTCCCTACTGCACTCTCCAAAGGTGGGTTTAACTCACAGTGCTCTACATCTGCAAGTGTAGCCATACCCTGAATCTCTAAAGGAAACACATCCCCTTAAAGAAGAATATTGCTCCTGACCCTTGCTTAGACAAGTACTTGGGAAGAAAACTATTATATAAGATAACATTTTCAAATGCATCTAAGTGACTTAGGAGCCTATGTCACATTTTCAAAAGTGACAGACCAAGTACATTGGAAACTTGTATCTGTACAGTAATGTTCCTTAGGGGTGTTACTTTAAAAAAAAATTCTATTTCAGCAAAAGCCTTAGTGTGCCTACTATAGTTGTAGTTGAGAAATGCTTTTGCCAGTATAGCTTATTTCACTCTGGGAGCCACTGTAAGTACAAAGCCAAAATTTAGCCCATTTAGTACATAAAACAGATCATCAGCAGTTTTTTGCCAATATGAGCTGCATCTATACTATGAGAGTTTGCTAACAATACAGGCAAACCTTTATTAGTGTAGACTAGCCTAAGGCAATTACGAGACTAAGTCCCATTGATTTTCAATTCAATATTCATTGTTTAAAATGGGATGTCTCCATATGAATCCTTTAAACCATTAGAAGCTTCCGATGCATTGTTTTCATTCCCCTTACTGGTATCACTTTAGAGGTGGGGGAAGGCAGTCAAATGCCTCAATTTTAAGGTTCTACTTAGAGGACAGGAAATACCTAACTGAAGTAAAGTAATGGCAGTGTTTGAATTTCTGAAATCAATATGCTGGCTGCTAGATGAAATGGGACACCAGATCAGAGAAAATTTTACATGTACAGTACAGCTCCCTCCATATTTTATTCCATTGAGATTTTACTTTCATCTTATAGAGTAATTCACTTAGCATGATCATGTTATTGGTCCAAAGCAAACTTCTAGAAGAATTTTGTATCTTTCAAAATTCACTTGTGCTTTGTGTGTGCAAATTTAAATTCCTGTTAGGAGGGGATGGGGGCTAAGGGAAGAAAGCTTACAGCCAAAATGCAGCCAATTTATTACACATCTATAACTCATCAAAGTTGTTCTGATTATTTAGCTGTCAATTATTTACAAGCAGCTGTACCTTCAGTGCCTTCCTTTTCATGAGCTTATTTTCGCTAATGCCAATTGTTCAGTCAGGTGAAGAGGGGGAAAAAGGCAAGCATTGCGAATAAATCATACAACAACATGATGAGGATATGTGGCATGACTTAGTTTACCTAGATTAATCTGTAGTAATGTGGCTATTTTACTAAATTCTATATAATCTTAACGGAGAATGCCTAGCAGTGCATCTGTAAGGCATCCGTAACAATGGAGCCCTGGCCCAGTTAAGGCCTTTAAGTATTACAGTAATACAAATAATTGTATCTTGTAAACTCTTGCGGCCAGATCCTCCCACCCTTTCTCATAACGTATGGTAAATTTCTCTGTGAACAGTCTCATTTTGGTCAATGGGGTGACTCAGCATAAGGATGGTAAAATCTAATCGCCTAGCCAGCACTGAAATGCTATATGGTTTCAATGTGTATGAACAAAAGCAATTTTGCTAGTTGACATTTCTTTCTGTTTTTTAATCATTAACTGTCCAAAATGGAGGTTGTAGAAAATTACTCACTGCAGTATTAGTTAATTGTTAGCTTTCAGAATGAAATGATACTTTGTGATTTTCCTTTAGATGAGAGAGTCCTGATCCAAATAGCCCTGCAAATTCCAACTTCTAAAGCCACGTTGCTTTGGCAACTATCCCACTCTGGATTAGAGAAATGAGCTCATGAATTCGTCTCTGATATTGCTGATGGATCAAGGAGGGGCTTATTAGAGAAGAAAAAATAATAACAGCACTTTGCACTCCTGAAATGCCCTTCATCCAAAGATCATAAATGACTTAGCAAAATATATTGTATGGGAGGTTTTAATGAATAGCTGCCAAAAGAAGTGGTTTAATGCTCCACCCTCTGAATGAAAAGCATGTACTTTTAGTGGAGTGATAAAAGCACATATAAAAGATGATCATGGACATAAAGGCTAAGTAAAATGGTCTCCAATGTTGCACATGCATTCAATTATGGGTGCTATTTTATGGGTATGAATAACTGTAGTTAGAAATAATAAGAACATATGGATGGCCATTCTGGTTCAGACCAAAGGTTAAGGCTAAGATTATGGTCGTTGGAATCCATGACATTTCTTGCTTCAGTCACGGGGCGGTGGGGCTGGAGCTGTCAGCGGCCCTGGCAGCTCCCAGCCGCTGTGGAGGGACCCAGAGCTCCAAGTCACCAGCCCGAGAGCTCCCAGTGTTTTAATCTCTCCACATATGGAAGCTGTTCCGTATCCCTAATCATTTTTGTTGCCCTTCCTTATTTTCCATTTCTAATATATCTTTTCTGAGATGGAGTGATCAGAACTGCACATAGTATTCAAGGTGTGGGTGTACCATGGATTTATATAATGGCATTGTAATATTTACTGTCTTATTATCTATTCCTTTTCTGGTGGTTCTTAACGTTCTGTTAGCTTTTTTGACTGCTGCTGCAGATTGAGCAGATGTTTTGAGAGAACAATCCACAGTGATTCCAAGATCTTTTTGAGTGGTAACAGTTAATTTAGTTTCCATCATTTTGTGTGTATAGTTGGGATTATGTTTTCCAATATGCATTACTTTGTATTTATCAACACTGAATTTCATCTGCCACTTTCTTGTCCTGTCACCCAGCTGTGTGAGATCCCTGTGGAACTCATTGCAGTCACCTTTGATCTTAATTAATTTGTATAACTTCACCACCTCACCTTTTATCCTTTTCCAGATAATTTATGAATATGTTGAACAGCACTGGTCCCAGTACCCCGCTATTTATCTCTCTCCACTGTGAACATTTTTGTTTAAATTATTGAATTTAAAGGCCAGATTCTGCCTTGTTCTTAGATGAGTGGTGAACCTGGAGAGGGCATAAAAAACGTATTCCAGCCCTGCACAGTCCAGCTAAGGACCAGGCAAGGGACTGCTCCTGAGGGCACATGGCAGGACAGAGGAGCTGGAAAAGAGGTAAGACCCCCTATTACCCACTGGGCAGGGAATGTGGGAGGGTTGGTTGGGGAAGATAAATAAACTGTATCCCACCAAGGGTTATATAAGTGGGTGCAAAGAAGCAGAACAGGAAGACATTCTTCCTGCAGAGCCTTTCTCTGGGCCAGTGCAGCTCTGTACTACTCCTCACTATTCATTTGGTGCAATTGGCACACTATATCCCAAGGCCCATTATCTGGTGTCCTGGCCCAAGCAATCAGATGTCTTATTTATAATGAGGCAAAATGAAAATAAAGAACAATTATGAGAAAAGTGTACTCTTTTGATGACGTTCCATGGAATTGCATCCACTTATGCCTGATATGATGTTGGATGTGGCTTTTCAACAGTGAGGGAAAGCCAGCCTAAAGAAAGAAACCCTATAAAACATGATGGGGATGTGGTCAGCTGAGAGGAACAACCTTCTCTTACCAAGTCACAAGTGGGCAGTTGTGAGTCGATATTTGAGTGAAGAAATCAGTATTGTAATCAGGGGTGGCTCTAGGCACCAGCTAAACAAGCAGGTGCTTGGGGCGGCAAAATATATGGGGCGGCAAAATATATATGGGGCGGCATAATGCTGGAGCTCCAGCTCAAACTTAAGGCAGCGTCTTGGGCTGGATCCTGACCACCCCGGGTGGGTGGTAAACAGATTATTGTTCTGCTGCTGGGGTGCGGCGGGGCAGAGAGCCGGCTAAGTGGGGAGCGTGTCCCTGCCGCTCTCCCGTGGGCAGCAGCAACCCCCCCTCAGGCGGGAGCCGGTAGCACCGCTGCAAGCCGAGGAGGAGTGGCCCATCCTCTGCAGCCGGGGCAGAGCTGCGCTACTGGCTCCCGCCTGGGGCGTGGGGTGTGGCCGGTGACCGCGGGAGAGTGGCGGGGACAAGCCGAGGAGGAGCGGCCCGTCCTATGCAGACGGGGCAGGGCTGCACTACCGTCTCCTGCCTGGGGGGTGAGGGGTGGCCGGTTACCACGGGAGAGTGGCGGGGACAAGCCGAGGAGCAGCGGCCCGTCCTCTGTAGCAGGGGCAGGGCCGTGCTACCGGCTCCTGCCCGAGGGGGGAGGCGGCCGCTGACTGCGGGAGAGCAGCGGGAGCCGGTAGCGCGGCCCTGCCCCAGCTGCAGAGGACAGGCCGCTCCTCCTGGGCTTGTCCCCGCCACTCTCCCGCGGTCACCAGCCACCCCCACGCCCCCCAGGCGAGAGCCAGTAGCGCGACCCTGCCCTGGCTGCAAAGGATGGGTGGAACATGACACCCGGGCGGGCCGCTCCTCCTCGGCTTGTCCCCACCTCTGCCTCCTCCTTCTTCTCCCCTCTGCGCCGTCTCCTGCCAGGGAGGGGAGAGGGGAGTGGAGTGGCAGCCCGGGCTGAGCTGAACTCGTGACAGGGCCAAGGCAAAGACCGAGGATGAGCGGGGCTGGGATCCAGCAGCAGCCCTAACCCCCAGCCGCGGGAGCAGCGGTGATGGGAGATGAATCCACCTTGGGCCAGATCCACAGTAAGGTAAGAGTCGGGCTGGGCGGAAGGGTCCCCGGGACTCCTGGGGAGCTTCTGCCTGCTGGAGCCCCAGAGGCTGCTGCCTCCCTCCCTAGCCCCGCACAGTGCGCTGGTGCCCGGAGTCTCCTTCTGCCTCTCCCCCTGCAGGGGGCGAGCAATCTGGCAGAGAGGGGCAGCATCTGTCCAGCAAGCCCAGCACCTCTTCCTTGGCTCCTCCAGCCCCAGAGCTCTCTCCATTGCATGCCCCTTGGGCTCCCAGCTGAGCGGCCTCAGCACTGGGAAAACGCCAGCAGGGCTGGGTCCAGTGTGTATCCGAGCTCGCCCCAATGACTAGCGCCTTCCTACGGCAAGTACAGCAGTGCAATAGGAGCGTGACATGAAAAATATTGTGTCACATTGTGACACGGTCACTCAAATCATGATTAAGTGTGTGTACTGTGCTGCTCTATCAGCGCCATTCGCACTAATTTCCGTTTCGCATCGGTGCCAGAGGTTATAAGGTTAAAATGCCGGGACAAAAATGAAAATGACTTTCCTGTGCTGCCAACTGGCAAAAAGAATTAGAAAAACTATCTTGTACTTCAAAAAAGTATTTTAAAAAAGTTGACAAGGAGAAAGCACTAAGCAATGCATTGAAGGTGATTATTCATCAACTGATGAAGACCAATCAAACCAAAGATTACCTTTATCAACTGATAAAGATGAACAACAATCTGACCAAAGATTATCTTCACTAACTGATAAAGACGAACAATTACAATCAATCCAAAGATTTACTACTTCAGCTGAAGAGTCCAGAAACGAAGAACTGTTATCCAAATCTAAAACTGAAAAACAATTATTGGAAGGTGGAGAGACTGACATAGAATTGGATGGCTGTACATGGCTGACAATAATTACTAATGCAATGTGAATGATTACCATGAAAAAAGGTCCTTCAAAACGAGATCCTACATTTGACTATCCATTTAATGAGTCGAATCATCGATTTATGCCATCCAGTATGAAGAAAAAAATGAAAAATGGGGAACAAATTAATAGATCGAGGTTAGTGTATTCACGGACCAAAGATAACTGTTCTGTAACTCGGACATTCTTCTGACAACTGCAGGTTTTAATGACTGGCTAAATTTGCATCAGCATTTGAAAGACCATGAAACATCAAAAAATCATTTACGCTCATTGACAAATCGGATTGAGCTGTCAAACAGATTACGTTCCGGTACAACAATTGATGCGGTACAGCAACGACAACTAAATTCAGAAATTCTACGTTGGCAAGCAGTGTTGGAACGTTTACTGGCAATCATTAATATCCTAGTGCCTCACATTCCGTGGATCCTCGGATAGTTTACATGAGAATAACAATGGAAATTTCTTAAAATTGGTTGAGTTATTGGCAAAATTTGATAATGTTATGGCTGAGCATGTACGGAGACTGAAAGATGGAGAGATTCACACCCATTATTTGGGTAAAAATACACAAAATGAGATAATAGAATTAATTTCTAATGGAGTGCATAATGAAATTTTATCGAATTTGAAACATGTCAAATATTACTCAATTATAGTTGATTGTACTCAAGATCTGAGCAAAACTGAGCAAATGTCAATAGTTTTACGATTTCTGAAAATTGATGAAAATGCAGAAGTGAAAATTTGTGAACACTTGCTTGAATTTATACCAATGAATGAAACTACTGGGAAACCCCTCAAATATGTAATTCTACAGAGATTGGAACGCTATGGAATACCTTTAGAAAATATGCGCAGTCAAGGGTACGATAACGGCTCAAACATGCAAGGACGACATGCAGGTGTACAGCAAAGAATATTGAATTTAAACAAATCGAGCTTTTTTCATTCCTTGCCATGCGCATTCGCTCAATCTGGTTGTCAGTGATGCTGCCAAATCATCTAAAGATGTCGTTTCATATTTTACCACAGCGCAAGCAATTTACAACTTTTTTAGTGCTTCCATACACGTTGGGCAGTCTTGAAGAAGCATCTTGAACAAAAACTCACACTTAAATCTCTAAGTCAAACTAGATGGGAAAGCAGAATAGACACTATTAGACCATTCCGATATTTATCAGGAGAGATTTACGATGTACTATTCGAAATAAGCCAGGACTTGTCGTATGATCCTTCATTTCAACATGAAGCTGAAACATTGGCTCAGAAAATGATGCAGTTTCAATTTTCATGTTGCACTGTTATTTGGCATAATATTCTAAATCAAATTATTTGGACTGGCAAAGTTATGCAGAGAATAATCATAGACATATCCGAGGCAAAGATGATTTTGAATAAAACCCTGGAATATTTAAAAAAAATACCATTCAGATGAAAGATTTGAAGAAACTGTCAAAGAAGCAACAACAATAGCAGAGGATCTTGATTTTGAACCAACGTTTGAACCTCAACAATTAATTCGTCCTCGGAAAAAAACAAGACAGTTTTGTTATGAGGCTCATCATGATCCTATTCTCGATCCAAACAAAAGGTTTAAAGTTGAATGTTTCTATTGTATTTTAGAGGTAGCTATAACTTCCATTGAAGAAAGATTTTGTCAGTTGCATGGTCATTGTGAAACTTTTACGATATTGGAAATATTAAAAATCTTTCCAAAGAAGACCTCATGAAGCACTGCCAAGACCTACATTTAGCGCTCAGTACTGATAACACTGCTGCCATTGATGCAGGAGAATTGTATGATGAATTAATAGCTTTATCTGAGCTAATAAGTCCTAAAACTTCTCCTCTAAAAGTATTAGAATTTATAGCAAGAAATTATTTTTTCACTCCAAACACTGCTATAGCATTACGCATTCTTTTAACATTACCAGTATCAGTGGCTTCTGGTGAGTGCAGTTTCTCAAAACTGAAATTACTAAAAAATTATTTGAGGCCCACCATGTCTCAAAATCATTTGTCAGGACGCACATTAATTTCAATTGAAAGTACTATTGCAAAAAATTTAGATTTCACTAACTTATTAAAAGACTACACAAGTGTAAAAAACAGAAAAATTCAGTTCATATAAATTCTTTTAATTTATGAGAAACTGGAAGGCACTAACGTTTTTAATTATAGTGTATAGTTGAACTCAAATTGTTTGTAATTGTGTTTTTGTTAAAATTAAATGTTAAAATTACACTAGTAGGAAATTGTTTTATTTCACTAACTACAAATTCTCTGTTTTCATTTTTTTAAATTTTAAACAGTCAAAAAAACTGCAAAGTGCAAACATGTTTAAAAGACAAAAAAAAAAAAAAAATGTGCGGGGGGGAGGGGAAGCCAAAAATTTTTTTGCTTGGGGCAGTAAAAAACCTAGGGCCGGCCCTGATTGCAGTACACCACAAGCACTCAAGAATCATGAGTCAGGCCCAAAAAATCAAAAGATTTGCTTTAAAAATTATGAGTTTAAAAAATAATAATATTTGGGATTCTTCTGTTTATTGAGCCTTTAGGATTAATGTTTTCAAGCTGTTCTCTGCAATCATGGGGACTAGAAACTTTTTTAAAAAGAAAGCTGAAATTCTAGCAAAACAACATGATGCGAGGAGATGGGACTTTCAGAAAAATGCCAAATACTATAAAACTCACAGTAAAATCATGAGAGTTGGCAACACTGGTAGAGAAACATTGTCTATATACCACACAACTGCTACAGTTTATTGAATCATGGAACCATCTAAACTAAAACCTTTATGCAAAATTGTACATTTTACTAATGTCTCCTGCAGTTATTTCGGTGTTTTGCCAGATTATTTGCTACATTTAAGTGCTTTATCACAGTAATTGCTTGTTCTCAAGGACTACTACAATGAAATAATAGCATTCATAAAGTCACTTAGAAGTCAAAAGTAAATAAGAGTTGAACTGAAGTAATTAGACCATGTAATATAAATGATTAATCCATTAGAGTTCACAGCAAAGGTAAGAAGCTGATATTACATGTACAATATTACTAATGGAGAATGGATCTAAACATTTTAATTAGATGGAATTAAGTGGCCACCCCTCTTAATTAGAATGAAGACAGAATTTAAAGTAAATCAGAGAGAAAACCAATTTAAAAAATAGCAATATAAACCTCCACTTCCCCCTCTTTTGAGCAGTCCTGCATCCTGACCGGATCTCTCCATTTGTTTTCTTTATGTCCCTGCTGCCCCCAACACCATTCAGGCCAAGCACCTTCTTTCAGCTGAGGATGACTGGGCAAGATTCACTTTAGAGCCTTCACTGCCGCTTCTCACTCAGCCAGAAGGGTTATTGCTGAAGCTGAAACACACACCCCTTCAGGAGCTGAGCATGCCAATTTCCTTACCACTGTAGGCACTGGCCAGCCATAAGAGTGAGATGGAAATAAAAAGAGAATGGAATTGCTCACTATCAGACCACTAAGTTACCCACAATAAAACATTTATTTCACCATTATTCTGGACAATAAGGAGACACAAGTTATTGACATACATGTATCTACCCTTTACCCATTTATACTTTATCTTGGTAGTCTGTAGTCTCTGTGATAGTATCAAAGATCTGGGAAGATCATTTCAAAGGGAAAAGTCTCTTAGTAAACAGCAAAACATAAAGCTCTACTCTAGCTGTATGCAGAACCTTAGCATTGCCCAAGATACTAGGACTGCACATCAACTTTAGCCCCAAAATATCACAATTTTAGACTCATTTCTAAAGAGAAAAGCTTGTTCGTTTGAGGAACACAAGTCACCTCTGAATATTAAGATTCTTAATGCAGTTTGGCATTAACATAACAAATCACACTTCTCCCACAATCTTACTAGGATTCATGTGGAAACCATGGCAACTATCTTGATGTACAAATTTTATTCTCACAAAAACACACCACAGAGTACTGCAAGGATTGCTATCTAGACATTCTTAGGGCTGCAATCATTTTTTAGCTGTCGCCTAATAATATTAGTAATTGGAGTTTAGCTATATTATACCAATCAAGCAACAACAAAAAAGAGACTGTTTCTGGTCTTCTGTGCTTTCCATGTCAAGATATCCAGTAGTGATTAATAATATAGCTGTCTCAAGTAACTGAGTAATTAATTACACTAGTTTGAATTTTACTGAATAAAGTCAGGTAGCAGACTTTCACAACCTGGTCTTCCTTTCTTCTTATGCTTATGGGCACAAAGGATGTATGTAATTAAGATCATTTAGATAACTAAATCATAACTAATAACTTTGAACAGTATTAATCATCCAGTTTTGAGAGGCCTGCTGCACTTTAGAGATCTCTTCAGCACATCTATCACCTCAGTGTACCTAAACATTTTCCCAAGCACTGCAGTTTTTCCAGGATGCTATTTAAAATACACTGAGGAGAACATCACTGACCTAAATAAACTCTTTCGTTGCTCCCTGCTAACAAAGTACATGCTGCCTGTAAGAAAGAGGCTAGGGCATTCCCTGTGGGATAAATAACTGCAAGTTACCACTCACAGAGTTTCAACTGCGTGGATGGGATAGGAAGGGGGAGATACAGTTGATCTCCATAGTCCTGCAGAAACAATGTGTGGACTCACTCGGAAAACTTGTGGAGTTCAAGAGTTCTGCAGAGCCTATTGTCTCACCACATTGTCTTCCAGTTCACTAGATAGCAATACCACCTATTCTACTGCTGTTTCTGGACCTCCCCCTGCTTCAGGGGGATAGGGGCTTACATAGTTACATGGTTCTCTGACAAACTCAACCTTCTTCAGGAATAGATTTGTTGAAAGTCACAAATCTTCTAAGTGAACCTTTGTCCAAGGTCATTGTTTTGCATCAAAATTTTACAAAATGCATGACATGGTATGATTTCCACATGAAACCAAGAGAAACTGGACATGTTTTGTTCAAAATTCAAAGCAAAATGTGGGGGGGTTGCAAATCCAGGGAGACTGAAACCCAACAAAAAGCATTTATATTTGCATACACACATCATCATCATATCTCACACAAGTTTATTTGTAATTACTCTGTTTCAACTGTGTATTTAGACAAAATATTTTTTCATATTAGGGGGCATATTTTGGTGCTCAGTACAATCTTCCAATTTTATGCATCTAATATACTATTTAAAATATAAAGCTCTGAGTGCACAAAATTATATTTGGAATTCCACAAAGTTAGAACCTTTGTTTCTCTGTGACTTCTGAAAGTATTATTCTTAATACACACAGCTTGTTTGGTTTCCTACATATATGACACCTTTGAATTTAATTTACATGAGATGAGAAATCTCATTTGAATAATACAGTGTAGAGTCTTAATAAAGTACAAAGTGTGAACATATAAACTGGGACATCTTTACTTCATACTGGGTCTCCAGGCCTGTAACCATCATTACAGACTAAAAAATCTGTTTTGTCTATCTTTTATAAACAACCGATGTCAGGTTTTTACACTACTGTTGTTAATAGTGAATAACAGCATATTATTATATTGTGTATATTATATTATATATAGTGAATAACAGCATATTAATAACACCTCACAAGTACTTAAAAATAAAAATAAACACTCTTTATTTCTTACTATCTCTAGGGAGAAATAACATGATTATTGTCTAGTGGTTTTATTTGTCTGTGATGTACATGTGTGAAAATTGAGGGGTGCATTCATGTAAATTCTATTTCAATATAGGCACCAATTAAAACAGAGTATTTAACGATTTCACTATTGTTCCCCACTGCAATTTCTGTGCACTAGTGCAATATATTGGCACTTTTGCAAGGTGCTGATTTCCCATTCCATTGGAATGTTGGTACTTTAATTACAATGTACTGGATACATGGGGCATTATTGCACATAGTTTCAAAATTGGGTAGGTGATTGATTTTTTGTTTTGTGAGAGACTAAATGGATCGTTACTTAATCTGTGGAAAGCTGTGAATGGCTGAAATGTTATGGTTTTGCTTTTCTGATTCCTAGTACAGAAGCCTCAGAAGGCTTTGACTCAAAGATTCCTTTCCCTTTGTATTTCATTGTCCTATATCCTGGAGTTCTTTGGGGCTTCTAGTTATCATATGTCACTCTCTTCTTCCAGATGACTTGGTACAGAGTCTAGTCAGCACTTTCCCCTAGGATGCTATCCCAGAAAGGTCCCTCAATGTTGCACCTCTTTGGCAAATTATTTCAGGCTTGTCTTGGATTGAGATCATAATTCAATTATGATTTGGAGTCTGTGGGTCAAACATACTCCTGGTCTGCCCAGCAAAGAGAGTTGCCTCCCTGACAGGTTTCCATTGGTTCAACACTTTACAGGACTGCTGACATTATAATGAGCAACTAGTTTATAATGGACAACTACTATAAAACACATATAGACATTGGGCCTTAAGGTTGTAGCTTTACATTGAACCATGTGACTTTGGTTCATTTTGTGTCTACTTCAAGTTTTTAAACAAGAATTAATAATTTCCAAACAAATATTGCTACAGCTTTTTTGGATAGATCCCAAACTCTGTAGAAAAATCTTATACTCACAATTATAGGTTACTTTTTAACAGCCCTTGTAGTGAGTGAAAATCTGTTTCTCTTCTAAATGTATATTTCTGGTTTAAGTCAGTAAGGAGAAAGTGAATTACAAATGGATTATATTAAAAAGATTTCTTGCCTTGCTTGAACTGTTTTTGCTACTCCAAAATAATTAAAAATTCTCAGGAGAATAGCTGAATTTCCTTAGTCTTCTTACTGTTGCCATAGTCTGCC
Source organism: Malaclemys terrapin pileata (assembly GCF_027887155.1). Classification (NCBI taxonomy): domain Eukaryota; kingdom Metazoa; phylum Chordata; order Testudines; family Emydidae; genus Malaclemys; species Malaclemys terrapin. Next base: position 34,223,535 of record NC_071513.1, on the reverse strand, counting down.
ACTGGGGCACATGATTGCAGAGGTGTAATTGAGCTAATCAAAATAAGGCCAGAGCTTTTATCAAGCCTGTTTTCTATTATGGATTACAGCACCATTTGATCTGTGAATTCCTAATGTTCAGTGCTACAGTTTTTTGGCGTTTTGTTTGTTTGTTTTTTAGGAAGAAGTCATGCAAGAGTGTTCAATTTGCAACTGCACAATGACATTTCAGTTAATTTAAACAGAGCTAATAGCTTTATCTGTCTTCCAGATCTGTCTCCCAGAAGATACTACTATTTTCTGAACAGTGGAAGCCCTGGAGAAGAACCTTTTAGCCCCATCATCCTTCTAAATCCTTATAGGAAGAAATTTACAATACTGTGCTGAACTCTGACTTTTGCTTACAAAGCCTACAAGAGAACAGTGAACAGTCACTGCTTGATTAGGGGTTAGTTCTTCACCATCTCAGCTCAAATAGAATGATCCTGAATAGCATTCTCTTTCCCTGCACAGATAACTATTCTCTGCTGTGTAAGTTACTGTCTTACAGAATGCTTACAGAGAAAGGAAGAAACTAACAAATAGAAGGAATGTATGCAAGCTATTACCATGGTGAAGCATGATAAGACCATAAAAGGGAGCATTTGGGGACATGTGGAAACACTTTCAAAGGACTTCCATAATTGCACCTGAAATATCTGTAATCACGTATCATGTGTATGTTTAATTATCACAGTGGAGAAATGTCTTCAAAAAACCCATTTGTGCATGACCCATTGTGCGTGCAAAAAACACACTCAACACACAAACAGGAAAACTGTGCTCTTAACTTGTTTGTGTGTTCAATTTAGCTAAGGTGTTTACACAAATAGATGCTTGTTTTCATGCTCAAATAAGGATTTTTAACAGCAAACATTTTAACTCATTTATAAGGCAGGAGCAATTAAGGAAGCCTTTAAAAAGTTACCAGACAAGGACATAGCAAATACAAATGGAGATTAAATTTTCAAAGCTTTTTTTATTCTTTATTCACCAAAAAAGACACAAAATAAAACAGAGAAAAAGAGTGCTGAAAATAAAATATTAATATAGTTTGGTTCATCAGCCCCGTGAACTCTAAAACTTGTCTTTATCAATTCAATTCTATTGCTCAAACGCCCATCTTATTGTCATTTGACTATGCCAGGAGATTGATCAACGAGTCAATTACTGTTTATTATCCTCCTGCCACGGCTATTGTCCTTCATCAAAATGTATGAACATCAATAAATAACGGTGAAATAGAATTAACCTGGCATGCCAGAGGGGTGGTTGCAGCATTAAATGATAGCTGCAGTAGACTGTGATTATCATTTCACTGCAGGGAAGCACAGCTGTGTTCTGCTGTTAGAGTAACATTCACAACCATGGAATAAATCGGAATCAGTGTTGGAAACCCTGACTCAAATGCATCTAGCATGAACTAACCACCCAAGAGCACAGAAATGGCTCTCTCACTTTCTTACATGAAAGATAACAGCAAACTCATCTGTGTTTATCATCTTGGAAACCTCTCCCTTCAACTATCTTTTATTTTCTTAGACCAAATCCATCTCTTCAATATTTTTCCCTGCTTCACACTTTTGGGGACCTTAAAGTAAAGCAATATTTATATTATATTTTATTTACTTTTATAAAACATTACCACAAATACGAACTGTTCTCATACAGGTGGACAATACTGTATTATATACTAAAGTATCTTTTGTTATGTCAAAGCATATTACTCACATGTACAAATTAAGCCATATGCCCCTAGGAAGAATGCAAGTAGCGTGACAGCCATTTTATAAATAAGACATAGACAGGTTTAGTGATTGTCCCAAGGTGAATAAGGTAAAAATGGTGAATAAGTGGAAAATTGCCCAACATTCCCAACTCCAGTCCTCTGCTCCAATATCCAATCTATACTTCCTTCTGATTGAGTCAGCCTAATGTATCAGACTATAGCCTGGTTTCACAAGCCAGTAGTGAATTTCCACTTTCTCAACTGTAATGTTTGGATACTTGGAACAGATCCAAGTTTGCACTAATTAATACTGCAGCAAAAAGAGTATATCCATGTGTTTGACCTGAATTTCAATCTCTTTGAAGACATAACATTACAGGAGACGCACATAAATGAACTACCATCACGTGAAATAAAAATGAGTTCACCCTTTAGTGAGTTGGAATTACCTGTGTTCAGGGTTCTAAAAGTGGAACATGGACTTGGAGGTAACAGAGCAAAAGGGAGACTCAACATTCTTTAACATTTATCCTACTTGGATCAAAGGGACTGGAATATAAGGCCTGTAAGAATGATTTGGAAATGGTATAAAAGAGAATGTTAATGTATAGTCCTCCAGTTCTGTTTTACTTCAAAAAAGGGAGTTGGCTTATTGTAAAGTACAGTTAATCACAATGAGGAAATGACATCATCAGGGCCGGCACTTCCATTTAGGCGACCTAGGCAGTTGCCTAGGGCACCAGGATTTGGGGGGGGTCCTTCCACACTCCCGGTCTTCAGGGCAATTCGGCGGCGGGGGGTCCTTCCACGCTCCAGGTCTTCGGCGGCAATTCTGCGGCGGGTCCTTCACTCGCTCTGGAACCCACCGCCGAAGTGCCCTGAAGACCGGGAGTGTGGAAGGACCCCTGCCTAGGGCACCAAAAACCCTGGCGCTGCTCCTGGACAACATCATGGCACTACTGTGACAGTCACAATGCTGCTAAACCCTAAACTCTGTGAGCCATCTGTGATTCTAGTATGCTGCACTAGAATCAAAGTAGCTAGTCAGCATGTTCCAAGTCCCTATATGCATGCGTGTTTCCAGGGAGAGATCCTGAAGAAGAGTAGGGTTGCTCATGAACACTATGATGCTGGAGGTTTGGGAAGTAATAGTACAGGCTTATCCTCCTTGGGCTACTCTTTTTTTTCTTTGCGGGAAGGAGACTCTTAAAAATTCATAAAGGGTTGTCCCTCCCTGAGAGTGGAGGCAGTTTGGGAATGTGTGTGGAGGGTGGGTGTGGAGGCTCTGAACGTGACTTCTGTGCTGAGCATTAGCCTCACAGCTAGCTGACAGCACATGCACAGAACTACCATGGTGGTAGCAGCAGCTTTGCAGTCACAAAAAGTACCATAACAATGGGCTTGAATCCTGGATCCAAAACCACCCCGAAGTATAGGAAAATTTAGGTTCAGATCCTAGTCACTGTAAATTACATGTATATTACAATTTAGTTTCCCTATTTTGTAGCTTGGGTTCCAAAATATATCACCTCAACCTTTGGTGAACTTTGGAGGAGAAGAAATTAAGCACAGAAGAGAAATCATGTTGCAACATGTTACAGACATTTAGAGAAATCATTTGGGCACAAAAATCAATGTGATGATTATATAAAATACCTCTCCCCCCACTCTCCCGAGAGGCGGTGAGTTGAATGCTGCTTTAATGAGTTGCTGGTGAAGTCTTCATAGACTCATAGATTTTAAGGTCAGAAGGGACCATCGTGATCATATAGTCTGATCTCCACCTGGACAATACAGGTCACAGAACCTCACCCACCCACCCCTAACCTCTGGCTGAGTTACTGAAGTCCTGAAATCATGGTTTAAAGACTTCGAGTTACAGAGAATTCACTATTTACACTAGTTTAAGCCTGCAGGTAACCCGTGCCCGATGTCACAGAAGAAGGCGAAAAACCCCCAGAGTCTCTGCTAATTTGACCCGAGGGGAATTCCTTCCCGACCACAAATATAGTGATCAGTTAGACCCGAGCATGTGGACAAGACCCAGGAAATAATTCTCTGTAGTAATTCAGAGCCCTCCCATCTAGTGTCCTGTGTCTGGCTGTTGCGGATTTTTGCTACTGGCAGTCACTGATGGGTAGGTTGGATGGATGCGTGTGCTAGAGAGGAAGCAGATGCGCTGTACTGTGCAGTCTCTGTTTCCATTATAGTATGTCAGCTTATGTCCAAGCCAGTCTGCCTATGGAGGAGGAAATGACATCAGAGAGCAGGTGAGGTTGAGGTTATATAGGGTCATGAAACTGAAGACCTGTAGCTTGACTATAATCCAGTAAAATACAATAGGCTCAGTGAGGACCCTGAGATGGTTGGAAGGGGAAGATGACTTTCGCAGCAGGATAATGAGAATTACCATGCAGATAGTACTGTGAAATTACACCTCCTGGAGCTCTAACTTGTATTGGATTAAACTTGATTACTTCAGTAACTTAATTAATCATGTGAAATGTGCCATGTGCTATTTTGTCAGATGAATACATGATTTCTGATTGATTTATGTCTTTAAAGATTGAAATTGGCATCATTTTTGGAGGGGCTTCTTGCCATAAAGATAACTCTAAAATCCCAGAGCATATGGTAAAATTTAGATTCCTTCCTCCTTATTAGTGTTCTCATTTGGCATAATTTGTCATTTTCTGATTACTTTAATAGCAGAGAAGTCCTAATTCAGCATGCATAATTTTTCAGCAAGGCCCAGGCATAATTTAAGCACAAAAGGTCAATGGGACTACTCTGGGGCTTAAAGTTATGCAAAGGCCTAAATACCTTGCTGAATTGGGGCCACATTAATAAAATTATTTACATATGATTCTCCTTTCCACTGAAACAATCAGACCAAACCTTCTAAGCAGATTTCCACTTGCTTTAGTGACAAAGGTAAAATGGAAGAAGGAAAAAATAGTCTCTGCTGATGCAATGTAATATATTTTGGGGTGTAACTCACAAACAGTTACAAAAACATCCTTAACATATTGTGTATGTCAAAAATAATTTGCATAAGCAATGGATGTAACTTGAAATATTGCCTGGCACATTTAAGAAGATCTTTTGAAAAAGTGGTTCTTCAAGACCTGCACATGCTTTATAGGAAATTTTGTGGGTGGAAAAATTGATCCCACTGATTATTCCTCACTTGAAGTCTGCAAACTGCATACCATCAGATTAGGCCTGAATAAAGACTGGGAGTGGTTGGGTCTAATACTAATTTCTTCCTACTGTTACTCAACACATTCTTGTCAACTGTCTGTAATGGGCCACTCTCTTACCACTTCAAAAGTTATTTTTCCTCCCTTGGTATCCTGCGGTTAATTGATTTATCTCATTAGACTGACCTCACACTTGGTAAAGCAACCCCATCCTTTCATGTATTTATACCTGCTCCTGTATTTTTCACTTCATGCATCTGATGAAGTGGGTTCTAGCCCGTGAAAGCTTATACCCAAATAAATTTGTTAGTTTCTAAGGTGCCAGAAGGACTCCTCATTGTTTTTGCTGATACAGACTAACATGGCTACCACTCTGAAACCTTCAGCTCTCAGTACACAGGCGCATCTCCCATTGACTTCAATGAGAATTGTGCTCATATATCAGAGGGCTGAATTTGGTCTATTATCCTTCATTTGTGCCACTACAGTTGTTGCCATTGAGAAATATTTATGATGTTACAGAGAGAGATTTTATTACTACAAATGCTAAACTGCAGGACTTCATGACTGTTCAGAAACTAAGATCTTATTTAAATCAATATAGTCTATGTAATTTTTTTAAAATAAGAAATAACCACAATAGCAGTTTTGTGCTTTGTTTCTACATTTTTTTCCAGTTTTCTATGAGGTAAGAGCAGTTCAATAGGAAAACAGACTAAGAGATGAATTTATTATAATGAGTGAGTAGCCATACTGAGAAACAAAAACAAAGAAAATCCTATATTGTTGTTGTTAGGTGTGGGGGGGGGGCGGGGAGATTTGTGCCTCCAAGAGATACTATTTAGTACCAGGCATTCAAGCTACATGACTATAAATTAGATAATTTAATCAAATACTCTTGGTACAGCTCATGCTAGAAATTAACCTGTAAATCACAGCATTTATATATTCCATTGTTTGCAGTGTTGTTGTAGCCATGTTGATTTCAGGATATGAGAAAGACAAGGTGGGTCAGGTAATACCTTTTATTGGATCAACTTTCGTTGGTGGAAGAGAAAAACCTTCGAGCTTCCCAGAGCTCTTCTTCAGGTCTGGAAGAGGTAACCAGAGGAAGAGGTGTCACATCTAAATACAAGGTAGGACAGATTGTTAAGCATAAAGGGTTAACACACATTGCAAGAAACCACTTAAAATTAAGTGGGCAAGTAATACCTCGGCAGTTATGAATAAAGGAGGTTTAGTAGGTTACAAATAGTTGTAAAGAGCCTGTGGCAGGGTGGACTAGGCCCTGCTGGAGGCCTCACAATCCTGCATCACCCTGTCCCAGAACAGAGCAGCGAGAAGTCCTCAGGCAGCCAATCCGGGGCCAGAAGAGCCCTACAGAAGACAAGCAGCAGAGCAGAGAAGTTCAGTTGCTGTCTGGAGCTCAATGAGGGAGGACTGAATGCCTGGCTGGTCAGCTGGATAAGCAGCCGGACTGTGGAAAGATCACTGCAGAGAGCTCATCAGGCAGAACTGAGCCCAGGCAAGGCTGGCAAAGAGCCTGGATGGATGGATGAGCAGCAGGACCATCAAAAGGTCAGTGTGGGCAGGCTGAGCCCAGGGGACTGAACACAGAACCGGGCCAGAGCAGACAAGGATACCGAAATGGGCCCTGCAGTTCTGGTTGCAGACTAAGCCCAGGGAGGGTTGATGAAAGGCACCAGCTCAGGGTACCGAGATGGGCCCCGGCTTGGTGTTGAAGAAGGCCGTGCCTCTGGGAAGAATCCTAAAAGCTACTGCCCCATACCAGGGCCACAATAAGAACTTGGGATTGTATATCCTGGAAGGGGGGGGGCAGTGTATGTGGCTCAGCTGAGTCGCTGAAGACCTGCCGAGAGAACCATTGGCTGGGGTGGCACTCGTGAGAGGCGGGTGCCACCCCAATATAAGAACTAAAATCAAAAGCAGGCTCACACCCAACCAAGAAAAGGGGGCCATCCACAAGAGGTGGGTGCTCCCCCATGAAAAAGAACTGTATGAGGGCACTATCGGCCAAAGAAAGGGGATGCTTGTGAAAGGTCAGTGCCAATCCCGTTACAGACCCATAAAACTAATGTCTACACTGAGACCAGGATTGTTAGTGTCTAGCAGAGTTATGGATTTAAGTTCCCAGGCTCGTCTTCAGAAGGTGTTAGGCAGGTTTCCTTGGAGGATGAGGACTGATTGGTCAGATATGGAGTGATCCCTTTGTGAAAATTGTTCACAAGGTATTTTTGTCTTTTTCCAGACCTGAAAAAGCGCTCTGTGAAGCTCAAAAGTTGGTATCTTCCACCAACGCATGATGGTCCAATAAATGTCATTACCACACCTGCCTTGTCTCTATATTAATATAAACATTTGGAGTTCTTTTAGAACTAATTTTGAAAATAAAAAATGATGCAAGTTTTTTATGAACCTGCAAAGTGTTCAAATCCATTTTAAGCTGTATTTGGGCACATAAAGCTTCTGGTGCCCTAATGTAGTCTCTTCAAAAACTAGAGATTTTTACACAAAATAAAAGAGAGGCATTTTGAGTAAGTGCTCCTAAGATTTGTTGCCTTGAGGGAGAAAGAGGAGTGCCTGTGTGAACAGCTTTACATGCAGGTATCATCACCGGGGATTCAATGGTCTGCTCCCTGAATTTTTAATGTCTGACCCAATACATTCAAACTGTAAAGCTCCCTTTAGTGGCTCAGTTCAAAACATGTTCCACAATAGTCCCTTTCAATTACCAAACAAATATGAACACACTAATCATTAAATACAAAGCATGAGAATATTTCCCTTATCCCCGGCCCAAAGAATCACCAAGTTTTTTTATAGGTTTTATTTTCAATTCTAGGATCTATGTTCAGATGTCACTAAGGCCCTGTTACAGCATGTGCTTGGAGAACTGGAATTAGACACTCCAGTTCCTGTTTTCTGTTGCCAATTCCTCGAATCACGAACAGTAAGTCTGACAGAAAGAGGGAGAGAGGTGTCAAGTTTAAGATTTTCCCTGTTTCTAACCAAGGACTAAAAACTTGCATGGTCATTCAACCCTAGTAAGTGGTCTGAGAATAGGAGAATTCCATAGGATACACGTGGAGAAAGGTTTCAGAGGTAGCTGTGTTAGTCTGTATCAGCAACAACAACAACAACAACAACAAAAGAGGAGTCCTTGTGTCACCTTAGAGACTAACAAATTTATTTGGGCATAAGCTTTCATGGGCTAGAACCCACTTCATCAGATGTATGAAGAAAAAGATATAGAAACAGGTATAAATATATAAAAGGATCCTTCCATATAAGTGAGAGAGTAGAAACAGAGCCTCACCATCATACCTGCTCTATCCTAAATACCCCAAAGCCCTCACCATTTTCGTCCATGGTGGGGGGAAAGGAAGATCAGACAATTCACAGAGTGGTGGAACATCTGGCCTTACTTCTGCTTAGCCCTGATTCCTTACAGTTCCTGGAAATTCCTGGATAAGTTCCTGGAAGATAGGACTATCAACAGAATTGGTGGGGATGCAACACCATGCTCTGAATGTCCCTAGCCTCTGTTTGCCAGAAGCTGGGAGTGGATGGCAGGGGATGGATCACTTGATGATTGCCTGTTCTGTTCATTCCCTCTAAAGCATCTGGCATTGGCCACTGTTGGAAGACAGGACACTGAGCTAGATGGACCATTGGTTTGACTCACTATGGCCACTTTATGTTCTCATGGATTCCAAGCCACATAGAATTTTCAATGCTCCTTTCTTGGCATTCCCAAATCCTGCCTTCTCTGCAATGACAGAATCTGTGCAGAGGGCCCCCTTCATACACATGGAGAAGGGGATTTATTTCCATATCTCTCAATGTGTCTGTAAAAAGCACAAATGCTATACACTAATGCATACCTGAGATTTGCCCCAATATTAGGATATAGATTTGAGAATAAAAAATATTAAATTAAACATCCACTCTGCCTTTAGATTGTCTGGCTGCAATAAACTTAATATTAATCATGGCCTTTGGTTTGTTTTGAAGCATAGGGCACAGGTTGGAAGGAGGTGGTCTCAAAAGAGTTCAGACTGTCAGCTTTTTTTTAAAACTTCAAGAACTTGAAGGCAATTTCTATAAGATTTTTTTCCCTTGCAAGTTAAATCCTTTTCTCCTCCTCCTGTTCCACTCCTCTTAACAAAAAGCAGCTCATAAACCAAAGTCTAATCAACCTGAAAATCCCAATTTTATTTCTTCAGCTCCCTAGGGGGTCAGAACATTTTGCAGAAATCTTTTATTTTCTAAACTCCCCCACTTCAGGACTTCTGTTTGCTGCCTACTTTCTCTCCAAATAAAATTACTTTCATTTAGGATTATCACCCTCCTTCCCTTTCATGCACACACACATGCTTCTTCAGCCTCCTGTGATTGAAAGTATTTAAAGCTCTGCAATTTAATTGGAAGAAACATGATGTGAGGGATTAGCAACCCCTCAATTCAATATGCAGAATTATGTTTACACAGCCAAGAAGAGATTAATCTATTATTTCTCTAATTTTGCTCCTGTTTTCAAATCACAAAAATCGAACACCCAGCCAGTATGCTGGGTACTATATGGAGAAAACATGCCTGCGGCACAAGATAGTATCATTAGCCATAAACACTGTTAACAATGATTATGCTGAATTTTCCTACAAAACGTGTATCGTATAAATACATTGTCTTGCTTGAATCCTCTTCCCCACCATACAGATTTCATTTTCGGAACAAGGTTCTGATCCCTTGATCACAGGGCCGGTTCCAGGCACCAGCGCAGGAAGCAGGTGCTTGGGGCGGCCAATGGAAAGGGGTGGCACATCTGGGTCTTTGGCGGCAATTCGGTAGCGGGTCCCTCGGTCCCTCTCGGAGGGAAGGACTGGCCACCGAATTACCGCCGAAGAATGAAGTGGCACGGTAGAGCTGCCACCGAAGTGCCACCGATCGCGGCTTTATCTTTTCTTTTTTTCCTTCACAGCTTCGGGTGGCAAAAGAGCTGGAGCCAGCCCTGCCTGATCAAGAAATCAGTTGATGTCAATGGACTTTGGATCAAATCCTGAATGAACTTCAACAATAACAAACCATGAATGGGTTGGTTTTAACCTCTTACACTGTTCTACAGCCAAAATGCTTCTGGAATAAATGTAGTCAAACTTTACTAATTCTGGGTCACTGAGAACGAAAATGATGCTTAAAATTGTTGATTGGCTCTAGTTTTCAAAATACGCTATTGGGTCAGTATACACGACTCTTGACTTGGGAATGGCGGAGGATAAGTGAGTTATAAAAGGAAGGGATCTCAATTTAAACCAGAAATGACTAAAATACATCTTTGAATGGATCTATGAATAAATCTATGACTAGATTTGGACAGTACTTGCTTTTTAGGCAAAACAATGAATGAGGCAATCTGAGGCTGGTATTGTGTCATACATGATATGAATTGCATCATGTTATTCCTAGAAGTCATGGATGATGCAATCATAACGAAGCTTACATCACTCTGCTGAACAAATTGCCCTATATCAGCTCTAGAAATCATACAGTGTCGTGCTCTCTTATTTGTCAGTGTTTGATTTTGCAAAGGGACACATTTCTGTTTAGCCAAAGTGAGCAGAGATGCCTCATACTTGTGTGAACAGTGCAGATAACTTCTGCTATGTTTGTGGTGAAGTGACTTTTGCATCACAAAAGCGCAGTATAACCACTATGGTTAAGAAAGCCTATCACCTTTATTTTGGCTGCAAAATTGGAGATCAGGACAAGAGGTGGGCCCCACACATATGCTGCAACACTTGTGCAACAAATCTTGGCCAGTGGTTGAACAGGAAAAGGAAATCTATGCCTTTTGTAGTGCCAATGATTTGGAGAGAGCCAACAGATCATACCAGCAATTGTTACTTCTGCATGGTGCCTCCAGTTGGGAAAGGTGTGTCAAAGAAGAAAAAGTGGACTGGGCATTATCCAAACATTCCATCAGCTATACGCCCAGTACCCCACGGAGAAGGACTGCTGGTTCCTGATGCACCAGAATCATTCTCACTTGAGTCAGACGAGGAAGAGGAAGAGGATGAAACTTGTGGTCCTGAACCATCAATGTCACAGGACCCACATTTTCTCCCATCCTCCTCCTCTGAACCACACCTCATAACACAAGGGGAACTGAATGACCTTGTCAGGGATTTGGAACTACCCAAGAGTAAGGCAGAGCTGTTGGGCTCCAGACTACAGCAGTGGAATCTCCTGGCAGGTGATGTTAGGGTTTCCATGTTCCGTGACCGTCAAAAGGATCTTGTCCCATTCTTCTTCATGGAAGGTGATCTTGTAGCCTGCAACAACATTGATGGTGTGATGGCATCGTTCACGATCACGATCCAGATGAGTGGAGACTGTTCATTGATTCATCGAAGACGAGTCTTAAAGCTGTTTTACTGCAAAATGGCAATGTTTTGCATTCATTTCCAGTTGGTCATGCAGTCCATTGAAGGAAACCTATGACAACATGAAACAACTTTTGAGGTGCATAAACTATGACAAACATCAGTGGCAGCTTTGTGGCAATTTGAAGGTTGTTGTTTTCTTGCTTGGTCTGCAGACTGGATACACAAAGTACTGCTGTTTTCTCTGCGAATGGGATAGTCGTGCAAGAGATTCCCACTACATCAAGAAAGATTGGCCACTCCGACAGTCATTGAAGCCTGGGAGGAAAAGTGTTCAGCATCCACCAGTTGTTGAATCAAGGAAGATTTTGTTACCACCCTTACAAATCAAGCTGGGTCCAATGAAGAACTTTGTCAAGGCCATTGACAAAACACAAGCAGCTTTCAAGTACCTCTGTGGAAAATTTCCAAGGTTAAGTGAAGCTAAGATAAAGGAAGGTGTCTTTGTTGGTCCTCAGATTCGTGAACTTCTTCGAGATGATGCACTGGACCATGCACTGCATGGCAAGGAAAAGACGGCATGGAAAGCCTTCCAGTTAGTGGCAATAAATTTTCTCGGCAACAACAAGGCAGACAACTACAGGTTGTTGATGGAAAACCTCCTCAAGGCATACAAAAGCCTTGGTTGCAACATGTCACTAAAGATACATTTTTTGCACTCTCATCTAGATTTTTTCCCACCAAACTGCGGAGCAGTGAGCGACAAGCACGGCGAGCGATTTCACCAGGACATTGCAACAATGGAGAAACGCTATCAGGGCAAATGGAGCCCATCAATGCTTGCAGACTATTGCTGGACAGTGACAAGGGATGCTCCATTTAATGAATACAAGAGACAAGCCAAGAAGCACCGAGTAGACACTGAATAGGACTAAACTATGTACATAATAGTTTTTTGCCTTTTGTTTCATACAAAATTTTATTTATATAACCCTTTTGCTGATTTTTAAAGTGTTACATAGACAGGACAGGTGAAACATTATCATGTAAAGCAACCATAAACACATGAAAAGACCTAGGTTTACAATTTATGATTAAAACTCTACTATCCACACAATATACATAGACATAAAATGTAAAAACTTAAATATCTTAGAAACAATAGCCAATCAGTTGTTTTATTTGTCATATTTGAATTCAGCACATCAAAATACATAATAAATAGCACATTTTATCTCTGAAGCAGACGACTTCTCAAAAATTGTAGACCAGTGATATTAATGTTGCCATTGTATTTGTAACATATACATTTGATCCAACTGCTCTTAGCAAAACGCTGGTTTGGCTAGAGAATATTGTGCTTTAAAATTTGGAATAGATCAAGCATAATTAATTGTACAAATGAGATAATAAATGTTGTTTCTTCCACTTAGCATATTACATTTTTTTAAAGTGCAGGACAGTTTAAAATCTGATATTTGTGAAGTTACTAAGTCCCTTTAAGGCAAATTTATGGTTAGAATAATGGCAAGAATGAATAATAAAGCAGTCTTAGAATAGTAGGATAAGGAGAAATGCAGCCAGGACAAACAAATGAAAAGAATGTTTCCTACAAGGCCCCCTTCTGTGGTTCCCAGAATGACTAGCACTGCCTCTAAGGTGGTGAGATAAGATTTCTATTGCAATTTAGGGAATCACTTCCTACAAATGAATAGAGTTATGCCTAGGGCATCAGTGTTGAAGGACATGAAAGCCCCACAGCAAAGAGTTTTAAAAAAAATGCGTCTTGTTTGCTTCATCCTCTTACCTACTTGTTTGCTTTTATTATTTGATATGAACAGCTCTGTGCTGCAAGGGGGAAATAGAAAAGAAAACTTCAAACAATTAAACTTCACTGTTTCAGTCAGAGGGATGCTCAGACTTTCTTGCTGCAGACGTAGTTATTTCCTTTAGACCTATTTGACTGGCTAACATAAAGAAGTGATTTTGCACGGTCTGTGGCTTTCTGGAGTTTTTTAACCAGGAATATATTTCTTTGATTTTGAAAGATGGTTTCAATATAGGACATTCAAATTCACGCAAAACAGCTGCCAGAATAAAAGGAAGGTTGGAATGTACGTTTTAATAACAAGACACACAAAATAAAATCATTGAGTTGGATTTTTCTTACAATGGAAGTGTTAATATTTCTCATCTAGCAGCAGGACCGTCTGGGGCAAATAAAAATCAAGGGCATTTCTAATTTGTGGCAATATTTTACTTTAAACCACACAACTCTTCTATGAGAAACAAGTCCCAGCTCAAATACTGATGCCATGTGGACACGTACAAGTACATCTCTACTCCGATATAACGCTGTCCTTGGGAGCCAAAAAATCTTACTGCATTATAGGTGAAACCGCATTATATCGAACTTGCTTTGATCCGCCGGAGTGTGCAGCCCCGCCCCCTCCCGGAGCACTGCTTTACCGCGTTATATCCGAATTCATGTTATATTGGGGTAGAGGTGCATATCAAAACTTTTTTATATCTGAGCTACTGCTTACATTCACTAGATCCAACCAGGTTCTTATCCAGAAGTCATGAAGTGGTATGTCTCAAAATAACAGCAAATCAAAACTTTTTCTATTTATCTGATGTGTCCACAGATAGCTCAACTGTTCTAGTGATATTTATAGGTAAAGGGTGAGGTGGCTTTGGATTTTTGCTGTCTCACTCTCTTTTACAAATCACAATAATTTTATTCCATCAATACTGTACTAAATTTAAATTAATTACACAGATTATCATCATTGTTCCCGTTGTGTACGCATAATTTCCAGTAAACTACTTGCATGAGCGACCATGTCTTTATTCAACTGTAGAACGCCATGCACACCACTGGAACTATCTGTAAATGTTAAATAACAGAAATAATGCACATAAATACCCAAACATAAGAACCAAGCTGCTACTTTTTTCTGCCAAAATGTCATTTCTGTGCATAAACCAGTTTGTGCTGAAAATCTCTAGATCTGGTTTAGACAGGATTATTAGTTTGGTTGGATAATATGAACTAAACCACTGAACCTTAATTGGACTCTTTAAACATTTTTCTTTATATTTTGTGTCATTGTTCAAACAGACTTCCAATACAGTAATTCAACAACGGCAGTTAACAAAGGAGTTCTTCTGAGGAACTGATCTCAACTCCACACTGAATGTTATGAGCTTAGCTCCTTCAGGACATTTAAATGGTATTTGTAAAGTATTATTTAGAACACTAATGGATTTTTTAATATAAAATTAATATGGATGACTGTAACTTGCAAAATAATGGTCTGTGTTAACCAGTTGGATAGTTTACTGCAATGGAAAACGTTGCATGCATCTGGGCAGGCTACATTTCAGGGAGATGTATCTATCTGTTCGTCCTGTGAGGAAGATTGCACAGTTCAGATACAACTCAATGAACTGTGCAGATGGTATCACTCCATCACTTATAAAAGTACAGGTAAGAGAATAGGGATTTGCATGAATGTGCTGATGCTTTGGAGAAATGGAGGACTACTTTAATATGTCCTTCACACAGCAGATGGTACGTGAAATCTGTTTCACAGCTAATAAGCATTCTAAAGGCTTGTAAAGATTTGTGACCACTGCTCAAGTGACAGAGAAGAGTTATGTGATCAGGTCAAAGGTACCAAAATTCTATGGTAACAGCAACCATTTTATAGAATACTTAAAGCACAGGTTCTTGAACTATGGAAATATACCTCAGTTTTGGTTAAATCGTGGACATGATCAAAACAGTTATATGTCCCCCAAAGAATGAAACACTGTTCATGTTATTTGCAATACTGTCCCTTAAGGTTACTTGCACAAATAGGAGGAACTTTGGGGGAAAAAAATCTAACGAGGATGAAAGATCTTTCAACTGTGGCGGTAGTGGCTTTAGAAAAGGAGACTCCCCATGAAAGCCAATGATTGAATGGCCTGGGTACTGAAGAACCCTCTCTACCACAGAAGTTGTCCATACAAATTATATTTGAGACACAATGACAAGGTGTCATGGGGCCTGTTACTGTGATGAATATCCATTGTTGTTAATGACATTTGCTACATTTCCCCAAGTAAATATAAATATTTAAATATATAAAATAAAGATAGGATGACCTACTGAACACAGTATTCCAGGTGGGAGCATAACATTGATTTATACAAAGGCATTATACTAAATAGTTATCCTCCAATGAATGTCAAATAGCGGGTATAAACATAATTTTAGTTTTGTAAACCAAATATATAGCACTAGTGAAATGGTGCCACCCACGAATAAGGTATGGTAGTGAAAAGCAAAACCAGGACAGCGCATTCCACTCAAGAAGGAAACCAACTCTTACAAATAGTGCCATAAAAGCTGTAGTGTCCACCCACAGTAGAAAGAATTTTGGTTTTCAAGTCTCATCTGAAGGACAAATCAACAGCAAATTACACAGAACTCTGCTTATCTACCAGAGAAGCATGAAGGTTAATTTAATCCTTTCAGGATTCAAATCTGAGATTGCAAGGAGTGTGAGTGTTGCAAACATGATGTGAACACCACACTGTCAGTCCACTGGAGTTTTATATAATCATAATTTGCATTCACAATTTTTCAGTTTTACTTTTAACCTCCTCCCTTATCTTCACTCACAATAATGCAGGAATTGTCACACTGGAGCTGACTACTTGTTCATGTGGTCAGTTCATCTGACGGTGACTCAAAAAACAACAGAACATACGCCAAAGCTTAGGCTGCTCAGTGACCCCAGCAGTATTCAACAAATACTTATTTTGAGACATCTTTGCAAACAGTAACCTATTCTTCAGAGATCAAAAGTCTCAGTTCATTCATCTCTTTTCTAAGCCTACAGTCCCAGTCTTTTCAATCTCTCCTCTAAGAATGTCTTGCCATACTGCTAATCATTTTGAGGCCTGTCTCTAGATAGCCTATTATTTCTGTTATTTCCATTTTGAGATAGGGTGACCTACTGAACACAGTATTCCAGGTGGGAGCATAACATTGATTTATACAAAGGCATTATGATATGTTTAGTATTATTTTCTTTCTGATTACTCATGTACCTTCATGTTTTGCTTACATTTTTGACTAGTACTGCATACTGACCTGAGGTTTTCAGTGAGCTGTATAAGCTTATATTTAGTTATTTTCCTGAATGGTTACAGTTCATTTAGTACCCAGGAAAGTGCATGAGTAGTCAAATTATTCTTTCAAATGTGCATTACCTTGCATTATATAAACACTAAGTTTACTATTTATCAACAACAAATCTATCATTTTGCTGCACATTCACCTAGGTTTGATAGGACCTCTGAAATTCCTCATTCTTCTGTAGTTTAGACCAGAGTTTCTCAAATTTTTTTTTTCCACAGACCACTTGAAAATTGCTGAGGTTCTTGGAGGACCACTTAATGATCTTTCCAAATGCTGTTTGTATCGTTAGCTAACTATTGTAAAGCGCTTCGGATAAAAGTGCTACATAAAAAAAAACCCTTTTAACTGTTTTTGTTCTACAAATAAAAGCACACAACTCATATTTTAATATCAGTATTCTTACCTTTCTAATGTGAGGATATGCCCTCTCTCTCCTGCTATGGCAGCCCCCAAGCTGGGTCTGGGAAGGAGGGGGGTCTCTCCCTCTCTCCCCCACTGCAGCAACCACAGAGCTGGGGCTGGGAAGAAGGGCCGTCTCTCCCCGGCAGCCACAGCCCTGGAGCTGGGGAAAGTTGCCTCTTTCTCTGGCCACCGCAGCCCTGCACATCCCAAATTCTCCCCACCCCCGCTTCTCACCCTACTGCTCCCTCCCACCTACTCCCTATTCCCCCCAAGGCCACCATCTCATCTTACATATGCGTCTTCTCCAGGGTCCAGGCACCTAATTAGTGGAGTCATGCCTGTGCGGCTCCACTAATTAGGTGGGTGGCCTTTTATTCTCTCATGTGCGGCCACCCAGGTGCGCACCTTAGAGGGAACTATCCGTGGACCACCTGAATGGAGCTCATGGACCACTGGTGGTCCACGGACCACAGTTTGAGAACCTCTGGTCCAGACCAACCCACATAACTATGTGTCATCTGCATACTTCACAACCTGCTTGCTAGCTCCTTTTTATATCATTAACAAATATATTAAACTGAACCTTGAAGCAAACCACTTTTACTCTTTCACCATGTTGAAAATTGCCCATTTATTCCTGCTCTTTATTTTCTGTCTGTTAGCCAGTTTCTAATCCAAGACAACACTTAATTTGCACTACATGACCACTTAGTTTCTTTATTAGCCTCTTGTCTGGGACTTTGTCAAAAGCTTTTTAGGGACCAAATTAATGGCAGCTGGCTCTAATTTATCCACTATTTCATTAATATGTTCAAGGAATTAACAAACCAGAGAAGCATGATTTTCCTTTATAGAAGCTGACCTGGTTTGTACATATAGTCTATCATCTTCATCCATATGTTTTATAATTCTTTCTATTATTGTTTCAACTAGTTTTCATGGTACTGAAGTAAAACTCACTGGCCTGTAATTTCCCAGGATCAATCCTTGCA
Organism: Malaclemys terrapin pileata; assembly: GCF_027887155.1. NCBI lineage: Eukaryota > Metazoa > Chordata > Testudines > Emydidae > Malaclemys > Malaclemys terrapin. Next base: position 34,205,590 of record NC_071513.1, on the reverse strand, counting down.
CTTTTAAAAAAGAGAGATATAACATTTGCTACCCTTCTTTCTTCTGGTGCTACTGTTAATTTTAACACATACTATTAACCACATAAATAAGTTCCTTGAGAACTCTAAGGGCTGGTCTAGACTGAGAACTTGCATGGGCATAGTTACGTCTCACTGAAGTATGAAAAATCCATATCCTTGAGAGATATAGCTATGCCGACCTAACCCCTTGTGTGCAAAGTTCTAAGTTGATGGAAGAATCCTCTTGGGGGGCTGGATCAATTACAGCAACAGGAAAACCCCTCTTGTTGTTGTAGTGAGCATCTGTGCTGGAGCGCTACAGTGCTGCAGTTGTAGCATTTTAAATGTAAACATACTCTAAGATGACTAGTGTCTAGTCCCCAGGACTCAGTACTCTTTAATCAATCAATTTGATCCTGCACCAAAATTGCCATCTCAGTTTCTAACAGCACCTCATTTTGATTACCTGTTGTGATGTTTGCACCTTTCATGCACAGCGCCTGCAGCTGACCCTGCCCAGTTGTCAAGCAGCCGATGAGTGCACCTGGGCCACAGCAAAACCACCTGAGTGGGATCTTAAGACCAGCAGCTGTAGCGGCTTAGTGGCTGCTCAATGCACATGTCTGCAGATTCTCTGCCTCCCTGTGCCTGCCTCACTCCAAGCCCTGCACCCAGCCTTCCTCCAGCCTAGACCCTGCCCTGCACCTGCTTTCCCTGACTCCAAGTAACCCAGTTCTAGGGTGACCAGATGTCCTGATTTTATAGACACAGTCCCGATATTTGGGGCTTTGTCTTGTATAGAGCTGCCTATTACCCGCCACCCTGTTCCGATTTTTCACACTTGCTATCTGGTCACCCTACCTGGTTCTGATCCTTGGCTCAGATTCCTGCCTTTGATTCCTGCTCCCACCATTTGACCTGATTCCTGCTCTGACCTAATTTCCTGGTATGTTCTCAAAGACTCATAACAAGATTTCTGAAGACAGTACATAGGTTTTATAATCACTTTTGGTGTATATATTTGATTTCACTGTCCTGGTTGCCCAAACCTCACTAAAACAAATTCTTGAGAAGTGAGTTTTTATACAGCCCATATATCACTGTGGTGCTAATGAAAAATTCGCAAATGGCAACTGACCAGACTGTTGCAATATGGGAGATTCAGAGAAAAGGCAAGACCACAGTTGATTTTACTGATGCCTAAGTGTGGTATCTTCTCATTTATAGAATATTCTCAACCAGCTATATTTGAATGGACTGGAAGTGAATTATAAAGACTCACTCCTACCTTGCAAATATTTCAGAAAATTCTAATTCTATATTAGGTCCCTAAAATGTTATCCATAGTTTGGCTACTGTATGCACAAAATAACTGATAAAGCATATTGATTACTACTCTTGTTAAACATATGTTTCATTTTTGTGCTTCAGTTAAATGAATAGAAATTTCATGCTTGAATAAGAGAATAGCAGTAAGAATATACTACCGACCACCTGACCAGGATGGTTGATTGGGAAATGCTCAGGGAGATTAGAGAGGCTATAAAAACAGAAAACTCAATAATAATGGGGGATTTCAACTATCTCCATATTGACTGGGTACATGACACCCGAGGATGGGTTGCATAAATAAAGTTTCTAGACACCATTAATGACAGTTAGTCCTGAAACCAAAAAGGTGAGAGGCTATTCTTGATTTAGTCCTAAGTGGAGCACAGGATCTGGTCTGAGAGGTGAATATAGCTGATCTGCTCAGTAACAGTGACCATAATGTAATTAAATTTAACATCCTTGGGGATGGGAGGAAATACCAAAGAAGCCCTCCACAGTAGCATTTAACTTCAGAAATGAGAACTCCAAAAAACTGGGAAAGCTAGTTAAACAGAAATTAAAAGGACAGTCACAAGAGTGAAATGTCTGCAAGCTGCATGGAAACTTTTAAAAACCACTATAATAGAGATTCAAATGAAAAAGAATAGTAAGAGGACCAAAAAAATGCCATGATGGCTTAACAACAGAATAAAAGAGGCAATTAGAAGTAAAAAGGCATCCTTTAAAAACTGGAAGTCAAATCCTACTGAAGAAAATATAAAGGAACATAAACTCTGGCAAGTCAAGTGTAAAAGTATAATTAGGCAAGCCAAAAAAGGATTTGAAGAGCAAACAAAAAAGACTTAAAAACTAACACCAATTTTTTAAATACTTCCAAAGCAGGAAGCCTGCCAAACCATCAGTGGAGCCACTGGATGATAGAGGTGCTACAGGAACACTCAAGGCAAGGCCATTGCGGAGAAGCTAAATTAATTATTTGCATTGGTCTTCACTGCGGAAGATGTGAGGAAGATTCCCACACCTGAGCCATTCTTTTTAGGTGATAAATCTGAGGAACTGTGTCAGATTGAGGTGACAATAGAGGAGGCTATGGAACCAATTGATACATGAAATCATAATAAGTCACCAAGACCAGATAGTATTCACCCAAGCGTTCTGAAGAAACTCACATATGAAATTGCAGATCTATGAACTGTGATATGTAACCGATCACTTAAATCAGTTTCTGTACCAGATGACTAGAGGATAGCTAGTGTGACCCCAATTATTTTTTAAAAGGCTCCAGAGGTGATCCTGGCAATTACAGGCTGGTAAGCCAAACTTCAGTACCAGACAAACTGGTTGAAACTGTAGTACATAACAGATTTATCAGACACATGATATGTTGGAGAAGAGTCAACATTGCTTTTGTACATGGAAATTATGCCTCACCAATCTACTAGAATTCTTTGAGGGGTTAACAAACATATGGACAAGGGTGATCCAGTAAATATATTGTACTTGGACTTTCAGAAAGTCCCTCACCAAAGGCTCTTAACTTTGACAAGGTCCCTCACCAAAGGCTGTTACGCAAAGTAAGCAGTCATGGAATAAGAGGGAAGGTCTCTCATGTATTGGTACTGGTTAAAATACAGGGGAAAAGGGTAGGAATAAATGATCAGCTTTCAAAATGGAGAGAGGTAAATAGCAGAGTCCCCCCAGGTTTGGTCCTGGGACCAGTGCTGTTCAACATATTCATGAATGATCTGGAAAAAGAGGTAAATGGTGAGGTGGCAAAGTTTGCAGATGATACAAAGTTACTCAAGATAGCTACATCCAAAGCACACTAGGAAGAGTTACAAATGGATCTCACAAAACTAGGTGACCTGGCAACAATATGGCAGATGAACGTAAATGTTGATAAACGCACAGTAATGCATATTGGAAAACAGAATCCCAACTATACATACAAAATGATAGACACTAAATTAACTGTTACCACTCAAGAAAAAGATCTTGGAGTCATTGTGGATAGTTCTCTGAAAACATCTGCTCAATATGCAGCAGCAGTCAAAAAGGCTAAAAATGTTATGAATCATTAGGAAAGGGATGGATAATAAGACAGTAAATGTCATAATGCCACTATATAAATCCATGGTATGCTCACACCTTGAAAACAACATGCAGTTCTGGTCACCCCATCTCAAAAAAGATAGAAAGATTAGAAATGGAAGAGGTACAGAGAAAGGCAACAAAAATGATTAAGGGTATGGAACAGCTTACATCTGAGGAGGGATTAAAAAGACTGGGACTAAGAGGGGATATGATTGAGGTCTACAAAATCTTGAATGGTGTGGAGAAAGTGAATAAGGAAGTGTTATTTACCCCTTCAAAAAACCCAAGGAAGGTCACCCAAGGAAATTAATAGGCAACAGGTTTAAAGCAAAAAAAGGAAGTACTTCAAATAATGCACAGTCAACCTGTGGAACTTATAGCCTGGGGATGTTGTGAAGGCTAAAAGTATAACTGGGTTCAAAAAAGAATGAGATAAGTTCATGCAAGATAGGTCCAGCAATGGCTATTAGCCAAAATGGTCAGGGATGTAACTCCATGCTTTGGGTATCCCTAAGCCTCTGACTGCCAGATGTTGGGACTGGATGACGGGGATGGATCACTTGATAATTGTCCTGTTCTGTTCATTCACTCTGAAGCATCTGGCATTGGCCACTGTCAGAAGACACTGGGCCAGATGGACCACTGGTCTGATCCAGTATGGCCATTCTTATGTTCTTATTTAGGTAGTTGAGTCTAAAACATTCTTAATTAATTAACTTATTTGTTTGTGTATATACACTCGCATTATATTTCTATTGAGAAAAATAAGACTTCTGAAAAGATTGTTTATTTTTATCTGCTATACATACTGCAACTATGTGTTCAGCAGCTGCTTTCTAAATACAGACCATTTAATCCCCACAAGGTATTTCCATGTACATTAATGTGTCTTCCATTAGCCACACAACTGCCTTTGACCACCAGGCAAACAAGGTAGGGAATAGCTAATTCTCCTAGTTCTTAGGGATCATGATGCTGAATATTTGTAACAGTTTGCTTAGCAAGAGTACTACAGTACCAGACAGTGATATCCAAAAGACAGTGATCAGATCTAATGCATGCTCATTCATTCTAATTTTAACTGAAGAAGAGAAAGAGAAGCCTAAGTAGAACCCATTTTGTTGGTTTCACTTTTGTTAGTGACTCCTTTTGCCTGATCTTTTATTCTCTTGTTTTCCTTGAAAAGAGATTGTGGCAAAATTTATATGTCATAGTGTCTATCTTGTGAGCTTTTCTAAGAACTACATTACAGAAATCGGGTTTATGTATCATAGCAGGTCTTGTAGCTGATTTCCTCATACACATGCTTTTGTTTGTTTGTTTGTTTTCTCCTACCCTAAGATACCCAGTGCAATTTCCATCCCATCATTTTGGCTAAGAAGCAAATCTGACAATTTATTACAGCCCTCCTGTGCCAGATAATGGTCCAACTGATGGAATGTGACAGAGCAGCTTAAATTCAAGAGCCAATGTTTCTTCCTATAACTGCTGTCACTTTTGCTTTCCTTAGTTTCACCTTGGTAAATGATTTTCCTGCTGCTGTTTTAATTTTGATTTTCTAACATAATCACAGTGACAGAGTAGTGTGGAGAAATATGCTATACATATGAATGAATGGGTAGTGTGTTAACTTGACAAAATGCCTTACCTTCAAGACTATAATTAATCCTTTACATAAAAATAGACGGCTTTTAATAAATGCTATCTCCCTCTTCTTTGGGGTGAAGCGATTAGTCCAAAAGAGATACAGAGTTTTCAAAAGTTTTCTGTGACTGTAGGGCATTCCAGGTAACTTATTTTCTATTCCTAGTCATTTTTCTTCATCAATTAGTTTGTAAAATCAATATAAAGAACTTAAATCTCATTCTGGAGAACCGTTTGTTATTTGACCACAATACTCAGATAAGTTTGTCTTTCTCCCTCAAACTACCATCTTTTCAATCCTGATTTCATACCAGTATTACAAAATATCAATACAATATAATGCTCTAAAGAGACAGTAAATGTATCTTTAGAGGGTTCTACTAACAGCAACAAATCAAATAGATAAAGGAACAATGCTACACAAATAAATGACTCATCTGAACACACAGCCCCAGGTGACTTGAAATCATTGTTTCAAAGGCAGGAGATTCTTTTTCTCCAGAGGAATTTCACAGTTATTTTTAAAAGAACTGCTACAGACTCAAGGAGTGAGGTAATTGATTTCTTGAGACTGGATACCTCTTAGAATTCTGTATATATGGAAAAGGATGACAAACTTCTTACTAAAAAGAGTCCCATTTACAATGAGGTACCAAAAAAGTCTATGAAATTAATAAAACTCCAGAAAGTTTTAAAACATACCTTCTAAAATATAATATATACACACAAAAGTACATTTTGAAAACCCCTCAGATACTTTTTTCTGTATACCAGGGTTTTTTAAAACTAAACCGAACACTTTCTCCTTCCATGAACTTCATTAACTTCAGTTAGAGCTTCTGGGGATGTGCTTCTTTATCTGCTTCTCTCATGCACTCGATAATCAACAGCAGCTATAATATTTTTCTTCAGTGAAAATACTCCCACTGAAAAAATATTCACTTCTATCTTTAAAACAAACCATTGACAACCATACAGTTAATACAATTAATCTTTTCTAAAACAACAGTACATCTGTAAATTAAATAATAATACATTATTATTATTATGTATCTGCATTAGAATGGCACCATAGGATACCAGTCAGTATCAAGGTCCCCCTCTGTCCCCCCCAAGCGAAGAGCTGTTCAAAAACATAACAAAAAGAAGGTACCTAGCCCAAGAGTTTATGCTTGTATGTTTATATAGCAGCTTCCATCCAAAGGATTTCAACATCCTTTACAAACTTTAAATATTTATCTTGACAAGACCCAGTGAAGTAGGCATGATCCTCATCTTACACATAAGGCAATTGATGCTTGTGCCTGATTTGTGTCAGATACCTCTTGGAATTGGCCTCAAATTTCTCTAGTTGATCCCAAAATCGAGGCACCCAAAATCACTTGTCACCTGCAAAAATTTGGGGCTAACTGACCTCTCTAAAGTCCTACAGGAAATCTCAGACAGAAATGAAAATAAAACCAACGTCTCCTGACTCTGAGTTCTATGCCTTCAAGCACAAAAGCATTCCTATTATCACTTTGTTCTGAAAAGTAGAAAATTAAGCATGAATACAAAAGAAAATAATTCTGCAATGAAACAGGAATCTTCTCACAGCATCAAAACAACCCACACCTTGTGTTCTGTACTCTCAAATCATACACTTCAGTAGCCATAATTAAATTATTTTTGGTGCCCCCAATGGCTAAATGGTTTTGAAGGGTTCCACGGCCCACATCAATTTCAACATAAGTATGAAAGAAGCAGCAAGAGCACTTACAGATGAGTGCACTCTGAAGCAGGAGGGGGAGGTTTTCTTTTTAGAATTTTATATTTCTTTGTGTAGCTGCTTTCCAGGTTTTAAGCCTTTTTGAACGCAAATTTCTTTCAGGGACAAAATGTATTAAAAGAAGAAATGTTACCACAGTAAAATAAAATGACAATGTGATTGTATTTTAGGGCTAATTCTTGTTCCCCTGCCCAAGGAGTATTTTTGGTTGCCTACTATATTAAACAAAGCAGAACAGAAGGATAACAAGTAAAAGAAGAAAATTTTCACATTAGAAATGTGTTATAAGCAATTTGGGGCAGAGACCATCTTTTTTGTTATGTGTCTGCACAGTATCTAGCACAATGGGGCTGAAACCTCTAAGCTGTACTGCAATTCATCTACAAGTGTGAATGAGCTTTTTAGTATAATTTGTACTGTATTGCCACAAAGTCCGGTAGTACCAGTATTGCCAAATGGAGTCAGTATTTTTATTGAATCTGAACTCCAAAATGTTTCTGGGTGCATTAACTGTGTTGTACAAATTAAGAACCTGATCCTTCAAACCCTTACTCCTGTGAGTAGTCCATATGACCTTCTTGGGCTTGCTTATAGGTCCAATCTAGCACCTACTGAAGTCAATGGAAAAAAGACTTCTATTGACTTCAATGGGCACTGGACCAGACCCTAAGTGCACAGCATTGCCTCTAACTCTAGGTTCATTTTTTGTGTACATGGACTTGGCAGACAGCTACATGTCTATTTTCAAATTATCCTGTGATACTGCATAGGAGTGCCACTGATTTCAACAGAAGCCCCTGTGTGCACACAGAAATGGGGAAAAAAAGCTACTTTACTCTTATTTACCATTTTAAATAAAACACCCACAAATTAAGGCTCTGATTACATAACTGATAATACGTGAGCAGATCGTTGTTCCAGGCAGAGAACCAGTGAAGTTCAAGGGAAAGGAGGGATGTGAGGCTCTACGCCAGTGTAGCAATTGACCTGCACTCTATTAATTGCAGGTTTGCAGCCACACATTGGACTCAACTGATTTCTCAATTTAAGGGTATTTTTTTTAGCAATTATATATTTACATATCTGACACACTTTTATGCACTCACACAGTGCAAGTCAAGATCATCTGCAATGGGGAATAAATTTTGGCAACTGATTAGTCCATAATGTGTATAAATTGCTTTTGTTTTTTATTTATTTTATTTTACATAAGATAGTTGAGACATTCAGCTTTGAGTATTGGCTGCTATACAAGTTCCGCAATAATTTTTTTATAATGCATAATTACTATCTTTACACCAAGGATGCTTTTATCCGTGTTGGACAGGGTTTTATTCATCTACCGTCTTTTACTATTAATAGGAGTTTTAAGAATCTAAATCAGCATCTATTGTAATGCAACTTTATCCCTAAATATATGTTTATACAATCCAACTTCATCCTACTGAGTTAATATTTCACATTTTAAAAAATGTCGAGGAAGGTAATTGTACTAGAGTGTCTCAGCTCCAAACACGCTGTTATGACCTACCTAGTAAGTAGAGCATCTTAACACTGTCTTAGACCAGCATGTATACATATGATTTATCATGCTGCTATACAGTTCTGTGAGATAGCCTTTTGAATTTGTAAATTTTCGTAAAAAAAAAAAAGACAAACTGAGCACTGAAAACTACACTCACACAATAGATACTGTAAAAGCTTTGATTTAAGCTCTTAAGCCAGGATGTTCAGAGTTAAGGCTGAAACTCTGTTAACCCACCACATTGTATTCATGCAGCATAGGTGTCTCCAAAGAGTGGGTGATTTTGCACACCATATGTCCTGCAAAATGGTCCTAAAAGGAGGGGCTATAAATTGTCTAGAGTGAGGAAATTCCATTTTATCATTCTTTGAATGCTTGTGTCTGTGTGCATGTGCATGCATCATTTAATGAACATTTCCTCCACTTAAAGTGACCCAGCACAGAATAGCGTCTCTTATAGGAACCAGGCAGGATCCTGTTATTTCTCCATTTAAAAATGCTTTGTAGTGTACTCCTTCAAGTTCCTGTAAAATTACACATACGCCTTTTCCACTGAAAATGCAAAACAGTGTTACTATTTTGCTCAACAATCCAGGTCACAGTGACCTTTATGATGACACTATTTGGATAACTGCAATATGAACTCATTTGGGGAATAACTTTAGATATTTGCTCAATCCTGTCTCAGTCCTACTTTTAATGTAAACAAGGTCATTTTCTGTTATAACTATTAATTACATGAAACAAAGCAATGCTAAAAACTTTAGTGGATGATCAGATGGCCTTTTAATTATAGTAGTGCAGAGTACTCCAATAGAGTTTGTCAGAATTTCCATTACAATCCTCTACTTGTGAGGGGCATATAATTTGAAGTAAAAGGTCACTGCCATCTGAAACTTGATTTAGGATGTTGATGGTCTCAGAATACTGGTCACTAATGTGGCCAAATGACTGAATTTATTTCCTTTTTGGGGGGAGGGGAGGGATGGGGAAATAGCATGATCTTAGGCCAGCATTTCCCTAGTTCTAGTATTTGTGATTGCCTCTTATTTCAGATTCAAGTTCTTATATTTTTAATTGCTTTTTTATTTTATTTTATAATTCATTTCATAGCCCCACCCAACCAACCTTCCTCCACCCAGGGAAGCCAGGTGGATCAGAAACCCCCAAATGCAAGCTGTTTCCCTCACGTCACACATTGTTTTTATAATATCCTCATACAAATGGTCATAGTGGATCACAAGTTGGATTATGCCCTGAAGCATCGGGAGTTTCCACTCTTCCAATATTCTTTCTTATTTTTTAAATACTTATTTCAACTCAGGATATTTTGTATCCATATAAATGTCCAATCCTTTTTTGAAACTCTTAGCCTCTATTATATCTTTTGCCAATGAGTCCCACACATTGATTGTGCTTTGTGTGGAAAAAATATTCCTGTTATCAGGTTTGATTTTTGCCAGCTCCTCTTGTTCTTGTCACTAACAACAGGGGGCATGATTACCATGATCACTGGGGAGGGGGGGGGGAACAGATCGATCTAAGTTACGCAACTTCAGCTATGTGAATAATGTAGCTGTGTTGACGTACTTAGATCTACTCACCGCGGTGTCTTCACTGCGGTGAGTCGACTGCTGCCGCTCTCCCGTCGAATCTGCCTGCGCCTCTCGCAGTGGTGGAGTACAGGAGTCAAAGGGAGAGCGCTCGGGGGTCAATTTATCACATCTAGACAAGATAAATTGACCCCCGCTGGATCAATTGCTGCCTGCCGACCTGGCGGGTAGTATAGACATACCCTAAGACAAATAGTTCCAGTCTTTTCAATCTTTCTTCATGTCAGGAGTAGTCCTCTTCATTTCTGTTGACTAAATGGAGGGAGACCTAAATCTCTAGGAAATGGATTAGGGGTTGCTGTGCTGGTGAATGTTAGATTGGATGTCATGGGGTAGGACAATTCTTTGGCATTGGCAGGGACTTCAGTGGTTTTGGTCTGGCTTTAAATGGGAAAGAAAGAATGTGGTAGTTGGGATGGTTCTATGGGCAGCTGGGAACACAGACTGTCCAGTGGTTCAAGAGCTAGGCAGCAGGCTCAGGAGATCTGGGTTCAATTCGTTGCTCTCCCATAGACTTCCTGTGTAACCTTGGGCTTAGTCACTCTCCCTCTCTCTCTGTGCCTCAGTTCCCCAATCTGAAAAAATAAGGATAACTGCACTCTCCTACTTCACAGGAGTGTTGTGAGGACAAATACATTAAAGACTGCAAGGTACTCAGATACGACATTAACGGGGACCACAGAAATAGTTAGACAGATAGTTGTGTAGTGGTCAAGGAGCTACATTTTGCAAACTAAAAGAAAATCAATCCAGAGAACAGGCAGAGGAAAAAACAAAAACAGACAAAATTAATGGTTAATGTTTTTTTAAAAAAATGGGGAAAATCCTAGTGGTCAGGCAGAGAGGTAGTTAGCTTGCATGTTTTCAGACCATTTGGGGTTTTATTTTTTGCCTTTTTAGATTGGAAGCTCTTTGGGACCATGACCTAGCTTATGGTTTTGTACAGCACCAGGTGCATTTGGGGGACTATCACAATAAAGTAATAGTAACCCCCAGGAGACACAATCTCTACCTGTGTCAGTGCATCTCTTTTCATTGTACATGACAGAGCATGGCAGTTTTGGCTACTGAGATAGCTGCTTCAGCAAAGCATGATCTTGTCAGAACAATGTATTGTGGGTGGTATACCTAGCCATAATGTAGTGGGAGACTGTTTATTTATGCTCTTTCCTAAAATAGAAATGATGAATTTTAAAAATAAAACCCAGTTCATTTATAGTGACTTACAAACTTCCATGAGAGACTGAAACAGGGAGGGGTGTGTATATGTGTGTACATGTACTAGGGTGGGATTATGTAACAGGATAAAATACTGAGATAAGAATAATCTTACCAGTGTAGTACAATAGGCTAAAATAACTTCAATGAAATAAAATCAGTTGTGATATGAAAATGCCCGTGATGTACCAAGGTATTAGACAGATAAAAACAAAGACTATAAACAAATAATAACATCTGTCAGCTAAATTGGTTTATACTTTCTGTCAAATAACTCTTAAAGACCAAAGCAGCATGGGCATTTCTACAATTCTGAAAATCATTTGAGAAAATACAACCCTCAAAGTGCAACTTCTTCATGTATCGACTCCCTAGGTTCGCTCGGGGGTGGTGACCTAAACCCTGAGGTAAGTGGGGAAGTGGGATACCGGGAAGAAACACAAGGAGGAGGGTGCAATGGGGGGGGGGAGGGCTCCTGATTCATACTGAGAAAGCAGGACAATCGGCTAGTTATCTTAGGTGCATGTACACGAACACAAGAAGCCTGGGAAATAAGGAGGAAGAATTGGAAGTCCTGGCACAGTCAAATAACTATGATGTGATTGGAATAACAGAGACTTGGTGGGGTAGCTCACATGACTGGAGCACTGTCTGGATGGGTATAAACTGTTCAGAAAGGACAGGCAGGGGAGGAAATGTGGAGGAGTTGCACTGTATGTAAGAGAGTGGTATGATTGCTCAGAGCTCCCATATGAAACTGGAGAAAAGCCTGTTGAGAGTCTTTGGGTTAAGTTTAGAACCAAGAGCAACAAGGGTGATGTTGTGATGGGCGTGTGCTATAGACCACTGGACCAGGAGGATGAGGTAGACGAGGCTTTTTTTGGACAATTAACTGAACTTTCCAGAACACGGGCCCTGGTTCTAATGGGGGACTTCAAATCAACCTGACATCAGCAAGTTTTTGGAGAGTGTTGGGGACAACTTCCTGGTGCAACTACTGGAGGAACTAACCAGGAGCTGTTCTCCTCTTGACCTGCTGCTTACAAACAGGGAAGAATTGGTAGGGGAAGTAGAAGTGGGTGGCAACCTGGGCAGCAGTGACCATGAGATGGTTGAGTTCAGGATCCTCACAAAAGGAAGAAAGGAGAGTAGCAAAATAGAGACCCTGGAATTCAGAAAAGCAGACTTTGACTCCCTTAGGGAACTGATGGGCAGGATCCCCTGGGAGGCTAATATGAGGGGGAAAGGAGTTAAGGAAAGCTGGCTGTATTTTAAAGAAGCCTTAGTGAGGGCACAGGAACAAACCATCCTGATGTGCAGAAAGAATAGCAAATATGGCAGGCAACCAGCTTGGCTTAACAGTGAAATCTTTGGACAGCTTAAACACAAAAAGGAAGCTTACAAGAAATGGAAACTTTGACAGATGACTAGGGAGGAGTACAAAAATATTGCTTGAGCATGCGGGGGTATAATTAGGAAGGCCAAAACACAACTGGAGTTGCAACTAGAAAGGGATGTGAAGAGCAAAAAGGGTTTCTACAGGTGTGTTAGCAGTGAGAAAAAGTTCAGGGAAAGTGTGGGACCCTTAATGAATGGAGGAGGCAATCTAGTGACAGATGATGTGGAAAAAGCTGAAGTACTCAATGCTTTTTTTGTCTCGGTCTTGACAGACAAGGTCAGCTCCCACACTGCTGTCCTAGGCAACGCAGTATGGGGAGGAGGTGAGAAGCCCTTAGCGGTGAAAGAACAGGTTAAGGACTATTTAGAAAAACTGGGCATGCACAAGTCCATGTGTCCAGATCTAATGCCTCGGAGGGTGCTGAGGGAATTGGCTAATGTGATTGAAGAGTCATTGGCCATAATCTTTGAAAATTCATGGCAATTGGGGGAGATGCAGGACAATTGGAAAAGGGCAAATATTGTGCCCATTGTTAAAAAAGGGAAGAGGGAGAACTGGGGAACTACAGACCAGTCAGCCTCATCTCAGTCCCCGGAAAAATCATGGAGCAGGTACTCAAGGAAACCATTTTGAAGTACTTGGAGGAGAGAAAAGTGATCAGAAACAGTCAACATGGATTCATCAAGGGCAAGTCATGCCTGACCAACCTGATTGCCTTCTATGATGAGACAACTGGCTCTGTGGATAAGTGGAAAGCAGTGGATGTGATCTTGACTTTAGCAAAGCTTCTGATACAGTCTCCCACAGAATTCTTGCCAGCAAGTTAAAAAAGTATGGATTGGATGAATGGACTGTAAGATGGATAGAAAGCTGGCTAGATTGTCAGGCTCAATGGGTAGTGATCCATGGCTCGATGTCCCGTTGGCAGCCAGTATCAAGAGGAGTGCCTAAGAGGTCAGTCCTGGGGCCAGTTTTGTTCAGCATCTTTATTAATGATCTGGATGACAGGATGGATTGCATCATCAGCAAGTTCACAGATGACACTAAGATGGGGGAGATGTAGATACGCTGGAGGTAGGGATAGGGTCCAGAGTGACATAGACAAATTGGAGGATTGGGCTAAAAGAAATCTGATGATGTTCAACAAGGACAAGTGCAGAGTCCTGCACTTAGGACGGAAGACTCCCATGCACTGCTACAGGCTGGGGACCGACTGGCTAAACAGCAGTTCTGCAGAAAAGGACCTGGGGATTACAGTGAATGAGAAGCTGGATATGAGTCAACAGTGTGCCCTTGTTGCCAAGAAGGCTAACGGCATATTGGGCTGCATTAGTAGGAGTATTGCCAGCAGATCAAGGGAAGTGATTATTCCCCTCTATTCAGCACTGGTGAGGCCTCATCTGGAGTATTGAGTCCAGTTTTGCTTTCCCCCCCCCCCCGAAAGGATATGGACAAATTGGAGAGAGTCCAGCGGAGGGCAACGAAAATGATCAGGGGGCTGGGGCACATGACTTATAGGGAGAGGCTGAACTGGGCTTGTTTAGTCTGCAGAAGAGAAGAGTGAAGGGTGATTTGATAGCAGCCTTCAACTACCTGAAGGGGGGTTCCAAAGAGGATGGAGCTCAGCTGTTCTCAGTGGTGGCAGATGACAGAACAAGGAGCAATGGTCTCAAGTTGCAGAGGGGGAGGTATAGGTTGGATATTAGAGGGTGGTGAAGCACTGGAATGGGTTACCTAGGGAGATGGTGGAATCTCCATCCTTAGAGGTTTTTAAGGCCCGGCTTGACAAAGCCCTGGCTGGGATGATTTAGTTGGTTTTGGTCCTGCTTTGAGCAGGGGGTTGGACTAGATGACCTCCTCAGGTCTCTTCCAACTCTAATCTTCTATGATTCTAATGCTGGGAACAATGATTTGTGCATATTGGCCTGGGATGCTAATTCAGTAATTCTATGCTTCATCATGACCAGTGGCCATTATTTCATACTTCCCAATACTGATACTTTAGAAGAAGGTGCAGAAATGCCAGAGTACAATGAAGTACACGAGAGAACAAATTACTTACAGATTCAGGCTCTCCATGCCTTCAAGAGGTTAAACAAGCAGCCACGTTCACCAGGGCTTAGTAATACCTTGTCCAGCTACTCTCTTGCTGTAGGCACCCTGTGTTTCAGGGACTATGGAGAGGCTGGCGTAGCCTTGCTTTAGTTGGAGATTCTCCTTTATACCAGCATAAGTCTTCAGAGTTCTGGTTAGGCTGGTTTCTGGTTGTTCTGCACCACTTCCATGTACAGTAGCCAGAATGGACACAAGAATCAGGCCCTAAGGATTTTTGGCCAGTAAAATATCCTCCAAGTAGAAATGAGCCTGGCAAATCTATTTCAACACTTATGCATAAATACTGATAAAATAAGTAGTTACCATAACTACTGGTATGTTGATACTGACCTGTGTGCTTTAGTTTGGTTAAATGTACAAGCAAGCCAGAGGTGTGTATTGCATACACATTAATTGGCAGGAAATATTTAATGATTACTATAAGTCAGGGTTCGGCAACCTCTGGCATGCAGCTTGCCAGGGTAAGCACCCTGGCGGGCCGGGCCAGTTTGTTTACCTGCCACAGGTTTACGCATCCGCAGGTTTGGCCGATCGCGGCTCCCACTGGCCGCGGTTCACTGTCCCAGGCCAATGGAGGTGGCGGGAAGCAGCGCGGGCCGAGGGATTTGCTGGCCGCGGCTTACCGCCACCCCCGTTGGCCTGGAGCAGCAAACCGCGGCCAGTGGGAGCTGCGATCAGCCGAACCTGCGGACGCGGCAGGTAAACAAACTGGCCCGGCCCACCAGGGTGCTTACCCTGGCTTACCCAGAGGTTGCCGACCCCTGCTATAGGTCTAGACCAAATGTGCACTGGTGCTTAGCTTGCAAGCTTCCTATCTCACACCTCCTCTCCAAAAATGAAGGGCATAGATGTAGATCATTGCATTTTTACAATGTATTATGTGAACCCAGTATTGTCAGTGAAGAAAGCATGGATTACTACAGTACTGGCCTGTAAAACTCAATAGAGCAAACAAGTCTCACTGAAAATCAAATATCAGTCAGCTTCTCCTGCACAGAAACAAAGTGAAAGGTGAACTGTTTTTATATATGGTATGACTGCAACACTCAAATACACTTCATTTTTCATGAGGTAAACTGACAGTGACATTTAATATGCAGAACAGAGGACAGATTTTCAAATCTATGAAAATCTTTGACAGGTGAGATACAGAAAGGCACTGAGATACTATAAAGATGTCAGGGCAAAACAAATCTCAGTGTTCTCAAATGGAAAGGACAGGATTTTAAAACTTTTCTATTTGGATTACTCTGTAATAATTATTATATATTCCCAACCCAGTCAACAGCATTCAGTTAGTGTTTATCCTTCCTTGCTTTCAAAGGATTGGTGAATATCCTGCGAATTTAGCATGCAAGCTCTTTCTTTAGCTCCCATTAGAACAGATTATATAAATTCACAACTTTAATGATATGACTGCTTGAACAATTATTATTATGATCTATTTCTGGTACCATTCTCAATAAGCCTAGCACTTTCCAAAACACAACAGAAAGAGATTCTGCTCTAAAGAGCTATGTTTTATTCAGAGTCTCACATAATGCCAAATCCCTGTGAGGTTCAGGAAAATGTAGATATTGACATTCTACACTTCAAACACATAGGTCAGAGAGGTTACTTTAGATACCCTTTCAGTTCCAGGGACGTCACCAGACTCTGGAATCTTAAATATAAATCCCAATTGTATTCATTTTCCATGGCACAACATTACTTTAATGTTATGGAGGGTCCCTAATATAATGATCGAGCTAGGAGATACCAGGGCAAAAAGCAATTTGGCATCTATAGATTTAGGACCTTCCTGCAGATTTTCCTGTGTTCTGCAAGATGTGAGTAATCATTAAAAGTTTCCAGTCCTTCTAGTTCTGAAGATAGAATACTTACAGTACATGAATTCATGGCTATTTTCTTTGTTGAAACAATATAGCATTTAAAAAGTGTGAATTGTATGTAATGTATTCAGCCGATGATATAAAAAAATTAAAATAAGTATATTAGCTTCCATCATTAACCAATAAATCACCAAGTAATGTATATAAGATGATGTTATAATTAAAGGGAAATGTATATAACCAATGAACATTTATGTTTCATAAACATAAAACTATATCCT
Source organism: Malaclemys terrapin pileata (assembly GCF_027887155.1). NCBI lineage: Eukaryota > Metazoa > Chordata > Testudines > Emydidae > Malaclemys > Malaclemys terrapin. Next base: position 34,188,769 of record NC_071513.1, on the reverse strand, counting down.
GAAAAGCTAACTCAGATGAGTATCTCTTGGAGGTTGATGGCACTATTTGTGGAAGGATTAGGCCAATATATAAAAAAAAAAAAAACAAGAATTTTCAAACTATACTTCCGCTGAATGAGTAGTTCCACTGAATTCAAATAAATAATATCTACGAGGTTAATGCATGTTAATGTTATCTAAGACTCCACACCTATCTCATAATTCAGATTTTTACTTATTCCCATTTATACACACCTCAAAAACATACTGTTTAAAAACCTGAGATTTAAAAAATATGAGTGGCTAATTTACCATATTGGTAATATTTACACCTTTTACTGACAAATTGTCAAGGCTAGATCCCCTCTTTGAACTTTAGGGTACAAATGTAGGGGCCTGCATGAAAACTTCTAAGCTTAACTACCAGCTTAGCTCTGGTTCCGCTGCCACCATTTCAATTTTTCCCTCCCTGGGAAGCCTTGAAAAAACCTTCACCAATTCCCTGGTGAATACAGATCCAAACCCCTTGGGATCTACAACAGGGAGAAATTAACCATCCCCCCTCCTTCCTCCCACCAACTCCTGGTGAATCAAGATCCAAACCCCTTGGATCTTAAAACAAGGAAAAATCAATCAGGTTCTAAAAAGAAAGCTTTTAATTAAAGAAAAAGGTAAAAATCATCTCTGTAAAATCAGTATGGAAATTAACCTTACAGGGTAATCAAACTTAAAGAGCTCGGAGGACTCCCCTCTAGTCTCAGGTTCAAAGTACAGCAAACATAGGGTTACCCAACGTCCGGATTTTCCCGGACATGTCCGGCTTTTGGGGGCTCAAATCCCCGTCCGCGGGGAAATCCCCAAAAGCCGGGCATGTCCGGGAAAATCGGGAGGGCTCGGTGGTGCTCGGCCGGGGCCTATTTGGCTGGTGTCGGTGCCGGTGCGGGGCCGGGGGCATGGTGCCAGGCCGGGAGCCGGGCCGGGCGCGCGGTGTCAGGCCGGGGTCCAGGAGCCCAGCGCGCGGTGCCGGGCCGGGGTCCAGGGGCGCAGGGCCAGGCCGGGCCGGGAGCCGGGGGCGCGGTGCCGGGCCGGGGTCCGGGCCGGGAGCCGGGGGTCCGGGAGTCGGTCCGGGAGCCGGGCCCGCGGGGCTGGGGAGCCGGTCCGGGCCCGCGGGGCCGGGGAGCCGGTTCGGGCCCGCGGGGCCGGGGAGCCAGGGTCGCTGGGCTGGGAGCCTGGGTTGCCGGGCCGGGCCGGGGCCCGGGAGCCGGTCGGGGGTCGCGGGGCCAGGGAGCCAGGGTTGCTGGGCCAGGCCGGGAGCCGGTCGGGGGTCGCGGGGCCGGGAGCCGGTTGGGGGTCACGGGGCCGGGCCCCCGGGGCCGGGTGGTGCGCCGGGCCGCCGGGGGCTGGCAGTGCTGGGCGGGCCGGGGGTGCTCGGCCGGGGCCGGCACCCCAGGGCCCAAGCCGACCCAGGCTGGAGCCGCCGGGGGGCCAGCCTGGGCCGCGCCTCCTCCCCCCACACTCCCCCTTACCTGCTTCAGGCTTCCCGCGAATCAAATGTTCACGGGAAGCAGGGGAGGGGGCGGAGACTTTGGGGAGGGAGCGGAGTTGAGGCGGGGTGTGGGCGGGGCTGGGGGCGGGGCCGGGGCCCTGTGGAGTGTCCTCCATTTGGAGGCACAAAATATGGTAACCCTAAGCAAACAAAGATAAACACTCTAGTAAAAGGTACATTTACAAGTTGAGAAAAACAAAGGAAAACTAAGACGCCTTGCCTGGCTATTTACTTACAAGTTTGAAATAGGAGAGACTTGTTTAGAAAGATGTGGAGAACCTGGATTGATGTCTGGTCCCTCTCAGTCCCGAGAACGAACACCTCACAAACAAAGAATACAAACAAAAGCCTTCCCCCCACCCAAGATTCGAAAGTATCTTGTCCCCTTATTGGTCCTTTAGGTCAGATGCCAGCCAGGTTACTTGAGCTTCTTAACCCTTTACAGGGAAAAGGATTTTGGAGTCTCTGGCCAGGAGGGATTTTATAGTACTGTACACAGGACAGCTGTTACCCTTCCCTTTATAGTTATGACACCAATTTAAGGTAATATTTTTAAATGACCTCCTTTGCCTTCTTTGTGTCTTACAATGATACTGAACATTAAAATATGAGTCATGCCACCTGAAAAAAAAATCAAAATCCCATACATTAGAGATGAGCACCACATATTAATTTAAACTTCCTAGGTCAGAGGTTCTCAAACTGTGGTCCGCGAGCTCCATTCAGGTGATCTGCGGATAGTTCCCTCTAAGGTGCGTACCTGGGCAGCCGCACACAAGAGAATGAAGGGCCACCCACCTAATTAGTGGAGCCGTGCAGGCATGGCTCCACTAATTAGGTGCCTGAACCCTGGAGAAGACACATATGTAAGGTGAGGTGGTGGCCTTGCGGGGAATAGGGAGCATGTGGGTGGTGGCAGTGGTGTGAGAAGAGGGGATGGGGGGAATTTGGGATGTGCAGGGCTGCGGTGGCCAGAGAAAGAGGCGACTTTCCCCAGCTCCTGGGCTACAGCTGCTGGGGAGAGACTGCCCTCCTTGCCAGCCCCAGCTCGGGGGCTACCGTGGCAGGGGAGAGAGGGAGAGACCTCCCTCCTTCCCAGCCCCATCTCAGTGGCTGCCACAATGAGGGAGAGAGGGCACACCCCTCACATTAGAAAGGTAAGACTACTGATATTAAAATATGAGAACAAATAAACAAATTATTATTAAGTTTTTTTTTATATAGCGCTTTTATCCAAAGTGCTTTACAATAGTTGGCTAATGGTACAAATAACATTTGGAAAGATCATTTAGTGGTCCACGGAGACCCTCAGCAATTTTCAAGTGGTCAGTGAAAAAAAATTTGAGACCCACTGCCCTAGAGATTTGAAATGTCCTACTATATCTCGAAACAATATAGCAGACATGATTGTCACTGAAATCGTGATCTTTGTATGAAACCACGCTTCCCTGGTTCTCATGTGTAATCCCATTGAAGTTACTGAGATTGCTCACATGAATCTCGTCAGCAAGATTTTGCCCTATAATCCCATTAATATATATATAGATTACTTGAGATTGACATGGATGTATTACTTATGAGAAGAAAGCCATGAGTGAGTTAGATAGTTCATTCAAATCGAGTGCTAAGGAAACCTTTAAGAGACACACCAAATAATTGTGTATTTTGTTTCGCTTCTATGTTCATACCAAATATTTTTCAGAAAATAAAAAATAACCATTTCAGACTTTTTTAGAATGCTGAAAAAAACCCAAACTCCGACCTTATTACTTGTATCCCTCTGCCTGCCACATATAGCTGCTTGAGTATCATGAGTCCAATATGAAGAGTGAAACTAGAGCTGGAGGGAGATGGGTACAGGTGGCTAGAGGGAAAAAAACATTCTGGAAGCCTCTATATAACTTAAAATAGCTTTTTTCTGTAAAATTATTGTCTCTCTTTTTTTAGGGTTAGATTTTCCCTGATCTACCAGTGTTAGAAACAAAAATTGTAATCCATTGAAAAAAGAGGGACTCTCAGCTCTCAGATAATATAAAGCACATATTTGTTTCTCTCTCTGATGGTTCACTTGATACTGAACCTTAAATCTATTACTGGCTCAGTAATGAATGCTACCATTACTGCCAGCGTGATGTTGATCAGGTTATTAGTGGTGGTATTTTTAACATATAAAAGCTACTTAGAGATTTTATATGTTAAAGGTAGTCCCAGAGAAGCAGAGTGCTGTTAAGATGAACAAAGGTAAATATACTTGATCACATAGGTATTGCTCAGTACACATGGACTAGGTACACAAACAAAGTGTATCTACAGAAGTGTCTATACCTCATTATATATTTTGCCAGTTACCATACAAATCTCTGTATGGTAGAAACAAATTGTCCATACCAATGAGAACAAAGTGTTTTTGTATGTCTTTAGTGTTAATTAAAATAAAATTATAATGCTAAAACAGAAAAAAAAACATTAAATTATTGCAGGAAGCATACAAATAAGGATGTTTTTACCACAAATCTGTACTTGCAGTTATTTTCTTATTATTCAACAGCAGAGGAATACATACTTTAAGTATATAAATATGAAGAAGAATATAAAACTGCAATATGTACACATTTGGGGAATAACTTTAGATATCTGCTTAATCCTGTCCTAGAACTACTTCTAATGTAAACAAAGGCATTTGCTGTTATAATTATTAATGACATGAAACAAAGCAATACTAAAACTTTAGTAGATTATCAGATGGCCTATTAATTATACTGGTGCAGTTTCTGGCAGGAGAGTTAAGGGTTTGTCAGCATTTCCATTATAATCCTCTGCTTTTAAGGGGTTTATAAATTTGGCTGTAAAAACACACTCTTGGCTGAAAACCTCTGCCCTGAACAGATTTTTTTTTGTCCATTTTTATATTAATTAGTAGAAACTTTGTGGCAAAAAAAGGGGGGGACATAACTGATTTCTGAATATTGTTTCATAATGTGCACTAGGGATTGTGTATTTCAGAGGAAAAATAAGACCGTGATTCAAGTCCAGCACTTTTTTAGCTTGATATAAATACTCACTCAGTTTAGACTGGTGGCCTGTCTTTCACATATTGCTTTTTGGTTTTGTATTTCTTACCAATCCCATGAAAGAATCCAACTCAGCCCGACTAGTACTAGTTGCCCCACTATGTGGCAACCTATAATCCACTAGTTGCCACACTATGTTCTATGTTATAGGCTCATTGTATAGCCTTGGACAGAGATGGCCAAATTATTCATTGTAGATTTAGCCACTTTCTCTTTGCAAATCATCCACAGTCCGGTCCTGATCTCCGAGAACATGTTTACTATATGTATTAGATGACAAACTTATGCAAACAAATTTTATTGTATGGGTTGTTCATGAATAGCTAATTTGTCTATTTGAATATTTTTTTGTGGTGTGCAATGCAACAGACCATTTAAATCACATGGTATAGTTTCTGCATCTTAGCTGTTTGACTAATACTTTTTAAATGGCAGTTAACTAATACTAAATGAGGAATGATCCATAATAAACCCGTGATTGGAATTTTCAAATGTTTAATAAATGTGAACATTTTTGTTATTTTGGGGATTTCCAAACAGTTTAATGAATAGCTTAAAAATCGCCATTTGAATGTTTACAAACAACAACTAAGATCAAACCAACTCACTGTTTTTATTCCCAAATTAATTTTTATATTAGTCAACCATCACATGACTTGGGCAAACCTCTTTGCCTTAGCTTCAACAAATGTAAAATGGTGATAATGACCCTTACAGTGCCTGTCTCACAGGATGTGTGTGAGAATTAATTAGTTCCTACAATACTTTGAAAATGTATAGTGCTATATAACATGCGATGTAAGCACTAATTATTATTAATATTATGATTATGATTATTATTTTATTTACATTTCAAATTTGATTGAACCAACAATAATTAATAAAACCTCATTTGGTGCCAGAAATGCAAAGCACGAAACAAGCTTCCAAACAAGAGCATCTATTTCAATGGAAAAAATGATACAGGACTAAATCTGATCCAGTGTGCCAATGCTGAATTGCTGGGTTTGGCACATGGAGGTTCCATTGAGGATGAAGCTAAATAAAATCCTCCCTCCCAGGCCTTGGGCTGCTATTACAGCCTTGAGATTGCAACAGTCTTCACAAGGAGTTCACCATACCACTTCTGGGCCTGATCCCCATCCCTAAACTAGTGGTCTGCTGTGGCCTAATTTTTAGACCTAACCAGGACCTGAACCAGACTCAAGCTTGAGAGGGTCCAACTGTTCTCCCACCCAACACGGCCCAGAGCCAATACTTGTAGTTGAGTTCTATTGAGTTTCGATCATGTTGCAGGGCCCTACCCTAAACCACGCTATATGGGGGTGTCATTGAGCAGGATTTCCTGCTTTTACTCCCTGAAAATGGTTGTTCTTGCACAGTGTATCTGCACACACATGATCCACTGTACCTGGACATTTCCAGGGCTGCAGAAGAGAAGGGGCAGAATTTGTCACTCATCAAAAGAAAAAAAATTCAACAGGAAATTCAGATTCCATGACACAAGATATTCTGGTCGATGGGAAGGAGTAGCACAGGCACATCATTAGTGTTAAGGCTGGTGCTCATATGTAAAAACTGCCAAAGTAATAATTTATGGTACTAATATACCAAACATTGCCTTCTTATTTTTCTGTAAAAATGTAATAGTCATCCAGAGGCTCAGAACCAATTAGTAAGAAAAATAAAAACAAAAATTGAAAAGATAATTAAACATGGTTCCCTTCAATTTTTTTCTAGCCAGCTAAAAAGTGCAAAAAAAGAAGTTTTGGATGAAAATTCAAGGTCCACAAATGGATGAGCCCATCACTGTGCACCATATAATTAATATGTTGTATGTAAATCATCCATTTCAAGGTGCTAAATACAATGAATACATTTACCTGTATTTTTGTGTTGGCTTGCCAACATAAATTGCTTTAATTGTGCTATTTATGGTAAAAGCATTAACATAAAGCATCCATAAATCAGGTCCCTTGTGTTTTAAGCTATTTAATGCGTACAGCTTTAAACATTGATAACATTGCTCCTGAGGGACACTAGCATATTTGAAGCATGGTTATGTATGCAACATATATTCTTCTTGTCTTTTATTTCTTTCCTATTTTTTATTTTTAAGCAAATTTGAAATTAAGATTCTGAGAATAGATGAAATGCACATTTGTTTGTTTGTTTTTTAAAGAGATTTGAATGGCAAAATGCTCACTCATGCTTTCAGGCAAATCCCCCTTTCTTTTGAATGCAAAACCCATTTTAGTGCAGAAGATAGATAACAGATCGCACAGAAAAGTCTAACAAGCTTCTGTTGAAGGGATGAGCTGCATCTTTTTTATTTTTTTATATTCTAGTCACTCTACATATGACAGCTCCAGAGCAGTTATAAATCCTTTAGACTTCACATCAAAAATCACCATCACAATTGCTACTAATTGGCAATATGGTTGGCAGATAGGCCAATGACTGAATGGGCCCTGCAGAATGAACTCCCCTCTCAGCCTGTCAGACATGGATCCTCCAGAATACAGTTGAAAAACATTTATTGGACAGTACTGCCCACTGCCTGTGCTGTACTTGAGGACATCAGTCTTTTGTACTGTCAATCTGACACCTTTCTGACACACTGACAATCAGTCAGAAAAAACTATTAAAATAATTTCCTTACAGTGACAACTTTCTAAGGACCCAATTTCAAACTGTATCCTCTATTCGTTTATACCAATGACCACTGGCAATAAACTATCTGGCTGTAAACAGATCCAGCACTTTACAATGCAAGAAAATAAATGGGATATAGTATGATGAAACAAAAATTACACAGTGGGGCCATGACCTATAGAAGTAAAAATAATAAATGGAAAGATTAAGTTAGGGGGTTCAAGATTCATTAACTGACTAATGCAAATGCAAGAAATGCTGCAATAAAATGTAATGAAACAAACTCAGAATTTCAAGTAGATAGTCCATAGAAAACTTATAATTTAATATGGACATCAGAAAGCATATTTAACCCAAAGCATGAAGTGTTAGGATAGGACTTTGCATTTATAACTAATTTACAGTTTTTGGACAACAGCAAAACGTGAGTAACATTCATTTTCTTGTGCAACTCACCCTGCTCTCAGGGCACATTCAAGGATAATCAGCATTCCATCCAGAGAGCCCAGTCTTGCCGAGACCCCTGTGAATAAGGCTGCCAGGTCAAGGACCTTTCATAAACTAGAATTTCCATGTTTTGTTCCATATTTATTTATATTTGCACACAGGTTCTGTAAAAGATGCACCAAGATCTAGAATTGCTTGTTCTTCTCCCAGCTGATGATTTAGTTAAGACTAGAATCTAGACATGGCAAACTTCACCTTTCAAACTAGCATTTATATCAATGTAGATTTTCTAATAAAATATTAACTTCACTGTCAGTTCACCATTAGTACACTAAAAGACAGTCTTTGCATTGGGTCAGAAGTAAACCCTGGGTAAATCACATTTTTTTTTTTATAATTTTTTTTTTTTTAGACATTCACAACAGAGTAAAGGGCCAAGTATTTTACTTCATGGCGTATAAACAGAATTAATTTTACAACCCACCTAGATAGCATGTAAAGATCCTTATATACCACTCTCTGCTGTGCATACTCACAGAAATCTATTCTTTCACACGCAGAAGAATGGTACACAAAGGTACATAACAGCTGAGCTATACAGTTTCCTAAAGTGATTTTTATATGAAATACTTTATTATATTTATTTTTTGAAGATTTTTTTTAAAATCATGATTTGTGAGTATTTTCATGATTTCTGTGTACCAAAAACATGATTTACATAGGGCCCTAGTCACAAGGCAATTGACTGTGGTCACACCATGGGCCAGATTAGACATGCCATTGCATAAAAGTGCAAGCAGGGCTCCTTGTAGCTCCCACTCAGAGACAGGCACAATCATAATCCCTCCACTTTCATGAGCACGTGGACTGCTCCTTCTAGTCACACTGACGAGGGCAGGGAGGGTGTAAGGTCATGTCACCATCTTCCATGTCAGCTGCATTTAGGAAGCATACCACATCCCCTAAAGGGCTGTAACAGTGGGCAGTCTCCTCTGACTACTCCCACTTGGGTAAGGTGGCTCTATAGTGCCCTACCTGAACCCAATCTGAAGATAAAGTAAGAATACATAAAAGCCATCTAGTCCATTTCTGCAACTACAGACAGTTCAGACAAAGTACCATAGCTCTAATTCATCTCCTAACAGACCAGAGTGGAGTAGTCTAATGGGAAAATCACTCTGCATATTAATACAGACATCAGATTTCTCTCTAACTGTTCCTCAGCATTCAAGGTTAATTGTGCAATAATTGAACTCTTCTACAGTATATTTATTAAAGGTTAAAACGTACATGTCCGTGTAAACACTTCATTAGTTTGCTAATATTATTAGGCATAACAGCAGCATTCCAGTTCATAATATAAAGCTGCGAACAGAGTAACTGTTTTCTAAATATTAGGAAAATAAAATACATCATTGAGAACTACAATGACTGACACTGTTAAAAAAGAAATGAGAAATGTTTTAATTCCGGTATTATTCATTATATTACCAAATTGAGAACATTTGGAATACCGCAGGATGAAAAACACTTAAGTTTTTGAAAACTGTATACATACTGAAAACAATTAACATTTTCCTAATGCAAATGACAGTAAACAGAATTTTAGATTTAGTTCAAAATAATTTCCACAAGAAACCCGCAGTCCCCGGATGTCCTAAAAATGTGTTGAGGGATTAAAAACTGGAATCCAATTTATGTGTGAATTAGGGCTGTCAATTAATCACAGTTAACTCAAAAAAAGTAATTGCGATTAATTGCACTTATAACAATAGAACATCAATTGAAATTTATTAAACATTTTTGGATGTTTTTCTACATTTTCAATATTGATTTCAATTATAACACAGAATACAAAGTGCACAGTGCTCACTTTATATTATTATTTTTGATTACAAATATATATACTGTAAAAATGATAAACAAAAGCAATAGTATTTTTCAATTCACTTCAGACAGGTGCAGTAGGGCAATCTCTTTATTGTGCAAGTGTAACTTACGAATGCAGATTTTTTTTGGTTACATAACTGCACTCGAAAACAAAACAGTGTAAAACTTTAGAGCCTACAAGTCCACTCAGTCCTACTTCTTATTCTGCCAATCGCTAAGACAAACAAGTATGTTTACATTGATGGGAGATAATGCTGCCTGTTTCTTATTTACAATGTCACCAGAAAGTGAGAACAGGCATTCGCATGGCACTTTTGTAGCCGGAGTTACAAGGTATTTACATGCCAGATATGCTAAACGTCCGTATGCCCCTTCATTCTTCAGCCATCATTCCAGAGGACATGCTTCCATGCCGATGTCAGTTAAAAAAACAATGTGTCAATTAAATTTGTGACTGTACTCCTTGGGGGGAGAATTGTATGTCTCCTGCTCTGTTTTACCTGCCTTCTGCATATATCTCAGATGATGACCCAGCGCATGTTTGTTTTAAAAACACTTTCACAGCAGATTTTACAAAACACAAAGAAGGTACCAATGTGAGATTTCTAAAAATAGCTACAGTACTCGACCCAAGGTTTAAGACTCTGAAGTGCCATACAAAATCCGAGAGGGACAAGATGTGGAGCATGCTTTTAGAAGTCTTAAAAGAGCAACACTCTGATCTGGAAACTACAGAACCCAAACCACCAAAAAAGAAAATCAACCTTCTGCTGGTGGCATCTGACTCAGATGATGAAAATGAACATGTGTTAGTCTGCACTGCTTTGGATCATTATCAAGCAGAACCCATCATCAGCATGGAAGCATGTCCTCTGGAATGATGGTTGAAGCACGAAGGGACATATAAATCTTTAGCGCATCTGGCACGTAAATATTTTGTAACACCAGTTACAACACTACCATGCAAATGCCTGTTCTCACTTTCAGGTGACATTGTAAACAAGAAGCAGGCAGCATTATCTCCTGCAAATTGTAACCAACCTTGTTTGTCTGAGTGATTGGCTGACCAAGAAGTAGGACTGAATGTACTTGTAGGCTCTAAAGTTTTACATTGTTTTATTTTTGAATGCAGTTTTTTTGTACATAATTCTACATTTCTAAGTTCAACTTTCATGATAAAGAGATTGCACTGCAGTACTTGTATGAGGTGAATTGAAAAATATTTTTTGTTTTTACAGTGCAAATATTTGTAATCAAAAATAAATATAAAGTGAGTGCTGTACACTTTGTATTCTGTGTTGTAACTGAAATTAATATATTTGCAAATGTAGTAAACATCTAAAATATTTTAAATAAATATTCTATTATTGTTTAACAGTGCGATTAATCACGATTATTTTTAATCGTGCAATTAATCGCAATTAATTTTTTTTAATCGCTTGACAGCCCTAGTGGGAATGACTTAAAAATGTGTTGATGTGTCTATATATATGTATTTTTAACTAATGTTGATTATATAGGTTGGATCCATTTTAAACTGAACACCATTTTTTTTTTTAAATTGAAACTATATGGGTAATTCTATAAAGTAAACCTATTTTGGAGAAGAAAGGAAAAGGGTTGGTTCCAAAGAGTTGTTAGTCAATATGTGTTACTATTTTTCACTAAAATATGGAGAGTGCAGACACCCCTTCTTGCCAATAAATCCCTATCAACTGACAACAAGGGAATTTAAGAAAATCTAAAATATCAAAACCAAAACCCCTACCTCAGAGTTTTTATCCTGTAAATGGAGAGATGCCAGAGACTCCATGAAGTCCACTAGGGATTTCACTATTGCTACTGATTTTATATGGAAGGTGCTTAGACACTATGCTGATGAATGGTAATATAAAATCCTGATAAATAAATAGATAGTTCATGAACATACACATTAGCTGCTCTGATTATGAATGTGTCTGGATTAAGAAGAGCCCAAATAGAGTAAGTGTAAGAAAAATGGTAACTACTTATGACTTCTCATTTTCTGGTAGGCTGTCTAGAGGTTATAGCAAAGGACTGAGTGTTCCTGTCCCTAACTCTGCACCTAGCTGTCTGTGTGATCTTGGAGACACCAACATCTCTCTGTTCCTCATAGGTAAAAAAGAAATACTTCTTACGTGTACTTGTATAGAGCTCAGAGATGAAAAGTATAAAGTATTGTTTTTAGACTGTGTCACTGGTGGGCATTATAAATAACTTTCAAATGGGGCCTTGACGGAACAGACTGTAGCTTGTGAAAACACTCCTTTACTTTACCTCTTCCTCTAAACAGATATGAATACTATATTATACTGTATATAGCAACCTATAATAATCTAAACCCTTCTGTATTTAGCAACCTTTTATACTGGATAATCACATGCTGAAATTTTGGTGTTTTGTGAAAAAGTTTTTAATTAGTCAGCCTAACAGAAGGGACATTCTGAGGGGCATCACAAAGTCACATTCGGCTACACAAAATTTTGTTATGGGAAGCACCATGGGCATAATTCTAATGTCACTTATAAATTGGGAATGGTTCCTCTGAAGTTCATACCAATGTGAATCTTTTGTAACTGTGCAAGAAGACTCAGACCCTATATCACTAATCTGATGAGTGTTCTGTAGCTTGTGAGTGATACGCTTCAGTTTAAGACCTAACAACAGGATTATATGGAAGTAGAAAACTGACTACAGTGCTATATCTCTAAACTGAAATATCAAGTTCTCTGTTGATAGAAGGATCATCTTACTGACACTTAAAAATGCATTTTAAAAAAATGTACTCAGTGTACGTGCTTAATTTTCAGTGCAAAGATAAGAAATCAGAATTTTGCTCTTGCCTTATGTATTTGCAGTGGGCCTGCTATTTGCTCAGCTCATTGTTTGCACAAGCAAAAATTGTTCATTGGAAAAGTAATGCAAGAAACGGCAAAGACACATTTTTAAACCTAACTGTGATTTGTGCATGTTGAGTAAACACATGCATTTCCTTATAAAAAATTTTTTGGAATCACAGCCATAGAGCTGCGTTCCAGCTCCTTTTTGTTTGTTTAACCATTTTTCAATTTTATGCAATTGATTTCCAGTGTTATGCTCCTGCTGTCCACAGACTCCAATGTAATATGTATTTCATTTGCAGATGCACAGAATTTAAAGCAATTAGCTATTAATGTTCCTGGCTGATTTCTAGTGTTTAGTCTTCCCTATCATGGGGCTGCTTTTCTTATCTTGTACAGTTAAAGCCCATCAGACTCATATGCTTGTTGCACATGCGAAAAACTTGAGTGAACTACATGGGCTACAGTTGGTTCTTAAATGTGAGATAATACTGCTTGTTTGTTAATTTCCTCTTCGCTGCGCTCCAACACACTGCTTCTGCAATATCAGCTAAGGTCAGCTACACGCAGTTTATGGTTTAAGTAAGTACAAAACTGGAGATCCAACACTTATTAACCCAGAGGTCCCACTAGTACAATGAAGTAAACTGCTCAAATAATGCTCATAACGGAACCCAAAGCAGACAAGCCAATGGGTTCAAAAGAGAAATCCACACAGCAACCCATTTCCTGGTGCAAAAATCTGAGCATGAATGAGGAGCATGTCTAATCTATGCTCATTTTAAAAGGCTCTCCCCAGACTCTACCACTCACCGTATTTTGTGGCCCACTCCCTTGCATCCCTATGTGCAGGTATGCGTTAAGCCAACATGCACCTGAGATACACAATATGCAGTGTTGTCCCCATAAAGTTATGACAAATGTCAAGACATTCTAAAAGAACCCCCCCACACCTCTCACAATGTTTCCTAGCCAGATACATAATCCACGTTCTTCTTGGTCATCCCACTAGTTAGCTCAAGGAAAAGCCAAAAATGCTAATATGCCTGAAGCGTGGCAAGAAGCGGGCACTTCATTAACCCAAATTTGCTGCCATAAGGCACAAAACACAGGTAGACACCAATTCTGCAATAGGTGCCTATCCACAAAAATCCACTCAAATACCCTATCAGTTTAGCTTTATCTTCTTTATAACCATCACCAGTAGAAGATTTACAATTTCTCCCTCCACTAAAAAACTCAGCAAACAAAAAAGTTCCCAAAAAGCTGCAAACATCTTTGCAGTATATGAAACTTCTTCTTATTCTTTAACCAAATTAGTCATTAGTTTATAAATGTTACTGTTGCTTTTCCCATTGAGTTAACAGACAATGCAATTTTTTGTGGGTAGAAGAATCAGGTATCAGATGGTAAACTCTTTGGGGGCTACAACTTTGCCTTTTATTTGTTCTGCCAAATATCTTGCAGACACTTGCCAAGAGAGCAGGTAGGTGGGAAGATCCCCTTTTGCTATCAAAGAATAAGCATGCCTTCTCTATCCTTGTAGCTGATTTATGCCTCAACAGGAAGGGCAAACAGCCAATCAAGTAAGCAGTAGAGCAGTGGTTCTCAAACCTTTTTTTCGCGGACCACTTGAAAATTGCTGAGGGTCTCAGCGGACCACGTAATGATCTTTCCAAATGTTGTTTGTATCGTTAGCTAACTATTGTAAAGCGCTTGGGATAAAAGCACATTATATAAAAAAATAATAATAGTTAATGTTTTTTTGTTCTACAAATAAAAGCACTGAACTTATATTTTAACATCAGTAGTCTCACCTTTATAATGCAATGGATGTGCCCTCTCTCCCTTGCCACAGCAGCCACAGAGCTGAGGCTGGGAAAGAGGGCCATCTCTCCCTGGCAGCTGCAGCCCTGGAGCTAGGGAAAGTCGCCTCTTCCTCTGGCCGCTGCAGCCCTGCACATCCCAAATTCCCCCCATCCCCTCTTCTCACCCCACTGCCCCCTACCACCAACTCCCTATTCTCCCCAAGGCCACCACCTCACCTTACATGCACGTCTTCTCCAGGGTCCAGGCATCTAATAAGTGCAGCCACGCCTGCACAGCTCCACTAATTAGGTGGGTGGCCCTTCATTCTCTCCTGTGCAGCTGCCCAGGTGCGCACCTTAGAGCAAACTATCTGCGGACCACCTGGATGGAGCTCGTGGACCACTGGTGGTCTGCAGACCACAGTTTGAGAACCTTTGCAGTGAAGCGTAAATCCTCCAGTCAGGAGAGGGACTCCTCATACTTGTTTTACAAAGCCAGTCAGTGGCAGGACAGGGGAACTGAATCCTTTCTCTTGCTAGGGACTGCCAAAGCACACTCATGGTGCACTTTTTGGAAAGACTGTTCATATTTATTAGTATAGTTTTTGGAGCAAATGTGCTAATGAGGTGTAAATAAAGGTTGAAATGGATTCTTTCAATAATATTTCTTTTTGAAATAATATGTCAGACCCATTGATCAATTTTTCATGTGAGAGTACAGTACGTTTTTTATTTGACTGTTGTTTCCACAACCTATGCCCTTTTCTGGATGCACAAATTTGCGTATGCAGTTTAAAAAAAAATAGAAACAATGATTTTTTTTAAAGTTTAGTGCTGGTTGAAAAATGCAGGTTGACAGTCCTCTAGATTCTCTATTTTACATTCACTTAACAGGTATACGCAAAGACGACAAGAGCTGATCCATAGGGTCTTTTCTAGGGGTGAGAATTCCATCTCCATGCCCATTCAGCTTGTGGCCTCTCTGCTAAGGCTAAGGCTAAGGCAAACCTGTGAACTGTGGTGCTATTTTTGTTCTGTGACTAGTGGCTTTAGTGCCCCAGACATGATTTGAACGTAGGCAATTCTTAAGATTGGTCATTTTTGAAAATTCAAACCCAAAATGCTGTTTTAAAAGAACAGATTTTACCCATTTCTAAAAGATATACTCTAGGAATTTTTTGGGGGGTGGGGAGTTGTATGGCCTGTGTTACACAGGAAGTCAGACTAGATCATTATGGTCCCTTCTGGCCTTGTAATCTATGAAAACCATTTTCCTACATCTCTTAGATTTTACTTACATGTGCTATATTTCCTTTGATTTCCCCTTCCCCCTCTTTTCAGAGCAGTCACATGGGTAAAAATGAAGACTCTTTTTCCTTTAGAATCTAGTTTGTATTTTACCTCTAAATCTCTGTTCTGCATTCTGACAGTAAGCTTTAATCTGGTAATCTAACAAGAGGAAAAGGCAGTCTCAGCAGACGTGCTCTGACCTTGTGTTCGACCATATTAAGAATTAATACTTAGCCTTGCCGTACAACCCAGCTTTAATAAAGCTACCCAAATCCTCTTGGCTGCCTCTTTGGCAAGCCAGCATCCATCAAAGTGTTCAGCTTTTGTATTTGCTAATTCAATAGGCAGCCTGACAGGCAGGTTTTAAGATCCACATTTTATGAGATAATAAGGTGTTTTACATATTTCAAATTTTTGCTCTGTTGACAGAAAAATGAATTTTGATAACTTTGTGTTTTTTTAATAATTTTCATAATAAATGTTACTTATAGGTTTAAGAATGTTTTTGATAGTTCAGTTGATTAACCCTTTCTACTGCCAAGTTGTTTATTAAGAAGCCGGTTGTAGGTCTGGGAAGGAAGTAACTGAAAGCCTGTTTTAACTCCACTGGACTTTATGATCGTAAAGAAGTGAGAGTTAAATCTTCATTGATCTAAAATACGTTATAAGCAGCTGTGCTTTCACATACTATTTTCCTGTATTTGTAGCACACTTTAATACACTCAGATACAATACTGTCAATTCCAGCTGGTATAATTAACCCGTTCATTAATGTAAAGGCATAGAGATGCATCCTCAGCAAAAACCACCATGGAAACATAGGATGTGCTGGGTGTTTTTGTAACCACATTGAAACACACTATTAAAAGAGCATACTATATAGTATCTGACTATATATTTAGCTCTTCATTAAGATTCTTGTTGTGAGGTACTGGCTAGTATGTGTGCTGGCCATGGCTCTGCAGTGAAGGAGGAAAAGGATGTTGAGTCTTTAAAACACTCTACAAACATTGATTTACTGATCTACTTATCTACTAATAAAAACAAGTGCACAGCACTATACGCGTGCTAAGTATTATTACTAAGTTATGCTTCACAACATTCCTCTGAGTTGGGTATATTTGTACCCAATTTACAAGCATATAAAACTGAGGCACAGAGAGGTTAAATGCCAAAATCAACACAGAAAATTGTGGCAGAGTGACAAATAGAATTCACAAGTTTCGACTACCTGATCTCTGCTCTAACTGCTTCCTCCTACAAATAGATCTGCTCAGATGTTTGAATGTGCCTTCCTTTTATAACTCAAAGAGATGGAGACCACTAATACTTTTGCGGTGAAATCCTAGCCACACTTACTTCAATGGGACTAGGATTTCACTCCTGATACCTGATGGAGATTCTCTTTTACTCAAGTGATAGTTATAACCGGGCTGTGTTCTTTGGGCCTAAAGATAACTGTTCTATTACTGATGCCAATTTTGTCATTTAGCTGATGTCCTTGGTTCCTATAATATCACAGATAGCCAGTTTAATCAGAGATTTTCAAACTTAAAATGGTTCAGTTTTGAAAATAATCCTACCCATCAAAACAGTCAATAAGGAAAAACAAAACAAAAACATTTGACTTTTTTTAAATCACAAAACAACCAAAAGGCCATTTTTTTTCTGTTTAAAGTTTCCTTTGAAATTTATTAATAAATAAATAAATAAAATGTTCTTTTGGGGAATTTTTTTTTGGAAAACAGAAAATTTTGACAGATTTTTTTTTTCCATTTGAAAAAAAAAAGGAACCAGTTTTCACGTACAGATGGCTCCAATCCTGCAAACACATACAATAGTTAACTTTAAGCACATGAGTAATCCCAATGAGACTCAGGTGCTTAAAGTTCAGTTCTTCTTCAGGATTGGATTCTGTATGTGGCTACGGAATGTATGCCTTGCAATACTTGCATATCACATTAGTGGTTTTCTGTTATGGCATTAACTTATAAAACACTTATTTAGCACTTTGTGCCTTCAAAGTGCTGTATGGACATTATCGCAGCTTCATGTCACATCACCAACATGAATTTAGTATTAAAGAGAATGTCAAATTCTCATATAAGAGGCACTCAACCTATCAGCTCTATCTACATGGCTCATCTTCACTGTAGCATTAACAATCAGACAAGCATTTTGAGTTTTAATTTTTTTCCAACTCCCTGTTTATAAACAACAGAATTTTGAACACTGTGGTATTTTGACAGTACTGTGGTTTGACATCATAATATAGTGTTTAGAAATGCCTGCGTATAATACAGAATGTCTGGGTATCTGATTCCTGTCAGAACAAAATATAAATCTGGGCAGTCGTCTGAGTTGTAATTTTGTTTACCTCAAATTAACACCCTGGTTACTACTGAATTATTCTTGCACAATTACAATTACCTGGTAAACAATTCTAGCACTGGGCACCTCAGACTAGGGGAAAAGCCATATTTTCACTGCCTGTGTCTCTGTCTTGTCCTGCCTTGCTAATATTGTGGGTTTGGGCCTCATAATTCAGGGGTGAGTTAATTGACTGACTCCTACACTGTCACCTCTATTGTAGCCAGAGACTGTGACAGTTTTTCAGTCTTGTAGCTCCTTCCTGGTCCTGCTAACCCTATGGTGACATTACGGTTACAAGGTTATCGGCATTTTCAGTACCAATCACTATTTTCAAGGGGGTTGATAACTGTGCCATAAAAGAAATCATACCAAGGTGAAGCTGGATGTATGAGCTCTCGCACATACATCTATTGAGTTATGAATTCTAAAAAGTAAGTCACTAAAATGTTTTTCAAAAAATAATTGTACAGCAACATGAGCAAGATTTAATGTGGACGTTTTACACTCTGTTAATTGCATGGCTGTTTGCAGAGAAGGTCTATGACAGGGTGGAGTGGTGTTTGGGTAAGGGGATTATTTTTTCCTTGTGTGTGTGCAAAGCTCCTAGCACAACTGAGTCCTGACTGAGGCCTCTAGGCCCTACTGCAATATAAACTATTAATAATAAATAAATATTGACAATAAATAATAGGCACTATTTTGAAAAGTGCCAAATTATTATATATGAACTACTTGGCCTGGATCTTCATCAGTGGCCGCCTAAACAAATTTGTTTAAGTAACTAAGGACAGTAAACACCCATATTCCATGCATGAAATATCTTGGCAGTGCTCTAAAGAGAGGGTTAATAAATATTTGATAATAATAGCCTCCTTCTAATAATATTTCAAAGCAGTGTAATTTACAGTTGACATGGAGAAAGAATGCATGTTAAAAACCAAAAGATGTACTATTTTCTTAGTATGGTTCATTTTACAAATGTCAGTAGGGCTTAAAAAAATTACAAACTCATTTAAAACCTTACTTGGTTGGACAAAAGCACATACACTGAAATAGATCGACTGCTGTTCTAATGTAATTATATTTTCTGGCTAATGTTATATTTAACACTTTAATATAGTACTACAGGTGTTCATGGCTGCGTATAGCAAGTAAAAGCATAGTCTAGGTCAAGAAGAGCTCACAGTCTAAATCCATGCTGAAAGCTGAATCTCAGGACCTTTCCTCTTCTATATACAACCAATTGTCTACTTAGAGTTACAGTAGGCATGTACTTCAGTAGCAGAACAGACTCCAATATATTTAACATCACTGCATCACTGCACAAGTATAATATCACATGCTGTCCTAATACTCTTGCAGCATCCAAGGCACATAAGTAGGTTAGCTATGTAGGTAATGATACAATAAAAGCTGGAACACTGACATTGTTTGTTATACTTCAAATTGGACAACTAATGTTACTCACTTGTGGTCTAATGGTATTGTGAGAACATTCCCACAAACTATGAAAAAGAAAAATGATGAGCTTCTTCACACAAAGCATGCTAGATTATCCCTTTCTTCTGTGTCTTTATTACTGTACTCTGTTTTGCTTCTTGTAAATATGTGGCCTGTTTCCTGAAGCTTAGTCTTACAACAATCATGCTGAGAAAATTTCCAAGGAGATGGGTTAAAACATCCAAGAGGGTAAAGAAAAACCAAGACATTTTTCTGCAGAGGGAGGTGAGAGAGAGAATATAGGAATACATGCATATATTTGCTTGTCATCTCTTAGACATAAAAAATATGCTCAGAAAATGCAAATAAGCAACTCTGCTTGCCTACAGTCTTCAGTGTTAAACATTAATTAAGTTAACAGAGCACTTAGCTGAAGGCTAAAGGCTAAAACATATCTTGGATAAAAAAAGGTTTAAAGTGAAAGCATTTCGCTGATAGGAACTATTTAAAAATAATGAAAGGTTTTATTTATTTATTTTTACTAAACAGATTTTAAAAATGTCAATTGACATATGTAACATAGCACAGTAATAGCCTGTGCCTACAAAACTGTGATGCCAAGAGAAACAAGATTCCATAGATTCACAGAATAGATTATTTATTTATTAATTTTAACAGCCAAATGATATTTAGGCTCATTGACAGGAGGGATTCGAACCGGAGGCATTGTGGCAGAGGCTTGAATTCTGCTGCCCTCTCAGCCAAAGCAACTTGTTTATCATTTAAAGCATTTTTCACGTGCAGATCTCAAAACGTTTTAAAAGAGGGTGAGCACTATCATCCACCTACTGAACGCTATGCTTCATGGGGAAATCCTACATGAACAGAAAAAGATGGGATGGACAAGATGAACTGATGGCAGAAAATGGAGATTGAAAAGATTTCTAAAGGAAAGTCCTACTGTACTGGCCAAAGTTTGTGAATCCAGAATACATCTGCAGCATTGTTTCCTGGTGTTTATATTTCCACGCCTGGGTTCTTAGTGCAGTGTGTATCTATTTTCCACTCCATTTTGGAATTCCACACCAACTTTCATGCAGCATGTGTAATCCTTATTTGATCCTAATGGAGCCCAAGGGATCATACAACTATAAAGCAAACATCCATTTCTAAAAACAAGTCCTCTGTAAATAATGAGTATTTTTTTCATTTTAGTTTAATTCATTCCACCTTTTACATTTTATGTCATTGGTATACTGTGAATATTCAGAATGCTGTGAGCATATTCACAGTAATTCCAAAGTGAAGGTGTTTTTCCATCAAAATACCAGGTGAACTGTAATTATTTTATAACCAATCATTATAAAAGACGGCCCAGTGGTGGTGAAAAGTGCTCAGGTTAGATACTTAAAAGTGGTATAAAATGTCATGTTTAATTTTTGATTTCTCTAGACTAGAGATAGTCTGGTGAATTATCGATGAATGTGAGGAGCTATCTTTGGATAATATTACTGAAATACTGTATAACATTATCCAGAAGAACAATATAGCTACATTATTAGCTACCTTAGATATGGTATCTGCTAATCACTTAATATTATACTGACAAACTATTTAAACTGCAGTATTACAGACATACAGAATATTACTGGAGAACCAAAATTAAATAAAGAATTGTCAAGATTTTCATACCTTTTTTACAGCTATGAAAGAATGCTAGCTGATTATTCCAGGGTAAACATCTTAAGTGTTAGATAACACTGAATACTCCTTTCACTCTTCCTTTAACATGTTTGTTCTCTAATTATTTGATGCAGTTGTGACAGACAGTGAGATGATTTTAAACACCAAAGCTTTTTTCACAGTAAAATAAGAAAGCAGAAGTGCCTAAATTAGACAGTGCATTAAATGAAAAACAGAATGGACAAATTTGAGTAATAAATGGGACCAAAGGATGCTTTTGACACTATTATACACACACTGTACATAGCATAGGGCCTTAACAGCCTTTGTTTATTTTAAAATCATGGGGAATGAAGGAGCAGAACAAATGTGGATTGTCACCTTAGCCCTGGTCTACACTACAGGGTAAGGTAAAATTTAACTGCATTAGGTCGATTTTATAATGAATGCATCTACACAAGCAACCCCGTTCTGTCAACCTAAAGGGCTCTTAAAATCGACTTCTGTACTCCTCCCTGTTGAGGGGAGGAGCTCTAAAACTGACCTTGCTGGGTCGAATTTGGGGTAGTGTGAACGCAAATCAAAGTTATTGGCCTCCAGGAGCTATCCCAGAGTGCTCCAATGTGACCGCTCTGGACAGAACTTTCAACTCCGATGCACTAGCCCAGTACACAGAAAAAGCCCCGGGAACTTTTGAATTTAATTTCCTGTTTGGTCAGTGTGGCGAGCTCAGCAGCACAGGTGACCATGCAGTCCCCCCAGAATCGCAAACGAGCTCCAGCATGGAGTGAACGGGAGACACTGGATTTGATTGCTGTATGGGGAGAAGAATTTGTGCAGGCAGAACTCTGATGAAAAAAAAGAAATGCTAATATATATGCCAAAGTCGCACAGGGCATGATGGACAGAGGCTACAACAGGGACACACCGCAGTGCTACGTGAAAGTCAAGGAACTCAGGCAAGCCTACCAAAAGACAAAGGAGGCAAACAGTTGCTCTGGGCCAAAGCCCCATGCATGCCGCTTCTATGATCAGCTGCATGGCATTCTGGGGGGGACCTTACCACTACCCCACCACTGTCCGTGGACACCTGCAAGGGGGGAGTCTCAAGCAACACGGAGGAGGATTTTGTGGATGAGGAAGAGGAGGAGAAGGAGAATGCGCAGCAGGCAAGCGGTGTATCCATTCTCCTCGGCAGCCAGGATCTTTTCATCACCCTTGAGCCAATACCCTCCCAAGGGGGGATCCCCAACCCTGAAGGTGGAGAAGGCACCTCTGGTGAGTGCACATTTGTAACTACAGTACAGGGTTTAAAAGCAATAGTGTTTAATGTTTGATTTGCCCTGAAGACTTGGGACTTGCATTTGTGGCCAGTACAGCTACTGGAAAAGTCTGTTAACATGTCTGGGGATGGAGCGGGAATCCTCCAGGGCAGGGGTAGGCAACCTATGGCATGCGTGCCAAAGGCAGCACACGAGCTAATTTTCAGTGGCACTCACACTGCCCAGGTCCTGGCCACCGGTCCGGGGGGCTCTGCATTTTTATTTAATTTTAAATGAACTTTCCTAAACATTTTTAAAACTTTATTTACTTTACATACAACAATAGTTTAGTTATATATTATAGACTTATAGAAAAAGACCTTCTAAAAACGTTAAAATGTATTACCGGCATGTGAAACCTTAAATTAGAGTGAATATATGAAGACTCGGCACACCACTTCTGAAAGGTTGCCGACCCCTGCTCCAGGGACATCTCCATGAAGCTCTCCTGGAGGTACTTTGAAAGCCTTTGCAGAAGGTTTCTGGGGAGGGCTTCCTTATTTGGTCCTCCACGGTAGGACACTTTACAACGCCAAGCCAGTAACAAGTAGTATGGAATCATTGCAGCACAAAGCATGGCAGCGAATGGTCCTGGGTTTTGATCGCATTCAAGCAACATTTGGTCTATATCTTTCTGTGTTAGCCTCAGGAGAGTGATATCATTCATGGTCACCTGGTTGAAATAGGGGAATTTTTGTAAGTGAACAGTAGAGTCATAGACCTTAAGGTCAGAAGGGACCATTATGATCATCTAGTCTGACCTCCCGCACACTGCAGACCACAGAACCTCCCCCCCTCCCCCCACCCCTGTAACAAACCCCTAACCTATGTCTAAGTTATTGAAGTCCTCAAATCGTGGTTTAAAGACATCAAGATGCAGAGAATCCTCCAGCAAGTGACCTTTGCCCCATGCTGCAGAGGAAGGCAAAAAACCTCCAGGGCCTCTGCCAATCTGTCCTGGAGGAAAATTCCTTCCAGACCCCAAATATGGCGATCAGCTAAACTCTGAGCATGTGGGGAAGACTTACCAGCCAGCTCCCAGGAAAGAATTCTCTGTAGTAACTCAGATCCTATCCCATCGAACATCCCATCACTGGCAGGGCCGGTGCAAGGATATTTTGCGCCCTAGGCGAAACTTTCATCTTGCCTCCCCCCTCCCCCCGCGCACATTGGTTCATTGAGGGGCAAATTCCAACGAGCCTTTATAGACCCCAGGGGCCAGCCGTGCCCAGGGGCTGCTCCCCAGGCCAGGTTCCCCCCTCCCTGCCCCCTGAACTCCCCTGGAGGGTACACAGCCTTCCTGCGAGCCCACCCCACCCCACCCCTGCGGTCCCCACCCCGAGTCCACTCACTGGCTTTGCTGGGCTTGGGCCGCTGCAGCAGTTTGGTAGGGAGGAGCTGCCTTCTGGAGGCACCGGAGAGCCAGAGCATCGGCTTGTGGGGGCGGCAAGCCCCAGCCATGGAGGAGCCAGTGCGGCACGAGGGGGCAGCAGCCCTGCAAAAGCAGTGGCATGGCTAGCGGAGAGCAGCCGCATCCCCCGTTCCTCCTGCCCGGGCTGCGACCAGGCATCCCCCGGGGGCTCCTACAGGCTGCAGCGGATGCAGGCCCCCCATGGGCCCCCCGTCCGCCCCCTTGCCGTCCTGGGGCTCTGCGGCTCCCAGGCATGTGAGCCGCCACTGGGGCGCAGGGCCCTGAGCCTGCGCCGGGAGGGGCAGCAGCGGCTCACACACCCGGGAGCCGCAGAACCCGAGTGTGGTGAGGGATAAGCCAGGGGGTGCGCCTGCCTGGGCTGCAACCCACCTGGCACCCCCCTGGGGGCTCCTGCAGTGGATGCATGTGGGCGGCACCCCCCGTGCACCTCCCGGCTCCCCCCGCCACGGTCGGGCTCTGTGGCTCCCAGGAGTGTGAGCCGCCACTACCGTTGCCCCTCCCAGAGTAGACTCAGGGCCCTGCTCCCCGGTAGCTCACAGGCCTGGGAGCCGCAGAGCCCGAGCACAGTGAGGGGAGAGCCGGGGAACGCATGGGGGCCGCCAACCATATGTAAATGCTGCAGCCTGCAGGAGCTCCTGGGAGGGGGGGGCACGCGCGGGCAGGGGGCACAGCTGCTCCCCGCTAGCGGTGCCACCGCCTTTGCAGGGCTGCTGCCCCCCTGTGCCACACTGGCTCCTCCATGGCTGGAGCTCGCCACCCCCGCAAGCTGACGCTCTGGCTCTCCGGTGCCTCCAGAAGGCGGTTCCTCCCTGCCAAGCCAGGGCACCGCTTGTTTAGGGTTGCCATATTTCAACAATCAAAAAAGAGGACGGGGGGGGAGAGCCCCACCCACATCCACTCCCTCCCACTTCCCACCCCCCTCAGAACGCCCAACCCTGCCTCCCCACTCCTTGTCCCCTGGCTGCCCCCTCCTGGGACCCCTGCCCCTACCCGCTCCCCAGGACCCGCTCCCCAGGACCCAACTCCCTACCTAACCTTCACTGCTCCTTGTCCACTGACTGCTCCCTCCTGAGACTCCCCCACCCTATCTGCCCCCCCAAGACCCTACCCCCTACTTGTCCCCTGGCTGCCCCAACCCTTATCCACACCCCCACCCCCAGACAGACCCCCGGGACTCCCAGGCCCCATCCAACCACTACCCACCCCCTGAGAGACCCCCCCCAGAACTCCTGACCCATCCAACCCTCCCCCCACCCCGACAGCCCCCCCCACGGGACTCCCCTTACCACCATGCCGCTCCAGCCGCTGGCTCCATGTGGAGCCAAAACAAACAGGCTGGGGAGCACACAGCCCCTCCCATGCAGCATGCCGGCAACGCAATGCTGAGGCAAGGGGAGGGGGGAATGGGGGAGAGACTTTGCCTGCTGGAGGCCAATGAGAGTCGCTAAATCAGGCCCAGGCATCCAATCAGCCACACCGCACTCTGTCTGAGGGGAAGGGAAGGGAGGGAGGAAAAATCTTGGACGCCCTCAACCGCTTGGTGCCCTAGGCAACCGCCTAATTCGCCTAGTGGTTGCACCAGCCCTGATAACAGGCCATTGGGCATATTTACCACTAATAATCAAAGATCAATTAATTGCCAAAATTAGGCTATCCCATCATACCATCCCCTCCATAAACTTATCAAGCTTAGTCTTGAAGCCAGATATGTCTTTTGACTCCACTACTCCCCTTGGAAGGCTGTTCCAGAACTTCACTCCTCTAATGGTTAGGAGCCTTCATCTAATTTCAAGTCTAAACTTCCTGACGGCCAGTTTATATCCATTTGTTCTTGTGTTCACATTGGTACTGAGCTTAAATAATTCCTCTCCCTCCCGGATATTTATCCCTCTGATATATTTATAAAGAGCAATCATATCTCCTCTCAGCCTTCTTTTGGTTAGGCTAAACAAGCCAAACTCTTTGAGTCTGTTTTCATAAGACAGGTTTTCCATTCCTTGGATCATCCTAGTAGCCCTTCTCTGTACCTGTTCCAGTTTGAATTCATCCTTCTTAAACATGGGAGACCAGAACTGCACACAGTATTCCAGATGAGGTATCACCAGTGCCTTGTATAATGGTACTAACACCTCCTTATCTTTACTGGAAATACCTCGCCTGATGCATCCTAAGACCGTATTAGCTTTTTTAATGGCCATATCACATTGGCGCTTCATAGTCATCCTGTGATCACCCAATACTCCAAGGTCCTTCTCCTCCTCTGTTACTTCCAACTGATCCATAAAAGGACCCCATTCATTCTGGGCTGTTTACGCTTGGCTAAAAGGAATCATCCCTGAGAACAGCCACGCGGCGGGGGGAGGGGATCATCCCAAATAGCCACGTGGAGGGGTGTGCAACACATCCACCCAAAAACCGCAGCCGCTCCTTTTAAATGGCAAACCCAACCGACATTGCTTGCTATGGGAAAGGGGGGCGCTGCAGTTTGAAAACATTCCCACATGTTATGAAGGCATTAGAAGCCAAACCCGCGTACCCTTTGGCTTACCAGGGCTGCCTGGAAACCGAATTCTGTTGCCCAGCCGTGTGTGATGTGTCACCATACAGCAGGCGCTCAATATAAAAGGCAAAATGTGACCTTATACCTAAAGTCTGCTGTGAATTGCTTGATTCACTGTGAAAGAGTCTCCCTTTTGTTCTCAAAAATATATCATCTTAAATTTTACTCTCCCTTTTTATCCTCCTGCAGGGGCAAATGTTTCTATGCTCCCCCTATCATCTCCATCCCTGAGGTTATTGCAGATTAGAAGGTGAAAAAAAACGCACTCACGCTGACATGTTTTCCAAGCTCATGCACGTCCTCCCGCACTGATAAGGCACAGCTGAATGCATGAAGGCATTCAGTGGCAGAGTCCAGGAAAACATTAAGTGAGTGTGATGAGAAGAGGCAAGATGCAATGCTGAGGCTAATGTGGGAGCAAACGGACATGCTCAGGCATCTGATAGAGCTGCAGGAAAGCCAACAAGAGCACAGGCCACCGCTGCATCCACTGTACAACCACCTGCCCTCCTCCCCAAGTTCCATATCCTCCTCACCCAGATGCCCAAGAACGCGGGGTGGGAGGCTCTGGGCACACAGCCACTCCACTCCAGAGGATGGCCCAAGAAACAGAAGGCTGTCATTCAAACAGTTTTGATTTGTAGTGTGGCTACAATAAGCAATGTGGCCTTGTCCTTCCCTCCTCCCCCACCCCACCCTATCCCACCCAGCCTACCTTATCAGTTATCTCCCTTTTTAAAAAAATAAAGAAAGAATGCATGGTTTCAAAACAATCATGACTTTATTTCCTTTGCCAGCCGTGATTGAAGGGGGAAGGTGGTTGACTTACAGGGAATAAAAATCAACAAAGGGGGTGGGTTTGCATCAAGGAGAAACACACACAACTGTCACACCGTAGCCCGGCAAGTCATGAAACTGGTTTTCAAAGCCTCTCTGATGCTCAGCGCACCTACCTGTGCTCTTCTAATCGTCCTGGTGACTGGCTGTTCAAAATTGGCAGCCAGACGATTTGCCTCAACCTTCCACCCCGCCATAAATGTCTCCCCCTTATTCTCACAGGTATTATGGAGCACACAGCAGGCAGTAATAACAATGGGAATATTGGTTGTGCTGGGGTCTAACCTAGTCAGCAAACAGCTCCAGCAAGCTTTTAAATGTCCAAAGGCACATTCTGCACTTGCTCAGCCTATAGTTGAACTGCTCCTTACTACTGTCCAGGGAGGGAGGGGAGACTGACAACATACCCAAAACCACCCGCGAGAATATTTTTGCCCCATCAGGCATTGGGAGCTTAACCCAGAATTCCAATGGGCAGCGGAGACTGTGGGAACTGTGGGATAGCTAGCCATGGTAGTGAGGACGCACTTAATGTGCTTAGTGGGGACATACACAACCGACTGTATAAAATCGATTTCTAAAAATTGACATCTATAAAATTGACCTAATTTCATAGTGTAGACATACCCTTAGGGAATGGAGAGAACACAGCTCTCATGGAAGCAGGTGCAACACTGCAGTCAACTGCGTCACACTCGTTTACATCAGAGCTGAATTTGGTCCACTGATTAAAGAAGCCCTGCAGAGTAAAATTGCCAAGTTTCCTAACACTCTAGTCATTTGTTTCCTGTTTGTTTAAAACAGATTTTTTTTTCCTGACATCTCTTTGGTTTATTCAGCCTACTGAATTTCAAATTATTTTGCTTTAGTCAACTGAGTTACTACCATGACTGATGCAAAATTATAATTTAACATAAAAAGCACCTTTGTTAAAATCCTTTGAATGTTTGTATTCTTTCTTCTGAATTTCCAGCTTCACAGCTTTTATAAACCATTTAAAAACAATTACCAATCTATAGCCCCGGCTACTTCTGTCATTACAACCACAAACATTAATGTAAGTGTCATACCCATCAAATATGAACTAGGCACATTTGCTACTGTCTTACAAGGCAGCAAATCTTCATATTTCCCCCTCTTTCAGATTTCACTTGTCTATGCCTCAGTGTCCTAATGCTTCAGACTAATGATATTTTTACTTTATTTTTTATTTAAACTTTTTTTCGCACTTACCTTAGTGGTAACTATAGTAACAATGATGTCAATGAATTACTTCACTACCAACAGTTCAAAATAAGTCAAATAAGAAAGATGTTGAGACCTAAAGTGCTGAATGAGCTCTCATACATTAAATAATCAGTTAACATGTAAAAAAGCAAAACAATTCAACCCTAACCAGCAGCTTCCTTGGTTTTCAGAAATGAATTCATCTTCAGAAATAAAGCATCACTCACCCATCTGGAAATGTGAAAGATAAATGCAGGGGAAGGGGGGTGGGGGGGAAAAAAATCACATCAGAATGTCTATATGTCTACAGGAAGACACACATTGTTTTGAACAAAAATATTAAAAAGAAAATACAATATTTGCCTAGTGCCAGGCACTTGCTTTGATTTGCCATGAAAAAGATTAGTTGATTATCTTACTATAATTAAAAATCCTCTAGTTTCTATTTTCTGTCAACTAACTTAAAATAGCTATACCTACAAAACTTTTGAGGAATTTAATAATTACATCACATAAGGTATGTTTTACTGCAGCTTGTAGGCATAATACACAGAACAAAAAATTCTCTAAATGCAGAATATTTACACACCTACATATTCCCTCCCACCTGTTCCCTTGAGTTGAGATTCTTTTTTTTTTTTAAAGTGGGTACCATCAGATACAGAGGGTCAGATTTTCAAAGGTGTGTGCCCCTAAGTTACACCCACAAACCTCACACTTGCATGTGCAAATTACCATAATTGTGTTCTGCAGGGCTTATGTGGCACACAAAATTACCAAATTTGTCTGTGAAAATACCTGCTTCTAGGTGCAACCCTCCCTCTGAAGATTTGCCCCACATTCTAAAGCTCAATTAAAAGAAAAGTTCTTTACTACACATTATCACCTAATGGTCAGCCCTGTTATTTTCTCTCCCTATTACAACTGAAGGCACTAACTTCTAGAACGATTTGGCAAAGCTAAAACCTCTGATTGTCTGGTCCTGGCACATCATTCCTAGGAATTGTGTGGCAGTGAACCTCATGCCTTTGGAAAATGAGGCAGTTTGGCTTGCTTATTGGTACAGGAATCTTCTGGAGAAAATGTGCCATATAAGTTAGTGTCCATGCATGCCTCTGTCCACATGGAACCAGGCCTGCTTAAATGTCTGTAATAATAATGCCTCCAGAGGGTGACAAAAATATATGAGCCTTAATACAATAGAATCCTCCTAATTTGGCTGCCATTGTGGCTGGTCTTTCACCCCAGTAAAGGGAATTTCCAATCATCAGAGACACAGTGAGCCTATCATGTTACTGGACAAGTGCATGGTTTTTGGAAAAAGCACTACAGGACTAAGCATGATTTGCATCTAGGGACAGCTGTAAGAAAATCACATGTATAGCAACAGAGGGGAAGGATGGTCCAGTGATTAGGGCACTAGCCTGAGACTCAGAAAGTGGGTTCAATTATCTATTCTGCCACAGACTTCCTGTGTGACCTTGGGCAAGTCACTTTGTCTATGCTTTACTTCCTCATCTTTAAATTAGGACTAACAGCACTGTCCTACCTCCTATAGATGTTGTGAGGGTAAATATATTAAAGATTGTGAGATGGTCAAATACTATGGTGTTGAGAGTTGTATAAGTACCTAACATAGACAGTGGGAAGAACATGCTGGGAATGGTCAACAAAGTAATTCATATACTTTCTGCAAGAGTCACAGATATGGAGACACCTAAAACTGTTGTCAGAAGAGCAGACAGACAGACTAAACAAGGGATAGATACACATGGCACCTGAGCATCAATAAATCACTGGTATGCATCACTGTTATTTGGGAGTACTCTTCTCATTGAGTTGCAATCACTGCTACCAAGTACACATCCTGATTGTACTAAAGGAGACCATCTTTGTTCTTTCGGGATGGACTCAAGCTGCACCTTTGGGAATCAGATCTTGATTTTGAACTTGCTGAAGCAGAGTGGTATTCAGATCTCTTATGATTAAGCCCATTATGAAGAAAACAAATATGAACATTTCAGATCCAGATTCAGAGTCCAAACATCCCAGATTATATATGTTTGAATAAGAGGGTTTGATTCGGATCCGTCTTTCAACATCTATTACTTGTATATTATTAATGGCAAAAATGGGGATTCATGAAACTGAGCTTACAGCAGATAGAATTAATTCTGAAGGAATGGATCCCACCTCATTCTGTAACTCCTGCATGGTTTTCTATTGCATTCCTCATTTCATCCTATACTTGGTAGTCTGAGTAGTGCTGTATGCCTAGCTATACAACTAGCTTTCGCATCACTGTCTTAATTCCACATTGTACAAGCAGCATGGAAATGTCATTGAATTTTGTTACACGTGAGTATGACAGAATATAACACAATGACTAACACTTAAAACACGTTTCTCCCATTGGACCAAATGCTCAATAATGAATGATTTAGACATTATCTGTGTCATCTGAACTTTTGAAAAATAATCTTTAAACAGATATCTGGAAAAAGTTTTATTATCCTATATAAACTCAAAGATTGCACATCTCTATTGATTTGTCCCTTTGCATGGTGATGAAGTCTCCTTTGTACATTGCAAACTGAAGTTTTGTAGTCTGATTTTTTTGGACCATAAGGGACACATAGGTGAACAGATTTTGTGTTGCTGATTTTCGTTTTTTCACATGTAAAGTCACTGTTTTTGAATTCTTGAGATACAAAGAAAAATACTACCTACCCATTATTTTTAAAGAGTAGATAAAGTAGCAAGCCTTACATAACTATAGCAATAGATATATTGTGAAGTCACATATTTCATTCCATTTTATACAATGTGATTTATAGAAAAGCCCACTTTTTATGTTATTTTGAATATGTCAAATATAACTTCTTACATACCATAAAAATATTAATTTCAGCACTTCAACTTATGAGGCTTCTTGGATAACCTTTGGATATACTCTGATGTGGATAATGTTTTTGTAAATAAAGAACAGCAGTAGTGTCATATATTGTATTCAATCTTGCAATCCTTCAAACATGTGGTCAAAGTGCTTGTAAGCAAAACTTGTATCCTGGGAAACTTGAAGAAAAATATAGTAGAAACGGACACTTGAAGATCAAATATTCAAAACAACAGTCAGTAGGAGCACATACTTTTTTCTCTAAAAGTTTGAATGAAGTTAATTCTGATGGTAGTGTAGGAGCTGCAAGATAAAGATGAAGGAATATTAAGTCAGACTGTCACTAAAACTGAAAATAATGTAGGACTGAAGAGAGATTTGCTAATTAATTAGTTAAAAAAAAAGCTTTGAGACAGCCAGTAGGGAGTATTCTCTGTGCAAGCATTGCTATAATTAATTAGTGGGATTGTGTATTTTAATTAAGGCTTAAAAGCAACTGAATGGTGCATGTTGCAATGCTGATATTGAATTAATAATAATTTGTAAATAAGAATTCTAGTTAGAAGTTAACTGCAAAGTGAAGTACAAGTACAGCTCTTTTTTGGGGGGAAAAAGTTTAAGAAAACCTACAGAATAACGAGTTCCATAGATTCATAGCTGCTAGGACCGGAAGGGACCTCAAGGGGTCATCGAGTCCAGTCCCCTGCCCTCATGGCAGGACCAAATACTGTCTAGACCATCCCTGATAGACATTTATCTAACCTACTCTTAAATATCTCCAGAGATGGAGATTCCACAATCTCCCTAGGCAATTTATTCCAGTGTTTAACCATTCTGACAGTTAGGAACTTTTTCCTAATGTCCAACCTAAACCTCCCTTGCTGCAGTTTAAGCCCATTGCTTCTTGTTCTATCCTTAGAGGCTAAGGTGAACAAGTTCTCTCCCTCCTCCTTATGACACCCTTTTAGATACCTGAAAACTGCTTTCATGTCCCCTCTCAGTCTTCTCTTTTCCAAACTAAACAAACAATTCTTTCATCCTTCCTTCATAGGTCATGTTCTCAAGACCTTTAATCATTCTTGCTGCTCTTCTCTGTACCCTCTCCAATTTCTCCACATCTTTCTTGAAATGTGGTGCCCAGAACTGGACACAATACTCCAGTTGGGGCCTAACCAGCACAGAGTAGAGCGGAAGAATTACTTCTCGTGTCTTGCTCACAACACACCTGTTAATGCATCCCAAAATCACGTTTGCTTTTTTTGCAACAGCATCACACTGTTGACTCATATTTAGCTTGTGGTCCACTATAGTTCCTAGATCCCTTTCTGCCATACTCCTTCCTAGACAGTCTCTTCCCATTCTGTATGTGTGAAACTGAGCACTTTGCATTTGTCTTTGTTAAACTTCATCCTGCTTACCTCAGACCATTTCTCCAATTTGTCCAGGTCATTTTGAATTATGACCCTGTCCTCCAAAGCAGTTGCAATCCCTCCCAGTTTGGTATCATCTGAGTTAAAACAATATAGTATATCAGCTTGATATGTATAAACAAAAATTGGAATTCTGCTACTTTTAAAATTTCCTTTTTAGTCTTTGTTTACAGACATTAGAAAGAGCACAGCATCCAGCCTCTGACAATCGGGTCCCAGAACTGAGACATCCACAGTCTGTACTTGGTTTTGAAATCTTGGCCTAAAGTCCAAAACACATGGTTAGACAGTAAATCAGTGGTAGATTTGAGAACTGGATCCAGAACACCCAGCCTCCCTGCTCTAACAACTATACTACAAGCAGCAAAGAGTCCTGTGGCACCTTATAGACTAACGGACATCTGTTAGTCTATAAGGTGCCACAGGACTCTTTGTTGCTTTTACAGATCCAGACTAACATGGCTACCCCTCTGAAACTATACTACAGTTTCATATATTCCTTCGTTAGTAAAAAGGCAGTTGGTTGAAAGTTAGTCAGAATCGCAAAGAGCAAAAGTCTTGTCAGAAATGAATTAGTGAGCACAATGTAGGTGAGGAGATCAAAAGTGAAACATAAATGCATTCACTGTTGCAGAAATAAAGATATTTATCTCATGATTATCATCACCACATACTGATATGTGGTAGTAATATAGATTTATCTATCATGATTGTTCCTATAATATATATCATTCATCAGTGTCCATAAGATTTATCTACATGCATTGGAACTACCCTTTAATAAATACACTACAAAGCCGAAATAGCTGAGGTATAACATTTTAGTTCCCTGGAAGTCTTGCAGTTCTCAAGGTCAACAATGTACATATTGTACTTTGGAATTAGAATCATAGGACGGGAAAGGACCTCGAGAGGTTATCTAGTCCAGACCCCTGCACTCAAGGCAGGCCTAAGTATTATCTAGACCATCCCTGATAGGTGTTTGTCCAACCAGCTCTTAAAAATCCCCAATGATGGAGACTCCACCACCTCCCAATGTATTTCAGTGATTAGCCACTCTGACAGGAAGTTTTTCCTAATGTCCAACCTAAACCACCCTTCCTCCAATTTAAGCCCCTTGTTTCTTGTCCTATCCTCAGAGGTTAAGAACAATAATTTTTCTCCCTCCTTGTAACAACCTTTTATGTACTTGAAAACTGTTATGTCCCCTCTCAGTCTTCTCTTCGCCAGATTAAACAAGCCCAATTTTTTCCAATCTTCCCTCATAGGTCATGTTTTCTAGACCTTTAATATTTTTTGTTGCTCTTCTCTGGACTTTATCCAATTCGTCCACACCTTTCCTGAAATGTGGCACCCAGAACTGGACACAGTACTTCAGCTGAGGCCTAATCAACACGGAGTAGTGCAAAAGAATTACTTCTCGTGTCTTGCTTACAATACTCCTGCTAATACATCCCAGAATGATGTTTGCTTTTTTTGCAACAGTGTTACACTGTTTACTCATACTTAGCTTGTGATCCACTATGACCCCCAAAACCCTTTCTGCAGTACTCTTTCCTAGGCAGTCATTTCCCATTTTGTAGGTGTGCAACTGATTTTTCCTTCCTAAGTGGAGTACTTTGCATTTGTCCTTATTGAATTTCATCCTATTTACTTCAGACAATTTCTCCAGATCATTTTGAATTTTAATGCTATCTTCCAAAGCACTTGCAACCCCTCTCAGCTTGGTATCATTGGCAAACTTGATAAATGTACTCTCTATGCCAGTATCTAAATCACTGATGAAGATATTGAACAGAACCGGACTCAGAACCAGTCGCCGTGGGACCCCACTTGTTATGCCCTTCCAGCACGACTGTGAACCACTGATAACTCTCTGGGAATGATTTTCCAACTATTTGTTTGGCTTCCTCTGCCTTCTAAAGCATTTGAGGATACCTCTACACTGCACTCTAAGGCCAGGCTCTGACACAGTTTTGAGCCCAAGCCTCCTTTTCGTCCACACACAAATCAGTCTGACATGGGTTACTAAGCACCCACCACCTGGACCCTAGGAACCCTGGGGAAGGGGGGCAGTCAGAGCCCAAATTCTGTTGGGACTAGGGTCCAAGCTCTGTCATTTTGCAGTGTGGACGCAGCTCAAGCCACAGTTCAGAGTCCGAAGGTTAGCGTAGCGCAGTATGAATGAGTTAGCACAGCGGTAAGACCTGGGTCTGTAAACCCAGATTTACAATGCAGTGTGAAGGCTCAAACATGGGCTTGGAAACACCAAGTTCAAAAGACTGGATCCCACAGACATGGGTTTACAATGCAGTGTAGACATATGCTTGGAGACTGCCCACGAACTTGCCTCAAAAACAACAAAAACTGCATACCTCATCACTATCACCACTAAAGAACCAACCATTGCAAAAACCCAACAACAAAAACCACAAAATTCTATACTAAATGCTACTTGCAACATCTCCAACCACAATCTGCTCTCTAAAGTCCAAATCTTAAATTCTTATGCACAGTTAGATTAAATAGGCTTTCTACAAGGACTCTCCACAGGGAGCAGTGTGGACAGAAATTGTGTCCCTCCCCAACTTTAGGGTGGAGGCAGGCACTACTGCAGACTATCGGTTTTAGTAGTGGTGTGGCTATGGTAGTTAAAAACTGCGTAGTTATGGACCTCAGTGGCTTTGCACACACTACCAGCAGTGGCGATTACGCCCTTTTATGCCACAGGGCAAGTTGAGTCCCTCTGTGAGAACCCATCACAGCCTATTGTATTTAGAGCTTTCCACAGTGAGGGGCAAGATTTGCCCTAAGTTTCCCATGCAAATAAATATCTAGGAGAAAAATTTTGCTTGTGGATACACTTGTGCTGCTTTTTCAGTGGGCTCTCAACTCCAAAGCAAGCTGTGAACAAAAGACTTCTGAGAAATTATGTTTACCATAACATGATAGCAATTATCTAACAACTATTCTGCGTATCATTGCAAAAATGCAAGGAGAAAGGAAGCTGGCTTTGCTGAGATAAGATGGCTTTTGTCAAAGTTACAGAAGCCTTTCTTGGAGTGGTTAAAATATGTCCCCCCCTGACCTGTAAGCAGTAGTGTGAACTTTACAGTATTGGATTTATTCATTAAAAGAACAAAAATAGAACTACATCAAGTTGTGTAAAGTGTAGTGTATGCATTGAAAGACAGAATAGAATACAGTGGTGTGAGGATAAAGCCACTGAACGTGTGCAGCTTATTGGTATTAATTAGTTAGTGGGTGAGCATAAATAGGAAGCACAGAGGGAGTCTGCTGCTGTTTGCTGAGCAGTGTAAATGCTGAGTATTTTAATCCTGAAAAAAGGGCAACGTGAAATCTAATCGGCAGCCTTTGTTATAAATATCCAATAGTAAAAAAAGAACAGCATTTAGATATTAAATCAGTGGTGCTCAGTGAAACCAATACATTGAGGACCATCAAAATCTTGCAGGAGGTACACAGTGCATTGCCAGTTTGGCTGAACAGAACTTCTTTCCAAGAGCTTGCCTGTGTGGTAACTGGGACTGAAATAACTAAAAATCGGTTGCAAATCACATCTTCAGTTATTTTGATGCAAGTGTGTTGATTTGTAACTGACTTAAGTTATATTGAAATAGTGCACAATTATCCTGAAATATGAGCGTCCACTCACAGACTTGCACCAGAACGAGAAACGAGTGAATTACAACCGATTTTGGCTATTTTGGTTCCAATTACCATGTAGTCAAGCCCTGATTCAGTTGCTGGCTTGACAGCAATCCAGAAGAGTTATCACATTGTGGGCCGAATCCTCCAAGCACCTGCACATGTAGTTAAAGTTAAGCATGTGTGTAAGTGTTTGCAAGATCCAGGCCTTTGACAAAATTTGCTTTGATTTTCTGTGAGAAAAGGATCATTTAAGAAATCCTTTTCTACTTTAAAATTGCATGTGGAAGTTTGGATGCTTGAGAGTAGTGCCATATAAATAGCACCGGAGATCAAAATCTTATAGATGAGCACAGCACATGGGCAGCAGCAGTGGTAGCTTGCTTTATGCTGCTTCATTAAGAGGGTAAGAAGGAAAGATCTCATTCTCCTTCAGTCACCTTCAACTTTTTCTTTCACTGCTAGAGACTACCAAGAAAGGTGCCTAGAAGTGCCAGCTTTGTGATGATGGCTTTGTTATGTCGGGACCTATCAGAAATGGACTTTCAGTCATTAGTGACTGCATATTAATCCATAAAATATACAGTAATAAACAAACTATTAAGTGCCCTGGAATGGACACCAAGGAGGAGCAGTTCTTTATCACAGGTTGGGTGTCTATTATCAAGATGTTGTTGCTTTCCTTATTTTGTTCAGGAGGAGGTAAATTGGCAATTTGACAGGTTCAGGACCCAATTTCATCCCAGCCTGCAGCCATACTTCCATCTGTTAGTGTCTATTTGTTCACTATCTGACCAGGTAAGAAACATAATAACCTACTAGAAATGACCAGGAAGGTAGCTAAAGAATTTCTGACCAAATTCAATCTTAGAACAGTGTCTCTGTCTTTCCCCTCCAGTCCACTCAACAATTCCATAAAGAGACCCATGCTTAATAGTGACCCTGAAGATCAAAGGAATCCATGAATAAATGTTAATGTTAAAGCAACTTAATTATTCAATTCTGATGAGAAATAGCATATATAACACTGCAGAATATGCCTCTGAGCAAGAACATCTATCCTTAGATCATGTCTTGTTAAGCTTCCAAGGAAATGGGTTCCAAAGATATTACTGTACATCTAGTGACTGAGTCATCTTTTGAAAATGCCTTTGATTGAACGGCATTGGTATGGCAGGTATGCAAGAGTGCATTCTGAGTGCATTTTCAAAGTGACCCTGTCAAACTCATTGTGACTGTATCTTCTTCCTCTGAACTTTTGATAAAACGTTTGTGATTACATGCTGATTTTGTCAGAAACTCCATTCAGGCATGAACAATGTATCTGCTGGCAGCAAGGTCATGATATAGCAAGTTTCTTTCCCGCAAATATCATATCACTGAGATCTCATTTTTGCCTATTTATTACCAAAGCTCCTACGCAATATATCTGTATCTTCTCTGCATATATATATGAGAGAGAGAGAGAGAGAGAGAGAGAGAGAGAGAGAAGCAGCTGCTCCAATACTCTAAAGCTTTGTACATTTTTAAAAAAGAAACTAGAGTGATAGAAACAAAACAAAGAGTTTTCATATCAGAGCTCATAAGCGTTGTATTGTTCAGTTTTCAGAGTAGCAGCCGTGTTAGTCTGTATCCGCAAAAAGAACAGGAGTATTTGTGGCACCTTAGAGACTAACACATTTATTTGAGCATAAGCTTTCGGGGGCTACAGCCCACCTCTTCGGATGCATAGAATGGAAAATATATTGAGGAGATATATAAACACACATACAGAGAGCATAGGGTTACCATATTTCCACAAGCAAAAACGAGGATACTGGTGGGGAGGAGCCCCGCTCTAGCCCCGCCCCCATCCACTCCCTCCCACCCCCTGATTGCCCCCCTCAGAACCCCAACCCCCCCTGTTCCTTGCCCCCTCCTGGGACCCCTGCCACTAGTTGCCCCCTAGGACTCCACCCCCTATCTAAGCCGCCCTGCTTCTTGTCCCCTGACTACCCCCTCCTGAGAACCCCACACTCTCACTGTCCCCCTACGACCCTATCTGTCCCCTGACTGCCCTGACCCTTATCCACACGCCCACCCCATATTCACACCCCCAGACAGACACTACCAGCAGTGGCGATAACTTGCCCTGTGGCATAAAAGGGCGCTGCTGGGGCCCGAGGCGGGCCGCAGCCAGGGGTGCTCAGCCGGTACCAGGCTGGTGCTGCTGGGGCCCAAGCTGGGCCGGTCCAGGGGTGCTCGGCCGGTACCGGGCTGGTGCTGCTGGGGCCCAAGCTGGGCCGGTCCAGGGGTGCTCGGCCGGTACCGGGCTGGTCCTGCTGGGGCCCAAGCTGGGCCGGTCCAGGGGTGCTCGGCCGGTACCGGGCTAGCGCGCTGCTGGGGCCCAAGCTGGGCCGGTGCCGGGGGTGCTCAGCCGGTGCCAGGCCGCCGCCCTGGGGCCCGAGCCAGACCAGAGCCGCTGGGGCCACCAGGCGCCGCTCGGCCCGGGCCAGAGGGAGCCGCGCCTACCCGGAGCTCTCCTCCTAACACGCCCCTGCCCCAGCTTACCTGCTGCTGCCTCCCGCTTGCCCCTGCTTTTCAGACTTCCCGCGAAGATCTGATTCGCGCTGCTGGGGCCCAAGCCATGCTGGGCCAGGGGGGCTCGGCTGGTGCCGGGCTGGCGCGCTCGGCCGGAACCGGGGCCGCCGCCCTGGGGCCCGAGCTGGGCTGGAGCTGCTGGAGCCACCAGGGGCTGCGCGGCCAGAGCCGTGCCTCCCCGGAGCTCTCCTCCTCACCCTCTCCCTCCCCAGCTTACCTGCTGTGCCTCCCGCTTGCCCCTGCTTCTTTTCAGACTTCCTGCAAAGATCTGATTCGCGGGAAGCAGGGGAAGGGGAGGAGCAGGTGGGCAGAGCGTTCAGGGGAGGGTAGGAGGGGGAAGACAGCTGTGGGGCCGGACAGCGTGGTAAGGCTGCAGGGGATGGGGGGAGCCGGGAAGGAGCTTTGTGTGCCCAGAGGTGCTTGGCCACCACTTTTCTGTCTATAAATAGCCAACTGGGGGGAAATCCCGGACATTTTTAGATTTTTAAAAATCCCCTTCAGACGGCTATTTATAGACTGAAAAGCCGGACATGTCCAGGGAGATCCGGACATATGGTAGCCCTAAGAGAGCATGAAAAGACAACTCCCACCTTTTCATGCTCTCTGTATGTTGTGGCAAAGTACCTTCTTCTCCTCGGCAGGCTCAGTCCTTTTTAGCCTTGGAGACCCAGGCTTGGGCAAAACCAAATCTTTGTAGGTAGCACAGGGTCTGGCTATTCCTTCCCTCAGTCAGTCCTTCGTGCTTGTTTTTCTTCCCTTCTGGGGACAGAGTGCAGCCTTCCTTGCTGGAAGGGTTCAGAGCCTTGCTGCACCTAGTTTACTGGTAGCTTCCCTGCTTCTCTAATTCACTCTCTCTCTCCTCTTCCCCCCCTCGGGGAGGGTTTAAAAAGGTCACAAGCAGTTGGAGCCAGCTGAACCTAATTAGTTCCCTGGTAACCCCTTGTCCAGCTGAACCTTATTTCCCCATGGTTATCTCTCCTCAGTGGCTTGGGAGAGGCCTTTTTAACCCCCTGGTACTAATTACTACCCCCCAACACACCTTTTGTAGCTGTTTGTCCTGGGTTTGCCACAATGTATATCTCCTCAATATATGTTCCATTCTATGCATCCGAAGAAATGGGCTGTAGCTCACGAAAGCTTATTCTCAAATAAATTTGTTAGTCTCTAAAGTGCCACAAGTACTCCTGTATTTTTCAGTATTCACTTTGGTATGCATATTGCCACTAAACTCATTCCATATTTACCAAAAATCAAGCAATATCAACCCTACATTTTTTACTGCTATGGTAGACACTTATTTGCAATTTTTTTAAAGCAGTGAAAGGATGACTGACATCAGGTATTAATGTGACACCACCTTGTATACTGTGGATCAAAAA
This sequence comes from Malaclemys terrapin pileata, assembly GCF_027887155.1. NCBI lineage: Eukaryota > Metazoa > Chordata > Testudines > Emydidae > Malaclemys > Malaclemys terrapin. The sequence goes on along the minus strand of NC_071513.1, from coordinate 34,148,394 downwards.
CTAAACTCAAAGCTAAGTCTTCATGTTCCTCTTCTTTTTACTTCTCTTGTCCTACAACTGCCCATATGATAGATAGGCAAAAACAATCTTCATGAAACTCAAACAACTTTATAGTGGTATCCTGGATGAAAACTATTTAAAGTGGGCCAGCTTTCTTGACTCTTCTTTTTTCCTTTTGTTTATTTTTTTCTGGAGTGTTTTGGAGTTCACAGAAAGTTACCACCCCCACATTTATGTGAGAGTGACAGAATGTGAGCACCTTACGATACTTCTACGGATTTTCATAAGGCAGTGGAATTTAAAATTGATTTGTTGATTGATTGAAATCAATTGAGCTATGACAACTTACACTAGTGAGGATGAGCCTTTCTATGCCGGAAACACATATTCTGTTTTGTATGCTGAGCTTCAGCCCAAGAGTGAAGTTTTATTTCTGAGATCTTCTATGCAAAGTCACAGCTTTCAGCAATTTTTTTTCCCTTTGTAAAACACATATTAAAATGGAATCAATAATAGAGCCTTACCTAATGTCTAGTGCCACTACTGGGAACTGCTGTTTTGTTTTTACTGTCTTTCAGAACAGGAAAAATCCTGTGTTTTAAATGAGTTTATCATAATGATATATATGGTTTTAATTACTCTGTATCTCTGCCAAGAACATTTAACTATTTTGTCATCCCCCCCTCACCTCCCCAAAATCTATGTACTATTCCATTTCATTTTAAAGATCTTAATTTAAGTTTTAGTTTGTCATCTAGCAACAAGAATGATTAAAGGTCTTGAGAACTTGACCTATGAAGGAAGGCTGAAAGAATTGGATTTGTTTAGTTTGGAAAAGAGAAGACTGAGAGGGGACATGAAAGCAGTTTTCAGGTATCTAAAAGGGCGTCATAAGGAGCAGGGAGAAAACTTCACCTTAGTCTCTAAGGATAGAACAAGAAGCAATGGGCTTAAACTGCAGCAAGGGAGGTTTAGGTTGGACATTAGGAAAAAGTTCCTAACTGTCAGGGTGGTTAAACACTGGAATAAACTGCCTAGGGAGGTTGTGGAATCTCCATCTCTGGAGATATTTAAGAGTAGGTTAGATAAATGTCTATCAGGGATGGTCTAGACAGTATTTGGTCCTGCCATGAGGGCAGGGGACTGGACTCGATGACCTCTCGAGGTCCCTTCCAGTCCTAGAATCTATGAATCTATGAATCTCTCTGAATGGGGAAAAATGAAGTAGAGGTAAATATTGATTTCTAACTTCACTCTAATAATTCTTCATTTCAGACAGCACAAACGCAGTAACGGCTGCTCAGAGCTTTGCAAAATGTTGGAAACTATTTTTAAAGTGTTCTAAATTTAAATAGGGTATTGGATGATCTCTAAAATCCCACCTTCCTCGCTGCACACACAAAGGGCTCAGAGAAGATGAAATATTATTTTAGCTAGCTTATGGTGTAGAATGTACATCAGTTTGTACTAATGCAGTTGTAACTAATGAAGGTAGAGACTTGCCACTCCATCAGGCTAGGACAAATTTTGCAGGCTAGCAGTTACACTACTCTCTTTGACATTGACAGTGAAATATAATCTTTGGTGCTATTTAGAACTGAGAGGTTGTAGATTCTCCCATAATAAATGATCATTAGGTAGGGAACAAAACACTTTGAATAATTTCTGCCTTTGTCTCTCATACTATGTATCATTTAGGATTATTGCTATATCTGACATGCTCTATTTGGATTATATATACAAAGTAGTGTACATGAGTGATTAAACTCAAGTACTGAAGGTGTATTCATGAGATATGAATGGATTGTCTCATTGAGTTTTCATAAAGAAATAATGATACCTTCCCACATGCCAGATTTTAAAATGTGGCCTATAAAAATTTCAATACACTTATTCTTTAGAAAAATACAGCTTCAAAAATACCAGCGGCTGTAGGTCCCCTATTTCTTATCTCCCTTTTCCCTGCTCCCGTTGTCATAAGCTACTATCCTATTTGTTGCTGGTTCATAAAAGAGTAATATATCTGTTGAGACAGTGAGATATAGAGATCACTTGATATGGATGTCAAGAGACGTATAGTGTAATTTTCACAGAACAGTCCTGATAGTTGTGAGTTTGAGTGTGTTTATGTATATGTGAGAATATTAAAAACTGTATTTAAGAATCATTAAAGTTAACAATACTTTATTACTGAAATACCGAGCATTGGCTATAAGTCTGTTATTAAAATAGATGGCCCCAAACAATAACCCCAAATCCTTACAACAATATAGACCTTTATGCTTTATGTATAAACCCATCCCTAACTATTAGGGGGTTGGTTGGAAACCTTTGCTGGTGTAGGTGTTCCCATAGCTGCCTAATCCAGGGTTTCTTGCAACTTCTTCTGAAGCAGCAGGTACTAGTCACTGTCAGAGACAGGATACAGAATTGGACAGACAGCTGGTCTGATCCAGTGTGGCTCTTCCTATTTTCCATTCCCATGCCTCTCTGAATTCTGGGATGCTTGAAATTCAAATCCAGAGTTTGCATTTGGGTATGAAATGTAAACCTAGGGTTAGTGGGACTTGAGTCAACTGACCCATGTTAGGAAACCCTGGACTTGGGCATCTACATTGCAACCATTTGTTAAGGCTTTTCTAACCCATGCTCAAACCTACGGGTCTGGCATCCACACTGCAGTGAACAGACCTGAGTCAAAGTAACCATATCCCAGAAGCCCTAATGCCAACCTCCCACCCTTGAAATGTGGCCGCTCTAGCCCTAGGAGTGTGGTGCACTGTGGGAAAACTTTACTGCCTGCCCTGCCCATTACCAGGCAGCAGCTAGCTTTGATTGATTGGTTTGCTATCCATTGCAAACCCAGGAGGCTCTCTAATAGCGTGCTTGCAGATTAGTGATCAGAAGATAATGGGTTAATGCTGACCTGAGCTGCTGCCACTGGCAAAGTGCGGATGGGTGGCTTCCATTTTCAATAGAGTGGATTACAGATTGTTGGGACGGAGGACTAAGGAAGTTGTCCCATGCAATTGTGGGATATTTCTGGCTGGCTCCCAGGACCCGAGTCAAGTGGAGCTGTGTGTTCACTGCAAAGCAATAGGGCTAGGACCCGGTTTCACTTCAGCTCAGACCCTCCTGAGATCCTGGGTCTGAGCTGTGGATTAGCGTAATTGCAGCATAGATGCAAGAGAGGTTAGGCCTGAGCCAGGGCTCAAGCATGGGCTTACACTACAGTGTAGACATACTCTTTGAATCCATCTAGCACTGCACCAATATCTCATGGAGCTCATAATCCACAGGATTTCCTTCATTTTTCAAACCTTATGACCATTATACTGTGCCATAAGACCAAGACTAGGGGGGACACTTTAGGGACCCTACCATCATATTCTCAAGAGTCTCAACTCATGGCCTTTTGTTTTTTGGCTTCTGTGTCTCTTTCCGAAGCTTTTTGGCTTTAACAAAAAGTTAGCAAACGTTTTATTTTCTACAGAATAAGTGGAATCTTTTCTCCTTGAGATTCATGCAACTTTACCTGACAAGACGTTAGAGGGTAAATATGTTTCTAATGAGGCTCCTTCACCAGCGCACTCTAGCTGATTTGAACTTCCTTCTCTCTCTCCTGGGAAGGACTGTGAGTTGTTGTGTACGCTACAGGGTATCTTTTCTTGGTATCTTACCCAAGCTTTATTTGCACGAGACTAGGGAAGACAGCCTACAACTAAAGAAAAGTTCCCACGTCAATACTGAGGCTTAACATTATGTTTATGCAGCCAGAGATCCTACTGTAAACTACACAGACAGCAGAAAAGGGCATCAGAGCAAATAAGAATTCCCTGCATGCTGGAAGGACAGTTGATAAAACAACCTATTACAACCAGTTAGAAGAATGGCTAGGTTTTCACAATGTATGGCATCCAGCTATGTAATATATTAGTAAGCACCCAGATGGCAGATTGTTTTGAGAGAAGGGACATAACTTTTATTAACTGCATAAGAACACAGCTCAGACTGAACTGACTGAGGCCTATGAAAATACATAATAAACACTAAGCTTGTTTAAAAGCTCAATACAGTGACTCCTTGTTTCATCAACTATCTTTTGGAGAAAAATAGTTTTTAAAATTATTTAATTCAGTAACTTATCACAGTATCTCCCCATCTTATACAGTAACTCCTCACTTAAAGTCGTCCCGCTTAATGTTGTTTCGTTGTTAATTTGCTAATCAATTAGGGAGCATACTCATTTAAAGTTGTGCAATGCTCCACTCTTACGTTGTTTGGCTGCCTGCTTTCTCCACAGCTGGCAGCCTCCCTATGGCCCCCCGTCCCCCAGCGCCTCCTGCCCGCCAGCAGACTCTGCGGATCAGAGCCTTCCTCCTCCTCCCTCCCACCCCAATCAGCTGGCTTGCGACGTTCTGGAGGCAGGAGGGAGGGGGAAGGAGCGAGGACTCGGCACACAGGCTCCCCCTCCCTCCCCTGCCTCCCGAACGCGGCAAGACAGCTGATTGCGCCGGGCAGGAGGGAGGAGGGAGGAGCGAGGACTCAGCGTGCCTCCCCCTCCCTCCCCTAGGCAGCAATCAGATGGCTTGCAGCGTTTAGAAGGGAGGGGAGGGAAGAGGGAGGAGCCAGGATGCAGCGAGCGAAGTAAAGGGGGAGGAAGTGGCGGGAGAAGAGGCGGGTCAAGGGTGGGGGCTTGGGGAAAGGAGTGGAATGGGCGGGCTGAAGGTTGAACTCCCTGCCTCTGGTGCTTGCAGAGTAGGGGAAGCTGCCCTGGAACCTAACCCCCCCCCATTTACATTAATTCTTTGGGGAAATTGGATTTGCTTAAAATCGTTTCACTTAAAGTCGCATTTTTCAGGAACATAATTGCAACGTTAAGTGAGGAGTTACTGTACATGGAAGCCCAAATGAGAATTTTTCATCAGAGATCTCATCTGCCATGATAGCTCAAGTGGAAAGAAACTTTGAACCACACAAGGAAGTTATCGCATATTATGACAGAACTGCATACAATGATATTCTTTAGGATAGACCAGATCTGGTATAAACATGAATCCTTACACATCAGTTGACTTCCAGGCCTGTTACTGAATTAGAAATCTATATAACATAACATTGTATTTGATGTACTAAAATCTGACAAGTATGACACCATAGCTGGTGGAGCCAACCAGTGTGTTAAAATAGCTACCTAGCCACCTTATAACTGTGTCCTGACATATGGCTTGTAGTACTGCCAGAGAAACTTTCTGCCATTTCTTAACCACCCCCAGCACTGACTTTAAGTCAGAAAGCTTTAATATTGCTGCAGCTGTCAGCCTGATATTTCTGGATGCAGTGAGGTCATTCTTCAGCATTCTCAACCTTGAGGCTTTCCAGGGGAGAAAGTATCTGATCTTTAGACCACTAATCAAATCGTGTACACTGCAGACTAGCTAGTAACCAGCACCTTTGCTTTTGTAACCTTGACTCTTCCTGACCAAAATAATGGCAACCCGCCAGAATTTGGAAATTACAATCTGCTTTGATTGCTAAATTTGAATTACTAACTTGCCTCTTGCTCCTTCATATATTAGATATTAACTCTTACTGTATGATATTTCATCTCTCTCTGTCTATCTCTGTTCCTATTCAGTCTTTGACTTCTCTGCTGAGATCTGCATTTGTGATGGTAGCTTTGTGATGTGGATAGCAAGAACTGGATGGAGCCAATCACTTCATAAAAATACCAAACTAGCAATGAATATTACTGTTATTGGGTAAAAAGTTGAACTGACTTAATAACAAAAATGTGGTTTAATCATGTTTGCATGAGTCACACTTTAATGTTTAACATTTAGGCATAAATGTTAATCGAATTACTTCTCGTCTGACCTTCCTTTTGTTCAATTTGTAACTATATGTGAATTTCTTTGTTTGAAATTTTACACAGATTTCTATTACTGGAGTGACATTAGCAGTATATGTACTTATGTCATATAATTATTTTGTGTAGCACTTTTCAATCTTTTAATAATGTAGCATTCATTCTAACAATGCAGAATCATTTACACTCCATTTGTGGAGTCTGCAATTTTAAGATTACTATTTCATCTCATTTATCCCCTATTCTCTAACTGAAAAAAAGTTGGAAGTCCACATCAGAAATTAACATATCCATGTTTCATGGTGCAACATGCACTTTTTATATCAAATAAATCCTTTTTGAAAAAACCTTTTCTTTCTATATTTCAGCACCTGCCCAGGGCATTTTGAAACATTCTTCAGATTCATTCTTTTACAGGTTGAAAACAAGTGGACTAAGCTTCATCTTGAATTGTAGTTTTGTAAATGCGCTACAAAACCTTGGATAATTGGGGTTAGTGTTTAAAATGGAAATATTAGTTTTGCCCACTTCCACCATTTGCAATAAAAAAAAAAAAAGGCCTGACTCTTTTCTCACACCAGAATGAATCTGGAGTAACTGCACTGACTATACAAAACTAATTTGAAGTGAGGGACAAATGAGGCTCAAAGGATTTCAGACTTCCACACAATCTTTGGGCTGATCCTAATAAGTTTATTCCAAAGAATTATTGCCACCAGACAGAATTTGTCTCACCTGTTTACAGGCTTCCAATGATACCCATAAAAAAGGATTCTACAATAGTGGCCCCAAACACCATCTCTTACAATAGTGCTTTGAAGTGTTCATTGTAGTACTCTCCTACTCTTGAATGTGAAATTTACAGTTGGTATGCCTCAATGGTGGATCTTTCTGGCTCAATTAACTTTTTTAAAGCACTCTTTCAAAGTCTCTAGTTATAAAAGAAAAGATTTATAGAAACATACTGCAGATACAGAATACATAAAAAGAAAAAAAACACTAAGTAGATTGGACTATACAAAAAAACAAAAGCCTGAACACATCTTTGCCCTGTCTTATTACAATTATATTTCTATGCTAAACTTCTTCAGAAACATACAATTATTAGGCAGCAGGCTAACCCTTCATGCACAACATTGCCATTACAAACCTCTGCTACAAAGCTGGTCTCTTCTCACCTTCCATTATGCAGCTACGTTCCACAATCTGGATTTTCGAAAATAAGCACAGCTCCAAATACAGTTTTCCTTCGGGTCAATTTGTCTATGTCAGCTGCCAAACCTGGGACCTGTACTTACTACTACTCTGCAGTGCTAAGCTTTCAATTATCATTAACAACCATTCACATGCAAAAGGCTTCTTTTGGTATGCTGTAGTATTTCAAAGGCTTGCAACAGGACCCTAGCAGACAAAGGTACATTTTGCATCAGAAGCGTGGAGTTGGTAAGGTGATGTTCTGATGCTTGTGAAAGCTGAAGCCTTTACTCAAAGATGTATGAAGATGGCAGTTCTAACTTGATGAAGAAGTCCTATGTGAAAAAAATCATAATTCTCAAAGAGACGATAAGCAAAACGAATATTTCCCTGCCTGGTAATTAAGCTACGTTCTGCCACAAAACATTTCACTAATACATGATTTAACTCTGTCATTTGCATTAGCCAAGTGAATAAATGTATTGAACACTGAATAAGCTGAGACCCAAGGAACAGGCATCAGTTTCTCATTATAAAATATGGGCCCAAAGCTGCAAGGTGCTCTACATCCTCAGCCACTATTGATGTCAGGATGCTCAGGACTTGGCAGGATTGGGAGCTGCATATTATGTGGTAAAGTGATGCCAAAGAGTTCAGGGGAATGAGAAATATTTAAACAATTTCATTTAAATGTTGTGCTATACCTGATAGTGGCTGCATCTCACCATATTGACTCTCAGCTTCCAATTATATCTAATTAGCATAATAATAAACAATTTTCTTTTGGGGTACATAATAAAATTTGCTGTTAGTTTGCTGCCGTCCTTCCCTAAATTGGGCCTGGTGCACAAGACTGGGACAACTAAAGAACACTCTGGTCATGCAAGGTTTGTAAACAGAATGTTAAAAGTATGAATTTATATCAGGAATGTTTTACATTTAGGCCTAGACCCTTTAATATGATCTGTCTCACTGGAACGTTAAATACCCATGCAGAGTTCAATGAAATCACCCAGGTGGAACAGATTGAAAAATTACAGTGTTAATAAAGTCAGGCTCTGTTAAGATAACTTTTTGTGTGTAACTTCCTATGTTTTTTCAAAAAATCAAATGGAAAAACCTATATTCCATCATGTTGAATCACTCCGATGGATTATCAGTACTGCACAGACCTTTGCCACTTGATTTAAGAGAGTAACTGATAGGAGTAGCAGGTTGTCATCCTCTATATGGATCAGCACTAGAAGGGGATGTGAGACTTTGTCAGTCAGTTTCACAGCAGAAGAATGGGGAGACTCAGGAACCTTCTTCCCCATTCTCATCAATCTGTCCATGTTCCAATCCTGTTGATTCCCCATCCCACCTTCTTGAAGCAGTCTCATTCTCCACACCTAGCCATTCCCAGTCTCTATTTTTCAGGCTTCTAATACCAGTCTTCTTGCCCAGCAAGTTCTAGTCTCACCCAGTGTATCTCCCAGTCTCAGTCTCCTTACCATGTCCATTCCCAGTTGCCCTCAACTGCCCAGCTCCATGCCCCATCTCCTTGCTCAGCCAGTCCCAATTCTTCCTTTCCAGGTCTCAGTCTGCCCTCCCACCAATTTGCTGCCACTTCCATTCCTCCAATCTCTCCCTCCATTCCTAGTACCTTGGTTTAGCCAGTCTTAGTCTGCCCTCTGACTCCCAATCCCCTTGCCCATATAGACCCCACATCCCAACTCCCAGTTTCCCTCTCCCCCCTCCGGGCTAGCCTCCAATCCCAATTTTCACCACCACCCCTAGGCACCTTGTCCAAATCTACTACTCCCATCCCCCAGCAGATCCAGCTCTTGCACCCTCTGTATTTAAAATGGGCAGATTCCTCTCCCAGTATACCTTGCCCATCAGGGAGATCATTAAAAGCAAAGCAAAAACAGGCTCCCTGCTCCTAGTTCTGGTGGCCAGATCCAGAATGCCCTGCAGCAGAGCTGTAATTGCAGGGAAACTCCTGCTCATCCCAGGAGTGGAGCATGCCCAGAATAGACAGAATTTTGGGTGAATTTAGCTGCTAAAATTTAAGAATTCTCTACTGAGCAATTTCAGTTTTTCAAAGACCTGTGTTGGGAAGTGTTGGGCAACCTTAACATATATACACACAATATATATATATGAAACTCTGTTCTATTTTGTAAATGTCTTCAATGCTGGAGTTCTTAATAGAAGTGTCCTGAAATGTGTCATTATCAGAATACGCAAAACATTCTAATGCACTCTGTTAAATCAATCAGGAAAAAGAATGGATAGAAAATGTTCTAACATGCAAATTTAAACATGAATAGCTTGTAAATGTGGAACTTATTTTCTTTTAACTTGGTTTTTTTTCTTTCTTCACTGAGAATGATTAAACAAGCCAATTTTGATATTTCAAATTTCACAGGTTTTGTGTAACATATTTCAGTTGGAACATATGCAAAAAGTGTATTCCCCCTCCCCCCACACACACACATTCAAACAACTTGAATGCCATTAAGGCTCACTTCATCAGATTCACTTTTAGGCTGAGACCAAGGATGGAAAATGTTAGCCAAGCAGGAGATTGTTTTTACAATACTATGAGCCATAGTGGCTCTAAACACGATTGGTTCAATATTGACTCAGAATGAAGAATACCATGTACTAGATGGCACCATGACTTCATGCAGCATCTCGATTTTCCTCAGAGTTCCAAGCATTGACCTAGCTCAATCTTCTTTAGTTTGAGACCTGGCAATATCACAGCTTGAAGTGGTACAGCCAGGGCCAGCTCCAGGGTTTTGGCCACCCCAAGCAGCCAAACAAACAAACAAAAAAAACAGCAGGAGTGAGGGACCGTCCACCGAATTGCTGCCGAACAGCTGGATGTGCCACCCCTCTCCGAAGTGGCCGCCCCAAGCACCTGCTTGGTAAGCTGGTACCTGGAGCCGGCCCGGGGTACAGCTCTGAAGCAAAAAGGAAAAGGTCTGGCACAAATGGGATTTACACTTTTTTCTGTGCAGACTATGAAAGGACCAAGCTGCCCCTGTGAAGGAAGCCCTTCTGATCCTGTGTAAATCTCTGCATAAATGTCTGGGGAAGATCCCCAGCTGGTGCAAATGGTCACAGCTCCATCAGCTGAGGAGCTGCCCCTGCTCTTTTTTCTAATATTGCAAAGTGGTAGAAACATGTGAAGCCAGGTTCTTGACTGTCAGCCTACGAAAACCATTTCCTCACAGCTGATTAACTGAGCTAAGTTCACAAATTGTGATGAGCAGTTTCCAGCAGCTGAACTGTATGATAAAGGATGGAATTAAACATAGAGATCTGAATATGTTGGACTAGATTCTCTGGTCCACACCACCTTTTTGCACTATTCAGGCAGTGCAAAGTGGCTGCATTCTGGCCAGATGTGAGCAATGGAGAATTCCCCTTGTGAAGAGTAACTCTCTACAGATATAAAGTTGGCAGACACAGCATAGTTGCTCCTCAACTTCTCTAATTTGTGCTAGGGTTGCATGGTGCAGGATCAGGGAGATGCATTTGGCTCCCACATGCTATCTCCCCCATACCAAAGGTAGCTCTGGCACAGGGGAGAATTCAGCCGAATCTATTTAAAAGCCTAGAGAAATAAGAACTGAGAGAAATTAGGATGTTCTGTCCCATGGAAATTTTGACATTTAACATTTGGCTTTGGCCCAAATTGGGACAAAAAGTTGAAAGTTTGAATTTTTTTGCAGAATGAAAATTCCAAAAATGTTACTTTCAAAATGACAAAATGTTCCCTACAGAGAATTTCGATTGTGTGGAAACTGCATTTTCCACTGTAAAATCATTCTGCAGGAAAATTTGCAACCACTTCTATTCAAAACATTAAGTGTAAGACAACAGTTTTCCATCCCATTTACATCAAAACAATGTTATTTTGGAGCTAAAAAGACACATCCAATCAGTCTGCCTTATATTTAGTTCACTGCAAGTGTACAGGAGTTAGAAAAGAAATGCAGCTCTTTGTGGATGTAAGGGTCAACTCTCACAGATCAAAATGCAAGACTGAGGCCATAGTCTCTCTTCATCTATATGATGGAGAGGTAGCATGAACCAGAGGATAAGGCACTGGCCTGGGAGTCAGGAGACCTGCATTCAATTCCTGGCTCTGATAAGTAATCAGACATTTTTGAGAGGGAGGGATAGTTCAGTGATTTGAGCATTGGCCTACTAAACCCAGGGTTGTGAGCTCAATCCCTGAGGTGGTTCATTTAGGGATCTGGAGCAAAAATTTGTCTAGGGATTGGTCATGCTTTGAGCAGGGGGTTGGACTAGATGACCTCCTGAGGTCCCTTCCAACCCTGATATTCTATGATGTCAATAGGAATCTTGTTGGGCTCCAATACATTACAATCCCAAATGTTTTCCCAGAGTTAACAGAAAATGTGCCCATCAACTTACTATGGGTAGATAACACCAAGTAACTATTTTGCTATCAACACTTGCAAAAAAGAGAGTCGGAGGGATACACCACCAGGAACTGTACAATGCTGATAAAGATCTGACACAATAGAGATTGTGCTGGCACAGGATAAAGTAGATTTTGAACATGGAGCCGAGTTCTGAAATAGTCACAGCAAGTCAACTGAATGACTGCAGATGTTGGTAACAAATGAGTCTCGTTAATTTGGCTATCTAAAAGATAATGACTCAACTTATTATAGGGAAAGAAGAAGAAAGCAGCAGTCTGTAAACAAAGCTAAAATAATGAGATTGCTCTAATGTCAACTCATTGGAGACCTATTACAAGTAGTAAAGTTTCTGAAGCAAGCAGCTACGTTGCATGTTTCAATGTAGTCTAGAAAGGGGCAATGGTAAAATACTATCTCAAAATTTTCAGAAATTGCCAATTTGGCTTATTATATTTGACAGCTGTGTTTCATGGCCTTTTTTACATGGAGACCAAAAAGAAACCTGCAGGGTATATGGTGTGAGTGTGTTTTTGTTTTATTTTGCTTTTTGTCATAAGCCACCTAAATCCCATAACTCTTTGTGACCGGAAAGGACTGAAGTACTGCAGTCTTGGAAAGAACCCATGGGTCATTTTGGGGTGCTATGAGAGGATGCTGGGGCTTATGGGTGCTGGTGGGGAGAGTTATGGAGGGGCTCAGTAAGGAGTTATATGGCAGGAACCCTGGAACCCTGCCTTGGGACCATTTAAATGCCTGGTATATGGCTGGTTTCCAGCATAGTTAAAAGGATAAAATGAATGGTTCTCAGAGGTAAAAGACCTGGGATTTTACTGATGGGCCTTGTGCTCATTGTGGAGACCTTGTGGCCCTTGCAGGCCCAGGTCCACACCCTTCTTCACCCTCTGTCCGCCTTGCAATGGGGAGGGTGATAGGAGCACAGCAAGCTAAGGAGAGCCTCCTCCGAGTTAGAGGTTACATGGTTGCACTGGAGTCAATTAAAAGCCTGGAAAAGGATAGTCTGGGTGATGGGGGGATAGCAGTTAAAGGTGCTAAAAGCTGTGGACTGTCACTTAAAATCCATCTATGTGTCTGTCCTCATTTTGCCACTGTGTCCAGATCAATTTCCAGACTTCAATGAAACTATAAAACTTTACACAAGCTAAGGATTTGCTGCCCCAGCCCGTTAAGGGACTAGTCTTGCAGTCCTTACAACTATAACTCACACTGAAGTAACTGAGATACTCTTGGTAAACCAAACAATATACGATGAATGGTTATTGCCACCTGTTGAATACAGGCGTTAATGAATTCAGAGAGCTGTGTAAAATTAACTTATTGCAACTTTATAGCATTACTGTAAAAAACTAGCTGCCTGCCATTAGGAAACAATTTAGAGGGATTTAGGAGCACAAGTCCCACTGAAAGGCATAAGGATTTGTGCTCCTAAATCCATTAGGTGCTTTTTGAAAATGTCTCCATTACTGTGCAACTGTATGAATATATATATATATATTTGGCTGGTTACAAATTAAAAATGTATATAACATGAGTTCTGTGAAATAATTACAGAAACAAGAATTGTAAACATGTTGGACAGAATTAACAACCATATAATGAAGATTTTTTGTAAAAAAAAATAAAAAATGAATAGGCCTGAAAGATATAGCTGAATGAGTACAGACTGTACTTTATACCTTCCTGTCACCTATTTTAAATGCAATCTAAAATTGAGGCAGTTAACTTTTCTACACAGTATGCTAATACTATATCATAATCCAGAACTACAGCAGGATTAACGATGGAGTAAGCAATGCACATGTAGTACATTTTAGAAATGTCAGTCTAAAGTATAAAACCTGCTTTTCTTTACTGCACAAATACTTGGTTTATGGATAATATGATTTTATAGAGATGCAAAGCACATAGAAATATGACAGACAAAAGGAAATAACAAACCATGCTTTCATTTGATAATTTCTTTGGATTTACAATCCAAAACAAATGTTCAACAGAAACATTTTTTGGTTCAAATTCAGTTTTTGAAAACCTTTATTCTTCATTACAACCTACTTCTTCAATTTGATTTTAAAAAGAATTAGCAACTTATTGTTGTAGAGTACTTTGAAATTTCATATACTTATTATGGAAAATAAAGTCTGCCTGGGGCAGACTGTGTGACAAAGTGCTTGCTTTTCATCTCTGAAACTGCTATTCCAATCCAGCCCAGACTGCAGTGATCAAAACATCTTTCAAATCTGATCACTTGTAAAGGACACCAAAATTAATAAATAAATTCATTGGGTCTGTATCTAAGGAAGATGAAATGCATACCACAAAAGTAATTCAATAGTCAAAGATCTGCCCTGTTAAACTCTAAGACTGGAAGTAGAGGATAGAATATGAAATATTTTAGGTACTAATAAAAATTAGAGGACAGGCTCTGAGCCCCCAAAGCAGGGGGGGGAAAAAAAAACCTGCGGGGCGGCTGGAGCCAGGGTGCAGGGGGACTCCCTGCACTACAGACATGCCCCGGCTAGCAGGGGGGACGGGGAGGAGGAGGGAGCGGGGGGAGAGAGAGAAAGGGGGCAGCCAAGCAGGGCCGGCTCCAGGGTTTTGGCCGCCCCAAGCAGCCAAAAAAAAAAAAAAAAAGCCGCGATCGCGATCTGCGGCGGCAATTCTGCGGGAGGTCCTTTGCTCCCAGTGGGAGCGAGGGACTGTCCGCTGAATTGCTGCCGAATACCTGGACATGCCGCCCCTCTCCAGAGCCGCCGCCCAAGCACCTGCTTGCCAGGCTGTTGCCTGGAGCCGGCCCTGCGGCCAGGGCTTCAGCGGGGCGCTCGCCACGCGGGCCCGACTGCTGCGCTGCCTGCCGGGAGGGCTCTGCGCCGCTCCGGTCAGCATGGAGGGAAGGACGCGGGCTGCCCCGCTGGGCTTGCTACAGACCTGGGGCAGGCACAGCTGGCCATGCCGCCCTAGTATTGGGCGGAATGCTGCCCCATAGAATCTGCCACCCCAAGCACAAAATTGCTCGGCTGGTGCCTTGAGCCGTCCCTGAAGAGGAATTCTAGCCCTCTCTTTCATCAACAGAGGTCATCCATTAATATCCCTACAATCCAATAACCTGATTCTGCAACTCTTAATCACGTCTAATGTTTGCTCCCACAAGTAATTTCCTTCCTTCCATAGGACACTAGTAAAATATAATATTTATATAGAAGCCTTCAAATTTTTGTTCATCTGTTATTTCATTTTTCTATTCAGCTTAGAAATATTTTATGTAATTTCCCTTTTCCATTCTACCCAAGTCCTTTGGTCAAGGAGAATCTAAGAAAGAATTATTCACCAAAGAGAGTTCATGTCATAGCCAGTGTTCTATTGAGTGAAATAATTTTCTAATTTGAAATAAAAAAGGACTACTCATTAGGTAAACTAAGCAAATCCATTCCTTCTTAAAGATTGCATTTTTATTGAAATATACTTTTCTCTTCCAGTTTTCATGTTGTGCTTGCTGGTGACATGTTGGTAGAGCTTTTTAAAAATATATTTTACACTTCCAGATCATTATTTTCAGTGAAAAGGGATAACCTAAGTTTATTCCAAAAAAATCACAATATTTGAGGCTACAAATACATAGTTAATCTTAGACTATATTAATAATTATTTATGCCATTCCAAGTGAAATATGTTACTAAATAATATATGGACAATAACTATAACGATTGCAGAAATAGATATTTGATCTATAAGTGCATTCTCCTTTCAAAACCTGAATTACTTTAATGTAATAAGCCTACATTTAACACCAAAGGGAGAAGGATATATTTTTATGAATATGTATTGCATAGTTGTTTCTCTTCTGTTACTTATTATATAATAAGTCCCATGTGTTATTCCTACCACAGAGAATCTCTGATGAGCTTTGAATTTACTTCTCCTAAATTATAGTCTCATTTATTATGAACTAACCTCAGAACAAATTTTCTTCTTATGTTCAAGAACAAAATTTCTTGTACTGAAGGTCAAAATAAGTAGTGAAGTCAGAATGAAAAACAAAATGCTTTGAAGCATGCAATGCCATAATAATGGCTCAATACCTATTTTTTTAGTTCTGTGAAGAGTATTAATTTCAATAACATTCTTCCACAGGTACAAAAAATATTCAGTACTTTTTGATGTATAATTCAGGTAATCCTACTACATCTCCTGCTGATTACAAAACTAATAAGTAGCAGCTTTACAATACTTAAGTAGGTTGTATAGTATTGTAACCACAAAAATGGTAAAGACCAAGTCAAAGTTGGTGCAGGTGGAGGAAAGATTGACTTTAAAATCCTTGCAATATACAAAATACACAAAATAACAGACACTTCAACATTATATGTATATGTACTAAAATAATGAGACACCGGTTTATGTTGAGTAGAATGCTGGCAGATATAAAAAAATTCTATAATACGTGTATGGGTTTATTTTTCCTGCGGACATATAGTGCATTAAACCCTTAGGTTAGATACAAATAGCAACTTTAAATCTATCCTAATGCTAATGAAAGCTATAGAATTGCAGCATTGTTGTCATTAAAATAGCTTTAGTCACTCAACAACAGAAGTTGCTGTTTTACAAGCCATTTTATTTCACTGATGTCATAAGACCACTGGAAACAGTTCTATTACCACAGTAAGAATTTGTTTTGTACAAAGCCTTATACATTGCCTAAGGGTTTGGGGCACCCACATTCCAACGTTAAAGTTAACAAGAAATGGGTCCCCAAATCCCTTAGGAGACTTTGCCAACCTCAACCTGAATTTCCTAAACCTGTACTTTGAGGTAAATGGAATGTTTGTTTTTCCTAATTCACAAAAAGAGTCCTACAGAAATGTGATACATTGCTATATACGCAGCCGGGTCAGGTATACAATGCTATACAACAGCCGATCAGGAAGAACAATGGATAATAAAGTGTTTTCTCCTTCTTCTTGGCATATATGAGGGAATATTGATAGGATCATGAAAAAGTAAGACATAGCAAGATATAATGAAATGATAAAGCAAATTCCATAGTCTTCAGATGAGTAAGTTTATTTGCTTTGGGCTTTTCTGAATTTGGAAGGCAACACAGAGTTTGACTGAATAAAACTCAGTATACAAATGATCCATGTGACATGACCTCAGCTCACAGCCATGGGCAACTAGTCTAAAATAAAGCTCTTGCACAGAGACAAAAAAGATAAAAAGGAAGAAAGTCAATAATACACTTTGATTGGATTTTCTGGTTCTGAAGTACCAATCCACACTGTTACCATCATCATGCAGTACTGTGGAAAAAAACACCATTTTCTGAAAAATAATGTGATGCCCATGGGAGCCATCAAATGGAGAAAACCATTAGTACATTTCACCACCACCACCAAAAACACGTTCTCCTTTCCTCTCTGGTAAACAAAGTATTCAAAAATTAAACCACACAAGTCATGCCACAGGAATGATTTTCCTTTCACTTATGACAGGAAACAGATAAATGAAAGTGAATCGGCCCCATAGAACTTCAGTTATGTATAGATCTTGATCCACTAGACAAAGCATTTGCAGTAACAGCACAAGGAAACAACAGCTCATTGATATTATTTAGTGTTTGGCTTTCTTTTCTCCACCAATCAAATCACAGTCTTGTCAAACAGGGAGAAAAATGTTATCCTCGCTTTACTTTTGCAGTTAATTTCTGGGACTGATAATGGTTTAGCGATATTTTAAATTAGTCCTCCAGGAACATTTTAAAAGACTAAATTTGTTAAAAGCCTTGAAGTCTTGAATGTTAACCTTTTTGGTGCTCTGCAGATATCCAGAAATTTTGTATTTGTATGGCTCCCACGTCAATCAACAGTAAAAATACCAATGAAGTCAATAGGAACAGTTAGGACAATACTGAGCACTTTTGAAAATCTCACCCATTATGTGCTTGCAGATGACTGATATCTCATACAATACCTAATGAAGGAACTTGATTATTGTGTGCATCAAATCTGGTACTCACGGAATTAAAATGGAACATGTTTGTTTTGTTTTTTTCTTCTTAAGATTTTGTGAAAAAAAGCTGGATTAACTGTAAAGCTAAATTAATTGTCTGGGATTTTCTAATGCAAAATTTCCACATTTCTTAATGCATGTCTTTTAAACAGTAAAGTTCAACTAATTAAGATGCAGCTTCAGTTAACTGAAATATCTCAAGGTCATCTTCTCCCCCCACCCCCCATGTTCTTTCCCTGTTAACTGATGGGTGAAAGATCTCAGGGTTTAAACCAAACAGCATGCCAAACAGCTTCAAAGTGAAATACGGGGGGATGCTATTACATTTCATATTTCCAAACATAGTGACAACCTTCTCTCTGGCCTGGCAGAAAACCACCACATATATTATAGAGAGAGAAACATTTATGAGAAGTAGAAAATCATGTTCAGCACATTTCACATCAATTATAGCTTCCCATGCCCCCCTGCTAGTACACTACTTTCGGGTAATTCCTTGAGGCAGTATATTACAGGGATAAAATAGAAGTGCAGAAATCATTTCCTAAGGAGCATCTTTCTAGCCTTGATACACATGTAACTACCATTAGAATAATGTAGAGAATGGGCCACTAATCCGCAAAAGGACATTATTTTTGCATGTTTTAATGAGGTTTATAAAGAGAGACAACTCTTAGAGTGATGCCTTTGCTTTCAAATTAACTCTGACATTGCTAGACTGATTTTTTTGATGTAATGGGTTAGTGCAAAATTTATTTCAATTAAAGTGGGCGAACACAACCTGCCCAGTATCAAACAATTACACTTCAACTTGTTTAATTAAAAAAAAGTTGGATCATCAAGTATGTATTTGTTTTTAAAGAGGCCTTTCCTAATTTTAATAATTTTGCATGATAGCAGAGAAAAGATTTTTGTAGCTTTGCTGCTATCAAATCTGTAGAGATAAAGTTCAAAGACACCTGAACCACTGAAATATATCTCTTTTTAATACAATTAATCTTTAAAAGTTTTCAAAGCAGCATAGCTTAAGAGTAACTGCTCTTTTGCACATATCTCTTCCTACCTATTATATCTGATACAGGACGAAGAAATTAAATATCTGCTGTGATACAAGTAAAACTAGATAATTAAACCCCCTGTGCTGTATGAAAGGAATTTGTGACATAATGTAAGGAAATGAGTCTTCTAACTCATTTGAGGGTATTTTCCCACTAGTAAAAATCAATTGTATGTTTTCCATTACACATTACACACATACACACACATCTGCATACTACCACTGAATATGAACAGACAGTCCTTATCTACAAAAAGAAGAACAGGAGTACTTGTGGCACCTTAGAGACTAACAAATTTATTAGAGCATAAGCTTTCATGGACTACAGCCCACTTCTTCGGATGCATATAGAATGGAACATATATTGAGGAGATATATATACACACATACAGAGAGCATAAACAGGTGGGAGTTGTTTTATGCTCTCTGTATGTGTGTATATATATCTCCTCAATATATGTTCCATTCTATATGCATCCGAAGAAGTGGGCTGTAGTCCACGAAAGCTTATGCTCTAATAAATTTGTTAGTCTCTAAGGTGCCACAAGTACTCCTGTTCTTCTTTTTTGCGGATACAGACTAACACGGCTGCTACTCTGAAACCAGTCCTTATCTAGTTCTCTGATTCAGGCAAAACTTGTTACTTTATTGGGAGTTTGTTTGGAGAAAGGACTACAGGATTTGGACCTGAGGTGTAAATTGTACAGTTCTAAATCAGACAGGATCAAATTCTGCCTCCAGTCACCCATGTAGTCAGAGGAGTTGCATGGAAATACCTGATGGCAACTTTGGCCCAAATTCCGCAAATGCAGATGAATTTTCAAAGGATCTCCTTTGAGTGCTCTGGTCACTTATTGGGCACTCAGGTGGTAAGGGTAATTTTCAAAGGAGAAAGAGGGCAGTGCTTGCTCATTGAAGATATGCATCCGGTAATGAGTGGATATGAATTCAACAGTCTTTTCATGAGTCGCCTGTGGCCTGCTGGGACAGTACAATGACTTCATCAGCACACGAATAGAAAGAAAAACCTCAAATAAATGGGAAGAGTGAGTGAGACAATAGTTTTTAAAAGTGATGTTAAAGCACCTTTTCCTGTTTTGTGTTTCAGTTATGGCATGGCAATATTCAATGTTTCATATAATCTATGGGAAGTAAATACTCCCGTAATTTACCTGCAATTTACCAGGTAAGGTGTTAACTCCTGAAAATGAATTCCTAGGTTTGGTGCAAGTATCAGCTTAAGAGTAAATTTAGTGTCATGGTCAGAGCAAGAAGGAGACAAAGCAGAAACAAGCAGATCATATAAAAGAGATTTGCAGCCCTGTTCCATTCCATTCTGCTTGTGGAATAGATAGTTCTTATTTATTCGTTTAGTTTGATTAGAATAGAAGACTGCAGAATCCCAAGGACTGGTTTCTAGTGTAAACAGATTTTAATACCTTGGTCTCTACTTTGTATATTCTTCCAATTTTCCTTAAGATGTACACAGTTCTGTAAGATAAGCCTACACAAGTATCTCTTATGCTTTTAAGCTGTACATAATTTTACAAGAAAGACTGTGTCATTTCAGACATAAGAAGATTTTCATTTCCAAGAAACTTGTCAAAACATGATTTTTGGGTTGGTCAGTTTCCGTCTCCTTCTTTCCCCTATACAGTTCTGTCACTGTATACAGTGACACTGTCAGTGACACTGTCTCTGTCAAGGAATGCATAAAGGCTAAATAAGGGAGTGTCAGGTTTTCCATTCAGGGAACAATAGAGAGGATACCTTTATTGTGCCGTGTATGTTGTAGAGGGATTTGGTGAGAATTTTCTCTATTATTTATTGTTTTCTTGTTTCATTCATAGTCATCTGTTAGTCTGGTAACACTTCTGCTTTTCTATTTAATACTTATTAAATTAAAAGGGTTACAGTACAAATAAATATCAGTCATGTTACTGTTGAAAATGTGCTTTTTAACACCCATATTTCTGGGTTTTCAATAAAATGCTCCCAAACCTCATTTTGAATTCAAACATTCTAAAGCTACTGCAGTATCAATATGAGTCTATGGCCTACGGAGTGAGTCTGGAGAGAGAGAGAGAGAGAGAGAGAGATATTACTAAGGCACACTAAGGCATGGGGCTGAGGATTGGGTTTCCCACCTGCTGATAACTGCCCTCTTTTTCTGGTGGACTGTATTTTTGTTCATAGCTAAGTATTGGTAGAGTTTCTTGATTTTAAGCATTAACTTCTGGTCAACTGCATTTGGTATTACTTTTTATTCACTTACAGATGTGTACTCAATGCAGTAAGTGCATTTTCAGACCAAAAATATATAAATTAATTTCATTGGTTGATATTGACTTAAAAATGTATGTGCACATATGTGTGGAAAGGACCACTGAAACACATCAACCTGATTGAGTCAATGTGCAAATTCTGGCTGGGGATACAAAAGAACATAAGAATGGCCATACTGGGTCAGACCAAAGGTCCATCTAGCCCAGTATCTTGTCTTCCAACAGTGGCCAGGTGCCACCAGAGCCAGGTTCCCCAGAGGGAATGAGCAGAACAGGTAATCATCAAGTGATCCATTACTTGTCGCTCATTCCCAGCTTCTGGCAAACAGAGGCTAGGAACACCATTCCTGCCCATCCTGGCTAATAGCCATTGATGGTTCTATCCTCCATGAATTTATCTAGTTCTTTTTTGAATCCCGTTATGGTCTTGGCCTTCACAACATCCTCTGGCAAGGAGTTACACAGGTCGACTGTGTGTTGTGTGAAGAAATACTTCCTTTTATTTGTTTTAAATCTGCTGCCTATTCATTTCATTTGGTGACCCCTAGTTCTTGTGTTATGAGAAGAAGTAAATAATGCTTCCTTATTTACTTTCTCCACACCAGTCATGATTTTATACACTTCTATCATATCCCCTCTGTGGTGGGGCGATTACCCCACACCTAGAGAGACTGGGCTGCGGCAGGCCTAGGCGCCTGCGTAGACATGCGGCCAATCAGGAGAGGGCTTACTGGGAGCCAATAAGAAGGCAGATTGGAGCCAGCCAATCAGGGCCCGGCTTAGCCATATAAAAGGCTGCCCAGAGCTGGAGCAGTCAGTCGGTCCCAGGCCTTCAGAGGGGAAGGTCTGTCTCCAGAGCTGGGAGGCCAGCACCACGACAGCGCAGTGCAGGCCAGCCTGAGAGAGTGGGAGAAGGCCCTACTCCATAGCCTGCTAGGCGGCAGGCCTGGGAGGAGGAGGCCTAGTGTAGTGAAGGGCTGTTGGGGAAGCGGTCCAGAGGGATAGTCAGAGGAGGAAGGAGAAGGAAGACAGTGAGACTGTCACACGAGGGCCTCTGGACCGGGACTCAGAGTAGTGGGCGGGCCTGAGTCCCCCCTCCCCCCTTTTTCCCCCTTTGTTTGCTGTGCTACCCCACGCACAGCCACGGGCCGCAGGGAGCGGCCGGTCAGAACCACATCAGATCCTAGAGGGTGAGGATTGGACTTGAAGGTGTGGGGCTGTTGTTTACCCCCCCCCCCCGGAAGGGGGTGTGATTGGACAAAGGGACACTGTCGGAGGGCAGTGCTCCGGAAGAGGATGCCGACGTCGGGAGCAACGCAAGTCCGTGCACCCCACAGAGGCGAGACGACAGGCGGAACGCCACCCAAAGAGGGCGCTCTACTGGCGCAAAACTAATTCCCCGAAGCGGCCAGGAGGAGGCGCCACAGCAGTGACCTACCGACCCTGTCACACGTGGTGGAGAATGCGGGCATAGCGGTCCGCCCCGATACGAGGGGCCAGCGCCAAGACTGCGGACTATTGCCCAGAGCAGTGTCTTGCGCAGACAGACGGTCGACCCAGATCGTGGGTACAGACCCGGACCCACCAAAGGGGTCCAGAGTGAGGGGATTGAACTGGGAGTAACCCGCTGAACCCCAACATGGAGGCTGAGAAGTTATTAAAATGGCTGCTAGAGAAGCAGCAAGAGCAGTCGGCCCAGCAGCACCAGCAGCAGATGCAAATGCTGCAGCAGATGACCACTCAGCAGCAGCTGATGATGACTCAGCACCAAGAGAATCAGCAGCAGCTCCTCCGAGAGTTGTCCACCCAGCAGCGGGTGCAGCAGGAACATTTGGTGCAACAGATGGCCGCACTGTTACGGCCGGCAGGAGGCACCCCTGCCGCCCCCATGGGAACCGGACTGGGGGATACCCCAGGGGCCCTACCGATACGCCTCACCAAGATGGGGCCCGAGGATGACCCAGAGGCCTATCTGGTCACATTTGAGCGGGTGGCGACTGCTGCCCGGTGGCCCTCAGAACATTGGGCCACGTTACTAGCCCCTTATTTGACGGGGCAGGCTCAGGCCGCATATCGGAGCCTCGACCCCCGGGAAGCACTCGAGTACGCCCGAGTCAAGGTGGCCATCCTAGACCATACCGGCATTAGCCCAGAGACCTACCGACAGCGTCTCCGTAAAGAACAATATCCTCCGGGGGCCCAACCCCGCGCCGTGGCCCAACGCATCCGGGACCACTGCTGGAGATGGTTGGACCCAGAGGGCCTGACGGGACCCCAGGTGGCGGAGCTGGTAGCCTTAGAGCAGTTCACCCAGATCCTACCCCCGGGAGGGAGGGCCTGGGTGCGACGGCATCGACCGGCCACCCTCTCCGCAGCAGTGGCCTTAATGGAGGACTACTTATCCGCCGAGGGGGCAGAGGCACCACCCCGAGCAGCCGAGAGCCTTGGTCGCAAGGGCGGCGCAGAGAAGGGGAACCCTCGTGGGACGGGAGCCTCTGGACCACTGGCAGGCAACAGCCATCGGCACCCGAGACCTCCCAACCCTGAACCCCGACCCAAGTTATTGCCAGTGGCGACTCGAAAGGAGCAACAGCCCCCGGAGCGAACAGGCCTCCCCGGAGGAGGCCCAAGCCCGGCCGAAACCCGAGAGAGGTGCTGGGGCTGCGGTCAAGAGGGACATTTCCGGCGAGATTGCCCTTTTATGGACTGCAGCTACGGGCAGGCCTGGATGGCCGGACAACGGGCACGGCAGAAAGGGGTAAGAAAATTGATAGTCCCGGTCCAGGTTGAAGGGAACCCCACCAATGCCCTCGTAGATTCGGGGTGTAGTCAGACCCTCATACGAGAGGGGCTGGTCCCAAACCTCAATCTTTCAGGGCCCCCGATCTACCTGCATTGTGTGCATGGAGACATCCGCCAGTATCCCACAGCCTGGGTCAAGATGGGAGTAGGCGGCCGAGAGGAGGGTCTCCGAGTAGGAGTGGCCCCTAGGCTGGCCTACCCGGTGGTGTTGGGACGAGATTGGCCCGGCTTCGGAGAGGTCCTCCTAAGATATCAGCCACCCAAGCCCCGACCAGACAGGACTATAGCACCGGGAACGGGGCTGCTTGGGAGCAGACTATGGGATGACCCTGGCGAGGGGACCTCCTCGACGGCGGAGACCCCTGCGAGTTGTCCGGGAGACAGACCCCGTTCGGTGGAGGACGCCCGGGTAGAGTTAGAGCGCGACGGGGACTTCTTACGTGAGCAACGGGAAGACCCAACCCTAAGCCGAGCCTGGGAACAAGCCACCAACCCTTTTGTTGAGGGGGACGGGACGGGACGGACTCCGCAGGGCCCCCGCTTTGAGGTATGGCAGGACCGCCTGTACCGAATAGCGCAGGAACCCCAGACCCGAGAGACGTTCCGCCAGCTGTTGGTCCCCCGGAGACTGCGAGCCGGCCTCCTCCACTTAGCCCACTCAAACCCTTGGGCCGGACACCTGGGACGCGAGAAGACCCTACAGAGGGTGGCCCGCCGGTTTTTCTGGCCAGGCATCCACCGGGAAGTGGCAGACTTTTGCGCCTCGTGCCCAGAATGCCAGCGAGCCGGACTGAAAGGGGTAGCTCCTGCACCCCTGGTACCCATGCCAGTCGTGGGGGTACCCTTTGAACGGATCGGGATGGACCTCGTCGGCCCCCTTGAGCGAAGCAAGACAGGGAACCACTTTATACTAGTAGTCGTGGACTACGCAACACGCTACCCCGAAGCCGTTCCCCTAAAGACAGCGACAGCACCGACCATTGCGGGTGAACTGGTAAAGATTTTCGCCCGGGTTGGGATACCTGGGGAAATATTGACGGACCAGGGCACCAATGTGTCCTCCAAGTTAATAGCCGAGCTATGTCGCCTCCTCCATATCCGGACCCTCCGGACATCGGTGTACCACCCGCAGAGCGATGGCTTGGTAGAGCGGTTCAATGGTACGCTAAAAGCCATGTTGCGGAAGTTTGTGGAGGAGGACCCCTCACATTGGGACACCTTGTTGCCGGCCCTATTGTTTGCAATAAGAGAGGTACCACAGGCCTCGACGGGGTTCTCGCCTTTCGAGCTCCTATATGGCAGGCAGCCCAGAGGAATACTGGACCTCCTGAAAGAGGAGTGGGAAACACAGGAAACGCGGGTCCTTGGGACCACACAATACGTACTACAACTCCGGGAGCGACTCCAAACATTAGGGGCCTTCGCCCGTGAAAACCTGGAACGGGCCCAGGCCGGTCAGGAGCGCCTCTATAATCGAGGGGCTAGAGGGAGGAAGTTCGCCCCAGGCGATCGGGTGCTGCTTTTACTGCCCTCTTCCGAGTCGAAGCTCCTGGCCAAATGGCAGGGTCCCTATGAAGTGATCCGACGAGTGGGACCAGTCGATTACGAGGTCAGACTACCTGGTCGACGGAAAGAGACCCGCATTTATCACGTTAACCTTCTAAAGGCCTGGAAAACCCGGGAAGCCATGTTCATTGGCCCGTCCACCCCAGATTCGGAACTTGGACCCCTAGCAGGGGACCTTCCCGACCCCGGACCGGCCACGCTGGGGTCAGGCCTCAGCCCTAGACAAAGGGGGCAACTACAACAGGTGGTAGAGAAGTTTCCGGACGTTTTATCGGCCCGCCCGGGCCGGACGACTTTAATGAGTCATCATATCGCCACCGACCCCGGGAAGAGGGTGACGGATAACCACCGGCCGCTGCCCAAGAAAATGTGGGATACAGTGCGACGGGAGGTAGAGACGATGTTAGAGATGGGAGTGGTAGAGGAGTCAACGAGCGAGTGGCGAAGCCCTATCGTCCTAGTGCCAAAACCAGACGGGACGACTCGGTTTTGCATCGATTTCGGGAAGGTCAACGCTATCTCCCGTTTTGATGCCTATCCAATGCCGAGAGTGGATGAACTGTTAGAGCGCCTCGGAGGAGCCAAGTACCTGTCAACTTTAGATTTGACTAAAGGATATTGGCAGATCCCACTGACGCCAAACTCCCGAGCGAAGAGGGCCTTCCCTACGCCTTTCGGCCTCTTCCAGTTTGTAACCATGCCGTTCGGGTTACATGGAGCGGCGGCCACGTTTCAACGTTTGATGAACAAGATCCTCCAACCCCACGACCAATACGCGGCGGCGTACATAGATGACATCGTGGTCTACAGCCTTGACTGGGAGAGCCATTTACACCACCTGGCAGCAGTGCTACAAGCCCTCAGAGCGGCCGGCCTAACAGCTAACCCGGCGAAATGTCACTTAGGCCAAGAAGAAGTGACCTACCTGGGATACACGGTAGGAGGGGGGAAACTAACACCCCTGATTAGCAAGGTACAAGCCCTCAGAGATGTACCCACCCCCACGACGAAGAAACAAGTGCGTCAGTTTTTGGGATTAGCTGGGTACTATCGTCGTTTTGTACCAGACTTTGCATCTATAGCCGCCCCCCTGTCAGACCTAACGAAGAACTCCCAACCTCGACAGGTACAGTGGACTATGCAATGCGAGCGAGCCTTTAACACGCTCAAGGAACGGCTCACTCAAGAACCAGTACTACGACACCCCGACTTCACGAAGGAGTTTATACTACAAACAGACGCTTCGGAAGTCGGCCTAGGTGCAGTACTCTCCCAGGAAGTAGACGGGGAGGAACACCCAGTACTGTATTTAAGTCGGAAGCTGTTCCCCCGAGAAAGACACTTCTCAACAATAGAGAAAGAGGCCCTGGCGGTACGGTGGGCTATCGACGCCCTCCGTTACTATCTGCTAGGGAATAGTTTTAAATTAATCACAGATCACGCCCCTTTGCGATGGATCCACAGCATGAAAGACACGAACGCTAGAATTATGCGGTGGTACCTTGCCCTCCAGCCTTACGACTTCCAGGTGCTACACCGACCGGGTAAGGCCCATACTAACGCCGATTTCTTCTCCAGACTAGGGGAGGAGGGCGAAGAATCGGGTCAAGGAGGGGGATCTTTAGCGCAGGGGGTGGTCTACAAGGGGGCAGTTAAGCTCCCATCCAACTGCCCAGGCCCTGAACAGTTAGCCCTGACGGCAGAGGATCCGTCACGCTTGTACGGGGTGTGTCTCAAATGCACAGAGAGTGCGAGAGGAGGGAACATACCCCAGCCTAGGCAGACGGCCGTGGGAGGAGAACCCTTGCGGGAAGCCCTGGTGGAGTACCAGCCCACACTCCTGGAACCGCCGAGGACTGCGACTTCTCCAGGTTGAGAGGGAGCCTCACTGTGGGAGGGACCAGCCAAGGCGGTGAACCACGAGACCCGTGGAGAATCAGGAGACTCGTGGGACACTCCAGCAGCGGAACAGATAGGAGGCAGCTTAAGGGAAGAGACGGACTGGTACGTCGGACCCGGTAAGCCTCAGCGTGTTTCGGTGGGACCCCCCCGCTGAGACGGTGGATAAGCCGGGTTGCCCGTTGGCAAAGACTAATTTCCGGGACTTTGGGGCCAGTAGGCCGTAAGGCCCAGTGACAAGGGCTAAGTTTCTAGACTTTGAGCCGGTAAGCCGAGCCGCTGCGGGACAAAGGTTGCTTTCTGTGCTCTAGGCCATTAGGCCGGTTAGGATACCCCCCCCCGGGAGGGTTCTTAAGGGGGAGGGTGTGTGGTGGGGCAATTACCCCACACCTAGAGAGACAGGGCTGCGGCAGGCCTAGGCGCCTGCGTAGACGCGCGGCCAATCAGGAGAGGGCTTACTGGGAGCCAATAAGAAGGCAGATTGGAGCCAGCCAATCAGGGCCCGGCTTAGCCATATGAAAGGCTGCCCAGAGCTGGAGCAGTCAGTTGGTCCCAGGCCTTCAGAGGGGAAGGTCTGTCTCCAGAGCTGGGAGGCCAGCACCACGGACAGCGCAGTGCAGGCCAGCCTGAGAGAGTGGGAGAAGGCCCTACTCCATAGCCTGCTAGGCGGCAGGCCTGGGAGGAGGAGGCCTAGCGTAGTGAAGGGCCGTTGGGGAAGCGGTCCAGAGGGATAGTCAGAGGAGGAAGGAGAAGGAAGACAGTGAGACTGTCACACGAGGGCCTCTGGACTGGGACTCAGAGTAGTGGGCGGGCCTGAGTCCCCCCCCCCCCCTTTTTCCCCCTTTGTTTGCTGTGCTACCCCACGCACAGCCACGGGCCGCAGGGAGCGGCCGGTCAGAACCACATCAGATCCTAGAGGGTGAGGATCGGACTTGAAGGTGTGGAGCTGTTGTTTACCCCCCCCCCCCCGGAAGGGGGTGTGACTGGACAAAGGGACACTGTCGGAGGGCAGTGCTCCGGAAGAGGACGCCGACGTCGGGAGCAACGCAAGTCTGTGCACCCCACAGAGGCGAGACGACAGGCGGAACGCCACCCAAAGAGGGCGCTCTACTGGCGCAAAACTAATTCCCCGAAGCGGCCAGGAGGAGGCGCCACAGCGGTGAGCTACCGACCCTGTCACACCCTCTTAGTCATCTCTTTTCCAAACGAAAAAGTCCCAGTCTTATTAATCTCTCTGCATATGGCAGCTGTTCCATACCCCTAATCATTTTTGTTGCCCTTTTCTGAATGTTTTCCAATTCCAATATAACTTTTGTGTGATGGGGCGACCACATCTGCATGCAATATTCAAGATGTGGGAGTACTGTGGAGTTATATAGAGGCAATATGATATTTTCTGTCTTATTATCTATCCCTTTCTTAATTATTCCCAGCATTCTGTTCGCGTTTTTGACTGCCGCTGCACATTGAGTGGATGTTTTCAGAGAACTATCCACAATGACTCCAACATCTCTTTCTTGAGTGGTTACAGCTAATTTAGACCCCATCATTTTATAGTATAGTTGGGATTATGTTTTCCAATGTGCATTACTTTGCATTGATCAACATTAAATTTCATTTGTCATTTTGTTGCCCTGTCACCCAGTTTTGAGAGATCCTTTTGTAGCTCTTCGCAGTCTGCCTGGATCTTAACTAGCTTTAGTAATTTTGTATCATCTGCAAATTTTGCCACCTCAGAGTTTAGCCCTTTTCTCCAGATCATTTATGAATATGTTGAATAGGACTGGTCCCAGAACAGACCCCTGGGGAACACCACTATTTAGCTGTCTCAATTCTGAAAACTGACCATTTATACCTATCCCTTTGTTTCCTATCTTTTAACCAGTTAACAATTCATGAGAGCACTCTCCCTCTTATCCCGTGGCAGCTTACTTTGCATAAGAGCCTTTGGTGAGGGACCTTTTCAAAAGCTTTCTGAAAATCTAAGTACACTATATCCACTGGATCCCCTTGGTCCATATGCTTGTTGACCCCATCAAAGAATTCTAGTAGATTGGTGAGGCATGATTTCCCTTTACTAAAACCATGTTGACTCTTCCTCAACAAATTATGTTCATCTATATGTCTGACATTATTGTTCTTTATTATAGTTTCAACCAGTTTACCCAGTACTGAAGTCAGGCTTACAGGCCTGTAATTGCTGGGATCACCTCTGGAGCCCTTTTTAAAAATTGGTGTCACATTTGCTATCCTCCAGTCATCTGGTACATAAGCTGATTTAAATGATAGGTTACAGACTACAGTTAGTAGTTCTGCAATTTCACATTTGAGTTCCTTCGGCACTTTGGGTGAATACCATCTGGTCCTGGTGATAATTGCGGTTTAATTTATCAATTTGTTCCAAAATTCCTCTAATGCTACCTCAATCTGGGACCGTTCCTTAGATCTGTCACCTAAAAAGAATGGCTCAGGTTTGGGAATCTCCCTCACATCCTCAGCCATGAAGACAGATGCAAAGAATTCATTAAGTTTCTCCGCAATAACCTTATCATCCTTTAGCACCGCGATCATTCAGTGGCCCCACTGGTTGTTTAGCAGGCTTCCTGGTTCTGATGTACTTACACATTTTTTTACTATTACTTTTTGATTCTTTGGCTAACTGTTCCTCAAATTCTTTTTTTGGCCTTCCTAATTGTAGTTTTACACTTCATTTGCCAGTGTTTGTGCTCCTTTCTATTTTCCTCACTAGGATTTAACTTCCACTTTTTAAAGGATGCCTTTTTGCCTCTCACTGCTTCTTTTACTTTGTTGTTTAGCCACAGTGACTCTTTCTTGGTTCCCTTACTATGTTTTTTAATTTGGGGTATACATTTAAGTTGAGCCTCTATTATGGTGTCTTTAAAAAGTTTCCACACAGCTTGCAGAGTTTTCAGTTTTGGCACTGTATCCTTTATTTTCTGTTTAACTAACCTCCTCATTTTTGTGTAGTTCCCCTTTCTGAAATTAAATGCTACGATGCTGGGTCACTGTGGTGATTTTCCTGCCACAGGGATATTAAATTTAATTATATTATGGTCACTATTACCAAGCGATCCAACTATATTCACTTCTTGGACCAGATTCTGTGCTCTACTTAGGACTAGATCAAGAATTGCCTCTCCTCTGGTGGGTTCCGGGACCAGCTGCTCCAAGAAGCAGTCATTTAAGGTGTCAAGAAACTTTATCTCTGCATCCCGTCCTGAGGTGACATGTACCCAGTTAATATGGGGATAATTGAAATCCCCCATTATTATTATTGAGTTTTTCTACTTTAATAGCCTCTCTAATCTCCCTGAGCATTTCACAATCACTATCACCATCCTGGTCAGGTGGTCGGTAATATATCCCTACTGCTATATTCTTATTATTAGAGCACGGAATTTATAGCATGGTTATCTCCCAACAACATTAGCAGGTGTTAGTGCATACATCTGAAGGCAAAGTTGGGATAAATGAACACAAAGATAAGTATTTACTATAGAGTCTTCCTTGACTAAAGAAAAAAAGTTTTCTTCTTCAAGACACGGTCTATTTCAGGGGTGGCCAACCTGAGCCTGAAAAGGAGCTAGAATTTACCAATGTACATTGCCAAAGAGCCACAGTAATATATCAGCAGCCCCCCATCAGCTCCCCCATCATCCCCCACACCGGCAGCCCTGCCAATCAGCACCTCCCCCTCCCTCCCCACACCTCCCTATCAGCTGCTTCAGGGAAGGGGGCGGGAAGGGGTGGAGTGGGGGCAGGGCCTGTGGCAGAGCCAGGGGTTGAGCAGTGAGCACCCCCTGGCACATTGGAAAGTTGGCACCTGTAGCTCCAGCCCCAGAGTCGGCGCCTATACAAGGAGATGCATATTAACTTTTAAAGAGCTGCATGTAGCTCCGGAGTCACAGGTTGGCCACCCCGGTCTATTTCATTACATGCAACATTTGAGGAAAATGGTCAAGGGTAGCAAGGTCTGAACTTCCATATTACACTTAAGAAATGTATAGAATGCTAAATGCAACTCTATAGATTAAAGTAGCTTTATCCTGGGTTTGTACCCAGTAGTATTATGGTGAGCAATTATAAAGGGGTTAAAATAAAACAAAATGTACACATCATTGAAAGCCTATGTATAGGGTGACACAAAATGAGAACAACCAAATTTAGAAACCACAATATTTCTAAACAGTCCATTCCTATATGTAGAAAAAATACACATTCCCTTTTTCTGTCCATCATAACGGCCACAAAAATATTGTTTTTGTCTGTTTCCCATGCTTTTTGTCAGCCCAAACATGAATTATTTTAGGAAGTTTCGAAAAAGAATGGTTTAACTAGTTTCAAGCTATTCAAATGTAAAACAAACCTAACTTTTTCTCTCTATCTCTATATATTATGTATAGTCCTGTAGATCTTGCCTTCAGTATCATCTTCAAAGTCATTTTTATGAATACAGTGAAATACTAGCTGCCTGAGCATCCCTAACATGAACAGGGAAAGTGTCTCGTTCAGATACTAACTGCTTCATACAATCAAGTCTCCTCAAAATGAAAGGGCATAATTCATATTAACCTTAATGGGTGGTAGATGCACACATCAAAGGGAGCATTAACTCCTGCATTTTTTTTTTTTTTTCATTTTAAAGTTAACAGGCATGATATCAATATGATCTATTTTAATGGGCTTCAGTTTTGTAAAACATGCCCTATATCTGAGACTAGATCTCGTTCTGCAGAACCCTGTGATATAAACAGACATATCATCAGGCTACATATGAATTTTGATTAAAAGATGAAGATTCGCACAAAGATCCATGTGACATCCAACTGGAAAAACTGGGACTGAAATACCCAAGATGGCTGGGTTCTATTGGATCACATACAAAATGCCAAGGAAACTGATGCTTTACGTGGTTCTCCTCCCCTGTAGAATTCTATGATCTTGGCACTTAACTTTGTACTGTAAGTATGACAAATTCAGACTCCTCTTAGAACATTACAACAGTCATCCCAGGTCTGAATTCTAAAAATGATAGTTACCAGCCTCTTTAGGAACTGACCATCCTCTACAACCCACCAGCTCCACTGACTGAGGATCATACTTTATCAGCTTTTAGAGACTCTACAAGTATTTAGGTGACAGACTGATCTTTCCCAGTTCCCTTACTTCTCTCTTAATCTGTTTGCTGATTTGAGAAAATTGCTATCCTTTTAAAATTATATTTCCACTATGTTAACAATAAATAACAATTAGAAGGTATATAAAGGGCTTCTCATAAGGAACCACAAAACTCCTGCATTATAACTACTGTTATAATATCTATTATTTAAACTGTATTAAATATCTATTATTTAAACAGATATTTAAACAGTAATATTGCTTGAGCTCCAAAAGTTCTGTATTCCACATATAAGGAGCATAAGGTGTGTTAAATAATATGTCGGGCAACTACTGTCCTTGTCAGATAAGACTGAAAAAACGTTGATTATAATTATAGATGACTGGAACTAATGGCCACATTATAAACTATGGGGAGATTAATGCTGCATACAATTAGTAACGTGATCTGAACAAAGATATGTTACATCACAGATGCTGGAGTAAGTGCTTGGGCATGTACAGGTAAAGCAGACTAGTTTGAAAAGGCCCATTAATTAAAGGCCCATTGAGTGAATGGGAAGGCTCCCACTGACTTCAATGTTCTTTGCACTGGGGAAAGCTCTTGTGTTTGCTTTCTTGTGTACATTGCTCCAGGAAGAAGGGAGATTTTGATGAAGGAAAAAAGAAGAATCGAGTATGCTATGTGTCTAGTATATCCATTTAACATTTGCTTTTCCAGGTTTTGAAGGAATGTACCAGTATGGACAATCCAAAACACTAAAAAGCATTCTCCCCTAATCAAATGAATCCAGAAGTTGAGGTTTTAAGACCATCATCAAATGCTCACTATAATAAAGTCTGGCAACATCAGACTGTGCACAAAGGGCTGGGAAGTTGCAAGCTAAACTAAGAATTCAGACGATATTAGTGTAAGTATCCCTTAGACCAATGCAGCCCCCCACCCTTCATGGGGGTCTGGAGAAATGAAAGAAATATGATGCTGTGGAGGCTACCATCAAAATATGTCAATTAAGAACTCTCTATCCTGCAAACAAACAAACAAACAAAAAAAGCTGAATTCTTTGTACTCAATTCACCCCTTCAGAAAAATCCTGAGTAAACACAGCATAGCCTGCTGGACAACAAATTTCAGTTTTGTTGTACCAAATGGGGGGGAAAATATCTCAGAATTTAGAGTCCTCCTTGGAGAAGGCCCTCCCTTAGACTTACAGCTCTGAGAACAGTTACTTCAAATATTCCTGATCTCAACTTCTGAATTAAAGAGAGGTTGTCGCTAGGATACTAGAACAAAACCCTTGTTAGCTATACAGAGCAAAACCAATACCACCTAGCACAATAGCAGGAATAGTAAGACTACAGGAGGTCTGGTTTTCAGATACAAGCTCTTGAACATTCCATGGCTCCAGCAGATTAACCTAAACAGCAAAAATAATGTACATTGTATATCTATTAGCTATGTTAACTTACTAAACCTTTATAGAGAATCAAAAACTGAGCATTATTTTCAGACAATTATGCTAACACGTGTTAGAACAAATGGAGATTTTTATAAACATTCTCTGAGTTACACACATATTTAGTCTTTATAATGAGTCACATCCTGGAAAGAAGGAAAATGCTTGCAGAACTGTTTCACAGGGAAGCAATATCTGCTCTGATTGTCATGCTTCTGTAAAAGAAAATGAATCCGAAATGGACAAGAAGAATTGAAATGCTGCAACATAAAACATCTTAAAATCAAGTTAGCAATTACGTAGCCTTGTTGACCACTGGCAGGCTCCATGTACGAGTTCATTCAGTGAATGGATCACAGAAGAAGAGTATAATGGAAAACCTCATGAATATGATTAGGCTATTTTGTACAGGACACCAGGTACTTAACTAGAGAAAAAAAGATGCCTCAGTCCAGTCTCATTAGCATTTGGCCTACATTATTGGCAAGGAAGGGCTTCAGGCCAAAAGTGGCCCTCTTGAGAGATTTTATTCTATTAAACAGGAAACACACTTGTCCAACAGTTCTCATACCTCCAGTGGAAAATTAACTTCTTCATTAAATTTGTGACTGTATCAAATTTAATGAAGATATTAATTTGGATAAAGATCCATCCAAAATGAGAGAGTGAACTAATTAAACCTATGTCATCTGAAGTAAAACATTTCTGTGAATACTTCTTTGTGTTCACAATAAAAAGTTACATGGATGCAAACTAATTCAAGAAATATGCTACTGAAAAGCATGACAATGCTTTGCATGTTGAACCTAAACAAACAAGGGCCAATCTTGGAGACCTAAATCAGATAAGACTCGCAGTGAAGTCAGTAGAAGGCTTGCCTGAATAAAATGAGCAAAATCTATAAGGTTTGGGCCCATGAGCTGAGTCCTCTGGATCACTGGATAAAAAACTAATTGTGCATAAGAGTGAGTTATTGTCCATTTATTAATCTGTCTAATACAGTAAGTCATTTGACATGTCATTAGTTATTTGAAATGAATATTTAATAAAACAGTAGATGTACTTTTATTTCACCAGTTATGTTTAGAAGCATGGAATAAAGGAACATGTTTTACAACTACTGATATATTTATTTTTTAACATGGAGCTTTGATTGGTCTCAGTTCAATTCCAATAATTCCAATAGAGGAGAAATATTTCACATTGAGAATCAAAGACAGAGAGAAAAAGAAAATGTGCTGGCAGCAGGGCTGTTCATTCTGGGCACATTTAAGTGAACAGACCAGAAAATATGACATTTTTTTCTCTCTATGTTCTAAATTGGCTTTTGTCTAAATGTCATATTTATTTTCCTAGTTCAATCCACACCTGTGGCCTTTTGGGCCTAAATTTATGACAGATGGACTGGACTCTGGACTATTTAGCAGTATATTCTCTCTCTGTGGGTTTACATATCCATGCCTTGGGGTGCTATGGCAACAGCCCAATGGGCTTACTTTTTAGCACAGGCTTTGTTTCTGCCTCAAGTGTTCAGCCTTGGAGCCGAATATTTAAAAAGGATGGACCAACTATTGTATATGACCCAGCCATAAATTACCGACTCTCTTCAGCATTATTATGACAATTAGTCACTGACTTCTACAACTAAGTTTGGGAACCTATTTTTAGAAGAACAGGCATGCCAAAATAACAGGATCTGTGAGTGGGTAAAGAACTGAAATGCAATCAACACTGCAGCAATACTACCTAATAGCAGAAAACAATAAATGAATCAAATAATTTAAAAAAGCTTTAAAATCACATGTATACGTATGTTCTATTTAATAGTCTTAATCAATACAACTCCCTATTTATGCTTTCGAACAACTGAAAATAAAATCGCTGTGCTGTTTAGTGAGCCACTCAGTGATCATTTCCGGACAACATCTCTATTTACTGAGCCTGGATTTTGAAAAACACAGAGCAGCTAGTGCATCAAAGAAGGGCAGTAATTTTACTGTAGGCAGAAAGCCCTCTACTGGAGCAGACAAAAATAAAAAAGGTCTGACAAATATCTGGTGCAGAAAAACCTTGAAATAAACTCTGCTGTTTTGACTTCCATGCATGTTGCATGTATGGAAGTCAAAGTACTTGCTTGGGGGGGAAAAATGGATAATTTGGTTTGAGCACTTAATCTGCTACTGACCTCCAGGAAGAGTGTTTCATACTGGAGCCTGTGTATGAGGTGATCTTAGAGAGGGTGTGCTAGACACAGAGTGATCAGTGCAGGAAATATGAGTGCACATATCAGGTCTGGACATGAGTAAGCATGACACATCTAAGCATATTTTGAGGCAGTGCTGAAATACATTCATGTATTAATTCTGAAAACTTTTGTGTTAAAATTTGGAGTTTTATTAGTAAATGTTTCATTGCCATTTAATTTTTCTATCACTAATACTGTGCTACTAGTCCCATTCAAAACAGTGGCCAATGTATCCTGCTTTTTCTTTGTATGAAATGAAATGATCACTCTGAAGCAAAGCAGAAAGGGGTAAAATTTACCAAATAATGAACTTATAAGGAAGCTGTGGTATGAAATATGGAAGGAATACAAGTAACAAAGATACAATCTGTCTAGTGGATATGAACTAGGAGTCAGGAGATGTGAGAACTAGTCCTAGATCTGTCACTGAAGTTGCTGTCTGATTGCAGGCATCTGATTTTGCCTGTCTGTGCCTCAGTTTCTCCATTTCCATCATGAGGATAATGATATTCAGCATCCTTTGTAAAACATTTTGTGGCCTATGGATGAAAAGAGTTATAACATTGGTACACGTGTTGTTCTATGTTGGATTATTATTATAAAACCACAAGACGAGCCATTTTGATTTCAAAATGCTGTGGTGAGCGAAAGTTCTCCCAGATGGGCACATCCACTTAGACAATGAGTAAGTGCATGCCCAAGAAGATCAACAGTCCAGTCTGACAAACAACTACATCTAGTGGTGAAAAACTTCTAAAGAACTGGAGAGTAGAGTTACACCACCCAGAGGTTTGCTTCAATTCTAGTTTTATCCAAAGCGTCCTAATTTAGAAGCCATATTATTGAAGAGAATTGAGATTTAACATTTTCCCCCTTGATCTCTACAGAACTAGATGTTCTTTTGTTCTTTATGTTTGCACCTTGTTACAATAACACAGTATGTACTGAAGTTTTGTACTGTATTATTGTTCTGCTCTCAGGTTGTATTCGTTTTTCAGAGATTACCATTGCTTTTTTGTGCACAGCCAAAGGACTGTTAAAGCAAAAATACCCATAATGTCCCTTCAGACTTTCTGATCGTTTGTTTGCAATCCTGAGACAGAAGTATGATTTTTCTCTGCTCATTAAATAAAAAGGTTACAGGTTAGCATCTTTGAACTGACGCTCACTCACAGAGTGCAAACACAGATTCTCTTTCAATTCCTTACCCAGAGGCTGGCTATATGATTGATACAATAAACTTTAGAAAATGCTTCTAACTCAGCAAACATCTTTCAGTATAACAAAATGAATTGGTGATACAATAAGCTTAATAAGTGTTCCCTCTCTGATGCCATCTGACATGATGTGAAAGCTTTGGTGGATTGTATAATGTTTTAAGAAAATTTAACCATTGTAAAAATCAACTAATTAAGCTTCACATTTGTGGTAAGACCCTTTTATCTTCTACTGAAGGCTGTTACAAATTTCACAAGACACTAGGATATCTCTGAAGGATCTGTCTAGGCAGCAAACAAACTCCTTGAGAGATATTTGAGCTTTTTGAAATTACTATCTTGATCTTTCCCCCCCTCAGAAAGCTGTTTTAGATATATTTCTTACAAAGTGGAAAGTACTTGAAAAACACAAGTGTTCAAAATTACATTTAGTTTTATTCCACTGAACATCCTGCAAATTATTAGAATGTAAGAACTATTATTTTGAAGATATGGCTTTTCTTATTATTATTTCTTTTACTTTGGCTGGCTTAGCCAAAATCTTGATTCATTTCAGGTCAAACTATACATCTACTAATTATCAGGATCTCCACTAAAAAAATATATACATGATCTATACGCATATAATTCATCTTGGAGGAACTCCATTAACTGTCTAAGGCAGTTAACAGATATATGGGCAGACTTTGCCACCCTTACTAATGTTGAGCAGTACTTTACACTGGTTTCAGTAGATAACTTGCAGAGTAAGTTATTACTCAGTGTAAGTATGGACAGCAAATGCTAGCACATATCTATATAGATCAATACAAGAAAGAGACGACATGTACCATGGAAGCAGAAGATAAATGTTGCCATAGAGAAAGAGTGCACAAAAAAGGAATAGAGATAGAGATGTGATAGCTGTAAGAGAGAATGGTCCATGAGATGGAAAAGAAAAGCTTAAAGGAAGAATGCCAGGTCCTCAGAACTTTGTTCAGGTACCTAACTGTGGGAGATCATTTAAACTCAAAGATGGGTAGGTTTGTATGTTTACACACTACAGGGACAAAAGAAGTTCTTCCGCTGACCTAGCTGCATCTAGCATAGGGGTTAGGTTGACATTACTACATAGCACTGGGCATCAACGTTTTCACTGCCCTGAGTGATGTAGCTAGGTCAATCTATCTTTTAAGAGTAGACCAGGCCTCGGACACTAAGGTTGGGATTTTCAGAAGGGCCTAAGAGCATTAGGCACCCCCCTCTCACTGAAATTCAGTGGAATTTGGGGGTGACTAACTTCCTTAAGGGCCTTTGAAAATCTCAGACTGTTTACATACTCCATACTGTATACAAACTTTCTTACATTTTATGTGAGTTCCCATATATTATTAGTTTCCTATTTTGCAAAAACATTCAGGCCTGGATTCTTCATTCCATCTGAGCAGGATGCAGTGGAAAAGGAGTGACTATAGGAAGTAGGGTTGCCAGATTTTTGACTGGAATGGCTGGTCGAAAAGGGACCTGGTGGCGCCGGTCAGAACCGCCGACCGGGCCATTAAAAGTCCAGTCGGTGGTGCTGCAGGTATAAGGCAGGCTAGTCCCTGCCTGTCCTGGCAGTGTGCTGTGCCCCGGAAGCAGCCAGCAGGTCTGGCTCCTAGGCTGGGTGGGATGGGGGGTGCACGGGGTTCCGCATGCTGCTCCCGCCACGAGCTCCAGCTCCACACTCCCATTGGCCGGGAACTGTGGCCAATAGGAGCTGCAGGGACAGTGCCTGTGGGTGAGAGCAGCACGCAGAGCCTCCTGGCCCCCCTGCCTTAAAGCCAGACCAGCTGCTGGCTACTTCTGGGCACCGAGCCAGGACAGGCAGGGAGCCTGCTTTAGCCCCACTGAGCCACTAACCAGGAGCTGTCCGAGGTTAGCCCACGCCCAATCTCCGAGCACCAACCCACTTCCCCAGAGCTGAGCCCCCCGCCCCAAACCCAGAGCTCCCTCCCACACCCCAACCCACTGCCCCCTCCTTCACTCCGAATCCCTCGGCCCCACCTCCAGCCTGGAGCCCTTTCCTGCACCCCAAAACCTTCATCCCCAGTCTCACCCCAGAGCCCTCACCCCAGCCAGAGCCCTCACCCCCTCCTGCACCCCTACTCCCTGCTCCAGCCTGGAGCCCCTTCCTGCACCCTGAACCCCTCATTTCTGGCCCCATCCCAGAGCCCACACCCCCAGTTAGAGCCCTCACCCCCTCCCTCACCCCAGCCCCCTACCCCAGTCCAGTGAAAATGAGTGAGTGAGGGTGGGGGAGAGTGATCCCCGAGGGAGGGGTAATGTAGTGAGCGGGGGGTGGGAATGGGGTCTTGGGGAAGGGGCGGGGCAGGGCCAGGGTCTCAGGGAAGGGAGGGGTAGGGTGATCAGTTTTGTGTGATTAGAAAGTTGGCAACTCTAGTAGGAAGCCCATTGTGGTTCCTGGATCCAGGACTGCCTAGCTGTGGTGCAAGTTAGGGATCCATTAGGACTTTGCACAGGGGAGGATCGGACGTACTAGAGCCAGGGCCGCCTGGGGGGGGGGCAAGTGGGGCAATTTGCCCTAGGCCCTGGGCCTCACAGGGGCCCCCACGAGAGTTTTTCGGGGCCCCTGGAGCGGGGTCCTTCACTTGCTCCGGGGACCCCGGAAAACTCTTGCAGAGCCTGGGCCCCCGGAGCTTCTTCTGCTCCGGGTCTTTGGCGGCAATTCGGCGGTGGGGGGTCCCTCCGCTCTGGGACTCGCCACCGAAGTGCCCCGAAGACCCGTGGCGGGGGGTCCTTCTGCCCGGGACCCGCCGCCGAAGTGCCGGGCCCGCCGCAGAAGACCCCAGGCTCCGGAATCCTCTGGGCGGCCCTGACTAGAGCACTGGTTTAAGGCCACTTTCTGTTGCTTGTGAAGACTGGAAAATCCAGCTCTCGAACTTTTTGATGCTAGGAGGTCAACTTGGGAGGCACTTTAAATGTGCTCATTTCAAAGTCAGAAAAAGAAAGAAAGAGAGCAAAGCAGAAATGTTTCCTGTAAGATTTTCTTTCGTGCTTCTCAGATTGAAACTGTTTTTTAAATAGCAGAGATTTTTATGCATTTAAAAATGAGTTATGTGATGATTACCTAAAGGAGTATTAAAAAAAATATGCAGGATAATTCCATCAAGGCTTTTTAAAATCCTATATGCAATTTGTCAGTCTTTTCAGGGGGTTACAAATCTGAACTGCAGTGGTAGAAACAACCATTTATATGCCATTATTCATTCCCAAGACTTATTCATAAGCGCTGCATTATACAGTTTTCAGAGGGCGTTAACTATCTCAACTTTTATTCAGCACATGTACTGTCTGCACTATTCATTGGTTGGGTCATACACAACTTGCTCTTTTGTGCATTCTCAACCCATTTTTTAGTTTTATTTAAATGCAGTGTTATTTATTGTAATGTATAGAAAATAGCCACAATCCAAGGTGATTGCTAAGACAAAATGAGAGATAAATAGCTTTTATCATTACTTCCCACACAATGTTATTATCTATACAGGTGTGCCTAGAGTTAGTCCCCTTCACCTCTTCATTTCTAAGACAGTTCACAACCTTTGTTTCATTATGCAGATGCCAGTGCTCTAAAATAGTTTCTAAGAAGCCAGCCAAAGAGAGGACTGCGGTCACCATATAGACTGCATGGAATTTAGCAAGATGGATTTTAATTCCTGGAAAGACCAGGAAAGACCCTGGATTTTTACTAACAACAACATTTTAAAAGTCCTGTTTAAAGGGCAGTTGTTCACCCATATATTTCAGTGACTTACAATCTCTAATAATTAGTATTGTGTGTGTAATACCCATGCACACACACAGAATATGTTAAAATAACATTGTTAAGGCTGCAAAGTCAAGTACTCAAAAAAGAGGAAATGCATGAAGTAAGACTGCCTGTGCAACGTTAGTTCAGCCTCCTTGTACATACGCATTATGATACAGTCATTAATTACAAGGATACACAATATTTCTCCCAAGAACCCCTGCCCCACTCAGTGCACAGAATTAACAGGACTCACTCAAAGGGCAGCTCTTCAGTATTTTGTTTTCTCTTCATCATTCACTGTGTGGCTATACACCTTACTTATTGCACACTATTCAAACCAATCACTGTAGCACTTTGTGTTTTCAAAGCACAGCTCCCCTTTACTTCAGTTGCAGCTGTGAGTATTCAGTACTCACAGGATCTCATGTCAGGCTCCCAGAAAACAAGGAACATACAACTATTGATCACGTGTTAAACGTTTGGTTTAAGAGACTTAGCATTATGTAGTAACTCTGTCACACAAAAAAGGATAGATCCAGTTCCCTAGGACAGCAGTCAACTGCCTTTATCATGAAACAATCGTTTCTCTCCTTGCAATGTCCTGCCCCATTCACTACTGGAGCTGGTTGACCATGGTGAGCATGTCAGGTGGCTCCCCGAGAACTGCTTACTGAGGTCTGAGGCCTTTGACAGCTTTGAGGCTGTCTGAGATACTGTCTGAGGCTTTTGAGGTCCTGTCTGAGGTACTGTCTGATTACCCGATTTTTACCCTCTAACCTTCCTTCACTCCCGTTCCTATTTTTTCATTTGTTGTTTCCCATAATTACTTGTGGCCTTTAGCTACGGGTGGTCTAAGACCCACCATCTCCCAGGTCCATAACAGGTACTAGAGCTGGTTGGAAATTTTCTGTCACAAAATGCTGATTTGTGAAAAACAAAACATTTCACAGAAAGGTGTCAATTTTGATGAACCTTTCCTCTCTGATGGAACATAGATGGGTTTTGAAACTTGCTTGGCAGGCAGATGTCACAGGGTGACTGGCCCCTTCCAGAAAGGGAGTGCACCGGGAATGATTATCTACTGCAGGGAGTAAGAGGGCTCCTGCTGGGCCCTGAGTTAGCAGGGAGAAGACACCAGGAAAGGTCTGTGGAGAAGGCCAAATTCCAGGCCAGAGGTGCTGGAAAAGCCGGAAGGCAGAACCTCAGGGAGGAAGGTCTGTAAGTAGCTTGGAACTGGAGCAGAAGAATGTTTGAACTCTGAAGGAAAGGAGATGTTGGGCCCTGCTGAAACTGGGTGAAGACTTTGATTTCTATGTTGAAAGACTTTGTGCAGGCCTTAATAAGCTGGACCTCAGAAGGGGTAATGTTTTGAATATCTGGATGTGTGGACTTTTTGAGGGAGCCCAAGTTAAGGGGAAACTGAAGCATCAGCAGACTCATACTTAGAGAGAAGGGTATGTTACAGGACAAGCACACCTTTTGACAGCAGTTTTCT
The DNA here is from genome assembly GCF_027887155.1 of Malaclemys terrapin pileata. Lineage (NCBI taxonomy): Eukaryota > Metazoa > Chordata > Testudines > Emydidae > Malaclemys > Malaclemys terrapin. The sequence continues at coordinate 34,105,904 of NC_071513.1, read as the reverse complement.
GTCAAAAACCTGCCTGATTTCCTGCCAGCTTGCCAGCCCAACTCCTCAGCAGCCTGCCTGAATGATTCCCTCAGAGTCGGGACCCTAGAGCTTCCAGACTCCAAGGGCTGCCCTATTTACACATCCTAGGGAGCCAGCTGCCCCAAGGGTCAGACAGCACAGACAGCCAATTGGCCCAGGATCCTGGCAACCTTGGAAGCCCCAACTCTAGACCAAACTCTTAGGGTCTAGGCTCTCTGACTCACGGCTGGCAGCCTGGAAGCCGTCACGGTAAAGGCACATCCCTAACTCAATGGCCACTCCTTGCCAAATTCCAAGTCTCTGCTCCAACATGTAGGGCGCTAGGCCTTTAAAAAGAACAGGTCATCTGAATACAAAGTATTTTTCTCTAGCCTTGATCTCAGAAATGGCTGAATCTTTTTGGCTGAAATTTTCAAAAAGAGTTCAGCATGAAACAGATACCTGGCATGGAAGATTTGATCTTAAACTCTTTAAATTGTTAAAGAAGTATAAAAAAGTTATAAGCAACTAAAAATGGGACGTATTGGACAATAGGTGGTGCTACCATCCCTGCCCATAATATATATATATATATATATATATATATATATATATATATATATATATATATATATATATATACTCACAGTACTGCCAATTCCAAACATTCACCTTCAAAATCATGAGTGGCTGAAAAATCATCAGATTTAAAGACAAAAACAACTTTTGAGTTATTTTTATTTGTCTTCCAGTTCTGGAGACTTCAGGATGCACTTGAGTCATGTTTTTAAGCTTTTCTTTGCAACCACAAGGACTAGAAACTTACTTTTCTTAAAAAAGAAGAAGAAGAAACTGTGATTTTCAAGTAATCAGGACCGAGGCTTTAAGTAAAACATCAAATATCATGAATTCATGATCAAAATCATGAGGTGGCAACACTAAGTTATATGTACATTTCCCACATCCTCACAAGCATTTGTGCAATCTATATATATAATCCAACTCCAGAAATGAAAAAGAAGCTGAAGTGAAACAGGATGGAAGTTACTAATGAAAAGGGAGATACAGTTCTTCATTCTAGACGTGAAACTGGAAAACGCTGTTACTTCTAAGGCTCAAATAAAAACAAGATGACATAACTTGTAACCAGTCAGCAGACATGTTGCCAATGTGTTTGGTAGATTAGCAATGGCACCCCTCCCCTCTCCCCCTGCTTACCAATAAGAGTGTAACTTTAGTGCTGACCATCACTCTAGCTGAGATCCTGTCCTCCCAACCAGGCTTTATAGGGGGTCTATTGACTACATACACTTCCCACACCCCCAGCATCCCAATCTCTTTGGCTGGTGTTGTGCCCCGCCATACGCTGTGAACCCCACTGAGACTAAATTACAGATTCGTGACAACAGACTAGCATGACTGATAGCAGCCTAAGTGACACAGCAATTTTCTACAATCAACCAAATTATTCCTTCTTCATGAAAGAGAAATAGCACTAAGAGGCACAATCAAGTACACAGGAGTCAAGAAAATAGAGCTCATGGCACAAATTGTTAAATTGTTCTAAGTTGGGTATGCAACCAGCTAAAGGCATTTAACACAAATTGGTCACTTAGGTATTGACACACTTTCATGTTAAACAAAGGCAAACAAAAGAGATCTTGCACATGTCTGTTGTCCAGAAGAAACTCCACAAATGAGACATCTTAAGTAGAAGCAGATCAGTACTGCTGAGAATAACTCTAAACAACCAGCATGGGAACGATGTGAGGTAGCACTGGTAGTAATGAGAATTCAGATAGTCATAATCAAAAACTAGTTTCCCTCCGTGCAAACTGGCTATGGGATACTGTCATTCAATTCAGCCATGGGTCAACAAATTAGTACTACGTTTTTAGCTCCTGATCCATTAAAGGACTTAAGCATGTGTTTAGCGCTGAAGTCCATGGGACTACTCACATACTTAAGCGCTGAAGTCCATGGCACTACTCGCATACTTAAATTGAAGTATGTGCTTAACTGCTTCACTGGATCAGGGCCCTAACATGCACAATTCCACAGTGTTATGCTTCATGTTACCTTAAGTAGAACTGTTAAAGTCAAACTACTATCTACTTATCTTGCCATTCACCTACTTTTATAGCTTAAATCAACTAAATATCCAACTGCCATTAATCCTAAAAAGAGAAGCATTTAGTTTCACAGTTTGGAGGGTATATATACAAAAGAATATATATTGCATATATGCCATTGATGCTATCCAGAGTTCTGTTATGATGCTAGTATAACACCGACAGACCCCAGTCGTCGGCAGGCAGGATTGAACGTGGGAACTCTGGAGCTTAGTGCATGAGCCTCTACCGCATGAGCTAAAAGCCAACTGGCTGTTAGCGAAGGCTGTAGAACAAGTATCAGGGGGTAGCCGTGTTAGTCTGTATCTACAAAAACAACAAGGAGTCTGGTGGCATTTTAAAGACTAACAGATTTATTTGGGCATAAGCTTTCGTGGGTAAAAACCTCACTTCTTCAGGTGCATCTGAAGAAGTGAGGTTTTTACCCATGAAAGCTTATGCCCAAATAAATCTGTTAGTCTCTAAGGTGTCACCAGTGGGGACAGGCGTGTTCGTTAGCTTGTCATTTGATCCTTCCAAACAATTCCAAAATGTACACACAACATTCAGAAGCTAATATGCAGACTGGTAATTTCCAAGGCAGAAAATAAGTACAAAGGTTTGGTACATTGCAATGTACATCTCTCCCCTGCACCAAAAAAAATCTCTGAGCATTGTTTTTGGGAAGTGGGTTAAAAATGGTTGCTCTTCAGCTATCGGATTACATAGAGAAACAAAGGAATAACATAGAGCTGGGCAAAATTTTGGAGGGAAATTTCTCAACAATTTTGGCTTGACTTTTCCCTGCCCATTTCAGCTGAAATTTTTAAATTTTCTAGCCAGCTGTAGAATAAACAGAATTTCAGAGGGATGATTTTTTACTGAATGAGATTACTGCCCCTCACTAAGATTTCTCTGCAAATATCACTGTACTTGAGCATCCCACAAGCAATGCAAGGAAAATAATAAGTTAACTGAAATTATAAATTAAAAAAAAAACACCCACACTCAAATCGATATCCCTACCTATTTCATAAGGATTTGGGGATAACCTGACAACAGAGCTAGTGTCAAAATTTGAAAGTTTCTTCTTTTATTGTAATAAACTGAAATCTTAAAGAAATAACTTTTAGAAAGAAGCTTTTAGAAACTCTGCTCTTAAAGCAGTTTTTAAACAGTTATTATAATCATTGCATATTCTAATTTGCAGTTTCAGGTTCAGAACACTCATTGGTCAGACTCTGCGTTTACCAGCATTATTACATACTTCACGGTATTCTGTGTACAGAACCTGAGGATGTCAGGAATTGTGAAGATGTCCCAGCACGTTTGCCCAGTGAAAGCTCCTTTACAGAGGCACCTGGGGCATCAGAAGAAAACTGTGAGTCACTGTCATCAAGTCAGTAGAGATGTTTAAATGAAAGTCACTGCTAATGCTTAAATGCAAGGAAGACATGGCATACTGGGCCTCTGATATACCGAAGAAGCTTTAAAAGAAGGGAGTGAGAAAGGGGCTAAAGTCAGTGCAAGAGCTTAAGGAGAGACAGTCTCTAAAACAATGTTCCATGTTAGCTGAACATTACTGGAAAAGCAGTGTGAGATATAGACAAGCTAATTCAGAAAGAGGAGGCTGACAAGAATCTGGACCTGTTTGAATCAATGCTGTAGCTATTAACATGTATCGTCCCAAAAGCTCTCATGCATAGACTACCAAGCAGTACGATAATTTCCATTGGCATCTCAGCAAGCCCATAGTGTATCCTCATCAAAATCACTGGATATGGAGCGTTTTTCATGGACTAGTCTTCTGTGAAAATTTACATAAAAACAGCAAGCTCCTTTGGTTATAAAGTAATGTTTTACAAGGCAGGTTTGCAGTTTGTTCTATCAATAGTGCTTGTTTAAGCATTACAGCATGAGCTACTTCCTTTTTTTTTATTAACAATTTTGCTGCTCTTGTGCACATGTTAAGCAGTTTCCCAGTGAAGCAGAAATGAAGCATTAAACCGTGTCAAGAAATGAAATCCTAACATTACCATAAAAAATACAATATGTGTAGTATTCAAGGGGGGAAATGGTTATTGACGCTCAGTTCTTTCAGAGAAACAAAGCGTTAAACAGCTCGTCAAGCTCTGTCAATTCCTTTCTCGGGTTTTATACTATGTGCTTTTTACAAAACCTGGTTAAATCTTTACTCTCTCATTGTCACATCCACGTCAGTTTACATCTCCCAGGGCAGCTCCAATTACACTTCCTTTCTGCTTTGAGCAAGCAACGCATGTTTTCTTCAATGGTCGCATCAGGCAATAGCAGAAGTATTCAATAATATAGATAAAATGCAGTCATTAATGTACAGATATTTCTGAAGATATAGGCTTTATTTTTAATATAGACCCTCAACTTTCCTGGAGTCTTCTAAATGTACAATCAACTGCCACTGTCGCTTTGTTCAGATTATAATTGACAGTAATTTTCTGAGAGGCTCAGTCATCTAAATAACTCCCTCACTCAGATTACATGAAACTAAGCAATGTTATCTCCAACAAAAGCAGGTGAGGAAACATCATTTCTCAATAATCAGTCAGGAATTAAGTGGGATTTAAATGGTGCGCAGGCCTCATGAATACCCTCTCCACAGGGATGAACTTCACCCTCTAGAAACAAATTTCTATTCTCTATTTTGCCCTAGAGGCAATAGTGTGTGAAAACAGAGGACTCATACCAATGCAATTGCATAGCAGCAATTTCAGGCAAGCACAGAACAGGCGAAGTCTAAGAGTAATACCAAGACCTCAAATTCCTGTTCTTCAATGTAAAATCAATGGTCAGCATTTATCACCCACATCACAAAAGATGTCTTTAATCTGATTTGCATCACAGAAATCTGGCTAGATGATGTTGCAGGCTCACAGTTAGTCATCTCACAGGTTCCTCATAACTCTATAGACCTAGAGCCACAGAAGATAGCTACTCCACTTCCTTTCCTATTTTATTCCACTATAGACTCAAATGCAAAAGAAACAGTATCTTTTAAGTGCATCCATTTACTCTTCTGATCCAGAGATAAAACCAACATGTGCATCCTGCTAATCTATAGCAGGGGTCTGCAACCTTTCAGAAGTGGTGTGCCAAGTCTTCATTTATTCACTTTAATTTAAGGTTTTGTGTGTCGGTAATACATTTTAACGTTTTTTAGAAGGTCTCTCTCTCTAAATCTATATATAATATAACTAAACTACTGTTGTATGTAAACAAGGGTTTCAAAATGGCAGCGGGCTGAGCAGGGCCGGCGGCTGGGACCCCAGCTGGCAAGGGGCCGGCAGCCAGAACCCCAGACCGGCAGTGGGCTGAGCAGGGCCGGGGACCGGGACCCCAGACCGTCGGCGGACTGAGCAGGGCCAGCACCCCAGACCAGCAGCAGGCCAAGCGGCTCAGCCCGCTGCCCATCTGGGATTCCGTCCGCTGGCTCCTGCCAGCCAGGGTCCTGGCTGCCGGCCCCATTCAGCCAGTCTGGGGTTCTGGCTGCCAGCCCCTTGCCAGCTGGGGTCCCAGACACTGGCCCCACTCAGCCCGCTGCCAACCTGGTGCTCAGGGTTGGGGGTGGGGATGTGTGAGGTGCAAGAATCAAGGCATGGGGTATGGCGGGGGCTGGGTATGTGTGGGGAGTGCAGGAGTCAGGGCAGGGAGGTTTGGGGGGGCTGGGTATGTGTGGAGGGTGCAGGAGTCAGGGCAGAGGGCTGGGGGCATGTGAGGGGGTGCAGGAGTCAGGGCATAGGGTGTGGGGGGGCTGGGTATGTGTGGAGGGTGCAGGAGTTAGTGATGGGGTCATGGGGGGGATGCAGGGATCTGGGGTACAAGGGGGTGCAGGGGTCAGGGCAGAGGGCTGGGAGAGGTGGGCTGGGATCAGAGGGATGCTCCCTGCCCCCTGAGCGGCTCACGGCAGGGGGCTGGAGGGATACGTCCTGCTCCTACCCCCTTCCCCCTGCCTTTTCTCCGCCTCCTTACTGATCTGAACGGTGAGGACACTGGGGCTGCTCTTCTCCCCTCCCTCGCAAGGGCCATCAGCGGCAGGGAGGGAGAGGAGACGGGGCTCGACGCAGCACAGTGGGGGAAAAGGCGGGGGAGGGGGAAGCTTGGCTGCCGGCGGAGCCTGCCCTACAGCAGCAGCCGGCAGGACCAAGCTTGCTTCTGCCCCCTTCCCCCACCAGAGAGAGCGGTAGGCGGGGGGTGGAGAAGAGCGGGTTGGGTCGGGCAGGATTTTTAATGACACGCTGCTGCCTGCCGGGGTCCGGTTCAGCCCACTGCTGGGGTTCGGTAGCGGGCTGAGCGGGACCCCGGCAGGCAGCAGCAGGCCATTAAAAATCGGCTCGTGTGCCGTCTTTGGCACACGTGCTGGTTGCCGACCCCGATCTATAGTCTGACCTTCAACAACAAAAGGTGTCTTAAAGGAGGGGACTAAGGGCTTGTCTACATGGTGAGTTACTGTGTGGCAAGCCAGGGTGCAAATCTATAGCACACCATCTTGCTGCACACTAACTTCCTTTGTAGACACCAATACAGTGCAGTAAGATATGTCTATACTGAAATCTGGGCTGGCTCTAGGCACCAGTGTTCCAAGCATGTGCTTGGGGCGGCCCTTTTCAAGGCGGCATGTGCTTGGGGGCGGCACTCTGGCTCTTCTTCTTCTTCTTCTTTTTTTTTTTTGCTTCAGCGGCGGCACTCCGGCTTTTTTTTTTTTTTTCTTGGGGCAGCAAAAAACCTGGAACCGGCCCTGACCGAAATATAAAACCCATGGCTGACTTGGGCTCGCAGGACTCGGGCTGCAGGGTAGATGTCTGGGTTTGGATTGAAGCCTGGGTGTGGAACCCCATTGTGGAGAGAGTCCCGGGGCTCAGATTCCAGCTCAAGCCTGGATATCTATACTGCAATTTTACAGCCCTGCAATCCCAGCCCCGTGAGCTTCAACATCCATATTGACAACACCTCTAGTGCATTAACCCACAATTTCCAGGTTTGATTTTCTCACACATAATCTCTGGGACTGTCGTACCTCAGGCTCAATTTTCAGAATGGGCCTGGATGTAGCGAACATAAGAAACACCTTCTATCCTGGACTGACTTCTGCATCCTCCAGGCTGAGATCAGGACTATCCCAATATACAAGCAAGAAGTAGCAAATATAACTGTCTGACCCCAGAAAGTCACCTACATGCAGTCAAAATTCCAAACACCCTTGGCAAATAACCCTATAGCCACAGTGTACATAATCACTTAGAGCTATCATAAAATAAAGCCCACCTCAGTGACTGAGTAAAGCTAGTAAAAATGATTAAAGACTTCAGGATTTAATCCATCACGCAAAGACTTTTTTTTTTCCCTTCTAGTGCATGGGGCAGTGACAAGACAAAGACAATTTGCTTATTTTTCCATGTATATCTTTATTTTTGTTCTATAGGAGAAGTTAGGCTGCAGTAATTGTAAATAGTTCAGACACTGAAAAGATACGTCACCATCTTCCCGCAGAAATGACAAGCCTATATATGAATACAATATTTGAACACATTTAAACCTATTAAACTGTCCAAGTTCATTATTGATTTTACTGTGTATAAAACAGCTGAAGCATTAAACAGCAGACATTCCTAGCCATAAACATTAAAAGGAATCTTTGTGTCTGCAGCAAATATATAATGCCATTTTTAATATAACAGATTATTTCACTTGAGAATCAGTCTTGAACGAGTCCTTGGTGTCTGATTTTACACATCTGAGTCACAAAAACAATCAGCAGGGCAAGACCATATTTTCATTCCTACAAACAGAGTGTCGTGTTGAGCACATGCTAGTACACGTACATTGCCTGAACTCTAGCACTCTGTCTAGTCCTGGGGAATTGTCCATACAATCATGGGTTGGGTTGTAAATCCCTCATACTTCTAAGCCCTCCTTACAGGATTCAACCTTTTGGCCACATTGCTTAGCTACAATTGGGGCCGGGGGTGAACTTATCTCTGTATCACATTTTTGCAACAGAATGATTTCAAAATGCAGTACAGAATGTGGTTTATGTGAGCTTGACGCACCTGATATGCTCCTTGAATACATGATAAGTGAAAGGTAAATTATCAGTATGCAACATCATCTTTGTGAAGTGCTCATAACTGGTCTCATCAGAAGATTCCCCAGCCTTCAGTGATGTGTTTGATCCCAAGCTTATGCCAAGTATTATTAAGCATAAAATGAAGGCATTTTCATGGATTTCATTTGAAGCGTTCTCAGTCTCACAACAATCACTAATACATGGGGGATCTCCTTTGTTAGATTTAACCAACTTTTCTTCCCTATCATTTCAAAGAACTAGACTTGTCCTACATACCTGCATTGGGGCATATAAAGGAAACATGAAATGAGCATGTCTACTTGAGGAGTATGTTACTACTCCGTATGACAGAATCTGGGCCATTACACTTATCCATATGAAATATTGTATATGAGGATATCTGAGTAACATGTTATCATGGGTTTGTTTAGTAGTGTGAATTTTTATAGCTGATGTGATTTTTTTAAAATATGTAAATATATAATAGAACTCTTGTATTTTTAATAAGGCAAGAAGTTTTGAATATGTAATTAACTTTGTATTTTTGCTCTGTCACTCATATGGTATGTGGATATATGCAGAAATTGCAATTTTAAGGTAATTTTCATTAAATCATGAAGGGATCACTTGAAAATCAGAGATCAGGTTGTATATGATCCCATGGTTTTCAGTTTTTGATGTGTGCGTTTAAACTCATTTTCTTCTATTGAAAGTGAGTGTGCTGGAGAAGTTATTAATGTGTTGGTATCACACTGGTAGTGGGATAATGCTTAGAAATTGGTATTGTTTTGGTTTTGATAATTTCTTACAATTTTTTTCCTTTTAGGGTTTACACAATTGTGAGGAAATACACTTGATCAACTCTGATAGTTGATCAACCCAATAATTTATGTTTTCATCCATCATAATTCTAATTATAATTCACTTCTCTGAAAAGAAAATTCAACACAAAAGATAGATTATGTAGTATCATAACCACATTCATCTTTAATCCATTCACAAACTTGAAATGCATTTTATATTGACTCTAAAATTAATGAACATGGATGATGAACCACTGGGGTCTTTAAAAGTTCTCCTTTACACATGCAGTGCCTGATTCCAGGTTCTACTGATAAGTCAAGATAAGAACAGTGCAACCAGACTTCAGTTTTCATGAACAATAGATTTCCCCTTCCTTTCTTATTTAGAGAAATAATGATGATTACATTATTTTAAAATAATTACCCCCGCCCATTCAAACAATAGGGAAATTTAAAAAGGAATTAAATTGGATTAAGGCAATGTTATAGCACTCTGCTGGTGCAAAGTGGCCTAAATTCCAGCTTAGCTGGCTACAGTGGAATCACTAGAGTTTATGGGGATCGTTTGGTAGCACAATGCCACCACAGGAGCACCTACACCACCCATTCCCTGCATCCAGCACAAAAGGTGTAGCCAGTGCATGCATGCACCATGCCAATCCCCAGCTGCCATAACAACACCGTGGGGATATTGGCAACCGGCACAAGTTATACTAGCCTTCAGAGGAACCATCCCAGAGCAGCCCCAGGGATTCACAGCAGTGATTTGAACATTGGTCTCCCACATCCCAAGTAAGTGCTCTAACCACCAGGCAATTGTGTATTCTGAGGTGACTTTCTCTCAATCTCCCTGTTTCAGCTATTCCACTTTGCATAGGCAAATATTCATCGGGGCAGAGACAAAGAGACTGACTCTACAGCTTGGCGGTTAGGGCACTCACCTGAAATAGGGGTGACCCAGGTTCAAGTACCTGACCCTCCCACATCCTGGGTCAGTGTCTTAATCTCCAAAACTGGCAGAGTAGTGATTTGAATCTTGGTCTCTCACATTCCAGGTGAGTGCCCTAAATATCAGGCTATTGGTTATTCTGGGCCAGTGTGTGTTTCTCTCAATTCTATCCTTGATCTGAGACTCCTTTCCTGACGAAAGTTTCAGTTTTAATCAAGGGGCAATTTCTGATGAAAAAGAAATTCCTAAAAAATTTCCAACCAGTTCTACCTTTGTAGGTTTTTCTACGACTTATTGGAAATGTATACATAGTTACAGTACATATAGTGTGTAGCTGGCAATCCCACATTCACAAAGCCTTGGCTCTTGTTCTAAGAAATATCCATGCAATTATTATATGTCCAGTTACTATGACCATCAAGGGATAAGAAAAAGGAGATAGGCTGGGATTTTTGAAGGGGCCTAAAATAATTGGTGCCTAAATACTTTCCCAGCTGTAGCCTTTAGCTAGAGTTGCACTTGAATCTTCATAGGGATAATTTAAAGTGAAGTGGTGGCTGGAAAGAGTGGATTGCTCACTGGTGGTGGCACTGCATTTTGAACAAGTCGTTTTACAGATAGCAGCAGGTGGAGTTGTCTCTCAAAGACTCCTAAAGGGAAAAAAATACCATTTTAAAAAGATACTATAGATCAGGCTCTGGCTCAGAAAAGGAGCATAGTTAGCACACTCAGAGCCTTTTAACTTTTCCCTTTCCCATTACTTCTCTTTCAATGTACAACTGTATTGAGCTTTTCCTGATTTCACTTAATATCCCCATTGACAAATAATTAAATCAGAGCCTGGTAACACACACACACACACACACACACAAATAAAATAAAATAAAATAAAATAAAGTGAGAGATCTTGCTCACCAGGTGGGTTTTCCCCAAGAGCTTGCAGAACTAATTATAAATTGTAGGTAACTCAGCAGTAATAGCACACGAGTAACAGCACTATCACTGCAGTGCTAGTTATTTCTATTTAGCAATTATGCTTTCATGTTTTAACTTGCCTGACAGGTATTATCTACATTCACAGTTTAATCTACAGTTTAGCAAAGAATATAGTACAAAAGTGACAGCTTAGTCACTGTTAGAATTTTGACTTAATCTCCATGAACAGAATATTGTAATGTATACCATTTGTGGATACTTTGGCCATCCAGCTGTATTATTTAATGATGAAACATAAATCAAAAAGTATATAAACAGATGAAACTCTTAAATAGTGGTGTTCATTTTTACTTATGGGCCTTATTTTAAATCTCTACTCTAAAATTACACTGTTTTTTTTTTAAATTTAAGCTTTAACTCCTCTCCTATAAAGAAAGAAAATGTAAAATTCCCAAAAGACCTAGCTTGCTAAATTGTCCAATCCATCTCCAGTCAAGTAACAAAAACACATCAAGTGACACCACACATTTTAAAACCATATGGAGTGCTAAATTGAAAACAACCCAATTAAAGCAGAGCTTAGTGTGGAAAGCCTGGAGTGAAACCAAAATTCAGGTTTCTTACAATCTTAATAAGAAAGTAACCCAAACTGTGTTGTTAAACACTGATAATTTCTATGGTGTTATATTGCATGGATCACATTTCAGTGTAGAGCCAGAATGATAATGATAATTTTTTCAAGACAATAATGGAACAGTAGGCAAAAGAGATTTTAAGAGGTCTTTGTTCACAAAAGGTAAAAATGTGATATCCAATGCTAATTAAAGTGAAACTCTCCATTAACAGATGTATATAAAAATGATTAAGTTTCTTTAATTGTAGAGCTACAATAGCTTAACAGTTGCTAGTACAGTCAGCATCACTTAATAAGAACACGGGTGCTCTTGTGGTGAGAGCACTGGACTGGAACTAAGGATTTCCTGGCTCAGTTCAGAATTCTGCCACATAATTCCCGTGTGATTAAGGTCAAATAACTTAACCTTTTTGTGCCTCAGTTTCCGATCTGGAAAGTGGAAACCAATAATAGTTGCCTATTTCACAGGAATTTTGTGAAAATGAGCTCATTAATATTCACAAAGACCTCAGATACTATGGGGGAGCACCACCATTACCAAGAAAATTATGCTTTATCATTCAATCCTTTCAAGATGAACATCTTCATGAAGCTTTATGCATGACATTGTGACTTCAATCAGCAAAAGAACTGACATGATACCACAATCTGCTGTTCTTTCAAAGACGTGGAACAATGTCCATTCCAAAAGTGCCTCGGCTATGTGGATACTAGCCTTCTTGGATGGCAGGCAGGTGCTAAACTTGTAAGTGCAGATATTGTGAACAGGAAATGAAAACAAAATTTGGAATTGTATTTAAGATGGACCCAGTGCTGCAAAGTGTTGAGACTCCCTCAATCACACTAGCACTAATGGTTGATAGTGCACATTACAGGATTGGACCCAGCTGCATCACTCCTGATAGGTAGCAAACTATACAGGAAAATGATGGTGAGATTTTATTGTCTGATATGATCTGATATTGCAATAGTATTTGCATAAACCCAAGATAGATGTTTAATTATTTTTTTCCAGGCATAACAAAAATATATTAGAACAGAATCAATAAAGGTATATTGAAACCTAATCACTTACCAAGTCTAAAGTAGCTACGTAAAACCTTTCAAACCTCACTGCCTAAAGTCAGGCATCTCAGTTGGATACCTTAATAATGCGAAATAGATTTTCAGTGGTGCTGAGCACCCACAAGACCTCTGAAAACCAGGTTGCTTTTTGTGTGCGTGCTTTAATATATAGTTAGGTGCCAAGTTTTAAATATTTTGACATGTCACCAGGTGTGCATAATCATTTCATACAAACTTTGTATCTTCTTTATACTTCAGGAGAAGTTAAAAAACAAAATAAAACAAAAATGGTGCAAGAAACTCCCTAGCAGAAAGAACTTTCTTTGTATAGTAATGATATTTATGTAAAACAATGCAAACACATAGGCCTGAATTCTTTGTCTATTTATTCCTGCACTTGAGGCATGAACAGGATGGTGATGGGGGCACAAAGGTGACTTTAAAGCACCTTTGTGCTTACCATGTTGTGGCGCAGCTCTGTGCCTGCCTGGCCCACAAGTAATGAAGTTAAAGCAACCTCAAGTATGCACTGCTAATTCATATTCTGCTTCCTATGGCTCCCTTGAGAATAACTGTACAAAGTTGGTCATATTCCCTTCCCACCTCCTCTTTCCTTTCATGCCTTGTATAGTCCCCACATCACGGTCTGGGAGCAGGGTCCTTTGTGCCCTTTGTGCCCTTATACCAGCTTTATAGCACCAGGGGAGACCATTTGCGCAGGAGAAATTCCCAAGGGATCATTTCCACTTCCTTTCACTCCTCTCCTTCGTGCAACTGTGAGTCAAGCCTGTAAACTTAAAAACCTATGAATTACCATGGCAAAAGAACAGCTCATCAATATAACGGAAAGCACATGAATCAAAAATGATACATGCTTCAAACTGAAATATCGATTGAAAATGAAACTTTTAGGAGTTTCAAACAGTGGGTTTGGTGAGCATCCTTTATATACAAAGGCTTTAAAAATATAAAAAAGCTATTGATTTCCTACAGAAGGAATATCTCTATATAACAGCTCTTTTGTTTACCAACCACCTTTTAAAATGGAAAGAATAAGTTGCACCACCTATGGCAGGATATTAATCCATCCTATATTTAAATAATTGTCAGTAGTACTTTATTTTCCAGTCTAGGGGTGACCTCCAAATGCAGTATCTTCTTATTCACATTTTAAAAATAATCCCTGCAGGATCTCAAGGAATCTGAGGGAACCTCTTTGCAATGATTAGTATTTGTTAACACTCACCATTGCAGCACAGAGTAATTAAATAGTCAATTAAGAAAATGCCATTTGTGTGAGCTGTTTTAAAGCAAAGCTGAATATTTGGGGGGGGGGCAAACATGCATTAGCATGGGGAATTATTCCTCTTCATGACCATCCCCTATCAGAAAAACCCATATTAACATTCATAAACAGAAATTCACACCAGTCCCTCTTATGCACAGGCAGTCCTGAACTTCAGTAGCAGTAGTATCCATTTAACAGCATTAAAATGTCTCAGTATACAAGGCAGTTTTCTAATGAAAAATGTTAGCACTGCATCATGTTCACTTACACCACACCAGGCAAAACATCCTAACCTTGTTTATTGTCTCATTTATGTTATATGATCAACTAAATTGTTTCAAACAGTACAAGAGTAACAATATAACTCTCGCAGTCTAACACTTAAATATCTTTTCCTGGTTAGGCAGAAACAACTCTGTCATACATGTACTGTACCATATTCAAAAATTATCAGTCAAATGCAGTGTAGATCCATTCGGAGGCAAATATTTGTAAGGAATGTTTTTTTCTCTGAGGTCCCTGAGAATATAAACATAAGTGAAAGGATTGGATGAAAAATGGAGAAAAATCGAACGGAGTTTGTTTCCTCATTGCAGGTTCCTAAACTTGGGGAATTCATCAGAGGACACTGTACTGGCAATCCCCCCAAACAAGGCTACTAATAAGAGCACTTTGCAGGGCGGAGCTCAAAAGCCCCTAGCTCCTTCAGAAACCCAAGGAGAGTTAGAGCAACCAGCAGCATAGGGGAAGAAAGCAGCAGTAGCTGGGCTTCCCTGGCCTCCCTTACACCATCCCCAAATGGAGCCACAGATATCCAAGCTCTAAAAACCAGAGCTATTTAATGCATCTCCAGTTGGGCACCCAAAAATGGAGACACCCAAAATCACTAGTATTTTGTGAAAACTGAGAACCACAGCCTGAAGTTACTGCATGAGCTTATTATTGTAACCCTGGTCCACCCTTTCCTGTACTCTAACCCTATTGCTTGTGTCACAGCAACTACACTTGGTCCACCAAAGGCATCCACATTAGGTTCCCAGCTCCTCTGCCATCACCTCTCTTGGATAGTGGGACACGTCCTGTGTCCCAGCGGGATAGATCCCTGTCCACACCATGAGTTCCCCAGCAACTCAGACTGCCACAGCAGACCTGCTTTGATGTCCCCTCAGAGGCTATAAACAACAAAATTGCCCACCGTTATAAGCTGCCACACCACCTTTCCAAGCAAGCACATTTATTCTTAAGGTGAAAGCATTGCAGAGAAAACATATTAAAAACAATAAAAGAACCTACACACATATGAATAAGCTTACCAGTGAGCACCCCAACTCTAACAAGGGATTTGGCCTTCAAAGGGTTTTTTTCTGTGGTTACAAGTGCATAACGGCTGTTAGCTCAGAAAAAAAAACACCATGAATCTGTGTGTCTCTCTTTATACAACTCAGGCCTTTGATCTTTAGATTCCAGGGATAAGTAATGAGCAGATAAAGGTCTCCACCTCAGGGCAAAGCTTCAAAAGGCTAAGTTTTTGTTTTACCACAGGTGATACCCGTTGCAGTACATCTCCCTCTAGAGATTTCCTGTGAAACCCACTTAGCTTTGTTTGTCCCAAAAGTTTATTCTTGTCTGGCACATTGTATCAAATAGTCCTCTGAATTTCATAACCCTACCCTCGGTTCACATTGGCCATTTCTCCCCCCAGAGAAGTTACAATCCCGCAATAATACATAAACTTTGAATTTATAATACAATGGACTCTAAATTTATTTCAATGAGATCTTCCAAAGTTATTGCAGGAAATTGCCATATCTGTCACTTGTCCCTCCTAAATAAGAGGGTATAACTAAGGTGCTTGACTGGCATCCTGGGGAAACTCATTGACTTATTTCTGCTGGTGTTTCTGCCATTTCCTTTCATAATTTCACATTTCAGCTATTTCATATAATAAACATTGTGCTAGCAAGGCAGCAAACAAGCTTCAAAAATCCGTACAGAGCTGTTCAATCCCATATCATTTCTCTTTAGAACCTATGGGGCTGAGCTCTCACACAACCATTTTTACTCCCAAACCTTTGGCTGTAAATCTGAGACCTGGTCCCCCCATGCGTACCTGTCATCCAGTTTCTAGGGGAGGTGTGTGGTGTGTCCCTTTGTCCCTTAAGGGGTCAAGCTGCCCAAGCGATGGTTGATGTTTCTCCCCTGCACTTGGAAGTATTACAAGCAGCAATTCTTTGGACCAAAGGAAGACTTTGCTAGGGCATTTCCCACCCTGGGGTAAGTAAGTGTCATAGATTTGGCAGTGCACCGCAGTGCTTCAGATTCCTTACTTTTGGCTGAAGACACTGCCATCACTGTACTCTGAATTGCCCTGGTTCCCTGGTGATGGTAGGCAGAAAGCTTGTCCCTGTCAGCTACCCTGTTTGCATTTTTGCTAACACAGTCTTTGTAGGTCTGAAGCTGACTGAGTGGATCTGATGTATCCTTTCTGCTTTCAAAGCCATAATATCATTCCCTAAAAAGCAAAGACTATGGAATATCTGACAATATACCTACAACCAGCATCCCTGACCCTTCCTGGGTCTACACAGAAATCTACGCTATAGGTAGAGTGAAGTCTATCCCAGGCACTCAGTCACACCACCTTCCGTTCCCTCTGATGATTCTATGGATCTGCATCCAGGAGGGTGCAGCATGACATGTGGGCAGTGGTTAGGCGTGTGACAACTCAGAATGAACATCATGTGCCATGTGTGACTCTGTAGGGAGTCAGGGTGGCTGCCTCCCGAACCTGAGGGTAAAGGGACGCTCTCTCAGCCTGAGTGGGCGGGGCCAGGCCAAGCTTGCTCCACCCCCCGGAAGGGGAGGGGTGGAACAGGAAGTATAAAGGGTGGGGCCCTTAGCTCAGGCAGGGCAGCACCAGGAAGGGAGGCAGATGCAGACCGTGGGCTGCTCCCTTCAGACCTGCTGCCATACCAGGGGAGGCCCTGGACCAGTGGGAACCTCACCTGGAGGAAGGACTGGGGCTGCCAGGACTGCCCGCTGCTGAGTACCCAGAGGAACTGGAGGAGCCGGAGAGGGAGCTGCAGCTGCCAGCAGCCAAGTACCGGGAGGAGCTGGAGGAGCCTGAGCCCGAGGGGGAACTGGAGCTGCCAACAGCGGACTACCCCGACGCACTGGTGGGACCAGAGGGATTCGGACAAGCAATTGGATAGGAAGTAGCCCAGGGACAGAGCTGCACAGTGATGAGTCTATGTAGCGGGACGACCTCGCTGACCCAGTGGCGGGACCCTCGTTCTGCCACTGTCAAGGCCCTGGGCTGGAACGCAGTGGTGTAGGGTGGGCCTGCATTCCCCTACCCGGCCGAGCCACGCCGGGACCCGCGCCGGCGCTCCCCTGCCTGAGGGGTGCGCTAGTGACCTTTGCCGGCGCTCCCCTGCCTGAGGGGCGCGTAGTGACCTTTGCCGGCGCTCCCTCTGCCTGAGGGGTGTGCTAGTGACCTTTGCCAGCGCTCCCCTGCCTGAGGGGTGCACTATTAACCTTTGCTGGCGCTCCCCCTGCCTGAGGGGCGCGCTATTGATCTTTGCCGGCGCTCCCCCTGCCTGAGGGGCACGCTATTGATCTTTGCCAGCACTCCCCTGCTTGAGGGGCGCGCTATTGATCTTTGCCGGCACTCCCCTGCTTGAGGGGCGCGCTATTGACCTCTGCCGGCGCTCCCCTGCCCGAGGGGCGTGCTATTGACCTCTGCCGGCGCTCCCCTGCTTGAGGGGCGCGCTATTGACCTTTGCCGGCACTCCCCTGCCTGAGGGGCGCGCTACACACACTGGCTGGTGTCCTTCCCGCCACTAATTCCCCAGTGGCAGAGGCGTGACCCAGGCCGGCCAGTGACGTCGTAGCTCCCCACCGCCCCCTAGCGGGCAGGTGGACCGATGCCGATCACAGACTCCCTCCTTCCAGAGATTCAGTCAAAGTTAACTCAGTGAGGTTAGGGTGCAGCTAGGCCCTGTGGGCAGAATGGGCAATCCTGGGCAAAGTGACCTTGCTGGCCATAAACGGCACACTGCTTTTCCCTTCTTGTCCCACTGGGTGTGAGTTTCAACCTGATCCCTGTCCTCTGATCCCATTTCATCCCTATTTGGTTTTCTCTTCAAACCAGGACAACTATCTCCATATTGGTTGGCCCATTTCACAACTATACTTACCTCTCTGGAATTTTTGTCTACTAACCGTGAATTGTTCTATCCCCCTTAATTCGTAATCCTGATAGACCATGGTCATCCCCCAAACAGTTCCCCGTTTCCTTACATGACCCTAATTTGAGTTGAAACCTCAACATAGGTCATATCCCCTTTTCTCTCAACTCCCCCAAACCTTCTAAGATATGCTTCAGGAGTCAGTTTAAATTTTAAAACAAAGCTTGTTTACATCATTCATAATATGTAAGCATGAAAACATCCAAGGCCTTTGCTCCCAGGAAGTAGTGGAGCCAGATAACATACCATGTCCACCTGCCCCAACTTGTTTAATTCACACTCAATTTCAAAAGCATTTAGACACAAATTCTTTCTATGCTACTTGGCAATTCACACTGTTATATATCCTACCTTTGACACCATATATGTATTTTGTTACTTCAGTCGCTATATCTGAACTAAAACTTTGGTTTTAGGCTCTTCAGGTTAATGACTGTCTCTTCCTGATGTGTTTGGATGGCAGTTGGCATGTTTATGGGTGCATAATGTGTGAATAATAAATAATAATGATAATAATAATAATAATAATTATAATAAAAATATAATACTTCTTGGCAGTATCAGCACACAGAGTGAGGACTGAATG
Organism: Malaclemys terrapin pileata; assembly: GCF_027887155.1. Classification (NCBI taxonomy): domain Eukaryota; kingdom Metazoa; phylum Chordata; order Testudines; family Emydidae; genus Malaclemys; species Malaclemys terrapin. Next base: position 34,087,182 of record NC_071513.1, on the reverse strand, counting down.
GAATGGGTGAATTTACTACTTCTAATACATTTAAAGGGAATTTACCAATTGCTTTATCCTTTTGTCTTCAGCAGTCCATAGCCACCTGCTATACCTTTTCTCTTCTCCCTGTGACCTTGACTATACTTGCGGTGCCATGTAGGGTCCATGTAACTCATACTGCAGTTAAAGGCAGGCTGCATCCACACTCACTGAAGTGTGTAGCAACAAGCAGCAGTGACAGGCTCTGGCACAGGAAACTATGAGAGGAAAGACTGGCAGCAGGACGCTACACTGTTAAAAATAGCAGTGTAGATGTGGAAGGCACTGCTTGGATGAGTAGAGAGTTGTGTAGGGTTCGGGCATGTAGGGCACTCTACTAACCGTAGTCTAAGCTGTGTCTCCTTGTCCATGATGCTTATAACCATACTAGCTAGACATGTAGAATGTGTACTCTACATACCACCATAATTGTAGACCTACCCTGTGACATCACCTTACTCTGATGCCAGATTTCTCATTTATTTTATCCATATCAAGTGCACAATCCAGGTTTATTACATGCTGCAACACTATTCTTAGGTGTCCAAGTTGAGTTAGTAGCCAATAACTTTTTCTTCTGCCTATGCCAGGTGAGAGGAGTGTGGCCTTGACACTGCTATCCATGCCTTTGTCATCTCAAGATTAACCTGCTTGGATGTACTCCTAAGAGGCTACATATTAAAGCCAACTTAAGCTGGTGCAGAAGGACCATTTATTAAGCAGATGTATATGTGAAGAGCACATTACATCTGTCCTCCGAGATCAGCACTGGTTGCTGGTAAGCTTCTGTGTGGAATTCAAGGTGCCGGTTTTATCCTACAAAGCATTATGGGTCAGATTTTTAAAGATATTTAGGTACCTACAGATGCAGAGAAACCAAGTATGATTTTCAAAAACACCTAGACTCACAGCGGGAGCTAGGCACCTGGGCGCTTCTGAAAATCCACTAGGTGCCTATCTGCATCTTTAGGCACCTAAATATCTTTAATAAAAATCTGGCCTTAAATGTTTTGGCACCTAGTTTCTTGAAAGACTGCCCCTCCTCCCTGGGGTGCTACTACCACAGCTGAGATAGTAGAAAAGTTTGAGCTGAAGCCTCCTTGACAGATGATTTCACAGTGATTTTCTTTCACACAAAACATTTTGCTGTCTCAGAGAGTAAGAAATACATGATCACTGACTCTGAGTGTGTGTGGGGGGAAATCACTCTTTCAATTTGATATTTTCTTGGGAACTAGCTAGTCAGACAGTCAAGCCTGCAGATGAGCTGTCAATTAACAGAAGATTCCTACCTCTTATTTTTGCTTTCCCTTAATTTATTTTATAAGATCTCTGAGTGGTTTATAAAAATGGAATGTTTGTGTCCTTCCCTGTTATTACTTGTTACTTGTAACACGTTGGAGCCCCAATAATGGATCCTATCCCAACTGTGCTAGATGCTATATAAATACAGAACAGAGAATTTGCAGTCCATTGTTCCCACTAATTCCTACACGTGGCATCAGAAACTTCCAGGGGCATACGTTTGTTTGCTTGCTTGCTTTTTGTTACTGGTGTTATGTTCTCATTAGATTTTACCGAGTTTAGACACTGAATACTTTTTGTGAAATTAATATTTATATTTTAAAAGTGCAGAATGGGAAGTGGGAGGAAATACCACTTTAGCTTATGATATATTTCCTTTGTGTGACCCACATACCTTCTATACAAAAAAGTTGTGGTTTCTTTTAGTGTTAGAGAGTATAAAATATATGCAAAAATGACATAATAGATATTTTAAAATGATTTGTTCTTCACATTGATTTACAAAAAGGGAGTTTATATGTTTTCCAGCAAGGTCCTTTTGGAAACATTAATTGTCAAAGGAGAAGAAAATGCCTAGCATTGCATCAGGACTAAAGCACTGTTCACCCACTTCTAATGCAGTCCCACACATCTGGGATCACTGTATTTACAAGTGGAACTTTCCGGCTGCTGCTAGTGAACCTTGTGCACCTCCCTTAAGCCTCCTTAAGCCTCTTTAAACTGTCAGAAAGTGAGGTGGTAAAATTCTCCTGCCGCTCCTACACTTTTAGTCCTGTGAATTCAGAATCTGCCTTCCCTACCGAGTGTTAACTCAACAACAGCATTATCACCTAGAGGTGTTGAAGTGCCACTTAACTTCCTTCTCCCCACCCTCCCACTTCCCCTGTCCCCCAAAAACCACAACAATCCATTTTTCTAAATGTTAAATATCTCAAGGGAAAAAGTCCATACACAACTTTTATAAATATACTTAATGTGTAACAAAAACTTTTTCACAAATGCAGCAGTATTCTCAGGGAGAATTTTATTAAGGAAATTGTCCAATGTGTCATTCATTACAAGCAAATGTCTGTTTTTCAACTTCATAATGAGAAGAAGGGGAAAGAATTCACTACCTGTAAATTGGCTTTCTTCAATTTACATCAGCGCACAGGCAAAGGTGAGAAAAAGCAAGCTGTTGCAGCTTGCAAAAAATAAAATGCAATTTGTTTCTTTGTTTGTCAACCGCAATGTGCTCCAATTTCCAAAAAGAGGGACAGGACATCAGCTCAAATGAAATTTATATGTTTTAGTATCAGCTGCAGCCTAATAGTAGTGGAATTCATTTCACTCTTAACTGAAGTATTCATTTCTATCACTGCAGAGCTTTGAAAAATCAAGGCTTTGAAAAAGGGAAGACAAGCATCAAAATACTATTTAGTAGTGGACACAATCAAGTATATGTCATTGTATAATGATCTTGTGTCAATTATATACAAATACGAGTGTAAAACTAGCTTCTGTTGATTTAGATATAATTATATAATATTTTGTTCCCCTCTCCCTACATACAAATGTTCCAGAGTATATGCCAGTAGATATTTAAAAACTAGCATCTCTTACAACTCAGCATTTTAAACTATATGATAAGTAAAGAAGAATAGCCTGTGCTCTGGAGCAGGACAACTTTTTTCAGATAAATCTACCCCTTGGAACTGTCACCTGACGTTCTGGAATTACATCTGAGCTCATTTTCCCTGCCAGCTTGGGACTCCAGAACCCTGCCTTATTGAGCCAGACACACTAGCCTGCTGCAACACAGACCCAGGTCTGGTCCAAGCCCCCAAAGCTGCAGACTTTAACCAAAAGCTGCTCAGCAGGTTACTTGCCTCCAGCACCCAGACACCCAGCTCCCAATGGGATCCAAACCCCAAATAAATCCGTTTTACTCTGTATAAAGCTTATACAGGGCAAATTCATACATTGTCTGTGGGGAGCAAATTTTGGTTACAAAACATGTTTCACTGTTTCCAAAACATTTTTTTCAGCATTTCCGGTTTGTGGGAAACTTGTTTTAATTCTGAATCAGAACAACCCCATATTTTGAGATATCAAAATTTTCCACAAACTAGAAATCCCGAATTTTGATCAACTCTAGTTGTGACATGTTGAGCCACTATTCTGGTCACCATGCTGATTTGGAATGAGAGTTTATATTCGGCAAAGTCTCATCTGCTGATGAGGGTGGAGCCAAGACTCAGGGATCTTGGCTCTCCATCCCCATTCCATCCCCTTTCCTACCCACTTGCATGAAAGAGTGGTGCTGTGATAACTGGGCCTAAAAATCGATACTAATTGTGAGCTCAAATGTAAAAAGTGGGTAGAAGTTCATAAAGTGTCAGAGTAACCTATAACAACAAATGTTGATTGACTAAGGTACAGAAGGGAGATAGAAAGACACAATCCAAACAAAAAGCCCTACTCATATAACTCAAGGATTGTGTTAAGATCATGCCTGGTAAACAAAAGAAGTGTGGGACCTGAAATCAGCAAACCAAAATTGTTGGAAATTAGGCCTAATCGGTAGACAAAATAATGAAGGGATGGGCTCCCTCTCTTTTGGGGTCCTTAAAAGAAGAGACTCTGAAGGGAACGCTGGCTACTGCAACAATGACTGACTGAAGAAGAGGAAGGAGCAAACTTCACCATCATGGCTGACAGTCCCACCATCTCCCAGGACCCATGGGTGCTGGAACTAGGGGTGCTGGGAATGTGGCAGCACCCCCAGGCTTGATTTGGTTTCCATCATATACAGGGTTTACAGTTTTGTTCAATGGCTTTCAGCACCTCCACTATAAAAGTTGTTCCAACGCCGCTGCCCAGTCCATCTTAATCTTAATCCGTGAGAGATGTCCTCACCAGACCAGGCCAGAGAGAGGGAGCCAGATAACACCACCTCTCCACCAACTCCAGCTAAATCATAACCACCACCTGAGATGTGAGATTCTGTTTCCTCCCAATGTGTCCTTTTCCTTCTCTACCTCTCTTCCCTGTCTCTATCCTTCTGTCTAATAGGAATCTGGCTTCGCAGGCCAGTGCTGTCTTCTTGGTAACACTGCTGTAATCCTGTAACCAGAAAAGCATCTAAAAGCAATGCCCTAAGCAGCCTCATGATGGTACAAGTTTGCCAGGTCTTGGAGTGGCTGGTAAGACTGTGTGCTGTATTTTTCCAGCTGCAAGGTTGTGAGAGAAAGGCAGCACCAGAAAGAGAAGCTGCATCTCTGATACTTTTATCTTTGTTATTCTTTTCTCTCCTCCCCTGTGTGTGTGTGCATCTTGTTCTGTCTTAAAGGAAGTATGATGGGACTTTAACAAGAGCAACAACAACAACAGTCCCAGCTCATCTCAACTAACTTCTCTTCTCCTCAAAAGCACAGTTACTACTAGCTTTGTTACCCTCTACATTCTGTCAAACAGGGGACTTTTTTCCTTCTAAAGATTCTCTGCAGCTAAAAGGGAACAAGGGATATTGTTAAAATGAAAGCCTTACTTAATATTTTGCCCTTTTTTTGACCCCAGTGGTAGTCAAAGTTTAGGGCTCTGGGGATGTTCCAGTTGGAAGTAGAAATTGGTGATAGGTGCATCTTGGATGCCATTTTGTCTATTTACAAAGAATGCCCAAAGTCTTGTGTCTCAGAACACAGAAGGAATCAAGAACAAAAAGAGCAGTTTCTTAGCTTGCAGCCACGCGTCCCCCCCTCCCACCCACCGCCCAAGGCTCCGTAGCCAACATCAGACACAAAAGCTTTCACTCTAGCTTTTTCCAGGGGTCACATTGTGCTCACTGGCTACTGCTTGGCTTTCTTACCTTTTTTCTTCTCAGTCCTGTTGTCTGTTCCCAGTTTCTTTGTGTGTGTTCTCTCACACCCTCATAGCCACCTGCTCACAATACCCAGTCGAACCCTCTGCCCCCAAGGTGCTAGTTTCGGGGGATTGGGGGGAATCTTTCAGCTTTGTTTTATGTGTGTCCCCTTAACTGTCTCTTACAACTATCGTAAATGGAGGACTTGTTCATGCATCAGCTCAAAGGAGGTTTTAACTCAACCTATAATAAGGTTTCATCCAACTCATAACAATACCTTACATTTCAAGTGTGTTAACTCTTTTTCCTTTATGTTCTATATCACTAATAAAAGGTTAAACGGATTCTTAATGGTGAGTTTTCCGTGGTATTGAGCAGGCGGAGGTCTCTGTATACCAAACCCCGAACCTTGTTTAACACTGTTTAATGCTGTACAGTGACTGGGTCACTTTGACTTTCTGGATTCTTATGTTCCAATGAAATTAATACAACAGTAGGGAGCTGCAGCTGCTTACTTCCCCGCTGTCCCACTCTGTGAGTAACAGTATGGGTAGCAGGGGTGAGATAGTAAGGGGATAATCCTTATGTGCCGCTAGTATCATGCATGGCCTCACAACCTAGGCCACAATCTGGCCTTGTGCTTCAGCATTGTCTAACTAGGGACACAGCCATTTAGTACTCCACTAAGCAGCCAAACTCCTACTGAAAGAAATGGAAGGTTGATGCACAAGCACTGCAAGCTGAGAACACAAATTTGTAATGGAAACAGAGCATAAAATTCCCACATAATTTTAAATGTTACTTTCTAATCTCTGTGATAGTTTCCAATACTTTTGTTAAGAGGCAACAAGAAGATAAAATCATTTTACCTCCGCAAACAGAAATCAATTTACATTGCTATTCACTGAATGTTAATGCATTTCTATCGAATTTTTGGAATGAATGAACTTTTCATTTATCAAAGTAACATTGTTACTGTGTGACTAGGTATTATTCCATCTGGTATCAATAGATCAGTGTGAAGTTAGAATGGAATCTCAGCTAAATGACCACCCAAAAGCAAAATGAGCCAAAATGTCTATTCATGAAAATAAATATACCTAAATTTAAACTATATGTTCAGTCATGAAATTGCTCATAAGTTTAGACAGCTATTTTATATGATAAAAAAATATCAATCCCACATTATGTATACAATTTCCATGTCAAATATTATCCATCATTCAAATCTTGTTCTAACATTAGCATTATTTTCATTAAAGGAAGAAGAATCAAAAACAAGGAACAAAGTCAGTAATAAAACATTTTAGAATCAATAATTCATTGAGACTCAAGGTCTTTGTAGAGAATGTAGGAAAATATTAAACATATGTAGGTGACACTCCTAGATCCCTTTAAACATGAAAAAATTTCAGTTAAAAGAGATAACAGAACTGGTCTTGGGGAATCTACAAAGTATGCAGCTTCCCTTGTCTTTTCCCCTTTATTCCCACCCCTCCACAGACCCACACTCTCTCTCATTCATTTCGGGGACTCTATAATGTATAAATGCCAAAATAATCTCACATCTTATTTTAAAAAATCCACTCCTTTTCACTGTGGAGAAAGTTTTGACAATATGAAATGATCACTATCATTGACAATTTGTCAGTAATATTTCCTACAAGTCAAGAATAATTCAGTTGCTTCTTCAGCCATCTGGAGTGGGGTGCAGTGGGGTCAGTGGAGTCTCTGATGCTCACAGAGAAGGTAGCAGTTGAGAACCTGCAGAGCCCCAACGAATCACCTTTGATGACATTCTGGAAAACCCTTAAGCCATTCCTGGAACTGGTGGGTGTACATTAAGCAAAGCAAACATTCCTATGCAAAATAACCCCACAATATATATATAGTTTGCACATACATATGCACACACACACACAGGAGCACACAATACATAATAAAAAGAAGAACAGGAGTACTTGTGGCACCTTAGAGACTAACAAATTTATTAGAGCATAAGCTTTCGTGGACTACAGCCCACTTCTTCGGAAGCTTATGCTCTAATAAATTTGTTAGTCTCTAAGGTGCCACAAGTACTCCTGTTCTTCTTTTTGCGGATACAGACTAACACGGCTGCTACTCTGAAACAATACATATTTCATAGCTGCTTGCCAATACTCACACACACCCACAAACACTGGGCTACATTCTATGTTTCTTCTTTTTAGAGTTGCAATACATAAGGCACAAGCCAGGGGGAGGTGGGGAGGCTGCTACAGGGCCTGAAATGATCTCCATAGAAAATTAGTACAGCCTTTAACTTATGGTAGCTTTAATTGTCCTGCCTATCAACTAGTCTGGAGCTCAGAATCCATGTAGCACTGAGCACATCTTCGTCATACCACTGGATCAACCCCTCCCCCGCCAAACACATGCCTTAAGTCAAGGTCTAAGAGTAGGGGCAGTTTATGGATAACTACATTAAACTTATATTGCTCCTGCTCTGGGGGAATTATCCCCTGGCTCACTGTGGCCATGTTACATAGTAGCCAGAGTATGGGCCACAATCTGTCCTGGTCTATACACTTAGAAAACGTGAGGATAAAGAGTATAGTTTTTAGGAATGCTGAAAAAAACATACATAAAACTTATGATGCTTTTATCTTACATGCCTAATAAACATAAAGAAGGGAAACACACTTAGAGCCATCTCATACTGAAAATATATGTAGGGGTAGACAAATTCAAAAGGTCTGAATAGATCAGCTGCATTCTGGCCTGGTTGTAGAAAGGAATACACATAACATATTGTGGAGTTGCTTGAGAGACTAGAAAGGAAATCAGAAAATTTGGGCTGTGGATGAATTCTGCAAAGTGACGTTCCTGGGTGTGCATATGTAACACAGAGCATTGTTTTAAATTTTACCTAAAATTTATTTGGAGAGCAAAAGTGGACTAATAAGTATTGGTAAGTGATGAAGTTTGTATCATCCCATTAACCAGTGCAATAAGGCCTAATGCACATTCCCATCACAACATACTAAAAAAATAGCTGAAAGAAATGTGACTTGGAGATGCCAGCCAAAAACTATAATGGACTCATTTCAAAATTATTGAGAGATTCAATGCTATTTATACGAAAGTGACTCTAAGCATCAGCTAATAAAAAATACAAAAAAATTGGGCACATTTCTACTATACCAGCTGTAAGTGGGTGGGAGAGAATAAATTACAGAAAATGAGTTAAGTATAGGATGGACTTCGTGTTCTTGTCAAGAAATAGCACATAAATAACCAAGGACTTTTGTTCTGGGGGAAGGAATGTGTAAAGATAAAACAGTGCATTGTTATTACAGTTTTCAGAGTAGCAGCCGTGTTAGTCTGTATCCGCAAAAAGAACAGGTGTACTTGTGGCACCTTAGAGACTAACAAATTTATTAGAGCATAAGCTTTCGTGGACTACAGCCCACTTATTCGGATGCATATAGAATGGAACATATATTGAGGAGATATATATACACACATACAGAGAGCATGAACAGGTGGGAGTTGTCTTACCAACTCTGAGAGGCCAATTAAGTAAGAGGAAAAAAAAAAAAACTTTTGAAGTGATAATCAAGCTAGCCCAGTACAGACAGGTTGATAAGAAGTGTGATTGTCAAGCCTCCTAGAAATTGGACTAAACTTCAAGATTTAGAAGAACATTTTTGCAGGCTTCAGCGGTGATCAGAGCTAGGATTTTGGTTTGGCTCTTCTGTGCTCCCTATTCCTGTTCTCACAGTATCAGCCATATGTCTATGTACCAAAATAGATGGGTCAATCCACACAGGGAAAAGTACATTAATGCAGATGACCTTTGTTCCATTCCACAGGAGGATTTAAAGTGAAACACAGGGTGCCCTGGCACGGGGCCCCCCAACAACAGCGGGCCCCAGGGCCGGGTAGCTGCGGGGGCAAAAGCTTGGTCCTTCCAGCTCCTGGGACTCCTGCTGTAGGCTTCACACCCACCAGCACCCCTCCCAGCACTTTTTCTGCCGCCAAACAGCTGTTTGCCAGCACTCAGGTCGCTCCGGGTGGGAGGAGAAGGAGCGGGGCCACAGTGCACTGGAGCAGGAGGTGGAGAAGAGGCAGGCGCGAGGCCTTGGGGAAGGGGGTGGAATCGGGGCAGGGCAGGGCAGAGCAAAGGTGGGGCATCCGCACTCCGCCTGCACATACCCCCTCACCCCCTGCTGTGAGCTGCTCAGGGCAGGGAGCTGGGATGGGGCAGGGGGCTGGGAACACCCCCACAACCCCAGCCCACACCCCCAACTCCATGCCCTGACTCTGCACTCCCTCACACACCCCCAGCCCCCTGCCCTCCCTGACTCCTGCACCCCCCCCCACATCCCCACCCTGAGCAACAACCGGGAGCTCCTGCACACACACCCACACCCACATCCCTATCTGCACCCCTCACACCAAATGGGAGCTGCCCCAGGTAAGCGCTCCACACCCCAACCTCCTGCCCCAGCTCTGAGCCCCCTCCCGCACCCTAACTCCTGGCCAGATCCTGCGCCCCAAGCCCCAGCCTGCTCCTGCACCCTAACTTCCTCACAGACCCTGCACCCCCAGCCCTGAGCCCCCTCCCGCACCATAAGTTCTGGCCAGATCCTGCACGCCAATGTTTTTTTTACAATTTTTTTTTATAAAGCTCTTATCCAAAGCGCTTTACTATAGTTAGCTAATGGCAGGGGGGAGATAAGAGAGAATGTTCTTTTTCTTAGCTGGGTCCCAAGTAGGGGCCCCAAAAATGAAGCTGAGCACAGGGCCCCACTAACTCTAAGTTCTCCACTGTTCCATTCTGCTTCTTAGCCTCACTGGGCCCTGGATACTACAGCTCCTTTAGACAGCCATTCAGCAGCTGCCCCCAGAAATGCCCCATCCCATCTTTGGGACAATGGATGTTCCCACAGCTTGACATGGAAATCAAATTTAAAAACCCACATCTGTATTAATGTGTGCTACTTTTCTTCAGGGTTTTGGAATGGGGAAGATTTCCAGAACAAATCACCCCCTCCAACATCATGCAGCTATAACCCTGCAGAGGCCTCCATTTAAGGATTTCCACAAGCTCAGGGGAAAGGAAGAACATGCTACTGAGAAGGATTTTCCCCTCTTCCTCAGGCCCAAAGTGCTTTAGCAAACATTTTGCATAAAAGACAACATACAAACAACAATTCCCTTGTATCCTGTATTGTCTTTTAATCCCAATAACTGTAGACAGGGTTTGTTCTGAAATAAAAGAGTCAAGTGCTTTATCTGCTAAGGCTTCAAATGAAAATCCAGTTCTAGGCGATAGATCCACTGTAGTTAGACAAATTTCATTGGTCCATGGCATTAGTTTGCTTGAACCTTACTACAATGGTGGATTTTAATTTTCTTTACTAAGGAAATTTATTTTAAACATACTCTCTAATTTTGACATTGCATGGAATTCCAAAGTATGGACTATAACCAACATATGGTGCTGAGTCAAATGGGAAGCAACGCCTGCTCATGATAAATTACGGAAAATTATACAGAAGGGGAGGAACAACTTCTTTAAGGACCCCAATAATGATTAGCAGCCAGTGCTTGAACAAACCACAGCATGTGCAGAAAGCTGTGTTGCCAACTCCTGCAATTTTATCACAAGTCTCACAATATTTGGTGTTTTTCTTAAAGCCTCATGTCCTGGATGCATGTTATTATATGAGAATCTCAGCTTTCATTCAAAAAAAGGTACCAGCCCTCACAGTTGCAGATAAAAATGTGAAAACATGAAGTGAATGCATCCCGAAAACTCTGAAACCAGTGGGCAAATTAGAAGAACATTTACGATTTGAGTAAACTCCCATGATTTTTAATCCAATCTTATGATTTATGGAGTAAGACTCAATACTTTTGAATGCTCAAGATTGGCAATGTTGGGAACGTACCCATCTATTGTCTTATAACAAGGTTTCCTCCATTGTAACTAAGCAACAGCATGTGCACTGTGGGATCAGGGTCAGAAATCAGAACTGGCTCACCAGCTGTGAGGCAAGGCTAGGCAAAACCGTCCAGCCTCAGCGTACTATTGTCCCAAGCACATAAGGTGGCAGGGAGCAATGGTAAAATATGAAAAGAGCATCACTAAATATTTCCTTGTTTGGCTTTATTAGTTCTCAATCTAAGTAACACAACACAGTCTGCTATAGACCAAATGTTATATGACATTTAAAGGGAAACATCCTTTTTTTAAAACATTCTATTATGCTGTATCAGTTTGAAAAATTACTTAAAGAATGATAGCCTTCACATCTGCATTGAAAAGGAGTTGCATGTGAAACATGGTTTGTAAATCAGCCAAATTATCTGTGGATAGTTTATCTCATCACAGTGCTTGTTGCATTTCCTGAAGCATTAGTCCTCCAACACTCTGCACTCATTCAACTGATGACCTTCTAATGCATAGTTTGTAAGGTGCTATGAGTCTGATGCTTTTCTCCTACACTATCCAGTCCATCATTCTTTTGCAGCGCCTGCCATTCTCTGATGAATATTTCTGATTGTTTATAACAGAGCGATGGTGGGGAGCATTAGAAATTGAACTCAAGCAGAATATAGCTGCAGTTCAAGATATAATGCTTTATGTCTGAGCTTTCATTCACTGTGTTATCAATGACCTTAATCCTGACCCTTCTGTAAATGCCAGAGGTAAATAAGTCTGCTTTTCTAGCCTAGTACAAGGCATTTGATAAACAAATACTGAGTAGTTGTGTGTGATTGAATATGTCCATTTATATGTATCTGGCTCATATTGTTATTCATAAGCTTCTGTCTTCTAATTCATCTTGATTTCTAGAGAAAAAAGTCTCTCTCTCCCCCCCCGTCTTACTCTCAATACCAGGAAACAATAATTCTATGTTGAACATTGCTATTATTCATTAAATAAATTATGTGACAAATAGCCTTCAACCAAATACAAAACTGTTTGTAATGTAAAAATGTATTCACTGAATAATATATTCATCAACAACAGCAAAATTTGTTGAATAACACTCAAATAATAATATTTGACCAGCTCAACTCCAATTAATAAAAGTATAGCTGCAAAAGATGTATAACTTCATGGAGGCTATTAGCCAAGATGGTCAGGGATGCAACCTCATGTGCTGGGTGTCCATAGGCTCTGACCACCAGAAGCTGAGAGTGGATTACAGGGAATGAATCACTCAATAATTGCCCTATTCTGTTCATTCCCCCTCAAGCACTAGGCATTGGCCACTGTCAGAAGACAGGATACTAGGCTAGATGGACCCAGTATGGCCGTTCTTATTCTCCATATGACACCGTATACTTAAACAGCTGTGAGAAATTATTACTCCAGGAGCACACGCACAGCAAAATTAAGTAAATACTAATTCTCAAAATTCTAAACAAGAAAATATTACTGTTGCACATGCAATTTTTTTATGACTCTTCTTTTGCAACTGATCATCTTCAATCAGTTGGTCACTGGTGCAGAAGAAAACAAAATAGGACATCAGATCGTCATGGATAAAGGAAAACTGACAAGGTGGGTGAGATATTATTTATTGGACCCACTTCTGTTCCTGAGAGAGACAAGCTTTTTAGTTTACACAGAGATTTTATTTTCTTGTCTCTTTCACGAACAGAAGTTGGTCCAATAAAAGATATTACCTCACTCACCTTGTCTCTCTAATATCCTGGGACCAACATGGCTACAACAACACTGCATATGAAAAATTTTGCTTGTGTGACCTAGAGAAAGAACAAGCAAAAGGCAGGCTATTTCTAAAATGTCTACATTCCAACGCATACTGTATGAGGGTGACTTAGTTACTGAATCGGATATATATTTTTAGCTGAATAGAAGCCTTATAGATTTCCTTTTTAAAAAGTAAAACAGCTGAAAAATCTATATTTTGCTTTTGTCATTAGCACTATTCAAAAGCTATTTTATTATTCGTTCAGGTGAAATTTTTCAGAATTTTCTCAAGCTCCTTCCATTCCTAGCCTAATCCAAAACACCCATATTTTCACCAATTTCAGATGGCATCAGCAAAGCTTTATTGTCATAGTAGCTGTTTCTTTGTTACCAGTGCTTTATGAAAGTCTATAAATATCATAAATGTTTCTACAGAAAACATGAAAACTAGCCCCCACCCCCACCAAATATCTAATTTAAACTAAAAATACACTTATATGATGTAATCTATACTATGGAAAGTATTCCAGTCATCTCAAGTTGATATGGGTATAAACATATTTCCCATTCCTTATTTTATGTAATAGTTTTTTTAAAAGCATCAGCTAGTAAAAATAAAATAAAATGATTAATAGGTAGTTGTATGATAAATGCTTAAAATTGATTATGGCTTTAAAAAGCTGTCTCTTAACAGACATTCCTGCGAAGTCTGACAAAAAAAGCAACCATAAAAAGCATTCAGATGATATATTAATCTGAAAAATGTAACAAAACATAATTAACTCTTCTAATGCTAAGCGGGAAACCGTGCATGCAGGAATGAGCACTTCTGGTGATGAACATAAATCTGCCACTATACATGGAACTAAGGAAAAAACCCCAACAACCCTGTTTTCTTATATTGTCTTATTCATCTCACCTGTGATTATTGCTGAGTCCCACTGCACTAATCCTCCACTTGCTGTCCCTTTGCTTCCGTGGCAATATTCAGAGTGTCCCTTAGGAATTACCCAGTGAGATAATGGCTACAACTGTGTCCAGTTGATCTACTGAAAAATTTCAGCAAGTGTAGACTAGTTCCTTGTGCCTTCCCCCCCCCCACCTCAAATGTCAAATCAAACTCTTTAAGATGAGCAAAATTTCTCTCCAAATAAGCCAATATTTCATACTGCGAAGTAACCACAATTAGAGACATCTCTGTTTTTATTTACATCATTATGAAAAGCAGTTCCCTTTGTCAGGCTATGAGGCTGAGAATGACATCTGTGCAGACATCGTATTAGGCCTTTCTATAACCAGGACATTGTCTTACTATGATGATGATTTTGACATAACAATAAGCTCTGAGTTTAATCAAAAAAGATGTCACCAAAGCATTGGTCAAACAAATAATAATAGAAAAAGCAGACTGTGATACATGGACAATCTTTGGTATAGTAAATTGTACTGAATTTTCTCACAAAAAGTTAAATAAATACCTTACATTTATGTAGGAAGTAGTTAAAATGATGAGCTTCTCCTCAAGGAGAGTCCAAGTGTAGTACATAAAGGAAGGACAGGACCAAAGACAAACCTACATCACTTAGAGATGATATATGTGGTGGGTCCAGCACAAGACAAACTACAGAATTTTGCATTATCCTGCAGGACATACCATGCTGGGTCACCATTTTTGGATTCTTTCTTCTGAGAAGAAAATGCTTGTGGCCATAGCTAAGAAGATGTAAATGTTGTGTTTCTTCTTATTATTTAATACTTATTAATACCAACTGTGTTCCTAGCACCATACAGCACACAAAATAAGGACAGTTCATACAACAAAAAATTGTCATAATTTAATATGGGCCATATTCTTCCACCCTTACTCAAGTTGAGCAAAACCACATTTCATGAGTAATCCCATTGATTTCATTGCTCAGTGGGAGAAACTGGCTCTATTTCTTTAGTGCTGGACTCTGCACTAGGATTGGTTTTTAAAATGCTTTTTGAAGTTCAGTATTCTACAGAACTGCATAATAGCACAGGGTTTTGAGTGGGCCTGATGCCTCGTTCCCAGTCAAGCTGGTGATGATGGTGCTTATCAGTCCTTGGAGTGAAGCTCTTGTAGCAAATTTTAGAACAAAACATCTGGGTGAAAACAAAACTGAAGGAGCACTGCATGTGACATACTAAATATTATATTCACCTTTAGTATTTCTGCTGCCAACAAAACAGACCATTCTGCTATTGCAAAATTAATGAAAAATGCTACAATCATAGAAGACGAGGGACAGATGAGGCATGGGCCATGGGGGAGTTCTTACAGACTTATCAAAATTCTGTGATCTAGTGAGTTTAAAGAATTAGGAACTAAAGCATTAGGTACTAAATCTGAAAAATATAGGGGTTTTGCCCTGAGCATTTTTAATTGGTAAATGCACAGATCATAGACAAAGGCAATTAGTGAATATGTTAGAAAATTGGTGCTGTCTTCTTGATATGAAGCTGAAGATGCCAGAGGGTCCAATTTGAATCCCTTTGAAGTTTTCAACTTTAGTTAATGATAAATCCCTGTCTGTAGGAGCTCTGCATGTAACTGTAAACAGACAGCAGAATTCTGTTTGGGTCCTGTCTTTTCCCCCTAAGCATTCAGCCATATAACTTGATGATCTTAAATAAATGAGTAATATTATGATTTCATGATTTATATGACAGAAAAGTTATACACAGCACTGAGGACAGGT
Source organism: Malaclemys terrapin pileata (assembly GCF_027887155.1). Taxonomy (NCBI): domain Eukaryota; kingdom Metazoa; phylum Chordata; order Testudines; family Emydidae; genus Malaclemys; species Malaclemys terrapin. Next base: position 34,071,578 of record NC_071513.1, on the reverse strand, counting down.
CAGCAATTAGAACAATAAGCTGGTAAGGGTTTGCATTTGCTGTACAATTTGGGTGGACTGTGAGAAATGAGGCCATTGGCTTTCTATCTTCAGCCCTCCAAGAAGTACACCAAGATTCTGATCCAAATCTTACTAAATTCAACAGGAGTCTTTCCACTGACTTCTTTGGACTTTGTATTAGGCTCTAAAAGCCTACTTACTATACACTCTGAAATGGCTTATTGCGGTTGGCGTATAGTTACTGGTAATTAGTTCTGCATTTAAAGATTTCAAAATGTTTTGAGTGTGTCCTTCCACTATGAAAAGTAGTTTCTAATAATGTTTTCTGAACTATTTGGACCACTGTTCTCATAAACCCAGCTTCTATTTTAAGCAACAGTTTGTGACCCAACCTCATATTTCCACTCACTCTCTTTTATAATACTGGATTATTCAACAATGGAAGAGATTCCATCTCCAAAAGCTGTTGTTTCAGGCTATCTGCTGACTGAGGTAGAATCTTGGTTCACATTAAGATATGTAGACCTCAACCATTCATTCAACAACACATACTTTAAATACAATAGATTTGATGAAAAACACTCAACTATAATTGCAGAATAGATGTAAATGATTGTGATGACTAGCAGTGTGAAATATTTAAAAAATGCAAAGTAAGGCCCTGATTAAGCAAGGTATTTAATCCTGTGCATAACGTTAAGCAGGTGAGTAACACAATGGAACTACTTGTGCTCTTTACAATTATCCACAAGCTTAAATAACTTTCCAATTAGGGCCTTAGGATCTCAAATATCAGTAGTGCATTAGTCAGAGTGATCCCAAAATGGTTTGATTACAAAATTCTTCATGGAAAAATGATTATAACAAACTAATTAACAGATTCAAAAAATCCCAGAAGGTTCATTATATACTCAGTGTCTGATCCTGCACCAGTGATGTCACAAAAACTTTGCCTGAGGCTCAGAGAAGATTTGGGGAGAATATATTAATTATTATTATATAACAAACAGATTTAATCCTTACCCTAAGAGCAAATCACAACTATAAAAATGGAGACACTACATTGCCTCTATAATTAGATTAAGTTACTTGGTTGTTTACTTCTTGCTTAGTTAAATAAACTTAGTATTTTAGTTTAATTTGAAAAAACAAATTCACTGGAAAAAAAAAGGTGAATTCATACCTAAGGATGTTGTACCAATCAACAAATTGTAATAAACAGCTTGTTTGTAGAAAGGTTACTGCTCATACTGATTATAGCCTGGATTACTGTTTTACGAACCTTTGAACATAAAATTACATTTTTCTGTCAAGCCTTCCCTGGTAAACAAAGTATTAAATGAATTATGACTTCAAATGAATAAAGATATGACATGCAATATGTGTAAAGACCTCACTGCTACACAAATTATACTCAGGCATTGACCAATGCCATTTTCGTAGTTTTCCTTATATACCTGCATACTATACTAAAATGGTAATTTACAAAGCTATCATTTTTTGATAAGCTATGTTATGCAGACAGCACAGGGCAATCTCATGTCTCTCATGGTGAATAATAGCATGAATAATTCATTAAGAGCTTGTGGGAGTTAAACTCATAGTATTCAAGGTTAAGAATTCCCACTTCTCCATGTATAGAATTACTTGCTTGCTTATCCTGAGAATGTGTTCGTTTAAAAGTCATTGTAAAAAAAAAAGGCAAAACAAATAAACAAAACCATGTGATATGTCTATTTTTACTTGCAAGGTAACCTATTAAGATATTAATAAGTGGCTATACACTGAGTATGATTGCATTATATAATTTACATATGTTACAAACACTGTGCAGTTAATGTTTTTTTAAGCATATTTCATTCTTTAAGGTTAATAGTATGAGTGGCTACATTTAATTCAACCATAATGAAAACAAAGCAAAATCAAAAGACTGTATCTAGGTGGGTCATCAGATCATTTAAGGTAAATAAAATAGACAAATATGAGGCTGAGAGATATCTCTGACATTGTTGGATCAACCATGCTATCAGCATTCATGCTATCAGCCATACACAGTGATAGTCCTTCAATTCAAAAAATCTAAAGAGCAAGGCCACGGACACAAGCCAAAGTTATTTGGGTGATGGTCCAGGTTAATTAAAAGCACCAGCCACACACCTAGCTGCATTCAAGTCTTGCTAAACAGAAAGTACTTTGACAGTCTCCACCATGTGTGAGCTCTTCTGCATGTGGTGCCCAATTCTGCAGGATGATGATTATCTCCTGAGAAATGCAGACAGTCCTCAAGTCCTGCTGATGTCCCACTAAACCAACTTCTCTTGAAGCCCATTGGGACTAAGGGTGATGCTTCAGACCTCTCTGGAAGCAGCTAGGTGATCAATTCCTTTTAACCTCCTTTGCAAATCTATCCCACAGTAACTGTGTAATTTAAAATGTACCGAGGCTGGGATTTGCAAAGGAGGCTAAAGGAAATTGATCACCTAGATCTCATTGAAATCAATGAGATTTGTTCACCTAATGCTGATAGACTCTTTTGAAAATCCCAGTGTAAGGCCACAATTCAGGAAAGCCCTTAAGCACATACTTAAGTCCCAATGACTTGACTAGGACTTTGATCCTGCACTCACTGAAGTCAATGGCAAAACTCCCATTAACTTTAATGGTACAAGACCAGGCTTTAAATGCATGCTTAATGTAAAGCATGAACTTATACTCCCCCTTCCTGAATGAAGATGCTTGCCTGAAGCACAGCCTAAAAGAATAAAAATGATTTGACAGCACTCTGCATGGGAAGCCATTATTAATGCACTGAAAATGACAGACCATAAAAGAGAAACAATTACAATTTTATGACTTTTTACCCATGTATATGGAAGAATACGTTGTGACCAATATTTACTTGATTTCTACAGCTGAGTCCTTCTTACCTACTTAGCTGAACCACAGTTCTTATTTATTGCTACTGCAAACGATAACAAATTATTAATCTGTCTACAGATGACATTTACTCACAGCATAATGCAGAAAGCTACACCACAGAAAAAGGTAGTACAATAGCTTAATAAAGCCTGACTGTGAGTTCCCCGCCTCTGCCATTGGTAAAATAAATGAGCTACATTTCTATGCTCCCAGTGAAGTAATAGTCCACTCTATGAAAGCTATAATTATAAAGTGGTGTTGAACTTCAGAGAAAGTGTCACTTAAGCAGCTTGGGAAACTGAAAACACAATCAATCATATATTATTTTTTTTATTCACACTTAACAAATAGTAAATTGCTGAGAGGAGAATTGTAGCAACAGAAGCACTGCTTCCTAATGTTCCCAAACAGAGATACAGGACACATGTTTAATTGGGAATTTCTCAGCATTCAGGTGAAAAGGAAAATACATCTGAAAAGTTTATTGGTAAGGTAGATAGGTAACAGTTTTTTGAAGCAGTGCAATTACAATTAACAATCAACTCCCTACAACATAATATCGAAGTTCAGCTCAGATGCTAATTTTTTGGCCGACAAAATATGCATTCGAGTGTAAATACTGCAGAAGAGCACAAAAATAAGACCTGAGATTATGGATACTCATTTCAGAACTCCAGCAGGCAGTCTCAAAAGTAATATATCAAAGAGATCTTCATCTTAAATTGAAAACAGAAAGCAATAGCAAAAGATTATTTTAATTCCTTCTTCATGTATATACCTAGCATAGCAAGCGCAAAGTGGACACAAAACCCATTAAGAAACAATGGGTGTACGTCTCCTGAGTTGCATTCTAAAAATGTACACGGAATGTCTAATGAGTCTTATAGCAATGTTCCCCCCTCACATAATCTGACTTGCAAAGCATTCTTTCCTTGAAATAACAAAAATACTTTTTTGTAGTTTTCACATTATTCACAACCATTTTACTATCAGGAGACAGAGTGAAAGTATGTACATGTATGTATATGCATGTGACAGAAAAATAACTCAGGTCGTAATTCAAAGTGGAGAAAATTAAGTAGAAAAAAAGAAAAATATATATAATTAGGATGGGAAGAAATGTGAATTGTTAGTATTTATTTTTATTTACTTAACATATCTATAAAGATCAGTAGTTCACATACATAATCCTGTTTTCTTTCCACATTATCTGTTACTGAAGGTAAATGGGGGCCTCATAATTATATAGTGTAGCTCAGCAGTCATTTTTCTTCTATATGGTCAGTCTAAATGACTATACTCCCCTCTGGCTGAATCGTTAAATGATTATAAGAAATCCTCCCACTTTTCACTTTCAATTAACTAGGATAGCTTGTCTGTCACATGAGGAGCTTTTAAATCACTAACCTTAAAATCTGTTCAAGAGTGTGCACTCTAAAAGTTAACTTCATGACGATTTAATTGGTTGCTATTATTCTCTGTTTCTAACTACAGATTAAGCTAACTGTTTTCATTACTCCAGACTAACTCCAAGGTTAATTTTCCGTTTAAAAAAAAGATGAATAATGGGAAGATACTTATTGATAAATACTGCATTTGTCATCTGAAAAAGAGTTTTCATGCTCTAGTAAAATCTTCTATGGACCCCCAATTTAAGTTAGGTTGGTAGCCTAAGGGCAGTTAAACCAGATATTTAGGCAGTAAAGAAAGTATGAAAGTACATATAGCATAGAAGCAGAGCAAGGATTCTCTTGAGAGATGCTGTGTGAAGAAGAAATGGGGAGGCAGCAGCTAGTATGACACAGTGACAAAAATAAGGGCAAAGAATTGAGTGACTTGTACTCAGTGACAAAGCATGCTCAAGCAAAAAGCTTGTGATGGGGAAAACAAATGTGTGAAGCTCTGTAAACCTGAAGTAGATGGCACAGAGTGCGTACCAACGGTGAAAAGAAAGGAGATGGACAAGGATTTGGTTCTGGTTATACACCTCTACCCAGATATAATGTGACCTGATATAACACGAATTCGGATATAATGCAGTAAAGCAGCGCTCCGGCGCTCTTGCGTGCTCCGGTGGATCAAAGCAAGTTCAATATAACGCGGTTTCCCCTATAACGCGGTATGATTTTTTGGCTCCTGAGGACAGCGTTAAATCAGGGTAGAGGTGTATTTGGATTAACTACGTTGAGTTACGGTTTACAGTGCAACATTACTAGCCCACAAGCTGTAAGACTCATTAAGTGGAGACAGCTCTAGTACGTTTGAGTGAATATTTTCCATATCTTTGCCTTTTCTCTGTACACGACTTGAGGAGAATTTTTGTTTGTAGCCAAAATAGAAATAATCAGTATTGCCAACTCCTCAAGTTCAAAAACCATGAGATTGGCTTAAAATAATGCAATTTCATTTTCTTTTCTTTTCTTTTTTTAAATCACATTTTTTGGAATATGTTTTCTGATTTTTGAACTCTCAAGCTCAATGGAGAGATCTCCATTGGAAATGCACAACTGCAACACATAGGGAGAACTCTTGCCTTGATTTTAGAAAGGGTCCGTCTCAATTCAAATCTCCATCTTCTTCCTAGCCTCATCTGAAAACTCTTCCTTTCTCCTTTGCTTACCATTGTTATTTTGTCTGTCATTTTACTGTTACTCATTATTTAACCCTAACTGTACTGTTCGACTTCAAAGTATGTTGGGATACACTTCATATGAACGAAGCTAAACAAAATAACAGTATATTACAATATATACAGTCTTGCTAAGTCTCATAATTCTATCACAAGTGTCACAATATTTGGGTTTTTTTTAGACCCCCAGATGCTGGAATCATGTTTTAATGTGAGAATCTGAGCTTTCTTTTAAGAGCAAAAAAAGTAAATTTCAGGCCCTCATAGTTGTTCAGAAGAGCTTTAAAATGTGACTCAAACATTCCAAAATCAAAAAGGCAAATAAAAAAGAGCCCCACATTTATTATTTTTAAAAATGTTATATTTTTGAAGCTAATCTCAAAAAGTTTGGGGGTGTGACTCAGGATTTTTAAACATCTGGGACTGGCTGTCTATGCACTTGCTAACCACTGCAGACGGGAGATATGAAGCATATTTAAAAGCTCTGATCAAGAATATAGTATCTGATAAAAACATACACATGCTGATCTCCCTCTCAAATTAATGAAAAGTTAAACTTGAAAAGACTCTACAAAACTTAATAGAGAGCTTGATAACCCTCATGTAAATCAGATTCCATCAGTGTTTCCTTTTACAAACCCCAATTTTCAGTAATTTATAACTCATTTATCAGGCTAGAATTTGGAATACCACTTATCAGTTCAGATGTAATGTTTAAATAGTATCCTATCAATCAGTCAAATTAAAATCAATCAAGACATTTCTAAACTTTTCAGACAACAACAACATATTTCTTAAAACTTTGTTAGGGAAAGATCTAAACCAGTAAAAATATATATAAACACATCTAAAACAAAAGCGGCAACTAACTCCTCGGGGAACAGCGGATGGTTTTTAGATACTGGAAAATGTGCTCTTTTATGTTAGCCTAGCATAGTGGTATGTGTGTTGTGTCAGGCTCCACAGCTTGTCTACAGACTGAGAAAGGATGAAGTTCTGCACTGTATTCTTTTGCATAGAAAGAGGAGGTTACTCACCCTGTGCAGTAACTGAAGTTCTTCGAGATGAGTGTCCCTGTGGGTGCTCCACTCCAGGTGCTGGTGCATCCCTGCGCCCTTGCTCAGAGATTTTTGCAGCTGTACTTGTACCGGCCACGCATGCACAGAGGCTGCCCCCCCCCGCTGAGTCTAGCTTAGCAGTACACATGCGTGGCCGGTCTCCTCAGTTCCTTCTCTACAACGGAGGCTACCCCAACTCCGAAGTAGAGGGGAGGAGGGTGGGTAGTGGAGCACCCACAGGGACACTCATCTTGAAGAACGTCAGTTACTGCACAGGGTGAGTAACTCCTCTTCTTCTTCAAGAGATGTCCCTGTGGGTGCTCCACTCCAGGTGACTTAAAAGCAGTGTGTCTCAAGGTAGGGACTTCGGATCTGATAGGAATGCCGTAGATAATACAGCCCTGCCCAAACGTATATCAGAAAGGGGGCCTTGAGTAAGGGCATAATGTTTAACAAATGTGTGTTCAGAGGACCAAGTGGCTGCTTTACAGATATCAGCCAGGGGAACTTTGCGTAAGAATGCTACAGAGGCAGCCAGAGATCTAGTGGAGTGCGTTCTGATGCCGTCTGGAGGTGCAACCTTCTTCATCTGATAGCACAACCGGATGCACTGAGAAATCCAGTTTGAAAGTCTCTGGGTAGAAATAGGAGAACCTTTGAAACGCTCTGTGATGAAGACAAAAAGTCTAGAAGAGTTTTTTAAAGTTTTGATTCTATCCAAATAGAAGGACAAGGCCCTGCGTACATCTAATGTATGCACTGTAGCTTCGAATGAGTTCGCATGTGGTTTCGGAAAAAAGGTTGGTAGGTGTATCGGCTCACTAATGTGGAATGATGAATGCAGCTTAGGAAGAAATTTGGGGTGTAATCTGAGGGTAACCTTATCTTTGAAAAATAGTGTATATGGTGGGTCTGCCATAAGAGCTGCTATTTCTCCTGCCCGTCTGGCAGAGGTAATTGCCACTAAAAATGCTGTTTTCATCGAAAGGTGTAAGAGGGAGCACGTGGCTAGGGGTTCAAATGGTTGTTGAGTTAGGCAAGATAGTACTAAATGAAGGTCCCACAGGGTGGTAGGTGGTTTAATGTCTGGGTATAGGGCTTGGAGTCCCTTAAGGAAACGTTTGGTGATTGGGTGAGCAAAAACAGAAGTATCATCAATTTTGTCATGAAAAGTTGTAATAGCAGCTAAATGGACTCTGATGGAGCTGAAAGAAAGGCTGGATCGCTTAAGGTCCAATAGATAATCAAGTATGAGCGAGAGAGATACCGACGTGGGACAAAGTTGTTTAGCTGAACACCAATGTGTGAATCGTTTCCACTTTCGTAGATAGGTGGTGTGAGTAGATTGTGTTCTGCTATGTAGGAGCACTCTTTGAACTTGTTCAGAGCAATCTAGTTTGCTTTGGGAGAACCATGTAGGAACCAGGCTTTGAGGTGAAGCATGGACAAGTTGGGGTGGGGAAATCGACCGCGTTGTTGCGATAGGAGGTTGGGGAGGAGAGGCAACGAGATTGGTGGTCGAATCGACATTCTGGTGAGGAACGGAAACTATGGTTGTCTGGGCCACGACGGGGCAATTAGGATCACCTTGGCCTGGTCTGTTCGTATTTTTATCAGGACCCTGTTGAGAACCAGTATCGGGGGAAACGCATAGAGTAAGTTTCGGTGCCATGGGATCATGAATGCGTCTCCCAGGGAATGTTTGTCCAGGCCCGCTCTGGAGCAAAAGTCGGAACATTTTTTGTTTTTTGCAGTTGCAAAAAGGTCTCTGATTGGGTGACCCCAAATGCGAAATATGTTGTGAATGGTTTTCTCGTCTATGTCCCATTCGTGATCCCATGGAAAGCGTCTGCTTAGTTCATCCGCTGTGGTGTTCATCACTCCGGAAAGATAGGCAGCTGATGCCCGGATGTTGTTCGCAATGCACCAATTCCAGAGCTTCATAGCCTCTGTGCAAAGCGAGTGGGATCGAGCTCCTCCCTGCCTGTTTACATAGAACATGCATGCAATGTTGTCTGTCATTATGCGTACATGGTGATTCCCGATTAGTGGAAGAAAGTGATGGCACGCATTGCGAATGGCTAGAAGTTCTAGAACATTTATGTGCAGAGAGGTCTCGGTTGAAGACCATAGCCCCTGGACTGCGTGGTGAGACATGTGTGCACCCCAGCCTGTCAGAGATGCAATGGTAGTCAGTATGAGGGATGGAGCCTCCTGAAGAAAGGGGACTCCAGAGCAGAGGTTGGAGTGAACTGTCCACCACAGTAGAGAATCTTTGACTCGGAAAGGTACGGAAAAAGGCTTGTTTAGAGAGTGCACATTCGGTCTGTAAACCGTGGCCAACCACGCTTGGAAACACCTCATGTAGAAGCGTGCATTTTGGACGACGCAAGTGCACGAGGCCATGTGACCTAATATTTATAGACAGTCTCGGGCAGTCACCTGGGGACTGTTGCGAATTTTTGTGACCAGTCGGCTTATGGAGTTGAAGTGGTCGGGTGGAAGAGATGCCAATCCCGTCCGGGAGTCGAGCTATGCCCCTATGAACTCCAGATGTTGTGTGGGGCATAATGTGGATTTGTCTTTATTTGCAGGCCTAGAGATAGGAAACAATCGACTGTAAGCCGCGTGGATCGGAGAGCTTCGTCGAACGTTGAGGCTTTGAGGAGGCAATCGTCGAGGTAAGGAAATATTACGACCCCTTGTTTTCTGAGGTAGGCAGTAACTATGGCTAGGATCTTGGAAAAAACACAGGGGGCCGTGGACAGTCCGAAGGGAAGAACCCAGTATTGAAAATGTGTTGAGCCAAGAGTAAAACATAGGAAGCGTCTATGGGCCGGGTGTATAGTCACATGAAAATAGGCGTCCTGTAGGTCGAGGGCTGAAAACCAATCACCCTGCTCGAGTGCTGGGATTTATGGTGGTGAGAGTAACCATCTTGAACTTTTGCTTTTTGACAAATTTGTTGAGCCTCCTGAGTTCGAGGATTGGTCGCCATATCCCAGTTTTCTTTTCTGTTAAGAAATAATGGTAGTAAAAACCCTTCCCTTTGTGTCGTTCTGGCACAATTTCTATTGCCCCTAGTTGAAGGAGATGTTGCACTTCTTGGAGGAGTAGTTGCTCGTGAGAGGGGGTCCCTGAAGAGGGACGGGGAGGGTGGGTGGGTGGGAGGCAAGGAGAGGAAGGGGATGGCGTATCCAATTGTAACCACCTCTATAACCCACTTGTCGGAGGTAATGTTTTGCCATTGGTGGGAGAATGGCCGTAGGCGGTGTGCAAAGATATGTGTGCTGGCTGAAGTGGGAACGCTGTTTTCTAAACCCTCGACCAAAGCTTCAAATCTGCCTATTAGTTGGAGGGGGTTGAGGTGCCCCCGCAGAATTGGGATGATGACGCTGGAATCTTGGTCTCTGGTGGCGGTGTTGTTGTTGTTGTTGCTCCTGTGGTCTATGGGAGTGTTGTGTAAATGCGGGGTAGCATGGACGTTGGTAAGGTTGGTATCTATATTGCTGTCTTCTGGTCATAGGTGTCTGGAGACCTCAGGTCCGGAGGGTTGCCCTTGAGTCCTTCATTGAGTGAAGCACGTCGTTCGTGGCGGAAGCAAAAAGTTTTTCACCATCAAAGGGAAGATCTTCAATGGTGCTCTGGACTTCTCGAGGAAAGAAAGAGGAGGAGAGCCATGAACCTCGGTGTATGACCACTGCTGTGGCGGTCGATCTTGCTGCAGTGTTGGCTACATCGAGGGCCGCTTGAAGAGCAGTACATGATATAATTTGTCCCTCGGAAACCAGAGCTGGGAATCGTTGTTTTCTCTGTTCTGGGATGTCGTCAAAAACGTCCATGAACTTATTATAGTTTCTGTGGTCATATTTTGCAAGAACTGCAGTATAATTGGCTATACGGAATTGCAGCGTTGAGGATGCATAAACTTTACGAACAAAGAGGTTCAAGCGTTTACTTTCCTTGTTGGCTAGGGTGGAGCAGGAATACTGTTGTTTGGCCCTTTGGTTCGCTGCGTCTACTACTAACGAGTTTGGCGCCGGATGGGTAAAAAGGAATGCAGAGCCCTTAGAAGGGATGAAGTACTTCCGGTCCGCTTGCTTACAGGTCGGTAGGCATGTAGCTGGAGTCTGCCAGATGGACTTAGCAGGTTCTAAAAGGGCTATGTTGATTGGTAATGCGACCCTAGAGGAAGAAGAGGGCTGTAGGATGTCCGTTCACTCATGCTGTTGTTCAGGGACTTCCTACAAGTTAATTCTCAAGTCACTGGCAACTCTTTTAAAGAGGTCTTGGAATTTTGCATAGTCATCCGACGGTGTTGGAGGAGGGGGAAGTAAGGCGTTACTTCTGGCTCTACTGGAATAGGAGCAGGACTTGATTGATCCTGCCAGAGTGACAGTGCTTCCTGGTGTCTGGTGTCATTGGCAGGTTCATGGTGGTGTTAGACCGGTGTTGCGCCTGGTTGAGGTGGCGTAGCGCGTGTGTTCTCGAGGATATGATGCCCATGGTGCCCAATATTGCCATGGTGGTGGGTACGGCATAGGTGGTGCCATCCAGGGGTTCACCCCCCAGGGGGCAGGATCCTGAGAATAGGCTGAGGTAATTTTCCTAAAACCTCTGTTTGTCTAGGGTCTGGAGATGGGAGGGTTGATACAGAGAAAAACCCTCCTGTGGTCCAGTTTCCTCCTCACTGGAGGAAGACTGTTCAAACCCTGACTCTGCCATCAAAGAGAAACAGGCATTCAGCAGGGGAGACTGCAGGATAGGTGACACCAGCAGATCTCTTGCCTGAGTGAAGTGAAGTGGTGAGGGTTCTGCATGATGTGAAGGCTGTGCAGGAGGGAGTTGCAATGAGGGAACATTCCTCTGAGCTGAGGTTTTGGTTCTTGGCTCACTGCCAATCAGTTCCACGGGTGCCGGTGCTGTGGCCGGTGCTGGGAGGGCAGCATCAGCCTGAAGGGGGTCAGGCAGGGTGTGGAATGTCGGCACCACATCCGTCGCGGTGCCGAACGGTGCCAGAAGAGAGGCAGGCAGCTGAAAGCCTGAAGCCTCGGCACCGGAGCTTTGCGCCGCCGCCGCAGCCTCAGGAGGTTTTCGCGCAGTGCCGGAGGAGCCCGGCTTGTCAAATGTGCTCAAGCCGGGGAGCACAGGCAGGGAAGCGGTAGATCCGCCTGGAGAGGGCGGGTGTCTCAGGGCTTCCTTTGAAGCTGACAAAAAGTGCCCTTTCTTATCAGATTTCTTTTGTTTGTTTGAGGCGGGGGGGCTGTGGTGGGCAGCAGAGCCGGAATCAGTGCCTGGGTCTGAAGCCGCTCCTAGGGATTTCTGGAGGAGGAGCAGTTTCAGTTTAAGCTCCCTGTCCTTCCGTGCCCTGGAGCTGAGTTTTCTGCAGTGGGCACATTTTTGAGGAATGTGGGTCTCCCCCAAACATTTTATACAGTATAAGTGGCTATCTGATAGCGGGATAGCGTCCTTGCAGTTTGAGCAGCGTTTAAAGCCTGTGGAGCCAGGCATGTCTGAAGCCGCTGCCGCTGACAGGAAATTTTTTTTTTTGGGGGGATAAAAATGGTAACTAACTATAACTAACAACAAACTAACTAACTAGAAGGGTAATTGTAACAAGAGAAAGGAACTTCCTAAGGAGTCTGCTGAGCTCCATCTCAAGCCGGGGACGGTAGAGAAGGAACTGAGGAGACCGGCCACGCATGCGTACTGTTAAGCTAGACTCACAGTGGGGGGGCAGCCTCTGCGCATGTGTGGCCGGTACAAGTACTGCTGCAAAAATCTCCGAGCAAGGGCGCAGGGACGCACCAGCACCTGGAGTGGAGCACCCACAGGGACATCTCTCGAAGAAGAATGCTCACTTTCTGCTCTGCAATGTGTGGCTCTGTAGTTGCATCTAAAAGGGGCTTGCCTATATGTTAATTTATACTACACTCCATGGAACAATGATGCTATATTTCACTTAAGGGGGAGATCTTGCAAAATACAGATGAGTACAATAATTTTTAAAAATCCTTAACTAAAAACACACCTGGTACAGGGCAGGAGGGATAAACAGTAAGTCTTCATGGTTCTGTTAAAGCCAAGTAGAACTTCCATCTTGATCACTTTCAAAAGTCTGTGTCTCTAGTAGAAAATAAAGCAAGTTGGCATACGCAGGATTCACAAATTTTCCTAGTTTGAAGAGACTGCACTATGTTCCATTACTGCATTTTAACTGTGTGCCAGATTTGTCAATTTCTCAACTTATTTTGTGTGTGTGCATATTTAGACTATGTTATCACATTTGTTAGCCATGTGTATCATTTCCAGAATCATCATACTCTGGAGCTCAGTAAAAGATGCATGAACATTTTCACAAACATGCTGATCTTCCCTTTGACACTGATTACAACTACTACCTAATTGTATGTGCCTATCTCATGATATTATACATATAGTTTGAAAACATTAGGTCTCAGAAAGCTAATCACAGCTCTCCAGTCAGCTTTAACTTAAAGTACCTTATTTTTTAAACGCAATTAGCACAATGTATTCTACTTAATCCTCAACACATTTAGTTTCACAGGTATCAGAAAACTAATGTGCAAAACTTAATGAGCATGAAGAATGGCAAAATATCACTTTTACCCTGTATCACTTTAATAAGCACCTATACTCCATTTTGCATTTAGTGCATAACGATGCCTCCGTAACTCCATTGTGAAATGAACAGGATGTTTCCAATAATAATAATAATGTATTATGTGGAATAACAGTATGTAGAATTTGCTATGTAGATTCAGGGTCAGCGTTAGGATTTGGGGGGACCCTGCAAAGTTATCTCAGGGAGTCATCATCCCCTCAGTCTCCTCTTCCTCCTTCCACCTTTACTCTTTTTCATCCCTTGGTTATTTGGAGAATGGATCTCTCCTGTTTCTCCATGACTTACATACTCAGGAGGAGCAAGAGGCCTGGGGAAAGCAAGGAAAAGCAGAGCTAAGATGTCCTGCTGAGCAGGTAACCCAGATGTTTCAGAGAAGAATGGGAATCTCATTGAGAGACCATGTGTGTAACATACACAATTGAGTAATGGGAAGAAAAAAAGGAAATATGGGGATACTCCCACTTGCCCAAGAGCAGGACAACAAAGTTCCTGTTCATCCACTCTTGTTTTACTGAAGAAAAAAAAGACAGTTTTAAACTCAAGGTAAGATAACTCTAAGACACAACCACACCTTTTATTGCACAAGGTATTGAAAAAGGTGTCAAAATGGCTATTCTTGACCTTCAAGATGAGAAGGGCACCCAATAAAAAACCTGAAAAAATGCCATGTGACAATCACTATGAAAATGTGCCTTTTCCCAGAAGTGTGCCATTTCCAAAGCGGAAAATTCTGACTCTGGTGTTTCCAATTCCACAACTCACATTTTCTACAATTCAAGGTCCCAATCTTGCAATCAGATCCATGGGGACCCTGGCATCTGCATGGGGCCCCAACTGATTTGAATGGGACTTTCTGTGGGCATAACTGTCCACTGAAGTGGATCCAATTGCAGGACTGAGGCTCTAAGACCCAGATCCAAGGTATTTAGGTTCCTAACTTGAGTTTCTGCGCCCAATTTATCAATCAATCAATAACAGATAAAATCTGATTGATTAAAATATATTAATTTTAATATGACAATGTCCTCTTAATGCTGCTTTGTTATTTGCGTTGTATTGATACAGATTCTTGACATTATACAGCACATGTGAATTTCACTGTATCATCCAGGTCACAACATTAATCTCAGAACCATGTTACTTCTTTTTTTAAATCAATTGCTTAATACATCCCACCAACCTTTAAAAAGTGAAAAACTTTTTTTTTTCCTTTTTACACCTATGTTGAAAGCGTAACTCTTGAAATTAGATTGCTAAGGGGGGAAAAGATATGTATTGAATACTTCACATGATGGATGTTTAATAATACATTTATTATCCCCCCATCACTATATTGAAAGGGGTGAAGCTTCAAATGAAATATGAACAACCCTACAAGTGAAGCACTGAGATTAAATTTATTACTTACCAGCCTCTCCAGCATGTTCTCAGTATCTATATCACAAATGTGTTTTATTTGTAAGATTGTTTTCAAGATCTGCCCATAACACTATCACTTCCTCTCGCGTTATATGGTAATCATATTGTGTCTCCATGAGCAATGTTTTAAAAATGGTAACAAAGAATCCTAATTTAATGATCAAACAAGGGGTGAGATATTGTGCACGCAGAGATCTGCACATACAGCAACCTGCATGGGGAAAGAGAACTTGGCTGGCGGGGGACAGCTAGGTTAGGGAGATGGGAGAAAAGGACTAGTGGCATCTAAATTGTGTGGAGGGCACAGAACAGACAGGGAGACAGTGAATGAACAACATGAACAAAAAGGATGGGAGAGACAAAGAGAAGAAGAGGGAGAATGAAGGATATGGGGAAGGACAGGGAGGATAGGGTAGGAGAAAGACAATAGGAAGAAAGGGGGAGGGAGACACAGAGGGGGAGTTAAGCACAGAGCGCAAATGGAGCAGATTGAAAGGGAACAGCACCAGGAAAGGAGGATTAAGAAATACATCAAAAGTAGAACGTGTGGTGACAAAAATACCACCTACTAAACAAGAGCAGGTCAAATAAAAGAAGAAACAACGTGGGAAGACAGAAGGACAAATACAGCTCAGAGCTGCTATATTTTGTTAAACACTTTAACGGCATCTGTTTTTAAGTGCAGCACTGTCAAAAGAGCAGGGAATCTGAGGTATTTATTAGGGGAAATAAATTGATTGAGGAATTTGTGGCATCTTAAATGTTTCCTTGGATTAGGAACAGAGGGTCCTGTGGCACCTTTGAGACTAACAGAAGTACTGGGAGCATAAGCTTTCCTGGGTAAGAACCTCACTTCGTGACACTGTGAGAAGGAGGTATGTGAGTGTCTCACTAGTGTAAAAGTGACAGGAAGAATGGGAAAAAAACAACCTTGAGAATCACTTTATTCAACCAAGCCACTTCACACTTCCCTCTGCTTTGAAACTTAAGTCAAGGATGACTGCTTCAGGCCAGATAAAATAGTGTGAGCCTCCTCTGCTTAACAGCAGTGTCTAATCTAACCTCATTTACAGCCACACCATGCATTGGTTCAATTAGTAAAAATGGGACATGTTTGGATTTATACAGAACAATGGCTGCTTTGAATGTAAGTGATAGTTTGTTAAATTCAGTTAATGTCAGTTATGCTAATTCCTTTTTGGGGGTGAACTTTTTCCTGTTAACAGCTTTCCCTACAGAAGAAAAATTGAACTAAAATTCATAGCTGTTTCTTGGGTTTTTTACAAGTATTTGTTGTTTTGTTGGTATGAGGCAAAGGAGTTGTTAGATTCTCAGTTCCCACTGGGGAATTGCTTTTTTTAAGGCTGCTGAAGTCACTAACGAAAACAGAGTCGGGTGGCTGTAATCTTATTTCAAAGACTAGACACTTTGATCATCAAAACTCACTACAAAAGTAAATTTAATCAAGTGTTACGGAATTCAGTAACTTTTTGCTAAAAAGAAACTGAAAAAAAAAACCCACATGCTTTAAGGCAGCACATGCTCAAAAATAGCAGTTTTACTGCACACATTTTCATAACCATTTTCAGTAAATGTTACCACTCCACTAACTGAAATTGAATGAGAGCTTGGTTAGGCAGTGAATGCTAAGGATTACTAAAAGAAATGTACAGGAAGTTAGGCCTGATCCTACAAACACCAGTTGGACTTTACACCCATTGGACTCCTTGCTGCCATTCAGCTCTTCTGCTAGCCTTGGTAGATCCAGTAGTTATGTGCTAGTAGGGTTACCATATTTCAACAATCAAAAAAGAGGACGGGAGGAGCCCCGCCCCAGCCCCGCCCACATCCTGCCCTAGCCCCGCCCCTGCCCTTTCCACTCCCTCCCACTTCCCGCCCTCTCAGAACCCTCAACCCTCCCCCATACTCCTTGTCCCCTGACTGCCCCCTCCTGGGACCCCTGCCCCTAACTGCCCCCCAGGACTCCATCCCCTACCTAAACCTCCCTGCTCCTTGTCCCCTGACTGCCCCCTCCTGAGACCTTCCCCACACCCTAACTGGCCCCCTAGGACCCTACCCCCTACCTGTCCCCTGACTGCCCCAACCCTTATCCACACCCCCACCTCCTGACAGCCCCCCCCAGAACTCCTGACCCATCTAAACCCCTCTGCTCCCTGTCCCCTGACTGCTCCGATCCCTCTCCCCACCCCAGCCACCTGACAGCCCCCCCCAGAACTCCCAAACACCCCCCCCGCTCCTTGTCCCCTGACTGCCCCCTCCTGGGACCCCTGCTCCTAACTGCCCTCCAGAACCCCACCCCCTACCTAAGCCTCCCTGTTTCTTGTCCCCTAACTGCCCCCTCCTGAGACCCCCCCCACCTGTACTCTGACTGCCCAAAACCTTACACCCCCAACCCCCAGACAGCCCCCCCGAACTCCTGACTCATCCAACCCTCCCCCCTGCTCCCTGTCTCTTGACTACTCCCTCCAGAACCTCCCTGCCGCTTCTCTGGCCCCCTGGCCCCCTTACTGTGCTGCAGAGCGGCGCGCTCGGCAGCGGGGGAGGGGAGCAGGGTCGGAGCTTCAGACTGCCGGAGGCCCGAGGCAAACAGCCAGCCGGCGATCTGCGAATGCGGGGGGGGGGGGAGGGAGGGAGAGAGAGGAGGGGAGTGGTCTCAAGTTGCAGGGGAGAGGAGGTGAAGTGGAGGAAGGGCTCTGGCTGCTGGAGCCCCCTGCGAGTGGCACGATCCGGCCAGCTGCCCTGTAATTCGCGCACGCTCTGCATGGGGGGGAAATCCGGACCTTTACAAATTCCCCCCGGACGCTATTTTTAACTCAAAAAAGCCGGACA
Organism: Malaclemys terrapin pileata; assembly: GCF_027887155.1. Taxonomy (NCBI): domain Eukaryota; kingdom Metazoa; phylum Chordata; order Testudines; family Emydidae; genus Malaclemys; species Malaclemys terrapin. The sequence continues at coordinate 34,054,057 of NC_071513.1, read as the reverse complement.
TGTCCAGGGGAATCCGGACGAATGGTAACCCTAGTGCTAGCAGCTACTGCCTCACTACTCCCAGCTGTGCTCTGTGACATGACAGAGATGAGCCACATGTAGGAGAGATTTAATGGGCACTCGGCATAACTTTGCGAGTTGCTAGTCTATGCTTTTGGAAAAGGAGGCATGTTGCTAAAGGCAGCTCCTATCTCCACCATGGATTCTGCCTGCTTGTCTTAGCAGGTCTTTGGTAGAGGGTAGGGAGCAAGATGCATGTCCCAAAAATGTTTCATCAATGCACTGCCTGGAAGAACAGGTGTGCTACTGTTACTACCTATTAGTATGTGTTGTTGACAAATTTTAAGCAGATCGACAAAACACATTCATTTTCTGAAGTTTCAAGCTCTACATTGTCCGGAGTATGTCATTTCTAGATCTAGACTCTAGACAGATGATAGATTTTGCAAAATTATCTTCTCATACAAAAAAGGGAAACTTATCTTAGTTAAACATAAGCACAGTGTATTTGTACTGCAATTGCAGGGTAATTAGTCACTGTATTATAAAGGGCAACCAAACAGTACACCTTTACTGCTCTTAAAAGGCTGAACACATTTATAAATAATCATTACAGGTTGGTATAATTACTTACAATAGTTACAGTGTACTTATTTAAATTAGGGTTATGAAATAAGGGAAAGGTGGCTGGTAAAATGAAACAGATTCAAATTACTGGAGTCTTAGCAGGGAATGAACATCAAAATATAGGTTTGTTTCTGTTGTTTTTGGGTAACAAACAAATTGTAGGTGCTTTTCCAAAACTATCCATATCTCTGGATCCTGTGAACTGTGCCTAGAAAGCCCATGAAAATGGGCTCAAATTGATGAGATTTCTACTTCTTCCTGACTATGCTTGGACCCAAAATTAAGCACAAATAAACTCTCTTGTGATATTTTGGGCCTTTCAATACCTGATCCAACAAGAACCAAGATGTGTAAAAATGAACACATTAGATTTTATACAATCCAAACATCTGAATCCTGAAAAAAGTTTTGGCACCCATCCTTATGTTAATCAAGACTGGTTCAGTAAGAGAGTAACGAGAACACCTGTGCAGCATAAGACTCATCATGAATGCAATATGAAATATAGACCTTCTCAGCAATTCCGCTGAGCCTATACCTCAGACCATATGCCTGTCAAACTGCTCATGTCATGCCGTTAGATTTGAGACCACACAAACTTTATTGTGTACAATTGCTATTATATAATACTCAATAACATGATCCTATTGCTTCAATTACCTGTAACTGAGTCTGGAGAAACTGAATTCTTGGTTTCCAGTTATATTTAGGGTTTAGCTTTATTTATTTATTTAAGTTTGTACAAAAGTCCATAGAGTATAAACTAACTTTTACAAAAAAATGCTTATGTTGTGAATACTAAACACACCATCTATAGTTCAGAGTCCCCTCTATTTCAGCATTGTTAACACTGGATTTCAATCATGGTCTTAAAGAAAAGCTAGTGATTAAAATCAGTGGAGCCACCCAATTCTATTCACCATTTTTTTTTATATTGGCAGCTTATACCTGGAAATTAAGTCTCACAAAGGGAACTTGAAAATGTGACTCTCTGATATTTGTTTTGTTAGATATTATCTAGTAGATAAAGTCTTGCTTATTGCCAGGTCTTCTCTGCTCTTCTGATTGCAATCTCATTTCACTTGTCCTTGGCATGTCGTGTTTGCTATGACCTCCAGCTTGTTAAATATTCAGCAGAAAGTTTATGGACTTTCCCATAACCTTGATTAAAAGCCTATTGGGAACCTGAATGCTGAAACAAGAACTTTGTTTGAAAAGCAACTTGAGTGCTCCACACTGATTTCTGTTTCACTCATAGCACTTATAATCAGCAGTCACAGGCATAAAGATGAGGCTAGAGGTAAAATATGGAGAGTCAATCTTTCCCTGTTTAATACTTATTGTATTATCATGCTAAATTAGGCTTTTATCGTACAACCTGAAAGAGGATAAGTTGGTTCTCCACAGATCATGGAGAAATCACTAATATGTTGCATCTTGTAACAAAATAGAAAAAAAAAATTCCAATTACTATTCATTCTCAGGAATCCCAGTGATTTACAGAACTGAAGACTATCTACATATGTGGATCATTTTAATTCATCCACCACCTTTGGGGTAGGATTTTACTACCATTTTGAACACATCAATCACACTGCACAAAATTTTTCAGATTGGAGGTGCTTAATGTGCTCTTGAGTTAGTTAGTTCTAAAAATTCACTGATAACAGGGGTTTTATAAGGCTACATAAGCAACAAGTTGTGAACAAAGTTCCACAAAAACTGAAGCCATTTCTTCACAATAATAAGATATAATAATACTTGGCACTTTTATAGAGCTTTTCAACTCTGAAGTGCCTGGCAAGTGTTAATCAAACTTCACAACAGCCCGTAACACTCTACTTTTATTCTTCCCCAAATACACAATGAGGGTAATTGAGACACAAACGAGGTGATTGGTTCAAGGCTGCAAACTGATGTCGACTCAGTTATTAGACTCAGGATTTTCTATCTCTGTCTCATGTCAGCCCATTAAACCACAATTCCTGAAATGAAATGAATTTCAAAATGTAAGAAAATGGAAAGTGCATTTTGTGTTTCATTAATGCCCTTTTATTTAATCGTATATGAATTGGGGTGAGTTGGTATAAATACACACAAGCACACACTGAGATTATATCTAACTATAATATCTTTCTCTCTCATACACACACTACGCCCAGAATGTAAGTTTAAGTATGCACGTAAGTCTTTGCAGGATCAGGACATAAACACTGAACAGGTAAACAATCCTACATATGTACATCCACTGTGGAGTTCACTCAGCCTGCTGCTCTTTGCCCACAATTACAAAGTAGTGTGTATTTTTATTTTTACTTAAGTAATGTAAATTATGGTGGAAAAGTGTTAGCATCCACTGGTATTTGTCACTGAAGTATTTTCTCTCTCCATCAAAATGTGGAATTTCCCCTCTTGAAAATCTCCCTGGCAAGTGGTCGAGAATGGATTCAGTTGCGAGCAGTTAGAGATAATATTTATAGAATTTGTTCCTATCTACACAGTTAGATAGATAGAGAATTATACACCCATATTACATATCTATATACACCTCTACCTCAATATAATGCTGTCCTCAGGAGCCAAAAAATCTTACCATGTTATAGGTGAAACCGTGTTATATCAAACTTGCTTTGATCCACCGGAGTGCACAGTCCCCCGCATCCCTCCAGCACTGTTTTACCACACTATATCCGAATTTGTGTTATATCGTGTTGCGTTATATCGGGGTAGAGGTGTAGTTACAGACATATAGAGAGGATTTGAATAGAATGCCCTTTCCAACCTTAAATTACAGCAGCACTACCAGCAGTTCTATAATTTTACCTCTAAAGCAGATTTTCAATAAGCAATGCAGGAAATACAAAAGAAGCCAAACTGCATATAATTATTTTATACAGTTGTATTATAAATCCTTCCATTGACTCCCTCTAGAAATGTAACATTTTGTTTAATGATTTTTTAAATAATTTATTTATTTTGCTAAACAACTTTCCATTTCTGTAATAAAATCTGCCAAGTCTGTAACAGAGAGAACATGGAAAAATTAAAAGAAAAAAGAAAAAGTAAAAGGAATTCACATGCAAAAGGCACAACTTGATGGAGCTCATTTACATAGAGACATTTCAGATGGAATAGCCAACCACTTGCATTCCATTACTACTTTCAATACTATTAGAACACAAAATACAACATTGTGTTTGATGGTATTTAGTCAGGTTAGAGTTTAACATTGCTGGCTGCTACATATACAATGAAGCACCTACCAGATAGGTCTATATTAAACAAAGAAAAAGGAGTGATGAATAAACTTAAGGTGGCCGGACGCTTCATATTACAAAACTCTGTTTTCAGGTGCTTTTAACTGTGCCATATTAACATACTTGGGCTGAAATTTTCCATGCTGGGTGTCTGCCTCAGGCTCATTTAAAAAAAAAAATTTCATTTAGAATGGTTCAGCCATTACTTGGAACGAGGTACAGGGAAAATACATTGGTTTACCCATGTTAAAAAAACTGCCTACGGTCATCTAATTCAAAAGCTCTATTGCCTCTATGCTCTGGAACAGGGATTTAAAATTTCTCAGGGAGATCTCACCGATGCAATAAGGTACCTTTTGCTGTTTTTGTGAAAAATTACCCAAATTTGGGTATGATATAAACCGCTGAAAATACCAGATCACACATGCTCAGTAGAGACTTATTAGAGATTGGCACCTAAATTCTCCATAGATTCCATCTTCACTGAGAATGATCTAACTCTTCACACCTCCTGTCTACAAGTGGAATGCACATTCATAATCCCCCACAGCAACTGAACACTTCAATCCTTAGTGCTGCAGAGGCTAAGCAAGATTTCCCCCAGCAATTGCTCCTCCTGGTTGTCAGGGGCCACAGGAACGTTCCCCAAGTTGGCTCCCAGAAGTGTGGATGAGGAGAAGGAAGCTTAAGAATGTAAGAACGGCCATACTGGATCAGACCAAAGGTCCATCTAGCCCAGTCTCCTGTCTACCGACAGTGGCCAATGCCAGGTGCTCCAGAGGAAATGATCAGAACAGATAATCATCAAGTAATCCATCCCCTGTCGCCCATTCCCAGCTTCTGGCAAACAGAGGCTAAGGACACCATCCCTGTCCATCCTGGCTAATAGCCATTGATGGACCTATCCTCCATGAAATTATCTAGTTCTTTTTGAACCCTGTTATAATCTTGGCCTTCACAACATCCTCTGGTAAGGAGTTCCATAGGTTGACTGCGTTGTGTGAAAAAAATACTTCCTTTTGTTTGTTTTAAACCTGCTGTCAATTAATTTCATTTGATGACCCCTAGTTCTTGTGTTATGAGGAGTAAATAACAGTTTTTTATTTACTTTCTACACACCAATGATGATTTTATAGACCTCTATCATATCCCTCTGTAGTGGGGCAGTAACCCCGCTCCAGCCCCGAAAGGGTTAAAAGCCAGCCCTTGGAGAAGGCTGGGGCTGAGAGTCAATAAGAATAGGCTGATTGGGAAGGCAGACACAGCTGGGGGCATGCCCAATTAGGAGACAGCTGGCCCTATAAAAGGGCTGTGAGCCAGGAGCTGGGTCAGTCTCTCTCTAGCTCTTGGGAGAGAAGGACTTGGCTGCCTGGGAGCTCAGGGAACAGAGCAGGGCTGGGGAAAGGCAAGAGGAGCTGGGGAGCTCCAGCTTGGTAAATCCCCAGGCTGCGGGCCTTGCTAAAGGCCAAAACAGGTATTGGGGTTACAAAGGTGCAGCCCGGGGCTAGGCAGAGGCAGCAGGTCCAAACCCCCCCTTGTCAATGATGAGTGGTTTACAGACTGCAGTCTGCCCCAGTGAGTGGGGGGCTAGATGGTGACTGGCAGTAGCCACTGAGGCAAGGTGCGTGAGAGGGTTGGGGGTTCCCCTGGAAGGGGAGATCCAGAGCATGGTGGGGTACTGCTGGGGCAGAACCCTGAGGTAAAGGGCACTGGGGTCCAAGAGAGACACGGGGGCTTGAGGCAGGCGAGGAGCTACTCTGTATGCTGGAGAGCTAATTCCCAGGATAACCAGCAGGAGGTGCCACACCAATGAGTCTCACTTTGCTACACTCCCCCTTAGTCGTCTCTTTTCCAAGTTGAAAAGTCCCAGTTTTATTAATCCCTCCTCACACAGAAACAACAAGGAGTCTGGTGGCACCTTAAAGACTAACAGATTTATATGGGCATAAGCTTTCGTGAGTAAAAACCTTCGGATAGCTATGCATCCGAAGAAGTGAGGTTTTTACTCACAAAAGCTTATGCCCATATAAATCTGTTAGTCTTTAAGGTGCCACCAGACTCCTTGTTGTTTTTGTAGATACAGACTAACACGGCTACCCCCTGATACTCCTCACACAGAAGTCACTCCATGCTGCTAATCATTTTTGTTGCCTTTTTTTTAACCTTTTCCAATTCCAATATATCTTCTTTGAGATGGGGCAACCACATCAGCACGCAGTAGTCAAGATAGGGGGCATACCATGGATTTATAAAGAGGCAACATGATATTTTCTGTCTTATTATCTATCCCTTTCTTAATGATTTCCAACATTCTGTTCGCTTTTTTGACTGCTGCTGCGTATTGAGTGGATGTTTTCAGAGAACTATTCAAAATGACTGCAAGATCTTTTTCTTGAGTGGTAACAGTCAATGTAGACCTCATCATTTTATATGTATAGTTGGGATTATGTTTTCCAATGTGCATTACTTTGTATTTATGAGAGACCTGACTTAACTACAGAGGGGTGAGGAATAGGGCAAGGGAAAAGTGGCAGGATTTTGGTAACTGGAGGAGAGTTAGGATGTGGGTTGGAAGCAGGAGCAGAGGGGGGTATGGGGCAAAGGCAGAAGACAAGAAAGGGAATAGAATAAGGTGATGGGGGTCAGGGCCGGTTCTGGCTTTCTGGCCGTCCCTCGCAAACAAAAAAAAAACAAAAACAAAAAAAACGTGGCGGCCAGAACAGCAAAGCAAAAAAAAACCCTGCAGCGCAGCCAGAGCCAGGGTGCAGGGGGACTCCCTGCCCTGCAGATGTGCCCCATCTAGCGCAGGGAGGGGGAGGAAGCAGGGGTAGAGAGAGAAGGGTGGCGGCCAGGGCTTCAGCGGGGCACTGCCACGCGGCCCCTCCCGCCATGCCCCCTGCCGGGAGGGCTCCGCACCATTCCCTTCAGCTGGGAGGGAAGGACGCGGGCTGCCCTGCTGGGCTTGCTGCAGGGCGCTCCCGTCCTCCACGCCGCTGCCCCCTACAGGGTGGCCGGAGCGGAACAACAAACCAAAAACAAACAAACAAACAAACAAAAAGCAGCGGCCGTGCCGCCCTAGGATTGGGCAGAATGCCGCCTCCTACAAGCTGCCGCCCCAAGCACCAGCTTGCTCGGCTGGTGCCTGGAGCCGGCCCTGATGGGGGTGAGGGTCAAGGGCAGTGGAGGGGGAGCACTGGCAAGAAGAGCAGACATAGTCAGCAGCAGAGGGAGGAAGACAGGACAGAAGCCAGGGAGTGGGCAGAATAGGGGTAAGGGCTAGAGCTGAGAGGAGGATAAGAGCAGGGGAGAAGCACAGGAGTCAGAGAGGGGTGATAGCAGTAGGAGTGACAGGCTTGGGGGAGTACAGTAGCCAGAGTCTGTAAAAACTAGAGAACAACTCTCTTGGCATTGTTTTTGAGTCTCAACATTCTTTTGCTGTCCTGTAAATAGTTGTGAAATCCACTGGCAAAATATGTGCCTCCCCCCGCCACCCACCGCCCTCCCCCCAATGGCAGGTTCACATAGAAGATAACAGCCTTCTATTACTTTTACTGATTTAAACCAAGAGGCAGATACCAAGCCTGACAGTAATCCATAAGAGGAGGGCAATACAGTTCCACATGATGAAAATTTTCTTTTTTCAGTTTTTAAGTTTTAAAAGAAACTTAGGAAATTACATAAAACAAACTACAGTAAAAGAATGTTAAGGCTGCAAAGTCAAGCGCTCAAAAGTTAAGAATAACCAAAATTGAGACTGCCTGTGCAATCTTGCGTGAATGCTATATGATCATAGGTGTGCTCACGGGGTGTGCCGGGTGTGCCCAAGCACATCCTAATGCAGGGGTGGGCAAATGGCTCCACTCCCCCGTGCGGCAAGCCACGGGGTCTGCGCTCCCAGCCGGAGTGCCCGGCTGAGCGCAGCAAGCTGCCAGCCCCTCCCCCACCTTTCCCCCTCCCCTGGAGCCCTGCTGCCCCGCGCAGCGCTCTGGGGGCCAGAGCTCTGCGGGGAGTCACACATGTTCCCCCCACCCCATGAGTCATGCCGCCGCGCGCGCAGCGCTCTGGGGACTGGTGCTGTGCACTCCCATGGGGCAGTGTTTGGCTCCGCGGTGAGGCTAGGAGCCTTATCTCATGGTAAGGAGTCCGGGGCCATGGGGGTTGGATAAGGGGTGGGGGCAGTCAGGGGCAGGTAGGGGGTCGGGTCCTAGGAGGGCAGTCAGGGGACAAGGAGCAGGGAGGCTTAGGTAGGGGATGGAGTCCTGGGGGGCAGTTAGGGGGCAGGGGCCCCAGGAGGGGATAGTCGGGGGAACAAGGAGCAGGAGTTCTTGTTGGGGTTCTGAGGGGGGGGGAAGTCAGGGGGCGGGAAGTAGGAGGGAGTGGATGGGGGCTGGTCTAGGGCAGGGGCGGGGCTCCCTGGGTGCACACCTAATGAAATGGGCTGCGCACGCCTATGTTTATGATACAGTCTTCCATTACAGGATCACCCTTTTTTTTCCCCACACAACCCCTGCCTCATTCAGTGCACAGGATGGACCTGCTCTGGGAATGTTTAAGGAAGGAGACTGCTGTCTATTGAACTCCTACCTCATTTGTTGCAGAAGTTAGCAGGTGTGTAGTGAAGGAGACAGGGGACTGCAGTAAGATAACAGACTGTCTCAAGGATAAAGTAGTTGCATGCTGCCCTGCACAAATGGATTCTATATCTCTGCCCCTGCCCCAGAGTTCCTATAAAATTCTATTCAAGTGAGTTAAACCAAACTTTCTACAGGTGATTTCTAATTGTATGTTCCTCATTTTCTAGGTGCCCAACTTAAGCCCCTGGTGTCTGCTTTGCGGAAGTCCTGAGCACTCACAGATGCAGCTGAAGTCAATGGGACCTGAGCTTTGAATGTATAAAGTACTACATAATGCTAAGTACTTTGAAAAATCAGCCCTATATCTTTCTCATTGGGCACCCAAAATTAGTGGACACTGACCTTAATCTCTCTGTGCCTCAGGTCCCCATCTGAAAAATGAGGATAATAATAGACCCTCACTTCACAGTAGTGTTATGAAAATAAATTAATGTTTGCAAAGCACTCAGATTATAGTGATGAGCACCATAGACAAATCTATGGGGAAATTAACAATTCTCTATGTAGAGCAAAGCTTGAATAAATAAGGCATGGAGTCATATATTGAAAAATGAAAATAAAACAATTATTGAATAGCTGTTCATTCAATGAGCATCATCCATCTTGTGCACTGAATGAGGCAGGGGTCCTGTGGAAAAAACAATATGGGATCATGTAATTGAAGAGTGTATCGTAAAACATATATGCACAAGGGAGTAAAACAAAGGTTGCACAGGCCACCTTAACTCTGAAATTTCTGCTCTTTTGACTACTTGGCTTTGCAACCTTTATGTTTTTTTAAACTTTTAATATAATAAAGGTATAATTCAGCCTTATTGTGGGGGCTATTATGTACCCTCAGCTCTTTGCTGAAATGAATGAATGTGTAATGAAAAGCCAAACAAAAGCAAGTTTTATAACAAAGAAGGCACATTAGAAACACCTTTTCTTTTCAAAACTCTGCAAGAAAAAAGGCATCTGGCTTGGTAAACAGAAGCTGTCTGCCACTCTGTCCAATCACTAATAGTGTTGTTTGTTAAAGTAATGGAGTTATGCCATTAATTAAATACCAGCATACAGTGCAAATTTGCCACTGATTCAGACCAATACATTTTCCTTCCCCAAGTGGGCCAGTACTTATTCAAGTTTAAATTACTATTGTAATGAAAGACATCATGACACAAAAAGGAAATGCTGCATAGCAGTGTGATGTTCTGGCAGAATGAAGCTACAATGCAATAACTCTAAGATATACATTGATTTGAACTGTTCCCATAATAAACAGACTCTATTTGGTGGAAATTGTGGCTTTGAGGGGGTGAGAAGGCCCTTGCACACTAGCAGCAACTTCCAGACACTGCGACAGCACGTGCAATGCCTCTGTGAAATACAATGGCCTTTACTACACCCTTTAGCAAATTGCAGTGTGGACTACTCCCAAGGTGGACCAAATATTTGTTCTTCTGTCTCCTTGGTTTCTAATACTGCTGATGGTGCTAGAGTCAGATAGTAGTTGGTAAGTGTCAGATGCTGTGGTGATGGGCACAGAGCGAAAACCTAGATAGGAATTCTCTATCCTACACAGAGAGAGAAATGGTCACCGTATGCCAAGAGCAGAAGAGCACCATAGAAGTGATTGTGAATGCAGGCCAAAGAGCTTTAACACTGAACTTTGTCTAAATATCATGGAGGTCTCAAAACAGAACAGAATCTTAAGTAATATGCTGTCCACATATCCACAATAGGCAGAGTTGGGAATAGAATTTAAGCCTGCAGAAAAAAATATTTCTTTTGTGGCTTTAAGATGGACCCATGTCTTTGCCATGATATGTTTTTCTGTGTGCGGTCGATAGATTATTCCAGGAACATCTAAAAATGCCCATATTTTGAATACTCTGTTGTATAAACACAGCATTTAATTGCTCCCAGTGAGATTCTGTGTTCATAGAACATTCATTATCCCATCTTACCTACACTATTATTCTATAACAAAGGATGCACACTCATTAAACATATATTACTAGAACCACCCTGAATGAAGTAATTTTTTCTATTGCAGTGGACCATAAAATAACAAGCTGCCATAATCAGCCAGTTTACAGTGTATGTGGATTATTCATATTTGCATGTACCATATTTAGAGAGACAACAGCCTATTAATTCAATTAAATTATTATTATTAGTTTCCAAAATATAAAACTTGTGTTATTCCTTCTTAGAAATATTTTTGGTATTCAAAATTAACAGGCAGAAGACAGCAAATGTTCAATATTGAACTAGAGCTGGGGTCGGCAACCTTTGGCATGTGGTTCGTCAGAGTAAGCACCTTGGCGGGCTGGGCCAGTTTGTTTACCAGCCGCATCCGCAGGTTCGGCCGATCGCGGCTCCCACTGGCCGCGGTTTTGCCGTCCCAAGCCAATGGGGGCAGCGGGAAGCAACACGGGCTGAAGGATGTGCTGCCCACAGCTTCCCGTTGCCCCCATTGGCCTGGAGCAGTGAACCACGGCCAGTGGGAGCCGCAGTCAGCCGAACCTGCGGATGCGGCAGGTAAACAAACTGGCCCGGCCCGCCAGGGTGCTTACCCTGGCAAGCCGCGTGCCAGAGGTTGCCGACCCCTGACCTATAGATGACCATATGAATTAATGGATCATCAACATTCATTAGTGTGCCTCCTATCACATAAGATGATGTGACCTGGACATGGGACATCATATTAAAAGTCAGGCATTATGTTAAGAATCAATTAAGAATGAATCTTCTTCTACAGACAAATACTGTACTTTTCTGTTTCTCACTAGGAACATGACTACATTGCTGTTAAACACCCACAGCTGACCCATGTCAGCTGACTTGGGTCCACGGGGCTCAGACAGAATGTCTATACAATTGCAGTGTAGACATTCCGGGCTGGAGCAATTATAGGCCCTGCAGCCGGATTCCTGAGCCAGCCACAGGTGTTTAATTGCAGTATAGACATGCCCTGAGGGCTTGTTCCAAAATCCATTACATTCATAGTGATGACTCCCATTGTCTTCAATGGGCTTTAGTTCAGGTCCCAAAGGATTAAATCTTAAAGTAAACAAACAAAAAAGTGGATATTTCTGGGCTGATCAGCTTTAGTAGAAAATAAACAGTACAAACACTAAGTTTTTGTTATATTTGATACATTACTTTGTTATTATCCCACAGTACAACCCTGGAGTATATTTCTAACTTAGAACAGAAAACCGCCTTCAGTATAATGTAAGACTATCTAATACAGAAAATAAACCAGTTAAAAATCACATGAACAACCCCTTAAGAGGCAATGAAAAGTATTATCTCCACAGCTATAGCATTTCTAGTTAATAGTTGCTGTTCACCTGCAAATCATTCATCCCACCAGAATCCACTAAATGATTTTATAGTATATTCCTTCCTTACATAATGAAAGAACCAAGCCTTTTTTTGTATGTATGTTACAGCAAATTTTTGATGTAGTTAACAACCATTTATATTTCAAGAATATAACTTAAAGTTATAATGCAAGATTGCTGGTGTCCTATTACCATTTCTTAGTGCCTAGCACTGCTCTGTGAAACTTTAATTACAAACCCCAAATGCAAGAAACTTGTTTTGTTTCAGGTTTTGTTACCAACTCAATCTATATCCGATGAAATGTTAATGAACCTTTTGAGCAGATGTAGGCCCATTTTCAAGCAACTCTGGATCAATTTATTTTATTGTTTGATGTCCAAATTGTGCAAAACCTCAGATTTTGAAAGAGTCAGTAAAAGCTAGGTGAAAAACTCAGTGGTTTGATTGAGGTTTGCTTTCAATTTGTATTTCAGGTCCAAGTGAACCTATACTGGGAACCTTCAGGAGTGGAAATCCTTGCAGATCAAAAACAGAAGAAAATATTTATGCAAGTCCCTGTGAGTCAAGGCAATTGTGTTTCACATACATCTGAGTACTGTGGTACTCCAGCTCTACACCCATGTAACTGGTGTAAAAGTGAAGTGTCACAGTGGTCAAGCTACCCTTATGATCCTAACTCAGGATTGATCGAGTTAAACATGCGGAAAAATTTTCTTCAGCACAAGTGATTGCAAATATTACAGCAGTATTGTGAGTATAACTAGTCAAATATTACACATATATATTCAGTAATATGAATCAAATTTGGCCTTCAGTTACAAAAGTGCAGCCCTATTAATTTTAATGGCATTGCACTTATGGGTAGAATATGATCTATATTACTGTACATACAATTTGTGTCATCTATTCTACATAGGCAATCTCTCCCTTCTCTCATACTGTGTGCATGTGTGTATAGAAAAATATAAAGCTGCAGTAACATAGGGCTTCTAGAGCAGGATAAGATTATTGGCACCATTTAGGGATCATTGAGGCTTCCCTCATACAAAAATGATGTCTGTTTGCAGCCCCTTTCTGTAGTTGCTTTTTCAGAGTGCAGTGGTGGCTAGGGATCTGAGAGAATACAAATGAGACATTATCATTTGATCTACAGCATTTTCTTAAAATTGCAAATCTTCCAACAAGAACTCTCATGCATACCTAACACTATCTTCATTAGATAATTACTCATTATAAATCAGCACAGGCTGTAGTCTGATACTCTGTTCAGCATTCCAGTTGCATGGAGGATTCTTGTGAAACTGGCGTTAAATATTCTTTAAAACAATTTTCATCGATCAAAATCTGTGTGTGTGTGGGGGGGGGTTATTTAAGGATAGTATGTTGTGAAGCTCATAGGAAACTGCCTTTGTATCTTGCAGTAAATCAGTGTAAACTGCATTATTATGAAGTTATTTGCAGAGGTATGCTGCAAAATCTTGTATCTTAACAATCATTTCTTGGACCTAGAGATAACAGAGTGGTGAACAAGCTGGAACTGCAGTTGGGGACTGATATTGAGGTTAATGAGGCCTTTCATCCTTAGGACACTGGTTTGACTCCATCCCTGTAATGAGTGATGTTCCCTACCTAATTAGATACTATGGAAATGTGCCTGGTGGCAATGCTCCAGTTCACTATGGACATTAACAAGACCCAACACCATAAATAGCACTAAACTAGCAAACTTGTCTCAGGGCCCAAAGAGGCTCCACTAACACTTCTCCCCTAGAGATATACCCTAAGATCATTGCAGAGGCACTCATCGGCATGGGAAATGTGTATAGCTGTCTCTAATCTACCTGTTCTGTGGATAAATAGAGGTCTTCCGCCTATGGGGCTATCAGCACCTCTCGTGAGCACTAAACTCACACAATTTATCTTTTTCATATTAAGAGATTAGGGTTTCTTGTGCAGATTACTGACTATTATGAAGAAGGCCTGCCTATGAGATGAGTTGCTTTTAACATCTATCTTGCTAAGTATAGAAGCATTATCTTCACATACTTGGAGACACAAGGTGTCATGTGTTTTACAGGTAGAGCCACAAGTATATTGCAATGAGTCATAATTTTACCTAACTGTAGGGACGCATAGCTCCCGAATCGCCAGCCCACGGGCACGGCAAACTGCTCCCATGGCTACGAGGCAGGAGTGACCTTCAATCCAGCGTTTGTGTTTGGGGAACTTATTTGGCTGATTTGATTGTACCCTCGCAGCTGGTGTTCACGCGCTCAAGAGATGGGTTCGTTATCTTATGTGCATGTATACTGCCTGGCTTTTCTATGCGCAGGAATGTAACCACTAAGAAGAGTTGTAAACAAAGTAAGGAGAGAAATAAAAACCCCAGGAAAAGTTTTCCTGGGAGGCTTTTTGCAAGAGGCTTGTAAAGCTCTCTGGCTACCAACAAACCTGGAGTTCTGTTTCCTGCGTCGTCACCACAGCTGGTGACCCCGACGTGATACCCCTCTACTCACCGGCTGGATACGCCGAGCGCGCCCGCGGCTGTTTGCCGCCCCTTATTCGTGAGTATGGGGGGGAGACTTTCCAGTGCCCAGAAGGAGCACGCAAGAGAGTTACAAAAGATTATAAGGCAGCGATCATGTGTCGTTGTCTCGGTCGCTCATATTGAGGACCTTCTAAGGGAAATAGATTGCCAGTGCCCCTGGTATCCGGACTGCGGGTCATTACAGCTTTTTGATTGGATACGGATTGGGATCACCTTGTATAGTGAACCCCGTGCCCCAGTTCAGCACCTGCTGCTCTGGCAGCGTTGTAAGGAGGCGCTGGAGGGGTTTGGCCCCGACGGCCTTAAGCCGGTTTCCCCTTTGCCCCCAGGTGATGGGCCACCCCCCTCCTGCCCGCAGCTGAACCCCCCTGCGCCGCCGCCCGTGGCGGCGCCCCCCTGCCTACCGGTCGGGCAGGGGGGCGCTGTCGCCGCGGCGGTGCAGCCGGTGCGCAAGGCCGGTCTCTTGACCGACAAGGAATCCAAGTGTGGGTTCGAGGTGTTCCCCGTCTCTAGGCGGGATAATGGAAACGGGGGCCGAGTAGTGGACTGGGAGGCTCTCCCCTACTCGGTTCTGCACGAGCTCCGGGGGATCTTGAAAGGTGTGTCAAACGGTTATCACTTGCTCCCCCAAGATTGGAAAGACATATGTCGCATGGTGCTGTCTCCCGCGCAATATGTTGTGTGGGACAGCGAGTACCAGCGAGAGGCGCTTGCGGCAGCAGCACAAGGTGAGGGGGCTTATCTTGCTGAGCAGTTATATGGTACAGGGCAGTTTTCGGGCATCCCCGAGCAGGCGGTGGGCACGCCCCAGGTAGCTTTTCCCATCATTGGCCAGTGTGTCCGTCGAGCGCTTCGCAGGGTCCCCGCTGTGAGCGAGTCCTCTAAGTCCTTCGACCCTGGCGGAGTTGCTGCAGGCGTGTACTGATGTAGGCACTCAAACCCATCAGATGGCCCTGCTGGCAGCTGCCCTGCACAAGGGGCAGAAGCCTCAGGGGAACTGCTTTAACTGCCACCATCCATATTGATGATTAGGCGTACGGCCCTCCCCCTCCGTTGGCTCACTGATGAGCCCGTATGGGTTGCGCAGTGGCCGCTTTTCCCCAGAATATGTGCAGTGTATATTGTAGCAGAGGTAAAGGAAATGCAAACCTACCAATATAGGTTGTGTTGTCTTGTTCAGATCACTGTGTGTTTGAAAGCAGGAGTTAGAAGTAAAAGGCAATCAAAAGACTGGGAAAGTTAATTGTGCCCCTTTTAAGTAAAAATCTTTAAGCTGTAGATAGCTTTGGATTTGGAAGCAAGCCAGAAAGCATTTGTATTAATGCAAGTTTCTAACTAATAAGGTAGAAGCCACTGAAATCTAGGCTGCCTATGAACAAATACAAGGAAACATTTTAAGCAATGACTGACTGCCCAGAAGGGGTAGACCTCTGTTCTTTTGTTTTTCAGATCATCAGAGAAAACGGATGCCAGCTGAACAGCATTCAATGTACCATGCATTTACTGGCACAATAGGGATTATTTTTGTGTTTTATGGCAAAAATTGTTGTTAAGAATTGCATACCAACAGTCTTTGGAAGCAAGGACATGGAAGGTTAACCCACTCCCCATATTGCCCATGGGATCCTTCTGGCTACCTCAGATTTCTAGCCAGAGGGCTGGGGAGGGAGGAAAGCAATTAGACACCTGAGGTTGTACCGAGTGCACTCCTCAAAAGTGGGTGTGCTTGTCCCGGTTTGTTGCTCCAAAGCTCTGTAATAAAGTTATTTTACTGGAAGAGTGAAGGTTTCCTTTGTAGGTTAAAAGAAGCCGAGAAAGGGAGAAGAGGAAAAAGCACAGAATGAGTTAACTGAGAGGAAAATACAGCTTGCAGGCTCATCCAAGGCCACAGCCAAAACTTGGCTGACCCCCAAGACAAGGGCGGGGCTTAAATGTGCCCGAGCAACTATGAGATCTGCAAAACACTGCCAGGCATTAATGAAATGTGTTAGGTTTCTTTTCTCACAGGTAGAAAAGTGCTACCCAAAGATCCTAGCACCCCTGCCATTTATTAAAACCAGGAGACTGAGTCTATGTAAAGTCCATCAACGAAAGACTGCTTTGGCTCCATGCTGGAAAGGCCCTTTCCAAGTCCTGTTAACCACCAACACTGCTGTGAAGTGCCAAGGACTGACTGCCTGGACCCATGCTTTTCACTGTAAAAAGACCCCTCCACCTCGGGAGGACTCTTTGACTAATGATAAGCCTATTTCTCCTTCTAGTCCTGCTGTGCCTTCTGGACAGCAGGAAAAAGGAAAAAAAGACAAGGTGAAGTGCTAGTAACCTCTCCCTTGTCCACTGACAGACCTACTGTTGCTCTGAATTTTTCCAGAAAAAGCAAAACCATTACAGGGTGATGTGCTAGTAACCTCTCCCCTGTATGATGCTAAACCACACTGTTTCAAGAGAAGAGAAGAAGGAACACTTGCTTCCTTGAAACCACAAAGTCCAGGAATTCCTGACTACAAGAGACATTAAGAACTGACCCTGGTGAAGAAACAAAGAATTATAACCTGGAAAAAAAGAAACTTGTGAGACCCATGCTTGGGAACGTGGTATTGATTGGATTTTGGGGTTTATTCTACAGGCTGCGCCCTGTGTTTTGGATAAGTCCTTCAGTATGTATTGCCTTCCCTAATTGGATTTTAAATGATAAGTACCAAAGGCACCTTGTTGCCATTGCCCCTGCTATCTCCTCCATTACACTATTACCCTTGTAACACATCAAAATACAGACAATGACCCAGAAGTTGCTGACAGAGATGGTATTGAATATCACTGAGGCTGGGAAGGCATTGCAGTGGGATCTAGCATGTTCAGGCTTGGCCCACTGCCCTTACAGACACATCAGGAGTACCATCTGATCTGTGGCCATGGAGACATACTTAGAGACTTTCTAGGTAAAAGTGCAAACTTTCTCAATGCTCCTTCCAAGCATATGGACCGGTTGAGGGGGTGTGGCCTCCCACATACCGAATCCTGCCGAGTCCATGGGGAAGATGCATATGGGATTGAGCAATTCACCAAGACATCTGGGAAATTAGACTACCTGGTATGCCCAGTTAATTTTAGTTAGTGCTCCTGGGATTACACCTAACAGGACGCTTACTTTTTCAAGTTAATGACAGCTGTGTGTATGTTAATGACACCACATTACAAGACATTTGGGTTCACCTGGCACAAGTATTGAATCAATCTGATTTCTGCCTAGCCGTTGCCCCGAAAATGCAAGGTCTGTTAAGTACTTGCCTTGTTCCTGTCTGCAAACCACCCAGCAACATCTGGGATGTGAGACAGTGAAAGAAATGTGTTGTTTTAAGCTTACTGATAATAGTTTTGCATGCAATAGCAAATTGATATGCTAAAATGTTATGCTTAAACCATCCGCCAAAACGTTTTTCCTCCTTGGTGAGATTATATCTAGTTATAGCCACCCTTAGAGTGGATAAAGACCCTTTTATAGTATGGGGTCCTAGTTTTGATTTTTGGTGTTTTATTTTGCTGCTTTGTTTAGTGTATACCCAATCTAGTGGCATTGTGCATGCTACCCTGCGAGAGTGCTTTGTCTAAACACCGCATATATAATAAAATAGGGGGGGATGTAGGGACGCATAGCTCCCGAATCGCCAGCCCACGGGCGCGGCAAACTGCTCCCATGGCTACGAGGCAGGAGTGACCTTCAATCCAGCGTTTGTGTTTGGGGAACTTATTTGGCTGATTTGATTGTACCCTCGCAGCTGGTGTTCACGCGCTCAAGAGATGGGTTCGTTATCTTATGTGCATGTATACTGCCTGGCTTTTCTATGCGCAGGAATGTAACCACTAAGAAGAGTTGTAAACAAAGTAAGGAGAGAAATAAAAACCCCAGGAAAAGTTTTCCTGGGAGGCTTTTTGCAGGAGGCTTGTAAAGCTCTCTGGCTACCAACAAACCTGGCGTTCTGTTTCCTGCGTCGTCACCACACCTAACAAAATTGCCTCATCTAAAAGTAAGCTACCGTATTTATAATGCACATTTAGCACTAGTCTGTGCAAAAGTAACTTCCTCCTGTTTTCTTAATTTTCTCACATACCTTAAGTGGTAGATATAGAGCAGATACCTATTCTGTGCAGCTGTTTTCTTGGTCTGGTGTGTGCAAATACCAACAGTGGAATGAGCAGCAGGGTTTTGAAATTTATATGCAAAATATTTTCTGGGATAGAGGCAGTGAATGCAAATCTACTCCAGTTACCCAGTTCCATGGTAGGACTAGGGCAATAAGGAGGTACTTTTTTACTGTGTGTGCCATTCTCAGTCACATTATCAGAAAATGGGTATTTTAGAAACGGATAGCACAACAATGAAAACAATAGTCATAGGAGGAATCACATTATCCACAACATGGTGGGGCTATGCATTTGTTTGTTTGTCTTTGGAAAAATTACACTATTCTTCTATTGAACTTCTGGAGCTGAACCCTTAGCCCTCATTGCAGCTGCTCCACATGTTTAGACAGCACAAAACTGCTGGAAATCTTCTCTACAGAGCCATCTAAGGATTTTTCCTTAACAAAGGGGATAGTGCAAAGCTGGTGGAGTCGGGCCTGTGCCATTTCTTTTGAGACTTCCTAGAGCTCTGAGATGGATTCCATAAACTATGGCATTTGATTAGACATTGGCAGGCACAATATTGATTTCCCTGAGGATTTCTTCTTTCCATCCTAAAAATTTACAGCTGTAGCATTGGCCATCCTCCTTTTATAAACACTGAAGCAATTAATTAATTAAATTATTTTAGCAATACCTATCTCTTCCACCAATAAAATGTCCCCAGACAGCTCTCAAAGCTCCTGGTTCCTCTTTCATACATATCTTGCTACTAATATATTGGAACAATTTATTAGTATCTTAACCTCTTGTTTCATATTTCTGTAATTCTCCTACTCAGTTTTTTCCTTATACCTCATCGCTTCCACTGTAGATTTTTTGGTCTCGATATCGGATACCTTTTCATGTGCCTCTCTCACCCTTTCTTACCTTTTGCACTTCCTTGCTCATTTGCACTGACACCTCTTTGTTTAGAATGTATTTACTGCTAAGTGGCAGCATAATCCTTCAGCATCCATTATTTTATCGTTGAACATACTCCATCTCTCTTGATGTTATACTTTCCATTTAATGACCAAATTCAGCTGCATCACCTGCTGCATCAGGGTATTTCCTAGTTTGTTTTAGCAGTTGTAATTGCAACCAGTAGTCGTAATAGTTTATGGCTCAATAGTTCTAATTATTAATAGTTCTATGGTTCTTTTAATTATTGTCATTCTCTCATCTGGCTGCTCTATTTAATCAATTGCCTATGGCACCTATCGGCTATAACCATAATCTAACCTCACTAATTTTGAGACATAGAGTTTTCCTATAGTGCCCATCACCATACTTCCCAAGTGCTGATTCTAGCCCACCTGTAGGACCTCACTTCTATCTGTTATTTCTCAGATTTAATTTGGAAATAAGACTTCTGCTGTTCTCACTGATTTCTATTCCTTTTAAATAGAGGCAGAGTACAGGGTTTGGAAGAAGCTGAGGATGAGGCCAGAGAAGTAGGTGGGACCAGAGAAAGTGGGAGCAAGGGAAAGGATTTGAGGAAGCAGAGACAGGTGATAGGAGCAGCAGAATTTTCCCAATTAAAGTATCCAGTTCACATGCATTGAAAGGTAAAAGAATACTTTCCCCTCAGTTCCTCCTGCTCTTTTCTAACTTTCCAACACTGACCCTTACCTGTCGGCGGCCCTGACTCACAGAAAAAACAGCTCACCAACTCTCACGCTGCTCCAAAATTGTTCTTTACCAGTGGCTGTATAATGGGTAGCGTAATGACTAGGTGTGCATAACAGACATTTGCTGACTCTGTTAGCTCATACTGCAGACAAGGTTCTCCAGTTCTAATTCTAATGTCTGCTGCCTCTCACTATTGATTCCCTTTCTAGAAATTACTAGCTTTGCTAAAAAATGTTCATGGCTGATAACTGAAGATAATTCTCTCACTGGCACCCATGTTTAAAAAAAAAAAGGAACACAGACTTCCACATCACATAAATGATATAAAATAGGATGGTTGGGTGGTTGGTTCAAACAAATGTAAAACAACAAAAACAACACTGTTGTTATAGGTACATGTATCATAGCTTCTGTAGCAGAATAACTTTCTTGGCTAGAATTTAAATAAAATATTATTACATTAGTCCTCTTAATCTGGAGTTCCCTACACAGTAATTTACACATATATACACTTTCCCACAAGCACCTCCATGATGGGGGGCAAAAGCTAAGCAGATAACCAGAATAACAGGGATGAAGCTGAAACTTTAGTTCAGGATTTCAAGGCAAACCCCTTATTCTTACAGAATAGTTTTACTGGATTTTAATAGCCTGACAGAGCCAATAGGACTTTGAAGTTTTTAAAATTGGAGACCTACCCTGAAAAAGAGACTTTGTGAAAATAGAACTGTGGGGTTCCATAACCCTTGTATCATTTATTTCCATACGAAGGCCTAGTCTACACTAGTCTGCTATTTCGGAATTAGCCGAGTTAATTAAAAAAAAAAAAAGATTCCATCCACACGACCAAACCGTTTTTTTTTATGTAAAGGGCTCTGTAATCGGATTTCTGTACTCCACCTCGGCAAGTGGAGTAGCGCTTAAATCAAGATCGCAATCCCGGGTTAAAGGTATTGTGGACGCAATTCAACGTTATTGGCCTCCGGGAATGCGCCCTTGTGACCGCTCTGTACAACACTCTCAACTCCGATGCACTAGCCAGGTGGGCAGGAAAAGCTCCGGGAACTTTTGAATTTAATTTCCTGTTTGGTCACCATTAGCACAGGTGACCATCAGCATGGTCCACTATCACAGGCGACCATGCAGAGTCCACCATCACAAGAGATCATGCAGTCCCGGATTCGCAGACAAGGTCCAGCATGGTCTGAACGGGAGGTACTGGATCTCATTGCATATTGGGGAGACTAATCTGTTATGGCAGAACTACGTTCCAAAAAAAAGGAACGCAAATACATACGCTAAAGTCTCCAGGGCCATGACAGAAAGAGGCTACTCCAGGGACACAGAGCAGTGTCGTACAAAAATCAAGGAGCTCAGGCAAGTGTACCAAAAAGCCAGGGAGGCGAACGGGTGCTCTGGGTCACAGCCCCATACATTCCGCTTCTACCGTGAGCTGCATGCAATTATGTGGGGTGACACCACCACGACCCCATCACTGTCCGTGGACACCTGCAGGGGGGGAGTTGCACGGAGTGAGGAGGAAGAGTCATTGGAGGACAAAGATGAGGAGGAGGAGGACAGTGCACAGGCAGCAAGTGGGGAATCTGTTTCCCACCCTAGCCAGGAACTATTCTTAATGCTGGAGCCAATAGCCTGCCCCCACTCCCAAGGCGAGCTCCTGAACCATGTCCCTGCAGAAGGCACTTCTGGTGAGTGAGAGCCAGATTGGAGCCAAGCAGTGGGGGGCGGAGGGGAAACCCAGCCACGCTGGGCTGTTCGCGTCTAGTTTAAGGGCTCATCCCTGCTCAGAGTCTCATCGGAGCCACGCTGTGCGTGCGGGGAGGGGGGGGAGAGGGAGAGGGTGTTGTGTGAAGCGATCATCCCAGAGAGCCCACAGGCCCTCCTTTTATATGGCAAACCCACCAGGCATTGCTTGCTATGGGAAAGGGTGCCCAGCAGTTTGAAAGCATTGAAATGAATGTAGAAGAAGCAGAACTCCACGTGCCCCTAGACTGCCTGCAAGCTGAATTCTGTTGCCCGGCTTTGTGTGATGGCTTACTTACACCAAAGTGTCCCCTTTGTTCTCTGAAATGTATCTTTTAAAATACTACCCTCCCCTTTTCTCCTTCTGCAGGTGCAAATGTTTCAACACGGCCCCTATCTACCCAAATGTGTCTGGGGTATAATGGACTTGAACTGAAAGAAATGGTTGTGATTTGGTAGCAGCACAAGCCACAATGATTCTTGTATAAATACATTTAGAAATGCAGATAATGGTACAATTCTTCTGACTCTTCTCTTCTTCTGACTCATCTCATATGGCTGGTTGTGTCTTATTATCTCAGTTCACGATGGCTGAAAAATGGCGGGGAATTGTTGCCTTCTGTAGCTTCCACGGGAGCCCAGGACAGACAACATGGAAAAATTAGCTAGCGCTGTGCTGCTCGGTTCACGGTAGCCGAAAAAAGGAGGGAAATGGTTAGATAAAAGAGTAGATAGAAAGATGAGAGGACATGCGAAGTGGATTCATAGTACCAGGAGACAGGCGGTGCACCATACTGCACCGTCTGCTGGCAGTATGGCATTTGCTGTAGCTTTCACAGAGGGAGGAGCGAGTGACACACACCCAGAAACACCTGTGAGAATGTTTTTGCCCCATCATACACTGGGAGCTCAACCCAGAATTCCAATGGGCGGCAGGGACTGCAGGAACTGTGGGATAGCTTCCCACAGTGCACCGCTCCGACATTCGATGCTAGCCTCGGTACTGTGGATGCACTCCGCCGAATTCACGCGCTGTAGTGGGGACACACAACACCGAATATATAAAATCGCTTCCGAAAATTCAAATAGAATAAGTTCAAATTAATTTCGTACTGTAGATGTACCGTAAGTCATCTCAGTTTGCAAACAAAGCTGTGTGTTCTAATAGCCACCCTCACAAACTCATACTGGGTTCTGCCATCAAGGTAGGTTGTTTCTCTTTTTCTCTCTCTCTCTTCAAACTTGGTGGGATTAAGGCTCAGTCCAAACAGGATTCAAACTCTGACTGTCATGGAGTGCTGTTATTTCAAACTTGAATCTTAGACCACTAAGGGTCATGTCAGGCTCTAATATGGAAATTGAGAACTTTACAGTCAGCCGCAAGTCAGGAGAGAGATTAGTTTACAGACTCCCATACTACCGCCATTGCTCAGCAGGGCCCACAGCATCTCCAATAGGTGCAGATATGTCAACTTTATATAACTTGTTTAAGAGTTGCTTCTCATTATATTAACTTCTTGTAAGCTTTACTGACAAAAATGGGCACAAAGTACTTATGAAGGAATCTCAAACCTTCCATTATAAATCCCTATACTGAGAAGATTCTGTAAGGAAAAAAAATCTGTTCATTTTTGGCATTTAAGGTCTTAGCTTTAAAAATTGAAGCTGTTTATTTTTTAAAAAAATATCTGGACATATTTAAATGCGACGGTTGCAAAAATGGATTAAGATATTTTAGTAGTTCATAGAAATAAGCACTGGCTTTTACTTAAAATGAAATTGTGCAAGAAATTTAGTCTATGGTATAATTTGGTCTTAATTGCTTTTCATAGTTGGAAATATAAAATCTAGATTATTGAAGTTCTAAAATAGCTTTCTTTGATAAAGAAGCAGAACATTCCAGAAAAAAAACATTTTCATTTGGAGTAAACTACACATGCAATTCATAATGGTTATATTAAGTGATATGGCATATATATTAATCACAAAAAATATCAGATATGTATATGCTGTGCATTATTTTATACACACACATATATATACACAAACACACAGTGTAATACACACAGAGAGTAATGCTGTAGATGTACATAGTAGTTATAGCTATTCAAACATAAAACCAAAAATCCAGAGTGAAATTAATTCCTTTGCCACAGGAGCTTTCAATTTAAGGGGTCATATAGGCACAGTAGAGTAGAGACACTGGTTATGGTGTAGCTGTGGACATTATATTTTTTTAGCTAGCACGGAACAGGTGGGAATTTTGAAGTGATCTGAAGAAGTGGGGTTTGTAGAAGATCATCTAGGAGGTTGTTCCAAGGATAGGTAGCAGTATGAAAGGCACTAAAAGGCACAAGAATGGGAGATGACAAACAGATAAATTCTAAAAGGTTATGGTTGTTCTCAATTCTCAGTCCCAAGGACAACTATAAAGAAAAGTATCTTGAGTGGAGTGTAAAAATGTAAGCCTCATAACCTCAAAGATGTGTGGTCTTTGTCTGGACTGGTGGAAAAAAGGGTAGTGGCTCCTCTAAGAGCCCTTCCACCTCGCTGCTTAGGGGATGGAGTAGGGGATAGGTGGAGGGCATGGAAGGCGTCACCTGAGATGGTGGGCAGGCCAGTGAGGCTCAGATAAGCCATTTGCGCCTGCACACTGGGGGAGGGTATATTAATCCAGTCCCTCCAGCCGGAGCCCCCTCTCATGCCTGGATTAGTAGCTCCTACCCATTGGGACTATCAGAGGACCAGGTATTTCTGGTCTGCTGTAGCCACTGCTCTGGTCACCTTCTTTGGACCTGGGAAGGAATTTTTCCCTTGCTGACAGATTGGCTGGGGTGGGGCAGGTATTTTTGCCCTACCCACAACAGCTCAGGGACCTGGTAGAGGTGAGTCATGAGGTTAGGTTCAAGTTGCTGCAGCTTAGAAGGTATCCATTTCAGGTACCCATTGCATAGGGGGCCCAGTATCCTGATAAACTGGAATTAGAAGTGGATTTGGAAGAAGGGATCCTCCTAAAGAAACAGGGAAATGGGACTGTGGCTTCTAATGTCAGATACAGTCCAGAGACAGCCACCTTTCCCCAACCCCTTAACCCTCGTATGAGGGGGAACAGAGTGTCCCGACAACAGCCTCAAGACCAGTTGTAGAGGGGTTGAGGGCTGATGGCAGCCCTCCACTAGGTGGAAATAATTACAGATGGAATGATGACCTGCACTATATGAGTTATTGCAAGAGAGTTGAGTTGAGTTAATAAAGTTGTAGGCAAATTAAACCACATTTCTTGTATCTTTTCTTTCTTCCCATGTGTCCAGAACAAAAGAACCAGGTTCAGAGATGTAAGTGGGAGCAAAGTCATGTAGAACATTGAAGGTTAGGACCAGAGTCTAAACTGATTGTAGGTTAAAAAGAGAAGTCAGTGAAGAAATGTAAGGAAGGTGGAAATATGGTCAGAGTAAGAGAAGAGAAAGGACACCTGGCAATTTCATAGACCTCCACCACATTTATCTGATCCTGGCAATTTGCATGGTAAAATATGTAGCTTTTGCTACATATGCTAAGGAATATTTGTAGTGGTTCTGATGCATTTAAAAGTAAATTACTTACTGTAATATATGTGGACACAGCAGCAAATTGAGGACAGACATATGCATAGAATTAAATGCAGGCTGCAATTTTTATTAAACTTTTAGCACAAGGGAGGAACACTACCTGCCCATCACGCATACTCCCCTATACCAAAATCCCAGGTCTTTTACCTCTGGGAGCCATTCATTTTATTCTCTTAACCGCACTCGACTCTGGCCATGAGCTGCAACGAGTAAGCAACACCTCCCCAGCATCTCTGTTAGGCACTATGAACATTCCTACTTAACCCACTGTAGCTTGCAGAAGCTGCGAGGAAGGCAACAAAATCCCTGGTCCTCTGCCAATTTGGCCCATGGGAGAAAAAAATTCCTTCCTGACCACCCTAAACCCTGATCAGCTAGCCCCGCAGCATGTGTCAGACTCGGTTCCCATTCCCAGTTCTGGTAGGTAGGATGGGCTTCTGGAATGGAACCAAGAGAGGCTCCACATGGCCCCTGAGCTAGGCTAAATCCTGGGAAATGGGGAATGCTGGACATTCAGAACCCCTTCCCCCCCAGCTGAACAATGGGTGCCAGAGATTCCCATGGGAGGAGCTACCTATTGTCCCTTGGCAAGTCCCTCCTTCCCTTGCTACTGGGACTGTCCCCCTTTCATCACCGATCCCCTCAATTTCCCCCACCCGTTGTTGTGGGTGGGTGGCAAATACAAACATGTGCAGAAATCTACACCCGTACTGGCTGTTTCCAAGTCCAGATGACTCAAACACTTTATTTCATGGGTTTTACCCCCAAAAATAAAACAAAACATTTTTGGCACCATTCCATTAATAACTTTTTCTATTTTCTTTTCCCTAAAGAAAAAGGCAATGTACCTGTCATAAACAGATAGTTAAGGGTTAATGCCTCTTTTACCTGTAAAGGGTTAAGAAGTTCACCTAGTCTAGCTGACACCTGACCAGAGGAACCAATGGGAGGACAAGATGGTTCAAAGGGATGGTTCAAAAGTCCCCTTTGTCTGTTGAGTTTCACTTTGGAACGGAGTGGGAAAGATCCAGAGTTCAGCCTCTTATTAAGTAGTGAGTATTAGTGAAGGAAATAAATAGGTTTACGTTTATTTCTTTGTAATCTATCTTGTGCAATTAGAGGAATAGTCAAATTGGGTATTTGGGGTAATTTTTTTGTGTGTAACTAAGGGTTTGCCCAGGGGAACATCCTCTGTGTTTGGAATCTGTTGTCTGTGAGAGTAGCTGGTATGCTAATCTCTCCCAGAGGGTTTTCTTTTACCTTTCTTTTCTTTAATTAAAAGCCTTTTTCTTAACACCTGATTGATTTTTCCTTGTTTTTAGATCCAAGGGGGTTGGATCTGGATCCACCAGGAGTTGGTGGGAGAAAGGAGGGGGGATGGTTAATTTCTCCTTGTTCTAAGATCCAAGGGGTTTGGATCTGTATTCACCAGGGAATTGGTGAAGAGTCTCCCAAGGCTACCCAGGGAAGGGAATTAGCACTTTGGGAGTGGTGGCAGCGGACCAGATCTAAGCTGGTAGTTAAGCTTAGAAGTTTCATGCAGGCCCCCACATTTGTACCCTAAAGTTCAGAGTGGGGAAGCAGCCTTGACAGTACCTAATAAGCTGGAAGGCCATGCATTTGTTTCTGAAACACAGTATTCAATCATGACAAAGCCACAATATTCAACATTCAAGTGGGCTCCATCCTTTAACAGCCAATGATACTTCATAAAATAGCTTTTTCTCTGTGGAGAGAATTCTGTTGATAGCATTTTCCTGTCTGCATTTCTTTTCCTCTGTTTTTGTTACAATAGACACCTGAATGAAAACATGGTATTTATGATTCTGGAGTTCAGCGACTCTGCAAAACACAGTTTTCTGCCACATTAAAATTAATTCTTCTGTAAACAGTTATGTCATCAATAAGGATAATAATAAATTGAGTGAAGAATCAATCGGTGGAGTAAGTAATTACCTAAGCAATAAAGAATCTGATTCCACACAAATATCCTTAACAACTAGGAAAGGAAAATTATTAGCATATTTTATTTAGAAACAAATCTGCTGAGGCAATATTTGTTCTAAGCTCCTCACGAGGTACTAGCAGCTTTCCCTCACACCATTTTCTTCCTTTTCGGCAGCTTGAGTTGAAGGAAGAACATCAGATTTAACCTTGAAATTCCTGTCTTTTACTGGTTTGTGCCATAACCTTATTATTTAAAGGCTTTTTTTTTTTTTTTTTGTATTTAACATCTTACCTCAGAATGTAACATGACTACGTTATGGATTAGAGCACATTAACTGGAGGAAAGAAAATATGATGACCAAGAATCAGACAATTTCTGCCTGAAGCACTGTAAATACAGTTCCAGTTCCATCACGCTGGTAGATCTCCAGCTTATGGACCAGAAAATCCTCCACAGGAAACCCAATATCTATTCTGTTCATGTGCTTATTTCTAACTTGCATATTATTATTGAAAGAGCATTTGGCTGGAGAATGGTATATTAGCCCCTGTTTCTCACAGTTTCCATAAAAAAGAGTAAAATACAGTTACAATGTATGCAGATTTACAATCCAAGAGAATTTTCTGAGCATCTTGCCATAAAGCAAAGAAATATAGGGTCAAAATCTACTCTGACTTGTCTCTCATGTAACCCAAATAACATCAGTGGGATTGCAAGAATGGTAAAACAAGAAGCCGAAGGATTTTAATCCAACTGAACTACACTCACATACCCGGGATGATCATATGCACTGGGAGGCAGCATTGCCTAGTGGACAGAGCCCTGGATTAGGATTTAGAAGATCTGGGTTCTATTCCTGGTTCTGCTACAGGTAGGTTGGGTGACCTTGGGCAAGTCACTGGCCTCACTCTGTGCCTCAGTTTTGTCATCTATAAAATGAAGAGTGCTTTGAAATCACCTGATTAAGAATGCTATATTATTTGTATTACCATAATACCTAGGAGCCTTAGTCCTAGGACCTAGTTATTATGATTATTTCACATCACTTGGATAAGAGACTTTCAAAGAGCAGCAAGATTTTGGTGATGCTTTTACATAAATTAGTAATGGACTGAGACCACAGAATGATGCTACAGGACATTGTGTTGTTTGAGTTGCCATTTTTCTTATAAACTATAAAGAATTTACTGATCACTTTCATTAAAAATCTCATGTCACATTCTATAGGCCTGTTAATCTGGGTGTCCCAATCAAAATTAACTTGGATAGCTACATTCTTCCTGTCTAAACTCATCCTGCAATTTTTATTGGATACAATATTTTCCCTCACATCCTGCTGTAAAGTGTTATTGTGTGTTGGTAAGCTGCTATATTCACTCTAAATATGGTTGCAACTTTGTGGCAGGTGAGGTGATCTGTATGTACAGAAGTTTCTTTAGTCTGTCAAACATTTCGGTCTCAGGATATTGATATGACCTTACAAGTATCATCTTTTCTCCTTCTTATGCATCTAAGATAGATGGAATTATACAGAATAGAAAATATTAGCATAATAATGGTATTATTTCCTAGTGACCACATTAGATATTGCAGAGAATTAACCACTGAAGTAGATAATTAAGTGGACACTGACAGCTCACTATAAAGTGTGATAGAGTGCTAAGCAGTAGACATTCGCAGGCAGTATTTTATAAACATATGTCAAGGGCAACTCTGACCCCAAACTCAGTATTTACAAAATATTAATAAGGAACCAACAGGTGGTGTAGTTCTGATATTTTGATAACTTGTATGGTTCAAAGCTATGGCCTAGATTGTGCCTTTAGGCAGACCACTACCAAAATATAGCCTTGGGAGACATGATGACTCAGACAACTTTCTGAGTTGCAATTCCTTCAGATAGTAATTAATTACTTCCAAAACAACAGCAGGAGCATGTTACCAAATCAAAATATTTTATTACCAAGATGTGGCCAGCTACCTCCTTGACAACTTTATTTATATGATTACTCTTGGGGGAATTCTGCATCACTGTGCATGTGCAGAATTCATGTCCTCCGCCAGATTTCTTTTGCTTCCCTGCAGAAAAATGATTTCAGACAGGGAAATAAAGGAAAGACATCTCTCCCCAGCACCACAGGCAGGTTGGTTTGGGTGCCCAGAGCAGCTGGTAGAGACGTAAATCACCACCTGGAGTGGGGTGGGCAGTGGTGCATGTGAGAGAGAGAGAGAGAGAGACTCTGTCCCTCTTGCTCGCTATTGCAGCATGCTTGGCGTGGAGGGGCAGGGCTTTGGGGTGTTTCTGAGAAGGTAGATGTAGGGCAGGCTCTGTCCCCTCAGTCAGAGCAGAATGTAGCAGCTGGCCTGCTTAGTGAATTGTTCCCATTGTCTTTGTGAATTCTCCCAAGAATATAAAAACAGGTGTAAAAGTTTTAAGGCTCTTTTATATTGCCAGAGTGGTGTAAAGGACAGTGTGGCCTTATAAATGCTTATGGTACTTTAGTGATTAGAACTAGTCTAAATTTTTGAACTAAAAAAATTCCCTATGAAAATGTGTTCTATGAACTGTTTGCTACTGCTCTTCCTGGAGATGTTCAGTAGTCAATATAAATTGTGAGTTTGGTTCCCCAGCCCTCATTTGCTCTTCAGTTGTCTATGATGTAACAATGAGCATATAGATGCATATATTTGTTAACTAATAATGAGAAAGAAAGAAAGAAAAGAAAGAAACCTAGCTACATTACTATTAGGCAAGGGGATTTACTCCAATGCTCCCCTCTCCCATTCTTCACCTATTGTGTTGTAGTTTAAATAAAGTACAGAAATAATTGAAACCAGAGTGATTATATTGTGTTATTTTGACAAATAGAATATGCAGAATTTTACAGAATTTTAAAATATTGTGCAAAGAATTTTTAATATTTTGGTGCAGAATTTTTTTGGCACAGAATTCCCCCAGGAATATTATGATATATCTCTTTCCCTTTCCCTGGCTCTCTCTGTCTGGCACAAAAACCTTACAGTGTTATAAGCACTATGATTGGAACGTGCCTAACACAGGGTAAGCTCTAACAGAAACAAATACTACTTAAATAATCCTGAGGGTGTATCTCACTGCAGTACTGAAGTAAGGGTGGCAATACCATACCATGTCATCCTTACTTCTGCACTGCTACCTTCAGAGCTGGATGGCCCAGGAGTGGCAGCTGCTGAAGGTCCAGCTCTGCAAGCAAGAGTGCAGAAGGTTGTCAATACCATATCATGTATCGGAGGGGTAGCCGTGTTAGTCTGAATCTGTAAAAAGCAACAGAGGGTCCTGTGGCACCTTTAAAACTAACAGAAGTATCGGGAGCATAAGCTTTCGTGGGTAAGAACCTCACTTCTTCATGCCATCTTTACTTCTGTGCTGCTGTTGGCACCAACGCTGCCTTCAGAGCTGGTCTCACAGCCAGCAGCCACCACTCTCCCGCTGCCCAGCTCTGAAGGACCTGGCTGCAGGGACCTGAGCAAAGTACCTGAGTGGAGCAGGGCTGGGGAAAGGCAGAGGAGCTGGGGAGCTCCAGCCTGGAAAGCCCCAGGTTGTAGCCTAGCAGAAGGCCAACGGGTACTGGGGGTTGCAGAGGGCAGCCCAGGGGTAGGCAAAGGCAGCAGGTCCAAACCCAACCTTGCCGGTGATGAGTAGGCTGTTACTGCAGTCTGCCCCAGGGAGCGGGGGCTAAACGATGACTGGCAGTAGCCTTATACTGAGGTGAGGTGGGGATAGTGGGTGTGGTTCCCTGGGGAGGGGAGACCCTGAGAGAAAGGGGTTACTGCCAAGGGGTAGCACCCCAGATAATGGGGCACCGGGTTCGGGAGGGACACGGGGGCCAAGTGACAGTGGGACACCGGCCTGCAGAGGACGCTCTGTGCTGGAAAGAGCTAATTCCCTGAGATGACGAGCAGGAGGTGCCGCAGCAGTGAGTCTTGCACCTTTACAGGGAACAAGAGCAAACTATCCCACTCTGTAGGAAAGACAGGAAATATGGCAAGAGAGTACCCTGGCTTAACCAGGAGATTTTCAATGATCTGAAACTCAAAAGAGTCCTACAAAAAAAAAGAGGAAACTAGGTCAAATTGCAAAGTATGAATATAAACAAACAAACACAAGGATGTAGGGATAAAATTGGAGAGGCCAAGGCACAAAATGAGATAACTAGATAGAGACATGAAGGGTAACAAGAAAACATTCTACAAATACATTAGAAGCAAGGAGAAGACCAAGGAGAGGGTAGGCCCGTTACTCAGTAAGGAGGGAAAAACAATACCTGAAAATGTGGAAATGGAAGAAGTATTAAATGACTTTTTTGTTTCAGTTTTCACCAAAATGTTTAGTAGCGATTAGACATCTCACATAGTGAACGCCAGTGAAAATGAGATAGGATCTGAAGTTAAAATAGAGAAAGAACAAGTTAAAAATTACATAGACAAGTTAGATGTCTTCTAGTCGCATGGACCTGATAAAATACATCCTAAAATACTCAAGGAGCTGACTGAGGAGATATCTGAGCCATTATCTTCAA
Source organism: Malaclemys terrapin pileata (assembly GCF_027887155.1). Lineage (NCBI taxonomy): Eukaryota > Metazoa > Chordata > Testudines > Emydidae > Malaclemys > Malaclemys terrapin. The sequence goes on along the minus strand of NC_071513.1, from coordinate 34,021,980 downwards.
AAAGTCATGGAAGACAGGAAAGATTCATGAGGACTGGAAAAGGGCAAATGTAGTGCCAAGCTATGAAAAGGGGAATAAGGACAACCTGGAGAATTACAGACCATTCAGCTTAACTTCAGTACTGGAAAGGTAATGGAGATATAATTAAGCAATCAATTTGCAATCACCTAAAAGGTAATTAAGTGATCTGTATGGATGTCAGGAACAAATTGTGTCAAACCAACCTAATAGCTTTCTTTGATGGGGTAACAAGCCTTGTGGGTGGGGGGAAGCAGTAGATGAGGTATATCTTGATTTTAGTAAGGCTTTTGAAACTGTCTTGCATGAAGGAATGGATTTATACTGAAGCAAGGGAGGTTCAGGTTGGGCATTAGGAAAAACTTCCTAATTGTGGTTAAGCACTGGAATAAATTGCCTAGGGAGGTTGTGAAATCTCCATCATCGGAGGTTTTTAAGATCAGATTAGATGAGAGCCTGTCAGGAATGGTCTGGATAACACTTGGTCCTGTCATGAGTGCAGGGGATTGGACTAGATGACCTCTCAAGGTCCCTACCAGTCCTACAATTCTATTTTGATTTGATGATGTGTTGAGTTACACTACAGCATATATGCAAATAGCTGCCAATGTGATTGATCTACTATCCTGGCATAACAGATTTGCTATGATTGCTATATGAAATGAAAGCAAAAGCATGTGAAGTGATGTCCGAAGCCTTGCTGATTAATACAGCACCTGCTATTACTACACATCAATGTCACTTGCAGTGGAGAATTATTAATGCTTTGTTTATATTCCAAAATAAAGGGCTTCAGTAAGGATCAGGGCCATATGCACTTGGAACTGTACTAAAATAGTCCCTATACCAAGAATTTAAAATAAAACACAGCAAATGGGTGTACACAAATAATCATATATATTGTGGGAATGAGGATGGTTAGAACATACATGGTTAGAACTAGCTAATGCACACAATTAGAATTTCACTCGTCATGTCAAAATCATTGAATTTCACAGGATTAGAGTGCAAATTATAAATAAGCACAGGTCCTTCTGTTCACTTCAAAAAGGTTGTTGACTCTCCAAGTTGGTTTGCACCAAGGCCTGAGTACCAAGATTTTGATGAAACACAAATCTAATGAAAGTTTAATTGTGAATATTTCACACAGTTCTCTCAAGATTAATTCACACAATGGAAATTTCCCTACTCAAAAGGATATTGAATCTGGAGATAAAATCAGGGCACTGCATTAGCCAAATTAATAAGCTGACCTGGTAAGGCAAACCCTATGGTTATTTTGATATGGGACTTGACTCAAGGCCTATTGAAGTCAATGTGATTGATTTTAATTGATTCCTGTTGATTTAAATGGGCATTGGATCAAGTCCATGATGTGTTGGAAATTCACAAAATGCAGATTAGGATAGCAATTTCTCTAGTATAATTTGGTTTTTTTTTTTTTTTCAAAGTAGAGAGGAGAAATAGATTAAAGTAATTCCAAGAGGGAAGAGGAATACAAAGATATTTCATTTACCTAGCAATACATAGAAGAAGCTAGAAAAAAAGGCTTTTGAGACAAAACCCATAATTGTTTCTCTTGGTTAGCTCCATATATATCTTTAATCACACCCTATTTCTCTACTTCAGTTACATTCAGTGGGAGGGAAGTCCATCAGAGAGATAAATTAAGAAGTGAAAATGTTAAACCAGAATCACATACTTACTCATACAAGGACAAAAATCACTAGGATTATTGATTAAAAGCACTTTTACTCAGCAAAACACTGCCACTTCCAGCCCATTGTCTTTTGGGAATCTTCAGCATTCAATAAAGATGTAAATTAACAAACTGCAGAATTCTTGTTAAAACAGATTGTCTATAGTTATCCATTATTAAATGAATGTCTTGATATGTTTACTAGTTACAGTGAATTCAGTAGATGCAAGTAATTATGAAGTGTCTAACTAAACTGAACGATCAAAAAGTATCACCAGAATTTTGGCATATTGAGGAAATTCTTCCAAATTAAGAAACATTTCAGACCTTACTTCTTCTTCTTTCCTTTTTTTAAGGAAATTAGGGAACTGAATGCTACCAATGACTAATATTTCACCTGGACAGAAGTTACCCTTAGTACTGCTGGTTATTTTGACTTGTGAAAGAATATAAGAGAAACAAGTGGCAAAGACGATATTTTCTTATGCTCAAAGATAAGTGAGAAGCGAGAGTTTAAGATAAAATAAGTAGAAGATAGACAGTAGAAGGTCATAAAATGAATTGCTTCGTGGCTCATAAATAATAGAAACATAAATGTCATATGAACTTTATTTTATGGTGTAGGTGGCCTAATAAAAAATTAGAAGCAAAGAAAGGCTTATTGTGAAGAGAAGGCCACCTATTCTCTGTCACTGAAGGCAGTTATTCAAGCTCAGTGACATTCCAGACCTTGTGACATCAGCTTTCAATTGGTAGCGGTGCCAGGTTCTCAGCTCTTGTCATTTTCAAACAGAATGGACAAGATAAGGGATTGCTTTACTCAGAGTAGCCTGCTTCTCAGTGATAAACCTCTATCTAATCCATACTAGATTTAAGATACCTAAGATACACTCATCTTCAAGGCTGTCATCAGAATGGAACTCTATCAGCGACTTCAACTTTCATACATTACAGACACACTTTCCATTTTGATCTATGCCCTTTGTGACTTTTCAGGTTATTGCTAGCATCCAGCCCTTGATGCCCTCTCAAACACAGGCTGCCCTGAATTAGATTCCATTTACCCAACCAAAGTCCAATGCCTTTATTTACTGTAAATATGACAGCTAGTCACAGAAAAGGACTTTGAAAATACAGAGAGAAGAAATGTGTTCTCTTCCCACCTCCTCCCCAGACTGCTTGCTAGAGTGATGTATTTTAAAACTTTCATAAACCTCAAACTGAAAAATAGGATTTTCCAAAATCATGTCAGTTTAAGTGATAACATGAATGCATATCACAGAGCATCTGCTACTAAATCACTGTTTATAGCTGCCAAGGCTCATTTATTATACAAACTACTATCAAGTGTGCGGTCTTCTCTCTCAGGTAATGGCAGATTTCTGAACTCTAGGGTGAATCCGTTCTTTCTATCTATTTATACACATGATATTTGTATTATTTACATTTCACATTAGGGAATAAAGTGAGCAGGTATTCAGAGACACAAAGTTAATGCCTGAAATGATCTGTCTTATCCCAGTATGCGGTCCAGGAAATGCAGAAGAAAGTAGAGGCATACTTTAGAAGAACAGCAGCAATGTGATAAAATTTTCCAACTGATTTTCTATGAAAAGCAGACTGTGCATCAAGGGGAGTACGTGTGTGTACTTTTATCTTTCCAGAATAATGCAACATGTATTCAGAATGTTGAGGCATTACTAAACTCTTAATGTCAATAATTAAATGTTTGAAATTTCTTTTAAAAACCCACTCTGATTCTGAATGCTGCTTACGCACACATCTCCAGCTCTTATAAGCCCAGAATTTTCAAAAGTGACTAGTGATTTTGAGTCTCCATTTCGGGGCACCAAATAGAGTCACCTTAGCTTGATTTTCTAGAGTGAAAGGGCTCAGCATTGTTGCAAAATCATGTCCCTTTAATGAGGCTCAGAGTGGGCACTCAAAAACCAGGCACCCAAAATTATACAGTCACTTTTGAAAAGCTTGTCTGTTGCCTCTTAGGTACTTAGAGAAGGGCTTTATATCTCAAGCACACGAGTAGCACTACATGGTAATGAAAGTCAAAACCAAACTTAGTCACAATGCACAGAACTGGATTTGGTTTGGAAAACAAAGGGCCAAACCAGGTTTTAATATTTCAAACTAAAACTACGGTTGTGTTTAATCCATGTCCTATTCATCCAAACCTGTGCAGTTTGAGAAATTATGATTAATGTTTCCAGTTTTCATCATTTTTAAAAGTTATGGCTCTATTCAATCTCAAATATCATGACGGCCTGGTAACCTGCTAGGACTCCGCAAGCCTTCCAGGTTATACTGCCATGCAGGCTCTAGCCTATTTCTTTTGTCACATGAATAGGAAAGGTATTTTAAAGGGGACATGTGGCTGAAAAATGACACTCTGCTGGCTCTGCTCAGAAATCACAAGGAGGTGGTTGACCAAAGGGTGAGGGGAGAATCACAAGTTAGCTCATTCTACCCTACGTTTTAGAACCCCCAACATCCCCAGCTGCCAAATTTTTTCCACGGTCCCTTTTGAAGTTCATTTCACCACGTAGACCCCTAATAATAATAATCTAATAATCAAATCTGAAACTCAGAGGTTTCACAAGGATTTATTTGGTTTTCTTCATCATAGGTTTGTTCAAAGCCCCCACCCACACACGTAGTTTAAAATCTCAAAGCAAAACTCAGTCAGAACTGCTGAGTTCCTCCTGGTTTCATATCCAAGTTATGTGTACACACAAATTTCACGTGATTTCAGTTCCAAACTATATGCTGGTGGTGTTCACCCAAAACAGGCCCTGGCTTTCTCAACTATTTGCATTTCTTTCAAAAACAGCTTGAGTTTTCAATTGTAACAAAAACTGAAGCCAAAGGTTTCTCATGCTTATTTAAGTTTTCTTGGGAGTTCTAGCTAAAACCTCCCAACAATTTTAGACATTCAAAGTCCCACCCTACCTAGGACTATGACAAGAAAGTTTCCCCAGCATTCCTTTTCAAAATCATCCTAAATCAAGCTACCCTGTTTTCAGGTCACCTGTAGGACATTTCTGATCAATCAGTCACATCAATTACACCAACCAAAGCAGAGGAGGAGGTTGAGGCATTACAAGTGATGAAATACCCTTTGTTCACAAAATATTTCATAATTGACTTCTTGTAATTCATGACAGTTTTTATTGGACAAATATGCTATCCATACACAGTAATTTTCTCCTGTGATTTGAGATGAGATTCCGTCAGAGACCTTTTCGACTTATCTTATCCAGAACACATCTTATCCACATAGTTCTGAGAGAACACTTCATCCAGTTCTCTGGGATCCACAAACTCAGTTTGACGGCATCTCATCATTCAGGTTAATTTATTAGGCAGGTAACAGCTCTGTGCCCATGCTGGCCACGCACAGAAAAAGAGGGGTTTAGGTACAGGGTGATACCATTCTTCCAAATCATGTCACACACTGCACAGTTAATAGCTAGGAAAAATGTGTATAAACATCTAAACTTCTTGAATCTAGTTGGTTTGGACATCATACCGACCATGTAAGGATAAGTTGCATTGCAGATTGTGTAATGACCGATCACTTATGTCCTCACCTTACCTATATTTCAAGCTTATCAGTTCAGGGTGTTTCCACATATCTTAAGTAGCCTAAAAACATCTTCAGCTCACAACCTGTCACACCTTTGTTTACAGTTTAACCTTGCATTCAAATCTAGCCATATACATGTTTACCCATGCCCAGCCAGATCTACGACTACAATTTGCAGTTTAGAAAGGAACAGCTAAAATATTTTGAGAATCCAATTTAGCTTTCAGCTGTATAACCCTTACTGCCCTTAAATATGCACAACCAAGATATAAAGTTACATTATTAAGCTAGTAACAAAGGATATATGCATTTAAATGAAGATGTTCAACCTACCCTGATTTTGATTTTCACCAATTTCCCACCTTTTAAATCAAATATCCAACTACTGATTACCCTTAGTGTTTCATATATATGATTCATAGCAGCAGTCTCAGCAGGTCATCAAAAAGGTTGGCATTTCTCAAAGTAGTACAGTATTCAGCCTTTACATTCTCCCACCTACATACAGGCTAATTAGATTAAAGGTAGAAGATCAATCAAACTGTACTAGCTCAGAAAGATTAATTACTTCAGCACTCTGTGAATTAATTATTAGTGTACAGCCATGGGGATAGGCAAACCCCATAGGCAAATATAGTAAAAGGAGAGGGACTCAGACAGACAGATGTGGCAGGCTGGGACATATTTCAGCCTGAGATTTATTATCTTTAAATTACTAATGACAGCATTTCCCCCTTTGTCTCAAATACAGCGCTTTATTAGACCTAAATGCTATGGCAACTCGATAACTTCTCAATAACATAAAGACAAATGTCAATGTTGCATTTCAAAAGTGGTTGTAGAATTAAAAGGGGAGGGAAGAGAGGAATGATTTGTGGAAAAAAATAAAACTACAATCTTTTGGTTGGTTGTTAAATGTTGTTTCACATCAGTTCTTCATTATCCTGATACTGCATGCCAAATGCTACTCTAACTGTAACGCTGTCACATCTGATGATTCTGAATGTGAAATGAATATTTACAATGAAGCATTTTCTCAAAATCCAGACTTGTCAGGACTTTTTAAAACAGTGTGAATTAGTGATTTGATTACATTGAGGATAATTCCCTTCTCTCTCCATCTAATCTATTCTACCTAGGTATCTGATTTCTCCTCAGATTCGTCTCATATTCAGTCCTTCAACATCAGTTCCCCACCCTACTGATCTGGGGAATTATTTGCACACTCATTTTCTAAGTACTCTGATTTGTGTTCTCTCTCTTCCTATGTTTTGCCACACATTGACATGATTGATAAACTGGTAAACTGACTTTCACTGCAATCTAGAAATAATTATCACCACTGCCAAATATGCAGCCACTGTAAATCTATGACAACGTAATGGTGGCCAGTGTTTACTACCATGGTACAGTAACAAGGTGGTAATCCAATGGTAAAACAATTATTGTATACTGGTGGGCAAATCTCAAAAGCTGACTCATAAAGCTCAAAGCTAGCAGCTGATAAAGCGTTGCAGGTTAGAGAAAGCTTGAGTTTTTGTGGCCTCTTTAATTTGATGCTTGATCCTCACAGCAAACATACTTCTCAAGTGAGTGTGCCCTCAGACAAACTCCACCCAAGTATCTGTAAGGGGTGACAGTCATGCACTTTACTGTAAAAGACTTTGCATTATTTGGAAGTTGGAGCTTTGTCCAGAGTTACAGTAGTGGAGAACAAAACAGGCTAAATACTTTACACTGGCCAGAAGAATAAAACACAAAGAGGCCAGCTGGTCTCTGGGAAAAATCCACCAAACCAAAAAATCCACCCAAGACCAATTGCTCGGCTCAACAGGATCCTCAAACAAGAATTCATTAAATACAGAAAAAAACTAACAACTAAGTATAGCTACAAAAAGAACAAACTTTGATTGAGAAGAGGTTCCACAGCTGTGGGACCCAGAGGAAAGAGACACACTAAGGGATGGTTGGGGTAAAGGCTCTTACATGCTCAGGGATTCTAGGAGACTTCACAATGTTAACCGTTTCCAGTGCTATCAGAAGTTCCATGGCTCACAAGCAGCAACATGAATCTAACCACTGGGGACCTGCAGACAGATGGTCAATTCAGTAATGGTTGGGATTCTGATATTTACGGTATCTACATCTCTTGAGAATCTAGGAAATGAAAGATTTCTGATGCTTCCTGTTTTCACTTTGAGCATGTGTCCTGAGAACAGTCTTACTCACATTATTTCTACTCCTGCTTCTGATCCAAGTCAGAACTGAGGGCCATGACAATGGCAAATTCTGGGGAAAGTTAGACAAACTTTTTTAACCCTGAAAATAAATGTGTATAGTTTGAGAATGAGTTGGTTAATATTTCATTCACATGGATTCATCTTTCCCTAATTACAATGGAATCATCCCCACCTATTCATGACAAAAAATTAAAAAATGATAGGACAATTCTTACTGTCCCCTTATTGCCCATATCTTAGGTCTGATTATATTTTAGGATGAAGAATCTGAAACAGAAACACTCAACCATATTCCTTGTCCATCAGTAGGGTGAGCAATGACTGATACTTTATCAGTATTTTGGGTGGGGGAGGGGGAATGGAAGATCTTTTCTAAAAAAGAGCACATTCCTGTTGGGATACACCAGAGACTCTCTGTTCAGCAGGGGGGCAAGAGACCACCCAACACCATCCACAATCTCTTATCTCAGCATGAGGTCTGCTGTCCAACTGCGAGGATAGTTTTTCTTACAATGTCAAAATGACATATTTCAGCAGCAAGAGTGTTTCTAAGCATCAAACAAGCCAGCATGGGAAGAAATGTGGCCATTTTCTCTTATGGAGAGGCAATTCACATTGATTGTTTCCTTTCAGTTGGAGACTAATAGTTTCTTCTGCAAAACTACATCAGATGGATTATACAATCCTGTCACTAATTATTTTGGTGGGTGCCAGGTAACACTTGCAATAGCTAAGGTTGCAAACCAGTTACCATTATTAATCCTGTATTCACAAGCTAATTTTATGAAACATTCATCCTTTCAGCTAATATTTTCTGTGGTTGGCGTTCACCCTACTGGTGGGATTTTGGGGGAGGGACTAGTGGTACGGGCGGTATATGAGCAAATCCTTCCTTCAGCTGCTTGTGCGTTAAAGAAGAATGGGGGGAAATACAATTTTCCTACTGTAGAAAAAAAGAAAAATCTAACCAAATTGTTTTGACAAGGCTAAAGAAAAACTGGATGAAGTTTGAAACTTGACACAGAGGTGATTTATATTGAGTTGTAGCACATCTGCTTGCTTAAAGGGATAGCGAAAAGTATAAACAACTGAAAATAAAATAGCTGTTAAGCATGCTCAGAACTTAGCTTGGGGTGATCATATGTCCCATTTTGGCCAGGACAGCTCCTTTTTTAAGCAATGTCCAGGCCATCCCAACTTTTTTGGTAAAACTGTGCATTTGTCCCATTTGCTCTTGCCAGTTGATCAACAGTTGGCAAGAGCAAACTGGACAAATGCCGCTTTTCCAAAAAAAGTGGTGTGCGACCCGTAGTGGGGTTCAGAGGAACGTGTGGGAAAAGAACAGCAACATCAGCCCCGCTCGAAAGAGCAGCTCAGGCCGGCCCTGTGCAGAGGGGATTGGACCGGCCCTGAGGGGGGAAGGGGAGGCTTGAGCCAGCCCCACATAGGTGGGAGGCAGGGACAGCTCAAGCCATCTGTGCAGGGGCAATAGGCGGACTTCGGGCCAGCCATGGGGTGTCCCATTTTCCCTTTGGGAAAATATGGTCACAATAACTTAGCTGCTAAAATTCACAACTGTGCCTAACACATATCTTCTCCCACAACTCCCTCTCTGATGTCACTGCTTATTTCCCCTAACTGGCATGACCAGAGCAGAGAGAGGAGCTGCTAGCACAATTTGCCTAAGGAACATTGTTACTGTCTTCTAAGAGCTGCCTGCACAGGCAATCCTTTTCTTGTTGTCTTCTGCTTCATGAGTTTGTTTGTTGCTCTTTTTAAACAAAAGAAATTAAATAGAAAAGACTGTATTAATATGCAGGTGAGCTTTCATGATTAAAATCAGAGGAAAAGCAAAAGAAAGGATTTCAGAAGCAACACTAACTCAGCTGTGTTACACCTACCTTCTGGAAGAATTTTCTAGTTAAACACACACAGCATAATGAGAGCAGGAGTTGGTAGCAATCTACTTTTAGGGTTACTAACACTTTCCATTATAAAAGATCCTTGCTTTAACACCTTCCATTGTTTGCAGCAGGCTTTTGAAATTCAGCAGGTAGAAAGCTTTGAAGCTAATGTGCCATGAAATTTAGCTGAGTTACAAACTGCTACAAATCACCATATTTCCCTTCTCTTGCTAGTGTTCCTCTGGAAATTTTAATCAGCAGTATCAAAATAGCATAGCATTTTAAAGAGTCGGGCCCAGACCCATGTCATAGCCAAAAGAGCATCATCATCATCACAACAGTACTAGGTTGTTACCAGAACAGCTGTAGCAGAAGGGTGAGGGAGCCAGGGTGGGCTCTCCTGCCCATGACCTGGTACACAGCCCCAGCATCCCAACCTCACCTCTGGGGGCATGATAAGTAAGTTAACTTTGTCATTTCCTGACTTTAAGTGTGAGTTCTTAACATTGCATTAACATTGTTTCCTTCATTTAATCGATTTAAAATCAAATTTGTTCTCTTTAAATATATTACATTTCTTCCTTACAATTAGATTCACAACTAAAGACATGTTTCTGCTGAACTGATGTGGGAGTCAAAAAGGGAAAGAATTTTATTTTCTGAACAGCTTACTATTTTAGGTAATTTATTACCAGAAAAAGCAACAGATTGAGCATGCAATATATTTAAATGAAAACTGAAAAAGAAGCTGCATAAGTTAGTTTTGTTGCTTAAGGATAACATTAACTTCCTCTAACAGTTTACATGCCTGTTTACACTGCTATTGACTAACACAACAGAGTTTATTGGCATCTGCTCTGCATTCCGATGCATTATACAGCACCTGTACTGTATGTTTCTCCAGAGCTCCTTCTTGAGTGAAAAATTATACCAACAAAAGCCAAAGAGCTTTAACTAACACTTCTCCAATTTTTAAAAATATATATTTAACTATTTTTAAAAGGACACTGAAAAGGTGTTTTTCTCAACATTTTATTCTTATATCACTTCCCTCCTTCCCCCCTGCCAAGAAATCTGAAACCAAAAACAATTTCTTACCAATATTTGTTTTCTTTGATCACATGCTCATACTAGTTTAATTACTTTAGGGTTCCTCATAACTCGTGTGCTGGTGGCATTGTTTTCTTAGGGGGGGAAAGAGAGAAAAAAAGAAAAACAAAACACTCCCTCTAAATTTGAGGGGTGAGTTGGGCAGTTTCGCATCTCCAATATTTTCCAGATATAGTTACTCTTAAGAGGATCTTTTGTTTCTTTCAGTGATTTGCAACAGTCATTTTGTTGTAGCTAGTAAGTTTGGTATTAATTCTGTTTCAATTTATATTGTTGATATTTCGGAAGAAAGCCCAATATTAGGACCAATGGATCAATTGATAAATTATAATTGGTAATGTCTTTCAGTGCTTATTTGTTTTAAAAGTTTCCATTTTAGGACAGGGCTTCCAAATATTAAGGTGTCCTTCATGCCCATGTTGTTTAATAGTTATCTTTCTATAGGAGAATACATTATTATTTAAGAATAAATTTCTTAAAACGAAAAGCTCCGAAGAGCAACACTTAGGAGAAGCAAGAGTAAGCAAATGCTTGTGGGTATAACCCTGTTTGATGGGACATTTGTCACCTTTGATAGGACTCTTAATAAGTTCTGGGTCAGTTCTAGCTGAGTAGTTTTATTAAAGGCTTTTCACATTCACAGTGTATAGTCCTGCTCTGCAAGTCCGGGTAAAACTGCATTCAGGCAATTTGAAGATTATCCTGAAGCCCAATATTCAGATCAATGTTTCAGATTAAGAAAGTTCCAATACTATAGAGAGGTCTTGAGAAGGAATAACAGCCATGCTCCTCATTTTATAGTAGTCTAAGCCACTTGCGCTTCGTTTTACTTCATATTCTTATTTTTTACATTAGCCATATGTCTGTTCCTGAAACAAACTGAGCTGAGATTGCTTCAACTTCATCAGGCCATTCTGAATTAGACCAAAAATTAAACTTGTTTGGTGGAGGAAATCAGCATTTCCACATGGTGGCTTTCGTGGGTGGAAGGAGAAACTAAAGCTAAATGCCCAGATATTAAACAAGAAATATCTTGCGAAACTTTATGTACATGTGACAAATTTAGCCAACAAAGTACTAAATTCTTGGACAGCAAGTTTAACATATTAATTGGTCAACAAGGTATTTCTGCTCCTCCCAACTCCACTGTGTACAAGTTAACTTACAGCAATGAGCAATTTCAATGAAAAATATGCCAACATTTTTCTCACAACAGTACTGTACTTTGATATTTTCTGTTGTGTAAATGCAGAGGGGTCAGACCTGTTTAAATGTAGTTGTATTGCTTGCCGCTAGGTACTTGTATCAAATACATGCCATAACAGTAATAGTTAGAAGATCCACAAGCAGCTGTGATCTTCAGATCAAAGGGGTGATGCCACACTGCATCAATTGTATATGGTAGTTAGGTTATCAAAAAAAGATAAAAGTTAGAGGAGAACACATCTTCACACTACAGAAACACTAATTTTTCTTGGTATCAAGTTTAAAACCGAGCTGTCAGATAATTAGTCATTTCTGAAACAGGTGACTAAACTTTCTGCAAATTTCACACTCAAAAAGACATCAGGTGTCTGCTCAGTCTCTGCATAGTGAGATGTGTCAATGGCATTCAGTTGTCAGTGTGGATATTATTAGACTCAAACTGACATTTCAGAGGCTTCCTAAGTGATCCATTTTTCTTTTGATCTAAAGCTGTAGAAATTGGGTTCAAAAAAGAGCAACAGCTCCAAACCTGAGCCTCATTTTAAGTGGCAAAAGCAGCATCAGTTCACTTTTGCCTAATGTAGTGATTTCTCTTGCATCAATTTTACTCTGATGTCCTTTGCAGTCAAGTCAAGGCTAAGAGTGCACCATACATACCTATCTCCTGCATCTAATACTTACTTTGGTGAAGTATGGGTAAATAACAGAATTGAGTGAATAGTAAAAGAAAAAACATGAATATTGATTCAAATGTGAAAATTATTGTTTTTGATTGTATGCAACCCCCTTTGTGGTTATGTTCTGTGAAAAGCTGAGCTTTTTTAGATTGAATACAAATAAAAGTGAATTCCAAACTCAAATAATTTAAGGACATCCAAACAAGGAATATTTCAGCATTGTTTCGAAAACCATGTAAACCTATACAAACAAGCCAACACATTTGCTGAACACTTCAGCTACTGAAGATGCCCAGTGAATTGCTCATGAGCCATTCATAAAAGACATTATATTTTGTGAAGAAATTCACAAATATTAAAACAAAAGAATTTTATATTTCTGTGAACAGCTCACAAATATTTTGCCAATACCAAAACATCTCAACTTTCAAGGGTAAATTGTTCATTACACTTTTTAATTCAGTTGTACTAAACAAGTCTGTGAAATGCCATATACAACTAATACGATATCACCTTGTAACATAATTAACAGCTCCAACGACATTGTTAGGATAAACTCATTTTCTTTCCATTGTTAAGTTAGATTAAAATTTCATCATCACTCCCTTCTAACTCTGTTGGAGGCATTAGGATCTTCAGTTGTTCTGTGAAATGGAAGTGTGTGTGTTTCCTTCTTTCGACCCTATCTAGGGATGAATTTGACATTGTTACAGTGAGGATTTGAGAAGTTTGTCAATGTCAAACTTATGAATTCTGTGTGTTTATGCCCATAAGGCTGTCTTTTGCTGTATATTTTCATCATACCTTTTGTGCTAAGAAGAAGGAGAATGGCACTTGGTTGCCTACCCCTAAAAGGGCTGGTCATTAAGGACCAACAACAATTGAATAACTTGGTCCTAAAACAAGTGGATGGTTACAACCTAGATAAAACCAGTTTTCTCCAGCTTATCTGCAGAGGAGTGGAAAATGAAAAAACAAACAAAGAAACACAAAAACAGGAGACAGATCACAGAAATCAGGTGTTAGGCTGGCTTTTAAAAAAACAAAGACATGCTTTTTGAGCTAGAGAGAACTGTCTGACTTCCAGACCAACAGAAGTTGAAGGGAGTTTGCTACAGGAGAGTACAATCCATGACCGAGACAAGAAGACTGAGTCCCAAGGAGTGAGGATCAGGGACTCCTGAAAGATACAGGTAAACACCCATGGGGCTCTCAGACTGGTGAGGACATTGGAGGGAGGGATTTGAGAGCAGGTTTTATTGTTTTTTGCATGGATCTGTAAATCTGTATGCTTTCTGCATGTTTGTTTAAGAAGTTACTTTGCACAGCCTCTAAGTGCCTGGCTTCAACTGGCATGTGCCTCTGAATGGGTTAAATGGTAAACCAGACTACCTTTGGTGGAGGTTGGGGAAGGGTGCGTTTAAGCTGTTGAGGAGACTTGTGGGGTTCAGTAGTGCTCTTGGGGCCTAGGATAGCTGGACTGTGGGGTACCACTTTGGAGAAGGGGTACCATCAGGGATTCTGTATGTCAGGAATGAGCCTAAAGGCCAGAGACAGTGTCTGGAGCCTGGCTAGACCCAGGGGAGATGAAAAGCACATGAATCTGGTGTTGTCCAACAAGGGAGAGCTCATCATGCTGAATGACAGTTACAAAGGAGCCTCTTGTTCTACCTGTTCTAAATCAAATACACTGTTGTAAGTTGGCCCTGAGCACACCTTGACATGTCAGCTTTGCCTACCCACTTTCCAATGGCATCAACCTCCAATGCCACTTGTATAATTAAGCAATATGACACAACAAGCAATGCCTTTCTGGGTGATTACCTCACACCACAGTTGCCCTCACAGGCACTAAACTGAGGACCTTTAATTTCTGAAGAACGGCAGTGATTTCACAGATCTGCATGTTGCCCAGAGGGCTCTGCTGCTATTATAGAATGCAAAGTAGGGAAAAGTACGGAAGGGGAAAATGTTAAAAGCCATACAGTGACAACCAACCAGAAAGCACCACTTCTCTCTAGTATGCCAAAACCATAACAAACCCCAGCTAATAAAGATGCAAACCAGCTACAACACCTACAGAGCATTTCAACACAAAATGGTCAAAAATACTTGCTTTGAACTTTGTCATTTTTGTCTTTAAAATATAGAGGTTAGCAACCAAAATAGTATTTTCCCATCTTAATTTAGCATTAAACTTTAATTAGTGGCTTTAAAATTAGCCCACTTGTGACTTATTAACATTTAAAGACAAATATTCCTAGAGAGCATCACTTACTGGACTCCGGGTCCGAATTGCCATCTCCTTCTGTCCGACTGTTGGGCGAAGCCTGTTCATAGTACTCCTCTTGGGGGAAACCAAGGGGCAGAGGGTGCGATGTGCTAGCACTGCTGCTGGGTTCATGGTCTCCAAGCCCACTGTCACTGCAGCTTTCCTGGGAGCCGTCTGGTAGGTGAAACGTGACACGGCGTTGCGACTGCAAGGAAAGAAAGAAAATTATATGGTTTCAACTACAAACTGAGTAATTGCTTAATGCATCCAATGTAGGAAATATATTATTTCATCTATCTGGTAAGGACACATTAACATTATCTACAGTTGTGCACAATTTCAGGCTTTCATGAACAGGCAGCTCTGCTTTCAAACCTGCTTCATCTGACAGCAGAGCTTTTCCTATTTTTTAAAACTGTAAACCTCGATGCAAAATGAAAGACGTCTCATGCTAAAGAGATTCTGTCAACCTTCACAGGCCTTTGAAGCCTTCCATAAATCGACTTGGAGATTTCAATCACCATTTGAGATTGAATTTATTTCTCTGCTCATTTCTCTAGTTTTCAAAATATATTCTTTTCATTATAAGATACTCCCCTACTTTAAGGCCAGAGAATGTGAAACATTTCTAACTGATGTGGTTGATTCTTTCAGAATCACAGTAATAACATAACAACAATAAATCTTACAATAAAATAAATCTTTAAAATAAATCTTTAAAAAAATCTATCTAAACAAATGAAGTAAAAGTAGTCCCCAGACTTTCCCCTCCAAAAATTGTAGGGACATAAGGTTTTGTTTTGATTTCTTCCATAATGCAAAGAGCTCTGGGGCCAGTTTTTTAAAGGTATTCAGGTGCCTAATGGGATTTTTCAAAGCATTTAGGCACCTAACACTTAGGTGCCAGCTGCCTACTTAGGGCTTTTGAAAATTCCAGTAGGTGCCTAAATACCTTTAAAAAATCTGGCCATACTAAGGTTGATATTTGGAAGTGAAATCGGTGGGAAAGCAAAAGAGTCGTAGCAAGATGACTGGTTTGAGGCAAAGGATTTGGTGCACCAAAAGTCTAAAGTAACACACCTGGGGTAAAATTTCCCCAAGTGTCTAAGTGATTAAGGAACCCAAGTCCTATTTTCAAAAGTGACTTAGGCACTTAGGAGCCAGTCTCACTGGAAGTCAATGTTCTTAAGTAAAAAAAAATCTTCAGCCCTCATGGTTGTGACTTGAAAACATGAACCTTAAAGGTCCAAGAAAGAGAAGGCACATAAAATATCCCCAAATTAGTATTTTTAATATTTCATGATTTTTATGCCATTCATGTGATTTGGGGACGGGAATACAATTCCTAAATGCTTGGGAACAGCAATGCTACAGGTTCAATTTTTTGGGTGAATAGTCATAAAAAGTTGGTGTGTGCATTGTTAATCAAATACATTACATGTAGCTACAGATCACTAGACATTTATTTTAAAGGCCTGGTGAAGACTGTTGTAAACTGAGACATTTCTCTGGAAAAATAGATTTGGCTATTTTTTAACCTCTTTTGTTTCTGAGAAATTAGTACACTTGTTCAGACATTGCTGGAGTATATTATGATATCGTCAAGTCTCTGAAATTTTGTGGTTTCATATTCAATTTAACATCCCATGAAAATAATTTTAACAGACTGAGTACTTACACACAAACATTAACAAGTAGAAAAATTCTCATCACATGTTTTGTTGACTTAAGACAAACACTGTGCCTTAGGTCCAGTATTAATTTTGCATAGACCTTGGTGTGTGCTGGAGTAATGCTTTGGTCACTCAGTTGCTTTTACTACACTTCTCAAGCAATCTGGGCACTGCCTGGTGGCCAAAATTAAACCTGTTAATGCCCATTGGAGCTAACCAAAAAGTGTAACTTTGGGCCTTTGCTTCTTTCTATCAATATAGATGGGGAAGGGAGAAGAAAGGCCTTACTGACAAAAGAGAGAAAGACATGAAATGAAGGAAGGCAGCTGCTGGGAGTGGAATGACTTACTACTCAGAAAGTGTGAGAGTTCAGAAGAACACATCCTTTATTTAACTAAATCCTCAGCACAGGCCCCTGCCAGGACAACAAAATCTATGATGTAACTTGCATCGTCAGTTATTTCTACCCTGTTGTAGCAGTTATTTCTGCTGTCGAGGGCCAGGATGTAATTGTCTGCTTTAGATTTCAAAGAGATGCAATTCAAATAAAGATCAGACTGTACCAACCCTTTGTGTTACAGACACAAAATATGATTGGCCAAAATCTATCCTTATATACACCGATGCAAACTTACTAATATTTCCCAGAATTCCTTTTATGTCAATGTTTACACTGGCATAAAATATATAGTAATCTCAGACCTATTAGATGGCAACTGTTGACAAATGCCAACTTTTTAATGGTAGCCACTGACTACATCAGGAACATTTCGCAGAATGTTCTGGGTCAGAAAGACATCACAGTATTGCTGTTACAGCATCTTATAAAACAGAAGGACTTATGTCCTCCATCGACCATTCATATTAAGGCTGTGATAAAAGTAGCATGAAGCAAACTAGATAACATCCCCTCATGTCTATAGAGGTGCTGGTGACATCATAATCCAAGAAAGGAAAATCATAATCCACAAGAGCAAAATTATTCTGCTTTGTGGAACAAGACTTCCACTCATGGACTTATAAAATTAATGTATTGGCTCAGAGGGCTACAGTATCATTTTTGGTTACAAGTGACTCTTGTCTCCGGAGCTATCGTTTCCATTATTCTCCTCAATGGAAAGGTATAACTCAAATTGATGTTAATTGGATTTACATTTAGCACATAATTCCCTTTAAATTTCACCCTCTGCTCTCCTCACCTTCTATCCCTAGACTCTTCTTCCATTTGGTTTTTGCTCCTTCCCCTCATCCTTCTTAATGTGCGTCCACCCCTGAGCATAACATTCTGAAGTCTAAAAATCCTTACATTTTAGAGCTACATGGAAGTTATTTTGAAAACCTCCAACATCACTTTCTTATGATATCAAGTACTGAACATCACAATGGATGTAAACATATACGTTTTAATAAAACAATTGTAAGCCTCCATGTAGAATGTAATGTACCACACTGAAACAAAAATGTGACTGTAAAGAAATGAAGTTTTCTTAGCAAACTTGTGCACACTGCATCAGTTTTATGCCCAAATCACATCTTTGTTCAACAACATTCAGATTTTTCCCCAAAATAAGCATAACACTGTGGTTTGGATCATCTTCTTTACAGATAAACATCATGAGGATCCCATTGCAGAGGTCTTGCACTAGAGACGGTGGGGTCTCGCCCCAGCAGAAAAAGCTGCTAAAATTTCACAGATTATGTAGATCCACAAGAGGTCAGACCTATCTATACAGATGTTCTATGTCTCTGTACTGGTATGGCACTCAGTGCAGCCCTCTAAAAGCTATCTGGGACTCAACCTGACTGTAGCTGTCTGCAGGACTCCTGGAAAGAGATGCTGTGGAATGTTTTGCATGAATGGATGGGGAATAATGTGTACTTTCACCCGAAACTACCACATTCCTGTCCAGTCTCTGATCCCTTCCCCAGCACAAACCCACAGAACTACCCACAAAGGGCCCCCACAAGGCCCAGAGGAAGGGATGGTTCCACAGAGATGACTGATGTCTACTGGCCCAGATGACACAGTGCTTAAAATATCCGTGGCTTCTTGAAATCTAATCTATACTACTGCTCTCACTGTTGCTTCAACTGGTGAAGCTGAATAATAGGAGCAAACGGTGAGGAATTTACTGCAAAAAAAAAAAGTCTAACTGCCTTATGCCCTGTGATAATCAAAAATGTGTGCACAATTATGCATGTAATCCGCATATATAAAAAGATAGTAACTGCACAGAACAATTAGACATTCAACTGCATGCGTAAATATGTAAAAATAAGGCCCTTACAGGATATTAATAATAAAAAACATAGTAACACTAATTAAGATACATTTAATACATAATGGCTATGACTCATCAATAGTAACACTAATTAAGATACATTTAATACATAATGGCTATGACTCACCATATTCCAGTGCATAAACTATTTGCTAGGTGCAGACACAAAAGAAACTACCCCTTTGAATATTACTGTAGAACTAGGTATATTCAAATGGTGTTACTCCTCCTTTGTAATGTGCTATTGGGCACTGTCTGACAAGGTACTAGACCATAGCAGATGGACCTCTAGTCTGCTGTACAGCAAAAGCTACTATAGAATAGTCTTCAAATTATGTTATTCCAAGTTGCTCCCAAATTCAGGTTTTTCAAAATTTACTTTTTACAACGCCTGAAACCAATCAAAATTTTGCCATTTTTTAAAAAACATAAGAAAGGTTTTTTTAAACAAATGTCTATTCCTCTTCAGTGTTTGCAGCTCAACAACACTGTGTTAGTGCATTAGAACCTGAAAGACAAACTCACCAGAACTTATTTTTATTGTCCAAGATGAGAGGAATGAAAACAAATGGAGCCTGTCAAACTAACTTGATATATTTTTGATGAGATTACAAGTTTGGTTGATAAAGGTAATAATGTTGATGTAATGTACTTAGACTTCTATAAGGTGTTTGACTTGGTACCATATGACATTTTGATTAAAAAACTAAAATGATATCAAATTCATGTGGCGCACATTAAATGGCTAGGTCTCAAAATGTAATTGTAAATGGGGATTCATCATCGACTGGATGTGTTTCCAGTGGGGTCCTGCAGTGATCTGTTCTTGCCCCTACACTGCTTAATATTTTTATCAATTACTTCAAATAAAATATAAAATCATTACTGATTAAGTTTGCAGATGACACAATAAATGTGGGAGTGGTCAATAATGAAGAGGACAGGTCACTGGTTCACAGCACTCTGGATTGCTTGGTAAGTTGGGTAAAAGCAAACAATGTGTGTTTTAATAGGGCTAAATGTAAATATACATATCTCGGAACAAAGAATGTAGGTCATACTTACAGGATGGGGGGACTCTATACTGGGAAGCAGTGACACTAAAAAAAGATTCGGGGTGGGGATGTTAATCAGCTGAACATGAGCTCCAAGTGTGATGCTGCTGCCAAAAGAGCTAATGCAATCCTGGGATGCATAAACAGGGGAATCTCAAGTAGGAGTAGAGATGTTATTTTACATCCATATTTGGCACTGGTGCGACTGTTGCTGGAATACTGTGGCCAGTCCTGGTGCCCACAGTTCAAGACAGATGCTGATAAATTGGAGAGGGTTCAGAGAAGAGTCATGAGAATGATTGAAGGAGAGGAAACATGCCTTACATTGACAGACTCAAAGAACTCAATCTATTTAGCTTAACAAAGAGAAGGTTAATAAGGGGTGACTTCATTACAGCTTATAAGTATTGTGACAGACCCAGACCAGTGGGATACAGGAGTCTGGTAGAGGGCAAATATATTGGTCACTGGATGAGTAGTTTTCTGTTCCCTGAGTGACCAGAGCAGGGGCTGCACTAGAGTAATCAGGAACCTGCTAGAACCAGTTAAGGCAGGCAGGCTAATTAGGACACCTGGAGCCAATTAAGAAGACGCTTCTAGAATCAATTAAGGCAGGCTAATCAGGGCACCTGGGTTTTAAAAAGGAGCTCACTTCAGTTTGTGGTGTGAGTGTGAGGAGCTGGGAGCAAGAGGCGCAAGGAGCTGAGAGTGAGAGGGTGTGCTGCTGGAGGACTGAGGAGTACAAGCGTTATCAGACACTGGGAGGAAGGTCCTGTGGTGAGAATAAGGAAGGTGTTTGGAGGAGGCCATGGGGAAGTAGCCCAGGGAGTTGTAGCTGTCATGCAGCTGTTACAGGAGGCACTATGGACAGCTGCAGTCCACAGAGCCCTGGGCTGGAACCCAGAATAGAGGGCGGGCCTGGTTTCCCCCCAAACCTCCCAATTGACCTGGACTGTGGGTTCTCTCCCAGAGGGGAAGGTCTCTGGGCTGTTCCCCAACCCACATGGTGAATCTCTGAGGCAAGAAAATCCACCAATAAGCGCAGGACCCACCAAGATAGAGGAGGAACTTTGTCACAGTATCCATATAGGGAACAAATATTTAATAATGGGCTCTTCAGTCTAGCAGAGAAAGGTATAACACGATCCAATGGTTGGAAGACAAAGCTAGACAACTTCAGAGTAGAAATGAGTAATTTTGTAACAGTCAGAGTAATTAACCATTGGAACAATTTACTAAGTGTCATGGTGGACTCTCCATCAATGACATTTTAAAATCATGATTAGAGGTTTTTTCTGAAAGAGCTAATATAGGAATTATTTTAGGGAAGTTCTGTGTTATACAAGAGGTCAGACTAAATGAAAATAATAGTTCATTCTGGCATTGGAATCTATGAATCAAATAAACAAATTGGGAAAAGTAAATTAGTTTTTAAATATTATTTCAGTTAACATAAATTAAGATTTTATTGGTAAAAGACAAAAATATCTGCCTTAAAAGTATATAGGACCTGATGTTTAGCTGGTATAAATCACCACAGCACTACTGAAGTCAATGGAGTTACCTCAATTTACACCAGGTAAGGATCTGACTCATAATCTTTCATTTGAAAATGTCCTTGCAAAGTTTGACACTCTTGATAATACAATCTGATAACAAAGCAGTTACCTCTAGAGCAATTTATCAACATGAGAGAAGAAAAGTACAATTTTTTTTCCCAAGTAACAGTGCTGCCATTTTCTTAATTCATGCAGAAACCACAACAACAATCTGGAACAAGTCATACTAATAAAATTTTGCCAAAAGCAGCGACTTATCTTCTGTCACATTTATTTTGGAAATTTCCTCCTTGAGGCATTTCAATTTCAATTTATAAGATTACAAAATATCCTCAGACTCCAGCTGTTTTTCTATTTATCTCCAAAGGGAGTGTATATAGATAGTAACAGAATAACAAGGATTATGGCCTGTTTTATTCATTTGATTACAAGTTACCACATTTTAAAAAGAAAGACAAAAAGAAAGAACAAAATCTTGTATTTTTATTGGCTTTACAGAATATTAACATAGGATTAGAACCTTAAAGGAACTTGAGCTACAAACCATAACTTTCCTCTCAGCTCCTTTTCAGTGTAAAGAAAGACGTGCAACATTTTTGAGTTCAAATTCATTAATTTGACATACTTAGTGCTATTAAATTTGTTCTTCAGTGAAATTAAAAGAGAATGAATGTTGCTTCCAGAGATGCTATGAGCACAATCAGAATTTTTGTCAGAGGTGTCATCTGGCAGCTAAGAAAAGGCTGCATTTTGTAAAGCAGCCTGTCTCTGGCGGGATCAAACTGAATTACGAAAAGAAACCAAACCAAAAACCAAAAACAAACAAAACTCTTACCCTCATTATTCCAAGCTATATGAAGACTGATCAAAGCCTCAAACTACACAGAGTTCATTGTTTCATGACAATAATTAGACTGTGGCAGTGGGACCAATAAAAGACGAGTCTAAGTAAATAGCTTTAGATACATTGGAGGGATGATTCCTGGAATTATACACCAGGGGTTTGTTAATTTATAATCAAAAACTGAAAAAAGAAAAATAGAAAAATAGAAAAAAAGCCGATATCAACTGACTAGCATTAAACTATTAACCTTGTTATCTTCATTCATTGAAGCAAATTAATATCAGTATAAAATAAGAGTGTGTAGAAAAAATGTTTACATTACTATTTTAGTTTATGTTGGATTCATTACATTTCTTAGTTGAAAATTATGATTTAAGCCAGCACTTATTCAAATACCCACTCTAAGATACTATGAAAACAGAACAAAAGGTTATTTCCATCTTTTCCTCCAATGTTCAGAGCCCAGTGGACAAATGAGTCAACATCTTTTTTTTGTCTTTTTCTTTTTCAATGCTAAACCCTATTATTTTGCCATCACTGCACTTTCTCATTTGCTGATACTTTCCATAGGTCAGAGAAATATATACCATAAATATCTTGACTATATAATCATCTTCTGCCACACCAATGGCTCTTCTAGACACTGCTCAGAAAGGCTTCCCAATCAGATTATTATTTCCAATTCAGTTTTTCCTATATTTACCCCCACAGAGTACTTACATATAATCTTTTGTTCCACATGCTTTTGATACAGAGACACAGCATCTAATTTTGTTTTCAGATGTTATCAGTATACAATACTCTATGAATTGCATAAAACAAACAGCAGAATGCTTACAGGTCAAAAGCATCCAACCTCAGATACAGAAAAATAATAATTACTGTTGGACCCGATAAAGGAAAGCCAATATTACTTCTCTTTTGCCTAGGTTTCATCGCCTGGGCTGCTATAGTTGCAACTTATTCAATTTCCACCAACGATTATACAACTCCTGCTCCCAGTAATTCACATACACATTCAGCTCAGACCAATAACTCTAAGATATCTACGTTTACAATGTCAATTTAAATATGTCACACTAACCTTTTATGATTTATTATTAATTAAAGTTACAGCCTTCTCATAGGTGCCTTCCCCCTTCTCCCCAGATTTGGAAGGTGGATTTTTGAATGAAGAACAAAGGTATGTGTATTAGTCCTAACAAAAATTTTATTTAAAAAAAAAGACCTGAAATCTGCAGCAGCAGGGTCCACACAGACAATAAGCACATGGCTCACTGGAGCGATGTCGATTTACAGCCCAGCTTGCCGCACATCAAATGTTTGTGTAGACATGCCTTGAGGCATGTTTTCCAGGCTTTGAATAATTCTTGTAGCTTTTAAAAAAAAATTCAACATCCTTCTTGAAGACACCGGAACTGGACACAACATTTCAGTAATGATCTCACTAACACCACATACAGAGGTAAGGCACCCTCCCTACTCCGACTTATAGATCCAAATACTATGTTCACTCTTTTAGTTATAGCAGCACAGTGGGAGCTCACGTTCAACTGGTTATCTACCATGACCCCTGCATCCTCTTCATAATCACTGTTTTGCAGGCTATATTCTCCCATCTTATGTGTGACCTATTCTTTGTTCCTAGAAGATGACTTTGGATTTGGCTGTATTTAAATACACATTTCTCAAATGAGACAACCTTGCCACATGTTCCAGGTTAGTCTGTATAACTGACTTGTCCTCACCATTATTTACCACTCCACTTATTTTTGCATCATCTGAAAAATTTACCAGCAATGATTTATATTTTCTTCCAGATCATTGACAAAAATATTGAATAGCTTTAGGTCAAGAATGGGAGCCCCTTAAAAACACTCCAATTGGATGACTATACTCATTTACTTTTTGTGATCGATCAGTTAATCAATTTTTAATCCCTATAATATGGGCTGCACTGATTTTTGTATAGTGATTTTGTGCTTCTCTCACTCTTGTCTCTTTCTTTGGGGGGGGGGGGGGAGATGAAGGAGAGGAAAGTAACACTGCTCTACAACCAAAATGCTTCTGAAATAAATGTAGTCAAACTTTACTAATTCTGGGTCACTGAGAACGAAAATAATGCTTCAAATTGTTGATTGGCTCTAGTTTGCAAGATATGCTATTGGGTCAGTATATACGACCCTTGACTTGGGAATGGCGGAGGATAAGTGAGTTATAAAGGGAAGGGATCTCAATTTAAACCAGAAATGACTAAAATACATCTTTGACTGGATCTATGAATAAATCTATGACTGGGTTTGGACAGTACTTGCTTTTTAGGCAAAATAATGAATGATGCAATCTGAAGCTGGTATTGCGTCCTACATGATATGAATTGCATCATGTTATTCCTAGAAGTCATGGATGATGCAATCATAACGAAGCTTACATCACTCTGCTGAACAAATTGCCCTATATCAGCTCTAGAAATCATACAGTGTCGTGATCTCTTATTTGTCAGTGTTTGATTTTGCAAAGGGACACATTTCTGTTTAGCCAAAGTGAGCAGAGATTCCTCGTACTTGTGTGAACAGTGCAGATAACTTCTGCTATGTTTGTGGTGAAGTGACTTTTGCATCACAAAAGCGCAGTATAACCGCTATGGTTAAGAAAGCCTATCACCTTTATTTTGGCTGCAAAATTGGAGATCAGGACAAGAGGTGGGCCCCACACATATGCTGCAACACTTGTGCAACAAATCTTGGCCAGTGGTTGAACAGGAAAAGGAAATATATGCCTTTTGCAGTGCCAATGATTTGGAGAGAGCCAACAGATCATACCAGCAATTGTTACTTCTGCATGATGCCTCCAGTTGGGAAAGGTGTGTCAAAGAAGAAAA
Organism: Malaclemys terrapin pileata; assembly: GCF_027887155.1. Taxonomy (NCBI): domain Eukaryota; kingdom Metazoa; phylum Chordata; order Testudines; family Emydidae; genus Malaclemys; species Malaclemys terrapin. Next base: position 33,996,959 of record NC_071513.1, on the reverse strand, counting down.
AGTGGACTGTGCATTATCCAAACATTCCATCAGCTATACGCCCAGTACCCCACGGAGAAGGACTGCTGGTTCCTGATGCACCAGAATCATTCTCACTTGAGTCAGACGAGGAAGAGGAAGAGGATGAAACTTGTGGTCCTGAACCATCAATGTCACAGGACCCACATTTTCTCCCATCCTCCTCCTCTGAACACACCTCATAACACAAGGTGAACTGAATGACCTTGTCAGGGATTTGGAACTACCCAAGAGTAAGGTAGAGCTGTTGGGCTCCAGACTACAGCAATGGAATCTCCTGGCAGGTGATGTTAGGGTTTCCATGTTCCGTGACCGTCAAAAGAATCTTGTCCCATTCTTCTTCATGGAAGGTGATCTTGTAGCCTGCAACAACATCGATGGTGTGATGGCAGCCCTCAACATCGTTCACGATCCGGATGAATGGAGACTGTTCACTGATTCATCGAAGACGAGTCTTAAAGCTGTTTTACTGCATAATGGCAATGTTTTGCCATCAATTCCAGTTGGTCATGCAGTCCATATGAAGGAAACCTATGACAACATGAAACAACTTTTGAGGTGCATAAACTATGACCAACATCAGTGGCAGCTTTGTGGCCATTTGAAGGTTGTTGCTCTCTTGCTTAGTCTGTAGACTGGATACACAAAGTACTGCTGTTTTCTCTGCGAATGGGATAGTCGTGCAAGAGATTCCCACTACATCAAGAAAGATTGGCCACTCCGACAGTGATTGGAGCCTGGGAGGAAAAGTGTTCAGCATCCACCACTTGTTGAATCAAGGAAGATTTTGTTACCAGCCTTACACATCAAGCTGGGTCTGATGAAGAACTTTGTCAAGGCCATTGACAAAACACAAGCAGCTTTCAAGTACCTCCATGGAAAATTTCCAAGGTTGAGTGAAGCTAAGATAAAGGAAGGTGTCTTTGTTGGTCCTCAGATTCGTGAACTTCTTCGAAATGATGCATTTGACCATGCACTATGTGGCAAGGAAAAGACGGCATGGAAAGCCTTCCAGTTAGTGGCAATAAATTTTCTCGGAAACAACAAGGCAGACAATTACAGGTTGTTGGTGGAAAACCTCCTCAAGGCATACAAAAGCCTTGGTTGCAACATATCACTAAAGATATATTTTTTGCACTCTCATCTAGATTTTTTTCCACCGAACTGCGGAGCAGTGAGCGACGAGCACGGCGAGCGATTTCACCAGGACATTGCAACAATGGAGAAACGCTATCAGGGCAAATGGAGCCCATCAATGCTTGCAGACTATTGCTGGACAGTGACAAGAGATGCTCCATTTAATGAATATAAGACACAAGCCAAGAAGCGCCAAGTAGACACTGAATAGGACTAAACTATGTACAGAATAGTTTTTTGCCTTTTGTTTCATAATAAATTTTATTTATATAACCCTTTTGCTGATTTTTAAAATGTTACATAAACAGGACAGGTGAAATATCATGTAAAGCAACCATAAACACATGAAAAGACCTAGGTTTACAATTTATGATTAAAATTCTACTATCTACACAATATACATAGACATAAAATGTAAAAACTTAAATATCTTAGAAACAGTAGCCAATGAGTTGTTTTAATTGTCATATTTGAATTCAGCACATCAAAATACATAATAAATAGCACATTGTATCTCTGAAGCAGACGACTTCTCAAAAATTGTAGACCAGTGTAATCAGAATACCATGAGGGACTCAGTCAAATGCCTTAAAGCAGACTCATGTCAAAACTCTCGACCAAACTTATGATCTCATAAAAAAGAAGTTTATTTATCCAGACCTATTTGCCTTAAAACCATGTTCATTATCATTAGCTATACTACCGTCCCTTAATTCTTTACTCATTGAGTCTCTTAGCAGCCACTCTATGATTTTGCCAGGGATCACTGTCAGATTAACTGACCTATAGTTTTACAGGTCATACTGCTTACCATTTTTAAATGTTGGCAAAACATTAGCTTTGTTTCAGTCCTCTGGAGCTTCCCCAGTATTACAAGTATTACGGTATTACAATGGTTCAGAGAGCTCCTCAACCAATTCTTCTAATATTCTTGGGTGCGAAATATCCGATCTGCTGATTTAAAAATGCTTAATTTAATACTTACTGTCTAAAAGCCCCACTAGTTACTATTGGAAGATATAAATATATACATCTTGCTTCTTCCAAATATAGCAAAAAAATATTTGTTGAATGCTATTCTATCTTTTCTGCATTGTGACTGATAATTTTACCATCCTATACCATTGCTAGGATTTCAATTTTTCTTCATATAATTCTCATTTGTTAATCCAATTTGGAGAGGATGATGTCTAGGAGACACACTCCATCAGTTTGCCAAGAGACAGGACAATTTTGTTGGGGAATCTCACACAGTTGACTGACCAGTTGAACGCAAATAAAACATTATCCATATCATAGATTTCTCAATGTTTTTAAATGAAATAAAAGATTGACAATTTATAGATTACAACTATGTGCACTGCAAAAATGAAGTTTTTTTTAAAAAAATTAAAATTTAATTTTTAAAAGGTATTTCTGTTTTATTTTTAGGCTTTTTTTTTTTTTTTTTGGCTTTTTTTACATTGCAGGTAAAATTTTCAAAAATGCCTTTGTAGTTTAGGAGCCTAAGTCCCATTAATGTGTGCCTAAGGGCATGTAGACATTACCTCTGGAGTGATCAATCCAGTGGGGGTTAATTTACCACATCTAGTGAAGATGTGATAAATCGACCGCCGAGTGCTCTCCTGTCAACTCCACCAGAGTGAGAAGTGTAGGCAGAGTTGACGGGGGAGAATCAGCAGTCGACCTCCCACAGTGAAGACACTGCGGTAAGTAGATCTAAGTATGTCATAGAATATCAGGGTTGGAAGGGACCTCAAGCGGTCATCTAGTCCAACCCCCTGCTCAAAGCAGGACCCCTCCCCAGACAGATTTTTGCCCCAGATCCCTAAATGGCCCCCTCAAGGATTGAACTCACAACCCTGGATTTAGCAGGCCAATGCTCAAACCACTGAGCTATCCCTCCCTGCTATTTTTCTTCCATAGCTGGAGTTATTTTCATAGCAGAAGTTGTATAACTTAGACCGACTTAGCTCATCCCCCCTCCCCCCCCCCCAGTGTAGACCAGGCCTAAGTATCGAAGTCACTTCTGAAAGGGGGAGCAATTGGAAGTGTGATTGCAGCATGTGCAGAATTTAGCTAGCACAGATAAAAATAGTGGTGTAGACACAGGGGCACAGGCTGTCCAAATGTGCTGGAGACATAGTCATGTACTCATGCTTTGCTAGCCCACACTGATGTGCATGCCACCACGTCTACCCTATTTTTAGTCATGCCAGCTACAGCAAAGCTAGTGCAGGTATGCCAATGCATGTTGCAATCATGCTTCCAGTTGCAGTGTAGACATACTTTGAGATGCTTGAGAAAATTGTATCATCAGTTATTTCTAAAGGAAAATTAAAAGGTCATAAATAGTTGAACTGTGTTGTATCTAGATAGTCCAGAAGTACAACTTTTGCTAAACTACTGCTTCTTGTAAAAAAAAAAATACAGAAAAGCTTTTTGCTACCTGTTTTGTTAAGGAGAGAAGAAAATATTCACAAACGTAATGGATGCATTGGTTAGATTGATATTCACTTCCTCCTCTTGAAACTTGTCAGAGCCACTGAACAAACTTGTTGTCAATCTGATCAAAGCTGCATTTCACTGATTTCTGAATAATTAGCCAGAGGGGCTACATCTTATGAACAATCTAATCCTCTCGTGCCAAAAAAACCACATCTGATGTGTTAATATTTTTTTAAACAACATCTACCAATTAAATTATCATCTTTCACACTTATCAACATCACAAAAAACAAAGAACTGTAATAAAAGAGCAAATAAAAACTGGAAAATATAACAGCATTTAAAGTGTGTCAAACATTTAATTTAGCTTTTGAAAGGCAGTTATTGCATGCTAACGAGATGTCAAAATGACAGTTGAAAGCACACTTTTAAAGTTTAATGTGTGTAAGATATTTCAGGTTGACATGATTAATTTAAAATTGCTCATAAAAATACACAGATGTACTATAGCTGTTGTGCTAGTAAAACTAACTGTAGTTGAGGTTGTGAAATAGTTTCCATTCTAATCCTTTGTTTTCATAGGCTCCTAACTTTCCAAGTTTGTTAATTTTGGGGTTATAATTTTACAAGTTTGGTTCATGATAGACTTCAATTTTATTTTTTTAAAGTTTGAGTAAAGTCCTTTTAGTTGTGAGAAGGTAAAAATAAGAAAATTATAATAAAAGCCATCAATAATATAAGCAGAAACTTTTGGACTGACATTTGACGCTGCTACCAGCCACAACCGGCCCAAGACAACCGATCTCACCTAGCCATTCTAAACAGAAATACCTTGGATGATGCAACAGTGATTTTTAAGGAGTATTTCTTTTAAAGTGAATTACAATAATATTGCCTTCTATGAAAAGAACCCTGCTTGTAATTCTTAGCTCCCTGCTTTCCTTAGTGCACATGCAGAACTAAAAATAGAATTTATATTGTCATAAATGTACACGCTGTATTTTTTTCATTCTAGCATCAGTCTGTCGATTGTGGTTGAAGTAGGTATATTTCTTCTTTCTTAATGTGTTAGATATAGATTTATGGAATAGTATATGTTGCTCCAATGCATTATTCATTGTCCTCTGGACCCTAGTTTTGTACCATGACAGTCAAGGTTAAACCATTAAATGCCTGCATGATGAGGTGGTTTGAGCCACAGAGACTCAGAAGAAATTGGGAGAAGCTGATCAAAAATCCATTTGCTATTATTTTTTCTATTCAATTTTTCATTTATACATCAAATCCTTATGAAGAAATATGAATGCACAGAATTTCACAAGCCCTTATGAAGAAATATGAATGCACAGAATTTCACAAGCCATCACAAGGATTCACATAAAAAGCTTGAAAATGTGCCTTCACCATTTTTAACAAAATTAATGGACCTAGTCTTCTCTTTAGTCTCTCAGAGAGAAAGGATCCACTTGTCATTCAACTCTGTGGTTTGCATCAGAAAACAAACTGGTATTATATTGAAAGCAAATAATTATTTATATTGATTTATTTAAACGTGAAAATTAAAACATTCTCAGAGAATAAAATTCACCCTAATACACAGGGCCTGGCACAAGGTCCTATGTGCCACTTATACCTACTTAAGCTCATAAAGTAAAATTGTGGCATTAATGAGTTCAGATGGCCCTTAATTCAGATGTTAAGGGGTGCACAAGGCTTTCATGGGCTTTTCAGCAATTGGTTGAATTTCAAGTTTAAGGTACAGATAATCCACTGAGTATGATACTCAGTGGCATGGCTGGAATATGTAATTTTCTTTCTGTATGGTAAAAACCACAATGGCAGATCTTGATAGCTACCCATGTTCCTAACAAGTAAATTTCTTGATGAGTCACAGATAGGAAACTGGTCTTTCAAATATCCCGATACCAGGCCATTTAGGACATCAGACATCAAGGACAGAACTGGAGCATGTCGCATACTGCCTTTCTATTCCACCCGGCAGCCAGGTTGCCACCTCCTGCAAGAGTGGCAAGAAAGCCTTTTTAGCTCTTTGGGGTTGTAAGCTGCAATAGTCCAAACTTAATTTCATAAGCTGTGTATCTCAATGGCTAGGACAGAAATGTCCAGTCAGAAAATAGAGAAGGCCTTTCTCGATATTGTTTTTTTTAACCATGTTTAACCGTTATGATTCTTCTTTGATCCCAAGGCCCTACATTCTTCTCATGATGGGAGGGCACATGCCCATAACCTTGTGGCTCCTTGTCTCCTGGGTCAGCTGGCTCTTCTGGCTGCCTGGGAGTTGGACAGCCCTAGGCAGCTTGCTGCCCCTGGACTCAGACAGCCTTAGGAGCCAGCTGGCTCACCAGGACAGTACAGAAGCCTTGGGGATCTGATTCCAAGGCAATCCGCAGTGTGGGCTGCCCTGGAGCTGGGGATCTGGAAGCCCTGGTGTCCCTGGCTCAGGTTAAATCTGCATGGGGGACTGCCGCAGAGCAAGCAGACCAAGGAAGCCTACATTCCCTAGCAAGCCATCAAGCAAGCTATGGAGCAGTGGGTGGGCAAGCTGGCAGGCAGGTCGCAATACCTGCGTGGGGTCCATCAGAAGCCTGATAAAATCGAATGGTTTCTGCTAAACATTTCAATACTGATGAACTGGCAAATTTTAATAAAAAAAATGCATAACTGGAATTTTTCTGTTCAGCTCAATTTCTTAATCTCACAAATACTTTTTTTGGCAAGGCACTGAATCAACATGGCTGTCCTACAGGTCAGAAACATTATGACTGTGTCATACAAATATAAAATACAAAGTACAGCTGACAGCTTGCCAATATGTGAAATGTGAAGTTACACTGAACTGTTAGAGTACAGAGTCTCAATGAGTGAAATGTGTTAAAATAAATTTGTTTTATTGAACAGTAAAGAATTTTTAATTCATCCTAACTAAATAATGACAGCTGCAGAATGTTTGCTACATTAATTATAGATAAATTACAATTGCTTTACAAATGAGACTTATGTGTATAATTTTTAAAAGTTTTTGTAATATTTGATCATTATCACAATGGGAACATGACTGTAAATGACAATTGCCCCTATACTTTAGGGAGGGGAGGCTTTTATTTTACACACACAAACAAATATCTTAGTGTGCCACGACAGTACATACTGTTGTGTTAATTTTATTCCACCTTCCAACAACTTCGCTCACAATAATCAGGGTAGTCCTCTAGGCCCCAATTATTACAAAAATATACACACACAACATCTAATATCTATATAACCTAAATAAAAATTAGCTTATGTAGCAGCTGACCTGCTAAATCTCAATGGGCTTCCCAACCATTATTCCTTATTCATGAATTAGACATGTTCTGCTTCTGTGGCCATATTCAAACATCACATTAGATATTCCATAAAGTCACCTTCTGCAGCACCAAACCCCACAATACTGCTTAGTCGGATTGCCATTTCTGGAACTCAGGCCACTGCCAGTGGTGCCAGGAGAAAGCCATAAAAGTGAGTTAAAAAACTCTCCTGAAGTTTTAGTGCAGCCGGGGGTTTGGCCTTTTGTTAGTTGACCTGAGAGATTGAGATCTCGCTCAGCACATAATCTGAAAACAACTAAGGGCTAGGAAGATTGAAGGATATAGAGGATATCAAATCTTCCTCAATGAATGGGAGAAATATTCCCCTGGCAGGAAAACCAGGTATATTCCCCTCCATCCTCCCCGCCTTCCTCCCACACACACACACCATGGAAAACAAAACTAACAAAGAGTTTGAAGATGTCCTGACTCCTTTCCTTATCATCAATTGCTGCACTGCAGAGATAATATAGCTTTCAGAAGGCTAAAATTTTTTCAAAGGATATATCAGTTCAAAATATTTCATTACTGACATCCTGTCTCAAGACATTCGTTTTACAGCAAAATTTTACCAGCCTTCAGTATTAGATATAACTAAATATTTAAATAGCTTACATGGAAACTGACCTGGTTACAATGGAAGAGCACAATACATTCACTTTTTGTAGCCATCTCTTGATGTAAGGATGTTGCCATCTATTAGCATCATTGGCTTCTCTGTTGACACCAGTTAGCACCCTTGTTGTCATTCTCAACAGCAAAGCCAAAAGTGAATGGGCATTCAGAACACAGCACTCTCAGCCCCTATTCTCTCCTGAACAGAAACCCACTGGAAAGGCTGTAGGCAAAATCAAATTATTCCTTTGGTTAGGGCCTGCTCCTGCACCACTTAGGTTAACAGGAGTTTTGCAACTAACATCAACGGGAGCACAAGCAGGCTCCTGAACCCCTATGTCCCCACTATCTTTAGTGTGTAAATGAAAGCAGAATTTGGCCCATTGCAAGGAAGCTTGTATTGCTGCTGTTCACGCTAGTGTTGTTCTGTGCAGATGCAAAGGACAGCATTCTTTAGGGTTTTTACTTTGGCACCTTTCATTAGCACTAAATTTATTGAAATTACAAAGAGTCAAGAGGAAAAGGCTCAAGACAGCTTCCCCCAATGAAAACAGTTTCAAACAGAGGAGATACCGTGTAAACATGCCAACCGAGGAGACTAAATCCATCACAATTCTTGTCTGGTGCAGGCAACCTAAAAGACATTTAATAAAACTGAATACATTTTATTTTTAAATATTTCTTTACTTTTAAGAAGAATGAGGAGCCCAGTGTGAACATCATTGGCTAAACACTGTGTAACATTTTATATTAATGTATACTTTCAGCATACTCATTTTATCCCAGAGCTATTCTAAGACAGAGCATTGCACTTTATTTAATTTGATTAAAATCAGAAGGCTTCTCCTTGCAGTATTCTTCTGCCAGCATACACCAACCTCTAGCCTGACTGTGGAGTTCGATAACCCAGTAGATAAACAGGTTTTTAAATATTTTTTTATGAAATATTATAATTCAAAACCACAAAAGGAGGCAATGCTATTTTCTGCCAAAGAAAGTAGTCTTAAATGGATGTCTAGAATACTTACAATACTTATAAATGAGGAAAAAATTAAAAATCAAAGCACTGTGGAGTATGGTTGTAGGTTTAGTTGTTTCTTCTTCTTCCATTTTTTTTTGTTCCCACAGACTACAATTGTCCTCTCAAATAATCAGAATATATGACATTGGTCTCTCAAATCACTGCTCATGTAGTGTCAGTATAGCCCAAAACACTCCCATTAACCATCCCATGTTCTTTAGAGTCCTGTTGGATTGTTCCCAAATCACGTGGACTCATTCCTTTCGAACATTAAGATTTCTTACAGCTCCTTTCTTCAAGGAGTAGAATATATAGCATAAGTGACAGAAGTAATAAAGCATATGTTGGTTTGCATGAAGAATGGTTCATTTCTGTACTAGGAGGATAGAAATGCTCTACCTGCAGTTTTGGGAAAGCTGATTCCTTCTGATTCCTTCAGCTTGTTAACACACCACATGTCTGCCAGGAGGCTAGTGCTGCTGTACTAATTCAAAGCAACACCAGATTTATGAATTTTAATATGAACTGTATTTAGGCCAGCATTGCGTGGGTGTGCAAAAACACATGAAGAAAGGTGCAATGAGTACTCATCCCACACCCCTTTGTGCACTTGCAAAGGGCGCCACCACAATCAGATCCAATCCACAACAACAAAGATCTGTCATTTTATAATCCTTCACTAAGCTAATGAGTCGCACTGTTTAAGTGTCCTGCAGAAAGCCATCGTTAACTACACATTCTGAAGGCATTTTAAAAGAGGCATGTGAGGATCTACAGCAAGTGAGAGCTGTAAAATATGGGAACGGGTCACATGAGGTAACTTTTTGTTGCTGTTTAATTAAAGTAGGAACACTGTGCATGCCATGGGAATCAACATATGAGATGTAAAAAGGAACTTTGTGGTAAGTAGGTAGGTAAATGTTAATGTTCCCCATTACAAACAGCTCAGACAGCTTAAGGCTACATTACATTTCGGAGACCCTCACTCTGAAAGGGAGAGCCAGCCCTCTTTAAGGAAGATCTCCAGGCAACCAGTACCTGATCTATCAACATGTCTCCAGTGTTGCCAGGAAAGTATTCTGGAGACACAGAGCTGGTGTGGAGGTCCATAGCCTCCCACTGATTGCCCAGCATTCTGTGTGGATCCCTGTTGATCCACAGGGCTTGAAAGGGGGCCCTACCGCCTGTTCCAAGGGTTGAGAGGAAGTAAACCACATCCTCCCTTATTGAGCCACTGGGGAGAAATCGCTTGAGATTTTCTACTGCTTTAGACCCTTTTCAAGGGTCTCCTTGCCTAAAGGGGGGTTGGGTCCATACCCATTAGAAAATGAGCTGCAATTACACAAAGGTAGAGTTTAATACAGCAAAGAGCACCATGATATATCCCTCATACTGTAGAAGATCCCTTATCTTTTCTTGATAAAGCTGAAATTCCAGGTCACTGCATAACAGAACCATGATAGTCCAAGACAATTGGTCAGAGGACAATCTACTTGTGTTTTTGTTACTTAGAAGGAATAAGTTAATATTGTTGAATGTAACCGAGAACAGAGGGAGCTATTGTAGGAAAACAAGCAAGATGGAAGTGTGTATTTACTTGAGGTATTTGTGTGAATAAAGAATCCAATGTAATCCTGCTCATTGCATTCTTACTTCCATCAATGCACAGATCATGCATGCTTTCCACCAAACAAAATATGTACCTCACATATCTTCAAAGCCAAATATTTGAAAGTGACACTTGCAGTGTATTTACATTCATTCCCCTACTGTTTTTAATTAATTTGACCTTTGGTCTTATTTTTTTTGTCACTTTAGTAGTAATATTTAAATCAGAAGCAAGCTGACTTGTGAGCTTTACTATTCTTTGCAAGTCAACAACCAAATGTATATTTAAGAGGCAGTGGGAATGTATAGTGTGTAATTAGCATTATCCTCTTCATTTTTGTTCCATTTCACAGAACCCATTAATAACTTTCAGTAAATAATACTGAAGCCAAGTAGGCCTCAGATGAATTATTCTATTTTAAACAATAAAATTGTCTTTTGATGTACTAGATTTTTAAATTAATTGACTCACCAGAAAACAAGCATGTGAACAGGCAGAGGAAATTACAAGAGGTAATGTCAGTGCAAGTGACAGATGAAAGAAAATATCCATGTCACTCACTTAAACCTATCTAGACAAAGATGCTGCCAAGACCACAGCTCAGAGAGAGGTGGAATTCATCTTGTCTGCATTTCAGATTACTTGTCCTGTCCCAAATACACCCTCTGCATTTTCTTAGTTGTGTTCTTCCCAATTAACACCCCTTTAAGCAGCACACCTTTTTATCCTCAAGCTACTGAAATGTAAATTTAAAATCTCTTTGACCCGCAGAGAAAATATCCTCCCACTTTTAAGTAGTGACATTCAAAAAACCTGTAATGGCTGCAACCTGTATCCTTCTGAACACAAAGCAAGAATTAATTATCCCCATAGCTGTTAGTGGGAACTGGGACCATGGATTATACGAAGAGGGAACCCCAGATGTTGTATGATCAAAAGAAGAACACTTGCTAGAATATTTATTAATTATTATTATTATTATATCCACAGTGCACAGAGTGGATGCACCTTACTAGAATATAATACATCTTGAAGCCTTGGTTATAGCTCAGTGTGATTGTTAGATATCAGTGGCTTTCTAAAGAATAAGCTTTGCTTATTTTATGCCTCTTCTTGTTGTTGTCGAATTGAACTCACCGCAGTTCATCTTCAATACCAGGGGCTAATCATCATTTCAGAAATAACCCTACCTCATTTAAACAGTGTAGGTTGCTGATGGAAAATCAGAGGAAAGCAATGCTTACTCTAAACTTTGCTTCCATTTCATTGCACTTTAAAGATGTAACTTTCATTGGCAGCCAGAAACAGCATCAGCAGCTGCCTACAAAAGGGTAATTTCTGCTCCCTTCACTCAGGATAAGATGGTGTTGGGGGAGTACTGGTAATTAAAAATTGTAGTCAGTATTTATATTATATGTTCACATGGAATGTTTTAAAAGTTCTCTAGGGAGAAGGTAGGTGGCACAGTGGGAGGTTGATATCACTGCAATAATTAATAAATAAATAATAAAATAACAATAATAATAATAATTAATAATAAATCCATCTGACACTCATGAAGAACTTTTCATTCATAGATCTCAACACATTTTACAAAAGGAGCTAATCATCATTGTCCCTGTTTTACAGATCGGAAAACTGAGGCACAAAGAAGTAAAGTGACTAGCCTTTCATCTCTGGAAAACTGAATTCAGATTTCTGCTCACACCACAAGCTTTGGTCTCATCTGAGTTCCCATCCCCCCACCCCCATCATAAAACTAATACACAATTTGATACAAAAGTCAGTTACTGTTCAGAAGAGTCTGAGGACTGAAACTGAAAGGTTGGAACCAGTGGCGTAGCAGCTTCTAAGAGGAGGGGGAGCAAACATGAAAAAGGCGCCCCCCCCTTGGCTCCTCCTCCGGCCGCTCCGCCCCTCCCCTGCCATGCCTCCTCCGGCTCTGCCATGTCACCCCCATGCCCCCCCCTCGCTCCTCTGGGCACGGCTGCTGGCCACCATGCTGGACTCCCCTCCCCCCACGCTCCTCCGGCCGCTTTTGGAAAGGCGGGGGGAGCGGCTGCTTCCCCTGCACCCTGCTAGCTGCGCTACTGGTTGGAACATGAACATTGTATGGAAGAAGCAAACCAATGCCAGCTCCTTATTTTCACGTACACTAAATTTACAACCTTTTATTTATTTAGGGTTTTTTTAAAGTATCCATATCATTTTTAATGCCTGTCTAGAAGCTTTCTCTCTCCTATGTTAGGTATGAGATGTGTATTTCACTACTGTGGCATATTAACAGGAAATAAAAACTCTAGGGAGGCACTTCTGGCCTTCAAAAAGCTTTAGAAACCAAAACAACAAAAAGTAGTAAATGCTACACATGATCAAATGAAACACCGTTCAGGATGACAATGAATAGCTCATGAAAACTTTGACTTGATTAAACTCTGTAATACGGTCACAAGCTGTAGGAGCCTGAATGGGATGCCGGGCTCAGATGTTAGTTCTTATTAGGTCCATCCAGGCTTACTGAAGGATGTATTTTGTTGTGCTACCCTTCAGGCAACACCCTAGAAAAATCCACGCTCATGATAAAGCTTTGGCTGAGGTTTATGTTTTGTCATCTACATTAACAATAAAGGCAAGTCCGAGGAAGGGAAAAAGTTTGGACCAAATCTAGTTTGTGCACTCTATTTGAAGCATAGTAGAAAGTACTAGCTCACAGGGACAGAAAGAATTGCTGCTTTGTTGTATAATTAAAATCCACGCCTCCTATCCCCCTGCCAAAAAAATACTGCCTCCAGAGAAATGTTAGGTGGCAGACAGGGCCAGCAGCACATGTCTCTAGCAACTGATAAGCTAGCTGAGCAAAATTTCCCATCACTATTCTCATATGATACCATGATCCAGCTCCCAATGATTTATTTAGATTCCCCCCCCCCCTTAATATACAGCCTGTTTTCCTTGGCTTAATTTCAGCACATTAGTCTGCTTCGACCAGTTTAAAAATTTCCTCTCCATCCTTGATATTTTTTTTCCCAAATATTTTATGCTGGCCTCTGGACTGCCCTTCACTTCAAACCTACACTATAGTCTCACCTTCTCTTTTAGTCACACTCCACAGCGGATGGCACAAGACTGAACATATCACCTTCCAGTTTTCCGGGCATGTTATGCTCTTTGGAGAGTGACTGAGATGGGAATACCAGAGTACCAGGAAGTTTGAAATAAGCAGCAGCCCAACAAACACACTGCCAGACCTACTGAGTTCCATGTATATCCAGGAGGAAGAAACCAAGCTGTGTTGAGATAGGAAGCTGAAAGCATGGAAAGAGATTGAGGCTCTTTGGGGAAGGCAACTGGTTTCCGAGGGGTTCAGACGTGTACAGGTACCATTTGAACCGAACCTCTGTACTTTACAAGATTTGTCCATCATTAGCTGTGATTTCAGACCTCATTCATAGAAGATGACAAATACCCAACAAAAGAGTGATCCAAAGTGACTCAGTGCAGTACTATGTTCTCATCTCCTGCTGCTCAGGAGTTACTTTTGCGAGTCAAGTCCATGAAACACTCATTTATTTTAAAATAAAAATAATGACTGATGCGAACAATCTCTGATGAAAGGAATGAGGCTATTCTGACAGGAGAAGTAATTTTCCTAAATTGTCTCTTCTCAGTCAGAAAATGATACAGTAATGTTTTACATGCCCTTTCTTTTAGCTCAATGTGACCCAAGCTGGCAAATTTACATTCTACCACTGTTTACATCCCAATGTCAAAATAACTGCCCTATTTTTTCACAATTAAAGACTATTAATCCACTGCTACTACAAAATGCATTCTAATTCCCAACTACACCCCCTAAGGACTCCCAGGAGAAAGAGAAAGCACAGAGTGACTACAAACAAGAGATTTTCTGGTTCCAGTCAATAATTTACCTATCATTCTACAATTGGACAGTTACAACGGAATAATTTTGTAAAGTTCTTTATAAATGCTGATGCACATTCTGATTCTTGCTAGTGAGACATTAAGCACTTTGCTGCATCCCCTGAGTTTTCGTTGTCAATAAACCTTGTTCTCTCAAGGAGACAAATACCATAATAACCATAGAATCACAGAAATGTAGGACTAGAAGGGACCTTGATAGGTCATCCAATCCAGTCCCCTATACTGAGAGGACTAAGTATTGTCTAGATCATCTCTGACAAGTGTTTGTCTAACCCAGTGATATTCAGATTGAGGCTCACGAACCACAATTGGCTCCTTAATCTGTCTCCTGCAGCTCTTTGCATCACATATTAAAATACTGTGAGACTTAATTAGGGCTGGCTCTAACTTTTTTGCTGCCCCAAGCAGCAAAAAAAAGCGCCGCCCCGCCGAGCCCCCCCACCCCCCGCCGAGCGCCGCGCCGCCGGAATGCCCCCCCCGAGCGCTGCGCCCCGCGCCGCCCCCCCGCCGAGCGCCGCGTCGCCGGAGCCCGTCCCCCCTGCCGAGCACCGTGCCGCCGGGGCCCGCCCCCCCGGCCGAGCGCCGCGCTGCTGGAACCCCCCCCGAGCGCCGCTCCCAGTGCCCCCCCCTGCCGAAAGCCGCGCCGTGCTGCCCCCCGCCACCCCAAGATTGGCTGCCCCTTACCAGGTGCCGCCCCAAGCATATGCTTGGTTGCCTGGTGCCTGGAGCCGGCCCTGGATTTAATTATTAACCAATCTAAGTTATTCACCAATCAGGATGTTTTTACTATGTTATTAATCAATTGTAGTTGATAAAATAATATTTGCTCAGTCATTTTGCTGTGAGAATGAGAAAGAGAGAGAGAGAGAGAGAGAGAGTAAATGAAACAATGAATTCACACTACTGTGGCTCTTTTGGGTAATGTTGATCACTAATTTGGGTCCTGATGTAGGGATATAAAAGAAGGTACTAACAGTGATTCCCCCAAGAGACAGTGACCCCCTCATAATTTGGCCCCCACACTTTAAAATCCAACAGTTTCACCAAGTACAAAAATCTTTTGGGTCTTCTGTTAAAACTTGTAAGCTACTGTCTGTAGAAACCATTGATTAGATCTATCCTGTGAAAGATATTTTACTACTATGTAAAACTTACAAACAAGTTAACTGACTTTGTTCTTGAAGTAATTGATACCATGTAAACAAACACTATAAGCTGTTAAGTGACTTTCACTTCATTCAACTGCTCCTAGGACAGACCCCCACCCTCTGTGATTAAAGGGCCGGGAGTCTCAAATGAATTAGCACACACTCTGAAAGTGGTGGAGACAGTAAATTAAAATATGGTTAAGATATGGAATGTATGCTGATGAATGCTTGATATACATGGATGGTTAGGGAGGTGCCAGCCTAGAAAAGGAGTATCCATCGGCCGAAGAATGTGTCAAGTGGATGACCAGAAACCCCCGGAGGGTAAACTGGGATCCACCCCATCACCTGGAAGGATGACAAACACAAACTTTGGACAGTGTGGAGCCACCAGGAATGTGCCACTTTGGACAGGAATGTGCCATCTGCTGACTGAGTCAGCAACAGGAGGATGAAACAGCTCCCATAGACTAACATAGGAATTAATTCCTATAAGAATGGACTCTAAAGACTGATGACTTTGAGTCTCTGGTTCTGCTGCCAGCCTCCAGGAGCATCAGGTGCACCTGACACAGACTCGGCTCCATCCTCATGACCAAGATACCTGGCCAGTAACATGGCAACTTCTAGGCTGGTAACTATAACACCTATACAGAACTTGAATGAATGATTGTGTGAATTAATCTCTCTCTCTCTCTCTCTCTCTCTCTCTCTCTCTCTCTCTATATATATATATATGTGTGTATGTGTGTGTGTATAAGAAATAAGTAGTCAAACAACGTTGTTTACTTTTATCTTTTGCTTTATCAGTATATTTACAATAAATGTGGCATCTTTGCCTTATCCCTCTTAATAAGATCCTGCTGGTTTTTATTCTATTGGTATAACACTGAACTATGGAGGTCTGAATGTCACTGGTCTAACCTGTTCTTAAAAACCTCCAATGACAGAGTTTCCACAACTTCCCTAGGTAATCTGTTCCAGAGCTTAAATTACCCTTACAGTTAGGAAGTTTTTCCTCATGTTTAACCTAAAATCTCCCTTGCTGTAATTTTAAGCCTATGACTTCTTATCTTGTTCTCATTAGATAAAAACGATTTATCACCCTCCTCTTTATAACAACCTTTTACATACTTGAAGACTATTATCATGTCCCCAACTCAGTCTTCTCTTCTTCAGACTAAAAAACCCAATTTTTTCAATCTTTCCTTGTAGATCATATTTTCTAGACCTTCAATCGTTTTTGTTGCTCTCCTCTGCACTTTCTCCAATTTGTCCACATTTTTCACAAAGCATGGTTCCCAGAACTGGACACAATACTCCAGCTGAGGCCTTATCAGTGCTGAGTAGAGTGGAAGAGTTACTGCTCATATCCTGCTTATAACACTCCTACTAATACATCTCAGAATAATATTCACTTTTTTTGCAACAGTATTAGATTGTTGATTAATATTAATTTGTGATTCACTATAACACTTGCTGGCATTCATTTCCCATTTTGTGCAATTGATTATTCCTTATGAAGTGTAATACTTTGCATTTGTCCTTATTGAATTTCTCCTGTTTATTTCAGACCATTTCTCCAGTTTGTCAAGATCATTTTCAATTCTAATCATGTCCTCCAAAGCACTTGCAACCCTTTCCAGCTTGGTGTCATCTGAAAACTTGATAAATTTACTCTCTATGCCATTATTCAAATCATTTATGAGGATATTGAATAGAACCGGATCCAGGACAGATCCCTGCGGACCCCACTTGATATGCACTTCCAGCTTGATTGTGAACTATTGATAACCACTCCCTGAATATGTTTTTCAACAATTTGCGCACTCACCTTATGGTAGGTTTGTCTAAGGCTATATTTCCCTAGTTTGCTTATGAGAAGGTCACATGAAACAGTATCAAAAGCCTAACTAAGGTTGAGATATATCACACCTACTGCTTCCTCCCTCTATCCACAAGGTTTGTTACCCTGTCAAAGGAGGATACTAGGTTAGTTTGACATGATTTGTTCTTGACAAATCCATGTTGACTGTTACTTATCACCTTATTATCTTCAAGGTGCTTACAAGCTGATTGTTTGATTATTTGCTCCATTATCTTTCTGGGTACTAAAGTTAACTATCACAGATTGCAGACGACTTTAGGAGTCTAAAAACAGCCATGCCAGGTATAGCATAATACTATTTTGCACTTATAAGCACCATGAACCACAAAGGGCCTTATAAAGATGAATTAAATTTCATAATAGTGGCAGCAAGGTAGGTAGTTATTATTATAACAATTTATCAGATGGATAAACTGAGGCACAGAAAAGTTAAGTCAGTTAGTGAAGGTCAGAAACTATAAATCAGTGGAAGAGTCCAAAATAGAACCTAAGAGGTCCTGACAGTAGAAATAGTTATTTAGGATGTAATTATATTTTATGTTCTCAATCTATCATCCCTTTAGCAATGTAATTGTCCTCCTTTCATTAAATGCACACACCACAACCATGCATTTGCTCTATGTAATGTATTTTTGTATGATATGTCATAGCAGTTTTTTTTTAAAGAAGGGATTATGTATGTGCATTTATAAGTGTAATACATATGTATGTCTACACAGCATCATTTAGAAATACAATGGAGCCAGACAATACATCACAAAATGGAGGGGGGGAGTGCCTCAATAAAAAAATTGTTTTCTGCATAGCTGTAGCAATACTAACAGGTATTCATTGTACTGAATAGTAATGCAGTCCATTTTAGAAGTGCCATATGGATTCAAAGATGCCATTAGCAACTTCTTCTAAGATTACACCTGTGTCTGCAAGTGATAGGACAATAACGATCTTATCTGCTCTAACAAGACTGAAAAATTGGCAACTGCAGAGGGTGCATGCTGCCAAATGCTGCATTTGTGAATAACAGAGACCAGTTCATTAATGGAACTGTTCAAATTAGCTGTGAGAATCCAAGAGCTGAGAAAAGACTGCCTGATGAGCGAGACTTTTACTTAAAAAGCTCTATAGGTTCATAAGCCTTAAGAGAGCTTCATTATAGCAAGCTAATGTTACTTTAAAATATGCCCACTTCAGCTGTGAAGCTGCATTCAACACCAATGCTCCCTCCAGAGTTTGCCACTCTTTGTAAGAGAATATTTTGGGCTTTGGGAAGTTCAGGATATAAAGATTAGATGCTGCAGAGTATACTACTTTATAGGCTCTGCTCTGAAAGTAAGAATTTCATTTGGCACTCTGCTTTATTTAAAATTTAAGACAGTCATGCAGTCTGTCCACTCAGGCTTTCAAACTGCTTCAAAGGAACAGAATGACATCCCTCCACAGAAGCAATAACAGCCAATAATGTGCACCCATATACAGCACAGTAGCACCTTTCATTTCAAGGATTACACAGGGCTTTTACAAATAATTACAGTGAGCCAGATACAATAAGGGCTAGTCTACACTACCCGCCTGGATCGGCGGGTAGAAATCGATCTCTCGGGGATCGATTTATCGCGTCTCATCTAGATGGATAAATCGATCCCCGAATCGACGCACTTACTCCCACCTCGTCAGGAGGAGTAAGCGCCATCAACAGGGGAGCCGCAGCGGTCGATTTTCTGCCGTCCTCACAGTGGGGTAAGTCAAATAGGATACGCTGAATTCAGCTACGCTATTCACGTAGCTGAATTTGCGTATCTTAAATCGACCCCGCCCCTTAGTGTAGACCTAGCCTAAGCGTTCCAATATCCAGATGCATAAACTGAGGTATGGTGATGTTGATCTATTCAAGGCTATGCAGTGAACAAATGGCAAACAGGGTTAAAACCTGACTATGTCCTAGACCAGAATTCCCTTTTTTCCCTGGTAGGAGGCATCATTTAAAATAATGTACCTACAAGTTTCCATTCATGGAGAAAACACCAGTGGAAATTCTTGAGTAGATATTTTCATATACATGTTTTGAAAAACAAAATAGACACAAACTTCCCATCAAAATGTTAGAGGGGCTGCTATCCTACAGGAAATTACCTTCATTGTTTCCAGAACTGTCCCAAATTGAAGGACTTCTGGTCTGCTATTAGAAAATGTATGAAAATGTTATTTAAGGGTTATCTCCCCTAAACTTCTATTATTATGGTGCTAAGAAAATATTGAAATACTTATTTTTAATAAAAGACATAGCAACTGGAATCACATAACTAGACAGTCTACTCGGGAAGGATCCAATATTTTACGATGTAAACACAGTATCAAGGTTCTCTATAATTCAAGCTTTACTCATTAAATATCTCTAAATATAATTCACCAAGTCCCAAAGACTATTGTCATGAAAAGGCGGCACATTAAAGGGCATGTCTACACTACAAAGTTAAGTCTATTTAAGTTATGTTGACGTACAGCCACCGCTGTAGTTAAGCCATTGGTGCATGTCCACACTACGCTCCTTTTGTTAGTGGAGTACATCCACATTAGCAGCTCTTGCATCGACATAGTGGGTAGCTATCCCACTGTGCAGCTGTTCACCATCTGCCACAGGGTGTTCTGGGAAGAGTTTGCAATGCCTTATGGGGGCAGGCTCAGTGTCGCACAATGCAGCTTTCTCAGTCTCATCATTCCATGGGCTTCCTAGTACATTTTGCACTGCTTTTCAACAGCCCCTGTAAACTGCCTGCCCGCCATCTCTGTCAGAAAATATGGATCCTGCACTGCTCTCCAGTATTGTGATGAGAGTTATGAATACAACATGCCTGATCCTACAGTATTTCCTGAGCTTCAAGTCTGCTGCTGCTGCTGTGTTGTCTGCACTGTTGTGTGCCATGGACAGAAACAATTCAAGATTGCTGTTGGCATTCACGGAGCAGCTGAACACAGTGGATTGTCAATTCTGGGCTCAAGGAATAAGCACTGAGTGATGGGATTGCATCGTTATGCAGGTCTGGGATGACAAGCAGTGGCTCCAGAACTTTTAGATGCACAAAGGCACCTTTCTGGAACTGTGTGAGGAGCCCACCCCAGCCCTCCAGAGCACTAATAGTGGGGAAGCAAGTGGCAATTGCTGTGTGGAAGCTGGCAACACCAGACTGCTACCAATGAGTTGCAAATCAGTTTAGAATCTTCCATGGGGGTTACAGTGATGCAAGTGTGCAGGGCCATTAATCGTCTCCTGCTACAAAGAACTGTGACTCTCGGCAATGTGTATGAAATAGTGGATGGTTTTGCAGCAATGGGATTCCCTAACTGTGGTGGGGTGATAGATGGCACACACATCCCCATTTTGGCCCCAGACCACCTTGTGACAGAGTACATCAACAGAAAGGGCTACTTTTCTATGGTATTGCAAGCCCTAGTGGATCACCGGAGTTGTTTCACTGACATCAATGCAGGCTGGATGGGGAAAGTGCAAGATGCATGCATCTTTAGGAACAGAGGCCTGCACAGAAAGCTGCAAGCAGGGACTTTCTTTCCAGACCAGAGGATTACCATTGAGCATGTGGAAATGCCAATAGTGATCCTGGGAAACCCAACCTAACCCTTGCGCCTGTGGCTCATGAAGCATTACACTGGTCACCTTGACAGCAGCAAGGATCACTTCAACAACAGGCTCAGCAGATGCAGAATCACTCGTGAACAGGGACATTCCTAGGGGGGTGCAAGGCCCGGGGAAACCCCCCCACCCCGTCCACTCCAGCCCCCCCCCCCCCCACTCCACCACTTTCCCCAAACCCCCGACCCTTCTCTTTCCGGCTTCCGCCTCCTCCCACATTAATGCCAGGAGCTGGCAGGGTGGGGCAGAGCGGGACAGGCTGAGGCTGCTGTCGCTTCCCGATGGTGAGTGCAGGCCTGATTCAAGCTGCTGGCGCCAGGGCCCCTGCTAACTCCCCAGGCCAGCCTGGCACCCCGCACCTTTACCCCACCCTTCCAGGCCAGCCTAGCATCCCCTCTCCTAGAGCATGGCAATTCGGGGTGGCTGCTGCGCCCTTCCCCCAAAGCATGTAACCTAGGGACAGTCCCGCTTTGCTGTACCCTAGAGACAGTTCTGCTGGTGAATGTGCCTTTGGTTGCTTAAAGGGGCACTGGTGCTGTCTCCTCAGAAAGTTAGAGCTCAATGAGGAAAATATCCTGATGGTTATACCTGGTTGCTGTGCGCTTCAGACTATCTGTGAATCAAAGGGGGAGAAGTTTCACCAGGTGGGTAGTGTGGAGGTGGAGCAGCTGTCTGCTGCTTTTGAGCAACCAGATACCAGGGCTCGAGGGGGAGTTATTTGGATCAGGGAGGCTTTGAAGGAGCATTTTAATAAGGAGCCATAGTAATGTGTGTTGCAGGCAATTTTTTTTAGACTGTGGTATAAACCTTGTAATGACTACTGTGTGTCCGCTATTATAACACTGCAAATCCACCTATTGTTACTGTCTCTGAATGTTAGCAATAGTCATCATATGTTGGAGTATAATAAAGATTCATGCACTTTCCATAAGTACATTTTTATTCCACACCCAAACAAACATATTTATGTACTGGTAACCTAAACTTCATACATACAGGGGAAAGTATCTTTAAAGGGGAAGGAACAGGAAATTCACAAGCATGTGCCAATGAGGCTATCACAGCTGCATGTATGTCCAGTTGTCATTGTGAAAAATGTCCCATGGGGTGGAATGCCTGGGATACTGCTGAGGCTCCTGAGGAAATGAGGAATGGGGAGTGTGGAGATATGCAGGAAGGCAGTTCTGTATGGATCACAGGGGGAGGCGAGCACAGAGGTGTTCAGCCTGAAGTTCAGTCAGGGACCGCAACATGTCTATTTGCTCCCTGAGCAGCATTATCATCAATTCCTGCTCTTGTTTCCTATCTTCACTATCCCTACACAATTTCTCACTGATTGCCACCCTCCATGCTTTCTGCTCACAATCCAAAGCACCAGACAACTGCAGCATATCGTTGAATATGTCTGCCTTACTCCTCTAATTTCTTTTCCTTATCTGAGTGAGGCACTCTGCCAATGTGCAGGAAACCATCAAGGGCACATCTTCAGCTGCTAAAGAAACAATAGACAGAGGTGTTATTGTCAGTGCACTTACATCCTTGATCAAAACAAGTAAGAAGCAAAACTTTCCCTCACTTTCCCTTGGCACTCACACATCACAGTGGTAGCCCCAGCCATGATGAGTATGGCCTGGAGGACAGGGGATGAGTTGGGACAAAGGAAGGTAGCTCTGGCATATCAGTACTAGCGCATAGGGCTACTGAACTGAATACTAGCACCGTTTCCCACAGGCGGGGTGATTGCAGCAGATATCTCACTCCTGAGGTTAAGTGAGGCTGAAAGGGTCCAGTTCCTGCATGCATGCGGCTGCAGACGGGATCATATGCTGCTGGCCCGTGTGCTGCCATGGTGCCTACTGAAGTAACTGCTGAGTAGCATTCAGCTGAGGATTGCAGATTATCTCTAGGAAAGTTTCCTAGCGATCTCAATGGAGGATTCATGGGACACCCCATTATGCATAAACAAACTGTCATAGAAATTTCTGTCCGTTCCAGCTGAGGAATAAGGACAGACGGACACAGCTAGCCAAGCAAGGAGCCCCGGGAGGGGCGATCCGTTTATTTCAATTGCAATTGGGTTCAAGCTCATAAGTCAGCAAGAACAAAGAAAACACTTACACCAAAGCATTATATGCAGTTGCTTATGATAATCTATCGCTCTATGATTGGCCAAAATTTGCTATCATTACCATACATAATTAGCAAGCTACATGTATCTGCCCCTCTTATGACCCCTTATTGTTCATCTATTTGCCCCCCACCCTTGTTGTTTTGCAAACTAAGTAGTTAGTTATCTATAGGATACAGGCACAGGGAGTTCCATTGTCTATAGGTTTGGAGTTTGGCTACATTTCCTCTCAAAGGAACTTCCTGAGTTAAGACAACCTATAGCTGTGCTGTATATCTTCCATGTGTACATGACAAATTTGCCCCCTGATAATTAAGCAGAATAATTTTATATCAAAACCTTTTTGCAAGGGCCTCGTCTGACTAGCCTTACAGGGAAATGAGATGCAGACAGAACCTGCTCCTGTGTTTGTTATTTCACCACCTCTTGTAGCCCAATTGAAAAAGCAATCCCTTCAGTATTGAAGCAGAGTACTTACCAGAGGTTCCTTCCGCAGTTGGGAGCTGGACTGCTGGGACTGGCTAGCCTGCTCAGAAGTCTAAAGAGGCCCTGGCTTGAATTTCACCAGATTTCCCTGTTGCCTGCCCCCAGACCTCCTCTGCCACGTCATCCTCTGGGTTCACTCCAGTGGCCGTAACTCCAGCCCCAGCAAAGTATCCACAGGCCTCTTGGCAGTGGAGGTGGAATCACCAAAGAAGGGCGTGCAGCTCCTTGTAGAAGCGGCATGTCTGTGGCTCCACACCAGAGCGATCATTTGCCTAACTTGGTACACCTGCCTCATGTCCTTGATTTTTATGTGGCACTGCAGCATGTCCCTACCATAGCCCTTCTCCACCATGCCCTGAGCGATCTGGCCGTAGATATTGAAGTTCCTGCAGTTGGAGCAGACCTGTGACTGCACAGCCTCCTCTCCCCACAGAACCAGTTGTTCTCCATGCCAAGCAAACAGGAAGAGTAATTTCAAAACTTCCCAGGGCTTTACAGGAAGAGGGGTGTTCACCTGGTTGCAGGGCAGCACAGTTCAAAACAGTGCCCAGAGCGGTCAGGGTGGGCATTGTGGGACACCTCCTGCAGGCCACTTATAGCGACATAAGCAACACAGTGTCTATACTGACCCTGTGTCACTCTAACTATGTTACAAGAAGCTCTATGCTTCTGATCCAGGTGGTTTTATTAGGACAGTGTAGCAGGAGAGCTAAAGCAGCGGGAACAGGAAGAGCATTGCAGTGTGTATACCTCCATAGTTAGGTGGGCGTAAGCTGCTTACATTGACTTAACTTTGTAGTATAGACATACGCTTAGAAAGGAACCAGGACTAAATACAGGATCAGAGGAGAAGGAGGAGGAGGAAGTGGCATGTAATCAAAACAACTGTTAGGTAAAAGTACCCAATTGCATACTCAAAGGAAGAACAGAAGTGAACCCTCCCCCCGCCCCCATCTAACATAAGTCTATAGGGGCTGTTTTTGCTAGAGCTCAAATCTCTTATGAATACCTGGCTTCAGCTCTAGGTCAAAGTATATTCAATTAAGCAACCAAAATCTTTCTTTTTTAATAGCACCGAGAAGAGTAATAGAGTAAGTTCTATTTCCTTAGTGGCCTAAAAGGTATTGTAGTATAGACTCCTAACCATTTGTCTGCTTCACTTCAGATATCAACTGCTGGAAAGAGGTAGAGATGGACATAGGAGACGGAAGTGTTGAGAGTCTCTGGGTTAGGCTTAAAGGGGCAAAAAACAAGGGAGAAGTCATGCTAGGAGTCTACTACAGGCCACCTAACCAGGTGGAAGAGGTGGATGAGGCTTTTTTCAAGCAACTAACAAAATCATCCAAAGCCCAAGATTTGGTGGTGATGGGGGACTTCAACTATCCGGATATATGTTGGGAAAATAACACAACCGGGCACAGACTATCCAACAAATTCTTGGACTGCATTGGAGACAACTTTTTATTTCAGAAGGTTGAAAAAGCTACTAGGGGGGAAGCTGTTCTAGACTTGATTTTAACAAATAGGGAGGAACTCGTTGAGAATGTGAAAGTAGAAGGCAGCCTGGGTGAAAGTGATCATGAAATCATAGAGTTTGCAATTCTAAGGAAGGGTAGAAGGGAGAACAGCAAAATAGAGACAATGGATTTCAGGAAGGCAGATTTTGGGAAGCTCAGAGAGCTGATGGGTAAGGTCCCATGGGAATCAAGACTGAGGGGAAAAACAACTGAGGAGAGTTGGCAGTTTTTCAAAGGGACGCTATTAAGGGCCCAAAAGCAAGCTATTCCACTGGTTAGGAAAGATAGAAAATGTGGCAAAAGACCACCTTGGCTTAACCACGAGATCTTGCACGATCTAAAAAATAAAAAGGAGTCATATAAAAAATGGAAACTAGGACAGATTACAAAGGATGAATATAGGCAAACAACACAGGAATGCAGGGGCAAGATTAGAAAGGCAAAGGCACAAAATGAGCTCAAACTAGCTACGGGAATAAAAGGAAACAAGAAGACTTTTTATCAATACATTAGAAGCAAGAGGAAGACCAAAGACAGGGTAGGCCCACTGCTTAGTGAAGAGGGAGAAACAGTAACAGGAAACTTGGAAATGGCAGAGATGCTTAATGACTTCTTTGTTTCGGTCTTCACCGAGAAGTCTGAAGGAATGCCTAACATAGTGAATGCTAATGGGAAGGGGGTAGGTTTAGCGGATAAAATAAAAAAAGAACAAGTTAAAAATCACTTAGAAAAGTTAGATGCCTGCAAGTCACCCGGGCCTGATGAAATGCATCCTAGAATACTCAAGGAGCTAATAGAGGAGGTATCTGAGCCTCTAGCTATTATCTTTGGAAAGTCATGGGAGACAGGAGAGATTCCAGAAGACTGGAAAAGGGCAAATATAGTGCCCATCTATAAAAAGGGAAATAAAAACAACCCAGGTAACTACAGACCAGTTAGTTTAACTTCTGTGCCAGGGAAGATAATGGAGCAAGTAATTAAGGAAATCATCTGCAAACACTTGGAAGGTGGTAAGGTGATAGGGAACAGCCAGCATGGATTTGTGAAGAACAAATCATGTCAAACCAATCTGATAGCTTTCTTTGATAGGATAACGAGCCTTGTGGATAAGGGTGAAGCGGTGGATGTGGTATACCTAGACTTTAGTAAGGCATTTGATACGGTCTCGCATGATATTCTTATCGATAAACTAGGCAAATACAAATTAGATGGGGCTACTATAAGGTGAACAGCATAATGGCCAACAAGGGTCAGGCTAGAGACTCTTGCCTATATGCTCGGGGTATTACTGATCGCCATATTTGGGGTCGGGAAGGAATTTTCCTCCAGGGTAGATTGGCTGAGCCTCTGGAGGTTTTTCGCCTTCCTCCGCAGCATGGGGCAGGGATCACTAGCAGGAGGGTCTCAGCCGATTGAAGTCACTAAAACACAGGATTGGGGACTTCAACGGTAGAGTCCAGGGAAGGGTCTTGCGGCCTGCAGCATGCAGGGGGTCAGACCAGATGATCATAATGGTCCCTTCTGACCTTAAAAAAAAATAATGTCTATGAGTGGGTGCATAACTGGCTGGATAACCGTACTCAGAGAGTTGTTATTAATGGTTCCCAATCCTGCTGGAAAGGCGTAACGAGTGGGGTTCCGCAGGGGTCTGTTTTGGGACCGGCTCTGTTCAATATCTTCATCAACGACTTAGATATTGGCATAGAAAGTACGCTTATTAAGTTTGCGGATGATACCAAACTGGGAGGGATTGCAACTACTTTGGAGGACAGGGTCATAATTCAAAATGATCTGGACAAATTGGAGAAATGGGCTGACGTAAACAGGATGAAGTTTAACAAAGACAAATGCAAAGTGCTCCACTTAGGAAGGAAAAATCAATTTCACACATACAGAATGGGAAAAGACTGTCTAGGAAGGAGTACGGCAGAAAGGGATCTAGGGGTTATAGTGGACCACAAGCTAAATATGAGTCAACAGTGTGATGCTGTTGCAAAAAAAGCAAACATGATTCTGGGATGCATTAACAGGTGTGTTGTGAGCAAGACACGAGAAGTCCTTCTTCCGCTCTACTCTGCTCTGGTTAGGCCTCAGCTGGAGTATTGTGTCCAGTTCTGGGCGCCGCATTTTAAAAAAGATGTGGAGAAATTGGAAAGGGTCCAAAGAAGAGCAACAAGAATGATTAAAGGTCTTGAGAACATGACCTATGAAGGAAGGCTGAAAGAACTGGGTTTGTTTAGTTTGGAAAAGAGAAGACTGAGAGGGGACATGATAGCAGTTTTCAGGTATCTAATAGGGTGTCATAAGGAGGAGGGAGAGAACTTGTTCACCTTAGCCTCTAAGGATAGAACCAGAAACAATGGGTTTAAACTGCAGCAAGGGAGGTCTAGGTTGGACATTAGGAAAAAGTTCCTAACTGTCAGGGTGGTTAAACACTGGAACAAATTGCCTAGGGAGGTTGTGGAATCTCCGTCTCTGGAGATATTTAAGAGTAGGTTAGATAAATGTCTATCAGGGATGGTCTAGACAGTATTTGGTCCTGCCATGCGGGCAGGGGACTGGACTCGATGACCTCTCGAGGTCCCTTCCAGTCCTATAATCTATGAATCTATGAATCTATGAAAACCTTTGGCTAATCAAGACTTCACCTTCACTTAGCAACCATTGGCAACAGGCCAGCCAAGAATCCTTGTTAGCTTCCTGATAGGAATATAACACAAAAGAATTAATTCATCCTTGTTGTACAAAGATGAGGTTGCTCTATATTCGTACTGCTGGATATCTTTTACTCAATAGGCTCTTGAGAAATGCATTAGCTGTCACATCTAGCATTTTGGGTTCAGGACATATTATATTACTTTTCAAGCCACTCAAAAGCAGGACACAGATTAACTGATTCCGCATCCATTTCAAAAGCCTTTTGTTGAAAAAAATATTTAAACAGTTATTTGTGCTTGAGGTCAGAAGATCTAGCAACTTAATGGTTAACCCAAAACCAGGGAAAATAGGATGAGAGGGTGGGTAAAGTCAATTTCAAGACAACTGATGGCATCCTCGCTATTCAATTTTATTTCTATTATTTTGTTCATTGAAATTTCTACATTACTGTAAGGTTTGACTTCTAAAACATTCTGATGAGTCTCTCCCACAGCTTCCTGTAAGCTTAACAATTTAATTTGGGCTTCTGATACTGTCAGAGATTGCTTGATACAAGTAAAAACAAATTGATTTTAGATATATTTTCAATTACAGTTCGTGACTATCTTGTGCTTTAATGCAGACAAGCAAATACATTTTTAGTGATCTCTTTTAAATGTTTCTCTTTTCAGGTTAAAGCAGGTTTGTTGGAGTTATTTGGCTTTGGATGGTAAACTGCTAGGTTAATTAAAAAAAATACTAACCAATACCATTTTCTATTAACCATTGTAGGTAACCCATCCAGTGGTCTAATCCTGCCATCTAGTAAGCACATTCTTAGGGTCATGGAGAACTAGGCAGTTCAGTAACAAATCCCTTTACCTATTGCTCTTGCATACTACATAAGACTCCTGCCCCACTGCTATGTGGAAGTGAAGAAGCTCCTTCATCCTCTTCTGCACTAGCAAAGCACAGGGAAGGATTTACACCTAGCCACATAACATTACATCATATTGAATACAATTATTATATAAATAAGAGCAAGTTTCAGCTTCTGCTTTATCCCATGGAACTAAAACAATGAATACTTATTTCAGGTATTTACATAATTATTTTTTCAACATAACTAATTAGCTATTCTCTCAAATTATATACATGAACATATATCTGCATGAAATAATGTAACACATCTCAAAATGTTTCAATTAATTCTCTTCAAAAGAATCAGAATTACACATACTGATGTGTATGTATATACTCTGTCATACTTTATAGTGTCCAAAAGTTTCTAACTTTCCACTGCAACAAACACCTTAATCTTTTATCAAGCAGAGCAAAAGCCAAAATTTGACAATTCTGTTCCTTTTAAAGAAGTAACGTTCCCTTCAAGCTACGCTCACTAGCTTAGATCAGTTCATAATCTAGAGGCTCTAACTGTGTAAAGCATAACCCCTTGATGAATTCTGAAGTGCAAAAAGAGGGTGGGAGTTTCACTTCAGCTTTTTGGAAATGACTTTGAGAGTCAGTTTATAGTACTTTACTCTCATAAATAATCACAGGGAAGGTAAATCGGGTACTCATGTGTGTAAAGGCTATAGGATGAGCCCCCTAATCAAGCCTGTTAATTGTATTACTTAAACCCACCCCAAAAATCTTAAATAAAAAAATACCAAGAGGTATTTAAAATGTGTGTTTATGTAGTAAAATCCCTTAAGAGGAAGCAGTTAGTAGCCAACATGCTGGCACCTAAAGAACAGAGATCATTACACTTCTGAGATGAACTTAACATTATTTAACACATACCTTTTCTCTGTGTCACACTGTGCTGAGTTTCACCATTAATACATTTGATTAACTCAAGAAAAGCCTGATTCATACTGGATACTAGTTAGAGGTTTTAAAATTCAGATGGCATGCTTTTTAACAAACGGAGTCTATTTTCCTACTCAGAAATCCATTTCAGACTTTAAAATGTATATTTTTATTTCCCACCAGTAATGCATTTTTGCATGTTTGCAGAGAAAATATATGAAAATCTATTTGATTGATTTACACCAAATTTAATAAAGTGACAGAGGACCAGGTGAATAACTTTAGAGATGGAAGTTAGGAAGAGTCAAGGCTCAGTGCATGTTAACTTCTGGTAAAGATCTGCACTGAGTTCCTTTCAGGGGGAGAAGGGGCAATTATTCATTGCTGATAGTTTAAACATAACTGATTGTGCAAGGTCCTTTTAATTGTTTATAACTTAGCTAAAACATCTCAAAGGTTGGGTGAATTACTACATTGCTGTTTTCCTGTTTTGAACTTGAAAAGCATAAAAATGAAGCATCTGTCATTTTTTATAGTTTACTTTTATTATTATGTTTTGATTCAGTATCTATGCCAATAGAATGAAAATGCAGGTAAACTCCAGTTATCTGACTGCATGACAGGACATCCAAAGCCACTGGATAAAAGCAAGTGGGATAAACAAAATTCAGTTTTTATATGAGTTTCATATTTGGGGACAGAGGAATTTCAGAAAATCCAAAATTCAGATCAGAGTTTACCTGTAAGTACTGTTTGGCTTAAGTGGAGTTGTTTTAAAGCTCTTTCCCTACATTTAACACACATCTATACAATATTTTAATAGATATTATTTGGTGTAATTAGGTGAATCATAAGGGAGCTCTTTAATTGGGTGGTAAATCCTTCTCTCTCCTCCATGGGTGCAGGGGGTTCCAGACATAGCCAAACTAATATAGTTCCATTGCACAGGGTGTTTCAAAGGACTCCTCGTACAGCTGTATATAGAACCTCTTCAATAGTGGGGCCAGTAGATCTGCAGTTGTGAGGCACACGCTCTACTAAAACAGGAATCGTGGCTATGGAGTGGATTAACTGCCACCATACAGCCTCTTCACCTATGTATTCCCACTTCCAGCCCATTTACCTTGAGTGGGCTCTGCGATGAGGATTGTCTCTTTGATCATAGATGAGCAGCTAAGTACCATGAAATGGGAGATATAAAGACAAAGCCCCAGCAACACATCAGGAGGAGAATGTATATCCAATGTGTGTCAAAGTTAACATATAAAGTTATTTTGTTTACAAGAATTGGATTATGTTTCTAGGTAAGTGTGCTAAGCTACATCCGAACCAGTTATACCCCCTTCCCTCCCCACAGTGGAAGAAGAAATCTGAAGAGAGGTGGCAGCATACTAGTGATAACTGAGGCAGCAAGAGAAACATATTCTTACATTAAGTGAGAAAATACCCTTGGAGGGGGGCAGAAGAGGGGCGAGGAGGGATACTTAAATTATGCCTATAAACACAATGGCTTAAATCTGACATGACATTTATCTTCACTGATGAGGTGACACCTCGTAAATCTATGGTGATGAGCCTCATAGAATGCCTATAAATAAAATAAATTTCAGACATCCTCACTATTTATTTAGTGTGTTTACTCCTTTCATATACATATATAATTTGAATGGCTGTCACAAGCAGAAAACTATGGAGTAAATAAATGGAACAGGCTATATATACACACACACATATAAATGGACAAAAGCTTGGTGTGTCCTTATCAGCTTTTGCCTGCATTATGGCACGTATCGAAAATGTGATATTTGATCATCTCATCTGTGTGGTAGCAGGGACTAAATTTCTACACATTATGCTTGCCAAAGAACACAACAAATCACCACATCCATAAGGCTGGCACTTCAAAGAGAGAAACATAAACTTTTAAGGCAGATGGGGAAATGGAAAAAAGGAAGCATAAGAAAATGCAGCAGCAGCCTCTCAATACTTCCATTCCCTTTCCAAAAAAGAGAGGCCAAATCCAAACAATATCTGGGATAAGTCAAAGGTCTGACTCTGAGCAGCCCCAAACTGGTAATGAAATGTCTGTGTATTTTCTCTGTAAATAACAAATCTATTCCTTTTCTCAAGTGCTCACTCTGTGACAGGGCTGGACATCTTCCAGATAAAACACATAGAGATAGATCGTGCATTTATGGCTCCCTCCCTGCGTAGGTAGTGCTGTGGAGCTGCACTGCCCCAGAAGGGAGACGTGGGAGAACGTGTCTCAAGCAGTCCTGTTCTCTCCTGGTATTGCTCACTGCTCACAAGGGGCACATCATCCCCTGTGTCCATGGCTGCTGACCATCTTGGCAGGTTAGTGGGAGAGGGAGATGTGAAGACAGGGCCATGCTCTGTTTGTGGTGTCATTCTCCCTGAGCATGGGGGAAAAGAAACCCAAAACACAGGGTGTGCTACCGTGCAACGCAGGTTAGGAGGAAGTTTTCTCATTCACCCCTCTACCATTCTGTGGTCACACAAGAGCTGCTCACAATCTGTCCTTCAGATTTATACAGTAACTTGCTCCAGCAACGCACTATAATAAACATATCTTTGCTATACTACCTCCTTAATGCTCCAAGAGCTGAGCTGCTATTGAAGGTATTACAAAGAGAATGAGATATGCAGTTTCACAGATTTTAAGGCCAGAAGGAATCACTGTGATCATTTAGTCTGATGACCCACACACTCAGGCCACCCAGTGATTGCTGAATCAAGCCCAATAACTTGCAGTTAGCTAGAGCACCTTTTAAAAAGCATCCAATTGTTCATGTTCATATAGAATATATATTCTATTGTAGAGCAAACAAGAGCATATTCAAAATAGGAACTCATTCCAGACCATATTTAAGCATTATTGATAACAATTTAACATCTTTAATCTCTTTTATTAATCACAGCACAAAAGGCTGGTCCTAAATTCAACAGGAAAATATACAATGAAGTTATTTTTAGGCTCAAGCATGTGGATCAACTATGGAAAAAGTCAAAAGGCAATGAAAACTCTGTCTGTACAATATATTAATGTGAAAATATCATCGGCTGGTTCTGAGGAACAATACCTAGACCCGAGAAGACGGACAGAAGAACATTTTTAGCTGAGGCCGACAGTTGTCTCAACACTAGTTGTCTGGACATGTTGACCCAGTGTACCTTTTCTGTCATTACTGGAACTTTGAGAATTTGGAAAAACCCATGTAATCCTGGCCCATATGATAGGGTTACCATACGTCCGTTTTTTCCCGGACTTGTTCTGCTTTTCGGCAATCAAACCCCTGTCCAGGGGGAATTGCCGAAAAGCCAAACATGTCCGGGAAAATGCCGGTCGGGCACTTCCCCTCCCGCGGCTGCTCCGCTCCTCCCCTCTCAGACTTTAAGAGCCGAGCTGCCCGAGCCAGCGCTACCGGCTTCAGGCAGCGCCCCCTGCCTCCGGACCCCGAGCCAGGCACTTCCCTTCCCGGGTTCCAGCTGAGCTGCTCAGCTCCTCCCCTCTCAGACTTTAAAAGCCGAGCTGCCCGAGCCAGCGCTACTGGCTTCGGGCAGCCCCCCTGCCTCCGGACCCCGAGCCGCCGGCCAGGCACTTCTCCTCCCCGGCTCCAGCTGCTCTGCTCCGCTCCGGCGGCTCGGGGTCCAGAGGCAGGGGGGGCTGCCCGAAGCCGGTAGCCCTGGCTTGGGCAGCTCGGCTCTTAAAGTCTGAGAGGGGAGGAGCGGAGCAGCTCAGCTAGAGCCCGGGAAGGGAAGTGCCTGGCCCGCGGCTCGGGGTCCGGAGGCAGGGGGGGCTGCCCGAAGCCGGCAGCGCTCGGGCAGCTCAGCTCTGTTTAAGAGCCGGGCTGCCCGAGCGCTACCGGCTTCGGGCAGCCCCCGGGCCTCCGGACCCTGTGCCGCCGGAGCCCGGAGGGGTAGTGCCCGGCTGGGGGCGCAGGGTCTGGAGGCATAGGAGCCTGAGTGCTACTGGCTTCATGGTTTGCCGGGCAGTCTCCAGACCCTGCGCCCCCGGTTGGGTGCTTCCCCTCCCGGGCTCCAGCTGCGCTGGGAAAGTGCCGGCCGGGGGCGCAGGGTCTGGGGGCTGCCCGGCAAACCGTGAAGCCGGTAGCGCTGGGTCAGCCCTTTCCCCGTGGCTGGGAGTGGGAGGGAGGAGGGGGCGGAGTTAGGGTGGGGAAGGGGCGGAGTTGGGGCGGGGCTAGGGTGGGGAAATGGGTGGGGCCAGGGCCCGTGGAGGGTCCTCTTTTTTTATTTATTAGATATGGTAACCCTACCATATGAGCAGAGAAAAACGTTACTGAGTGGAGTGATGAGCATTCTCTTCCTCCACCCCACCCCACCCCTTTTTTTTTTTTTTTTTGTAAAATCCTTTGTTTTTTTTTCATTTTTCTTTTTATTTGAAGAAAAAAAGGAAGCTAAAATTCCACAACAGCTAAACCTAACCAGGCTAGTGAAAAGGAGGAGAGGACACGGATAGTAAAATATTCTGTGACTGAGGATACTGTGCCTATTTACATTGCAGGTTAAAAGTGTGTCAGATTTACATTCTATTTATTTCTAAAGGCCTGAGGGTTTAGTCCATTTATTGTCCTTCTGGGTACTTGGTCTGCTTGACACACAAGGAGAATATTTTAAGCTTCAGAATAGGATGCATTATACTGTGTGTGCATAAACACAGTTTGATTACTGTCTCTCTGGCGAAATATTTATGAAAGACTGCCCATAGATGCCACAGCTAAGTATGGCTCATAAAAAGTGTTCTTCCGTGTGCAATTTGATTTACTATCTTGGCAAGAAAAAAAAAGAAGAGCATAAAACCATGACAAAATGAGCAGCATTATATATTTTATAGGGTTGTAGTTAATATTCTGAATAATTTAACAAAAGGAGTATTGCTAATTATCTGGGTTCTGTCAGTACCCTCTATGTGCTTGATGATTTTAAAATGTACAATAGAGACAGTCCCTCCTGCAAAGAACTCAGCATTTAAGAAAGCCTGCAACATACAAAAGGGTGAGGAAGAAGGGTAAACTATATAATCATATTTTTATCAGTGCCAACTACCCCCTCTAGCATTCAACCAGGACTTTGTTGGTTGGTGTCACCAACTGTCCCTTTGTGGTACACATCTTGTTCAACATCCATGTCTCTCGGTCACTAATAACTTACCTGTGGAACATAGGGCAATCATGGCTGCTTTTCCTAACTCTATTTTGAAGACCCTACAAATCTCTTCAAAAACCATCGACTGACTACACCTCCAGCTGTGGGATTTGAAAAACACTGAACTTGTATTTAACTAGATTAAATATAACATACACATAGCAGCATTCAGTAACCCTTCAACTTCTTATGTTACTAGGAGAACCCTAATCCTATAAGGGCCCAATCACAGTTCCTAACTCCCTCTGTGATGCTGTTCCTTCTATCCTGAGAAGCCACCCAACTCCCAAAGTTCCAAATGGACAATCTGAGAGGAGCTTCTGTCCAGCAGTCCAAGCTTCTGTGCCTCTGTGCACTCAGTGGCACATGTTCTTTTTGGTCTTTGTCCCACAACATACCCCATCACAGAATTCTGCTTAATGCTTACCCTGTAACAACATCTTGAATCAAACTATTTCAAATTAACAATAGTCCCTTCTCCACAACAGGTCATTTCTGGTAGTCATCAGGGTGTAGAAAATTGGTCTTGAAGAGAGACTTGCCAGGGGAGAGGGTAGTAGCCTTATAGGAAAGCTCAGGGAGGATGTCCCATGCTTAAGGGGAGGCATGTAAGAAAGCACAAAAATGGCTGTGGATGAAGTGAACAAACAGATGGTCGAGGTCAGCATCAATAGTGGGATGGAAAAGGAGAGAGACAATATGATAGGAGACAAGACGGATTTAGTGAGGCAGAAGTAAACCATGTAATGTGTAGATTCCTTTATTAAAGTATAAAGCTTTAAAAAATTAAATCCCCAAGCAAGTTTGGACTTGATATGTTGTGAAGGCTGTGGTTGTAAAGGAGGTCGGGAAAGAGCCTAGTGAAGTCGTTCTCAAACTTTTTTTTTTTTAAACTGGTGACCGCTTTCACATAGCAAGACTCTGAGTGTGACCCCCCCTTATAAATTAAAAACACTTTTTTATATATTTAACACCATTATAAATGCTGGAGGCAGAGCGAGGTTGGGGCGGAGGTTGACAACTTATGACCCCCCCGTGTAATAACCTTGCGACCCCTTGGGGGGTACCGTCCCCCAGTTTGAGAACCCTTGGCCTAATGACACAGAGTAACTATGCAAATTCTTACATTCAACCTCTGAGCATGTCCAGCATGCCCAGGATGTGAACTGTACGTTTCTAGAAATGCAGTCGGAGTCAGCCTGAACTGAGTGCTTAAGATGTCAGAGTGCTCTGCCTTCTCCTTAATAACACTGGGGGCAGAGAGTCAACTGGGTTAATGAAAATATATAGTTTTGTATGATTAAAAAATGTTTGTGTTCAAAAAAAGAAAATAAACTAATTCTCTCTCAAGAAAATGTCTGACATCACTATAGTGAGAGCGTGGACCCCTTTCACCCCTGTTGAATGCATCCCTTAGGTGACAGGCCTGACTTTCTGCACCTCACTCTTGGTGGAACAACACAGTTCAACTTCTCTCTGAGACTGGACCTCTGGGCTGCAGCCTTGCAGGTCCCAACCGTGTTAACAACACAGGCCCGTTCTGACACCTCTAAGAGCCTCCCCTTTTTGGGAAGCTGTGACAATGTAAGCATCTTCAAAACAAAACATTATATTAATTCTCCAAAGCACGTAGAGCAGAGGGTAAAACAATAAACGGCCTATACATATGGGACTTACTTACACCTTAATCTTTCCTTGCCAGCTTGCATACATTCCCCTCCGCCCAGTTAACTCCATCTCTGGCAGGGAGAAGCAGCCTGTCCTGCTGCAGCAGGCTCCCTGCTGCTGTCTCTCTTCAGACTGTCACCTTTTACTGAAACACCTGGGTAGTCTCTGGCCACTAACTCACCCTACTTTCTTTTCTAGCATCTTTGAAATTTTAGGGTCCCCTTTGCTGCTAGACTCAGCTTTGGGAAGAGTACCTTCCTAGCCTGGATCAAGGCAGAGGGGGGCATTCCCCAACTGCTAATTCCACTCTATTTTTCCTCAAGGAGCCTTATCTTTGCCATTCTTTTGTTTCTTGTGTGTTTCCCCCTTACAGCTTCCTTTGATTTAACTCCTAGTATTCAGGCATGTTAGTAAATAGATAACTTGATGGGGATATGATATTTATAAAAATTACTATGCATAACTCCCTCAGTTATCCATAGAGCTATATTCTAAAATCACATCACAATGAATACTTCTCTTTTTAAATGTTTACACACCATTTAACTTAGAAGAAACATCAACCCTAGCCAGGAACAAAAGAATTTTGACTGTAGAATTTTAAACTATATTTAACTAGCACATCATGCTCTTTGACCTGATTAACTATTTGTGCCATAATTTCAGAAGTATATTCTCTCATCACCTCACTCCCCAATTCCCACAGTTTAGCAGTGCAGCAGCTCCCTCAACCAATTCATGAGCAAGGTTTTCTTGGTTTTACAGGGCAAGGAAACACTAGGAAACCTTGTAAATCAGCTGTGCAAATGGCTAACTAAGAAAGGAAGAAGTTAACAGGTGACATACATGCTGTGTGCACCCAGCGAAGAAAAGCAGTGAATGTTCTGCAGAGTGTGTAAATAGCCTGATGCCTGACAAAGTTAGAAAGTCTGTATTCTTTCTCTTTCTTATGAATGCAGACTTTAAATTCAATAGCTTTACCACATCATGTTCTACATAGTCAGAATGCTTAGTGAGCGGCTCACTGCAGCTCCAATCATTCCTCCATTTGTTAGAGGTCGCTCCAAAAGCAATGTCTTCAAATCTAGCACCTGGCCATAAAATGATAATTAGCTGTGATAAAGAGGGAGTTAAGCCTTTAATCAATAGCCTTTCATGCTGCTCTGACAGAATGTAGCAAGAGAGGTGGTACAACTAATGAGATGAATCTCCAGCAGAGAAAGAGTTCCAGCACCAAAGAGTTGTGTAGCAATCAAGGGGGAATCATTTAAACCCTACGAGCTATAGATAAAACCACATCAGGGCAATCTCTAGTTCATTTCTTTTTGTTTCTGCAGCAAGAACAAAGACATTAGTTTCTGGCTCTTTTTGTTACCTCAGCTTCTGTAATGCTAACCTGCATGAAGCCTTAAAAAATTGGAGGCCTATCTGCAAACTTTAGCTTGTGTTCCTGAAAGCTAGTATATTTATCGTATTAACAATCAGAACCAACTGCAGAGAGTCAATTAGGTGTTGGGAAGGGTTACTGGGGAATGGAAGGAATACAAATCATCCTCCCCACAAATGTAAAGTCACCTCCACCCTGTACAGTAGAGATACATCTCTCTCCAGACCCAAAAGCCTTAACTGCTTCCTGCTACCAAAACTTTGAAGATTACACCTTTTCTGGTATCTTCTCTCTCCGAATGCTAAAACTTTCAGCTCACAGTGGACAACTTCTACAATGCAGTTAAGCCTTTCTTTTTTTCCAATACAAAAACCCACAACACACTGAATGTTTGGGATAACTCAACAGTTTGAGCAGTGGCCTGCTAAACCCAGCGTTGTGAGCTCAAGCCTTAAGGGGGGCACTTAGGGATCTGGGCAAAAATCTGTCTGGGATTGGTCCTGCTTTGAGCAGGGGGTTGGATTAGATGATCTCCTGAGGTCCCTTATAATTCTATAAATTGATTTTCATGCTAAAATAAATGGCATGGAACACTATACTTATTTTATTGAAATACTGAATTTATTACAGTGTGTGTCGGGGTGAAATAGGGACGGTTGACAGAAAACTGGAGACCAGGAAACTAAAAAAAGGTCCTTGGCAATGAAATACTGCAAAATAATAACAGCATTACAGAAATGATGTTGTTTCCTCGTTGTTAGCCTTGTCAGGGTCCAGTCCACACCATTCCCCAGAACTATATACCTAAAGTAACACTGCAATTGTTTACTTTGTTTTTGACAATAACTAGAACAAATAATTGTTGACATAAGTGGAGACCAGTAAATTACTGTACATTTGAAATACTGTTGTATGGGGATTAGCAAAATACAGCACCACAGTGAGGGATCATATGCCTAATAACCCAGGCAACAGAGCCTGAGCACTATTCTAGTTAAACCAGATGGAGGAAAAAAATGCTATTGCACCTTTCACAGCTAGGAGGATGAAAAATCTTGCCCTGAGTCCTGGCTCACTGATAAGAAAGCCAGACAAAGACGCATGTACACCTTTTGAAGCGGAAGCCATGCATGCACATGCTATAGACAATTATGTTGCGTCAATGTGCCCAGCAAAAATTATTTTTAAGTCTGATACTATTCTATAATATTACAGTCAGCTAATGTTTCTAGCAGTGATGTCTCAGATATGGCCTGATTCAAGTAGCCTAGGGGAAAAAAAAGGTTTAAAATGTCTTCAACATCCTCCCAGATCAGCTCCTTCTAAGTGCTACAAAATCAGCCATGGCCTCTCTGAGAATCAAAAGCCTACAGACTTGATGGTGCCATTCTTCCCTTTATTAGAGCTATGCTGTACCCATCCCATAAGGAAACTAAAACATGCCTAAGTTGACTAATCACACAATGCTAATAATGAAACAGAGTTCCTTGCAATTCACAGGCTGAAATTTTTCTGCATGAAACAGTTACTGGATAACTCAGAACAACAAATTCATAATAACGGAAGTCTGTGTGTGAAAAGAAGAACAGGCAAAATTTGTCAAACTGCTTGTTATGAATTATTTGCCTAGCTCTGCTTTGGAAATCACTTCCCCTTAATATATGCCAGAGCACGGGCCTCATTTATCCAGGAATGATCCAATTTGGTCTGGTTTTCTTTGCAGCTTTATGCTGTCTGAATCATTTTGTTTTATTTATTGTATGTTTGTGGGAGAGTGGTGACAAACAAAGTGCCCTTTGGGGAAGAGTCCGGGATTTGTTGAAAGATGGACTGGATGATCTAACAGGCTCTTTTCCATCATAAATGCCTAAGTGCATTATTCATCTATCATTTCCACCAGTTTTACCTCAGCATGACTGTGCTGTCCTCAATTTATACATGTACAAAAGGGGAATCAATCCCTATGATGCCAAGGATAAATTCATCCTTGGTATAATCACTGATTTCATAAGAGTTACACAATGGAATGATTTGGCCCTGTGATTTCATTTGAATATTTGCTGGGCCAATAAATAAAAGAGCTGTCACGTTTTCTACATTGCTTCCATGGGATCTGTTCCAAGGTGTCCACTGAAGTCAATGACTTCAATGAGCTTAACATTAGGGTAACAATTAAGAAGAATAAAAAAGATACATTAAAAGAGTGCTCTTGAAAATCAAGGGTCACTCCACCTCTCCCAAACAGCATTTTAAATTGCTGTTCTTGAAAAGTTTAAATATATTAACTTTTAAAATATCCTGAATGGATAAAAAACACAACTCTCTCTCTTGTTTATTCCTACTCATAGACTCATAGACATTAAGGTCAGAAGGGACCATTATGATCATCTGGTCTGACCCCCTGCATGCTGCAGGCCCAAGACCCTTCCCTGGACTCTACCGTTGAAGTCCCCAATCCTGTGTTTTAGTGACTTCAATCGGCTGAGACCCTCCTGCTAGTGATCCCTGCCCCATGCTGCGGAGGAAGGCGAAAAACCTCCAGAGGCTCAGCCAATCTACCCTGGAGGAAAATTCCTTCCCGACCCCAAATATGGCGATCAGTAATACCCCGAGCATATAGGCAAGAGTCTCTAGCCTGACCCTTGTTGGCCATTATGCTGTTCATGTACCATTGCTTGGTTTTCCTTGGCTACTATGTTTTATCATTAAACCATTCCCTCCATAAACTCATCCAACTTAATCTTAAAACCAGACAGGTCCGTCGCCCCCACCGTTTCCCTCGGAAGGCCGTTCCAATATTTCACCCCTCTGATGGTCAGAAACCTTCGTCTAATTTCAAGCCTAAACTTCCCCCCGGCCAGTTTGTATCCATTCGTTCTCGTGTCCACATTAGTACTAAACTGGAATAATTCCTCTCCCTCCCTTGTATTAACCCCTCTGATATATTTAAACATAGCAATCATATCCCCCCTCAGCCTTCGCTTTGTCAGACTAAACAACCCAAGCTCCTCTAATCTCTTTTCATACGACAGGTTTTCCATTCCTCTGATCATCTTAGTCGCCCTTCTCTGCACCCGTTCCAGTTTGAGTTCATCTTTTTTAAACATGGGAGACCAGAACTGCACACAGTACTCCAAATGAGGTCTCACCAGCGCCTTATACAACGGAAGCAGGACCTCCCTATCTCTACTAGATATACCTCGCCTAATACATCCCAAGACCGCATTGGCTTTTTTCACCGCCACGTCACATTGCCGACTCATAGTCATCCTGCGGTCCACAAGGACCCCTAGGTCCTTCTCCTCTTCCATTACTTCTAACCAATGCGTCCCCATCTTGTAACTAAAATTGTTATTATTCGTCCCCAAGTGCATCACCTTACACTTTTTACTATTAAATTTCATCCTATTTCTGATACTCCAATTCACAAGCTCATTCAAGTCTCCCTGCAGAGTATCCCTATCCTCCTCCGAGTTTGCAACTCCTCCCACCTTCGTATCATCCGCAAACTTTATCAGCCCACTCTTGCAATCGGTCCCGAGGTCAGTTATAAATAGATTAAATAAGATGGGTCCCAAAACCGAACCTTGAGGCACTCCACTAGTAACCTCCCTCCAACCCGACAATTCACCCTTTAATACGACCCGCTGCATTCTCCCCATTAACCAATTCCCTATCCACCTCTGGATTTTCATATCGATCCCCATGTTTTTCATTTTAACCAATAGTTCCTCATGGGGTACTGTATCAAACGCTTTACTGAAATCCAGGTATATTAGGTCCACCGCATTTCCCTTATCTAATAAGTCCGTTACTTTCTCAAAGAAGGAGATCAGATTCGTTTGGCACGATCTGCCCTTCGTAAAACCATGCTGTAATTTATCGCATTTGCCATTAACTTCAAGGTCCTCAACTAGTTTCTCTTTCAGAATCTTCTCCAGCACCTTGCACACTACTGATGTTAAACTAACAGGCCTATAGTTACCCGGGTCACTTTTTTTCCCTTTCTTGAAAATAGGAACCACATTGGCTATTCTCCAGTCTAACGGGACTACCCCCGAGTTTACAGATTCATTAAATATAGTTGCTAATGGGCCTGCTATTTCCCGCGCCAATTCCTTCAATATTCTCGGATGAAGATCGTCCGGTCCACCTGACTTAGTCCCATTAAGGCGTTCTAGTTTTGTTTCTACCTCGGATGCGGTAATCCCCCATCCCGTATGCCCCTCTGTAACGGTGCTAGTATCCCTAATACCTTCATTGGCCTCATTAAACACCGATGCAAAATATTCATTGAGATATTGCGCCATGCTTAGATTATCTTTAATCTCCTCTCCGGCTATAGTCTTCAGC
Source organism: Malaclemys terrapin pileata (assembly GCF_027887155.1). NCBI lineage: Eukaryota > Metazoa > Chordata > Testudines > Emydidae > Malaclemys > Malaclemys terrapin. The sequence goes on along the minus strand of NC_071513.1, from coordinate 33,954,947 downwards.
GGTCCCACTTCTTCTTTCTTTGCTTTCTTCCTATTTATATGGCTGTAAAACCTCTTACTATTACTTTTAATTCCCCTCGCTAAGTCCAACTCTTCCCGGCCTTTGGCCTTTCTCACTCTATCTCTACATTCTCTGACTTCGCTAAGGTAAGTTTCCTTACTGATCCCTCCCCTCTTCCACTCTTTGTAGGCTTTCTGTTTTTTCCTAATCGCCCCTTTCAGCCGGTCACTCATCCAGCTCGGTCTAAGTCTCTTGCTTAGTAATCTTTTTCCCTTTTTGGGGATACAGGCCTCTGACAGCTCTTGCATCTTTAACTTAAAGTAATCCCAGGCTTCTTCTGCCTTTAGGTCCCTTAATACGTTTGCTCCAACACCCTTCCCAACAACCTCCAGTTAATATATTCAAGAAAAGAAAAGAAAAGAAAAGAAAAGAAAAGAAAAGAAAAGAAAAGAAAAGAAAAGAAAAGAAAAGAAAAGAAAAACAGAAATGAATCTGTTCAAATATATCCAATTCCAGACATTTCAGAAGTGATTTCAAAAACTGGAACTTCTATTGGGGCAGAGAGAAAGCAACCTGAAATCTTCCCTTGAGCCATAAATAGGGTTACCATACGTCCAGATTTCCCCGGACATGTCCGGCTTTTTGGTCCTCAAATCCCCATCGGGGGGAATTTTCAAAAAGCCGAACATGTCCGGGAAAATAGGGAGGCATAAGCCAGGATCCGCCTGGCCCCAGCATGACCCGCCGGATCCGCAGCGCAGCCCAGCCGCCCCAACTACATTGTAGTGAGCTTGGGCGGGGGGAGGGGGGACGCAGCCGCAGAAGGCGGCGGAGGGGCCGCTGCTGCCCCCGTAGGCTGGGCGGACCATGCGCCCCAGCCGAGCCCGCAGGACCACGTGGAGGCCAGGCCCAGCCAGCAGCTTGGGCTTCCCTCCCAGGCGGGACCCCCGGCCACTGGGGGACCCTTCCTGCGGCCCCATTGCCACGGGCAACTCGGAACCCGGCACCGCGGGAGCTGTTTCCACCGGGGACAGACAGGCTGCGGAACGTGCACGGCAGCAGCAGGAAGGCGGCTGCGGCGCAGGGCGGGGAGTGTGGCGTGGCCGGGGCTGCAGGGACCCGCGCCGCCCCGGTCGCCACTGAGCAGAGGCTGCCAGGTGAGCGGGGGAGCAGGGCAGGCGGGGAGCGCAGAGGCTGCAGGGCGAGGAGGAGCAGGGCAGGCAGGGGCATAGAGGCTTCAGGGGCAGGGGGCCACAGGGGCAGGGCAGGTGGGGGGCGCAGAAGCTGCAGGGGTAGGGGGGTGCAGGGGCTGCAGGGCGAGTGGGGAGCAGGGGTCACAGAGGCTGCAGGAGTGCGGGGGAGCAGGGGTCACAGAGGCTGCAGGGCAAGGAGGGTGCAGAAGCTGCAGGGCAAGGAGGGAGCAGGGATCACAGAGGCTGCAGGGGCGGGGGGGGTGCAGAGGCTGCAGGGCGAGTGGGGAGCAGGGGGCACAGAGGCTGCAGGGGCGGCGGGGGTGCAGAGGCTGCAGGACGAGTGGGGAGCAGGGATCACAGAGGCTGCAGGGGCTGGGGGGTGCAGAAGCTGCAGGGCGAGTGGGGAGCAGGGAAGCACTTAGCAACACCCAACCGAGATCAGAGCGGGAGGGAGGAGGAGGAATGTGGGGTGCTCAGAGAAGGGGGCAGAGTTGGGGCAGGGACTTTGGGGAAGGGATTGGAATGGGGGCGGGGAAGGGGCGGGGTTGGGGCAGGGCCAGGGCCCCCGTGGAGTGTCCTCTTTTTTCAGTGTTGAAATATGGTAACCCTAGCCATAAAGGAACTGCCCGTACTCACAGAGGACTGACTTTTCATTCCCTCACTCTCAAAAGTTTAGATTAGGCTATAACAATGCATTTATTATGAAAATCACATTAAAAAAATATCTGAGGATGTCACTACTGGAGAGTTGTGCTAACTCAAGCTGTAGCCTGTAGCTGTATCTCTAATGCATTACCACTCCATTGTCAGAGCTGGATAAGCCAGCTGGCTCAAGTTCAAAGCAACACTAAACTTGATTTTTGTGTGTGGATGGGAGTCACGTTAGGGGCAGAACTCGCATTACACCTTGAGCCAACACTGGTACAAGTGCTGGAGGAACCAACTAGGGGCTGTGCTCCTCTTGACCTGCTGCTTACAAACAGGGACGAATTGGTAGGGAAATAGAAGTGGGTGGCAACGTAGGCAGCAGTGATCATTTTATGGTTGAGTTCAGGAACCTCACAAAAGGAAGAAAAGAGAGTAACAAAATACGGACCCTGGACTTTAGAAAAGCAGACTTTGAGTCCCTTAGGGAACTGATGGGCAGGATCCTCTGGGAAGCTAATATGAGGGGGAAAGGAGTCCAGGAGAGCTGGGTGTATTTTAAAGAAGCCTTATTGAGGGAGCAAACCATCCCAATGTGCAGAAAGAATAGCAAATATGGCAGGTGACCAGCTTGGCTTAACAGTAAAATCTTCGGTGGGCTTAAATTCAAAAAGGAAGCTTATAAGAAGTGGAAATTTGGACAGATGACTAGGAAGGAGTCTAAAAATTTTGCTAAAGGATGCAGGAGTGTAATCAGGAAGGCCAAGGCACAATTGCAGTTGCAGCTAGCAAGGGCTGTGAAGGGTAACAGGAAGGGTTTCTACGCAGTCGTGAGCTGGAGCCGGTTCGCGCCAGTTCGCGGGAACCGGTTGTTAAATTTAGAAACCCTTTTAGAACCGGTTGTCCCACAGGACACCCGGTTCTAAAAGGGCTTCTAAATTTAACAATCAGTAAGTTGAAGTGACAGGAGCATAGCTAGGAGGGGAGCAGGGGGAGCGTCTGCTACACTACCCCGCCCCTAGGAGCCAGAGCGACCTGCTGGATGCTTCCCGGGAGCCACCCCAGGTAAGCACCGCCGGGACTCCCCACCTCGCCCCCCAGCAGGTCCCTCTGGCTCTTAGGGGCGGGGCAGGATGGGCACTCACTACGGTGGCCCACGAGATCCTCCTGCCCAGCCTCTGAGCTCCCGGCCAGGGAGGCTAGTCCCCTGCTGTTCCCCCTCCCCCAAGCTTCAGCTTGCCCCACAGCCGGCGCATGCTCTGGGCAGCGGGCTGTGAGCTCGGCCTGACCCGGTGCTCCAGGTGCTGTGGGGAGGTGTCGTAGTCCGGCTACAGCCGAGCAGCGCGACTGTAGCGCCGCCACCCACCAGTGCTCCATGTGGTGCGCGGTGGCGGAGGCCTGGCCCGGCTCCAGCTGCGCGGTGCAGCTGTAGCGCCACCAGCCACCTTCAGGCAGTGCAGTAAGTGGGCAGGGAGCAGGGAGGGGGTGTTGGATAGAGGACAGGAGAGTTCGGGGGGGTGGTCTGGGGTGGGGGGTGGATAGGGGTCGGGGCGGCCAGAGGGCAGGAAACAGGGGGATTGAATGGGGGTAAGGGTCCCAGGGGGGCAGTCAGGAAGGAGCAGGGGTTGGAGGGGCGGTGGGAGGCAGTCAGGGGTAGGGGTTTCAGGGGCAGTCAGAGGATAGAGAGAAGGGGTGGTTGGATGGGGCAGGGGTCCTGGGGGGCCTTCATGAATGAGAGGAGGGGTTGGATGGGGCAGCGGGGGGCAGTCAGGGGATAGGGAAGGGAGTGGATGGGGCAGGGGTCCCGGGGGGAGCGTCAAGGAACGCGGGGGGTTGGATGGGGCAGGAGTCCCGGGGGGCGGGCTATGACCCCCATGTGGGGTGAGGAGGGAACCGGTTGTTAAAATTTTGACAGCTGATCACTATTTCTGCAGGTATGTTAGCAACAAGAAGGTGGTCAGGGAAAGTGTGGGACCTTTACTGAATGGGGGAGGCAACCTAATGACACATGATGTGGAAAAAGCTGAAGTACTCAATGTTTTTTTGCCTCGGTCTTCACAGACAAGGTCAGCTCCCAGACTGCTGCACTGGGCAGCACAGTATGGGGAGAGGTGAGCAGCCCTCAGTGGTGAAAGAACAGGTTAAGGACTATTTAGAAAAGCTGGACGTGCACAAGTCCATGGGTCCAGATCTAATGCATCCAAAGGTGCCGAGGGAGTTGGCTGATGTGATTGAAGAGCCATTATCTTTGAAAATTCGTAGCGATCAGGGGAGGTCCCGGATGACTGGAAAAAGGCAAATATAGTGCCAATATTTTAAAAAGGGAAGAAAGAGAACCTCGGGAGCTACATACAGTCAGCCTCACTTCAGTTCCCAGCAAAATCATGGAGCGGGTCCTCAAGAAATCCATTTTAAAGCACTTGGAGGAGAGGAAGGTGATCAGGAACAGTCAAGATGGATTCACCAAGGGCAAGTCATGCCTGACTAACTTGATTACCTTCTATGATGAGATAACTGGTTCTGTGGATATGGGGAAAGCGGTGGACGTGATATATCTTGACTTTAGCAAAGCTTTCAATACGGTCTCCCACAATTTTCTTGCCAGCAAGTTAAAGAAGTATGGATTGGATGAATGGACTAGAAGGTGGATAGAGTGCTGGCTAGATTGTCGGGCTCAACGGGTAGTGATCAATGGCTCGATGTTTAGTTGGCAGCCAGTATCAACCAGAGTACCCTGTGGTTGGTCCTGGGGCCAGTTTCAACATCTTTATTAATGATCTGGATGATGGGATGAATTGCACCCTCAGCAAGTTCGCAGATGACACTAAGCTGTGGGGAGAGGTAGATGTGCTGGAGGATAGGGATAGAGTGACCTAGACAAATTGGAGGATTGGGCCAAAAGAAATCTGATGAGGTTCAACAAGGGCAAGTGCAGAGTCCTGCATTTAGGAAGGAAGAATCCCATGCACTGCTACAGTGTGGGACCGACTGGCTAAGCAGCAGTTCTGCAGAAAAGGACCTGGGGATTACAGTGGCTGAGAAGTTGGATGAGTCAAAAGTGTGCCCTTGTTGCCAAGAAGGCCAACGGCATATTGGGCTGTATTAATAGGAGCATTGCCAGCAGATTGGGGGAAGTGATTATTCCCTTCTATTTGGCACTGGTAAGGCCACACCAGGAGTAGTGCATTCAGTTTTGGTCCCCGCACTACAGAACGGATGTGGACAAATTGGAGAGAGTCCATGGTGGGCAAGAAAAATGATTAGGGGGTGGGGAACATGACTTACGAGGAGAGACTGGGGGAACTAGGGTTATTTAGTCTGCAGCAGAGAAGAGTGAGGGGGGATTTGATAGCAGCCTTCAACTACCTGAAGGGGGGTTCCAAAGAGGATGGAGCTCAGCTGTTCTCAGTGGTGGCAGATGACAGAACAAGAAGCAATGGTCTCAAGTTGCAGTGAGGGAGGTCTAGGTTGGATATTAGGAAACACTATTTCACTAGGAGGGTGGTGAAGCACTGGAATGGGTTACCTAGGTGCTGGAATCTCCATCCTTAGCGATTTTTAAGGCCCGACTTGACAAAGCCCTGGCTGGGTTGATTTAGTTGGTGTTTGTCCTGCTTTGAGCTGGGCATTGGACTACATGACCTCCTGCGATCTCTTCCAACCCGGATATTCTATGATTCCTCTCTCTTCTCCCTTCCCAGAGAGAGAGGGAGGAAAGGACCTACTGCTTACTGGAGGGACAAGGGATGCAGGGAGCAGAGTGCTCAGAGCTGCTGTGCTATTTCTGCTCCCTCCTCTCCCCTCCCCTCTGATAAGAATGATGTTGGCTCCTGAGGAGAGGAAGAGCTCTGCCAGCCTTCTGCAGCAACTCTGATTGGTTGCTTGTCCCCAAGAGGTAGGTGAGTGGGCAGAGGTGGTTTTCCCCCAGGCCTTATCGGAAATCACGACGGGGCCGGAGCTTTTCCCATCATTGCAAGACTGACTATAGCCCTGGCTGAAATCCTGTGAGTCCTGGAAAAATCAGAAAAGTTGGCAACACTCAGACTGCAAGCCCTTAAATGTGAAACCCTGTTAATGTGGGCACATGAAAGCCTGACCTAGCTTTCCAAGTGACTAAGATTAGAAAGCAGGCTATGAAAAGTCAGACTACTGCGCATTCAGAGGTTAGGAAAAGAGCTCTTTCTACTAAATATTTCTGTACATTATTAAGCATTAAGTCAAACCTTAAAGTTTTGCAAAGCAAGCTTTCACAAAAGCCTGTCTTTCTAAATGAAAGAACAATCACCTAGCATAATGATTACTAGAATAAATTTGCACACATAAAAGCCTCCTGCATATTGTAAGACCAAGATAAGAGGTCAGGCAACAACAATGCTGGCTGCACAAAAGGAAAGTTGTTCCCAATAAAACAAAGCAACAAAGGGAAGTAGACATTAAAAATCCATACTGTGAGCAATAAGATAGGTTACTGTCATGGATATAGACCTATCTTTCTGATAGGACCTGCAGTTCTAAAAGCACTGAATGGAACACACCGTTGCTAATGAGTTCTGCAGTGCCATTAACCATTAGAGCCTTAGACATTCAGAAAAGACTACGTCCTATGCAGTCCAAACTATTCTGAGACTAAACTCAAATGAACTATGTTCTAAGCTGGAGAAATTCCCCCAAATATTAAAACACTTCTCAGGCTGTATTTAACTAATCTCAGACACAGAAATCTTGCTAAAACAAAAGTTTAAATTAAACACCAACTATTGAAAACAATAAAACTGTTAAATTAGAATAAAATAATGTATTATATTTTCATCAAATAATGAATGTTCAATAATTTCTGAAGAACAATTCTAATAAATGAAATATATTAACCTATATTAAATACAATGTTGCTTGAAAGCTGTTTGAAATTTTCATACACTTAACATTATTAGTTTGTTGTAATACTTTGAATGCCAGTAGTTTTCAGACTGCCAGAACAATGAATGTGCAGAGGGAAATCTATTTATTTCTATAGTCTCAAAGGAACTACAGTGATAATGATACAGAAATAAAGCTGTAAATTTCAGCGGTATCTAGAGAGTTCAGCTGAATCATCATGGAACATGCTCTCTTCCCCATTATAGAAAGAAAAAAACAAAGACATTATAGAAACAAAACAGATAGTGCTTGGACACAAGAACAGTTAGTTGAAATTCAAGTGGACTTCAAGTGGGTCTCATCTAATAGTTAAGGCTAAGATTTTGTCATGGATATTTTTAGTAAAAGTCATGGACAGGTCACGGCCAATAATGAAAAATTCATGGAAGCCCATGACCTGTCCCTGAGTTTTACTAAAAATATCTGTGACAAAATGAGGAGTCAGGGCAGCTGTGGGGAGTTGGGATCTCCAGGGGCCCCCACCACCTGTGGGGGCTCGGAGCTCCAGGATCCCCCTCCACATTATGGCTCTGACCTGCAGGGGTTCCCCCTGCTGCCTGCAGCGGAAGGGAGCAGTGGGGAGCTGTGGGGGTCCGCCTGCCGCTCGCAGAGGCCAGGAGCTGCAGGGGGCTCCCACCGCCATGGGCAATGGAGGTACCCCGCAGCTCCCTGCCTCCACAGGTGGCAGGGGGGACCCCCACAGCTCCTATCTGGTGCTGGCTGAAGTCACAGAGGTCTTTGGAAGTCACGGATTCCGTGACCTCCGTGACTAAATCGTAGCCTTACTACTAGTTTATTACTTCTTCTCTCAGGATGAAATGCAGAAGGGCCAGCACAAGACTTATACATTAAAAGAGGGTCTGATATGAGTTGACATTTACCATCACTAAACATTACAAAAATAAAGGAACATTTAAGCCAAGCAGTGCTTGTACACCATGGGATAGATTTAATCTTAAAAAATTTGTGACATTTACACATACATTTAAAAATGACATAACACTAACAGATTTTTAATTACAAATTAATCCTTTTTTGTGTGACAATGTGGTTGAAGAATAAGACATTCAAAATTACCATAGTAGCTATATTACAAATATAACTGAGCTTTCACTATGTCCTGGAGGCCATACCTAAGTGAAACCAAGGTAAACAGATACAATTATCCAGTGCAGCCAGATCAAAGAATGCATGCTTGTTTGTTTTTTAAATCTGTTTCTGTGCAAGACACTGACTAATCAGATGGATATGGTTTAACAAAGGTCAGCTGGTGTAAAAGAGCAAATGAGATGAAAAGAAAAACAGCATTGCTGGCCTTAGGCATGAAGCAACACCACTGAATAATGTGTCAAAATCAATTTCTAATGAAAGCTTACACTATAGATACTGCCTTCCAATGATATCCCTTCAAATAAATCAGATCTGAAGGCTGAAGCACTGTAGGTTAGTTAAAATTGATGAAAACATAAATGTTCTTGCTTTATTAAGGCTGCACTGCCTAAAGTGTAAACTCCTCATAAAACTAAGCTAGATTACTCTAAGCAGGGCCTTGTGATCAATGAAGATAACAGCCTGTTGGGCTGAAGCACAGAGTTTTAAAGAAGGATGTGAATTTATGGGGAAGACCAAATACATTTCTGCATTAACCATGTTCTAACTGAAATATGTATTTTTAAAGAAGACAAACCTTTGAGAAGGGGGAGGGTGAAGGGAATACAGATCAGCATTCAATTCAACAGAATGGAAACTCAGACAGTTTCAATTTGGTATCCAGTAGTTCTCTTAGGAGTCATTGAATAACTAAGCGGTTTATTTAAATACTCTGGAAGGAAGTCAACTAAAAAGGCTTGATTGAAACATGATAATTCACTAGAAGCAGTATCTATGCTTTTATTCCAGGATTAAACCTTTGTTGGTAACAGTTTTTCCCCTTAAATCAGAAGATCATAGATTCAAGTTAAATTCCAGAACTTCAGTTAACAATTATACTGAAATCCATCCAGTTTCTCTCTTATGGAGTACCATGATTTTCAAAACTGGGTGCCTAAAGTTAGGCTCCTAAGTTCCTGTTTAGGTTCCTAATTAAATTTTAGTCTGATCTTTAAAAGTGCTGAGCACCTGCATACCTTCTTGAAGTCATGGCAGATTCTAGGTGCTCAGAACTTTTAGAAGTCAGACCAAAACTTATTTAAGAACTTAAATATGAACTTGGAAGCCTAACTTTTAGGCATTCAATTTTGAAAATCTTGGCCTTGGGGTCTTAAGCAACAGGTCCTTAGCTATTCCATTCCTACCAAGTCACTGCTCTATTGATATTTAACTTGTCACATTTACAAAAAACAATTTGGGATACCTAAATTATGTAAAAACTCATCTATAACATCAGGCTGCAGTCTTTTTTATGTAATGTTTTTTGTTCATGTACCACCTGAAGTGATAATTCCACTGACTTCTATCTGCAGTTACATTAAATATATTACACTGAGTCAAAATATTTGAAAGAATAATTTTCATAAATAAATGGCTTCAAATAAATAAGCAGTTAACTGAATGTAATATGTATTGGTTAATTTATAATCCACATTTTTATAGGCATGAAACATGTTAACATTGTTATTGGCAATTAAAGAAAACAAACTAAACTGAAGTTTGCTTGCTGGCCAAGTCAAAGCAGTTTTATGAATAAAAGTCAATTAATTTCTAGTGTATCAAAGACCTGGAACAAAGAGTTTGACTTTTGCTTTGCTATCCAGATGATCTTCCAGGAGTCCCTCAAGGGAATCAAAGTTTAAGCATTTACCAAGAACACAGACACTGAAGGACATCCTAGTGGTCTAATCAAACAAGACAACAGGAGCTTTTCTTTCATTCTCTAAATGCTCTACTTGGTTAGCTGAACTGTGAGGCAGCAGAAACAGAGAGGCCTGGGCTTCTTTCAAGCAAAGAGTAAATATGATAGCCCGATTCCCATGTTTAGTACAGTGAGAAAAAATAAAAGCTTATGTTTGCACAGACTCCTTTGGGGAGCTCCGAGAGAGCTGGAGTTTAGGGACGTAAACTGATGACACCAATACACAGATGCTCCTGGTGCAAATAAATGATGGTGTTTCCAATTAAAATAAATTAAAAAAAAAAAACAGAATCCAAATAAATCCAAGCCCAGGGCCCAGATTCTGAGCTGAATCTGAGATGTTTTCAGCACAGCTTGGAGATGTCTGAGAGCAAAGGTGGTTGGTCATTGGCATATGCTCCTATAGCCACTTGGGGCCATTCCAGGGATACCCAGAGCTCATTGAAGCTTCCAAACACCCCACCTTTTCCCTAGCCATGTCCTCTGAAGGAAGAACGGTAGCATAGAGCCGCTATACCAACTTTGTTTCACCAGAGCATTCCTCTAATGAAGCTGGAATTCACAAGCACCTGAACAAGCCAAGTTTTTGATTCCTTTAGACCATTGGAGAGGTGCAAGTATTAGAATTGTTACTGTTTTGTCGGGACCAGATGATAAGATTTATCAGCAATGTTTCTTTTTTGTCAGGTGTTTCTTTGCTGTAAACTGACAGGGATCATATTTGTTCAGGAAACCAAAACGGGTCAGGTGGCAAATACTCAGGAGTGACATGGGGAGATTAGAGCAGCTGGGGCTGAAAGCAATGAAAGAAGACTATATACAATAAATAATAAGTTCTACACCAAGGAGATGAAGTAAACAACCAAATAGGAGGGGATGTAACCAAGCAGTGTCACCCATCACATTCAAGTGTTTATTTCCATTTTGTCTCATGTATGCCATTCTTAAAGGAAGAGTTACCCAAAGCTCTCTGAAGTCAATAGGAGTCTTTCAGTGGGCTTTGGCTCACATCCAAGTGGAGATTCAAAACTGGGACTGGGAGGCTGGGAATAATGGTGACAAGATCCACAACAGGAAGTGGCGGTGGAAAAGTTTGAGCAATTCTGTGTCCCATATGTTGTGAAGCCGTCAAGGCAAGGAAAACTGAACTTTGCTATGGAACTAACATTTCACATCTGCACAAGTGAGCAGTGCAGCAAAAATTCCTGTTTGTTATACTACCGGGTACCCTAGGCTAAAAGAGTATAAGGCGCAGTACGGTTCTCAGATTTCCTGGTTTAAGAGATGACTCAAAAATTAGTCTTTTAATAGAAATTTCTATCCGTTGGAATCTGGAAGTCTGAAATATGAATCAAAATGGGATCTTCCATTATTTTAATCCTGCACTGAAAAGTTAATAATAATGGAGCCCTACTTTATGTTTAATATACGCTATCATCTTGTATATGGCATGACAGAGTATGATTAATCATTTATATTGCAATAACTGACAGTTACAATCATATCACAAACTGTACTCTGCAAAAAAACCTGCATCTGAAGGAGATATTAATGCACAGCAATGCAATTTCTTTTTATGGAATATATCGGCAGTGTCTAAGAGCTAGTCAAGCAGAAACAAACAAGCATCTTGTAATTTGCTGATACCATAATGAAGGGAACTAGTAAGATCCTCACAGATTAGCAGGCAATCAGTGAGAGTTTCACTGTATGCTAACTGCATCACCACTGGCAAATGTGCAGCATGTTCAGGAGTGCTAATAAGGGAACATTGACAAACATGGTGTTACGTGCTTCCCTTAATAAAATAAGAATTTTAATCAAAATTAAGGCAACACATTACAGACCCTATTAAAATTCTGTAAAAATGCTATAACACAAGATGGCATTTTTATACACCCCCTCTTCCCTCAAGTGTTTCGGCTCTATGAGCTAAGATGTGAAAAAATTCTAGCTTTATAATGTTGGTCTCAATAACTAATACACATTGAGTTGTATACCTATATTCACATGGATAGTGCATACAGCTGCTGGGGATAGAAAACACATTGTGTGTGTGTGTGTATGTGAGAGAGAGAGAGAGAGGAGAAAAGTTGGGCGGGTGGGGGTGTAAACTTGGCGGGTGTGGGAGTGTCCTTTCATTGTTTTATCAATGACTGGAATACCTGTGGGGCATAGTCTTGTTTCCATGATATCAGTGATTAAGCCAAATTGGCCACTGTTGAAATGTTTTATTACTATGCTAGCTTCTTTTGTAATACCATCCTGGACATATAATTCTATAATAATGTTCATGCTGTATCTTTTTATGATTATCTCTACTTGAAGAAAATCACTCATATTTTAAGTGAGGAAAATTATTACATTGTGCTGCAATCAGGTAAGATCAGATGGGTGAAACTTTTTCACTGTGATACGATTTTCAGTGACTATGACCCCTGCCTTTATGCAGGGGCTGTTGCAACATGAGAATGAACATTAGGAATCATTGTGGTCCTAACATTAGCTTCTGATCCTAAACCTCTACTGCCCTGTGTAGTCACTTACACACCTGCAAAAAGGGACACAATGTGAGTGTAGAACAATGCACTCACTGTGGAAAGATATAAATGATTACACAGGGTGCAAGGAGCTGCATAATCAGGTCTTCTATTTCAGCAGGTCTGTGGCTTTGATGGAATAGCACAAATGTCAGCCATTTCCTTGCACATTTCTTTATAAATAGCAAATGTCAAATTCTAGATAAAACAAGGAGTTACACAGAGAGGCCCAGACAAACTTTGCTATCTGAGCGCAACTGAAAATAACTTTATAAAGTTTGTACACAGTCTCCTCTGAGCTCAGTGTAAATGAATTGTTAAAAAAAAAAAGCATAAGTATGGTACAGACAAAGCAAAACTCAATCGGCTAGGTGCATTTACATAAAGAACGGTATATAAATTTGCCCAGATAAGGAATACTGCTGGTCTAAACTTGGAATTTCAGTTCTGTGGGAAATTCTGACATTTGGAAATTTGTTTTTGTTCCAAATCAGAACAAAACTAAGAAATTGAGAAATTTCCTGTGACATTTTTTTTAAATCATTCATTTTGGGTCAATGACAATATTCCATTTTGATGAAATCAAAACATTTCCTCTGGTTTGCAATGTTCATGTTTTATCTTATAACTTAAAACATAAAATAAATAAGTTTTTGAAATAACATGTCCTTTTTGAAGCAAACAAACAAATCAAAATTTTCCAATCCAAAACTGAACATTTCAACCTTAACAAAACACTTCATTTCTATATTTTTTCAAAAAATTTTTTTTGTCAGATTCAAGATATCCCCGGTTAAAGTTTTGATTTCATTGTAACAGCATTTCTGATGTAAAAACATTCCATCAGAAAATGTTCAACCAATTTGACTGTCAGGTATAACTTGACCACATAACTAGGGACTTTTAAGAAAACAAAATAAACAAAAAACTAACAAATAACACTCTTCTATTAAAATGTGTCAGACAAAATGAGAGACAAATTTAAATGCATACAATAAATATCTGAATGTACAAAAGAAAATTATGGTCAGAACAGAAAATATGTGCGCTTCCAATTCCTAAAGTGACTACTTGAAAATGGTAACTTCTAACTCCATAGATCAAGGTCATATCTATTTATATTAGCAACAAAAATATGGGGAGACAATTTTTGCCCTCAATTATTTATATGCAATCCCATCTTAACATGAAATCATAGAAGTGTAGGGCTGGAAGGGACCTTGAGAAGTCATCTAGTTCAGGCCCCTGCACTGTACATGCATAACTGAGAGAAACTGATTGACATAATATTTACTATTGGCAAAGATGCGTGAGCTAGAAAAAAATAAAACAAAACAAAACACACCTCAGTTGGACTTTTAGATCACAGTTTAAAGGGGGAAATACCTTTTTACTTGTAAGCTGAGCAAATGCAAAGTGGCAGTCATTGAGCAAGAATACATGGTACCCCATGATGCCACTGTTATAGTTAGTGTTTCAAACAGAACCATGTTGATACTGCATTAAGCACAAGGCATATCAGATGGGTTAAAAAACAACAAAGGTAGATGAATGTGAAAGTAAAGGGTCTTGGAGGAATGTGGTTACTGCCTACCATTGGGAGGTTATGTGCCTCAATTAACTTGGACCAGACTGATTTGCTATAAAACATCCTGTTTAGAATTCAGGGAATACAAAACTGGCTTTATTTCCAAACATAAAATAGGGGAAAGAAAATCAGTAAGAGGAAGGTTAAAGTCAATCTTGTAGAAGTCAAGATAATTTTAGTTTTCTGAATCACAGAAGTATCTAATTAGGGATTATTGTGACCTACAGCCTGGAGAACAATAGATATATGGTCACTGTAAGTAAACACCTTGCTTTGCATAGGTTCCTCAAACTCTGGAAATCAACTTACAGGCTCACTTTTTCCCTTTGAATGGAAAAGTGCATAGTACAAGTTCAAAAGCTTTTAACAGTGAAATGCAAAAACACAGAAATGACTGCCCTTGACTGTCAGTGAGCAAATATTTTAAGACAAAAAATATTGAATATTGGGTGTAGTTGGAGCAGATACGGAAACGTGTTCTATACTATGGTAAGAGTCTGAAAACAATATGAATTCTATAAAAGAACTCATACATTTTATGCTGCCTCCTGCAAAGTGGTAGATGATGGGGGGGATCTCCTTGTAACAGACCTGTGCAAGGGGAAGTCATACTCTGGTTCTCAGTGCTGGGGTACACAGAAAGTGGAGGGGGTGAACAGGCACAAATTCTGCATGGGTTATGGATCCACAACCACTACCCCCTACTGTGGCAGTGGGGGAGTGCTGCAGGCTGAAAAAACAGCTATTAGAACTAGTTAAAAAATAGAGTTATTTTCCTCAGGGAAAATTAAAAAAAAAAATTTCATCTGAAAACCAAAATGTTTCAATTTGGAAATGTTGCCACAATGCCTCATTGGATTTGCAGCTTGGGTGCCATAGGCTCTCATTCTCCTCTATAGGCTGAGCTCCCTAGGCAGACTATATCTCCCATGATGAATCACGGTTGCCCCTCTTGAAGAGTAGAGGTAGTGCATCAGGGGAGATGTAGTCCAGTCAGAGAACCTGGCTAATTGAGGAGAAAGGGGACATGAGGCAGCCAAATTACAACTTTTATGAGGCACAAGCGCAGCATTTCCAAGTTGAAATATTTCAGTTTTCAGGCATTCATTTTTACATTGAAAAACCATATTTGAATAGCAAGTCAACACTTCTTGTGAAAAAAAATAGTGTTGTTGAAAAGCCAATTTTCTGTTGAAAAACAATATAGATGGAAAATTTTCATCCAGCCCTAATGGCTAAATGTGTTACTCAGCTATTGTAAGGAATACACCTCCCAGCACCCAGGGGGCATAGTAACTCCAGTTCCCTCTGCTGGGATGGTGTACTCCCTTACCTCCCCATCCTCACTGAGACTTTACAGAGGCATAACTGAGCTCACTCTGCATGCATGTGTATTATATCTGTCATTTTATATATAACAAAGATATTATATGTATAAAAACAATCTCAGATAGATATACTTATATCTCCATATAAAAATAAATCACAAGAGTTGTTGAATACCAAGAAAATATCTATCTGAGATTGTAAATGTATTGTATGACTGACCTTTAAAAACAAAGCATCTGTAATTCTTCTGACTCCCCCCGCCACTAGTAAAAACATGCCAAAGAGCTTTTGCTCCCAAATCCTTTAGACACACTAGAAAATCTCCTCTATTAAGTATAATCAGAAAATCAGTACTCCAGAAAAACCTACAGCTCTCTGTTTTATGATAATTTTATACCAGCACTCAATATAATTCAGACCACTCTAGCACACAAGTCCTTACCTTGTATTGGACTCTTTGTAAAGCAAAGCTGAGGAAAAAGAAATCTACAAATGAACAAATACTTCTTAGACGTCCAAATTAACAAATATAATCCAAAATTGTTATTCAAGTTTAGCACATCTCTATTTACAAATTTAGAGGTAAAGAGAAGTATTTTTAAATTGAGAAATTAGCAACACTTCGCTCATGTGCTCTAATAAAGTCCTTGTGGCCAAGAACTCAGAACATCCAGAAGGACCATCATGATCTCCCTTTATATACATGACACATCTCATTGTATTTACTATACATTGCATCACATATTTTTGGACTGGTTTGGTTACTTTGCAGGAATCAATCCCTGTGCAGTATGTACTGTCCACACTCTGTCCATGGTTCAAATTCCTCTTTACCTAATCTCTACATTCTGAACTTCCCCTGTTATCTAGTTTGTAGTAAACAGTTCCCTGCATGTTCTCCCTCTTATCTTAGCTGGTTAGACATTCTTTCTTCTTAGCCTACTGACCGCTTTACTTATCTTATTTAGCACATTCTGTTTTCAACCTGATGATTCATTACATCTATCTTACAAAAAACGAGGTCCCCCTTCATGTGTTAATTACACATGTCCGGCTGGGTCTCAGCTACAATCATCTAATCTGATCTTCCTGCACATTGTAGGCCACAGAACCTCACCCTCTAACTTCTGCAATTGGCATCTAACTTTTGGCGGAGTTACTGAAGTCTTCAAATCATGATTTAAAGATTTCAAGCTACAAAGAATCCACTGTTTACTGTAGTTTAAGCCATGCCTCACTCTGCAGAGAAAGACAGAAAGGGTCTCTGACAATCTGACCTAAAGGAAAATTCCTTCCCAACCCCAAATACGGTGACCAGTTCGACTCTGATCATCTGGGTGAGACCTACCACCCAGATAGCTGGGAAAGAATTCTCTGCAGTAACACAGAGCCCTCTCCCATCTAATATACCATATCCAGCCACTGGAGATACTTTTAATAGCAATTACTGATCAGACATATGCCATTGTAGGCAACTACATCATCCCCTCCATAAACTTATCAAGCTCCATATTGAAACAAGTTAGATTTTTTTTGCCCACACTCTCCTTGGAAGGCTGTTCCAGAACTTCACTCTTCTGATAGCCAGAAATGTTTGTCTAAATCCATGATACTGCAGTAAGTTGTCTAAAATTGATTGTACCTCTCACTTGATCACCATCTCCACCAGATAATAAGGACCACTTACTTCCTAACTTTGATAAGAAATTGACTGTAGCTAGGTTTTTTCCCTTCTCGGGATTCTTAATCCAATAGTTTGTTTACTGTAAATAGCAAACATCAAAGAATAATTATTAATGCAATAATCAAACTTTAATGCTTATCAGGAATGTAAAAAAAACCTGAAACATTCAATAAATCGCATTCTGTACTTAAGGAGATTAAAGCTTCTCAAGAGTGCAAAAGAAATTTATGTGTTTTGATCTGAAAAGGAATGTGAAATAATACTGATGACAGCAAATCACATCACACACACACAACTCGTTGTCCTTAAAGAGAGAGTGCTGAAGGAAGGCTGCCTCCCAGAATAAATGAGGCAGGAAGGAACAGCAAAGTTCTGTCCATCAAAGTTAGCTCCAAAAATCTAGGGCAAAACACTGCACTGGCATCAGTGTTTAAAACAGTTGGCTTTGTTGTTCCAACCTGTGTTCAACAAGCATAACTGTTTTGCTCTGAGTTTTAAGAAGGACAGTAAACTGATGGGAGTCTCCCCTGGCTCCAAACAAGAGCTAGACATTCCCAGAGTAAAAATATTATTCCTCCTGGGGCTTGGATTATTGACAAAAACGTGATTCCAAAGTAACACTGCATCAGCACACACACACAACCCAGATACTGTGCAATGAGAAGAAACTGATGGGGCCAACAGCAGAGAAAGAGACAAGAAAAGAAAGGCCCTCAAGGGTTGAGGGAAGATGAGAGGTCTTGAAAAAGGGAAAGTCTCTCTCTCTCTCTCTCTCTCTCTCCTACACACACAGTTTTAATCTGCATCTGATAGGAGATGTCCAAGGGCACCTAGTGAGGCCTTAGGGATTTAGTACTACACAGGAGGGCTTTCATAATACTGAAAAACAGGTGCACTCTTATGTTTTTGGCAAAAAAGTATTTTGTTTGGAAATATTTTAATAGCTTGTAAAATGCAAGAAATTTCAGCTGTCTGATTAGGGGCTTGATGCTATCTGTTTAGATGGAAACAGATGGTGCAATATTTTGAATGTTATTTAGTGCATTTTTTTAAACCCTAATTTTTGGAAATGTTGTCATAAACGTAGGCTGAGTCAAGATGCTCTTGAAAACTTTGGCTTTAAATTGTATTTACTCAGCACTTATGTTTTCATTGGTGGCAGCTTTTCTAATGTCCCTTATTCTTTTCTCTAATCCCACGTATTAATAAAGACCTTGACTGATTAAAGCATAACACTAGTGCATTATTTTTGGTGTTACTCGATTTTTAAAAATGCATCTAGAGAGTAAAAAAAAAACTATTTGTAAGCCATTAATGTCATATTTTACATTAAACATTACATTAAATCAAACCGCATGAATATGTAATGGCATTCAATTTCCCAACACTTCTAAAATTACTTAATGAGCTACCATTCTTCTGAATGAGTTACTTCGATCATTATTTATTAAATAACACTTGCCAATTATTGCCAGGAATAATGTGATACTGTTAGTTATTGAACAGCATATTTTTTTCTTTGCTGGATATTCCTCATGCTGTTGAGGTGGGGGGGGGGAGGGAGGAAATTGGAAAGGAACAGACACTATATTTAAAAAAAAATCTTATTTGCCCTCCACAAAAGTCAGACATGAAAAGTAAGCTCATCTTCTAACGCATTTCCATTCCCGTTTTTTAAAAATATGAAATCTCGCCCCAAGCAGTCTAGCCATATTTATTTATGGGTGCCCAATAATACCCAGGGAACATCTATGGGCACTCACACACTACAGAGCACATAAAAAATAATTGTTAACCGCAAGCTAGGATGCACCTAATTCCCCATTTTTATTTTCACCATGGGAAGAGTAATACCTCAAAATATAATACTATAGACCACTGAAGTAAAAGCTAAAGCTATTATTACTATAATTAAACTATCATCACTGCCAACAATAAATTTATCCCATTTTTATATAGTCTGTAAAGGTTACAGAGCATAACAGAATCTTGTTTTACTAGTATAGGAACCCTTTAAAACACTGATTGATTGTTAGGAATTGTTCACATAACATATATGCTAGAAACAAAATCTTTCCTTGACTCAGGGGATTGGGGTGGAGGTAAGGGAAAAGTAAAAAAAAAAAAAAAATCTGTTCTATTTTACCCATAGCTCAAAGGAAATACGAACACCAAACACTTCTATAGGTGACTTTAAATGTACCACACCTCTCTCTATGTTCTGTATGCAGTGATGCATCACCAGTTTTATTATCCATTTCATACTTGCTTTGGCTACTCTGTCAGCAAGGACTTACAATCTCAACTTTGAGTAAGCCTGGTGTTTTCTAGGTGCAAAAGTTATGAAATGCCTTCATGTAGCAGCCCGATTGACCCTTTGGTGATGGTCAGCTATCTGACACACAGGAATATTCTGGCTAGATGGATTTTTTTTTTTAAATGAGCAATCATATATTGCCAGAGTAATCCCATCTTCAAATGACTTAGTGAGGATTCTATTATCACAGGGGTTTGAGTATTATAATCTTTGAGGTTGAAGATGAGGTATAGATGCTTTGCTCCAACAAATAACCCATGAATCTCCATCCAGGCTGCTCACTGACATTAAACAGACATTTCTATTTTACAGGGGAATATGACTGCCTGATAAGAGAGCCATGACCTTTCCTTTTCCTCTCTCTTTTCCACAACAAAGATGGTCTACTTCAAAATGTCATGGAAGGTGTAAGAACTTAATCTCAAATCTGTCATAGAAGCTGATAGATTCATTGTCAATGCAATATCTTTCTCCACTTTTAATGTACAGGCAAGAATCCCAGCAACCTTTGCTTTTCAATCAAGTAAACACCTGAACCTAACCTCAGTACAAGATATAGAAAACAAATGACAATTAATTAGGCTGTCAATTTGGTTTTCTTGTTTAGGTGTTCAAAACCAGTTTTCTGTTCATAGTTCATACAAGACCGACCATAAGTGAATATGAAGCTAAGGGAACCTGAAGCTTGTTTTAGACTCAGAATGCAACAAGCTATTCCCTCAAGTCAGCCAGACCAGAGAGATTTTTCTATAAGGTGAGTTAGTGGGGTAGTTTTTTGTTTTGTTTTGATGTCTTCAACATCAGTTCCATGTTTACTATAAGAAACCTACTGATAGTACAATCGGTGAGGGAGATTTTTCTATTTTCAAATACATTAAAACTCACAGAGAAAAATATATATTAAACGATAGAGTTGAGTTTATAACATACCTGCCTTAAACAAAAATTACATCAGTGAGTTATTACAAAAAGTAAAAGGTCGAAAAATGGCTCTGGTCTAGGGTCTTGAACCTCTGATAGACCCCAAATGACTGGGACAAGGGTATTCTAACAGACAAATATGTAATACAATGACATAATGTTCATTGTGTCACCAGTACTGGCTAGTTCACAAATATAGTAGTATGCTATTGCTTCCTGCTAATGGAGTTACTCCTTAAGGTTAAGTGGTAGAGATCTGTACTTTGGTGCTAGAGGTTGCAAAATCAAACCTTGTTGATGACACACGTGTGCAGCCTTTATACATACATGCAGGCAGAGTTCTACCTATAGAAGAATACAGGATAGCCATAAACATGACTATAAAGTCTGGTATTCTGCTATAATTAAGTCCATTCTGTTATTATAAGCCACAGTTGATGATCAATTTATTCCCTGAAATTTAGGCCCAAACTTTTTGGGGACCAGTTGGTATTAAATGGACTTCTCCGCTCATCATTCACAAATAGCATCTTGTGCAGTCTTCCTTCCCATTTACAAAGCAAACTTATTGCAGTATGCTCGTGTCCTCCCCATGCATGTGTGTGTATGTATGCACATTGTACAAGTAAGATAGAATATGCGTGTGTGTATTTATATATACACAGCCATATATTCTGCCTTAACTGTCTCCTTTATTCTTCTGTTATGATTTAGAAATAATTTCTTATTCAAAATACACTTAATTTAAAATCATTTAGGAAAAAGGGGGTATATCAAGCTTCTCAATGGAAAAGTCATTTGATTTCCCTTATAGCAAATGGTACCATTTAGAGGAGCAAGCTAGAATGTTTTATTTCTGTTTCCCAATCAACCTTCTTGCTCATTAATGTCATCATCATGTACACAATAAGGCTTTTTCATTGGTTTTGGATCACTGCGAATATGATGCTATCATAGGTAGCACCCCAAGAGCAAAGATCAGTGGCCTTATTTCAAATGTAGAGAGCATCAGCCACACTAAAGGCTCTAACCTTTGGAGTGCTGAGCGTCCGCATGCAATGGACTGGGCACCCATAATTCCCACTGACTTTAACAAAGATTGAGGGTCCTTAGTGCTCTGGAAGACTGCATCCTAGATGTGTATAAAGAAATAGCAATAACAATCAGGCAGTTTTTCCCCCTTATCTCACTTTTTCTAATGCAAAATTTTAAAAAGGTATCGACTTCATGTAGTTTGCCTGTTTTAACTCAAGAAAATCATTAGCAAACAGTGACTTTTTAATGGTCATGATTAAATAAGGGACCCATTATTTCATTAATGCAGTCTTCACAGTTTTTACCCAATAGCTTGCAAAATCTTCAGCTTAATTACTACAGAGTATAAATGTAAGTAATCCAATAATCAGTAAGAAAAAGATAAAAAGAATGTTATATATTCCTTCAAATACTATAATTTAATCCTGTTCTATTTAAATTTCTTTTCACTGCAACTGCTTAAAGCTCAGGCTTTGAACTGAACCTCTTAAGATTTGCCCACCTCTGATTCTGAGCAGGGGAAAAAAATCAAAGTCTTAAAAAAATCAGTTTTCATGCCTCAGCTTTAGGATACCAAACAGCACGGATCATCCATTGATGACTGAGCACACTACAGTAGACTACAAATTAAGAAGTCATGTCTATTGGGATAGCAGTCATTTGAAAGTAGTCAACTAGCATGTATGATTCAATACTTCTGAAGTTTCCCGGATACTGACAGTATCATGTAGGCAGGATCATGTGTGAAGCTTTGAATGTGGATGCAGAATTGTGATATAATCATATAGCATGTGGGGGAAATACATTGCAAAGCAGTAAAATATTATTTTGCAGCAGAAAACATCTAACTTTTCGAAAAAGCCTAACTTTATTTATGTGCAATCTTGTGAATTCAATTATGGGATTGAAAATTAACTACAGATTTTCTACTCAAAAGTGTTTGTACTCACTTTTATATAGACTCCTTTCTGTCTTCTGCCTATATTATTCCACTAAACAAGGGAACATAGTGGCCATCTCCTGCAAGTGAAAATTTTGCTCACTTCTATCCCAGCACGTATTAGTCAAATCAATATTGAGTGTAGCTTGAATTGTCTAAAACACCACTACATGATTTAATCTTACATTTCAGAATTTGTGAAGGCATGAGAGTGACAGACAGAAGGGGCAGCCATCAATACATATGTAGAGAGAGAGGCACTGTCTGAAGGTAGTTAGATTCAAGGTTAAGGATCCAGCTACAGCTGCAAGCTCTGGAAAATTCACTATGCAGTTTGGAAGGGGTTAAGATGGTTAAATGGATTAGGACTCTTGCCCTTTACTCCCGAAGACCTGTTTTTAAATCCTAATTTAAGACATAGTGAGACATTTGTTTTCTTTACCCTAGAGCCCCACGCAACCACATACTAATGTCGATCATAACTTACATACCAAAATAGGTAATTATACCCAAAGAATTACTTCTAAATGCAAAATTGCCAATTTTGTAGGTGCAATAGTTATGCATACTTTTTCACAGACATAACAGTTATTCCCTGCTTTGAAAATATAAATGTGGACTAAAAAAACTCCACAACATGAAAAAAAAAAAACAAGTGAAGGACTGACTTTTTAAAAAAAAATGCCAGATTTATTTGAAACCTCCAATCACTGTCTGGTAAACTAAATAAGGCAGCTATCAAACTGTATATAATTATGGTTTCATTTACTTACAAATGACAATTTACAACTAGGAAACATCACTTTTTGGATTGCTTCCCAAAGGCATATGTTGTGATGTTTTTTAGGGTTAAGCTAATGAGACTGCAGATTCTGTGACCAATTTTTTCAAATGGCTTCATTGTCATACACATATGATCTGATTGGCCCTGTACCATTCTGGAAGAGACAAAACTGCAAAGACTTATTGGACAAAAAAAGATAAACATGTTAATGAAGCTGTCTATGCATTGTATGTCATACAAACTAAACCTGTAATGGGATTATTGTTTGCAAAATTTGTAAAAGAAATGAAGTTTGCAATGCAGCAAGCTTGGAAGAAAATTAATGAATTCACAGCTGTTCACCTTAACGAACAACAGATTGGGAATATATTATTAAATTCAAAAGGAAAACTTTGCATATGTTGTCAGAAATTGGGTTTTGATCTTTACAAGTGTTGTGCTGATATGAATAATCAATTAATAATTGATTAAAAGCTTTTTCCAGATTAACCATGTCTCTATAGTTTATTTTATTTTACTTTTTTTCTTCAGAGACCTCAACGATCCAATGAGTGACTGGGTCCCTATGGAGATTTAATGAATGTTAGGTACTTTTTGTTAGAAAGAGTTCCCCAAAACATTTAAGAGTTTGCTGTTGAATTAGCATGTTACTCATAGCTAAGGAAACATAATTTTCATATCATAAGCATCCTTAATTTTAGGAAAGATTGTCATTAGCCCAGTGTGCCTGCATATAGGCAAAGAGTGACTAGAACTTTGACTTCCCCCAACCGTCCTGTGTGAAAGCCAATGCAGCTGAGAAAGCATGGAGGGGATAGGTATATGGCTAGTGCAGATTACTTGCCCCCCAAGAACAGCTGGGGGACTAAATTGTTATTTCAAGTGTTCCTGGACCAATGTAGCTATATGCTGCCCCCCCTTCTCAGGGCTGATAGTACAGCTCTCTAAACTGAAGATCTAATTTTCCATTATACTGTCTCTTGGTCATAGGCAAATATGTGGAGTGGATACTTGGTTGGTTAAAATAAAAACTTTCAACCACCTGAATGGCCAAAGTACTTTTCAATTCTTTATATGACAGACACAATAAGGAGACTTGTTTAAAATATTAAATTGCTTCCTCATATGCAAAAGGCATCTTGTAAATATTGATAAATGTCTAAATGCAAGTCATGAAAAATGTTATTACACATCATAGGGTACCGTGTAATTCTATCAGTATTTATATAATTTTTCATCTCTTTGTTAAGAGAGTGTCCTTCTAAGCTACAATTTAAGTAACCTTCTATCATACATAGACCTTTAGAAATCTGCCATTGGTAAATATTCCCCTGGAAATCCCAGATCTGACGCTGTGACTTTAACCATTTGGGGGGGGGGGGGGGGTGGCAAGTACAAGCTACCTATTCCAGTTCTACATAACTGAGGTTGTTTGCATTTATTCTGAAATAATCAGAGTTTCCAAAAAATCCCACAAAAGTAAACTAGGGGACCCAAAAACAAACAACCACGCCCCTCCAAAAAAAACCAAACCTTTTGCCTCTTCACCTGGAACTCCCCAATGAGCCTCTGTGAATCCAGATCCCACACTGAACCACCCGCACCCAGATTGCCCCACACAGAAGCCTCTGTCCCCATACCTGGATCCCCCCCCCACACTAAGCTGCTCCACACTTGTATCCTGCTGGGCTGAGCCAGCCTGCCTGCTCACACCTGGTGCACCTGGCACAGAGGGACAAGGCCCTGGGCTGTTTCTGGGATAGGGCAGGCCAGGCCCTTGCACGGTGTCAGGGTTGGGTGCAGCCTCATCACCGAGACCCTGTCCCGGGGTGGGGAAGGGTATGGGAGGCTGCAGGGTGATCTCCCACCTCCCTGCAGCCGGTAGCCTGTGCTCCCCACTGCCATTCTGGAGCCTCCATATTAATTTATTGACAAATAAAATGTGCAGAATTTTAAAATATCGTGCACAACATTTTCTTTTCTTTTAGCACAGAATTCCCTCAGGAGTAAGTACTGCTCCTGAGAAGAAGCAGGCATGCCTTCTGAAGTGGCCTGTTGGCTCCCGATTGGTCAGTGTCTGCTCCTGGCCCTTCTAGGCCTCTGGTGAACTAAGTGCTGCCGATCACAATTGTGATCGCAGCTTTTTTTCCCCCCACCCACCGCTTGGGGCGGCAAAAACCTGGATCCAGTCCTGGCTGGCTTCAGAGCACACAATTCAAGTTGGGGGAAAGGAGTTCAAGGAGGCTTGAAGTTCAATGTTGCTCTCAAGCTGCTCTAATTTACACCAGCTGTAGATAGCCCCAAAGGACCAAAACCACAGGATTGGCATAACACCAGGGATGGGAGAGACACAAGAACCTTTAGGACAGCTCTATGTCTCTGGACCATCCCCTTTTCACTGTGGCCAGTTAAGATGACTCGATCAGATTCCACCAACATTACAGCACAAATTGGCTGCACTGCACCTCATATCCTGCCCTGCATATTTACTGTACTCATTATCTATCATACCCATTTTCAGTACTCAGGGTTTTATATTCCCTAGTCTCAGCAGAGAGAGCTAAACAGATGTTTAACAACTGAAAAAAGTTGAATTTTCACATGTGTTAAGATACTTCATAAACACACACACACGGACTGGGACAGTGATGGGCCAGAAGCACAAGGTGCAAGCCAGACTCGCTACACAGATGCTTCCTGCTCAGACTCTAATACATCTTAATGAACATTTCCTTCCCATGTGTCACCTGGATGTTTTCTGTTGCACACCATGTAGATGTGATTGACATATTTTGGAAAACTGAAGAATGATGACTCAATCCATTAACAACTGGAGCATGAACAAGCTTGTGCCTGTAGATTAAGACAGTTACCTTTTTCTGTAACTGATGTTCTTCAGGATGTGTTGCTCATGTCCATTTAACTTAAATGTGTGTGCTCACCACATGCACCGGTGCCAGAAGTTTTTACCTCAGCAGTATCTCTAGGGCACCTGCTCCGGCACCCCCTGGAGTGGCACGCACATGCCACAGTATATAGGGCACTGCTTCCCTCCACCCCCCAGTTCCTTCTTGCCATAAACTCCAACAGCTGGGAAGGAGAGCGGGTTGTGGAATGGACATGAGCAATGCATCTCGAAGAACATCAGTTAAGGAAAAAGGTAACTGTCTTTTCTTCTTCGAGTGCTTGCTCATGTCCATTCAACTTAGGTGACTCCCAAGCAGTACCCCTCGGAGGTGGGTAGGAGTTCACGGACGTGCAGATTGCAACACAGCACTGCTGAACCTAGTGTCGTCTCTGGCCTGCTGATTGATGGCATAGTGGGCCGTGAACGTGTGCACCGAGGATCATGTTGTGGCTTGACAGATGTCCTGGATTGGGAAGTGTGCCAGGAAGGTCACCAAAGATGCCGGTGCTCTGGTCGAGTGGGCTTTGACGATCGAAGGCAGAGGGACTCCCACCAACTCATAGCAGGTGCAAATGGAAGAGGTGATCCAATTAGAAATCCTCTGCATGGACACTGGGAGGCCCTTCACCCTATCCACTGTAGAGATGAAAAGCTGAGAAGACTTATGGAAAGGCTTTGTCAGATCTAGGTAAAAAGTCAGGGCCCTTCTTACGTCCAAAGCATGAAGGCGCCTCTCTTCACCAGTCTCATGGGGCTTGGGGCAGAAGACCAAAAGGAAGATGTCCTGGCTTATGTGGAAAGTAGAGACCACCTTGGGAAGGAAGACCGGGTAGGGCTGAAGCTGGACCATCTCCTTATAGAAGACCGTGTATGGCGGTTCTCAGGTCAGGGCTCGCAGCTCAGAGACTTGTCTTGGTGACATCACCGCCACCAGGAAAGCTACCTTCCACGATAGGTAAGACAGGAAGCCCA
Source organism: Malaclemys terrapin pileata (assembly GCF_027887155.1). NCBI lineage: Eukaryota > Metazoa > Chordata > Testudines > Emydidae > Malaclemys > Malaclemys terrapin. The sequence goes on along the minus strand of NC_071513.1, from coordinate 33,928,323 downwards.
AGGCCAAAGGCTCAAAGGGCGGGCCCTTGAGCCTGGACAGAACCAAGTTGAGATGCCACTAAGTGACCAGGGACCTGACTGGTGGAAAATGTCTCTCAAGACCTCTGAGGAACCTGACTCTCATGTCATGGGAGAACACCATCTGCCCCTGGATTGGCGGATGAAAGGCAGAAATGGCCACCAGTTGCACCCTGTTAGAGGAGTGTGCCAGGCCCAGGTACCTAAAATGAAGCAGGTAGTCTAAGATTGCCCGCACCGAAGAATGAGAAGGGGAGTTACCCCATTTGGACGCTCAGCAGGAGAACCTCGTCCACTTTGCCAGGTAAGTCTGTCTAGTCGAGGGCTTTATCAAGGACCTTTTGGACCCCTTCTGAACAGGCCTGGTCCTCAAGGTTCAGCCATGCAACATCCATGCCGTGAGGTGGAGGGACACAGGTTGAGGTGCAAGAATCGACTTGGAGGGATCGCTGACAGGCTCAGTAGCTGGCCTGAACCAGTGCTGGCGAGGCCACGCCGGAGCAATCATGATACCCTGAGCCTTTTCTCTCTTGATTTTCGCTAGGACCTTGTTGATGAGCAGAATTGTAGGGAATGTGTACATCAGGCTTCCTGCCCATAGCAGGAGGAAGGCATCGGAAAGGGAGCCCTTGCCCATACCCCATTTGGAGCAAAACCTGTGGCACCTCCTCTTCTGCCTGATGGCGAACAAATCCACTTTGGGAGTTCCCCACCTCTGGAAGATCATGCCGGCTTCTTCTGGGTGGACCACCCACTCATGGTGAGAGAAGTCCCTGCTTAGGTGATCTGCTAGCATGTTTTTGGCACGCGGAAGGTGACAAGATTCTAGGTGGATTTTGTGGTCGATGCAGAAGTCCCAGAGATGGAGTGGCTCTTGGAAGAGGGCCAAGGATCATGCACCCCCTTGTCTGTTGATTTAGAACATCGAGGCTGTGTTGTCCATCTTACCACTCTGCCTGACAGGTGAGGTAGGAAGACCAAACACGCCCTGAGATCTTTGACGTTTATGTGTAGCATCATTTCCTCTGGGGACCACATACCCTGGTTCTGGAAAGTGCCTAGATGTGCCCCCCAGCCAAGGTCCGAGGCGTCCGAAATCAACTTGACTGATTGAGGGATGCTGACGAAGAGAACTCCTTCCAGGACTTTCCAGGGGTTGGTCCACCATAGCAGCGAGGTAAGTATTGTCACGGGAATGGTATCGACCTTTTCCAGGTGGTCCCTGGACTGTGAGTAGACTGTCAACAGCCATTGCTGCAAGGGTCACATCCGGAGCCTGGTGTGACACACCACACATGTGCATGCTGCCATGTGACCTAGGAGGCGCAGGCAAACTCTGGCTGTGGTCAGGGGAAACAGAGAGACTTCTGTGATGAGGTCTGACAATGCCATGAATCTCTCCAGCAGCAAGAAGCTCCAGCACAGGTCGAGTCAAGCACTGCTCCAATTAACTCTATCTTCTATACAAGTTCCATGGGTACCACAGCACTGACCACTGTGCCTGAGGCTACGAAGCCAGTTTCAGTGCCGACAATGTAGCCAGTACCGCTGGTACCGGACCTCATCCCACCGTCAGAGAACCTCGCTTCGAACCAGGTCAGGATCCTGAGCAGTCGCTCCCAGGCAACCATGCCAGAGCAGAACGATGGCTCTGTCCCGACTGGTGCCTGGGTTATCTCCCACCTCTGGAATGGGGTCTTACGGACCGGTGGCGCGCAACAGAACTGTGATGGCCTGGAGCCAACGATCTACATCTCACATTTGACAAACAGTACCGGGATGAGGAGTGGGACTGGGAGTCAGAATGGCCTGATGCCAGGAAGCGCCTACACGTGGGTGGTACTGTCTTAGGGGATCGGTGACGATCCGAGGAATGGTAATGTTGATCCCGCGACGGGTCCCTGGAGCGGTACTATGGTCTCGGAGATATCGGGTGCCGGGACTGGTACTCCTGCTGGAGGACACATGACACCAGAGGTCTGCGCCTGTTGCTGGTGAGCTGCACCTCAAGCCTCTCTGCCCATGTCCAAGGTCCGTGGACCAAATGGGACTGCCTGTTTCTGCCCTTGAATGGTCAGAGGCTTGGCGGCTATGAGAGGGTAAGCGCTGGTGGGACGACCCCGTGAAGGGGAATAGTGCCGCTGACGTGGGGACCGTGGCAGTCCGAATATGGGGTTAGCCCATGACCAGGGAACTGCAGGAGCTGGTGAGGGTGGCACCAGAAGGGACATGATCTACTGTGCTGCTTACAGGGCCTCCAGCGTGGATGGTAACTGGAGCTGACAGAGGCCTCTGCCACTATCCAAGGAGCGTGGGCCTGAGATCCTGACGGGGGTTGCCCGGCATGGGACCTTGCTCGCACCCAGTCTTATCCTTTCCCTTGCGGGAGGTTGGAGACCTACCTCACACCGTCTTCTTGGGTTTCTTGGTCGGAGCCACGGATGGGGACCGGTGCCAGCCAGTGGACGGTCCCGGTGAGGCACTGTGTACCAAGGTCACGGTGCTCAGGACTTGCGAATTTTGCACTTTTCACTAACGTGTCCTTTGCTCAAGCAATGCAGACAGCTGCTGTGTGGATCACTAATGGGCATGGGCCTCTTGCAGCAATCACAGGGTTTAAAGCCTGGGGACTGGGGCATGCCCTGTCCCGAGGCAAAGTCCCCTTCAAGACCTACCAGGTCTCTAACTATAGCTAAGGGCTTTACAAAGATTAACAGAAAACTATATACACTATAATACAAGAATAACAAGTTTGTACGAATGAGCAGTAACAGCACTAGCTGAAGCAGCAACGGTTCCAGCACCGTCACTGATGGCAAGAAGGAACTGAGGGTGGGGGGAGCCAGCGGTGCCCTATATGCAGGTGAGGAAGCATGGGAAAAATCACAAATATACTTGTTTGAAAATTTAACAATTGGGCAATGAAGGCTGGCTTTGTAGGCCGATTATAGGTGAGCTTTGACAGCTTAATAGCGAATGAGAGATGATACGAAAGGTAGGGACTGATCACGAAGGGCCTTAAAAGTGCATAAAAACAGCTTATGTCTGATGTGATAGAGAATGGGAAGACAGTGGAGGGATCCAAAGATGGGGTAACCTGGTCAAAGTCATGGACAAGGAAAATGATCTCTGCAGCACTCTGAATGGATATGAGCAGGGCAAGGAGATTGTTCCGAGTTTATGGTGGAATAAAAACTGCTAGAGTAGAAAATAAACATAGGAAATATGTTAGGCGAGAGACCCAGAAAAACGATTGCACTGTTACAGTCACTGGTGTCCCCATTAAAGACTGGCCATGCATCCCAGATTCCTGGGAGAATACAAATCAGCTGCATTTTCCAACACTAAGGAAACGAATGTGAAAATTCCCAGTGTGAATTGACTCTCAGGAAACTGTCCAGGGCCCAGGAGGATGTAACATGGAGCAAGGTGGGAAGAAAGGTGGCAACTGAGAGGAAGGGCTTGGTCAGGACTCATGCTTTCAGGGATTCTTTCTTTGTCCCAGAGAGATGGGCCATACGGTCAAATATGGTGGCAAGTGTAGTACCTACCTGCACTACCTCACTGCAGTTTACTCAGGATTAGAGCTCTCAACCTTACAACCCTAAAAGACAGCACTGTGGCTGACTAAGAACATTTTCTGCTAGTCTTTCTCCTACTGTTGCCAAATTTCCCTAGAATGTTTCTATCCAATGACATTTATTTCCATTGAGAGCCAAAAGGGTGTACATCAGGGGTCGGCAACATTCGGCTCGCGGCTGCGGGCCGGGCCAGTTTTATTTACCTGCTGGCCGCAGCTTCTCGCCACCCCCATTGGCCCGGGACGGCGAACCGCGGCCAGTGGGGGCCGCGATCGGCCGAACCTGCCGCGTCAGCAGGTAAATAAAACTAGCCCGGCCCGCCAGGATGCTTACCCTGGCGAGCCGCATTCCGAATGTTGCCGACCCCTGGTATACATTCATATCTGGCAGAATGGCTGTAAATCACACAGGGAACCTGCATGCAAATATAGTGCAACATGTACACACAGTTATTATGGGTAAATTCAGAAGGGGTGAATGCCCCCTTTATTTTTTGGTAAGAAGTTCCTACAGGGATCTTAAAGCAGTGAATTTTAATGCTCTGAAAAACTGCACCATGAACAGCCCTAAGCTGCACATAGTGCTTCACTTAAAAAAGTGAGAAATCAGACAAAAGAAACAAGGATTTCCACTGCAAAGGAAAAGTCCACAAAATGTAAATCCTGAGACAACATATCAGAAAAAAAGATGTTGATGTCACTTCATGTCATGTTCTGACAAATAAACAACTTCCAAGATCAACCGGTGTGGTTTGGATTAAAATTTGGAAAGGAGTAGGGAAAATGACATCCTAATGCTTAGACTGTAATAAAGAGAGTGTACAGCATAAAACCCAAATAACTGATAGAATTCAATAGCAAACAGTACAGAAAATAGAGGCACTATCTTTAAGACGTTTTTTGGCCAAGTCAAATGCATATTATGATTCTTATACCTACAAATACATGAAGGAAACCTGAGTTTCTCTTCATAGGCTAGAAAGGTCCAAATCAGGTGACTGAGAGCACAACCTGACACAGTCACTGAGTTCATTGTAATACTTCAAAGCAGCAGAGAGGCACAGGCCAGCTGCTTGGGAATATTGTAAAGAATACTTTGATACCCCATACTGAGAGATACAAAGATAAAGAGAGATATTGACACTTGGAAGGAGAAGACTGTTTAGTAAGAAATTCACACACACATGCACACATACACACTTGCTCTGCAAACAGTGACACCAGTGACATTACAACTCAGAAGAAGGCCATGGGTAAGGCTGCATGCAGTTCTGATTCCATGTGCAATGGAGAACATATCCAGTACCTCAAAACCCTTAAAGCCTAGGATAGAAGGAAGAAACAAAGCCAGTGACCTACAGCTTTAGTTAAAGGGCAGTACAGCACTGAAAGGTGACTGCAAAAATGGTGTGGTTCCACGTTATTGGGTTTCATTAACTCTGAGAGTCAAGCTGGGTCCTCCCCAGGGATCATCTCAGTGATAAAGCTTCTGCAGGCCAAATTAGGTCCTTAGTGATGTGCAATCTGTTTTCAAATTATGCCCTAGGTGACGTGCAACCCCACTGCTGCCCATGATGCTCCATAGGTATTAGTGATTGGAACAAATCTGTTGATGGTCCACTGCAAGGAAGAGAATCCAATTTACTGTCACTTAGTTCTGTTGCCTTTGCAGGAGTAACAGGAGTAAGAAGCAGGATAATCTTATTTATGTCAGTGCAGTCAGCAAATATGGCTCTAACCGCATGAGGAACACCGTTGATGAATAAAAAGATGCCCATTTTCACTCACTTTTCAGATTGGGACCACACTTCAGGTTGCAGCTCAACTACAATTATAAGCTAAGATCACTCACTCAGAACTTTCTCATAGATTCCGCTTCTGAGCTGAAAGTTTCAGTGGTTGGTCTCAGCCCAAGAAACAGAAAATTCATTCAGCTTCTTTCTGAGCTGAATGAACAGAAAAATATTCAAGTGATGTTATAAGTAGCTGATAGCCTGTGGTTCACTGCTTCTCTTCTATCTGGGTCAGTAAACTTACAATGGGAACACCTCGTTTTAAACTAAACACTGGAATTTAAATTAAAAAAAAAAGAGATAATACAGTAAATTAAATATTTTTAAATTATTCCAAATGGGAAAAGTACTCAATATTCTTATTATTCCCAGTCAAAATCTTTGGTATTATGGAATTAAGCATGAAGAAGTATTAGAAATTTACAGGAAAAGATCATGAAAGAATGTTGTAACTTTAAAGTGCTACATATTAGAAAGCCATATTAGAAATGCTAAATTAAATTTACATCACAAAAAACAACCAAACAAGCAAACAAAAGCCACTTTTGGCAAGGACTGAAACTATGCAGCCACGATCCCCTGGAAACCAGAATTCTTTTCCATGCCACTGCTGATCACCTTTCATTGAAAACACTAGATTGCAAATTGTTAATAATTGCCTATAATGAGTTAAAAGAGTCAAAAGCCATCTATTTTACAGATGGAGCAACCCAAAACACCCACTGAATAGTTTGTATCCAAATTTCAAATCAAGGTTCACTTTAAGACACCTCTAAATTTAAATTTGTTTCATTATTAATTTAAATCAAACTTTGCAGGGAAAAAAAACCCTACTCTATCCAGATCGGAAACATTCCAATTTTTAGACAAGTAGAAAATGAATTAACACAGTTACCAAGAGCTGATAATTGGGCTTATAATGGGAACAGTATTTGGAAACTTAACTATGGAACTGCTATGTAATTTGGTAGGCTCTTTCCGATATTTGTAATGTAACGTTAAGCACCTACATATTCCAAAAAGGGGTAGCAGAAACAATGACAGAATAGAGTAGTCTTGAACTTTAAAAATACCCAACAGAATGCCTCGTACTGCTTGGACTATTACAAGGCATGCTTTGATTTGATATTAGGGAATGGATTTAGAATAATTGTTATCTGAAAAGAAACTGGCCATCAGTGACTTTGTTAATAGCTTCGTTAATTCAGTTTGTTTATTACATGTCCTCAACTGCATTGAATATTAATGCTATTTTCTCCAAAGCGTTCCAGTGAACCTAATCCTCAGATGTGAAGCAAATAATTAACAAGTTGCATAGAGGACAATTGGGTTCATCTCAGCTTTTCTTGCACACGTATGCATCGAAACATACCTTTCCTGTAGCTAAGGGCCTATTTGGGTTCAAATGAAATTTGGTTATGAATTACTTTACAAACGCAACATTAAACCTCAAGTTGTGGCCAGGCCACATTCTTAAACATTGCCACTCGCAGGCTAAACCGATATGTTCTTATGCTCAAATGTGTGTGTGTTACTTAAAGTAACCGTACTGGTGATAAAATAAACACCAGGCAGGAGATGCATAGTCCAGGAGCATATAATTTGGAGTAATACAGTGAAATTCAGTAAAAGTAAATGTAGTCCTACATATCTGGAAAAGTTTCCTATATGTAGAGTTGCTCACATTTTTTCCCCTTCTGATCATCAGGTTTACCTCCCTGTAAAATTCTTTCCAAGGATAAGGATAAACAATATAAAGGAGATGAAGAACTGAACACTTAGTATAATAGTCTCAAGTCTAGTTCCAAGTTGACGTACCCACATCATAAAAACAAACCATTATTGGTAGGTCACCAAAGGTCTGAACTGATATGAAGAATGAAGTGTTCTCTCACTGCTCTACAGGTGAGACATCCAAAATCATGTGATGATGGAAAACTTGCAGTGACTTTGCTGTGGTTATTTTTGTTTGTTTGATTTTTGTCTGAATTCTCTGCTCACTGTCCTCTCTTCACAAAGTCCTCTTGAAGAAATCATATAATCAGTGAGGGAAAAGGCAAATACAACTTTCAGAAGGAAAAACAGAATTAGGTTTTACTTAGAAGAGCTGAGCTAAATGTAACATCTGTCTTTCCGTGGAGTTGAAAGGATGATTTATAGATTCACAGTGAACAGGTTTTCCAACAATATACAGGGATGGGTGAAGGGGGAGTAAACATTCAGAATGGGCTCTTGGTCAAAATGTAACATTTGAGTCTGATCACATTTATTTCCCTCTGAAATAGATTTAGGGCCAAATTTTCATTTACACTAAAGGCCCTTAACACTGGCAGAGCAGTGCGAAGATGCCTTAGCACAAGGACCTTAAAAATGACATGAAATCTGATTTCTAGTTATATATGAATTATGCAATTACTATACAGTCTATTTAATATTCCTTTTCTGCCATATGACACCCTCTGCATCCAGTCTAATCTCACAAGCTAAGTAATATCAGATTGGATCAGTACTTGCATGAGAGAGGTTCAGTGGATACCTAGGTTCTGAAGGAAGCAATGGTGGTGATTCAGTAGCACTCCTCCCTCTGAGTTAGAATTGAATCCCAGCATGATGTTAGGGGGAACTTGTGCAACTGGCTTTCTTTCTGATGTAAGTAAAACTAAGGTCCTCTTAAGCATTTGTTGTGGTTAAATATCCTGGGGCACTATTTGCAATAGCAGAGATGTTAGACACAGTGCCCAGGCTAAATTCTAAGTGAGGTTACTGCATTCTGCCTTGCAGTCTGACAAATATGAAATTTCAGGGAATAATGCAAACAATATTTCTTGAAAATTTGTGTATGCCCAATCTTTCAGCCATGTCTACTCTGGGTCACTCAAGTTCCCAATGTCTTAGGACTCACTTACCATAGAAAACACATCTATCTACCAACTAGGTTCTTATATTGGTACCTATTACCTAATATCTAAGTGCCTCTTCAGACAATACTCACTTTTTGCCCCATGCGATTCTACTGTAGTTGTGCTCAGCTGATCCTCTGAATCAAGAATTACCTTGGTTTATTAGAGGGACAGTCTCCTTTGAGCCAATAGAGTCTGAATCTGCTTTACTTAAGGGCACATGGCCATATTTAATTATTCTACTGAGTTTTGGGGATGGTAAGTGGAGAGGATGGGTATATATGTCAGTTTTCTGGTTGATCGTTTTTGGCTAGAAGGATTAGGTGCTGGTAAATTAAAAGAAATATTTTTTAAAATGTTATCAAAAGGTACCAAGAGCCTGGGATAGGTGTATGTGTGTGTGTGTGTATATATATATATATATATATATATATATATATATATATATATATATATATATATACACACATACACCAACCAGAAGCAGAACAACCACTAAAAGAAAACCTAACCAACCCTTTTAGGGGGTCTGTGGATTTATTATTGATTCACAAGCCAAAGATGTAACTTTTGTTACTGGCAGTTTCCTTCAAGTCATGAACAGAATTAGAGAGAGGCTGAAAGGGTCTGATGTACTTTGGGTTTCTCTGAATCAGAGATCTTATTAGAGATCAGAGGCCAAAGACCTGGACCGTTCTATTTTTCACACCCTGGTATTACGCACTTCTGACATGTGACATACAGAGAATAGGGTTACCATATTTGAACATTGAAAAAAGAGGACACTCCACGGGGCCCCGGCCCCGCCCCAACTCCGCCCCTTCCCCTCCCCGCCCCACCCCTTTCCCCGCCCCCAGCCCCGCCCAACTCCGCCCCTTCCCTGCCCCCATTCCAACCCCTTCCCCAAAGTCTCCGCCCCTTCCCCTGAGCACCCCACATTCCCCCTCCTCCCTCCCAGCCACACGAAACAACTGCACCAATTCTAAAGTCAGGCACTCCACTAGTATAGACTCCCATGACTTTAATGAAGCTGCTCAGTGGAGGATCTGCCCCAGCGCTCAGTTTTTGGGAGCGGTCAGGACACGCAGCTCACACTGTTCTGTTTCCCAGCTCCCCAGATGCCTCGGAGCACCCAGTTCTCCTCCCTGCCGGGTAAAATCCCGGACATTTTGAGCTATTTAATTCTTTAATTCTAAAACGTAATTCTTTATATGTAGTGAGTCCTTTCCTTTCACCAGTTCTTCAGTTTTCTTTCTCCTCATGTGCCCACGCATACTTCTCTGCAGATCGCATTTTTCTCAGCAGTGGTTGATTGCTCTTTAAGAAGGCATGAAAGTCTTTACAAGAAGTTTGTCTGAAGTTGTACTGTACAAGTAGAATTCCTTTCAACGACTCAACATTCAAGTTGGTCCTTTCCTTTGTCCACTGGCTTTGCATCAGTGAAAAAATTCGCTCTACATTTGCATTGTGAGAAGGAATAGCAAAGAAAAACTGTGCAATCTTTAACAGTTCTGAATGACACTCAATGTTTTTGGATTTCTCAAAATATTTGGTCCACTTCTGGTGTGCTAGCAAATTACTGAACTCTTCATCACTGTTGCAACTTTCTGTAAACTTCTTCAGGTTGCTGAACTGATCAAAACACTTCACGTCATCAATTTGCATCCCCTTATCGGTCAGGTACTTGATACAAGGTTCCACATCACTCCAATTCGGTGTCTCACTCAGGGTAATCCACCTGAAACAAGAGAAGTCTTCAAGGGGTCTAAGCCACATCTCCAAATATTGTAAGCATCTGCTGTACATATTATTCACTTCAGCACAGAATTTGTCACACTCTTCATCAATTCCTTCCATGCGCTTTTGTGCCAGTAGTCCCTTAACTTTCAGGGACATAAAGTTGTGAGTCTTGCGTTCAAGAAGGATAGTCTGAACCGAGTTCAAACTGTTCAGCACTTCCACAACAGAATTGCTTTCCCTTTCGATTTCTTGGATGTAAGTTTGGAATACACTCATGAGTGAATGCATGTGCCAGAGGTAAATCTCACTTAATTCATACTCAAAAAATGTCTTAAGCACTATGGGTGGTTTGTCCTGTGACAGAAAGAATGACTTCAAGGCTGGAAACATCTGTATCAGCCTTGTAATGCCCGGAAATAATGACAGCCATCGTGTCTTGCTATGAGAAAGCAGCTTTCTGTATTCAACATCAACAAACTCACAGTACTCCTTCAGTCGCTCAGTTCGGACAGTGTAGATATGAAAGTACTGGTAAATTTTAAAAATAATGTTCTCAATGTCAATGTTCATTCTTTCTGCTGCATGGTGAACACAGTTGTTCAAAATGTGTGCTGGGCAACCCACACCAATTAATGTTCTCTTCTGCAACAACTTCTTTAAGTTTGCAAACACGTTCTTTCCATCTTCATCACGCCGAAGTCCTCCAAACATTGTATTGCAGTTGTCACCTGTAAATGCAATACACTTCTCGAACAAACCATTTTTTTCAAGCGTTTCTTTTACGTAATGAGCAATTGTGTCGGCAGTCTCATTAGGTGTGTTCTGGACCTCAATCAAACTTGACTGCAAACCGCCATTCTTCCAGTTGAAATACTGAATAATTACTGGAAATATTTTCACTGAACCGTGATTGCTTCCATCTGTAGCAACTCCACAGTAAGCTATGTCATTTTCTTCAAATGTTTTCAGAACAACATCAACAGAATGTGGTGCAAGCACGGAGATAACAATTGCTTCTGTCTTGGTTCTAGCACTTGAAAATTTCCGTGCCACTTCAGAATCAGGGAATGTCTTCTTCAGCAAGACAGATGTGCAATCCATTGACTTAAAGCTATTATGATGCTTAACAGTGTGAAATGCAAACGCACCCTCTGCTGCAGTAACAGCATCCTCTGATTCGCTGCCTGGTTTTACAAAATAATCTGTCAATTTTGTTGATGAGCTCTCTCCTTGAACTGCTTTTTTGTGCTTGTCTGAGTCCACATGAGTTTGTAAATCATTAGCACCTTTATTTTTCACAGAGATGTAAGTACCAGGTCTACATACCATGCACTCAGCTTCCCATTCATCTCTACCACTTCGAAAACATGGGAACTTTGTCTTTAGTTCTGCAGTGAATTTACACTTTCGTTTTGGCATTGTGTTTGCTCCTAGGACCAGGGGCAGCCAGGGTCTCCACGTGCTGGGCCCGCCACAAGGCAAGCTCAGTGGCTCCCATTGGCTGGGAAAAGCTCCAATGGGAGCTGTCGGAGCCAGCCCCTGCAAGTCCTGCCCCCACAGCTCTGATTGGGCAGGTATTTCGCAGTGATCCACCACACTGCTGTGTCTCATCACAAATGGGGAGCTGAGTGCCATACAGCACACCCCAGCCCCAGGAGCTCTGATCCACTTGCAGGCAAGGCAGCCCGATGCCCATCGCAGCCAGAGCTCTGATCCCTCTGCACACTCCTGCCTTTTTCACACTGCCCTCCTCTCCTCCCCCACCAGTCAGTGCTTTTTGGCGACTCCCCGGAGCAGCTCCCCCAGCGCTGCCCCCCACCTGTGCAATCAGCGGCGCATGGTACTCCCAGCTTTGCTGGCATCCCTGGCTTACCTTAGAGCAGGCTCTGGCGACTGCTGCTGCTCCCTGACTCTTCGGCTCTGTTTAAGAGCCAAGCTGCCCTAGTGCTACCGGCTTCAGGCACTTCTCCTACCTGGGCTCCAGCTGAGCTGCTCCTCCCAGCTCAGACTGTAAGAGCTGAGCTGCTGGCTTCGGGCAGCCCTCCCCTACCTCAGGACCCAGAGCTGGCTGGACACGTCCCTTCCCCGGCTCCAACTGAGCTGCTCGGCTCCGCCCCCTCAGACTTACAGAGCAGAGCTGCAGGAGCCAGCGTTACCGGCTTCAGGCAGCCTCCCCCCCTGCCTCCGGACCTTGCACCGTGGGAGCAGCTCAGCTGGAGCCGGGTAGGAGAAGTGCCTGGCTGGGGGCTCGGGGTCCGGAGGCTGCCCGAAGCCAGTAGCGCTTGCTCGGGCAGCTTGGCTCTGTAAATCTGAGAGAGGAGGAGTGGAGCAGAGCCACAGGGGGAGAGGAAGTGCCGGCCATTTTCCCGGACATGTGTGGCTTTTCAGCAATTCCCCCCGGACGGGGGTTTGATTGCTGAAAAGCCGGACATGTCCGGGAAAAAGAGGACGTATGGTAACCCTAACAGAGAACTGCACTTCATTGAAGTGTAGAGGCCTCCCAACTTCTAAACTAGCTTGGTGAAACCTATTTCACACCTTTTAAAGTGTGATAAATATAAAAATTAGATACAGAAACACTCTATTCAGTAAATATGAAACACATAGGGACCTTGCTGGCAATATAAAACGAGTCCTTTAAAGGTCCTGAACCAGTGTACCTACATGCTTTATACTGCAGCCCAATGTGCAGTCACTAGACTGCAACAACACAGGTGAAAAATGAGAAATTTTGAGGGCAATTGAGCACAATGAATTTTCACAGTGAAGCAGCACAAAGTTATTTAACACAGATATTTCTGAAACTCCGGTACAATGGACCCTCTTACAATGTTCAATGACCCTAAAGTCTCACCCTTTCACCTCCATGCCGTGGCTAGCCAATGTAAGCTCATTCTTGGCTGTCATTTGTTTGTTTGTGTATCTAGATGTAGATACACACACACACACATATTTTGCATCTCAAAATCTCTAGGCATGTTACACACAATAAATAGGTTTTATGCAAACCACTTCATAGACATTGGAAAAGAAGAGCCTTTATACACTTTTTCAATTGCAAAACAAACTCCAGCCCATCATCAAGCCTCACTCTTTCAGAAATAAATGGTGGGAGGAGCTAAGTCTTGCAGTGTGTCCTAAAGATGGAAAAGTCCAGCCTTTGAAGGACCAATGGTGAAGCAAATTCCAGAACTATTCTCTTCAGATCTTTTTCAGACATCAAACAGGTTTGTAACTGTCACAACATCACACAAGGAGCAAGGTGGTTTTCAGGTAACCAGGATCCAACCCGTTAGGGGCTTTATAGGTCAAAAACAACCACCTTGAAGTTTATGTGGAAATCACCAGCAGTGCCCATCACGGAGCACAAGGGCAATATGCTCTCTATGAAACTCACCATAATCTTGTCATGGTATTCTGATAAAAGATATACAGTCTCTCACAACCAATTTGGGGCAGGAGACCCACCTCTTCCTATTTTTAAGACCAGTTACAAGACCCAGCGGCACAGAACGTCTCCTGTGCCTTTCGATTCATATGAACTAGCCAACTGCCTGGAATCATCTGGGCTTAAAAAAAGGGGGAAGAGGTTTCTGCATCCTCCAGTCATATCTGTAATGCATCAGAGATGGTAATCAAATTACATTATTAACCACTTTTCTTGCATTTGAAAAGCTTGAATTGAAGAACAGGGTCTACCGGCTACACTCCCTAATTAGGATAGTAGCCCCATGCATTGCCAGTAGGTATCGCTGAATGCTGTGCCTACCCTTCTCCGGCATGCAACCCATTGTAATTTTACAGCACTGGACTCAGTTTCACTGACAGATGTTTCTACTACAGTGCCACTCATCTCTTGAGTGCCTCCTTGCAGTCCTTCTCTCACCTCTCACGCTTCCTGCAGGCTTCCAGCTGAGCTTGGTAAGTCTTCAATGTCTTGGCCCTCCAGCCAAGTCACAAAGTCCAAATGAACCCCATCTGGGGTATTAAAGGTCCAATCAATAAGCAGTCTATTTGCCTTACCTAGGATTTTCAGCCCCAGCTCTGGGCCTTTAAATTCAGCCCTTTGTTCCCAAATAAGCTCCATCCCCTTCTTTACTCCTCTTTACCCGTGGCCAGTGGGGGAACTCGGGCCTGAACACTATGCCGGGTGCCAACACAGGGACCCTATAAACAGCAGCGACAAATGGCTTAAATTATTTCATTACTGCTTTTTTCCCTGGGCCTCTCCCCATCTGGCACTTTTAGCTTCACCATCAGCTCAGGTTCTTAGGTCCTCTCTCTCCATGCAAAGCCAGCAATGTCACATACAGCCCCAGTGACCAGAGAGGAGACCTTGCCTTGCCCTGCTGGTCCCAGCCAGGGACTGACCTGCTAAGGCCAGGCAGTTCCTTTTATCTGGCCTAGCAAGGCTCTGACTGGTCATTGCTAACCTCTCTAACCCTTGGAGGACCAGGATATCTGGTTTCCAAAATGGCCACTCCAGAGAGTCCTCTCTAAGCAAACCTGGAGGACTCATCTGCACTGCTCTTTTCCTCTCAGATTGTGCTTCTTGAGGCGGGGTGCAATAGGACCGTGGAAGGGAGCTGCAAAAGCTGAGTACACCCAGTGACAGGGACTGTATGCCTGCAATACCTTTGGGTACCAACCAAAATCAGATCTGGACTGTTTGGAAGTCTGGTGCCTTACCTAACTCAATAACTTATTTGTAATTTGTCAGCACAGGATATTTTATGTCCAGCTTGTCTGTCCACCAAACACATGTTTCTAGTCAATATACAGTTATGTTTCTCTAGGCGTGGGAACTAATGGTACTGGCATTATTCTGAACAATTCATACTCTCCTTCTGTAAGATTGTGTAGGCACATAAAGAAAGCATCCTGTTAGCACTTTTGTGATGGATGCCAGAGGTTTTGGTAATTCTTAAATAAAACGAAATATTTCACTAATATTGTTAGCTATGTGTTTGAAAGGCAGAATAGATTTGCCAAATTCTTGTATGTTACTCCTGTCAGACCAGCCAAATTAGCTTTGTGCCTCCCAGCAATAGGCTGTCAGCTTTTCACACAACTAAATGGCGGAGTTGGTTTTACTGCCAGCACCTGAGAACTGTGGTCAACAAGGTACAACACATAGGTATTATTGCTCTCAGCCTTCAGCACAACTTGTCAAAACAGTTAAGCACATGATAAATGTCACACTCCCAACCAAGATTTGGAGTTTTCGTAAACTATCTACCTTTCGTAAGAAAGGAGTTTTTAACTGATTTTCTCTTTAGCTGGGACAACAGACAAGTACTGTACAGGATTCCTTTCAAAGAAGGGGATGCAAGAATGCATTTGCAGTGCCACTAAAATTGCTTTGTGGAGACAGAATGGGTCTGTAAATTATTAATGAACTTTGTTAATATTGGGAAGCTAATGAAAAAGTTACAGAGGATCTTTCATATTTTCCATCAAAATCTAGCCTCTACACTGCTGTGGCAAGGTTGCTGATGTTTGGTAGCAGAAGCAGACACCTTTACAAAATAAAACAATGTCCTTATTTGCCAGATAAAGTGTACAGTGATTTTAAGAGCAGGTCACTACACCATGGTACTTGTAATAACAAGGGCTCCTTCTCTACCAGCTTCCCAATGCTGTCACTGTCATGAATTTCAAGTCCAATATCTCTGAATCTTTTGTAGCAATAAGCAAATACTGTGTGTTGCACCAGGTAGGTAGGAATCTCTCTTTTCTTGTGGCATAAATCTCCCATTTCTAATTCTGAAGGGTTGAGAGACATCAGACCTTAAACTTAATGTTTACCTGCTGGATATTGCAAATGCAGCGAACCCTTATGGAAGAGAACCATATCCCATGACACCTCTCTGAAAAGATGATTAGTGCTACCTTAAAGCAACATTCATCCAACATTGCCAGGTTCTGCAGGTGAGTCAGCAATATCCTATGTTCCATATTATTGAAGGCTGCTTTTTGATCTTACAATACCAGCATGGATGTCTGACCTTGATGGACCCATCAATCAGCAAAATCAAGACTGTCTCTGTACTATACCCAGATCTAAAACCCGACATACAACAGTCCCAGAAATTGGATTTAGATTTTCACCACTTTATCAATAACTTTTCTAAAATATTAGGTGCAAGGCAGAGCACTGGGTCGATATTATATAACTTTTACATTGTATGACATCTCTATGTCTATAGGATGTAGTTATAATGTGCTTTCTGCTTGATACTAGCTACAATTTTGTCATCAGTGTAAACTGCAAAAGAAAATATTACTTGTAGTATCCACTAGTGCTCCTGTAGCTATTTTCATGCAGAATGAGTGGTATTTATTATTCTTTCTGATGAAACAGCTTTTCAGAGAGGAAAAGAATATTGTACACCGAAAGAGCAAAGACTATGCATTGGTAAGAAGCATTCATAAATCCCCTTCCAGTTTGTAAGGATACAGTAATAGTACCCAGACTTTGCCCTCAGGACTAGCTAAGTGAGGTATCTCCCTATCTGCACTTGTCACTTCACAAAGTCTCTAAAGGCTCTCAAGACCCAAAGTGGCTTCAGGTTGCTGACAGGCATTTGCTCACTGCGTCCTTGCACATTTAATAGCCTGATGTGGGTCCTCAGTGCCAAGTTGGAAATTAATCTGTGAGAATCTCAGAGATAGGCAAACATGGGATGTCAGAAGCAATTGCAGTCAAGATTGGCAAAGCAGAACATCATCTGTAAAACTGCTAGCTTTTCTACTCCGGAGTTTGATAGCTGAAATACGATAGGGAAGAAAGTCTACTGGTGAAATATAAAGTGGATGGAGCAAGATGTAGTCATTTTTAGCAAGTGCAGCATTCATCTCTCTCACAGGGAAATAATGTAAGTTGGTTTATTTATGGAGATCTTTTCAGAAAGGACTGTGAGTGAAACAGTCCCAATTTGTATCTTTTCTGGGTTTTTTTTATCCCATTCATCTTTTTCTCTTTCCAGCAAACTTCATTGCTTCTCCCCACACAGCAAATAACTGTTGATTTGCAACAGCAGCTATGATTGAAAAAAGGTTTAAAAATCCAAGAGATTCAAATGGATTCAGTAAGCAGAAAATGTTTTATTTTACGAGTTGTATATTTCTTCAGCTTCAAGATGGGGGTGGGGACTGTTTTTGAAGTAAGTCATTGGTGTCTCTTATTTAAAATTGGTGCAGAAATGTACAAAGTGCAGCCATCTTGACTTCTGGGAAGTCTCACAGGATTCTTTTCATGGTGTTAACAGCCTTTAGCAGAGTGCTGTGAAAATGTTTCCATCCAGTATGAATCTAGCATATTTGGGGCATTTTGCCAGCTTTATTCAGGCTCATATTATTACACATTAGTGAAGAACAGTGTTCTGCAATTGAAAATTGCTTTTTCCATCCCAAGAGCCCTTTCAGCTCAGTGAAAAACTGTGCAAGGCTCAGATATGTTAAGCCCCAAGAACCCAGGTCCAATTTATCTGGAGCATCAAGTGGCATCCTCCCACGAGAGGAATCTGCTTGTGCAGTGCTTTTGATAGCTCCCTCCCATCAAGTACCAATGGTTCATCCTAAAAAAAAACTCTAAAAAGTCTACAGATGCTTAAACTAGAAATGGTCCTGAACCATTTAGAGCTGAGCTTTATAGTTGATGTCCATCTCTGTAAGAATTCTGTATCTGAAACTATTTGAACTTTGGAGCTCAATATCTACCTTCACAGCTAAGACTGTATCTGAGATATAACAGGTTTCTCCTATAGTAAGAATAGGTAATAACGGCAATATCTTAGACACTATGATGTGGTATCCCTTGTTAAATGCTGACTTTTTAATGGCAACCACTATAACTACCTTAAATAAACAGTACACAAAGTCAAAACTATTTTTAGGCATCCATAGGGCACCCTTTATATGAAGTTTATTCTAATATTTCAACATAAACTCTATGTATAATGCAATTACTGCTTTAGTGATACATGCTATAATCCACTCTGATGTAAATCGTGGCCCTGATCCTGGACTTTGTTCCAGCCACCTTGTGTTACTCTCCTACACAAAAGGACCCTAAACCCAGTGGATCCCAGCTCCTCTATGTAGGAAGGTACTTGGGTGTAACAGCCACCCCTTCCTGGTTTCTGGTGGAGGGGCCACGACTGAGGAATAGGAGGCAGGGCTGGTGATCCCCTGTGGCCTGACTGCCATAAGGGCCCCATGATGCCAGCAACTGGGCCAGAACAAAGCAGGGAGTCCAAAGACACCGCTGACAATCCTCACTCCCTAAGAGTCTGTATGGCCAAAGCTGTGCCCAGGCTGGGCCTACCCAAGCTGGCATGAATCCAGCTAGAAAAGGTAACAGTACCAGTAAAGACAGCACAGTGTGGGCTTCAGAGCAGGCTAGCAAGCCAAATACATACCCAGGCCCTGTGCCAGGCTTGTTCTACCCAAACTGAAGCCTGTGCTGCACTGTCTTTCACTGCTATTGTCATCCACACTAGCTGGATTCAAGATGGCTCAAGTAGGCTAGCCCATGCACAGCTTCTGCTCTGTAGACCTATCCGAAGATGCACTGTGTTATGAGATGTGAAACTGGTGCTATATGTCTAATTTCTTGCCATGTATCTTTGCGCTTAATAATATTGGGAGTTAATCCAATAATCCTATGCAAAATCTTTGCAGCAGTATTAGCCCTTGAGAAGACAAAACAGAGCAGGCAGGTAATATGGTGTTAATTTTTCATTGTATAAACAAATAATTTATTATCTGCAATCTTTTTGGGTGAAAAATGCCCTTTTAAAGCTTTTTAAGGGTTTCACTGACATTTAGACTATATGTTAGAGTACGCGTCCATTCTTTAACTGCTGCTTAATATACTTGGTATATAGAACAAATCACACTTACTTCACTGGCCTATGTAGCTAGAATGTTACCATGCAGTAGCTTCCCAGAACTTCAGAGCACGCCACACAGAGGCTGAAGAGATGCGCAGCAGTGACGTAGTTAAAAGGTCCCAGGTATACTAGTAAACAGTATCTTTTGCATTTGAGCTGAGAAAATGTGTTAACAGATATCCTAATAAACTGCTTGCAAACACATAAACACACACCCCTTATACAGGGCCTAAATCTTTTAAATAGGAAAGGGTCACATTTGGGAAAAATTGAAATGAAAAAGCTTTACTTAAAAAATATGTGCCCAATGACATGCTCTGATTGTACTATAATGAGCAACTGTAAGCACTGCAATGTCACCTTTCCCATTCCTTCAGTGTGAATCCAGTTAACCTTCAGATTGATCACCAAAAATAATTAATATTGTGATTATAATTACTGACTTGACTCAAGTCTTCAGCTCGATGGAGAGTCATAAAACTTTTATTTCCAAATTAAATAAAATTCACCATTTCTATAAATGCACATTGACTCACACATTACAATTGACTAGACGGTGTTTGGAAGTGGGATGGCGAGAAATACACAAGGAAGGAAGAAAGAAATGTTTAGAACATCACATTGCAGATGCCAGCATTTCTTGTTACTACTGTGCTTCCTGCCTCTCTTTGCGTCTGTTATACAAGTTAAAAGTTTGTGTCTGCCTATCCTTCTCTGCACCTGTTACAGCTTATGTCATATGCAGAGGAAACTGACGAGCTCAGCAGTCAGCATGCCGATAGGGGAGCAACATGCAACAAATAAACCATTACGCTATTCTTTATACTGCTTTACTGGCAGAAGACAATATAAAAGCAGAGCTAAACCAGCCAAACTGGGGCAGTTGACAGGTATATGGAATGAAAATATGATAGCAATTAGAAGCCTTGACTAAAAAAAGCAAACACACACACAAACCACCACTGCTATTTCTTTACCTAACTTAACAACTCAGAAATACTCAAATAACTGCTAACGGTCAGATCACGCCACCTATAGCTGCCTAAAAAGGAGACAACCCCTCTCCCATTTGAAGATTTCCTGAGATCTGAACTGGCAGGGTTTGTCCATCCCCATCACACTATCCCCATTTTCCTCAGGCCCTGCAGAGGCCTTTGAGTGTAGTATTGCATCTGCGCTGGAGCAGGAAGTGCAACATGAGTGGTCTGAGGCAGGATTATAGTGTTGGAGCAGGGCTGGAGGGATACACACTGTCCTTCTTCTACACTACAGAAATTAGGTGACAAAAGATAACATCTTTACCTTGAATTAAGTGTCCATGGAGCAGCTGTGGCCAGGTAGAATGTTTCCAGTGTCTCCCTGTGCTAGCAGGGAGAACATGGGCCTGAGCTAATGCAAAGACACGTGGTCTCCATGCTGGTGCCTTGGTTTTTCACAGATACCAGGGTAATTGCCACATTTGAGGCTATACCCTATGGCCTTTCCCCCTGCAAGGCAAACCCCAGCTGCTGGGAGGAAGGTATCAGGGATCTATAATGGATACTTCTTGCAGAGATTTCCTCCACCACTACCCCATCCCACAGGCTTTTCCAAGGGAGAGGATGATATGGGCCTAATTTTGCAGAAAACTGTACTACTAGAATTTTGCTCAAGTAGGTAGTGGTGGTATTTTGGGGGCTGGAAGAGGACCCCACAGCCAGGTTGGTATTCTATTAGGGTTACCATATTTCCACAAGCAAAAAAGAGGACACTGGGGGGGAGGAGCCCCACTCTAGCCCCGCCCCTGCCCCGCCCCATCCACTCCCTCCCACTTCCCACCCCTGATTGCCCCCCTCAGAACTCCCAACCCCCCCCGTTCCTTGTCCCCTGACTGCCCTCTCCTGGGACCCCTGCCACTAACTGCCCCCTAGGACTCCACCCCCTATCTAAGCCTCCCTGCTTCTTGTCCCCTGACTGCCCCCTCCTGAGAACCCCCCCACCCTCACTGCCCCCCTATGACCCTACTTGTCCCCTGACTGCCCCAACCCTTATCCATACCCCCACCCCATATTCACACCCCCAGACAGACCCCCGGGGACTCCCATGCTCTATCCAACTGCTCCCCGCCCCCTGACAGGACCTCCAGAAATCCCGACCCATCCAACCCCCTCTGCTACCTGCCTGCCTCGACCCCTCTCCACACCCCTGCCCCCCTGACAGCCCCCCCCAGAACCCCAGACCTATCTAACCCCCCCTGCTCCCTGTCCCTGACTGTCCCAACCCCTCTCCACACCCCTGCCACCATGACAGCCCCCCAGAACCCCAGACCCATCTAACCCCCCCTGCTCCCTGTCCCTGACTGTCCCAACCCCTCTCCACACCCCTGCCCCCATGACAGCACCCCCAGAACTCCAGACCCATCTAACCCCCCCACTCCCTGTCCCTGACTGTCCCTACCCCCCGCACCCTCTCCAAACTCCTGACCCATCCAACCCCCTGTCCCTGTCCCCTGACCAGGGTCGGCTTTAAAGAGCCCAGGAATCGGGCTGCACTCTGGCCAGGATTCAGGGCTTGGGGCCGGACTGGAGGTGTTCGGCCGGGGCTAGGCCGGTGCGCTTGGCCGGGGCTGGGGCCTGAGCCGGGCCGGAGCCGGGGGTGCTTGGCCGGTGCTGGGCTGGCGCTGCTGGGGCCCGAGCGGGGCCGGGCTGGGGGTGCTCGGCCGGTGCCGGGCTGGCGCGCTCAGCCAGAACCAGGGCCGCCGCCCTGGGGCCCAAGCCGGGCCGGGGCCTCTGGGGCCACTGGGCACCACTCGGCCCGGGCCGGAGGGAGCCGCGCAGCCGGAGCCGCGCTTCCCTGGAGCTCTCCTCCTCACACCCCCTTGCCCCAGCTTACCTGCTGCTGCCTCCCGCTTGCCCCTGCTTCTTTTCAGACTTCCCGCGAAGATCTGATTCGCGGGAAGCAGGGCAGGGGGAGGAGCAGGTGGGCGGAGTGTTCAGGGGAGTGGAGGAGGGGGAAGACAGCTGCAGGGCTGGACTGCGTGGTAAGGCTGCAGGGGATGGGGGGAGCCGGGAAGGGGCTTTGGGTGCCCAGCGGCGCTTGGCCGCCGCTTTTCTGTCTATAAATAGCCAACCGGGGGGAAATCCTGGACATTTTTAGATTTTTAAAAATCCCCCCCGGACGGCTATTTATAGACCGAAAAGCCGGACATGTCCGGGGAAATCCGGACATATGGTAGCCCTATATTCTATACTTCGTTAGGTTTAGTCTTTCTTGCCTCCAGCTATAGCAATTTGTGATATTGCCACAAATAGTTACAGTATCAAAAAACATTGAACAAATATGGAAAAACTATGAAAACCTTTTCTGATAAAGGAAAGGTAACAAGCACAGTTGCAACAGCTGCATGTACAGCTGTGTTTCCAAGGCAACACCTCACAATTTATATGGCTACCGGAAAGAGGGGGATTCTGTCTTAAATGGAGTATAGAAAAATGGACTAAAGCGGGAACTACAGGAACACTGAAATCATGAAGCCCATGCTGATTTCAACTGTTGTAGTCTGCGAAAGAGTGGGTTGTGTTTTAGCGAAGCCCTGGCCTTTAGATCTGTCACACAGGTTTTTCTTTGTCTCTTAGGTTCCAGATTGCCCATTCACTGGAGCCACAGGGAAATACTATTAGCAAAAATGGATAGTGCATTTACTGCCACTTCGTTTAGTTTCAGAGTAATGGCACAATCCTTCCTATGTTATTTGCTTGCTTAAGCAAGTAACTAACCAATTAACAAGCCAGTACATTGTGATAAACAAATACTTCATAAACATTTCATAGAGAGAAAAAGCCCATTACTTTCCTTTTAATACTACTGTTGTGCTTAAGTGAACAGGAAGTATTAAAGCTTTAGATTTAAAAAGGAAAATCAAGCAAAGGTCTGTCTTGTATGGACTAGATTATAAGTGAACTAAATTATTAAAAAACAATTTGCATAGATTGCAAACCATAACCTTCTTCAGTTTTTGGAATACTATGATTACTTTAGTACTCACACTATTTGAATCCACTGCAATAAATTAGGACAACAGTCTCACTACGCATGCATCAGCGCTATAAGAATCTTATCTATCCTATCATTTCTGTAGATTTGAAGAGACTTATAGACAACATGTAGTGGGGCATGATTTGAAGTGCCATGAGCAAGTTAAAAAATATTTCTGTTTCTGTTTTTTTTTTTTTTTTTTTACAAAACCAAAGTATCATTGCAGAAGCTTTCCATCATATTGTTTGGCTGCAGTGGGTCACACATTTTGCACTGATATATTAATGATACACTTGATACACAATGACTACTCTTAACTATATATAGTTAACTGACCTTGTGTATTTAGCATGTGTTAATGAAAAGAAATAACAGTACTTGATAACATGATCAGATTCCAATAGATTTCAGTGCCTTGCTTTTCTCCCAGTACTGCAATAACATTCATATGGATACTTGCATTCATATAGCTGTGCTAAATAATACATTAGTGATTATACCCATAATAAAATGATTGCCAGTCATTAATACTGATAAGTACTTGAGTATAACATTTCTACTGGCTGATATGTTTGGGTTTACTGTCCACTGCAGTCATAAAATATAATTTTCTTTATATTTGTGTCATAGTTTGTGTGTGTGTGTGTATGTAATACTGTATGCACATACACAATGGGATAGAATTACGCTTGTACAGACCAGCTTAGTTTTAACATTTGCTTATTTTTGAGTGCTTCATTTTGCAACCTAAACATTTTTTTATATGTAACATTTATATGCGTGTGTGCACACAGATATATTGGCTGAGTTCCATTGGACTCAGTTATCTCTTTACTGGGAGCATTCAAACCACTCTGTACTATCTGCCTTTTTCACTTGATTGACCTAATACATTCCAACATTAGCAATATTTTGTGTCGCTGATAGCATAGTTTTCCAGCAATACAACACAATAGACCTTCCTCATTTAACCATGCACACTCTGTACACCAGTATTTGCATGTTTACTATACAAATACATCCCATACAATCTCTATATATAGTCAATGGAAGAGACACAGTGCTAATTCAGAAACAGTGCTGTTTCTCCATGAGATGTGACGCAGCATAACACAAATTTGTATGTGATTCTGAAAGGTATTTTTATGTGAAGGAACAGCTCTGCTTCCCTGGTAGAAAACCCTCAGCCTTACTCAAGCTCTTACTCTTTTCCTGACTGTTCAACCAGTAGACTGTGATCTGTACTCAATCGATATTTAATGACTGTTTTATGTTAAGGAAAAGATAGTAATGATTTTATATAAAATTTTATGAAACCACCTTTCTTTTGCACTTTACTGGAGGGGAAAAAAATGTTGTTCCTAGCTAATAAAACCTTTGGATAGTACATATATTAACAGACAGCTGAGTTTCCAGGATGATGAGTTTCAGTTGAGATGTCAGGTTAAAGTGACATCTTAAACAGAATGAGAGAGAGAGAATGAATCTCAAGGGATTTGGACACAGTCAGCAAGTTCCAGTTATGGAATTAGGGGCCTGTAATTCAAACCTGTCTGGCCTTTATTTGTTTCTGTATATGAATCTAACAAGGTTTTCAGTCAGCTCTTGTCAAAAATTTCTTTGCCATTCCCCCCTTCGGTGCTTTAGCTGTGGAACCACATCAGTATCAATAACTGAGCAGCAGTAAGAGTTTGATGGATGTAAACTCCTCCCTAATAGGAAGAGTTTGTAATTCACAGATGAAATATCAAATCCATGAACATTTTAGGGATGGGTAACATGAATTATGAGAGGGTAGTGCATTGTTTACATGCTTCAAAGTGCAATCTATGCATATATCCTACTTTTCTTTATACGAAAGTGTATGTATGAGAGTGTAGATGGATATGAAATCAGTGCTGGGAACTGGGTGCAAAGCACCTCTGAAAAAAACAGACCCATATATAGATACCTACACTATATATATATTATATATATTTATTAGTGGGTGTATAGGTAATATACTTAGTGTAGGAATCTCTATATTTTGAATATACACATAGAATGGGAGAGTATATAAGAATATATTATGTATAAGTAGCCTCTTGCTTCTGTGATGTTAAGATCTCATTAAACCCAATTCTAAGACCAGAGGATTAGACAGACATCACTGTGGTAAAACATGATAAAACAAACATTTGCTTTGACCACCCAAAGAGCTTTGCACTATAAAAATCTCACAGCAAGGATGGGCTCTTACCAAAATTCCTTTTCTATCCTAAAGGAGCCCATAATACATACAAATAAAAAAAAAGTATTTCCTACTACTTTGTTTGAAATAAAAGAGTCTGCCTTCTCCCCTTCCCAGCTGCTTTTCTCCTTTAGGCAAATAGGAGCAACAGAGCAGTGTAAAGTGGAAGTGTCGTGAAAAATAAGGTAGTAATATATACTACAAGTGAAGGTGAGAAAGAAGTAAGAAAAGGGTACATCTAAGACTTGCATAAATTGAAAGAAAAATGTATTACTGAATTACATGGTCAGCCTGGCACATTACAAGGGAATTTCTTACTAGTACTACAACAGTTACATTATCTTATCTTAGATAATCCTTTATCGTACCTTTCCCATCCCAATCCAAGTCATAGCATGCCAAATAAAATGTCTGTAATCAATTATCACCCAATAGTTACTGAGCTTCGCTGTATATTACAGAGGTGCCAGTCACGGTTCCATAGGTTAGGGCTGAGTTCCATTTTGCACAGGAATTCAATCTCTGATATGTATGAAAAATATAGTCTCTCTTCTCCAAAGTTATTGCACTTAATTTTGAGTAAGAATTAATTTGCAGAGAATTTACAAGTAAATGTGTTAATTCGTTATGAGCTAAAATTAATTAAGAACTGGGCTCTGTAATAAATTTAGCATCTGTGTAAGTCTTTTAGTTGTCCCAAACGATCTTAATGATAGAATAACACAGACTCTTCAAAATTTCCATATAGTTAAATTAAATTGAAATGCTGTGCACAAGTTATTGTTTGAAGAAATCAGGTGGTAACTAAGTTGAGTTTTAACGCCTGTTGTGATTACATAGACTACAGGTAGATTCAGGTCAACAACGTCCAGATATCCATCAGAATTATCTCAACCAAATATCACACTTCTTTAACAGCTAATTTGCAGGCAACAATTCCACTGATTTTTATGACTCAGTAATATTTAGGAGATTGTACACATGAGTAAAGAGTTCTTGCTGGCAAACTGAGGAATATTTTTAAACTAATTTTTAACTTTTCTCATTGCATAATATTCTAAAATGTCTTTTTCTTTCATGTCCTAATAAACTTGGATCAAAGTGTGTTTAAGAAAGGCAACTTCCAGACACCACTTGAATCACACAAGAACACAATTATTAATCCACATACATTTTAGAAGCAGGTGGAGTTGGCACTATTTACAGTATTAATATATACATCTCATGGTGTGTACAGTTTAAGGGCTATATTCTGATACTTTTACATATAGTGATTCCAATGGGGCTACTCACAGTGTAAAGAACTATTCCATGTAAGTATCTCATAATCTAATTGTAATGTGAGAAGTCACAGTAAAGACAACTTCGTAGTACGGAACTGGTTTATTTGAGGCACCTGCTCTACATATAGTACTGTACGTCTATTTTCCTATCAGTGCTAAATTTGGTTTGCATTCTAAAATAGTCAGTTACCCTGAATAGTCCCATTGATTTTAGTGACATCAAGCAAACACACATTAGTGTTTACAGCATCAGGGCCTTAAGGAGGAATAGGCTTTATTCAGAGATCTTATATCTCTAGTTTCTTTGTAGCTTTCTAAAATATATTGATTTATGTCCTAACAACACAATGCATCATCCTTGGCATTAATAACAAAGGAAAAACAAAACAAAACAAAAATAACTTTGCCATTTTCAATTATGAGTTCTAGAACTGTTTTCACATTTCCAATAAATCCTATCTGCCTTCCCACACATAATTAGGTATTATTTTCTACTTATAATTATTGTAACCTCCTGCTCTGTCACTGACAAAATGTCATCCACAAAGAATAATCCTGGGTATTACTGATGGATTTGTAATTATAAGATAAGGGGTGGATGGGTGGGTGTGTTCATTCCATCATTATTATTTTTTTCTAGACTTGCTAAACTTGCCCTTCTCCCCTTTTCCTTTAAGAGTTCTTGTCCACCTAATTACAAAGTGATTAGTTGATGTAGTTTAAGGACCAAAATAAACACTTTAATAACACATTTCTAGAGCCGTATTTGTCATATCTATAAACAATGAAGAAAATATAGTGGTAACTTTTTTTTTTTTCGCTGCCAACATACTAACTTACTATTTTGTGTAAGTACAGGAAGTCTTCCATACAAATCCTCTGGAGATCTCTGAGAGATGCTCAAGATACGAACAAACTTTATGTAATTGTGTGACGAACACCTCTCCTCTACAATATTAATTTTAGTACAGCAGGTGAATTGACAATCTA
The DNA here is from genome assembly GCF_027887155.1 of Malaclemys terrapin pileata. Taxonomy (NCBI): domain Eukaryota; kingdom Metazoa; phylum Chordata; order Testudines; family Emydidae; genus Malaclemys; species Malaclemys terrapin. The sequence continues at coordinate 33,900,878 of NC_071513.1, read as the reverse complement.
TGAAATCACCTTATAATGTGGGTTTGCCAATTTGGTTACTGTTGTCCTGAAATAGACTTTATTTGTTGTTAATGATCTGGCTGTTGCAAGCAGCACAGTGCTGTCAATATGAATCTTCTGCTGACATTTAAGAGCCAATAACTTTTTTATTTGTTTGTTTTCTAAAGTATTTTTCATTTTAAGTCTCAGGGAGAGTAAGACATGGTTTCTGATGCACTGTGAGCTCTTTGACTTCAGGATTCATGTACTAGGGTTATTTTCAAAAGTGCATGCAACAGAGGCACTCCAAGAAATGCATGTGTGCATCCATTATCCCTGAAAGCCTCCCTCATGTGTTATGCTAGACAATCTTTTTGTTGATACTAGGAATAACAAATTTAGTTAAAATTAGAAAAAGAGCCAGGCCAGTCCCCTAAACTGAAACCAAAAACTTTCCACATGTAAAAAGACTAATTCTTTTTAATATTTCATTTTTTTTCTATACATTTAGATATTTATATCTAGTAATTATGGTTATTTCAAGATTCTATATACTGGAGAAAAATAAGCATCCTAAATAACTTAATCTGTGAACTTTTCACAGTTGTCGTATATTCTTTTAATATATGTAAACCATGGGCAAAACCTAGGAAGTCAAAAAAAGAGAGAGAATTCATTCAAACGCCTCCTTTAAAGATTTGTAATTGTCATTTCACCACCTTTACATCCGCATCTTGCAGCTACCATAATGTGAATGCTTGTGGGAGTTAGCATGGGCTGTTGTTCTAATGGAGATCACTACACTTAACATCACTTCTATGTACACTTGGGCTTTTGCACTTAAAAAGCTCTCCTCGTTAAAATTTGGCTTACACTTACTTGTCTTCATTTTACAGGATTTTTATGCAGCCAAATGGGTATATTGACTGTCTAGTATTTAACAACAACAACAAACTCTAACATACGGGTTAGCATACTGGCCTCTGGGCAGGATTTGACTGACATGCATGCCTGATTATATGGAATTGAAATATGTATGAGCAGCAGAGTTGCCATTCTTTTGTCCATAACCATCTTTTGTCCATTCTATAAAAGACTATACTTTGTGCTGCATCAATAGATACAAGTACCTACTCAGTTACTTGTTGCAATCGTGTTACACATTATGTCCACAAGAAAATGGTGCACAGTTTTTATAAAGGGTGGGTGGATATTTGGTGCAGAATTGCTATACATAGGAAGGTAATGGGGTTTTGTTGTTTTGTTTCGTTATAGATTTAATCTTACAGTGTGAGGATGAGGGCTCTGAACTGGCAGCACTGAGCCACTCTAGTTACACAATCAGGCACTGCAAATTATTGGGCTGGCCAGAATACTGTACTCAGCAGAGGCAGCTAGGCACTGAACAGCTGTAAGTTATACTGGGGAGAATTCACCTCTGTTTCACCTGTGTAAATCCAGGGTAATATCACTGAAATCAATGAAGTCACCTCAGATTTACACAGGTTTAAAAGCAGACTCTGGTTCAGTGATTTCATAGAATCGTTGGACATATTTCTGCGTCAATGGCTGGGCATTATATCTACCCTTGCTACTAATTTCTTTTAAATGCGACTCTTAAGCCACTAATTCTGGCTGGTTTAGCAGTGAGTGAAAACTTACAAATGACTGTTATGTACCTAGTGTGCATTCACTGGATTGCATGTAAGCACTACTATGCCCTATCACCACCTCCTGGCATCCTGACATTTCTTGCTATTTGTCAGGGCTCAGTATAGTGTGAATGTAGAAGTTTGCTGAGCATGGAGCACATTTCTCTATACTATGTGACAGTTTTTGCACAGATACTGAGCTCTACAGCTTGTTTCTCCTTTACTTCTATCATCAGGTCTATAGAAATAAGAATTTAACATCTTTGTAGACATAGCTGGAGTCCTAGTTCAAGGTCATTGTGGCTTTGTTTCTTGTGTGAAACAGAATAACCCTTAAAGTCTAACATTCCACAAATAAGGCTTTAGACTGACTAATTGGAGCTGCAATCTGTTCTATATCTTGTTTTCTGTCTATAAGCACTGTATGCATTTATCTTGTGCAACAGTTCTGTGATTCAGGAGAGTCACAGAACTGTTGCAACATACTCAGGCCAGTGCATGTAGTTTTGATGGTTAGTAACCTGCACAGGCATACTGACCGAAGTTAATATAAACATATTCTGGATTTAAGGCAGGAAGCAACACACTCTGGATCTGTACTTGTTCCAGGGAAAACTGTTATTTACCATATTCTAAAGAAGTGATTACTGGATTCAAAGACTATTACTAGTTCTTTGATATTAGAATCTTGAAGATGTGATGTAGTAGAACGTAACACCACTATTCTCTCAGTGATATGGGAATCTATACACAGGATATGATAAAATTCAAATATATAGTAAATGGAATGTGTTATTTTCCATTTTGTCCACTGTGTCATTTTGATGTGTGATTGTTAAAGATGGGATTGAGCCATGAACTTCAAATCTAGATCAGGATCCAGTTTCAAATTTTCCCCAAATCCAGAGGGAAAGGCTATCATGATCTGGTTCAACCCACCTCTAATCTTTAGGCCATGCTGTAACTGCATCAAAGTCTAACAGATCTTCTTGTATGCAGACATCTGAGCTCCATATCCAGGTTCCATAACCAGGAGGCAACTCTATATCCAGGAAGGCTAGGCATTGTAAACCACCCTCCAGATGTCACGTGGGCACTCTTCCAGCACATGAGTTATTGTCTGCAACACTAGCCCACAATCACAGTATGGAGAGAAAACCAGGCCAATTCAGTGCACAGTTGCAATAACTGTGGATGAATCAGAGTAACCTGTTCAGCCTAGTCCAGGATCTATGATCAAGTGGGCCAGGAGGCAGGTGCAGTGATGGACACCTGAATTTACTTACTATGTTAGATACTGGTTCCCACTAATTTTTCCACACTGTAAGAAAGTACTTTTCAGCCCCCTAGAAGTGCTGATCATAGTAAATGGCTAATGGCCCTCTTTTCCAGGAGTGCATGAACTGGGAGGGGGGGGGGTGGCGAGAGCTGGGGTGTCACACCTGAGCCTGCAGGAATGGAATTCCTCCTCTGAATACAAGCAGACCTTTGAGTTGGCACTGCATGTTGTTTCCTGTCTGAAGACAGGCTAATTTTCAGTCTCAGAGATGAATGTGGCCCACTGGACTGATTCTGATCCTATCGACATTAAAGGCAAAAATTCCAATTTATTTCGGTGGGAGCAAAATTGGGTCCATTGTATTCAGAAGAAATGTGTAATAAAGAACAGATAAGAGGGCTGTAAAAGAACACATTCCTGTTGTGAAAAGAAGAAAGTTTTTGTCTTCTCCTTTGCAGCTATTGTTAACACTTCAATACTACGGGGAACACATCAATTAGTGCTTAGCAAATCAAAGCAACACATGTATAGCAATGCTTTGTCTTTGATAATAAGGTTGGCTGGTCCTTACTTTTTTAAAAATTGAAAATACTGAGCTATAGATTTATCATATATTATTTTCAACCAGTTCTACCCGGACAATGTAAAGGTTGCTAAGAGTTACAATCAATAAGTAAAAAAAAAATAAAAGACTTTATTTACAGTACCTGTCAGTGGTTTTAATGCAGTCATTGTAGTGTAATACATAACTTTACTGCAGCTTTTTTTAGTCTACAGGTTATTTTTTCCTCTCTCTTCCAATGCTAGCATAAAAGAATTACACCAGCGAAAGAAATGCAGTTTTGCCAAACCCATTTCCCATTCCTAAATAAGAAGTAGCTGTCCCTGTAGAGCTGACATGCATAAAGGATACAAAACAAGAACTTGTGTCAAGGAAATCATGGGGATTGAGGCGGGAAGGAAGAATGATACACAAACAATAAGCAGACACAAATCAATGTTGAGTGCTGTATGTATGAAACAAAATGTGAATTCCTATTGAAAATTTTATTTTGTATTTCTAAAATCAAACTGGAAGAGAAAAAGTAAAAAAAAAAACTAAAACAGAAATGTGTTTAGTTACTGTTCAGCTGCATGAAATATATGGGAGAACATGTTTAGCTGCATTTAATTGCTAGTGCCTCATCAATAGGAATAAACCCATAGATTAGTGGTGGGCAAACTGCAGCCCGCGGGCCACATACAGCCCATCAGAGTAATCCTCTGCTGGGCTGCCAGACAGTTTGTTTATATTTGCACGGCCACCCACAGCTCCCAGGGGCCGTGGTTCACCGTTCCCAGCCAATGGGAGCTGCAGGAAGCGGCAGCCATCATAAAAAAATTAATTGCGATTAATCACACTGTTAAACAATAGAATACCAATTGAAATTTATTAAATATTTTTGGATGTTTTTTCTACATTTTCAAATATATCAATTTCAATTACAACACTGCTCACTTTATATTATTTTTTATTACAAGTATTTGCATTGTAAAAATGATAATCAAAAGAAATAGTATTTTTCAATTCACCTCATACAAGTACTGCAGTGCAATCTCTTTGTCAGGAAAGTGCAACTTACAAATGTAGTTCTTTTTGGCACATTTTTCTCCGGCAAGCAAGAAACGAAATATTGATCATGTATACATAGCCTAAATTAATGAACTTGATAAATCTGCCCAAAACAGATAATGAAAGTTTCAGAAGAAGGCATGTGGAAAATGGGGGAAGGGGGTAGAAAGAGGAAGTACAGTAAAAAGCAGAGAGATTCTGTAATTTGGAAAAGAAATTACAAAAATGAACATGAATTCAATCTTCATCCTCGTAGAGAGATGATGATAACCTGGGGTACCAAAGTGTTAGAAGAAACATATTGTTCATGTCATATAATGGCACATTTCTGATTTCTGCAATTTCTGATTGATGCAATTACCTCCTCACTAATTTTTTATTTGCATCTAGATCTGTAACACTAGTGACCATTTTCCCTCTCCTTACTAATTCATGCTACAGAAAATATATACATAGCTTCCTTTGCTTTTGCATGGTGTGTTTGTTAATGCACAACTTCCCCACTCACATTTAAAATGTTTTTTTTTTTATCTATCACAACTAAAACAGTTTCTGTTTCTGAGATGAATAAGAGGAAAAAGGTCCACAGGGATGCTTTTTAGAGCCTTTCATTTTATTTGGTTTTATGGGAGGAAACCCAGCCTGGGATTTACCTGCACATTCCATAAGTGAAAAATGTAATTTTAACAAGTTTGAATTAGTGTTATACAGGTAAAGAAATACATTATTCCATTTAATTCACTTAGTAGAATTCTGCAGATAACACTTTTCACTTATGGCATTCACAGGTTACAGGGCTCCCTGACAACTAAAATAAATACATACCTGGACTGTAACAATGCTCTTCAATGGCATCTAGTGAACTTCATGAACTGACAGTAGGTGTGAATCTTTTTTATTAGTTGAAGAAAATCGGCTGTGTTGTTCCATTCTCCATTCATTTTTAACACTTTATTTTTGCACTCCCATTGAATGTCAAATTGTTCCATGCTTTAGTATAGAACACTTGATCACCTGTACCCATTTCTGGACCAACTTATGAACAATGAGCAATTTACATAGCAATTTAATTCAGCCCTCTTTCTGCTATAATAAGGTGTGTATGTTAAACAGGGACTATATGAATAGACATGAAGCCAGCAGACAGGAGTCTTCACATTTTGTATTATCTTACTTTTGCTATTTGCACAGTATATTTTCCCATCCATTTTGATGTGTTCGGTACTGATGATCATATTACAACTGTGCATCCATATTACTTGGCCACCAAATGATTGGTAGGTAGGTCGGTAGATAGAGCATTACCTGGCCATCAAATTATTAGATAGATAGAATGACAGACAGATCTTCTCATTATAGATGCACACAAGAAGGCCAACTTCAGCATAAGAACAGACAATATGATGATTACTAAGAAACTCTTGAAGTGCAGACAGAGTAGTACCTTCAGAGACAAGGGAGGAGCCTCTTAAATCACTGAAAGGGAAAATCAACAAGGGAATCTCTCTCAAAGTATTATACGGCTTTCTGGATTTCAGTGCTCGCTCATGCAGAATAAACCACATGTGTGAGGTGAGGCACAACAGTGGTGGAGTGTATGAATATAACAGTCTGGCTTTCAGCTCATTGCTGACACAATGCTGGACTTGTTGAGTTCACGTCCACATAGGAAATAGTCACTGTATCAGAGATGACAGTGTCTATCTCCAAGTTTCAACGCAATGTTCTCCATGGCGCTATAGCAACATAAGATAGACAGTTTTCTGGCATGTGTGCATCTGAAATTCATACCGTTTAAAAAAAACAAGAGGACAAAGTAAGTGATGCGAGGTCTGGACAGTTTAGCATATGAAATATTAACACACCATCCCTGCAAGTTTGCCAGTTGCAAATGTTGAATAAGAAAGGAACAGGATCACTGTTTCATATGCAGTACTATAGTAAGAGTGCTGTTGTGTTTATTAACACATAAGATTAGAGACTTGACAGAATGAAGTTAATGGCAGGAGTTTTGCTATTGACTTCAATGGGATTTAGAATTTCACCCATGAAATTTGCTTGGTGTCAAGCTTTATTTCATATGTGAAACTTAGTCCAGGTTCGTCAACAGATATGCAAAACTGTTCAAGTAAACTCGGGCCATTTTGTGGTTCAACAGTGAAAACGTGTGAAATTCGCATTTCACATGGTTTAGATATAAAACCAGGGGAAAATTGGTAGCAGTGAATAAGCTTATACTAGACTATAATGAGTATGGACCAGAGTCTGATACCAGTTATACCAATGTTAAACTACATATGCAAATGTGTAGGCAATATCCATTTGCGCATGCTATTGGGCCATATGCATGCACGCAGTTGGGGGGTGAGGGGAGAGAGGGAGGTTAAGAGGGCAGCAGACTGCTCCTGTATAATTAAGGCCCACCAAAAACATGGCGCTTTGGATTAAACGAGCAAGAAAACTTCACCGCCAAATTTTATATACGCTCCCATTTTCTGTGCCCAAAACTTGTGTTTATGTAGGTAAATCAGGCATCTGCCTGTCGAATGAGCTTTACCTAGCTCTTACACTTTAGCAGTATTTAATAAGGAACATATAACTTCCTCTTTGAATCTTTACTATTATGGTAATTTTTCACAGATTGCAGCAAAAAACCTCAACAATTCTCAGAATTCATTCTGTTTTAGAGGACGTCTTTCTGTTGCCTAGAGAATGCTACATTTGTTATGTATTTGACCAAACTACTATTTGATCATAGTGTCGTCAAGCACATGAGCATTTGAACTGATCTCCCAAAAGCAATAATGGTTTATTGATACAAATTGAAATAAAGTTTGGGTTTTATGGCTTAACCAGCTTGGGGAAGTAATTTGTACATTTTTCTGTATTTAAGAGTTTGCAGTGCTGGAATAATCCCTGCATCACTTGATTCTGATATCAGGGGATATTTGTGTGGGTCAAACTCAGCAATAAATGGACACAAGTACACAGGCCTAACATTACATTTCTGTTTTATGAGAGCTGAGCTCAGTGAATTGATTGTGTTATTGATTATGGCTAAAGTCCACAAATCATTTAGTCTAAAACTTACCATTAAGCATCTAATCAGTCCTCTGAAAACATCAAGATTAAGCCCAGGCTTGCTTATGGGCTTGGAGACTGTATCATAGTTCCCAATAGCAATATGCAAGTGTTCAATAAAAGGTTTGAGAAAATGTTAGAATCTTTAGGAAGGAATGAAAAATTACCACCATCCAGTGAGTCTGCGCTTTAGCTGATTTTACAGTTAATACATTTTTATAGGTTCTTAGGTACCACAACAGTGAGGATAGCACATATAGTGTAGATTATATAGGCAGAGTTGTGAGAGATAATATTTCTCTGGCTAGGTTTTCTGTTGCTATAAACTCTAGAACTGGTTGGGAAAATTTTGTAAAAATGCATTTCCAAAGAAAAATGGGAACCATTTTGCAACAAAAAATCTTTCTGATTTTTTTGAAAAGCTCCAGTGGACTCTCAGTCCTCTGGGGTTTAGTAGGCCTCCCACTAGGCATCACAAAGCTTTCTCCATGCACTTGTATGCAATCTCCTTGGCTTCCCTGTGCCTTCTCTGCTATACCATGCACTTCTGGTTCACTTCTTCATATCTTATTAGGACGTTCCCTTGGCTTCTGAGAATTTTTCTAAGAATTCACAAGCTTAGCCACAGAATATTCCTATGTAGGCCCTGGTTGTGCTCTTCTAGGCCACCCTAATTTATCAGTGAGCTGGACTGCAATCTTTCAGTTTCTGATATGGCTCTATACCTTTTGTCAAAAATCACCATTTCCAATCACCAATTCCCCACTACAACTGCTTCCATATCCTATAGCCATTGTAGAAACTGGGGCTACTGCCTTTAGTTTCTTTGCTTCCTCCCTTCCCACAACCTCATCTAGTGACAGAAAATTATTAAATAGAAACAGGCAATATAAAGCAATCTTTCAATACTTCACCATTATCTAAACCTTTTCATCAATTAAAGATGTCAAAATAAAAATTATTTTGATAGATGTAGAAAGGTAATATTTCATAACAACTCTATAATAAGGAAATTAACTAACATCACAGCTAGTCTGAAATTTGGTTACATTGTCAGACCTTACAGTCTGCTACTAATTACTATATCTACTATGTACTGTCCTCCTCATTCACTTTGCTAACATGCACACAGACACCCCTGTCACACTGCTTATTTATTTTTATGGACAATCTGCCTGACATGATTTCCTTTCTCACCCAGTCCTCTCTGATAGTAACTCATTTGTGGAACTAAAATTGTTGCCTGGTGCACTGCGATCTGGAAACTTGCTACTAATTACTGGGGTAGTAATTGCTAACCCAACTAGTGGCAATGGGAAATCAAACTTCTGTCTCTGGAGGGCCCCAGGGACTGTCAGTGAAGTATCTTTTTATCAGTTGGCTTCTTTTTCTCTTTCTGAGAATGCAGTCCTACGTTTTGTTTTGCATTGTTTTTCTCCCTTCCTGAAAGCACGTAAGCTACAATAACCAGAATACCAAGAAACCTTGCACAACAGATTCTATACACGCTCAAAGAAAAAGCACACTTTAATTAGATTATTTCACTACATTTTTTTGTAATGACTATTGAAGGCACAGAAGAGGAATGCTACAACTATAATTATAGTATTTGACATACTAACAACTTAAGTACTAGATTCCTCCAAATTTACCAAGCCTTTCCCCTTCCCAGACTTCCTATTGATGCAATATTTAAAATGCCCCACACAGATTCATGCATGTGCAGCAGACAGCTGATTGGCACAAGGTGGTTTGTTTTCCTGAATGATGCCAGGATGATCTTCACTCACAGTCTTTTATCGATCCTTGAAACAAATATCATCCTGTACTGGTTTCATTAAGCAGGCTCTCTCTTGTTAATTACCGTTCGCTCAAACCTTTTGGTGTTTCATTAAGGTGAACAAATTGGAGGAATTAAACAAACAATCTATGTCGGCCGGCTGCTGTGGCTCTCTCGCTCCTAGTCTTTAATTCCCCAGAATGCCAATAATGAAAAGTTTTTTCCTCTTCTTTTTTCCACAGTTTCTGACATTGAATCACAACAAAGTGGTGAAATGCACCGTTAGAATTGACTAACTCAAGTTGGAAAATAGTTTGAAAGGCTAGGATTTTCAACTTGCAGATCCTTTTCAACTTGAGGGATGGTGTTATAACTTGCTGAAGGTATACGTTTCATCATCCTCTGTGCACAGGATTAAAAAGGGTCAGTTTCCTAGCCAAGATACTCTAAATGGGGAAGATTTTCCAAAAAGTAAGAGTCATATTTTAAATATCTTTCTGAAACACACAGGAAAATGCTCCATCCTAAGAGGAGGTACTTCCAACATTCCTTTAAAATTAATGTAAAAAACAGGGAGTCTCCCTCAAGAAGAAAGAAATTTGGCAGGTCTGTGAAATTTCTAATAGGCACTCCAGACTCAGGCTATTTGAAGAGAAGGCAGGGCTCTCCTTAATATGTGAACAATTACTTGGCATAGTCAGTATGTTGTCAGGTGTGATGAGGCAGCTGCCCCTCACTGGCAGAAAGGGGTTAAAAGCAGCGGTAGGGAGGCTGTGCCGGATGCAGCCAGTCAGAGAAGGGCTGAAGGAAGCAGCAAATCAAGGCCAAGCAGGTCCATATAAAATGGGAGCTGCAGGGCAGCAGAGTCAGTTCTCTGCTGGGAGCCCAGGGAGGAAGGAATGTGTCTGTGGAGAGCTGAGAGAACTGCCAGCACCCTGCACAGAGCAGTGCTGCAAGCAGGCACTGGGGAAGTTAGAAAGAGCTCCTGGCTGGCTGCTAGGGCCTGCAGACTGAGGCCCTGAGGTAAGGGCAGAAGAGGGTGCTGGAGCCACATGGGAAGTGGCCCCAGGACAATGGACTGCAGTTGCCACTAAGGGAAGTGGCCCCAGGACAATGGACTGCAGTTGCCACTGAGGGAAGTGGCTGGCTAGAGACTGCAGGTCCCCTGGAAGGAGGGGAATACAGAGTGCGGCACAGCGGGAGGGCAGTGTCGCTGAAAAGGATGCTGCAGTCCTTGGCTAGACATGGGTCCTAGAGCAGGAGTGACGGTGGCAAGGGTGCACTACCTGCAGAGCTAATTCCCAAGACAACTAGCGAGAGGCACCAGAGTGGTGAGCGCACCCCGTTACATCAGGCTTCTGGAAATAGCTAGTTAACACTGGGCCTGCTCAGCAGTTTAACTAGTGTTAGCCTAATTATTCCAGTGTAATGTGCTACCACTTGTCAAACAAAACATGATTTATTTTGCCAAAAGGTTCACAGAGCTTAGAGAAGAGGATTTAAAATAACAAACAGACCTACATATAGAACAGTTTACCCACACTTGGCCTCCCCCTTGAGCCCCTGGGTAGACTTAGCTTAGCCTTGATGCCTCTCCATGGACACCAAGTTACAGCTTGCTTGGTACAGACCCCTGACTCCCAGTCAGGATCTGCTTGTGGGTCAGCCTCACAGCACACTCACCACTCACCACTTCCTTTCTGTCAGAGGCACCTTTTTAACTGGTCTGGATCTTTTGATTTTATAGGATCTCAGCATTGGAAAAACAAAACCTGTTAACTCTGATGGAACCTGGAAGCAGCATCTCCCAGTAATGGCCCCACTGTTCTTTGCTGCCTTGAAGATAGTGCCTGAAGCTTTCTTATCTCTTACTCCTTATTTTCTTTCCAGTCTAGACCAGCTGTACTCTGATTTAACCCTTTGAGTTCAAGTAGGCATCAAGACAAAACTAAACCAAGAAGTATGTCTGAAGGGTCTGTGAAAACCATTGTCAAAGTCTGGGATTGCTAGCAACAAATCTTTTCTCAGAGCTTCTTTCAGTTCACAGAAATACTTCTGACACCATTCCATCCAGACCACCTTGTCTGGGACCAACTTTTACTTCTTTGTTTGCACAGCACCTGGGTCCTGGCTCAAGATTAGGGCTCTGAGGCACTACAGCAAAATAAATAATAAATCATTTAATTTGCATTGTCACCTCAACACTAGTGATTTTCCTTACAGCCTCCACTGAATCTGTGGATCTGCAGGCAGAATTAGAAGAGAGACTTAGATTTTTAAGATTTTTTTTACTAAGAGTGGGACACAGGCTACATCTAAATTTACTGTCAGCAAACACTGCACTATTTTTCTGGAGGCTGCCATGTTTTACACCAGATTCAGATCACATAAAACAACAGAGGACTACTGAAGTAAGAAGATGAATGGAGTCTCATTTTGGCTTCTCAGGGGGTGGAGTTTTTTTGTGCCAGGAGGCTACAGCTACCCAACTCTAACCCTCATTGTAACAAACAATTCACTTTTTATCAGTTCTGTACCCTTTTATAAATTAAGAGCTTTATTGGACAATATGCTATTACCTTGTACTCTGGGGAAAATATTATAATTAATATATATTATATTTACATACATTTCAATGGACACTGGTCCAAAGGAGCACAATTACAGCACAAGGATGTGGAAATTCCAATTTACTATCTCTCCCTTCCTCCCTTAACCACTCCACCTCCCTTTTCCCTTCAGTTTTCTATCTACAGCTTGTCTTTATCTGAAAGGTACCTATCAGCTATTATGTGGCTGACTGGTAGTGATGAGCCTGGCAAAATGTGACAGCCTTATCTACAGCACAGCCCTGCAAATTGCCAACCATTGATCCAGCAGTATGTGCCAGCTGATCAGTGCAAGGCTGTTTTGATTTCTTTTCCTGTAGGAAAGAAGTGAACATCTTTGCCTGGTGCCTACTGGAAATTATTTGTCAGTGCAATTCCCCACCCGGTCAAAGAAGCTGAAAATTAGACTCTAGCTAGATGAATTAAGATATGACACCCTCCCTCCTTACTTGACCTCAATCATGGACAGCTATTACACTCTCTCTCCTGAAATGTAGAAGAAAAAAAAGAGCCCAAAACTGATCTGCATTATTACATCATTTCTGTTCAGACTGAATTTACATAAATCTCTCCCTCATCATACGTAGCCCAGCCTTGTCATTCTTTTATTTAATTTTCTATGATAGCTATCTAGGAGTTTTCCTAACACTTATTTTGTAAATCACTAGAAAGATCAGACTCCCCATCAGGAAAAAAAAGAATGTGTGTAAATAGCTGTGCTCTGTTATGAGAAGCAATAACCTTCTCCCAATTATACTTTGTTTAGTGTTACAATAAGCTGTTTTCTTGAGATTTGGCAAACAAGTTCTTCTGGGATCACTTGGAAAAGCTCACAAGCTCAGTGTTATGTATTCACCTCTTGTCTGAAACTAAAAGCAAACCCTAAAACAGACTGCTATATTTATATTCCGGTTCATTCCTGTTCTCTCTCTCTCTCGTTATATTACATATGTATTTCTGTCTATAATTACAAATGGTGGATAGCAGATAGACAGGAATGGAGACTGAAGTCTTCACTTGTCTGCGAAGTCTCAGCTTCAATAGTTTCTCAGGATGAGGTTAGGGAAAAATATGTTGCTTTGCCCTTGTTTAAAAAAAGAATTCTTCCAACAGATTCCCTGAGTTTTAGTGCCTCCATGCTTTAAAGCAGAGACTTGAAATTTGGCAGGGATGTTGCCCTGATGTTCTTGTAAAATGTTCGCCCCAATTTCTATCGCTTATAAGCACCTTAACAAAAAAATCAGTTCACACATGCTCAGCAGGTACTTGTTAGAGATTGGCAGCTAAATTCTCTGAAGATTCCATCTATACTGAACACGCTCTATCCCTTCGCAGCTCCTACATATAAACTGGACTCCACGTGCACCATCCCCACAGAGCACTGAAAATGTTCCATCCCAGGATATCAGAGTCTGAGAGCAGGACTTTCTTTGCATATGTTCATCCTGGTTGATAAGGCCGCGGAACAAAGCTCTCTCAGTGCTTACCCTAATAGCAAATAGGCAGCAAATATGAAGTAGGAGGAAGTCCCTGATTCAAATCTGCAGGGGTGAAGAAGAGGCAGAAGGGGGAGACAGACTGTAGGAACTAGAGCGTATGGGACAGCAGAGGGAAACAGGGCAGGAACCAAGGTATGAGGATTAAATATGAGAGAAGGAGGAAAACAAGCTGGGGTGTATGGGAAGGTTGGAGTGGGGAGGGAACAGAAGGGGGGCAGTCTGGAAGTACAGGCACAGAAAGGTCTATAACCACCAGAGCACACTTCCTTCTAAAACCTGGACCTGAACCCAGGAGCCTTGAGTCTCAAGTCTCACCATTCCCCTGCAGTCAGCAAATAGCTGATAAACCTATTGAAAAGTGTGCCTCTCACCCTCCTCTAGTACTTGTATACATAGAAGATAATGGCCTACTTGTATGGCTGTGCGTAGTATCCAACGATGACATCACAGCATCTTGAGAGTTCTCTTGTGGCTGTATAATCTGATCTGCAAGGAGCCAGGTTGCAAATGGATGTCACACAGGAATGTGCAGGCTCCCACTGAAGACTTGGCATGACACTTGGCCCATTTTTCAGTCAGTTTTTTGCATCTCTCTTTCTCAAAGTGTTTATAACCTTTATTGATAGTTGTTCTCCATGCAGGTCTGTCCTTGACTGTGTCCTCAAAGTTAATAATATTTACGTTGCATGAGTTGAGATTCTGCTTAAGGGTATCTTTGTGTTGCCTCACTTTCTTGATCTTTACAAGTTTCAGGTCACCACAGAGGACTTTTTCAGGAATTTGTCACCACCCATTCTGATAACAATTGGTACAGCTAAGTTGAGCTTTGTAAACATTGCCTTGATGCTAGTTATTTTTGCTCTTCCCAGTGTCTGTACAAGGTGTGGGTCAATAGACTTCCACATTATAGAATTTTCATTTTTTTGTGGGGAGTTTTTGTTTTTTCAATAGGAAAAACATTTAAAAATACATCAGAAGAAACTTAAGGATCAGAAATTCAAGAATCCAAAAACCAGAAAATACTGTCTTGTGCTCTGAATGAGGCAGGGGTCCCATGGGGGAAAAAGTATGCCATTGTGTACTTAAAGAGTGTATCATAATGCATACACATAATGGAGCCAAACTCAGGTTATAGGCAACCTTAATTCTGGCATCGCCTAACTCTTGAATGCTTGACTTTGCAACCTTAACATTCTTTTATCATAATGTTTTCTGTTTTTGTTTTGTTTTTTAAATGACAAAAGTAACAGCTTCTCTGATGGTTGGTTGAACAACCATGAAGAGTTGGAATAGGAGGATTTGGTGGTCCTAAAACACGGAAAGCTATTTTTAAAGCCTGATCTTGTATTTTTTTCTGAAGGGAGCAGAGTCAGGACTGAACTTTTTGGATATCTTCACTCCAAATGGTTTAATTGTCTTTTCCCTCTACTTGTACATTTGATTGATTTATTTAATTTTTGCTCCTCTGGCATTTTCCTTCCACCTTCAAAGAGCTCTCTGAGCCCTAATGCCATTCAATATCCTACTCTCTCTCCCAGATAGCTGATAGTTTTCTTTAAACTTCCTCTGCACACTTGTTTTTGATGGATTCACAACTGCCTCCCCAGACACTGCTTTCTGATTAATCTTCTGTGTTTCGCCCTAAAGCTCCTAGAGCCTTTCCTGAGGCTCTCAACAGTTTTCTCTAGTATATTTCCTTAAATCAAGTTGTTTACTAATCTTCTTAGTATTTAAAGAAACTAATCTGGCAATATATATCCAAAGCCTGCCAAATATAACTAGAGAGAGACCTTGCTGAGGTCAGTTTGAGTGTATTAGGAAATCCATCCTAGTCTTGCTAGTTGTAACAGTCTCATTGCCCCCTCCCCCTCACAGAACATGTTTTGTATTGATGGATCTCCTCTGGCTTCAGGCAAGACAGAGTCTGTGTAGTCAGCTCGGGGTTGTATCATCTTAGCGTAAAAAGGGAACTTAACACCTCTCATTACATAATGAAAGAGATGTGAAATACACTTTATGGCAGATGAACACCCTAGAGGGAATAGGGTTTGTCACACTTTATAACACTTCTTTCTGACTGCTGCATTACCTTTACTGAACTTCAGCATACCAGAGAGATAAATCAAAGGAGACACAGGTAACAGTCTACAGGCAACTGTTAGGTAATGTAGTACAGCCCTATGAAAATGTAAAGTGCTATGCAAGAGCAAAATAGTATTACCGGTAAATTTCCATCACAAGAGTGGAGAAGTGACTTTTTAGTTCCTTGGAAGACAGGACCTGGAATTAGTACAATTCTGGTTTTAATTTCTCATTCGTCTGTTACTCATGTTTTACCCCTTTGAGCTTTCAATCTTAATTACACTAGAAAACACACAAGAATAAAAAGATATAGCACCAAGAAAGTAATACTTAAATGGGGAAAAGATATACTGAAAAAAGAATGAATTACCAGGAGATTATTGTACTAATTAGTAAACATAAGCAAATTCAGCTATACATGCAGTTAAAGGTACAACTCAAGCAGACTTTTCCTCCCTCCGGCTCTCTCTTGTGAGAGCAAAATAGTCATTCAGAAAATTTGCTTTCATAGTTTTTCTATTAATAAATTATACCATATTTTCTATTTACCCAGAGTATAACTGCATCTACTGTCATAAGGCTTGAATCCACCAAGGCATGTAATTTTAAGCATGTGAGTAGCTGAAGCCAGTGGATCTATTCACAGCCTTAAAGTTAAGCATGTGCGTATGTGCTCTACTGGGTCAGGGCCAAAATGCTAATCAATTCTATTAACTTTTCATCCTGATGTCTTCATCCGAAGACTGGCACACAAGTGAATGTATAGTTCCATGGGAACACAGAGCTTGAAATTACTTCAACACTGTTTTTAATTCTCATTAGGATGCCACTTACTGAAAGCAGAACTGATCACCTATACGTTTAACTGCAGCCTGCAGATTACTCGAGCCAGAGTCAATTACAATTAAAGCTAGCCATTTCTTCCCATCCTCCATCTAACCAATGTCCCCTGTAAAAAAGAAAACAATCAAAAAATGCACTGAAAAACAATCAAGAAAGCAAACAATGTTCAGTCAGGACCATTGGTAAAAGGAGAGGACAGCACTAGAACCCAAGACAAACTTTTATGAACTCAATATGTAACAGCCTATTGACAAAAGTGGAGAATCCCAATTAGCAGCAAATTATATAAATAGATAAATGTTCAAGCCTAACTTCAAGACTGTGTTCTCCAATTGTCTACTTATAAAATAAAGATTTGCTGACAGCCTGGGATAGGGACTTGCTAAGATCAAATCACAGATGATAACTGTAAGCTCCCTGTCATTTTGGTTTGTAAAGCATCATGTAGCACAACTGTGCTCAGTATTTCATAAAATCCTAACAGTCAAAATAATAGAGCAATAAATAGAAATCATAATGAAGGCCCAAATTCAAACCTAGCATAAGAAACTTCAGCACCAGAGTTCAAGTCTCCAACTCCACAGAGAGCAGGACAAAAGGTGAAATAGGTATAATTTTGACTGATTCAAAGACAACATGTGGAAGGAGCCTGCCATGCCCTACGTCTTCCTACTTCCTGTGTTTGTTACCCTCCTTTTTTGCCCTCATAGAAATGTAAGCTTCTCTCATTTTGCACAGCTACTCAATGTCAAATTGGGGCACATTATACTACTTCACTGTATACAACCAATTTGTAACTTTTAAACTCATTTAATGCCTGACATAATTCAAAATGAAATAATAAATAATAATATCGGGCACTTAACTAGGCTTAAATTTCAAAACACTTTAACAAAAGTAGCTTCCTATCATTATCCCTATTTTATTATGTTCATGGGCGCTGCACCCTCTTACCCCACCCTCTTACCCCAACTCTGAACTGCACCCTCATACCCCAACTCCGAATTCTTCGGTATGGCACCCTGGCAGGAGCCTTTCATCTGCACAGCTGAGTGTGAGTCAATCTGGGCTTCCCAGAGATCAAAGAACCCAGAACAGCAGGAACAGAGTGATGGCATCCATGCCAATCTACTTCTATTCAGGCTGAATAAACCTGTTCATTACATGTTGGCTTGAAGGTCTCTATAACCTTCAAACTCTGTCCCTCTTCAAGTAAATAAGTGATTTAGATTAACGGTACCTCCAGAGAGTTAAGTTCAAAACCCTGCTTGTAGAGAAGGCAGACTCTGAAACCCACATTGATCTGCCTTTAATTACACAGCATTGTTCTCACTGCCTACAGAACAAATACAAGAGCAGCTTTCTGTTTATGTTCCACAATGTCTCCAAACAACCAGTGCCTCATAGCAACTTATTCTACCCAAAGATCATGGAATAGCATCTAAAGCGATGTGTTTGCAAGTCAGGAAAACTGTGTCTTTTGTCTTTGTCAATGAACTGTATATTCCCTCCATCACAAATACATGACGGTGCATTCGGGTATACTGACACAGGCTAATTTCCTGCCAGAAATTAATAAATTTAATTTGAAAGAGAGTGTTTATCAGAAAAGGCAACCACACAGAGTGCTGCAGATTCAGCAAACAGACAACTATGAAGCTGTGCACCTTATGCAAAGAATTAAGGCCTTTATCTCCCAGGAAAGATCGAATCCTCAGGTCTATGTCACGTATTTATTACTCTAGGCATTTAAACCATGCTTGTTTCACAGCACCTAAGGTCAGATAGTCTGACTAATGTTGTATATTCTCTGGTAGCCACTCAAGGATGTTATGTGAAGGAAGGAGGGTTTCTGGCTATCAGGAAGTTGCAACTCAGGTGGAACCAGTTCCTACTTTCCTGTTCCTTCCTTGCATGGAATGCAGCTCCTTATTCTGTCTGGATTTCTGATATAACTCTCCTCTCCCAGCTGTGAGTTTCTCCCTCAAACTGAGAACAACCAGGGGAAGGCAGTTGGAGTTGAGATCAACACACGGAGCAAGCAAGGCTGGCACCTGAGAAGAGATAGGCAAGGAATGGGATGTTCTGATACTTTGCATGAAAGAATAAGGAGTCTTGCACGTGAGAAACGGGAGCAGGGAGAGAGCCAGAGCAACTACTGAGTTCCAGGTGAGTGAGAAGAGGAGAGGGTGTACAGGAATAGTCTTGTCTGCGGTGATCTAAAGGGTAAGTGGGCTTGTTTTGCAGGAGTTGGTTCAGTTTTTCCTGGTACATATTTAAAGGTATTTTATCAGGTAAAATGCAGAGAGAACTCTGACCTATACTAGCTTAGCGTGGATGTGTAACTCCGTTCACAGTATGGAATACCAGTCCTGCTCAAGCTTTTCTGAACGATATGTTTGCTGTCCCATTGGGTTAAATGCCACAGGTAGAGCAGAACCTGCAGATCATTGCTGTGTTTGTCTATCTAGGTTCTTGTAAGGCAACCATCACTCTGGTATCTGGAAACCTAATTCTGTGGGTTAATGTTCCTTTCATGGAAAAGGGGTGCCAGCCCTTCTTTAGAAGGTGGTGATATGACCCCTTCCAGTTCCATGTGTAGGGCCAGGTAGGCAGGCAGAGCTTCAGAGTCTCAATGCATGGATGAGACGATGGTGTAGAGAGGAGGGGTTTAGATTTCTTAAGAACTGGGGAAACTTTTGGGATGGGGAAGCCTATACAGGAGGGATGGGCTCCACCTAAGCCAAAGTGGATCCGGACTGCTGGCACTTAACATTAAAAAGATTGCAGAGCAGATTTTAAACTAAGAGATGGGGGAAAGCCGATTGCTGCAGAGGAGCACGTGGATCGGATAGAGACTTCTCTTAGAGGAGAGTCTATTAATAGAGATTCTCTAGGTTCTAGTCAGCAGGAGAGGATGGAAGAGGATAAAGTATGGGCCAGATCAGGTGAGAAACATTCACATAAAAAAGAATCTGACACATCAGAAAAGGGCAGACAAATAAACAGTGACAAGTTTTTAAAGTGCTTGTACACAAATGCTAGAAGTCTAAATAATTAGATGGGTGAACTAGATTGCCTCGTGTTAAAGGAGGATATTGATATAATAGGCATGACAGAAACCTGGTGGAATGGGGACAATCAATGGGACACAATCATTATGGGGTACAAAATATATCAGAAGGACAGAACAGGTCATGCGGGGGGGGAGGGGTGGCACTATATGCGAAAGAAAATGTAGAATCAAATGAAGTAAAAATCTTAAATGAATCCAAACGTTCCATAGAATCTCTATGGATAGTAATTCCATGCTCTAATAAGAATATAACAGTAGGGATCTATTATCGACCACCTGACCAGGACAGTGATAGTGACGATGAAATGTTAAGGGAGATTAGAGAGGCTATCAAAATAAAGAACTCAATAATAGTGGGGGATTTCAATAATACTCAGCACGAAATGCAGAGACAAAATTTCTCAAAACTTTAAATGACTGCTTCTTGGAGCAGTTGGTACAGGAACCCATAAGGGGAGAGGCAATACTCGATTTAGTCCTGAGTGGAGCGCAGGATCTGGTCCAAGAGGTAACTATAACAGAACCCCTTGGAAATAGTGACCATAATTTAACATTCTTGTGGTGAGAAGAACAACTCAACAGACCAACATTGTGGCATTTAATTTCAGAAAGGGGAACTATGCAAAAATGAGGAGGTTAGTTAAACAGAAATTAAAAGGTACAATGATTAGACTGAAATCCCTGCAAGCTGCATGGACACTTTTCAAAGACACCATAATAGAGACCCAACTTAAATGTATACCCCAAATTAAAAAACACAGTAAAAGAACTAAAAAAGAGCCACCGTGGCTTAACAACCATATAAAAGAAGCAGTGAGCGATGAAAAGGCATCTTTTAAAAAATGGAAGTCAAATCCTAGTGAGGTAAATAGAAAGGAGCATAAACACTGCCAAATTAAATGTAAAAATGTAATAAGAAAAGCCAAAAAGCAGTTTGAAGAACAGCTAGCCAAAAACTCAAAAGGTAATAACAAAATGTTCTTTAAGTACATCAGAAGCAGGAAGCCTGCTAAACAACCAGTGGGGCCCCTGGAGGATCGAGATACAAAAAGAGCACTTAAAGAAGATAGTCATTGCAGAGAAACTAAATGAATTCTTTGCTTCAGTCTTCACGGCTGAGGATATTAGGGAGATTCCAAAACCTGAGCCGTCCTTTTTAGGTGACAAAAATGAGGAATTGTCACAGATTGAAGTGTCACTAGAGAAGGTTACAAGTAACAAGTGACCGGGACCAGATGGCATTCACCAAAGAGTTCTGAAAGAACTCAAATGTGAAATTGCAGAACTATTAACTATGGTTTGTAACCTGTCCTTTAAATCGGCTTCTGTACCCAATGACTGGAAGATAGCTAATATAACGCCAATATTTAAAAAGGGCTCTAGAGGTGATCCCAGCAATTACAGACCGGTAAGTCTAACATCAGTACCGAGCAAATTAGTTGAAAAAATAGTAAAGAATAAAATTGTCAGACACACAGAAGAACATAAATTGTTAGGCAAAAGTCAACATGGTTTCTGTAGAGGGAAATCATGTCTTACTAATCTATTAGAGTTCTTTGAAGGAGTCAACAAACATGTGGACAAGGGGGATTCAATGGACACAGTGTACTTAGATTTCCAGAAAGCCTTTGACAAGGTCCCTCACCAAAGGCTCTTACATAAATTAAGTTGTCATGGGATAAGAAGGAAGATCCTTTCATGGATTGAGAACTGGTTAAAAGACAGGGGAAAAAGGATAGGAATAAATGGTAAATTTTCAGAAGGAGAGGGGTAACTAGTGGTGTTCCCCAAGGGTCAGTCCTAGGACCAATCCTATTCAACTTATTCATAAATGATCCGCAGAAAGGGGTAAACAGTGAGGTGGCAAAGTTTGCAGATGATATTAAACTGCTCAAGATAGTTAAGTCCAAAGCAAACTGTGAAGAACTTCAAAAAGATCTCACAAAACTAAGTGATTGGGGAACAAAATGGCAAATGAAATTTAAGGTGGATAAATGTAAAGTAATGCACATTGGAAAAAATAACCCCAACTATACATACAGTATGATGGAGGCTAATTTAGCTACAGCTAATCAGGAAAGAGATCTTGGAGTCATTTTGGATAGTTCTCTGAAGACGTCCACGCAGTGTGCAGCAGCAGTCAAAAAAGCAAACAGGATGTTAGGAATCATTAAAAAGGGACAGAGAATAAGATGGAGAATATCTTATTGCACTTATATAGATCCATGGTATGCCCACATCTTGAATACTGCATACAGATGTGGTGTCCTCATCTCAAAAAAGATATACTGGCATTGGAAAGGGTTCAGAGAAGGGCAACTAAAGTGATTAGGGGTTTGGAACGGGTCCCATATGAGGAGAGATTAAAGAGATTAGGACTTTTCAGCTTGGAAAAGAGGAGACTAAGGGGGGATATGATAGAGGTATATAAAATTATGAGTGGTGTGGAGAAAGTGAATAAGGAAAAGTTATTTACTTGTTCCCATAATATAAGAACTAGAGGCCAACAAATGAAATTGATGGGCAGCAGGTTTAAAACAGATAAAAGGAAGTTCTTCTTCACTCAGCGCACAGTCAACCTGTGAAACTCCTTGCCTGAGGAGGTTGTGAAGGTTAGGACTATAACAGGGTTTAAAAGAGAACTAGATAAATTCATGGAGGTTAAGTCCATTAATGGCTATTAGCCAGAATGGGTAAGGAATGGTGTCCCTAGCCTCTGTTTGTCAGAGGGTGGAGATGGATGGCAGGAGAGAGATCACTTGATCATTACCTGTTAGGTTCACTCCCCACCCCCGAGTGCTGCTTTACCACGTTATATCCGAATTTGTGTTATATCAGGTCGCGTTATATCGGGGTAGAGGTGTAATTGCGCTTTCTCATATAGTACTGTACTGCACTTGTGAATAAATTACGACTTTGTAATGGTACACAATGTATTGGCTAGAGCTATGCAAAATAAGCTACTTTGCTTTTGCCATTTTTCCACATGAACTCCTCGCTCATAATGTCACCAACTTACAGACAACATTCAGACCTACATCTCCTGTTTTGTTCAACTAGGTAACTTTCCACATTTTGACAGTGATCAAGGCATGTCAGGAACAAACTGGATTAGGCTCAAACCAGGTAAAATGTAATGCTGATGGGTTGGTGAAAGCATCTTGAAGAATGGATGGGGCTGAGTCTGACTTACACGGACGGTTTATTTCTGCCTTTGCCTATAGATCATGCTGGGCCTATCACTGTTCCCACTGCCAAGAGAAGCTGTAGCACATAGGGACCTTTTCTAACTACAGATGACCTTGTGTAGGGTTACCATATTTCAGCAAGCAAAAAAGAGGACGGGAGGAGCCCTGCCCTAGCCCCGCCCCTGCCCCTCCCACTTCCCGCCCCCCCAGAACCTCCAACCCTCCCCCCGTTCCTTGTCCCCTGACTGCCCCCTCCTGGGACCCCTGCCCCTAACTGCCCCCCAGGATTCCACTCCCTATCTAAGCCTCCCTGCCTCTTGTCCCCTGACTGCCCCAACCCTTATCTACACCCCCACCCCCAGACAGACCCCTGGGACTCCCACGCCCCATCCAACCACTCCCCACCCCCTGACAGCGCCCCCCAGAACTCCCAACCCATCTAAACCCCTCTGCTCCCTGTCCCCTGACTGCTCCGATCCCTCTCCCCACTCCTGCCCCCTGACAGCCCCCCCAGAACTCCCAACCCATCTAAACCCCTCTGCTCCCTGTCCCCTGACTGCTCCGATCCCTCTCCCCACTCCTGCCCCCTGACAGCTCCCCCCAGAACTCCCAGCCCCCCACCCCCCCCGCTCCTTGTCCCCTGACTGCCCCCTCCTGGGACCCCTGCTCCTAACTGCCCCCCAGGACCCTACCTCCTACCTGTACCCTGACTGCCCAAAACTTTCTCCACTCCCCCCAAAAAGCCCCCCCCCCGTTTCTTGACTGCCCCCTCCAGAACCTCCCTGCCCCTTCTCCTGCCCCCTGGCTCCCTTACCCTGCTGCTCAGAACAGGGTGTTGGGCTCTGTGCGAGCGGAGCCGGACACGTGGCTGCGCTCCCCAGCACAACAAAACCCGGTCCCTGGCCCTGCACAGTGCTGCCGGACCGGGCTGCAAGGGAGAGCTGCCGGCTCAGAATGCAGGGCGGATCCGGCTCCTCTACAGCTGCTCTAGAGTCCAGCCCGGGACTTTCCTGCAGCCCTCCCAGCTGCTCGCTCTGCTCTGCCGGGGGAGGGGGGAAATCCCGGACATTTTGAGTGCTTTACAAATTCCCCCCGGACGCTATTTTTAGCACAAAAAGGAGGACATGTCCGGGTAAATCCGGACGAATGGTAACCCTAACCTTGTGACTACATCCATTTCTTTCCAGTTTGGACCTCATCACCCCATTCCTTTGTAATTTCATATCCAGATCACAACAATACAAACTACTTGGTGTTCCTCTTGCACTGCTCCTGGAAGATTCAGCTAGTGAAGAGCATTTGTCACTTTTGTGGGGTGCAAACCTTTAGTTCATGAGAATCTAGTACCAGAACTCAATAGAGTGCAAAGACCCTTCACTTTTTGGTTGTAGTTCAAAATGTTGGTTATAACATTTAATAATCAGACCCAACTTCTACTGAAGTGAATGGGAAACATGTCACTGAGTTCAGTGGTAGCTGGATTAGGCCCTAAAGCCAAGATTTTTAAAGGTATTTTGGTGTCGCTCATCTCACTGTTACCTTTAAAAATCTGACCCTAAAGCCCTAAGTAATCTGGGACCAATTTACCCAAAAAACTTCCTCTCTCCATGTTTCTCATAGCACTACTGCCTATACGAGAGCATTTATCCCATGAACAAACAGAAATGTTTTCTCAGTAGATAGCCTGTGCCCCTAGAATCAGCTCTTTCTTTGCATCAATGGGACTATTCATCAGAGTAAGAGTTTAGATGGTTGTATTATCTCTTATTACGTAGTGCATACACACACACAAATGATAACACATACACACCACCACACAAAATACTAATACTTATGTTTCATTATGGAATTTCTAACCCTGCCCTCTGATTTTTTGGTTTTGTTTTGTTTTTAGTAGCAATCATCTGTATGTGCTCTACAATTGCTAAGAGGAAGTTTACTATGTGAATAATACAATGAAATGTAAATCAATGAGCTTGAGATTAATTTGAAAAAAAAAATCATTATATTCAGCAGCTATTGAACAGTATATAAAAAAATATATAAAATGCAGTAGTTAACTGTTGAGCACTATGTGTTTGTTTTTCAGCACGGAGAGAGATATAACCCAGACCTTATTATTTAATTTAACTAAACAGATAATTAGTAATTCCTACTAGCTACCTACCCAGACATTAGCAGTTGGCAATTTACCACAGGCACCATGGCAGAAGTGAGATTTGAAGGAGGACAGGGTAGCAGCTTCATGGACTAGTGCAAGGAAGGAATTTCATGCACAATGGGCATCGTGCAGGAAGTGTGCCTGTGCTCATGGGAGAAGTGGACCAACAGGCAACAGAGATGGCCATTGCTGGCAGAGCAGAGCAGGCTGATGCCATAAGGTGCATAAGCAGATACCATGCAGGGGCCTTAAGTGTGAGGACAAAAATTTGAATCTGGTGCACTGGAGGAAGGAGAGCTAATGGAGGGACTCATGCAGATAAGCCAGATGGTCAAAATGGTATCTTAGGAATATTATCTCTTAGCAGTAGCATTCTGAATGGGCATAAATGATGTGGGTATCAGGAAAGCCAGAGAGAAGGAGGTTGCAGTAGATAAGAAGGGAGATAAGGGGCTGGAGTAGAACATTATGGGCAGAGAGAAAAGGTCAGATCTTGGAAATGTTATGGAGCAAGAAGCAAAACATTTTGAATACTGTAGGGAGCAAAGGTTATGGACTTTAGTGCCTCTGAGGTGGTGTTGCTGTCAACAGTAACAGGGACATAGAAGTGGGAAAAGTTTAAGCAGGGAGAAGGGGGAGGGATAGCTCAGTGGTTTGAGCATTGGCCTGCTAAACCCACAATTGTGAGTTCAATCTTTGAGGGGGCCACTTAGGGATGTGGGGCAAAATCAGTACTTGGTCCTGCTAGTAAAGGCAAGGGCCTGGAGTCAATGACCCTTCAGGGTCCCTTCCAGTTCTATGAGATAGGTAAGAAACCTATGATCATATGCAGAAAAACAGGATATTCAGGGCCCCAAAAGAGTGCAGAATATAGTCTATGTACAATCATATATATGGCTAAAATCTACTTCCATACCTTTTCATTCCAAATGAAAGTCTCACTTTCTCCTCACTTTGTCCCCATCAGGTGCACAATTTAAAATAATTCAAAATAAGGGTAAAGCCAGCCAACATTTTTTAAATAATAAATTCTTATTCTAGAATTACAACACATTCACTGAAGAAAAACTATTCTGCATTCTAGCAACTGCAATTGCCTTGGTTTTCCATGGTTTCATAATATGTCATTAAATAATAATTATTTGCCATGGAAACTACAACAATATGTAATTCATATATGGTATTGTGCTGCATATATATAGGTCAGTTTCATTAAGCAATACTGCTAACATGTAATGGGAATTTCTGTATTTCCAAAGTGTTAAAGAGGAAAATGTTTGACAACAGGGAGGCATAGCTATTTCATCTCAGTTTGAAAATCATGTTTAGCAAACCATTTTTGTCCAAACCTTTCCCCATGAGTTTCTATCCTTTATATAGTACATCAAAGTAGTTTTTGGTTTAGAAGGCATCTAAATGCATCTACACAGATACAGTAAGGTATACAGTTGCCAGTTTGGCAGCAAAATAATCTGAAATCAGCTAATTTATGTATACATATAAACATACACATCTAAGAAAAACACACACACTGTTTGTTATTGTGGTTGAACATAACAAAGTCCATTAGCTCCAGGCACTGTTGGCAAAAGAGGGTGAAACACTTTGGCTCAGTCGAGAATGGTCCTGACATTTTGCCTTTACCTTGAATTGGGTCCAATCCTTTGTATGTAGGTTCAAAGAAGCTTGGATAAGTACGCACATTCCTCTCCCTGTTCTTCAGCAGACCCCTTAGCTATGATGAAATCCATTTTATCAACAGAAGGCCTGCAAATCTTACCTGGCCCAGCTGTTTTTTCACCCTAATCTCATGAATCTGAATAGCTTGCCTGGGGCATTGGTGCAAGCTGGCGTGACTCTGATGTGGTCCCAAAACACACCACATTTACTGAGCATAGTGCAGCTAGCCAATGCTAGAAGGGAGGACACTGGTTCTTAGACTCCCCAAGAAAATATCACTACAGCTGCTGGAAGGTGGGGAGAAGGAGGTGTGGGGAGTGAGAGCTGGGGAAAGAAAAGCTTTGTGAAGCTGGGGAAAGAAAAATCAAGGATCTGTTTGAGATTATGGGAAAACAATTGGGTTTGGGAGAAGAATCTGACTGGATGGAAGAAGAGATGCACGAGACAGAGAAAGCTAAGGCCAAAAACATACTTACATTCAAATGATGAGGCTGCCTTTTGTGCTTTGTAGATTTTATAAGGTAAGGGGCAAAAAAAGTGATTGAGGGAGGTGATAACAAGAAAGTGCAGAGGATTTCTTGAGTGTGCTTGTTAGACTACTCTGCCTCAGTGCTACTTCTATTACTGCTGCTGAAGAGCATCTGTTGGTATTAAAGTAAATAACAATTGGTATTCAAGTTCCATCTGGGAGCCTGTGAACAATCCATCTGTGGGCAAAAAGGAAAGCTCCTCATTCCTCAAATGCATTTTTATACCGAGCTACAAGAGCATACTTCTCAAGTATCACACTCTACCTACAAGATGCAATATTTTTCAAATCCAAAATTTGCTGGAGTTTTGTTCTCAGAGGAGAAACAAACTATTTGCATGAATTCCAAATAACACTTTATAGACATCTCAGGGTTTCTTCTTCAATTCAATATTTCTCAGATTAATTTGAGAAGAGGAAGAGTTCATACACCTGTTCACCTCTCATGTACTTATTCTCAGTAAATACACAGAGAGCTACAATATTTACCCCTCAGTCTCTCCCTGTATCTGGCACACAAATTCATATTCAGGCTGAGAAATCCTGGTATCCCAACATGCATTCATGCAACTTTTGTATAATGTTAGAATCATGTATTTTAATCAATTAACCTCATTATTTTTTTAGGTAACTTTTAACAGAATCTGAGCAAGATAACTATCTACAATCCACAAAATGCAACCAGTTGAGCTCTTAAGGAGGTACAACGCGGAATCAGTATCAAACAATATATTGTAAAAATGCTTTCAACAATGGGCATATTTATCTATGTTCTCCTCCATTGCATATATAATAGTTATAGTTTTGCATACCAGTAGTTAACAAGCCTTTATGGTAGTAAGATTTCTTGAAGCCATTACTTGGATCTGAAATGAAATGTCTTCCTAAAGAATGATACTAGATTCTGTACAATGATGGAGCTAAATTATTTAAATGTAATTATAAATACACAGCAGCTATCAACAAGTACTGCATGCTGACAATGTATAATGCATTACTATAAGGTGTGCTATGAATGTTAACAATTTCTCCTATATAGAGGGGTTTTCTCCATGTGCCTCTTTGGGCCCAGAGGATACTCATCTTTTTAACTTCCAGCCAAATCCAACTGCAATACACCAACCAGGCTGCCAAAGTATTTCTTTAAAATAAAAATAATCTCTCATTTATTGATTGAAAAAAGACAGCCAATCAAGAGGAATATTTTTAACATGCACTGTGTGGAAGGACTAAATTATATTACACATATGAGACCACTAGGAAAACACTGTTTAATTCACTTTTGTTTGCACATTCCCAGTGCTACACATTGGACCTACCATCCATGCTGTCAAATCCCTATGGAAATAGAAGCAATTCTCTTTTAGTATAGAGTACAAGAAAAACAAGTTGACACAAAGATTTATAGTTCATCCAGGGGAAAAAAACATAGGCTGACTTTCGGTACATATCAAGAAGCAAATAGAGTTGGCTAGGGCTTTCAGAAGGGGGGGGCGGGGAACGTGCTGTGGTACAATAGAGAGGGACAGAAAATGCAGAAGACAGCATAGGTAACAAGTTACTCCCTTGAGTCTGCTGTCTATATCAAAATCAATGTTTCCTCCATTGTGCAGAGCAGGGATTTGGAGCAATCAAATTTTTGAATGGCTTCGCTCCAGTTTCGGTCAAAAACCTACTGATCCGCGCAGAGCATGGATGGATAAAACAAAAATTATACAGACATTTAGAGATTATTGGGCGGTAGTCAACATATGTTTCATGTATGTTTCATGTTAACCCTTCAAGGGACAAATACTGGAATGAGTGGCAGTATGAGATAGCAGTAAAGACACCAAAAGGAAGAAGCAGACGGTACAGCCTAGGTTCTGGTTTTGGGCCTGCCATAGACTTGCAGTCTGTCCCTAGGCAAATTACTTAAACTCTCTGTGCCTTTGTTTTCTTCAAGGGGTTATTAAAAATGGGGAACAGTATTGCCAACTCTTGTGATTTTATCTCACAATATTTGGTGTTTTCATTAAAGCTCTAGCTCCCACGGACATAATTACATGCTATTCCCAGCTTTAAATATCCAGATATATTTAATATATCCATTAGGGATGTAAAATGTTAACCAGTAAGCATTAGTTTTACCGGTCAACCCACCTTAACCGCTAACCCCCGGGCCAACCGGCACGCGGCCCCCCCTTATAAGGAAGTAATTTACTAAAATCAGGACTTGATTCTCTTCCCCAACAGAGGGCCGCAAACTACACACAAAACCCCCTGTGCCTAAAGAGGTAGCTACACTGGAGGAGGACAAGTTGGCTGCTGCTTGTGCCCCCCCGATGGATTCCACCAGGGCAAAACAGACTTACATTTTCACCCACTGCTCTCATGATTGCTGCTGGCAGATGCTGGAGCAAACGATACACTGAATCTTTCCCTACCTACCTTCTGTATCTACTGCCTCTACTTCTCCAATAGAGTGGATATTGTAGACACTCCTGAATTTGGATAGACTGTTCCCCACCGGAGGCCTGCAAACTTTTCTCCAACCTTAAACTCTAATTAAACTCTTTCTAAAATTAGTTACTATGTATTATAGCTGATTTACATCTTTTAAAAGAGAACAACTCTACCACTGGTCCTACTGCCCTTTCCAGGAACAATGACTAGAAGCTAGCATTGAAGATCAATATCCCTTGTGTTTTACTATTTTTGAACTGTAATTTGACTCCTAAAAGGGAGCTGTAAAATACACTGTTCATACATTGTTGTTTAGCAGGGACTGCCACAAAGTGATGATAATTAGACCAAAGCACTTAATGTGGAGTTCATTAATTTTTTATTATCTTTCCTAATAAGCTAAGAACTTTCCCTCCACTTCATTGCATCAATGCATGAGAAAGCAAGGTGCAAAATTTCCTTTTGTAAGAGGAGAGCTGAATGGAAATAATAGTTAGAAATACAGATAAAAAAGCATATTGTTAATTACCGGGGTTTAGTTCTCAAAGAATGGAATTAAATGATACTTTTCACTCAAGAATCTGTTTCCACCTACTATCCAGGCTTGTTCTGAGGACATATTTTTACATACTACTTTTCAAACTATGGGCTTAATCCTGCAAACCCTTACTCACATGAGTAATCTTCAGTCACTGAGAGGTCTGCTCCTAACTCCCATAGACTGTTAACAAGAGGACATGCCTCATTTTTAGGCAAGTATTTGAGAGTTACAGGGGACTGATGACCTCTAAGTTTGGGAAAAAAAGATATGTTCCTCCCTTTTTAAATTGCTTCTGAATCCTGCTCCTGGTGTGAATAATTCACTTTGACCAAATAATTCCACGTACCTATTTTGTGCTTTCTCACCAATCACCCTTTCTCGCACAGCCTATGGCTTGATCTTACATGATTACTGCACGTGTTCTACCTTCCAGCAGTGTATGGAGGAAAGCCTCTTACCCAGAGAAAGCAGCACTTGGGGAACAGGAGTTAACACTGGCTCCTTAACAATTTCATATCATCCCCTGTTTACCTGCATACATGTTACCAGCAATGCAAGAAACACAGCTCCCAGTGTTAACTGCTCATTTTTTGTCCCTACGACTGATTTCCACTTCTGTGGACCCAAAAGGGAACTGACAAGAGAGAGAGAGAATTTGTGCCTATCAGTCCCTGTTACATTCATTTAAGGCAACTAAAACTTAGAAAAACTGCACTTGAGACCCTAACTGGTACATTTCAAACAAAGGGCATGGGAGGGAGGGAGAGAGAGAAACGTACTGGTAGATCTTTAATTGTACAGCAACATGTTCCTGTGCCCACTAGTGAGTGGGAACATGGGCATAAACAATTTGTGTTTATTCCTTTATGTGAAATATGCTCCTGTTCCCACTTTGTAATGAGCATTGCTTCATGATTAAAGATGTGCCAGCAGGACAAATCAGCAACAGTCATGTACCACCACTAGTATATGTAGGTGTGATTAGAAGTCAACTAGCTCTAAAAATAAGTTTAATCATTGTTCACTAATGCAATTTATTCATAATTTTGTTACATTTAAAACAAATGAGCCTGTGTCAGCGATGATTGGGTTGCAATTATACTGCCCCCTTATTTCAGAAGGTAATGGAAACATCATTTCCCTAAAATTAATAAAGGTAAAAATCTTCATCATAATCACCACTACCACCAGTTTAAGGACTTTGTTATTATTATTATTAATTTCTATTGCAGTAGCACTGAACAATCCGAGTCATAGACTGGACCCTTTTCTTCTACTAACGCTTAACAAAATTAACGGTCCCTGACCTGAGGAACTTACAATTTAAAGGAGCTAAAATGTTTCATCTAACTACTGTTACTATATACCATTATATACTACAGAAGAGCAAAGTATTATTATTAGGTTAGAGACAATTCATTTCACTTGCATGGATGTGATTTCTCAATACCTACATGCTTATATGAGCCCCATCACCAAATTTCTGAGTACCTCACAATCATTAATGAATGTTCCCTCACAATTTTATAGATGGGGAACAATAATACATAGTTTTATAGTTGGGGAATACTATATACAATTTTATAGATGGGGAACTGAGGCACAAATAGATGAAATGACCTCCCCAAGGTTGTCCAGTGACAGTGCTTGAAACGGAACCCAGGTCTTCTGAGTCCCAGTCCAATGACTTCAGGTTCCTCAGCATTATGTAAGCACAGTTAGGGCCAGATTGCAGCTCTTCAGCTCTGGTTGTGTTGGCGGTGGGGCAGAAGATCATTGGTCCAGCAGGGATTCATGGAAGTACTCTACTTTAGGGAGGATTAATGCCCCCGGTCTAAGGGAAGTGCAGCTGATCTGACAGCTTGCAGCTTGCATTCCTCACTGTGTGGAGCCAGCTCCAGCAGCCTGTGTCAAGAGGTATCCATTCCCAGGTCTTGTTCACTTACTTTGGGGATGTCTACAATGCAGGTGAAGTGGGATTGTACCATGGGTAGTCATGCTTTAATCTAGATAACATGAGTAAAAATAGTAGTGCAGATATGGTGGCACAGGCCCTGGAATGGGCTAGCCACCAGGGTAGAAGTCCGTCAAAGACCTTAGGTACAAACTCTGATTGCTGGTCTGTGCTGTCACGTCCACACCAATATTATTACCAGTTCTAGTAGAATAAATTGTACTTATGCTACAATCCCACCTTCACTTGCAGTTATACACATCCTTAGGGGAGTGTAGTGCCATTGTCAGTGCTAGACATGCAAATTCACTGGCAGTGTTACACATGCACAATCCTTGTGTCCAAAGGGCTTGATTCTCCATTCTGTTACAGAAGTTTTACACGATGTAACTCCAATGATTTAATAATAATAATTCTTAATAATTAATACCACCTACCTCTTACAAGCAATTTTCATCCATAGATCTCTGAATGCTTTACAAAGGAGGATAACTATCGTAAATCCCATTTTACAGATGGGGAAAGTTCAGCACCATAAAATTAGTGTATTGAATTGACAATCAGGCCTTTGAGTGCAAAAACTGGCAGTTGCTCCTGGCCCATGTGCAAAGAGGGCATGACCATGTACAACAGTACAATTGTTCAAAGCAGCTATTAGTATAAGGTTTATGTGAGCATTAACATGAATGAAAAAAATCAGGATATAACTAGTTATATATGAAGTAGAAAATGATAGGTGGACAAGATTGGTTTTTGTTTATTTTCTTGTTTTAGTTCCATTATTAAACCATCTTCATATGAAAAGTTATCCTTCTGGTCTCAAGAATTCGTTACCTACCATGGCAGCCACCTCCATGTCTCACAGTGCCTTTAAATGTTCATTCTGTCGCCTACAAGAAGGGGACTTATGTTGCTTTTTGAATGTACACTGCATGTCATGAATCATTATAATTTTTCTCTCTCACTTCACAAGAGAAATAGACACTTTTCTTTAAGGAGCACAGCAGTATGACTGGACAGAGACTTGACATAACAAGCAATGGGCTGAGATGTAAATTTGTGTAAGGAAAACGTGCGAATACTGACAGATTCATTAACAAGTACGATTAGTCAGTTCTCAGGCTGTCAGCTTGTTTTACCATCTTACCAGCAGACACCTCCAACTTTACAGCACAGGGGGAAAGTTTTCTGTTTTTTTTTTTTCCTTGGGATTCTCTACTACTAGCCAAAGTAACAAATGCTAGGGAACTGTGATCTCTGCTCCATTTCCTTGTGGCAAGAAGAGTGTTTATACTACTACTACACACACACACACACCTGGATTTGCTGTTTTCTGCTACTATATGAGACCAGGAGATGTGGCAATCTCTGCTGTATCCTACAGCATACTCATTCGTGATATCCTTACTGAAATTATACTAAATTAAATAATCATCGTGAGTGTGTGAATAAACATAATTGGAAATGCATAATTATGTGAGATAACAACAAAATTAAGTTTAATGAAGTCATATAATGAAGTAATTATGGCGGTAATGATACTACATAATGCATTTAGGATATGTACCTTGGCTTAATTGAAAAACAAAACATTTTAGCAAAAAAAAAAAAGGAATACTTGATGAAAAGTGAATTCCACAAAATTCACAAAGAAACCCCCACAAAGAAATCAGTAAAATGGAGAATATTCTGACATTATGAACAGAATGACTAACAAATTCACTTTTTGATCAGTGCTGGAAAGTCTTCTCAGAAAGATAATATTTTAAACATCAGAACTGTATCTATTCAAATCAGCCAGAGAGAGAGAGAGAGAGAGAGAGAGAGAGAGAGAAACTTGCTTTAAAAGCAATTCAGGGGCTTTTGGGGAATTTGGGTTCATTGGGAATTTCGCCATTGATTGAAAAGGAATAGCAAGTCATAGCAAGTAATAGAGATTTTATTTTCAGGACATTGGGCATTCAAAGTAGTATTTACAGAAAGGATGAAGTGCTCAGTAAGTTAACTGGCTAAACATTTCAATAGTAAAACCGTACAAAGAAATTGAAAGAAAAGATACCCCAAAATGTATAGATTGCTACAAGTGATCTGTTGCATGAACAAGTCTATTCTAACTCTCTGCCTTAAGCTTTTGCAAGGCTGACCTCAGATATTTTTCTAGATACACACTGTGTTGTAAGCTTTTGAGTGATGAAAGGTTGTCTAGAAGGCACAGCAGGAGAGTGGAAGTCAGAACTCGTGGGTTCACTCTGCTGCTGGGATCCTATTCCTTTTGAAATCAATGGCAAAATTCCAAATGACTACTAAAAAAAAAAACAGTGTACTGTGGCACCTTTAAGACTAACAGATGTATAGGAGCATAAGCTTTCGTGGGTGAATACCCACTTCGTCAGACGCCTGTTGCTTTTTACAGATCCAGACTAACATGGCTACCCCTCTGACAAATGACTACTGTGGAAGCAAGATCAAGTCCTTTGTGCAACCTTGTGCAAGTGACTAAGCTTCTCAGTGCCTTAATTTTCCTGTATGTAAAAAGGACATAACTTGCAGCTTTGATTTGTGAGGCCTGACAAATGCAAGCAAAGTGCTTTCAGCTATCAGGGTGAAGGGTGCTATACAAGAGCATGATCTAAAGCTTGTTGATTGGCCAGTGACTTCAGAGGATTTTGAATCAGGATCCTTGTCTGTTTTTACCTAAAGAGGTGACAAACCCATTAACTTCTCCCAAGATTTGAGCAGCTGGACAGTGGATATCTGATATGTTCCCGTCTCAAATGGTTTCTCTTCTTATTCACACTCCAGTATCAGGATCATGATAAATTCATATATTTTAATCACAGAGCCAGTCTCCATTGATTATTTTGTTAGTTATGCCTTGTAGTAAAAATTCTATTATCAAAAATCTTTCGTCTTTCGTCCATGAGGCCGTGCTGTACACAGCCAGCAGAGGGAGATATTAACATTGGCTCCGCTAAAGGGCTATCCCCTACAATGGTAGAGTCATTATTACAGGTTTACAGTACAATATCTGTCAAAATGTAGGAGCTTAGTTTGATGAATACAAGAGGTATGGTATGTGCTGATCTTTCAACAGTGGGACTTCAAAACTCTCATTTTGACAAAGTGATAGATTGTTTCTTTTTTTCATGGCATGTGACCATGATAAGGCTTCAGAAAGTAATACTCCGTCTAGGATTAAATTCATTTGAAAGAGAAATGAACCTATTTGAAGGCCTACTTTCAACATTTAAAAATAACAAAAAATACTTTTAAAAAATCCCAGCTCTGAGACCTCCCCTTCTAACTCAATGCAAATTGAGTCAGAAAGGCTGAGCCAAATTAAAATATTTTGGTTCATTCAATGAGAGTTTAACTTCAGATGCAGCAATTGTAATTGCTTTCTGTGACAAGGAACAATATTGTTAGTTGTAAGAGATGAGATGTTCTGCAACTTTCAGGGAATTTGTAGGTAAGTTTACACCTCGAGTCACAGTTTTCATGACAAATGGAAGACCAAAGAGAAAGGGAAAGCATCCTAATCAAAGGTTGATGATAATGGAATGGCCTACATATTAAACTAATTAGGCAGCAATCCTATGCCATTAAAATTAACAAGAGTTCTGCCTCTGATGTTGATAGCCCCAGGATCAAGCCCTAAAGAAGTAAGTGCCCTGCACCTGTACTCCCTCCTTTGTCCCAACAAAGGCAACCTCCGTTAGGGTTACCATACGTCCTCTTTTTCCCGGACATGTCCGGCTTTTCGGCACTCAAACCCCCATCTGGGGGGAATTGCCAAAAAGCCGAACATGTCCGGGAAAATGCCGGCCAGGCACTTCCCCTCCCGCGGCGGCTCTGCTCCTCCCCTGACTCTTCAGCTCTGTTTAAGAGCCGAGCTGCCCGAGCGCTATGGGCTTCAGGCAGCCCCCTTGCCTCCGGACCCCAGCCGCCGGCTGGGCACTTCCCCTCCCGGGCTCTGGCGGCGCAGAGCCCGGAGGCATGGGGGCTGCCCAAAGCCGGTAGCGCTGGGGCAGCTCGGCTCTTAAACAGAGCCGAAGAGTCAGGGGAGGAGCAGAGCCTCCAACCGCGGCGGCTCTGCTCCTCCCCGACTCTTCGGCTCTGTTTAAGAGCCGAGCGCTACGGGCTTTGGGCAGCCCCCATACCTCCGGACCCTGCGCCGCCGGAGCCCGGGAGGGGAAGTGCCCGGCCGGGGGCGCAGGGTCCGGAGGCATGGGGGCTGCCCAAAGCCGGTAGCACTCGGGCAGCCTGGCTCTTAAACAGAGCCAAAGAGTCAGGGGA
Source organism: Malaclemys terrapin pileata (assembly GCF_027887155.1). NCBI lineage: Eukaryota > Metazoa > Chordata > Testudines > Emydidae > Malaclemys > Malaclemys terrapin. Next base: position 33,864,592 of record NC_071513.1, on the reverse strand, counting down.
GGAGCAGAGCCTCCGGACGCGGCGGCTCTGCTCCTCCACGACTCTTTGGCTCTGTTTAAGAGCCGAGCGCTAACGTCTTCGGGCAGCCCCCATGCCTCCAGACCCTGCGCCGCCGGAGCCTGGGAGGGGAAGTGCCTTGGTGGGGGCACAGGGTCCGGAGGCAAGGGGCTGCCCGAAGCCCAAGCGCTACCAGCTTCACGGTTTGCCAAGCAGCCTCCAGACCCTGCGCCCCCCGGCTGGGCGCTTCCCCTCCTGGGCTCCAGCTGCGCTGGGGAAGCGCCGGCCGGGGGCGCAGGGTCTGGGGGCTGCCCGGCAAACCGTGAAGCCGGTAGTGCTCGGGCAGCCCTTTCCGCGTGGCTGGGAGTGGGAGGGGAGAGGGGGGTGTCTCTCTCTCTCCAAAACAGGGTTTTTCCAGGCTGCACAGTTCCCTGCCTACACTGTGAATTCACCAGCAAGGTAGCCTGCCTAACAGGGCCGGCTTTAAGCCGATTCAGCCGATTCGGCTGAATTGGGCCCCGCGCCTAAGAGGGCCCCGCAGCTGTCCACTCCGCCCCCAGCTCACTTCCCCCTCCTCTCCTCTCCTGAATGCTCCGCCCCCTGTTCCTCCCCCTTCCCTGCTTCCCGCGAATCAGATGTTCGCGGGAAGTCTGAAAAGGGGCAGGCGGCGGCAGCAACAGGTGGGGGGGGGCGCGAGGAGGGCTCCTGGGAGGCGCGGCGTGGCCCAGTCCGGCCCTGGCCGAGCGGCCCCGGCGGCTCTGGCTCCAGCCCGGCACGGGCCCCAGGACAGCGGCACCAGTTCCGGCCGAGCACCCCCAGCACAGCCCCACAGTTCCGGCCCCGGCCGAGCACCCCCGGCCCTGGCTCGGGCCCTGCGGCGCTGGCCCGGCCCCGGCCCGAACAGCTCTGGTTCAGGCCCCGGCCCCGGCGGCTCTGGCTCAGGCCCCGGGGCGCCGGCCCCAACCCCAGCCTAGCGGTGCCGGCCAAGCACCCCCAGCCCGGCTCGGGCCCTGGGGCGCTGACCCGAGCGGCCCCGGCCCGAGCCCCGAGCGGCCCCGGCGGCTCTGGTTCGGGCCCCGGCGCGCCTGCTCGGCCCCGGGCCAGGCGACTCCGGCCTGGCCCCGGCCCAGACCCAAACCCCGCGACCCCAGCCCGAGCGGGGCCCGATTGCTAAGGCCGGCCCTGCTGCCTAAGCAGGCCTGCTTCATCTCCCTTATCAGATGCTAACGCACAGTTACCATACAGCATTTTCTAAGCAAACACAGTTATTCTTAAGGTAAATGCTTTACAGATAAATCATATTAAAAACAACAAATAATCCTACACACGTGTTAATAAGCTTACCAGAGATCAACCGAACTCCAGCTAGGGTTGCCAGGATTGGCCTGGAGTTTCCCAAAATTGGCATTGATCTCCCGGTGACTATTGAAAGAAATCCGGGAGATTTTAATAGGATATTTTAAAAAAATGTCATGTTGGGGGAAAAAAAAAAAAAAACTCGCAATAGCTTCAGTCAGAGTTGGCAAGTCTAACTCCAGCAATCTCTCAAACCCCACCAAGTGGTTTTCCTGTGGTTATGAATCCATGAGTCACTTCTTTATACAGTTTGAGTCTTTGATCTGTCCACATGTAACAGGTGATCAGCAGACAAAAAGCCCCCTGCTCCAGGCAAACCTTCAAAAGGCTGAGTACTTGCATAACCATAGGGTTTACATGTGCAAACACCTACTCCTCGAGATTTCCTGGGAAACCCATCCAATTCCTGGGATGATTTAGTTGGGAATTGGTCCTGCTTTGAGCAGGGGGTTGGACTAGATGACCTCTTGAGGTCCCTTCTAACCCTGATATTCTATGATTCTATGATTCTACAGCTTGTCCAGAATATTGCAGGAAATTGTGTGTGACAGATACGGCAATCTAGTAATTAAAGCAGGGAACTGCGTATCCAGAGTCCTGGGTGTTATTTCTTACGCTGCCACTGCCTTAAAGTGTTTAATTGTGCTTATCCAAAATGAAAGCAGTGTTGTGAGGATAGTTAAGGTTGGTAAAATACAGTAATATACTTGAGTTAAAGGCACAAGAGTGTAATTGTGAAATTCATTCTTGTGCAGTGGATCAGTATAAAGTCTGCCATACCACTCAAATTCCACTTAAACACCAACTTGAGGTTTTTAGTAGTATATAGGCCTCATTCTGGCTTCTACTTGGGATGAATTTCCCCCTGTATAAATATTTAACTATTACACAAATGTGTACTATGATTTTTAGTTTCACTGCGGTTATCAGTTTCTATGCAGAATTAAACTGCCCATTAAATGATTTCAATAAACACTACAATATTGACAAAAGGCCATCATAAAACCTGACACAAAATGAGATTAAGATTGATACATTATTGTTCCAATACAAAATGCACTACAAAGACTAGAGTCCACAAGATCTAATGACTGAAATTTCTTTCCATTATTTGGGATGACACTTTTACTATTCTTAAATATACAGCAGTTACAGTTTGTACATGTGATTATCTTCTAATAAACCATTCCTTTATTTTCCCCCCAATAAAATAACATTTCTAAAACAGAAATACTACAGGATTAATAAAATGTGTTCCATCTCAAAGACACTTATTCCATTTAGAAATTACTGCTACAGTAACCTTTTAACAATAGGATATAATGTTACATGCCATAAAGAGATCAAAATTCAAAGTACAATTAAGAGTCTGATTCACCTGGAAAAATTAAATGCACCACCGAGTGATACTGTACTTTGATTTCATCAAAATAAAAATCACAATCCAGACTCTATGTTTAATTCTAGGTTAGTAACTGCAGATTTACATGGGGGAGGTACTGCACTTAAACTAGATTAACTCCTTGGGTTGCCTGGCTAACCTTTTCTCAGCCCTATTTACCTTCATTGTTAATCTCGCCACTTATGCTGCTCCATTTATTTCACTAATATCTGCACTATTGTAAATAACGAATTGCCCAGTTAACACGTTTAAGTCATATTTTCCAAGACCCACTATTTTTTCCATATTTTTTCCTTTCCTTATCATCTCTCAGCCACATTTTGACAGTCTTAAACGGAGAAGTACCTTACTCTGCAAATATCAGGGGGTAGCCGTGTTAGTCTGTATCTACAAAAACAACAAGGAGTCTGGTGGCACCTTAAAGACTAACAGATTTATTTGGGCATAAGCTTTCGTGAGTAAAAACCTCACTTCTTCGGAGCTTCTTCTACTCTGCAAATAGCCACACAAAGACTGAACACTGGTTTTTAGGATGTTGCAGGTCTGACTAATTGCCTGTTTTAGGATCAGGAAGGAATTTTTCCTAATGGGACAAATTGGTCTAAGTCTCCTGGGTGTTTTTGCCTTCCTTACACCATCATGGAGGCACAGTTGGGTTGAAATCAATAACATTTGAAAGTTAGCATTAGGAAAGGTAAGACTGTTTAGTTTGTCCACACTCACTATGTCATAATTTACAACATTTACAATGAAATATTGCTATGCTGAATTAAATGAAATCCAAAGCCAAAGATGCGTGTGGGAACTGGGCATGTGTTTGAACTGAGGAGGATTTTTTGGGCGTAGGTGGGTATATGGACGGGGAGTTATGAGCCAGCGGACAATTACAGAGAAAGGACTCCCATCTACAGAGAAAGGACTCCCATTTAATTTAGTTAAATTACACCATCAGGCAGAGTTGAAGGATCTGCATACTATATGGTTATTCAGAAATAACTATACAGTCATAGTGTTATTGAAACTTCCTTCAGATAGCCAGAGTACTACAAACTGTATAGTTATAGATCACCCTGTGCGCCCACTGGGTGAGGCAACTCTGCTTCAGCAATATGTACAACTACAACAATAGATTTAAACATTACTCCACTGACCTTTTCCCTGCATACAAATGTTCAGTACTATGGAGCTTTGTACATGATTTCCAGGGTCAAGCTGACACTACAAGATCATTTAAATTAACATTACAGTACGAGTGTGATTAACTATTCAGTACTACTCTCATGCTTAAAGTTGACAAACAGTTGGTATAAGGTCACATACATAACTAGAGTCCAAAACAAAGGTTTCTTCTTTTCATTAACTTACTAACATGTCATCTAACTGTATGAGAACATACAATTTGGACAACTAAAGCATTTCAGTTCACCTTGTCACTATCAAGTTAGATAGCAGGTATCTTGTCTGAAATGATCTTGTTGGAAAAGAGCTGAGCAAAAATATAAAGAAAAAATGTCTGCACTATCTATGGACCTCTTGATACTGAACTTCACTAGTTACCCAATTTATTTTCAGGCAGTTTAGCATATCTCAGTGAGGTTTTCAGATTACATTTGAAATGCATCTCTCTGAAGTGAAAGGAGAGTGTTTTATACACTAGACCACTGAGCACTAGGTCTCTTGTTGCATAGCTTTTCGGAGAACCCATCATGCATTAGTAACAGGCAATCCAAAAAAGAAAGCTCAAAAATTACAGTTTAGAAAAATATCCTGTGCAAACATAAAAACTATATTTTATTGTTAGAAGAAAAGTTTCTGTACACAACCAATCTTAGATTGCCTAAAAACTTCTAGATGAAAGTGACCCTATCACCTGGAGAAAATTGCTCTCATTGTCAATAATACCTTGGTGTTTGCTTGCAGTCAAACAGGTATTTCTGTAGAAGGCAACCCCAATTTGGTACCAGCATAGCCCTGGACTTTATCCTAACATTTCAGTATTGTGCCAAGATTAAAATGTTCATTTTACTTTGTACCTTTTGATTTAGGGAAGGATATAACAGAGAAACATGTGACATTAGCCGCTAATAAATGCCACATCTTTAAAAATATCAACAAACAGCACTATTTTATTGTTAACAAAAGTCTTAAAAATCACAAAGAACTTTAGTTTCCCTCTGTCTCTCTGTTCTCCCAATCTCTGAATTTTTTGTTTGTCACCTACATTTCCTACGATATTGTGTGACTCAATTTCCCCATCTATAAAATGGAGACATGAATGGTTTCCTAGAGCAGAATGGTTATGGGAAAATAAATTCATTGATGTTTTTATAATGTGCTTCAAGATGGAAGGCCTTTGAGAAGGAAGATCAAAGTATTATTATTAAAGGCATTTTTATATTTCCTAACTCATAAACTTTGTTAACGTAACTTTGTACTTTCTGTTAATGCCTATATAACTAGCAGGCTTGCAGGCTTTTCAGTTTCTATAATTTGGGTATTTTCTTTATGTTGCCAAGGACACCAGAATGAAATAACAGTTCGAGGTATTTTTGAACAGTTACCTCCAGCACATATTCAGTGAAACTCATCTCCTAGGAACAATTAGATCCAAATAGCCCATGATGTATACAGATGTACATCCATCTAAAAAAAAAACAACAATTTCCAACACTGCTCTCTAGCTAACTGAAGAGTGGACAAGTGGGCAGATTTTATTAGAAATATGGGATAAACTTTGTTGCTGTGCAGCATTTATTTTGGCATTCTCCGGAAAACCATTCGTCACAGTAGGAAAGGTGCTAACCCCATTGTGTTAGAAAATAATTTGATTCATGGCACTTGATATGGAATCATCTTGAAGTGAAAAATCAAGCTTTAGACACTGCATCAAAAGCTGTAAATAGTGAAAAATGTATTCTGAAGCATGAACTCCATCTTGTTGGGCAATAATATGAAACAAGTCCCATATTAAAAATATGGTACTTTAGGTGACTGGGAAGTGTGTTAACTGAGTGACTCAGTAGTTTTGACATTGGCCTTTTAACTCATAGATCCTGAGCTGAAAATCTGCTTCTGGAAGTAGCTACAAATTGTTCCAACCAGCAGGGCCGATGAAAGGAAGTTTCGCGCCCTAGGCGAAACTTTCATCTTGCGCCCCCCCCAGTCCTGCGGCAGCTTCCCGGCCCCCCAGCCCTGAGGCCCCCCCCCCCCAGCAGCTCCCGCCTGCCCTGAGGCGCCTCCCCAAGTTTGGGTCTGGACAAGAGACAAAGGCAGCAGAGTCCCTGCCTCAAGGAGTTTACAACACATGAAGGTTTATTGATGATAATCTATTTTTGCTCCCATATCTACCCTGGTTGAACTCCCAGCCCTAAGTCTAGGACCACATCCTGCTCCTACACCGGAGCAAACGCTGCTACGGATTTACTCCAGTGTCCCGAGCTCCCCCACCCATTGCCTGGCCCCGGTGCAGAGGGTGAGTGGCTGCTTTCTCTGGGAAGGGTCTTTGTCAGGTGGCAGCCAGGGGCAGAGGACAGGAGCCGGAGCCCAGAGCAGGGCAGTGCCATGTGAACGTGCTGCCTTCGGAGTAAGGGGTGGGCGCAGGATGCTCTCACCTGTCTCCGGCAGGTTGCTTAGCACAAACTCCTTGGCCGCGGCCACGTCCCACTCCCGGGTGACATCCAGCGGCAGCCACCCGTAGGCAGCTGGAGCCAGAGGCGGCTTCCCACAGCAGCTGCTGCACCCCTTCCCCGCCCGGGCAAAGGCAGCCGGCGAAGATGGTGAAGCCCAGGCAGTGTGGGCGCAGCGCCAGCAGGTGCCCGAAGCCACTGTCGCAGCTGATGATGAGCACCGCCCGGCCGGCAGGCTGCAGCGCTGCCTGCCGCAGGAGCCTGACCAGCAGCTCCAGGGGCAGCAGCAGAGCGGTTGCTTCCCACATGGTGGCTGCGCAGGAGTGGTGCCAGGGTTTTTGCGGCCCCCTAGGTGGGGGGTCCTTCCACACTCCCGGTCTTCAGGGCACTTTGGTGGTGGGTCCCGGAGCGAGTGAAGGACCCGCCGCAGACTTGCCAATGAAGACCCGGAGCGTGGAAGGACCCCCCGCTGCAGAATTGACACCGAGGGTGGCAAAATGGTGCCCCCCAAATCCTGGTGCCCTAGGCGACCGCCTAGGTCGCCTAAATGGAAGCACCGGCCCTGCCAACCAGAAGACTGAAATGAAAGCTATGAGGACTTGGAAAAACCCACATGGCAACAAAGCTCTCCGGAGAACTTAATTAAGATATCTCTACATTCCTTGCATAACAAAGCTGGTTTGGGATTTGCTAACTGGCCAGCAGCAGTAAATCTCTGTTGCACTCTCTCTCTGACATATAATTTCTCCATTACAACCATCTCTGGTACTTAAGTCAAAAGCAGTACTCGCATTCAACTTGCTCAACCATACACTATAAGCCATTACTAGGATTATACAAACTCTGCAGCGTATCAGAACAACCCCATGCAGCTTTGGGTGGTAGGAGAACTTCCCCTATCCAACACACACTCACACAACTCGCCAGTCACAACTACTCCTTTCCAGAAGTCCCATACCATCCTTTTTTGAAGTCTCTTTTGGGAAGGGGTTGCCCTCTCCCACACCATTCTGGTCTTTAGGAGGAACTGAGTTGTCCTCTGTTTAGCAAGGCTTCTGTTGAGGAGTAGAGACTGCTAGTAAAAACTGTTACTAATAAGATGTTGGGAGGGTAGTTGGAGAGGTGAAACATTCCTATGCCCTGTGACAACCTCTGTTCTATTGAACTGACTGCCAAGATGCCCCGTGTTCTTAGTAGCTGCATGCTAGGAATCATGCAACTTGAATCAAGCACAGGGAACCATGGGGTGAGATTATGAGGTGCCTTTGCCGATATGTTCACTAAAGCCAGCAACTAACAGCAAGAACATTCATACTTCTCTCCCACTGCCCTACGGAGTGTACAGGAGTATCCTGTACACTCAGAACCTTGTATGAATTGTGGGATCCACAACACATACAAGGACTTACCCTTACTTACACTGTTGGGGGTATCAGCCATCCAGTGACCCCAAAAGACTTGAGGGGGAGCAGCAGTGACCTCAAAACACTTGAGGGGGAGCAGTCTCCATAGAGTGGTACAGGAGGACAAACTGTGCTTCACAAAATATATGTGTGTTGATACCATGTGATACCATTAGCCCTTTCCCACAAATGGGTTGAGTCATGGATCAAAGAAGAGCCTGAATTGAAGCTTAGGGGGTTGGCATTGGGCTCTTTACAAGCCTTTCTTACCACTTCAGGTACTACCAGGTTATTTTATTTCTCCCCATACCAAGGTAAAAGCTTCTTTATGATAAAAATGGATTCCATAAGCTACTAGTTCTTTTGTCTTGAAAAATAGCTGAATTAATGGAAAAGATAAAAGCAGATCTGTTATTACTCAGTAGTCAGAATTATTTCCTCAGGCTTGTGTTCTTCACTGATATCATGCTAATTTTAAGTATAGCTTTAATTTATTTTATTCTGATTATTTTAGAGCATCTACAGCTCAAACTGTTCAACAATAGCTAATGTACAATACATCTATATTCACACACACACACACACACACACACACACACCCCTCTTTCACTAAATACACCACTGTTTTTCAGTCCTTGTTTTGCTGGACAGCTCCTATGTCAGTAGACATAGCAAACAAAGACGAAGTTTCAGCAGCATTACCCACCTCTCATGCCCCAATCCAGCAAAGCACATATAAACTAATTAGCTTTAAGCACATTAGCAGCCTTACCAACTTAAATGAAACTAATCATGCTTAAAGTTGAGCAGATGCTTAAGTGTTCTGTCTGATCTGATTAAGCCATATTTAATGGTCCAGGCTCTTCAAAGGAGGACACATGGAGTCATCTATGACTATGACCTTTCCATTTTGTCATGTCCCTTTTTCCATGATATTTTGTATGTTAAGAAAAGCTGTGTTCTAGGTGAGTAAGTAGAGGAAATGCTGGGGGAATGAATCTTCACTGAGGTATATAATACAAGGAAAGAAAGTACGGCAAACAACAACTGAAGAGTTGCATTGCTAAAAGGACATTGTGCAGTGCTGATATGAAGCACTAAGAAGATGCACAAAAAGTATACCATTTTAATCTCTGTCCTAGAGTAAATTATATATGTTTTTATAAATGAGCCACTCACAAAGTCTGTCCCCTCTCATCCTAACTGGGCATAAACATAAAAAAGCAAAATAAAAGCAGAATGTTTATGAAAAGTGTTCTCTTTTAGCTTGATGATCTTGGGCAAATCACTACACTTTCTCTTGCCTCTGACAGTCTTATCTTTTCTTGTCTTTTCTCACTTCATCTTGCTTATCTATACTGTAAGCTCTTCATGGCAGAGAGTCTCTCCATATGTCTGTATAGCACCTGGCACAATGTGGCTACAATTTCAGCTGCTACCATCTGATTACAAATCAAGCTAGTTAGATGGGAAATTGTTCTCCCTCAAATAAGCCAAATGCAATGTAAAACTGCATCTGTAGTAGCAGGGAAAGCTCAAAAACTCTAGCTCAAAATCTTAATTACCTACACGTACAATTAATATTACATTTATGTATTCTTATTTCTGTTAGAACACCAATCCCAAGCTGTTCAACAATGACAACTATTCAATATATAAAATTCAAAAAATGCACTCATTGTCTGCCCCAATCAATCCATAATAATATTTGTGTCTAAATCACTAATCAAAATCACTCAATAGCATAACCTGTAAACCAGCCTCCCTTTAAATAAATCAATCAAAGGATTAAAATCAGCCCCAATGTAATTAATAACATCTGCATTGCAATCAATGGAATTATACTATTGTTCAGTTTGCATAATCATCTTTAAGATATTGTATTGTCCTATCATACTATAGAGCTTGGGGAGAGGGAGAGGGGAAGCAAACATCATGCCTTTCCAGTTGGTTGGTGCAGCTTTAACTAAATGTATTTGAATTATACATACAACTGTGGCTTACAGAACCTTTCAGAGTTATTAAATCCTGCACCTTTCAATCAGCCAATAGAAATGCAGTAGAAAGGACAAGGAAACTGATCATGTCACAGATCTTCACAAAATATAATGAACATGACAGAACTTATTAAAACTAAAACAACTTAAGGACCACATCCTGCAAAGGGATTTGCCTAAGCACATTCAAATACCCCACAAAGTCCTATTCAATGGGCCACAATGCAGCTATAATGGCATGCCTGCATGGAGAATGACACATATTACAGGACAATAAAGGGAATCAGAATTGCCACTACCTATCTGTACCAGTTCTGTGAAATAACAGAAATTTCAGCCAGTACCTTTAACTAGCACTACATTTAATAAAAAATGAAAATTTAAAACAAAATATGAAGAGCCAAATCTCACCCATATGCCCCTGTTTTTACTTCAGTATCAAAAATCCGACTCCATTTTACCCCAAATGTCAGATCTAACTGCACTGCATTATCCACATATGTAAAATCCTTACAAAAGAATTGCCACAATCAGAGTTTAGGAACACACTGGATCTTAAAGACATATTCAGTTGATTTCATACAATACCTCCTTGGAGGACATAGTGCATATGGTGCCTTATACTAGTTAGAAGAACATTTCTGAAAGTCCTGAAGACCATAACAGGGTCACTACAAAATACGGATTCATTCGTCTGAATGTAACTGATTCAGCCTCTAATAAGTTAAACACTTAGTCCAGACTGTCACAGCTTCTTTCATACTCTGTCTTCTTTGATCACAAGTATTCTCTAACCACTAACCTTGAAGGTAGCACATACAGATTATATTCAGTCATAAGACTGAAATACTTACAGTAAGTTGCTGTTAGCAATGCAGGATCCTGTGACACTTGCATCTCTGAATTATTTTATATGCCTATGAAAGCTGAGTGATAGCTTTCATTCATCTCATCTTTATCATCATTCAGTAGCACTTCAGTCCGCCACTTGCTTTCATATTTTCACAAAATGTCACCAAGTACGGATACAAAGAAAGAGGAGGAACTTATTGCATTAAGAATCACTTGCTCCATAACAAACAATGAGAGAGAGACAGGAGTTTTATCTGTTTCTTTTGAAAAGCTTAAGAAAATCTCAAAGAAAAAAAAGTAACTGCTAGTTATCTGTGGATGCTATATAATTGATCGTCAGCTTAAAACAGATGTACGAGGAAGATACCTGGAGGTTCAAGTACATTTTTCACTTAAGGAAGTTTTGTTAGTTGATGTCCTTCTAATTAGAAAACTGAAAAAAGTGTTGAGTGAGATGAGTCTGGGTTTTTTTAAGCTGACACCAATAGCACTGCTCACATCATAAGAAAAACACACAAGAGACAGTCACTAGTTAACACTACAGCGATGACAAAAATATAGCCTCTGTGTTATGCTGATTTATTCTGATATAGCTAGCCCCAAAAGAGTTGTTTTTCTAAAAGTCTAGCTCCATAAGATACAAAAGTATTCCTCAGTGTTTTTGGGGAAAGTGGGGAGAAATACATAGTACACTATCCTGGGAGTACAGGTAACAGTAACCCGCCTTTTAGGAAGCACTCCAGTGAGGGTGCACTTCTGGTGCTTCGCTATTAAAGATACCACCAGGGATGCTCATATTGCCATAATATCATTCTGTGCCAGCAAAACAAAAGACATTAATAATAGAGATTGTAATATAGTTTCATGCACAATAAGTATATTCCCTGAATGTGTCTGTTGGGCCCCATGTAAGAGAGCTTCATGTACCATAGAATCAATGCCTTATGCAGACAGCAGATTTCTTCAACAGGCCATTTATCAAAGGGACTCAATAATACCATTGTAGTGTCTAAACATGCTTTATTCCTTTAAGGATTTAAGGGAAGGCTTGATTATTTAATACACACACATAGACAGAGGAACCTAGATCTCTTGATAACCTCCTCCACGACAAAGCCATCTCCTCTTCTCCGTTGTCTGTGGCCACATACACATGCGCACAGCAGGAGAAGGATGTCTTTGCAGTTACAGCTGAGGCAGGTTTTCAGGAGATTTAGGTTCTATTCCCAGGTCTGCCACAGACCTTCTGGGGCTCCCTGGGATAGTCTTTTAGACTCTCCATTCGCCAAATTGCCTATCTGTAAAACAGGGATAGAGCTATTCCTCCTCATAAAGGTTCTGAGGATAAGCCTATTAGTGTGTCTGAGGCACCCAGATATTATGTGACAAGTACCAAAGAAAAGCCTCTGACTAAAAAAAAGTACAATATTTGCATAAATCATTCAGCAATACTTATACACTATATCTAGTGTATTATTCCTCTTTCTGCAGACAGCCCTACTCCAGGAGACTGACAATCATACAACTGGTACAAAAGGCTACTGCTTATCATTTCAACCAAACATCACTTATAAAAACAACAATAAAGAACAATAAACACACTGAATTTGCAATTTGAATATTTCCAAAACAACTCTGTCTATTGCAGACAAAAGCTAATCATAATCCATCCATCATGTTTCTGATCAAAGCCAGTGAAATATAGTATTATTAGTCGTCTGTCTCCTATGAATGATGTACTCCAGTTTGCAGATACAGTATCTCATATCGTATATGTTCATCACAGGAACACTGAGACAGATAGCAACCTATTTTTTTACATGTTTCTCAAAAGTCACAAATCCCCATGCCTTCTTCCCTCCCCCAGCACACACTGGAAGAGGATCAAGGTGGCAATGTTTTTTTTCAAAACAGCAATAAGTCAAAGAGGACAGAGAGAAAATGCACTTAAATACCTAAAATGTAAAGATTCAGCCTTGAATTAGCAGCATAGGTGGGGACAGGTGTTGTTCAAATGACAGGTTCCTGGTCACAACACTGAGTATTTCATGGGAGTGGACCCTTCCTATATCAACAAACATTATTCACAAACATGTAAAGGAGCTGAGCCCAGGACAAAGCCTCCCTATGGCCAATGGTGTGTTAAATACAAAAAATGAATACAATACCTGCATAATATTAAAAACAAAAAAGGGACAGCAATAGAAAAGAGGGTGTGGTGTCCTACACAGAGACAGGAACATCCTTAACACTGTTGGCTATACATACTGCATCACATGTTCTCTCAGTGAAGCCACGGAGGTGAGGGGGAATCACATCCTTCATCTTTATGCCTTAGAGAGGTCTGGAAAAAGGAACTCATGAGTGCGGGCAACTGATTATTGCAATTTATGTGACTGCACATACTTCTCAGCCCACCAAGGCCAGATGTGGAATGCAACATGGAACAAAGATGTAAAGTAAGCATCACAAAAATCATTCATGCAGGAAATTTAAATACTGTGAAATGTACTCCTTCAGAACAAAATATTGTTTTTATAATCTGAGTTTCATAATTCTTTATTGCTAATGTAAATAATTTCAACAACAAAGTGAGGGGACACCAAATTTCTATGGAATGGAGGTATCTTTGGAGCCAAAACAAGCAGTGTAACTCAAAAGGAAGGACATGTGTGTGTGTTTTGAATGATGACTCCAAATAATCTTTTCCGCCATCTTTTCTCCCTTCCAGTTGACTGTCTCCTTTAAAGCTGGTTTCTCAAGGAAAAAAATATGCATAGAACCTCCCATTTGATTTTCTCACATGTAAAAGAACATTATGTGCATTTCCTTACAGCTTGTTTTGTGGACTACACCAGGTTCTCTTTATTATAGTTCAGCTTTTCCCTTAGTGCCTGCACAATATAAACTGCACATATTGTGACATTACCAACTGATCATCTTGGGGTTTCCAAAGCTTCTGTTTCAATTCAACTTGTCTGGTTATCAGCCAGAAATACCTAAGAATTCTGTGCTGGAATGTGATTTCCAATTTCTGCAATAGCTACTGAGATCTTTATGGCGAATCTGGAACATAAGGTTTTAAATCAATTCAACTCCCAGACAACTTTGTGCAGACATTACATAGATGGCCCCCTATCATCAATAAAAATGCTACACAACATACTCTGGAGTTATTTACAAACAGTTCCTACAAATCACCTTTATTAGAATATGAAACAGATCTCAGCAACTATTTCTTGAATTCCTAAGATTTACATAGCAGCAACAAGACATTCACAACTAATTGGTATAAAAGGGACACCAGTTCAGGAACCAGACTGGGTCTGCTGCATATTATAATCAGAATTGTAGGACTGGAAGGGACCTTGAGAGGCCATCTAGCCCAACCCCCTGCACTCATGGCAGGACTAAGTATTATCTAGACCATCTAAGCCGTTCTTAAAAATTTCCAATAATGGAGATTCCACAACCTCCCTAGGCAATTTATTCCAGTGCTTCACTACCCTGACAGGAAGTTTTTCCTAATGTCCAACCTAAACTGCCCTTGCTGCAATTTAAACCCATTGCTTCTTGTCCTATCCTCAGAGGTCAAAGAGAACATTTTTTTCCCTCTCTCCTTCTTGTAACAACCTTTTATATACTTGAAAACTGTTATCCTATCACCCCTCCCCCGCCCCAGTCTTCTCTTCTCCAAACTAAACAAACCCAATTTTTTCAATCTTCCCTCAGAGGACATGTTTTTTAGACCTGTAATCATTTATGTTGCTCTTCTCTGGACTTTCTCCAATTTGTCCACATCTTTTCTGAAGTGTGGTGCCCAGAACTGAACATAATACTCCAGCTGAGACCTAATCAGCACAGAGAAGAGTGGAAGAATTACTTCCTGTTCTTGTTTACAACTCTCCTGCTAATACATCCCATAATAATGTTTGTTTGTTTGTTTTTGCAACAGTGTTACACTGACTCTCATTTAGCTTGTGATCTACTATGACCCCCAGATCCCTTTCTGATGTACTCCTTCCTAGGCAGTCATTTCCCATTTTGTATGAGTGCAATTGATCGTTCCTTCCTAAGAGGAGTACTCTGCATTCGTCCTTATTGAATTTCATTCTATTTACTTCAGACCACTTCTCCAGTTTGTCCAGATAATTTTGAATTTTAATCCTATCCTCCAAAGCACTTGCAACCCCTCAAATTCCACAAACTTGATAAGTGTACTTTCTATGTCATTATCTAAATCACCGATGAAGATATTGAACAGAACCAGACCCAGAACTGATCCCTGAGGGACACCACTCAATATGTCCTTCCAGCTTGATTGTGAACCACTGACAACTACTCTCTGGGAATTGATTTCCAATCAGTTATGCACCCACCTTATAGCAGCTCCATCTAGGTTGTATTTCCCTACTTTGTTTATGAGAAGATCATGCAAGACAGTATCAAAAGCCTTACGCTAAAGTCAAGATATACCACATCTACCACTTCCCCTCTATTCACAAGGCTTGTTACCATGTCAAAGAAAACTAGTAGGTTGGTCTGACATGATTTTTTCTTGACAAATCCATGCTGTTACTTATCACCTTATTATCTTCTAGGTGTTTGCAAACTGATTGCTTAATTATTTGCTCCATTATCTTTCTGGGTACTGAAGTTAAGCTGACTGATCTGTAATTCTCTAGGTTGTCCTTATTTCCCTTTTTATAGATGGGCACTATATTTGTCCTTTTCCTGACCTCTGGAATCTCCCCACTCTTCCATGACTATTCAAAGATAATCTCTAATGCAGAGGCTGAGCCCTGTTCTAATGACTCATATACACCTCTACCTCGACATAACGCTGTCCTCGGGAGCCAAAAAATCTTACCGTGTTATAAGTAAAACCACGTTATATCAAACTTGCTTTGATCTGCCGGAGTGCGCAGCCCCCCCACCCCCCGGAGCACTGGTTTACCGCATTATATCAGAATTCGTGTTATATCGGGTAGTGTTATATCGAGGTAGAGGTGTATCTCCTCAGTCACCTGAGTATTCTAGGATATATTTTATCAAGCCCTGGTGACTTGAACACATCTAAGTTGTCTACGTCATTTTTAACTTGTTCTTTCCCTATTTTAGCATCTGATCCTACCTCATTTTCACTGGCATTCACTATGTTAGACTGCCAATCACTACTAACCTTTTTGGTGAAAACCAAAACCATGTGCATCCATTTAAATGAACGGGGTTAACTTTGCTGGTTAGCCAACACACAATGTTTGTATCACTACCTACTTTAGAAGAAAACTGAAATTCTCAACTAACTGATTGACTGTTTAACCAACTGCAGTTAACTTTTCAAAATACAGAAAATGGAAAAGAACATGAAAAGGAAAAGATTATTGAAAAAATACCCAATAAATAATGTGAATGAAGCAGGGCCAAACACAGTGGGAAGAAGGCTTCAATAAGAACGAGGTAGTAAAGTCATGGCTTCTATGTGGCTTCTGATCAAAGACATTTTAGGAGTCTCACTTGAGAAAAAGGGTACTATTTTCAAAAGTGCCTAAGTGTTTAAGCCCCATTTTCAAAAGTGTTTTAGGCATGTAGGAGGATAAGTATAACTGGAATTCAATGGGACAAAAATTACTTTTGAAAATTAATCATTAGGTGCCTTTGAAAATTGTACCCAACATCTAGAAAAATACTTTCCATTCCCAAATGAATCCATATGCATAAGATCCAAGCAGAAGCTTGGGGCCAGATTTCAAACATACTGAGCACTGCTGCTCCAATTATTTCAATTAGAACTGATTAGATTTCAATTACCTCCAGAATGAGGCATAAGATTATTACCAATGTGACATGGTTTATATTAGGAAAATTACAAGCATCCCATGTTTATTATTATTAATACCAACAACATGCTGGACTTCTAAAATTAGCAAAAAAGAAGCAAATTAAAGAAAATAGAAAACCACTGTCTGTTCAATGTATAAATAATGGATACTCACATTGACTAATCCTAAATTAATGCAAAAAAAAAACTTGTTGCATGGAAGGAATAATAGAAAAGAATAAACTAAAAAGCAGAGTTTATGACTGGCTTTTTGAGAATGTTATATGCTCTATTCTTTTAATGTGCTTTCCTCATGATTGTTAAAGTACTAGTGTCCTGAATTCCTTTTCAGTAACAAATTTTATTTTTCCCAGTGGGTTTTGGAAAGTAGAAACTTGTCTGTATTCCATGTTTGTCAGTTTGTCGTTATACTCTTGAGTCTTTCAGTTTTCTTTATACATTTGTTTGGTATCACTGCCAGCAGAGCAGCAGGCAATGGTGGTGGAGGGGATGGACCCACATGCTTGTCTTTGACTCCTCCGTCGACAAAGTGATGGCATTTGCAGGAACACAACTGACCTTAAGGATGACTTCAAAATTCTTTAATTTTACTACACAGTTCTTTGATATTTTCTTCATATTTTGAAAAAAATCTCCCTGACAATGTGATTTCTAGATTCAAATAGTCTATCCATTGCCCATTCCCTCCACAACCATTTCATAACATGTTTCTCTCTCTCCTTCTAGCAGTTAAAATCTTTGGTGTAACATCTTACTTTCTGCATTTCTATTTTTAAATCTATCAGTGGATATATTGTAGGTCCAAGGACACCATTGCTGGGCTTCTCTCCTCCTCCTTTTTTTGCTTGTTCTCTGACTTAAATGACTGTGTTTGCTGGAAAGAGAAATACTTTCAGGGCGTAATGATTGTCCAGTGCAGCCACTCTGGCAAACAATACTTCAGAGTGAATTTTAGCACTTGTCTATGATTTTTCAAAAATAACATTAAATCCCACAGAGATAGATGGATGCACTCTCTTCTCAATATGCATGCACAATGCATCTGGTGGTTCCACAGTTAATGAACCCAGGATCTCCCAAGCTAAAGAGCCACTACCGCTTTAACTGAAGGATTAAATCTCTTAGTTGAGAGTAGTAGATTCATACCCTTTGTGGATCAGCCACAGTAGAATGCATGTAGCACACACCAAACATTAGGTCACAAGCATCTAATTCATCTGGGAATAGAGGGAGCATTATTCAGAGAACTGCCAACCCTGAAACTATACAGATATGGTAGAAATGAAATGTCTAACCACAAATAGACACACTGCTAAACAAACTATACTAGGCAAAGCTTCCTTGCGGGTAACACTAACTAAAAACACACTAACCACTCCCAATCAGGGAAAACAAGCACCTAGTCACTACTTTAGAAAGGTATAACAATTACAGTTGATGCACAGCAGGCACCCCGTGCACCTGGTGGTTTTCCGTGCAGCAGTGTGCATGGTACCCTATAAAAACTGCTCCCCAGAAACAACTACCATAGCAGAATAGAGCAGTTCACATTTCCTGTTTGGATCCTGTTGCTGGTTTTGATGAGATAATACTTATGTCCCAAAAGTGGGACACAAAGATAAACAATTTCAGAACTCAAGTGTCATGGAAAAGGAGACCATTTAGTGATTTCATTTTGAATCCTTGGCCTTCCAGTCACTTCTGGGGACCAGATCCTCTGCTGGCATAAACCACCAAAGTCAATTTACATTAGATGAAGATATGGCCCTCGGTTTCTTACACACCGCAGGTGCATTTTTGCCACTTATTTAACAGGGAACATGGCCCACTACCACTATCACACATTTCTTTGTATATCTCAGTTTTATGTTAGAGAATATGCATCTGATTGTATGTTATAGGTTCTGTCACTGTTGTGTGCCTCCCAAGTCTTTATCACATGAAACAGATTTGTTCCACAGATAAGGGTTTGAGTTCTCATTTGCAGTTGAGCTACACTCAGAACAGCTATGGTGAGGGAAAACAAAAATGATTTACTCCTCACCCTGACCTCAGGCTAGGTTCAGTCCCTGGCACAATTTAGAGCAGTCTGTCAGATGCTCTACCTTGCACTAGCGGGAAAGAGCCCATCACAGGCTATTTTGCCAGCCAGGGATCACCAAAGTGCCATTTCGCCATTTCCTCTTCACCAGGGTCAAAATTGTGGTTTGTGCTGTTGAAGTGTCACAAAGCAGACAGAACTCGGGGTTTAAGATCTGACCCCTTGCCACTGATGCATATTTATGAGAATTCATAATCAGAGTCCTCTGTTTCCTTGATCTTCACAATACTAAACTGAAGATCAAATCAAATGGTTCCATGGCTGATTTTCCATTCCATTCCATTCCATTCCATTCCCTTTGTCACCGACACTCAGTACTGAAATGAGAGTGCCTAACCTTGGCCCTGGTGCACATATCTCCACATCTCCACCAGTGCTTAACTGCTGCTTCTTGGCACTGTAAACCCTGAACTTGCAATACTGGGGATCAACACCAGACTCAATCATAGCTTCTTGGGGGGCGGGGCGGGCAGAGACTTCTGTTATATTTGCCAAACAGTTATGCAGAAAAAGCTAAACAAAAATCAAAATAAAATACTCAAACCTTTTGTTTTCTTGTTCATTAAACAAATATGAATATATGATTTGAAACAAACTATCTATTTAAAATGCCTGAAGATTAAATACTTCCTGGTTCTGGTGGGTAAAATCAGTCCTGTGTAAAGTGAGGTTAAAATTAACCAATTGGGATACTCTGTTGGAAAGAAAAAATGTGAAAACTCCCAAGACATACCTGTGTACATGCAGTAAGTACACCTGAATAAATTTATTGGGAAAAAGTCACAGCATGCAAATCAATTGAAGTCAATGGAGTGCCACTTAGAACAATATTCTTTTACATCCCAGATAAGAAGGTTCTATAGACACACCTTAGTTTTACCCTGACACTGTAATAACATTAATTTATTCATTAAATCCTGTAGGATTAGCCTACCAGTGAATTCCTACTGTATTTTAGTTTAGAGACCTATAACAATTACAGGATTACCCCATTTATACAACTGGACTATTTTTGTTACACACAAAATGTATTATATAGGACTGTAAAATAACCACTGTTTAGCACAATCAGACATGTTTTTATATAGTAAGATACAAGACATTTAAAGATTCAAAGGCAAAATCCTGGCTTATTACATTGTGTAGTGCAGCTGGAGCTAAGTGTTTAATCCAGGCACCAAGCAGAAGAGCTACAAGTCAGGGAGCACTACACATATGGTTGTCCTAGAGGGGGGAGGCCAGAGCTACACATACTGTGCCCATGGTAATGGGAAGTTTTGTTAGCAACATACAGGAAAAAAATTACTAACCTTTCCTAACATTCCACTCCAGGTGTGTATGCTCTGAGAGCACAGTTGCCAGAATTTTTTCCCTCAATGGTACCTGTTGAGGTAGCTTGAGTGTCCCCTGACTGCATGCGCCAACAGTGCCAGTCTAAAGTGCTCAGCCGACCCCGTACCCCCTCAGTTCCTCCTTTCTGGAAAACTCTGATGTAGAGGGGCAGAAGGGTGGGTCATGGAATGGACATGTGCAACACATCTCGAAGAACAACAGTTACAGAAGGTTAGTAACCGTTTTTTAATTCCTCAACTGATTGCACATGTGCATTCCACTGTAGGTGACTCCCAAGCAGTTGAATAGGTGGAGGGATCAGATTTCATGGACACACGGACTGCAGAATAGCTCGACCAAGTTTGGCATCATCTTTGGAATGCCGAGTGATAGCATAATGGGAGGAGAACATGTGCACTGATGATCAGGTTGCTGCTTGAATAGGGTTCTGTGCTAGGAATCCTGCTGAGGATGCTTGAGACCTTGTGGAGGAATGAGGTTAGGTAGCGGTGAAACACCTGCCAGATCGTAACAAGTACAAATACTTGAAGTAATCCAGGACAAAATTGTCTGTGAAGAGATTAGGAGACCCTTCATCCTGTCAGCTACAGCTACGAACTGTTGGACCTTTGGAATGATTTAGTTCTTTCTGTGTAGAAAGCTAGGGCTCATCTAATGTCCAAAGAGTGAAGATGTTGTTCACTCCTATTTGCATGAGGCTTCGGGTAGAAGACAGGTAGGTAGATTGCCTGATTGCTATGAAATCATGAAACCACTTTCAGGAGGAAACTGGAGTGAGGATGTAAATACACCTTATCTTTAAAGAAGACTATGTACAAAGGCTCTGATGCCAGGGAAGAGAGTTCCAAGACCAGTCTGGCCGAAGTGATGGCCACTAAGAAAACCACTTTCTAGGAGAGGTATAATAAGGAGCATGTTGCCAAAGGTTCACATGGTGGTCCCATAAGCTTTCATATGACCAACTCCAGGTCCAGGAAAGAACAGGCTCTCTTACTTGAGGGTATAACATTTCAGGCCTTTGAGGAATCTGACAGACATGTCATTTAAAAAAACAGACTGGTTATCCACCTGTGGGTGAACCTGATATTGCTGCCAGGTGAAACTTGATAAAGGAGATTGCTAAGCCTTGCTGTATCAGGTGCAATAAATATTCAAGTATGTGTTGTACGGAAGAACACATGGCTGAGACTCTGCATTGGGATGCCCAAACAGAGAACTGCTTCCACTCGGAGAGGTTAGTAGCCCTGGTGGAGCTACCTCTGCTACCTAGTAGGACCAGGCGAACTTGTTCTGACAAGCTTGTTCTCTTGGAGCTTCCAGGCCATTAGATGAAGGAAGTAGGATTGGCCCTGGGAGATCAAGTCCAGGTGCAACGGAAGCAGGATAGGAGTCACTACTGAGAGGTCTAGCAGAGTTGAGAACCAGGGTTGGCAGGGCTATGTTGAAGCTATGTGAATAACCCAGGCCTGGTCCCACTTGTTCTTTAGCAGCACTCTGTACACGAGCAGGATTGGGGGAAAAGCATAACAACATTGTCCCATCCTAGGTAGTAGAAAGGCATCCGAGATAGAACCCAGACTGTGACCTCATAGGGAGCAGAATTGGTGACATTTTCTGTCAACCAGGCTATGAGAGGGCTCTTTCACTATCTCCACCTGTATGCCCAGACTTAAGACCACCCTCTTCAACTACTTTTGGTGAGCCTTATAGTCATATGGGGGAGGCAACCCGCCCCCTACTGAGACTGCCTCGTCAGGCAAGAGGAGGAGGAGGCCAGCACCAGCTGTGGAAGCTCATCCTCTCTTTCTGCATCAGCAGGATCCTGTTGAGCCAGCTCTTGCAGTTCAGTACCAGGCTTGGTACCAGAGTCTGGACCAGGTGCTGCCCTGAACAACGCCACCCTTCTTTCCAAGGCCACTGAATAGGAGCGTCTGGAATAAGCCTGTGAATTGGGGGAAACCCCAATGATTCCAAAATGGCCAGTGGGCCTTTCTAGGCCCCCAATGAGCTCCTGGCCACCACTAAATGGTACTCCTGTGCCTGGGACCATGGATGGTGGAAATGCATGGAAGAACTGGGAGAGCAGCTCCTCAGGCTGGAGGAGTGAGACCTGATCTCTAACTCAGAAGATGACGAGTCTGTTTCTGGTGACGGTACCGAACAATGAAAGGATCCAGCGGGTTCCCTTTTGTCCACCAGCATTGATAATGCTGACTCATGGGGTTGATACCGGTACCAACAACAGGAGAAGGTCTCTGGCAGCAGCAAACACTTCCAGCGTGATTGGTATCAAGATAGTATCGGAAACATGTTGTGCCACAGATGGAAAAGGCTCTTCCAGTATGACTCAATAGAGCTTGCACAGGTGCCAGAGTCAATGGTGCCAACGTCTACAGTACTGAGGTAGAGGAATGGTTTGGCTTAGATGACAATCTACTCTGATCCCCAGGCCAGGCAGTCTTCCATGCTGGGGATTGCCCCTGTTCGTCAGGCTATTTCTTATGCCTTTTTCTAGGCACTGAGGATGGCGGTCAGTGCTGGGAGGGGGAGCACTCCTTACCGATGCCGAGGCATTCAGTGCCAAGTCTGACTGACCTGGCTCAGAAGGAGGTCTCAGTGCCGCTTCCATGAGGAGGAATTTCAGCCTGGCCTCCCAATCCTTCTTTGTGTGAGGCTTAAAGTCCTTGCAGGTTTGCAGTAGGAGCTTGCCCCAGCCACTTTAAACAGCTTGAGTGTGGGAAACGCAGGAACATAGCCTTGTTGCAGGAGGCACAGGGCTAAAAGCCTGGTGACTGAGGCAAGCCTTGGCATTGGGGAATGGACAAAAACTCTGCTAACGCACAAAGTTACAGAACTTCACTAAAATTAGCTAAAACTGACTACAACCAGCTATGTACAGAAAGAAGATGATGATGACTACCGAGAGAGCTTCCAAAAGTAAGGAAAGAGTCGTCCCAGCGACTGTCATGTGCAGTAAGAAGAAACTGAGGGGGCGCCAAGTCGCCTGAGTGTTTCATACTGGTGCTGTCAGCACACGCCAGCAGCGAGTGCTCGAGTCGGAAGGGGCGGGGCCTAGGGCGGAAGGGGCGGGACTGAGGGGGTCAGAGCCTGCCCCAGCCCATCCTTTAAGGTAAGTGCCTCCTCCTCCCCCCACCCCCACCAGGGTAGCAGCAGCAACCCGGAGCACCGAGGGCTATTTAAAGGGCCCGAGGCTCCCCTGCTTCTACTGCCCCAGTCCTTTAAATAGCTGCTGGAGCCCTGGGGAAGTGGCAGGGCTCCAGCGGCTATTTAAAGGACCAGGGCGGCAGAGGCAGCTGGAGCCCCGGCCCTTTAAATAGCCCCTGGAGCCCCCTGCTATCCCAGGGCTCTGGGGACTATTTAAAGGGCCCAGAGTTCCCCTGCTTGTACTGCCCTGGCCCTTTAAATAGCTGCCAGAGCTCTGGAGTAGTGGTGACGGGGCTCCAGCAGCTATTTAAAGGGCCGGGGAGATAGAAGCAGAGGGAGCCTCAGACTTTTTAAATAGCAGCCAGAGTCTCGCAGCCCTACCCCAGGGCTTCAACAGTGGGGCTCTGGTGGCAAGTTAAAGGGCCTGGGGTGCCAGCCCCTGCTGGGAGCCCCAGGCCCTTTAAATTTCCCCCCTGGGGAAGCCGGGTCAGCCCGGTACGGCGCACCAGCTCTTGCCGGTACACCGTACCCGAGCGTACCAGCTTACTTTCACCTCTGATGCAATACCTCCAACTAGATAAATACACGGCCAAATCACTCAGAGTAGTAACTTGTTTCTTGATTTTAGTGGACTATTTAAGAACCAAAATGCCATGCAAGGTCAGGGTGGCAAAAACTGGCCAATACTCCCGGCAGTATTTCAGTTCTCAAAGTGGAAAAGCTATTTTAACAATCAAACCTGGGAATCTGCAGGATACCATCCTGTCTTAGCAATATTTTTAATACAGTATATAATTATGAATCACAGTTTTGCCAGACCAATATTATTTTAGTAAGGCTATATTGCAAGGAAGCGATGATGGTGATTATGTAGATGTTACTTTTACATTTAAGTCAGTACTGAACCAGGGCTACTGCATAGTACTAGCCAATAGTAGGTCTTCATATCAATGAGATACAAAATTGTGATCCTGACCAAGCAGTCCTTATTAAAAATCCCATGAACCCTTCTGGAATAGTAAGGGGGGCTGGTGTGTCTTAAGTGAAATCCGGTTTGGTAATTACATTCCATTTACTTTAAAAAATCCTCTCTCTGTTTCAGTTGGATACGTTATTTTTCATATTCTGCCTTGAACATTTCTGCAGAGTTGCTGTGTGTGCTGTTTAATGACTACTGCCTACCACCCTCAAACTGGCTGTATTTCAGTAATGTTGAAGTGGAGATTTAAAAAAAAAATCATTGTGCTGCAAAATCAGTGTAACTATTCTAAATCAAGCACTTTGGAATCTTGAGGTGAAAATCCTATATTTCAACAAGTTTTAGAGAATCAGATTTCAGCTAGCCCTTTAGATTTGCAGACATAAAAATTAGTACACCTCTACCTCAATGTAACACGACCTGATATAACACGAATTTGGATACAACGCGGTAAGGCAGCGCTCCGGGGGGGCAGGGCTGTGCGCGCTGGTGGATCAAAGTAAGTTCAATATAACGCAGTTTCACCTATAACGCAGTAAGATTTTTTGGCTCCTGAGGACAGCGTTATATCGGGGTAGAGGTGTACTTGGATTACTCGATTGGCCAGCACAAACAGGCAGTCAGACATCACTAATATTTGTTTCTATAGTTTAGAAGGTTGCAATTATTTGCAAATGCAAAGCTGTACCAGCAAAAATGCTCCGTAGAATAACAGCTAATCAGAAATATTACTACAGAATTAATATGCATCCTTGTGCATAATGTACATATATCTATGAAACAAGTCTAGCAACATTCCATGCAGTCAGAGAATGTACATGTTGGAAAGTACTGCAGGAAACTAAATGTAATGTCTGTTGAAAGCTGACAGCTAAGGGATTAACGAGAATCAGTTTAGTAAAGACAAGTAATTCTACTCTGGGTTTTACCTGGGACTGTCACAGGTGAAAAGTATTTAATGAATTATTCCAATGAAATGAGAAGAGTGACAGTGTCCTCTACCTGTCTGACACCAGCTCAGACTTTGTTCGATAACACTTGTCACCTGTTGGTGTCACAGGTAAATTCCAGACAGCAGCTTCTTACAGTATTAGCTATTTTCCTGGAAACAGGAATTAGTCATAAGCAGGTGAAATGCAAACTGACTTTACAGTACCTTATGGTGGGATTTTGATATTCCAATTATTTGAATCTTACCTAAATCCATTTAATAACAATATTTTGCATTACTATAACAGCTTTCATCAGAAGATGTGAAAGCACTTTACAAACACTACTTATTGTGAGATCAGTAAGTGTTATTTCTTTTTTAGAGATGGGGAAACTGAATCACACGTGATTAAGTGACTTGTTCAAGACCACACAGCAAGTTCCTGCCATTGCTGGGAACAAATCCAAGCACTTTGCTTTACTTTTCCGTACCTTGATTATCTGACCTCATTCATTCTGATCAGAAAATATCTTATCAATAATTTCCTTTCTGCTAGCAGCATCACCCACAATTCTGGGCTGTTCCTCTCCGCTCTGCAACTCACAGAGGTGAATCAAAGCTTTTCTGTCATGTACTCTGGCCACACCCCCTCTGCTGCCACTTGCTGCCAGATGATCTACATATTCTAAATCCATAAAATTTGTATAACAGACACTCTAGAGTCAAAGAAATAATTAAGTACATTGACATATCAAACAGCCATGTACTAATGATCTTACTTAATATCTGACTTTTGGCTCATGAGCCATCTAGACTGGGTAGAATTGTGGAAGACACTGCTAGCAGAAAAAAAAATTATTGGTAGGAAATTTTGCATTCTGCAGCCCAGCATCTCTCACAGTTCTGAACATCTGAGAAGTAGCGAGCAGTGCACAAGTGTAGTCAGCGTTATGAAAAAATTCATCAGGAAAGAGAAAAGGGAAGTATCTCCTTAGCAAACATGTTCAAAGAGGCTACATTAATTCTGGGCTACCACTAGCAACACCTTCATGCCAATAGAAGCCTCTTTAGAGAGGCCAGAAAGTCCACCTTATAGTGCTTAATGAAGGCGTTGACCAAGTGGTTGCTTTGCAAATTTCCCAGGTGGACACACTTGCTCATTCCATCCACGAGTTGTCAAGGATCTCATGAAATGCACCTTGATCCCTTCCAGGACAGGAACCTCTGATGCCTTGTAGGCTTCCATATTGCATAGTCTAAACCACCTAGCAATTGAGGACTTGGAACTCTGAGTCCCTGGCATTTTGGATGGAAAGACACAAATAGGGAGCCTACCCTTCTCATGGAATCTGTATGTCAACTGGCTGTGTACAGGTTGGGCACAACTTACCATCTGTCGAGTCCGGGGTGGCTGTCTCACAAAAATGAGGCATCACATAGATTTTGCCTAGTGCTTTCTTGGCAGTTCTGCCATGCCTGTACAGGGGCAAAGGAGCTGGCAGGGAGACACTGCAGCGGAGGCTCAGAGTGAGTTAAAGTGCCAAAGTGTTGATCAACCCAAGGAGGAGGATGAAACTAGAAAGAAACAAATCTGCTCGCCACTGCCCCAAAACAGAGTAAAAGTTAAAGACAGAAAGAAATGGGGGTTGGAACAATCAAACCACCAGCTGACCACTGTCATGGATGCAGAGCAACTGGGTGCAAGCAGGAGCACCTGGGGCATGGCCATAGCACACAGAGCCAAAGCTCTAACTCTCCTCCAGAGCTGCAGAGAGCAGGGGAGCAGCCAGTCAGAACTGTGCAAGACAAAGGGCTGCAGAAAGGTTAATTCTACAAAGTTGTTTGATACAGAAACAAACCAGAGCTCCATAGCTTGGGGTGTTCATTATGACTATAATATAGTCATTGAGCTACTTACAGACATTACCAGACAGGGATTCCAAATATTCTGTCAGAGATCAGATGGCATCCAAAGATTATAAGCATTATCTGCCAAAAAATTGCTGGGGGGGAAATGTGGAAAATTTCCCACATCTGTGACAATAGAAAAGATGAATATTCAGTAGCTGAATTTGAAAATATAATGAGTTAATATTTATACAATAGGAAAAACAAAACAAAACCCACCAAGTGAGAATAGTGAGCCAAATTCTATTCTCAGTTATATACATGTAACCTTATTGACTTTGTCTGGTTTGCACGGATGTTAGTGAGAGCAGTATTTAGCCTAGTGCAGTGGTTCCCAAACTTGTTCCGCCGCTTGTGCAGGAAAAGCCCCTGGCAGGCCAGGCTGGTTTGTTTGCCTGCCGCGTCCGCAGGTTCAGCCCGCGCCGCTTCCAGCAGCTCCCATTGGCCTGGAGCAGCGAACCGCGGCCACTGGGAACCGCAATCGGTCGAACCTGCAGACACGGCAGGTAAACAAACCGGCCCGGCCCACCAGGGGCTTTCCCTGCACAAGCGGCAGAATACGTTTGGGAACCACTGGCCTAGTGTGTTTCATAAACATTAAAGGAGTGGTGTCAATAGTTTTGTAACTTTTCCATTTGTTTTGATTTCTTTGTATTGTTTGCAGAATACTCTCAGAAGACTAAAAACCACTTCTCAGATTGTTCCATTCCATTGTTTTCCCCTGTGTGCTGTCTAAAGGTAACTGAACATTAATATGGTTGCTGTTGTATGACATTTTCCTCAGCCAGTATAACATATTGTTCAATTATCATTATTTACACACCACTAATGATGCCAACATATCTCTGGGAATTGTGGGTGAAATTCTGCCTGAAATCCTTAATCACACACATAATCATGTATGCCAGTGAGAACAGATGCCTTTTACTCCTGCTCTAACACACAGTCCTTGTGGAAGAGGTAGAGTCAAAACCCATCCTCTTCCTGGGCATTTTATTAACATACAATAAGACAATGTAGTCCAGGCCATGGCCCAGATTCTGCAAGCTGTTCAAACAAATGGGCTGACCCAGGAGTTTAGTGGGAACCCAAACAGGCATCATGGGTCTACTTGAGTGGAGCTGGTGGAAGATTTGTGGGACCAAGTCTGTTTTCCAGCCTGGCTGTCCTAAAGTTCTTAGCTCTTTCATGGGTACTCAGCCCACCCTTTAGGTCTTTTCTATCTTAAACCCAAGATCCCCTGTCATGGGACCCAACTTCTAAAGCCTTCTTCCTGTCTTTTATTCCCTTCAGACACAAAGGGATCCATTTTATAATTACGGATGTGTATATTTACTTGCTAGTGTGGGATGAGAAGTACGTTTTGTTATTACTGCAGAAATGAACTATTTAGGGTCAAACTTTGTATTATTAAAACAAATCCTAATGCAAATTTACCCTAGGATCTGAAAGTCAATCCAGGTTCTTTCGGGTTCATGCACTATCACCAATAATATAGTTCCTGCAACTGGAAATAAGGTGACAATTCTGTTGAGGAGGCTCAAACCAGAAAAGAACCCACCTTGCTCTCTCTTATTTGTTGTCTGTTCATTGGTAACTGGAGTAAAACTTTATATTTGTCTCCACACAAAAAGAATAAACCAGATATGATTTTTAATTTACACAGGGAACTGGTCTGTTGAGACAGAAGATGCCATTTTTACATGTAGCTGTTTTGATCTTATGTGCTCTTCAAATATTTTTTTACAAAGTTATTTACCTTAATGTAAACCTTTCAAAATGTGTTTTCAGAAGCCAATAACAATAATGAAAGCACTTTAGGAAAACAGAGAAGCCTTATTATAATCTGCTACTTAATAAAAAAGTAGACTTTAATTCAGAGACTATGTCCATCAATATTTCACTAAGTAAATAACAAAGCTAGTTACGAAAAGAATATAAAAGTGAGGCATGAAATTCATGGAGCTCTGTTTGACTAATGTGTTATGAACAAGGGAGAATTTTCTTAGGGTAATATCTATATAGAAGGGAACTGGTGATTATTTAATACAAAATTTATTTATTAAAGAACCATATATGGAAAGAAAAACTAATAAAACACTAGTGACACAGTGGGTTCTGTAACAGACATACACATTCTAGGACTTTTTACTCAGAGTTAGAATTAAATATGCAACCTTTGACCACTGTAAAAGATGTATATTTTAAAAATGGTCAGGCCAACATCAAAGACATAACAGGATTTGGCTACCACTGGACCCAATTATGTGTGCTCAAATGGTAGCCCAAGATCCTTTTGGAGTACTTGTTGGGTATCCCCTGTTGACAGTGGTGGAATCTCTCTTCCAGGTTCTTTAATTCTCAACCAAAATGGACAGCAGGGGTACAGAGCCTGAAAGTTCATGAGGTTCTTGCACTACTTATTTATTTACGTTTGTAAACCAAGAGACACCTGTCTGACAATCTAGGCTCCTCTGGCCATTAATTAAAAAAATACTAGCTGGTGTTCTCTGCATACTAGTCACATCCTATCTATCGGCAAGGATTACTGCAGCCATAAGATTGCATGCAAAAGCAGTACGGTTGCAGTACAATCTCCCTTGCATGTTTACTCAAAGGTGAGTGAGCAGGTCATCCAAGGACCCTGCAAAGCTCTGACTCTGAGTGATTGGTGAGCTGCTGCCCCCATACATTAATGTAATAAGCATGTAAAAGGCTCCTGCAAAGTATTGTATGAAGCTGATGAAATACATCAAAGGGCACCCCAAGGCACAGCACCCTGGAACAATGTGTCAAAGGAAAAATATAAGGCTAGAGAAGGGATCTCTCACAACTTCTGTACCTTGTTTACATCATTTAATTCCTTTGATACTGGTATATTAGCATGATAATTTGTGTACTTAGTGGGGCCAAAATGAAGAGTAAGGGAGAAATAGTAGAGTTAGCTGGACTACAAGCTCTCCTACATAACATCTCTATAAGAGCCCTCCCCATGCATTTTATGGAACATCAAGAGCTGTTTGACAAAATAAACAAGATACACTAGTTTGCTAATAGGAATGACCTATTTAAGAACAAAATTTAAATGGTTAAGTAAACATAAATATTCCATCTTTAATAATGTTTCTCTCATCAGATACCAACTTTCCATTCGTACACACACAAAGTTCCCTCTGACTTTGGAGAGATGCATGCACACAAAGGTTTCTGGATCATTCCTCTAACAACTAAAGGCCCAATTCTGGCAGCTTTAATCACACTGAATAGCACCTTACTTCATGAGTAGCCCTTTGAATTCATGAAGCAAGGTACTACTCAATGTGAGTAATGAGCATTAGACTTGAGTTCACAGGAGAAATTTCAGAACATTAATTTTGATGTACTGAAGAGATGAAATGGGTAGTTAGGTACAATGGGATAAAAAGGTACAGCATGACTCTTGCCGGCAAACAGAAAAGTGTGAGGTCTAACATATGTTCCCTCAAACACTCACATGGCCCCACACACATTCATGTTTGACATGAACACACTGACTGCACTAGTGACAGCTGTTTCAAAGAAGAGTGGCCAGAGGCAGGCAGTGACTTTTACATTCACAGCTACTAAAGCTACTATTTCAGTTACCTGCTTGCCTTGCCTGATAGAAGCCACTTCGTAAATTCACCTCAGGCAAATATGGAGAAATAAGTAATGTGCTCCTCTGAGAATCCCAGTCAGTTCAGCTCCTGCCACCTTTAGTTTAGCACTTTGGTGAACATACTCTTTTACAAGGCTGGCCATTTGCTCATGGCCTGAGGGCAAGTTAGTTGCAGACATTAGTATGAAAAAGACTGTGTTGAGCAGAAACCTCCCCACATAGGGATCTGTAGGCCAACTTTAATGAAGAAAAGGCCAAACTTTTGAACCTAGGATCCCCACCACCTCAAATATACCTCAAACAAAGAAAAGGAAGGACGGTGGAAACAGAAATTCAGAGCTTTTTATAAGATTACTCCCAACAAAATCTTCAAGCATTTTTTGCATATCTATCTACACACTTATAATTAGTCCTCCACTGACTTCTGTAATAGCTTAAAGACAGCAGAATACTTTGGGCAAAACAGTGCACCATATCTGCTTATTTGTGTGGTATTCACTATTCTCTGTTGCAGCATGCTTGCTTCAAGAAAACTAAAACTTGTAATTAACAGAAGTTCATTAATTCAATGGATTCATTGACCTTTTTGAACCATGTAACCTGAACACCAAATTAATCAGTATTCTGATGCCAAAATTGCTTAAGATGTATAGCATCTAGACTAGACTAAATTTTCTGCAGAAGTAAACCAAAAACAAACAAAAAAAAAACAATTAAAATAACCGCCTTTCCATGCTGACACATATACAAGGTGTATTTGTTATCTAATTTAAAGCAGAGATTAACTTAAGCAACAACATTTGGATTTTGAACTGGGTTTCAAACACACTTAAGTATAGGTTTATTTTGATCTAGAATTTTGGTTTAGCCCACTATAAAGTTTCAATCCAGGTTCTGGTTTGGGCCACTTGTTGAATTTGTATCTGGCTCAAAGTTCTCATTTCAAACAATCTGAAAGTTCAGGATTGTCTGGGTGTGAGGTTTTGGTGTGGGTCCATCTCTCTTTCCATTAAAGCTAATTACAGGCAGAGCTGGTAACACTGCCTATAATTAAAGCTGTCTGACACTTTTCATTGTAAGATCCTATTTTAGTTGCTTTAAATTTTGCCAGATAGTAATAAATCAGGCTGAAGTTCTCAATGACAAGTGTCTACCTCAGTCTGAATTTTTCATCTGATTTTGCAAACAAGACTAGGACAATAGGCTGTTTTGTCAATGTTAAAAATGATGCCTTTTCTTTGAAAAGCTTTGTATTTCGCACTGGTGTATGACTGGACCACTGCTGGACTACCTTTGTGTGAATTGTCCACAACTCAACTGGAGAAGGTTCAGAGAAGAGCCACAAGAATGCCTAAAGGATTAGAAATCATGCCTTACAGTGACTCAAGGAGCTCAATCTATTTAGCCTCACAAAGTATCTACGTGTGGAATAAATATTTATTAATGGACTCTTCAGTGTAGCAGAGAAAGATATAGCACAGTCCAATGACTGGCAGTTGAAGCTAGACAAATTCAGACTGGAAATAAGGTGTACATTTTGAACAGTGAGAGTGATTAATCATTGGAACAATTTAGCAAGAGTCATGGTGGATTCTCCATCACTAACAATTTTGAACTCAAGATAGGATGTATTCCTAAAAGATCTGCTCGAGGAATAATTTTGGGTAAGTTCTATGGCCCGTGCTATACAGGACGTCAGACTAGATGATCAGAATGGTCCCTTCTGGCCTTAGAATCTTCAAATCTATGAACCCCTAGTTAACATTAAAAGAAAAAAAAAACCTGAATTAGGTATAGACAGTACATCAAAAAATTATCCATATTTTTCTATGCTGCCTATGAGAATGAATGACAGAAGGACGTCTCTAATCACTCCTAAAATTCTGCTGATGTGGTTTCCAAACTTTGTGATAGGTCTGTAACCCAGAGAACCTATCAGGAATAAGGAATAGGTTTCATACACTATTTACATGATGGATCGTAAAAGACCGTAAAAGGGGGTGGGGGAGAGACAGCTAAAAAAAGACTTCAATGAGAAACTGCTGAGCTTGAATTGATATGCAAACTAGATACAATCAACTTAGGCTTGAGTAGAGACTGGGAATGGCTGAGCCATTACAAACACTGAATCTATCTCCCCATGTAAGTATTCTCACAGTTCTTATCAAACTGTCTGTACTGGGCTATCTTGATTATCACTTCAAAAGTTTTTTTCCCCCTCCTTTCTCTTACTTAATTGGCCTCTCAGAGTTGGTAAGACAACTCCCACCTTTTCATGCTCTCTGTATTTGTATATATATCTCTCCTCAATACATGTTCCATTCTATGCATCCGAAGAAGTGGGCTGTAGCCCACGAAAGCTTATGCTCAAATAAATTTGTTAGTCTCTAAGGTGCCACAGGTACTCCTGTTCTTTTTGCGGCTACAGACTAACACGGCTGCTACTCTGAAACCAGAGTTTGAAACAGGACTTGGATATCCTAGGTCCCAAATTGGGATTCCCAATCCAGTACACTATCCACAGTAGTACTTTGCCTGATACCTAGTGACAGGAATTAATAAAGGGCAGGAATGATCAGGACAGTTTTTATTTTTCTCTCTCTTTCTTTCCAGGACATTTGCTTTCATCCAATATTCCAGTTTCTCCCCAGCTGCACATGCATTTTCAAAAATAACTGTAATTGTACAGTATCTATTCAGTTGCTAATTCTCTTAACACCCCAGGATGCTTTTCTTCTGGACCAAGAAATTAGTGGAAGTTCCAATTTTCTATGTGTTCCCTTACCTCCCATTTATCAATAATTATTATTAAATTCTCTCCCACTCGCTAATTGCTCAAACTTATTTCCTTTATTTTTCTTGTTAAAGACAGATTTAAAAGACTTTTTAACATTCTAAAAGGTACTGGTTTTAGATATCAGCAAACAGATGAAAGATTATAAAGACTGGATGTGTTAGAAAATATACCAGAGTGACAACTTGAGAACAGGTAGAGCACTCTAGTTGATGGATGGCAACAATTCAGATATAATGTGATCAAAGATGGCACTGCCTCCTGTGCCCTATATTAGCTTATATTACCCAATATGGGGTCAGATTGACAACGTTTGCACCAAGAAGTAAAGTTACAAGGTAGGAAAATGATTTAGCTAAATATTAGAGTAACTTCTAAATATTTCTAATACAGCTTCAACAAATGGATTTCCTCTCAGCATTTTAATTATATAAACTCTGCAGAAGAAATTGAGCTTTTGTAAAGAAGTTGGATCATCAATATTGCATGATCATTTTAGCACAGCTACAATTTACCATCTTAAGAGAAGATGGATGTGGAAAACCAGTGTCCCAGATAATATCATTTCACTTTGTAAACATGCTTTCTTACAGTACTCTTCTGCATAGTCCCTCTCATCTCTTTACAGCTCTCATTTACTAACTTTTTCTGTCATGGTTAAACTATGAATTGACACCAAAGTAGTCCTTTTTTTATTGCTAGAATTTATCATAGCATAACAGCATTACAGGAACATTCACAAGATGCTGTTAGCAGTATGTTGTTTTTGCACAGTGGGAAAGGTGGTATTGGTAAAAAAATAAAATCAGACTTGAAAATTGATTCCAGAACTATGGAAGTGCACAAAAATGTAGCCAAGCCTTGCCTAAAGTCTCTTTTATAGCACTGAATTAATATTATTTTTGAAGTACTTGTTTTATGGTGATTAACACTAATGTTCATCACACAAAAGGACAGTGTGTGAAGGGTTAAAATCCATGTGCATGTTATATAACAACCTGGTATATATGGATTGTGCCAGCTCTTTTTCAGACCCGAAGTCCAGAGTTTGGTCTGGAGACCAGAGGCCTAACTAATAGTGATCAGCTAAGAGAAAGCTGGGGTAAACAAAATAACATTGCCTTTACTAAGATCTGCTTGGTCAGTAGAAATGCCAGATGTTGAAGCAATAACTGAATAATTATGTTTCATCCAATGTTTCAAATTGAACAAAGGATCCCTGTTCCTATTGTGTTTCTCCTGAAGGGAAAACAGTCTTCCCACAGATCCAACCTTGAGTTTATGAAATATTGGCACATGTCACTATAATGATATGGCACCCTTCCACCTCCCTTCCAAGGGACCAATGCCCTGCCTTAAGACATAAAGGAGACAATCTCTATTTTCATATGCTTTCACTGTTTCTTTGCTTTATCCCCTAGACATGTACCTGTCGGACAATCAAAGGAGTTACTCCATTCCTATGGACCCCAAATCAGAATTCAACATATATATTTTATACTAATAACATTTTATCAAAGTATTAATCAAATGTTAATTTGCTAACTTGAGACCATGGGCGGAGACATTGTGTAACCTTTTAACCATTGGCTATTGTGCTATCTTGTCTTGCTGCAAAACCTATCCCGGGGTGTGGAACTGCCTACCCCGTCACTTTCCCCCGCCCATGGAAAATCTATATATTTCATTGTAATCAATTAATTGACAGTGTCTCTGAGCCTAATAAGCCAGGTGACACTCCGCCAGCGCTGTGTGTAATAAACCCCTATGCTTTGACCTCTACACGGTGTGGATTTATGTCCTTCAGTGTGAGAAGATTAGTCTGTAGGGACATACATACTTCATATGAAAATTTTTATTTTAAAATACTTTCATCTTGATGAGCTTTAAAGTAACTTTCCACTATCAAGACAGTGGTTTCAGAAGATTTAGTTGTCTGACCCATAGCTCAGTTCCAAATAGAAAAGCTATTCTAACTTTCTTGTTTACAAGTGGGGATGATGGAATGTATTATAAGACTGAATTTATTTTTAACTTGCTGAAGAATGAATGCTTGTGTGACTGGCTATGTTGTGTTAGGATTTATTTGTAAGGTGTGAAAGTGAATATGTGGCTGTGTGTGACAGCACCCATAAAGCCCACAGGGAGAAGAGGCCAGAAACAAAAAAGGTCCCCGAGGTTTAAACAACCCTAAATATTGTCTCAAGGATGCTCATTAACATATGTTCTGTGTTAAATGTCCTAGGAAAGCTATGATTATATTCTATAATTTCAAGTAAATAGCAGTTGTTAAACTTTTGCTTATCAAGAATGTCCTATTAAAGTGTGCATTATATCTCTGCTGTGGGTAAGCGAGGGGCTGGGGCAGGAACGGTCTAGCCACCATATAAGAATTGAAGTCTAAGGAGGAGGCTGTGTAATGGACTCTGAAGTTGTGGTTTAGACATCAGATAATAATTTGGTTTCAGTATTAAGCTATTGTGCTGGGGTCTCACAGTCAGAATACAATGTAAAACATTTACACCACTTTTTTGTTTCTTAGAAGGACACATTTTTCAATATAATCTTACAATTAACCTTTTTTTTCCCTTTTTAAATATATTAAATTAAGACTCTATTGGAAGAGAATCACAGTAGTCAGGACAAAGAAACAGACAAAAAAATCCTCTCACAAATAACCATGTGCTGGTGACATTATGGATTCGAACCTGAACCTAGATCTGCCTGGATACATATCTGAGCCATTTCAGAGCCCTTCTCAATTCAAAATTTTGAAGTCCAGTTGCAGGACTTAACTCTATATCTGACATATTAGTGCTCTTTTCAACACAAGCCACATTTTCTCTCTGTTGCTGTTACTTACTGGTTGCACAGCTCCTACATTCATTTTGTAATGCCACTTTGTTTCTGTTGACAGGTTTCAGAGTAGCAGCCGTTCTGTTGTTCATCTCAGCCCAAAGCTCTGATACTGTTACAAAAATACTGAGAGAAACAGGCATTCCTGATATTTTAATACTGCTACAGATTAATGAAACCAGTTCCTCAGAACTTTAGGTTCTGGGGACAGCTAGTATAATGTTAAGAATCCATCAAAGTACCTGCAATACACAGCTTCCAGCTTTGGATTTAACTCAAGCTGGCACTATTCCTCCATTACTTTGTATACTAACTTTCTTTTAAACATCAACTCCTGTGCATTTCTACCAAAATCCATACCTTTTGGCAAGAGATTACCACTGCCACTGGTTTAATTTTATAAGACCTAAGGCATTAATTACAGCTATTCTGGGAGATATTACTAACTAATGAAACTAATTAGCTATAACAAAAAATGACCACCATGGTTTATAAAGAAAATTCCCCTCTCTCCCGAAAAGCAATTTGGTATTGCATATATCTCAGTGTGCTTACTCCTCTTGAGAGGCTGCAAATTTTGAAATAAAATCTCTTTTATGAAGTTAAATACATTGTGTGAATAGGAGTAGCATTTGAAATCTTTGATGTGGAATTACATGCATGCTTAGATGTAACTTGCACTCCCAGTAGCACTTTTTCCTTTAATTCCTTCTTTCCTAAATTTGGATGATGGTCAGCCTGCTGAGGGGGTTGAACTGTCAATGAGGACATCGCATCACATCTCATTCGGTGATAATTTTTCTTGCCAAACAAACACATTATTTCTGTTGTTCTTTTTACATTTTTCTGAGTACTTTAAAGTTCCAGCTTTCACTCCCAGCTGCTAATGGAGTGTATTGTCTCCGTGTCTGTCAAATTTTGCACCATTCAGGGCATGTCTATTAAATTGCTCTTATGAGTGTGTCTATATTCCTGATCTGCTACCCAGTCCACAAGAAGCAAATGCAATGTTATGAGCATGCAGGGAGAGAGGATTCAGCACTATCACGCTCCCTACTGGCTCTGACAAAAATAGGGACAAGGACAATAAATAGCTAGAGTGTTGCCACTAGTACTAAAGACCTGCAAGTCTTTCCAGTCCAGAAACACAAGGACCAAAGTGGGGACTTGACTCTTCCCAGATGTATAAGAGAGAGAGAGAGAGGGAAGGCTCTTTGCAATCTTTTCCCACCCCAAAACCTTCTTTACCCCATGTGTGTACCATACACAAGGGAAAATATGAGCAAACGAAGGTTTAAAAATCTGGTTTTCACCTTAAAAAATAATAGTAAACATTTACATGGGTGCTCTAAATATGAAGCAAAACTCCACAAAGAGAATTAGTATGAAAACCTAATATAAACTCTCAGCACAAATACAGTGTTTCCATCTTTAGTCATACAATTTTAGTAGAGGTTTTAACGTACTGTAATTGCATACTAAAATGCTCTTTAAAATCTAAATGGCCATTTACAACCCATCGATAAGATGGTCAGTTACTTAACAAATGTTATTGTCTGTCTAAAACTAAATGGAAGAAATTGTAGGTCTTTAATCAGTAATGATTATTTAAAAGCGTACAGACAAATGCAAAAGTATAACATTATGTAGCATTTGGCCTTGTTCCAGCAAAACATTAATGACTTCAGAAGGCCTACTCAAGTGCTTAAAGTTATCCAAGTATCTAAGTGTTCTGCTAGACTGGAGCCTTATTCAATTGAGTAAAAAGTTACTTGGTTCTTCCTAATTATACTGGACTTCCACATCCATAGAGAAATGAAAAGTCGCAGTGATCACTAGTAGCACATTTTCATGTATTAGCAGCAAAACAGTTTGTACTTTTATAATTTTTGAAAGCACTGAGCTCTCAGAATGAAATTTCCCTGGTTGGTATGCACTTTTTTTGTTTGTTTGTTTGTTTGTTTGATGGAAAATCATCCAGCCATTTTTTATACATTTCTCTTGCTTTCAAAAGTACTGACCACTTTTTTTCCAGTGGGACTACTCACAGTAATAAGTGCTATGCTTGGCAGTAAATGTTTAAAGGCTCAGGTCCTTAGCATGGAAATAAAATGTTTATACATAACTTACAAAGTAAGGGCAATGAAATCCCATTCTTAATGAATCGAGGTGCTCAGATATTATGGTGACAGGGGATACATAAGTACATAGATCGCTAAACTATTTTGAGGCACTGCAGAGCATAGGGCATCTAACATTATGTTATACATATACATATGAAATACACATATGCCTCATGGTGAGTTAAAGGTAGAAGCAAATTAAGGAGACATAGAGCAGGGGCACTGGCTCTGGGGCTGGAGCTACAGGTGCCAACTTTCCAATGTGCCAGGGGGTGCTCACTGCTCAACCCCTGGCTCTGCCCCAGGGCCTGCCCCCACTCCACCCCTTCCCACCCCCTCCCCTGAGCCTGTCGTGCCCTCACTCCTCCCCTCCTCTCTCCCCCCCCCCCCAGCCCCACCGAGCCTCCTGCATGCAATGAAACAGCTGATCGGGAGGTGCGGGGAATGAGGGGCAGGCACTGATTGATGGGGGTGGGAGGCTCTGGGAGCAGAGGGTGGGTGGTGATGGGGGCATTGCTGATGTATTACTGTGGCTCTTTGGAAATGTACATTCTGTACATGTAAATTCTGGCTCCTTCTCGGGCTCAGGTTGGCCACCCCTGACATAGAGCCTTAGGGCCAAAATCCACCCTCAGAAACAAATGCATGGGAAATCAGTGGGAATGTTCACATGCCTCTGTCAGCAAGATGTGGGCCCTTAACATTAACTCTCTTTCAGTTTCCCATTGGGTCACACAGTCTTGATGTTACTTAATCACAGTTTTTCCCCCTTTTGCCTATGAATCTGTAGAGCAATCAGTGCTCACTATATTCTAGTTCCTTGGGGAACCTAAACTCCACTCTGTGTGCTTTCTTTTAATAGAAATGCATCCCGAGAGACACTTGGAAACCTGCAGTTAAATGGAAAGTATAATACACTTGAACCTATGTCTCTGTGTGCCTGAAAGGTATATCATGCAAGTAATATAAATAAAATATAAATTGTAAGGTAATGGAAAAGTGCCTCGTTAACTTTTCTTTCTATTTCCATACAGTCAGAATTCCTTAGAATAAAAGGAAAAAATCCAGATAGTAATTTAATTTAGATTTAGTAATGTAATTTAAATTTAGGAATTTAATGCCAACTGAAAAAAAGATGACATTTATTTATTAACATCTAATTCAGGGGTCAGCAACCTCTGGTACACGGCTCGCCAGGGTAAACACCCTGGCGGGCTGGGACAGATTGTTTACCTGCCACATCCGCAGGTTCGGCTGATCGCGGCTCCCACTGGCAGCGGTTCGCTCACCAGGTGAATGGGGGCAGCGTGAAGCCGCGGCCAGCACATCCCTCGGCCCGCGCAGCTTCCTGCAGCCCCCATTAGCCTGGATCGGTGAACCGCGGCCAGTGGGAGCCACGATCGGTTAAACCTGCAGA
Source organism: Malaclemys terrapin pileata (assembly GCF_027887155.1). Taxonomy (NCBI): domain Eukaryota; kingdom Metazoa; phylum Chordata; order Testudines; family Emydidae; genus Malaclemys; species Malaclemys terrapin. The sequence goes on along the minus strand of NC_071513.1, from coordinate 33,824,853 downwards.
CGTGGCAGGTAAACAAACTGGTCCGGCCCGCCACGGTACTTACCCTGGTGAGCCACGTGCCAGAGGTTGCCGATCCCTGATCTTTGGCCATGTCTACACTACCCACCGGATCAGCGGGTAGTAATCGATCTATCGGGGATCGATTTATCACGTCTCATCTAGACACGATAAATCAATCCCCAAATTGATGCCTGTACTCCACTTCGGCAGGAGGAGTAAGCAGAGTCGACGGGGGAGCCGCGGCGGTCCACTTGCTGCCGTGAGGGCGGATGGGTAAGTCGAACTAAGATACTTCAACTTCAGCTACGCGAATAGCGTACCTGAAGTTGCATATCTTAGATCAATCTCCCCCCTAGTGTAGACCAGCCCTAATCAATGATAAACTGACTTGTTTATAGTACAAATTGTTTTCTTCAAAAAGTATTTTAAAAGGGGTGAAAAAAACAAAAGTTATGGGCATACACTAGAGTTGAGACAGCTTATTGAGCTTATGGGTTACAGTAAGGTAATTAAACAAACAACACACATTATGAATCGATATTAAAACAGATGAGCAAACAAAGAAACTGAGAATTAGCATCCACCATGATTAAAATATAGAGGATCATATTCTGGTTTCTGATATTCACACGCTGGGTTTCTATTGGCTTCAATGTGAGTTGTATGCACACGTACATAGCCAGAATATAAGACTGTTTTGAATATATATTGAATATATAATATGCAAAATACAATTCATGTAGATAGATGCAGACATACACACACTCGCACAAACGGAAATTGCTAGTCGACCTTTCAGAGAGTTTCTGTGAGATGCCTGATTTACTGTAGTGCTATTATTTATATATCCAAAACTGATTTCATTGAGGTTAAGTGCCAAGGCAAAACTGTACCATATTACAGTAAAACAATACAACAGACCATATATTAAATCATTATTATTTTTCCACATAAGCTAATAAATTATAAGGATGTAAAGTGTGACATCTGCTCAGAAGGAAGTGTGATGACTTGCAATGGTCAGGCTGACAGGCATTCTGGCTGAAATATGTATGTTCTGATCCAGTTAGGATTATGTTCATGATCCAGCTTTCAACAATGGACACTTCACTCATAAATACTGTAATACACGCTGTCTTCTGCGTTACTAGGTAGGGATTGGGAAGAGAAAAGTGCACCTCCACCTTCCCATAACCCTGCACACATCCCTCCGAAGCATCTCCCAAGAACAGGAAAAAGTGAGCCGGAGTCGAAAGGACAATTTACATAGTATTATTCCCCTCCTCCCTCTGCCTTCTCAATAGGAATTAATTGTATGAGTTAATGTAGTCCGTTGTGAAATAAGACTGTTAATACATATATGTTGCTTGTCTAATATGTATTAGACTATATATGTAGGCATAAAAAGTTTGTACTAGGTCATGCTAATATATTCCAGATACAATGCTGAGAGCTAGTTATATGCCAGCTAAGAAATTTGTTCAATTTCTTTGTTAATATCTCTATTTGCTATAATAAACTGTAAATATCAGCTTTAGCCAGTTCAATGTACTCTCTTAGCTATACACTCTCTGTGAAGTGTGAACTGCAGGGTTTGAGCTGAAGCAGTTACTGTAACCTGTTATTCCTAGTACAAATGTTCTAATGTTACATCCCCTATGCAATCTGCCAACATTATTGTATTTTATATGTCTTTCTGTGTCTTCCCTTTGTAGGCCATCAACTTCTGAGTGAGCCTGTCTGAGCCATACAAAACACTGTTTAAGGTACAGAGGTTCAAACACTAATTTGGGGACACATCACAAGAACAACTACAAGGTGTTCATATTACCATTCATATTACCAACACAGTGCATTTATAATTCTTAATATAATACTTTGCACATCAACATCACTTTGTGACTATGGATTTCAAAGCATTAAAAACATTAACTGCTTGAGCTTCAAAGCACTCCTGTGAGATAGGTAGATATATGATATCACTTCATTCCCCAGTGAATGAAGCCACCTACAATGTCAAATATGACAAATATTTAACAATACATAGCAACACTACCCAACAATTGAAAAGTGAAGAAACAATGCCATAACCTAGCTGAAAGTACAAGAGCAATGTAGGGAGGCAAAAATAAGTTTCTTGTGTTAGAATGTGGCCAGGACACATAGGTCAATACCTCTATTATTTGTCATAGTGCTATGAAATTTAGAGTGACCACAAGCTGTCTGGTTATATTTCCCTTATGAAATCCTTTATCAAGCTGAAATGGTTCCCTTTTATTTTTTTAACTACACCTTAAAGTGTTGACCCTGAGAATTCTAAAGAGTTTAGTAATAGAAAAGCACTGTTTGATCATTATTTTTATTAACAAGAACATTCTTATAGATTATTTTTTTTTAAATGAACACACTTCTGAAAATAGGAGTGTTAAAAACAAATGCTCAGAAATCTTTCTGCATAGCAGCTGTATCATCTACCTCAGTAACGCCTCACATTTTAGCACTAGTGACTTTATACATCTTTTTATATGATAATTTGGGGGAGGGAAGAGGGAATAGGCATTTAGCACTAACAAATAACAATAGAATACATCAGTGCCACCAGAGGTCACTCTCTACAGAAAGCAAAGATCACAGTTTGGATCCTAATTCAGTAAAGCACTTAAGCTCATGCCTAACTTTAAACATGTGAAAATGTCACAGAGTCCCAGGGGAATATTCAGATGATTAAATTCAGGCACAAGTGCCTTGATGAAATGGGGTCCCAGTGAGATGTTCTGCCACCTCTCTATTGCAATTTACTGCCACAAAATCTTCATCTCTGCAGGCAAAGATTATAAAATATTTATTATTCATAATGCTAAAATATTTCCATTGATATACCATGCCATTGCTAACTTAAGGATGCAACTTGGATCAAACCAGAATAAAGGACACAGTGCAAACCTATCTGATATTTATTTTTTTCCTCTGGACTTAGCAGAATATTACCCAGAATATCAAAGGAAACAGTGTGATTAAGCCATAACCTGAATTTAAAAGGTGTGCTCAGAGATTAGAGGGCATGTAGATTCATAGCTTTTTTTTAACCTTTGAAAACCTGCTTTCAAACAGAGCAAAAATAAGAAGACATAAAAGAATTTGAAGATCTCTGTCTGTGACCTCTGATCTCATCACAAAACCTCCACTAAAGTTAGCACAAATGGCAATCCCTTCTTACAAGTCTAGGACCAAAGTTGAAAGTCAAGCTACATATATATCGGCAGTAAGAAGACTGATACAGATACCATCTTCAATACACTTACTCTAGGAAGAGCTAACAGCCTTCACATTTATGATCAGAAAAAATCCACTAAACTCACCAAAAAAATAAAATAATATATAACTTTCGAGCTTGTATACACACATAGGCGTGCGCACTGGGTGTGCCCGGGCACATCCTAATGCCCATGGGGCGGATCCGGCCCCTCAGGGCTTTGGATCCGGCCCTCGGGATTTGCCCCCCGTGGTGCCGCAGGCCCCACGCTGCTTTCAGAAGCGGCCATCAGGGCACCATGTCTCTAGGGCCTGGGGGTTGCTCCAGGCACTGCCTCCTGAAGCTCCCATTGGCTGGGAACGGGGAACCGCGGCCAATGGGAACTTCAGGGGAGGTACCTGGAGGTGTGGCAAGGGCAGCGTGCAGAGCCCTGTGCCCCCCCCCCCCCCCCGGGGCTGCGCGGGGACATGGTGAGCAGCGCGGCATGGGGCCCTGGAAAGCAGGGAGTGCGCCGGGCCAGAGCCCGGACCCCTCCTGCACCCAACCCCTCCACTCTGAGCCCCCTGCCTGCACCCTGTTGAGCCGGGCTCCCCTTCCCCAGGGCTGGGCTGGCTGCTTTAACAGCCCCATGTGCTCGCTGGCAGCCTCCCACCCGGCAGCACCAACACAGCCGCTTAGGGTGGCCCGTGGGGCTCGCGGGGGCATTGCCACAGCCTCCCCAAGGCAGCTGCCCCCCTCCAGGGCCCAGGGCCCCAAACCCGCCTGCGGCTCCCCGTGCTGGCCGGGGGCCCGGGCACCACCCGTGGGAGTCTGGCCGCCCCTGAGTCCAGCCCACCTTAAGTGAGGCCCAGGAGCCAGCATGCCCGGGGCAGAGGGCGAGCCCGGCCCACAGGCCCCCCGGTTGCGAGCTCAGCTTCCTGGTGCTGTTCGGGGGCTCCGGCCTGGCACCCTTGGCCTTGAGTCCAGTCCTGGGAGCAGCCCGGCCCCTCTGCGATCCGCTCCGGCCCCACTGCTATCCGCCCCGGCTGCCTCTGCCCGGCCTGGCCCCAAGCATCCAGCCCGGCCCCCGAGCCTGCCTGCCGGGACGGGGGAGCCCAGATCCCCAGCCCCGGGCCTGCCTGCAAACAGCCCACCCTCCTGCACCCCAACTCTCTGTCATGAGCCCCCTGCCTCCTAACCCCCTGCCCTGAGCCCTCTGCCTGTACCCTGTACCCCTCCTGAGCCCCCTTCTGCACCCCAACTCCCTGTCCTGAGCCCCCTGCTGCATTCCTCCTGCACCCCAACTCCCTGTCCTGAGCCCCCTGCCACACCTTGCACCCCAATCCCCTTCCCTGAGCCCCCTCCTGCACTCTGCACCCCTCCTCTGCCCCAACCCCTTGCCCTGAGCCCCTTCCTGCACACAGCACCCCCTCCCACACCCCACACTCCCTCCCACACCCCAACCTTTATGATGTTCACCTTTAAAAAAAAAAAAATCCCTGGGCGCACACCCTAATGAAATGTGCTGCGCACGCCTATGTATACACATACAATTCATTTTCGAAGAACTGAGAAATAGAAATGTTGGCTCTCAAAGGATCATCAGCCAAAGCAACCAACTTTGCCAAAGCAACCAACTTCTTACCTAAAAGCAAAGTCTACTGGCTTCATTTCTTCTATAATATACCTCTGCCAAACAACTGGTTCTTTCTTATTAACCTCATGGCATGAATAGATCCTAACTCCTGCCACCAAAGGCTGATCGTATCCCCTTCCGCAGTTATCAAGTTATTTGCTTGATAGGACTAAGCAGATGTAATTAATCAATGGAGCGAGGAAGAGAAATGGAAGGCAGAGGTATGTGTACACACACATGTAATGCCACGGTCATTAATAGAACCAGAAAAGCTTACCTCACACACCAACAGGAATGCCTGTGGACAAACTGGAATGTCTATGGAACGACAGACGGAGAAAACATGTTCCAAAAACATACTTACCTTAAATAAATAAAATCAACAAACAAAAATCGTGTCACATTTATGCATCTAGGGTAACCTTACCTAGGACCCAGCTCTGCACTCATGTGTTCAATAAGTATTTTCATAAGAACATAAGAACAGCCATACTGGGCCAGACCAAAGGCCCATCTAGCCCAGTATCCTGTCTTCCAATAGTGGCCAATGCCAGGTGCCCCAGAGGGAATGAACAGAGCAGGTAATCATCTAGTGATCCATCCCCTGTCGCCCATTCCCAGCTTCTGGCAAACAGAGGCTAGGGACACCAACCCCGCCCATCCTGGCTAATAGTCATTGATGGACCTAGACTTCATGAGTCATCTAGTTCTTTTTTGAACCCTATTATAGTCTTGGCTTTCACAACATCCTCTGGCAAAGAGTTCCACAGGTTGACTGTGTGTTGTGTGACCAAATTCTTCCTTTTGTTTGTTTTAGACCTGCTGCCTATTGATTTCATTTGGTGACCCCTAGTTCTTGTGTTATGAGAAGGAGTAAATAATGCTTCCTTATTTACTTTAATCACACCAGTCATGATTTTATACATTTCTATTATATCCCCTCTTAGTCATCTCTTTTCCAAGCTGAAAAGTCCCCGTCTTATTAATCTCTCCTCATATGGCAGCTATTCCATACCCATAATCATTTTTGTTGCCCTTTTCTGAATCTTTTCCAATTCCAATATATCTTTTGTGAGATGGGGCGACCACATCTGCATGCAATATTCAAGATGTGGGAGTACCATGGAGTTATATAGAGGCAATATGATATTTTCTGTCTTATTATCTATCCCTGTCTTAATGATTCCCAACATTCTGTTCACTTTTTTGACTGCCGCTGCACATTGAGTGGATGTTTTCAGAGAACTATCCACAATGACTCCAAGATCTCTTTCTTGAGTGATAACAGCTAATTTAGACACCATCATTTTAGATGTATAGCTGTGATTATGTTTTCCAGTGTGCATTATTTTGCCTTTATCAGCATTGAATTTCATCTGCCATTTTGTGCCCAGTCATCCAGTTTTGTGACATCCCTTTGTAGCTCTTAGCAGTCTGCTTTGGAAGTAATTATCTTGAGTAGTTTTGTATCATCTGCAAATTTTGCCACCTCATTGTTTACCCCTTTTTCCACATCATTCATAAATATGTTGAATAGGACTGGGCCCAGTACAGACCCCTGGGGAGACCATTATTTACCTCTCTCCATTCTGAAAACTGACCATTTATTCCTATCCTTTGTTTCCTATCTATTAACCAGTTACCAATCCATAGAGGACCTTCCCTCTTCTCTTTGACAGCTTACTTTGCTTAACGGCCTTTGGAGAGGGACCTTGTCAAAGGCTTTCTGAAAATCCAAGTACACTATATCCACTGGATCCCCCTTGTCCACATGCTCGTTGAGCTCAAAGAATTCTACTAGATTGGTGAAGCATGATTTCCTTTTACAACTACCATGCTGACTCTTCCCCAACAAATTATGTTCATCTATGTGTCTGACAATTTCGTTCTTTACTATAGTTTCAACCAGTTTGCCCGGTACTGAAGTCAGGCTTACTGGCATGTAATTGCGGGGATCACCTCTGGAGCCCTTTAAAAAAAACCTGGCATCATATTAGCTATCTTCCAGTCCTTTGGTACAGAAGCTGATTTAAATGATAAGTTACAGTATACAGTTTAGTAGTTCTGCAATTTCACATTTGAGTTCCTTCAGAACTCTTGGGTGAATACCAGCTGGTCCTGGTGACTTACTACTTATTAGTTTATCAATTTGTTCCAAAACCTCTTCCAATGACACCTCAATCTGGGACAGTTCCTCAGATTTCTCACCTAAAAAGAATGGCTCAGGTTTGGGAATCATCCTCACATCCTCAGCCATGAAGACCGATGCAAAGAATTCATTTAGTTTCTCTGCAATGGCCTTATTGTCCTTGCGTGCTCCTTTAGCATCTTGATTGTCTAGTGGCTCTACTTGTTTAGCAGGTTTCCTGCTTCTGATGTACTTAAAATAAATGCTGTTACTTTTTGAGTCTTTGGCTAGCTGTTCTTCAAATTCTTTTTTGGCCTAATTATATTTTTATACTTCATTGCCAGAGTTTATGCTCCTTTCTATTTTCCTCACTAGGGTTTAACTTTCACTTTTTTAAACGATGCCTTTTTGCCTCTCGCTGCTTCTGTTACTTTGCTGTTTAGCCATGGTGGCACTTTTTTGGTTTTCTTACTATGCTTTTTAATTTGGGGTATACATTTAAGTTGAGCCTCTTTAAAAGTTTCCATGCAGTGTGCAAGGATTTCACTTATGGCATTGTATGGCACTGTATCTTTTAATTTGTGTTTAACTAAGTTCCTCCTTTTTGTGTAGTTCCCTTTTCTAAAATTAAATGCTACCATATTGGGCTGCTGTGGTGTTTTCCCCGCCACAGGGATGTTACATTTAATTATATTATGGTGACTATTACCAAGCAGTCCAGCTATATTCGCCTCTTGGACCAGATCCTGTACTCCACTTAGGACTAAATAAAGAATTCCTCTTGTGGGTTCCAGGACTAGCTGCTCAAAGAAGCAGTCATTTAAGGTGTCAAGAAACTTTATCTCTGCATCCCATCCTGAGGTGACATGTACAAAGTCAATATGGGGATAGTTGAAATCCCCCATTATTATTGAGTTTTTAATTTTAATAGTCTCTCTAATCTCCCTAAGCATTTCACAGTCACTATCATGGTCCTGGTCAGATGATCAGTAGTATATCCCTATTGCTATATTCTTATTATTCGAGCATGGAATTAATATCCTGAGAGATTCTATGATACAGTTTGGTTCATTTGATTCTATGCTTTCTTTCACATATTATGCCACTCCCCCACCAGCACAACTTGTTCTATCCTTCTGATATATTTTATATCCTGGTATTACTGTGTCCCATTGAATATCCTCATTCCATCAAGTTTCTGTGATGCCTATTATATCAATATCCTCATTTAATATGAGGCACTCTAGTTCACCCATCTTATTATTTAGAATTCTAGCATTTTTATATAAGCACTTTAAAAACTTGTCACTTTTTAGCTGTCTGCTACATGATGTAATTGAATGGGACTCTTTTTCATTTGACTGTTTCTCATCAGATCCTACCCGTATTTTATCATCTTCCATCCTCTCTTCCTTACTAGGACATAGAGAATAGATCTTCCACTAAGGGATGTCGTTGTCCGAACCACGTGGTCCTACACACCTGTAGGCTTTCCCCCAGCCCTTAGTTTAAAAACTGTACGACCTTTTTTTATGTTAAGTGCCAGCAATCTGTTTCCATTTTGGTTTAGGTGGAGCCCATCCTTCCTGTATAAGCTCCCCCTTTCCCAAAAGTTTCCCCAGTTCCTAATAAATCTAAGCCCCTCCTCCCTACACCATCATCTCATCCACTCATTGACAGTTCTGCCTGTCTAACTGGTCCTGCACTTGGAACTGGAAGCATTTTAGAGAATGCTACCATGGAGGTCCTGGACTTCAATCTCCAGGACCTCTCTCCTACTCTTCCTTATGTCATTGTTACCTATATGTGCCACAACCACCCGCTCCTCACCAGCACTACACATAAGTCTATCTAGATGTCTTGAGAGATCCACAACCTTTGCAAAGTCACCATGTGGTTCTCCTGGTCATCACAAACCCAGCTCTATGCTTCTAATGATCAAATCCCCCATAACTATTACATGTCTCTTCCTAAAACCTAGAGTTTCCTCCCTCCCTGCTTTATGCCTGCAGGAAATGGGTGTGGCGAACTGGGGAAAGATCTCCGTTTCAGTTTTCTATTGTATAAAGCCAGGGTAATAACACGTATTTACCTCACATTCTTAATTAATTTTTTTTAAATCACTTTGATATCCTGTATGAAAGATCCTGTAGATGGGCAAAGCATTCAATATTGTTAATAACAATAGTCAGCCTTAACACTTAAGTACTCTTAAGATATACTCTCCACACTCCTTTCTCTATTGCCATGTTCTCTCAATGTGAACTCATGGTTTTATGGTCCAGTTTCAGGATTATGGTTTATTATTAGGGATGTTGATTAATCACAGTTAACTTGCACGATTAACTCAAAAAATTAATCATGATTTAAAAATGAATCATGATTAATCACAGTTTTAATCACACTGTTAAACAATAGAATCCCAACTGAAATTTATTAAATATTTTGGATGATATCTACATTTTCGTATACATTGTATTCTGTGTTGTAACTGAAAACAAAGTTATTATTTTTATTACAAATATTTGCACTGTAAAAATGATAAACAAAAGAAATAGTATTTTTCAATTCACCTCATACCAGTACCTTAATGCAATCTCTTTATTGTGAAAGTGCAACTTACAAATGTAGATTTTTTTTGTTACATAACTGCACTAAAAAACAAAACAATGTAAAACTTCAGACCCTACAAGTCCACTCAGTCCTACTTCTTGTTCAGCCAATAGCTAAGAAAAACAAGTTTGTTTACAATTACGGGCGATAATGCTGCCATCTTTTTATTTACAATGCCACCAGAAAATGAGAACAGACATTTGCATGGCACTTTTGTAGCCGGCAGTGCAAGGTATTAACATGACAGATATGCTAAACATTTGTGGGACCCTTCATGCTTCGGCTACCATTCCAGAGAACATGCTTCCATGCTGATGACACTCGTTAAAAATGTAATGCATTAATTAAATTTGTGACTGAACTCCTTGGGGGAGAATTGTATGTCCCCTCCTGTATTTTACCTGCATTCAGTCATATATTTCATGTTATAGCAGTCTTGGATGATGACTCAGCACATGTTGTTCATTTTAAGAACACTTTCACTGCAGATTTGACAAAACACAAAGAAGATACCAATGTGAGATTTCTAAAGATAGCTACAGCGCTCGACCCAAGGTTTAAATTTCTTAAGTGCCTTCCAAAATCTGAGAGGGACGAGGTATGGAGCATGCTTTCAGAAGTTTTAAAAGAGCAACACTTAGATGTGGAAACTACAGAACCTGAACCACCACCAAAAAAAAAAGAAAAGAAAATCAACCTTCTGCTGGTGGCATCTGACTCAGATAATGAAAATGAACATGCATCAGTCCACACTGCTTTGGATTGTTATCAAGCAGAACCCTTCATCAGCATGGCTGCATGTCCTCTGGAATGGTGGTTGAAGCATGAAGGGACATATGAATCTTTAGCACATCTGGCACATAAATATCTTGTGATGCTGGCTACAACATTAAGAAGTAGGACTGAGCGGACTTGCAGGCTCTAAAATTTTACATTATTTTATTTTTGAATGTAGAGGGTTTTTTACATAATTCTACATTTGTAAGTTCAACTTTCATGATAAAGAGATTGCACTAAAGTACTTGTATTAGGTGAATTGAAAAATACTATTTCTTTTGTTTCTTTACAGTGCACATACTTGTAATAAAAAAATAAATATAAAGTGAGCACTGTACACTTTGTATTCTGTGTTGTAATTGAAACCAATATATTTGAAAAAGTAGAAAACATACAAAATATTTAAATAAATGGTATTCTATTATTGTTTAACAGTGCGATTAATCACAATTATTATTTTTTATCGCTTCACAGCCCTTGTTGTTGTTATTATTATTAATTTCTATTATGGTACAGTCTATCTCAGCTACTTATATGCCCTTCATTACTATGGTATCTGAATGCTTCACAGTCTTTAATGTATTTGTCCTCACAACTTCTCTGTGAGGATGGAAAGTGCTATTTTCTTCATTTTGTCAATGAGAAACTGAGGCATAGAGAGACTAAGGACCAGATTTTCACAGGTATTTAGGTGCCTAAAGATGCTGACAGAAGCCTATTGGGATTTTCAAAAGCACCTAAAGAAGTTAGGCACCTAACTCCCATGGCTCATATATTTAGGAGATTTCACTATCCCACTAGGTACTTATCTACATCTTGAGACATTTAAATACCTCTGTGTATCTGGCACCAAGTGATATGACCCAAGCTCACATTGAAAATGTATGGTGAAACTAAAGTAAAGCCCACTGAATCCAGGTCTCCCAAGTTCCAAGCTCACATCCTAAGTACTGGACCATCCTTACCTTTTGGGAGCCCTAGTCATGGACCAGAACCCTGTTGTGCTAGGTGCTGTACAATACCACAATACAAAGATGGTCCCTGCCCCGAAGACCTTACTAAGTATAAGAGATAACAGGTGAGTACAGAGAGAGACAGGGGAGCACAAGAAAACAGTACAGTCAGCATGCCATGCAGTGGTTTCAGCACACAGCTGTGCTTAACTGATGTCAAGATTTTTGTAGAGGATAACGAGATGGCTTTCCAAATATGTATGGGGAACTCCTCCCAAACATGAGGGTCAGCATGGGAGAAAGCACAAAGGTGCTTGTTTGAAAATGTAACAAGTGGATGATGCAGGTTGGTATCACTGACAGAACAAAGGATGGAGTCAACATAGAAATAATGTAGGAGAGAAGTTTGGTGATGTGGGGATAGACCATGAAGGGCCATAAGAGTGAACACAAGCAGTCTGTGATTGATGCGATGGAAAAAGGGGAGCCAGTGGAGAGATGCAAATACATCAGTGACATGGTCAAAGTGATGAGCTGAGGAAAATATCTTTGCAACAGCATTTTGAATCTCTAAAAGTGGTGAAAGATAGCATTTATCAAGGCAGAAGAAGAGGAGGTTGCAGTCCTCAAGATATTGAGACCTGGACATGTATTTGTAGAGGGGAAGGGCCACATTAAAAATGTTATGCAGGAAGAATCAGCAAGATTTATACACAGCCTTGTTATGAGAATATCTGAGACAACCCAGTTAAAGATGATGCACAGCTTACAGGCTTGAATGAAAGGGAAGATGGTGATTGAAAAAGGAAGAACAGGGGACAGATGGCCATTTTTTTTTCATTTTCCATCACTTGTCAAGCAATAGGAGAGTTTCTATATATATGTGTGTGTGCGTGTGCGTGTATAGTGCTATTTTTCAGCAGCTCAAGCTTTGTTTTAGTAAAAACAAAAAAACGCAATCTATATTTTATTAGAAAAGCTTTAAAGCTCTCATTAAATCAGATTTTATAAATGATTAAGCTTAATATTTAATTCCTGTCTGATGGGGATATTTAGGTGGGAAAAAATTACTTTGTGTTGGTTGTACAGCTTGATGCTGAAAGCATCTGATTGGAATGTGATGCAGATACATCTCGAGTGGAGACGTTTTGGCAGATGCTGTCATAGCATGTGCATTATGTATTAATAGAATAAAAATACTACTGTATTTTGTATTTTCATGATCTCAACAGTGATTACACACTGCTTAAGTGAAACGCTTTTGATAACTGCAGTTCATGTATCACATACTCATTCCAGGGGGGAAAGATCCTTCAAGAATAATAATGAATACCGCGTTCCCCACAACTGTATATGTAGGCTGCTCTTGGGCTACAGTATAGATCAGCCTGGCTATTGTCTCAGTCATAATGGAGCAAAACAGGAAAAAAAACAAGAATATTTTATATATAGATATTTTCATGGTTTCTGTGAAATAGTAATGTATCTTTGCTTTCAGCTAGTTCTGTCATTCTCCATTTACCTTCTAAAATTAGGTTGTGAGTTTGTAACAAGACAGCTCTGCTAACTAGAAAATAAGTAGGGTCTATTTCTGAAATGATGTCCTAACCTCAAAAGTCTTGTGTCATATCCAGGAAAATTCCCTCCACATCCCTGACTGGTGTTTAAGGATCTCAGAGAACAAACACGTTCTATAGTGATATCTCAGGTATAACCTGGAAATGACGAATGCCAGAACAGATAACCCCACGTTTTGGGACTGTGGTTCAGATGACCAGGGAAACTGGTAATCAAACTATTCTTAACATTAACAGTGACCATTAATTAAAATTCTCTCAGTAACCTGGGACACAACACTTGACAGCTAGACATTAGCTCGAAACGGCCATTCAGAATACAAATATACAAAGGACTCGACTCTCTTTACAAGCTAGACAAGTATCAAAAATCATTCATGTCTATTCTCATTGATAGCTTGAATAGTCATGAAGATGTAACACTAACATGCTGGCTACTAGTCAAGTCAGAAAATATATGGTGTGTAGCAATGCCCACAGCCCATTGTTTGCTGGTGTGAATATAGCTCCTGAGCTCACTTGCAAAGCTTTACTCTGTCCACATGTAAATCTCTTTTTTAAATACCCAGTGCTGCAGTGAAGCTTATATTATATATGCACTCAGTTTGATTGTATGTGATCTGTAAATTGTTGCTGTTCTCATTTCGTTTCCCCTGCCTCTTTCTACTTGTCCGTCCTTAGATTGTGAGGTCTTTGAAGCAAGGACCATCCTTCTTGGGGTTTGCAAAGCACCTAAGGCCAGATTTTCAAAAGTATTTAGTCACATAAAGATGAAGATAGGAGTGACTAGTAGGATTTTCAAAAGCATTTAGGCACCTTACTGTCATTGATTTCAATTAGAGTTAGGTACCTAAGCACTGCTGAAAATCCCACTAGACACCTATCTACTACACCTTTAGGCACCTAAATACCTTTAAAACTCTGGCCCCTAGGGGGCATTAGCCTGAATTAATAATACATATTCATAATTTCAAAGTTGATAAATCAAGGTACAAAGATATTGGGCTACAGCCTGCTTGCCCAATTCATGTGAACAGTCCCACCTGAAGTTAGGATTACTTATGTCAGCAAGCTAAGAAAGATTTGGCTCATAATGTGAAGCCATAATGTAAAGCAGAGTAAGCAAAAGGACCGTGGAGTGCTGGATCCCAGTCCTATACTTTTTACTTAAATCAACATTATGAAGTCATTTTTTCTAAGGCACGAAACATCAAGCAGTTGTCTAGTTTTTAAACTTCATTATAATGTATATCTTAATACAGGGGTTCTCAAATTGGGGGTCGGGACCCCTCATGGGGTCACGAGGTTATTACCTGGGGGGTTGCAAGCTGTCAGCCTCCGCCCCAAACCCCGCTTTGCCTCCAGCATTTATAATCATGTATTAGCGGGGTTGCACTCAGAGGCTTGCTATGTGAAAAGGTCACCAATACAAAAGTTTGAGAACCACTGTCTTAATATCTTTAAAACTGATATTCTAATCTAATTTGACCATTAGCCAAGGAGAGAAAAGAGAATGCAGAAATTCCTACATGCACCAGAGGCTCCAAAGTATTAGCAGCAAAATGGAAAAATATTTTTACTTGCCATACTTCAAAGAAACTACAATGGATTTTCCTTTAATATGCAATACACATATACTATCAGCTGTGTTGCATAACTAGAAATGATTAGTTTCTGTAAGTAAAGGTGTGCAATAGTGACTGATAATATCCAGGGGAGGAAAAATGCCTTGTTATTAAGGGCTAAAATGCTAACAAAGAAACCATCATTTCTTAATTGGCACAAATTCTCCATTCCTCTCCAACTCCACTCAGCACAAGAATGGATGGGGCACAGGGAGGTCTGGAGACATCTTTGTGCCTGCCCATATTCTCAGCTTGGCCGTTAGAGTAAGTCTGAACAGCCTGGAAGGAATTCTAGTTTTCATTCAGTTGCACACAGGGCCGGCTCCAGGCACCAGCTTACCCAGCAGGTGCTTTGGGCGGCCACTTCGGAGAGGAGCGGCACGTCCAGCTGTTCAGAGGCAATTCGGCGGACGGTCCCTCACTCTTGCTCGGAGTGAAGGACCTGCCGCCGAATTGCCGCTGCAGATCGCGATCGCGGCTTTTTTTGTTTTTTTTTGTTTTGTTTTGGGGCGGCCAAAATCCTGGAGCTGGCCCTGGTTGCACAGCCCCCCTAGTGACCATTTCACAGCTGAGAAAAGCTGAAGTTCAATAGCACACTGGCTAAAACCCCATCTCCTGGCCACCACCTTCCTTCTGGAGGTCTAACAGCAAAATATTCATACCACAGTATTTTTAATTTTTGTGATGTCTGCATTTAAATAGAGCCTTTTCCCCATTATTTTTGCATTGGGGAACATGTTGAAACTTGAAAAGGAATGGTAATGAGTAGTATTAGATTTATAAAGATATATTTTCACTTGTGTTTTTAAGAAAAACACAGTTAAAAACAAAATAAAATAAAGAAGAACAAAGAATGACAAGTTCCTTCTCTTTTAGTACAGGAAAGAGTACAATTACATCCCTAATTGTTTAAACAATAGCTGAGAAACTACTTTGCTCACCACCAAGGAATTGCACAGACCAGCAAGTAAAATTCTGGCAAAGGGTTAGCAGTAAAATCTAATTTACAACTCATGACATGCCTGTGCCTTGACACAAGAATTACTTTTATTGAAATCACTGTATTCTCTCCAAGCTAGTTTAAAGCCAAGTTGTTCCAGGGATAGCACCCACAGATAATGAAAAACAAACTCAAGGGAAAATAAGTCACAATTTCAACATTAAAGTGAAGCACTGAGCAGAAACAATAAAAGATGGAATATCTATTGCTAAGAATCATTTAGCAAAACAGCATATGTACAACACTGGAGAGCTGGTATCATATACTGTGGGCACAGAATTTATAGTCACACACACAAATATATCATTTGCCAAAATGGAAAACAAGATAATGGAACACTATCACCATCTGAAATGCAGCCAAAGCTTACACTGAACTAAAAATCTTGAATTAAAGGAAGCAAGGAAAAGGGGGGGGGGAAATATCCACAAACCATAGTGCTGGGTAGGCCACAAAGTACATGATGCTAAAAGATAGGGAAGGAAAGATGGTCTAGGGAGCCTCAGTTACCTCATGTATAAAATGGGAAGACAGATACAGTAACTCCCCACTTAATGTCCTCTCGCTTAACGTTGTTTCGATCTTACGTCTCTGCTCAATTACAGAACATGCTCCATTTAAAGTTGTGCAATGCTTTGCTATATCGTCGTTTGGCTGTCTGCTTTGTCCACAGCTGGCAGCTACCCTATCAGCTCCCCTACACATACACCCCCCACAGCGCCTCCCACCCACCGGCAGACCCAGCGGATCAGAGCCTTTCGCCTCCTCCCCCCGCCTCCTGCCCGCAGCAATTAGCTGGCTTGTGGCGTTCAGGAGGGAGGGGGGATGAGCGAGGACTCGGCGCGCAGACTCCCCCTCCCTCCCCTGCCTCCCGAATGCCGCAAACCAGCTGACTGCCATGGGCAAGAGGCAGGGGAGTGAAGGGGGAGGAGCGAGGACGTGGCGTGCAGAGTAAAGGGGGAGGGAGGGAGAAGAGGCGGGTTAAGGGTGGGGGCTTGGGAGAAGGGGTGGCGTGGGCGGGCCGAGGGTTGAGCCCCCCCGCCCCTGGTGCTTGCAAAGTAGGGGAAGCTGCCACTGCTGCTGCGCAACGTGCTTCTCCTAGCCTACAGCACCTTCAGCCTCCTTGCCTGCCTCATTGTCTGCAGTGCCAGTGGGCTGTGTCTGTATAGGGTAAAGCGGGGGCACCTCCCAACTATAGTACTGTACTGTACTGTATATCAAAAAAAAATTCCCTGGAACCTAATCCCCCCATTTACATTCATTCTTATGGGGAAACTGGATTCGCTTAACATCGTTTCACTTAAAGGCACATTTTTCAGGAACATAACTACAACGTTAAGTGAGGAGTTACTGTACTTATTCTTTTTTCTAAATGTTGTGAGAACTACAGATAAATATCTCATATAAGCGCTAGCTATTATTAGTTACTGTTATGGTCTTTGTTGAAATTAGGTTAAATAATCTAAAGCCTAATATGAATGAGGAGAAAATGAGTTCTGCAGGGCTCTCATAGTATAAATATAATATTGTAAGTACAGTATGTGTTCTTCTTAAAGGACAACTTTATGTGATAACATTCCACGTCTTTTGCAACAGATAACCAATTCTGCATCTTTGGCAATTAATAATCAACCATATAAATGAGACTATTTGTACATAAGTTTAATAAAATAATAACAAATAATATCTTGGGCTGGCGGGCCCTGATCCTGTGAGCACATACATGTGCTTAATTTTATACACTGCGAGTAGTTCCAATTGGCTTAATTGGGATTACCCACAGTGCATAAGGGTATGGACATGTGTTGTCTTCACAGGATTGGCCAAAGTAGTCTCTCACAAGAGAAGAAGAGGAGAAACATATAAATCCTTTGGATAATCTTGAACATGTCAAATAAATCTCATGGCATATATATTTCCAATGCATGTATCCTATTATATGGAAGTGCAGTGAATGGAAAGAAATGCTGTGGAGAAATGGGAAAAGATGATATGCTAATATAAATGAATATTGGCTAATCCTATCTTTATATATATTTATGTACACACAGAGAGTAGAGTTCACTGTTTTACATGCTATTTCTCAATATTTATGTTTTTCCTCTTGTTATATATGCTCTTTTTATTGTGTTTAAATAAACACTAATAATCATAGGCGCCAACTCCATGGGTGCTCCGGGGCTGGAGCACCCACAGGGAAAAATTGGTGGGTGCTCTGCACCCACTGGCAGCTCCCAGACCTGCCTCCCCACCCCAGCTCACCTCCACCTCCTGCCCTGAGCGCACAGCCTGCCCGCTTTTTTCCCCTAGCTCCCAGCACTTGCACCACAAAACAGCTGTTTTGTGCGGCTGGGGGGGAGGAGGGGGAACGTGGCGCGCTCAGGGAAGAGGCAGCGTCGGGGCGGGGATTTGAGGAAGGCGCCCAAAGAGGTAGGGAGGGGGCGGAGTTGGGGCGGGGACTTTGGGGAAGGGGTTGGAATGGGGCGGGGCAGGGGCGGGGAAAGGGTGGAGTCGGGGCAGGGGGGCACGAGCCAGCACTGGGGAAAGTTGGCACTTATGCTAATAATAATTTCAACTGATATTACAAGGACTTACTCCCTCCTTGTAAAATCTTTTTTATTCTTGCTCTGTTATGATTGCAGAGCCTCAGACTGCATTATATATCAACATTTCTTGTATATTCCTGGCACTAATGAATCACAGCCATTTACAAGTTGGGTGAAATGTGTCATCCTAATGACATCTCTTTGCTACACTGTATTTATTATCTGTCAGCAGGATCCCAAACTGCAATAATCAGATGCAAGTGAGGCACCATGACATTGCTTCTGACGTCCTGGATCCTTACAAGAGACAGACATTTCAATGCGAAATATTACTGATCTCTGCTATGCTATGCTCCTTTACCCCTGGGAGCACCAGAACTGGAGCCACTCATGCCCCAACTCTAACCCATCCCAAACTCATATCAATAAAATATTTATACAACTATCCATTATCATGTACACTACTGCTCTCTGTTTATGTTATACATAAGTATCCTCTCACAAGGAAACCCCACCCCTCGTGCAATTCTAAGGACTGCTGGTTTATAATCTCCTACCAAAGATTGTAATGTCATAACACTTTAATATGTATATAATCATTCAGGTGTGTGCATGCATCTATTAGTAAGGGGATAAAATGGGCTTTTTCCTCCCTTTTGTTCTACTTCACTGTTCAAGGTGTTGGCAGGGCAAGGAAGACCATCATTTTAAATTTTTTTAAATTCCTTTCACGGGGATTGTTATTGTAAGTATGGTCTGATGTAATACAAAGTGAATCTTGCAAGTATTAGATGACTATATTATGTAATGTATACAGCTTTGATAATTTCTGAGCTGTGTTACATATCTGGGGAATAAACAGGACACAGGGTCAATATGGAACACATGCTTCTTATTGTTCACAAACAATGTATAATAGAGGAAGAGCATAAGGCATGGCATTTGCTTGAAGGGAAGAGTAACAGTAATTTCTTTAACACTTTTCTTTCTAGCTGTTGGCTACTTCACCACCCGCCCCTTCTGCCCATTCATATAACATACACATAAGAATGTCAGAATACCAATCACATGTAATCATCCTTGGTTTTAAGGAGTCTATCTAGGAAAATTGTCTATTAGTTTACATAGAATAGGGTTACCATTCGTCCGGATTTACCCGGACATGTCCTCCTTTTTGTGCTAAAAATAGCGTCCGGGGGGAATTTGTAAATCACTCAAAATGTCCGGGATTTCCCCCCTCCCCCGGCAGAGCAGAGCGAGCGGCTGGGAGGGCTGCAGGAAAATCACGGGCTGGACTCCGGAGCAGCTGTAGAGGAGCTCCTCCCCCCCTCCCTCCCTCCCTGCATTCTGAGCCGGCAGCTCCTCCTCCCCGGCAGCCCCACGCCCCGCTCCAGCAGCACTGTGCAGGGCCAGGGACCGGGTTGTGTGTTGTGCTGGGGAGCGCAGCCACATGTCCGGCTCGCACGGAGCCCAACACCCTGTTCTGAGCAGCAGGGTAAGGGGGCCAGGGGGAGTTCAGGGGGGGCTTTTTGGGGGGAGTGGAGAAAGTTTTGGGCAGTCAGGGTACAGGTAGGGGGTAGGGTCCTGGGGGGCAGTTGGGCAGTTGGGGGGGGTCTTAGGAAGGGGCAGTTAGGGGATAAGGAACAGGGAGGCTTAGGTAGGGGGTGGGGTTCTGGAGGGCAGTTAGGAGCAGGGGTCCCAGGAGGGGGCAGTCAGGGGACAAGGAGCGGGGGGGTGGGGGGTTGGGAGTTCTGGGGGGGAGCTGTCAGGGAGCAGGAGTGGGGAGAGGGATCGGAGCAGTCAGGGGACAGGGAGCAGAGGGGTTTAGATGGGTTGGGAGTTCTGGGGGGGGGCTGTCAGGGGGTGGGGAGTGGTTGGATGGGGCGTGGGAGTCCCAGGGGTCTGTCTGGGGGTGGGGGTGTGGATAAGGGTTGGGGCAGTCAGGGGACAAGAGGCAGGGAGGCTTAGATGGAGTCCTGGGGGGCAGTTAGGGGCAGGGGTCCCAGGAGGGGGCAGTCAGGGGACAAGGAACGGGGGGAGGGTTGGGGGTTCTGGGGGGGGCGGGAAGTGGGAGAGGCAGGGGCGGGGCTAGGGCGGGGCTAGGGTGGGGCTCCTCCCGTCCTCTTTTTTGCTTGCTGAAATATGGTAACCCTAACATAGAATCAAACTTTAAGAATGAGCTACTGCCATGTTCTAACCATCAGAGTGCTCAAAGTACACATGCCAACATACAGGTCAGCAAACTTAAAGAAAGCAAGCTAAAAATGATCAGTACACACAGAGAAAAACTCCACCAGCAACAGAGATCCATCCAACCAGATTACTTCTATACAACTACAGAAAAAAGTCAATTAAAATTCTAAATAATTCAGTACCACTGATATCTATATGAACACAAATCTCTAACAAAGAATGAGAATTAATATGATCCCAATTACAGATGTGTAGAAATGTATTTTCAGAAGAGGACAGATTTCAAGCAATAGCATTGAAGGAAGAGTCACTAATAAACAACTAAGACAAATAATGCAGTTTGAAGCATTCTGTAGTGGACAATATATCAAAGTAGTAACAGCGAGTTATTGTTTGTTTCAGTACTGACCTTATATGTGTATACCACCACATTCACTTTTATTTCACCTGAGGGGGATTCCATCACCTTTGTACTGAGGAGTGCCTGAATTGCCTCCCAGAAGACTGGTTTAATAAAGCACACGGAGTTGGTGAAAAGTCAGAGACAGGATGACAAAGAGGAAGCAAGGTTGCCATAAAGTAAGTTCAAGCCACACAGAGGAGAAGAGGGGAAAGCAAAAAGTAGCAGCAAACACGGTGAAATTGATTACCCACAATCTCAGAGCTAGCTGGAGAGCCCAATTTCTTCAGGTAATTTCACCGGCAATAAAAACTACTCAACAATATTAGATGCATGAAAAAATAAACAGCTTTTTCAAAGCACAGTATAAGCCTAGTGCTCAGAACCTTGGGTTTGCCAAATTGTATTGTAAGAGTAAGTAGGCAATTCAAAAATTCATTTCTGTTTTCTGAATACATTTGGTGTCAGCATGAGAGATTTTTTTCATGCTTAATTGTTTCCATAATGCTGCATAAAATAGACTTTTGTTTCTTTGTTTATTGTGTTTTGAAAAAGACTTTTTCAGTTGTCTACAATATCATTTAAAATTACAGATCATCTTAGGGTGGCCCTATTTCATGCTGATAACTTTGAAATGCACACTTTAAATGCTGCTTTGTGTCTCTCAAACCTGCAGACATTTGCAATAAAACAGTAACATAAGTGAACAACAAGAATGCAAATAGCCGTTTTCATTTACTGAAACTAAAATATCCCTTTGCAATCAACAGAAGCATATCTACACAGATTATGTGTTTTTCTGTATTACTGTTCTATAGGAATATTTCATACAGTTCAGAAATAAGTTTTAAAACCCTCTCCCCCCATCTTCAAAATTAAGAGACAGGAATGAAGGAGAAAAGTTACTTAAAAATGGATATACACGGGCACCACTAACAAAACTCTATTCTTATGTATGCTAGCAGTTAAATTTTAAAATCTATAGCTCTCAAATGATTATGTATTCAGATTAATATAAATGCTAAAAAGGGCCCTGTACCATATGCTCAAAATGCCCTTGCCATTACTTAAACTTACAACAAAATTAATGTCCCAACATAACTAAAGTGCAGCAATATCATTCAATATAAACAACTAGCAGTAAACCAAGCAACTCAGAAATTCTAATCCCCTTCTCCCTGCACTATTTTGGCACTCCTTACAATCTCATCTCTACCCCAATTTTCAAATGTTTCAGTGAAAATATGTGCTTTTCAGTGCAGTGTTCTGAAGGATTTTATCTGTCCCATACTTTATTAGTCTGTAAATCATTAATGGGAAATTTATCCCAAACGTTGAGATATGTATAAGGCAATAGCATTCGTGCTATTTGGACGTATCTACTGATAATGAGTGAAAATCAAAACTAGCATTGGGGAATACTGCACAAAAATTCCATTAATATTCACTTGAATTCAAAAATCGATTTGCTCCAACGACGCCCATACTTTTTGTATGTGTCCTTTCTTCACAATTTCAAGCAGCTGAGTTTTATATGTACAAATGCTCGTGGAAAGCTAAATTCATTCTCACACACTCACACGTTAGCACTTGCACTGGTGTAATTTAGAGGAAATATGACTATGCTTGGACATAAAGGGACAGCATTCTTCAAACTTCCAAACACAGCCCTCCTGCAGAGGCAATTAAATGAGCCAGGCATGAATCTAATCACACCTCTCATAACTAGGATCTCACACATTGATTTTCTTTGTGTAAATTAGATGAGAGAAAACTACTGTAAACACTGCAACCAGTAGAGAAATATTTACAGCAACGTAACATTTTCCACCTATGATGCTCTGACAACAACTTTATAGCCCAGAAAGAAAAAATTCCAATGTTTCCTAATCCTGTTTTTCTGCTCTCACCCCCCGAAAGAGCCAAAGACCCAGGGGCTTCATGAAACCCACCTCTGATTTATACCCAGCCAATAAGGAAATAGAAACACCAAGATGGGACCAATCGTAAGTGACCAATACAGCTCAAATTTAAAAAAAAAGGACCATATATTCACAGCAAATTGTCCATTTCTCCAGAAAACTAAAAAAAAAAAAAGAAACCACAAAAATAACAGGAATAGTAAATACTACTGAGGAAATTGTATAATAATTCTGACAGCAGAAAAAAAGACTAAATTCAGTAAGACAATTATTTGCAACCTATTGTTATAATAATAATCTTGGTAATATATTTATCTTCATCACCTCAGAGCTTTAGCCTCAACTACTTTCACCCACCTCAGTCAAATTTTATTTGATTTACCTTGTCACTGGGTCAAGATTTTAATTAAATCCCTTATTTAAATCACCCACGCTGCTGATGAGTAGTTATGCAAAAAAGTAGTCCCATTGGCTTCAGTGGGACTACACATGTAACTACTTACCACTAGCAGTAAAGATTCCACAATCTGGCCCAAGGATGAGACCCAAGAATGAGACACTTTTTTGCTACTAATTTATAGTGCCAGTTAAAAAACTCAGTTCTATAATTTTTACTCAAGATGGACATTATTTCAGATTTGTTCCAACTGATTCTATCGTTAGATATATTGCTATCTCCTTCTGCAAGATGTAGTGTCTCAAGTATGGTTGATCTGCATCAGATATTGAAGAATCAGAATCTTTTAACTGTCTCCCCAGCTTTAGTATCTGCAGTCCTATATTCCTATCTCAAGGCAGGTACTAATGGCAAGACAATATGAATGTATAAAGGTAAAAGATCATCTGGGTTCTTTTATGCATGGAAAAGATTTGTCACAGTTTCAGGATAACTGCATCTACATCCTTCCTTCCCTGGTCCACTTCAGGAGCTCCAAGTCAGGTCTCATATCTCCAGCTGTCTGTAGGCAGGGACCCTTATCCCACTCCGTCCTGACCAGGGTGGGTTTAAAGCTGCACAACTCCCTGCCTTACACTGTGTCAACCCCAGCAAGCCAGTCTGCTTAAGGGCCAGCACCTGTGCATTGCTTTCTCTCCAAAGGCTATGAATGGTATATTGCCAGCAGTCAGCAAGTTATCACATAGCTCTAAGGAAGCACACTTATTCGTAAGGTGAAAGCATTAAAGAAAAAAACAGAACAAGATTTAAACACACACTGAATATACCAGTCTCACACATCAGCCTCATGGAGATATACCACATCAAAGTCTTTCCACCATTCTGCAAGGATTGGGGCCCCCTCCTTGGACAGAAGGTCCTGTCGATCTTCAGGATCAGAAAGCAGCATTTTTACAACAAAAGCCCTTCCTTTGTCCATGGTATCTGAAAACCCAGTCTGAAGCAGTATATGCAGACCTACTCAAGGGGTGGTACCTCCCTGAATGCGTTTACCGCCTACGTGATTCACCTTAATCATCCAACTCACTGTTTCTGGTTCCTGGAGGAACTGTGGTAACCCTCACCCCTAGAGTTTCATATAATCCCTGGCCCACATAAACTTAATACAACATGGTCCCCAAAGATATTCCATGGGATTGAAATATCTGTCACAGATACCATATGAGTTTTAATTACTGTGTAATTCTATGTATCCAGGTAATTTTGATCTAAGTGCAGAATTTCTTTAGGAAATTTTATGCAGTGACATAAAGTCGTCTTTGAGTCCCACATTATCAAAAGCCTTTTCTACATCAGTGTAACAGCCACTGTATGGCCTCTTTCTACTGATTTTTTGTTACCTTTATGCTAATATTGATGAGGAAGGTTCTGATGCCTTTGAACTTGACTGTAGAATAGATTTTCAAAGGCACAAATGAGTGTTGGCCATCCTATTCCCACTGACATTCAATGGGAGTTATGTGCCTAACTGCCATTTGGGTCTTTGAAAAATCTACACTGTGCTGCTTTTGAAAAACCAATGTTTAGAAGTGCTCTGTTTATTTTTGGAGAACGGCTTCGAGGATTTTACATAAAACTTTGGCACAGATTTTAGTATCAGCGTTAATTACAAATGTAGGCTGATAATTGCCACAGATTTCCACATCTCTGCCAAGTTGCAGCATTACAAAAATGAGGACATCCCTGAGTGACACAGGTAGCCTGCAAATATCAAAGACAGCACTGTACTCTTTGCATAAGATAGAGTCCAACATTTCTTTACAAAAGGTATACAATTCCCTGGGAGCCCATTTCTACCAGGTGTTTCCCAGTGCTTAAATGCTCCAATTACCCCAGTCTCATGTACGGGTCTCTGTAGTTTATCCCTTTGTGTATTCAATATGTAGATTTTGGAAAATCCTATTAATTCTCCATGCATCAGGGTGTTTATTTTCAGAATGTAGTTTAGCATAAAATATGTTGATGACTTCATTTATCTCTTCAGCTGCATTTACCCTCTTTTGTATGCAGGCTACTTTATTTCTGCCATTCTGTTCTTCGAATCGGTAAGGCCAGAAGCATCTTTGTTTTTTTCCCCTGATTCCCAAGACTAAGAAATATGTGATATACACGCAGTCTTTGGAAGAACCTGAAGCCAGAATTTGAGACAGTGCAATGTTTCAGCAGTAAAAGAAGAGAAAAAGATTTTTCCTCTAAATTTTAATTTTATTATTATCTTCCGCCTCAGTCACCTTAGATTGATCATGTTGTAACACACCAGCCTGTACTGAATACAGTCCACAAGTCAAGTTCATTTTTTAAAGGCTTTAAACATTTATAAATGTATGGAAAGGCACAACTTTAATGCACAGCACTTAAAGTTAAATCAGAGGTGTAAGAGAGAGGCTCCTTACAGCCTCCTGGGACCAGAATGTTGGCCCAGATGATGAACTCCTTTATAATACTCACTCTAATTGTAGCACATCTTGAAATGATTATATCTATTGTTAGAAACAGGTCTTGTCAGCAGTAAGGACACAGTGATTAATAGAAATTTCTCCTTAATTCTTTTGGATATGAAAGTCTAAAGTCACTATTGAGCCATAGACCTCAATTATTAAGTGGTTAATGAAATTGTAATTGCCACCCTTTTGTTCACATTCATCACCTGGTTCAGTATTAATCATTACAGGCAAAGCACAGCGAAAAATATTTTACAACTGCTTTACCATGTATGGATAGTGGAAGTTTAAATAGGTCAGGGAAATGATCTCCAATGCAACAGGCCAGAGCTGAAGTAAATCATTAGAGATGACTTAATAGTAACTGACTTAGGTTCAATTGAAGGACAAACTTGCAATTAGGGGCATGACTATCCTCTTCAGGGTGATGACAACTTCAGCTATTGCCTTGTCCCAGTATTTGAAGGAGAGGGAGATAAATTTCAATTGAAAGATATAGCTGAATTGAACATCATTGTAGAGAGATAGTATGCAGAATCTCTGACAGTTAAGGTGGTGGATCCAGTCTAATAGAAGGATTCGTTTTTTCATTCTAATATGAGGAAATTTGTTTTAAAATTGTCTTGACTAGTAACTGTAACTACGTGTGTGTGTGTGTCCACGCACACATAAACGTATTTACCTTTTGCTAGTGATCCACCTCTGAGTTAGGGACACCTGAAAGTTTATATTCCAACCTCCTTCCTTTTTCTTTCACTTATACCTTTGTGAAACCTTCAGCTTTTGGGCTCAAGTTTTCCAGGCCTTGTCTTTTCCTAAAGGTGCATATATTTGTAAAATTCGAGCCCAAATACGCTCAGCAACTTTTCAGAAAGAGGGGAGTGAATAAAACTTTTTTAAAAAAAAGAAGAACAGGAGTACTTGTGGCACCTTAGAGACTAACAAATTTATTAGAGCATAAGCTTTCGTGGACTACAGCCCACTTCTTCGGATGCATATAGGCTATATGCATCCGAAGAAGTGGGCTGTAGTCCACGAAAGCTTATGCTCTAATAAATTTGTTAGTCTCTAAGGTGCCACAAGTACTCCTGTTCTTCTTTTTGCGGATACAGACTAACACGGCTGTTACTCTAAAACTTTTTTTGTTAGCCCTAGTCTGCACTACAAACTTATGTTGGTATAACTACAACACTAGGGGTGTAGAAACACCAAACCCCTGAGCAACACAGTTATATCAACTGAACTCCTGGTATAGACAGAGCTATGTCGTTCGGAGGGCTTCTACTGTTGACATAGCTACTGTCTCTTGGGAAGTACATACACTGACAGGAGAAGCTCTCCCGTCGATGTAGGTAGTGTCTTCACTAAGCTCTACAGCTGGGCAGCTGACAGGTGCAGTACTGTAAGTGTAGACAAGCCCTTATAGAAGAAAATTCTTCAACATTTATTTGAATTGCTTTAGCGCTGTTGCAGCTGGGCAAAGAAACCTGAAATTTGGTGCAAATCACTCCTATTTCTCTTGGTCTGTAGTGTAATTAACAACTTGTTTTTGTTAATTGATGGCACTTTACCCTCTAATGGGAAGCATAAGCTTTGCATAGTCACTCCTCTCTGAAAGGAAAAAGGGAATGAAAAAATGTGAGAAAAAAAATGAGTGAGGCTCCTTCTCTCTCTGTTGATATAGAGGAGTCTGTTTTAAGAGTCATGGGCCCTATTTACCATCACCCTGTGCACTTGTTTACAATCAGAGCAAAGGAGGTAGAAATGGTTTTAAAATCAGAACGGTAGCATTTACACCCACTTCATACTGATTTAAATGTCTATGCAAGGTGCAGGCCAAGAATGATTCCCCCCTGGTCCATTTAAATAAAAATGTGTGAAAAGTGGAATGAATGCTGGCCAGCCTCTGAGGAACGAGTAAAGGGATGGAGGTTCTTTGTGGGCCTCTCCCCCAACTCACATTGTGGTGGGGGCCAGCCATCATCCTGCTAATACCTAGACAATATACCTTTTTGTCCCCAGTGGAACTCTGAGGGAAATGTTTTATACAGAACTGGACTCATCTGAAGAGAAATGCCAAGGAATGGGTGGGAAGGTGTAGTTGATACACCAGGGGTTGGATGCGTGAGTGTAGAAATTGTTGGTGGGAGAGGTAGAAGAAGGAGTAGACTGGGACACATCAGAGTGGGTGATATATGGTGTGTGTTTGTGGGAACGAGGTGTTCAGATAGGATTACAAATGTGAAGGAACAGATAATCCTTGTCTATTTTCTCACTTTCTGAAAAACTAGCTCTGTGCATTGGGCAGAGTATTTTCAGCTGGGGATGACTACGCGGCTCCTTTACTAGAAGAAATCACCTTAGAAAAGAAGATCAGATGGACCCTGACCATGTTCAGGTCTACATGCAACAGCCACCTCTTCAATAAGGCCTTCTTCCAATATTACTTCCCCCAAGATCAACCACAATTTGGGAGTTTGCAGAGAGTAGACGACAAAAAGGAAGAAAAATAAACCCACCACCATACATTCACCCCAGGAACAAGCAGGAGACTGTGAGAATGCATGGTGAATGTCATTTTTAATTGTTGTACAACACATACATACAAAATGACCAGGGCCTTAGAAATAACTGGTATCTCGACTGGAGAGAATAGATAGTGTGGCTGAATTCAAAGGTTCTCACATATTTTTACATGCTCCTTACTGAGGCATATTCCTACTGAGCAACGACTAAATTCAAAGCTGAAAACTGTGTGAGAACCTCTATAGTTAGACTCATTTGAATAAGAGCAGCATTCCATCACCATATAGCCAAGTCATCTTCATTCAAAATATCCTTCCCTCTCTGTAAAGGTATGTTTCTTTGCTCTCATCTTAAAATAATAAAATAAAATTTTAAATAACCAAAATACTAAATTGGTATCGAACTATGGGTGCCTGACCTGACAAGAAGAAACATGAGTCCACAGAGATAACCAGTCAAAAGAGACACAACCAGTTGATGGGGGAAAGGGAGAAAGAGGGCCAAGAAGAAAGAAATCCTTAAAGCCAAACTATAATATTCCATCAGCAAAACCACAAATTTGCCACCCATATCTGAAAAAAATGATCAAACACTCCTTCCAAGTTGCAAATTTGATTTGTAAATGTGAGCTTTAAAACATTTGGTGGGTGGGGAAAATAATGCTTGTTAATTTTCACAACGCAAAATTTCAGTCTCACAGGGAAAATAAAAGATCTTATTTGCTAATCTCTGATGTAATTCATGCAAGTGTGTGCCAAAGGGTATTAAATTCTATAACAGAGGATAATAAATAACTACAGTGCATGCTGAAGTAGGAGTCAAATGGCTATAGGGTTACATTACACAGTTCAGACAGACAGTTGGGTCAGTTAATATATGAGCTAAAGGCTGGAACATCAATCTCTCCAGATGTCTGGAAATTCAGTGATGTGTATACCAAGCAGAGGTGAAAGTAAGCCAGTACGGTACGGTATGGTGTACCAGGAGCCGGTACATAGCCGACCGTACCGGCAGGGGGCAGCTTCCCCAGGCTGGCAATTTAAAGGGCCCGGGGCTCCCGGCAGTGACCGGAGCCCTGGGCCCTTTAAATCACCACCAGAGCCCCGCTGCCGGACCCCTGGGGTAGCAGTGGTGGCCGGGAGCCCTGGGGCTACGGCGGTGATTTAAAGGACCCGGGGCTCCCAGCCACTGCTACCACAGCAGAGCCCCAGCCCTTTAAATCTGGATTTAAAGGGCCACAGAATTTAAAGGCCCCACCTCTTCTGGTTGAGGCCATGCCCCTTTCTGGTTGAGGCCCCGCCCGCTGCTCAGGACTTTGGTGTACCGGTAAGTACTTTAAGTTACTTTCATCCTTGATCCTGTTCAATTGAACAAAGATGATACAGAAAACAAAACAAAAAAACAACAATAAATTCTTGAAATGTAAGGAAATGAGTAGTATCATTTCAGTTGAGTTGTCCCACACATTTTCGGTAATGTTATAGCCAGGTTTCATTATAAGATTTGCTAAATTGGATATCAAATGGAATTTGGCTTGGGAATTATGAAGCATGTGCGATTCCCATTTGGAAACCAGTTGATTACTCTGCAAACAAAATGGGTTAGAAATTTGGCTCTTCATAACAGTGAGCTGCAGTGATTCTAAATCTCTGTCTGATTCTGCATTGCAATTTGTTTGTGAATTATAAAATATCGTTATATTTAATCAGCTTTTAATGTAAGAACCATGTATCATTGAAACACTAAGTTTCTAAATTTTTGGTGTGTCTTCTTAATATTGCCATGAAAACAGGCTATTCTGTACTTTCTTCTCAAATACCTATTTCTTAGCACTGTGCACTACAGAATTAGAAAATCACTAAAACTCCGCTAGAAAAGGTTAAAGAGTTTATGGTAAGATACTTATTACTCATTAAAAAGAGCCTGCCACTTCCATGCTAATTGCTAGCCTAATGATGCATTATTTTGGAGATCTTGGAAAAATAATGTCGGATAAATTTTTATATTAAAAGTAAGCTTAAAACAGAACATAACCACCCGATTCTCCTCTTAGTCCAATACAAATCAAGAGGAATGAAAGAAGAATCAAGCTGACCAGGTTTCACCCTATCAATATTTGAGGCATTTGTTTTACATTCAGATATCTCAAAAGCAATGTCTTTTAAAATGCACACCGATTATCAGAAAAGAACACTTCATTTGAGGTTATCTGGTTGTCAAAGTTAACTGTATAGGGCCTGATTCTGAGCACCTGACACTCAACTGTCAGAGAAGCCAATAAGAGTCAAGGGCACTCAGCAGTACACTAATGTATTATCCTATGTATTCAATGTGCTTTAGTTTACAACATAATTTACACTGGCCCACTCCCCAAGGAGCCCACAGATGTTAGATATTGTTATTAGGGCTCTCGATTAATCGCAGTTAACTTACGTGGTTAACTAAAAAAAATTCATCGTGATTACAAAAATTAATCGCGATTAATCACAGGTTTAATCACACTGCTAAACAATAGAATACCAATTGACGTGTATTAAATATTTTGGATGTTTTTCTACATTTTCAAACATATTGATTTAAATTACAACACAGAATACGAAGTGTACACTGCTCACTTTGTATTATTTTTATTACAAAATGGTAAACAAAAGAAAGAGTATTTTTCAAGTCACCTCATACAAGTACCGTAGTGCAATCTGTTTATCATGAAAGTTGAATTTACAAATGTAGAATTATGTATAAAAAAACCTGCATTCAAAAATAAAACAATGTAAAACTTTACAGCCGACAAACATAAGACGGGGTGTTCCGGTCGAAAACTGGATGCTGGCAACTCTATTCCAAAATACAGTCCCCTTGTATGGGGAGACTTTGGCAAACCAGTAAAGTGCTTGAAACCACTATGGCTTATTGTTAAAGGTGACCTAGTCAGCAACCTGTAAATTGGCCATTCAGCAATCTCAGCTTGACCAAGGCAGGAGGGGAGGGGGTTTTGGGTGCCTCAGAAAGGGCAGCTTGACCCCATGTCCTTCCTGATAAGAGTTGTGTTGAAGTTGCTGATACATGCATTTTAAAAGAGCAGGATGTACCCTCCCAAATGTCTATTGGGGTTTCAAGGCTGCAGACTCTGGAAAAACCCGCACCTGGTTAATCAAAGAAGGAGCCTCTTGCTTGCCCATTGGAACTGTTTGCTTGACAAGTTTTCTTTAAGGGACATGTCATTGTATTACTAATGTATAAATAAGGGGGAAAAGCTTGAGATGGGGAGACTCTTCGGGACTGGTCTCTCCCTCTGGATGCATTTTGTGTTCCCCACCGGCAGACGGGCTGCCACTGTGCCACTCGAGAGCCACACTCAGCTTTGGTAATTATCAAGGGTTGGGGGTGTTTTACTAATCTTGTTGCGGACGTGTGTAAGTGCTTGAGTCTAAGCAAAGTTTAGCTTTAAGTGAAAGCATTCTTGTGTTGTCCTGTTTGTGCCAGCCATCTATCGGTCGGATGGCCGTGTCACCCCTGATTTATTTCCTGACACCACCTCGCACAGAGTAAAAGTTACCAAGAGCTTTGGGTTGAAAGAATCCTGGGTAACCCCTGCCATCCTGAAATATACAAAAACACAAAGAATAAGTACACAATACTTTCTTTGTAATATTTTTGTACATTTCCCAATTTCAGTATTTTGGAAATATAAAACATTTAATTTTAAGTTTCCCAAATGTGGTTAGCTGGAAAAATTAGTTTGCACCTGCACACACACACACACATTAAGAGCCTAATCCTGCACCCATTGAACCTGTAGCAAACCTCCCACTAGTTTTCTTGGTGCAGATCAGGCCTTAAGTGCATGTGCAAAAGTAGATGCAGACACTCCAGCCTAACAATGGCAATCAGGTTCTTAAATTCCAAGATTTTAGACACATTATGACAATTCTTTAATCTTTTTTTGCCCAACTAAAAACAACTGTCAGACTCCAATAAAGTTCACAAACCTTTTAACTCCTAAACTCGCATTGTCATCACCTATCTGCACTAATGGGCATGCTATTTTTATTATAAGAAGTTCTCGACAGTTCTTAGCAACTTCCATTCATATCACATAGCTCACTAGTTCTCTCTCACTCTTTTATACATTGTACTTTCATTTATTTTGCAATAAACAACTTTACAAATTGGATGCCCCACAGATTCAATGCCAATGTAAAAATAGAATTAAACAGCAAAGCTGTGTAAGAAATATTTTTTTTATAAAATGCAGTCAGTTTGCTCTGCAGAAGGAAAATACTACATCGCTTAATCACCAATGTATGCACACAATCTGTAAAATATATTTTTGTGGGGATTTTTAACTAATGATGATGACATATTTGAAAAGTTTAATTGTCTGAAACATTAGTCATATGAGTGCTCTATAGTTTTGCTGCCTGTATTTAAACTGTGAAGTTATTGATTGGTTAATTTTTTCACTGCTGCTAAGTTTGTACTCAGACAAATATTTTAATAAGCCATTAATTTAAATGAATGAAATATAAGGATGCAGCTGATGCTACATTAGAATATAAAGTAAAAAAGAATTGGAGGTATAAACATATAGATGTAGTTTAGGCAGACACACTTTAAAACAAACGCAAATAGAATAATTTCTCTGAGTAGACCTTCTCTTGGGAAATGAAGGCTTTCTGAACAATAGAGCTGATGTTATTAAAGGGTCACACTTGTATTAGCCTCAGTAGACCCAGGAGGGAGAATAAAGTAGTTGTCTTTTACCAATTGGCCTATATTACACTGCAATATGTCGGGGCATGGGGAAATGTCCTATTTTGTTCCTGCAAGATATGTATGCAAATTGTCAGATGGAATGTACTTTGCCTTGTGGAAGAGTGTTAAACAGCACGGATTTAAAAAAGGGGGGAAGGGGGCAGACAAAGGCAAGCACGTTGTATGCCTGATACGGATCAGCGTCACCAATTAAATTGCTGTCAAGGTCTGAGCTTGATTGAACTTTTTGCATCACTGTTTTCATTTAACCATGTCAAACAAAACACTCTTATTTAGGGCATGGAAGCAAACAAAATACATGCAAAGTAGGTCTCGCCACTGTCAGACCCCAACTATGTGATTTAGCAATGGGGTATGTAAGTATATACAGCAGTACAGATAATACAAGACAGATATATTGTCATTCTTTTGTAGTACAGCCAAAATATTGTCTGTTGCTCTTGAATCATATGGACAGTGCACACAATTAACCTGTTCCAGAGCTGCATAATATTTGCAGCAACAACGTGTGTTCCTCTAGTCAAACAGAACTCTAGCTAGCTGAAAATGTCTTGTATTTAAGCGAGTGATGAATGTTCTATAAAAAGGCAAGGAATATCACAACATGTGCATTCCATCAACAGAGGAGGGATTTAGAAAGTGTTAAGAATTCAATTCAAGCACCATTGAAGGATCCTTGCATTTCAGCATTAGATGATAGTGTTCACAAAAATGTCCCAAAATTTTAGAATTTTGTTATAACTAAGTCAAAACTGCCTGTGTGTGTGTCTGTCCCCTACGGTCAAGCTATGAACTCCACCTATTTCCATGCATATTTAGAGTTCTTTAAGAGATGACTAAACAAATATAAACACTGGCAAACAGGAGTGGGTTGCCTCAAACTCAAGTAATGAAGGTATGTGACCTTTTTCTTCAGAGCACAAAAATGCAACAGGAAGAGCAAAGTACAGTATGTCCTTTTCTACTGTCCATGCTAAATCTGATTTAACTTCCCCTCCCTCCTCACATACCCATACTTTATAACATCACATGCTGTACCATATGATGATTTGCGTTATTATGTCTGAAGACACCTGCATCTGTTACTAATCAAAAGACTTTAATAATTTTCTATCAGTATAAGTCAGCTTGCATTATGCCATCATGTTATTTCTATGAATGGAAAGTGAATATTCTGTCCCTGATCAGAGGTAGCTATGGACATGAATAGCAGTGTAAGAGCTCCTCCCTGCAGACAAAAAGCATATCCCTTGGTACCAGATGGAATTCTATTCAGAGTTCTTTCTCAACATAGATATTGTAGGTGTTCCATGTTAGTCAGTTCTGTTATTATGAACAACCTTTCAGGAACTGAAAAACTGCAGCTTTCCTGTTGAGACTTGTAATCGTTATCTGTTCAGGTAAAGGATTTACCAGTCCTGCTTGTCTTCACCAGGGGAAAAAGATAGATCCCCTTCTTGCTAATCTTTGTGAGGCCTTGCCAGAGTGGTCTAAATTAATAATGCATGTAGACATTGTGGGAGATTTCTAATAACAACTCCTTATCATGGAAGGTTTCAGAGTAGCAGCCGTGTTAGTCTGTATCCGCAAAAAGAACAGGAGTACTTGAAGCACCTTAGAGACTAACAGATTTATTAGAGCATAAGCTTTCGTGGACTACAGCCCACTTCTTCGGATGCATATAGAGTGAAACATATATTGAGGAGATATATATACACACATACAGAGAGCATGAATAGGTGGGAGTTGTCTTACCAACTCTGAGAGGCCAATTAAGTAAGAGAAAAAAACTTTTGAAGTGATAATCAAGCTAGCCCAGTACAGACAGTTTGATAAGAAGTGTGAGAATACTTACAAGGGGAGATAGATTCAATGTTTGTAATGGCTCAACCATTCCCAGTCCTTATTCAATCCTGAGTTGATTGTATCTAGTTTGCATATCAATTCCAGCTCAGCAGTCTCTCGTTGGAGTCTGTTTTTGAAGTTTTTCTGTTGTAAAATAGCCACCGAAAAACTTCAACTCCCACCTGTTCATGCTCTCTGTATGTGTGTATATATATCTCCTCAATATTTATTCCACTCTATATGCATCCGAAGAAGTGGGCTGTAGTCCACGAAAGCTTATGCTCTAATAAATTTGTTAGTCTCTAAGGTGCCACAAGTACTCCTGTTCTTATCATGGAAGATTGTATTTTCCTTTGGGAACTTAATAATCTCCACCAAAATGTATAGCTGAGAAAGAAACCTGATGCAGTCTTGTGGCAGTTTGATTATGAAAGAGCAACTGTGTGGCCCCCTCCAGTTCCACACACTGTCCTGGTGCATTTATTTATGCTCCCTATTAGAGAGTTAAGTGTGCACTAGGCTATGCATTACAGAAGAGGCAGGTAACCAGTCTGAAAGTGCCTGACAGGTGAAACTGACATATAAAAAGGTACTCCTCAAGTAAATTTATGGGAACAGGTAAAGATCACGTCTGTAATACGAAACAGAGAAGACAATACCCTGCCTGTCCTAAGGCACCTACACTGATGTGATACAGTTCCATTCCTATGTCACTATTCTGGTCTTTGGTGGTAAATTATATTAATTTTATCTTTTATGTTGGATTCTTGTATAACACTAAGCAACTGATGAAGCGAATAAAAATATGAAGCTTAACATTTAGAAATTTTCAATACACCATCCACATGTGTACTGAGCACATAAATTCCTTTCCAATATAAAGTAGGACTGTCAATTAATCACAGTTAACTCACATGATTAACTTAAAAAAATAATTGTGATTTAAAAAATTAATCATAATTAATTGCACTTATACAATAGAATACCAATTGAATGTTATTAAATATTTTTGGATGTTTTTCTACATTTTCAATATTGATTTAAATTACAACACAGAATATAAAGTGCATAGTGCTCACTTTATATTATTTTTGATTACAGAAAGTCCATTCAGTCCTACTTCTTATTCTGCCAATCACTAAGACAAACAAGTTTGTTTACATTGATGGGAGATACTGCTGCCCACTTCTTATTTACAATGTCACCTGAAAGTGAGAATAGGTGTTCACGTGGCACTTTTGTAGCTGGCGTTGCAAAGTATTTACATGTCATATATGCTAAACATCCGTATGCCTCTTCATGCTTTGGCCACCATTCCAGAAGATATGCTTCCATGCCGATGTTAGTTAAAAAAACAATGTGTCAATTAAATTTGTGACTGTACTCCTTGGGGGGGAGAATTGTATGTCTCCTGCTCTGTTTTACTCGCATTCTGCATATATCTCAGATGATGACCCAGCACATGTTTGTTTTAAGAACACTTTCAAAGCAGATTTTACAAAACGCAAAGAAGGTACCGATATGAGATTTCTAAAAATAGCTACCGCACTCAGCCCAACATTTAAGAATCTGAAGTGCCATACAAAACCTGAGAGGGATGAGGTGTGGAGCATGCTTTTAGAAGTCTTAAAAGAGCAACACTCTGATGGATGCGGAAACTACAGAACCCAAACCACCAAAAAATTAAAATCAACCTTCTGCTGATGGCATCTGACTCAGATGATGAAAATGAACATGCATCAGTCCGCACTGCTTTGGATCATTATCAAGCAGAACCCATCATCAGCATGGTTGAAGAATGAAAGGATATATAAATCTTTAACGCATCTGGCATGTAAATATCTTGCAATGCCGGCTACAACAGTGCCATGTGAACGCCTTTTCTCACTTTCAGGTGATATTGTAAACAAGAAGCAGGCAGCATTATCTCCTGCAAATTGTAACCAACCTTTGTTTGTCTGAGTGATTGGCTGACCAAGAAGTAGGACAGAGTGGACTTGTAGGCTCTAAAGTTTTACATTGTCTTATTTTTGAATGCCGTTTTTTTTTTTACATAATTCTACATTTCTAAGTTCAACTTTCACGATAAAGAGATTGTACTACAGTACTTGTATGAAGTGAATTGAAAAATATTTTTTTTGTTTTTTTGCAGTGTAAATATTTGTAATAAAAATAAATATAAAGTGAGCACTGTACACTTTGTATTCTGTCTTGTAATTGAAATTAATATATTTGAAAATGTACTAAACATCCAAAAATATTTAAAATGAATGGTATTCTATTTGTTGTTTAACAGCATGATTAATCATGCAGTTAATTTTTTTAATCGCTTGACAGCCCTAAGATAAAGCTGTCTGTGGCTAGTTATATGGCATCTGGTCTCCCACTGATGAGTTTGCATAACTAAACATGTGCACAAGTTTTATATTGTGTGTGTGTGTGTGTCTCTCTCTCTCTCTATGTATTACACAGACCAACCCTCCTCTCTACATTAAAAGTGCATTATGTTTGTAAAGTCAAGCATTCAAAAGCTAGGAAATGCCAGAAGTAAGACTGCCTGTGCAACCTTAATTAGTCCTCCTTGTCCATATATATGATGATATATTTTTAATTATATGATCACATACTATTGTTTCCAACCTGAACAGTTTAGCAAAGCAATAAGCGACTGAAAACAGTGGCAACCTTAATTACAGGCAGTGCTAGAAGTCTCACCTATAACATATATGTTTGGTCAGATAAAGGAAATTTAACACTGGAACACATTTTAAATACACAGGATTATATATATTCAAGAAAGTGATGTGGGGAACTGATCAATTAATTTAAACGAATGAACATTCTTCCAAGTACCTTTCAAAGAAATGTCACCCACATCAACTGGTGGAAGAACCTGATGGGGCCAGAGTGAAAGGACAACAGTCCCAGTAGCAAGGGAAGAAGGGACAATAGGTAGCTCCTGGGAATCTCTGGCACCCACTGGCCAGCTGGTGGGGAGGGGTGCTGATTAGCCAGCATTCCCAAGCTCCCAGGATTTAGCCCAGAGGGGGGCCAATGTGAAGCCTCTTTTGGCTGCATTTGAGCAGCCCACCCAACCCACCTGTACTGTGAGTCTAGATGCTTGCCTGTTTAGGGGGTCAGGAAGGAATTTTCTCTCCCATGGGCCAATTAGCAGAAGAACAGGGAGTTTGTTGCCTTCCTCGCAGCACAGTCGGTTGAGGAAGGTGTTACTAACTGAGGTACTGGGTGGTGTTTATTCGTCACTACTTGCACCCAATTTCCAATGTGGCTAAGAGAATAAAATGAATGGTTCCCAGAGGTAAAACACCTGGGATTTTGGTAATGGACATTGGGCACGTGTGATAGGGTGAGACCTTATGGCCTACATGGGCTGAAGTCCACCCTGCTGCACCACAGAGAGAGTTGAGTCCTGGGTGGTAGGCTCACAAGAGCCTACTTTTTGTTATCAGTTACATGTTAAAGAGCCCTGTATCCCTGGCACCAGTTATGAGTTATATAGAATCATTAGACTGGAAGGGACCTTGAGAGGTCATCTAGTCCAGTCCCCTGCACTCACAGCAGGACTAAGTATTATCTAGACCATCCCTGACAGGTGTTTGTCTAACCTGCTCTTAAAAATCTCCACTGATGGAGATTTCCCAACCTCCCTAGGCAATTTATTCCAATTTATTCCAGACAGGAAGTGTTTCCTAATGCCCAGCCTAAACCACTCTTGCTGCAATGTAAGCCCATTGTTTCTTGTCCTATCATCAAAGGTTTCTCCCTCCTCACACTTGCAACAACCTTTTATGTACTTGAAACCTGTTATGTCCTCTCTCAATCTTCTCTTCTCCAGACTAAATAAACCCTGTCTTTGCAATCTTCCCTCATAGGTCATGTTTTCTAGACCTTTAATCATTTATGTTGCTCTTCTCTGGACTTTCTCCAATTTGTCCACATCCTTCCTGAAATGTGGTGTCCAGAACTGGACACAATACTCCAGTTGAGGCCTAATCAGTGCAGAGTAGAGGGGGAGAATCACTTCTCATGTCTTGTTTACAACACTCCTGCTAATACATCCCAGAATTAAGTTTGCTTTTTTTGCAACAGCGTTACACCATTGACTCATATTTAGCTTGTGATCCACTATGA
This sequence comes from Malaclemys terrapin pileata, assembly GCF_027887155.1. Taxonomy (NCBI): domain Eukaryota; kingdom Metazoa; phylum Chordata; order Testudines; family Emydidae; genus Malaclemys; species Malaclemys terrapin. Next base: position 33,786,054 of record NC_071513.1, on the reverse strand, counting down.
CCCCTCAGATCCCTTTCCGCAGTACTCCTTCCTAGGCAGTCATTTCCCATTTTGTATGTGTGCAACTGATTGTTCCTTCCTAAGTGGAGTACTTTGCATTTGTCCTTATTGAATTTCATCCTATTTACATTGGACAATTTCTCCAGTTTGTCCAGATCATTTTGAATTTTAATCCTATCCTCAAAAGCATTTGCAACCCCTTCCAGCTTGGTGTCGTCCACAAACTTTATAAGGGTACTCTTTTTGGCATCTATTGGGCCGGTGCCAAATTATTATGAATTGCTGTGATTGACATGAATAAACGTGGCAAGCATGAGTTTGATGTGGCTTGGTATGTCTGAACTTGCTAAAGGATTCTGGGAGCAGGATTCTCTTAGCATTAGATAAATGATGTGGAAAATTACTAGAAGTGCTGAAACTGCATTTGAATAGTTAATAACGTTTCGATCTGTATGCATGTTTCAACACTGAACTTTAGAATATCAGCAGGGAGCAGCTCACAAAGCAAAGAAAACGTAATATCACGCAATCAGTGGGCTTGGAGCAAGCTGACCTGAGTCAAAATGACCACGTCAGATGGCATCACACTGAGAGTTTAAGTGAATGATTGATGAGAGGGTAAACGATGATTTAGCTTTGGTTAGTGTCTGCTTCGCAGTCCCTTCCAAAATATTAATTAGAGTAAACTAGTAATAAGACACCCACAGGGCATATTTCTAGAACATGTGACAACTTTGAGAACAAAAGGAAATATATGTTAAGCAAAGTAAATTAGCTAAGTTAGTATTCCCCAATTAACATCTGAAGAGGTTCAAGACTGTAAGACAGCAGTCATCGGGGGGAACTGAGACTCCTCCTCGAAGGACGTTTGTGGGACTTTAGAACCAGAGATTGTCAGGGTAACAAGACCCTGCTTTGGGGGACATTTAACAGACCAAGTACCTAAGAAGGGGAAGAAGAAAAGAGAAGAAGTTTCCATCTAGAATTAGTAGATATACCTGCTTTGTTAGCCAATCTGGATATTGTGTAGAGCTAACATAGTTATTGAGGGTTTATGCTTGGGGAGCTGAGGCTTATAGGCTTAAAGATATGTACTGTGTAACCAAGTTAAGACTGCTTGTATGATTCTTTCTCAAATAAATTACTGTGCATTAAACATATTGGTTTCTGAATTCTCACTGATACCAATAACACCCGCCCAGCTGCAGGCCAGCAAAGATCCGTGTCAACACCATCTAAATAACTGATGAAGATAATGAACAGAACTGGACCCAGAACTGATCCCTGTGGGACCCCACTTGATATGCCCTTCCTGTTTAACTATGAACTAATGATAACTTCTCTCTGGGAATGGTTTTCTAACCAATTATGCACCCACCTGATAGAAGCTCCATCTAGGTCACATCTCCCACGGTCATGCGGAACAGTATCAAAAGCCTTACTAAAGTCAAACTATACCACATCTGCTGCTTTCCTCCATGTTACCCTGTCAAAGAAAGCTATTAGGTTGGTTTGACATGATTTTTTCTTGACAAATCCATGCTGACCATTACTTATCACCTTATTATCTTCTAGCTATTTACAAACTGATTACTTAATTATTTGCTCCATTATCTTTCCAGGTACTAAAGTTAAGCTGACTGGTCTGTAATTCCCCGGGTTGTCCTTATTTCCCTTTTTACAGACTGGCACTATATTTGCCCTTTCCCCCATCCTCTAGAATCTCTCCCATCTTCCATGACTTTTCAAAGATAACCACTCATGGCTCAGATATTTCCTCAGTCATATCCTTGAGTTTTCTAGGATGTATTTCATCAGGCCCTGGCCACTTGAAGATATCTAGCTTGTCTAAGTAATTTTTAACTTGTTCTTTCCCTATTTTAGCCTCTGATCCTTCCTCATTTTCACTGGCATTCACTATGTTAGATGCCCAGTCTCTACTAACTTTTTCAATTAAATGCCTGCTATAGAAGAGTATGGGTGATGGGCAGGTAGCACCCTCCCCTGTGTTAAACTTTCATGCATGTCTGTCTTAATTCCAGTCATGTCTGTCCTCATTTTGCAGCTGTGCTCACATCAAAAAGCACCTCTTAAAAGTGCACATTATATTCTGGCATTCAAATGAAGTCAAACCTCCTCCCTCTGCCCATGACTGTGCACAAACAAGTCCTGGAACTTGATGAAAGATGTTTGAAGGTATACCGTAAACTAGAACAGTTTGATAAGCAATCACTGGGTCTTTAGTTGGCATCCACTTAACAGTGACGTTTGAATACACTGAATGTGAGGTCTGGTTCCTACTATACCATTCCAGAATTAGTAGGGACAGGGGGTTGGACTAGATGACCTCCTGAGGTCCCTTCCAACCCTGATATTCTATGATTCTATGATTCTAGTCAAGCACAATGATAAATCTCCTCTTAAAAAACAAAACCGAACGAAAAAGGCACTCTTGTGCACATGCTACGTCTGTAATAACATTACTGAATTATCAAATGTTATCTTTCGCCAAGGTGGCCTTGACCATTAGTTCTAGTTAGACACAGCTTCCTTGTGTTCTTTCTTCCCTGCTTTCTCCCTTTTAAGCTACTCAAGCTGCCACAACCGCAGAAGTGCTGTCACAGCAAGTTGAAATCACACTATCCACTTAGTCATAAAATCAGAGCTATCTTTCCTTCATGGAAACCACTTCATACTTCAGTAAGCACTACAAAAAAGTAGGAAGTGCACTACGAACAAGGAATATATAATAGAAGTATAATTGAAATGGCTCCACTGCTGCTTCATCTCATCACTCACAGTGGCCTTTGCTTGTTAAATTTTAAGAGCTCTTGGGAAACTAGTGGGTATAGTAACTACACTCCAGAGTTTCAAAACAACCACAGCAATTATATCTCCTGCATGACACTGTTGGATTATTCTAATTATATCACAAGAAAATCAATAAATTCTTGTATTATCACTTTTCCATAGGTTCCTTAGCAAATCCCAGCCTAAGGGAATTAGGCACCCAACTTTCATTACTTTTCACCAAGATTTGGGCACCTAAACTCCTGAGGCTCTTTGGAAAATCTCAGCCACAAGCTCTTCATGGGGAAAGGGATTGTTTTTCTTAGTGGAATGTTACAGTAAGGAAACAACTTCTCATCATTTGAAACTACAAGAAGCAGACTAACAGAATGACTCAGACCAATACACAGACTCATTAAGCACACTGAGATCCAGTTTGAAAATAAAAGATTCCCAAAGCAGTCAATATTGTAAATAATATGAACAGGATTTGCCCAGTTCAACGTATAGGGGTTGGAAATGTTTTAAGGTAACACACAGTAACATTCTGTATTAAGGGGCATCACAAAAGCATAACAAACATGCTGCTAAGTATGTCCATCATCCAGGAAGATCCTTAGGGGATTCCCACAGGGTTCCATCTTGTCACCCTTCCTATTCAATGTTTAGGAACTGTCATTAGTGGATATTGTGATGACTTTTGAGATGCAACTTTATTATTACTACTTGTTATTTTTATTACCAAAGAGCCCAGAAGTCCCAGTCATGGACAAGTAGCTCATTGTGCTAGGTGCTGTACAGACAGAGAACAAAAAGACACCAGCTTACAACAGACAACAGATAGACACAGACAGACTGCAGGGGGAGCACAAGGAAACAATGGGATGATATTGGTCAGCATGATAGGCTGTGGTCTCAACACACCACTGGCCTAACAGTAGTCAAGTTTTTTGTAGGCATCACAACAAAAGAAAGTTTTAAGGAGGGTACTGAAGGAGGATAACAAAGTGACTTTGCTGATCTTTACAGCATGCTCCTCCCAAACATTAGGGGCAGCATGAGAGAAAGCACAAAGGGGGCTCATTACTCTCCCAGATCCAAATTCACCTTTCACACCAATAATAATAAGTTGAAAGAATTACATTAGGGATGAATTTACCACCCAACGTCTAACAGAGGTTGAGTATCTAGATGCAGATACTATATTAATCAGCCTGGATAAGGTGGAAGTGATGGCAGAAGGAAATATCAAGAGCAATGGCCACAGGTGATACCTGCATATGCCCAACTTTGCAAAATGTCTCACAGCCTCAGAGTCCTATTGGATCAATTTTTTCACCCAAGTAACACTGGTTCTCTGGGGTGCTCACTGTGACTGGCCAGGAGGCAACGACTGTTCCTCTCAGATACAGACATGTCTATTACTTCCACGCTAGAGTACTGTCATATGCTCTGCTTATGGCTACCCCGAAGGCTACATGGGATCTCTCCTTAGCATAGAATATCCTGCTTCTCACCTCCTGAGTGGTACAGCAGCAAGAATGTGTTTCTGTGCATACGTCTCATTGCTGACTTCCTTTTCAACTGTGGGTGCCATCAAAGAAATAATCCTGGGCCATAGTTAATCTGGGACTCATATTTATGAAATCCCTTCTCACCTCACACCCATGGCAGTTACGGTCAGCTGAGAAATATTTCTTGTTACCTGTTTCTAAGTGAAAACACTCCATGCACAGCATCAGGGCTTTCTTCAGTTGAGGGCCCTCACTTTGGAATTCACTCCCATGGAAAATAGATCTATCATAGTCAAAATCTAGTGACCTTCAGGACATATTTATTATATCTAGGTTTTAATTAACAGCTTTGTGGGTAAATTCCCCCCACCCCCATTGCACAGAAATCTGTTTTTAAAGCAACTAGCTGCCAGGATAGGTCATATAAAGATTAACAATACATTTTCCTGCTATTTCAGTGTCTGACTGTGACAAAATAATTGTGCAGGGAGTCCTCGGACTTGCGACACAATTCGTTCCTCAGAATTGTTTGGCAAGTTGAAACCACTTTTCCAATAGGAATCAATGGTATGAAGGGGGAATTGGTTCCTGAACCAAGGTTTGATACACTATTTTCACCACAATAACCCAGATTTCTGTACTAAATGAATTATAGATGACTAATGTTGCAACATTAATGTATTTACTGCACACTCTATTTTATAAACAGCATTCAAATAAACATATAAACTCACATATGCTGCCGGCAACACAGGCTCAGAAAGCCAGAGAGAACAGCACACATCCTGAGCCTTGGCCAATTACTGTTCAAGCTTTCTGATTGGCTGAGCCCCGGGCTGGGAGCTAATCAAAAACAAGTGGCAACCCTACCCGGCAACAAGCTACCCTGTTGCCTCAAAGCCAATCAGAAGTGACTCCTTCCAGCTCCATACCAGTATAACACAACCAGGAAGTGATTTCAAGCAAACTTTATGCAAATCAAGCGTCGCAAGGGCAAAACAAGTGCCATAAGGGCAAAATGGGCAGTCAATTGAAAAGCATTGTAAGTGACGTCCAACATAAGTCAGGCGTCGTAAGTCCGAGGACTCCCTGTAACTAGGATTTATAATTTTCCATACATTATTATCCTTGCTGTACAAAGAAACTGGAGGCTGTCTGTATGGGAAGAGTCCCTAGGAGGAATGTATGCTAAAATACTAAAATAACTAGTTACACCAAGGATGTTTGCCTAAACTCACTTGGAAGGGAAGGATTCCTCTGAGCAGGCTACACAACCTCAAAGAGTATCCTTTGAAAATTAAGAAAGGCCTTTCTAATGACCAACCGCAAACAAAGGAAATGCCTCAGTATTCCTCACCAAGGGAATACCTCCCAAGGAAAGCCAGGGACTCATTTAATATTCTGTGCAGTAAATTGGACAATCCATTTTTGATTGTGTATTAAAGACTAGTCTGAAGTATGACTTAATGACACCTCATCACTGGGCATCAGAAAAACACAACCGAGCACATAAATTGCCAGGGGGATGAAAACCTCTTTTTGGGAGACTCACTATCCTCACAGGCAGACACCTAGAGCAATGAACTGAGAAACTGCTACATGCATGTATGTTTTTCAGTCTCCAGACTTTGCCTTTGTATTTAAGTCTCCTAAGCTGTACCAGTGTAGTTTTTCTTCGGTCTCAAAGATGAGATTAAATGTCTCTGTCCTCTTGGTTTAAGTGTGTTTCTTCAATCTAGATCCATAACACTAAATTAGTATATCACAGAATGCTACTCTCATTCATTAGTTAATGTAGCAGATTTACTCAAGAAACTACAGACAATCTCTGCTGCCTTGCCCAGGGTGTGAAAAGTGAACTAGGAGGGGTGTTACATCAATGCAAAGTGGCTACATGCTTTCTTCTGCTTTGGTGAAAGCAAATTGCCCAGAAAGTGGGTAGCACTGGAAGAAAACTGAAAATGGCCTGGGTATCTGCAGAATATACAGATTCCATGTCACCATTCAGCAGCTCTGGCTGGGAGAGGTCACAGTTTCTGGAAAGTATCAGAGGGGTAGCCGTGTTAGTCTGAATCTGTAAAAAGCAACAGAGGGTCCTGTGGCACCTTTAAGACTAACAGAAGTATTGAGAGCATAAGCTTTCGTGGGTAAGAACCTCACTTCTTCAGATGCAAGTAATGGAATCTCTGGAGATTTCCATTACTTGCATCTGAAGAAGTGAGGTTCTTACCCACGAAAGCTTATGCTCCCAATACTTCTGTTAGTCTTAAAGGTGCCACAGGACCCTCTGTTGCTTTTTACAGTTTCTGGAAAAAGAATCTTAACTTACAGACCACGTCTTCTATTCAAGAAGACAAAAAACCTAACCACTGCAGGCTAAAATATCTAAAAACATAATCATGAAGACTAACTCCCATTAATGTTAATCTTTTAAAGAACACAATTCTAAATAGTCCTGTTTTCCCCAACAGACTTGTTTCTTTGAAAAATATCCTCAGTGGAATGAATGGAATATCTCAGAATTACCTGCTTGATCCCCAACTGGCACAAATAGTATTAATTATTATTGTTAAGCAATTTAGTAAATGTACAATTGGGATTTTCTTACAGTGAAGTTAGTTACTAGGCTTCACAACCTTTCTCTAAACTCTTCGGTTCAGGCAGATAGATACAGTACACTGATCGAGATTTTGAGACCAACATCTAAAGAACTTAATGAAACATGCTTATTATAACCCAGTTATCAAACATTCCCTGATAACATAGATTTTGAGGTGTAAGTGGATGAAGGGAAATGGCCAATTTTCATTCCTGAGGGCTTGTCTACATTTAAAATGCTGCAGTGGCACAGCTACGCTGCTGTAGCACTTCAGTATAGATACTAACTATGCGGAGGAGAGCTTCTCCCACTAGCATAGGTAATCCAGCTCCCTGAGAGGTGGTAGCTAGGTTGATGGAAAAATTCTTCCATCGATCCAGCATTCGTATACACCAGGGAGTTAGGTTGGTTTAGACATAGATGGACTTTTCATACCCCCAAGAGACACAGCTATACCAAAGGAAATTCCTAGTGTAGAGCAGGCCTGACTGTTAGCAAATGGCTTGTCTACACTTAAAACTGCACAGTGGCACAGCTGTGCTGCTGTAGATCTTCAGTGTAGACACTACCTACATCTACTGTCGGAGTTCTTCCATTGGAGTAGGTAATCCACCTCCTCAAAAGATGGTAGCTAGGTCATTGGAAGAATTCTTCTGTCAACCTAGTGTTGTCTAGATGGGAACTTAGGTCAGCTTAACTCTGCCACTCAGGGGTATGGGTTTTTCATAGCCTTGAGCAAAATAGTTATGCTGACCTAATTTTATAATGTAGATCAGGCCAAAGAGTCCAAATTCACTAGAAAGCTCCCAAAGTTTTAGAGCAGAATAAGCAACCTTTGCCACTTGTCAGCATTTAATAATCGGCACCCCAGTGACTGATTTTGTTCAATTCTCTTTTTTTCTTTTTCAACTCATGTATTTTGCTTTTCGCTGCAGTAGGCTGACAACACATCTATCATGCTTAAACAAACCTGCACAAAGGCATTTATTTTCCATAGCTGTATTTATTTGGTCGTTTGCCATTTACAATACTTTGTAAGTTTCCATGTAATGAATACATCTGGGTTTTGTTGTTTGTTTGTTTTTTCCTGAGTACAATGGTAATTATCCATAATTTGTCTTACTTTTCTCTGTTTTTTTCTCTATGCAACCTTATTACTCTGACCATCATCCTCTCTTCACCTTTCCTTTTTATTAACCCTCACTTGTCTTAAATTAGCCACTGTTTAGGCAACTGGATCTGGTATCAGCATGGAATCATAGTGACTTCAGTTGGGCAAAACATGGCCATAAAGGCCTGCCCATGCAGATGCATTAGCAGGATTGAGACCGTTGATTGTAAACTTTTTGGGTCAAGGACCAGGCTGTCCCATGTGGGGCCCTAATCCTGAGTGAGGTCTCTGGGCACCTACATAAAATAATTATCACTAACAATATTTATGAATAAAACTCCATATAATACACATAATCATAATTATTATTTCTATTTCATATTTTTGAATGTTCAGATATATAAAATGTATGTTTCTAAAAATGGAATTTAGTGCAATGATTCAAAAATTTTGAGGGCTAAGGGATAATATAACTTACTGGGGAAAAGGTTTGGGGGAAGTTCAGATCTATGTCATCTGGCTTATTTACTCTACAATCCTTTGTCATGGGCATTGAGAAAGAGAACTTTTAAACTAACAATTATCTAGCAATGACAGCTGAGAATTTTACTCTATGATTTTACCTGCTTTGGATCTTAGACAACTAGGAAAAGATTTCTCTCAGAATAACTAAAAACAGCCAAATCCTTGAATGGAAACAAAATACGAATAAATGAGGATTATGTAAACAGATCAGCACATTGACTTGAAACGTTCAGGGTTGTTTCCTCATGACAGTGCCTATATTTCTCTAATCAGAGGTTAATTGCTAAACTAAGTAAAGTTGGCTATTGCAAATAGAGGTACAAAATAAAATATTTTTATGTTTGGGTATCGATATGGCCAAAATGAGGTCAGATTAATTCAAGATACACTATTTAACAGAAGATGTTCCAGTACAGAAGGATTAATATACTGTAGGCCTTCAGTAGTTACTGGAATAGGAAAACACATAGTGGAAAGACCTAAAAAAAACTAAAATGGAGAAAAAACATGGAACCTGCTACTTGCAGGGTTTTTTTTTGGCCTACCATCAGTGTGTGTGTTTGGGAGGGAGGGAGGAATATATGCATACCTCCTCTTCATTAAAGTGATTTTCAACCACAACCTTAGCCTTCCTATCCATTAGTTAGGCTCCTGAGATAGTCAAACATCCTATCAGGAAGCACTGCAGACGGACGCAGAAGGAAAAGGAATTTGCTTCTTTAAGGATTTTGTCACTTTTACTAAAGATTGACAAACCGCCCTAACACCTTTGTTCAAATCTCAAATGAAACTCAGACTTCATGTGAGGTAGTCAAAACTTATTTTACCTTCTTATTTATCAGTTTCTTACATTTGTGTAGAAAGAGATCAATCAGAATACTCTGAGGAAGGCTGTTTTTTGCCTTATTCACAGCTGGTTGGAGAATGAAGTATTGAAAATCTCACAAGGAAAACTTCTTCTCAGGATATAACCAGCCCAATTTTGTGGACCTGACAGGCTTGTATAGTTTTGCTAAAAATCCAAAGTGTTGGACAGTTATCAAAACTAAACTGGACTTTCAGTATAAACCACAAACTTTTTTATTCCTTTTAATATACTAAAGTTTGGAATATGCAGAGGAAATATTGAGCCCTATTCAAATAATTCCAATGTAAATATACATGAGAGGAAGCCTGGTCTATTGATTCAAGTTCCCATTATTCTTACTTGGAAATTACAGAGTGTTGAGTACATATCATCAGAAAAATTCAGAACTCATTGAAATCAAAACATTTGGCAGAAATGGTTCATATCAACAAAGTTCTGACAGAATTCTGCCTGCCACGCAGGTTTGCAAACCTGTCTGATTTCCTGCCAGCTCACTTGCCCAGCTCTTTGGCAGCTTGTCTGGCAGATTGCTGGGAAGCTTGGGCTTCTAGCCTCCTGTCTGCTTGGCAGCCTAGTTTCCCAGGGCTTCCAGGGTCCACAGCCCAGGGACTACCACAGACTACCCTAAAGCCAGGACACTATTCCCTTTCATGGATAATTGCATTTTTGTGTTTGCTTTGTTCTAAACTGGAACAAAATCAAATTTTGAAATATCAAAATCCTCCACAAAACAGAATTACCTTTCTCTAGTGTTGAGCACTTGGAAACCTAGCCCCAGCTGTGGATGCTAAACACTTCTAAAATTTCTGGCCTTAGATCTTGATCTTGCAACTTGCTGAGTGGTTGATCCCCAGCGCCCACTCTGAGCCCCACTGACTAGACCCCGAAGAAAGGATAGAGATTTCTTCAGTGAGATTATTCCCTGTCAGGAGAGAAATGAACGCACACAGACCCACACCATGCTTTCCTAGTCTATTTTTGGTTTACAATGTTCACACTGTTCCTAGTACTGCTTTGAGCAAGACTGGACACAACAGAAAACACAGCAGAAAAACATACATAGTAATAACACCACTTTCATAGCTGCAGCAAAGAACTAACTCTGCCTTCCAGTTCCAGTCAGGCTGCTCTCACACACAAACCTACTCCAACTACTACATATGAATGACCCTACTGGGTCAGACCAAAGGTCCATCTAGCCCAGTAGCCTGTCTTCCGACAGTGGCCAATGCCAGGTGCCCCAGAGGGAATGATCAGAACAGGTAGTCATCAAGTGGTCCATCCCCTGTTGTCCATTCCCAGCTTCTGGCAAACCGAGGCTAGCGACACCATTCCTGCCCATCCTGGCTAATAGCCATTGATGGATCTAGACTCCATTAATTTATCTAGGTTTTTTTTAACCCTGTTATGGTCTTGGCCTTCACAACATCCTTTGACAAAGAGTTCCATAGGTTGATTGTGCATTGTGTGAAGAAATACTTCATTTTATTTATTTTAATCCTGCTGCCTATTAATTTCATTTGGTGACACCTAGTTCTTGTGTTATGAGAAGTAGTAAACAACATTTCCTTATCTACTTTCTCTATACCAGTCATGATTTTATGGACCTCAGTCATATCTCCCCTTAGCCATCTCTTTTCCAAGATGAAAAGTCCCAGTATTATTAATCTCTCCTCATACGGAAGCCGTTCCATACCCCTAATCAATTTTGTTGCCCATTTCTGAACCTTTTCCAATTCCAATATATCTTTTTTGAGATGGGACAACCACATCTTCATACAGTATTCAAAATGTGGGCATACCATGGATTTATATAGAGGCAATATGATATTTTCTGTTTTATTATCTATCCCTTTCTTAGTTATTTCCAGCATTCTGTTCACTTTTTTTGACTGTTGCTGCACATTGAGTGGATGTTTTCAGAGAACTATCCACAATGACTCCGAGATCTCTTTCTTGAGTGGTGACTGCTAATTTAGATCCCATCATTTTATATGTTGGAATTATGCTTTCTAATGTGCATTACTTTGCATTTATCAACATTAAATTTTATCTGCCATTTTGTTGCCCAGTCACCCAGTTTTGTGAGATCCTTTTGTAGCTCTTGGCAGTCTGCCTGGGTCTTAACTATCTTTAATAATTTTGTATCATGTGCAAATTTTGTCACCTCACTGTTTACCTGTTTTTTCCAGATCATTTATGAATATGTTGAATAGGACTGGTCCCAGAACAGACCCTTGGGAGACACCACTATTTACCTCTCTCCATTCTGAAAACTGACTATTTATACCTACCCTTTGTTTTCTACCTTTTAACCAGTTACCAATCCCTGAGAGCACCTTCCCTCTTATCCGGTGGCAGCTTACTTTGCATAAGAGCCTTTTGTGAGGGACCTTGTCAAAGGTACTGTACACAACTAAGCTTAACTCCACCTCAGAGATGTAAGATCTCTCACTCAAATGTCACCAGAGTCTGCTCCAGCCGGGTGCCAAACCACTGCAGTCCCTATTTTAACAGAAAGAAAGGTATTTTAAACCTGCGACTTTTTAAAAGCACCTCCTTGTGACATGGCAGTGTGGAAACAACTGTCTACATTACTACCCAAATTCCTTAAGAAATGAGTTAAGACCAACTTCTGGAAAGGTGGCATACCACATGGATTTTTTATGTTCATATTTTAGTTTCTTTTTTAATACAGTCACCCTTAAAGACTTGCCATTTATCAATGCTACCACTATTTGTCCCCATATATATTTAGAAGAGGGAATTATTAGAAATATTGTGGGTACCTGATCAAACAGTTAAAAATATTGTGTCCTCTATGGATGTACCTAGGCCAAAGCTGACTAGCATATATGGTGCTCACAAATTATTTTAATGGTTACCCAGAATGACAGCTGATACAAACAGTGGTGTATGAGTCCAAATGGATATCGGTTTTAATGTACAATTGTGAGGCCCTTCAGAGATTATAAAATAAACAGTATTAAAAATATATATATAAGAACGGACTCCTTTGCGAGAGCTTACGTGTTGGGCCTTTCCAGCTGCTCTACTTGTTTTTAGAGTAAATTTAAAAGCAAACTGAAATACTTTTGTGTAAAAGAAAAATAAAACTGATTAAGAAGCCACGCTATTAACAGAATTTAGTGCAGACTTAATTCATGATCATTATAATCACCTTAAAACAAAGTAGTTGAAAAACTCTTCTTCCTTTACTGCTATCACTTTCCAAGACTTATATTCATTCTACAGCTGAGGATATCACCTATATTTAGGGCAGGGTTAGCTCTCTGCTCTGTTTTGGGCCTCAGGAATAAAATCAACCATAATTCAAACATAATTGGATTGGGTGGGGGTGAATCCTGCCTCTCCTTTTTTGACTGACAATACCCTCTTCATAACAGAACCGTGTATAGTTCTGCTGAGTAAGGGAGAACAAGATTGTGGGGGGCATAGGGTTACCATACGTCCGGATTTTCCCGGACATGTCCGGCTTTTGGGGGCTCAAATCCCCGTCCGGGGGGAAATCCCCAAAAGCCGGGCATGTCCGGGAAAATCGGGAGGGAGGGAGGGCTCGGCCGGGGCCTCTTTGGCCGGGGCCGGTGTGGGGCCGGGCCGGGGTCGCGGGGCCGGGGGGTGCGCTGGGCCGCGGGGCCGGGCCGCCGGGGTGTGCGCTGGGCCGCGGGGCCGGGAGCCGGGGTGTGCGCTGGGCCGCGGGGCCAGGGGGCCGGGCCTGCGGGGCCGGGAGCCGGTCCAGGGTCGCCGGGCCGGGGTCGCGGGGCCGGGACGCCGGGGGCCGGCAGTGCTGGGCGGGCCGGGGGTGGTCGGCCGGGGCCGGCACCCCAGGGCCCGAGCCGACCCAGGCTGGAGCCGCCGGGGGGGCCAGCCTGGGCCGCGCCTCCCCCCCACGCCCTCCTTACCTGCTTCAGGCTTCCCGCGAATTAAATGTTCGTGGGAAGCAGGGGAGGGGGCGGAGACTTTGGGGAGGGGGCGGAGTTGGGGCGGGGGCGGGGCTGGGGCCCCGTGGAGTTCTTCCATTTGGAGGCACAAAATATGGTAACCCTAGGGGGGCAGCGCATAAAAAAGTAAACCCTCAGCTCTGTGGGGAGGTACCTGCATGGCAGTGCAGCAGATGGATAGAGATGGGCCTAAAAATCTTCTAATGCAGTGATCCTTTTTTTCCAACTTCAAGGAACCACATAAAGGATTGTGAAGCCTGCTTCAGCAGCTGGGCAGAGTAAACCATGTGGGGTTTCTAAAGAGCTGCACTTTGGCTTGGGGGGGGAGATTCCTTCCAACAACTGCACAGTGCCCAGGCCACCTGCTCAGGGGGGGAAGAGGCTTTTCATCTCAAACAAGAGCTATTGAATTAGGTTTATGTCTCTGTTTTCATTTGGGGCCAAATTTTGCAATTCTCATTTAGGAAGAAGTCTGTAAAAAAAGGCAATAGGAATTCTGCCAGGATAGAGACAGCAGTTTATTTCTTTATTTTACACTGGTTAATTTGAATGATTCTTTCTTTCTAAAGGGAAAAAAACACAGTATGTTTTCTATGAAGTTCACTCTTGTGTAATAGACCAGCATTTATCTGCTTCTTACACTATGTGCAATACTTGCTAACCATGTTTCCAATTGAAGTTGTTTGTTTACTCTTTCCCAAATGCTCAATTTGATGGGGCAGACTGCCGCTCTTATATGCAGCATGGCCAGGGAAAAATGTAAAATGGTCTTGGCGTAACTACTTTTTAAAATCAATTTATCACAAGGAATACAATGCCCAATATTCTCCATTGTTTCATTCCTGATTAGCCAAAATCAGCTACCTTAAAAAGAAAATAGAAAAAAATCTAAACTATATGCTAGTCCTAAGTTTGGATACTTATTGTAACAGAAGACGTCTGAATTCTGAACTGGAAGAAAAATGGAACAGACTGTAAAGAATAACTACCATACATTTTAATTTAAGTAGACAAACTAAGCAAATCAGTGAGCTGCACGCACACACAAAAATGTCATTATAGGAAAACCCATCAGAATTAAGAATGCCAGGCAGAGCTGAGAGCCTTGTCACATTACTTTACACAACAAATTGCTGAACAGAAATATAAAATTGAGTGAGTATAAATGACTGGAATCCACTGTAATTAGCATCAAATTTATGGATCTTGACACTCCAGGCATTGCCAGGAAAATCCAGAGGGAGAGAATACAGCTAGCATATGCCAGAGGATCAATGTAAGGATCAGGTGTTACTATTGTCAATGGAGTAAAAGAGGATGACATTAGATGGGGATAGTGTAAGAAACAGGGAATGGAAATGCAGGATATATAGTTAGTTATCCACTATATTTTCACTAGCATCCTCTACCATTTATATTTGATTATGAGAGATAAGTACTATACACTGCTAAATTAAACTAGTGCTTAGCATGAGTGAAAACTTACTGGAGAAATTTCCTAAAGGCCTGTTATAACCTGGTCCAGTCAATACAGATTATAAATTGCACTGCCAGCTTCTTTGGGACTTTTTAGCTCATAAGTAGGGCCCTACCAAATTCATGGTCCATTTTGGTCAATTTCACAGTCATAGGATTTCTAAAATAGTAAATTTCATGATTTCAGCTATTTAAATCTGAAATTTCACAGTGTTGTAATTGTAGAGGTCCTGACCCCAAAAGGAGTTGTCGGGGGGGGGCACGGATCGCAAAGTTATTGTAGCGGGGGTTGTGGTACTGCTACCCTTACTTGTGCGAGATTGCTGGCAGCGGCTCTGCCTTCAGAGCTGAGCAGCCACAGAGCGGCAGTTGCTGGCCAGGAGCACAGCTCTGAAGGAAGAGCTGGCGCCGCCAGCAGCAGCACAGAAGTAAGCATGGCATGGTATATTATTGCCACCCTTACTTTTGTGTTGCTGCCTTCAGACCGGGCTCTTGGTCCAGGGCCGGCTCCAGGGTTTTGGCCGCCCCAAACAGCCAAAACAAACAACAACAACAAAAAAGCCGCGATCGCGATCTGCGGCGGCAATTCGGCAGGAGGTCCTTCACACCCAGGCGGAGTGAGGGACCGTCCGCCGAATTGCCGCCGAATAACTGGACGTGCCGCCCCTCTCCGGAGCGGCCACCCCAAGCACCTGCTTGAGAAGCTGGTGCCTGGAGCTGGCCCTGTCTTGGTCAGCAGCTGCCGTTTTCTGGCTGCCCAGCTCTGAAGGCAACAGCGCAGAAGAAAGGGTGGCATGGTATGGTATTGCTATTCTTACTTCCACACTGTTGCTAGTGGGGCACTGCCTTCAGAGCTGGGCATCCAGACAACAGCCACTGCTCTCCGGCTGCCCAGGTCTGAAGGCAGCAGCGCAGAAGTAAGGGTGGCAATACTGCAACCCCCTTAAAATAACCTTGCAACCACCCTGCAGTTCCCTTTTGGGTCAGGACTCTCAATTTGAGAAACACTGGTCTCCCCCGTGAAATTTGTATAGTATAGGGTAAAAGCACATAAAAGACCAGATTTCATGGTTCGTAATGCGTTTTTCATGGCTATGAATTTGGTAGGACCCTACTCATAAGCTCTTTCTGTTCTTTGCTGATAGAAGCTCCCAAGGAATTGCATGAAACATGGCTTGTAATTTAAGAAGCAATCTCACCTGGATTCTTTGAAATATTATTTTTAAAAATATTACTCTACAGACTGTTTTCCAGTGATCATTTTAAGTGATTTCTACCTTTTACCCACCCCACATTGTTCGACTAATGTAATATTTCTACAGAGACCTGAGATGTGAATTACACATATATCTGTGTCTTTGTCTTCTAAGTCACACAAACTCATTATACACACATGTATGGTCAAAAGTTTCAAAAGTGATGCTGAGTTTCAATGCCTCAATTTGTGTGTGCCTAACCCAGGAAACTTTAGAGGGGCCTGATTTTCAGAGGATGGTTTTTTGCACTTTCCAGAAATCAAGTCCTTTTAAAGTGTTTGACTTGGGTATTCAAAAATTGAGACATAAATTAGGGCTGTCAAGCAATTAAAAAAAATAATTGTGATTAATTGCATAATTAATCACACTGTTATACAATAATAGAATACCATTTAAATATTTGTGGATGTTTTCTACATTTTAAAATATATTTATTTCAATTATAACACACAACACAAAATGTACAGTGATCACTTTATTTTATATTTATTTTTATTACAAATATTTGCACTATATAAAAAAAGAAATATTATTTTTCAATTCACCTAATACAAGTACTATAGTGCAATCTCTTTGTCATGAAAGTTGAACTTACAAATGTAGCATTATGTACATAAAAATAACTGCATTCAAAAATAAAACATTGTAAAACTTTAGAGCCCACAAGTCCACTCAGTCCTATTTCTTCTTCAGCCAATCACTCAGACAAACAAGTTTGTTTACATTTGCAGGAGATAATGCAGCCTGCTTCTTGTTCACAATGTCACCTGAAAGTAAGAACAGGCTTTCACGTGGCACTGTTGTAGCTGATCTCTCAAGATATTTACATGCCAGATGTGCTGAAGATTCATATGTCCCTTCATGCTTCAATCACCATTCCAGAGGACATGCAGCCATGCTGATGATGGGTTCTGCTCGATAACAATCCAAAGCAGTACAGACCAATGCATGTTCATTTTCATAATCTGAGTGAGATGCCACTAGCAGAAGGTTGATTTTCTTTTTTGGTGGTTCGGGTTCTGTAGGTTCTGCATCAGAGTGTTGCTCTTTTAAGACTTCTGAAAGCATGCTCTACACCTCGACCCTCTCAGATTTTGGAAAGCACTTCAGATTCTTAAGCTTTGGGTCGAATGCTGTAGCTATCTTTAGAAATCTCACATTGGTACCTTCTTTGCATTCTGTGAAATCTGCAGTAAACGTGTTCTTAAAACAAACAGCATCCAAGACTACTTTAACATGAATTAAATGGCAGAATGTGGGTAAAACAGAACTGGAGATATACAATTCTCCCCCAAGGAGTTCACAAATTTAATTAAAGCATTATTTTTAATGACCTGTGATATATCATTCCAGATTCTTTATAAAAATATGCTTATGATATGCATAGGACATAACTGAGATACTTTATGCAAGATGGCTCATATGAAAGATATCATTGAAAAGGTTATGATTTAGTGAATGTGATTATTCTATTTGTATGCATGTATCATTTCAGTATCTGAAATTAGGAATACTGTCTATGTATCTATATTTCAACTACGATACTTTGCGTGATGTGCCCTGCTAACACTTCAGGTACAACAATGAAAAAGTCTGACAGTGGTGATAGCCCATCTGCACGAGACAATGGACTGTAAAAGAGCTTAGTCTTCCTGTGAACATGTGGGTGAGTGAAGAATGGCTAATCGGGGCCCTACAGAGGCATGTGACCATGTCACCTGATACTGGAACCCATCTTGAACTCTGTACTTTTCCATGCGAAGCTGGGGGGTTGGGAGGTCAAACTAGGAAACATCGGACTTCCGCCTTATGCAAATCCTATATAAAGGTAGGGAGTGAGGTAATCCGGGTTGTCAGTTCTCCCCTGCTACCTCACCAAAGATGACTGAGGGAAACAACTAAGACTGAACTGGGGGAAAGTACTGGACCTAGACTGGAAGGGCATCTGGCCTGTGAAGAAGATTATTAGAACCATGTTTAGAGTGACAACTTACACGTAACCAGTTTCTTTAGTGTATTAAGCTTAGTTTGTGTGCTCTGTTTTATTTTTTTAGTAATCTGCCTTGTTCTGTCTGCTAACTCCTTAACTACTTAAAATACACCTGTTATAGTTAATGAACTTATTTCTGGTTTACAATATAACCCAGTATATGTGATTTCTAACTGGGGGGAGAGAGAAGTTGTGCATATCCTCCTCCATATTGAGGGAAGAGGCGAATTTCATATAATTTTGGGTTTTCACTCCAAAGGGGGGGTGGGTGGTGGACTTCTGGGTGCTGTGGCAAGCCCTTTCAGCTGAGCCTTCTCAGAGCGGATCTCTGTCTCTCTGGGCAGCTGGGTGTGGCCCTGCCTGTGTGCTTGGCTGGAAAAGGCTGGGGAGCTTAGCCCAGGTAAAAGGGGGGCCAGGCTTGCAGAATAGTGGTGTCCCAGCACACCAGGTGACATCCCAGGGGGTCCAACCTGTCACATGAGCATCATCAGCATAGAGGTATGTCCTCTGGAATGATGGTGGAAGCATGAAGGGACATATGAATGTATCTGGCACATAAATATCTTGCAATGCCAGCTACAAAAGTCCCATGCGAACGCCTGTTCTAGCTTCCTGGTGACATTGTAAATAAGAAACCAGCAGCATTATCTCCCATAAATGTAAACAAATTTATTTGTCTTAGTCATTGGCTGAACAAGAAGTAGGACTGAGTGGACCTGTAGGCTCTGAAGTTTTACATTTGTTTTGTTTTTCAGTGAAGTTATGTAATAAAGAAAAATACATTTGTAAGTTGCACTTTCACGATAGAGATTGCACTACAGTACTTGTATTAAGTGAATTGAAAAATCTATTTTGTCATTTTTGCAGTGCAAGTATTTGTAATCAAAAATAATATAAAGTGAGAATTGTACACTCTGTATTCTGTGTTGTAACTGAAATCAATATATTTGAAAATATAGAAAAAATCCAAAATGTAATAAATTTCAATTGGTATTCTATTATTTAACGGTGTGATTAATACTGTGATTAATTACAATTAATATTTTGCAGTTAATCATGTGAGTTAACTGCAATTAATCGACAGCCCTAGTAAAAATCTCAGATATACACCTCTACCAGGAAATAACGCGGTCCTCCGCATTATAGGTGAGACCGCGTTATAGGCCCCCTCCTGTTCCTTGTTCCCTGACTGCCCCCTCCAGAGACCCCTGTCCCTAATCACCCCCCAGGACCCCACCCCCTACCTAACCCCCCTGCTCCCTGTCCCCTGACTGCTCCAACCCCTATCCACACCCTCCACCCCCTGACAGGCACTCACCTGCAGAAGCGGGAAGCAGAGCAACGTGGCCCCAGCCCGCGCCACTCTGCCACCTCCCAGCCGTGGAGCTCCACTTCCCACCGCCGGTGAGATTGGGGAAAGGATGCCCCCAATATTCACCTGTGGCGGGAAGCGGAGCACTGTGGCTGGGAGCTGGTGGAGTAGAGCAGGCTGGGGCCGGGCTGCTCCACTTCCCGCCGCCGGTGAGTGCAGGGAGGTTGGGGAAAGGACGCTGTCCGCACTCACTGGTGGTGGAAAGCAGAGCGATGCGGCCCCAGCCCACTCTGCTTTCCTTGCCCCAGCCTCAGCCATGTCGCTGGGGGGGTGGAGAAAGGTCCAGCACTCACCTGCGGCAGGAAGCGGAGCACCGCGGCGGGGAGCTGGCGGAGTGGAGCAGGCTGGGGTCAGGCTGCTCTGCTTCCGCTGCTGCCGGTGAGTGCGGGGGGGATCCTTTTCCCCAAACCCCTCCCTTGAGTGACACGGCTGGGGCTGGGGTGAGGGAAGCGGAGCGGGCTGCTCCCAGCACCCTGCTAATCCCCCGGGCCACTCTGGGACTGCCGGGCCCCCAAAATTACCCCCCCCCAGCTTCTGCCTCCTAGACCCTGGGGGCGAGGGGCTGACCGCCCCAGAGACCCTATGCCCCTTATCCAACCCCTCGGCCCCGGCCCGGCACCCTTAACACGCTGCTCAGAGCAGCGTGTCAGAGCTTTACCGTGTTGTATGTGAACCCGTGTTATGTCGGGTCGTGTTATATTGGGATAGAGGTGTACATACACCCACAGACAGAGAATCTAAGGAGGCCAGGTCTACACTATAAACTTCTCCTAGCATGGCTATTTTGGTCAGAGCTGTGATTTGTGATCAAACACAGCTGTGCCAGCAGAAGACCCTAGTGTATATGCAGTGATACCTTCAGACTATGCTAGAATAAGCTATGCTGCCGAAAGCACAGTTTTGCCAGTATAAGCCTCATCCACCTAAGCATGCTATATTAACAAAGCACTCCTACTGCAGACTTGGCCTAAGACAATACTACTGTATGGAGTAGTATTCTATCTATCTCAGGTACTTATATGGCCCCATTACCTTAGCACCTCACAATCTTTTTAACACCTCTCTGAGGTAAGAAAGTGATATTACCACACTTCACAGATGGGGAACTCAGGCATAGACAGGCTAAATGACTTGCCCAAGTCCACACAGGAAGTCTGTGAAGGTATAGAGATGGGAACCCTGTTCTCCCAAGTCCTAGCCCAGTTCCCTACCCAGGAGAGAGAGAGAGAGAGAGAGAGAGTGAGTGTGTGTGTGTGTGTGTGTGTCCACAATTTAAAGGTTTTATCATTCTGAGTTTCAGAGCAGCAAGTTATTCATAATAAAAGCATGAGTTGTTATTCAGGGTATCCAAAAGAGTACCCATAAAACTTTTAAACAACACACACCATTATGTACATTTTAGGTTGCTCATATGTTATCAAAAACAAACAAAAAGCCATCTCTAGAATTAGTAATGTTTTAGAGATGTTAGTAATATTTTTTGGTGGTGCTGTTTTAAACAGGGGCTCATTTTTGTATCCCTAGGTACCTAGGACTGCATCTTACCCACCCTAAACCCTAGCCTAGAATAATTTTGAATAAGAAATTTCTACAACTAGTGGCATGGGGAGGAAATGTTTCTGGAGCAAATTGATATTTTATTGTACCATCATCTGTTTGAAACTGCAGAGAAGTTGGAAGGTTAGAATAAATCCTGGGGAGATGGCTTAGTAGACAGAGGATAGGCAAAGTACACAATAAATTAATCACCTGGCTCCACAATTTTTCACAAATGCGATTTGTCCCATGGATATCACATGCACATACGAGGTATATATATCACACTACAAATAAGTGCACGTGTACACGCTGTGATGACTGTGCCAGTCATGCTCTTATTTTCTTGTGACAGTTTGTAGATTTAAAAACAAACATCTGTGGGTAGTGTCATGGATAACACACACTGACTACAGTATACCAGTATCAGCTATTGTCACTAGAATACAAGTGCAAAATGTAGACTCCACACTTTATAGACATTTGCGATATCTTCCAAACCACAGTCTTGGTCAGCAGCATCAGAAACCACAGTCTGGGTCTGTGTATTTGTTTTCTTAATGTGTTTGTCCTTCACCATGAAAGCTGTTCAAATCCCCTTGGTAGTTAAATCAGCTAGATCTGTTTTGTAAAAAGGGCACTTCAAAATTATTAAAGGGGAAAAATAACACACTATAAACCAAAACAAATTAATGAGTTCATGTATCTAAAGAACAATACTGCACAGAAAACTACCTTTCCCTTCAGCAAATCTCACAGAATGGGACAGATGGCACAAAAAATGTAGCTGCTTTGTTTTGGCGTGAAATGCATATTCCGCAGGTGCTAATTATGTTTCCTAAGAAATACCTGTTCTTAAAGAAAAGTGTATTAGAACATAAAAAGCAAAATTTGCATTTTAAGGCAGTTATGATAATTTCCTTTGTAAGTAAGTAACAGTTATTGTCAAAATTATCTATATACTGTACATTTAACCAAAATATTCCCCTCCCAACATTCATTTTCTTTGCGCTATCCATGCAATAAAGTCTTAATCCTTCATTCTGATATTGTGATTGGTTTCCCTAGAAATCAATGCCGTGGTATAGAATTTTGATTTGTGCCTGAGAGGGTTGGAAAAAGAGAGACTTGTGAAGGAGAAACTTCCATACAGCCATATCCTACTACAAATGATATTAAGGGATGAATATCCAGCTCACTAATTTATTGTATTACTCTCATTAACAGAAAAGGAAAACACAAGAGCTAGATCTCTGCACATTGATATGAAGTCTGTATACAGACACCCTTTCCCCAACAGCTCCTGAGTTGTTTGTTTTTAACAAAAAATGTTTGCATCTCTTAAAAAACAAACAAACTTGGCAGTGTCCTTTAAATCTTTTTTTAAGTGTCTTAATATTAAGTATGTATGTTGCCCACTTCATCTTCAGAGCACCTGATATACATTAACTAATTTACAGCTAGGATAGGTAACCAATTTTCCAGGTGAGGAATTGATAGAGAGTTTAAGTAATATGGCTCAGGCCTCCAAGAGAGTCAGTATCAAAGATGGGACTAGACGGTCTTAGAAAAAAATCATTCAACAGGTGGGTCAAGAACTCACACTTATCATCATTCACTGAGCTAAGAGAATGTTTTTTACACCATACTGGCCAGAGACAAAACAGATTTATGTCATTGATTGTTCAGTGTGGTGGGGGTCATATCCTGGCCTCAGTTGTGAATGATGGCTAGTTATTAACCATGTACTTCTGAACCCTTCATAGTCAATGGTTAATAAATCTTTGGTTTGATTCTACTTCCACTGGGGTCAATAGCAAAGCTCTCACTGATCTCAGGCAGGATCATGCTCATTGTGAACAATTTACATACTACTAGGTGAAATGAAGAATTCAGAGTCTTGCTATACTTTTCTTCTTGTTACAATACTGTGGTGTAGCTAAATGTATTCACTGTCTTGTCTCAGCAAATACAGGTCATGTAGCTGGTACTTCTGGACCTGAAGGCAAACTCATTCTTTTGGCATTTTTTAATCCACTTCATGCCCCTTGTTTTACAAGCATCATACCTGTGAACAGCACTGAGGTGACTCAGCTGAGCAGCTGTAAAACTCAGTGACAATGTGCTCTAACAGTTTTGCTTACTATTTCACACTGCCTCTCCAACAAGAAACAATTTAATAGGCAAGTGGAATAGGTGGGCATGATATAGCAGGATTGCTATTTTTATTTTAAACCTAACGAAATCAAATCATACAAAAAAATCTGAACAGGAGTGGTAGAAAGGTTCACAAGCATCATGAATTGGGAGAGAAGGACAGGGGAGTTAAAAAACAAACAATTGACTGAGGAAGGATAGAGGAAGGATGGTCCAGTATTAGACATGAGCCTAGGAATTGGGAGAGCTGGGTTCAACGCTCTGCTCTGCCACAGACGTCCCTGCGTGTCCTGGGGCAAGTCACTAGCCTCTATTTGCCTCAGTTCCCCGTCTGTACAATAAGGATAAACACACCGGGCAGGGATGTTGTAGGGATAAATACATTAAAGATGATGAGCCACTCAGATATTATAGTGATGGGGGACCCATACGCATTGATGACAGACAGAAATAGTATTCATTTTGCTGATCTTTTCACAGACCAACATTTCTGAACCTCCCATATTCCCCTCACTCAGGCTATCCTCTCTCAGAGCCCTTCCACCCAGAAGACAGATATTGTTTTTAAGCTTCCAAATAATGAGGTCTGAAAACATGAATTTGCTTACACTCTCTGAAGCAGACTATCCCCTGTACCCTGATATGTACAGATATTTCAGTCAGTTGGTTTATTCAGCAGCCTATGTGTGAGTTTCCCATGCACATAAAGTTTTCATCATTTTACGCTAGATATTACATTTAACAGCTCTTTAACATTGAACTGGACAATGGCAAGATAAACACATATGTTAATTATAACTATTTTTATGTTCACTATTTTAAAACTTGTGCATACTAAGCACAACTCATCTACACTGCAATCGGAAGTGTGATTGCAGCTAATGCTGCCTGCACTAGCTTTAATCTGGCTAGCACACAGCTAAAAATAGCTGTGAAGACAAGGTGGTGCAGTGCAGGCTAGGAGCAGAGTACACCCCTAGAGTTCTAGATGGGTTTGTACAGCCCATGCTGCCGCATCTTCACTGCTATTCTTAGACATGCTAGCTAAACTACATGAGCTACAATCACACCTCTGACAGCAGCATAGACATACCTCACAGTTAGTAAGGATGGATGGTTTTGTGCAAATGAATTCAAGTCTTTGTGCCACAGCTCCACATCTGTCACGTAATGGGATTGTTAATGCTTCCCGACCAAACAGGGTTGCTGTCAGAATAAATTCAAAAATGTTTGTGGGGTGCAGTCATGGGATCCATTATGAGTACCTAGGCGGAGAGTAAGCTTTGTGTCCTTGAAGAAATTAGACAGTACTGTTGAGGCATGGATAAACCACAACAGGCCAGTGAAATCAAAGGGAGTTATGCACCTTTGCAAATACCACTGAATATCTACCTGAATATTTAGGTGTCTAAATGCCTTTAGTAATCTGGCTCAACACTGATCATACCACAGAACGTTATATTTTCCTCAATTCAATATGCACCAAAGAATGGCTAGAAGAATGCTCTTTGCTCAGCAAAGCATCCTGCTTCCCTGTTACATCTGCAACAAGGAGTATGTTGACAGAACACATTTTGAGACAGCCTGTGTATGCACTTTCTGCATTAACCAGGAGGATTCTGGCCAGACCAGAAATTTCCCAGGTAATGCTATGGTTGCTGGGGAGCTCTTCTGCAGCTAGCAGTTCATTCCCCATTTACGCTGTAATAAAACCAACGACATATTAGATGCAAAGTAAGGAACAGGAAGAAAATGCTCAGCAGTGTGCACCAATCTGATTTAGCAGACAACACAGCTGCTGTGGCAAGAGATGTTCTTCAAAGTCAGAGCACACGAAATTAAAAAAGATTAAATATTTAAAGGGCCAAGGGACAAAAACCTTTATAGTTTTCCAATTTTCCAGACTTGGCAGCTTTGACAATTGGACGTTGAAAGTAAACAGAACAATTTGGCACAGATACATGTACAAGTGGCTGTCTATTGAGATACAGACGTAAACCTGATGGTGACATAGACGTGCCCAGTTATATCACCCTGTGTCCAACCATCTTATCAGTATTTTACCAAAATCGGCCATATATGGTCTCTGCCAAAAGCTACAAATTAATGATTGTCATGGTTACTGTGAGATGCTTGTACAGGAAACAATATTAGTTATGTAACATGTAGCATACTGCATTCCAAAACTGCTGGAAATGAAACATACCTGAGGCGGGGGAATCTCAGGGCTGACTCAATCAACACTGAGAACAGTCCATAACCGTGGAGCCAGCCCAAGCTCTATGCTTACTGTCTGGACAAGACACAGGCTTGAGTGTTTACAAAGAC
The DNA here is from genome assembly GCF_027887155.1 of Malaclemys terrapin pileata. Taxonomy (NCBI): domain Eukaryota; kingdom Metazoa; phylum Chordata; order Testudines; family Emydidae; genus Malaclemys; species Malaclemys terrapin. The sequence goes on along the minus strand of NC_071513.1, from coordinate 33,760,570 downwards.
AAGAGAACCCCAAGAGAAGCCTATAACTTGGAGACTGCCTGGGCTAAGAGACAATAGTCTGTAACTGTACCAGAGAAGAAGAAAGGACACAAGATGTTAACCATTACAGAGGAGACACTCTGGCAGAAGGAGTGTTCATGAGAATGCTAGCTTTCTTGACTGGACTAGCGCTGTAAGGACTGACCACTGGGTGAGAAATATCTTATTAGAGAGGAAAATAACTTGTTAATAAGTATAGGCATAGATTGCATTTTATATTTTTTATCTGTAACCTTATGTTTCCAAATGCTTATACTTGCTTTTATTTAAATCTTTATTTCAAGCTCCCAAATAAATTTCAATTTGGTTTTACTATAGATACATCTAAGTGCCTTGTTAAACAGAGAGCGCTGAATGGAGGTGAAGCCAGTAAACAGAGGTGCACTGCTTCCATGGAGCCAGTGGGTCGGTGTACATGGCAGGTGTCCAGAAGATAAGGAACTGGGCACTCGCGTGTAACACAGTGTGGTGAGATAACTGCTAGTCTGCAAAGGGAAAGTTGGGGCTCGCAGAGCTCCGAGAGGTGCGTTTGTGTTGCCAGCATCTGGTAATTGTGGACAGTGTCCCCAAATGGGCACCCCACGGTGAGTAAATGGTGGTGATTCACCCCCGGACACCTTGCTTAACCCTGAACAGTGTTACACTGACACATTCTCCTTCACATGGTTGGGCTACACATGACACTGTACAAAAGAGATACACTGTGGGTGAGGTAACATCTTTTACTGGACCAATTTCTGATTGAGAAAGAGACAAGCTTTTGAGCTACACAGAGCTCTTCTCCCAGACCTGAAGAAGAGCTCTGTGTAGCTCAAAACCTTGTCTCTTTCACCAACAGAAGTGCCCCAATAAAAGATATTACCTCACCCACCTTGTATCTCTAATGTCCTGGGACCAACATAGCTACAACAACACTGCAAACAATTATGTACTGAAGTCTAACATAGACCTTCCCATAACCCTGGGAGAAGCGGGAATGAAGTTAATGGCTGGGCAAAAGAGCAGCTGTTCAATCTTCGGACTTACTCCCTCCCTTGAAAATGCTTTGCTTTAATTTATATCACCCGTTGTATCAAGACAATTGGAGAAAAGGTCTAATAATTGCCAGTGCTGACGTACCAGAGGCAAACTCACTGGAATCTTTGTCTATGAAACACTCATTTATTTTAATTAGCTCTTAACAGCTGATAATAGAATTGTGGCTTAGCTGAAATGGGACAGTTTTTATCATATAATTATGTGCTGGTCTGAGAAACTGATAGATAAACTTGAACCAAAATGGGATTTTTTCTTCGTAATGGCCTCCCCTGCTGAAATCAATAAGGAGTTAAGTGCTCACAGAAGACTCCTGATTTCATGACCTTTTTTTTTTTTTTTTTGCTGATTCTTTGTTGCTGATTCTTTTGCTGATGCTGCTCGAGACCCACTCAATTGACCAATTTTTAGTGCCTGTATGCAACAGCAATACTAAGGCCTCAGAGAAACCTCTTATGTTGCAACTAACTGTATTTCTGGAGTGGTTGCTCATCAAGGCATGCAGCTCATTTTAAGTTATAATTATCTGGAGACTCAAGCCTGAACTAAGATGTCAGTAGATCAATAACAAAAAAACACAAATAATTATGGAGGGCGACCTACCCAAACAGCCATGCTCTTTCTATGTGTGGGCCTTCATTTTAATTACCGAAACTAAAACTGCATTCATTTACAAAGGCTTTAATTTAGATTCAAAACAGACCAAAAAAAAATAATTGTTAAGGATGAAAATCCATCCTTAGCCAAGTTAACTAAGCGTAGACATTTCAGTATGTAGCATGCACTCTACAGTACATCTAAACTCAACCATCATATTCCAAGGCCCCACTTAAAGTGACCGTACCATTTACGGGAGTTAGGGACAGGAGGATAGTTTCACTTTTGACTCTGATTTTTTTGGCTTTTCCAGATTTAAGCTAGAAAATTAACTTCCTTTTCCAAATAACTAAATCTCCCAATGACAATATATAATAATATTTAACAATATTAGTTACCTAATAAACTGCCAACAACTACCCTTTAGTTAGAATGAGGTAAGTGGCACCACAATCTCCTGCAATTAATGCAAAGGAACACACAAATTAAGTTAGGAAATGTTGCATTTTACAGCTCTGTAACTGACTCCTACAGATATTTTTTATTTATTGATTCATTTTATTTTATTTATTTGATTGATTTTTTCTAAATAGCTTTTTAAAAGGAATGAGAAAGTGCTATTTATTTATCTGAACATTCATCCACAGAAATCTTATTTCGTTAGCCTTTTCAGATTGACAACTAACTGGCATTAGGTGTCTCATATATCTGCAGTATAAAATTAGGTGATATTGTCTGTATCAGTATTTACAGTGCAAAGTGGCTTCCATTTATCTGAAAACTACTCTGAACATTTTTGTTATTGTTCTAAAGACTGGAAACTGATCATTTCAGTTTCTAGACTCGACAAAGTTATAATTAATAATTAATTAGTCCTCCCAACCCATCCTGCAGGTCCATAGCTTGATTTTTCAGATAAAATATTTTTATATTAAGATTAGCATTAAACATAGCTAGTACAGGTTCTTTACTATTACCTGGAGTTGCAACTAAAAACGGAAACTGTGTCTGGCACCTGGAAGAAGAGATTGGGTTTTTGCCTTTGTGGATGGCCAACTACCACACACATTTTATAGTCACGTTAGTTAGCACCAGAAAAAAATGTCTATCAGAGTTTCCATTATTATCTTCTATTTTACAGTGTACAGTTGTTATTAGGCTTTTCATTAAAATAAAGATGTTTTCATTCCCACTTATGTAGAGAAATAGTTCTTCTGTGCTACTCCGTGCTGATTAGGCCTCAACTGGAGTATTGTGTCCATTTCTGGGAGCCGCATTTCAGGAAAGATATAGACAAATTGGAGAAAGTCCAGAGAAGAGCAACAAAAATGATTAAAGGTCTAGAAAACGTGACCTATGAGGGAAGATTGAAAAAAATTGGGCTTGGTTAGCCTGGAAAAGAGAAGACTGAGAGGGGACATGAGAGCAGTTTTTCAAGTACATAAAAGGTGTTACAAGGAGGAGGGAGAAAAATTGTTCTTCTTAACCTCTGAGGATAGGACAAGAAGCAATGGGCTTAAATTGAAGCAAGTGAGGTTTAGGTTGTACCTTAGGAAAAAAATCCTAACTGTGACAGTGATTAAGCACTGGAATAAATTGACTAGGGAGATCATGGAATCTCCATCATTGAAGATTTTTAAGAGCAAGTTAGACAAACACCTGTCAGGAGTGATCTAGATAATACACAGTCCTGCCATGAGTGCAGGGGACTGGGCTAGGTGACCTCTTGAGGTCCCTTCCAGTCCTATGATTCTAAGATACAAGTTCTAATTATTTAAATTTTGATGGTTTTGCAAAATAACAATGACTGTTCCATGCTGAACTTCATGAACCACATTCTCTAATGTTTCATCACCTAGTAAGTCCAGGGCCTGAACTCATATACAGAGCAAAGAAAGAGGTTATTATGTGCACAGATAGGGTATGGAGGTCCATTGAGCTGATATATCAATATTAAATGCCTCCAATATGTAATCTAACAGTAATAGTAGGGTTCATATTTTCAATTTGGGAGATATATTTGTCTTTTGCTGTGTGCTGAACTTTGTAGCATAGCAGATCTCCCCACCTGTCCATAAATGGGGGTTTCACAACATCCACAGCATTGGCCCCTTCTACAATGGGGGAGGGGAGAAGAGGAGCCAACTCCAGCCCCCAAGAGCACAACGAGAGACAAACTCCCTGAAAGAATATTCAGAGATTTTCCTTCCAAAAACCCTGCCCTGTGTGTTTTAACATGAGAGGGATGGCTTGGCTTCTGGTTAGGGTGCAAAACGCTTACGGAAAAGACAAAAATTCTGTGCCTAGCGCCGTCTGCGGTTACAGGCCATTGAGAGTGCATAAGAATTACACAAGTTGATTTACTTTATGAAAACTGATTAGTAAAACCCCTGGGGATTTCTTAACTGTACTGTGGCGGGATATAAGATTAGTGTAGCAATTCCCATCATCAAATGTATTTACTATTAAAATATTGGATTAGTGATGTTGTTATCCACTGTTCCAAGATTAAAAAGTGATTCTCTAAAACTGTGTAGAAAAATACTACACTCCATCACTCGTAATTAGGCTTGCAGTGAGAGTGTGGGTTTTTTTCCCCTTCCTGTTAAAACATTCTGCTCACTAAAAAAAAAAAAAAGAAACACAGTTCCCTTATTTTGCTTTGTAAAGAGAAAGGGTCATACTTACTCGATAAAATTATCCCTATGTATTTCATTGCACCTGCCATTCAGCAGCATCAGGTGGTCATAAATAACCAACATCCCGTACCTTGTACTACCAGGTCTATAAAACACACAATGATGTACACGCCAGCTGGGAATAATTATAAGTGAGATTTTAATCACTGGACATTTAACCCTTCTGAAGAAAGGTCCTTTTTTTTTTAAAGTGTTTTGTGAGAAGGGGATGTTGTTGACCTCCAGGGTCATCATTTTCTGGGTTTTGGTTGAGAATATGGGCTGAGGGATACGGGGTGGTCATTAAGAGTGGTTATATGCTATATTTGTTAGCCTGGACTTTGACCAGACAAATCTTTGTTCTTTGCCTTTGCTTACATTTTAAAGGTATAAAGTGCCTAGAGTTGTTAGGATAAGTGCTTAAAAAGTAATAAATAAAAAGATTCATCTGCCATTCATTTCCCTCCTCTCATGTAATGCTGCCAACCATCTCTGAAATTCCTTGGGTACTTTAGATATAGAGTGGGGACAGTGCAAAGGGTGTGAACAGAGGAAAGTTTAATAATGCACAAATAAATTCTGAAATTGACGTGATGGTAGATATACCCTAATGGCCTTACTGGCAAAAGCTGGCAAGTGCCCACTGCTGCAGAATTTACCTAGCCAACTCCAGGCATTATTCCCATAACTTATCCTATTAAACTGGATATCTACCCTTAGCATTCTTCTTTCTTGCTCTAAGTTAATTCTCCCTCCCCCTTGATCTCTTAATCCATGACACTGACGTAAAACACTATAAATGAGAGTACCCAACACTAGAGCTTAGTTTGACTTTAAATTGCTGTATGTCTAGCTGACCATCAGAAAACTAGGCTATTTGCATGTATTCTTAACTGCAGCTGACGCAGTTTTGAACAACCTTGACACAGTTTATCAGCCAAATGTTTAATCAGGCAGTGCAGCAAGAAAACGTAACCACAACAATACAGGTATTTAACATTTCAAAACAGTGTATAAACTGATGACAAGCTCATCTTAGCAGCTGCTATAATGTACCTTTTTCCTGGCGCTCTCTTCCTCTGCAATAATCTTGTCTAAAATTTACCAAAGAACTATATATAATCATCCTCTAATGTTGTCATATGTTTTATGTTCCACACAGGAAAGTTCAATTTCAAATCACTGGGTTCATAGTGAGAGCAACAGAGAACTGTTTGAATTAATTAGGGGTCATAGTGGAGGTAAAGGATTTTGACAGTGCATTCGGACTCACAAATCCATAGCTTTGACAGGACTCCCTTTTCCCACCCGTGCAATGAAGTGTCACTGAGAAAGCTTGCTGGGATTCAGTTTTCCTGGAAGAGGACAATTGAATTTCAAACTGTCTGGCTCATGAGTCTATTTATAACTGCTATAATTGGCTGGAATTTGTTTTGGAGGACCAAAACCACAATGGAACTGGAAATAAAGAAACACCCTCACAAGAACACTTATTTTGTCTTAAAGCTACACTCTATATGCAAAACTGTCCAAACACCAATATCGGCCTGTGTCTCTGCTTCCTGTCATCGGGAAACACATGTGGTAGTCTTTGCTTCAGTGATTGTGCACGTGACCAGATTAGCCCCTGAACACTGAAGATGTGCTACAGGCTGTAGGGTTTATTTCCTTTTGTTGATAAAATGCAACCTGCTACTAAGTGGCTGACTTTGAATTCTCAATAAATAATTCAAATAACTTAGTGAATTTTTCTATGAATTCCAAGAGAACTGTTGAGTGTCCTTTTTAGAAAAGGGGCACTCATTCATCCATGTAAATATCATATTCCCATAAATAGCAGTTGCTTCTTCCTATGGTGCTTCCCACTAGATTTTATGCATATTCTGCTTGCTTTTAGAGTTGGGAACCAATTTGCTTTATGGGCACCATTTGTACCATTTGCCCGTTGCTCATAAAACAGACGAAGCCTTTATCCGTACCATGAATTTTCACTCACTTTATATAAAATGTCTAAGGAGGGATTTGCAGTAGCCTGAATTACATCCATGAAAGAATTAACAACTAATTTAATTTTCTGCTACGATAATGGCCTCAGTGTTTTACGTTTTGTTGATCACATTTCTTCCATCCAAACAAAAAAACTCATAAAAATTGTATCTGGTTTAGTTTTTTTTCTAAATAACTAAGTACGAAGAGTGCCCAAAACATTACATTTTTAAAGCTATTCAGTCACACAAGCAAATATAAAGTAAAGTAAGAATTTATTTCTAATCTGAGATAGGTGGATATAGAATGGCAAACATAATACGTTAAAAAATCCCTTGCAGCATGAGTGAATGCAACATACTGGCTGGTGTGTGTATACAACTGCCCCCTGATAAAGGTCATCCTTATTGTTAGTAACTATTCCTTTAGCCTAGAGGCCTAGAGGCCTGTGCTTTGGGAGCTAATGATTCAAGACTTTTACTTTCATTTCACATGCACATGTTTTACCTAGCAACAGGGATATCTGTATATATGCAAGCACAGTTCAAGAGCATATCATTCAAAATCAGCAGTAATTCAATCCCATGTCCATCAGACCTCAATCAAGTATTCAGATAATGAGATGCTGATTTTCAAAGAGCAAACCCAGAGGTGCATGAACAGTCAGCATCATGCCTCATGTAAACATTCACTTACTGCAACAGTTCACACAAGAGAGCACACAAGTGGGCTTTCAGTTCCAATTGTGAGTTCCTGTGTTGGATTTTCTGGATTCACTTGCAGTAAATAGATTGGAAAATGTCATGGGCTCCAATACATAATTCGTTTTTAAAATCAGGCCATAATTGCAGGCAGAGCTGCTTGAGAGGAGTGCTAGCAGTGTAAAACATCAGGCGGAACTCTAAATATAGGCAAACATTACCAGGTAGACAAGAGGACTGTAATTACAGTGGGTCAGTCCTCTTCACTCACCCTCCAGTATTTATACATATATGAAGGCAGGTCTGATATGTAAGTAGGGTTAACATACGTCCGGATTTTCCCAGACATGTCCAGCTTTTTGGGCCTCAAATCCCCGTCCGGGAGGAAATCCCAAAAAGCCAGACATGTCTGGGAAAATAGGGAGGGAGGGGCTGGGGGCTGGGGCCGGCGCCCCAGGGCCCGAGCCGAGCCAGGCGGGAGACACCGGGGCCAGAGCCTCTTGGCCTGGGCCGGCCGGCCGCCAGAGGGAGCCGCTCGGCCGGTGGGGCCGGACTGGGCCATGCCGCGCCACACCGCGCCGCACCCGAGCCCCGGCTTACCTGCTGCCTCCCTGTTTCAGGCTTCCCGTGAACATTTGATTCGTGGGAAGCAGGGGAGGGGGAGGAGCAGGGGGCGGAGCGTTCAGGGGAGGGGGCAGAGTTGGGGCGGGGACTTTGGGGGAGGGGCGGAGTTGGGCGGGGCCAGGGCCCCGTGGAGTGTCCTCCTTTTTTTAAATTAAAATATGGTAACCCTAATGTAAGAGACAAATAAAGGAAATGGCTCTAAATTCCTAAATTTAGCATAATACACAAATTAGTAATAAATGATTTGCCAAAGTAAATATGTCAAAATAGGATCCTATAAAGTATTGTGTGTTCCTGAAGGTAAATGTTGCATATCAATATTCCCATTCATCCATCTCCCTGTCTTCTGATCTGAATAAGCACCACATCTTTTCTGGTGGGTCAAACTGTTGGACCTTAAGATTTAATATGTCAAATTCATGAGCCTTCACTTTAAGCTGTCATTCTGTAGGCTTAAATAGAATTCTATCCCAGAAGTTAATGAGCTGTTCATAATTTCCTAAGACACCATTTGGATACTGATTTAATTTTAAATTTCTGTTTTGTCACTGGTTTATTTCAACCCCCATTATAATGATGTGTGTCAGGTAAAAAATCCATGAATGACATGAGCTGAAATCCTTACATTTTTTCTAGGGTATGAAACGTGCGGCGGCGGAGGGGGGGTGGTGAGAAAAAGGAAGCAGACCTTAAGAGGGCTTAGCCAGATAACATAGCACTAACAGCCACATTAACCATGGGACTCTCATAGAAGAACCTAAAGCAAATGTCACGTGATGCTACAGACCAGAGAGCTAACCATTACAGTGCTTCTTTGTAAAGAGCAACAGAGGGTCCCTGTGGCACCCTTAAGACTAACAGAAGTATTGGAGCATAAGCTTTTGTGGGTGAATGCCCACTTCATCAGACGCAAGTGCTTCTTTGGAGACTCAAATTGATACTGTTAAGACTCACAGAAACAAACACTACTGTATTATTGGGGAAGGAAGGCAAACAGAGAAACTTATCAATAATGTGGTTCCTACCAACCTGGGGCTGAGTCCATGATTCCAGGCTTGTCTCTTTCAAAGGGCTCTGGGGTCTTCCCATCTCTTTTGTGTGCTTTTGAAGGGAGAAAAAAAATTGTGTCAGGTTATCTGCTCAGCCAACATATTCATATTAACACTCATTTTCTATTGTAAGGTACAAATTACAAGACATATGCATACAATTCAGACAATGATCATCAACCAGAATTGTCCACTCTTCCAGAGGTCACTGGGATAGGTCTTTTTTTGACTCAGTACATAACCCGGTTTTCACGCAGTAGTAATGTAGTGAGGAATCCCAACAAGATTGCATCGAATGCTTTGTTGAATTGAACAGCAGCACTTTTTCAGCCTTTCTTGAAAGCCCTTTTATAACATTAGATATAAAATTAATAGATAGCTCTGATACAGCAATTTTCATCTAAACATCTCAAAGTGTTTACAGATGGGGAAACTGAGGCACAGAGAAACGAGGTGGCCTGCCCATCATCAAACCACAAGCCAGTGGCAAAATCTGGAATAGAAACCAGACTCCTGATTTCAAGTTCAGTGTCCTGTCCACTAGACCACATTGCCACGTCTCATTTATTTTGGCAATCAAGGATGTACACTTCTACCCCGATATAACGCGACCCGATATAACACAAATTTGGATATAACGCGGTAAAGCAGCGCTCCACGGGGGCGGGGCTGCATGCTCCAGCAGATCAAAGCAAGTTCAATATAAGGCAGTTTCACCTATAATGCGGTAATATTTTTTGGCTCCCAAGGACACCATTATATCGGGGTAGAGGTGTACCATGAATATAACATCTGTTATCCACAAAGCAACTGCAATTAATTTAAGTGTGGCTTATCAAAACAAAAAATCAAACAGAAAGCTCCCCCAAAACATCTACTTTTTAAACACTGTGCTATTGAGGTTTCTTTCGTGCTTTGGGCTGATTGCCTTCGCCTTTCCTTAAAGCTCTTTATAATAGGAGCTTAGAAGAATGTGCTGCTTAATAGCTCATTGACCCTTAAACTCTGAGAATTCTAAAGAAGTGGCAAGACTGACCCCAAATCAAAAGTCTTTACAATCAGGTGGCTTAAAGGAACCCTTGAAGAATTATATTTGCTGACTCTTCATATTCCCAAGTTAAATTACTGGATATTTCCAAACCACTTTGCAAACTTGCTAATGTGTATAATTGCTCAACTCTGCTCATAAATGTTTTGGACTTTATGAGTATAGGGATTGAGGTGCCATTTCAACTACCAGAGAGTCATTATTAAAGTCTTGTGTGAGTATATCATACCTACCCACACATATAATTGGTCTTAAGATAAATAGCAAACAGCAGACTTTTCTTAACACTGAAGTGGTCATTACCTATTTTTGGCAGTGTCTTGCTATATACTGCAGAATAATAGATTTGGTAAATAGTAAGACATCATCTGACTTCCTGAAAGGCATTGACTCAGATTTTTCAATAAAACTAGAAGAACTAAACTGAATGTTGGCTGGAAGCATTAAATAAATCTTCTAGATAAATGGTCAAATAAATATAGCTACCCTCACACAGAGGCTGATATACAATAATAATTGATAAAAGGTGTTCCCAGGCGTATGCTATTACAACATTCAGACTAGTATACACTTAATTAACAGTAGTTCTCTCAATAGAAGCTGTGTATTTTCTCATTGTATATGTTCCTCTGTACAAGATTCCTGTTTTGGACTTTCCTACGAAATTTTACCTGCTGTAGTGTTGTTCAAGACAGCAATCAAATTTAGCAGTCCTGCTAAAGACAGAGATGGTTCATAAACCCATAAATTACTCCAAAGAGGGAAACAGCATGATCCAATGGTTAGAGCACAGGATTGGGCCTCAAGAAACCTGAGTTTTATTAGAGACTCATGGCGTAACTATGGACAAGTCACATACCTGCTCCTTGTCTGTTTCTCCATCTGTAAAAGGGGGATAATATACACTTTTGTGAAGTTCAGTACCATCCTCTGACAAAAGGCACTATTAAGGGCCAGGTTTTATTATAGTATCTTTATTTTGGTAGCTGTGAAAGTTTACACTCTGACATGCCATGTTATGGGAGAGCCTAATGACATGTCATAATGAATCACAAAAGTGTCATATCTGAGTGCCTCAGATCATGGCGAGGAGTGCAGTATAAATACCTAGACACACAGAAATGTGATCAGCCAAAAGATTTGCTGTCTAGCATAATATATATTTTAAGTATCTGATTAAAATGAAGGATGTCAAAAATACATAGTTTGTAGGCTACCTCAGCTATCTTCTCTTTGTATTGATAACTGAGAGTGCTGAGTTCAAATGACCATTGAAATAAACAGAGAATTTAATTATGGTAGGTTATATAATGGCTGCATGTGTGTGGGGGCATCTTGTTTTAAAACTGTACAACAGGGGTAGGCAACCTTTGGCGGGAAGTGGTGGCGAGCACATCCCTCAGCCCGCACCGCTTCCCGCAGCCCCCATCGGCCTGGGACGACAAACTGCGGCCAGTGGGATCCGCAATCGGCCAAACCTGCGAATGCGGCAGGTAAACAAACCAGCCCGGCCCTTCAAGGTGCTTACCCTGGCGAGCCGCGTGCCAAAGGTTGCTGACCCCTGCTGTACAATTACACATCCCTGTAATTTGCCTGCAGTGTTGGCTGATGTTATGGCAACTGAACATGATTCAGTGTTTAAATATGACAATGAATAGATTTTTTTCTGAGGGGAAAAATACCAGATTTAGTGTGAATCAAATCCAATTAAAATGGGCATATTTGTTTTATATTCTGTGAGGGAAAGCTATGTTTTTTCATATATACACAAGTATAAGTAACTCTATTCTACTTTTAAGCAGCATAAACAACACACATTTGTATATATTATTAATTAGTAGTAGTAGTAAATATTTCTACTGTGGCACTACCTAAGGGCAAACCTCATGAGAAACACATTGTGTTAGGTGCTGTACAAATACTTAAAATATTTATTAACTAGTTTGGATAAAATAAGAACCCTTCCAAACATTTTGTCCATTTTTAATATCAAATTCCAAAAAGCCTTTTAATGAGGTTTGGAAATGTTAGATAAATGGTTTTCCACTTCCAGTTTCTGTCCAGGAGACGCAACAGAACTGCTCAAATACTGTAAAGAAAGGCTGTTCTTTTCATAGGGTATTGCCAGCTATGATCTGAAATGAAAATTCCACAAATCTGGTAAGGAAATGTGTTTTCATAAAATTTCCAGGTCAGTTTTCCAGTCTCTAGAAACTTCAAAATCAGTGATAACTTGAATACTACAGAAAGAGGCAGGAGGGGGAACAGGAAGATGCTTGGAAACAAATGAAGAGCGGGACTGAGATCAGGAAGAGGAACTGGGCAAAACTCTTTAAGATAAGTTATTTTTTTCATAATAAATGAGGACCTTGAGCAAAAATCCATAAAAGTCACTGGAAAGACTACCATTGACTTCAGTGCACTTTGGATCAAGCACTGAGGATGTAACTTTTGAAAAAAATGCATGCATACACCAACACTTTATACCTTGCTGAGTGACTTTCAAACATTAACAAATCAATCCTCAAACCACACTTGGTGAACTAGGTATAGTAAGAGAAATGTGATCATTGCTCCAGCCACCACTCATATACTACCATCTCATGAGTAAAACTAGGTTTAGAAAGGGCATAGAACAGGAAGCCAAGGCTAGCATACTTTCTCTTTCAAAAGTGGCAAGGGAAACAAGTGGTCAGGATTTTGATTTTATTGTTCAACCATAGTATGAATTCTATACTTGACAATCTTCTAGCTTGCCTTTTGCAGAAGTAAGCATCCTATATCAGGTGTTATTTAAAATAATCACTGTCCCAGTTTGAGGACTATTGCATCTTGTTTTTAGCAACCAAGAGCCCATTTCTAGGGAAATGCAAGTGGCACGACACTGCAGAGTTATAAAACAATTCTTGTAATGTTTAATGGATGATGCTGAGTGTCACCACTGTTGTTTTAACAGCCACTTCACTCTAAGAATCTGACAAGTGCAAAAAAATGTGTGCTATTCGACCTTCAGAAAATAAATTAAAATCACTGTGAATGTATGTTCCCCATTTAATTAAATAGAACAGGAGTACTTGTGGCACCTTAAAGACTAACAAATTTATTAGAGCATAAGCTTTCGTGGACTACAGCCCACTTCTTCGGATGCATATCAAGTGGGCTGTAGTCCACGAAAGCTTATGCTCTAATAAATTTGTTAGTCTCTAAGGTGCCACAAGTACTCCTGTTCTTTTTGCGGATACAGACTAACACGGCTGCTACTCTGAAACCTGTCATTTAATTAAATGCAATTCTTTGAGGGATGGGATAAATTATTAGTGAGTCCTAACCTGTGTAGTTGGACTGGATACGTGCAAAATGAGAAGCTATACCAGCAGGGCTGGCTCCAGCGTTTTTGCCACCCCAAGTGGCCAAAAAAAAAAAATGCCGCGATCGGCGGCACTTTGCCAGCAGCTCTACCGCCGCCGCAACGTTATTCGGTGGCAATTCGGCGTCAGGTCCTTCCCTCTGAGAAGGAAAGAGGGACCCACCACCAAATTGCTGCTGAAGAGCTGGACATGCCACTCCTCTCCGTTGGCTGCCCCAAGCACCTGCTTGCTGCACTGGTGCCTGGAGCCGGCCCTGTATACCAGACAACCAGATGCCTGCTCCCATACTGTCAATTTTATAAACAAGAAAGCACAGAATAAATAATGGCCTAAGTCTGATGTAACATTTATCTCCATTTTACGGAAGCATCTGATGACTTGTGGGTGGCTGATGTACTCTGAGAACCTAAGAGTTAAAACTGGAATTAAAAGTAGGAGCTGTCAGGTTCCCACTTATTTCTTTTTAGACATAGCTTTCCTCCCACTAGTCCAGTGGTTTTCAACCTTTTTTCATTTGCGGGCCCATAAAAAATTTCAAATGGAGGTGCGGACCCCTTTGGAAATTGTAGAAAATAGTTTGTGGATTCTCAAGGATCCGCAGATCACAGGCTGAAAAGCATTTAGCAGACCCTTTGGATATAGTCTGTGGACCCCCAGGGGTCAGCGTTGAAAACCACTGCTGTACTCAAAAAAGGTTAGAGCTGACCCGAGCTAATTTTCTGAAGGTTCATTAAAAAGTTACATTTACAAGGCATTAATGAACTCTGTAGCTCAATTTTAACTTGGCCAGAAGCCATAGTCTCTCTGTGCAAATAAGCCTAAACGGCATCAGGGCAAAGGAACAAAAAGAAAATGTTGCGATTAAGTTATGAAGGTATTGAAACTGTACTGAATTCCAACAGGATACCATATTTCATCAAGATGTATGGGAAGAAGAAAGTCTGCTAGTTCCCTGCAAATGCAGAATAAGTGGGAATATTACCAAAGACCAGTATAATCGAAAAGTAAACATGTCATTATCTTACAGTAAATAATTTTCTTTGTAGAATACAACAACCAAAAAACCCACAACAACTCTACACTATTAGACTTAACCTATTCATTACTGCAGATTTACAAAGAGTTAGGCTGGTTTGCTACAGTACTAGAAAATATAATATTCTATACCATCTCTTCCCTGTTAGAGACATTGGCTGTGAATGTCTGATCACGGTCACAGAAAAGATGCTGAAATATGCTACTACAGCATTTGTCCTCTCCTCCACCTCCCGCATCTGGTCCAGTTCTCCCTTCCTGATCTCAACCACAGTGGTTTCACACCCTTTTTCCTTCCACCACATTCTTTCCTCCACCATCTCCTGGTACCCTCCTTCTAAGCTGCGCAGAAACTCCCCAGGCTCTCCTCCATGAATGTCAAGTAATTCCTACTCCCACTCAAACTCTTTCCTCACAGTATCTTTCCTGATCACACATTTCTCATCCACAAGTCAATACTGCCTATTTCCATCCCACATTTTTAAAGACACCATAATAGAGGCTCAACTTAAACGTATACCCCAAATTAAAAGAACATAGTAAGAGAACCAAAAAAGTGCCACCGTGGCTAAACAACAAAGTAAAAGCAGCAGTGAGTGACGAAAAGGCATTCTTTAAAAAGTGGAAATTAAATCCTAGTGAGGAAAATAGAAAGGAGCATAAACTCTGGCAAATATAATTAGGAAGGTCAAAAAAGAATTTGAAGAACAACTAGCCAAAGATTCAAAAGGTAACAGCAATTTTTTTTTTTTACATACATCAGAAGCAGAAAGCCTGCTAAACAACTAGTGGGGCCACTGGATGAACAAGATGCTAAAGAAGCACTAAAGGATGATAAGGCCTTTGTGGAGAAACTAAATGAATTCTTGCATTGGTCTTCACAGCTGAGGATGTGAGGGAGAGTCCCAAACTGAGCCATTCTTTTTAGATGACAAATCTAAGGAACTGTCCCAGACTGAGGTGTCATTAGAGGAGGTTTTGGAACAAATTGATAAACTAAACAGTAATAAGTCACCAGGACCAGGTAGTATTCACCCAAGAGTTCTGAAGGAACTCAAACGTGAAACTGCATAACTACTAACTGTGTTTTGTAACCTATCATTTAAATCAGCTTCTGTATCAAATGACTGGAAGATAGCTAATGTGACCCCAATTTTTAAAAAGGGCTCCAGAAGTGGTCTTGGCAATTACAGGCTGACTTCAGTACTGGACAAACTGGTTTAAACTATTGTAAAGAACAAAATTGTCAAACACGTAAATGAACATAATTCGTTGTTATGTCAACATGGTTTTTGTAAAGGGAAATCATGCCTCACCAATCTATTAGAATTCTTTGAGGGGGTCTACAAGGGGACAAGGAGGATCCAGTGGATATATTGTACTTAGATTTTCAGAAAGCCTTTGACAAGGTCCCTCTCCAAAGGCTCTTATGCAAAGTAAGCTGTCACGGAATAAGAGGGAAGGTCCTCTCATGAGATGGTAACTGGTTAAAAGATAGGAAACAAAGGTTAGGAATAAATGGTCAGTTTTCAGAATGGAGAGAAGTAAATAGTGGTGTATTCCATGGGTTTGTACTGGGACCAGTCTAATTCAACATATTCATAAATGATCTGGGAAAGGGGGTAAACAATGAGGTGGCAAAATTTGCAGGTAATACAAAACTACTCAAGATAATTAAGTCCAAAGCAGACTGCTAAGAGCTACAAAAGTATCTCACAAAACTGGGTAACTGGGCAACAAAATGGCACATGAGATTCTATGTTGATAATTGCAAAGTAATCCACATTGGAAAACATAATCCCAACTATATGTATAACATGATGGAGTCTAAATTAGCTGTTACCACTCAAGAAAGAGATCTTGGAAGTCACTGTGGATAACATCTGAAAACATCCACTCAATGTGCAGCGGCAGTCAGAAAAGCAAACAGAATGTTGGGCATCATTAAGAATGGGATAGATAATAAGACAGAAAATATCATATTGCCTCTATATAAATCCATGGTACTCCCACATCTTGAATATTGCGTGCAGATGTGGTCACCCCATCTCAAAAAAGATATATTGGAATTGGAAAAGGTCCAGAAAAGGGCAACAAAAAGGATTATGGGTATGGAACAGCTGCCATACAAGGAGAGGTTAATAAAACTGGGACTTTACAGCTTGGAAAAGAGACGACTAATGGAGGATATGATAGAGGTCTATAAAATCATGGCTGGTGTGGAGAAAGTAAATAAGGAAGTTTTATTTACTCCTTCTCATAACACTTGGGGTCACCAAATGAAAGTAATAGGCAGCAGGTTTAAAACAAATAAGTGGGAGTATTTGTTCACACAACGCACAGTCAACCAGTGGAACTCTTTGCCAGAGGATGTTGTGAAGGTCAATACTAGAACAGGGTTCAAAAAAGAACTAGATAAATTCATGGAGGCTAGGTCAATCAATGGCTATTAGCCAGGATAGGGAGGGATGGTGTCTCTAGCCTCTGTTTGCCAGAAGCTGGGAATGGGCAATTGGGGATGGATCACTTGATGATTACCTGTTCTGATCATTCCCTGTGGGGCACCTGGCATTGGTCACTGTCGGAAGATAGGATACTGGGCTAGATGGACCTTTGGTCTGACCCAATATGGCCGTTCTTATGTCTCTTTCCCTCCCATTGCTGTTTCCTACCAATTGACAGAAGAAGCAAGGACAGAGCCCTTCACCCATCCCAACAGCCAGCATAAAGAAGGGATACAGCACAATGACCATAAATTTAGGCTCCTTGATTTTTGCAGCACCAATACTGGATCCTGTGGCAAACTAACAATTAGTCAGCTGCCCGCAGGATGTGAGGAAAATATTCAGAGGTTTGTTTTCCATTAAACATAAAACGAATAAAAACAAGGGTGTTCTGTATAATTCAGTAAAACAATTCATTTTCTGGAGGGTTTTTCTTTTGTTTTCTATGAATCTAATGCTATTGCAGAATTTAGCTGTAGAAAGCTTCAGAATACCGGTCCCATATGCCACAGAGTACATAGGTCCTTATTTGCAACTACTTCCTTTGATGTGGATGTAACCCTTTTGGGGCAAAGGATGCTCCTGAAATCACACACTGAGTGTCTAGGAGACTTGCCCTGGACTACAGCAGCAACGGTGGCAAAAGCTCAGGACTCCGTTTCCCAGATTGCACAGGATCCAGGGTATAGATAGAACTGGCTAGCAACAGTACCAGAATCAATCATAAACAGGACTCAGAAACAAAGGGTTTGGTTTTATTTTTGGCTTTGGCTGTGTTTTCAATGTAGCATGGAGAGAAGCATCACAGCCAAGGAGAACCCTTCTACCCTCCACACTCCTACCAACGGGAAGATTCTCACTCCTTTGGGGATTTCTTTGACATTGAACGGTGTCACTTCAGCAGAGACCAGAAAATCAGAAGAGTTGGAAGAGTCACAATCAGGTTACCAAAAGACAGCTTAACTGCACATTGGAATCCAGATCACAGTCTCAAGGACAATCTTACCATGCGTGATGTGGGTACTTTGTAAGAACACCCCTATTTATTTATTTGTTTTGCTATTTTGTTTTAAGCCAGCCACTGACTTCAGTGCTGCACCACACATCAGAGACTGAGCCTCAACTCAGTATTTGCCAGGCTACTGGTAGCAGAGAGCACAGGGTGGTTTGTACAAGCTGTACATTTGGAAGGAGTAGAATTTATATATTGTTGGTTTTGTCTTTTATTATCCTGATCCCTTTTTCCACTGTTCCCTTTCGTGAGTTCCCCATACCTAATAACGTCCCAGTTACTGTTCTATTACTTGGGAAATTGAGATAGCTATTTTATTTTTTGTGCTCTAACTGACACTTCTCTAATCAATTATGTGCTAAATATTTTCCCAAGGGACAAGTCCTCTGTGTTCACTGCCCAAGAAGGTGTTTCCTTGGAAGGAGGCACCAGGCACCCTTATAGATGAACCTAGGTCCCATAGCCTCAAGGAGAAAAAGAGAAAGTTGCAGCCATGCATCAGGATTGGGGTTACATGGATGAAATGATATGGTCACTTAATATGTCACATTAATGTCTGTGTCACTTACTCATAAGCCATCCTCTCACTCATTGATTAATGTAAGCAGCAGAGAAACCAACCACTCAGAATCTCAAGCTGGGAGGCTTCTTCAAAGTCTGAAGTAGCAAGTAGAGTCAATCACGTAGAGCAGTGGTTCTCATCCAGGGGTCCAGGCCCAGTATGGGGCCATGAGCAGGTTTCAAGGGGGACTCCAAGCAGGGCCAGCATTAGACTCACTGGAGCCCAGAGTAGACAGCCAAAACCCCACTGCATGGGGCTGAAGCGTAGGGCCCTGAGCCCCACCACCTGAGGCTGAATCTGAAGCCTGAGCAATGTAGCTTTGCAGGGGCCCCTGTGGCATGGGGCCCCAGGCAATTGCCCTGCTTGCTACCCCCTAACAGCAGCCCTGGCTTTTATATGCAGAAACCAGTTGTTGTGGCACAGGTGGGCCATGGAGTTTTTATAGCATGTGGGGGGGGGGTCCAGAAAGAAAAAGCTTGAGAACCTCTGATGTAGAGTCACAGAAAGAATGGCTATCTTCTAACATGGGTCAAGGAACTTTCTCAGAATAAGAAAAGTGGTATTATCCAGAACAGCTTCCCTCCTTCTGCTTCATTGTAGAACTTCTACCTACAATCTTCCCCTGCTCCCTTAGGCCAAGCGACCTCCTACAAATCTAAACATACAGTAGAAATAGTCTCACAGAGTCCTTTTGTTTATGCTCCTATTACTTCCTCCCGCTGACATTTAAGCTTAATACAGAGAAGGAAATGTTATTCATAATGAGATGAAGATGCATTGATTGATTTCAGTCTGAATGGTACGTTATGGTTTCATTGGTTCAGTTAGAGCTCCCTGAGCTCCTATAGATGCACCAATTACAATTTCTGTGGCAGCTAGGCATGATTTTTAGCATAAATTAGGTTCCCTTCACTGCACGTTTAGCAGAACACCAGCAACTTGAGAGGTAACTTCAGCATCTCTCCAGCTACTACCTCTAGAGCTAATGCACACTGCAACTGGAGAGCTGAGGGACCCCATGCCTAGGAGCACCATGCCTAGCAACATCCACTCTCCCAACAACAGTCGGTCAGGAGGAGCTTGCAGGTGTTAGACTATGAGAATCCCTAGGGCACCTTCCAAAAGCAGTCACAACCAGCTACAGCAGAAGGCACCGGGAGTAAGAGAGAACCTTCCAGCCCTGACTGAACACAGAAGGGTTTCTTCGGACACCAGCCTGAGCAGCTTCCCCCTACCTTCTCCACAGCTGGAGCAGCTGAGAGAAGCCTGCAGGGGTAGACTGCGGAAATCCCCAGACCTTCTAATTTTCTTCCACAAAGCAGCCAGCAACAGCTGAAGCTGAGGGATCATGTCTCTATCACCCCCACCTGTGTAGAAGGAGGCCTGGCTCTCTACTTTCCTTTGGCCCTCTCCTTATGGAGAACAGCAGCAGCAAACAGGAATCTTCATGGTTCCTATTCTCAGTCACTTAACTCTGAAACTGAGACTCTGGACCCCCTTTCTCCTGCTCCTCTCTTACTTCCAGGACCGTTCATCTCCCTATCCTCACTCTCTTGCCCATTGTGGTTCTCATCCTCTCTCCAATCTCTTCTTTCTCCTTTCTACCTGCTTTTATTTTGCTATTCCCTTTCCCTCGCCACTTCAAGCTAGTCAGTACCTCCATATGTTACGTGTGTAACATAAAACAAATAGTTACACAAATCATTAAAAAAGACAGAATTACCATGCTGTGTCTCTGCAATCAGATGGGCATTTTGCTCACATGTTATGGCCATTTCCCACAGTAAACTCTTTGCTTTGTTTGTCTGTTGTCTATTTTATATTGTAAAGTAATTGAGTACGAGATGGGTCTCACTTCGTCTGTCTCCATCCTGCTTCCAATAATAATAAATTGGCAAATACAGAATATGGTCTCACATCTATATGGAATTCCTAAAGCCCACCCAGAAATAATAGGGGTTCCAACCCAGCCACTTGGAAAATTGGGATGCAGGCGCCAGGAAGCCGTGAGACTCGCTTAAATTCATGAGATTTCCTGTTATTTTTAAGTCCTTTTGGATAGCAAGAATGTGTTTTCTGAACTCTGAGAGGGACTCTCGTCTCTATGCCTGTGTTTGTGTGAGCACCTTTGTGTGGAACACAATCTGAAATGGCCTGCAAATGCTCCTGGAGGAGTGGGGGGCTTATACTTCTCAATAATAGGAAAGACCCTTCCCCTGTCCATGTCCCTCACCCCTTCCTTGGGGCTCTCAGCAGCAGTTTCATTGGGGCACTGCCCCGCTCTGCCCCCCAGACACCACTCTCTGCCCAACCCCCTCCTCTGCAGGAGGGTCCTTTGCCCAGCTCCCTCTCCTGAGCCTTGCTACTTGCTCAGCCTGTTCCCTGCAAAAGGCTCAGTTCCCAGCGCTGCTCTCTCCCTCCTGGGGCAGCTGCCCAGGTCTGCCTACACCTTTGCAAGGCAGAAGGGAACGTGCAGCCAGCTGGCCCCTGCGCTACACCACCACTCAGCTCACCTCTCATCCCCACTGCCCCGTGAGAAGAAAGGAGCAGGCAGCGGGCAATGCACCAACCCGCCGCCTGGCGGCTCCACCTGCCTGCAGTGGCCGTGCATTCCAGCTTTGCACAAGCTCCTAAAAAGCCAGCGAGCCCCACAGCGGCCTCTGTGGGGGGCAGCCGGAACTTCAGTCCAATGCTAGCCTCTGAGGCTGCCTACAGACTCCTGGCATCAGCTATAGCTCAGCCAGAAACTCTCAGCTGTCACGTTAAAAAAAGAGGAGAGAGAGTGTAAAATCATAGGATTGTGAGAATTGGTGAAATAAAAGGATTCAGAAGTGCTCTGGGATGGAAAGCCCCATATAAATTGCAATTCATGTCATAATATTGTAACATCAGGGTTAGCTGAAGGAATAAGGCAAAATTACATTATTAAAACCCAGACTTTAATGCAGCCATAGTCCTAACAGTGGTCCAGAGCTACTGACAAGCCATGACAGCCATCAATAGTTCCAATAGTATGCCCCCAATCTTTCTCTCAATCCATACTCTCCTGCAACCCTGCTAATGGGAGAGGGAAAACTCATTACAATACCTATTTTGCAAGAAAAGAAACTAAGGCAGAGAGGATTAATGTCTCAAAGACCACAGACAGTCCCTGTTATCGCCTGGATTAGCCCCCAGGAATTGCTTGTTCCCCATCCAGTATTCAGTCCATGACTGGCTCACCTTAATACTTCTTTTTTTAGAAAGCTTACAATTGTTTAGTACATCCCATTCTCCAAAGGCAGTGGTGAGAATAATCATGCTGGTTCATCTAATACAATCTATTGTTTGTGGCAGGTTGAGACTACAATTTTCCAGAGTCACTGTTTTCTGGACTGTATCCATATCAAAGAAGGAATGTCAATTCCAAATGGCAATATAACTAATTTATTTATGAGAAAGAGATTTACACATTTAAATTTCATCCCCCTAGATGTAGTGTAGTGTAGGGACCCACACCTGTATGTTACACTCACGCTCAAAATATTGTTCCTCTTTCATTTTCCTGTTCACACTAAACCTTCACTCCTTACTGCAAACCCAAGTTAAATAGTGTTCATTCTGCTAGTGTAACAACTTCATGAGATAGATCTTATTAGTTTTTTAAACTATTTCCAGATGTGTTATTTGTCCAACATAAATGACTACTGATATTTCAATAGGCCATATCATCTACCATCTTTTGGGGTGCAAGCCAACTACCATTGTACACAAATGGGAATTTTCAAATGGGAATCTTTCCACTGACAGCAATACAATCTTTCCACTGACTACAATTGGATCTGGCCCTTGGATTCTTTTTGTCCATATACTAAATATGTAGATATTCCCAGCAGGAAGTTACACCCTTTCTATCCTTTTTCCATAGGGACATATGTAGTTCAGATAAAGTAGGTTTATATGAGTTGAAGAGAAAACTCACAACATGACAGTTTTTATTTTATGTATTTTGTTTTTTGGAAAAGTCCTAAAATTATCCCAATGGGTTCTACTACCAATAACATTAACAGTTACTGATTATGGTAAAAAGCAAAACCAGGCTGAAATTAAAAGATAATATGATGCATTTTCCTCTGATGCCATGCAAAATTGCTACATCAACACGAAGAGCATCTGACACAAAACAATTCTACTTCTGCCCTTTACAGGAAAGTAAATTAAGAAAGTGCTTTATGAAATTGCCTTCTTTTCAAGCTTAAATACTGTACTGCTTAAAAAGAATTTTAAGGAACAAACAGCTAGATAGAGCTATTTCGAAAGAACCATATTAGTTACGTGACTTTAGGAAATATTTGCAGGTATTGTAAAATGCATACTTCAGCCTTTGTTAGTTATCCAATTTAAAGTATACTCCTGTCAACTACATTTTTAGCCTGAAACCGCACATTACTTACTGATATTTCCAGCCCATAGTAAATCAAGAAACATTTGTACTAATTTCAGTTATCATCACACTGAGAATGCTGTACCTCTGAGGAGTAGTTTATCCCCATTAGCAATGCCTTCTGATACTTGTAAGTTGATTTCAGCTAACTGGATATATACAGTCCCTATCTCAACATTCCAAGATCCCTGATGTGGGATAATGAACAAAAAAGACACTAGGTTATTTTAAATGAAAGAAACATGATCTGATTCAATGTTTTTATAGAATAAATTCTTTTCTATACCTTCATTTTCCTATTTTTAGATTTATGATGTACATAGTACTAATAAGAAAACATCAGAATTACATGGATTAGAAGAAAATATGGGTAAAATATAAAGAACAACTGAAATAAAGACTACATTCATGATTCATGAATTTTTATTTATTAAGACCCTATGATGGGGAGTTCACCCCACCTAAGGCAGAGCCAGTACATTAGGATAATTAAGATGATTGTGGGGGAAACAGGGCTTGTATGACTGATTGAAGATGAAGCCCAGCTGGGGACGAACAAGAGGGTCGTATAAAGCCAGGAAGTTGGCAGCAGAAATGGGTTGTGGGGGACATAGTTTGCAGTCACCTCTAAGCAGACAGGAAGTGTGTTTGGAGCTGTAATGCGAGGTAGCCTGCGGTTATTCTGAGGGAGAAGGGAGTTTGGGCTAGTAAAAAAAACCCAAAGGGAAGCTAGGAGGTAGAGTTGAAAAGTAGGAAGAAGCCTAGGGAACCAGTAACAAGGGGTAGGACTGTGTAGACTTTGGCTTCTTGTTGTAGGGTCCCTGGGCTAGAACCCAGTGTAGAAGGTGGGTTTCCCTGCCAGCCACTGCAAGTGAACAAGAATGACAGGTGTACAAAACAGCCAATATCCCACACCTTATCCTCTCGTAGTCCGAATCGTTATGGATGGGGGCACTATCCATTTCCTTTGCTGGCTGGTGGTTGGGGATTGATAGCAGCACAAGCTGCACCTTGTTACAGACTGGAGCAGTTGCTGTTCCTATGTTTAATTCTATCCATCTGGGAGGACATTCAGCCTGCCTGACTTCTGTCAGCAGAATGCCTCATGATAGTACTGCTGGCGCAAAGCCTCCTGCACTTCCAAATGCATCCGAGGCCTCAAAAGCCACAATTTAATCCAGTGAGATTCTAATGGTTCTGCCAACAGGCAGCTTTTATCTTGCAATTACCTCTTCAAAAGATGTAATAAATCACCTGGTGGATATACAGCCAGCTAGCTTATGCCATGATTTCCAGAGCAACCACAGCCATACTGTCCTGAAGTGGAGCTGCTGGTGCCCAGTACTTCTTAAAATTAGGCCCCTTGTGTAGTTATTTATTTCATTTATTCAAAGTTATCTATGGTAGTGTTGGAGAGAAGAGACGGGGGATGGATAGGGCTGGGGCATATGGAAGGGGGTTGAATGACTTGTGTATACTAGAAAAGCTCAGAGGTTTAACAAAACCTGACATGAGATTTGCCAGATGGTTCTGTGCCGGATTGTAAAACTTTAAACTAATCTTCATTTAAGAGTTTTAAGGGTTGTATCCCTCTTATAAAGCCTCTTGCTCTTTTGCTAGGTTGATTCTGGTAAATTATAGATCAGACTTTAGAGAACTGCTTCTATGAACAGAGGCTTCTTAAATCTCAGCTAAACTGAGCAAGAAGATTACATGTTATTATGATGTAGCACAGCAGGATTTTTCCACAGCAAACATAATGATGTAGAGAAGGATAAAACTATCATTCTGTGCAAGGAGGTCATCCATAGAAGAACAATGCCTTTTACACAGCTCTAGTAAATCCCTTCATGGTAAATGTTCATGTGACAAAGTCTTTTTTCTTAATGATTCCATAAAGAGACCCTATCATAAGCAGAAACCAAATCTATATTTCAAGACCCAATGATCAAACATCTCATCAGGAGAGATGAGGTCATTTGGGGAAAATGATACCAAATATAACTAGAAAAAATGTCTCTCTTTCATGGGCAATTTTAGCTTAATTGCTTCCTACCGGTTTTATGTCAGGAGAAGGATTTTCTCTGAGTCCCAAGTGAAATGTCAAATGCTGTATGTGGTATTTAAAATTAAAATGCTCACTAATCTTAAAAGTGCACATGTGTACTTTTAACTATAAATCATATTTAAAAAAAAAAAAGCAGCAAAGCCCCATTGAAGTAACCAGGCAAGGCTAAAAGCCTTTATGACTCCTGTCGGTGTTTGAATCCTGGTACTGGAATTCAGAGAAGGCACCATGCTGCTGTACCTAACATGCAGTGTGGTTATAAGTGTCAGACACTAAGTAGCTAACTTTGCGCAGGAACAAGTGGAAAATAACCTACATTTGGTAAACTCCAAAGGCATCCAATTCCTATATTGTGTTATAAGTTTATTTTAACATCAAATAAATTACTAAGAACCTATTGAACAGCTGATTCAAGTACTTAAACCTGTGCAGTCTTGAGACTGTAGCCTATTGGATTAACCCTGAATTACAGATTTTTAATATGTGATCCTAACTTTGAAGTTACTGTACTAGTTTTCCTACGTCAAAAGGCTTTTCTCCCCATTTCCTTAATTGTAACACTATTTGTAGCAAATAAAAGCTTTTGATTTCAAGGCAGTCAGGTGTTCTATTAAACAAGTCACAGGCCTGGGCATTGCAAAATGTCCTGAATAAGAGTTGTACATATTTGTCACGGAAGTTGGAAACTGTCACAATTTTGGAATAACAAAGCAAATGTCTTATCTATAATGGTCTAACATTCCAGATTTTGTTCTCACCTTCTGTTTTACTCATTTGCTGTGCTGTCTTGAGTAGCCAACAGACACTGTTTCATCTTGTCTTATCCTGTACACAGTTGCTAATATACTTTAAGCACAGGTGTCAAAAGTCAAGAGATACCAGTGCCTTCTTAATCACAACTTTGGTAGACTTTCTGAGTATAATAAATAATACAAACCCTAAATTTTGGTTAATTAGGTCTGAACAAAGGGAACCAAAGAAACTTCTTAAGGGTACAATTTTGATCATAAACACAGCACTTCTCCTGTTTGTGTATGTAAATTTCTCAATGACAATACCTGTTATTCCCACTCTATGGGGTCTGACTTGAAAGTATTTATGTATGTAAACACTTCATTGTAACATTATGTGCAAAGGTATTATTACCATAAGAAAAAAAATGTAAGTATCAAACAACTTGTTTTTGAAGTTTGGGCTCTAATGAAATTGTAAGGAATGAAAATAAATGTACATAAATCCACCTCACAATTCAAAGTGTCATGTTAAATAATGGAGTATAGGGTAGCAAAACTGCACACTTAAATTCCTTGAATATTCTCCCTGGTTTTACTCCTTGTGTTATATCTGCCATTTCTTGTTTATCCCTTCATAAGGATACATCTTTGTTACAAAGGACATCCAGGAGGCAGGAACTGCAGCCTCTAAGTATATTTTTTTAAACGTCCAAATGAGTGACTAGAAAAGAGGTGATATTTTCACTATTGCTGGTCTCCGTTCGCTACAGAATGACTGAGTTATGTTTTACAGAAATGCAGTTTCTTGTGACCTAACAATTGGAATTTCAAGCGTGTGTGTGTGTGAGTGTGAGTGTGAGAGAGAGAGAGAAATGTTAAAACTGCTGCCAGGAACTAGCCAGGAGCACCAGCATACAGAGGTCTGGATCAGAATCCATAATACCCAATTATTTCAGGGAGAGAATGGCTGCCATGAGTCTATTTTTCAAGCTTTGGAACATGGCAAAACTAAATAAAATGGGCCACTATAAATTGGATTTTTCCAGAAAGTTGGTAAATATGCTTACTCATCAAGAACAGTAAAACTAATCTACAATGCACAAAAAGAAGTGTGCTGCACCCTGCAACAAATTGAGGAGGAGGTATGTCCGTGGCTCCATTTTGGTTTTGTGAAAGCCATGATGAATTTCAGTCTTTATTGTGTAACCCTGCTCATGATTTACAGTACATCGAAACAACCATGGTCGATAGTAATATCACTCTTGTGCTTGGGGCCTGGTGCCTAGGGGTTGACCCTAGGAATGATAGAGGCATCAAGGACTATCAACTTTGACCAACTCTCTGCACAGGAATAGTGAGATTCCTACTGGTTGGGTGTAGGCCTGAGGTGGGGTTACAGCCAGTAATTTCCCCAACACGAGGCTCATGGGGAAGAAGGTGTGAGATTGCTTGTTTTTACCTCTACTTCAGGCAGGGCTGGCTCCAGGGTTTTGGCTGCCCCGAGCAGAAAAAAAAAGCCGCAATCACGATCTGTGGCTGCAATTCGGCAGGAGGTCCTTCACTCCAAGCGGGAGTGAGGGACTGTCCGCCGAATTGCCGCCAAACAGCTGGACCTGCCACCCCCTCTCTGAAGTGGCTGCCCCAAGCACCTGCTTGCCAGGCTGGTGCCTGGAGCCGGCCCTGACTTCAGGATAGCAAAAGTGTGAGCTACCCCAAGGTAAGAACACAGTAAAGACCAGGCACTTTGGTTTTACCATGAGGTAAACTTGCCAAGATCAGTTATATACCCCTGCCTGAGATTAACCTTGGAGAGATTACCTCATTGTAAAACTTAAGTGCCTGATCTTTACTGTGTTCTTTCCTTGGGATTGCTCACACACATTTGCTATCCTGAGGTAAAAATGCAGCTTTTTTAGTGGTAAAAACAAGTCCAGAGTCTGTTTTAAAAGGTAAATGCTCTCTAAGCAGGAAAGCAGTCCATCACCAGAAGACCCAAAGAGTGGATGTTATGCTATACAAAGCACACGGGATCTTGATAGAGGATAAGGCAAAAACACTGCATTTATTGAAAATACAACAATTAGCATATGCTTTTTAGTCACACACACGCATACTCACACATACAGAGTCCTGCCAGTTGATGTTTATAGTTACCAGTCTGTTGTAGCTCGAGTCAATCTAGTGGACAGTTAGATTGAGCACGAGTGAGGAGCTGGGCTCTTGTCTGTTGTGATCCGATGCGCCGAGGCTTTGCAGGACTGAACCCAGAGTTCCATGGCAAAACACCCCAGCTTTATAGTTGTAAATTCCCATTTGAGTCCATGCATTTTGCAATGTCATCCTGTAATCATTAGTCCTTAAGTGGTGTTAATCTTGGGGTTTTCTGCTGTTATCATTTGATGGTTATTGTCGGGCTTCCCATGGTTATCTTCTATTTGTTGTCTCGGCTTCTGGGGTGCCTGCCTCACCTCTGAGGTCATTAATGCTGCTAACATGTTTAGCATCGCATACAATGGATGTTTCTGATTGTCTCCTGGTCATTCCAAGTCTCTCACTTTTTCTTGACCATCTGGACATTTGTGATGGCTTTCACACCTTATCTCCTGATGCATGCATTCCTCATTCACACAAACAATCTCTTACAGAAACCTTCAAAGATATACAGACAACAGTATTTTATATTCAGCAGAATACATTGTAAATCAAGACTTGCTAAATCTTATAACTAAAACAATTCACATTGGGGCTTCAGGCCCTCAACATCCCTCTAATCTCCTTAACAGACACAATACAAGATCCTCTCTCTTACTTTCTAAACCTTAAAACAAAGAAATGGATATTTAACTAGAGTGCCTAATTTGCAATACATATAGGAAACCATAGTAGACATAACTTATCCTAAAACAAAAGGGTGACCATAATCAGTCATAAGGATTGTTCTGGTCTGTCATTCCTTTCTGCTATTCAAAAAGGGCGGCTGACAGGATGAAATCAAATCATACATTAATTCTCATAGTACAATTATAAAATCCTGCTCCTACATGGAGGCAGGAAGACCTAGCCTCTCTTAGAGCTGTGGTTCTCAAACTTATTTGATCGTGTCCCCTTTCTTTGTGTCTGTTATACTTTATGCTCTCCCTCCCGCCACACAAGTACATATACTGATAAAAAAAAATCAATATGCAACTCTCACTAAATATTAAAAACTGTAAGGCAGTGATTCAAACAGAGTGATGTAAGTATATAGTAATGTAAATTTTAAGTAAGATACTCCTTACTGGCATCATACTGTTGTTACTAGTGTGATGGGTATGCCTGGTTTGTGGACCAGAGCAATTGCATCTTGGATTGGATGCTTGAGACACCTGTACAGAGATCCCCTTATGGTGCACTGCCACCCTTACTCCTCCACTGCTGCTGGTAGTGGTGCTGCCTTCAAAGCTGGGTGGCCGGAGAATGGTGGCGGCTGGCTAGGCGCCCAGCTCTGAAGGCAGGGCTGCTGCCAGCAGCAGTGCAGAAGTAAGGGTGGCATGGAATATACAACTGTATGAACACATGTAAGAAATTTGCTCTTTATGCCTTGGCCAACCCACAAAAATGTGTGAATTCTCGATTCAAGTATGTCTAGAGGAATCAGCTTTGGTAGTTATTGCTGTGGGTAAAATGTGTACAGGACTTGGACCAAACCCAGGGGACCAAACCCAGGGACTCAAAAGCAGGTGAGTTCAAACTGAGGAGGAAGGTGTTCAGGAGTTAGGTATTTTCCATAAATCTGTAGCGCATGTGCTATTTAAGAGTGAAGACTGTTCGTCTAAGTCTGTATCTCATTGCTTTACTGCCACATGGTCCTTGAAGGGTATAATAGGAAAATCAGAGCTCACACAGACAGGTGGACTCTGGGGCAAACATATGTAAGAGCTGGGATGCTTGAGAGGACTGAGGCATTGGTTCCAGGGTCTAGGCAGCTGAATTGTGAGGTTCCACTGCAAAGAACAATGTAAATTATGGGGTCTGCAGTTGGGGAGTTTGCCTGAGTAACCCAAAGCTAAGTACCATTATTACTCAGTACCCAGAGAGTTTAACAGCATGTGGGACTCAGTGGTTACATCCTATCATAAGAGTAGTGTCCATTCAGAGAGCCAGACGACACCATATTGTGACATGCCCCATAAATAGGTATAAAAATACTCTGCCACTGAGGGCCAGGAGGAATTGTGCTTCAGAGTGGTTTCTGAAAGGCAAAATGTCTTGCAGTGCCTCCTCACCCTTCCTTGCCAGGTGTGCATATATAGCATCCCTTATTTGGGGCTATGTTTAATCACATTATCTTGCCCAGTGTTCGGGAATTAGTATATTTGTAGTTGGCACCATAAAGCAACCAAAAATAATGTATGTTGGTTGTAAAACTATTTGTCTTATTAACGAGAACCAGCTTGCTGATTCGTGAATGCCTGCAGCACTCATTAGTTTAAACAGTGAAATAAACAAGTCAGCTGCTCCTCAGGTGGTATCAGCAAGCTACAGTGAGCTACGGTAGGCAGCCCCCCCCCACCAAATGAAAAATCCTGTAAGGTATACAGAAGTGTGTTTGGAAGTTTTATTTTCTCTTATCAAGGGTCTAATTTAGACAATGTATCAAGCGTGTATCAGAACCCATTGTGCCACATTTACACAGAAAGCAAACATATGACGGTGTGTATTGTAAACAAAAGGCAAATAGGGTAAAGCATTCAGGAATTGACAAGGCTGAGTTCCTGCTGCTCATAAATGGAATAGATATATTGCTACTGTTGGGCTCAAAAGGGTCCTGTGGGCTCTATCAACAGAACTTGTGAAAATATAACTGAAGAATTTTTGGTAATAACTTGGTGAGATTAACCTTATTTACAGATATACTCACATGATTCTCCAATCAAATGTCATACTTAACAGAAACAACATGTGGCCAGAATTGTCTGAAATCTGAATAACTCAGATGTCTACCACACTAGAATCCCTATAATTTGGTATATGGGTTACGTTATTCAAGAGAATGGCAGCAGTGAGGCAAATATCAGACACTTTTTGTTTGTCTCTCTCTTGCTACCAGTTTTCCTTTCTCTTGAAGATCCAACTCACCCAACACTTAAAATAGTTGAATGTAAACATTCTGCCTAGCCCTTCCATTGGGGAAAACCCTCATCTGGTCCATAAATTCACACCAAATTCAGCCTATTAATCACAGAAATTCAATACTCTTTGCCATGCCAGTTCAAACTTCATTTCTGAAGTTTTAACAGATATTCCAGTTTGGCGGTAGCAACCCAAGTATACTAATAAGTAGAGATGGGTGAAGAATGGTCATTCCATTTTGCAGAGGATTGAGAAATTTGGTTTTGCTCCAAGTCAAATGAAAACCAAAAATTTCAAAATTCTTTGCAAAGCAGAATTATCATTCTCTGTCCAGCTCTACTGGGAGCTAGCAACCCTGTCAGCACTGAGCCCCAGGTAAGGGGCTGTCTTAGGGTTACCATATCTATTAAATAAAAAAAGAGGACCCTCCATGGGCCCTGGCCCCACCCATTTCCCCACCCCACCCCAGCCCCAACCCCACCCCTTCCCCTCCCTAACTCCGCCCCCTCCTCCCTCCCACTCCCAGCCACGGGAGAGGGCTGCCCGAGCGCTACCGGCTTCACGGTTTGCCGGGCAGTCCCCAGACCCTGCGCCCCCGGCCGGCACTTCCCCAGCGCAGCTGGAGCCTGGGAGGGGAAGCGCCCAGCCGGGGGCGCAGGCTCTGGGGGCTGCCCGGCAAACTGTGAAGCCGGTAGCGCTTGGGCTTCGGGCAGCCCCCTTGCCTCCGGACCCTGTGCCCCCACCTGGGCACTTCCCCTCCCGGGCTCCTGCGGCGCAGGGTCCTGAGGCATGGGGGCTGCCCGAAGCCGGTAGCACTCGGCTCTGTTTAAGAGCCGGGCTGCCCGAGCGCTACCGGCTTTGGGCAGCCCCCATGCCTGGCTCTTAAACAGAGCCGAAGAGTCGGGGAGGAGCAGAGCCGCCGCGGTTGGAGGCTCTGCTCCTCCCCGGACTCTTCGGCTCTGTTTAAGAGCCGAGCTGCCCGAGCGCTACCGGCTTCGGGCAGCCCCCATGCCTCCGGACCCTGCGCCTCTGGAGCCCGGGAGGGGAAGTGCCCGGCCGGCGGCTGGGGTCCGGAGGCAAGGGGGCTGCCTGAAGCCCATAGCGCTCGGGCAGCTCGGCTCTTAAACAGAGCTGAACAGTCAGGGGAGGAGCAGAGCCACCATTTTCCCGGACATGTTCGGCTTTTTGGCAATTCCCCCTGGATGGGGGTTTGAGTGCCGAAAAGCCGGACATGTCCAGGAAAAAGAGGACGTATGGTAACCCTAGGCTGTCTGCCTGGCGGGCTGACCTGGAACAGTGGACACTGGAAGGCCTTCATATCCTGCCTGGCTGTTGGGGAGCTGGGAAAACTCATGAGCACAGGCTCCCAAAGAACTGCAAGCCAGGGCTCCCAGGCTTTTGGATCCCAGTTAGTCCGCATAGCAGGCTGCCAAGGAGCCACATTGGCAAGCTGGCAGGAAAGCAGGCATGATTGTATCAGAATTTCAGCAAAACTGAGTAGGCTGCACAAAATGTTTTGATTTCAACTAACTGGAAAATTCTGACCAAAAAAATGCTTTGTTGAAACTTTTCAGACCAGCTCTACTAATAAGTTTATAAAACCCTGAAGTAGCTATAATTGTCCCTTTTGTTACAATATCGTCAGAGAGCAAAGGCCTTAAAACTGCAGAATCAGAAAATGTAAATATTTTATATTTGCTTCTACCACTACTTAGAAGCCTTTTTACATTTTTAAAAGCAACTTTTTTTTTAGTCTCCAAGTGAGACTCTCTGAAGGGATCTGATTTGCAAAAAGGGCTGAGCATCATATTTTGAAATCAGGTTCCTTTTAAGGTGTTTCCAAAATTAAGGCAGCCAAAATCACTGGTCATTTTAGAAAATCTTGACCTGTATCTAGTCACACCTAGCTATTCTTTTTTCTAACATTAGCAATAGCACTATTTCCTAACAGACACTTATGTACCATTGTGAGCACAGGTGTATTGTGGTTTATTTGGTTAGAAACAAGGATATGCTGCTTGGAGACATAGGATGTTGACTTTATTTTAATAAGGTAATACCATATCTTATGCTGAGAAGCAATAAGATGGTTATTAGCGAGTTAACAGAACACACTTGAGTTATATAACTGACTTCTTAATAAAACATTAGGTGTTTAAAATGAAAGAAAACAAAAACAAATGCAAAACTATTGTGAAAGGTAAATATGGTTTTTATTTTAAAAAAGCTTTTTGGTTACTTCTCTCTTTTGTCATTTCCCCTTCTCACTCTTACTGCTGAATGTTAGTAAGTAGGTATTGTATAAGTTTTGAGGATGTCAAAAGGGCAATGCTCTGCGGGACCTATGGCTTGAGACATATCAGTCTTTGAACATCTACCACAGGTATTGAACTTCGGAGCATAGGTTTTGTTGTAGGTTTTATTTTAACAAAGGTTATTTTAATGCCTGTCTTCCTTTTTAAAAAACGATATTTCTACTGCCACTCTCCATTGAACATACTCTATTTTCTGTTGCTCATGGTTTATCCACATTACTATTGTTTTTACCTTCAAAAAGAGAATAGAAACTAGTTCCCAATCAACCATATATACTCGTTCATAAGCCGATTTTTTTTTAGCAAAAAAGGGAAGCATCAGAGAAGGGGGTTGGCTTATGAATGGGTATAGAGAGGGAAAGATGGGACACAGCCCCTTCCCCCCCAACAGAGGGAGCAAGGAGAGGCAGCACAGCCAACGGCTTATCCTGATGGCCCGGGAGCCAAAGTTTGCCGACGACCTGTGAATTATAGGGTCGGCTTATGAATGGGTCATAAACATTTTCCAATTTTACTTATCCATCTTGGGGGGGGGGGTCGGCTTATAAACGAACCAGCTTATGATCGAGTATTTACAATTTACTCTTATTTACAATCAAATCCTTCACCAATAATGATATGCAATAATTTAAAAATAACAGGTACACAGAGATCAGGGAGAAGATCAAATATCTTTAGGCAGATGACTTTCTGATAATCATCACCAAACTAAACATCTCAGTGTCCTTTGTCTTTAACATACTTCTGTATGTTACAGAATTTATTCTCACAACAACCTGAGGGGGTCATGGGAGACATACTATTATCTCCATTTTTCAGAGGAGGAACTGAGGCACAGTGAGATTAAAAATCTTGCCTATGGTCATAAAGGAATTCTGGGTTCAGTTCCTGTCTCTCCCATAAATATCCTGATTCCTTCTCCTCTGTCACAAGCAACATTTTATCTTCTTGTTTGGGCATGGCAGTCTTTTTGTTTCTGTTTAGAAAGTACCTCTGATTGTGACGCTTTGTACCTCGGGGGAACACCCAGCATCCCCATGTTCATCCTTGTAAAATGATTGTGTGGTATCCAATGCAAAGTTTGTCATGTCGGGTGTCTTTGGAAGGCTCATGATGCACTGAGCATTGTTGTTATAGTGATGTTATAGTAACTGTTGTTACAGTAATGTTATAGGTTATAATTTCATGTATATAGCTATGAGGCTGAAAATGTGTTTTCATGGCTTAAAATAAACCCATGCAAAAACTCTTCAAGAGCAGAGAGGTAGTTCACACCTCATCAGGGCATGTATGGGACAAACCCAGCCCAGCCTCACAGAACAAAGGACGCTGGCCTAGGCAGCAACAAAAGGATCTGTTGGACTCTCCAGTGAGTCACCCCCCATTCCTTTGGTTAGTTGAGGACTGTGATGAGGTAATGATCATCTGACTCTGAAGGGGGGAGGGGCAAAGCCAAGAGGGAAGAAAGGACATGATAAAAGGGAGAGACTTTGCCATGCTCTTCCTCTCTCTTCCACCTACATCTACAGACCCCACACCAAGCAACTGAAGCGCTGATCAAAGGGGAGAGCCTGGCTAAAGAGCAACCAGCCAGCCTGTGATGAGAAGAATCTAAGTTTGTAAGGGCACTGAAAATGTTAAAATCAGCTTAGAATGCATTTTGCTTTTATTTCATTTGACCAAATCTGAATTGTTGTGCTTTGACTTATAATCACTTAAAATTAATCCTTGTAGTTAATAAATCTGTTTGTTTATTCTACCTGAAGCAGTGCGTTTGGTTTGAAGCGTGTCAGAGACTCCTCTTGGGATAACAAGCCTGACACATCAATTTCTTTGTTAAATTGATGAACTCATATAAGCTTGCAGGGTCCAGCGGGCATAACTGGACTCTGCAAGACAGAGGTTTCCAGGGTTGTGTCTGGGACCGGAGATATTGGCTAGTGTCATTCAGTTGCACAATCCAAGGAGCAGCTTACATGTTAGAGGCTGTGCGTGAACAGCCCAAGAGTGGGGGTTCTCACAGCAGAGCAGGGTAACACTGGCTCCCAGAGTCAAGGATTGGCATAACCTAGCAGATCACTGGTCCAGATAACAGCAGAGGGGAACGTCACACCCATATTTTGGGTGCTACCAAAATCTAAATACATTATAGTGATACTGTGATAAAAATGGGAAGCAGTTTTCAAAGTAGTACAGAAGATGACATTTTGGAGGACATCTTTCAAAACACACACATTTTCTGGGACTACTAGAAATTCAAACATTTTGGGCACATGCACATAAAAGTATATAGCCAAAAAAGTATACACTTTGATAAAAGACATTTTATGTCAGGGGTACCCTCTTTCTAGAAGATGTTTCTGTATTATTCAAAGTTATTTGCCATATTTTGTTGGCAAATAATTCTTATTCTATATTGCTTTTGTGAAGTGGTAGGAGGGTGGTGAAGCACTGGAATGCGTTACCTAGGGAGGTGGTGGAGTCTCCTTCCTTGGAGGTTTTTAAGGCCCAGCTTGACAAAGCCCTGGTTGGGATGATTTAGTTGGGAATTGGTCCTGCTTTGAGCAGGGGGTTGGACTAGATGACCTCCTGAGGTCCCTTCCAACCCTGATATTCTATGATTCTAAGTTTGTTCCAAGTATACAACGTGTGAAATCTTAAATTTAAGCAGAGTGATGTGTGACCTCAGTCACATGCTATGTTTTTCCTTAAGGTCTTAAAATCTTAGAATGTGTTGTCAGTGCTAACCAAGAGTGAGTTCAATTCACTTTCCGCCAACATTCGCCACTATTTACTTAGATTTACTGTTTCCACAAACCTCCTGCTCGTAAAAATCACTTGTAAACGTGTCTGCAGAAACCAAACACAAAAGTCACTCAGTTCTAAAATTATGCAAAATATGATCATAAAGAATGATATAAAGTATCACTCTATGGCAAAAAAGAGAAACACTACAATTACAATGTGACTAAAAATATATATTTGTTTCAACAAGCCATGGGCATTAACCAATGAACTACTTGTAACACATGAGAAATTATGACAAAACTACTAAGCTTGGGTTATCAGTTTGAAGTATAGCTCTTAAAGTATACAGTTATGTAAAAGATTATTGCTCTAATCACTGTATTTATGGTGCTACTCTTAAACACTTTATTTATCCCTGTTAATTTCTATAAGATTTTAAAATTTGTAATATACTGCAAATGTAAAATATGCTGGTAGAGATAAAGTTCTACAGAAATTACTCTTAAAAAAAACTATAGGCAATATATAGGGAACATAGCAAGAATTTCACAGACATTTAATAGAATTTGCAATTTTTTTCCACCCAGCTTGCATGTGGAGCTAGAAGAAAGTGTATCTGCAAGAATTGACACTACCATTTTCAGGCAGTTAACTGTGAGACTGAGGACATAAAGAACACTTCAGACTAACTGTCTTATTTTTTTTTACTTCAGTGGATAAACATATCCATCATCATGGATTACTTAGACCTTAGAATACAGACCTGCAACAAAGGTAAGAGGGAAAATATGAAGGGAAACTAAAAAAGGAGCCATGCTTTGATACAGGAGGCGTTCCTACAAATGTTAGAGAAAATGACAAATTGGCTATTAGGAAGGATACCTTTACCTTCTTCCTGCTGTTATATTCCAAAATAGAGACATGAAGAGTTTTGAAATAAAAATCATTGGAGCCTTACTCTAATTAAAGTCCAGAAAGTTGATGATTTTTAAAAGCTCATTTAACACAAGAAATATGCAAATAAATGTTTCGGATAGGACATGATTGACAGAAATGAAGAAAATTGTCATCAGTGGATTTCTAAACTATCTGTGCTTAAAAGCTAGAGCAGGGTTTACAGGGGCCTGTCAAAGTTCTGATGCAACCACACAGGCCCATATTTCTGTGATGAACAATAGGAAAGAGTAATGGTGAAAATGGGTAAGAGCTTGAAAATGTCCTATTTCCCCCCTTCCCCCCTGCACTCCAGGGCTCTGGTTCTGGACGCTGGGTGATACAGATAAAGAAAAGAAAGCCCAAAGTGAAAGATAAACCTTTTGAAACTGATGATGAAAAAGACAATTGTACACTGATTACACTAAGCACTGCAAATATAAAAATCACAGCTAAATAAAGCCAGTAAGTGACATGCAAAGAAAAAGACATGAAAGAGTTCTCTCAAACACAGATTTTTGATATACAGTCAGCAAAGTTGGGCAAAATAAGTATGTGTCACAGGATTGATGTTAGACAAGAATATTTATAAACAAGGGTGGGAGAGGAATTTCAGAGAATGTAAAATCTTCTGTTCCATGTTAAACACGGGGAAAAATATGTGGTTTTTTTTTTTTTAAACAGACAAGGGGCCTAATTTTTCACTCCACTGTCCATTGGGAGTCTTTTATATCCACTTTGCACTTGTATGACAACAGAACATTAATCTTGGAAAAGAGTATGTAATGTAAATTTAGATACAGTTATGAGCCACACTTCTGTAATAGTAAGAGTATAATATTGTTGTCATAAGCAGGCGCGGTCTCCAGTTGATCCACAGCTGCAGCTCCCATAAACACTAATGTAGTTTACACAAACCTATAGAGTCAAGCATATAGCCCAACTTATAATTCATATCCTTTCCAGTGGCTTTTGGAATTTTAGCCAATCAAATTATGCTTCATTATATTCTAGCTAAAGAATAGGTAGATAATTGAGTAGGGAGAAAAGATTAGTGGTTCCTAGATTTACTGATAAACGATCTAGGTAAATATTACACCTGAGTTTCTGAAAGTACTCTCTGGTTTCTGGAAGGTTAAATTGGATTCCTTTGGATGGATAGATGTTCCATTAATTGTTTGCAGCAACTGACATAAGTAACATTTTTAAAGACAGTGCTAAGTAGTCTCCCTCCCTACTCAAACTTTTCTTCATTTCAATTAGGGCTCAGAGAACTCTCTGTATCTCACATTGAAACTTCCCCTCCCGGGCTCCGGCGGCACAGGGTCCAGAGGCATGGGGGCTGCCCAAAACCCGTAGCGCTCGGCTCTTAAACAGAGCCGAAGAGTCAGGGGAGGAGCAGAGCCGCCGCGGCCGGAGGCTCTGCTCCTCCCCTGACTCTTCAGCTCTGTTTAAGAGCCGAGCTGCCCGAGCGCTACCGGCTTCAGGCAGTCCCCTTGCCTCCGGACCCCAGCCGCCGGCCAGGCACTTCCCCTCCCGGGCTCCGGCGGCGCAGGGTCCGGAGGCAAGGGGACTGCCTGAAGCCCATAGCGCTCGGGCAGCTCGGCTCTTAAACAGAGCCGAAGAGTCAGGGGAGGAGCAGAGCAGCCGCGGGAGGGGAAGTGCCCGGCCGACATTTTCCCGGACATGTTCGGCTTTTTGATTTTGATTGCCGAAAAGCCGGACATGTCCGGGAAAAAACGGACGTATGGTAACCCTAAATTATGGGTCCATTACTTGATACTGATAAGGTCTGATTTTCAGAGGTACTGAGCTCCCACTAACTTTGACTGTAGTTGTGAGTGCTCCGCAACCAAAAATTGAGGCACTCAAAATTAGTGGGCAGGCACATTTCAACTTTGGGCCTAAATAATGTGTCCAAGGTAAAACAGTGATTCACTGAGGGTCAGGAGTAGAGCTCAAAATTCCTGACTTCTGGTCAAGTAGAGCTCAATCCTGCAAAACAAACAGCTTCTGGTTGTTTTGTTTTTTTAAAAAAGGCTGAATATTATGATGTGATGCTGTCGCCAAAAAAGCAAATGCAATTTTAGGTTACATTAACAGAGGCATAGCATTCAAGTCATGGGAGGTGATAGTACCACAGTATTTGGTGCTGGTTAGGCCTCAGCTGGAGTATCATGTCCAATTTTGGTCACCAATGTATAGAAAAAAAATGTAGAGAAATTGGAAATGATCCAGAAGTGAGTGACAAAAATGATCGAAGGAATGGAATACAAGTCATATGAGAAAAGGCTGAAGGAACTGGGTATTTTTAGTTTGAAAAAGAGCAGATTACGGGGGGGCAATGATAGCGGTCTTCAAATACTTGAAGAAAGTTTGTTCTCTCTTGCCAAAGAGGGCAGGACTAAAGAGAATGGGTTAAAACTACAGAATAGCAGATTTAGATTAAATCTCAGGAGATCATGGAAGCTCCTTCACTGAAGGTTTTCAAAAGGAGGCTTGATAGCCATCTGTCTTGGATGGTTTAAACACAACAAATCCTGTACCTTGGCAGGGGTTAGACCAGATGACCCTTGTGGTCCCGTCTAACCCTATGGGTCTATGATTGTATGACATCTAGGCAGCTTTAAATATACACCTTCTTCCATCATTGTCCTGTATATTTCAGTGTTTGAGACTGTTTTGTTTTGATGAAATTGTACACCCATGATAATATCTGTTTAGAATTATACATAGTTTTAAAATTCATTATCTATTTGGATAAGCTTGAGATTTTATAGTGTCCTGTGTTTTGTTATGTACAATCCAGCATAGTTATGCATAGTTGCATAACTTGTGTATTTTTCCACACACATTCATATGGCCATTGATAATTGTTTTCCTAAATCATAAATTGATTGTGTGTGACTAGAGGAGAAAAATCCCCAAAATATAATGAGGATCTACTTCAAATATTCAAGATTTGTTTATCAGATGTGTTCACAACCTTTTTGATTGTCCACATAACAGACTTAGAAAGTAGCTTACATTAGTTTAAACTGTAAGCTCTTTGGGGCAAGCAGAATTTCTTTCTGTGCATTTCTACAAACCTTAGCACAATGGGGCTTAGGTCCTAACTAACTTGAATGTTATAGTGACAGTATAAACTTTGGAATATACAATAATGCAATTTTTTCAGGATTGTGTTATAAATATATTCCCCATTTGTGGCATTATACTGGCACTGTCTAGTAGACAGTAACGCTAATTCAATACGTTCGCTCACGAAGGTAGGTCTTCTAATCCTTGATTCTGCAATAACCATTCCAGTAATGGCTACTGTTTATGTTTTCTGCAGCGATGTAAAAGTGCCAGAGAGTCTGTGCTGCATGAACATTGATTTCTCAGTCTGCATAAATCACAGAGCCCTATGTGCTAATAGGCCAACAGAAGACACATTAAATTCTCAGCAGAGCCATTTATGCTATTATGACCTACCAAATGACTACTTCTTGCATTAGTGTTCTTCCATCTTCCATAAAGAGTCAATCTAAAAATTTAATAAAATAGCTTTCAATTTTTAATCAACTCTAGAGAGAAAAACCAAAGAAAGTCACACTAAATCCTAAACTTTCTTCAGTTTGAGTCAAGCTGAGGCTCACAATTCCATGGAGAGGAGCAGTCCCCCTCCATCAATATTTTGACAACAATTATTCTTTTTACCCCAACCTCTCCAGTGAATTATCAAGCCCAGGAATAAATTCTCTGCCTTTCCAACATCTGTGTTTGATTCCCCAGTCCCTCCTCTCAGCTCTCATAGATACATCCTTTCTTCTGTCATTATATCCTCTGACACCCACAACCTGAGCACTCCCCAGCCCTCTTCGGACTACCAATCCTATTGCAAAACCCGAAGTGGCAAAACAATCCTCTTTCTCCTCCAGCCAGCATCAAAAAGAGCTCACAAAGCTAAGTGATTGGGCAACAAAATGGCAAATGAAATTTAATGTGGATAAATGTAAAGTAATGCACATTGGAAAAAATAACCCCAACTATACATACAATATGATGGGGACTAATTTAGCTACAACTAATCAGGAAAGAGATCTTGGATAGTTCTCTGAAGACGTCCACACAGTGTGCAGCGGCAGTCAAAAAAGCAAAAAGGGTGTTAGGAATCATTAAAAAAGGGATAGAGAATAAGACAGAGAATATCTTATTGCCCTTATATAAATCCATGGTACACCCTCATCTTGAATACTGCGTATAGATGTGGTCTCCTCATCCCAAAAAAGATATACTGGCATTAGAAAAAGTTCAGAAAAGGGCAACTAAAATGATTAGGAGTTTGTAACAGGTCCCATAAGAGGAGAGATTAAAAAGACTAGGACTTTTCAGCTTGGAAAAGAGGAGACTAAGGCAGGATATGATAGAGGTATATAAAATCATGAATGGTGTGGAGAAAGTGAATAAGGAAAAGTTATTTACTTGTTCCCATAATATAAGAACTAGGGGCCACCAAATGAAATTAATGGGCAGTAGGTTTAAAACAAATAAAAGGAAGTTCTTCACACAGCACACAGTTAACCTGTGGAACTCCTTACCTGAGGAGGTTGTGAAGGCTAGGACTATAACAGGGTTTAAAAGCAAACTAGATACATTCATGGAGGTTAAGACCATTAATGGCTATTGGCCAGCATGGGTAAGGAATGGTGTCTCTAGTCTGTTTGTCAGAGGGTGGGGATGGATGGCAGGAGAGAGATTACTTGATTATTACCTGTTAGGTTCACTCCCTCTGTGGCACCTGGCATTGGCTACTGTTGGAAGACAGGATACTGGGCTGGATGGACCTTTGGTCTGACCCAGTATGACCATTCTTATGTTTATGTTCTCTCCCAAGCTCCCCACCTCTCTCTCTCTCATTAGAGAAAGAGGAGGGACTAGTATGCTGTTGAATGTAAACAGGAATGTATGCTCCATTTTAAGCCCATTTTTGAATGCCACCCCAATTATTGTTGCAGTATGTACTGTGACAAAGTTCCTCCTCTATCTTGGTCGGTCCTGCACTTATTGGCAGATTTTCTTGCCTCAGAGATTCACCATGTGGGTTGGGGAACAGCCCAGAGACCTTCCCCTCTGGAAGAACCCACAGTCCAGGTCAATTAAGAGGTTTGGGGGGAACCCGGGTCCGCCCTCTACTCCGGGTTCCAGCCCATAGCCCTGTGGACTGCAGCTGTCTATAGTGCCTCCTGTAACAGCTGCATGACAGCTACAACTCCCTGGGCTACTTCACCATGGCCTCCTCCAAACACCTTCCTTATTCTCACCACAGGACCTTCCTCCCAGTGTCTGATAATGCTTGTGCTCCTCAGTCCTCCAGCAGCACACCCACACCCTCTCACTCTCAGCTCCTTGCACCTCTTGCTCCCAGCTCCTCACACTCCCACCACAAACTGGGGTGAGCTCCTTTTAAAACCCAGGTGCCCTGATTAGCCTGCCTTAATTGATTCTAGCAGCTTCTTCTTATTTGGCTCCAGGTGTCCTAATTAGCTTGCCTGCCTTAACTGGTTCTAGAAGGTTCCTGATTACTCTAGTGCAGCCCCTGCTCTGGTCACTCAGGGAACAGAAAACTACTCATCCAGTGACCAGTATATTTGCCCTCTACCAGACTCCTGTACCCCACTGATCTGGGTCTGTCACAGTACATACGTACATACGTATGTACACACTCACACACACACACACACACACACACACACACACACACGACATCCACTGCCCAAGTTCCTCTGTCATGGAGAAAGCCACAGAGCCACAGGTAAGCAGAGGAGGAAGAAGTTGGGAGCCACTGCCTTCCTCCTTTCATCCTCCCATGGCTTAAACTGTGGCATACATTCCTATTTACACTCAGCAGTATACCAGGCCATTATTTGAGTTCACATAAAACGGCACCACTCATTGTTTTGGAGGAAGAGGAAGTCAAAAAGAAAGATATGTAATAAGAGAGCATACAATCATGACAAAGAGTAAGAGGCTGTCCGTCTCAGGGCAGAGTCTTCCAGCGCAGTTATCTTTTGGCATAAATAATCAACTGCATCTATATTTATCC
The DNA here is from genome assembly GCF_027887155.1 of Malaclemys terrapin pileata. Lineage (NCBI taxonomy): Eukaryota > Metazoa > Chordata > Testudines > Emydidae > Malaclemys > Malaclemys terrapin. Next base: position 33,717,911 of record NC_071513.1, on the reverse strand, counting down.
AGGAAACATTTCATTACCATTAATATAGTTCTATGGTTAATGGCCCACCTGACGTGCCAAACACTGCCTGAGAAAATCCAATACCTGGAAGTTTAATGAAGGCTTAATTGGATTAGCAACATTTGGAAGATCAAAGGAACCTCATCTTTCTGACAACACAAAACATGATAATTCATAGATTTTCCTCTAAAAGTAGTTAAACAGGAATGTATGTCAATTTTAATCCCATTTGTGAATGCCACCCCACCTATTGTGCCACTAATATACATATATTTATAGTACCACCACTTACTGAGAGACTGAATTTATCCAGTATCTTGACACCCACTACAGGCACGTATGGGCTAGGAATATGGTACCCATTTAAGAGTGCACTTCAGTACTGTTACAACAGTTTATGACAGGAAGTAAAAATACCAAAATTGGTTGAAACTTTTCTACTTTTTCTCTGCTCATGTGACATGTTTGTCTGGAAGCACAGGATTACACTATTATTGATAAAATGTTTGCTGGGAACTTGCAGTGTTTCTCTACTCCTATATAAACCCAATGATTAAGGAAAACTATGCCCATAGTTAGTCTTTTTCACAACCGCATCACATTGACAGCTCATAGTCATCCTATTATTAACCAATACACCCAGGTCTTTCTCCTCTTCTGTCACTTACAACTGATAAGTCCCTAGTTTATAGCAAACATTCTTGTTGTTAGTCCCTAAATGCATGACCTTGCACTTTGCACTATTAAATTTCATCCCATTTCTATTACTCCAGTTCCCCAGCTTATAGCAACAATTCTTGTTGTTAGTCCCTAACTGCATGATCTTGCACTTTGCACTATTAAAGTTCATCCCATTTCTATTACTCTAGTTTTCAAGTCCTCCAAGTCTTCTTATATGATATTCCAATCCTCTTCCATATCGGCAATACCTTCCAACTTTGTGTCATCGCAAATTTTGCTAGCACACTCCCACTTTTTTGTGCAAGGTCATTAACAAAAATGTGAAATAAGATTGGTCCCAAGACCAGTCCCTGAGGAACTCTACTTGTAATCTCCCTCCAGCTGGACAGTTCACCTTTCAGTACGACCCATTGTAGTTGCCCCTTTAACCAGTTCCTTAGCCACTTTTCAATTCTCATATTAATCCCCAGCTTTTCCAATTTAATTTATAATTTCCACTTTGGGGAGACTCAAAGAGTTTGGCATATTTAGCCTAACAAAATTAAGACTGAGGGGAAATATGATTGCTCTTTATAAACACATATGAAGGATAAATACCAGGGAGAGAGAGGAGTTATTTAAGTGCCAATGTGGACACAAGAACAAATGAATATAAACTGGACATCAAGTTTAGGCTCAAAATTAGGCAAAGGTTTCTAACCATCAGTGGAATGAAGTTCTGGAACAGCCCTCCAAGGTGAGCAGTGGAGGCAAAAAACCTAACTGGCTTCAAGACTGAGCTTGATAAGTTTATGGAGGAGATGGTATGACAGGACTGCCTATGATGGCATATGGCCCATCAGCAACTGCTAATAGCAAAAATCCACAATGGCTGGAGATGGGACACTAAATGGGGAGGGCTCTGAGTTACTACAGAAAATTCTTTCCCAGTGGGTCTTGCTCAGGGTCTAACTGATCGCCATATTTGGGGTCAGGAAGGAATTTTCCCCTGGGTCAGATTGGCAGAGACCCGGGGGGCAGGGTTTCGCTTTCCTCTGCAGCATGGGGTACAGGTTACTTGCAGATTTAAACTAATATAAATGGTGAATTCTCTGTAACTTGAAGTCTTTAAACCAGGATTTGAGGACTTCAGTAACTCAGCCAGAGGTTAGGGAGTTTTCTATTTCAGGAGTGGGTGGGTGAGGTTCTGTGGCTTGCAATGCATAGGAGGGTTCCTTCTGACCTTGAAGTCTATGATTTCTGTGTTGTAATTAATTTATATTATTATATACATTACTATAGCTCCTAGGAGGCCTTCTCATGGACCAGGGCAATGGTGTGCTAGCTAATGTACAACACATAACAAAAAGATGGTCCCTGCCCCAATGAGTTTACAATCTATGTTCCTTCCCTTTAAATTATGCTAAATACAAATGCAGAAAGGATATAATTTTGTTTTTATGGTAGTTGTATGTGGATATCTTGTACAATACATTTATGTAATATACTTTAAGTGTTTCCGTGTTCTTCCACTTCCATACTTGCTATACAAATCAAACTTTAATACAATTTGATTTGTTTTCCTCTTGGTTTTATATATCTATATATAATAAAATATTAATAACTATTAATAAAGCGTGTATGTTAACCTTCAGGGCATGGTGCAAAGTACATCAATTTATTTGTGCTTTTCCCTAGGGTATATATTTATACTCTATTTTAATATGTGAGTGAATATATTTTTCTAGTTAACATTTAATATCAATTTTGTATTGTCTAAATTTGTACATACACCCAGAGGCAACAGTGCTGTTGCATTATTAAAGGTAAATAAATAAGCAAATTACATAAAATATTTTCATTCAACAGCCCAAGCTCACACCAATGTTTATCACATAGGGCCCAATCTGTAAACACATGCCTAAATCCTAGACATAATCAGGCCCTAGTGTTAGAAATGAATAGCACAAATGTTACAGACTGATACATATTCACGTTAATTTATCATAGTTAATATCAAACCCTTGGAAAGCCTTAAAAATATTGAGTAATGCATAAAAAATGTACTTAATAAATAGCAATTCTCTGACGGGAAAAGATTCAATTCTCCCATCATCACATGCCCCCATCCACATTTTGTATAAACTATTGTTTCAATTGGCTTCTCTTTTTGAAGAGCCATATTCTTCTATAGCCAATTGCTTGATTAATGTGTTTCTGATTTTGGCTGTGGAATTTCCCAAAGGAATTATTATACAATGATCTGAATTTCATGCTTCCGTATCTTTGATATTAAATAGCCTTTTCTTTTCATAGAAGGCATACAATGTTTTTTTAAACCCTTTTAAAAATATTTTTACTTGTTACTGGAGTTTTCAGGGTTATAATATAGAGAGAGAACTCAATGGGTGGCCAAGACCTATAGCAATCTAATTGCAGCAGAAATTCCTAGATCAAATAGATAGATATGTATGTATGCAGTAATAACATTCCATGTGTGTATATATATTATAAGCGATGCTCATAGCATAGCCTTTTAAGGTGCAGAACACTTCCCTATATATGCTTATAACTTTGCCAAACTAACCATTTGGGCTGCATTTTTTTCTCCATGGGGGCCTCAGTCTGAAAATGGTCCAGCCATTTCCAAGAAGGAGGCAAGTAAACAATATATTGTTTTGCCCATGTTAAAAAAAATAAAATCTGATAGCCTATTCTTTGAAAGGCTCTACTGCTCTTATTCTTTGGAACATGTCTGAAATTCGGCAGGGGGGGTGACCTTTGTCTAAATGATGTGCCTTTTGCTGTCCCTGTGAAAATACGTCGAAATTTGGCCAAGTTATTTACCTTTGAAAAACTGCAGAGAGATTTCTTAGCTTTTAGCTACACAGAAGATCACAACCTACTATAATCAGTGACTTTGTTAGCTCAAGTAGCAGAGGTCTGTGCAGTGGATCTAAGGGATCCAACCCTGCTGAAGACCCATGTTAGCATCAATATGATGCCACTTGATAGAATTTCTGGGGGGTTTCAGTTTGCTTTTAAAAAATATTTAGCAAATGACACACAAAAAGCTATGTTAAAAGAACATTAAAGGGGCAAAGTCAAACACTAAAAGTTAGGAAATGCTAGAATTAAGGTTGCCTCTCCAACTTTATTTTCCCCTCTCCCGCCTTGGTGCACATGGCATTATGATACACTTTTTAATTATATGACAATAGAATGGCCCTATTCTGGGGATGGATTAGGTTTATGGAGTGAAGTAAAGTGATGTCTGCAGGACCCTTGCTTCATTTGTGGCAGATGTTAAAAGTATGTAGTGAGTGAAGCAGTGGATTTGCAGGATGAGAAAGGAGGCTCATGGATAAGGCAGCTGAATGCCACTTTGGAGAACTGGAATCTCTCCCTATCTCTGCTACAGAGATCCTATGTGATGCTGGCCAAGTCACTTAAACTAAACATGTGATAACTAACTCTGTACTCCTTTTTTTCTGGATGCTTGACTTAAGATACTGGGGTCTGATTTGCAGGAGTACAGACATGGGCAGGTATCAAAGGCAGGGGAAGGCACAGCCTACCCAAATTGCCTGCGTGGCCCTTCCCACACTCCACCCGCAGACTCCCTCCTGCTTCCCGCTGCAGTCTGCTGTGGCTCTTGGCCGGCGGCTGGGCCAGTGGTCCTGGAACTGGGGGAAAGGGGACAGGGAACCATAGCCCACCTTCTTCCCCTCCTCCACCCCCTGAGGCCCCATTCCCAGCCAGGCCACCGTGGAGCCCCGCCGGGGAGCCCAGGCAGCTGTGCAGAGCCGCAGCGGATCCTTCATCTGCCCGGTGTGCGGGGGGCTGAGAGCAGCCACTGGCCCGTGTCCCCGCGCTCCCCCCCCCGGGTCAGGAGGGGGTCCATGACACCACGCCGACTCCCCACAGCTGCCCACGTGGCTCTTCCCGACCTGGCTCCAGCTGGGGGAGGGGAATACCTTGGAGCCGCAGCCTGGCCACAGTAAGAGCAGCACAGGCAGCTGTGAGGAACGGCGGAGTTGCGGACCCTCCACCTGTGGGGACAGGGAGACAGACTGCTGGCTGCTCAGGCCCCCCACACCGCAGGCAGGTAGAGGGTCTGCCACGGCTCCCCACAGCTGCCTGCCCGGCGCTTCTCATGGCTGGGCTGCAGTTCCAAGGCACCCCCACACCCTGGCCAGAGCCGGGCTGGGGAGAGCTGCACAGGCAGCTGTGGGGAGCCTGGGACACGGGCAGGGGGCTTCCTTTACCTCCTCTTTGGGCAAGTCCCACTCCCAGCCTCCCCCACTTTTGGGAGTGCTCCAGTGCTCTTTCTCCAGGCTGGGGCTAGTGGGAGCCGAGCTGCAGTCAAGGATTCCCACCACCTGGCACTCCGGGGCTGTGGGCCGTGCTGTCTGCCCAACTGGCGCTCCCAAGTGGGGCTGTGCTGCCCACCTGCCACGATGGGGTGCGTGCTCAGCTTCCTGCCCACCTGCCGGGTGCTCTGGGGTTTGGGAGGGCTCTGGGTTCCGGCAGGAGAGGAGGGGCCTCGGGGAAGAAGGCCAGCGGGGGGCTAGCCTCCCCAAATCCTCAGTTCACCTGCTGCCCATGAGTACAAAGTACTCAGCTGCAATTAAAGTCAGTGGGAGCTGCTGTGAATATATGAAGTACTGTATAATGCTAAGTACACTGGAAAATCAGTTCCTAGGTGTCTCTGAGTGGGCACCCAATATAAGTGGATACTTTTGACATTAACCTGTCAGTATCTTGGCTTCCCATCATTAAGTGGGGATAATTCCATCCTCTCACCTGCTGGGGTCTAGTGAAAATAAATCTATTTATATTTGTGATACCATAGTGATGAGCTCTATCAAAAAGCCTATGAGGAAATAAATAATTATTTTTTTATTCAGAGCAGTGTTTGAATAAATGTGCAGTAAATAAGGATTGGGGCCACACAATGAATGAGCAGGAGAAAACAAAATATTGAGCAGCTGCTCATTAAGTGAGCACCAATCATCCTGTGCACTGAATGAGGCAGGGGTCCTGTGGAAAAATAATATGTGACTGTGTAATTAGGGGGGATGGATAGCTCAGTGGTTTGAGCATTGGCCTGCTAAACCCAGGGTTGTGAGTTCTTGTTGAGGGGGCCACTTAGGGATCTAGGGCAAAATCAGTACTTGGTCCTCCTTGTGAAGGCAGGGGGCTGGACTCAATGACCTTCCAGTTCTAGGAGATAGGATATCTTTATTCTTATTATTATTAAGACTGTATCATAATGCACATGCCCATTTCAGGGGACGAGCAGGGACAGGGAATTAAGGTTGCAAATGTAATTCAGGCATTTGCTTTTGAATACTTTACCTGGCAACCTTAATAATGTTTTGATCTTTATTTATATATTTAAGTATATATATATATATACAAATAAAGATCAAAACATTATATTTATTATATATGCAAACACATAAACACATCCATACAGGTACACAATCTGATTTATTTACAGTTAATTTCACATTGGTGCTTGTGAGCACAAGAAAGCAAGGGTTTTGGGGTCTGTTTGGGAGTATTCTGATTCCCCCAAGAGGTAAAACAAAGTGTTCAGTCAATAGAATTCCATGCAGATATAAAATCCACTCACTTGGATCATCAGGATACACTATAACACCAATTGTACATAGGAAATTACCCAATATAACTAAAAAATCAATAAGACTAATATTGTCATCAAAATGTATACATACACAGAACCATGATCTTGATCTAAAGGATAGGTACACCTACCCCTAACATTGAATTCAATAAGCTATGCATGATGAGGCCTGATGAATATTAATCTACACATTTAATAAGATCATTATGGCATTTTAAAAAATCTGAGTGTTTGTTTTAGCTTATCCAAAAGAGGCAGTTACTAAATGCCCCTGTGTGAAAACCATTTTGTTTTGTCAAGTAAACAATTATCATGAATTTTAAACCCTCTTACATATCAAGTGAGTGTGTATGTGTTTAGCAGCAGTTTTTAAAAAATCAGACAGCCTTCCCTAATCCCAGTAAACTACATTTAAGTAGCATTATCGACTGCAGCATAACGGCAGAAGTCTCTGACTCTAAACATACTTTAAGCTGACATAGCATTATTAGTTTAGGCAGTTGTACCTTTATTTTAAGGAGGGGTGAAGTGTCAGCTTTAACATTGAATTTCCTGACTTTTTGTCAATTTGTGTCACAATCTAAGGTGTTTCCTTGCGCGTTCAATTATTTTACTTACAGCTTTTCTTTCTGTCTGTCTTTCTTTCATTCCCTCTCTTCTTTGTGCTGGAGAACTTTTACTTTCCTGTTTCAGAGACAATAGAGCAAGTAGGCCCTCTACTGAACTGATACTGCTAAGTATTCTTTAACTGGCACATTAGATAATAAGAATCAGATCTAACATATTTGCTTTTATTTCACTTACTTTTCAGTTTTTTCAGAATCTCAACCTTGACAAGGATGCTTTGCACATGAGATAGGCGCCAGTGTCTTTGAGAATCTCTGTATTTGCGTGTATACAGACAATCTCATCAATTCAAAACAATTTAAAAATAATTTACAATAGCCATGGAACTATGTCATACTAGAGAATATTAACAAATATCCACCTTGTTCCTTTCTTATAGTTACTTTGGGAGCATTCATAATTAGTATTATAAAACCTAAGTAATTTGGCTTGATGCAGCTGTGCTGCATGGAAGGTTGGGTACAGATAATCTACCCATCAACACAAGGGTAAACTGGTACTGTCACATACTGTTCCAGTCCATGAGCCTATGATCTGGAATAGCATTTGTAACTCCCCAGCAACCCTCATACAAGGATTGTGGGTTCAGTGGCTCTTCCCCTGATCTGACAGCAAACATACCCTCTGAGCTGGCCTACCTAGCCCTGCTCCCACAGCCACTCCGTCTTTGTGCCCCTGCCTCTTAACCTCCACCCCAGCCCCATGCTGCAGCGGCTTTGGGCCAGCTCTATACTTCAGTGTTTTGGGCTTCTCTACAACAGTGAACTTCACCCTATATTTGTGCCTCTTTGGTACTCTGATGCAGCAGGGATGTTACAAAGCAAAGATCTCACAGACCTCTCCCGCCTGGATAAAGTGGCCAGCGAGAGCTAGCTGTCAAACTCCACTCATGAAAAAGAATACAAGATGATCACTAGCTAAAGCCCAGCGATGGAAACGCAGCATTTAAAAGCATCTAGTAGAAACCTCCAGAAAGTGCTTGTAGTTACTGCCAGACTGAATGGCTCTGACAAATACATTTCAGAACTTGGAAGATAAAGATCTGATTTTCTTTTTTGTGATGAAAGCTTTGTTTTAGAATCCCCCCTCCTCGTGTTAGACAAAGACTCCACAGACTTGAAAGCAAAGAACAGGAGCAATCACAGGCTTAGCTTTGTTCCCTTGCAGGTTTACTTTTATGTGAAATCTACTTTTTAAATCTTTGCTTTTTCTTTACACACTTCAGCCACGGAGCTAAGTCTTTGCTGATGAATAATATATGTGTTCCTTTTAAATATAAAATGCTCTGTTTGACTGGAAAAAGTTCAGAGAGATCACATAAGGACAATATAGGTGTGTTTATTGTCATTTTAAGTTAACCAGGCTACTGAGCAGAGAAAGGCAGCAATGTTGTTCGTACTTTTCTCCCATTAGATTTCCATGATACAAAGATAAGAGACACTTAAATTAGAAAATTAGTATTCTCTTGTCTCCTGGAGGTGAAGTGTAGCTATCTCTATTGATGTTTTCATGTAACTATGTTCATAGAAAATGAGCAATAACTCTTATGTGATATCATAGAATCACAGAAATGTAGGGCTGGAAGGGACTTCAAGATAGCATCATTCTAGTCTACCCTCACATCACACTGAGGTAGGATTAACTATATTCACACGATCCACAAACTGATTAAACAAGCTGTTCCAGTGCTTAACTATCTTTACAGTTAGAAAGTTTTTCTTAATGTCCAACCTAAATCACCCTTGCTGTGAACGGAGTTGATTATTTCTTGTCCTACCCTCAGTGGACCTGGAGAACAATTGATCACCTTCCTCTTTATAACAACCTCTTATATATTAGAAGACTTATGTTTCCCCTCAGCCTTCTCTTCTCTAGACTAAACATGCCCAGTTCTTTCAATCTTTCCTCAGAGGTCATGTTTTTTAAACCTCTTATCATTTTTATTGCTCTCCTCTGGACTCTCTCCGGTCTGTTCACATCTTTCTTAAAGTGTGGTGCTCAGAACTGGACATAGTACTCCAGCTGAGACCTCACCAGTGCCAAGGAAAGCAGAACAATTATCTCATGTCTTACATACAACACTGCTGTTAATACGCCCCAGCTATTCCTCTGGCATATTATAACAGACTACTCAGTGGCTGCCTGCCAAGACCCTGTAAGGGCCTGTATATTGGTTGGCCATCTGGTGGGCTGCCCCCTTTAGATAAATAATTACTCTATGTTGTAACTGTTCACTAACTAAATAGTTTGAAAAATAAAACTGATAGGGGAGGGGGATAAGCAGTAGACCAGGTCACTCTGCTCCTCCTGCTCCCACCTAGCTCATCATCTTTTTCCACTTGCCCCTGATTCCTCTAATTAGATAGGCATAGATGAACAGGATGCATAGCTGCTGAAGTTGCTATTGTGAAGGACGCTATTTATGTGCTATCTGGCTGTACTTGCTTTTCTGTTGTAAGTGGACCAGTAGGCAGAAGGGCAGTGAGGACACAGAAAAAAGGGTGGTAGCAATTCATTGTACCATGATGGCGCATGTGGGATGGTCCTTGTTCCACCATCTTTCTGTCTTAATGTTCATAACTTTTAAAACATGTGATCAGAATTTATAGACTCATAGACTTTAAGGTCAGAAGGGACCATTATGATCATCTGGTCTGACCCCCTGCATGCTGCAGGCCACAAAACCGTCCCCACCCCTTCCCTTGACTCTGCTGTTGAAGTCCCCAATCCTGTGTTTTAGTGACTTCAATTGGCAGAGACCCTCCTGCTAGTGATCCCTGCCCCATGCTGCGGAGGAAGGCGAAAAACCTCCAGAGGCCCAGCCAATCCACCCTGGAGGAAAATTCCTTCCCGACCCCAAATATGGCGATCAGTAAGACCCCGAGCATGTAGGCAAGAGTCTCCAGCCTGACCCCTGTTAGCCATTATACTATTTATCTACCATTGCTTGGTATTCCTTGGCTAATATGTTTTACCATTAAACCATTCCCTCCATAAACTTATCTAACTTAATCTTAAAACCAGACAGGTCCGTCGCCCCCACCGTTTCCCTCGGAAGGCCGTTCCAATATTTCACCCCTCTAACCTTCGTCTAATTTCAAGCCTGAACTTCCCCACGGCCAGTTTATATCCATTCGTTCTCGTGTCCACATTAGTACTAAGCTGGAATAATTCCTCTCCCTCCCTTGTATTTATCCCTCTGATATATTTAAAGATAGCAATCATATCCCCCCTCAGCCTTCGTTTTGTCAGACTAAACAACCCGAGCTCCTCTAGTCTCCTTTCATATGACAGGTTTTCCATTCCTCTGATCATCCTAGTCGCCCTTCTCTGCACCCATTCCAGTTTGAGTTCATCTTTTTTAAACATGGGAGACCAGAACTGCACACAGTACTCCAAATGAGGTCTCACCAGCGCCTTGGTTAGCCCTTGGGTAGTTCTTACTGGAGATTTGAATTCTCAAGCCAATTTCAGGCTTCAGAGAAGGTATGATAGTAGGGAAGTACTGATTCTGTTCGTGGGGAGGAGCAAGACTATTCTATGCCACGGGATGTCAGCAAACCCACCAAGAGACTGGCAGGGGTTAGTCTAGTGATGGCTCTACTGCTTTGTGATAGAGTATTAGCTGAATCATAATGTGTGTCAAATTACCAGGAAGGTCAAATGGTTGATTCACTCTTGAGACCATATAGGACAGTGGCATCAGCGACAAACCAGATTCTGAGCTTTGTTATGTCTTTAAATAAAGTGCAATAGTAGTTAACATCCTTTAGAATTCTTGCATCCTCTGAATAGCATGCAAGTGATATGTAGCAAGCAATAACATTATCTATGTCTCATTGGAGCTTCACAGAAAAGAGGTACCCAACCTGATTTGCATGATTGGTCAGAATGCAATGGGGGGATGTGGTAGGAATTACTGGCCAGTCCTAGAACTAAACAGCAGTCATTATATTTTGTTCATAAATAGTCATTATATTTTGTTCATAAGTAGGGCTTCACAATTTTCAGATTAAATGAAAGTTAGCCAGTAAAAAAATCTTATCTATTTTTTACTTTAAAAAAAGCCTCTAATTCTTTTTAATCTTTTGCTGACTCTCTTGTTTTGTGATACCACGTAGGTATGTCAAAATAAAAGGAAATGTGTGCTTCCTCATAGACTTACAAGCTACTTTTAAAACAAACAATGATATTGAAGCATAAATCACTAAGCATCAGATTCTGATGCTCTTACAGTGAACAGCACCTTACTCCACAAACAGTTCTCTATTACTACTACTTGTCAAGTAAGGTGCTACTCATTGTTGGCAAAATAATCTGAATCTGGCTCTAATCCAACTGATGATTCTGGCAGCAATTTATAATGCTGCTAGCATCATAATTAGATTGCAGATTTAGCAGTACAATATTTAAATAGTTTCTAACATCAATAACAGATTCCAGTAAGAGTGATCATCTTATATTTTACACAAAGAGGTACTGAGGCAGATTACTTCCACTATTATTTAAAAAATATACTGATACATTCACCTTCACCTGATTTAGCAATTTTTTTGTTCTTTTTGTTCAGGTGAATGTGTTGTTCATAATAATGAATATATAAAAACACTTAATAATTAAATAGCACATTTCAAAGTGCTATACAAACATTAACTAATTAATCCTCACAACACAAGGGCTATACAAATATCACCTAGTTAATCCTCACAATTACATAAGTGGATAAGTATTATTATCCCCTTTTTTCAGTTTCAGAAAGCAAAAACACTGGTTAAATGAGTTGTCCAAGGTGACATAGTGAGCCATTGTCAGACACAGAACTATTAAAACTCAGGAGTTGCTGGCACTTAGATCTGTGCTCAATTCAGTAGACCACAATACTCATAGCATGTAAAGGACTATGGCCCTGAACCTGTAGAAACATAGGCACATGTTTAACTTTACAAACTGTGAGTAGTCCCATTGACTTAAATAGGCATTGGATCAGGTACTAATACTGAACACAGCTATGTAAATGCAGGTAGATGCTGTACAATCTTCCCAATGAATGAGTAGGATGAGACTAAACAATTTCATCAATTTCTTCACATACATTTGAACCCAAGTCCCCAGAGTAGTTGCACAGGCAATTTTAGCTTTAAGTAACTTTCTCGGGGATATGTGAATTACATTAAATAATTTAGGTCAAACAGATGTAGCAAAATGCTGGCAAAAGAAAAACTAAAATCTGAACTGAAATCTGAATATTTTAACATTATACCTGGTTTTAGGCATAACACATCAGATCATCATCATAATTACACATATAATTAAGATAAGATGTGTGTTCTGGATCTATTCACTGGCAATTTAAGCACCCTTACCTGCCCTATGATGTTAACTTTTGTAAGGATCACAACTGGCCTTACCAGCATAAATCACACAGAATTGGGATTCAGCAAACAGAATTGCTCAATTTGCAACCTGCAATGTTGGAGCCAGATTTTGCAACCAGGGAGGGGATGGGTCACGGTGGTGGGTTGGAGCGAGAGCCTGCCCCAATGCACCCAGCAGTGGCAGCGCCTGTCCTGCATGACTGGGTGTAGCTCCCCACTCTGGCTCCCTGGATCACAACAACATTCAGATTTGGCCTAGCTGCCCCTTCGTCATGAGGAAGGGGCGTCCGAGGCAAATTTGAGAGAGTTGTGTTGTGACATGGGGCATACAGTTACAGCACCATGCAACCGCGTGCTCCATGTCGCAACACTTGGAGCGGGGGTCCAGGGCCCAGCTCCATGGGACAGGAGTCACCATTGCTGGGTGAGTGCAAGGTTGGCTCGTTGTCTACCTCATGTGAAAATTCATGTTATACACCTCCTTTTGTCAATTACATAATATGCTTAAAAAGGTACCCCATGTACACCTAAAGGCTGCCAGGGAAGGAAGGACAATCGCCCCCTTGGCCCTTTCTTAGCTCTGCCACTGGTTACATGACTTGGATGGAGAGGGACTGTAGCAAGGCAAATAAAAGGGGTTAGAAAAAAGAATCAGCACTGAGATAAACTGGCCAACAATGCTGAAATACCTATTAAAACTTGAACTTTTTTTTTTTAATTAAAAAATGTCATGTGCACAGAAAAAGGAAAAAATTCCCCCAGGTTAGATGTAACATTTGGAGCAAGCTAGAAAGACACCAGACTCTATTCTACTCTCAGGGGTATAGATAGAAAGAAACATAGAAAGATCACAAATGATACCTTATGAAAAAGTAATGTCTACTTCGAGTACACTAACAGTATATTTAGAAATCCTACTTCCATTAATGGAATGGATGACATTTTTGTCACTCTATGTCTTCGTTTCCAAACTGTAAATGCTTTATGCGAAACATAGCTCCAAGGCTGTCAACTGAGCTTGATAGTTAATGTTCCTGTAACTCACCAACTGCCAAATCACGTTATGCCATTTACCTTGTGACTGGATTTTGAAAGTTATCACAAAAGTATTTAGCTAATCGCACTTCAAATCTTGTTTCTTTCCCAAGCTTGCATGGCCAGCAGCTATCCATGTATTCAAGACTGAACAAAAGAGCTCCATGCTTGCTGGATAAGCACGTTATGACAAGTCATTAGTGTGCCAGACCACGGATGGATTTCAAAACTGAAACTTCTATGAAACATGCCACTAAATTGTTTAAAATTCTCTTTCCAATCCAAATGGTCTTGTGGCAGGAAACCTACAGCAACAGCATTTGTAAAAACTTAATGTCTTGGTACTTAAGAAATGTGAAACAAAGGGTTCTCTTTCTTTGAATGCAGAGTTTGAACAAAAAACTTAGTATCAATGATACTTACAATTTTTTTCCTTCTTAGGGACCTAGGAAACTTCTATATTGATCTTCTTTTAGAGTCCTCCCTTAAACATAATACTAAGACAAGGTAACAAACACCGACAGATGACTCAAGGATTGGTGCTAAGAGGAAGGTTTTGGGATGATCAACCATTGGGACGAATTCACAGAAGGAAGAGTCTGCTTGACTGATAGACTCCACTTGAGTACTGGTGTATTAACCTACTGGGATCACGTCTGGCATGCTTGATAAGAAGGCCTTTAAACTAGATGCGGGAAGAAGGTTCGGAGTGACTTGTGAAATCACACCACCACCTGTCGTCAATACACAGCAGGAAAGTCAGCTAAATGGAAATATAGTAAGGGATAATGGAATGCCACAAAGTAAGAGTATGGGCAGCATGGAGAAGGGAAATACAAATATTGATCGTAGTAGTAGTCACCTAGGAGTTACAGTTAGTGAAAAGACTATAGCTAATACAACTAGAAAACTGGGTAGGAGCCAAGGGAATCAACCAAAATACTGGCATATGAATGTAAGGAATCTGGGGAATAAAATGGAGAAACTGCAGCAACTAGTGCAGGAAGTCAAACCAGACATTATAGGAATTACAAAAACATGGTCAAATAGCACTCATGGCTGGGTCACAGATATTCCAAGGGCATGTGCTCTTTGGGAGAGAGAGGAATAAAGGTAAAGGTGGTTGGGTAGCATTGTACATTAATGAAACAGTAAAATATAAATAATCTGTTTGGGTCAAAATCATTTTGGGGAAGGTAAAAAAGATGTTCTATTGGGATAATGTTAGGGTATAGATTCCCCAAGGTCAGACCTAGATTTGGACAGAGATCTCTTTAATATTATTAGAGATATATAAATACTATTGGGAATTGTGTCATAATGGGAGACTTTAACTTCCTGGATATAGATTGGAGAATAAATGTTACTATTAGTGTTCAGGGCACAGTTATTCATGGATGTGATAAATTACCATTTTCTTCATCAAATTTTCACCAAACCAGCAAGAGGTGATGCAATTTTAGACTTGGTTTTGATAAGTAGTGTGGACTTCATAGGAGAATTGGCCGTAGGAAATAACCTTCGATCGAGTGATCATAAGTAAGGCTGTAAGTCTGTCATGGAGGTCATGGATTCTGTGACTTCTGCAGAGGCTGGTCCTGGCTCAGGGGCTGCCCGAGCCAGGCAGTTTGGATGTGTGAAATAATAAAAACTAACAAATGTGTTTGTGTGGAGGTGGGTGGCATTTGCCTTCTGATTTTTAAGCCTTTTTGAATTTTTAAATCTGATTGCATTTTCGCGGTTTTCTCTGCAACCACGTGGGCTAATTTTCACTTTGAACATTAAAATGTCTTTCATTGAAGCATTCGTGTCTTGATTTGAGGAAAAAGAGAGGGGAGACAGAGCTGAGCTAGAGTAAGCTGACACTGCAATGGATGAGAACCTTGATCCATGTAGGGAACATTTTTCACTTGTGTTCTCTGCCTTCCCTAGTATACTGTGATGGCCATATTTTGGCACTAAAGCTAACTCAGAATGATGTAGTGGATGAAGAAAGAGGAAGAAGAGCAATGGGAGCTGCTGGAGCGGCGAACCGCGGCCAGTGGAAGCCGCGATCAGCCAAACCTCCAGACGCGACACGTAAACAAATCGGCCCGGATCGCCAGGGGCTTTCCCTGCACAAGCGGCGGAACAAGTTTGGGAACCACTGGTCTATGTGTATGTGTACAAAGACACACATATATCTTGTGTATATGTGTGCACACACATGCACTCACACACTACTAGCATTAAACTAACAATGAAGCAAGGGAAACCCAACACCACAAGGAATGAAAATCTAATTGAATGCTAACAGACCTTATTCAGCAAAAAAAGAAGCCATGCATTGGAACATGGTAGATTAAAGACACAGCCCTACATTGGCACAGGGACCAAACAGAAGTGGCTTTCACAACCACAGTTCTAGGGTTCTTGGGGCTGGTTTGTCCTGAGCGCGGTTGTATCCTGTACCCTGGCTGCCATAGCTCCGGTATGCCTTGTTCAGCTAGGGAATAGTTGGGGCATAAGGACTCCCCAGCCATGTTCTCTCCAACCTCAACACAAGTCCTATGCCTTCACTGAACTATCCAGAATACCTACTGTGCTCGGTTCCTGCAGGGGGAGCATAGAACCAGTAGAGTCAACACTGCACCTGGCAAGAAGCCCCTGTATTGGCAATTCTTACCAGGGGCAATGGGGCAGTGCAGAAAGGACAAATTAGGCCCTTAATTGCATAGTCACCTAAAACCTTTGATAGGCGCAAATCCGGTTTGTCTATTCAATATCAAATAAAGGCAGATTGGGCCAGAAAACATCCCTGGATTTGGTGACGCTCAGTTCATACTGGGTAAACTGTGCCCTGCTATATGTATGTGCTGAGCTGATAGGGGAATCTGTCAATACAACTTATGAATTCTGGTTGATGCTATGAAGTTGCTCTGTATTTAATCACTGTAGTTTTGAATATCTCTGTGTGCATGTTGCTGACAAGGATTTTGTCGTATCCCTCCGAACCTGGGTACAATGGTGGGTCATTAGGACTTATTGGCCACCAATTCAGCCAATGGGGACAATGGGTTAGCTCAAGCCTAGAAGAACCAGTTTTATCCTACCTCTATGCAGGGCGCTGGTGACAAGGAAGCGTGTGGAAAATTCCCAAACAGGACAAAAAGACAAAGGGGATAAAGAAAGGATTAAAAAAAAACTCATAAGGAGAGGATTCTCAAAGCTACACAGGAAGCTTTGGGCAGGAGACGGGGAAAAAAGGGACATGCTTTCATACGAGGGGTGCCTGGTTTAGCTGGAAGACTACCCAAGTTGACCTAGAAAGACAGAAGGAGTGGGACACCATCATTCAGAAGACAAGCCAGGCACTGCAGAAAGATCTTGGATGCCTCCAGAGGACTCTGACTCCAGCCCAAAGAATGCTCCCGAGTGGCCAGGAAACTAAAGCAGGTAAATTTGAATAGGGGTTGTTATTTTTGTCTACAGCTGTGTATTTCTTGTGCTACTAAGTAAAGAGCTATGGTGTTTTAGAATCCCATGCAAAGTGTGTGTGCTACACCTACCATATGCCCCAAAGAGCTAAACTGTAAACTCAGAGTGCCCTTATAACACATCAGGAACTGCCAATCTTGAACGCTGGTCTCCAGGGCGCTTAGGTGCTTGTAAGTTCCAAACAGCCATTCAATTCCCTACTAACAGTTGTCAGAATAGAGGCTGAACTCTGACAGACAACTCCCATCCTGGGATCTGACTGGCAGAACTCAGAACTGGGAATCCATCAGGACCCCCAATTTAAACCACGTACCACGAACAGGAAGTTGTCCATGCAACTGGGTTCCCCTTGCTTAGGACTGTTTCCCCTGCAATATTGGTGCCTAATCCCTGCTGCTGATCTCCTGGTAACCTGACCCTGCCTGCCTCCTGACACCTCATTCTGCCCACTGGCCTGCCTTGGACTCTGACCTCCTTGTAACTTCTTCTTGGTCTGACTTCTGCTCTGACCTCTAGGTCAGACTGCACCTGTCCCAGTTGTGATGTGGCTGGAGTTTTCAGAGGAGGTGGGTGTAAGCAAGAGAGGAATCTTGGAGGAGTGAGGTCAGCACTGGTCTCAGAGGATAGACCGTTGGACTTCAGAGGTCTCAGCTCTCAGGAGGGGGTGCCAGAGAAAGGATCTGTACCCCAAGACTATGCCTAGAGACCCCAATCTAGGAGAAGTATTTGGACCTGTTCAGAGTCTGGAGGCTTAAAGCACGTGGGGATTCAATGACTGGATTCCCTCACTGCCATCTGGTGAACATCCATAAGAGAGAACTCAATAGATCTGTGATGAGTGTGTATATTGGTAGACATGCAATTGTATGATTGAAGCTCAGTCTTACTGGACATTATAAACGGATATTTGATAAGAAGTCAGATGGAAAGGAGATCTCAACAACTATGGAGCAAAGACTGAGTCACATTAGAAACATGGGGAAAGATCACACCCAAATACTGGGACATTGACAAGACAGAGAACTTTGCCTAGCCAGCTAACAAAAAGAGGATTATTTTGTATTTACCCTATAGGCACAATCAAACACCCAAAAATTTATTCTGGCAAGCAAGGCTATGCAGATTTTCTAGATACAATGTGTTTATTCTGTTTAACTTTAAATATCTTTAATTTTCTCCATCTTAAACTAAATATTGCTTTATTTAAGATCACCTGGATTTATCAGATGACTGGTTTGGGATTCATGCTTTGAGCCAGTCCCCAAGGAAGGAAATAAAAGTCAGAGGAACATGAATAGAGACACAGATGCCTGCTCAGGCACTTGGTTAATGGAACCAGTGTTCACAGGAAGTAATTCACCAGCAGGCTCTGCCCGGGATGCCTAAAATGAGTACCTGGATTGAAGGTGACACCCATTGTTTAATATTAATTACTTTCTTTCAGTGACAGTACAAAAAGAACACATCCTAATGATACATTTATGGGTTGACAGCCTCTTGGCTGTTTATCCTTCTTCCTCTTAAACCAATGCAGTTCTCCTGTGTCATTATGTACCTATTATTAGTACCTTAGCAAAGATGGGATATGTCAGCATTTGCACCTTCCGTTTTTAATACTTATTATGGGACATGTTTCAACCTTGACTTCAAGATTATTGTAACATTTCCAACTGAGAAAGAAGTAAAAATAGCAGGTAAAACTATATGGTTTGTGACTGAAATTAGGGTGTTTGAGGGAAGAAAAATGCAGGTGCAGACTTTAAATGACAGGAAATTGATTATTTTAATGTTCATAATAATGATACTTGCCAACATAAACTGATGGCTCTATTCATTATTACAGCCAGTGGTGACATTTCCTGTTGTCATTCAAAAAACTAATTGCCTCTTTTGTCAGGTATGAATTTCTTTTGAGAAATGTTAAAGAAATTGTGTCTGGCCAAGAAGATACTCTGGTGGCTAGAAGCTTCTCCTATTTAGTAAATCTGCTTTTTCAGGTTTGTTTGTCATTTATGCTAAAGTTTTAGGAGCTATCAGGATGGTGGTTGTTTCCTTCTAGAGTTGAAAAAGAAGACAGAAAGCATTATGAAAAGTAACTTCCTAGCCCTTGTATAATAATCTAAAGCATGTATTATTTCTTTGGAGGACAGTGGCTATTTAATCATTCCTGAGAGTCCTACTTATCAAACTGCATTATTGCAAGTTTCTTCCTATAGAATATAAAGAAACGATTTTACATCATGTTTCCTCAAATGATGCTCCCATTAAAATGAACACATCTGTAGGCAACTGAACAAAACAGACAGTATATGTTCTTCCTTTGGCCATTCTTAGTTACTATAAGAACTAAATTCAGAAGACGCCTATACATTTATAGCCCAGAGTAATACTTACAGTGTGGTATCACTCAGAATTTCAAAAATAATAAACACACAATTAATGACTCCTCTATCTAATTCTAACAGATCACATTTGGAGAATGGATAGCTTTTGGGGTACATGTGTAATCATTAGTGCTCCTTTGTTTCCATGAGACTTATTTTTCATTCCTTCTATTTCTCCGAGCTGTGATCATAGATATTTTTTTGAATGACCTCTGTGTGTGGGAGGGAAGGCGTCTCTTTTATTCCCCCTCAACAACTTTGTGTAGAAGGTCTTTCTGAACATTTTTCTTCTTTGAAGACACACAAAAAGATAAATGCTTTTTGGCTTCTACCCTGAATGAGGAGACCTGAATGGAATGAATCACTTTTAGTTTTTAATTATTTTTTTTAGTTATTACATGGTGCAAGTCGAGTACATCAAATTATTAGCCTGGTAATAGGAATTACACAAGGGTTATTATTATTTCTTACTTGCCATAGCTACTACATTGATAACAAACAGTACTGTAGATGATAAAGTACACTTTGACTTTTTCATTCACTGGAAAAAACATTTTGCAGTATTTAAGTATAACAGATACATTAACAAACCAATTAAATGTGTTTCACCACTCAAGAGATGGACACTGCTCTCTTCTAAATTGCCTTAAAATCAATAATACATATCAATGCACATAATTACAGAATGGCAGCAGAGATGTATGGTTTTATATAATTATAGTGCATACATGACTCTCTGCAACAAAGTCAACTGTCTCCTGCACTGACTGTCTTTGTATTGTATTATCTTGGTTTGAACATGTGACATCATATACATAAAATGGCTCAGGATCCTTATGAATAGAAGAGTTTTAAACACTATTTTTAATGATATATGTCTTTTAAAGGGGACACTAGCCAGTAGACAAAGTGGCTGAATACATTAGCGGTTAACCATTTTACTCAAGAGACTCATGTTCCATTACCAGTACTATCAGTCAAACAGAAAATAAAAATTGTGGTCTCAGCCCATTTCTAGGTCTCAAAAGCAATAGGGCTGCTTGTCAGAACACATGCCCTAAATAGAGAGAATTTTGGGTGGCCTAGCCTAAGTGCCGAAAAGCCCAAGTACCTCACAACCTCTCTTGCAGATTTCAGGTGAGACTGTAGGTTTCTACACTGAAAGGAAGCAAATAGGGTCAAATAAGAATAAAAGACAAGAGTGAAGAGGTGCTGATTACTATCATTATAAATCTTGGAGTCTGTCTTATGTTACCCTTGACTGGCTTATAACATACCAGTGGAATCTGACTAACATTTCATTCAAAGATATAGAAACATCCCTGGAGCTGAAAGTGATTATAGGTAAGTGCTTTAATAACAACATTTCCCTGGGACATCACAACAGAGCCCTAAAAATGGCTTCAAATCATCTTTATGCCTTTGCCAGAGAAATACTGTCTGGAAAACTAGACACAAAATTAATTTTGATTTTTAGCATATGGCCAATTACCTCATTGTCTGGCATATCATGAAATGTTACAGAAATACTAAAAAATCCAGAGTTTGATTCAGATGAATTGAGAGGCTGTAAATTTAAATTTAAATCTCTTTTGACTATATTCATAGGGAATGACACTGCTTGCTTACAACTTCAACCAGTGTAACTAGAAAATTACATTCCTAGACTGGTGAAACTCAGAGGGTCTATTATTTCTTTCCATTCCTAGAAAGATATAGGTGTGGTGTGTTTTTTTCTCTTTTTCATTTGTTTGTTTGTTTGTTTTTTTAATAATCTGTAGATCTCAAAGTGTTTTTCATTATCCCTGTCTTCCAGGTAGGCAAACTGAGGCACATGGCATTGACTTACTAAAAATCACACAGAAGGTCAGTGACATAGTCAGGAATAAAGTCCAGAGCCAAATATCTCAAAAGTGACTTGTGATTTTTGGATGTCTTAGTATTAAGGGGAGAGCACAATTTGAAAATCTTCAAAAAGCCTCAGAACTTCTTAGAAAATCAGACCCTTTTACCCTGTCTCATGTTAGGCATCCCAAAACTGAAGCATAAGTAATCACTAGCCTTTTGTGAAAATTATGCTCATTTCTCCTACCTCTCAGTTTAGTGGCCCCTGGGCTGCTATTATGATGTTTGTTGAACCAGTATTTAAAGCAAGATGGAAACAGCTTTTGAATTACGGGATGCTCATGCCTAATTGCTAGTATTACAACTGCTCCCCTTTCAGCAAGATAGGTTTTCCCACTGGGACTTCAACAAATCTGATGCTAACCCTTACTAGTAAAGTTCACTCTTAAATACAATCCAAAGTTTATAAACTTGCTTCTCAGTTTGTTTAAAGAAGCTAGCTTGATTCTGCATTAATTCATTAACAGGGTTTTATAATTTAGTTGCATTCACTCACTCCAGATTACAACATACCTTACAAGGTCCAAGTCAAGAAGGAGAATTTTTCCCCTGAGAAATAGGAGAATGATCTATTTTTGCATTTTTAAAATTATCAAAGTGCACAAAAAAAAAAAAAAAGACCACCCTCATGCTTTTTTCTTTTAGTACTCAAAGACAGATTCATTTTTAAGCAAAACTGTTTAGGTCCTTGTCTTCTAGCATTAGCTCATGCCTTGGGGGTATTTAAGAAATGCATATGCTGTTTATTTGTAACAAAATAATTCCTACGGATTTTTAGCACACAGACTTAATCTGTAGACTTAATCCAGCTGTCACTCATATCTACTTATACAACAGACTTGCAATGGCTGTGAAGGAGCTGTTATGATATATTAGGTTTATAATCTGTAAAATAAGGATTTATATGATAGGCCATACAGGCTCCCTTGGGGTCTTAGAGCTATTCTGTTAAAAAGAATCTGCTTTTTAATAAATGCTTGAATATGTATTTTACCTGATAGGCAGAAGCAGCTTACGATGAGGCATCAAGATCAACTGGCTGAATAGAGGGTATTTATTAAGTAAGGGTACATACATTTCCAAAAAGGGCATGTGAGCCGCACCATTGCTGTACACACAGAGCCACCACCGTCTTTGGTGGATATGGATTTCTGTACCCTTAGCACTGAAAACACACGCTTTTACCCCATTTGAGCTAAGGTAGCTTTGTTAGCTTGGAATAAGTAACAAGAGCTGTACTTGCTGCAAGCAGGCTCTAGAGGGAGACATTGTCACACTGATGAAGTCAGTATATTACACAAGTTAGCAGAGCTGTCAGGGCACAAGCACTCCAAGTCACAGAGGGGTACTGGTGGTAATGGCTGTAAGTGCCTGTCAGTCTTTTTGCTCAGCTATGCTTTTGTAACATGTTTGAAAATGGCACAACCTTTGCACTGAGGAGTTCCCAAGCCATTACAGTGCCTCCTCCAATAATGGCCAAATCCATGCTTCTGCACTCAGCTGAGATACTTAGCTTGATGCACTCCTTCTCCAAAGCAAATGAGCAACACTGGAATCACTCCACTCGAATGCCGGGACTAACATTTGTAGCGCTTGCACCTCTACCTCACTACAGATATGGGCTGGAGGCAAGCGATGATGGGAAAGGATAAGAGGATCCATTAGCCCCAGCTTCTCCCCTAGTCATCCCCAAATATTTCTGGTAGTTTATCATGCATGAAGTTCCAGGAAACCAGATTTTTTCTGGGCAAGGTTTGTGCACCCCAGATGCAGCTCCCCTTCTCCATTTTCAGGTGGGAATCAAACTACTGCCAGGCAGCTATTAACAGTAAGCCCATTTTGTTTCAACCACACTCACTCACAGATTGGTGTACAATAAACTAATGGAGTATTTTACAGCCACTTACACTCTGCTAAGTACTGTCCTTGCTACATTCCCCCTTCTCTCTCCTTGGTGTGTAAGTCCCACTCATTTTGCACTTCCATTTCTACCCTTTTTCCAACAAATTTATGCTATGGTTTAATTCACTCTTTTATATGGTCCTGGCTGAAGGACTTAGATGCTGCAGTGAGTTTCATCTTTGGTGGAGCTCTGTGCAGACACACTGGTTTGCCCATGAGGAGCAACCAGCAGGACTGGGTCTCAGATCTGAATTATTAGGCATATTGGAATTCGTGTGTCAGCCATCAGACTATTAAAAATCAGTGTGTGGGGAGGAGTTGAAAAGAATTATATATATATATATATATATGTAATTCTTTTCAGGAGCAAGGACTATGAATCATCTTTTCCCCTGAAATACATTTTTCATACATTAACTATAGGGGGTTGAGGGCAAACATCTCTCCTAGCCTCATATTCATGTTATGAAAATGGAACTATTTTCATTCTGGCTTCAAACATTATTGCATTGACTCATCTGAAGTGCTCATTGCAACACCAAAACCTGTCTTTTGACATTTGTTTGCCTGCTGGTGGTGGTGATTCTTTAGGATTAGATGTGCTGCCACAGAGGAACAATATAATTTAATTATCACTATTACTGCCTAATAAAATAAACTAACAGCCCAATTCCATAAACTCAGATGCACATGTGAACCTTCAGTCACGTGAATCAGCCCACAGCAGGACAGCAATAATTTCATTGCAGGGGCCAAAGTTGTAACTTATAAACTTTCCTTTCTAGCCCTTGACATGTTTTGGTGGCGTTAATGGACAAAAGGATCTCAACCTTGTAATATCAGCAGCTCCTCTTTATGGCTCTGATTGAGGAAGGTACTTAAGCATGTTCCTAGCCTTAAGTATGTGAGCAATCCTATTGACTTCAGTGATTATTCATGTGCTGAAGTAGGGTTAGCATACGTCCGGATTTTCCCGGACATGTCTGGCTTTTTGGTCCTCAAATCCTCGTCCAGGAGGAATTTCCAAAAAGCCGAACATATCCGGGAAAATACTCCCAGCTTTACCGGCATCCCTGCCCCAGTCCCGGGCTTACCTTAGAGCGGGCTCCGGCAGGCTGCGAGCTGCAGTCGGATTCCCCTGCAGCGGCAGCTGCTGCTGCTCGGAGACACCTCAGCTCTGTGCAGCTGAAGAGCTGAGCGTCTTTTACCCCAGTGCTACCGGCTTCATGGTTTGCTGCACAGCCCCCATACCTCCAGCCCCTGCGCCCCCGGCCGGGCGCTTCCCCAGCACAGAGCTGAGGTGTCTCCGAGCAGCAGCAGCAGCCGCCACCTCTGCGGGGGAATCCGACTGCAGCTCGCAGCCTGCCAGAGCCCTCTCTAAGGTAAGCCCGGGACTGGGGCAGGGATGCCGACAAAGCTGGGAGTACCATGCGCCGCTGATTGCACAGGTGGGGGGCAGCGCTGGGGGAGCTGCTCCGGGAAGTCACCAAGAAGCACTGACAGCGGTGGGGGAGAAGGAGAGAGCAGTGTAAAAAAGGCAGGAGCGTGCAGAGGGATCGGAGCTCTGGCTGCGATGGGCATCGGGCTGCCTTGCCTGCAAGCAGATTGGAGCTCCCGGGGTTGGGGCGTGCTGTATGGCGCTCAGCTCCCCATTTGTGATGAGAGACAGCAGTGTGGTGGATCGCTGCGAAATGTCCGGGATTTTACCGGGCAGGGAGAAGGATGAAGAACCTCCGAGCCCGGGCGGCAGCAGGGAGCATTAGTCTGGAGCCCCTGCTGGGCTGCCTCGGCCTTGGGAGCCAATGGAAGGGGGAGGCGGATGGGGAAGGGGGTGGAATTCCTGAGCCCATGCTGATGCTGCCCTGTTTGCAGCCGGCAGGATGGAAACGCTGGAGGAGGAAGCCCGGGGAGCTGCGGTAGGAGCTTAGGGCTGCAGGGCAGGGCAGAAGTCCCGATCCCAGGCTGTCTCGGCTCGGGTGGAAGACAGTTAGTCCCCGCCTGGTCGGAGCCTGGGCTGCCTCGGTCATTGGGACCTGTGCAGACTGCAAAGCCAAATCCCCTGCCATCCCGGCCTCCGCCGTGTGCACTGCTGTGTCTGTGGTGTTGTTGCTGTTGTGGGCTGTTAAACGCCTTCCATGCCAGCCCAGAAGTGGCTGCATTTCAGTGGTTTTGTATCTTCAGGAGGCCACGGGTTCACAGGTGCTATAGAAACTTGGGATGTTGTTGGTATTGGAAGGGGGGCATCATCCTCTCTGAGCCTCAGTTTCCCCATCTGTAACAGGGACAGTATGCTCCTAAGGGCATGGGGGAGAGTCTGTGAAGCCAGATGAACGCTGTGTGGGGGTGGCCAAGAGGGTGAAAATTCCCTGTCACTGACTGAACAGCATCTCTGTCCAGGCTGGGGGAGGAAGCAGGAAGCCTTGGCTCTGAGGTGGGTCTGAATGGCCAATCCCCCCATTCCTCCCTCCAGCCGGGACTCCCCAGCCCCTGCTGTAGCCCAGGCCAGGCCAGGCAGATGGCAAAGCAAAGGCACCCTCAGCCCATGATGGCTGCTGGTGACTGGACTTGGCCTGCGCCGCTGACTGAGCCGGGGGCGAGTTCTGGGTTGTGCTGTCCATTTGGAGTTTGCATGGATGAAGCTGAGAGCGTTTTCTGGGTGACTTGAGAGACCCAGTGGGACTGAGACCAGTACTGTGGGGGAGAGGAGTCGCTGCCAATCGCCAGCTGAGAACCCGAGAGTGCAGGGCTGGCAAGAACCCCAGAATTCAAGCAATGGAAGGAGCTAGGGCGGTCAGATTCAGGAACCCGGGGAACTGGGTGCTCCAAGGCATCTGGGGAGCTGGGAAACAAAACAGTGTGAGCTGCATGTCCTGACCGCTCCCAAAAACTGAGCGCCAGGGCAGATCCTCCACTGGTGTAAACTGAGCAGCTTCACTGAAGTCATGTGAGTCTACACTAGTGGAGTGCCTGACTCTAGAATTGGTGCAGCTGTTTCGCGTGGCTGGGAGGGAGGAGGGGGAATGCAGGGCACTCAGGGGAGGGGGCAGAGTTGGAGTGGGGACTTTAGGGAAGGGGGTGGAATGGGGTGGGGGAAAGGGCGGAGTTGGGGCAGGGCTGGGGCCCTGTTGAGTGTCCCCTTTTTTCAATGTTCAAATATGGTAACCCTAGCTTAAGTTAGGAATATACTGAAGTACCTGGCTGAATCATGATCTTTGGGCCTGATCCAAAGCCACTGAAGGCAGTAGGAATCTTTCTGTTTCTTTCAATGGGCTCTAGATCAGCAAAATTGTACAGGATCAGAACCCGTGACCAGATAGTAACAAAGGGTCATTCGCATGGGGACACTTATCTAAAATACTACAAGAGTACAACTGCGCTGCAGGAGATAATGCTTTTAACATTCTCCATTAACATTTTCAAAGCCTGATCTACAAATGTCTTCAAATTGAAATGTCATCATGTGTAGCAAAATTCCCTTCCCCTGCTCCCCACCATTATAATAAACATAATGAAGCACCAGTAATGGTAACCCTGAAAGATTCATGTACATTTACAGCATCAAAAGAAAAGAAAAATAACTTAGTTGTGATGAGAATACCGAGATGGTATGAGTGTAGCAGGCTGACTAGGCACTGATTGAACTTCTGAATAGATGCTGATTATGATCAAGAAAGCAAAATAAATAAATAATAACATAATGAATATTTGAGAGCTCATCAACAATTATTTATTGGGATTTTTAATATTAATTTAAATTTATCTCAGCAGGAAAAAAAAAGACATGGCAGCAAAATCCACTTCAGCTATAAAACTATCCTGAAGTGTGATAGATTTAATTTATAAAAACTTTCCTTTGTAGCCCTTGACATGTTTTGGTGGTGTTAATGGACGAAAGGATCTCAGTCTTGTAATACTAGCAGCTCCCACACCTTCCACTTCCTCAGAGATAATTAAATGTGCATCATACATCCATAGTGGGAAGGGGACAGGCCAAAGCTATATACAGAACATTGACACTGCAATAATACCAATGTCTATCATGATCACTACAGTAAATCATACCACGTGATAAAGTGTTGACTTAAAAAAAAATGCAGAGCTTTTCCATCAGCAATATGACCCTGCTCCAACTCAGGGAAACTAGTAATTTCTACCTACACATATGATGAAATTCTTAATTCCATTGCCCTTCCCCAGCATGAAGCTGCCATTAACTGGGAACTCTTTCCTATTAGTTAAAAAAGTATGTATGTTAATACTTAGATATAAGTATAAGGCCTTGTCTACAATGGCAAGTTTCTGCGCAGTAAAGCAGCTCTGTGCGTTGAACTCCCAAGGTGTACACAATGCACAGCTGCAGCCCTGTAAAAAAAAAAAAAAAAAAAACCCTGACGAGACACGTACAGCTTTCTGCATCGGGGCTACAGTGCCGTGGTGCCAGTGTAGACACCCTGGTCAATTACAGCATTGTGATTGGCCTCCGTCAAGTGTCCCACAATGCCTGTTCTTACCTCTCTGGTCATCGGTTTGAACTCAACTGCCCTTCCCTCGGGTGACGAACCGTCATCCCCACCTCATAAATTCCTTGGGAATTTTGAAAGTCCCCTTCCTGTTTGGTCAGTGACACATGCAGTGGTCTCAGCGCATCTCTCCAGGTGGCCATGCCTGCTCCACGCACCAGGCAATCCCCTGCTTGTAGCCATGCCGAGCTGCTGGACCTCATGAGAATTTGGGGAGAGGAAGCTGTGCAGTTCCAGCTGCGCTCCAGCCATAGGAATTATGATACCTATGGACAGATTTCACGATGCATGACAGAAAGGGACCATGACCAGGACACATTGCAGTGCAGGGTCAAAATGAAGGAGCTGCGGAAAGCCTACCACAAGTCACAGGAGGCAAACCTTCACTCCGGTGCTGCACCCATGAGCTGCCGGTTCTACAAAGAGCTGGACGCAATACTCGGTGGCAACCCCACCTCCACTGCAAAGTCCTCTGTGGTTACTTTGGTGGCTCGTGTGCCAGTTGAGAGTGGACCGAGGAAATCTTGGACAAGGATTTGGAGGAGGAGGGGGACCCAGAGGCAGAGGATGACTCGGAGGCCAGAGATGCATGCAGCCAGGAGCTCTTCTCTACCTGGGAGGAGGCTAGCTAGTCACAGCTGTTGGATCTTGGCAAAGCGCAAACGGGAGAGGAGGCCCCTGGTAAGTGGCTTTGATTTTGGGAATTGCTGAACCGAGTTGCTGGGGCAGGAGGATTGCAGAAAGCAGGCTTGTTTTTGTATGATGCACGTACCACCACAAGCCTAGTCTGAGCGGTGGAACAGGGTGTTGATTAACTCCCTCACATCACGGGAATCTGCCTCAGAGATCTCCAGGAAACTCTCATGGAGATACCGGGAAATCCGCTGCTGCATGTTCTTTGGCAGAGCTGCTTTGTTTCTTGCCTCATTAAGGGTAACTTTCCCACAGCACTCTGCCATCACCTGCGGGGGTCGGGGAACCATTGCTGCACACAGGCGAGCTGCATACAGACTAGGGCGGAAGCCGCAGTCTTGGAGAAGACGCTCCCTTGATTCCCTGCTCACCCTCAGCAGTGAGATACCTTGCATAGTGAACACAGCCTGTGGAAATGTGGGGACAGGAATGATTATAAGGCTCTCCCTACAGTGCTGGCTTTCCCCAAGAGCCACATGCCCAGTGTACAGTACAGTCCTGGAACACTGATTTCCCCTGCAGCTACTCACAATTTTGTGGGTCTTGTGGCTCATGTTTGCTTGCCTGGGGTCAGCCAGTTAGTGACAGGTATGTGAATAGTGGCTGTGTTTTAAATCACTGAATCAGTGGTCTGTGTGTTGCAAGCACTACTGTTTCTGTAAAATGTTGCATTTTGGCTTCACAGACATGACCTTGGGAGCCCAGCCTCCCTCTTTGTTACTGCCGGCTGAACAGCTGTGCAGAATTAGAAAGTGGCCACGAAGAGCTAAGGAAGCATTTCTGCATGATGTCATGATGCACGCCACAGCCGAAAAACAGTAACTGAAGGAGTGGAGGAATAGCGAGAAGGGGGACCAAAAGGAGAACATGGTGCGCCAGAACGAAGCCACGGAGCGTCTCTTAAATGTTATGGAGCGCCAAGCGGACATGGTCCAGGCAATACTAGCACTGCAAACCGAGTAGCTCCGTGCCCGCCCTCCCCTGCAGCCGCTGTCACAAAACTGTTTCCCATGCACTCCCCAGACACCACCAACACACTCTTATGAACCTCCTGGCTCCAGTCTGTACCCATGGCATTCCACTCCTCCCCCATCACAGTCCAGCACTGCAGACTCCCAGTACCCACTGCACTCAACACCCCTTCCTCTGCAGTTTAGTTCTGCTGAAGTACAGTACCCGCTGCGCTGTACTCCAAAGGAGAAGGTTGGATATGATTCCTGGACATACACAAATCTTTAACCGTCCCAAGACCCCACCTCCTCCTGGGACCTTCTCTTCACCCATCCCCCTCAGTGCTGATGTGTTTTTTTGTTTGTCTCTCTCCTCTGGTTGTTGTTTTTTAATAAAAGAATTGTGTTGGTTTGAAAGCAATCTTTACTCTATTAATTGAAAGTAAACAGAGCTCTGCAAAACAATAGGCAATTTTCTTAAACCTTCATAGTGTAACGTCTGCACCAACCACAATCACCTATTAGCTTTACAAGCCCTTCACTCCTGAGCATAGCAACAAATATTAGTGGCTTTCAGCTTCAAATTGCTGCCTCAAAGCATCCCTGATTCTTATGGCCCCGCATTGTGCTCCTCTACTAGCCCTGGTCTCTGGCTGTTCAAATTCAGCCTCCAGGCGCTGAGCCTCAGTGGTCCAGCCCCGAGTGAAGCTTTCACCCTTCCCATCACAAATATTATGGAGCGTACAGCACGCGGCCATAAGCATAGGAATATTGTCATCGGCCAGGTCCAGCCTCCCATATAATCAGCCATTCTGCACTTGCTCATCCTGTTGCTGAACCGCTTCTTGCTGCTGTCAAGGTGCCCCGTGTATGGCTTCATAAGCCACAGCATTAAGGGTAGGCAGGGTCTCCCAGGATCACAATGGGCATTTCGACTTCCCCTACGGTGATCTTCTGGTCCGGGAAGAAAGTCCCTGCTTGCAGCTTCCTGAACAGGCCAGTGTTCCAAAAGATGCATGCGTCATGCACCTTTCCGGACCAGCCTGCGTTAATGTCCGTGAAACACCCACGGTGATCCACAAGCACCTGGAGAAACATCGAGAAATATCCCTTCCAATTAATGTACTCGGTGGCTAGGTGATCTGGTGCCAGAATTGGAATAGGTGTGCCATCTATCGCCCCTCTGCAGTTAGGGAAGCCCATTTGTGCAAAGCCATCCACAATGTCATGCACATTGCCCAGAGTCACGGTCTTTCGGAGCAGGATGCGATTAATGGCCCTGCACACTTCCGTCAACTTTCCCACTCTGAACTGGTTAGTGACCAATTGGTAGCAGCCTGGAGTAGCCAGCTTCCACAGTGCAATAGCCACGTGCTTCTCCAATGGCAGGGCAGCTCTCATTCTCATGTCCTTGCGCCTCAGGGCTTGGGGAAGCTCATCACACAGTCCCATGAAAGTGGCTTTCCTTATCCGAAAGTTCTGCAGCCACTGCTCATCATCCCAGGCATGCATCACGATGTGATCCCACCACTCAGTGCTTGTTTCCTGAGCCCAAAAGCGGCGTTCCACTGTGGTCAGCACTTCTGTGAATGCCACAAGAAATCTCGTGTCATAGCTAGTACATGTGGCAAGATCAATGTCACACTCCTCTTGCCTTTGTAGTTTAAGGAATAACTCCACTGCCACTCGTGACATGTTAGTCAGAGTGAGCAGCATACTGATCAACAGTTCGAGATCCACTCCTGCAGACCAAAGAGGCAGAGCGCGCAGTACACAAATTGTTGAAAGATGGAGCCAAATGTGGACGGAAGTACAGTGATTGCTGGGATGCGAAGCAATGCATCATGGGGCATTGGGACAGGACCCAGGATGCCCCGTGACCCCTCCGCCTTCACACAACTCTTAGCAGCAGAAAAGGAAGAGATGCTCTGTGGGATAATTGCCCAGAATGCACCACTCCGAATACCGCTGCAAGTGCCGCAAGTGTGAACACGCTACTGTGCAGGCAGTTTACAGTGTGAACACACAACAGCGGTTTCCCTTCAGCACTCTCTGGGCAGCGCTGTAATTCTACCAATGTAGACATACCCTTAGATTCTTTAAATGGTGGTGGAGGGTTTCTTCACTTAAGTTGGCAAGTAAGGCATCGATACTGTAGCCTATCAGACCTGAATCGTGTTAACACTTAAGCACATGTATAATTTTAGAAACGTGAGTTGCAATAACTGGCACTGGTCATGTGTACAAAGTTATGTGTGGGCTAGGAGAGGAGCCAAAGGCATAGCTTCTGCACTGAAATCTGCTAGTACAGACTTTTGCTAAATGCCAATGAGTACATCAGTCAGCACTACAGCTTAAAGAACATTTTACATTATAAAGGCTTGTGTATGGCTGGAAAATTATGAACATTTAAAATTTTCACTGAAAAAATGCAAAGCTCATTAAGATGAGCTCCATCTCCCGTGCAGAGTCACACCTCGCTCCTGCAGAGCCCCCCCGTACTTCTCTTTTGCACTAGGACTGATCATCCCCAGTAAGCTCAAAGAACAGCCTGCTTTTGTAGCCATAGGAGACTTGCACTTTCTTTATGGCCATGTAAACAGTGCCCAGATTTGGCCCTGGAGAGATGTGAGGGAGAGAACAGCAACAGAACAGCTCTGGTTCAAACATTAAGCATGTAGTAGGTGAGGATTATTCATATAATTAGTGATTAATGCTCTTTGCTCTTTTGCTACTTGCAGTGATAGCAGGTGATTTTGCAGTAGTTGGTTTGCCGGTTGGTAAGCTAAGGCACATGCTATTGCTGTACTGCAGTCTATGTGTACCACTGTTGATCCATCAGCAGAACTTGCCACATGTCAACTGTCATGGACTGAGGTTTAGAAAGAGTCCACAGTACCAACCTGAGGGTATTTTGTGTTGTTGTTTGAATTGCTGTCTGTTCTTTTGTTATCTCACTCTCTTTGAGTTTATTCCAGGCACCATGACAAAGTTGTTGAACGTTGATTTAAAAAAAAAAAAAAAAAAGAGGATCCTAATCCTAGCATTCTTTTTTGCATTACAAGTAATCAGTTCCAATCCCATTGATTTATTTCAGGTATTAAAAGGTTCATATAACCCACCAGAAAATAAAGACATGAGTATATAACATTCTCCTAAGGAAATTCCTGTGCCTAACATTCTGGAAAATGCCGGCACACTAATAGTTATTCATCTACTACAATAACAGAATTAGGTTTTTTTCCAATACACATCCATGTCTTGTTAATGCAACACTTTGTTCAATTCCTTTTGCTGCCAGTTTGGTCAAGAGAAGCCACTCACACAATAATTAGCTATATGTTTCCAAACTTCATTGGATGGCAAACTCTAGTTCATAGGTACTATGCATCCATATGTACTTTATGCAAAATGACATAGCTGCACTCGACAGAAATGACAGCTTACACAATAGGAATTTACTTGATGACAAACAAAAGTTAGTTATGATTCCAAATAGTGACTTTTCAAGATGTATCTTGCAGTATGTTATCCAATGTGCAGGTCTCAATGTGACATATCTTTTCATGTGTCCAAAAAATGACAACTATTGTATGCAACTGTGACTATAAATACAATTTTATAGATTTGCATTAGTGCAAACTTTGGCCTAACATATAAATAAAATAAATATTAACTTTATCAAACATGACATGCTACATTTCCACAGCATTTTTGGTCTTTTATGTAGGACCTCTGAATAGAGGGATAGACTGTTGAAATGACACATCAGATTCACAAGAACATCCCTATCAGTGACAGCAGTAGATGAGCTATAAAAGTATGTAATAAATGAAATAATCCATGGGCCAAGAATTTCAAAACAAAAGCTTAGAGCAAGAGCTTTAAAAGCACACTAGAGATTGTCTTTATGCCTTTACCTAAATTGCCTGAGACATTTTCAGCATTCATGAAGTGTTCATGAAGCAAAACAGAAGCTACATAAGCAAACATAAATCTGCTATACTGTATAACAACCTCAGGGACGAAACAGCTCTTTTGCTTGGAACTCTTAAGGTAGAGTATTGAAAGGGCCACTGAGAGGTTCATATGGAATTAAATGCTATTGGTTCCTATTACTCTATATTTGCAATGGTCAAGGAGAAAAGGCTCTGTGCTCAGCAGATACTAGAGTACAAGCCTATATTTCTGGATTACATACATGACCAAGCTATTCAGAGCCAGCTCAAGGTTTTGCTGGACTTGTGAGAATTAAGATATTGGCTGAGTCAGGCTGCTGTCTGCTAACAACATGGCAGATATGTCATGAGCAGCTGAGGTGAAGTTGGGGAATTTGTCTATACTGAGAGAGGGGAATTCAGGTGGGTTTTGCAATATGAAAGTGATGGATTTTCACCTCATTTGTCACAGAGGGATAGATGTTGTTTTCAGGAACTGATAGGATGACTGGACCAAGTAGCTGGCACTTGATGCTTGAGGTAAGCTGGGTGCCTGGGTTCATTCTTCAATGTGGAGGGGAGGTGGTAGGGATAGCAAAATTGATGCTATCACAGATAAATACTGAAAGCTGGGAGAGTTTTGGACAGAGAAGGGACCTGGGGAAGCCTCACACTATACATGTGCCTAAGGCCAATCGTACAGATGCATCTCGGCTATTAAAAGTATGTGCTAAGATTCACTGGGGCAGATCCTCAGCTCATGTAATTTATATATATCCCTTGAAGTCCAGCAGGAATTGTGAACTGACTTCATTACAATGCCCTTCTCCTCTCAAAACACTAATCCTGATTCACCATAACAAGAGACCATGGCCACAGTTCAGACACCTCTGCGTAGCGGTGATGGCTTATCCAATCCCTATATTATAGCGTGGAAACACGGCACAGACTGTTGCTGCATATATACTGGTTTCCTAGCATGTATACACTCATGCACATCTGTTAGGATGGCTTCCTGCCCATTCACAAAGGTGGACTGCCAGATTTGACAAGGCACAGGTGCCAATAACACACGGGTTTAGAATGATAGGCTGCAGAACACAGAAAATGACACCTTCTCTGCAAGAAAAGCCTCTTGGCAGTAAGCAAAGCCAAATTTCAAACATATGCTTAATTACAAAAGATCATATTTGTTTTTACTTTTACAAGTTATATCCTTAACAAAAGCCTCCCTCTGGTATCACTTTTTCTAATCTGCTTCATTGCTGTGGAATCTTCATGCTTGCCAGAGAGTGATTTAATGCTCTCAGAATGACCTCTGAAAAGCTCTAAAGACAGTGTCTCTTTAGCTATCACCTAGGGCTTGTCTACACTTGATTTTTCACACCCATGAGCAATGTAGCTGGGTCAACCTAACTTTTTAGTGTAGACCAGGCCTGTCAAACTTATGACTCGAGAATATAACCTGTTGAGACATACAGGTATTTGTTAAAGGGGATTGCTCTATGCTGTTGATGCCGGTTAGAGAACTCTAAGATTTTCTTCCATGGGATCTTCTCAGAGTCTCTGGAGAAACTGCAGCTACTAACCAAACCTCCATAGTACACAGGGTGGATAAAAATCAATGTGGTTTTTTTTTAAATAAAAAAATCTGATGTTTTTTATTTAAATTGGATTTTTTTTGATGAAATGCTTTTTGAGTAAAAAACTTATCTAAAGATAGTTTTAATTAAGATACATTATAGCTCAAAGATATCTCATCATGGAATAGAGATTATAAATTCTAATTCTATAGTATGAGACAATATATTCATGTAATGTTTAAGAAAAGTTTTGTAAATGAGTTCCAATAGTTCATGGATTAGGGAATCCAATTTTATGGGGTTCCAGGGGGTTCTGTAGAGATTATTTAGGTTAATCTTTCTATCTACCCAATGGGACTCAGTGCTCAGTCGATAGAAGATACCATCAGAGATGCTTAGTTTTGCAGTTCTCAAACTGTATTTGTGTCTCCAGAGATAACATGCTTGTTAACAGCAAAAATGTTTTTAAATAAAATGAATAATAATATATAGAGGTGAGAAATAACAGACCTCAATCCTATTGTCTCTCTCTGCAAATTTGTATAAACAGAGTCAATCCCTTACCTCTCTCTAAAAGTGCAAAGTTTCTAAAAGTTCAATGAATAGAAGATTGTTGGGGGCGGAATAGAGCTGGACAAGAAGAAGTCTGGAGATAAATGTGAGAAGGGAGGGACAGGCAGTAGAAACAAAAGTAGGGTTACCATCCGTCCGGGTTTCCCTGGACATGTCCGGCTTTTTCAGCCTTAAATGGCCATCCGGGGGGGATTTCTAATGAAGTAGAAATGTCCGGGATTTTCCCTCCTGCGGAGTGCGGCGCAGCTGATTGGACGCCTGGCCTGATTGAAAGCTGCTCGCAGCCACTAGGGCCTCTAGCAGCCAGAGTCCCTCCCCCTCCCCCATTCCCTCCTCCCCCACAGAGCAGCGCGGAAGTGTTTAGTCCACGTGGAGCCTGCATTTCTCCCTCTGCCGGGTGAGCGGGGGGAGCAGGGCAGGCGGCGGCGGGGGGTGTGTGTGTAGAGGCTGCAGGGGGGGAGTGTAGAGGCTGCAGGGCGAGTGGGGAGCAGGGGGCACAGAGGCTGCAGGGGCGGGGGGTGCAGAGGCTGCAGGGCGAGTGGGGAGCAGGGGGCACAGAGGCTGCAGGGGCGGGGGGGTGCAGAGGCTGCAGGGTGAGGAGGAGCAGGGCAGGCAAGCAAGGGCATAGAGGCTGCAGGGGCTGCGGGGCGAGTGGGGAGCAGGGAAGCACTTAGCAACCCCCAACCAAGATCAGAGCGGGAGGGAGGAGGGGGAATGCGGGGTGCTCAGAGGAGGGGGCAGAGTTGGGGCAGGGACTTTGGGGAAGGGGTTGGAATGGGGGTGGAGAAGGGGTGGGGTTGGGGCGGGGCCGGGGGCAGGGAAGGGGCAGAGTTGGGGCAGGACCGGGGGCGGGACCGGGGCCCCATGGAGTGTCCTCTTTTTTAAATGTTTGAATATGGTAACCCTAAACAAAAGTGAAACTGTTTGAGCAGCATATTCCAGAAGTCTTGAGGTCTTTCTGAGTGTAGCCTTCATTCAAGAAATATATGTTTACTGATGATGTTTTAAAGAAAGTCACATCAGTGAACTGGTGGAAGTCACTTAAGCACTTGGATTGTTGAACTGATCCTCTCACTTTTAACAGCAGTAGCTTCTTCTGCCAGTGTAGAAAGAATATTTTCTTCCTTTGGACTAATTCATTCCAAATTGAGAAATTGTTTGGGACCTGAAAAAGTAGGAAAACTTGTTTTTCTTTTTCAGATTATGAACAAAAAGGAAAATGAAGATGAAGATGACTGAGTTAGCTGCAGAAACCAATATTTTAAGTTTTTCATGTTGACCTGGCTGACACAGGTGATTAAATTTATATAAATATAGATATAGATATAGATAGATATTTCATTTAACTATTTTAGTTAAAAACAATTTTAACAAAAACCAATCTAATTTAAAAAAAAACTTGAATGTTTAACTAAATTCAAAAATTCATATGCTTGTTTTGTTTAAATATTGTTTGCTGTTGAAGAAAAAAATCCAGAATACATAACGTTGTTGCTTCAGTTAAATAAAACAATTTAAATGTCTGTCTGGTGATGTTTTCCTCCTAATACAGCATGGCAAGAAAATTCTCCAAATATTAATGATTAACCTGTTGAATTGGAGATAGTTCACCTCCCAATGACTTCATAAGTATCTGTTTCAATTACCTTTATAACCAAACAATCATTCATTTTCTGATATAGCTGTAAAACTAATATGAAAATTTTTCAAAATAAATCACTTAAAAATGTATAGTGTGTACCTTTGAAAAATGAAACCTACATCTATCTCTGAGTTGTGAAGAATGTGTATTAAGGTTATAATAACCAACAAGAATGCACTTTTATGTAGAAATCCATGATTTATCGAGTCTTCCTGACTAGTGATTTAAATCATGATTTAAATCAATTTGATTTAAATCAAATGCTTTTCTGATATTCAGAATACATTTATTTTCCCAGCACTCTTCACAAGAAGGAGGAAGTCAAAGCTGTAGTTGTTTCAAATGTATTAGGGCGAGTTTTGCCCTTATTGTACAAAATGACAGAGACCTTGTGACTAGAGGGAGAATTATAGTAATACGAAATCCCATGAATATAGAGATGACTTGAACCCACACATATGATTGCTATACACAGTGAAGAAGATGCACTGTTGCTGTAACAGGCTACAACTCCAGTGTAGACAATGGAGCTGGGCTCACTTGCAGTTGGGCAAAATTTAGCCCACTGAGTTCTCATACAACTCATAAACCAGTTAACTGTGATTCAGAGAAAAAGTCAGAAAGGTTTGTCTTTAAGATTAAAGCAATCAAAGAGATGAAAATGGAAGGCATATTGTCATTCTACACTACTGTATATATTATAGAATCACATGAGAAAAGATGCAGGAGAGGTATTGTAGTTTATGAATGATCACATTGATATGTTTTGACATCAGAGCTCAAGAAAGGTATAGTGAAACACCCCAGGACACCTGGGTTCTGTCTGGATTACTCAAAACATATTGTAAATGCTTAGTTAGAACTAGGAAGGCACTATTTCTGTCACCTGTCAAGGTATGCTACATCGCAGATGGGAAGGAAAAACAAATAAAAAACACTTCTTTTTCAGGAAAAAAGTTATATTGGATGAGAAGATTTGGAAGACAGTCTTTGCCAACTATGTATGTACTGTAAGCACGAGACTGCTGGAAAGTGTTTTTCATGAGGTACCCAGCAAGTTGACAGACTCTTTATGCCCCCACTAGAAAAGAAGGGTTACCATCCGTCCTTATTTCCCCGGACATGTCCGGCTTTTTCGTCTTTAAATAGCCGTCCAGGAGGAATTGGTAATAAGGTTAAAAGGTCTGGGATTTTTCTCCCTCCCTTCCATGCAGAGTGCGATGTGGCTGATTGGGCGGCTGGGCCTGATTGAGCCGCTCCCATTGGCCTCCAGCAGCCAGAGCCCCACCCCTGCTCCCCCCCTGCTGCCTCAGCACTCTGTGGGGGGCAGCCCGGCAGCATTTTGCCTCCACATGGAGCCAGCATCTGACCGGCATGGGCCTGGTAAGAGGAGTCCCAGGGGGCAGTCAGGGAGCAGGGGGAGGGTTGGATGGGTCGGGAGTTCTCGGGGGCGACCTGTCAGGGGGCAGGGATGTGGAGAGGATCGGAGCAGTCGGGACAGGGAGCAGGGGGGAGGGCTGGATTGGTCGGATGTTCTGGGGGTCCTGTCAGGGGGGCAGGGGTGTGGAGAGGGGTTGGGACAGTCAGGGGCAGGGAGCAGGGGGGGTTAGATGGATCAGGGTTCTGGGGTGGCAGGGGTGTGGAGAGGGGTCGAGGCAGGCAGGGAGCAGAGGGGGTTGGATGGGTCGGGTGTTCTGGGGGTCCTGTCAGGGGGGCGGGGAGTTGTTGGATAGGGCGTGGGAGTCCTGGGGTCTGTCTGGGGGTGGGGGTGTGAATATGGGGTGGGGGGGTGTGGATAAGGGTCGGGGCAGTCAGGGGACAGGTAGGGTCCTAGGGG
Source organism: Malaclemys terrapin pileata (assembly GCF_027887155.1). NCBI lineage: Eukaryota > Metazoa > Chordata > Testudines > Emydidae > Malaclemys > Malaclemys terrapin. Next base: position 33,679,157 of record NC_071513.1, on the reverse strand, counting down.
GCCAGTTAGGGTGGGGGGTTCTCAGGAGGGGGCAGTCAGGGGACAAGAAGTGGGGGGGGTTGGGGATTCTGAGGGGGGCAGTCAGGGGGTGGGAAGTGGGAAGGAGTGGATGGGGGCGGGGCAGGGGCAGGGCTAGAGCGGGGCTCCCCCCCCAGTGTCCTCTTTTTTGATTGTGGAAATATGGTAACCCTAAGAAAAGGGGCATAACCCAGAAGGGTGAATCCTAAGACATGTTGCCCAGTCATGTGTCCCAAAAGCAAGCATTTATTTGTTACTGGAGCAAAGACCAACATTTTCTAAGAGTTCCCCAATTTGGGACAGCTCCCTTTTTGGGTTCCCTACTTGGGACAGCACTTAAAATGCTGGTCTCAGTGGCTGTTTGATGGCTACAAGGCCAATGTGAAGAATACATTTGCTTGGAAATGTATGATCTGCCATACCAGATAAGATCTTTGATGGATTAAAACCAAAATCCTGTTGTGGAGGCTTCAGAGGAAGCCTCTAATCAATTGTGCACTCTATTCTAATCAGTTGTGCACTGGAGAGTTTCCATTGTGAACTTTGCTGTGATAAGCATTTACCTGAAATGACAAGTTTTGATTACCCTTTTCTCCATATGTATAACATTAATTATACTGGGGCCTGCTAACTTTGAGTGACTGTGCGTTTTATAATATACCTGCACTTGGCATAAGAAAATTAAGCATTCCCTTGGAAATCAGATATTTAGAATATTTCCATTTCTTTTTTAGACAAGGAGAAGACCTAACTTTAAACTAATGTCTTTGATGTTGACTTTTCATTGCTAATATAGAACTTGGTTTAAAAATTTAAAAACCCAAGCATCAAAATGCATGAAAAAGCTGTTAGAAGAACTCAGTGATACAGCAGTACAAAGCCATTGGATTTGCTGGCCGCATCTGCTGTTTGGATCTGAAGGGGGAAAAAACAAACTTGTTTGAGAATCAAAGCAGAATAATCTTTATGAACCTTCTGCTGCTATGATTAAAGCTGGACAAAGTGTGGGAAGAAAACAAATATCTGGATTCAGAACTAGGTGCTTTCACCTCTTGTAGCTCCAGGAAGGCTTCTAATGCATTTTCAGATATCTATTTGGATTTCTTCTGATTCCTTCTGAGAAATGTTTGTCTTGCCCTTTGCTCCCAGGAAAGTGAACTTGCTGGGTTCTCTATGACTGGGTTATGGGATGCCTCTGCATACATTCAAGCGATTGAAATCTACTGACTGACCTCCTGCTTAAATTCCTCTCCACCTACATAGCCAAGTGAGCAGGCTTTCATAGCAATGCAAAAACCTCTGACACAGACTGCACATGCATCTGCAGCTTGTGACATAATGAATACCCTGACTGCTGATGTCAGTAGGGGCATGGCAGCAGCAGGTCTGTGAATGAGTATTTTATTTAATCTTAATTTTTTAAAGAAAAAAAGGCTGAAATGCATTTTCCATTCATTTGCCATATTCAACATGTCAAGTAGGAGATTATTCATCAGGGAGGTTTAATACTGTTGAGAATGTTAAGTTGTTTTTTCCCCTTTCCAGTGCCTGAAGTCAAATACTTCTTTTGCATTGTGGTAAGTGCAGTTAAGCACACTGTGCAAATAAAGCAAACATAATGGAGACAAGTGTTAATTTACATGTACATAGAATACCAGCACCTAGGATTGCTACTGCTATAGAGGGCTCAATCCAACTCCCATTGAAATTATTTGTCCTTAATGGGAGTGTGATCAGGTCAAGAGATAAGAGCTTTCTATTAATGATGGTTCCCCACAGGGGTTAATAAACATTTTGAACTGGGCAGGTTCTGAAACTTCTCTAAGATTATATCTCTCTGTCTCTCCCTATTTCATTCTTTCTTGAAGAGCTGTGGAAGCTTCACGGAACATTGTGAAGTGCATTTTATATACAGCCAACTCTCCTGGCCTCTCTATTTTCTGCTTTTCTTCTCCCCCCCCCTTTTTTTTTAAACCAGACTAAAGGATCCTGGCATGACACCACATCTGCTCATTTGCTAACTCCTCACCTGAACCCATACTCCTCTATCAAAATGCACAACACATCAAATAATCATAGAGGTCTGTGAGTCCAAGAAAAGGATAACGCAGCATGAATAAAAGAACACATAACAAGAAAGATAATGACTCACACTGCATTGACATAGGGCCACCCAGAAAGATCCTGCAGCGTTTCATAAACTATACCACCCTCAGCATCCACTAGTGTTAGGTAACACAGGAAAAAGGGAGTGGCGTTATTTTCCCTCCTCTCTGTCAGCCAAGGGCCATGCCTGCACTTCCACAGATAGAAACTACTCAGCATTTTTCCTTCTGAAACCTGCATCTGATGCCCTGAAATTCACCATGGAAGCCATCACATTTCTGTAGGGTGACCAGATGTCCCGATTTTATAGGGACAGTCCCAATTTTGGGGTCTTTTTCTCATATAGTCTCCTATTACCCCTCACCCCATCCTGATTTTTCACACTTGCTTTCTGGTCACCCTATATTTCTGCCTTGGAGAGGAAGCAGCCATCCACCAGGGCTTGCTATCTACCAGCATGGTAAAAGGGCCTGGAAGGAGTGGCAGGGAGAGGCAGTCTTGGACATGATGTTCACAAACCTCTGCCTCCACTTGATTACAATTCCATGCCCTCTCCTGCTTCCACAACACTGCAAATCCCTTCCCCAGAAGGTACACATCCACTTTTCTGTAAGTCCCAATTCATGATGCTTCTGCATTACTTTGCACCAGCCACAATTTTATACCCACAAGGGCATTTTATGACCTTACTGTATTTATGAATCACTTCACACACCTCAGGGGTGAAACGCAAAAGCTGCCAAGCAGTGCATAGCATAGCTACATAACAGTTTAGAGGGTGAAGAATGCCATATCCGATTGAAAAGGCAAGGGATATCTCAGATTTGTGCTTATCTATGTTATTATATTGAATTAATGCAAATGTTCCCAATAACAGGAAGCAGGAGGGAAAAAAGGACAGAAAATGTAAGCAAGATGTCTCTAGTAATGCTTGCTGTCTTCTGGGACTCTTTAGTGAGTCTAGAAACACTTTCCCATGGTTCTGATTTTGAGATTTCAAAAAAACATAACAAAAACAAAACAATCCAAACCAAATAAAACTAAAACCTATGATACCGTCTAGGCTGTAGATGAGACAAAGTGAATGAGGTAATATGTTTTATTGGACCAACTTCTGTTGGTGAGAGAGACAAGTTTTCGAGCTTACGCAACACTCTGATTTTTAAAACTCAGTCCAATACAAACACACTAAGTTAATGACATAGGTGAATCTAGGTGGGTATTTTAAACCAAAGGTAATGAAAGGGTCAAGATGCTTATGTTTGAGAAATGACTATTGAACATGTGCCATAGATATGTTTGCTTATAAGGGTTGTTGGAAATAATTTCCCCAATAAGTTTATTAAAGTTTATCATGACTCAATTTCCACACAAGCATTCCTTTATTTGTCCAGAGGCCACTTGGTCTTGGTTACATCCAAAATACAAATATAAGCATATACACATACACCTACATTCTATATCCTAACAACAATACAGTTATAAATACTGGCTGTATACTCACAACAGGCTTAGGCCCAGGAGATTCCTTCCCATCATGAAAGACTCCAGAGGGTTAAGGAAAAAGCTCTGACAAAGAAACTTCACAAAACATTGTCTTTTTACACACTATACCAAACAAGTAATGTCACTGCTGGTTATTGGACCTTAAAATCTAAGGCCAGATGGGCAGTTAGGGTTGAACCCTGTTCATTTGCCTAGCCAAGACAAGATTCATGACTGGGTCTATTCCTCAAGATCTTCTTATCTTATTTTGCCATATTTTTCTCTAACTACTGGACCATTTCTAACCAATTATTTACTGCACCTTGTGCCCAATTAACCATGTTTTCTTTTATTTTCATTATCTCAATCCAAACCTTAAATAAATTAATGCTAGATCACAAGAAGTTTACCACAAACAACTCTTTTCTTTCTCATGATTTCAGGTTTTTTTTGGTTACATGTTTTTGGTCTGTTGCTCATGCCAATATCCAAACTCAGTTTAAAGCCAAAGTTCACTGAGGTCTAATGTGGGCCTATATTCCTACAGTTTCAGAGTAACAGCCGTGTTAGTCTGTATCCGCAAAAAGAACAGGAGTACTTGTGGCACCTTAGAGACTAACAAATTTATTAGAGCATAAGCTTTCGTGGACTACAGCCCACTTCTTCGGATGCATATAGAGTGGAATAAATATTGAGGAGATATATATACACACATACAGAGAGCATAAAGCATACTAACCCACAGAATCCCCCCTACCAGCACTACAAAAAAAAGGATTCTGCGTGGACTCCTCCGGATGGTCGAAACAACAGACTGGATTTCTACATAGATTGCTTCCGTCAATGTGCAAAGGCTGAAATTGTGGAAAAGCAACATCACTTGCCCCATAACCTCAGCCATGCTGAACACAACGCCATTTACAGCCTCAGAAACAACCCTGACATCATAATCAAAAAGGCTGACAAAGGAGGTGCTGTCGTCATCATGAATAAATTGGAATATGACCAAGAGGCTGCTAGACAGCTCTCTAACACCACATTCTATAGGCCATTATCCTCTGATCCCACTGAGGATTACCTAAAGAAACTACACCATCTGCTAAAAAAACTCCCTGACAAAGCACAGGAACAAATCTGTACAGACACATGCCTAGAACCCCGACCAGGGGTATTCTATTTGCTACCCAAGATCCATAAACCTGGAAATCCTGGACGTCCCATCATCTCAGGCATTGGCACCCTAACATCAGGCTTGTCTGGTTATGTGGACTCTCTCCTCAGACCCTACACTACCAGCACTCCCAGCTATCTTCGAGACACCACTGACTTCCTGAGGAAACTACAATCCATCAGTGATCTTCCAGAAAACACCATCCTGGCCACTATGGACGTAGAAGCCCTCTACACCAATATTCCACACAAAGATGGACTACAAGCTATCAGGAACAGTATCCCCGATAATGTCACAGCTAACCTGGTGGCTGAACTTTGTGACTTTGTCCTCACCCACAACTATTTCACATTTGGGGACAATATATACTTTCAAGTCAGCGGCACTGCTATGGGTACCCGCATGGCCCCACAATATGCCAACATTTTTATGGCTGACTTAGAACAACGCTTCCTTAGCTCTCGTCCCCTAACGCCCCTACTCTACTTGCGCTACATTGATGACATCTTCATCATCTGGACCCATGGAAAAGAAACCCTTGAGGAATTTCACCATGATTTCAATAATTTCCATCCCACCATCAACCTCAGCCTAGATCAATCCACACAAGCGGTCCATTTCCTGGACACTACTGTGCTAATAAGCGATGGTCACATAAATACCACCCTATACCGGAAACCTACTGACCGCTACACTTACCTACATGCCTCCAGCTTCCATCCAGGACACACCACACGATCCATTGTCTACAGCCAAGCTCTAAGATATAACCGCATTTGCTCCAATCCCTCAGATAGAGACAAGCACCTACAAGATCTCTATCAAGCATTCTTAAAACTACAATACCCACCTGCTGAAGTGAAAAAACAGATTGACAGAGCCAGACGAGTACCCAGAAGTCACCTCCTACAAGACAGGCCCAACAAAGAAAATAACAGAACACCACTAGCTGTCACCTTCAGCCCCCAACTAAAACCTCTCCAGCGCATCATCAGAGATCTACATCCTATCCTGAAAGATGATCCTTTACTCTCACAGATCTTGGGAGACAGACCTGTCCTCACTTACAGACAACCCCCCAACCTAAAGCAAATGCTCACCAGCAACCACACATCACTGAACAAAACCACTGACCCAGGAACCTATCCTTGTAACAAAGCCCGATGCCAACTCTGTCCACATATCTATTCACGTGACATCATCATAGGACCTAATCACATTAGCCATACCATCAGGGGCTCGTTCACCTGCACATCTACCAATGTGATATATGCCATCATGTGCCAGCAATGCCCCTCCGCCATGTACATTGGCCAAACCGGACAGTCTCTACGCAAAAGAATTAATGGACACAAATCTGACATCAGGAATCATAATACTCAAAAACCAGTGGGAGAACACTTTAACCTGTCTGGTCATTCAATGACAGACCTGCGGGTGGCTATATTACAACAGAAAAACTTCAAAAACAGACTCCAACGAGAGACTGCTGAGCTGGAATTGATATGCAAACTAGACACAATCAACTCAGGATTGAATAAGGACTGGGAATGGCTGAGCCATTACAAACATTGAATCTATCTCCCCTTGTAAGTATTTTCACACTTCTTATCAAACGGTCTGTACTGGGCTATCTTGATTATCACTTCAAAAGTTTTTTTTTCTCTTACTTAATTGGCCTCTCAGAGTTGGTAAGACAACTCCCACCTGTTTATGCTCTCTGTATGTGTGTATATATATCTCCTCAATATTTATTCCACTCTATATGCATCCGAAGAAGTGGGCTGTAGTCCACGAAAGCTTATGCTCTAATAAATTTGTTAGTCTCTAAGGTGCCACAAGTACTCCTGTTCTTATTCCTACAGTAACTCTCTTCTCTTCTGGATATTTGAAATATAATCCCCCAAGTCTGATTTAAATAGACAAATAAGTAGAAATTCAGACTTTTAATTATATTCCAGCCTGTATTATACTAAGGTATACTTTAATACCTAAACACTAGCTTGCTTATTTTATCAGAGCCTCCGGGCAAGGAATATTCTAGTGTAATCAGTTCATTCTAATGAGGTAAGGGGATAATAATGGGATGTTTAAGAAGTCAGAAGCTTTGGCCTCTCCACCAGAGTTATGTCAGCTTTTGGCCAGCTTCTTCTTGCACAGTTCACACAGAGAGGCATCTTTTCTGTTTGACTTGGGAGACTTTGCTGTGTTTTTTGTTTAATCATCCTGAGAGCAATGGTATTCTTGCATTGTCATGCCGATTCCTTGAAGACTGCAATACTGTCTTACAGTTCCCTGCTCAAACACCAGGAAAAGCTAAACACATAAGATAAAAAATCCAAACCAAACCAAAATAAAAAACAAATACAGCTGTGTAGATAGTCACATTCAGAAACATATGTCAAATGATCCCTAGCAGTGTGAGGATGGCATAAAAAATATCACTACCAAGTTCAAATACACTGTCATCTGTTTCAGACACATCCTTTATTTTCTTTTGCAGTCTCTGTCCTGATTCAGTGAACTCCAGAAATTGGTTGCTAGAACTTGCAAGCAAAAAAAAATTAGCTGCTTCAACTTTGCACAATCAAGCTGAAATATCAAGGATATATTTGTTAAATTGTGTGGCAAACCCCATTGGCCTTAACTGCACCATAATGAGTATGCAAAAGATTTGTGGGAACAGACCACAGCCGTCTTAAAGACAAGATTAATAACCAACATCAACAACTAATGAATTTCAGGAAGAAAGAGCCAAAATCAGACCTGATGGAACACATGCAACTACACTAGGGTTACCATTCGTCTGGATTCCCCCAGACATGTCCGGCTTTTTGAGCTAAAAATAGCGTCCGGGGGGAATTTGTAAATGTCCGGACTTCCCCACCCCCTGCAGAGCGCGCCCGGCTAACAGGGCAGCCGGCTGGATGGTGCCACTTACATGGGGCTCCGACAGCCAGAGAGAGCCCCCTCCTCTGCTTCCCCTGCAGCAGAGATCACTCCCTCCCTCCCTCCCTGCATTCGCTCCTCCCCCGCTCCTCCTCCACTGCTGCCCAGCGTGCCGGGATGAACCGCTCAGGCCGTTCCTGAGCAAGCTCACAGAGACCTTAGGCGAAGGCCAACAACAAGGGGGCCAGGGGGTCGGAGAAGGGGCAGGGAGGTTTTGGAGGGGGCAGTCAAGAGACGGAGGGGGTCAGGAGTTCGGGGGGGGGCTTTCTGGGAGGGGGGTGGATAAGGTTTTGGGCAGTCAGGGTACAGGTAGGGGGTAGGGTCCTGGGGGGCAGTTAGGGTGTGGGGGGTCTTAGGAGGGGGCAGTTAGGGGACAAGGAACAGGGAGGCTTAGGTGGGGGGGGTTCTGGAGGGCAGTTAGGAGCAGGGGTCCCAGGAGGGGGCAGTCAGGGGACAAGGAGCGGGGGGAGGGTTGGAGGTTCTGGGGGGGACGGGAAATGGGAGGGGCAGGGGCGGGGCTAGGGCAGGACGGGGGCGGGGCTCCTCCCGTCCTCTTTTTTACTTGCTGAAATATGGTAACCCTAAACTACACTGAAGTCAGATCTGACACCAGGTCTGAATATGACCCAAAATATTACAAATCTGTTACTTAGATAAGCAAACAAACAAAATTTAAAAATCAACAACCCTCCCTGAGCTATAAAGAGGAGTGACTTTAAGTCAAGTTTGCACTTCCCAGTATTCTAAGACAGCTGAGGAAGCCACCTTAGTACTGCTCTATTTATAACCAGGCTGCCTTCTAGGGGCCCAGGACAGTCAAGAATAGCTAGAGTACTGAGGCATTCTGACCCTGACCCTTAAGTTCTTCAGCATATCTAGGGCCAGTATAGCGCCATTTTACCAGTTTTATAGCAGCCATGTAAGCTCCATAAATAGGGAGTATTCCCTGGGGTGGAGAGATCAGACAGAGAGTATGCGGAATTGGGCCCTGCTGAGAACAAAGGTGATTCAAGTAACACTGTTTTGGCCACCTACACCCTTTTCCCAATCAATTTACATCTGACTTGTAACTTACACAAAACTTACCCTGTTGAATTTGTCCCATTCTTTCCATTTCAGTTTTCATTCTACACTATTGCAGGGCTTTATTAATGCCCCCTCTCAGGTGTGTTGCTTTGTTAAGTGTTTCATTAGGCACGCTTCACAAGCCAATTATTGAGCAACAGTAGAGAGACATGCTCCAGCTTTGCTTGAGCTAGTGCTCTAAAAATAAAGGTGTAGCCACAGGTACATATATAGGCAGCTAGCCCATGCTGATGTGGCCACACTGCTAGTTTTAGCACGCTAGCTGGAGCACCGCTAACATGTCTGTCTACCTGTTCTGGGAAGCACGCACCCCGATGCTATGTAGCCAGACCCTAATGGTCACAACACACTGAAAACATAGGTTTGTCTACATACGAAGTTATACTGCTTTCACTACACAGGCATAGGTTAAGCCATACAGCCATCCCCCCCTTGTGTGGATGCAGTTATGTAGAATGGAAGGGAATAAGTTACACCAATATAAGGTACCGTTATACCAGTAAAATTGTGTCTACACTACAGGTTGTATTTGTTGAACTATTTTAGTAAGAAATCACACCCTCAACCAAACTAGTTATACTGGTACAGAAGCTGTGTACAGACCAGGTCTAAATTAAGGATCAGTTTAGTGTGGGCTTGTAATAATCACTCACCGCTTTCCCTACTAAAACAACAAAGAGGGTGTTTGGCCTATGAGCACCTATGTTGGTTGTACTCTGCTGCAGGATTATCCTCAGGTGAATGTCCCGAGCCAGTTATTCAGGTTTTGGGACCAAAATATACCAGTGAAGTAGTGCAAATTAGTTGAGGATCTGGCTCAACATATTTACCTTTTTCTGGTGCTATTTCTACTGAGCACTCACACACTTGAAGAAATCTCAGAGCACCTCACATGTGGTGAGCACTTGTATTTCCTTATTAGCACAGAGTTAAAAGGGAATTTTTTATTATATCAGACAGTATTTTAACATAAACGGAAATAAACATTTCTGTTTATTTCTTTGAATGGGGCTCGAAAATGTGTGAGTGCCTTGTCTAATTTCTCAAGTTATCACCTTAAAATGGTATTCAGCAATATATAATACTGAGGAAAAGCATCTTTCTTAAGTAGATTTGCATTACACTTTTAAGAGAGTGTGCAGCATCTAGGAAGCTAATGTTCCATTTTGGATTCACCTTAATGCTCTAAAGTGTCCCTCTGCTTCTGCTATACCTCATATCTATTTGGTATAGTACTATTATAGCACAGGGATCAGAATTGACACAACTTAATAAAACCATGCACAGAACCAGATGATTTTCATCTCAATGTTTCATTTACACATCTTGAAATTGGTGTGAGCTCCCTCAGATATCTTAGTTTTTTGATTTTTCATGGTTTAGATTAGATTCCAAAGGTAGAATTAAAGAAAAAAAAGGATAAGGCCTGTTTCAGACCTTATTTATCCTGGATAAAATCAGGAGCAACTCCATGAATGTCAATGATGAGAATCCGGCTCAAAGTGAGAGAATCTGGAAGTCCTGTTGCAGGATGACTATTGTTTTAAAGTGACAGGAACTTTCAACATTATCAAAAGCCAGACTGTGCCATTGAACTATGGCCCTTGGGCTTGATCTAGCTCCTACTGACGTTGCTGGAGCTGGAGCAGGCATGTTGATCCTCAGCTGGTAAAAACTGTCATAGCTCCATTGAATTCAACAAAGTTATGATAATTTATGCCAGCTAAGGATTTGCCTCTACATGTCTATGATTTTGTGAAACGTAAGCAGATTAATATAAATAAAGGCATACTGTATCAGAGTACACAGGTCTTTTCATGCATCCCAGAACAAGACTCCTGGCGATGAGGTCCCCATTTTGGTTCTATCACTAAGGTGAAGCCTGACTTAACTAGACAGTGAAGGGTTGGTTTTTGTTTTGCGGAGGGAAGGGCGTTGGAGGGGTGTTAGAGGTGAAATGCTAAATCCTAGTAATGATTTTTCAGCATAACCTCAAGAAGATGTTCTCAGCTGCTGAATGAAAATGTCCAGGGAAGTTCAGAACCTTAAAAAGAGGCAGGCTTATGTTCATTTGAGCAGGGGATTGAGTTCTGGAAGTCAAGTCATGGAGCTCTAGCAGAAGCAAAGCTACTGGAGTTTGTAATATTTATTTATAAAAGGATTTAAGCTGCATGAAGGGAATTTAGCCAGAGATTATGATGCCTTTGGGGTTACTGTAGTTGCACTTTTCTGATTTCTCAAGAACCATGTGAAAATAAATCTGAAAAACAAGGAAAGGTTTTGTGGATACACCTGGGTCCGTCTGAAATTTCTCTCTCACTGCACACATCCTTGTTCTACCACAGATACATTGCTATTGGTGTAAGAGAAAGTTGGAGGCTCAACATATAAGACACGATTGTGATGTACTATTAAGGATGAGTATAGTTATAGCAATCTAGCCCTTACCATTTGTGAAAGAGGCGGCTGTTTTATTCACCACACCAAGATAGTTAAGTTATCTTAGAATGACAGCTTTTCAGAAAACACACAGAAAAACAGTACCACTCCCCAGTGGAGGAAAAAAATATAACTCAGGTGAAAGGCTAAGATTTGTCCAGACAATGAATTCAGCATACATCTAGTGCTTTAAATCTGTGGTTCCCAACCATATAGGACTTATTTCCCAAAAACTAGACCTCAGCTAGTCAAGTATGCACAAGCTAGACTGCAGTGGAGCTTAGCCTGTCATTGCAAGATGGGATGCATCTATTCCCCAGCTCCGTTGAAAATTAGAACATGCACATTAAACAGATGTGACCAACAGTGGACCTCACAGATCTCAACACAAGGGTTGATCAGCTAGAGATTAGGAGTACAGAGTACTAATACTAATTCACCTATATTAGGAGTGAGAGGAAACCACACTGATATCAGAAGTTCAAGGTTTACAGAATATCCTCATAGCAGCAGAAAAGGCAATATAGACAAAGGGGAAATTAAATGCAGTGATTCAATGGAATGTGTCCTTTCCAAATGGCAGTAATTGGGATATAGTGGGGTACTTCAGCATAGCAGACCATTAGATAGTCTCTGAAAAATTTAGTTATCTGACCTGTTGATTGCTAGCATAACAACAATGCAAATACTTACACAATATTTGCCTGTAAATGTTCTGTTTAATACCTTGCTACTGAAGTTTGACCTAATTAAGTTGTCTGAATTTTGCCTGAGAGAACGGAAGATTTATCTTTGAATGTGGCTTATGGATTCACTTTTCTAAATTAAAATACACTCCTTGCCCAGCTCAAATGAAGGTTTGATAATCCTTTAACACCATCCCCTTGTTCTGTTCTTTTAATAAACTAAGTACCTTGTCTCGTTCCAGTATACACTTGCTGATCCAGCAATCAGTCAAGCCACAGGCTCATAAAAATATGACACGCTCTGATTTGTAAATGTTACCACTTTTATAACTGACACCTATAATGAAAAATGTGATCTGGAATGAAAAGTTGCTGTTGCATCCAATAACATGAATAACCAATAAAATGGTATACTGTTCCACAACAAACCATTATATACTTATTTTGATAGAATTATATGACCAAAAATGTGAATGAAATGAAGAAAGTGAAAGTAAACCCACTTTCCACCAGCACTGCAGTGTTCTGAAATTCAGTGAGTTACTGGTGAAATACTAGTCACTCATTTGATCATATGTAAATATGCTGATTTAGCAAAGCATTTAAACACATGCCTCAATTCTTTGCTGAACTGGGATGGACTTAAACACATGCTTAAATACTTTATTGAACTGTGACCCTTGCACATTTCATGCAAGTTTTCATTTAAAGGTAGACCAAAGTTCACAAAATGACATAAAATATGTTGTAACAATCATTTTGGTTTTAGTGGAGTCCATGTGAATAAAGAAAATACTCCATCAATGGTGCCATTCTACTTATATTATAATATGACCACAAAGTAGATTTTTGGCACTATACAAATAAATAATAAGAAGCTTCATTATCTTTATCATCACCCGTTTTATAAACCATTGATATTGCATTCATATTCAATGCAATGCCTTGATCTGACTTATTTATACTCAGGTAGAACAGAGATTAGATATAAACAGAAGTAGTTGAATGAGAATTGCAACCATGCAGGTCAAATGAATATAGGCAGACTATACAACAGCACAATAAAAACTTCTTTAAATGTAAACCTAACTCAGTTTGTGCTAATCTATACAGCACAACAGCACAGAGGAAAAAGGCGATCAATATAATAAAAAAATGTATATATACTTTCAGAAAGCCTTTGACAAGGTCTCTCACCAAAGACTCATAAGTAAAGTGCACAAACATGGAATAAGAGAGAACATCCTCTTATGAATCAATAACCGGTTAAAAAATAAAAAACAAAGGATAGGAATAAATGGTCAGTTTTCATAGTGGAAAGAGGTAAAGAATGGGATCCCCTAAGGATCTGTACTGGTACCAGTGCTGTTCACTTCACCTTGAAAGTTCCCTTGAAATGTGTGTTAACTACTTATACTAACAATCTGTTCAAATCTTATGTTTAGCAGTGACACTGAGATAATTTCCCAGACCTGAAGACAACGACCTGTATAGCTCGAAAGCTTGTCTCTCTCGCCAACAGAAGTTGGTCCTATAAAACATATTACCTCAGCCTGTCTCTCTAATATCCTGGGACCAGCACTGCTACAACAACACTGCATACATAAGTAACCATGTGGCATTATTATAACGCCTGTCCCTCTTCTTTTCCGTTTATGACTAACTTGTTGAGCCTTGTTCGATTAGACTGTAAACTCTTTGGGGCAGGGGCTGACTGGGTCTTTATATTTTTACATAGTTCTGTTAGTTGGCCCAATCACTACAGTGAATACAGGCAGCACACACATAGCTTTGGCTAAAGAGAAGGCCAAAATTGTTATCAGCTTTTAACAGAAGTAGGGGAAGGATGTAATCCAGCAGCTCCTCTCCATGCAAACTAAGCAGCAGGATAAGGCTAATGCAGCTCATAAACAAGCAGTCATAAAAGGAGAGCAATCCTTAAGAGGAGGCTACTACTAGGCCTTCATCTTTGGAAGCCACCCAGAGATCAGGATCAAAATGGCTTCAGTTCCCCCCCGCTTTCCTTTCCTTGTGCGAGGTGCCTCTTTCTGCAGCAGACACTGGAGCCCTCCCCTAGCCATGCAAAGCAGATCAAGGATCCAGACAAATCTCACTGAACAAGTACCTAGGATTGCAGTGGCAACACTGCCCACCCTGCTACCTCTACCAATCTGTGGACACCTCAAAGGAAGTTGGGACATGTGAATGGTAGCCCACACTCTGAAAGAGCATTATAAACTTCCACTCACACAGCTGGGGTGGGGTGGGGGGGCAGGAGGGTTGGTTTTCCATTGGGCCAATGAGGTTTCCACATAACCCATTTTAAAATCAATCAGGTCACAGGGAGGGAGCTAACCTTACCCCCTTCCCCCCCCAACACCCCGTCCAACGCACACACAGAGCTTGAGCCCAGTCCCTATCTGAGATTCCCAAGTTGGGAGGAAGGTGGACTGCTGCTCCTTCCCACCCCAACCAGTACCTTAGGTTTCTGCTTTCCCTTCTGGTCCAGCCAAATCTCTCCCTCAGCTGAGCCCCACACCAGCAAAGAGAAAGCTGCATTTTTCATGGTGACCACTGAGTTGCTAGACTTCTGATTGTAGGTTTAATGGATCTCTCCCAAGGTCTTTTGTGCACCTGTAATTATAGTGCTTAATATTATATTTAATACTAGTTTAAGAAATATGTGAATAAAACTACAAATTAAAGATCAGCCATTAAAATATTATGAGCTGGAAATAAGCTAAGGGAATCTTGTTAGTTTAGCAAGGTGCTAATCCCTTTTTTCATATCAGTGTTACAGTAGCTCACTGGACATTTTCATACATGCAGACTTCTTAACCACAGTCATAGTAAATATGCAGTTGGGCCATTTAGAGCAGTGGTGGGCAACCTGCAGCCCATGGGCCGCATGCGGCTCATCAGGGTAATCCGCTGGCGGGCCACCAGACCATTTGTTTACATTTGCACGTCCGCCCACAGCTCCCATTGGCCACGGTTCGCTGTTCCCAGCCAATGGGAGCTCTGGGAAGTGGCGGCCAGCATGTCCCTGTGGCCCGTGCAGCTTCCTGCAGATTCCATTGGCCGGGAACGGCGAACTGCAGCCACTGGGAGCTGCAAGGGGCTGTGCAAAGGTCTGGCGGCCCACTAGCAGATTACCCTGACGGGCCACGTGCAGCCCCTGGGCCGCAGGTTGCCCACCAGCACTGCGTTAGAAGGTGGGACAAATGAAGAAAAATGAATACCCTCAAGGACTGCTACACAAGGTTCTGTAATTTCTTTCTCTATAATCTTTGTTTTATACTTTAGTAGTGCTGACCTTAGCAAATAACTAGAGCTGGTCAGAAAATCTCCCTCAATTATTTTTTGGCAGAAAAAGGGTTAAACGAATTGCACCAATGTTAATGAAAAAGTCTTCTAGGCAGTCAGCAAACACATAGTAAATGAGTACATCAGCAAAAATCGCAGAAAAGCAAATGCACCCGTTTACTCTTAAAGGGCAAATTTGACTAAAAGTAATGGGCAGCTAGTAAATAGACATAACACCGTTACTGGGAATTCCTACTGACAGCATTTGGCAGGTGAGATTCTGGGCTTTCTGTGTCAAAATTCCTAGTGCACAGTTCTGGCATCAGTGTTCTGTCACATTATAATCTGAGAAATTGAGCTCATCTGCAGTTCCTATGAAAGCAGTTTAGGAAAAGTTTGCATCCATTTTTCTCTATTAGCAGTCAGTTTTATACATAAAACGAAACACTATGCACCAAGGTCTAGAATAGCACTTAAGTATTATAATGTGTATAGAGATCATGTTCCCACAGCAGGCTAATGCCATATACAATACCTGTTTGTACATTATGTTTAAATGAGAACCTCTTTTAAAAAGTGTGCAGGTGCTGCACATTAGAATGCTTATAAGTGATCAATGAGGCTCTTCTGAAGCAGTTCTCAGGGTTGCAGTGCACCATTCAAGTATCTCATTCTAATGAATTTCTGTGGGTGCCTGAGGTGTTTTGTTTTGTTTTCAATTAGCCATAATGAACAATTGAAATTTGTACTGGAGCCGAGTACAGCAGAGCTAACTTCAACTGGTGCACTTCTGGAATCACCAGTAACCTCAATTTAAAACAATTGCCAACAGAAAATAAATTTCTCCTGCAAAGGCTTTTACCATGGAGTGGAAGATGCTCTAGCAAATACAAAATACTCATGTGCAGCTGTTATGGAAGAGCACTTAAAAAAAACGTCTGCAGTATATGATGTCAGTTTCAGGACAATTCACAATGGAGGATTAAGACTAAATGGGTCTCAGATCTAATGCAACTAAAAAACATTTGCCATTCCTACCCCACCCTCCTGCCCCGGATGACCATGCCAGGCTCTCTGAACTGTCAGTACTATCTCCTGCTCTCAGTGCCCCTGATAAACCTCAGCATTCTCTGGTGCTCGCAACCCCCTCGGATCCAAACTTTATGAGCTCATGCCCTCCTCCCAGCCCTGGGGCAGGGTCTGTGGATTCTCCTTTAATCCATTGAAAAGGTACTGGAACTAGGGCTGCTGTCACACCCCTGGCTTGAAATGGTTTTCATTATATCCAGGGTTTACAGTTTGGTTCAATGGCTCTCAGCACCCCCGCTATAAACATTGTTCCAGCACCCTGATCCACTGCTGACAGTTTATGCCAGTTTTTGTATAATAAGGAATGTTAAGCCTAGATTTTTGACACATCTGTGGGCCTGATCCAGCTACCATTAAAGTCAATGTAAAGGATCTGCACTGACTTCACTGAGCCCCAGATCATGCCCTATTTTCTTTTCAGCAAAGTATTCCTGTAACAAGCTCTATCACGTTGCCAGTGGATGAGATGATCAATGATATACCCTATCTATCTTCTTTTGAATGATACATACATAGCTTGTATTATTTAAATTCTGTGCCAGAAGTATTTTGAATTTCTCTTGCTCAACACTAGGGAAGTTCACCCACCCACCCACCCCAACCCCTAAAAAAATGTTCTGGAACCCTGAGAACCAAGAAACCCCAAACCTCTTATGATGTTACATATTAAGATGTGGGTGATCAGTAATTATTCAGTGTTGTCAAGTATTCAGTTATTTTAAAATAACCATAGTGCAATAATTTTTGCAAAAAATTTTGCAAAAAATTTTGGTCATAACGTTGCAACCTATAGCGCCTTGAGCCATTCCTACAGAAGGAGTTTATAAAGGCATTTCCCATGAAATCAGATTTCTAAAGTCTAATGCATTACTGTGATACTCTGTACCCCATATGACACCCTGTATCCCATATTTACCACTATTACATGGTTATGATATATTTTGTACAAAGTATGCCTTGTGGGATATCATTTCACACTATGTATGGAGTTATAAGATCCTACTATATGATTGTTACTGAAATATGTGTAGTTTTGGGAAACACGCACAGACTAGCTCCTCGGGGTCAACAAAGGATGGACCACAGATGTTCAAAAGCTATTAGCTACTGAAGCAACAATTCGCCATTGAGGGGTGTGGGGGAGTGGACGCTGTAAAGAAAAGATTTACATATCATCCCTGAAGATGTCTCAAACTTCAAGTAGGCAGAAAGTGTGAACAAGAAATTTACAATTCACCTGAAAGATGCTTCAAATCTCATGTACAAAGGGGACTACTTTGTCTGCACCCTGTCTGGGTGAGGTGGGGGTTATTCTTCAAAGAGAGGAGGAGGGTACACATTACCTCTTCTCCCGCATCTTTACTCATGGGAGCAAGATTGTTTGAAAGAATCAACACTGAACTTGGGGGAAGTGATCCTAACTGGAAGGCTTTCCAATTAGTATGGATTGCTGAAAGTTTTGGGTGAGAGAAATCCTTTTACTTTGAAATCTTACTTAGCATGGCAAAGTTTACAAAATAGCTTGCATGTTTATCTTTTATTTCTTTTGTAACCAGATTCTGACTTTAATGCCTTTACCACTCATAATCACTTAAAATCCATCTTTCTTTACTTAATATACTTGTTTTATTCTTTTATTTAAATCACTGTGTTTTTTTTTAAATGCTTGGGGAATCTCTTCTCATGTTAACAAAGGCGATGCAGAATCATTCCCTTTCATGGAATGATAGACTTTTAATGAGTTTATGCTGTTCGGGGTCGGGGGCAGAATGGGTGGTCCCCTAAGCAGTGCAAGACGCGCATTCCTGGGGTGGAGCTAGGGAATTTGTGGGTGTTGCCCTGTATGTAGTCCATGAGTGGCTGGAAGAGCATTCATATAACTTTTCTAGGAGTGACTTTACATGCTAATGGCTGTGTGTGAGCATAGTCTGGAAATGCTGCTTGTCACTAGCAAAGCAGTGTAAAAAGACCCTAGTCTGGATTGTTAAAGGGACACAGTGGTTCAACAGTCCAGATTGTTCCCTGGAGGATGTCACAATTACTTAGGCAAAGATAATAAATAGGAAAGGTATTCAGGACAGACTACTGGAAACATAGTTCTAGTGCATGCCAAAGAGCAGAGGTTGATACAGATCGCTATTAATATTGAAAAGAATTCTGCCCAATTATAATTTTACTAACATAGTTTCAGTTTTATACAAAGTGGCATGCAATGATCTTTCCATAAGTCTCTCATTTGTCAGATGATGAAAAAAACAAATACATATTTCCCACTTGGTATAATCCCCATAATTACGAATTTCTAAACAGAGAAGACTTTTTTGTCCCACTGAATAGCCAAGCAGTAGTAAACGCTGCTCTGAGTAATAATTGTTGGAAGGATTGGACTCCTAAGACTGTAGAATTGCAAGCTTGAAATCAACCTTTAAATAATCTACAACATATATTTGTTTTGCTAATGTGACAGTAACTTGTCAACTCATGGTTTGCTGGTTTCTGCTGCCATTCCTAAATGATTTTTTTTTAAATACGATCTGTTTTATGTACAAGGTTTTTATTTTAGCTCCTTTAATTGGAAAACAATAAACATACAATAGCACAAAAGTGCTTGCAATATTTAGTATCGCTTTCTATCAGTCTTCTCTCATTGTTTCTTTTTACATTACATATCCATGTTTACTGAAACAAACTGTTGTAAAAGCCAGAGCTGCTGAAACTCTGTCACTAGAGTATATATTGTGCAAAAGTGGAACAAAAAACTGTCAGATGTTTCACTGTTTTCCAATGGCCACACAGTTCCCTGACATCTGCAGCAGTACATTACAGCAATTGATTTATGGATATTAAAAAGCTCTACCTGCAGGTCCAGATAACACTTGGGGAGAGCTAGAATTTATTCCATGCCCACCTGAAGCTAACACACACATCAACTGTACAATTATATTACAAAAGATAATTATCTCATCTCAATGATGTCAAGTAGGCTACGCCATGGTATGGGATATAAATCAGCACTAGCAAATAAAACAGGAATCCGTTATGTCACAAATGAACAGAAATATCACCATGCTTCAGCAGGGAACACAAAGACCACAGGTCTAACATCTGCTGTAAATAAAACAAGGGGAACAGTCTATTGCTTGCAACTGTCCAACCCTATTGTGTGTAATTTTGTCAACTCCTGGATCAGATCACATTGGGGAATGTGTTTCTTTTATAATTGCAAAATCCACCATGCCTCCCTCATTGCTATGCATGGCACCATCACTGCTTGAATCTCTCCAGGGCCGGATTTCTGTGTTGTTGGTTGGTTTTGTCCCCCTCGCCCCTGCCCCCGCCCACCCTGATAATACAATGTGCTTATGAAACACATCCTTTATAAATTAACAGTTTAGCCTACATAAATAGTCAGACAAAATGCATTTCTTTTCCCTATCCCTCCCTTAAAATATAAAATTGCAGTCGATTTCCATAGCTTTTTTTTTTTTTTTTTTTTGCTGATTAGAATTCCTTCAACCAGCAATGGGAGGGAGTAAGGGAGAGAAAAGGGCATTTTGTATAATGATTCTATTTCCAAGAAAAATTAAAGTATACAGGAGTATACTGAAAATGCATGCAGTCATGACTAGATTAATATTAAGATACACATTACAGCATGAAAATTGTTGCCAAAGTTCAGTCATTTAAGTAATATAGTAGTAATCAGCCCTCATTAAACAGATAGTTTGCATGTTCTGGAATATCAAACATATGATTCTGGTAAATGAAGCCAGTAGGTGAGTGAACAATGAGCTGGGATGCATTTGGTGTAAACAATACATCCCCTAACTGTATTTCTGTTGCACATATTGAAAGGGCATTGTGACTACACAGCAACAGTCTGTGGGAAAATGTAGGAGCTGGTGGCAGATTTTCATTTAGGACATGATTTTTTTTTTTTTTGACACTGTCATTAAAAGTGGGAAACATCTTATAGAATAACGCTCATAAAAAGTACATTTCTTACTCTAAATCATATCTTATGGGCATATCTGCTTCATTTCCTGCTGGAATTAATGATAACATTGTATTTGGCAGCCAGAAGAGCTGTTTCAAGTCCCCTGAATCTGATCTTAGTAATTGCAGAAATTCCTTTGCTTGAATAAGGTTTTCTGAGCTGATTATTCCTCCACAGCCCCCCCCCCAGATTTAATATAAAACAGAACATAAACAATTAAGAATGAGCAACGCAAGATGACACCATTACACTTTGATATACACAACAAAATGTGTGATCAACCACTAGTCCTGCAGGTATGTTACTCTGACAATTCTTACCTTGTATCTTTGATTTTATCCTAGATGCTCATTTCAAAGGGCCAATAGAATGCTAGAAATAGAACTGCCACCTTTGAAATCTAATATGTAAAAAAGATTAATTCAAATTAGCATAGACTGTGAGGAAGATAACATGATTTAAGAACAGTGTTCTTAACAGCACTACATCACGATTCCCATTTTAATGATAAAAACATTATTGTGGTATCTACTTAACAACAGGGGGAAAATATGTAATGCTCTTTCATTGTATTTTGCACCCATCTGTAAAACCCCTACTCAGTTGGATTACTTACTCAAGTAATTGTTCATCAGCATACATAAGGGTTCCACAACAGAGCCCTTTATTTCTTGGTCAGGGAACAAAGCTAATCTGATATTACTTTACTCTTGTAAACAGAGATCAAATATCTGCACTGCAGTCTTTGCAAACTCACTGATGAAATGTTACTACAAGTAAAACTGAGAAAATCTAATTCCCTATCTCTAATACAAACACTCTAATTTCTATAGGGATAGTTGACGCTCCATTATGTGACAGTAGGAAATAATTACACCTCTACCTCGATAACGCTGTCCTCGGGAGCCAAAAAATCTTGCCACGTTATAGGTGAAACAGCGTTATATTGAACTTGCTTTGATCCACCGGAGTGTGCAGCCCTCCCTCTCCCCCCCCCCTCCCCCGGGAGCACTGCTTTACCACGTTATATCCGAATTCGTGTTATATCGGGTCGCGTTATATAAGGGTAGAGGTGTATTGTTAAGTGCAATAGGATGCCATGACTTTTAATGCTCTTTGTGCTAAGGTTGTCAGTTTATTATTTAGCTGCTTACCTAGATCTATTTCAGAGTAGCAGCCGTGTTAGTCTGTATCCGCAAAAGAACAGGAGTACTTGTGGCACCTTAGAGACTAACAAATTTATTAGAGCATAAGCTTTCGTGGGCTACAGCCCACTTCTTCGGATGCATCCTAAGAAGGTGCCACAAGTACTCCTGTTCTTTTTACCTAGATCTAGTTAACATTCTGGAGTGCTACACCAAGCTTACTGTAACCTGCACATACAACACAGGTGTCTAGGTCATGTCCTCATAATAGATAAATTAAAAGCAGTCACTGGCTGACTATCACTCCACAAATGGTAAGTCCAGTATGATCAAATATAGCATATCACAATAGCATAATATGACCCTTGCATTTTCTTTTCAAAATACAAAATACCATAGTTTGTGTTTACTTTGGGGTGAAAAGGAAAGTTCTTTCCCAATTGATCTATCAGCATCACTTGATCATGATGTTAGTTCAACTATGCTAATTTTATACTAGCCATGAACTATGTTAGTTTTATCTACAAATTACTTTTTATGATGGATTTTGATGATAGCACACAATACTAGTACCTTATGTTAAGTTAAATAATGCAGCAATTGAATTAAGGGGAAATGATGGAAATGATCTCCAAGAATGAAAACATACTATATCAGTAGGGAAAAAAAAGGGGGAGTCCTTGTGGCACCTTAGAGCAGGGGTAGGCAACCTATGGCACGTGTGCCAAAGGCGGCACGCGAGCTGATTTTCAGTGGCACTCACACTGCCCCTCTCCTGGCCACCGGTCCGGGGGGGCTCTGCATTTTAATTTAATTTTAAAAGAAGCTTCTTAAACATTTTTAAAACTTTATTTACTTTACATACAACAATAGTTTAGTTATATATTATAGACCTATAGAAAGAGACCTTCTAAAAACATTAAAACGTATTACTGGCACGTGAAACCTTAAATTAGAGTGAATAAATGAAGACTCGGCACACTACTTATGAAAGGTTGCTGACCCCTGCCTTAGAGACTAACAAATGTATTTGGGCCTAAGCTTTCGTGAGCTAGAACCCACTTCATCAGATGTATGAAGTAAAAAATACAGGAGCAGGAAAAGGATGGGGGTACTTTACCAAGTGTTAGGTCAGTCTACCGAAATAAATCAATTAACAGCAGGATACCAAGGGAGGGAAAATAACTTTTGAAGTGGTAAGAGAGTGGCCCATTACAGAGAGTTGACAAGAAGGTGTGAGTAACAATAGGGAGAAATTAGTATTGGGGACATTAAGTTTAGGTTTTGTAATGACCCAACCACTCCCAGTAGGTTACTTCAAACCCACAAGACAAACAAACAAACAACCCCCCACAAAATCCACAGACCACAATAGTAACTATCATATTCTCTGAGCAAGCAAAACTACTCGTGAAATATTAGTTGGTATTCTGTAGTAGATTCTTCAAATATACCATAAAGGGTGCATTGTTCCTTTCACCTACCAGAGCATAATACTAGCTTCATGTGGAGACTCCCAAGTTGTCAGCTTTTTCCTTTTTTCCTCCGTTGCCCAATCTTCCTAACTCACATGCCCTCAGCAGGGTGCCGTGTGTACATCTTCAACTTCACTGCCCAAAAGTGTCAATTTTTAAAAAAAATCAGTGTCAAGTATTTTTAGTGAGCTATTTTTTTCCTAATCTCTTTGAAGCCTGAAAGTCAAGCTTCTTTCTCTACCAGTTTTTCTCTTTCCCTCTCTTCTATGGGATTTGGATCAGGCCCTTAATTTCTAATTTTCAGAGGTGCTATCTCAGGGGTTCTCAAACTGGGGGTCAGGACCCCTGGGGGGGTCGCGAGGTTGTTACATGTGGGGTTGCAAGCTGTCAGCCTCAACCCCAAACCCCGCTTTGAAGCCAGAATTTATAATGGTGTTAAATATATTTTAAAGTGTTTTTAATTTATAAGGGGGCGGGTCACATTCAGAGGCTTGCTATGTGAAAGGGGTCACCAGTACAAAGGTTTGAGAACCACTGTGCTATCTGTTGCTCCCCTGGACTTCACTGGAACTGTGAGTGGTCAGCTCGTCTGAAAACAAGGCCACCTATCCAGATGCCTACATATAGATGTAGATGTCCACCTTCAGTCACCCAGGTCTGGCAATTTTGGCCATTCATGATTACTTATACTCCCATTATTGTTTTTCCTCAAGAAGTAGTAGTAGATACAACAACAATTAGACATTAAAGGCCTGATCCAATGCCCATTAAGTCAATGGATTTAAATTGACTTCAGTGAGCCTTGGATCAAATTTCAAAGGCAATTTCTGTCCTGAGATAACCACAATGAAAGTCAGTGGGTATTGTATACATATGCATCACTTTCACTGAGTTGCATCAAGATCCTAGAGGATTGCTCTATTAAAAGTTCTGAAAGATGACTTTTGAGCTTGCAAAATAGTTACTTGAGTTCCCTTTATGCAATGTGCTCTAAACAGGAGGGAAAAAAACAAGGAGAAACTGTAAAAATACAAGTAGATTTCATTGATTGCATGCATTATTGGAGGTGATGCACCACAGCTGGGATTCTATCTCTTTTCTTAAATGATGCCTTAAATCAACATATATTTTCAAGACTGAAATGATAAACTAAACGACAAAGTAAAGTACATTATGTAATAAGGTAGTCAGTAGCCCTGTCCTATTTAGAATTCAGAAAATTAAACAAATTAATCACACTTGTAAAAGAACATTTAACAAAATCTGATTAGTTTAGATTGCCTTTTATTTCTAAGGTTTCTCTCTTTATCTCATCATAATACAGTTATGGAAATGGTGAGAGCCCAGTAATAATTTTTCTGCTTTAGAGGTTGCTGTTTTCTTTCTTTCTTTCTTTCTTTCTTTCTTTCTTTCTTTCTTTCTTTCTTTCTTTCTTTCTTTCTTTCTTTCTTTCTTAAGATTAGATCAAAACCATTATATCTTCTCAAGCCAATTCAAACATCCATTCTCTTCAATTGGAGGAATTCATGTTTTCTTATTGCCCCCAATAAGCTTTGTTATCTGTCTTATGCCCACACATCAGAGCCTTTAAACTACAAGAGAGATTAGCATCACTCTCTTGGGATATTCAACTGCCTCATCACAACCAATTTGTCACAATGATAGTCTAATTAAATGCATTATTCTTATTCAGAGTAGAAGTGAATGCTTGAACTGTTTCTTTGAGTAAGGCACATAAGCCCTCTTCTCTTCCCCCATCTATACCTTTTTTTTTATAATGGCAGACCCCAGAGGAAGGCCACAGGCCCTCACTTACAATGAAATCACTGAATTTTCAGTTTTTTTTCTTTCCGTTTCCTATAACGGTTGGATGCATAAGCCCCCATGTATTAAAGGGGCTCATGCTTCAGGGTAAATACTGAACTGAGTCTTGGCTGGTCCTTTTAATCAGTCCATTTCTGTTATCCCAAATGAAGCAAAATGAAGCAACCAAGGCCTTAAGAATTTTCTTTTAAAGCCTTGAGATGTCAAGTTGACTTGAAAGGTAGATGCAGCTTTTGGGTCATTGTCTTCAGTAAATACAAGGTCAAACATTCACAGAACAATTTCTCCTGTAAAGCCAGTACTTCTCTCTAATAGCATTTGAATGAATACATCAAACAGCAATACCTTCGTATTTTCTTTCTTCTTTTGGCCATTTTGCAAAAGTCTCTTGCAGGAATTCAATTGCAGGGTTTGGACTTATAACAGTTGCATGTGGTGCTCTGCAAACTAATATGAAACTAGGAAGTGTTTGTGATGAAAAATATAGGTTTATGTACTTTGAGTGCTGACTAAGATCTCTTGTGACAAATGAAGTTTGGAATAGATTGCCTTTTTGTAGCATTTCATTGCTTTGTCGTGCTGTAAGAAAGAAGATGATCTATAAGTGCTTTTACATTAGCCCAGAGTTTACATTATCTGTTGATGTTGAGGTTTGGTTGTATTTGTCAAGAATTTTTATATTCTCAGATTCCCTAGCCATTTTTTCTCCCAATTCAGCTAAACTCGAGCCTTGAGAACCACTTATGCTACACTGGGAATTGCAACTGAGAGGAATTTCTTAAATCCATAAAAGCTTGAATGTTAGTTGCAGGAAACTACAATATGATTGTGTAGTTCCTTATAGTGGTCTAGTTGTTTTGTTTCATGGTTGGATAACCAATAATGCCTCATCTGGCCACAAATTTCAGAAGTGACTGGAGATTTTGGTGGCCTCAATATTTGGGCGCTCAACTTGAGACATCTTTAAGATGCCTCATTTTGAGAGGGTAAATATATGGCACTTTCTGAAAATTAGGCCCTTCAAAGGTGTTTCATGTTGAGCACCCAAAAATCAAAGCATCACTAGTCACTTTTGAAAGCTTTGGCCAAAACGTTCTTCTATAGTGATTCTACTGAAACTTTTCTCACTTTTGTTTTTCCACTGGTACTAGCTTGTTTATCTGTCTATGCCTGTTAAAATACTGGGTCAGTATCCTGAGGTACCCAGCAGAGCTCAAAGAAGGGTTACAAAGATGGCTGTAAACCACCATGGTGAATCCATAATCCTCAGCCAGCTGAGCACTGAATCAGTCCCAAGGAGCAATTTAGAGCTGCTTTAGGATATCTCTGTGTTGCACTGGCTACAATGGGCACCCAGAAAACCTCTCTTCTGCTTACATCCCCAGAGTTGGGATTATCCCCTGCTAGCCAAGTAAACTGGCTTTCCATTTACT
Organism: Malaclemys terrapin pileata; assembly: GCF_027887155.1. Classification (NCBI taxonomy): domain Eukaryota; kingdom Metazoa; phylum Chordata; order Testudines; family Emydidae; genus Malaclemys; species Malaclemys terrapin. The sequence continues at coordinate 33,652,948 of NC_071513.1, read as the reverse complement.
TTATTCTGCTGGAGCAGAACACATCAGGTGAAAGGGGAAACAAGATCTAAACAAGTATATGCAGCAAGGGAAGAATAGAACAGGGCTTGTCTATTTATTTGACTAAGGGCTTGTCTACACTGGCACTTTACAGTGCTGGAACTTTCTCACTCAGGGGTGTGAAAAAACACACCGTTGAGTGCAGCAAGTTTCAGCGCTGTAAAACGCCAGTGTAGACAGCTCCCAGCACTGGTAGCTATGCCAATCGTGGAGGTGGTTTTTTTAGAATGCTGAGAGAGCTCTTTCCCAGTGCTCTGCTGCGACTACACAAGCTATGTTAAGTTGCCAGCGTAGACTAGCCCTAAGTCACAGTTCACACAAGGCTTGATTCTCCACTCCTTTATGCACATGTAACCTCACTGAAAAGGTCCATTCTTACTGGACAAAATAATAAAAAGAGAATTACAAAAAGCTTACAAATGGAAATAAATATGTTTTAACAATAAATGGCTTTTAATTAGTATACAATGTATTTCATATACACTGAGGTCCAGAACTGGTTACCCCCCCTACACACACACACACACACACACACACACACTCACTCACTTCAAGGGGTAACTTACTCTGCAAGTATTATAGTACATTAAAATCTATGGGTTTGCTCACTGGGAAGGAGAAAGGTGGCAGAAAATGGCCTTGGCACAAAACTTGTTCTAGCCAAGCTAAAAAGTGAGAATTGCTATTATTTGTATGAAAAGCAGCATGATGGGAAGTGAGGGTAAGTATTACTTTAGTAACATCAGATATGTGTACTGTAATAATTTGAGTTCTGAGTAGATTTTACTCGATGTGAGCTCAATCTTATGAGCTTTCTGTACCCAACCAGGAAAATTTTAAGCAAATTCAATCCTCACTGGATTAAAATTAAGCATGTGTTTAAATGTTTTGCTGGATTGGGATGAGCATGCTCAGCACCTTGCTAGACTGACCTCTATGGCCTTGTGTGATGTTGTACGATTGAAATATGACCATTTTTATCATTAATATTGCCACTGATATACAAGTGCAACAAATCTTATACAAAGTATGTCATGTAAGGTGTCAATTGAAAAGTTATGATTTGCCAAATATGATTATCCCATTTATATGCATGCATCATCTTTCTATTTAAAGTCATAAATATTGACTATGTACTAGTATTTCAAATGTGTCTGTCCTGGAGTAATACCCAGCAGGTAATTTACATCCAGTATGGCCAGCACATTGTGAATGAACTATTCAAGTTGATAGCCCATTAAAGAACACTTAGCTCTCACAATGGGCCATAGAAGAAGGTTGTCCCAGCTCAATGAGCCTTCCTGTGGATTATTTAGCCACAATATGGGTAATGGTTGCTTCTGTGAGTCATCAAAACATGTAAGGACATGTGACTTGCTCATGTGACCCTACACTCTATCTTGTGCATGTAATTTTCCACAAAATAAGACGGAGAGCATTCCCTCCACATGGGAGAAGGTATAAAAGACCCTGGAAGCATCTCCATTTTGCCTATGATCTCTGGACTATGGACTTACACTAAAAGGAGCATATTGACTATGGAACGAGGGCCTTCCGATCTCTTGGAAATTAATAGAGACTTTACAAGCCAACAGTCTACATCACTGCTAAAACCCTGTTCCAAGAACTTTGTGATCATTTTGTGTATATGATTTCTTTGACCATTTTAACTATCTCCTTCTTTTCTCTTATAAATAAACCTTTAGATATTAGATACTAAAGGACTGGCAACAGCTTGATGATTGGGTAAGATCTGATTTATCTATTGACCTGGATATGTGGCTGATATTTTGAGATAAGAAGAACCCTTTGTTTGATTAAATTAGTTTTCAATAATTACCCATCATAAAGTCTAGAGCTTGGGTGGTGACACAAGGGCTGGGATGCCTAAGGAGACTGCAGCTTGGACTTCTTGTTAACTAGTGTGTTGATACAGAGGTTTACTTTTGTTTCTGGCTTGGTATATCTAATAGAGTAACCAGTTTGGGGCGAGTCTGCCCTATTTCTCAGCAGTTTGTCCTGAATCTGGCATCCTCAGCTGCGACCCACTGAGGCATGGTAACACCCTGTTACTGAAGCTACTTTACAGATCAGTTTGCAGGATGGGGACTTGTAACATTATAGAGAAACCCAATTAGCAAATGTGTACTGATAATGGGAAAATGGGAAGCGAAATACTGAGGAAAATTAGGTGGAAAACTGCCTATTTGTTTTCATATTTGACATGTATAATGGCCCAAATTTGACTTGAGCTGGATCTTCATTTTTTTTGACATTTTCAGAAGGAAAAATTCACTTTTTTTGTGTATTTGGCTTTAGATGCAAAAGAAGAACCTACTGGCCAACATTCCCCTTCTTAAAATAATAGTTTATAATTAATGTCCAAGATTATGAGTGAATTATTGTTTAGTACACAGTGTCTGTTCCATTTGCCTGACAAAGCATTGCACTACCAGTATTTAACTCATTACTTTGTCAATCCCTTTGAGATAGTAAGTAAGAAAGGCTTTTTGTAAAACTAAATTCCATTCTCTAGCCTTCTAGAGGCTAGCCCTTTTCAGTCCAGATGTGTGCATGGCCTTTTGCTTTACTGTATTTGCAATACAGAAAGAGAACTGGCAACCTGAGCCTTTTGGTGGCATATCTAACTTGTGTGCACAATAAAAATGCATCTCAATTTCCACAGAAAGGCTTCACATAAAGGTGCATGATTATCAAAAAATAGTCAGTGACAAAACTACACAACAGGAGGCAGTGCAGTGCAGTGCAGTGCTTATTTAGAAGGGGTAAGAATCTCAATAAAGATTCCATCTACAAGAAACTTAGCTGAGCTTAATGGCTAAATATAAATAATCAGCATCAATTTGTGGAAAAAGTCAGAACTAGTCAGCATAATTATGTCCAAATCAGAAAAAAAGCAGTAGGCATCTTCATCAGCCAATTACCATAATTTAAAAAACATCTAAATTCTACTTGATGTGATTACATACTTTTCATTTATAAATCAACGAACAATGTCATTAAATATGGGATTTTTGAGCTGCTTTACAAGCGAAACAATTTGAAATTAAAATCAGGCATAATGTTTTTCCTGAGCATCACTTCAGTAAAACCAGAAGTCATGAGCATTTACAGTGTTCATTTTAAAAAGATGTGCACATCCATGAGAGCATTTGAGGAAGCAGCGAAAGATAGAGCTTCTAGAATGGTAATCTACAAGAACAAGAACCACACTAGTTTATACTTCTGGGCCGCCAATAAATTTTTGCAATCAGCACATATTGGCATATTGAAAACTGTTGCAATACTTGGGGGATGATTAAACCCACTAGTAATTAAAACTGAAAGCAGTTGTAACTCCATATTCTGTTTGCTTCTTCCACCAGCTCCTTCTTTAGATTACAGCAAACAAGACAATTTTAAGGTACATATTTCTCTGTCACTCTAGACTTTGCTTAATTTATCACCATAGCATCGCTGCTCTCAAAACACAAATGCTGCAGAATTTCACTTTGGTGTTGTTATTAATTGATACCTTGCATGTTTGTTTAAAAAACACTGCTTGAGCATGGGCGGCAAATATAATAGGCCAGGGGAGGCTAAGTCTCCCCTAACCAAGGCCATAGACCCACCCACGCTCCACCCCAAGGCCCCACCCTTGCTCCCCTTCTCCCCTGAAGCCAGTGGGGGCTCAGCTTGGGTCTGTGGCCTGGAGATTGGGCTGGTGCTCAGGCCAGACAGTTGTCCAAGGGTCAGGGAGGCTGGGGCAGGCGGGCCTGTGCTTGGGGCAGCTGGGCCGAGCCAGGGCCTAATCTCCCTGAAGGGAGGGGTTCGCGTGCTGCCCATGTGCTCGAGCTTTTCTATGACTTGTGTGGGCCTGCAGGGAAGCACAGCAAAAGACCTACAACAAGAAGGGAATATGGAATGGACTCCTTTTTATAAACTGATTTAACACCTCACTGTTCTAGTTAACTGTACCTGAGGTTTATAAATTCCACTTTAATTTGTTTGGCTTATTAATTTTATACCCTTAATACATTAGTACTCTCTCCTGTCACTTAATTATTATATTATATTTAGAAATCCAGCTAAGATAAAAAAAAAAACATGTACTGTATTTTCTACCAATTATGCTCTCATAATGATTTCACATGCATATATCGCCTTTCAGTCTGAAGAATCCCAGAACACCTTACAAACATCAGAAACTATATATATATACACACACACTGGTGAAGATTGCTTCATGCATCACAGAAATGAAACCTCCTCTGGGGTGAGACACAGCATCTACTTAGCAGTGCACAACAGGATATAAGAATAAGGAAAGAAGAAGATTTTTTCCCCCAGATTTGAAGGACCAGATCCTGAGCTAGTGTAGATTGGTGCAACTCCACTGTAACCAATGGACAAGCCTGAATTACACTGACTGAGGTTCTGGCCATTTAGGTGCAGGAAGAATTTTAGTTTAGTAGGATGTAATTAACTGAGCAGGAACTTGGCCAAGACACTGCCCACCCACTCCTGAAGAATTACCCTGGGACCTTTATATGTCTAGAAATGACCAGGGCCTTGGTCTTATGTCTCCTCCCAAAAACTGCTATCAATGATTTAATGCAACATTCACTAACTGCAATAACATTCCTGTCTGGATTCATTCCCCACTCATTCCAATACATACAAACTTCAAGGATGTTCAGATTCAGGGTTTAGGTTCAGGCCTAGCTCTATAGAAAGATGTATCCTTTGGTGTGCCTGATACTATTTCTTCAACTAAATACATTCCTAGCTACAACAGACATTCCACATTAAGAAAGGTTAACGTCAAAAGGACCCCATTTCCTTAGAATACAGCAGAATTAATTGATGTGTTTAATCAAAGAGATGCTACTTGGCAACAGCATAAAGCTTCTATTCTCTGGAGATGCTACAATGTTATTGGCAGACTGGCAGCTAGTAAATAAATACAAAACAAAAAAAAATATGCTCGAATCAGAGCTCCCAGTTTGTACAATTTCTTCTGAAAGTCAAACATTGCACCTCTCTTCTTTTCTTATATGGATTATTAATCTTCTCTTAGGAGCTGATAGATAGCAAATGAGAACCATATTGAAAATCATTGCAATTGTGAAATAAAAACCACATGCTGACGCCCAGTGGAGTAAGGAGTAATATACAATATTTATAGTTTGTTTACTGGGTTACCATTGAAAGTCTGAGGTACCATTAATAGTGTATCTAATCTCATGCCTGGCATAAAAAAAAAAAAAAAGAGTATGTACATGAGAACACGTAGGTTTGTATTAGCCAGCTCTCTTCCATTGTTTCTCTTTCCTTTCTAGACATTTCTGCAAAATGCATCTAGCAGGTACAGAGCAATCACAATGCTCATTCCTTCAAAGATAACCTCTATTCCAATAGCAGATCAGCAAGGTTAAAGTAGAATCATAGGGTTAGAAGAGACTGCCAGGGTCATCTAGTCTAACCACCTGCCAAGATGCAGGATTTGTCATTCTATACCATCCAAAACAGATGGCTATCCAGCCTCCTTTTGAAAACCTCCAGTGAAGGAGCTTACACAACCTCCCGAGGCGTCTGTTCCCTTGTCCTACTGTTCTTAATGCTAGAAAGTTTTTCCTGAGATTTAATCTAATCTGCCATGCTGTAATTTGAACCCATTGCCTCTTGTCCTGCCCTCTGTGGCAAGAGAGAACAACTTTTCTCCATGTTTTATATGGCAACCTTTCAAGTATTTGAAGACCAAGTACACTTTGCACTGTCTTCCTTTGAACATAAATAATATAGCTGGATCCAAAACAAAATCTTCTTGTTCTTTGGAAAAAATCTTATTCAGCTGCACTCCTTCCCCTATAGCGCCATTCTCAAGGAGGACTTTTCTTTATTTGTTTCTTTTAAACTGAAGTATTATCATCATGGACTAAAATATTTGGCAGACAGGGTAAAAAGCAACAATCAAGTATTATGGCAACAAGTCTTATGTGTGTGAAGTGTATCTCATATGCTCTCCACAAAACACAGTAGTCCAGCATAAGTTGAGTATGTGCCAAAAATTCTGTCATGCTCACTGATCAATACGTTCAATAATTATTTTGTTAATTTCCCACGTTGCTTATTTCAGGGGAAATGAAGCTGTTGATTTTCTAATTGGATCAATTTTTTAAGAGACTATTGTTTCTTCTTCATGTTCTTCTGACTCTTACGTCTGCCAGGACTTGAACTATTTCCACATTTCTTAGAAGCAAAGCTCCTGTGCTGTGAATTGAGAATCAATTTAATATTTACATCACCTCTAATAAAAATTATTGCACAATAGATTTGCTAGGCAGACAGATTGCCATTTGGGGTATGTTGACACTGAAGCAGGGAGTACTCGACCTAGTGCACTAAAAACTAGCAGCGTGGGCTTGGCTGCATGGGCAGCAGCTCAGGCTAGCTACCTGAGAACATAACCAGGGAGTCGGGCAGGTTTTAGATGCCATCCCAGCCCCACTGCTATTTTTAGAGTGCTGTCTTGCACAGGACTAGCAGGAGTTTGTCTATCCCAGCTGGGAAGCATGCTCCCAACTGCAGTGTAGACATATCCTTGATGTCTGGTGTTTTAGCCATTTAGGACACCAGGCTGTTCCAAAATACCTGCTTTGACCTTTTCGGGTACATCTACACTGTAGCAAGCGGTGTAATTTCAAGCTGGGGATAGACATATATATACTAGACATGATTGAGCTATCATGCTAACAATAGCAGCATAGACACAGCAGTGCAAATTGCAGCAAGGGCTAGCTGCCCAAGTACAATTCCATCCGAGACGACCAGTGAGCGACCCACACCAACACAGCTACAAACCTCTATCAAAGCTAACACATATACATCTACCCAAGCTGGAAATTACAGCCAGCTGTTGCATAGATGTATCCTTAGTTGGACAGATCCAACAGTCAGCCCTGTTTTCTTTGGGTCGCTCTCTGTGCTGAAGAAAACAAGCAGCCTTTATACTGCTTTTCTTCAGTATCCTTTCCTACCAACCTACAGTTCCCAGGTCCCCCTGAGAACCTCAACTCCCAAAATGCCTTGCTGTGTTAGGCAAGAACTTGGAATAGGGCTGAACCTGGGCCTCCTGATAAAGAAACTGCACACCCAGTAGCAGTTGCCGAATTTTTTTAAGTCTTTATTACTCTTAAATAAGGATATAAAACCATGCATAACAACATAAAATAAAGACAAACAAAACCAAACAACAAACGCAAAAACCAAACAAGCAAATTCTGCATAAAAACAGTGTCCTGGACTGCTATTCTACATGCCCCAAAGGTGGAAGAGGCTGACCTTCACACGGTCTACCCTGTTAAGTGGGAAACCATGATTAACGTCATCAAACCAGCAAACCAAACATAGATTGTCAACCTCCCAGTCTAAAGAGCAACCAAACAAGCCTAACTTTTCAGGGCCAAAGTTCTAGGCTGATTGAACCTGGGTTAAAGGTCTGCCAATTGAATGTTGAAAGCCACTTATGGTCCAGGTGCAACTACCTGGAGAAAATGCTGAAGTCAACCAACATCAACATCCTCATCCCCCAAGAGACTCATGTTGCAAATGAAGAAAAGCCTGTTGCTACAAAATTGATGCCTATAAACTCATACCCAGAAATTAGCACCCAAAATAAGGGTTGGCCAGCTACATAAAGCTACATAAGGCTACATAAAGAAGATCAAAGAATGTGTGGTCCTACCTCCTACAGCATACAAAGTGCACATCAGCAAGTTTACCATCATTAACCCATATAAACCACCTGGTGCAAAGTGGCCTCAACCAATTTCATGAGTGACCACACACAATGGGAACTATTCAGCAAATAACACTGCAGGTGAAGAACTGACATACTAGGCGTTGGTAAATTACAAACTCCTTCTTTTTGATGAGAAACAGCCTGTCACTTTCCACTCTGCAAGATGGGGCGGAGCATACTTGTCCTGCTCTGATGCTCATTTCTAAAGATGATACAGGTACACCAATACCCGCATCATGGATCATTCTTGGCAACTTCCCCAACAGCCAGCAGAGACCAGTGTTGACCCATACTGGCATTCAAATCCCAGATTTCTACTCAAAAACGGTGCCACACTGGAACTCCAAAAAAGCAGACTAGGCCACTTTCACTAGGACTGTGGAGAATACATGGTCCCCAATCCCTAAGCTTTATGACCATTTTACTGAGTTCCTAATCTCCATTGCAAAGAAGAACATCACCCAGGGATATAGGTCATTGTACACTCCTTGGTGGACTGGAGAGAGCTGCCTCCTCAAATAACCACAAAATCCCTTCTGGTATCACTGGATGCAGCAAAGCTGAAATGATGGCTTGACTTCACACATTTGAGCAGATGTGCCTGTAAACTGCTGAGACACCTGGGGGATGCAAATCCCACTCATGCCACTAGGCCGCAGGTGAAGACTAATGCCATCCCTAAACTTTCGTGGACAGAGAAACAGCCAGTGGACAGACAGTATCACAGACAAGCTCAACATCAACTCCGGCAGGTAGCGTCCACAGGCACATCACCATCCCAATAGTCTGGACCGCTCACAAGGAGATCAATGCAGCCATTGCAGCCATGAAACTGGGAAAACCAGTGGAGAAAGATGGCATCTGTCCTGCATTCCTGTATAATCTGGGTCCACTGGCACAGAAATGGATGATGCCACTTTTCACCTACATCCTGTAGACCAGTGAAATCCCCTGCGTATGCAGAGAAGTCAAGGTCATTGTATTCCTAAAGCCTGGAAAACTTGCAGATGACCATTCTATCTGTAGGTCAATCTCCCACCTGAGCACCAACTATAAGGTGATGAAGTGTATGATTCTGAACTGAATCGGGCCCCGCTGTGAACGCCCACTTACCCAAGGAGCAAGCTGGTTTCCGACCACACAGAAGTTGCTGCAACCAGGTCCTGGCCCTCAGAAAAACATACACCGAGGCCCGATTAAAAAACAAAACAAAAAACGTAAGACAGGTACCACTTTCATTGATCTGTCAGTGGCATATAACACAATCTGGAAGGATGGTCTGCTATTGAAACTGGCCAAAGTGATCCCCTGAATATAGCCTCCCACTCTGCTGAACACTATGGTTAGTGGCCAAAGGATGCACATATGCCTCAGAGATCAAACTTGGAAGACAGACACTCTGATAGTAAGCTGCCACAAAGCTCTGTATTTGCTCAGAAATTCTTCAACGGTGACACGACCAGTATGCCTGAAACAATAGTGCAGAAGTTTGAGTATGCTGATGATTTGTCACTTGCAACTCAGGCCCATAGCTTTAAAGAACTTTAAGTGACCCTTACACCTGACCTTAAGATTATGCAGGAGTAGTTCCAAAACTGGTGGCTGAGCAAATTGGTAGTCTTTATTTTCCACCTTGATAATAGATTCACAGAAATGTGCTAAGTGTTGAGCTTTGTGGTAAAATGACCCAAAGCCAGCATATCTTGACTGCACACTCACCTTTCATGACCACCTCAAGAAAGCAGCTTCCAAAGCGAAGACTCACATCAAAATTTAAACTCATAACTCACATCCAAAAGTTAGTGGGAATAAGATTGGGATCAACTGCACTGGTGCTATGAACATTGGCCTTGGCCCAGGCATAATCAGTTGCAGAGTATTGTGCACCGGTGTGGAGAAGAAGCTGCCATACCAAACTTGTGGACAGGCAGCTGAATCAGCACCTCTATCATGGCTTTCTGTATTAGTCAACATTGAATCTTCAGCTATCTGTTGAGAGAGAGCCACAGAACTTAAATGTGCTGAAGACTACCCAGAACTTCCTATCTGGTTATGGACCACATAGCCCAACCATAGGCGTGCGCATGGGGTGTGCCGGGTGTGCCCGGGCACACCCTAATGCAGGGGAGGGCAAATGGCCCCCCTCTCCAGGCATGGCAAGCCGCGGGGTCTGCGCTCCCTGGCCGGAGCGCCCGGCCGAGTGCAGCAAGCTGCCGGCCCCTCCCCCGCTTTTCTCCCTCCCCATGAGTCCTGCCGCTGTGCACGCAGTGCTCTGAGGGCCGGGGCTGCATGCTCCCGTGGGGCAGGGTTTGGCTCCATGGGGAGGCAGACACCTCCCCCCTCTCCCGGAGCCATGCTGCCCCGTGTGCAGTGCTCTGGGGGGCAGGGCTGCGCGCGCTCCCGCGGGGCAGCGTTTGGCTCTGTGAGGAGGCAGACACCCTCCCCATGAGTCCTGCCGCCGCATGCAGCACTCTGGGGGCTGGGGCTGCACGCTCCCGTGGGGCAGGGTTTGGCTCCGTGGGGAGGATAGGAACCTCCTCTCATGCCATGGTAAGGAGTCTGGGGCCAGGGGGGGTTGGATAAGGGGTGGGGGGAGTTAGGGGACCGAGAGCAGGGTGGGTTGGATCCCGGGTGGGGGTGTTAGGGGCGGGGGGTCTCTGGAGGGGGCAATCAGGGAGCAGGGGGGGTTGGATGCAGCATGGGAGTCCCAGGGTCTGTCAGGGGGCGGGGGGTATATAGGGGTCAGGGGACAGGGAGCAAGGAGGGTCCTGGGGGAGCAGTTAGGGTGGGAGAGCCTCTGGAGGGGGTGGTCAGGGGATAAGGAGCTGGAGGGGATTGGATGAGTTAGGAGTTCGGGGGGGGCTGTCAGGAGGCAGGGGTGTGGAGAGGGGTTGGGGGAGGCAGGGAGCAGAGGGGGTTGGATGGGTCAGGAGTTCTGGGGGTCCTGTCAGGGGGCGGGGAGCGGTTGGATAGGCGTGGGAGTGGATAAGGGTCAGGGCAGTCAGGGGACAGGTAGGGGGTAGGGTAGGGTACTAGGGGGGCAGTCAGGGGACAAGGAGCAGGGAGGCTTAGACAGGGGGTGGGGTCCTGGTGGGCAGTTAGGGGCAGGGGTCCCAGTAGGGGGTAGTCAGGGGACAAGGAGCGGGGGGGAGGGTTGGGGGTTCTGAGGGTGGCAGTCAGGGGGCAGGAAGTAGGAGGGAGTGGATGGCTAGGGCAGGGCTCCCTGGGTGCACACCCTGATGAAATGGGCTGCGCACGCCTATGATCCCAACAATGCCTGAAATTGCGAAAATCACTACCGACCACATGCAACCACCTCATGTCTCTGGATCCAACCCAGGAATGGCAAAGTGTCTGGACCTCCACTGTTCCATACAGACAAATTATCATTGACCCAAAAAGCCACCTTGCTGGTTTTGACTTGCCATGCAGTCTGTGGACTACACTGAAACGCATCCAAACAAAACCTGGAAGATGCAACTACTAGATGGACAAGTGGAAAAATCAGAGCTTCCCTTCATGTGACTGAGGCGAGAACATCCATACCATCACATACACAAGGCAGTTCCCCAAGATGAAATGGATAATAGCCACAGTGTCACAAAGGAGGCCTTGAAATGGCTTATGGACCTACAACTGCATCTATAGAATGTTGCTCTGCAGACGCTATACGTGCTTGTGAGAGAGATCTCCCATGTTCCTCACATTTGCACATCCGTGCTCTATTTTACATAAGAGACAAAATATTCCATAATACATTAAATTCGTCACTGTTACTATGAATATTATAAATGGGATGTTCATATGAAACAATTCCTGCCATGTCTACATGGAATTCCAATCTTAAAACTGTGACACAAACTTTTCCATCTTCTAAGGATCAATGTCTTTGCACAACCAAGGGCAATTGCAATGCAATTTGTAAAAGATTGTGTAACCCATTGACTGAAGAAAAATCATGTAGCAAATATTTCTGATTCAGCTGGTTACTTCTGATACCATACTATTTCTATATCATTTATAACATTGCCCAAGGTTTTCTATGATATTTTTATGATATTTCTAAATAATATGAATTACCACCCTATTCCCCACACTGCCAACACATCTTATCGTCTAATAGCATCCATTCAAGCTAGTGTGCAGGAGACCACTAATAATAACTAATAATAGCCCACCTTAATTGATTACTCTCATTGTAGTTAGTATGGCAATACCCATTTTTTCATGTTCTCTGTGTATATATATCTTCCTACTGTATTTTTCACTGCATGCATCCGATGAAGTGAGTTTTAGCCCATGAAAGCCTAGGCTCAAATAAATGTGTTAGTCTCTAAGGTGCCACAAGTACTCCTCGTTCTTTTTGCTAAATCTTTTGTGTGATTTTTAAATTGTTGTAACTTAAATGGTTTTTAGAAGGGAAACATTCATACAAAAGAATTGTGATGACATACCTGGTCTGTTTGCAGCATGGGACATGCCATGTTATATATAAGAAATGACAATAGAGGTTTGTGGGCATTAACTCATGTAAAAAAGGGCTGAGCTGAACATCCAGGGGAAGGCTCCTCTACAAGTGCACATCTGGTAAAGGAGCAAATAGGGCTTTACATTACCTCTGCTGTTCCCCAGTTTGGGGGCACGCCACGGGCTCTTTTCATTTCCTGGAGCAAAATAGGTGAGGCACAGAAATGCTGCGCCAGCTCTTTGCTACATGGGGATCCCTCCTATAAGGGGGCAATCCTGAAAGTATTCAGATGAACCAGTTTTCCATCTGCTTAACTCAAAAACTGGGCCCTAATGTTTGCTAGCATTGTAAGTTAGTAGTAAATGCACTGCGACTCCCTTCTGACAACAAAAATTACTACACGATCCCAGGAGGGGGGACCGAAGCCCAAGCCCCACTGCCCCAGGCTGGAGGGAGGGGGGGGGGGGGGGGCAAAGTTGAAGCCCAAGGGCTTCAGTCCTGGGCAGGAGGCCTGTAACCTGAGCCCTGCCGCCCAGGGCTGAAGACAAAGCCTGAACCCTGCCACAAAGGGTTCAGGCTTGGGCTTGGCCTTTGGCCCCAGACCCCAGCAAGTCTAACACCAGCCCTGGTGACCCCATTAAAAAGAGGTCATGACCCACTTTGGTGTCCCGACCCACAGTTTGAGAACAGCTGCCCTACATTAAGTTAGAGTCGCTTGCTTCTTAATAAACATTCAAAACAAATAATTTTATATACATACAATTTTCTCCTTATTCTTCAGTAAAATCCTCCAGGCACATGTATATAACCTTACAAAGATAGTAGCAGTCTTCTCCCATTAGTTCTGAAGCCAAATATGTACATTCCTATGGCGTGGATTGGGAGTTATGTGCAACATAACATGCTTACTACTATACCAGTACACTGCACCATTTATAGTACTGTGACTTTGTTATCTGTGGTTGTCTCTTTTTGTCATTCTGAAATAGTGTATTGGATTCTTTACCCGCCAAAAGAGGATGGAAGTTAGGTATTATCTCTCTAAGTGATTATATTTTGGGTCTGATCCTACTCCCCATTGAAGACAATGACCAAACTTCCACTGGCTTCAATGGGTTCATAATTGGGCCACATCACTTTAATGCAGCTCCCCAGCTTCTTTGGTTGTAAGCAGTATCCTCAGTTTCTGAAAGAAGCAAAAGGAACCTTGGCAGTGTGTCCTTGCAATTATAATTTTTCTCCTGCATTGACATTTGGGGTTGTTCAGACCTGGGGATTTAGTGCAACCCACCACAGAGATGGGTAAAGTAGGATATCTGGACATGGACTGGAATTTGCCCAGTTTAAATACGTCCCAAATTATTCAGAGAGGTTTGACATGCCAGTCTATCTTGTGTTAACTTCATATTTCATTTATGTTATTTCTCCTTTCAAGGCTCTCAAAATCCTAAAGAAATAGCTGTTTTTACTAGTGGTAATTATGAAGTTGCTAGTAACTGATACAATGCATTTTTGCTAGAAGTATTATCCTTTCTATTCTTTTTAACTTCAAATAAAATTTAAAACTTCAATGTGCATTACAGCAAATCACACCAAATATGAATGCTTAGTTCAATTAATTCTGTGCATTCTTAGAGGCACTGAATAATTTGCTAATAAGTGTTAAATTAGCTGTTACAATCAAATTACTCACTTTACTACTAATGGCAGATACAGAGGGTAAGACATTTAAAATGTGAACCATCTCCATGCCTAAAATGTGGTATTTAACTGTACAAGTGCACTTTCAAGATTTGGCTGTCGAAGAAAAACTAAAATTCCTTAAAATTGTGTGCATTACAGCAGGAATAAACAGTTAAAATAAACTGAGCCATTCAAAAATGTTATTAAACCTCCCATCAATAGCAAGTAGATATTATTCTACCCATTGTACAGATAGGTAAAGATGAGACAAGGTGAGTGTAGTGAGTCGGTGTGGCTCCCCTCCTGCCCAGAAGAGGGAGCCCACGTGCAGGTACCAGAGTGGGTGGGACCACCACCGCCGGTCCCCGCCCCCCGGAAGTCAAGGGGCGGGACAGGAAGTATAAAGGCCGGCCGCCAGAGCTCAGTCGGCGGCCAGCCACCGCCGGGAGCAGACGTGTGGCCGGGAGCTCCCAGCCAGGAGACCGCCAAAGACCGAGGCCTGGACCCTAGCTGGCCCGAGCTACCCCGGGCACGCTACGAAGAGGAGCCACCGGAGCCCATCCGCTCCCGTCACTGGGAGAATCCCTGGGAGCCTCACCCCACCAACCCTGAAGGTGAGACTGTACCGGAACCCCTCCGCCCCTGCTGCTACCCAGAGGAGCCGCCTGAGGACCGTTGGCCTGACTTCCCGGCAGAGCTACCGGACCTGCCACCGAGTCCTGGCCGAGAGGAGCCCATGCAGATGGACTGGCCTGAGCCCAGCGCGACGAACGAGGTAGGCTCTGAGGGGGATCACGGAAGTAGCCCGGGGGTAGCCGACCCCGGTCCGGCTGCAACTGAGTGTGAGCCTATGTCAGTGTGTTGCGGTCTGGATACCCCACTGACCAGCAGCGGCAGCAACCGCTGTTAGGGCCCCGGGCTGGAACGCAGTGGAGTGGGTGGGCCTGCGTTCCCCCCTGCCACCCCCACTCACGGGTGGCAGGCATCCCCCTCACCCAACACTCGGCTACAGAAAGCCTAGGCGTGCCTTGCCTGGGCTCTGAACTATTTGCTCGCTCAGCTCCCTGCAAACCAGGGCCTGAGCCTAATTGTGTTTGCCCCGCCCTGATCCAGGGCCTGGGCTCTGAACTATTTGCTCGCTCAGCTCCCTGCAAACAAGGGCCTGAGCCTAACTGTGTTTGCCCCGCCCTGATCCAGGGCCTGGGCTCTGAACTATTCGCTCGCTCAGCTCCCTGCAAACAAGGGCCTGAGCTTACCTGTGTTTGCCCCGCCCTTATCCAGGGTCTGGGCTTCTGAACTGCTTGCTGACTCAGCTCCCTGCAAACAAGGGCCTGAGCTTAACTGTGGTTGCCCCGCCCCGATCTAGGGCCTGTGCTCTGAACTGTTTGCTCGCTCAACCCCTACAGTCAAGGGCCTGAGCTTTACTGTGTTTGCTCCGGCCCTGCACCAAAGAGCCGGAGCTTCGGGACTAACTGACTGCTTGTTCCCACAGTAGTGAGTCGGTGTGGCTCCCCTCCTGCCCGGAAGGGTCGAGCCCCGACTAGGACCTATTACAGTAAGATTAAAGGTTTGTCTTCACTACAGAATTAACTGGATTTATAACCTGAGTCGTCTCCCCCCCTCCCCCCCCCCCCCCCCACACACACACACAAATCCTAACCTCAAGTGTGGTGGAGCTTTTAATTTGATCAGGCTGGCCCATCAGGGGGTGTAGGCTACAACTCCAGTTAGCACAACTCATCAGATGTTTGCCAACAAACTCACTTTGTCCTGCTAATCCAATCACTGTGTGCAGCTCAAGTGCTATTTTGCTGCATGGCTGCTCTCTCTCCTGCTAAGTAACTCAAGAGGAGTTAACTCAAGTTATCTATCCTTGAGTTAACTCTGCAGTGAAGATATAGCCTACAACATCTTTTCACAGTCACATATTGAGTCGGTGGCAGAACCAAGAACAGAAGTGTCCCATAAGAATGACAAAAACTGAATCTTTAGTGTGGAGAATGTTGTTGCACCAGTTAAATAAAAAATTGTGTTTTCCTTGATAGCACAAATATACCTTTCCCTCCATACTGCTTTACTGAGTCTCCTTAGGTCTATGCAGATATGGATAGTCATATTTTATAACAGGTGGCCACTCTGTTAGCTCAGTAATTTGTTCTATTACATCTATCCTATCCACTTCTTCTCTAGACTACCACTTCTTCCTTCACTGTGGGAAGCAGAGGGCTTGACACCCCTAGATTCCCGTGGTCTCCTCTTTCACTGGGATCTGCACTAGTTCTTCTTCCGGTATCTCATTTTTGGTGAATACCATCCCAACATCTTTGTGTATTTCATGTGGCTATACTTTAGTCCAGGTGATTACTTGGAGTGGCTTCATCAATGACAAAGGTATCAAACCCATACTCCTTACCCTTTTAGCTAGTAGGAGCATTGAACTGACCCAGGAAACTTATGTATCCCCTGGACTATTGAGCACTATTTGACTCTGCTCCAGCTCAGTGCTAGGCCTCACCGCCCTAAAAGTCACTGTGCAAATCAGTCTCCTCTGGCCTTGAATTAATTTTAAATTTAACAATTTTCAGATTAACAGTCTAAGTCTTTCCATAGATGGTTTCTTTGGGCACATATCACAGGAAACAGGCATCAATCATCCTTGCTTAGGCTATCAACCTAATGTTACATTTATCCTAATAAGAGCCATGGAGCCCTGACTCATAGCCCCCATTATAAACAGTTTTTCCTGAAAACAACATTAAGCCATAAAAAACCTTGGCTTTATAAAGAGCTATCAAATCTATACAATGTTGTGTACAAAATTATAGATGTGACAATGCAATATTAACATTGATAACTAATATTAACATTGATAATTAATATTAACAATAAGCGTGTGTCTTTTCAGAATGACAACACTTAATATTTTGATTTTCAATGGAAACACTGATGAATGGTGTTTTCCTGGAGGAAAAGAGGAGTAGATTCATTGTCTTGACTGTAACACACACACTTTCTCAGCGATAGGAAAACTCTGATTTCAAGGAAGCCTTCTGAGGTTTTGATTTAGCAGTCTGAGGTAGTGTCACAGCTAATTGTGGAACAAGAGATTTCTATATGTACCTGGGTTGAATTCATTATTTCACAAGAAAAGGATATATTGTGGGAAAGTCATATAGAAACTTTGATAATGCAAAAGAAGTACATCAGCAAGTTGAATGTCAGACATTTTTTGTTAGACTAGAATTGACTGCAGAAAGAAATTTTAGGCTTAACATGGTATCAGAGAGCAAAGGTATATCTCTGTAGGACATAATCCATTTATAAAATGCAGTCCTGAAAATAGCCTTTTAGCAGCCAATTCTGGGATTACTCAGGCCCCATCTCTCAAGTTGTTTTGAAAGGCACACGGAAACATTAAGAGGAGAAACAAAATTAGATCTGCAACTAGGGTCCTTAATTCCAAAAGGTCAAACTTTAAAAAATTAAAGGAATTAATTAGGGAAGTGGACTGGACTGAATGACTAGGGATCTGAACGTGGAGGAGACTTGGAATTACTTTAAGTCAAAGTTGCAGAAACTATCTAATGCCTCCATCCCAAGAAAAGGGGAAAATATTAATAGGGAAGGGTTGCAGACCAAGCTGGATGAGCAAGCATTTCAAACAGATTACAAAGAGAAAGCAGAAAGCCTACAAAGCATGGAAGATGGGATGGACAAGCAAGGAAAGCTACCTCTTGGAGGTCAGAAAGTGTAGGAAAAAAGAACTGCCCCAAGCCAAGCAAAGCTGGACCTTGCAAAGGCAATTAAAACCAATACTAAAATGTTCTTTAGCCATATAAAAAGAAAACAAAGAAAGAAGTGGGACTGCTAGGCACTGAGGATGGGATGGAAATTAAAGATAATCCAGGCATGGCCCAAGATCTAACGAAATACTTTGGCTCAGTTTTTAAATAAGGGTAAATAAGGAGCTTCGGGGCAGTGGCACGGTGGCTAATGGAAATGAGGATATTGAAGCAAAAATTACCACATCTAAGGTGGAAGTCCAACTCAAACATCTTAATGGGACTAAATTGGGGCCCCCGGATAATCTCCATTAAATGAACTGGCACATGACATTGCAAGCCCAATGGCAAGGATTTTTAATAAATCTGTAAACTCAAGGATTGTATCCTATTACTGGAGAATTTCTAATATAGTGCCTATTTTTAAGAAAGGGGGGAAAGTGATCCAGGAAACTAGAGCCCTGTTAGTTTGACCTCAATTGCAGTGTGGGTAAAAATCAATGATTTAAAAAGGAAAGAAAAAAAATCTGTTTTTTTTATTAAATGCTTTTTGAGGGAAAAAAACCTGTCTAAAGATAGTTTTAATTAAGATATATTATAGCTCAAAGATATCTCATCATGGAATAGGGATTATACATTCTAATTCTATAGTATGAGACAATATATTCATGTAATGTTTAAGAAAAGTTTTGTAAATGAGTTCCAATAGTTCATGGATTAGGGACCCAATCTTATGAGGTTCCACGGGCTTCTGTATAGATTATTTAGGTTGATCTTTCTATCTACCCAATGGGACTCAGTGCCAAGTCTAGAAGATACCATCAGAGATGCTTAGTTTTGCAGTTCTCAAACTGAATTTGTGTCTCCAGAGATAACATGCTCGTTAACAGCAAAAATGTTTTTAAATAAAATAAATAATATATAGAGATGAGAAATAATAGACTTCAACCCTACTGTCCCTCTGCAAATTTGTGTACACAGAGTCAATCCCTTACCTCTCTCTAAAAGTGCAAAGTTTCAAAAAGTTCAATGAATAGAAGATTGTTGGGGGTGGAATAGATCTGGACAAGAAGTCTGGAGATAAATGTGAGAAAGGAGGGACAGGAAGTAGAAACAAAAGTGAAACTGTTTGAGCAGCAGATTCCAGAAGTCTTGAGGTCTTTCTGAGTGTAGTCTTCATTGATTTGAGATCTACCATACCATTCTCTCATTAGAAGGGAAAACCTATAATGGCAGCAGGCCGTAAAAAGAGACCCAGTTTGGGTCTCATGAATCTCATCTATCTCTGAGTTGTGAAGAATATGTATTAAAGTTATAACAACCTACAAGAATGCACTTTTATGTAGAAATCCATGATTAAATCGAGTCTTCCTGACTAGTGATTTAAATCATGAGTTAAATCAATTTGATTTAAATCAAATTCACCCTGCTTCATTATAAGCAGGGTCTGAGAACAAATTTTGAAAGAGAAAGTAGATAAGGTCATAGAGATAAGTGGTAATTGGGATAAAATATAACATGGTTTTAGAAAAGGTAGATTGTGCCAGACCAACCTGATTTCCTTCTTTGAGAAGATAACTAATTTTTTAGACTAAGGAAATACAGTAGATCTAATCTACCTGTATTTCAGTAAGGCATTTGATACAATTCCACATGGGAAATTAATAGTTAAATTGGAAAAGATGGGGATTAATATGAGAACTGAAAGATGGATAAAGAACTGGTTAAAGGAGTCCTGCTGAAAGGTGACCTGTCAGGCTGGAGGGAGGTTACTAGTGGAGTTCCGGAGGGATCGACCGTGGGCGACACATATTTCACATATGTGTTAATGATCTTGGCACAAAAAAGTGGGAGTGTGCCAACAAAATTTGTGGGCGACACAAAGTTGGGAGGTATTCTTTCCCAGCTGCCTGGCTGTTGGGTCTTATTGAAATGCTCATGGTCCAACTGACCACTGACCACTCTTGTAATAGACCCATAACCTCTGGCTGAGTTACTGAAGTCCTGAAATCATGATTTAAAGACTTCAAGTTACAGAGAATCCACTATTTACACTAGTTTAAATCTGCAAGTGACCTGAATGCCCCATGCTGCAGAGGAAGGCAAAAAAAAACAAAAAAAAACAGAGTCTCTGACAATCTGACCGAGCAGAAAACTCCTTCCCGAGCTCAGATATGGTGGTCAGTGGTTAGAGGTTAATCAGGAGAATTAGGGTGACCTTGAGACATACCCTATAGTAGTGGTTTTTCACCTGTGGTCCATGGACCCCTGGGAATCTGCAGACTATAACTAAGATTTCCCAAGTGGGCTGCACCTCCATTCAACATTTTTCAGGGGCTCGCAAATGAAAAAAAAGTTGAAAACCATTGCCCTAAAGGAATAAGCACAGGACTAGAAGCTCTAAATTCCTGAATTTTGTCCTCTCTCTGCCACTGTCTGGCCTTGACAATGCTTTGTGCTCATAGCATTTTACAAACACTGTGCCTGTTCATTGGCTTCAATGGATGCCAATTTACACCAGTTGGGGGTTTGTCCCATCATTAGATCAAATCACACCTGTGAAGTAGGTCAATATAATTATCCCCATTTTACAGAGTGGGAAATTGAAGCTCGGAGAATATGACTACCTCAAGGTCACAGAGCAAAGAGAATCTGAATCAGGTTTAGAACCAAATTCCTCTCCATCTTTCATGTTCTCCAAATACCTTCTCTGTGAACTTTTGCAATGAAGTCCAAATTCCACTAGGCTCTGGTATCTCAAAGCAGACTGTCTATATCTATCCATTATAAATGCTTTATAAAAGTTGTAGTTGAAAACAGTTTAGTTATACCTAGAATGAGGATGCACTGCTCCTTAGCCAGGTGAGGCTGACTACCCCCAGAACAGATTTGTAGCCACTGGAGAAAATCCACAGATGATTACACTGAGAAGGGTAAAGTTCCATATCTATGTATCAGCTAGGGCCACACTTGTTGATGTCACTAAGGCTATTACATCAGTAGGGAAATTTCCCCTAGAGACTTATGCCTTCCATGCGCATAAGTACTGTTCTAATGGAACAGTACTATGTACCAAGCAGTTAGCAATTAGCATTGTTATTCCTGCCTTGCAGAAAGTAATAAATACATTATTTGTTCTTAACAATATCTTTATATGACCTTGTGTTGATCTGTGATGGAAACCAAAAAGCAGGATATTTTATCTAATGTGCATCAAACTTCACAAAATTGATGGTGGCTAGATTGAGTTGTAGCTAGGTTAGTTATTAGGACAAAAGTATTTTGTGGCTAATTTTGTGAAATTAGATGGATGCCAAGTACTTGTATGAAAATGAAACATTAAGTGTTATGAAATTGCAGCTTTAGAAAAGAAGTGTGCACAGTAATAAATTCCACTGACACTACTTATATAACTCAGCTCTAATTTCAATGTTCCCTGCATGTGGAATAGCAAGAGCAATAACTGTTATTACACACTACTCATTAATATGCAAAGGTGAACCTGGAAGCTCAGTGCACATTGTCTTAGCCTATTAATGAGCATTTCATGGAATGTGTAGCTAATAAACTGCCTCTTGATAGAAACACAGAGTTGTGTCACCTGGTCCCTAGTTTTACTGCCCTGCCCTTGTTTTGATGTATAAATCAAAGCTGAAAAGAACTGAGGTATGCTGGAGAATAGGTACCTTCCCTGTAGATTTTTTTAAAACTGTGTCTAAAACACTGCCTTTGGCTTTTTCATATCAAATGCATACATCACATTCAAATGGGAAGCATTTCTCAGCTTTAAAGAAATACTTCCCTGCATATAAGGCACTACCATCCATGTTCTAAGGAAAGTTAATTTATCATTTCTTCTGTAGTTTTGCACAACAAAGGAATATATTGAAATCACACAAATGACTGCCAGTTCTGATCTCCAACCATGTGTGGCCTCCTGGGGAAATTCAGACCTCTGTTTTTGATGTGTGTGTGAACACATGGTAACTGCTTTATAAGTCTTTTCCCACATCAGTTTCACTGTCCTGAAAAAAATAAAATGTCCTTAGAAGGCTTGATACACCTCAGTACAAAAAGTGGTGTTAGGGTGATTACCAAAATCTGCTGAGGTCCTCTAAGAGGATTACCATTTTTTGTGCATGTTTCTTTCATGACCTTTGTAATTGATCATAATATAGTATGTTGTTATGATTCTTGGCAGGCTCTCCTTTATTTCATTTATTTCATAGTGAAGGATGTGTGAGGAGATGGATATATTTTTTTACTATCCTTTACATTATTTCAGTATGTTCCATTGCTCTTTTCATTTCATTTGCTCAGTACTGACACATTATATATATAAACTATTCCACTTACTAAAATACTTGTGGCCATTTTGTTAGACTGTACTTTACAGCTATTGACAGTATTGTTGTTGGAAAGAATGTATGTGGCACTAAATTAATACACATCTAACCTTTCCTTGTTGAAAAAAACATCAAATCTATCCCAACTCCTCACTACTAAGGACTGAAGAAAAGACAATTTGAAAATTTACATTTTAATATTGATAATTGAGACTTTAAAACTGTTGGCAACAAGAAAAAAATCAATAAATGCTTCATCTCCCGTTCACAGAGATCGGGATATTGAAGCAACTCTCTATGGAAACTCAACAAGGTCAGCTTCGACAATTACATATAATCAGAAGACAGATGTTAAACTAAAGCTCTTGGATTGGGAGGGAAGTCGTGAAGCAGTTTAACCAAATCAATGGAAAATAACTTTTTGTTTTAATCACTTACTCAGTCATCATTAGCGGCCCAGTAATACTGAATTAGATCCTCAAATAGAGTTGTCATGGGAGCATGACAGCTTTGAAAGGCACAATTAGGAAGTGATACAGTAGCGTAACCATAATGACATGCAAAGAGAACTGTGACAAACCCAATGGAATCTTATTGCTTCGTAACCTAACATGGTACTCAACAAAGAGTGTTTATTTTACACAAGCTCTATACTGGATAGCCATTCTGTGGTCTGGCAAGTTACCTTTCTGTCCTGCTCTTCAAGAGTTAAGCATCCTAGAAAACCAAATGACATCTCCTTACCTTTGATGATTTAGATACAATTTGATCTTCATCCAATACTTTAAACAAGTGTAGAGCATAAATTGCACAGCTATTTTCTCTACTCACTGTATATTCTGACACCATCTCCAATGGGTTGGTCAAAACTTACATTGTGTCTTTTGCAGCTACAGTGATAGCTGAAGAAAATGTTTATCATATCACAATAAAAATCTCTTATCTCAATGCTTCTTTCCAAGAACTGGAAAATATTGCAACTTATCCCGATAAAGTCCCTCTCTATATATAATATGGTACCCATCACTGCAGTATCTGAGTGTCTCCCAAGTATTTGATCCCATGAGTTTAAAAGTATTATTAACCTCTGTGATGCTTCCAGGGCCAGCTCCAGGCACCAGCTTAACAAGCAGGTGCTTGGGGCGGCCAAGGGAGAGGGGCAGCACCTGCGGCAATTCGAGGACGGCAGGTCCCTCACTCCCTCTAGGAGCGAAGGACCTGCTGCTGAACTGCTGCCGCTGATGGCGGCTTTTTTTTTTCCTTTTTCCAATTGCCGCCGCTGATCGCGGCTTTTTTTTTTTTTTTTTTTTTTTTTAAGCTTGGGGCGGCAGAAATGCTGGAGCCGGCCCTGGATGCTTCTCAGGGCACCTAGGGCTGAGAATCATCTTGTTATCACCTGCCTCCAGCATGAGGAAGTCTTGCTGATGCTAGACGGGTTGTTAGCTCATGTAACAGGGTAAGCACCCACCTCTCATGGGCATTCCCTTTTCTCTGGCCGATATACCTGCAATCGCAGTTCTTTCACAGAGCGGCACCCACCTCTTGTGGATGGCCCCCTTCTCTTAGTTAGGAGTGAACCTGCTTTTCTTTTATGGTCTTACACCAGGGTGGCGCCTGCCTCTCGCAAGCACCCCTGCCCCCTGGCTGCTGGTTCTCTTGGCTGGTCTTCGGGAGCTCAGCCCTCCGGCTGAGCCACAGATGCTGTCTCCCCTTCCGAGGTATACAGAAGTTCTTTCTCAGCCCTGGTATGGGGCAGTAGCTCTTCTCACATATTTTCCATACATACATCTCTCAATTATTATGATGACCTATGTCACACAGGCTTTCAACAGAGAGCTTACATGACCCCTTTTTGTGAACCCATGTGATCCCTCTACCCCATGTACCTTTGTGCCCTCTGCCAATTGCCATCAAGAGGTGCTTGGTCACATCTCCATTCTATTATTGAGGACCTGAAGCACAGAGAACTTCAGTGATATGGCTATGTTATCAAAGACAGTCTACAGCAGAGCCAGGTATTTTACACAGCTCTCTTGGATGTCAGTCCAGTGTCTTAACCACAAGCTCATCCTTGTCAATGGAATGGTAATATAAATATTTTATTTTGTATTTGTACCACTGTACATTCTACTTAAAATGTTCTCTCACATTTTCTGATACTGAATCAATCATTAGCTCTTGGTAGGATTCTCACTTATAAAATATTACACTGACATAATGGATTTATAGGTACTGAAAATATTTGGTTTCACCAAAATGTAAACAGATAAAGGTGAAAAGCACTTTGAAGAACATCAGCTGTTTAAACAGCTGTACTAATTGCGCCTAAGTATATAGAAATGCTAGAAATGTTCATTTTTGGATCTTAGGTGGAAGCTGCAAATAAAGATGGTCCCAAAATGAAGAGTAATTACACTGGTCTACAATTTTTGAGAATTCGTCTGCTTCAGAGATAAAATGTGCTATTTATTATGTATTTTGATGTGCTGAAGTCAAATATGACAATTAAAACAACTGATTGGCTACTGTTTCTAAGATATTTAAGTTTTTAAATTTTATGGCTATGTATATTGTGTAGATAGTAGAGTTTTAATCATAAATTGTAAACCTAGGTCTTTTCATGTGTTTATGGTTGCTTTACATGATAATATTTCACCTGTCCTGTTTATGTAACACTTTAAAAATCAGCAAAAGGGTTATATAAATAAAATTTAGTATGAAACAAAAGGCAAAAAACTATTATGTACATAGTTTAGTCCTATTCAGTGTCTACTCGGCGCTTCTTGGCTTGTCTCTTGTATTCATTAAATGGAGCATCTCCTGTCACTGTCCAGCAATAGTCTGCAAGCATTGATGGGCTGCATTTGCCCTGATAGCGTTTCTCCATTGTTGCAATGTCCTGGTGAAATCGCTCGCCGCGCTCGTCGCTCACTGGTCCGCAGTTCGGTGGAAAAAAATCTAGATGAGAGTGCAAAAATGTATCTTTAGTGGCATGTTGCAACCAAGGCTTTTGTATGCCTTGAGGAGGTTTTCCACCAACAACCTGTAGTTGTCTGCCTTGTTGTTTCCAAGAAAATGTATTGCCACAAACTGGAAGGCTTTCCATGCCGTCTTTTCCTTGCCACGCAGTACATGGTCAAATGCATCATCTCGAAGAAGTTCACAAATCTGAGGACAAACAAAGACACCTTCCTTTATCTTAGCTTCACTTAACCTTGGAAATTTTCCACGGAGGTACCTGAAAGCTGCTTGTATTTTGTCAATGGCCTGGACAAAGTTCTTCATCAGACCCAGCTTGATGTGTAAGGGTGGTAACAAAATCTTCCTTGATTCAACAAGTGGTGGATGCTGAACACTTTTCCTCCCAGGCTCCAATGACTGTCGGAGTGGCCAATCTTTCTTGATGTAGTGGGAATCTCTTGCATGACTATCCCATTGGCAGAGAAAACAGCAGTACTTTGTGTATCCAGTCTGCAGACCAAGCAAGAGAGCAACAACCTTCAAATGGCCACAAAGCTGCCACTGATGTTGGTCATAGTTTATGCACCTCAAAAGTTGTTTCATGTTGTCATAGGTTTCCTTCATATGGACTGCATGACCAACTGGAATTGATGGCAAAACATTGCCATTATGCAGTAAAACAGCTTTAAGACTTGTCTTCGATGAATCAATGAACAGTCTCCACTCATCTGGATCATGAACGATGTTGAGGGCTGCCATCACACCATCGATGTTGTTGCAGGCTACAAGATCACCTTCCATGAAGAAGAATGGGACAAGATCCTTTTGACGGTCATGGAACATGGAAACCCTAACATCACCTGCCAGGAGATTCCACTGCTGTAGTCTGGAGCCCAACAGCTCTGCCTTACTCTTGGGTAGTTCCAAATCCCTGACAAGGTCATTCAGTTCACTTTGTGATATGAGGTGTGGTTCAGAGGAGGAGGATGGGAGAAAATATGGGTCCTGTGACATTGATGGTTCAGGACCAGAAGCTTCATCTTCTTCCTCGTCTGACTCAAGTGAGAATGATTCTGGTGCATCAGGAACCTTGATGGACTGAATCTGGTGCAGTCCTTCTCAGTGGGGTATTGGGCGTATAGCTGATGGAATGTTTGGATAATGCACAGTCCACTTTTTCTTCTTTGACACACCTTTCCCAACTGGAGGCACCATGCAGAAGTAACAATTGCTGGTATGATCTGTTGGCTCTCTCCAAATCATTGGCACTGCAAAAGGCATAGATTTCCTTTTCCTATTCAACCACTGGCGAAGATTTGTTGCACAAGTGTTGCAGCATATGTGTGGGGCCCACCTCTTGTCCTGATCTCCAATTTTGCAGACAAAATAAAGGTGATAGGCTTTCTTAACCATAGTGGTTATACTGCGCTTTTGTGATGCAAAAGTCACTTCACCACAAACATAGCAGAGGTTATCTGCACTGTTCACACAAGTACGAGGCATCTCTGCTCACTTTGGCTAAACAGAAATGTGTCCCTTTGCAAAATCAAACACTGACAAATAAAAGAGCATGACACTGTATGATTTCTAGAGCTGATATAGGGCAATTTGTTCAGCAGAGTGATGTAAGCATCATTATGATTGCATCATCCATGACTTCTAGAAATAACATGATGCAATTCATATCGTGTATGACGCAATACCAGCTTCAGATTGCATTCATTGTTTTGCCTAAAAAGCAAGTACTGTCCAAACCCAGTCATAGATTTATTCATAGATCCAGTCAAAGATGTATTTTAGTCATTTCTGGTTTAAATTGAGATCCCTTTCCTTTATAACTCACTTATCCTCCGCCATTCCCAAGTCAAGAGTCGTATATACTGACCCAATAGCATATCTTGAAAACTAGAGCCAATCAACAATTTTAAGCATCATTTTCGTTCTCAATGACCCAGAATTAGTAAAGTTTGACTACATTTATTTTATTTCAGAAGCATTTTGACTGTAGAGCAGTGTTATAAGACAGGAATTTCAGCAAGAGGCACTTGAATTTAATTCCTAGATCCAATAGGTGGAGCTTATCAGAGCACAGAATCAGTGGACTAAGATACAATTTTATTCAGCTGCAAAGCTCTTTGTTTGCAGCAAGTATATGACTAACCAGATGAATTTAGATGGACTTCAAATATGAACAATATGGTTTCTTTATATTAGTATTGTTCTCTGAATAACATCTTCACACATGTCGGGGAAAAAGATACATTGACTGATTAAGCAGTTAGAGCAGAGAGATAATTAAAAAAAAAATACAAGTATCAAGTGATTCAAATCCAGCTCAGAAAGTTTAAGGTTAATAAGGAGCTTAGTATCATAGTCTCCAAACCTGTAGAGACCTGTCTATAACAGACAGAAATTAAACAATATCAGAACCTGAATAATCCTCCTTTTAGTCAAGGAACCTAAAGACCTGCAGGTCTAGGCAGGCAAAACTATGGCCTCCAGAGCCACAGGGTATATAGAAAGGGTTATGTCTTAAAAATCCAATACTGAAAAAAACAATTATTTTCAGCTTTTCTATTACTCAAGTTTGGTGACGGGTTTTTGTTAGTTTTATTTTAGTGCAAGCCAACTTTGTCAAAACAGTTATCTTCCATTCATATTATTTTAATAGGACCTGCACTAGCAGTACATCCCTCCGAGGATCTTTAGAGTCAGTGTTTCTATCAACAGTAATTGTGTACCTTGTTAACTGTGCACAGCCTTAACCACAAGTAGAGTGCTAATCATATCTGCTCATCGCTGTATCTAATATGTGTACGCACACATACACAGTTCTTTACGCTGAGTAAACAAGACAGCTAGAAGGAAGCTCTGAAGAATTTCTCTTCATTTATGTTTCCGGAGCGAGTAGCTCAGTGAAATAGGATGGTAGAACAGAGATTCTCACAAAAGTAATCTGAGCATATTTTGCCCAATACCAAAAAGAACCTTCAACTTTTGCTTTCAACTGACTTTTCTCAGATCATACATATTATGGATCTATGCAATATAACTTTAACAGTTGTGGGAAGGGGATTTATAGAACAGACTTTCCAATCACTACCTACAGCAAAAGTCAACTGGATATATCCAACTGAATTGATTGCAAGCATCTAACATGGTATGTCTTTATTTCTTGGGTCAGCAGGGGCTGATATCATTGTGAAATCACTAAATTAAGCCTCTGCTAGGAAGGAAAGAGCACCTTGGCATTGCTCTTGAATGATGCTAGACCTATCCTTTTGGCTAATATGTGGATCAGTCTTAACAGGTTCAGAGAGGGCGACTGTCATAAGAGACTTTTGAGGATGCAGGTTGGAAGCAAAAGAGAAAAAAATAGGGGGAGGGGATTGGAAAATCTCAAACCTTCACCCCCCCCCATGTTATTTCGAACTAAGGCTATGTCTACACTACAGTGTACGTTAGCATAACTTACGTTGCTCGGGGGGGTGAAAAAACCATCCTGCGAAGTGACATAAGTTACACCAACATAAGCGCTCATGTGCACAGCACTATGTTGGTGGGAGAGCTGCTTTTGCCGACAGGAGAGCTCTCTCCCATCTGCATAGTGTCTTCACTAGATGTGCTGCAGCGGCGCAGCTGTATCGGTACAGCTGTGCCGCTGCAGTGCTGTATATATAGACATGGTCTAAATTCGTTTACAATTCTCTTATTTCTCTCTTTCACTAAACAACATAAAACAACCCAGTGCTGACATGATCTGAAGGTACATTTTAAAAAGCTTCATGCATGATGATGTTAATCTAAAGTATATTTGACATTTTTTTCCCTCTTACTTTCTCCTGGGGGACTTACAATTATTTTTAATCTCTAGAGAGTTGAGCATTCACTACCCTAAGGTAATTCCATGACAAAGAGAAACACAGAGTGGGGTGAATCCTCCTACATTGTGTTGATTCTGATCTCGAAATTTTAAATGAAGTCAGAAGAGAAGCACATCACATTTTATACCAGAAACTTTTTTCCAGTTCAGATGTTACAGTAAAGGCTGTATGCAGGCACTCCTATTTTACAAGGTCCCCGCCCTTGTGTTTAAAGACTACCAAACTTCAAACATAATAATCCATCATTTCCCAAATCGCATTCCCTCAGCATTGGGACAGTCTGCAGACAGTTCAGCAGTATTGATCAATTTATTTCTAGGTATTTTTCTATGTCTATTCTCAGTGTTTCCACTACAGCAAGTGATGATTTTAATTTAAAAAAACCCATGATGAAATATTGTCCATACTAAAAGATATACAGTGAGGAGAAATGATGGAAAGACTCAGAAAGGACGGGTATTACTATAGTCAAAGTCACATTTCAAAAACACAGCCCCTACATTTTCAAAGCAGAGCATGGGGATTTTGCCAGGTGGTTCCCATTAACATCAAAGTGTGTAAGACATCTAAATCCCTGTGTGCAGCTTAGGCAACATAGGGAATGTTGTCTTGAAAACTATATATTTGATTCAATGCAGGAATAAAAATAAAAAATATGCACAGATCACTGCAATATAACAAACCCATGGTTGCTGCATATTTCTGTGCTAGGAAATGATAGTAAGGCAGGAATGTCTTATGTCTTACTAAGGGCCACATCTGTTCCCTTGGAGTACTGTGTGTGAGTGCATCTCTGGCCCTACACACTCCATTTCTAGTGGTAAAAGGGTTTATGCAGATAGAGTCTTGGCTTTCTCTCAGTCCCATATACTCAATGTGTACCCGGGTATAGCCACACTATATCTATATAACTATAGGCCTGATTCTCCCTGCCTTCTGTAGCCACATTTACACCTATGTAAAGAGGGTCCAAATGAGACTAAATGTATAGAAGTCCAAAACATCTAAATCAATTACAAACATATAAATGGCTCTTACTGAGCTTCCACAGTGTCTCCAAGCTCAGTTCTTCTGAGTCATTATAGTTACATACAGATGGGTTCTAAATTTATCAGTAGTTAAGTTGTTCCTCTCCCTGTTCACTTATCTGTAGTGAATTTGTCTGCCATAGTTGCTTAGCTTTGTTAAGCCTTTCAGAAGTTCCTCACGTAAGTTGAATGGAATTCTCCCTCACCTCACAAAGTGATGGTGCAAGAGTGGACCTATTCTGTGGTTGCAAGAGCCCCACCATTCCGAAGACACCAGTGCATGGGAGTAACCAGTTTGTAGAGCCATGCTCCATTGAATTGCTTACACTCAACCCAGCTCTCCCTCCAGCCTGGGAAAACTTTACTGGTGACTTCCTAACAGCTGCACCCTGTGCAGGACACACAGTTGAGAACCTCACCCTGCAGTGGAAGTGAACCAGGCCCTTCCACAGACACGAAGTAAGGGGCATTATTGGGACCGGGGGGATTTGTGGGTTCACAGGACCTATCAATATGAGACCAAAATTACCACTTTGGGATTTCACTATTTATTTTGCGATGTTTGAAATTCAAAAAGACTGACTTTGTAAACTGTTAAAGGGTATACATTGTATTAAGCCCTTCTGTTATGCATGTTAGCAGCAGGGTGACCAGATGTCCCGATTTTATAGGGACAGTCCCGATTTTTGGGTCTTTTTCTTATATAGGCTTCTATTGCCCCTCACCCCCTGTCCCGATTGTTCATGTTTGCTGTCTGGGCACCTTAGTTAGCAGTAAGATGATCAACTACAAAAGAAAAGAGTCAAGAGAGACACATTCAAAGTAACTTGTTCCAAACCGAACAATAAAATCTTCATACTCTCGTATGGATTCAGTAGCTCACAACAGACATTACCAGGTATCACGTTAAAGTGCTATGCAGTAAAGAAGCTGTTGCATTATCGCCTGCAGTTGCCGATCTGAGTT
Organism: Malaclemys terrapin pileata; assembly: GCF_027887155.1. Lineage (NCBI taxonomy): Eukaryota > Metazoa > Chordata > Testudines > Emydidae > Malaclemys > Malaclemys terrapin. Next base: position 33,621,987 of record NC_071513.1, on the reverse strand, counting down.
AAAAATCTATCAAAGGAGACTGCCCACGTTTACAAATCCAGATTCAGTTGTGCAACTTGGGGCTAAAGATGGCTGGGAGAGAAATTATTATTAAGCTCAAAACAGTAACTCAGAAGGTAGGTGTGACTAAGTGCCATTCATCCTACTATACCCAGTCCTTTTATCATATATCTTCAGTAAGTTCCAGAGGACTAAAGGAAGAGTCCATAGTCAGTTGCCTATTGAAAGAGGGAGACAATGATAATAGCATCAACAACAATATTAAGAAAAATTATGCAGTTATGGAAGATAAGAAAAGCAAGAGCTCTTGGACTATAGAGGAAGGGAGTGGGAGGAAACAAACAGTGGGAGATGCAAGATAACAAGGGCAGCAGGGAAGGTAGAGCATCAGGAGACGCAACAGGGAAGTAGAGCAACAGGATATCCAAGAGGGAGTGAGACAGCAGGAGATGCCAAGTGGCAGAATGAACTCATGAAGATTAAAACCTGGGTAGTTTGGAGTCAAATCAGGAGGATGCATGAATAGGAGGGAGCAGAGTGATCACCTCTTTTATTCACGCTATAATAAAAAACCCATCCACTGAAACATTTAAAAGCAACAGTAAATAAGTGTCCATTTAGAACAAAATGGTGGAATCCCTCAAGGGGCCTGAGCACAGCTTTCTAATAACTCAGTCCTGCCTGCATAACCATGTTGCTATATTTTCTGTATCTGCTGATTTTTATTTTGTTTATATTTAATCTATAAACTCATATTGCTCAATACTGAATTACAGGAAAAACAAGAGGCCAGAGGTGAAATCCTGGCCCCTTCTGAAGTCAATGGGAAAACTTCCATTGGCTTCAATGGGGCAGGATTTAATTTAAGATCCTCAGCTGGAGAAAACTACCATAGTTCCAATGAATTAATAGAATTGTGCCAATCCCAGCTGAGGATTTAGCTCTTAGTGTTTAAATAGTGTATTTTATAAGACATAGTGTACAGGTATATTACCAAACTTCTTCTGTTATTTAACTGTATATTGACAATAAAAATAATATATTCAGATCATTTTAGGATTTTCTTCCCCTTCCAAAACACCAAAAGCAAAAGAATAGGACAACTAGGAAAAACAACACTCACTCGAGCAAAAGAACCTGATTAGCAGGCGGAAGCAATTAGAAAAATTGTTGTGTGAAAGTGTCGTGATTATTTTATAGGTGAAGTATTTCCACTAGAGCTAGCCATTAAAAAAATTCATATAAAAATGCAATTCCATCCTCTTGCTTCTCCCCAGCTCAGTTAACTTGAATGTCCACAATTTTCAAAAAAGCTTTATAAAACTGGAGTACTTTTGGATCCGACTGCTACTGGACTCCTAGGTGACACAGCTAGTTCACGTGGATTTAGATTTCTTTATTTGTGGTCGCTCTGCCTTTGTGTTTTTAAATGACAATGTTTTGTCTTTCAGATGAGATTTCCAGGTCATGTTTTTAAATAAGCGGGATTGTTTTATTTTTGTACTTGTTTCTATTTCTCTGTCAGAAAAAAAGATCTATACAATTTAAGATAAAATGACAGAAGAGAAAATGTTTTAAAGTATAATGTATACTAACTCTGTTGTGGCTATGTATGCTAATTTCCTAATTGTGATAAATCACTCTGTTGCTATTTAACTAACTAATAATGATATTCAATTTATTTAAAATTATACTTAAACATCCATTGCATTCGTTTGATGTAAAAACAATCGAAACGAAATTTTTCTGCTGAGTTAACTTCAGACTTTTAATGACAGTATCTGTTAAATGTTACCAGCAAAGTTTTCAGTGCTTCTTTTTCTATATGTTAAAATAAATAGTACATGAGTAAAGTGACTAAACAGTCTGAAAAAATGTGGATCCATTGACAAGAAGAGATAATGTTTTCATGTGAAGGATTTATCTCCAGTAAAAAATAAAATAAAAAATGCACGACTTCCCCCTCTTTTGGTACTTAATGTTTATATTCCGGGGACCGAGTACAGGAGAAACAAACAAACAGAAGCCAATTCCAGCAGGATGAAGATTCATAAACACACTTTGATTGAGTTCTTTTAAATGTGCATGATTTTGATTGAGTTTGATAGTTTAAAATTTACATCCTAAGTGGCTGAATACTTGAATTTACTAGACTCTGCTAAGGTGCACTGGCAGGGATGTGACCTACTAAGGCTTTTCTGTCTCTTATTTCTATACATAATTTAAGGTAAATGAGACCAATGAGACTTTTTCTGTCCCAGATCTCTTGCCTTGTAGGCTTTTGACCCACTGTGCATCAGTATACACTCACATATTCAGTATTAGATTTCTTCTTAAATATTAGAGGTGGGGGTTACACTGTACATTCAGAGATTTTGCTGCTGTTAGACTCTGTGTTTGCCAAAGGCAAAGTGTCTGCTTTAGTGCAGCTATTGGTACTGTGATTACCTCTCCCCTCCATATAGAGAAAGAAATAACTTTTAGACTAAGTGTGAATGAGGATTTGAAATGTTTTAGAATGAGGTCTCCTATTAGTGCCATTGCTGCAACCTTAGTCTTGGTGCTTTAGAAGCTGTTCACTGCTGGAAATGAGATATTGGGTGGAGCAGGACAGGGCTCTGATGTGGCACTGAGCTCTCTCTCTCTCTCGGTTCTTGCTCACTTGCTGAGGATCTAACTGATCACCACATATGGGATCAGAAATGAATTATTAAAGCCCTGCAAATCTGTGGATATCCGCTTTATATCTGTGGATATGGATCCGCAGATCAATTTTTGTGGATAGTGGATTGGATGCGGATACAGCCGTGCAGGGCTCTAATTTATCAATACATGATGTTGCTGCCGCCGCTCATGAGCCCCTGGGAGCAGCATGCGACATGATGCCCCATCCCCCCCAACCCTGCCCCTGCCCCACCCCTTCTCCCCAAGCTGCCGCTCCCACGTCGCCCCTTCTCCCTGAGGCCCCGCTCCCGCTCGCTCTTCTCCGCCCCCTCCTCCCTGATGCTCACTCACCCTTAGGGCGGGTAAGAAGTGATGAGGCCATGGTCCCCTGGCCTCCTCCCACCCAATGGGGAATTTGCTTGCCAGCTTTGTACACCCAGCGTGTGGCTCCCAGTGGAGAGTCCATAGACAATCCCTCCCCCCCGTCCCCCAAGGAGCATATACTCCACCTTATCTGCATCCCAATGGATCTCAAAGCAGGGAAGCATGAGTCATAGGCTAGGAGAGGCCTTGTGAGACAGCCTGCTGCTGCGGCTGTGGTTTGGATGGGGATACAAATAAAAGATGGCTAGTGGATCGGATACACATTGATTCTGGTGGATGTGGATCCACATTTTTGTATCTACGCAGGGCTCTAGGAATTATCCCTCAGCTCAGACTGGCAGTGACCTTGAGGGATTTTCACCTTCCTCTGCAGCACGTGCCTGCAGGTCACTTGGCAGGATTATTTGGGTCTCTCTCAATTAATCATTTCTCCCCCATTGCGAGGGCCGCAGGCACTGGGGCATCTCGGTCCCTCCTATTCTCTCCCTGTGTCACATACTAGCCTAATCTTGGGGTTGTAACACTTTGTTCTAATTTTGGTTGTTGGGTTTAGTGTGTGGTGGTGGTAGCCGGTGATATACAGGAAGTCAGACTGGAAGTTCTGGTGGTTCTTTCTGTCCTTAAACTCTGTGACTTTAAGAAGCTAAGATTCAAACTATACAAGAATGCCCCAACCATGAGTATATAGAGAACTACATTGTAACGCTGAGTTTTGTGCACAATTCCCCATTGATTTCGTCTCAATTCTCGAGGAACAATTTAGCCACAATTTTCAAAAAGGGTTTAGTGATTTTTGAAAGCCCAATTTTGAGGCTGCCTGAAGGGGCCTTGTGAGGGCAGGAGTTTAGCACATTCTGAAAAGCAGCCCCTTGAAGGTGCCTCAAGTCAGACACTCAAAAAGAAGGCACCCAACTGCAGTAGTCCTGTTTGAAAAGTGTTCACTCAAGCTCTTTACAAACTGCTTAAAGACTCTTTGTCGGTATGGGATAAAGTTCCAGAGTCAAGCATTTTTGGCCAATAAAATTTTAAAGTGGCTACTAAATGATTTTGATGTTCAGATTCTGATAATCCAGTAGATGGGAGAAAGAGACAGAGAGAGACTCACAAAAGCTAATTCCAGCAGGATGGAGCTTGTTCAGAAAGTGGATTAAACATCTTGATTGGACTCTGTTAAAAATACAAGATTTTGAATTAAGTTGGTATTTTAAAATACACACCCTAAGTGGATGAATATGAAGCCCCCTGAAGCCAAGCGTTTTAGTCCATATTTACACAATTTAATTGAGATCTGAAGCTGTCTAATACAGCGGTAGATTGAACCTTATTTGTAAGTTAATATATTTAGAGGAAAAATATCCAGCTCTCGATTCTCTTCTCTCTTTACAGTGCAAGAACTAAGAATAATGCGCTTTCATATTAAGCAAGGAGGAGACTTGTAGTATTTGCTCTTTCAGTCTTTAGTGAGTTAAAGTCTTGCATAAAATGTAAGCACTCTAAAATTGTTCTTCATGATAAAGCCTAAAGGATGAGCAGTCTAATGGCTCTCAGCTATACTTTGACAAGGAGAACAACTAACAAAAAATGATTTTCAGCCAAGTTCTTTTGAGCGTCCCAATCAATCAACATTTGCAGTCAATTCTCAGACATTACTGGGAAATGTCATGTAAAGATTACAAGCTTGTCAGTTGCACCAAGGAATTTTACTATATTAATGAGGCTGATAATTTTCCTTGTTGAGATGAGAATACTATTGGCATATTGGGCAACAGTCTGTTAGTGGCACATTCTTAACAGTCCTTTTCATTTTGTGACTCTTCTTCATTCAGCCATAGGATTTACACAAACATAAGGAAATCAATACTTCCCCCTTACCAATGGCTTTGGGCTTTGAAGTACACTCTTGCCTTAAGTCTGAAGGTCTGAAAAACTGGTCTGAAGAAGAAAGGTTACTTACTATATAGAATAAAAAAAACTCATAAGAGTCAGGATCTTCCTTCATTATGATGAAATATTTGCACTTCTGAAAATTATACAACAATCCTGCGATGATGATATTGTTAAAGAAAAGAAAATACAACGTATGTGCAATATGGCACTTAACATTACTACAAGAACTACTACTACCCCCTTAATTGTGTATTTGCTGACATGTTTATTATAAAAAATGCCCATTGGTGTGGAGTTTTGTTAGACAGAAATCTAAATAAATGAATATATACATATTTTAGTTGTGCAACTTGAATATTGCAATAAACACAGACTTGGAATTAAGTAAATTGCAAATTACTGGCAATAGTCTGTGTTGCTAATCTAAACAATTCACTGTAAGCTTCAGTTATTACTAGAACTGGTCAGAATTTTCTTTCCCTGTGAAAAAAGACAGTTGCCTTTTCCGTAACTGGTGTCCTTTGAGATGTGTTGCTCGTGTCTATTCCACAATAGGTGTGCGTGCTCGCCCTGTGCACCTGTGCCAGAAGTTTTTCCCCTAGCAGTACCTATAGGGGAGTGCCCCAGCAACCCCTGGAGTGGTGCCTCGATGGCGTGGTATAAGGGGCGCTGCGCGCTCCCCCCACCGTCCTTCTTGTCAGACAACTCTGACAGAGGGGAAGGAGGGTGGGATGTGGAATAGACATGAGCAACACATCTTGAAGAACACCAGTTACGGAAAAGGTAACTGTCTTTTCTTCTTCGAGTGATTGCTCATGTGTATTCCACAATAGGTGATTCCAAGGTATATCTGTTAGAGGTGGGTAAGAATTCACAAATTCTCAGGATTGAGTACAGCCCTGCTGAACCCAGTGTCATCCCTGGTTTGGGAGACGATTGCATAATGCGAGGTGAATGTGTGAACTGAAGACCACGTGGCAGCCCTATAAATGTTCTGAATGGGGACATGGGCCAAAAAGGCAGCAGACGAGGCTTGCGCCCGAGTTGAGTGGGCCTTCACAATTGGTGGCGGAGGGATTCCTGCCAGGTCATAACAGGTATGGATGCATGAAGTGATCCAGTTGGAGAGCCACTGAGTGGACCTTTCAGGCGCTTGGCCGAGGTGATGAACAGTTAGAAGGACTTTCTGAATGGCTTAGTCTGCTCCAGGTAGAAAGCCAGAGCCCATCTCACATCCCATGTGTGGAGTTGGTGCTCCTCACTGGATGCGTGGGGCTTGAGGCAGAGGACCAACAGAAAAATGTCCTGACCAATGTGATAGACAGAGAACACCTTCAGGAGGAACGAAGGGTGTGGGCGGAGCTGGACCTTATCCTTATGAAACACTGTGTACGGGGGCTTGGAGGTCAGGGCCCTGAGCTCCGAGACCTGCCTGGCTGACGTAATCGCAACCAGGAAGGCCACCTTCCATGAGAGGTGTGACCAGGAGCACGTGGCTAGAGGCTCAAACGGGGGCCCCATGAGACGGGCCAACACCAGGTTTAGGTCCCACTGCGGGACTGGGGGCCTAACATACAGGAAGAGATGATCCAACCCCTTAAGGAATCGGCCAGGCATAGCATGGGAGAATACCGTGTGGCCCTGCACCGGTGGATGGAAGGTCGATATGGCCACCAGGTGCACCTTGACTGAGGAGGGCGCCAGGCCCAGTCTCTAACATGGCGGAGGTAGTCCAGAATAAGATGGATCGGGGCAGCCACTGGGGAAACGCCCGCTCGTCTGCCCATCTGGAAAACCAAGATTACTTTGCCAAGTAGGCTCGGCGCGTGGAGAGCCGCCTGTTTTCTAGGAGGACGCGTTCAACCCCTTCTGAGCACTTCCTTTCCTCCCTATCTAACCATTGAGCAGCCACACTGTGAGGAGGAGTGCCGCTAGATTGGGGTGGAGGAGGCGGCCCTGGTCCTGGGAGAGCAGGTCCGGGCAGGACGGCAATGGCCACGGCGGGGCGACCACCAGGCCCGTGAGGGTCCTATACCAATGCTGTCTGGGCCATGCCGGGGCAATCAGAAGGACCTGGGCCTTGTCCATCTTTATCTTTTCCAGGACCTTGCCAATCAGCGGGAATGGCGGAAAGGGATAGAGAAACTGGCCTGACCAGGGCAGGAGGAATGCACCGGAGATAGCGCCTTCCCCCCCAGTGCAGAACCAGGGACAGCGACGGTTCTGCCAAGTCGCAAACAGGTCCACCTGGGGAGTTCCCCACACTCGGAAAAGTCTGTGCACCACCTCTGGGTGGAGAGACCACTCATGCTGAGAGGAGAAGTCCCTGCTCAAGCCATCCGCCCGCGCATTCCTGGCAGATGTCATGGGCTATACAAAAATCCCACAGCCTGAGAGCTTCACGGCAGAGGATCGGGCCGCACCTTACCTTGTCAACAAGCTCAGGGAGGTACTGCTGGCATGCATGGCCTTCTGCTCACACCCGGAGGGCCGGGTGGACAGGGTCCTCATGGTCAACATGGCCTCGATGTTCTACATGATGTAGAACATCGAGGCCATGTTGACCATGAGGACCCTGTCCACCCGGCCCTCCGGGTGTGAGCAGAAGGCCATGCATGCCAGCTCCCTGAGCTCCTTGACGTTTATGTGGAGGGTCAGATCCTGAGCCAACCACAGACCTTGGGTCTCAACGTTCCCCACATGGGCGCCCCATCCCAGAGCCGATGCATCGGACACCAGTTCCAGCGACGGGGCCCTGCCCCTGAACGGGACCCCATGGAGCATGTTTCTCGGGGAGGACCACCACAGTAGGGAGGCAATCACTGGTTCGGGTACCGTGAGGATATTGTCCATCCTGTCCCTGGCCTGGGAGAACTCCGAGGCCAACCAGAGCTGGAGGTCTGGCATGACGGACCACATACATGCACGCCAACATATCACCCAAGAGCTGGAAGCACGCTCTGGCTGTTGTTGCCGGAAACCTTGTGATCGTGTCGCTGAGCCCCTTCAGGGTCTCGACCCAGTCTGATGGGGGGAGGCTCTGGCCGATGAGGCGTCCAGGACCACCCCGATAAACTGTTTGCGTTGAACTGGGACTAACGTGGACTTGGTGTTGTTTACCAACTGGCCCAAAGTGGTGCACGTGGACAGAAGAAGCACCAAGTGATCCCGCACCTGTGACCGGGAGCTGCCCTTGACCAACCAGACATCCCGCCGGGGAAGATCTGGATCCCCCCAGTGCCTGACATAGGCTGCTACCATCGACATACATTTCATGAATACCCTGAGGGCAGTGGAGAGGCCAAACCGGAAGATCGTAAATTGGTAATGTTCCTGCTCCACCACAAAACGGAGGAAGCATTTGTGCCCCTCGAAAATATGGATGTGGAAGTACGCGTCCTGCAGATCGAGGGCGGCATACCAGTCCCTGAGATCCAGTGAGGGGATGATGGAGACCAGGGAGACCATGCGGAACTTGAGCTTCACTATGTACTGGTTCAGGCCTCGCAAGTCCAAGATGGGCCTGAGCCCCCCTTCGGCCTTCGGGATAAGGGAAATAGCAGGAGTAGTACCTCTTGCCTTTGAACTCCCCGGGTACCTCTTCCACCGCTCCTAGGCCCAGGAACCACTCCACCTCCTGCTCGAGCAGAGCCTCATGCAAGGGGTCTCCCAGGAGGGATGGGGACCAAGGGTGGTTGGGTGGGGAGGAAGTAAACTGGAGGATGTAGCCCTGGGAGATGGTGTTGAGGACCCATCGGTCTGAGGTCAGCTGTGATCACTCTGAGAGGAAAGCACACAACTGATTGGAGAAGGGAAGTTTTATTGAGAGTGGCTCCCTGACGAAAACTGGCAGGGTGCCCCAAGGCATCCAGTCAAAACCGCCTTTTCCCCGCCTGCTTGCCCTTGGAGGTCCCAGGTTCAGGGGCGGGCCAAGACTGCCTCTGTGAGCACCTCTTATAGTCCCGCTTATAAGCGGTCTCGTATTTTGGGTGGGTGGCCTGAGCGGGAGTCTGCTGCAGCTTGAACTTAGGTTTAGCCGGAACCGGAACATAGAGACCCAGAGTCTGGAGAGTAATGCAGGAGTCTTTTAGCCCATGAAGTTTTGTATCCATTTGTTCTGCAAACAGAGCTTTGCCGTCAAATGGGAGGTCTTGCAGGGAGGTCTGTGCCTCGCTGGACAGCCCAGAGAGCAGGAGCCACAACGCCCTTCTCGTGGACAACGCGGAGGCCATGGACCACGCAGCCGTGTCCGCTGCATTCAAAGCTGGGTTGCCCTGGCAGCCGCTGTACCCTCCTCCACCAGCGCTTTGAACTCCTTCCTGTCGCACTCCTGGAGGGAATCCTTGAACTTGGGCAGGGAGCCCCACAGATTAAACTCATACCCGCCCAGGAGAACCTGGTGGTTCGCCACCCGTAACTGAAAGCTCATGGACAAATAAATTTTCCTTCCAAAAGAGTCCAGCTTCCGTGAATCTTTATTTTTCGGGGTAGGGGCTGGCTGGCCCTGCTGCTCCCTGTGGTTGACCAACTCAATCACCAGGGAGTTAGGAGTAGGGTGGGTGTATAAGTATTTGTGTCCCTTGGCAGGTACAAAATATTTGCGTTCCGCTCTTTTAGAGATGGGGGCCAGTGAGGCAGGTGTTTGCCACAAACTTCCAGCACCAGTGCACATGGCAAGCAGACACACCTGTTGTGGAATACACATGAGCAATCACTCGAAGAAGAAATTTATATTAAAACATTTTAGGCAAAATATTATGTTTCACTTTTTTTGTCAGCTAGCTCTAGTTATTTATATATTTTAGTGGCAGGAAGTACATTTTCTCAGGTAGATACCTTATCAAGAAATTTTGTTTTCTTGAAGAAAAAGGCCTATGACAAATAAATCCATCTCCAGAGCAGAGCTCCTTGGTTGTAGTTTATTCAGGGGTTGACCCAAAGCCCAACAAAAGTCAATGGAAAGATGCCCATACACTTCAGTGAACATTGGATAAAACTCCAAGTGAAGCAACCTAAATATCTACAGCTGATTTCTCCTCATCAGGTGGCCAAGGTGAGAGGTGGAAGAGATGAGAGAGCTCTTCTTTTGCTGCATCTTTGACAACACATAGCAAGAATCATTAAGACCACCAATTTAAAAAGTTTTGGGGGGTCTTCTTTTGGTGGCAAGGAGAGATCAGGTAGGGTGACCAGATGTCCCGATTTTATAGGGACAGTTCCCATTTTGGGGTCTTTTTCTTATATAGGCTCCTATTACCCCTCACCCCCTGTCCCGATTTTTCACACTTGCTGTCTGGTCACCCTAAGATCGGAAAGGAGAGAAGTAAAGACCTATAGACATCTGCTGCTGTAATGAAAAGCCTTTGGCTTAATTTCTTTAAAAATATATATATAAATGTGGGGTATGAAATGTATATATATTTATTTACAGAATTGAAGTCTTTCAGCAGCCTTGAAAACAAACTCTTCAAGCAGCTAAGCTGAAAGCAATTTAACCTTTCATCACAAGTCAAAATGAGTGAATTACAGAAATTGCTGCTATTATCATGTGTCACAATATACTTTGAGCACATTCAGAGCATCAATAAAAAGTTTTGCAGAAGTCTGGAGTACATATTAAAGTATATTGTTCTGGCAAGCAGGAAATAGCAACGCTAGTGTTATCAAAATGCTCTCTCTGCTGAGTTGCTACCCTGTTTCCCCGAAAATAAGACAGTGTCTTATATTAATTTTTGCTCCCAAAGATGCGCTAGGTCTTATTTTCAGGGGATGTCTTATTTTTCAGAAATGAAAAATGCCTTATTATCGGTGGATGCCTTATTATCGGGGAGGTCTTATTATCGGGGGGATGCCTTATATTACAACGAGAGGCAAAACTGTAAGTAGGCCTTATTTTCGGAGGATGTCTTATTTTCGGGGAAACAGGGTAAGTGTTGGCTACTAGAAACTGAGCAAGGGAAAGTTCGAACATGCAGTTGGCAGAGCGTTTAGCTCACTGAGATGACAAAGTATCTCGGTGCTAGGACACAAGTTGGAGATTGTTCCCTGAGGGAAGAGAGGAATACATATTTAAATTGCTATCCCATAATTTGGGGAAAAGATGAAAATTCTAGTGGAGATGCAGATTTCAGATTTAGTACCTAATGCCTCATCCAGAAAGTCATGTAAGTATGTGCATAACTTTAAGCACCCAAACGGTCCCATTAAAGGCACATGTGTTTAGGTGCTTTGGTGAATCAAGACCTGACAGTCCAAGCTGCAAAGCCTCACACGCGAGTAATGCTCATTCACAGAAATAAGTCCATTGACTTCAATATGGATTTGAGTAACAGTTTGCAGGTTTGAGCCCTAATATACTGCATTTGCATTGTGTCTGATTTGTAATGTGAATGGATATATTTATAGCAGCAGCTCAGTAACACATTAGTAAGTCATGGATATATCAGGAATGCTCTTCAGTTTTTCATTTCTCAGGAAATTACCCTTTGATATAATATATCTGAGGCTTTTTATCTGATCAAATATGGACCGTTTTATCCTTTTCGGATATTTTGAAAAAGTTGCATTGTCCACAGTTGAGGAATCGGTGAATGAAGAAGAAAAAAGTGTTTTGCATCCAAGAACTGTGTTTAATGGCAAAGTGTCTTATTTAACACTTGAAATTTCCATAGATAGCACTTATTGTCCTTGAAAGAATCTATTTCCATAGCTTAAAAATATATTGGGCCAGATTCCAAGTTGCTGAGTATGTGTTTGGTGCAGCAGTGGGGAGAACATCAGTGAGCTGCTTATGGTTCTATGATTCTCTGCTGAGACCTGGCAAAGACACCTGGAGCATTGTGTTCTCCAGCCACATATCCTCCCTCCACCATCACCACCAAGGACTACAATTAAAGGTGACATTAAGAGCCAGCTAATGTTCTGGATTCCAACATAGCAGGGGAGACAGGGCCAGATTTTATTCTCTTTGTGCAGCTATGGAGGACCAAAGAGGACAACTGGGCCTTGGTTTATCAATAAAGTTATTAGCCTGAACAAAATAAACACTCTTCACATTTGCAGTGAGTGATTTTCAGTTTTGTAGCATATGGCACAGAGAGCTTCACATTCACACAGAAGAGCATGGGTATAACTGGAACTTTACACATCAGTATGTGATCTTTTATGTGAAAGCACTGAAAAAAGTAAATGTAATGTGTTTATTTCTATCTCACACTGCCCATGCAAAAAACAAATTTGACAGAAAACTAATAAAAAACAAAACAAAACAACCAAACTCCTGAAGTATCTCCAGCTTTTCAAAATATAATGTATTTTTAATGTAGCACAATATGTATCTGATGTGCATAGATGCAAAAAGTAAAGCAGAAAAAAGCAGCAAGATACATAACCACCTGCCACCGAAACAGAAAGGGACTAAAATGCCAAGCAGACATCAGCAATAAAACATCAAACACCCCTCTGAAGTCCTAAGCTAGGCAAATATTTGATGTATTCCACTGACTTCTGATGGATACAGTGCTTGAGGTTACTGTCTTTTAAACTTTGGCAATACTCATAGCTTATCACATTCAAGATTTTGAATTTAAAATTGAATGTATAGTAACATCCATAATGAATGTATATAGACAAAGCACTTTCACTAAGGAAAAAAAGTCTTTGAGATTTAGTTCCCAAGAAAGAGAGAGATTTCTTAATAAACCTCCTATGCCCTCCTCCATCATGTCCACAACAGGGCAGATATCCAGCCTGGGGTTATGCCACCTGCATTGCCCATTTCTCCCATGGTTCAGGAGATCACGTTAACAGGTTGCTAAGGCAACTGGATCTGGGAAGATGGAGAGGACAGATGCAGAGACATCAAAAACCTGAAGTCATCTCTCCTGAGTATTTTCAGAACATGGACATAGAAAGGGGCTCTGTTTATATTTTCACCCTTTTATTTAGGGAAGCTATCTCAGAGAATTTGGACAACTGGACATCTTGGACAAGCTCATTCCTCTCTTCTGTTCTCTGGCTAAAACAGGCTCAGAGCCATGCAAGATACAAGTTAGTGCACACAACACTGAAGTTCAGTTGAGATAGAAATGCTTCCTCCCCAGGGAGACGAACTGAGTCCTGACCAGGGGGAGCCTTGATCTATGTTCATTCTAAGCATATTGTTCTGATATAACATAGCGTCACCTCTTTTGTCTCTGTGCGCAGAGCTGAGATAAGCTCTGACAATTATTGCAATGGATTTCCAGCTACAAGTTCAACAAAGCCAAACATACAAGCCTGCCCAAGTAAATCTATTTGATATTACAAACACACAACAGGCTTCTCTTTTGGCCAATTGCCCTTCCCTCCCCCAAACAATCATGGATGTTCATGGGAAGTTGAAAAAACACCACCACAGAGAAAGGAAAAGAACACTCCCTGACCCCCCAACTGATATCTTCTTTAAAGGAGTGACGTGTGTGTGTCTGTGTGTGTATTCGTTCATTCAAACACACACACACTCATTCAGAAAACAGTTTTCAAAAAGTATTTATATTTTTATATCTCAGAGTAAGACAATGCCTTTATACTGCCCTACCTTGCCAGGTCCTAAAGGAAAGAAATTACATTGGCCTGTCTGTTGACACACAGGCCAATTAGATTACTACGGAAACCCACCATACCTGAATATTAGTATAATTATGTAGAGACAGAAAAATGCAAAGACAGGCGGATTTCAAAACACAGAAGACAAGAAGTCTGAGAATAAATCCATACTGGCAGCCTCATATAGAAGTTAAAATGAAGGATGCTACTTCACAGCATTTTGCTGTCTTTGTAGAAGGCTTTGTTACAATGCAGACTTCTAAATTGACTTTCTGTTTTAAAGAAGCAGAAATCCCTGAACCTCTTGATCCAATACAGGAAATAAACCTTCACTAAAGCATTGCTGCTTATGTTAATATGATAGCAACTCAATTTATTCAAGTGCTGATCAATGCTAAACAATTAGAGAAGTTCATGTATTATGTATTTCAAAAGAACCTGATGCTTTTTAGTGAAATGTCACAAGGTTAAACAACTGGTAGACTTTGGTTCCCTTGAGCCCAATTTCAGCCGCAGTGCTTGCTACCCACTCAATGGAGAAACAATAGCAAAATAAAGCATTGTTTGGAACACATAATGAACTGCTCTCATAAACCTCAACCTTCAGAAGTCATTATACTTTACAATTTGATACAGCAGACAATTACTAGACCTCCATTTGGCTGGCAGCATCAAACCTTGTTCTCTATTTCTTAACCATGTCTCAGTAATTATTGATAGTGGAATTGTCATAGATTGCCCTGTTAATACAAGTACATTAGCAATTAAAACAGCTTGTTATGTATTTCCTGTCAGGTGTACTGCAGTGCCTTTAAATCTGCCTCCATTTATCACAGATAATGACTACTTTAGGAAATATCCTAGATATAAATCTTTAAAACTTGCTTTTCCCCAGGTTGAGCTGTTTTCTGTGATTATTTTCCATCCTTCCAAAGTTGCAAAAAAAGATGTGGGTTTGGACTGCAAATATTGTACTTTTCTTGCCTATGGTCAGTTTACAACTATTGCCAAAAATGTCACACTTGTGTTTTTTGAAGTTGGGCTGCATTTCATGTTTTGAATTACATAACTCTGCCTGTCCATGCAGCACTATGTTTAAGAGCCCCAGCAAGTACTTAATTTACATCTTAAATATGCATGCACAGGATAAGTACCCAACGCTGTAATTCAGCTGCTAGAAGCAGAGAAGCATTTTTGATTTATCCTAACTTCACATCACATTAGGTAATGGAACTTTTTACTATACTAAATAACTAATAATAAACAAACATAATGAAAAGCCACAGTAGTTAAAAGGACACCCATAATCTACGAATCACAATATTCCACACCTTGCTTTCTTACTTGACATCTGCTCCTTTAACATTTAGCAAGTATATGACACTGTTCCTAAAGCTTTTCGTACGTGATCCCACATTTCTTATGAGCAAAGAAAATGGAAAACAATTAAAGTTATTGTGGAATCAGGTGTTCAAAAAGAGAATTATGCATGCCGGGAATGCCAGTTTGCTCCTCTTACAGTTCACAGAGATGGAGAGTGCATGATACCATGAAACACTGATAAAGATGTTCAGCGACACTAATGCCATTATTTATATATCAACATGTATTGCAAAGGTTACTTAACATCTCCTCAGATTAGCATGTTGTTCAGAATCAAATTAAAATTTATTAGAATTTTGAATACTTTATAGAGATGATATGTTACAATTCACAGTTTCAATTCAGTGAATAAATACTGATATCTAGAGCAAATATGTAATATATAGATATGGATTTGGACACACACAATGACACCAAAAGAAAAAACAAAAAACTAGGTGGGGATGAAGAGTGCAACAATGCTAAATAATTTAAATAAGCTTAGAAGATCTTCTAGTTCATGTGTGGTGGAAAGACTGCAGAGCAACAAATGAGATACAAACATGTATAAATCATAACATATTTGATTCAGCATCAGTGTGCCTTACATTTAACCAGTAAATTTGTGCTTCTACTGTGAAAATTATGAAAATTGAAATCTATGTAAATAGATCGTATCCCCATGTATATTTAGTATCATAGCTTGTTGCTTTTCTGTGAAAAATGGAACTTTGATGCATTTTATTCCAATTAGTGCAGGAGAAGACAGAAGGATGGTCTTGTGGTTAAAGAACTGGAACTTCTCTGTGCTTCAGATCAGCATAATTATATTATTATTGCTCCCTTTGTCCCACTCTTTGTCTTATTACAAGCTTATTTGAAGCTAATTATAAACTAATTCAATGGAGTTAAGCCATAGAGAATTTAGCCCAATGGTTCTTCATTTTTAGATGAAGGCAAAATTTCACCTGCACATCTTTATTGATTATGCCATTATTAAAAAGAAACCAAATACCAAACATTATTTTACTTAAAATCTCAGCAAATTAGAGCTGAAAACTAAACAATAAAGATAGAGCACTATTATGCTTTTTGTAGAGTCGATTTTCAGACTAAGGATACGTCACAGCACACTCATGGCGGAAGTGTGTAGAACTGTCGTGGGCAACCTGCGACTTACAGGTCACATGCAGCCCCTCAGGGTAATCTGATTGTGGGCCACGAGACATTTTGCTGATGTTGACTGTCCGCAGCCGGGAATGGCGAACTGCGGCCACTGGGAGCTGTGGGGGGCCGTGCCTGCAGACAGTCAACGTCAGCAAAATATCTTGCGGCTCGCAATCAGATTATCCTGAGGAGCCACATACGGCCTGCGGGCCACAGGTTGCCCGCCACTGGTGTAGGGTATGTATAGCCAGGGCTGGCTCCAGGCACAAGCCCAGCAAGCAGGTGCTTGGGGCGGCCAAGGGGAAGGGGCGGCATGTTGGTCAGTTCCACGGCAATTCGGCAGCGGGTCCCTTTCGGAGGGAAGCACCTGCTGCCAAATTCCCGCCGAAGAAGAAAGCGGCGTGGTGGAGCTGCCGCGGGGGTGCTGCCGATCGCAATTGCGATTGCGGCTTCTTTTTTTCTTTCTTTTTTTTTTTTTCCGCCGCTTGGGGTGGCAAAAACCCTGGAGCTGGTCCTGTGTATAGCTACATGCAGCAGCAAACAGCAAGCTGTGTCTACACTTTGACATGTAGCTAGGCATGGCAGTGAAAGGCTGTGGCAGAGGGAATCAGCAGAGAAAGGCGCCAGCAGCTCCATGCGGCAGGGAAAGGCCCTGGCAGTGGGCAGGAAGCAGGACACTACCCTGGTAAAATTGGAGTGTGGCTTGGGTGAGGAGAGAGCTATGTAGGGTACATACCCATAGAGTTCTGGCTGTCTTTACTCACCTAAGCAGTGCACCACTGTTTACCTATGCTGGGGTGTGTGTGCAGTGTATATACACTACATGCCGCCATAGGAAGTGTACAGTATAGATTAAAACTATAAGTGGTTTGGAGTAGGTACTAGCGATTATAATTTATGTGTTTGTACCAATGAGCAAAACTTGATTGAGGCCTTTATGTGCTACTGCAATATAAATGTTAAATAATTTTTACTATTGGTTTTTCATAATGATCATAATGGTCCTCTTTACCGTAGTTACCATTTTGGACTTCAGCAGGCAGCTGTGCTCCTAAGTAACTTACTGAACACCAGTTAAGCTACATATGCTCTGGAAGTATCACTGAAAGGATAATGGAAATACCCTTCACACACGCACACAACTTGTGGCAATGTACTGGTTTAGAAAATAAGAACACACTGGAGCATAACTAATGTAAAGAGAATGTCTAAATTAGCATCATACTCAGGCTCTCGCTCTCAAAACACCAGCGGGGACTCGGGGGTAGGGGAGAGTGAGAGACAAAGAGATAGAGAGAGGGATAGCTCAGTGGTTTGAGCATTGGCCTGTTAAACCCAGAGTTGTGAATTCAATACTTGAGGGGGCCATTTAAGCTTCTGGGGCAAAAATCTGTCAGGGACAGTACTTGGTTCTGCTGTGAAGGCAGGGGACTGGACTTGATGACCTTCCAAAGTTCCTTCCTGTTCTATGAGATAGGCGCAAGAAACTAAATAAAATTCAACTGAAATCAATAGGATGCCTACCTGACTCAGGGTTTGATTCCATTCCCACTGAAGGCTATGGCAAAACCCAATTGACTTAAGGTGTAGGAATCAGGTCCTCTACCCTTCACCTTTTAGCAATTAACACTGTGGGCCCTGGTCCTGCAATCCCTCAGTGTGTCAGATTCCTATAGACATCAAAGTAGTTCATGCTCAAAGACTCTGGCCCTGTCTGGTCTCAAAACACAAATCCTCAATTCACATTTCCAGTTTTCCTCTTCCAATGGGTCATTTTTAAAAACATCTCTTTCGATGGAGGAAGCGTTCTTTTCCTTCCTTCTGGATCAGAACAACTTGCCTCCTAATGGCTATTACATTTCAGCTGGCTTCAGTTGGAAATTGTCTCCATTCATGTGACCATTTAAATGTAAATCACTAGAACCTGAGGGGGTGGGGGAAATCTCTGGCATATGCCTACAAGGCTCAATGAAGACAGGGAAATGAAAAGAAACCCCCTTCATTTAAAAAAAAAATCTCCACAAGAAAATCCGAAGGAGCATATTGACATTAAAATATATTGTTAGTGAACAATATACATGATATTAGCAAACACAGTGAGGTAGAGAACAAAGATATAGTAACAGGATTATTTACAACACACAAGAAAGTGGTAGCTTGAATCACTTGCTGAAAGAATTAATACTAGATAAGATACAAGAATTGAGAGGCACAGTCTTAGGTTTCTTTCATCTATTTTTTCTCCATTTTCCTGTGGGGCAGAGATCCTTGATTAGGATCAGGTAGCATATGACACTATGCTCATTTTATCCTGCCAGTGGAAGGTGTCTAGTCTGGGAGACAGACTTTCCTGTTTACTTCTCTGTTGTCCAAATCTCTGGGTTTTAAACAATTTGCATTCTTGAAAATCCTGAGCTAAATAAAATAGTTGTTTAGAGCAATAATGTGTGTGGATCAAGGATGGTGCAATTTACAAGAGATAACTTCAATACGAACTTTCTGTGGCTTTAGAGCTGTGGAAGCCTGCACAAAACATCAGAAGACCTGGGGGGAAATTGCCATTCAAGGGCTATGGGCCAAAGAATCCAATTGGAGCTTTTATTGAACTTGGTCGTAAGTAATGACATAACTGCATTGGTTAATATGCTGACCTTTCTTCTCAGGAGACCTGAGTTCAACCCCTGATTTAGTTACTAGTGAAAAGGAGTTTTGAAGTCTCCATCTAGTTCTATACAGATAATTGTCCACATCACAAAAGCACCATGCAATTAGCAGTCTGTGCTCCACAGGGGACCAAAACTGGAACAGAAGTATATGTCAGGTCAGGATTGAGATGCACTGACAGAGCTGCAAAGGGAGGCTTGCACATAGCAATTCTCCTAAAGGTTATTAATCTCTCACTTTCATCAGTGACATTCACTTTCATGTGCTATGCTCTGGAGCTATATGTAAATAGCAAATAAAATAAAACAAAAAAAGCAGTAAAGGGTAAAACCATTGACTTCAAAGGGAGCAGAGTTAGGCCAAAGCTTAACCTTTTGAAAACCCTATATTAAAATCATAATAATATGCACCAGACTCAAAGAAAATGATTGTAATCTGTTTTTAATGTGATGGTGTCCTATTTACAAAATATGATAATATAGGACAAGACAGATTTGCAACTAAGCTTAGAGTATTTCAGTTACTTATTATTTCATAAAAGGCAAATATAACAATTGACAGTTTAATACATTTTCTTTCATTAGCAGCAAAGGGAAAGTCTCAGTGGTACTTGGTAAGATCATAAAGCATATCTAAGGTAACATAGTTAATAGATTATAGTCATTATGAGTTTAAAGTTGTTTTCAGGCATAAATATACATATAGTTTTGCCTTTTAAACTAGTAGTTTATTATATGTTGAGAATGGTGAGGCCAAGCAGATGATAAGTTGTAATGGTATGTTTGTGTTTGTTTATATATGTAATATTGCTGATCTAAGCAGTTCCCTACTGCAGGATTACATAAAATGAAAGAAGATACATTTTGTAAACAAAAACTGATCCCAGTTCTGCAAAATACTTAGGCATGTTTCTAAGCATTTCATTATTCCCATTGCGACTATTCACATGAACAGCTGGTTGAAAAATTTCAAAATATGAAATTTCGACAGTTTCAAATTTCAATACAAAATGCATTTTTCACAAAAATTTCATTTACTTCTTTCATCATCTCTAAGCTGGTGACTGAAGTCAGTCATATGCTTAAGTACCCTGTCTTAAAACATAGCTAATTTTTTGTTTCGTCTACAGGAAGTATAAGAATCTGTAATTCTCGTTTAAATAAGTAATCATCATAACTGCACAGATGGAAAATCTTTTAAAGCCTTCTCAAGGCATAAACCTGATAGACAATGTATACTGTATTAAAACATCTCAGAGTTACTACAGTTCTCATTGTGAAGCTGTGATACAAGATTTGACATGTGACATGCTTTGTTACATTGGTGTTGATTTCAGACTTCAAATATCAATAGAATCAAATCTGTACCCCAATTAACTTTCATTAATCAGCTCACTTTCTAGAGCTGTAGACTACCACACAGCAGACATCCTCTGCATCATAGAATGAGGGCCCTAGCAACCAATTGCAGCCAACTAACTCAAAGTAAAACACACTAATGAAGATATGCCCTTAGAGTTCCATTGACTTCAGCGGAGTTATGCCAAAAGAGAATTTGGTCCCTCATTTTTAAGTTAACAACTTCCCTTTAAAAGGGTCAATATGGAGAGCAACAGAATGGAGAAAATAACGTGTACAAAATTCTACTCTGCAAGAGCCCTTGAAAGACTTTAAGCTTAGATTAGTTGTTCAATCAGTTGAAGCAAAACTTAACAAAGAATTACTGATCTTTCATCAATAAAGAAATAGTTGGATACCACTAAACTGGTAATTAATTAGTTAAATCAAAAATAGAAGTCAGATATAACCAGAAATGTAGCTCTGAGTGATCATATAGTAAGAGAATGGGTAGTTGGGAGACCCTATAAGGTCAAGAGGCAACTCTGCCCTAGCTTTGAAAGTAGGTCAAGGCAAAACCAACTACAGTACTCCTAATTCTCCAGGGGAGCAATTATCTTAGCATAGCTACACCCCCAGAGTTACTATAATGAAAACTTTCAATTTTATATGTAAATAAATTATTTAAGTAAATCACTTTGATCACTGAAAACTGTTAGTTAACATTAGAATATTTCAGCTGAGAGATATTCAGAGAGATTAATTTGTCCTCAATTGTGCGGAACAGCTATTCAAAATCCTCTAAAGACCGGGCTGCATTGTAATGAAGGATATTTACAGCTTTGTTTATATTTTGTTTACCAAGTAAATGCTCTGGCATTTTCAAATGCTGGGATCGTATTTATTTCCGCGGAATAAATCCTTCCAAACAACAACGTATTAGAGCAGTATTCTATTTACATCCCCATGTGTGTGAGTCAAAACTTGATATAGGATTGTTCCCATAGATGCTGAGGGACAGAACCTTTGATTGTAACGGTCATGAGATATAGAATGATGCTACTCTGCCCTTACTAGGCTTTCACTCTTTTCTCCAATTTGTATAAGTTCGAATTAAAAATGGGAAAGGAATCAGGTGCTTGAAACTTGGCAGTTTCTAGCTCACTTTCCTGTCATTTAAAAACCTTTGCATCATTTTAGACATGTGCTAAGGCTACTATGTATGCGAAAGGTGAATTGCAAAGAAAATAAATTGTGTTTGTGCCCTTTTCTTCTCTTCTACAATGTACAAAGATTGCCTTAGTTTTAAAAACAAATATGTTTGATGTGCCTTTTTCAATCTGTATCAAGAAAATTCATTCTTGACTTTCCTGGTTTTTGCCATGAGATCCATACGACTCAAACTGGACTGGGTTAGGTAATAACAAAACAGGCTCAAAAACTTAGCTGCAACTGTGCCTGTTTAAAATGACACAGAAGGAATGCTGGGCTACATTTTCTACTGGTATAAATTGGCACAGCTTAATTAAATCAATTTATGCAAGTTGAGAATTTAGCCCAATTGAGTCCTGGGATATATCACCTTCCCCATTCACTTACAAACTGGTAAATTGGCAACCAAAGTTTCAACAAGTTGTGAAGGTGAGATTGTTTTGTGATAGAAAAACAATCACAACAAAAACTCTTTAACAGATGTGCTTCACTGTATAAGAACTAAGCAAAGGCCTGGAGCCCAACTCCTCTTCTGGGGTTTTTTAGACTACTTAGCGCTCTGATACACAAAGCAGATGCCATTTTCCTTTCAATATTCTTGTAATTACAGTCAATTTGATCATCTTTTTGTATTACTACTGAAGCACTTTTATTCCAGCCTCACACCACATTCAAAGGCTACCTGAACTAGCCTTCAAATCATATCAGATTTCAAGTGCAGATTGCAGTTGAGTAAACACCTCTCGTCTTGTTTAAACTTTTTAACACAGCTCTGCTAGAAACATATTTGTGCACACCAAAGCTTACTTGTCATGTAGCTATGTTGAGCTTTATATCACATTTCATTTTGTTTGGACATCCACATTACCTCCCAAATACCCACTAGATTGCAAAGAACATCATGCAGTCCTTTTGACAGCAATTCCTATAACAATGAAAGCAAAGCTAATCACTATGGCATTAACTGTCTATTACATTCAGCCATACTATTGCAGACTTCAGCCTGCACTTTCTGTAAGACATAAAGGAGACAGAACTGACAAAAGAGTGATTTTCACTTGTTTGAGATTCAAACATTTTAAAGTTAGAAGGACTGATATTAATCTTACACCAGTGTAAATCAAGTCAGAAGTCAAACATAAAACCTATATAAATAAGATTAAATTCAGAGTCTGGAATTCAATTGTCCTTGTATTTCATTACTATTCATGTTTCAATTCAAAGTAAACCCAGAACAAATTAATGCTTTTAAAAAAATCTGGATTTGGCATAAGAATAGATAACACACAAAAACATTCATTTGGGACTGCTGCTATTACTTCCTGGATGTTCTTCTTCATACAGACCCCCATTACACACTGCTAAGAATGTATATCAAAAATCTGCTCCAAAATAGCTTTTAGTGTTTGTCCATCAAAAAGTCATTCATCAGGAGGCACTCTATACCTTCCTCTGTGGATAGCCACTCTGTTTCATCTCTGCAAGAAACTCACTTGCCACCAGCTCAGAACATTGGTTTCCTAAAGTTTGTTCCAAATACAAAAAGTCTCCTTTAAGGCAACATAATAAGGAATCCATGGCCCTAGACAAACCTATAACTGCTAATATAAAATACCATCCAATCTTCTCATATGAATTTGCAATTCATAATCTTTGTCTTAAGTGACTAACATCTAATGCATGACCTTCAGTTCTTTAGAGCAATCATGTGGTGAGCCATGTTTTATCATTTAATAATTACTAAACAAAGTATAAGAAGTTATTTCGAGCTCCTTATCAAAATTCTTGGATGCTGCAGAGTGCATGAACTAAAGTGTTAGGGATGAAATTCACCAGAAGAATTCTTATGAACCATCTCAATTGCATGATCCTAAGTATTATTATTTGTCTTGTGGTAGTGCCTAGAAGCCCCAGTCAGAACCAGGACGGTCTCTGCCCCAAAGAGTTCATAGCCTTCACACCTTCTTGTCAACTGTCTGTAATGGGCCACTCTCTTACCACGTCAAAAGTTATTTTTCCTTCCTTAGTACCCTGCTAATAATTGATGTATCTTGTTAGACTGATCTAACACTTGGTAAAGCACTCCCATCCTTTCATGTATTTATACCTACTCCTGTATTTTTTACTTCATACATCTGATGAAGTGGGTTATAGCCCACGAAAGCTTATGCCCAAATAAATGTGTTAGTCTCTAAGGTGCCACAAGGATTCCTCGTTTTTTTTTAGAAAAAGCGAGCAACATTTAAAACTTTTTTTTTAAGAACTTGCACAGTCAGCTCCACAACAGAGCAAAAATCCTAATGTAAGTCACTCTTAAAAGAAAAAAAATAATGCAGAATAATGAGAGAATGCCATTCTTCCTTTTTATAACTGTCCTCATTTTGCCAAAAATACTAAAAGTCATTAGCAGTCTTAAAAAAAGCTGAAGGTGGTACCCCCTGCTACCATTACAATTACTAATCAAGAAAGTAGAGAATACTTAACATACCCACCTCCCTCAGCTTTCTGTGTTGAACTTCAAGAAGTTCAGCACTTTTATATCTAGAATACAATTACTAGAAAGAAACTAATGATTTAAAGGTCTAATGATTGTGATTACCCTACATGAATTAATTAAGGATGAAGTTTTAAACATGTTTTGGACTTTGAAGCAAGTAAATTGTAAATCTAACTAGAGAAGATTCCAGAGCTGACAAATATACCATCATTCTTATACTTGTATAGTAATGACACCTCTATGCCCCTTTTAAGGGGATAAAGAGGAAGATTAAAACCATTGCAGGTATAATTATAATAAATTTAAGAAAATTAAGAAAAGCACTGGTGAATAAATATTTTCTCATGCTTCCAATCAGCAGACCTAGAATGTACATTATTTATCATTTTGTAAACAAGTTAGTGTTAACAGAAGTATCATGATCTACAGAGTAGGTAGTACACAACAAGTTTCTGAGGGTTAGTTTGATCCAGGAAAAAGAGTAGTAATAATATTCATAAACAAACAGAGCTGGTTATGGAACTGCACACACTGTTAAAATATGATGATTGAAATAAATAAAACTTAATTTAGAACAAGGAATAAATTGGATGGCTGCATAGATTAGCCAGTTGTGTGCACAAGTATTAGACCTGAGTATTATTTTTGAAAACTCCTTTGAATGTGACTTTGTCCCATCCACACACAATGATCAGCTGTGTTCAAACCTAGCTTGGGGGAAGCAGCACTTCAACAGTTCTTGAACATCGCTCAAAACTGCCAACACTTCCAACATTCGCTTAGTTCAGGTGCAAGAAAAATGTGCTCATGATACAGCCATCCAAGTATCACATTACATCTTTGTGTACATACAGTTTGTGTACAGCAGCATTTTGAAAGGTATAAAGTACTTATCACATAAGGAAACGATGAACAGTTTGCATCAGCTTTTTATTGTATGTGGTGGTGGTGGAACCAGGGCATACAACCCTTTTAACTGCACTGTGCTTATTAATTTACCCCTTCCAGGACTACTTCTAACCATTCGAACTTCTGAATGAAGTTTCCATCTATCATCTTTATTTTTAACAAACAACCCACTAGAAAAATGTTTGCTACTTTCCTGCAAGATTTCACCAGTCTGAGGCATTCCATGTTGTGGCAATAGAAGATTTAAAGCCCAAAGTCTCACTGATCATCAGATGAGAAAAGGGTGCATTATCTCGCAGGAGCGGAACAGGGCTCCCTTTCTCCGACGATCCATTCCATTAGCATGGTCTATTGTGAAATATCAGATTCTAAACTCTAAACCTTCTGATTTACAATCTATTTTATATCATTTTGGGGGTTTCTAAAGTGTACTATTTATACGTCTGTCAAGGCTTCTATTGGGCTTAGTGTAGTACTAAGGCAACTTTGATTTACAGACAAAGGGAACCAAAATAGTGCCAAATAAACTATTTAAAAAATCTTGCCACTTCTCTCATATGAGGTGTCTGTCTAAACAAAATAGAAAGTACTGCTCTATGATGCTCTTATTGGCACTTGTTTCAGATAACTTATGTCTTCTTCACTCACATGTATTGCAAATATCCCAAAGTCATGAAAATAAATTCTTGGTGACATAACAAATATATTGTATTAATGAAATTTTGCCAGGTATGAGTTATTTCTGAATAGTACAAAATAGGGTTGTTCACTAATCGCAGTTAACTCACACGATTAACTCAGAAATTAATCGTGATTAATCACAGTTGAAATTTATTAAATATTTTGGATACTTTTCTACATGTTAAAATATATCGATTTTAATTACTACACAGAATACAAAATGTACAGTGCTCACTATATTATTTTTATTACAAATATTTGCACAGTAAAAATGATAAAAGGATTTTTTAATTCACCTCATACAAATACTGTAGTGAGATCTCTTTATCATTAAAGTGCAACTTGCAAATGTAGATTTTTTTTGTTACATGGCTGCATTCAAAAACAAAACAATGCAAAACTTTAGAGCCTGCAAGTCCACTCGTTCCTACTTCTTATTCAGCCAGTCACTAAGAGAAACAAGTTTGTTTACATTTATGGGAGATAATGCTGCCCACTTCTTAATTGCAATGTCACCTGACAGTAGGTCTGATTGGACATGTCGGTTTTAAAGTTTAACATTGTTTTATTTTTGAATGCAGTTTTTTTGTACATAATTCTACATTTGTAAGTTCAACTTTCATGATTAAGAGATTGCACTACAGTACTTGTATTAGGTGAATTAAAAAATACTATTTCTTTTGTTTTTACAGTGCAAATATTTGTAATAAAAATATAAAATGAGCACTGTACACTTTGTATTTTGTGTTGCAATTGAAATAAATATATTTGAAAAGGTAGAAAACATCCCAAAATATTTAAATAAATGGTATTCTATTATTGTTTAACAGCACAATTAATCACAATTAATTTTTTTAATCGCTTGACAGCCCTACTACAAAATTATTATGAGAAATTATCTGCTACTGGAACTAACAGTGATTATTTTAAGATAAGACATTCTCATTATCTCTCCTCTCAAACCCAGTAAACTTATGGATTGATAGATAGACCCACATACAGAAAGACACACGTATGGAAAGCATGCATGTTTCCTTTGGCTGGAATGAATATTAATTCAATTAGTGGGTACTTGTGCATGACTGCGGTGGGCCACGTTCTGCAGTAGTCATATCACTGAAGTTAAGGCATTTACACCTGATTTACATTGATGCAAATATGAACAGAATTTGGACCTCTGTGTGTCTCCTAAAAGGAGACATCCTACTGGTTTTAGGAAACTGTTGAGGATTATGAGAGAGAGACGCTAATACTTCTCTAAAGGAAACCTAGCAGAATTTCATGCCATGGGAGTCTTCCATGTCCCAAAGCCCATAGAGGCCTTTATACATTCATATTAATTTAGGCTTCTTCAAGATACAGGCTTTGTCCCTCTAATGAACAAACTGATTTCTTTCTTTCAGTTCCAAAAACAAAACCAGCATTTTATGCAAAATTCTTCTAAACTAGGCCCAGCAGGGCCACTGTGAAATAATTTGAATGCAAACGTAAATGAGTTTGAGCAATCCTAGTGCCAGGAAAAATTTAGTACCCAGAAATTTAGAGTGAACCCAGCTGTCATTTTTTGGTGGTTTCTCCCCCCCACCCCCCGCATTTAGCCCTTAATACTTTGTTAGCTGGCAAAGACACAAAAGTAGCCAAATGTTGATATAAATAAATATCTCACACAGGGTTTACTGAGAAATGGTAATTTGAGAATTGTAAAGATTTGATTAGGGAATCTTTAGACTCACAAAGGCTATAAGGCTTCATTTTACCTTATAGTATAATTCGGTCTTTATCAAGATGATTATATTCTAGTAGTTTTAACACTAGTCAGTTACACACTATAAGCATCAAAGACATATCAATAAAATCCAGCAGGGCTGTGGTATAATTGATCACAGACCTTAGGGAAAACACTGGGAGAAACTACAGCTGTGCCTAGTGCTTATTTTTCCTAATGATGATCATTGGCTTCCCACATACCTCTTAGATAGGGAAGGTTTTGTAGAGTCAGGTTAACTCATCCTCTCAGCATAATCTCTCATTTGCAGCATTATATCATGAAAATTAGAAACAAGTGGGAGATATTTTTCTTAATTAGGTTGCCCCTAAAGTCACCTAAAATTTTAGACAAATGAATACAGTCATGCTCACTGCACATGGCGACTAACAAATCACATAGATAATAACATAAAAAAATAACAGGGAGGAAAAAACTCTTCCACTTGGAGCTTATGTGTAGATATTGTACACAATTACATTTGATTAATAGGGATTGGTATTTTCATTCACATTGGCAGTACATCACCCACAAAGTGATTTGCAAATATTTGCATTTATAAATGTGACAAGGTCATTCCACAGTTGTCCATTGAGTACTGTCATAACTATAAAGGGAAGGGTGTAACAGCTGTCCTGTGTACAGTACTATAAAATCCCTCCTGGCCAGAGACTACAAAATCCTTTTCCCTGTAAAGAGTTAAGAAGCTCAGGTAACCTGGCTGGCATCTGACCCAAAGGACCAATAAGGGGACAAGATACTTTCAAATCTTGGTGGGGGGGAAGGCTTTTGTTTGTGCTCTTTGTTTGGGAAGTTGTTCACTCGTGGGACTGAGAGGGACCAGACATCAATCCAGGTTCTCCACATCTTTCTAAACACGTCTCTCATATTTCAAACTTGTAAGTAAACAGCCAGGCAAGGCGTGTTAGTTTTACTTTGTTTTCTCAACTTGTAAATGTACCTTTTACTAGAGTGTTTATCTCTGTTTGTTATACTTTGAACCTGAGGCTAGAGGGGGGGGTCCTCTGAGCTCTTTAAGTTTGATTACCCTGTAAAGTTATTTTCCATCCTGATTTTACAGAGATGATTTTTACCTTTTTTCTTTAATTAAAAGCCTTCTTTTTAAGAACCTGATTGATTTTTCCTTGTTTTTAGATCCAAGGGGGTTGGATCTTGATCCACCAGGAGTTGGTGGGAGGAAGGAGGGGGGATGGTTAATTTCTCCTTGTTTTAAGATCCAAGGGGTTTGGATCTATATTCACCAGGGAATTGGTGGGAGGAAGGAGGGGGGATGGTTAATTTCTCCTTGTTTTAAGATCCAAGGGGTTTGGATCTGTATTCACCAGGGAATTGGTGAAGAGTTTCTCAAGGCTTCCCAGGGAAGGGAATCCACTTGGGAATGGTGGCAGCGGACCAGATCTAAGTTGGTAGTTAAGCTTAGAAGTTTTCATGCAGGCCCCCACATTTGTACCCTAAAGTTCAGAGTGGGGAAGCAGCCTTGACAGTCACATAAGGTGAAATCCATTGAAGTCTATGGCAAAAGTCCCATTGACTTCCCTGGGGCCAGATTTCACCCATCATGTGTTGTCTGCAAGTATTTTGGATGCAAACCAATTTATTCAGGAACAGGGCCACCCAGAGGATTCAGGGGGCCTGGGACAAAGCAATTTCGGGGGCCCCTTAGATAAAAAAAAAAGTTGCAATACTGTAGAATACTATATTCTCATGGGGGCCCCTGTGGGGCCTGGGGCAATTGCCCCACTTGCCCCCCCCTCCGGCGGCCCTGTTCAGGAATACATCCATAACTCCTTAAATATAATGAATTTTACGCACACATATTCATCTGAAAATCTTTAGGGGATATGTGAATTTTTTCCTAATCAGTTTCTTTTTCTGAAGAAAACCACTGGGGGAAAAAATGGAAAAAAAATCCACCCCCACTCCCACACGTGGGTTTTATTAAATGGAATACAGCACACATACAGTGTGATTCACTTCATATTTATTTTTCAGATACAAAAAGGTAGAGTGTACATTTTTAAAAAAAGCACTTAAGTAACTGAGGAGCCGAAGTCCCATTTTCAAAATGGGATTTAGGCTCCTCAGGCCCGGATCCTCAAATGTATTTAGGCACCTAAAGAATCAGTGGGAGTTGGGCATCTAAATACTTCTGAGGATCCGGGCCTAAGTCCCTTTTGAAAATGGAAAGCTTGCAATTCTATAAGAAAGCCACAAGATTCAGTTGCAACTTCAGTCTACTGACTAGTTAGCTCCTTAAATATTTATATGTGCTTCCATTAAAAAAAAAAAAGGCATTTTTCAAACAGCTCTCATAGATATACTTTTACCAAAGTTGCGTTGTTTTTGCTTTTATTTTCAGGACACAGCTTATTATAAAAGTTTTGACTAAACCCATCAAATTGTGCTAACAACATATTTGATTAATATTTGATTAGCTTGCTCAATAGGTCTTTTAAAAACTGACAAAATTTGAAATTTAAGTGATTGAAATAAAAATGTAGTGCTAGTATTAAAAATTCTTCTAAATAAAGAATATTATAGGCAGTACTGGTAACACCATCTATTATTAAGGATGCCCTACGCTTTCCATTATGAGACCCTGTTTTCAGCTGATTATATCTTTGTCAAACTTTTAAGGAAAACAATACACTGTATAACTGCTCATTAAGTAAACATAATCCATTCTATGTCCTGAATGAACCGGGGTCCTGTGGAAAAAAGAATATATGATCATATAATATAAGATTGCATCAAAATGCACATGAGGAATGAGGGAAGGTTGCCCAGGCCAATGACACAACACAATTTGAGTATAGCTGAAATGAATAGTTTGTGAAATGAACAATCAATTGGATGAAAATTTGCATCAACTGCAAAAATGAATGCATTGTACTGCTGTGAATACATTCTCTCAATTAAAGTAATTAGGACCTTGTGTAACTAAAGGCTCACCAACTTGAATAAAAGTTGCACAACTGGATCACAGAAATCAAAACTGATTTGTTAACGATTCACTATCAGGAAAAAAAACTTAATTTTCTTAAATTCACTGTAAGAGAGCAGGGGTGGAACATGTTTGTGTTTTTTCTACTGGAGAATGCCTTTTTGACCAAACTGAGAATTTTGTTTATTTATTTGGTTCATTTTTCTATGAAAACTTAAAGAAATTATTTTAGTGGCCACAGGTATGGCATGTCAGATTTTTTTATACTGTAAAATAAATATTTTCCTTTGAAGGAAACATACTCTAAATCAGTAAATTGGCACAACCTATGTAGGAGTAGTATTCTCTGAAGAACTTTCATATTGGTTATTCCCCCTGGTATATTTTTTATCAAAGTAGGATCTTTCTGTAGAAACTTTAACTGTAGTCTCAGTGTTGTATCAGAACATAGTGTGAGATGAATTTCAGTTTCCTGTGGGAAGAAGTAGCTTCTTTCAACCTGCAGAATTTCATCTAGCTTTGTCCCCTATGGTGTATTTCAGAGCATGATAGATTAATGTACGTCTGTATGTATCTATATCAAACTCAAATTTTTTGTGAGCACCATTTTGATTATAAGACAGTTCTGTGCCTATACTTTTCTTTTTACCCTTCACCTTGTGCTGAAACCTCCAGAGAGGTGTCAGGACAAATTCTTGCACCTAACAAAAGGCTAATAATGCAGAGGACTCAATGGTCATTTATCTGGAGGGTCTCCCATTCATGTGCAAGCTCGCTAAGACAATAAATTAGCTGCCACCTAAGGCCCCTCTTCAACCAATGAGCTTTAACCAAGCAATTAATCACCTGATGACTGACTTGAAGTCACTGATGAGAATTCCTGACTAGGGAGTGGGGTGGGGTAGGATGGGGGGAGGAAGGGGAATGGAAACTTATAAAAAGGAAGCTCTCTCACTGAGCATTTTAGGAAGAGAACGGTGAGCAGACCAGAACCAGAAATAAACAGGACGAGTAAGAGGAATCCTAGACCCTCCTGAAAAGACACTGACCAAATCCCAAAGGACTTGGAGTGGTGAGAAATGTGAGGCAGGGTTTTGCATCTAGGCATTGTTGTTTTTTCATAGATCTGTATCTCTCTTGTACTGTGTATGAGTGAAGTGTCTATGCATTTATAAATTCCTTTGCAGGGTCTGTGTGCTACTTGCTTACTCTGTCACCTACACCCTGAAAAGAGAAACAGTAAACCAGAGAGTTGACAAGTTTGATGAAACTGAGTGTGTGCAACAGCTGCTGGGCAGGCTTGAGAAAACCAGTGTTAATTTCAGGGCCTCGGCAATTGGACTGTGGGGTCCCCAGTGCCAAGAGGAGTGTCAGACATGGGCTCTGCACTGGGAGTGTGTGCCTAGATGCCTACAGACAGAGATACAGTGCCTCAACTCTGTCCAATCCCAGCAAGTCAGGAGCAATGCAACCCAAGATTTGGGTCTAGTATAGCAGCCTGGAGAGAGAGCTCACCCAGGATTGTAACAAAGAGCCTGATTTATTTGGCTTTCCTTACAATCACAAACCTTGAACATCCTTGGTAAGATTCACAAGCCAGTCTGAAGTGGGGAGGGATGCATTCTAAATTCACTTGGTATGTCCCAGGTATCGACCTATTTGCCCCTTCCTGGTATCCCCAGAAAGACTTAACAAAAGGAAGAAAGCAGGCCAGAATGGTATGTGCTAATTCTATCTCACTGACCAACCAAATAATTGCTCCAACTCTTTCCTGTAATACCTGGTAGATGTCCCTGTATTCCTGACTTAACAGCCGGGAGAGCAGTAGGAAAACCCAACAATGAAAGAAACTTTCGTGTCTTTAAGTCATGGAACTGTGGCAAAATATACTGTTTCATGAGCAGATTCCTCACAATGGTGCTTACAGGTTGAAAAAATGCAACCAATAGATCATAGAAAAAAGAGTTTATAAGAATTGTGCTGTAAGGGCAAAGTCAAATTCAGTTAATCAAAATTAACCTTTTCAGAAATTTAACCCATAATCCTTGATTACCTGGCCAACACAAGGTAGATGGCAGAACTAAAGCCACTATCAAGACCAATGCTGCTGAACTGACTTTTAGCTTCCTTGGTATATCTAGACCCCAGAAGTTTGGCATGCTAGTTAGAATAGCCTGCCTAGCCAAACAAGCTCAAATATTGTTCCTTTTGGGATATTACTGAATTGTAAAACTGTTTAGCCTAAACTGACGACTCTTCCGGCAGCATCAGAGATTTAACAGATAAGCTGGCTTGTCGCTCTCCCTTATGTTGGTCCATGAAAGACTGGTTCTTCAAAACAAAAAACGAACACCACTCACTCACAATAGAGCCTGAATGAAGAAAAATCCCAAAGGGTGCCAATCTCTTCTCTCAGGAATGACTGAAGTTCAATTATATTGTAACCCTGGTTTCCCTTTAGCTTGTCATAGAATAGCAAGATTAAAGGTCTGTGTCTCCTCATGTCTTGAGAAATACTTAGAATCTGCTAATGGAAGTGACAGCTGCAGGTAGTGGCAAGACTGTAAAAGATTATTCAGTAAAAGTTTGAATCGAATCCCAGGAGTAATATAGGCTCAGAGAGGCCAGATTCTTGCTCATGTGAATGGGGATAACTCTAGCGAAATCAGCAGATTTACACCAAGTGACACCAGCTGAGGATGTGTCCAAGAAGTGTTGGGCCTATTCCATTAGAAAGGCAGCTGCAGCAGTCAAAGCAGAATGTAATATCTTCACAGTGCTATCTGATGGTTTGGGGACAGGCACAAATGTTAGTGCCTCAGAGAAAGATGGGTAACAAACTGGCAGCTGAGAATCTCAGGTTGGGGAAAAAAAATCAATCCCCTCCCCCAAAATTACAATCTTAAAAATGGAAATACTACATGTAATAGGATTTCAGTTAAAAAAAACCACAGGGATAATCTGTTTGGTGGCATGAGAAGAACCATTACAATTATAATATGAGGGCAGGAAAAGGCAGAACCATAATTCCCTGTATTCCTGTCCTCTTTTCATATATCAAATATTTGAAAAATATGATACATTAAGCATCTTCTACCAAAACTGCTTGCATTTGTCAGCTGATGATTATTAATTCTTTGTACTGCTACATACTCATAGATTGCAATTAGGACTCTGCCAGGTGCTGTACAAACTCACAATAGGAGAAATACCCTAAGGATCTTATAATTAGAGATGGTTGGAAAACTTTTTCCCCTATATGGAAAAAATAGATATTTTTGTATTTGAGACAAAAACTAAAAATCTTTTAGGTTCTCAATGAAAATTTGAACCAAGGGAAGTGGACACTTTTTGTGAAAATGTCTTCTCTCAAAAACCCAATTTTCTGTCCCCAAATGCTTTGATGAAAGTTTTTGACCAGTGCAACTTACAGCACTTTCTCCCTATATAATAGCCTGTCTGATCATTTCTTTGCATTGCTATTTATATTTTGTTACTTTAATGTCATCATGATATCATGGTAAAGTAAACATCCTGGTCAAAATACTTGATTTGCCGAATAGTACAGCCATGCTTCATCACAATCTCCTATTTTAGAGCAATAATGAAATCTTGTGCAGGCATCAATAATGAATTTGAATACAACATATTAGTTTTCAAGTGTATTAATTGTATTAATAAGCTTTATTACAAGATATTAGATTTCAAATAACAAACTATATTTACTATTTGCACATTGAAATGTGTTTTCTTCTTCATGTAGGAATTATCTAGGCTACCAGCAGATAAAATTATTTATATAGGACTTGGTGTTACAATTTCTTTTAAACTCAGATACATTGTCTAATGAAATAAACAGAATGGTCAATAAATGGATCAACATGCTGACATTGTTCTAATAAGAATATAATAATCCACAGAAATTCTCCATTAAAAAGAAAAACAAACAAAGCCAAGCAACACGCATGTGTTTTGCTAAATGGGCCATTGAAGCAATTATTTGAGGGCCGAGGGGGCAGCATGACAAGTTGTTTGCAAGGTCATGGTGGTTCTGCCTACACTAGAGATGCAACAGCATTATTAGCTCCTTGATAGTAAGAGCAATGCTGAAACGTAGTCCCGACTAACATGGTTTGAACTGCAATGTAGACAGGGCCATTCTGGTATCCCAAACGACAAACCAGAACTCGCTCATGTGGAGTGCTTTCTTTCTTAGGGCTACATTCTGCAAGGGCCACCCTTCGTGAACAAGTGCTCCGCTAAATTTAATTTTTTGTTTAAAGCTTGTAATGTTACTTAAAATCAGACAAAAAAGATAATGAAGTTATAACTTTAAATTGCTTTGAAATGTATAATTACATGTAAAAATTACACATAAATTTACATTTGGATGTCATTTAAGAATGTAAGTAGCCCAATGTAAGTAACCTTTTCGTTGGCTTCAATTGGGCTACTTGCATACTTAGAATTTAAGTACATGCTTAGGGCCGGTGTTCTCAGCAACTTGCAGGATCTAGCCCTGAGAGAAAAGACACACACTGTTAAGATTGGAAAGTTTGAGAGCCACTGCTTTAGCCTGACTGCTGTACCCCTTTCAGGATCTGTCTTGTTCACACTCAAATTTTATCTCACTTAAAAATACAAAAAAGTGTTACAGCAAACCATTACTGAAAAAATGCTTACTTTCTCATCTTTACCATATAATTATAAAATACATCCATTGGAATATAAATATTTTACTTACATTTCAGTGTATAGTATCAGGGACGGCTCCAGGGTTTTGGCCGCCCCAAGCACCTGCTTGTCAAGCTGGTGCCTGGAGCCGGCCCTGTATATTATATATGTAACCCCTTTGGGGTTTGAGAGCATGGCCCTTTAAATCTTTTTCCTAAGGGGGAGGGGGAGAATAAGAAAAAAGCAGGGAAACTCCAGGTGGCAGTGCTGGAGCTCCAGGGAGAGAGAGAGGCAGCCTGAGGCCCTGGAAAAGTGAAGCAGGGAGAACCTGCCTGAAGCCCAAAGAAGGACGAGGTCGATCAGGGACACCCCAGGACAGGAACCAGGAGGAGCACTGTGCCAGGGAGGAATTGCCCGAGAAGGACAGGCCGGAGCTTAGGGTTACCATACGTCCAGTTTTTCCCGGACATGTCTGGCTTTTCGGCAATCAAACCCCCGTCCGGGGGGAATTGCCAAAAAGCCGAACATGTCCGGGAAAATGCCGGCCGGGCACTTCCCCTCCCGCGCCTGCTCTGCTCCTCCCCTGACTCTTCGGCTCTGTTTAAGAGCCGAGCTGCCCAAGCGCTATGGGCTTCAGGCAGCCCCCTTGCCTCCGGACCCCAGCCGCCGGCCGGGCACTTCCCCTCCCAGGCTCCGGCGGCGCAGGGTCCGGAGGCATGGGGGCTGCCCGAAGCCCGAGCGCTACCGGCTTCACGGTTTGCCGGGCAGCCTCCAGACCCTGCGCCCCCGGCTGGGCGCTTCCCCTCCCGGGCTCCAGCTGCGCTGGGGAAGCGCCGGCCGGGGGCGCAGGGTCTGGGGGCTGCCCGGCAAACCGTGAAGCCGGTAGCGCTTGGGCAGCCCTTCTCGCGTGGCTGGGAGTGGGAGGGAGGAGGAGGCGGAGTTAGGGTGGGGTTGGGCGGAGTTGGGGTGGGGCTGGGGTGGGAAATGGGCGGGGCCAGGGCCCCGTGGAGGGTCCTTTTTTTTTTTTTTGTTAAATATGGTAACCCTACCGGAGCTGGACCCAGTATCACTGCTGCCCAAAGCTGCATAGGGCTGTGAGTACTGGAGCTTGGGACTCTGCATTGGAAACAAGGAACAAGGAGGGAGGTTGCTAGATAGTTAAGTGGGGAGGTGGTCGCTCTGTGTGGCTTTGCAGAGAGCAGCAGAAGAGGGCACCAGAGGGGTTATTGGGGGAAAGTTCACTGGCGCTGAAGACGACCAGAAGCACCCAAGACTCACCATTGGACTGGAACTTTGCTCAGGACTCCTGAACTCTATGTGCAGACACATTGCTCAGTGTCTGCCCTTCCAGACTGTGCTACCACTGGGCCTGTGGGGCCTTGGCTTGGATGCAGCCCTGTTCTACTGCTCCCCCTATATTTCCCCTTGTTGTATTTCTCCTCTCATCCCTCTGTAAATAAATATTTCCCTTGTTATATCCATTGTACTTTTCCTTTGGGCGTGTGTGTTCAGTCTGGGGGGTTTGGAACAGGTGCCCCTGGGGTGGAAGGGATTTCTCCTGCTGCATTCCTGCGCACGCCCTGTCTTGGCCAGAGGTGCCTGCAGAGCAGACTCCATCTTGGCCACAAGGGCGCTAAAGTTACATATACACAATTCACCTTTACTTTACCTTTTGAACCTCAGTTAAGACTTGGATCTCACTTTTACCAAACTAATTTCATTCTGTTGAAACATTATGAATTGATTTGATAAAGTCTTCTAGGTCTTTTTTCCACTGCATGGGGTTTGCTTTAATAGTGCTTTTCAGTATAGCTACTGATTTTCAGCCACTTTTACCAAGCAGACGGTATCTGTTAGTTTATCACTGTTTTGCTTTGGTTTGTTTGAAACTTTAAAGCTTTCCTTGTGTGTTAGAGCAATTTATCACATTATCTCAAGTTGAAATAGCCATGTTAAAAACATGACCATTTGCATGGGCTGATACTGAATAGCTGCCATCATGCTTTCCTAATTTAATTGCTGATCTGCTGCAGAGACTTACTTTACATTATAGGCCCTTGAGTCCCATGTTTTTATGCCCCTTTGTTTAACTATCTGTAGCAAAACTAGCATGAAATACGCCTAAAATGATTATGATGTAGAGTCACATTCTATATTTTAACACACATCTTTGTGATTCTGTCTATTCTGGCAACAAGATATTGTCCATGCCAATTATGTTACTTTAAAAAGTTTGCAAGAGAGTGCAGCGTGATTCACAGCTGGATTTTCAGAACTAAGAGCATGCCCACCCTACAGAACGGAGGGCCAAAAGACCTCAGAGTACAACGAGTCTGATGCACTTCAAGATTGTACTGCCACCACTATTTTTGGTCTTTATTTCATGCTGAAAAGAATACAAATGTAACGAATGAAAACTCGGGGCAGGAGAAAGTTGGGCACCATCCTGTAGCTCTTACTCAGTCTTCATTCGGACAAAACTGCTGTTGTTTATGATGGAGATTTTCTGTGAGCAAGCACTAAAGGCTGCAAGATGTTTGCTTTTTGAAATGGATGATAAATAACACTGGTATTACTTACTGCAGTTTCAGCTTTTAGAATAAGAAATGTTAATTTCCCCTTGCTTTGACTACCTGCACTTATAAAAACACAAATATCACACTTACAATGTCATGTTTGATTCTGGTCCTCTCTGCACATTCACTTTTCACGAGACCTAACTGGTTTCTCCTACCCCCTTTCATTTTAGTGCTACAATTGAGAATATGAGGATAAAATTGGTAACAGAGACCCAATCCATCAACTGAACTATATATACATAATAGTTTTTTGTTTTGGTTTGCTTTCAAAAATTACTTTAAAAGGACTCCTTTTTCTTATGATATGTACAACTCCCAACTCCAAGTTGTTTTTTTTATTAAATATAAAGCAAGGACAAGCTATGCATCTACTGAAGTCAATTACAAAAATCTGAATGATTTCAATCGATGCAGGTTCAGCTCCCTAAAGGTAGAAGACAGATAGGAAAAGACAGACAGGAAGTTTGATATTAAAAATTAGAAATGGGCAATTTTCTCTATTTTTTGGAAATAATTAATTTGCTGAAAAATGCATTTCGGGGAGGAGGAACCAAACTGTTCACAAATTCTGTTTGAATTTGGCCAATTGTTGGGGTCCGGAAAAAAAATATGGAAAATATCAAAACATTTTGACTTTTCAAAACCAAACATTTCCTTTTGACAATTTCAAAACAAAATGTTCAGATTTTTTGTATTAAAGTAACATTTTGTTTAAAAACTTGGCTCATTTTAAAAGGGGGTGGAAAAACACCACAAACCAACCCAAATGGGGGAAAAAAATCAGCTCAAATGAAATGTTTGGTTAAAAAAAAAAAACTAAAGAAACTGAGTTTCAGTAAAAAATATTTTGTCCTGATTTTTCAGTTCGGTCCATGAACTAAAAAAAAGCCATTATGTATTCATCTCTAATTAAAACCTGTATTTATTTTCTTCATTCACAAATGTAACTAATGAGAGGGAAAGATTCTTCTTTGGAACATAATTTTTCAGGATAACAGCACTACTGAATGGCGAAGTAGAAACACTGAAGTCAATGGGGCTGTAACAATTTACACTAGCTGAAAATTTGGTCTTAACACTTGACAATGGAGTTATGCTTGTGACAGGAAGTATGAAGACAAGTTTGTAAATGTAGCATAGCCCTGATACAACAAAATAAATAAAATGAATAGGATTTTAACAGGCGTATTTATAATGTAGCTGTATTAGAAAGGTCAAAGCATTTCAAAGACAGATATTCCAAAAAATAATATTGTTTTATCCCAATATCCACAATAGGCATACGCTGTACACAAGTACATTTAAAATAACCGCATACTGTATCTCATTCCACTCTGGGGAAGTTCAGTAAAACAAACTTTGCAAGGAACTCTTATTAATATATTTTATTTGCACAAACCCCAACGTTATCTTTGAAAGTGAGAATACAGGGAAACAGCATACAAAAATGTAATTCTCTTTTAGAGAACGAAAAGTTATAATCTAACTTCATAAGTATCTTGTTTATTTCATAAATTCCTACTGTGTCTAGAGTCTCTAGCAATTCTTCTTATAGACTGCATTTAGTATAGGTCTTAACATAGACATTCTTCTACCACTGAAATGATATCAACTTTTTTTTAATTGTCCTATAGATTTTTATAAACTGTTTCTAGAAAAAAAAATCAAAATAATATCTTCCACAAGAAGACCAGGGGCTTTGTGTGTGTGTGTGTGTGTGTTTATTTTCTTTTGTCTTTTTTAAACACCTCTGCCTCATAAGTGTATTTCCATATCTTGGAAATAGTAGTATATGAATATATTCTTGGAAAATACCTTGTGAGTGGTTAATTTTGCTGTTTTGATTCTGAAGTGCAACAACAGACCTAGGAGCTATAAAAATAATTTTGATCCTGGAGTGCTAGAAGGGCACTTGTCTGCTTATTATAGCGCATTTAGTAATATGTTTATGCCATACAAATACCAGAGCTAGCAAAGAGTTTAACACTCAGATTAAATTTCTCAGCTTGAACATAATTCTTCAACAGAAAAGTCAAATTAAAGTCCTTAATATTTGTGCCATGAAAGTAGTAGCAAAGAATTTAAGACTGCTATTTAATTTCTGTTAAGGTAAGATATTCAATCTGAGAAGTCATACTAAAATCCTTATTACTGTCATGAAAGTAGCAGAATAAGGATTTTAGATTCTGCCTCAAAAATGTAACTAAAAGTATGGAGCATTTCCCCCCCATTTCCTCATTTCAGCTCACCCATTTTATGATTTGGAATTGTTACATAATGTAAATTGTCTCCACAAACAAACACACAGGTTATACACACTCTCCTACTGATTCAATTTGGATCCAGTATATATTTTTTAGCTATGATGCCGGTCACACAGCTATAATTAAAAAGTCAGTCAGGGATCCAATTTTAAAGCACTCCCTTCAAGGGTTTATATTAACTGGATAATAAAGCTGTGGGGGTTAGTTTAAAATTTAATATTAAAAAAATCCTCACTTAGAAGTGGTATTTTTTTCCTCAGCATTTATCTTCTCACAAAGAGAACAAAATGAAAAATGATAGTTTAAAGTGTTTCACATTTTTATTATATGTACGGCTGGTACCACAGCCTATTATTATGGTTGCCAGACAATTCCCATTATAAGACTCTTTTTCAATTGCTGAACCTTTGTCAGGCTTTTACTGTTTGGGCTGAAATTTTCCATGCTGGATGTCTGCCTCAGGCTGAACAATTCTGGAAAGTTTCGGCCATGACTGTTCAGCCATTTCCAAGAACACGACTAAAGAAAAATAAAGAAAAATGGCAGAAGTGCTAAATTACATTTTTGTTTTAGTTTACACCAAAAAGGTTAGTAGTGATTGGACACCTAACGTAGTGAATGCCAGTGAAAATGAGGTAGGATCAGAGGCTAAAATAGGGAAAGAACAAGTTTAAAATTACTTAGACAAGTTAGAGGTCTTCACGTTACCAGGGCCTGATGAAATACATCCTAGAATACTCAAGGAGCTGACTGAAGAAATATCTGAGCCATTAGCAATTATCTTTGAAAAGTCATGGAAGAT
Organism: Malaclemys terrapin pileata; assembly: GCF_027887155.1. Classification (NCBI taxonomy): domain Eukaryota; kingdom Metazoa; phylum Chordata; order Testudines; family Emydidae; genus Malaclemys; species Malaclemys terrapin. The sequence continues at coordinate 33,581,588 of NC_071513.1, read as the reverse complement.
GGGTAAAATTCCCAAGGACTGGAAAGGGCAAATATAGTGCCATCCCTAAAAAGGGAAATAAGGACAACCTGGGGAATTACTCACCAGTCAACTTAACTTCAGTACTCAGAAAGATAATGGAGCAAATAATTAAGCAATCAATTTGCAAACACCTTGAACATAAAATGATAAGTAACAGTCAGCATGGATTTGTCAAGAACAAGTCATGTCAAACCAACCTAATAGCTTTCTTTGACAAGGTAACAAGCCTTGTGGATGGGGGGAAGCAGTAGATGTGGTATATCTTAACTTCAGTAAAGCTTTTGATACTGTCTTGCATGACCTTCTCACAAAGAAACTAGGGAAATACAACCTAGATGGAGCTACTATAAGATGGGTGAATAACTGGTTGGAAAACCATTCCCGGACAGTAGTTATCAGTGGTTCACAGGCATATCAAATGGGGTCCTCCAGGAATCAGTTCTGGGTCCAGTTTTGTTCAATATCTTCAACAATTATTTAGATAATGGCAGAGTACACTTACAAAGTTTGCGGACAATACCCTTGTGAGGGGTTGCAAGTGCTTTGGGGGATAGGATTAAAATTCAAAATGATCTGGACAAACTGAAAAAATGATCTGAAGTACACATCTACCTCAATATAATGCTGTCTTTGGGAGCCAAAAAATCTTACCGTGTTATAGGTGAAAGTGCGTTATATCGAATTTGCTTTGATCCACCAGAGTGCGCAGCCCCATCCCCCCAGAGCGCTGCTTTACCGCATTATATCCGAATTCGTGTTATATCGGGTCGCGTTATATTGGGATAGAGGTGTATATAGGATGAAATTCAAAAGGACAAATGCAAAGTACTCCACTGAGAGCTGGTCCACACTAACCCCCCAGTTTGAACTAAGATACGCAACTTCAGCTACGTGAATAACGTAGCTGAAGTTGAAGTATCTTAGTTCGAAATACAAGGTACTTACCGCAGGTCCACACGTGGGAGGCAGGCTCCCCCATTGACTGCGCGTACTCCTCTCACAGAGCAGGAGTACCGGTGTCGACGGCGAACACTTCCGGGATCGATTTATCGCGTCTAGACAAGACGCGATAAATCGATCCCAGAAGATCGATTGCTTACCGCCAAACCCGGAGGTAAGTATAGACGTACCCTTAGGAAGGAACAATCAGTCACTCACATAGAAAATGGGAAATGACTGCCTAGGAAGGAGTACTGTAGAAAAGGATCTGAGGATCATAGTTGATCACAAGCTAAATATGAGTCAACAGTGTAACACCGTTGCAAAAAAAAAAAAAGCACACCATTCTGGGATGTATTAGCAGGAGGGTTGTAGGCAAAAAGCAAGAAGTAATTATTCCCCTCTATTCCGTGCTGATAAGGGCTCAACTGGAGTTTTGTGTCCACTTCTGGGTTCACATTTCAGGAAAGATGTGGACAAATTGGAGAAAGTCCAGAGAAGAGCAACAAAAATTGTTAAAGATCTAGAAAACATGTCCTGTGTGTGAAGATTGAAAAAACTGTGCTTGTTTAATCTGGAAAAGAAAAGACTTACAGGGGACATGATAACAGTTTTCAAGTACATAAAAGGTTGTTACAGGGGAGGAGGGAGAAAAATTGTTCTCCTTAACCTCTGAGGATAGGACAAGAAGCAATGGGCTTAAATTGCAGCAAGGGCGGTTTAGGTTGGGAGTTAGAAAAAACTTCTTAATTCCCTAAATGTCACCATCATTGAAGATTTTTAAGACCAGATTAGACAAACACTGTCAGGCATGGTCTAATACTTTGTCCTGCCATGAGTGTAGGGGACTGGACTAGATGACCTCTCAAGGTCCCTTCCAGTCCTATGATTCTATGTTGTTTTGCAAAGTAAAAGTCTGGCAACCTTTTCTTTGAACAGCTCTAGCACGTCAATGTTTTGGAGTAGGGGTTTAAAATTTGTGATGGTGGTAGTGGTTTTGAGGGGGTGGTCTGTGGGTCAGGGATGTGTCTTTTGTTACTCTTGTAACAGGTCTATGTCTTAGGGAAAAAATCTCAGTTTACACATGCTCAGTAGAGACTTCTTAAAATCTATTGACTAAAATATCCAAAAATTCTGTATTTACTGGGCATGTTTCACCTCCACACAGCCCCTTGTGCCCAGCAAACTGCACATGTGCCATCACCACAGGGGGACTGAGCAATCTTCATTCCAGAACCAGAGGGGTGAAGTAATTCGTTACTGGCTGCTGCAGGATCATGATCCTGCTCCTGGTGCCCAGGCTGTATGGAGGAGGAAGCCTCCTGACTCAAATGCAGAATGGACAAGAGTCAGACCAAGGGAAGGCAAAGTGGTAGACTGGGACAAAGAACTTGCTGAGATTGTGCCTGAAAGTGGGGAGGGGCAGGAAAAAGGGAAAGTGTGACAGGGAGTTCTGGCTGGGAGGCTGGGATTGGTTGGACAAGAAAACTTGGATTGGGAGCCAGAGGGAGTAGGATGAAGGAGAGGCTGGGATGGGTTGGGCAAGGCTCACAGTTGGGGGAGAACTGGGACAGGTGCAGTAAGAACTCACAAGGTGTAAGGTGAAATACTGAGCACTGCAGCATTTTCTTATTACCCGTCAAACCACTGCAAATCACTGCAAAGTGATTTCCAATGCACTGAAGACATTGGAAAGTGAATGAATATCAACTTGTTCTTCATTGACATCGCCTTCATTATGTGATTTTTTTTCCCCACAGGATAGAATAGCTGGTTGTCACAGTGGGTCACAACTAAGGATGTCAAATTCAGGACTAACTGCTGAGAAATAGGACAGATACACCCCAAGACAGGTGGTTATTCTTCCATAAGATATACCAAACCAGCAACAAAAATAAACTTCTGTTTCACCACACTGGCTAACAAGAAGTCATAAAGGCAGTTTCCTTGGACATCCCAGTCCTTGTATTACCACCAAAAACACTGGATTTAAAGATGAGTGGTTCTTGACAACCAGTCTCATCAAATAAAAGGTTCTTCTGATCCCAGAGGACCAGCCACACATCCAGGTCAATATATAACTCAGATCTTACTAAAGGATTGGCATCAGCATAATTTTTGGGAATCTAAAAGTTTATTCATGAAAAGAAAGAAAGAAAGAAAGAAAGAAAGAAAAAGGTGAGAGTTAAAATTGGTTAAAGGAATCAAATACATACAGTAATTGCAAAGTTCTTGGTTCAGACTTATAGCAGAGATGGAATAAACTGCTGGCTTGATAAGTCTCTGGTTGCTCCCAAATGACTGGAAGGTACTCAGTCCATTGGTTAGAATGCTCCCATTAGTATAAGTTCATAGTCCGGAGGCTTGAGCAAGAAACAGGCCAAATGGAGGCGTTTCGAGGGCCTTTTATAGCTTCTTCCATGTGGAGGGAATCCCATCCTGCTTTGAGCAGGGGGTTGGACTAGATGACCTCCTGAGGTCCCTTCCATTCCTGATATTCTATGATTCTACTGTGGAAAAATACAGTAACAAGATGGGAGTCTGGAATCACATGGGCAAGTCACATGTCCATGCATTTCGCCATAGTCACAGCAGGAAATTCCATTAAGTGTAGATAGGCATCTCCATTGTCAGCTAAATGTTCTTTTGATGGGCTACTCAATTTCAATAGTCCCTCCAAGCTATGCTGGCTAGCTAACTAGTGGGTGTTACCCCAGGAGCAAACATTTGAAATCCAGGTATAGAGCCAATACTCATAACTTCAAATATAAAAATGATAATGCATACAAAGAGCATAATCATAACCAGCAAATCATAACCTTTTCATAGACATCTTACATGCCACATTTTGTACAAAATTTATTGCAAATATATAATAGTGGTTGCAACAATGATATATACGGTGATATTTTAATCAGATAACATCACACTGGTCATTCATAAGATTGGTGTTCATAACAGTACTGTATCTGATCTACTGTATCTCATAATGACCCATGGCTGCATAAAATAGACACCACAGTCATGCATGTGTACATTCAGATAGAAAACAGAACTCATGACATCCTGCTCAAAACTCTTGGGGTAAAATTTTCAAAAGCAACTGTGTACAAATTTCAAAAGTGACATTGGAGCCTAAGTCCGATTGACTTAGAATTCAAAGTCACTCGGCACTTTTTAAAATTTTACCCTTGATCAACATTGGCTATTATTAGTTATATGCCATATAACTGGTGTCTTTATAGACCATTGGTGGGCAATCTGCGGCCCACGGGCCACACGTGGCCCATCAGGATAATCTGCTGGCGGGCCGTGAGACAGTTTGTTTACATTTGCATAGCCACCCACAGTTCGCAGTGGCCGCAGTTCGCCGTTCCCGGTCAATGGGAGCTGTGGGAAGCGGTGCGGGCTGCAGGGAAGCCTCCCGTAGCTCCCATTGGCTGGGAATGGTGAACTGCGGCCACTGGGAGCTGTGGGTGGCTGTGCAAATGTAAACAAACTATCTTGCGGGCTGTGTGTGGCCCGTGGGCCACAGGTTGCCCACCACTGTTATACAGCATCTTTAGGTCAGTAACCACTGGGCAAGAACTACTACACACTTGAATAGTTCATATATTCCCATAGAGGAGAGGGCACCACTGCTGCAGAGAAGCTAGTATATAATCCCCTATTTAAGGCAATGCTCATTCAGCCTACAGTTCAATGCTGTTAAGTTAGGAACTTAAACACAGTCTTAATTTAATAAAAGGCATATTATGTACGAAGTCAGCAAGAACTTTCCTTTATTGCCTTTCCACAAAGGCTATTGACCACTGTTCCATAAACTTCCTTATGCTGTTGTGCTATTTATTCAATGGAAATTCCCACAGAATACCTTAATGATGCAAAGTACCTAGGTTTCCATAGATGTTGGAGCCAAGTATAATGGTTTGTGACAGCAGGCATGCACCCTCGTGTGCGTACACACACACGGATGTACTGATTTTTCAGGAGGTGTAGAGCTCAATGGGTTTTGCAGGTTCTCAGCTCCTCTGAAATTTATGCCACAAGGTTACTAGGCAAACTTACGTAGTTAGGGAAAACTCATGATTTCCTGCTCCAAAAATTTGAGCAATTTGCTTTACTACCCTGTTTCCCCGAAAATAAGACAGTGTCTTATATTAATTTTTGCTCCCAAAGATGCGCTAGGTCTTATTTTCAGGGGATGTCTTATTTTTCAGAAATGAAAAATGCCTTATTATCAGTGGATGCCTTATTATCGGGGAGGTCTTATTATCAGGGGGATGCCTTATATTACAACGAGAGGCAAAACTGTAAGTAGGCCTTATTTTCGGAGGATGTCTTATTTTCGGGGAAACAGGGTAGTTGTTAGTAGTTTCAGTGCTTCTAATCAGAGTTTAGTCCAGCCACTAAAGTTAAGACAATTCCGAACTTATTGGCACATGGCCAACAACAGACAATTCAGGTGACAGCAGCAGAGAGGCATACACACAGGACAGTTTGCTATATAACCCGTAGAAACAAGCAATTTACGAATAGTAGTATCTAAAAGTGGCTATAAGTGTTCCATATCAGCACAATAACTTAAGAGACTTATCTGAAAATGAAAATTGCACTGCTATTAGCTCAATGACCTGCTATATTCAGTCCTTCAACTTGAATGTATGAAATACTCAAAAACACCAAACCAGGCTAAAACACTCAGGGTATCGCTACACTGCAATTAAAAACCCAAGGGCTAACTCAAGCTAAGGAGTTGTTTAATTGCGGTGTAGACATTTGGGCTTGGTCTGGAGCCTGGGCTCTAGGACCTTGGAAGGTGGGTGGGTCCTGTAGCTTGGGCTGCAGCCTGAGCCTTAATGTCTGTCTACACTGCAATTAAACAGCCCCTTAGCCCGAATCAGCTGGCACAAGCCAGCTGCAGGTATCTAATTGCAGTGTGGATGTAACCCAAGAGGCCAGTGACATGCCTGCAGCCCAATGTCATGTGAAACTTCAGAGGTAGATGTGTCTGGAATTTTCTCATTTCCAGAGGTATATGAGATTTGTTTCTATCCCTACTGTGACACAGGGCTGAGAGATGGAGATGGACCATTATTAGCACCAATCAGGTTTCCCCAAGGAAGGTCTGGTTGGTCAGGGGTGTGTCTGATGACTAGGCCAGACTGGGGTTAGGAAGTTAATAAGCTAATTAACCAGATTTAAAAAGAGCACAGGAAGAAAGTGCTTGAAGAGGGAGATGAGGAGGGAGGGAGTGGATGGGTGGATAGATGAATGAATGAATGAATGAAGGGGAGGCTCGGAGAGCCTCATAAGGGGAACTCTCTGAGTAGAGACACTTCAACTCCCCCTCCCTGAGAGAAGGGGCCAGGAGGCTGGAAAACAGTGTAAAGGTGTGGATGTATTGGTGGAGGGACTGAGACACTGTAAATAAAGTACACACCTGTGTTTAAAAGGAAGATGGTCTCAGGGCAGTCAGTGTTCATGGAAGAGGTGGGGCTACAGTAGGTGTACCCTGTCACACTCAGCCATTCAGAGGTATCAGACCTTAAAAACTACATGGCTCCGATTACTTGCTTTCTTCCCTCCACTTTGGTTCCAACATGCATTTAGTTGGTGATATCTCATAAGCTAGCAGAATGATTTCACACCTGAAATCAATATTGGACCATAGAGAAGGCACAAGATTTCCACCTGTACCTGTTCCAAACAACTGCTAAAATCATATTGGGCTTAAACTTGCAGGAAAAAAAAAACACATATGGTTATTAGAATAGCATGGTTAAATAACCTGCTATTTCTAGATATACTTTAGCTGAGTATTTTTTTCAGGACCAAGACACTTGTCAATAATTATTGTTATAGTAGCATCACACAGGCACTATTTAAATAAAGAATAAGACAGAAGTCCTTCCCTGAAGAGTTTAGAATCTATATAGATAGGAAAGTCTGGAGAAGGGGAATAATAGTATCCTCATTTTAAAGGTGAGGAACTAAAACACAGAGATTAAGTGACTTGCCCACGATCACAAAATAAATATGTGGCAGAATCAGAGTTGAACCTGGATCTTCTGAATTCCATACCAGTACCTTAATTACAAGGCTTTTCTCTCTCTCTTCCTGGTCCTGGTCCTAGGCAAGTGCTGATCTATAAAGTCATATTCTTTGTTTCCATCACAAATACCACCTTGTAGGAGGCCATTGGCATTTGAAACAAGATGCACACAAGTGAAATACCCTTCTCGAAAAAGAGATTGCATAGAATTTGTCTTCCTGTTCCCCGGTGTCCAAACACATGCTATTGTCTATAATATAATATGACCGAGTTCAACATTGAAATGTAATTGATTTTATTAACACCAGGTTTTGTAAGATACAGTTTTAAAATCCACAGACCCTGTAAATCTATGTCTTTGTTTATTTCATAATGCTTAAAAGTGCTGGCGGGCCAGGCCAGTTTGCTTACCTGCCGCGTCTGCAGGTTCGGCCGATCGCAGCTCCCACTGTCTGTGGTTCACCGCTCCAGGCCAATGGGGGCAGTGGGAAGAGGTGGCCAGTACATCCCTTGGCCCGCGGCGCTTCCCAGAGGCCCCATTGGCCTGGGACGGTGAACCACAACCAGTGGGAGCCGCGATCAGCCGAACCAGCGGACGCAGCAGGTTAACAAACCAGCCCAGCCGGCCAGGGTGCTCACCCTGGCGGGCTGCGTGCCAAAGGTTGCCCATCCCTGCCCTAGCCTATGAAACCATGTCAGTGTTGACCAAGTTCCAATGGCAGGTGCAGAGGCTCATTGAGGCAAAGTTTTCAAAACTGCCTTAATCCAGTTTTTTTAAATCATATTCATTTGGCAACTGACCCTTTGTCTAATATACTAGGATTCAAAAACTGCCTGTCACTAAAGCAGATGTGATTTTAACTTCACCAGCACAAGGGAGATCTGAGGGTGCACATCAGGCTCCTTTACCTGCTACCATGGAGGCTCACAAGGCACAGTTTCTCGATTTTTGTTTCTGTAACATCGCCTGTTCTCTCCAAGGTGCCACACTGCTGTAAATTAGCAAAATGAGCTCCCCTGTGCATTCTCAAATTGAATGCATTGCATATGGAAAACAAATTCCAGATCAAGTAACCAATTTGCATTGCATAAATTGCATTGTGCTTCTGTTTTGCTAGGTGCAAAGCAGTAATGTACAGCAATTTGTTTCTGTTTCCTGTATATTCAACCCCAATTGAATAATAAAAGAATTTTGGCATTATGCTGAAAGATGCCCTAAAATATACACATAATAATTAGGGTAGTAGGCTCTGCTTCCATCTGTCATAGTATATTTAGATTAGAACCTGGCTATCCAATGGTAAATAGCATCATATCCTACACTATATAGGTTTCTGTTACATTATATAGTGGTATCTTTCATTACCTGTTATGGTAACCTCTATGACATGAGATAATGTAACATAATTCAAATTAAGATAACAAAACAAAAATACTCAGATCCCTTTTTAAATTTATTTGGATGATGCTTTTTTTAGTTATTTCCTGGATTAGTTACTTGTTGTAACCAAAAATAGTTAGATATTAATAAATCCTTATTTCTAATACATAATCCCCTTTTATTTAGTTGACCAATCTCCCATTGCATGAAAACTATCCATATTGATACATGATAGTTACCCATAGCTACCATGAATCCACAACCCACTCCTATTAGTAATACTTGATCAAATCTATCGTTTCAAAACCTATTTTTCAAAAATACAGTTAGGTCTTACTTTGATGATATAGGCAGAAGCATTTATTGACTAATTTTTGCTTATCTTCACTGTTTTTAAGCACTTAAATTTTACCTGTGTTATAACCAGTAGTTGTGTGATAACAAGTAATAATAGGCACGCAAATAATATTTTAATATTAAATATTGTTTTATCAGCACATATACATTCATGTATAAATACTGTATATAATACACAGATATACAGGTAAATACACACACACACACACACACACAAACACCTGTATTTCACCATTTATCTACAGTAAACAAAATCCGTAAGAACTTCAATAATGGGTCAGACGAAATGGTCCATCTAGCCCAGTATCTTGTCTCCGACAGTGGCCAGTACCAGCACAGGAGATGTGTACAGAAAAATAGCCATTGATGGACCTATCCTCCATGAACTTATCTAGTTCTTTTTTGAATCCAGTTATAATTTTGGCCATCACAACATCCCAGAGCAGCATTCCTTTTTGACCACTGTTCTGCATTGAGATGAAGTTCCCAAAGAACTATCCAAGGTGAGTTCAAAATTTCTTTCTTGAGTGGTAATAGCTAATTCAGAACCCATCATTATATATGTGTAGTTGTGATTATTTTTTTCCAATGTGCATTAATTTGCACTTATCAATGTTGAATTTCATCTGCCATTTTGTTGCCCACTCATCCAGTTTTTCAATCAGCTTGGACTTAACTATCTTGAATAATTTTGTCTCATCTCCAATTTTGACACTTAACTGATCCCTTTTCCAGATCATTAATGAACATGTTGAACAGCACAAGTCCCACTACAGATCTTTGGGGAACCCTACTATTTACCTCTTTCCATTGTAAAAACTATCCATGTATTCCGACGTTGTTTTCAGTTTTGTGAAATAAGCCTTATTAAAGTAACAAGTGTGTGTGTGCATGTATGTGCCCACACCCACGTGTATGTGTGTATTACTGGTCTGGACTTTATCCTGTTTGCACATTAGCAATGTGATCATGTCATGATCACTTATATCTAAGTTACCATAGATTATTAGTTCCTCCTTATCTGTTAGGACAAGGTCTTTAAGAATCTCCCGTGTTGGCTATAACAATTTCAGAGAGTTAGGAAATTCTGGCCTATCATATTTAGAAATACCAGAGATGTTTTAGTATTTGCAGCACAAGACTCCCAGCATGTCATTCAAATTGAAGTCTCCCATGATGATGATCACACAGTTCTCCCCTCCCCCCACCCACCCACCCAGATTATAGGTAGGTGCATAAGGAGCAGGACATCCTGTTCCCTAGTGTGATTTAGTGTTCTGTAGTAGACACAAAGTAATACCACTTTTTGTGCTTTATCTGTTAGGACAGTGATCCATAAGCATTCAAGATCGTTTCCTTCTGAGTTATCAGTGACTCAGAAATAGGTAATGCCATTTTCAACAGAATGCTACTGTCCCGCCCCTTTTGCCCACTCAATCCTGCCTATATAAGTTATAACCATGTATTTTAATATTTTAATCGTGTGGATCATCCCACCAGGTTTGAGTAATACCAACTCGATCGAATTTATGCTCATAAATGAGCAATTCCAGTCCTTCTTGTTTGTTACCCGGGCTCCTACTGGTGCTGTATAGGCAATTCAAGAATTTCTTCTCTTCGTGGTTTTTGGTTCCTTGATTAATCCAAAGACACTATTTAGTTAATTTTAATATTCAATATAAAATTTCAGCATAAGGAATACAGAGCTAGAATTCTCTGTGTGATCACACAGATTTCTGGTGCTGCAAAGACTGGAAATCCAGTAACTACAAAGTGTTTCACAAGGGATATGTCTTTGAAGTTAAAGAAAAATCTGGATTTTACACAGAATGGAAAAAAGCCTGTAAGTTTAAAAAAAACTAAGTATCAAGGGGCTCCCTCAGCCATTGTCTGTGAATCAGATATGAAGAACTTTATCTAAGATAGATTTAATTGAAGTATTAAATGAATCTCCTCCAAATGAAACAAAAAAAGTTACAAGCAAAATTGTGCTGGAGTTTGTTTTCAATAATATATTTACAGTGATACCTGTCTAGGGACTACACCAGAGACCAGCAAAAAATTAGTGACCTAGAAAAAATGGTCTTTAACTAAAGGTCAGCTAAACTGTGCTGGAAACCACATGAGACCACTTTAAAAAGGGTGTTTAAAAGTGTCTACTCAACTGCCTTAGTTAGAGGTCTCACTGTAGATACAAGTATTGCTAGACAATTTCTTAGTTTATTGCCATTTTACAGGTCCTTCCAACTCATGTAGCCAAATAACAGCGGGTCGCTGACAGGTATAGGTACGGTTTAGTCCTTGTGCATTTGCACTGTGTACAGACCCATAATACGCTCTCTTTTCCCTCTTCCATGCTGCAGTGCAAAGAGCTCCTCTGCTTACCTAGGTGCTAAATGGCTCTCATCACTATAGTAACTGAGAGTCTCCATAATATGCTGGGGCTGACAAGAGCAGACTCATTGCTGCCTGACTCAGGAAATACCGTCTTTGGCCTTATGTCACAGATTTTAGGCTTAGGCCACTATCCTATCTAGGATTTGCCATGCAGCAATTAAGTGCCTGATCCTGAAGGAGGCTGAGCACCTTTTTGAATCTGGGCTTTACTTAGTTCAAACAGAGGGGGGCTAAAACAACCTCAACAATGATCGAGTATGACATAAACTGAACAGGTTTTGGCCCTAACAAGTAGCAATACACTTTTATAAAAACGGTGTGATGATGTAGGATATACTCCTGGGGGAATTCTGTGCCAGAAAATTAAAAAGATTCTGCACATGATGTTTTAAAATTCTGCATATTTTATTTGTCAAAATAACAAAATATAATCACACCAGTTTCAATTATGTTGGTAATTTATTTCAAAATACCATCAGCAAGTATGTCTGTAACAATACAGACAACAAAAAAGTTTCAGTAAATGATTTTTTGCCAAATAGATTCTTTACTAGGCATATTAATATGGAACTCTGAGTAATAATTTATTTAGAACTACAATACAGAACCATATTTCCCGCACACCTCAGAAGCAATGCAAAGGTTTGGGGGAGTCAGGGTTAATGGAGGAGCTGAGGGAGAGGGAAGTAATTGCTAGGAAAGAGCCTGGGTATGAACTTGAAAAGTTGTTGGGTAAAGGTGGGAAAAGTATGGAACTGGGTTTTTTGGAGGGTGGGGAGTGGGGGTGAGAGGGGATTGTTAGGGAGTGTTTCTCATGCAGACCCTGGCTGACCGCTAGCCTCTCCCATTCAGTCAGGTACATCTGCTCCTGTCCCCATGTGTCCTTGCACCTCCCCCCTTCAGCCAGCCCCTGTCCCCATGTGTCCCTGCGCCCCCCTCAGCCAGATCCCTCCTCCATCTCCATGTATCCCTGCACCCCGTCCCCATGTATCTGTGCCCCCAATCAGCCATCCCCCGTCTCCCTTCCCCCTGGGGGCCCTGTGCCTACCTGCCCCCAGTGGCCCTGTGTCTCCACTCCCATTCAGCCCCTGCTCTAGTCTGTCTCCTCCACTAGCCCTTATGGACCCCTGTCTGACCACCCAAGCCCCACACTGTCTGTTTCCCAATATCCCCCTTCTCTTGACCTGGCCCAACAGGCACAGTAAAGAAGGCAGGCTCTTTCTTTTCCCTATCGTAGCTGGGGCAGGCCAGGAGCAGCTGCTGTGTTCTAGTGAGGGGCATAAGGCAGAACTGCAGCAATTTTTCAGCAGAAGCTATTTTCTGAAAAAAAAAAAATATGCATGGCACATGAAATCTGTGCATGCACAGTGGTGCAGAAACCCCCCAGGAGTAAGGATAAAATAAAAAAGTGTCCAAAGCCATAGCTTTCCAGCGATAAATAGATCACAGATTAGTTGTGTTGTGGCAACTTTAGCATCTTCTGAAGTCATCCCTCCTTCCCCCCCGATTCGTTTTCAATCTGGCTTTAGGCCTAAGTACTGTATGGAGACAACACTGGTCCTGCTGCTAAATAATTGTCTATTGATGAACAAAGGACAGATGTTCATGCTAGTTCTAGATTCATCAGCAACTTCAGTGCTGTAAACCCGGAGGATCAGTTGACTCCCATGGTTGAGGGCCTGACGGCACCATAGTGTGTATCACCAGAAGATCTGGCCCACTATCTTGGCCAGACTAGGAAAGTGAAGATTCTGAACATTTAACCGTGCGGTAAGCATGACACAAACTGATTGGTGGCGCTGTAGCCTAAGCTGTTTCACCATCCCCTTCAGTGACCTTACGTACAAGTTATATTCTGTCACGCCTTAATGTTTGAACCTACCATACTCTCAGGAGGAGTGAGCACCTTCTTAAAGCTAACCCCTGGGCTCTCTCAGAATGTCAAAGAGAGCAGACCAACCCAGCTCAGCAGGTACAGTGAGAATACTCATTGGTACAGAGCTGAAATGAGTGCACTTACACCACTTTTCCTTCTTTCTTTCCTTCCTTCCCTCATGCTGATGTGTCAGGGGAAAGGGAGACATGCAAGGAGGGAAGAGGGACTGCGACAGGCCCAAACAATGCCAATCTTTGATCAAGTTTTGGCCCTTTTTGCAGTTGGTTTAATTAGAGCAGCTCTCAGGTTGCTTTGAACAGTTAAGAGGGGCCCAGCCTGGCAGAGAGCAGCACCAGGATCGAAAATTTGCACAGAGCTCTGCGGAACATCCAAACATAAGCTGTAGTGTAGACATAGCCTTGATGTTATAATTTATGTCACTCAGGTGGTATGAATAAGCCACCCTGCTGAGAAACATAACTTCCCCCACTGACAGCTACCGCTGCTCATGGAGCTGTTTTTCTTATGCTGACATGAGAGCTCTATGCCAGACTCGCTGCAGTGATGTATGTTTAGATATGCCCTTGGTGTGTTAAAATCTAGGGTCTTATTTGGTTCCATTAGAGAAAAGATCCTGATATAGGGTTACCATACATCCAGATTTCCCCGAACATGTCTGGCTTTTTGGTTGTTAAATGGGCGTCCAGGAGGAATTTTTAAATATCTAAAAAACGTCCGGGTTTTTGGAGATTTAAAAATCCCTCCCGGCCAGCCAGCATATGGACGTATGGTAACCCTGCCAGAGCAAGCCTCTGAGTGCCCGTCCCAGGGACTGCAGGGCTCGGAGAGGTTCTTCGCCGAGGAGCCGCTAGGGTTTCTGTTGAGCTCAGTGCCTCGTTCACAGCTGGGTGCTCCTTGAGCCCGGACCCATCCAGGGCTCCCCAGCCCCAGCCCCAAGTGGCGAGTGCTAAGGCCCTGATGCGCTGCCCTGCCCAAGTTGCAGCCGCGCCGGGGAGCGTCCGAGGGCTGCAGGCAGCGCTGGAGCTGCCGGGGCTGCCGGAGGATGAGTCGGAGCGGGCCCCGCGCCAGCAGGCTGAGCGGGGAGTTGTCCCGGGAGAAGTTTCCCTGGGCACCCAAGTCCGTAACCTCCCTCCGTGCGGCGCCCAAGCCTGTAACCTCCCTCCGTGCGGCGCCACAGCACAGACGCCCTCGAGCTCCCGGCTTTCTGCCAGCTGGAGCGCAGCTTGCAGGGAAACTTCTCCCGGGACAACTCCCTGCTAAGCCTGCTGGTGCAGGATAGCTCCGACTCATCCTCTGGCAGCTCCGGCAGCTCCAGCGCTGCCTGCAGCCCTTGGACGCTCTCTAGCGCGGCTGCAGCACGGGCAGGGCAGCACATCAGGGCCGAGCCCTCACAAAGGAGGCTGCCTGGCAAGGGAGGGGAACGGGGGGTTTCCTCCCTCCCCTCCGGCTGCCGCATCGCGCCCGCCAAGGCTGTGAGCGGGACAAGGGAACCTCCTGCAGCCATGGCAGGAGGGAGGGTGATTCCATGAGTGGCAGCCCCTGCAGCCCCTAGGGCCAGGTGCGCTCCCCAGCTGGAGCGGGGGGGGGGGGGGGGGTTGCACTAGTGACTTCAGGCGGGGTCGGGGCTTCCACTCCCTGGTACCCCACACAAGTCAAGAGCAACTCTCCCCTCCCCCCTTCAGTGAAGCAAGGGCAAGAGGTAAATTTAAAACTGGATCCTGCCACATCTTGTGCGGTGTGGGACCAACCCTCTGCCCCTCTGCTGTCTGGACAGAGAACATGGTGAGGGCAGTTAGGGTGGGGGGGTCTCCGGAGGGGCCAGTCAGGGGACAAGGAGCAAGGAGGCTTAGATATGGGGAGGGGGCAGTCAGGGGACAAGGAGCGGGGGGGCGGGTTGGGAATTCTGAGGGGGGCGAGAAGTGGGAGGGAGTGGATGGGGCTAGGGCGGGGCTTCCCCCATCCTCTTTTTTGATTGTTGAAATATGGTAACCCTATCCTGATGTGAAATCCTGATTGGATCTGCTTTCAGAGTATACACACACACACACACACACACACACACACACACACACATACAGGGTTACTGTTCCAGCTCATCTCTAATTGTATCAAGTTCTAGCCAGCTAGCCTGAGTTGTTTTCATACCCAGGGAATATATTTGCATGTAGTATGGGTCTGAGCAATGCCATACTTACCCCTTATATACACCAGAATGTACATGCGGAGAGAGAGAATAGTGTGAAAACATTATTTCAGTGATATTTTGAAGAACATACTTTAGGATTGAGAAGCCAAATCAGGATAAAGCACAGATTTTTTTTTTCCACCCTAGAAGTCCCATCCCTGATTCCCCACCCCAAACACACTTATCCAACATCTGCTCTCACCACTACCTCCTCACTGGCTGCTTCACTTTCAATATTGAGTTTCTGTTAAATAAACAGCTACTTGATGGCTCCTAAATTAGCTTTTTCTAACAGGTACATAGTATTGAAAGCAGTCCAGCCACCTGGGAAACTCTGTTGAATGTGACAGAAATCAAAGAGAGAAAATGTTGCCTGCCCTCCTGTATTCAGCTCAGCAGGAAGCCTTCCCCACCCAGGCTTCTTGTAAATTTGCTTTTCTAAAGGTCTGACTGCTTCTAACATTTAGCATCTACCAGAATAGCAAGCGTGGCAGGTTTTCCTGAATTCCAGACATGTGTCACCTTTTCTAAAAGGAATGGAAAGTTAAATACCGCAAAGCTGCTAGAAAAGCTTTGTGGAGCAGAGAACTGCCAGCTTGGCAGTTATCCTGGAAAAGGAGACTCCGTACCTATACCCATTGCACACAATGGCTTTGTCATCACTTGTGCTAACCTTGTGCCCAACCTTGTTTTTCCTACTTCACACAGTACATGTTCACAAATCCACACACTGTTATCAGTGCCACATGGTGAGGCAGCCACCACGCTGTGAGCTATAGGGCAGACTACAAAGTTGCTTTTATTGTGTTGTTACTAGTGTGAATACACATTGGGCACCCTCTCTTGAGTATCACTGTGCCATCTCTATGTGCTCTGACCCCTGCTTGGAAGTGGTTCACCTTCATATTCCTTTGCTCAGCATCCATGGTTCCACCCTGATTGCAGTTTTTCCACGCTTGCCCATCTCTACTGTCTGAAACAGCAGAACAATGGCCGCTTGTAATGAGGTACTGTCCCTTTAAGACTGGAAGAGGTAGCAAGGCCAGTTACCCTGTTCCAGGTTTCCAGAAAAATCAAAACATTGAGTGAGAGGAAAAGAGTCCCTGTTAACTGTTGGTGTCTGGGAGAGGGAAGACATGGGGAAAAACTTAGACTGTTCCTTTAAGTTCCCAAGACAAGGTGCCTTGTAGAATGGGTGGGACAAGGCTTCCCTCTCTCCCAATTGGTCCAGATTGGTATTTGGGATTATTAGACCCATTGAGGAGAAGTAGAAATGTGGTCAGATGACCAGGCAAGTGATGCTTCAAACCTAGCCGAGAGGCAGCTGCTGAGGGGAAGAACTAAGCAGCATGCAGTTTCTAAAAGCAGGGTGGTGAAAGCCTGATCTAAAGGGTGAACTTGCCAGCCAGCCCCAGAAAGAAGAAACCCTAAATGCAGGAATGGGTGAAAGGACGCTCAGTTAGGGGAGCTGGGCTATGTTGAATATATTACAACCCAAGAAGGGGACAATATTGCCTTAAAAGACATTTTGTTGTGAGTAGATTATTTCTGGGAACCCTAGAGGAAAAGTGAGACAGGATGCCTGCAGGGCCACACCAGGCCATGAAGGGGGTGCACTGGGATGGCACCTGTCTATACTTTGATAAGACTGTATCATCATTCATCCATTTGACCATATGAATCTGCTAGAATCCTGGTGCAGCTCTGGGCTGAAGTGAACAAAACACATGACTTTAACAGTACAAAAGGGAAAATGAAACTGAATGAAGATGTATCAAAGAAGCAGTGAGAAGAACATAGAATTGAGCATACTAGACCAGATCAGAAAGCAGTGCAGAGAGAAGACAAAGAGGCTAAAGGTGAGCTACTGGAAGGCCAGGAATAAGAATAAGATTTTCGATGATGCCCCAACAACCTATTGGTTTTACAGTGAATTGGATTGTGTTCTGAGCATCCGCACAAACACAGAGCCACATTTCAGCATGCATTCATCTGTGGAGCTGGGTCATGTGTGGGTTCAGAACTTGGATGACTGGAAAGATGTGACAGTATGCCCCGGATGATGAGCAGGGAAGAGGAAAAGGCATAGGGGGTGGCCCCCACCTTGGAGAGGAGTTCAAACCTGATTCACAGTAGCTGTTCCCCTCTCTGACCCAGGAAGATTCTCCTAATCACACTATTCAAAATGGCAGACAAGTTAAAAGCTAAAAAGGTTTGTAGCCACATCTTAGCCACAATATAAATTGCCATAACATTATGCTTAAAGATATTCAGTACCATCCAATCCCCTGAATATTATAAACCCTGCCACCAGTGCAGCAGCCAGTTTACTGGTGATCTGATTTTTCAACCATTCTCAGAGAGTAATAAAATAATTTTTTTGTAAAACCAGTAAAACCAGTGATTGCCAAGATTCCTTGGTAGGGGAAGCCTCTGCTGCTATTGCCATAAATTATAATGATAAATTTATCAGTTAATCTGTCAAAAGTCATACAAAGTTTTCCTCAACATAAATGGAGGGTTTCATCGCCAATGCCTGGAATAACAGGTCTTTCTTTCATTCTGGTATCTAAAGCAACAGATAAGGTTGCAGCAGTCTGAAAAAGGTAAAACATAATAACAATTGCTGCTATGCCTTCTCATAACAGACATCCGCCCCATATCCTCCTCCCCCACAAAAAATATTTTGGATAGCTAGAAGGTACTCTCTTGGGACAACTCCTAAGGAAAAGTTCTCAACAGGCAGAAACGATCAGAAAAGCATGTGTAATTGAAGAAGCAGCAGAATATGGAGAGCAATGAGGCTGAGGAGAAATGGAAAAAGAGGCTGCAGTGAATCAAAGAAAGGAGGCGATTTCAATTCACCACAATTGTGCAATGGATTGATACATATCGTTTCACAGGTGTATGTATGTATGTTTCAGGGTCCTCAGGTATGGGAGCACATCACTAGGAATCAGGACCCTCATGGAATTATCTCAAATGACAAAATGTGGTGAGCTATTCCTGGGAGAGCCTAGCAATGAGCCATAGAACACCACACCTTCACCTGCATCATCTTCACTCCACACCTGATCCAAAATGCCATAAAGAGAATGGATACCCTAAGGTGTTTACAGTCCTGATGAGTGACAGAATTTATCTTATGTTTACACAAACTTTCACTGAGTTAGGGTAACTGATGTGCCCACTTTTTTAGTGCCAATGAATTTCAATGATGTTGGAGAAAGGAATCTTTATTTCTTTAATGCATGAATACGCACTACAGATGAATGCAAGGCAACAGCCCAAATGTGCCATGTAAGCCCATCGTTAGGCAGAACAAGATCCATACCTTCAGGAGGTTAACAGCACACCATCACACCAGCTGGGTACTGCTAGGAAATGAATTTCCCAGGCTTATCACATTTCCTCCCACAAACCCAAGAGTGAACAGCCAAGATCCCCCACAACAGCCTGCAAATGGGAGCACTGAGTAATACAGTGAGTTATGGTGCTATGAATCTTGGGAAATGAGCCCACACAGCTGCTTGTACAGTGCCAGTGCAGAGGTAGGATGTGACCGCAGGATGCTAATAACAGTGTGTTCATGCAGTAGCAGGGCAGGCTACTATGCCTTGACAAGCACTCAACTATTTACCCTGTGGCTAGCATACAGTGTAGACAAGGCCAGTGTTAGCAGCCTGACACCTTGTCAGTAGCTCCTCAGGATACCTGGGCTATACTTGAGATTGGTTTCTGTTTCAAAGAAGCAGACTGAGTTCCCTCTCTATGACGCAATTCTGCCCTCAGTTTCACTAGTGTTTTATCTCCTGAATTTTGGCTTTATTGTTTGTAAAACCACCTGTGAAGAGCTGCACCCAAGGCATGGATTAATTGGCCAATAAAATATGCTCTATCGTATAGTAATGATATAATAGAACCAAAAGATGAGAATCTTCTGATTTATTTTAAGATGCTAAGATGTAATGGAGCAGTCTGAGTACAACATGAATTTATGGATATAAAAAAGGAACAAGTGAAGAAAAAGTATCAGATCCAACTTCAAAGTAGATATATGGGTTTTGGGGGTTGTTTACCTCCCCCCCATTTTTAATGAAAATTCATTCTGTTCAACATCTAACCTAAATTTTACTCTTCAATACAGAAACGTGCAAAGAGTTCAGCTTAAGTTGTACTAGTTAATATTATATCCCAGTAGGTTTTATTTTTAAGGCATTATTTCAGATATATAGGTCTGATTCTCCCCCTCCCCCTTTGTACATAGACTCACAGGTTAATCATGAAACTTATCACTTCAAAAGAATTAAAAATATTTCTCGGAATTGTCTGGTTGTAGAAAGAAAAGGGATAACTGAGGAGAGGAAAGTAGAAAATTGCAAGAAAGTTTATAGCAAACAAACAAAAACAAACAAACAAAAGGGCTGGTGTGAAATTCAACAAGGTCTCACAGATCTGTCAATGTGGATGATGGGAATTTTAGAATTGCATGAAATTAAATGAGCATGTTTGCACATTCTGAGGTTCTGACTCAGTTTAACTCCCACTGGAGTTAATAGGAGATTTCCAGAGTAAGGTCGTTAAATTGATCTAATAGAATGAATCATAAATAATAATAATTATGATTAATAAAATAGAACAGTGGGTGCTGTAGATGGCTAAATGAAGGCTACTGAGATATTGCTTTATTTCAAAGGATAAATTTAGGAATAATCACACCTTCACAGCTAGATTTTGACAAGTTATTTTTCTGCTATTATTTTTCTCTAGGTTAAAATGGCCTTGGCTGTAAACTTAAAATCTAAATTTTAAAAAGGAAAAGAAATAGTGTATTCCTTCTGTCTTCCATTGCATACTGTTTTATTTATGGATCTCTTTTGCCTCAGAAGTTTAATGAAATTTTCACTGAGACTTTATTCCTGTGTGATTTATAATACATCAAACAGGGCAAATCAATCAGCACAGGCTTAAAAATCAGCACCGGTCGACTATGCCCCTTTAAAACAAATATACACACAAGTCATTTAGGGATGGGACATGGACACACATTACTTAATCTCATTTTGCAGGTAGAAAATACCCGCATGCCTGCTTTTGTGGAGAGAGTATCTAAATGTTTTTACAGTCTCATAAAGCTCTCAATAAAATAAAATAAAACAAACAACACAGCAGCACATAGCCCTTCCCTTTATTTCTTTAGGGGTATGTCTACATTGCAATAGGGACCCACGGCCGACCCAGATCAACTCTCTCAGGCTCATAGGGCTCTGGCTGCAGGGCTATAAAATTGGCTTGGGCTTACAATGCAAGCAGAGAAGGTCACAGAGCCTGGTCTCAAGCCCAAACCCAAACATCTATACCACAATTTTATAGCCCCACAATGTTCCTTTAAATGGGACACACTTATGCCCCATCTGCACTGGGGAGCTGAAAGGGGATAAATACCATGGTATCTCACAAAGTTGCATTGGAAACAAACTATTTTAGTGGGCATGAACCTCTGCCCTTAAGCTAAGGAAGTGTGTCCCATAATTATAATATGGATTTATTTAACTAAATTGTTATGTTTGGCTATGTTTTAAACTGTTTTCTTTGTTAGTTTGGCAACTCCTTTCTCCATGTTATAGTGAGCATAGAGAGCCAGGGCATAAGGTAAATCTAAAACTGCAGAGAGCACAGGACAGGGATGTGTGTATGCAAAGGTGGAACATGTCCTGATTCAGTAGATCATTTAAACCAACACTTAACTTAAACATATGAGTAATTCCAGTAATTTCAATGGCGCTAGTTAAGAATGTGCCTAAGTGCCACAATAGAATTATGGGGGGAGGGGAGGATTAGAGGGTCCTGAATACCAAATGGCTTGCTTTAGTTTAAACAGTTGTGAGAAATAAGGGGGCCCAAAACTGAAGTGAGGTAGCCCCTAAAAGTAGAAAACCCTCAAAGCCCATCTGTGATTCAAGCACTGCCTACATGCTTTGCTACACTATGGCCATAAAGCAAATTTTTATTCTTCTCTGATCTTGCCCCGGGCTGCCATAATTAACAAACAGCTGCAAATGGCCACAAGAGTCTGAAAATGAAACGGGGACTCAGTATGGAGTAGAAATGGGTCCCAGCCACACTCCTTTTCATGCCAGAGTGCTCCCTTTCCCTTGCTATGTCTGGCAGCAGCAAGAAACTCCTACCCCAGTTCTACACCAGATTCTGCAAGGGTGCTCTTTGCTGGGCTAGTTATACCAATACTAGATGAGGCCCAGCGTACAGCCCAAAGCAACCACAGCAAATCAGGGAAGATGGCCTAGCATATCCAGAGAAAAGGGCTCAGAATTAATAAACAGGAAATTCTGCATAATTATACAGCATCCTTCATCTCAGGCTCACAAAGCTGTGTACAAACCTCAACTAAATAAGCCATACAGCAACTCTATGTAGTGTACATGTCGTTCTAGAGTTACAGATGGGTAAATCAAGGCAGAGAGAGAATTATCTAATGAGAATCATATTGATGGGGCATCTACTCAGAAATATAACTCAAGGGTCCTGAATGTATGTCTTATGCTCCAGTCACTATAACCAGCTGCATTCCGGTGTCACACACAAGGCCCAGTCCTCAGTCAAAACTCCTTGCTTTAGATAATATGTGGCTAATTCTTGACACCTCTGGCTATAGGGAATATTTATTCCTGTCACGTTTCCATTACCTAAACTATTGTGTTTTTGTGAAATTTTCCTTTCCATCTTAACAATAAATAAATTATTTTAAAAATTGCTAGATTTTAACACACTGTAAACGAAGTAACAATCTTCAGAAAGAACATAAACACACTATTTCTCATTACGACTACAGCTATAATTGTCTGGAAAACAGGCTGTATTGAGGGCCCACACCATTTTTTAAACTTACTGGACCAAATTGTCAAATGGGCCGTACCATAGTATCTATTTGTAGAGGCGCACACACACACACACACAGAGTAGTGCTTGAAAAGTGTGCATGCAGGAATTTGTGAGTGCAAAGTTTCTCAAACATACAGATGGAGGGCATTTTTTTTGAAAATTCGGTGCACTATGGACAGTTATTTCATAGCAGAGATAATTGATTATCTGTGTGACTGTTAATTTTATTAAATTGAAATAAGCTATTTCATATCTTTCCATCTCAGTGTGTTCTCAGCACTGCATTTTGACTTACCAGCGCAATTCAAATTACACTATATAAAATGTCAAATTTTGTGACTTATGCTATTATATATACTTTATAGATGTCCTTAGAAAATTCTTTAAAGCAGAAAGTCAAGTTCAAATCAAGAACTAACAATTCTCCACAATAAAAATTGCTGGCTTTTTCCTACAGACTCCATTCAATCTTACAGACCTATTTTACAACTCATATTATTGTAACTCAAAAAAGTGCTGACATTTCCTTCCAAACCTTCCTCTCTTTCACTCTAAAGAGAATATGAATTTACAGCAGCCAAAACAGCACATGGCTGAATATAAAATCATGATATATTATTGCATTTCTTTCTTGCTATTAGTTCAAGAGATCTGTGAACTAGTGGGCTGGACCATTCCCCAATTATCTGAACAGCCCAAGAATTATCTTGCATACCTGGGTACTGTTAATAACATACCAGTGCATCTAGAATAGGAACACATTACATGGTATTAGAGTTTGATCAGCATTCTTTGTTAATGCCTTCAGCTAGAGTGCAACAATTTTTATGCTGTTTAGATCTATAGGTATCATATTGATTCAGTGGTTTTCTGTTTATCATGTCGTCACTATACTTGGAATGATTTTTGCTCATTTTATTACTTTGCCTTATTTAATGCCCCAGAGAGGATTTATTTAGGCTTTGTTAGCTTACCTCAGAAACAATATTGTTGTTGATGGATTCCCCACCCCCCCTCAGCTTTTGTGGGGGTGGGGAGGGTTGGAACTCTAGTCTAGGGAGCCACAGGACAAAGAATTCGATCTAGAGAGATGCAGTGAAATGTTCTCTTAGTTATATCAATTTCACAAAAAAAGTTCCTATTTCCCTGGAAAAGTAGTTTGTTAATCTGGAATTTAAGGTTGAAAGAGCCTTATCACTTACTTCAACCAAGAAACCACAAAATAAATGCTGTAGTTTTTTTTCAAGCAGCCTAGAAACAGAAAACTATTATTCCATTTTATAAAAATAACCCCAAACATTCACAAGTATGCAAATAAAAAGGCAAAGAACTTTAGATCTGCACCCATCAGCGCCACCCTGAGAACAGCTAACACAAAACTGTGCTAACCGGTAAAGGTTATTTCAATTACCAGAAATACACTAACACTTTACTGTTAATATTAACAAAAACTTGTCTGCAGGATGGACAAGATTGGCTCTGAGTTTCTGGTTTTCTTGGTGATATTACAGGGACAGAGTTAAGGATCACAAAGTAAGAGGAGGTTCTGCAGATCTTGCAAACTGCATGTAACTCTAACAAATGTTGCACATTAGACATGAATGAACCTCATTCCTTCCGAGACAGACAGACTGATGGTCTCTCTCATCTCCACAGATGGTTTCCTCCTATGGATTCTCCATACTGGATTACTTTCCTCCACATGTAATTTTCCTTCAGCTGATCTTTGCAGACTGGAACAACTAACTTTTAGGGTTCACTCTCAGACACTCCTCCTATCACGACAATCTGCATCTGGCCCACAAATATTTGCAAAGTGCCCATCAGGCCATGCACACTTGTCAAAGCGTGCAGAAAGTTGATTCATGTATTTCAGCAAAAATCATAAACCAAGTGTCACTATTTGTGAATTCAATGATATTATTCCCCCAATTCACTCCTTTGAAAAGATGTTTGACAAATATATGTGATTTTCAGTCTTGCACTATGAGTATGGCTCCTTTTTTCAATGAACATTGCATAATAATTAGCTCCTATGGACCTGATCTAAAGCCCACAGAATTCCATAGTAAAATTTCCATTGACTTCAATGGGCTGAGATAAACAAATCAAAACAAAGAGAGGTGGAACACTTCTATATTTAAAAACAAAAAACAAACACACAAACACAAACTACAGTAAAAGCTGTGTTATCCGGCCTGTTACCAACCAGAAAGCTCTAGAAATCTGCATTTCTGATACGGTTGCCAGGTCTCCAGATCCGGGCAGCACTCACCTCAGACAGTTTCTTGCAAGTGGCAACATGTCCCCAGTACTCCTAGGTGGAGGCGCGGCCAGGCAGCTCTGCATGCTGCCACCAGAGTGCTGGCTCAGCAACTCCCATTGCCCGGGAACCATGGCCAATGGGAGTTGCGGGGGTGGCGTCTGCAGGCGGAGGCAGCACACAGAGCCACCTGGCTGCGCCTCCACCTAGAAGCAGCAGGGACACATCACCACCTGCAGGGAGCTGCCAGAGGTGAGCGTCATCTGGATCTGGCACCCTGAAACCCCTCCTCTGCCCCAAGCCCCCTCCCACACCCCAACTCCCTTCTTCCCTTGCTAAGTATAACTCTTAGTTAGCCAGAATTTTTGACTAGCTGGCACCCCCTATTCTTCCCACAAACTGGATAACAAAGCTTTTACTGTACTTCACAAGTTTGAATCAATGAGAGTCTTATATTTTGAAGTACCTGCCTCAGTGAGATGAGGTTGGTCACATACTTGAAGTGAAAGTCAAACGTTTACTTCTACGATGCATGAATTTACTATGAGGTACACAATTCAAGTATCCATGCCTATTTGAGATCTGTCCCAATTATACAAATGCAGCATGAAACTTCTTTACCTTTACTACCTGAATAGTTTTCCAATAGTAAAGAAGGAAAGCATTCCCGCTTGTAAAATATTCAGATACTCACAGGCCAAGTAAAAATGCAGATGTGTGGTCTACATGTTACTTATCCTGAAAGGAAGATGCTGCTGAGACAATAAATTGTTTAAAAATAAATCCCCTTCTGACAATCCACAAAACAATAGAAAATGTATTCATCTCCGTTCAGCTCACAGTTACTGGCAGTGAAAACTTTAATAGACAACATAGTCATCAGAATTACTTTGTCACAATTCCACTGAGGTTTAGCTAATTCTTTCAAGTCCGTTTTATTAGTCTGAAAAAAAATATTTAAAAAAGTAAATCCTGATTTAATAAGAGGTGGATTTGAATAAATTACTCTATTCCTATGTTCATTGAACTTTAAATGAATTGCTCCACAATCCATTGCCAAGCAACTAGAAATATCCTTAGGAAGTTGGACAACATACTCATATGAAATTGCTAGATTGAACAAACAGTTTACTAAGAATTTCAGGCTTACAAAATGAAGAATTATGAATAAGCAGAGCTTTTCTCATTAATTCTATCAATCACATATGAATGTAAGTTGATGCTTAGCAAATTGATGCTGGCACTTTAAACCTAAAGAAGGTTTGACAGAGTGTTTGCCCAATAAGTGTGAGCCATTTTAAGATTACTTAGAATTTTATAACCCCCTCTTTTATATTATCCCGGTGTATTATTTATCTGTCTTTACTGTAAGTGCCACCCTACTCCCTAGGGTATACAGTGTAATTTTCTAGGGTTTTCTATATTTTAGGTGAACGGTTAGGGGCTATTACTGTATTGATGTTAATGCATAAGTACTATACACATAATCCGACAGCCTGTCTCTTCAATGGTCTATATGTCTGCTCTATATTCTCTATATTTGTGTGCACCTACCAAAGTGAAGAAGTCTGCACTAAAGATCCTAAAAGGGTTTACTATTTCCTTAATATGTATTCATAACTCCCATAGATACTAATGAGATGCAGGTGTGCGCATCAAGGTGTGAATAGCTTCTATTATCTTTGACAATGACAGTTAAATTGAAGCACAATGTAAAGCAATAAAGTTCTGTTAACTCAAAGATGCATATTAATTAACCTGCCTCTTCTAGCAGTTTAGCTGTTAAAGGGTCAAATACTGGTGTCAATAGAAGAAGTCCAAATGACCTTACAGCTACAGGATTGGGACCTTAGCTTGTACTAATGCAGGGGTCAGCAACCTTTTAGAAGTGGTGTGCCAAGTCTGCATTTATTCACTCTAATTTAAGGTTTTGCGTGCCAGTAATACATTTTAATGTTTTTAGAAGGTCTCTTTCTATAAGCCTATAATATATAACTAAACTATTGTTGTACGTAAAGTAAATAAAGTTTTTAAAATGTTTAAGAAGCTTCTTTTAAAATTAAATTAAAATGCAGAACCCCCCTGGACCGGTGGCCAGGACAGGGGCAGTGTGAGTGCCACTAAAAATCAGCTCGCGTGCCGCCTTTGGCGCACGTGCCATAGGTTGCCTACCCCTGTACTAATGCATTTAGTACAAGGACTTATTTAGGCTCAAAGCTTGAATAATACAAAAGCTTCATCCCGAGTGTGGAAGTTTAAAATCCCAATTTCCCACTGCTTTTCATTTATGATCTTCCAGCATATTGATAGAAAGCAGTTTCTAATTTTAACTTTTAGGCTTGCACTGGATTACAGCAGGAAAAAAAACAACCCTTTATGTCTTTATGATAATGCTTTCCTACATATATAAAATATGAAAATTCAAGTTCAATCAGCTCTCTTAACTCTGGATTTCAAAAAGCTGTGCATTTAGAATGATTTTGTATTACAACGGTCACTACTGGATTACAAAGGGGGCAAAAGTTCAAACCCAATCCACAGGACCACTCTACTCTGAGAAGAGAACCAATTTAGAGCTATTATAAGAAAATAACTTTCATTAAGCTTTCATCATTTGCAGTCCACTACAGACCCATCTCAGCTTTCTAAAATGTCAACATCTAAAAGTATGATCATCCTTTATTATGCTGGAGAGAAAAAAAAAGATACATCAAATGGAAATGAAGAAATATCACTTTCCCTTGGAATTGGCAGACAAGCTAGGTATAATTCCATTCCAGAAACGAGGATCTAATGCTTCAGCACCTGCATTTACTTTATCTATTTACAGTCATAAAAGCAAACATATATAGGCATGTGAAAATGGTATTTTTATATATATTATATATATTTGATTTTGTCCCTCTTTCCTCTCCATTTGCATGTCATGGAGTCATACATTCTAAGGCCAGAAGGGATCATTGTGATTATCTTTTCTGACTTCCCGTATAACACAGGCCATAGAACTTCCCCAAAATAATTCCTTTTGAACTAGAGCATATCTGATGCAGCAATGTCATAACATCCACCAGTATTCATAAGTTGTTCATAGACAGTTCCCCAAATAGTGACAGTATGTGTTTGTATATCCCTACCACAAGGTGCGGGAGGTAGGTTTATGGGTACCTCTGCGTGTTACTAAGGTACAAGTATTCAGACCCAGATTGTGAAACTTTTACTCAATTTAAGCATTTCCTCACACCAGTGAGAATAAAGCCTCTACAATCTGACCCTAAATTAATAATGGTCCTTCCTCTAACCCTCAGAGTACTTCAGGTAATGCTCAAGTACAACTTAGTTACAGATCTGACAACTTTACACGCAACAGGGAAATTCAGAGAGAAGTCTGGAACTTCACCTGCATCTGATACTGTGTTGCCTGCAAATACAGAACATGTAGTAAGTAAGAACACTCACAGGCTATGTCTACACTATGTCCTGGTCTAAATGAGCTATGGCATTAAGGGGTAGGTTGGGTCCCCAAGGATAACTATAGGCATTTCAATGTTCCCAACAGTTATTTTCTGGTCTGGGAAGTAAGTCCCTTCCTGCAGCTGCTCAAACAGCCCGGAGTTCCTAAAGATGCGAGTGTCATGCACCTTTCCCGGCCATCCCACATTGATGTCGGTGAACTGTCCCTTGTGATCCACTAGTGCTTGCAGCACCATTGAAAAGTACCCCTTGTGGTTTATGTACTGGCTGCCAAGGTGGTCCAGTCCCAAGATGGGGATATGCGTTCTGTCTATCGCCCCATCACAGTTAGGGAATCCCATTGCAGCAAAGCCATCCACTATGACCTGCACATTTCCCAGAGTCACTACCCTTGATAGCAGCAGCTCAGTGATTGCGTTCGCTACTTGAATCACAGCAGCCCCCACAGTAGATTTGCCCACTCCATATTGATTCCCAACTGACCGGTAGCTGTCTGGCGTTGCAAGCTTCCATAGGGCTATCGCCACACAACTGTGAGGGCTGCTCTCATCTTGGTATTCTTGCACTTCAGGGCAGGGGAAAGCAAGTCAAAGTTCCATGAAAGTGCCCTTACACATGCAAAAGTTTCGCAGCCATTGGGAATCATCTCAGACCTGTAACACTATGCGGTCCCACCAGTCTGTGCTTGTTTCCAGGGCCCAGAATCAGCATTCCATGGCATGAGCCTGCCCCATTACCACCAGGATGTCCACATTTGCGGGACCTGTACTTTGAGAGAAGTCTGTGTCCATGTCCTCATCACTCTTGTCACCACCTTGCTGTCACCTCCTCGCCTGCTTTTGCAGGTTCTGGTTCTGAACATACTGCAGGATAATGCACAAGGTGTTTGCAATGCTCATAACTGCTGCAGTGATCTGAGTGGGCTCCATGCTTGCCATGGTATGGCGTCTGCAGGAGAGCAGAATTGCAGCGGAAGCGGTGGCTGATGACAGATGCCACGAGAATAGATGTTTATAGAGAACGACGAGAGGACCTGCGAGGTTGATTCATGAGAGCAGGAGATCAGAGTTGCAGCAGAAGCGGGAGCCCATGACAGCCAGCATGGAGAAATTCACTATCAATTGAGACAAGAGCAGGAGAGCAGAGTGGCAGCGGAAGCGGTGGTTGGAAGACCAGTTTTGTAGACCTATTGCACTGTCTGCTGCCAGCAGCCCCAGGACACAACAGCGGCGATGTCCGTTAGCTGAGCTGAGAGGGCTGCACGCTTGCCGTGGTATGGCGAGACAAGAGCAGGAGAGCAGAGTTGCAACGGAAGCGGTGGATGACGATGGTCATAAAGAGGACCTGCGAGGTGGATTCATGGCACCACGAGAGCAGGAGAGCAGAGTTGCAGTGAAAGCGGTCATTCAATGACGATGGTTAGCAGTCCTACTGTACCGTCTGCTGAAAGCAGTATGGAGTCCGCACGGAAAAAAGGCGCGAAACGATTGTCTGCCGTTGCTTTCACAGAGGGAGGGGTGACTGACGACATGTACCCCAAACCACCCGCAACAATGTTTTTGCCCCATCAAGCATTCAGAGTTTAACCCAGAATTCCAGTGGGTGGCAGAGACTGCGGGAACTGTGGGATAGCTACCCACAGTGCAATGCTCCAAAAGTTGACGCTCGCCATGGTACTAGCAAGGTGGACACACTCCGCCGACTTAATGCGCTTAGTGAGGACACACACACAATCAACTGTATAAAATCGCTTCCCAAAAAAACCCAACTTCTAGAAATTTGACCTAATTTTGTCGTGTAGACATACCCTATGATGTATGGGACTGTGATTCCCAGTGCAAGCAGACAGTTACGCTAGCTGTCATCAAGCTAGTGTGCAAAAAATATAGTGTAGCTGCAGTAGCAAGCAGCAGCACGGGCTAGCCACCCCAAGTACAAACCATCCCAGACTCTGTGCACATGTACTTGGGGCGGCCAAGCTACACTACTATTTCCAGAGTGCTGGATGAAGAAGAAGGAACCCCTCTGGTTCCTCTCTTATTATAGTATATACACCATCTAATTAACATAATTTGTCATATTCCAGTCTCTCTTGGGCATGACAGTGTTCCCTGGGGTTCCATAACATGCACTGCATAGTTCTATACATCAAAGAAACAGCAAGCAGTGAAAAATCCTTTGGTGTGCCTGTGCTCCTTAATACATGGCTTCTGGTCAGCTACTCAATGGAGAGCTAGTTGTTAGGTACCTATCAGGAATTTCAGTGCACAGATCAACAAGCCCCCAAGTAATTTGTGTCTAAGGAAACAAGAGGCTTAAAAGCTTAATTAATATATATCAGTTATCTTATTAAGAGGACACTAACTATGCTTTCCTCAGTGAGTTGTGTGACAATGCAGCATGCTATGTAGGACAAAATCTAAATTTTAGCCTTATCCAGACAGTAGAAATGTATTACAATGAAAGAGAGCTAGGCTGGAAACGATATAGTGATCCAAAATCTACTAGGTTACTATACTATTAACCCCAGCATAACAGAACAGAATTTGGCCCCCGCAATTGCATTTGCTAGAAGAACAGATCTATTTTGGAAAATCAGTGTTCGTTTTCTCTCTGTTTCTTCCTAACGCATTTCAGAAGTATTTTTTCAAACTTTGTATTGAGGTTAGGGTCTGCTTTTAAGCACATGCCAGTTGGATTTTGTGAACATGCTAATGTAACCCATGCTAACACACTCTGACTCTGAGACCCCTTCTAATAGCTAAACCAGCGGTTCTCAAACTGGGGGTCAGGACCCCAAAGTGGGTCAGGACCCTGTTTTAATGGGGTCACTGGGGCTGCTGTTAGCAGGGCCATCCCTAGCTATTCTGGGGCCCTACACAGCCCCCCAGGGCTCTGTGGGGAGCGGGGTTGGCCCCAAGCCTCCATGGGGGGAAACCAGTGCCCCCCAGCACTCACCGGCAGCGCGGTTGGGGCTGGGTTGCTGCACTTCCCACCGCGGGTGAGTGCAGGCCTGGTCCTGCTTCAGTCCTCAGAGGAGTGGGGGCATGGCTAGGGCGGAGCAGGGGCAGGAAGGGGTGGGGCGGGGGCAGACCAGGGTGGGGGCTTTGGGGAAGGGGCTGGGTGGGGATGGAGCAGGGGTGGGAAGAGGCGGGGCAGGGGCTTTAGCAGCCCGCAGCCGCACAGGGCACCAGGAAATTTGGTGTCTCAAATTTCCTGGTGCCCTACGCAGCTGCGTACTTTGCGTATGGGTAAGGACGGCCCTTGCTGTTAGACTTGATGAGGTTCAGCGCTGAAGCCGAAGCCTGAGCTCCACCACCTGTGGCTGAAGCCTGAGCCCCACTGCCTGGGTCTTCAGCCCTGGCAGGGTCAGGTTACAGGCCCCCTGCCTCGGGCTGCAGCCCTTGAGCTTCAGCTTTGGCCCCTCAGTCCGGGGTGAGGAGGCTCAGGCAGACTCAGTCTTCGGTCCCCACTTCTGGGGTCATGTAGTGATTTTTGTTGTCAGAAGGGGGTCGCGGTGCAATGAAGTTTGAGAACCCCTGAGCTAGACCATGTATAAAGATTTAGAAGTCTGCTATTAGTGCCAATCTGAGAGACCTGGTCCTTTAGTTCAAGCAGTGGTGGGTCATGCTTTTAGATTCAGAAGCTCCATGTTCAATTCCTTGAGAGGACACTCACCACGGATGTTAATACACAATCAAGATCTGCTTCAGGTAGGAGGTTGCCTATTTGTACTTGGGTTTATTCTGCAGGTGCTTCTTAGTCATCTATGTTTGAAAACTTGGCTCCAAATGAACCCCTCATGTAACAGACTTTTTTTTTTTTAATTATGTTACATGGCTATTCAAAGAAGTTTATCCCCATAAACTATGTGGTAGAACTGAGTAACTTGCCAGTTTTGCCCAAGGGCATGTCAGCCACAAACAAAAACTAACAAATTAATTTAAAAAAAAAAAAGTGTGTTCTTAAATTCTGGTAAAATAGCAGTGAAGACACAGCAGCTTGGCTTTTAATTAACCCACATTGAGTTAAAACACACAGGGAAACCTGGGATTGAATCCAAGCTGCTAACCTGAGCTAAATGCCAAGTTACCATGTCTTCACTATGGGTTAGTTTACTCAAGTTATGATTTTATTTATTTATTTATTTGCAGTGAAGACATCCCCTAAGACAAATAGATATAGTTACCTCTGGATTGCTAATATCCCCTTGCATTCTCTAAAGAATATTGTTAATGTGTATTTGTAGTTTCCTACATAAATGAAAATCTTACTGAGTTATTTAAGGCAATGGACTTGTTTGAGTGCCCCAGTTTATTATGCTTGGTTTTATCTCTATTTGATTCTCCAAAAAAAATCTAATAAACATTCTTATATGAACCAATTCCAACCTAACAAGGGTTCCTGCAAAGGCAAAAAGATGTGCACAATAGTTCTTCCTGTGGAGAAACTTCTCTCTGCCCATTTAAGGATGGAGCAAATATTCACGAATGGACCTTACTTAGTAAAGGGTCTTCCAAAGTTAAAAAAGCAACCCTGTCAACACTGGTTCTCCACTTGTGAGGTAACTCCCTTCTCTTCATGTGTCAGTATATAATGCCTGCATCTGTAATTTTCACTCCCTGCATCTGAAGATGGGTTTTTTACCCATGAAAGCTTATGCCCAAATAAATCGGTTAGTCTTTAAGGTGCCACCGGAC
Organism: Malaclemys terrapin pileata; assembly: GCF_027887155.1. Classification (NCBI taxonomy): domain Eukaryota; kingdom Metazoa; phylum Chordata; order Testudines; family Emydidae; genus Malaclemys; species Malaclemys terrapin. The sequence goes on along the minus strand of NC_071513.1, from coordinate 33,549,022 downwards.
TCCTCGTTGTTTTTGTGGATACAGACTAACACGGCTACACCCTGATACTTGACAGAAATGACTCAAGTCCTTCCCCCTTATGAGCAACCATTCCTCTATGGCCAATGAGGTATCCCATTAGGCTCAATTCTCTACTCCACGTTATTTTAATTTGCATACAAAGTCTTTGGGATAGGTGATGAGATAACTTAAGCCAAAGTGCCAGCAGCACACAGACAGCACCCAGCCTTCCTTTAAGCTCCTGGACACTAAACGCAATTAGGACCATTGCCCAGCTTTCTCACTGCTAAGCCAAAATCAGCACCTGGACAAAGAGCTGTGAAAGGCCTAAGACATTTCAGTCAGTGAGTTAGTCATCTGTCCATTTCTCTTCCAATGTCAAATTATATTATTGGCTCTTGAGCTACCCAAATTTCCACAGTCTTCACAACGGCACAGTTTTGAACTCCCTATTTTTTTCCCTTTCTTGTGGTCTCCTCTCCTTCCCTTTTAGTTTGCCCTCCCTCTGACCCACCAGTAAAAAAATAAAAGTTGAATTTTGTAGGTTGTCTCAAGGATCTCAACTCTTGTGCTTTGATTTCTACCCTTCAGGTACTAAGTTTTTTTGCTTTACGGCCACTGTTTTCCTCATCCCTGCCTTTACAGATCAGATTAGAAATGTTCCCTGTTAGGAGGTGCACACTGTACAGTCTCTTCAGATCTCCTCAAAGTTTCCTAAACTCTGCAATTCAGCTGTCTTAGCAATTCTCTCCCACCCCCAGAGTCAGTGGTTAGGTTAAGATAGCCATGTTTTATATAGTCCCAGTAGTTATTCTTTATGATTACCAATTTCACTGAATCCCTGCTCCATTTGTCAGTCGAATGGATTTTTCAAGGGGGGGAAAAAAGCAATGATGATTTTTCTATTTAAAATCTTCTACTTAGACAAATCTTTGTGGTGGCTCAGGAGTAGTAGTTTGTGTCCATTGGTACATGCTGTGTCAGATTGTAAACTCCTTGTTTTGCAACCACCATTTCCTTTCAGTGGCTCCAATTTGGCACTTCATATTGTAACTTTCATGTTGGGACGTGACTGTCACATTGTATTGCAACCTCCAGGGTGAATTAGACCATCTATTTTGTAGTGGGGGCTTGACAGTAAGTAGAATGATTATATCTGTGGAGGCATGACAGAGCAATCAAGGGCCATCACTGTGAATAACTCTCCCGTTCTGAATCTCTGAGCTGGGGGTTGTGGCTTGAGTCCATGGCCCAGAAGCATCAGAGACAATGTTTAAGGGGGAATGATCTATGAATGGGGGGCTGAACACGGCCACACCTCAGAAGACTGGGCTGAAGACAGAGAGGGAAGGCAGGACAGCTCTGCCTTGCCTAAAACACTGACCAGATCAGACCAGGCAGGGGAGGTTAGGGAAAAAGAAGAAGGCATCTTGCATCTGAAGACTGGTTGTTGTTTTTTCAAGGTCTGTAACGCTCTAGCACTTTCAGCTCCTTCCTTTCCTATTGCATTACCCCTAAAGGAGTTAAATTGAGAAGTTCAGCATACCCACAGCAAGGTGGAACTGAGAGAGCTGTATAATCAACTGGGGGGCACAGGAAGGTCGAGGCACTGGGTTTGGGGTTTTAGGTGGTTGGTTGTGGAGTCCCATGACCCAAGAAAGAAGTGCAGACCTGAAGCTTATGGCTAGTGGCTTGTCTTCCCAGGGAAGTCAGGGTGCTGTAAGCTAGGGTGTGAAGCTACAGGGCACTAGCTACTCCATACAAACTCCCCCCTGTGGACACTCTTACTTTGCACTCAGAGTGCCCTCAGGTGGTTTAGCTTAGTACACTTCCAATGTGCATGAAGCTAATGCATAGTAAGATTGTCCACATGGGGAGCCTGTGCCAAGCAACTAGTACACACCAGATACTGTGGGCTTTTCCTGTCCTGACCCAGGTGCCTTAGGAGCCCGTAGGATCCAGCAGTTCTGGCCACTCACACCAGCCTGGTGTCTATCCAGAGACAGGGACAGGTCCAGGTTGTGACACATGCATCTCTGTATCATGTCCCCAAACAAATGGATACAGAGGCATTTCCACATTTCCAGAGGTGAAAGTAAGCTGGTACGGTAAAGGGCCCGGGGATTGAAATGCCCTTCCCCTTCCAGTTGAGGCCACGCCCCTTCCAGTTGAGGCCCCACCCCTAGTTCAAGACTCCGGCATACCGGTAAATCCTTTAAGTTACTTTCACCCCTGACAACATGTTTTAAAAGGACCCACACTTCCCTCCAGCATAGAGTGGAACCATATGCTTATATGACCTCAGGATGTGAGACAATTAGTTTCTTTGGTCTATTGATTTGTGAACACATGTGCACAATACTTTGTTGTTCTTGTTCAAGAATAACCATGTTTAGGACCCTGGGCCCGTAAGACACATTTTTATAGACCGATCAAGAAAAACCTTAATATGACTTTTTGCAGCCACCAAATCTAAGCCTTATACAGATTTGTAAAGTCACAGTTCTTTCCTTTTTGGTTGCTTCTCTGCAGAAGTGAGCTTTGTGAGTAGCACTAAGAGGGCAGTTTTCACAATCTTTAGTTAAGGATCTTATAAATTTTATTGAACTCAGCAAAACACCTGATTAAAGTAGTAAAAGCACTTGGCATGGACATTTTATTTTTGTTTGGGGCTCAAAAAAGCCTTCCTGAAAATTGCTACTAAAAAAAAATAATAATAATAAAAATTACCAAATCTTTACATAAAATATATAATATAAGGTGGCACTCAGGCTCTTTTTATTTTGAGCTTTAAAGGGCTAATGACAGTGCTTTCACAAGCTTTGCCAGCCCTGCATGCCTAAAGGCAAATGTTTGCTAGTTTGAATCTCTGATGAGCAACTCCTTGCAGCTTTTGTGAAACAGGCACATTTGAATAAGGGATGGGTTGTTTTTAGCTGACTGTTTTGTTTTGTTTTTTATTGTAATCATGCCCTTAGAGTAACATCAGTGATATAAGTCAGTTAGATACAGAAAACGTGATATAAAGTGCAGTTTGCAATCTAGTTGATTTTTTGATCTGTTTTGTACCATTCTGGACAAAATTCAAAGGTAATGTTGATAGTGGGGAAAGTTACAAAAAGAGATAAGTAATACACCAAGACCAGGAAAGGCAGGGTTTCACCAAGGGAAAAACAAAAGATACAGGAAAAAGGGAAAGAAGGCTTATGACAGAGCCTCTCCTCAGGTTTATTACTGGTGGTTTGCTTTGATTAACCCACATGCAACTTACATTACCTCTCAGTATGGCCCTTTCAGAGAAAGTATCACAGGAAAACTTTAGATCTTGTGTGCTCATTAAAAATGAATGCTCTAGATAAGCTTTTCCTTTGTCATGTATTTTTCCCCGCTTGTAAAAAAAAAAGGGAGGGGGGACATTTTTAATAAGAAACTAAAAGCATCACTACAAAATGTAGGAGTAAACTGCATCTTTGAAACAGCGCTCTGCTTTAGAGGGAGCAGACAGGCATAGTGCCATCAATAATTTCAGAGGGAAGGAGCACTGCCATTTTGTCACCCTTTGAAGAGGTGCAGCATGCACGGCTCTCCATGGACAGTGAGCACAGCTTCCCTGTAGGGGAGGCAGCACCAGGGTCTATGCACAGCCACAAGTCGACTCTAGACTCGCAGAGGTCCTGAATGCAAACACTGTATTTGTGTGGCCCCTACCGCGAGATGCACAAAGATGGGAAAGGTTCTTTGTACCCTTCTTCTCAACTCTGTGGGCCCAAGCAGGGCCAGTCACAATACAGGGCTAGACCTGCAAGTCCAGGGCTGTCCCATAAGTTCAGACAATTTAGATTAAACTTGAAAAATAAACCAGCTACATTTTCTCAGCTGTACATCTCAGAAACATGACACTTCTCCACAGTTTGACTGTAGGTCTTAACTGCAAATATGACCACTTTGTAGGGTGGATGCAACCTAGCATCACTCAAGTACCACTAGCTCTCCATTGCCATCCCACAGTTCCCTCAGTGTTCCCAGAAAGGGCAAACAAGTTCTCCCACAATACACTGCAAAAGTTCATAGTGCAGCTCAGCTTACGGCAGCACTAAGAATTATGGGATATTAGCCCCCATCCACCCCCCCCCCAAAAGTCTAAGGGCCACACACATGTGTGTACAGCACCACTGTGGACACAAACTCTAGTATTATTACACAGTGTGGCCACTCTCACTCAAACGAGGCTTACCTGACAGAAGCAACTCAAGTATAGCTTGCTCTAGTTCTGTGGTGACGATATAGCTGGATCAAACACAGGTGTTCTCAAACTGGGGGTTGGGACCCCTCAGGGGATTGTGATGTGTCAGCCTCCACCCCAAACCCTGCTTTTCCTCCAACATTTATAATGGTGTTAAAGAAGTAAGCAGAGTCAGGATGAGCTGTACCCTGACATCTGGTGGTGAATTGTGGCAAGTTGTGGAAAAGAACTTCAGGGGCTGATCTTGTTTGCATAGGCACACCCACCCCGCCTAGCATGAGCCCAAATGGTCACTTTGGCTGCTGTGGGATCCCCAATTTCTGTGTTATTGGGGCAGGAAGAATAAAGTGTTGTTACCCTGATTATGTGAATCAAGGACAATGAAACTGTTTTATGACAGAGGGACTCGCCATCAGCTAAGTAGCACTAGCTAGACAAGGGACATGGGTTCTAAAACCCAGTGAATTGAGAGTAGCTGGGGACAGGTATTTGTACCTGATGGTATGGGCCCCTTTTGAGGGCCTGAAATATCAATTACAGTGCCTCCTCTCTCTACTGTGGAATATCAGAGCTAATTTTATTTCTACTAGGAATCTAGCTAAAGGCTGCTGAGCTGAATTCGCTTTGGGCCAATGGTGCACCAGCACTGAGGCTCCCCTACTACAAGCTGAAATCACTAAAGAGATAAATTACTGAGAGCTGAAATCACTGAGTGCTGTGGGGGGACCTGAAGATATGTTGCTGAGAAGCTGGTGGAGCAGAGCAGTTTGCAGGCTGACTGGAGTGGCTCACGGGATGGCTGGTGGAGCGGAGCGGCTGGTGGAGTAGCTTGCGGTGAAGGTTGCAGCAGAACTCCATGGAGAGGCGGGGCAGTCGGCCTCGGACCACATAAGGTGACCCTTAACACCACTGTGCTCCTCCCCACCCTCCCTTGGCTGGGAGGTAAAACTCTGTGGATAAACTTTTGAACTCTGGGGCTGCACTGACCAGGGACAGAGACTTTTGGGTTATTGGACTTTGGGGTGATTTTTGGGTTGCTGGACTTAAGACCTTGAGGGGAAAAGAATGCCGCCAAACTTAGTTGCGGGGGGGGTGTTTTTTGCTCTTTATATTATGAATCCTGTTTGTGGTGTTTCCCCAGCATAATGCCACATTGTTTCCCTCCTTTATTAAAAGGATTTTGCTGCACTCAGACTCTGTGCTTGCGAGAGGGGAAGTATTGCCTCTTAGAGGCGCCCAGAGGGTGGTATGTAATTGTCCCAGGTCACTGGGTGGGGGCTCGAGCTGGTTTTGCATTGTGTTATTGAAACGGAACCCCCAGATGGGCAGAAGGGTTACAAATATATAAAAAATGTATTTTTAATTTATAAGGGAGGGGTCACACTCAGAGGCTTGCTATGTGAAAGGAATCACCAGTACAAAAGTTTGAGAACCACTGATCAAACATATCTAAAAAGGTATGTAGAATGATTTGCCTAACATTTGAACAATCTATTTTTTGTTCCAGCCCTACTAAGAGAAGGTTGCTGGCTACAGCAAAGGGCCAGGTTTTCCTCAGGCGGAAGCCTAAAGTACTTAGGCCCCGAGTCTAATTTACATTGGGGCCCCCTAGGAAATGGAGATTAATCTCCACTTTACATCCTCTTTATGCTACCAGCATGGTGTAAAGGAGGGTTAGTGTAAAGGAGAATTAGACCCTTGAAGTAAACTTCAGGCCTCCAGGATGAAAATTCAGGATGAAAAACAAAAACCCCAAACAGCTCTTCATCACTATATACACTATAACTTAGGGAATTCTGGCTCAGACTCCCAGCTGGTGTATGTTCACATAGCTTCACTGACTTTAAGGCACTACAGCAATTTATATGACCTGTCAACCTGACAGACTATGAACGTTTTTTTTTCCCCTTCCTTTAAAAAAAAAAAAAAAAAAAGACAACCTATAAACCCATCCCAGTTTTAAACTGGCCTCCACACAGAGGAGTCACTAAACACACTAAACATACACAGAAACACATTCTTTTCTCATTTGTATTGGTGTAACTGGTGAGATCAGTGGAGTTACTCCTTATTTACACAGCTGTAAAAAGTGAAAGGAGAGTCAGGCCCAAAGCATTCATTGGATGGTACATTTCTTCATACTGAAAAAACAGAACGAACAAGAGCAGTAACAGGAATATTTCATCATTCACATTAATAATGTACATGTAAGTGAAGCCAGACCAATTACCAGGAAGAAGCATTAGTCAAAGTTTTATTTAAGAAGAGGGTGGAGGAAATACTTTACCAATTAGTTAGAGTAAGAGACCCTGGGGGTCTCCAGTCTTTTTTATTTTTTATTAAAAAAAAAAAAAAATCCTTGAAAGTGACCTAGTTAAACAGGTTTGCTAGCGTTCCTGCTGGCTCTCAGAGCCTGAGGCAAATGAGGTTTTCCTAAGTTCACCAGCTCTAGTTTCATCACTTCGTAGAGACATAACTCCAATAAAAAAAAAAGAAAAGAAACAAAGAAAAGAACCTGGAAAGTGAGTTTGAATTTCAACAAGGTTCATAGTTCTGAGATTTTCATTGTAAATGTGCAAAAGCAACTTAACCTTCAGCTTCACAAATGTAAAGTGGTAATATGAAACAGTCGTAGTCATGGCAATTTTTTCTCCATTATTCCAAGATAATCTAAGTTGCGTTAAGAGGCCATGTGGCTTTTGCTGTTTTGTGAGCAGTAGGATGGGTGCCTGTATTTCTGCAGAACACAACAAGTAACTGTGACATAAAGTGGTCTGTGCTAAGTGCATCTCATTATTAGGGTTGCTAGGCTTTGAAATAACAGTTTGGGATGCAACGTTTCATATACCTTTGGAAAGCTCAATGACTGTGCACAGCTCAATGTTCCTTACTCCACACTGGTGGGGCTACTGCAGGTGCCCCTCTGAACTGAGTCTTTGCATGTATGCCTACTGAGGCAGCTACACCAATTACACTGTTTTCCTGAACCGTTAAGGTTACATTAATTTTTTTCTCTCATGAAAATTGATCTTTCTTCCTTCCACACATTCTAAAATCATAGTTTGCCTAAGGAATAGAAGTGAAATAGATTGGGCAGATAATCCAGGATTTGCAAGGATTTATAAACCATAGATTTTAATTGCAGTGAACGTGTGTGTTATAACTGTCCTGACTGATGTTTTTTGTCTACAGAAATAAGACATTACTCTAGCATGACACAACCAAGGGTATCCACACACCCTAATGGTACCCTTATTTTAACACAATTCTTCCAGGAAATATTCTCCTGAACTACACCCTCTTCCCAAATAAGCTATACTAAGGATTAACTACTTTCACTGCCTCCACATCTGTACTGTTTCTCTTTCATTGCCATCCAGCAAGAGCAGGTGTAGAAGAGAGACTTGTAAACAGAATGACAGAAAGCAGCTAGGAATCACCTGTTTTAGAAGTGTTTTTGGACAAATAAAAATCTCTTGAATCAGAGGTCAGAGAAACCACAACAAACTGCCTGTGTGAGCCTAATTCACATCCAGGAGTAACGATAAAGTTTTCCCCTGACAGCTGAGCTTGCAAGACACTTGGGCACTGAGCAGGAATGGTTGCCAATTATCTGAACAGGACTCACTACTAGTCCCCTTAATGCCTACTCTCCTGAGTCAAGTGTATATATTTCCCCAGGCTGGGATAGAGGCCCTTCTTTGATCAGAGGAGCTATTTCTTTGGGGAATCTCTGGACCTTCGGCATCTCTCTGAATCACTGGTCCCAATTTTAGTGTAGTGACAGGAGAGCACTTCTGTGCTCAGACTTGTCTGTAAGGTGTCTAGCACAACCACAGTGCTATACAAATAATAAACAGAACAACTGACAGAGCCTGCTACTTTTGCAAAATGTTGATGGGCAAATGTTTGATAATTACACTGTGTGAATTTGTAGCAAGTTTAGTCAATTTTTGATTAAGACACACTTTGTGTGTGTGTGTGTGTGCGCACACACACACACACACACAAAGGATAAAGCTCAAAGATATTTCCAATTATCTCTTTCGGAATTACAACTTCATACAGTTGTGACTAGTCCCCAGGTCAGGTCTCTTCATGCTGCTCTCATGAAATGCCTTAACAGGGTAACTGAACATGCTCCTGAGATGGGGAATCCCTGGGTAGTGTAAAGTCTGGCTCATTAATTGTATGCCATTTGCCTCCACAGGCACAGGGTACACTCCTGGGTGGGCACATGTGTCCCTAAGGAAAAGAGGGAGTAAGGCCAGAGGGTAGTGAACTTCAGAGAACTCCTGCCAGTAGAGTAGGCCCTAGAAGATAATTTTAGCAGGCGTTATTCAGGGGCTTGTTCCAGTTTAAGATGGGCAGAGAATAAGGAGAATAGAAAAGTATCTTAGGGCTTGTCTACATTGGAAATTTACAGTGTTGCAACTTTCTCACTCAGGGAAAAGACATCCACCTTAGCGCAGAAAGTTTCAGCACCGTAAAGTGCCAGTATAGCCAGTATAGACAGTGCACCAGTGCTGGGAGCCACATTCCCGCTAAGTTACATTAATATAAGAAATTGCATTTGTTATTTGATTTGAGTTTTATGATTTTGTAATATCTTGTTTGGTGGTTTTGTGTTTTTGTTTTTTTAAAAAGAACACTACATTATATAACAAATAGAAAGCCTCTATTTACAAAATCAAAATTTTACAAGTTATTTTCAAAAGATACAATTCAATTTGCTCAGCACATCAAATGATTCATTAGATAATTAGACTATGCATATAAAATTTTAATGGCCAAGATTATGGGATACACTCAGGCTGCTTTAAACTGCAGTAATACCATCTTTAATTCCAAAATATTTAGGCCCAGCTCCATGAAGGGACTTATGCATTTTGACACAATGCTGCAGCATTTAACTTTTAAGCACTTAGGAAATCAAATACTGTGATGCACATAGCCTGAGTTAGGTGTCTGTACTCCCTGCACAATGAACAAGGAGAGACAGGCACCTTAGAATGTGATCCACAAAGCTAGCACACTAGGCAGCGAGCCACTGGTAAGACCCAGCCCTCTCAGAGCTTAGTGTCTATTTCTGCCCACAATCCATGAACAAGGGGGAAGATAGCCATTTGGCCACCTGAGTCATGTGCGGTTAGCGGGGACTTGCTTAGAGGCCACCTAACTCCATAAAACAGTCTGAGAGGGTGCAGGAGGAGAAAGAGAAGGCCTTCCTTTATAAACTTTTGCCTAGTGGATAGGGCACTCACCCAAGATATGGGAGACTCCCCATTCAAGTCCCCCCCGCCATCTGGGGAGCAGTAGGGAGTTGAATAGGAACAGAGTGTGGCGGTGCACCCCATAAGGCTTTATGGAAATATGCTTATGAATGTATATATGACATAACTGGAAATGTTTTATGCTATATATGCTGTGTAACATATCTCCCTAAAGGTTATGATCTACTGAATCTATTAATCCTATTTGTATGCATGTATCATTTTTTGTATTCGAAGTTGTGAATATTGGCTGTGTACTTGCTTGATTTTTAATTAGCCTTTGTAAAGCATTTGGTCAGCTTCTTGAGAAAGGAATGTGCAAATTAAGTTCCCAGTCAAGAAGCACTTAAGGGACAATGGATCTTAGAAGGCTCCAATCCACATAAGAAGTCTACATGAGGACGTTCAAGGTAGCATGTGGGCAATGGCTGCTGCCTGTAAAAACTGAGTCATGCATGGACATGTGACTTGCCCAGGTGACTCCAAAACTCCATCTTGCAGCTGGACTTTGCATAGGAGAGAGAAGGGGGTCTCCACCCACAAGAGAAAGTCTATTTAAGTCTGTGGGAGACCCCTCCATTTTGTCTTCAGCTGGCTAAAGAGCCTCTCCACCCCCCAGGATACATGAAAGAAACTGGAACAAAGGACAGTAACTATGGGGGGTATGAGTGATTGCCAGTTAGAGTGCGGGAGGGCATGATGGGTCAGGAGTTCTGTGGGGGGCTGTCAGGAGATGGGGGTGTGGATAAGGGTTGGGGCAGTCGGGACAGGTAGGGGGTAGGGTCCTAGGGGGCAGTTGGGGGGGGTCTTAGGAAGGGGTAGTTAGGGGATAAGGAACAGGGAGGCTTAGGGAGGGGGTGGAGTCCTGGGGGGCAGTCAGGGGACAAGGAGTGGGGGGAGGGTTGGGGGTTCTGAGGGGGCAGGAAGTGGGAGGGAGTGGAAGGGGCAGGGGCGGGGCTAGGACAGGACGGAGGCGGGGCTAGGACAGGGGCGGGGCTAGGGCGGGGCTCCTCCCGTCCTCTTTTTTGATTGTTGAAATATGGTAACCCTAAGATAGCTGGAATCACGGAGTGGGTCACAGATCACCCAAAGGAGAAGCTGCATGAGTCAGTTTGCATTTAGCTAAAGTTACCTATTGCTTCACACAAGCGGTTATTATATTTCATTAGTCATGAACATATTTCATTAGTGCTGCTGCTGGGGCTTTTCTTCTATTCTTTTCCTCCTTGCCCCTCCACCCTCCTCTGGTCATGACCCTTGACCGAGTTTGGCAGGGAATTGTGCAGTCTAGTCAAGTTCAGGCCCTGGCCTGGGCCCTTTGTGTAAGGGTAGTTAGCATAACAGATCTCTATTGGAGGGTTTATTTTGGGGCCTTTAGATTCACAGCTCTGGCTATTAAAAAGAAGGCCCCCCTGCTCTATTTCCCCACACTATGTTACTCTCATATCTCAGGCTTCCAAGGCTGCTTGCTCTGAGGTATTTGGTGCAAAATACACCTTTTATGCAGTTGACAAGACAAGCTGTATGTTGCCTTCACATGTCAAGATCAATAGTAGAGGAGATGGACCAAAACAAGTATATTTCTCTGGCTTCCAACTTACTATAACATCAGCATGTAACAACTGAATATCAGAGAAAGAAAACTATAAGTTTTATTTTTTGAGCTCATAACTCCAGATTCTATTTCTCTAATTGACAGCTCTCCCCATTTCTGCATTTTGCCCACTTCACAATCTGGCATTCTGTCCACATAATCCCTACACAATTAGCAAAGATAAAGCAGGTATGAATTCCTAATGTACATTTATTTATGAGGTCTTCTTATTTTACAGATCAACATTAATTGCAAAAAACTCCAAGCAGCTCATTTAATCAAATGCAGCCTAATCTCTGATCACTTGAACACATAATCAGCCTCACACTTGTGCCCACTTGAGAATTATTGATTCCTCCTATTAAAACAAATACAGGTCCAGGTGATGCATATTATAATTACCACAGCTAATGTGATTACTACATGTAAATTGATTACTATAATTAGGAAGTGGTTATTTGTATGACTAGAGAGAGAGAAAAGCAAATTGCCTGGTAGGCTTTAGCAGAGCAAAAGGACCCAGACAAAAAAGAAAATGTGGCTGTAATTAATTATATAGCTGGATTTAAAATATGTCAAACAAGCTATTCTCAGCACAAGGTTAAATTGTTCTGTTCTAGAGAAGATAGTAATATACAGTAATGTTCTGTTGTGAGTGAAATACTGAAAAACAGAAACAAATCCTATAAAGAAAGATTACTTTCCTGTCAATGGTGGCTCATGGCAGACTAATAAGATATCTCCTCCTACAAAGCGAATGTAAGAACATTTCTTCTTCTATTCCAATATCACGGCAATATTCCCTCAACACCCGTCAACAAGGTTCCTGAATACATATGTTAATGGTCAGCATCAATGCTGAATAGTCTTGTTCACATTAGTTTTTTTTCCCCTTTAAAGTGGAAAATACACCTCTACCTCGATATAACGCTGTCCTCGGGAGCCAAAAAAAATCTTACCGCGTTATAGGTGAAACCGCGTTATATTGAACTTGCTTTGATCCACCGACGTGCGTAGCCCCGCCCCGCCGGAGCACTGCTTTACCGCATTATATCCGAATCCGTGTTATATTGGGTCGCGTTATATTGAGGTAGTGGTGTAGTGTTCTTGATACTTTTCCTTTTCAAGTTTTTATAAAAAAATATTCAGCACCAAAACTGTGAGGTAAATTACTTTCTTCACCATTTACAGTATGAAGAGAGAACGCAAACAGATTTCCGTGGGACACACACAAGGATGCCTCAAACGGGGATCCCTTAAGCATGTAATTTTCTAATTTCATGAAAGTCACCAAACAGTGAAGCTTAATAGAGGATTCCAACTGAAGACTATAGTAATAGAGATTTTATTACGTTGTGCAATGCTCATTCTTCAAATAGGAATGCTCTGCCAATTTGGGTGTTGAAAACTGTCCTCAATCACTAAACAGTTCAACTTGGTAAAGTTGATGGATAACTGCATAGTGCCCAAAGGATTTGTTTTTACCAGAGTTTATTCTGGAACCTGACATTTGTCTCTACTAACAGTCTAAATACAGAAGAGAATTGGTACCTTGGGATTAGATTCACAATAGAGTTTAGATGCTTCAAGCCTAATGTTTAGGCATCCTGCTGCCTAGTGGAATTCATTATGTCAGGTTATGTTCCCGACGCTCCCTATATGATGCATGCGGAGAGTTAGGCACCTACACAGACTCTCAGAAGCCAGCAGCTGCCTGAGCTAGCCTCGAGGAAATGCTGAGGAGAGAGGCATGTCCTAAGCCCCACCCCTCAAAGGGAGTTAGGTGCCTAAGCATGATCAGTCCTTTCTCTAGAGAAACTAAGGAGGAGCAGAAGGCCGTGCCACCTTCTTGTACTTAGTAGCTAAGTCATTAGCGCACTCACCCAGGAGGTGGTTCAAATCCTCACCCTGCCTGATGTAGAACAGGGATTTGAACACAGGTCTCCCATGCCCTAACCAATGGACTATAGAGTATTCCAGGGTGGGACTTTTCTGTTCCACTTTATGCATAATACTTAAATATTCATTTGAGCAGGGACTAGAACATGGGTCTCCCAGCTACATGCCCTAATTTCTGGGCTACAGAGCAATTTTCTCTAGCCCAATGAGTAAATATTTCATACAAACTGGAACAGCTTTAACAAGAAAGCTTGACAGCCCTCCCCCCCAGCTCAGTGGGGCATCAACTTGCCTTCAAGTCCCTGCTCCATATCAGACAGAGAGGGGATTTGAACCTCACTCTCCCACATCCTGGGTGAGTGCTCTAAGCAACAAGCTATTGGGTATAAGGCAAGTGATGTTACCATCACCGCTGTGATTTTGTGGGGGCCCATTCTAATAGGCATGTATTTAGGTACCCTCTCAGCACAGCTGCTGGGATTGGGGCACACAAGCGAGATAGGTGTGGAAATGCCTAGTTTGTGAATCTTGTTTTGAGTTAAGCACGAAGCAGCTTGACTGTGTCAGAATTTAGATTTGCATGGAAATGTAGGCAACCCGCGGTCTTCACTGATGGAAACTTAGGTGCCTAAGAACTTTAGGCACCTGTAGAAGGCAACTGAGCAATGGTTTTGTGAATGCCAGTGGTGCCTAAATGTTGGCTTTAGGTCCATAAGTCCCCTTTATGAATCTAGCTCTTGATTCTTTAAAGAGATCTCTCAGTATAACATGGCCACTGGTTAAATGTGTTTTCAAGATATTACAAAGGCAGGAGGTTGAGGAAGAGGGGTGAATTTTGTTGTTAAGGCACTTGACTAGCACTGAGGTTCAACTCCCAGCTCTGCAAGAGACTGTGTGTCTCCTTGGGCAAGTAACTCAACTGATCTGGGACTGATCTCTAAAATAGGAATAATACTTCCTTTCTCACACCCTTCATCTGTCTTGTCTAGACTGTTAGCTAACTGGAGCAGGGTCTGGCTCACATTATATAATTGAACAGTGGTTAGCACAGACTCTTATCTCATTTGGAGCCTCTAAGTGCTACTGTAATACAAATACTAAATGAAAAAATTTGATCATTTTGTACCAGAAACCATTAATAAAAATTCCAGCAAACCACCTTTTAAAGATCAGCTTTAAAAATATTTACACTGGTCTGTCCTGCGACTAGTTCTCCTGTCATCTCTTCAATAGACAGATGATCCAAATACAGAATAGCCAATATTTATAGATCATTTTTATTCAAAGACTCCAAAATGCTCTACAAAACTTTAGTGTAATATAATATAAGGGTTATGCGATTCCACAAAATTTGGATCTGAAGATGAACTTCGTAACTGGGTTTCCCCTGCTATATTTACAGACAAGACAGAGAATGTCAACGTCAACATCAAAGACATTAATTTGAAAAGTTCTCTCAATTCTATCTTCACCTTTTTAACTAAAGTTCCTGTTTGTATGACTGATTTGCCTGCCACTACTTCCTCCCCCTCAGATAAGGATTCTCTAAATCTGACATTCATAGGCAGGGCCGGCTCCAGCTTTTTTGCCGCTCCAAGCAGTGGGGAAAAAAAAAAAAAAAGCCACGATCTGCAGCACTTCAGCGGCAGCTCTACCGCGCCGCTTCATTCTTCGGCAATTCGGCAGCCAGTCCTTCCCTCCGAGAGGGACCGAGGGACCCACCGCCGAATTGCCGCCGAAGACCCGGACATGCCACCCCTTTCCATTGGCCGCCCCAAGCACCTGCTTCCTGCACTGGTGCCCGGAGCCGGCCCTGTTCATAGGATTGCACCAATAACTTGACCAATAGTGAAAGGAACAAGGCAGAGCCTTTAAAAAAAAAATAGATCTTCTATTGTTTCTTTATCATTTTCCATTAATAAATTAGAACACTGGGTTTATCTCTACTTTTGTTTTTGTTTTAAACACCTGTGTATTGTACTATTTGGTTTAGAAATAGAAACACATCCAGTATTACTATTTTCCTGTGTTAACATGGTCCTATGAGTGAAAGGCCACTTTGCAATTAATGCAGCAGAGTTGGGTGTCTGACTTTCCTGGTGAAATATGGTCTTCTGGGACTAGCTCCTTTCCCCTCTTACTCAAAGAAAAAAAAAATGTCATTTTGAGAGGATTTAGAGAAGATGCCAAGGTGAACACATCTAAAATAAAGTTAGTTTGAACAAAGTGCTGAAAGCCTTAAAGGAAATATTTGTGAGGACTGGAGCCAGCAAAGGAAGAGAGATATCTGTTGTCCCTACTATGGTGGTAGATATTCCCGTATGAAGCAGGGAAACATCTGTACTGTATGAAAAACTAGGGTATATTAATTATGTCTCTACCACATAAATTTTAGGCATTTTATATATTGAAGAGAACAGACCACATATTTTGCCACAGCTTCTTGCCAGAGTATGTTCCAAGCTGCTGGAAGGGATTGTCTGTAGAGATGAGTCTGACTCAAACTCCTGCTTTGGGACCCTGGTCCATAGATGTAACTGCTATATAGAATAGGCCAACTACAAACATCAGACCTCAACACTATCTTAACCCTTATCATACAATGGTTTTCTATTCTCAATGGGTTGTTACTTTCTGGAGTTCCTGTTTCTTGAGGTGTGTAATAGAGCAGTAAGAATCTCTATCTGCCATTGGTCAAACTTCACAGTGACACACATTAAGGATGGATCAAGGACCAGTATTTAAAGTTGAATGATCAGATATTTTAACTCATTTGTTGCAATAAATAAATAAAAACACAAAAAACAATGTGAATGATACTTGCAGCACTGAGAGGGAGCCTTCACCTATCTGACTTTCTCTCTACTGACAACTTCTCTTATTGGGTGGGTGCACCCCACTTCCTGCACCTTGCCACTGTCACTATCACATCTCAGTGCATTAATCCAGTGGGAAGAGAAGGAACCTTCACTTCACGTACCCTCTTCCCCCACTTCCCTTTTCACATGGAAAGAGGGCAAGGAATGGCTGTCACCATAAATCTGTTTTCCCTCCCTTAAGAGGTTGGCAGGCCCTGATATCCACTTCATTAGCATGCCATTCAGGGCCGGCGCAACACATTAGGTGACCTAGGTGGTTGCCTAGGGCACTACAATTTGAGGGGTGGCGACAGCAGCGGTATTTCGGGGCGGGACCTTCCGCCGCCTAGGGCGGCAGAAAAGCTGGCAGCGTTCCTGATGCCATTCACACTAATCTCTGATATCCCAAAGACCAAAATTTGGGATAGGTGAAGATCAAAGGTCTGATCTGGTATACCTACGTGTGATGGGGTCTACAAAACCCATACTGGCCCAGAAGGGGTTAAAGGACAATACTGGCCCCAGGTAGCCCCTCCAAACATGCTTCAACTGGAAAAGTTGAAAAGGAAGCAACCCAGCTCAGAAGAGAGGATGACAGGTTCCTGAAGGCTCTTGACAAGGGCACTGGCGAAGTGTTTCCTCAGCAGTGCTAGAGAAGCAGTAGGGCAGAACAGTCAATGGGCCAAAGCGGCTGCCGGCTGCGCTGCTGGGTGTGCTCTTCTGGCATAGTCAGGGCTTCCACATGCCTGCCCGTCTGCCTTTGCAGGAGCTCTGCGGCCCTCCCGGGCAATTTAAAAGGGCCCAGGGCTCCTGGCTGCCACCACCACTACCACTACCACAGCAGCGGTGGTGTTTGGGGGCCGCTGGGCAGGACCGGCTCTAGCATTTTTGCTGCCCCAAGCAGAGAAAAAAAAAAAAGCCGCAATCATAAGCGACAGCAGCTCTACCGCCGCTTCATTCTATGGCGGCAATTCGGCGCGCTCCGAGAGAGAGTGACAGCCCCGCTGCCGAACGGCCGGATGTGCCGCCCCCCTCTTCACTGGCCGCCCCATGCACCTGCTTGCTAGACTGGTGCCTGGAGCCGGCCCTGCCGCCAGGCTCTTTTAAATCGCCCGGGCCCCTGGGTAATTGCTCCCACCCCAACCGTTGGTGGGCATGGCTGTTGTTCACTCTTAACACGGGAACTTTATGTTAATGACAAGTTCAGTAAACAAAGTAACTGTTCTGCAGTGCTGATGTACAATGGACCTGCTCATTATTTTAGCCCTTTAATCTTAGGCACTGGTTTAGATAATGTTATACCAATAGTTCCATTATAGACCTCCATTTCCAATTCAAAATAATAAAAAAGGAAAGGAATTTTTGTGTGGGAACCATTCTGTGAGGATTGATTCCACTACTGAATGCTAAAGAGAAGCTACATCTGCCCTTCCAGCCAGAACTATTGGAAGTAGACATGAAGGCAGTTTTCTGATAGAGGAGAGGGGAGAGGAAGCTATACACAGGGAGCAAAACTTCCACATACTGAACTCATGTTTCCAGGTAAATTTTTCATTTCCTCTCATGTCAGTGATTCTCAGGTGTATTTTTTCCATATACTCTATACTAGCAAGGCAGAGAGAAGATAGAAAAGGATGGATTTTACAAGCTAAAGGCTGGAAAATAAAACATACGAATTAAAATCTGTAACATTCGACTCCAAGGGGAATAACAAACATGTATCTTAGTCTCATTTGTCAGAGACATAGAAACAGAATTAGTTGAACTAGGTTTTCGTCATAAGTGTTGTTGAGAAATCATTAAAACTGTTCTCTCAATAATGCATTGAGATCTATGAAAACCTCAGCTTATTTGATCGGTTATCATTGCAACTGACAACGCTGCCCATTTTGGATGCTCATTACATTTAATGAATGCACCAGTCTTAAACACAGCAACTACACCCCATAAAATACAATTCTTTCAAAGGTATTCCTTCCCTTCTCAGTGTCATCAATCTGTGAATGTAAAAGCAGCAGCCACCATCATCTCAGAGAGATGACTGGGTAACTTGAAGTAAAATAGTGTTTTAAGATCAGCCCAGAGTTGTATTCTAAAATTTCTTTTTCTACAAGAACACAAATTTGTTTACCTGATTACAATCTAACTCAATTCTTGGTATCTGATAGATGAATTAAAAAAGGAAACAACATCGTATGGGCTCTTATATGTGGTACATTCACAGCTGTAAGTGCCTCCTGGTCTCAGAAGATGGCATTGCAAGGGTCTTTGCCTCCAGCACCCCCTCTTGACTGCTTCCTCAGCCCTCCCATTGCCTGTCTGGGGCTATGTCCTCCGTGGTCTAGCCCTCCAGCCATATAATCACTTAAATTCAGTCCCTTTCTGGGGTAACAAGTCAAAATATGAGTCCAAATAATACCTAAACCAATAATTCTTCTGTCCCTTTGGCTAGTCTGAGGTTCTCTGCTCTTTGCCTCTACTCTCAGGCCCTGCAGAATTCTTCTATACTGCTTCTTCCTAGCAGGTTCCCCATTGCCTCCCCTCCCATGGGACTCCTGCAGTTTCCCTCAGATGTCTCTGCTTCTTACAGGCTCCATGTAAAGGCTCCCCACATGGGCCTGACAGATCCCTGTGTTTCTCTCCAGGCTAGCTTCAACAAGCCCTTCCCAGAGGACACAAGAATTCCTCATACTCCTCTCTTGGGAACTCCCCTGACTGCATTCTCTTCCCCTTTTTGTAGTTCTCCTTGACACAGCTGGGATCACTAAGATTGAGTCCCTACCAGGAAGAGTTGGGGATGGGCTGTTGGTCAAAGGCAAGGCTGAACCTGACTCTCCTTACAAGGCCAACCAGCCTGTGACAGAGTCCAATGAAGGAGTTCAACTCCACTTTGAGAATGAATACCTATGTAAGGAAGAAGCTACTGAATAATGGGCCCTCCAGACCCATGAATATGATACAGTTCTGCGGTGACCTAGAATCCTACTTTCGACATCTCCGACTCAAAGAATATTTCCAACATACCTCTGAACAGCATACTAACCCACAGAATCCCCCCTACCAGCACTACAAAAAAAAGGATTCTGCGTGGACTCCTCCGGACGGTCGAAACAACAGACTGGATTTCTACATAGATTGCTTCCGTCAACGTGCAAAGGCTGAAATTGTGGAAAAGCAACATCACTTGCCACATAACCTCAGCCATGCTGAACACAACGCCATCTACAGCCTCAGAAACAACCCTGACATCATAATCAAAAAGGCTGACAAAGGAGGTGCTGTCGTCATCATGAATAAACTGGAATATGACCAAGAAGCTGCTAGACAGCTCTCTAACACCACATTCTACAGGGCATTACCCTCTGATCCCACTGAGGATTACCTAAAGAAACTACACCATCTGCTAAAAAAACTCCCTGACAAAGCACAGGAACAAATCTGTACAGACACATGCCTAGATCCCCGACCAGGGGTATTCTATTTGCTACCCAAGATCCATAAACCTGGATATCCTGGACGCCCCATCATCTCAGGCATTGGCACCCTAACATCAGGCTTGTCAGGTTATGTAGACTCTCTCCTCAGACCCTACGCTACCAGCACTCCCAGCTATCTTCGAGACACCACTGACTTCCTGAGGAAACTACAATCCATCGGTGATCTTCCAGAAAACACCATCCTGGCCACTATGGACGTAGAAGCCCTCTACACCAATATTCCACACAAAGATGGACTACAAGCTATCAGGAACAGTATCCCTGATAATGTCACAGCTAACCTGGTGGCTGAACTTTGTGATTTTGTCCTCACCCACAACTATTTCACATTTGGGGACAATATATACCTTCAAGTCAGCGGCACTGCTATGGGTATCCGCATGGCCCCACAATATGCCAACATTTTTATGGCTGACTTAAAACAACACTTCCTTAGCTCTCGTCCCCTAACGCCCCTACTCTACTTGCGCTACATTGATGACATCTTCATCATCTGGACCCATGGAAAAGAAGCCCTTGAGGAATTTCACCATGATTTCAATAATTTCCATCCCACCATCAACCTCAGCTTAGATCAATCCACACAAGCGGTCCATTTCCTGGACACTACTGTGCTAATAAGCGATGGTCACATAAATACCACCCTATACCGGAAACCTACTGACCTCTACACTTACCTACATGCCTCCAGCTTCCATCCAGGACACACCACACGATCCATTGTCTACAGCCAAGCTCTAAGATATAACAGCATTTGCTCCAATCCCTCAGATAGAGACAAGCACCTACAAGATCTCTATCAAGCATTCTTAAAACTACAATACCCACCTGCTGAAGTGAAAAAACAGATTGACAGAGCCAGACGAGTAACCAGAAGTCACCTCCTACAAGACAGGCCCACCAAAGAAAATAACAGAACACCACTAGCTGTCACCTTCAGCCCCCAACTAAAACCTCTCCAGCGCATCATCAGAGATCTTCAACCTATCCTGAAAGATGATCCTTTACTCTCACAGATCTTGGGAGACAGACCTGTCCTCGCTTACAGACAACCCCCCAACCTAAAGCAAATACTCACCAGCAACCACACATCACTGAACAAAACCACTAACCCAGGAACCTATCCTTGTAATAAACCCCGATGCCAACTCTGTCCACATATCTATTCAAGTGACATCATCACAGGACCTAATCACATCAGCCATACCATCAGGGGCTCGTTCACCTGCACATCTACCAATGTGATATATGCCATCATGTGCCAGCAATGCCCCTCTGCCATGTACATTGGCCAAACAGGACAGTCTCTACGCAAAAGAATTAATGGACACAAATCTGACATCAGGAATCATAATACTCAAAAACCAGTGGGAGAACACTTTAACCTGTCTGGTCATTCAGTGACAGACCTGCGGGTGGCTATATTACAACAGAAAAACTTCAAAAACAGACTCCAACGAGAGACTACTGAGCTGGAATTGATATGCAAACTAGACACAATCAACAAAGGATTGAATAAGGACTGGGAATGGCTGAGCCATTACAAACATTGAATCTATCTCCCCTTGTAAGTATTCTCACACTTCTTATCAAACTGTCTGTACTGGGCTATCTTGATTATCACTTCAAAAGTTTTTTTTCTCTTACTTAATTGGCCTCTCAGAGTTGGTAAGACAACTCCCACCTGTTTATGCTCTCTGTATGTGTGTATATATATCTCCTCAATATATGTTCCATTCTATATGCATCCGAAGAAGTGGGCTGTAGTCCGCGAAAGCTTATGCTCTAATAAATCAGTTAGTCTCTAAGGTGCCACAAGTACTCCTGTTCTTTTTTTGAATAAAGTTAAGTCACCACAAATCTCAATTAAAAGTAGTAATGGACAATCAAGGTCTCCATTCAGCAAGGTACTTAAACACATGTCTAACTTGATTGATGTGCATAGTCCCATTGACGAGAACAACTGTTTCCTAAAGAAAAATTTAGACTTTGTAAAAAAAATATATATATATATTGAGTGAAAATTTTCCATCTCATTCCTCCATGCCTCTAGCTTTCTGACCCACTTAGATGCCTTATTTAACTATCTTGCTATGATGGGATTTAAGCAAGTAAGTGATATGTAAATCTCAATAACATATGATGTCTTGATAAAGAAATAAGCACATTTCAATAAGAAATTTACACACACACTTAGAATGTGTCTGAATACCAACAATGGTATTACTGTCCAATGGCATACATACACACTCCCTTTTTTATTAGGTATTTATATCTACAAATCATCAGCTCACCCCCATTCTTCTAGGCCCTGGGTTCCTTCACTTGATTACAGTAATCAACAGGTTTAGCATTTATCTCACACACCCTTGCTGCTCAGGTCTTTATTCAGAATGTGGGCCCTCTATAGACTAAATCTGATGTACAGGAAATGCAAATATGGATTATTCATATTATTTCACATTGAGTCACATTTAGGGTTACCATACGTCCAGATTTTCCCAGACATGTCCGGCTTTTTGGGCTCCAAATCCCCATCCGGGGGGAAATCCCAAAAAGCCGGACATGTCCGGGAAAATCGGGACATGCGGTGCCGGGCCAGGGGCTCGGGGGCCAGACCGGCGGAGCGGGGCCGGGCCGGGCCGGGGGCTCCGGGGCCGGGACGGCGGTGCCGGGCCGGGCCGGGGGCTCGGGGGCTCGGCCGGCGGTGCCGGGCCGGGCCGGGGGCTCGGCCGGTGGTGCTGGGCCGGGGGCTCGGGGACCGGGGGTTTGGGGGCTCGGCCGGTGGTGCCGGGGGCTCCGGGGCTGGGCTGGCGGTGCGGTGCTGGGGGCTCGGGGGCCGGGCCGGCGGTGCCGGGCCGGGGGCTCCGGGGCCGGGCCGGCGGTGCTGGGCCGGGCCGGGGGTTCGGGGGCTCGGCCGGCGGTGCCGGGCCGGGCCGGGGGCTCGGGGGCTCGGCCGGCGGTGGCGGGCCGGGGGCTCGGGGGACGGGCCGGCGGTGCCGGGCCGGGCCAGGGGCTCGGGGGATGGGCCGGCGGTGCCGGGGGCCGGGCTGGGGCGGTGCGGTGCCGGGGGTGGGCCGCGCCTCCTCCCCCCACAACCCCCCTTTCCTGCTTCAGGCTTCCTGCGACTCAAATGTTCGCGGGAAGCAGGGGAGGGGGCGGAGACTTTGGGGAGGGGGCGGAGTTGGGGCGTGGGCGGGGCTGGGGCCCCGTGGAGTGTCCTCCTTTCGGAGGCACTAAATATGGTAACCCTAGTCACATTTCATTTGTGGTCCACAAAGTAACAGTTGAATTAGGGGCCTTAAGGAAAAAAAAATTGTAACATACCTAAGGAAGCAACTGAGGATCTTCCTCAACCCCAGTGTAGTGGACTGTAGCCTGGTGGCTGCCTACTGAACATCCCCTCATGATGAGGGTTTCCCCTCATCCCTCAGGCCCCAGAAACCTTCTAACCTCAAATCCTTTAACTCACTTTTCACCAGTTCTCCTCGGAGATTTAAAAAATAAAAACCCCAGAACCCCAATATCCCAAACAAATAAGAGCTTTTCAGCTCACCTTCCCTTCTTTAACTCCCTCTCACAGGCTTCACCTGGCTAGGGCTATACAGAAACCAAATTTGTTTCACCAGCCCCAGCTCCACACACTCTCCCAAGCAACTCTTTCCAGAACCCAATAAAACCAGGCTTCCTACCTATAGCAGTCTCAACTACTCTTTCAACCACATTCCTCCTTTCATCTTCCTGCTGCCTTTTATATTGGAATCACCTGACCTCTCTCAAGTGGGACTCTGATCTTGTTATCAGGGCTGGCTTAGGCCCAGACTTTCCAACCCACAGGCAAGCTATCCTGTTACAGGGACCTTCTGGACGGGTAAGGTAGAGAAAGACAAGTAGGCAGGGACAGAATGCAATGTGCTCTGGCAATTCTGGATGGTGACGTGGTCCATTGAGGGCCATTATCTGCTAGAAAAATTAAAACAGCCCCAAATTGCATCAACAACCCCAGGTTCAATAAAACATTTCTCTCCCACCCTGTCCTCAGGTGCTTTTGAATGCTGCTGTAGAGCACAAGCTAGCTATTTTTTGGAGGGGGGGGGTTAGTGTCTGTGATAGAATATAAGCAGATGTCACCATGTTATGGCATCCACTCTTGTTGCATATATAAATAAAGCATGAATAACTATGATGCCTTGTGGTGTCACCTATTACTCTTCGCAGCTATGTTATCACTACGATATACTTAAGTTAGCTGTTGTTTCTAAGGATGCTTCATGCTTGTGTTGCAGGGGTACATGAGCTCTTGCCTTGAAGTTCTCCCTTTGTTCACTTTACATGTTTGTTTTTCCTAGCTCGAATTTGACTTCACAACATGATGTACCTAATGAGATTCTTTCCCTAGGGAGCCATCCTGTAAACAATGCTGATTCCGTCACTTCTAACATTTCACATATAAGCATATATTTCCCAAAAATGCTACAAGGTACCCCTGGGGTGTGACAAAAATCAATTGTTTTTTATTGTCTTTTACATCCCTGGGACTGATTCTACTCTCTCTTCTGATTGACACTTCCAGCTGCTTTGGTTTCCATGCTTGCTACTTACTAGTTAAAACAAAGGGATAAATGAAGTCAGTTACACTAAAGCCCTTTTGCAATCTAACAATTTCAGGCAGACATTTTGCACCATGCCCTTCCCCCATTTTTACCTGTTCAAGACCACTCAACCCACATTTTCAAGATTTTTCTCACCTATCAAAACTAAATATAATGGAAGAAAATTATCTTCATTCCCCATTTATTAGTGAGAAATTTAAACACAGGCTATGTAACTAGAGTGAGGGAGTCAGGAGGGAAGCACACACGTAGCTTTCCATCTGACATTTGTACATAGTTCATTCAGTATAGCCATCTCTCAGTGTAGGTGTGGACACTCTTAATGGCTGCTGAGTTTGAGAAAGACTTCTAACAGCCCTGATGGCGAACCAATGAAATCAAGATAGAGCAAATCTGTATCATTCACTATCCATACAGGTATTTATATGGCCCCCGTATGTGTAGAATCTGAAAGCCTCACAAAAAGTCATGAATTTACTCTCATGACAATTCTGGGAGTAAGGAAATATTATTTTCCTCATTGTACAGAGGCGAGTTGAGGCACGGATAGATAACACATTGTGTACCAGGTCCTTTGAGACCTTGCGTTCCTATAACACCCCACACCAGAAAAGGAGCAGTGAAGATGGGTCCTCCACGGCTGCCTAGAAAATAGGGTTACCACCTTTGAAGTGCAAAAGAAAGGCACAATCCCTCAAGGCAAGCCCATCGCAACCCCAATCCTCAACTACAAGGCAATTGTGCAGCCCTCCCACTTCAACAGGCACATATAGTATCTAGAGCAGTGGTTCCCACACTGTGGGGCATGTCCCCATAGAATGTTTGGGGGGGCATGGTGGGGCTGAAGCCAACTCCCACAGGAGGTGAGGAGGAAGCGCCACCCAGCTCCACTCTGGTCCCAGCTCTGCTCTGGCCCCGCCCCCAGCTGCGACCACTACTCCCGGCCACGGCTCCGTACTCAGCCCTGGCTGCCAGCTCTGCACCCAGCTTCAGCCCCAGCCTCAGCCCCTGACCATGACCCAGCTGCAGCTCCGCTCACAGCCCTGCTCACAGTCCCAGCCATGCCCCTAGCTGTGGCCCCCGCCCTTGGATCCCTGTCTGGCCACGGCTCCAGCCCCAGCTTTGGCCTTACCCTGTCTGCCCCCTCTCCCCCCTGGGAGCCGCGGCCCCACTCCCGGTCCTGGCTCCTAAACACATCTCCCGGTGGGGGCACAGACAGGGATAAGGGGGGCGTGACATGAAAAGTTTGGGAACCACTGTTCTAGAGAGAGAACGGATATAGATAAGATTGATAACATCATTGATAACAAACAGGCATTTGTTTTATTAGCATCTTTTGCAAGTCTCCTCACTCTCGCGCAGGGGTGAAAGTAACTTAAAGGACTTACCAGTACTCCGGAGTCCTTAGGAGGGGCGGGGCCTCAACTGGAAGAGGCAGGATCTTTAAATCTGCAGGTGCTTTAAATCAGGATTTAAAGGGCCGGGGCTGGGGCTGTGGTAGCGGCAGCCGGGAGCCCCGGGCCCTTTAAATCACCCCTGGAGCTCCCAGCTGCATAGCCGGGAGCCCCGGGGGTGATTTAAAGGGCCCGGGCTCCAGCTGCAACTACCACAGCAGAGCCCCGAGCACTTTAAATCACCATCGGAGGGGGTTCCCAGCTGCCGCTGCTACCCCAAGGCCCCGGCCTCTGGCAGAGCTTTAAAGAGATGAGGCTCCGCTGCAGTAGCGGCAGCGGGAAGCCCCTGGCTCTTTAAATCACTGCCAGACCCCCATCACCGGGCTCAGGTGGCGATTTAAAGGGTCCCAGAGGGTAGCGGCAGTGGGAGCCCCGGACCTTTTAAATAGCCACCAGAGCCCCACCGCCGCTTCCCCAGGGCTCCAGCAGCAGGGCTCTGGCAGCAATTTAAAGGGCCTGGGGCTCCAGCCACTGCTGGGAGCCCCGGGCCCTTTAAATTGCTGCTAGGGGAAGCCGATCCTGGTACGGCACATCGGCTCTTGCCTGTACGCCGTACTGGGGTGTACCGGCTTACTTTCACCTCTGCTCTCGCGTGACTCTCTCACACACATGTGGTGCGCTTGCATGTTGGTGGACAGACAGCTGCTATATGTTCAACAGTTTTGATCTGTTATCACATAAACTGCAGAAGTGGAAACACTGCAGCATCTTTAGCTGGACACAGAAACTTTTAACATTAGCTATCCTGGTGCATTGTGATAATAATGCAAATCTTTAGACCCACGTAAAAAAAACCCAAGCACAGGACTGGAATTTAAAGGGCTCTATGATGGTCCTGAAGTCCCTGTAGAGGGCCAACAATTAGTTGAACTTTGTTACCCTGGGAAGGGGACAGAACTCGGAGTGACCTGGCTGGAGAGCTGGGGCAAGAAGACCTGATAAGGCAAAGAGTGTCCAGGGAGAAAGGACAGGTTGGGACTTAAAGCTAGCCCACAAGGGGCTGAGGACTGAGCCCAGAGACAGGGCTAAAGACTCTAACAAGGGCACAGGGACAAGCCATTGGACCTTTTACCCCAGAAGGGGTTTGTTTGTTTGTTTGTTTGTTCACATATTGACTGTGTGTGACCTGGCTGGAGGGCTGGGCCACTTGAAGACTCAGCTGACAAAGTTAACAGCTGGCAGGGGTCGCAGACAGCAGAGAGAGTGTGTCTGCAGGTTTGCACCCAACTGACAGGAGGCGCTCATAAGAGGTGAGTGCACACTGTCACACAGATCGATAGATTTTAAGTCCAGAAGAAACCATTATGTTAATCTAGTATGATTTCCTGCATAACACAAAACTCCCCCAGTAATTTCTGCATCAAGCCTGTAACTTCTGCTTGAGGCCCCCTCATCTTCAATGGGGGTCTGTGCAGGCAAGACGGTGCCTCTGCACCAAGTGCAGTACAGCTAAGGCCCAAAAGGATTAGACTAACATCATCCAGGAAGCTGTGCTACAACTAGGAATTGAACACTTAGTACTAAGCCAGTGCCTTAATCTTCCTTCCCATCAGAACTATTACCACAGGAAATTTAAAAGGGTCCACCACAGCATGCAAAGTGCATGCCTCACTACAACCATGATATATTTTGCTTGCCAACATACACAGGATCATAATTGTACTTGCTCAAAATGTGGGATCATATTTTTTTCAATATGTATCTGTAAAAATTAAAGCTTCTCTTTTGGGTTTCATGGGATCTCCCCAACTCCCCTTTCCTCATCTTTTCTTTCCCATCCGGATTTTATACATCTTCTTTTTGTAAACATATTTAATCTGGAGGGGAAAGTTTACCATCTGGAACTCTTTAGTTCCTTTTTTCAGACAAAATATATCACAAATCTTCAGTTCACTGATGACATTCATGGCCTGGCAGGCAGCGAAGATGAACTTGCCAACCTTGTGAAATGATTGGATGAAACCTCCACAAAATATGGCATGGAAATCAGTGCAGAGAAAACCAAGCTGATGATAAACAAACATGATTGGATCAGTTCACATATCACTGTCAGTGGACAAGAGCCGGAGACAGTGAAACAGTTCAACTATTTGGGGGCAGTCATCACTGATGAAGGATCCAAGGCAGAAATTCGGGCAAGAACTGCACAAAAAACAGCAGCAGTGACAAAGCTAAAGCCAATTTGGAGGAATAAGAACATCTCCCTGGAATCCAAACTGAAACTCCTGCACACATTGGTCATCTCCATTTTTCCGTATGCGTGCAAGACATGGACACTTACAGCAGAACTTGAACGGAAAATATAGGCAGTAGAGATGAGATACTTCCGTAAAATCCTAAGCATCTCGTACTTCGACCACGTCACTAATGAAGAGGTCCGCAACATCATCACTGGGTCATATGAAGATCTCCTGACGACTGTGAAGAAGTGCAAGCTGAAGTGGTACGGCCAGGTAACAAGATAATCTGGCCTATCCAAGATCATTCTCCAAGGGACAGTACAGGAGAAGAGAAGAAGAGGTAGCCAGAAGAAGAGATGGATTGATAACATAAAAGAGTGGACAGGAATGGACTTCACAGAGACTCAAGCACTGACATCCAATCGTCAGGGGTGGAGACAATTGGTTGATTGCTCATCAGTGACGGTGCCCCAACGACCAGTTGGGTTATGGGAATGATGATGATGATGATGATGATATTTATCAGAGGAAGATTTGTCTTGGAGATTTTGGGAGAAATTGAGCGGATGGAAAACTGCAGAGAGACCACCAATCCACAGAAGAATCCTTACTTTCAGCTTTTGTTTATATGTGAACGTTAAGGGGCAAATCTCTCTCCCAATGCCCAACCCATGTTATTTGTGTGGGAGCTGGACCAGGGAGGAGAGAAGCCAGAGATCAGCTGCTATGCTTCCCTTCTGAATCCACAATGAATACTGCTGCTATTAGCAGAGCTCCCAGATTCTCACTCTGAGCTCCACGGGCTGAGTCCCAGAAGGTAGGTGCAGTTTAGGATTCATGATATAAATACAGCTCTTTCCGGTGAGCTATGATGCCAGGAAGAGTGAGCCTAGAGCAAACAGCGGTGGCTGCTTGCATGAGTACCTGGGAACAAGTGTGGCATATCCATGCATCCTTTGTGGGGTTTAGATACTATACCCCCTCCCCAATCAGACCGAACCTTTCCTCCCAAGGGAGAAGCAGAATGTGAATTCCAAGGCTTCATACCCAAGGACTTTTCCTCAAGAACATCTCTTCCATAGGAGGGAATGACAGTAGGGCCCACACTCCAGAGTACAAGTTATAAATACTCTTCTTCTGTGGCTGGAGGAAAATTCATGAGGATTCACACCTAAAATAGATTATATTTGTATATACATTGCATGTGTATTCACTCTATATTGCATATTCAGATCTGCCTGTTAATTCCATTATCTGTTCTAATGAAAGAAAGAATGAAAGCATAACGGTGGGAAAGACTACCTAGGACAGCAAGAGATTAAATGGGGGAAATTGATGCGAGGGACTGGGGTGACCAAATACAATGAATTATGATTTGGATTTGCAAACACTTTCTAATAGAGCCCTGCATAGGAGTGGGCACCTGAGAGGGCTGCGTGAATCTGGGATTTGAGGGATGCTGAGGAAACAGGGAATAAAGAGTCTAAACAGAACGCAAACATTTCCAGCCTGGAAAATAATTCTGACAGGAAGGGCTCTTGCACACCCTGCACAAATCTAGGGACTAGCTCTGCATCAGTTCCCATAACCTACTCAAGGACTTTCCCCTAAGGCATTCACAAGCTATTTAACCATTAAATACCATGATCTGTGACAACAACAGCCCATAATGGGATAGTCCATGGCAAAGAGCATATCCTGAACACAGTTAAACACAGATTAAGCATGTTTAGCTACAGTAATGGGGTTGAAAGATACCCTAATTAATAGGGAAATGCTATTAATAAGTGCATCAGGAGGTTTTAATCCAGATCTGTAGCAGATTTGCTTTTCTGAATAACCAAATGAGCAGCTCCTGTTGCTGATATGAGAAAAGAGAAAAAAATCCTTAATCCATAGTAAATCACATGCTCTGAGTCTATATAACTCATTTAGGGAAAAGAGGACAAAAATTAGCTGGGTGGGAGTGGGATGCAGAAGTGCTTTGCCATATTTTCTATTATATTAAAGCCTTAAAGAGTCAAAATATAACAAACTAACATACCTCAGAAGTACTAAAGGCTTGTCTCTCAGCTTCTATTTGCTGTCAGAATTCTGCAAGTGAACCCTCAGAACAGAGGGGAAAAATGACACTTAAAAGGATAATGCATCAAGTCTAGAAGACAAATTACTCACTAAAGGTGAAGTAACTCAGTTTTCAAGAAGAAGTAGCTGTGTTATCATTAGAGACAAAGCTCTTATGATCTTACAGCCACTTGTATCAAAAATTCAGCCACCTTATCTTCTATGAACAATTTATCTTCCAGATTAGATTCATTATCCTTGTAACTGACAAGACTTCCCAGTCTGAGTTCTTGCTCTGATACTTTAAACCCCTGTTAACTCATCAGCTGAAAGCTGACTTTTTTTTAGTCCAAGTACTCATTTCTAATCCCCCCTGTCTTATTCTCCTACCCTTCCTTTTTTTCCTTCCAGTTTGTAGACTAACTTTTTTAAAAATCAGAAGTTAGGTGTCCTTGCCAACCTTCATAAGTCTCCAAGAACAACCAAGTGAGTTAGCCTAATTGAATGATTTTGTTTTTCCTGAAGTATGCTAAGTTGCAAGTCTTTGTTTTTCTATCATAACCTCAGGCTATTGTAAATGAATTCTCTGCTACTTTTGAAGGGAGAGATGAAGAAAAATTCCCCAACTGCAAAATCAAACAGAAATGAGAGCCTCTTCTACTCTACTTGAAATATATGTCTTGTCCTGCTGTTTCTTTAATGTTTTCTTTTATGATAAAAATCAGTGAAGGACAGGTAGCTCCCTCCCCCCAGCTTATTACAGAAGTGTATTAATGGCTGCAATCCATTTTAATGCAGATTAATCCACTTGTTTGTGTCATATCCAACAACATTAAGTTTTCTTCTTAGGCTTCCCACACTATCCTAACATTTTTACAGGATGTTCTCTAAGAAGCAAAAGCCCACCCAGAGTTAGCATATTGATACCTGAACATTTTGTTAAACTCTGCAATCTGGCTGGCATTTAAACACTCAGAAAATGTTTTTTAAATTAACAATGCATCATTATCCAAGACAAATACTTAAAAGCAATCCAAGTCTCTGCTTGGTCACTAACTTCATAGTGCAAATCTGTTCAGCCGCCAAAGCTGCATTGACATGTGGAAACATTTGTAAATGTTGCCCTCAGGCTTGCCAAGAGCTTCTCTCCTGATTAAACTAAACCTTCACACAATGAAGCTGCCCTTTCTAATAGTGGCCACTTGTTTAATCAACACTTTTTTAACAATGTACATTCCTTTGGGTTCTAATGGGAGATCTGATATTATACAAACAACTGGACTCTGCAGTCCTCTAATTAAAACATGCATAGATGAATACTCAGAACTTCTCTGCCTGAAAGAACCTAAAGTCATTATTTAAACAAGGGGAGAAAGATGGAACCTTTTGTGTTTCAATTAAGGGGGGGGAAATTAGGGCTTACACTATAGATTTCATACTGTCAGTGTAAGAGAGTGCAAATCACCTCAAGTCAACATCACGGACTGTATTCCTGAAACAATAAATCTTAGATACTCTTCAAACTTATCCTATTATCACCACAATACAGACTATTCTGTAAGGTATGGTAACAATATTTATGCCTTTCATTTCAAGTGCGCCACAAGAACTGAACCCTGTAGGGTCATTTTACAGCTGCTAGAAATAGACCAATATTTCCAGGTACAGCTCCTCCAAGGAGAATGCTGATCTCCAAGGAAGTGTCCCTCTCCTCCATGTGCACTAGCCTCATCCCTGCTCCACTGTTCCACGCCAGGAAGCAGGCAGGGCTAGATTCTTATACGCAACAAGAGAGCAAAGGCTCTTACCTGGCAACTCCCTGAAGAAGACATTGGGGAGAACAGCTACCCACCAACCCCTGAAGATCTGACAGAGGGCACATGGGACTATGGGTGTCCCAGCTATAGGTGGGAGTAGGAAGAAGCAGTACAAATTGGCTGGAGATTACAGACCAATTATGATGATGCTTTGCATCACCAAGGTGTGCAAAACTACAAAGGGTAAACCTGTTTTCCTCTCCCTGCCCTCCACTTTCCCCAGCACACAAACCCCGTTTTCCCCCTCCTGTCTTTCCTTTTGACTAGACCTTGTACAATGGGTAGTTTTAAAAAATATTTAGAAACAGGAATAATTGTTTGCCATTATTTTTCATAACTGAAAATTTCTAATTCACCACAAGCTAATGCATAAAATCTTGTTCAGAGAAACTCACCCAGAATTGCCCTCTTTAAAAATGAGTGCCACGACCCATTCTGAGGACATATTTAGCCCTTAGCAAAGATGGTCACTTCCTCCGATTGTTCCCAGAGGGAGTGAAGCCAAGCTGTCTTCAGAGACGACTTCTCTATGCTGTTAGGAAGCAGGGAAGACAGATGAATGGAAGTGGTAGTCACCTATGCCTAGGGCAGATTATGCCCTCAGTAACATTAAGAAATATAGCAGCCATTTTGAGAACCATCTTAACTGAGAGCGGATTGT
Source organism: Malaclemys terrapin pileata (assembly GCF_027887155.1). Lineage (NCBI taxonomy): Eukaryota > Metazoa > Chordata > Testudines > Emydidae > Malaclemys > Malaclemys terrapin. Next base: position 33,516,869 of record NC_071513.1, on the reverse strand, counting down.
GGCCTCAGTCCCACCCAATAGAGGCCAATTATACACAACAGCACATACATTAGGTCCTTAAGCATGTGCTTGAATCCATCTCTATCCAGGACAGCACTGTTTAATTTTAGGCATGTGCTTAAGTCCCATTGACTTTGATGGGATTTACAAACATGCTTCAGTGCTGTCCTGAATGGAGGCCTAAATTATGTAGGGAAGAAATTATAAGGCCACCCTGATATTTTCCATTCAAATGTTTGTCTAATGAAACACTAATAGTTATTAACATTCATAATACTTAACACTTTATCTAATCACTAATGTGATTGTTAAGATAGTATTTATTATTATTATTATTATTATTTATTATTTGTATGACTATAGAGCTCATGACCCCTGGACTTGGACTTCATTGTGCAAGGTACAGTACAAATCTCTGACATATACAGGGTGCTGTACAAACTTTAATTTCTATGCCTAGCGCAAGGAATAATTTATTTGATTGTAAATTCTTTTGGTTTTCAGAATTCTGTTCTAATATTTTTAATACAGCTGTGAAAGCTTGAAGCTACAATACTGAAAACTAAATTCAATTAAATTATTTCCCTCCTCTCCCTTTTTTTAAGCAAAGCTCAGAAGATTCCAACACTATTTCAGCTCAGCATCTGACATTATATTAAAAGACAGCTGCAGGAAAAACAGAATCACACTATATGAGTGAATTCAATGACCCATAAAACACAGCAATATTCAGCACCATTTAAATTAAATTTAAAGCAGTTTTCCTGAGTTCTGTTTTTACTGAATTGTACAGCTTGAAACTTGTTGAATAGGAAGACCAGAAAATAACAATGTTAATAATTAATACAATTTTGTACACCTATATTTTAATTAACCTAACTGGTTGTGTTAACATTGTCTAATACAAAAATAAATGTTTATTAATACAGCTTGACATAATCAATTTAATATTGTTTGTGGCACTAATTTTACTTGACTTAAGCTTTTGGTGAAATTTTGACATTTCTATAAATAAATAGGCTGTTGCGAGCATTTTCTGGCTTTATAATGACCCCAAAATATCACAGTGCATATTACAATTACTGTTGAAATTGCATTGTTTTAAGTTATGTGTTTGGATCACTTAAAAATGTAAATGGTCACTCAGCATGAACCTCATTATTGAATAGTGGTGACAGCTGTCAATAACTAATAAATATGTATTATGTGTGTTACTTGAGAACAAAGTCATTAAAAACAGAATGTTTCCCTTTTTCACAATGTATTTAGTTGTCTGTATTATTGGAATCAACATTTATGTCAAGATCAGTAGTAAAGTTAATCTTCACAATACTATCAGCTTTAATTCACTGCTCCTACTCATGCAGAAAATAAAGTCAACATTAATTTTATATGCCTACAGGTGTTGACATCAGTCACGCCACTAAAAATAGCTCAGTAGAATGTATGAAGACTCCCAAAAAACAGCATCAGGGTCTTCCCTAAAGTTCAAACTTACTGGGGTTGGGTTTTTTTTTTTTGTATTTTCTTTCTTTTTTTAAAGTGATAACTTATGAGACCAACTCAGAAGTGGGATCAGAATGGCAAAAAACTGTCAAGAAGTTTAGGTTTCGTCCAGATTTGAACTTCACAGCAAGGTCTCCTGGGCCAAAGTCTTATTCTTTTTTCCCTGATGAGTATAAATCAGGAGCAACATCACTGAAGTCAATTAAGTTAGCCTGATGTAAATTTGGAGCTCCTGAGAACAAAATTTGGCTCTCTCTATATAATGGGCAGACCAGCCTCAGCACAAAATACCACCCTTTGAGGAGCTTTGGACCTGGACTTTGTATCTGAAGCCCATGTCTAAAAGCAAAGCAAAATACTTCATATTATTTCAGCCCATCATTATAATAAGCTAGGTACAAACTAAGGCCATGTATACACTATGGGCACTATAGCAGCATAGTTATAGCTATGCCAACATAAACCCATCACACTGATTCAACCTATAGCAATGGAAGGGTTTTTTCCATTGCTGCAGGAACACCATCTTCCCACGCACTGGTAGTTAAGCTGCCACAAGAATGCTTCTGTTGACCTATCTGCATCTACGCTGGGGGTTAGGCTGGCATAACTACGGCACTCAGAAATGTGGATTTTGCCCACCCTGCGTGCCGTACCTATGTCAACGTAAATTTTAAGTGTAGACCAGTAAAAACCTCATTGTCAAATTCATCTAGACTCACCTTTTCCATGATGCCTAGAAAACAATGCTATCTAACAGCAGAGGCAGACAGGAAATTCAGACTACCAAGGCTATTGTTTATACTGTAAAAACATGATTTTTTTTTTACTGTTGCCACATCCTTCAGATATGCCAGTGCTCGTCTGCTTCTTCCATCTGTGGTGTCTTACCATAAAGCCAGAATGAGCGCTCTCTGGAGTAGAGACTGTCTTTTCATTACATGCATAAATGGAGTCAAACACCAAGTGGCTTTCTAATCTTTGACTAGGGCTCCTAGTGGCTACCAAAGTGCAAATAACAAATAATAGACTGTCCTTTAGGTGTTAGAAAACTGGTTAACTAGCAGAAAGATGGGGTAGCTGTTTCATAGGGATACGGTGTGGTGCTATGCTGGAGTTAGGGTATAGTTTAAAGGTACAAAACAGTTTGGGACTCTTGTGTAGAGCAATTGCCAAGTCTCCCTGACCCTGGAACTTCTTCTTGTTTTCTACACCTCAGCATAACTTGCCTCAGTCACTACTGGTTATTGTTCTGTCCCTCATGTCAAGAATCAGCCCTTAGGAGGTAGGTTGCACACTGAAGGGGACAGATGACCTGTGCAGGCTGGTCAGGAGCAGCAAATTAATCCATGGGGTGGTGACTGGTTGCTTCTATTCTCAGGGATAGGTAGGTGAGTGTTCAGGAAGAAAGGCAGCTCTGCCATGGGAAAACAGAGGGAAAATTGTAGATAAATTTCTGATAATTTTCATATGACTTTACATTGTGCCTCTTCATATAACCTTGTGGTGGGTCTACCCACGTGTGACCTCTGTTTTCATGGAACTTTGTATCAAAGCCTCATTTAGAAACTTTGCATTGCCCTTGGTATAATATTATAGCCCCTAAGGATAGAATAAGATAGAAGAAACATTTCTTTTTGCTAGCAGTAGAACAAGAGCTCTTCCCCGCCCCCCCACTCTTAATCAATTGCCCTGTTGAATGAATGAGGTGTGGATGAGCAAGGCATGGAAGGCAGACAGCCTCAATTGTTGGAGAGGGGCTGGGAGCCAGACCCAAGGACAATAAAACGTGTCAAGTGGGCTCATTAAAGACAAGCAGACATACTGACAGCCTCGGGGGTTAGAAGCAAGCACCTTCTTTTGGAAACACCCTCTTTGCAGCATTGGGACAACACTCAAAAGAAAGCAGCACAAAGGACCAATGGACACAGACACAGAGTTTGAATCTGGTCTAGATTTGCATAAGAGAAAAGCTGCTATAAAAGTGAGGTGTCTTGCAGAGGACCCCGGGTCTCGTCTTGTCGACATGGGAGCATCGATCCGGATCGGCAGAAGCCCGGCTCCACCCCCTCCCCCATCTAACTCACCTGGCCAGTGAAGTTAAGGGGAGCAACTAATTGGTAACAACAAGACGGAATGGGTTTGTGTGTGTGTGTGAGTGTAAGTGTAATATATTATATGCATATAATACAGTGTTAATGAATACATGTATTACTAATAAATGTGGCGTTCTGCCTTATTCCCCCTGAAAAGATCCTGTGCAGTACTTTAAGTACAACAAAATTGGAAACATTATTACTCAGCTCAAGCATTCTGAGGGTTAGAATATTCAGATAAAAACAACTCTCATATAAATGTGAGAAGCAGCCCATATCCTCTTTGTCAAACAAGCACTTATTGGCATCTGCTGTAGCTCTCGGATGCATTTTTTGCATTCTTCACAAGTAGTTGTGTTTGGGGAAGAGGTTGGAGTTACGGACATGCAGAAGAATGGTTGCCATAAGCTCCAGGACCGAGAGCAATCACCATCAGCTTTTCTCATTAATCAATATCCTAAGCATAATGACAGATTTCAGAGTAGCAGCCGTGTTAGTCTGTATCCGCAAAAAGAACAGGAGTACTTGTGGCACCTTAGAGACTAACAAATTTATTAGAGCATAAGCTTTCGTGGGCTACAGCATCCGAAGAAGTGGGCTGTAGCTCACGAAAGCTTATGCTCTAATAAATTTGTTAGTCTCTAAGGTGCCACAAGTACTCCTGTTCTTTATACTAAGCATGACCCTCTTCCCCCACCCCAAAAAAAGGACAAACACTTGTGCTCAGTGAACCCCATCCCTACCTTGTTAGCACATATTGTCATTTGATTCTATACATATTGATTGTGCGGAAAGAAATGTTTGGAGTTGATGTTTGTTCCATTTTTCAGCTTCATTATTAGTTTGTGGCAATACGGCCCATCAGTGTAGTGCGTCAGAAGACTTGCATAAACTGTGTTTGTCTATTCTTGTGATAACATAACAATACTTCATGGTGGACAAATGCTAACACTCCTTCTGGCAAAATTGACAACCTTCGAACTGAACTGAAGAAAAAGGAAAATACTACCTATGTCTTTGAGGAGATCCAGGGGGAGGTTAGAAGGATGCAGAATGATTCCTATTCTGGCTTTTAAAGAAAATAAAGTTTCCTGTGGAAGGCCACTACACTGTACTCAAAGTAAAAGTGATATTGCGTATCAAATGTCCCCTCACTATTAATTTATATGGTATCACTAACCAGCCTGAATTTACTCATAGTTCAGACAAAGATAATATTTTGGTATATTATGTGATGAACTCCATCAAAGATGCTCAGGGGCTTATTTCCCAACTGATGCAAGATACGTTCTTTGCATCAGTGGTGGGACTACCAAAAAACAAAAGCCACGGTTTTGTTGTGGGGCTTTCAAAATGGTGTGTGTGTGTGTGTGTGTGTGTGTGTAGCACACAGTAAATAAAATAAAAACAAACTTCAACCTGCCTTGCATTTATTTAATAGACTTTTTAAAAAATGGGTTGAGAGCCTCCTCAGTGGCTTTAATAATTACCAAACAAACAACTGTTAAAAAAGTTATCTAGACTATAGCTTCCATGAGAGATACAGCAGCAGAAGTATTGTCTTCCAGTAAGCAAGTTCACTCCCCCTGTTCTCTGTGAATTGTGCAATGTATATAGACATTCATATTTCCCAACAGGCTATACCTCACTGCTGGATTACAAAATCTACTGTTGGAGTACATTTCCCAGCTTGCTCTGGTCCCATGAGAAAGAGATTGGCAGGAACCACAGACTCTCACTTTGATTACTGAGGCATGAGGGGAGTTCCAACCTACCTTACTTATGGAAACCTGGTTTGGTGTACTGAAACTGGGGTACACAAAATAGGCTTCTTTATAAATTGCATCCTGCTTTCCAGAGACCACTTTCTCTTTCTCAGTGTCCCCCTTCACTAAGACCCAGTTATTCTTAGAGGCAAACTGGGGATGGGTTAGTGTTCCCTTCGTGTGTCTCAGGGGACTTATACCAAATTCCAGTTTACAGTAAATTTACTAAACAAACTGGTGAAATAAATTTACCTTATTTCCTTAAGATTAAGAAACAATGTTGCAAAGAAGATAATAAAAATAATCTCCAATCTAGTAACCATACCTATTTATGCACACTTACTAATTTAATGCATCCGTTCTGCCCTCTATCCATTTTGAAGCATGGATTTCTGACTATTTATATTGTTCTAAGATATATCACAAGTGGTTCAAAACTAGGAATATGGCTATACAATTCACATGAAACTGCACAAAGACTTCTTCTCCATGCCTGGGGAAAAGTAACACAGACACATATATTGCTGCTATCAGTACAATTGCTGTCCTGCTGTTTTAATCTGTTTGCAACAGGATTGTTGCACAGTAGTCCATGGCAAATAGCAGTTGCAGTTTGCTGATTTTCAAATGGCTTTCGCTCTAGTGGAAGTATGTGCTTTTGTTGTTGCTGTGTTTTCTTTTTTTTCCCTCTTAAGCTGTAGGTTCAGTTACATTAAACCTGGCATCCCTAGTGTAAAAAACCATAACCATGGATGACTAGTCATCATTTCTGCCTGGAAAATAAATACAGAATCCTCACTAACTCTTGGGCTGCTATGAACAAACATCCTCAACAGAAAAGTTCTATTAAGTTTCACAGCTTTCTTTTAAAAGGTTATCCATATTTGTCTGTTAGTAGATGCTTTTCCAATAAGTTATTTATACATTTCATTATGGGGATCCAGAGTGTAATTCTCTCTTTGACAGGTTTCAGAGTAGCAGCCGTGTTAGTCTGTATCCGCAAAAAGAAGAACAGGAGTACTTGTGGCACCTTAGAGACTAACAAATTTATTAGCGCATAAGCTTTCGTGGACTACAGCCCACTTCCTCTTCCACTTCCACTATTCTCTCTTTGATTCTCTATCACTGGGTCGTCTGCCTATGTTATGAAAGCTTTTTCTAACACTTTGACTCTAAAAACAGTGATATAGTGAGGGCTTAGTAATCGTTTTTATTCATTTCAATGACATTTCGATGTAAAATCCAAGATGGCAAAACTAGGGAGCAGAGACAGTGGCAAACACAGCTGTTTCCCATGTGATGTGAGGCCACCTGAAAACATGTCAATTGGCAGTGCTAGTACCGACCACATAGCTCACAATAGCTGTCAGATTAAATTAGATCATACACTTAAGGTGTCCCTACACTTAGACTCTAGGCATCTGTTAAGTCCTGGCAATTATGGATTAGTTATAATATGGAACACCACTGCAGGTACTAACTTTGAAATAACCTGCAATGACCAGCCAGGTAACTCCTCCTCTTACATTTTTGCTTTGCTGCCTCTGTGCTCACCAGGCATCACTCAAGTTTTCAAACACAGGGTGTTGGTGAAGAATGAAGGAAACCACCCCACTATTCAAAGAATCAACTACTGCTTGCTGCAGGCCTCACTAAAGTATACATGTAGTTCCTTCTACAGTGAAGAGTGAGCACATGTCCATTCCTCTGCAAATTTTGTATCGTACCATAGTATTGCCCTACTGTATAAGAGTTATTAGAAACCCGTTCTTTCTCTCCTACCTGTACATTTTCCCATCTAGCCACCTTCTAAACAGCATTAAGTCTAATTACTTTTTTAAAGAATGTGAAAAGGAAAGAGTCAATAGGTGGCAAATTTATGTAAATTATCATGTAATCCGAAATGCTGCAACCTGAATGCAAGCAAACATTTATTCTTGAGTCAAGTTAAAGCACCAGGTAAATTGCACTCTCTTGTTCAATCCAAGTCACAACAATCATACTATAGATCATGAGCTTCAGAAAAATAAATGATAGAGAAAGGCAGTTATCTCCATCATTAAGCAGCTGTGTATAAACATGATTCTGGGGAAAATCAGATATCTTGCATACCCATTGTACTTCTGAAAGCTTAAAACAGCATTCCTTAGATTTCATAAATTAATGGATAAAATGAATCCTTGTGACAGCTGCCACATTCACTAGCGAAGAGTTGAGACTGTCCTTCTTTGGACAGATTCAAAATGCAGTCATACTGAATTATAACAGGTGACATAGTCAAATTAACAAAGAATCAAATGGCAAAGCAGATTGGAATGTTCTTGCCAAATGTTGCTTCACAAAACCATCTCTTTAGGTGATAAAATGGGCCAACATACTGACACTGAGTGGGTAATTATACTATACAGACTGAGAGAAAAACAGTGGGTATAAACGGTAGTGCAGGGCACTTGGCATTCAACTTGCTAGCTCTCCACCCATCTCAAGGGAGCAATAAAATGAACCAGAGCATGGGATGGTTTTTAACATTCAAGCATTCAATTTCTTATTCTGACCTGATGTCAAGATGAAGTCTCTAGAGCATTGGCACAACCCTAAGGAAAGTAGTTATCCTCTACACTTTGTGATGTAATAAAAGATTACCCAGCTCTTTGGAGATTTCAGTGTTATTCAACAGCTGCCTGTTTTTCTGTGATCCTTTATATCATGACCATGGGCTGGGATGTCCAAAATCTTTGTTTGCAAGATTTGAATTATATTTACTTTTTAAAGAACACATAAAAATCTTTCTGTATAAAACTTAAGAGTATGACCTGATTTTGTTATAGATACAGTTACACTGAAGTAGAATGTGTGTGATAAAACTGGCATAATAATGAGACCTCCCACAATGTTAATTAACAATCAATCAATTTGTCCTTTTTTGCTATTCTCTCAAGAGTATACACATATATACACAAACACACTCAGTAGAGGTGCAGGTGGATGACAGTTACATGAACACAAACAAAGCAAGCCAGAGAGCTACATATACTTTTAAGTGCCCCAACCCTGAATGTTGACTGTACAGCTTCAGATGAGGGAAGAGAGCTATGTTGTGTAATCAAAGAATGTGTGAGCAATATTCAAAGGTACCAAGAGAACAAGGATTATATGAGCTGTAACCTCCATGAAATTAAAGATGTACTGTAATCCTAAAAATGACAAATCTCACTGCAGCAATACATATGAGACACATGCACTCACTTCACGTTTAACGTGAAACGGTATCTACATCAAAATGCTCTGTCAAAAATGCTCTAAATTTCTGGTAACTACGAATAAGCCCTTAAATAAGCTAATTGCGGTACACAACACAAGAGCTCCTCTGTTGAAGGTCTTCAGAAACCTTAGTATATATAGGATTATTACTGAGAATATAGAACTTTCATGTATGAGTATGTGTATGTATGTTCTATAAATCACCATAGTTCAACTTTTCATAACAACTAACCCAAACTGTGTCAGTATAATTCAACCAGATGAGATATGTATGTGCCCACAGACTATTCTGAAAGATGCCTTCAACGCAAATAACATCTTTTTCAGAAGTCACACAAAGATGTTATGAGACACTTACAATAAATATTATTTAAAACCTCCACTAACTTTGGGGAAGTACCTAATTAATTTATGTTAAATCCAGTTAAATGCTTAGCCCCAGTGAATAGCAGCGCTAATTATTTAAGAGATTTATGTGATTAACAATGTAAAGTTAACTTTTAAGCCAGTTGCTTAACAAAACCAAGCACCCTCATGGCATTTCACTTAAGCAACTTCCACTTAATGTAGTTCAGCAGTACTTTACACAAAACATTCAGTAGAGATGTTGATTTTTCCATCACAATGGAGATCCAGATGTGTAGTGAAATGGATTTTAAATATGTAAATATTTCCAAGTCATATTGAAAGTGATAGTACTGGACTGATATTTAACTCAATATTCAGTAGCAGTAAATCTTCCAATATGTTAGATGAGTGTTATTTAAATTTGTTTGCACCTATGATTTTTGAATTGTCAAACAGCCTTTCTGGCAGTATTCTATTAATACAAAACATTTTGTTACATAATTTCTTTATATAATTTAGGAAGAATTGCAATAAGGAAAACTAGGTTTATATAGAAACTGAATAAGCAGACACAGTATGCATTCCTAATTTTAGCCAATCTTCCAGTAATTCTAATATTGTAAGAGCAGTATAACATTCAGAAAGTGAGACTATGTCCCAAATTCTGGTAACATGCATGTCAACTACAGTAACTCCTCACTTAAAGTCGTCTCGGTTAACGTTGTTTCGTTGTTACGTTGCTACGTTGCTGATCAATTAGGGAACATGCTCATTTAAAGTTGTGCAATGCTCCCTTCTAAGTCGTTTGGCAGCCACCTGCTTTGTCCACTGCTTGCAGGAAGAGAAGCCCGTTGCAGCTGGCTGGTGGGGACTTGTAACCAGGGTGGACCGGCAGCCCCCCTATCAGCTCCCCGCTCCCCTAAGCTCCCTGTGCTGCAGCCGCCCAGCAGGCTATCAATTGCAGGCTAACAACTGCCGGCAGTTCAGCTGTCCCTCCCCCCAACTGCCATGTGCTGCTCCTGCCCTTTGCCTTGGAACTGCTCCCAGAGACTCCTGTTTGCTGTTCAGGAGGGGAAGGGGGGGGCTAATGTCAGGGTGTCCCCCCCCCGCTCCTGCACCCCACTTACCCCTTCTCCATATAGAGCAGGGAGGGGACACGGACGAAGAGAGACAGGGAGACAGAGAGACATAGAGAGCTTGGGGCAGCAGCTGCTGTCTCAACTTCCTGATCCACTTAAAAAGACAATGCACTTAAGAGTGGGTCAGCTTACTTAAAGAGGCAGTGTGCATCTCTCTCTCTCACACACACACAAGGTGTGTGTCTGTCTCTGTCTGCTATGCTGTCTCCCCTCCCTCGTGTTTGTGCTGCCTTGTGTGAGAGGCTACATTAACAACAACGTGTTAACCCTTGAGGGCTCAGCCAAGTGCTCGTTCATCATTTAGCAGCAAGGCATTCCCTGGGAAATATCCCTCCCTCTTCCACCCTCTAACTTTACCACCTCAATCAAGCTTCACAATCATCATAGCTGTGAACAGTATTAAATTGTTTGTTTAAAACGTATACTGTGTGTATATCTATATAATATATATATTTTTTGTCTTGTGAAAAAAATTTCCCTGGAACCTAACCCCCCCTATTTACATTAATTCTTATGGGAAAATTGGATTCACTTAACAGTGTTTTGCTTAAAGTCACATTTTTCAGGAACATAACTACAACGTTAAGCAAGGAGTTACTGTCCTCCACATATTTTGCTAGTTTTCATCAAAGGGATTTTATAAATAAATTCTTCCTCCTGCATCCCAATTCTGCCTTGGAGGAAACCATTACTTTTGCTTTTAAACAGCCCTCAGATAACTCCAGGTGGCTTTAGTTAGCTAATACCTATTGTGGATGGACTCATTTGAGCAAGAATCAAAGGCCAAGGCCAAGACTCAAGCTAAATCCAAATTCAAACTCTTGTGAGATTTGGGGAAGAATTGTGGCTAGCATTTTGTTGTTACTGCTTAATTTATTTTCATTGGTGTGCTCCTTTGGCTTCCCAGCTTCTGGTCAGGCCTGGGAGGAGAAAGCCTGATACACTTTCTGAAAGACTCATCTCTAACTTGATTGTAATCAAGAAATACCAATATTGAGCTGCTTGCTCCAAGTTCAGGTACAATTTAGATAAGTATGTGAAATGTCCTGGGCACATCCTGGAATACTATTGTTTTTTGCTTATTAATTACCATCCCGCTATTGGTTTATTGTGTATAAACTGTCAGCTTCATCCTCATTGCTCTGCTACTTTCCTCTCTAACTTCAAACTCACCAAACTCTTTTTCTCTCCTCTCCCTTTCTTGTGCACATGGATCCTCTACCCTTGCCTTTTCCCTATTTACCTCCTCTGATCTAGGGAATCCTGCCATTTTCTAACCTCACATTTCCTCTTCCTTCTTCCTCTTCCATCGTCTTCTCTGTGCTTGTGAAATCTTTGCTTCATCTCTGCCTGTTCCTAGTAGCTACTATTAACATATGTGACCTCATTTTCCCCATGTAACAAAGTAGTGAAGTTTTGATGACTGCAAGAAAGAAACAGTCCCAATAGTTGAGTAAAATATTTTACTCAATATGGAGAACCAAGTATCAGGTGTTCTCTCAATCAGCTCTTACATACATGGCTGCACTTGCCTGCATATATGGAAGAAACAGGAAAGCTAGACAAGGGAACAGAGGAGAAGAAGGGAAGGAGAGGTTATGAGAGTGAAAGAAAGCAAAAGGAGCAATATTAATAGGATATAAATTAGTATGCATTAAAAGGGCATGGATGTCCATGAAACTGAGGTAGAGATATTATGGATCTATCCTAGGAGAATATTTTAAATATTAACAATAGGGTACGGTGGCAGCACTGAATGCAAACCCCAGCTCCAGACATCATGTATTCAAAAGAGATCAAAGCAGAGACAGCAGCTCACAGTTTGAATGGTCATTTACAATGCCAAGCAGTCAAATGATTTATTTTTATTCAGTTTATGTAATTGAGGGAAAATGTGATGAGCAGAACTGATCGCTAGATTGAGGAGTAAATTTTGGAAGGAAATGTTAATTGTGGAGCTGTACATACTTTAATTTAGTAAGTGCAATTTAAATGATATAGGGCTTCAGAAAGGTTATTTATCCACACTAGATTTTCTTCATTTCTACCATGGTACACAAAGAAGTGGCAGTATCTCACCTAATTCCAGACGGTTATTTTAAAAATACACTTGAGTTGTTGCACATAAAGTTAAAAATGCACAAGTCAAAATGTCCTAATAAAAAAAACAAAGGAACACTGTCCCATCTTTCATTGCTTGTGGATTTCTTTACTTTCTTTCTTAAATTAATGTAAACTTGTGTTGTTCTCTGTAAGACATAGTCTGCATTGCATCCCAGAGTGACTGCATGTCAGTGGTTAATTAACTGATTCATGTTCATATTTAAATTTGTCAAATGTTTAAAACACTTTGGGATCCTTCAGGATGCAAAGCTGAATAGGAAATATTTTATCAATTAATTATTTATTATCTCTGATGTGTCAATGGCACAGGAGGAACTAAGGTCTATCCATTTCTAATGTCCCCAACACAGTACTATCTGGCTGCCCTACATACATTTAGAAGTGGATCCTTTCAAAGAAAGAACTCACCTCTTCTCAGTGCAATGGTCACTACTGTATGTGGTTGGCTTCTGAGACAGTATTGCCAGAATGATTCAAGAAAGGATTCTTGGGAAATCCCTGTACAATGGGTGAGGGCCACCGTATGCTCTAAATATGGCAAGATTAATTAATCATTATTAATAATTATTATTATTTAAGACCCTTCGGGGCTGAAACTTGTAACTATTATACAGCTTATGGACCACTTCAATTAGTTTCTCTCCTATGGGACTGTGACACTATCTGATAACAATACAACCATATAGAGCTTTTAGAGCATTGTTGCAACCACTGTTATATATTTGCAGCAAATCTTGTACAAAGGTTGTCAAGTGAGGTGTCTATGAAAAGGTTATGATTTGCTGGTTATGGTTATGCTATATGTATGCATGTATCATTTTTGTATTTGAAGTTATAAGTATTGGCTCTACACCTGGATTTCAAATGTTGGCTCCTGGGGTACCGCTCACAAGGTAGCTAGCCAGTACATCTTGGAGGGGCTATTCAAGTTAAGTGGTTCGTCAAGAAACACTTGGTTGACAATGGACCATGGGAGACGCCCATCAACGCTGAGTGGACTGTCATGTAAACATGCTGTCTGGAGTGTAGGTTATGGCTTCCTGCAATGACTGAGGGAAATGAACATGTGACTTGCCCATGTGACTCCAAACGCCATCTTCTTTCTGTAATTTTCCATACTAAGAACAAGGGAATGCCCCCCACATGGCAAAAGCTATAAAAGGCCCTGGAAACACCTATTATTGTATGTAATTGATTCCTTTAACCAATTTTAACTCTCACCTTTCTTTCTTTTTATGAATAAATCTTTAGATTTTTAGATACTAAAGGATTGGCATCAGCGTGATTTTGGGTAAGATCTAAGTTATATTTTGACCTGGGTGGCTGGTCCTTTGGGATCAGAAGAACCTATTGTTTGATGAGACTGGATGTAAAGAACCACTCATCTCTGAATCCAGTGTTTTTTGTGGTGATATAAGAACTGGAATGCCTGAGGAAACTGCCTTTATGTTTTCTTGTTAGTCAGTGTGGTAAGACAGGAGTTTACTTTTGTGGCTGGTCTGGTATATCTTATAAAAGAATAACCACCAGTTTTGGGTTGTGTTTGCCCTATTTCTCAGCAGTTTGTCCTGACTTTGGCATCCTCAGTTGTGACCCACTAAGGCAGGGTTACAGGGACTGCTTGCAAGAGTAAGTGGTATTTATCTTGAGTAAGGGCTGATGAAATGGGAGACGAAATGTGACCAGTGAATTTAAAAAGCAAGAAATACTGACTCTACTCAAGAAAATCAAAGGGTTATGAGGAAATGACATTTTATTTAACCTTAAACTAGAACAACTGAACCCTATTGTAAATGTCTTTGATTTTTATTGGGACTGTGTTAAAGTAGTCTAAAGTGTAAGAAGAATTTAATGTTTTTCTGTTATTGTTTCAAAGTATATCTCTTGTTTATGTGCTATATTTGTGTGTGTGCATATATCTTATATAGTCCATCTGCTCATACTAATAATGTCTGTGATACTGTCATTTTAAAAGTGAGAGAAGAGTATTCTCAGTACTGAAAGACAAGCTAGTGATAACTTAATGCCCTTTCATTTAAAATAGGGTCATGAAAAGTACAAACAGCAGCCACTATTGGCTGAACGATTATTCAACAGAGTGCTAAGCTTGATGAGGTGGTATCAACTTGGTGAAAAAAAAAATCTTTTAATTCATGCGGTTTTATTTTCTGTAACCGAGAACTCCTATAAAATAGCATTCAAAACCATTATGGCCAACATTCAATTATGTGAAGCCAAAATTTTAACAAGGAGCTCTCTCAAGATTTTTCTACTGCCAATTCCAGCCACACTGCCAACATTTTGTTGCTAGAGTAACAGGCAGTGGGGTTCAAATGCTGAATCCCCTATGGGCTCCTGGAGATTCTGTTTGGGGAACCCCAGCACATCACATAGAATTATCCTTGTAGCTGCTGCCACAGTCATGACAATACTAGCTACATTTTTGCAATGAGGCCAGTGCAAGCAGCCAGCTCAGTGCCAGTCTCAGAGCAGGCAGGAATTTTTAACAAGCTGAGCCAGGGTTGTTTTGGGTGATGCCACTAAAACACTCCCCTCCCGCCAAGTGTACCTGATTTTTGTCTGCAAATATCATACCACTAAGCACAGGGCCAGCCTAATGATCCTGGGGAGAGGCAGTTGTATCTTTTGTGATACAACCCACATTTTAAAAAGGCTCATTTCATATAAATCATGTTCCAGGAGGGATTGTTGGGTCTTTTAAAAAATATTTATTTTGAAAGGTGGCTTTACTGAGAAGGGGCATGCAGGAGCTGCTTCCAGCTCATCTGTGTGCCATTGCTCTGTGGTTTCTGAAAACTCTAAGTATTCGTTAATCAATGCATATTAAAAAGAGAGACTCACAAAGAAACAATTATGAGTTCATCCTAAACAAACCTTTCTTTGTGAGAGCGGGGTTGCTATTATTCAGATTATGAAATATTGCTTTCACTTTCATCATTTATTAACTAAAAAGAAAACTGAGGAAGACAAAATTCAATAAATAATCACATCCACACGTAAAAATCTTTTGATTGCAGGTTTGCAATAACAGGCCATGTGATAATCCTATACTTAAAGCAGGAGATCATATTTCCAGTCCTAGATTTAGGGCAAAATTCACAGCTGGAGCAAGAAGATGCAACTCTCCCAGCCTTTTGGCTCTACTAGCCTGTGTAGACTAGGGAGCTATGTAAACTGAGCCACTCAACAATGATACATGATCGCACATCAGGAATGAGATGAATGGAATTCTGGAGGTCAGTTAAATCAATCTTCTTGGCAGGAGGATAATCATGGTGAGATGTTAAGAGAACACAGGAGTGTTCTATTCGAGAGGAAACAACTCTTACTTGAAGATGCAAACAAGATATCCTGTTACCAAAATCCTTTGATTTCATCATCCAGTTTGGGTTGCCTCTACCTAGAAGAGGTATGAAATGTGGCATATAAGCTGGGAAATTTCACTACAGTAGGGGAAGTTTCAGAGATCAGCCGTGAAACTAGTGCAAGTTAAACATGAAATTAAATAAAATGAAATAAAGCTATGAAAGGAATCTAAAAAAGACAATGATATTCATACCATCCACCAATATCCAGAAACAACAGAGTGCTTTAAAGGAGCCGCTGACTTGACTCTCTGCCAGACCATTTCTCAGAATGTGCAATGCATTTCACTTTTATCTTAATTTCCTTGATCCTTTTAAAAATATGTATTTTTACCATAATGTGCCCCAGGCCATTATTTTGCACACATACGATGTTACAGTGTAATAACCTAGGGGGTAGATTTAATTTAGCTGTTCAATTTCTGTTTCAATTGTCACAATTCTATCAGTCTTAATTTGTGTGTCCATTTTCCTTTGTAAAGAAAAACAATGATTACAAATAATTAGGACAAGCCCTCTAAGCCAAGCAAAGAAGGAGTATATTGTGATATCTAAATCTAGGTACTGATCATACGAGTGCCTTCCACATTTTTAAAGAAAAAAAGACAGGAACTATCTCACTCTTTTCCCTCCCTCCTAGCCTGTAGGAGAAATACAAGGTTAGCTTATAGTTTTGGTGTGGGTGTGTTTGTGTATGATTAGAACTTATTGAGGGAAAGCTAAGTGGAAGAGAGACATTTTGCATTCTTCTCATTTTCAGATAGCAAGTTCCTTAGTCTAGGTCTAGCTTCCATAAATATATGTCCCCAGTGTTCGTGGTACTGCTCTGCTGAGTGTCTTTGTTTGGTGGAAAAAAGCTGTCATGGGAAGTAATGGACACAGGGAAGAGGCTGGTTCCCAGACAGATCACTTCAGAACAAGATGGAGGGGGGAGGCAGGCTGCAAGCAGCAGGTCCCAATGAGTAGGAAAGAGTTGAGGATCTTCACAGTGGTGATTGAACAAAATCGTAGGAATGTTGCCGAGTGGAAAGAAGGGTCTATTTGGGGGTTGGAGGAGAGGGAGGGAGCAAATCTGTTCCTCTTCAGTCCCTTAGGACAGTTCATATCAAGGACGACTTATTTAGCAATGTAAGCGTTAAATGTTTTTATACAAAATCCAGACAAATAAAACATGGAGAAATCGGACTAATGCCAAAGTCAATGCAAGGCACTGCTGGCCTTTAACTGTGGCATCAGACTTAAGGCCAGACTCAAAGGGTAGTGGCTACCGTTCATTTTTTACCTCAACAAAAAGGGAGCATATGTGTTATTTTATATCTACTGTACAAGTTATAGTCTTTCAAATTAATTCTGAATGCATGCACATGATATTGTAAATAAAAACAACTGACACTACACTTTAGTTTAGTAATTTAAGTGTCACCATATTTACTTACACAAGGTTTGGCGGTTTAAAAGCTTTAGTCCTAAAGGATTATAAAATGAAATTGAAATTAATCACAGTTTATAAAATAAAACTTCATACATTATTTCCCTTTACCATCTGTCTAGCTTTTTTTTTCTTCAGCCGACCTGCCAGAGATTAATACTCTTAGGAGCAGCATATCTTGAGATTGTGATTATTGCTACAGAGGAGCAGTATATTGTGAATATATACAACACGCACATTACCGGTTAGTGTCACAGAAATGATAACATAATGTATCTACTGTGTGAGAAATGAGGAGCACAAACCATTTCTCTAGCAAATGGGATTTTAATCACCTAACTTAATAGCAAGTGTAGTACAAAGACCTTGTGAAAGAGGGGTTTGGGTTTTGATATATTAATGTCATTTGATAGTTTTGGCCTATAGTCACCAGCTTGAATTCCTTCATCTGTATTTCATGGATGGTCTGAACTATGCCCTCAAAATGAGTGGGCACATATATTGTGAGTAGACAAATTTAGGGGGTTTCTGAGTACAAAATTGCTGACAGGGCTATTTTCACTTGTGCAATCAAAGAGGGTTTACTGAAAATTCATTTCTTCATATCGAGCCTGTAAAATAGTTAGCAGGCCTTCTGCACACAAAGAACGTCCTTAAAAATCCAAATAATCAGTCTCAACTTTACTATAACAAGAAAGTCTAAATAGCTTTGGGACCTGCCTACAGGAGAGACTGCTTCTCTCCCTGTGGACCTTGATGCCGCTGGAGTTGGTGGAAGCCCTCGAGGTATAAAAGAGAAGGAGTTCATGGCAGGATATTCTTCATGAGCAGCCCTCTCAATTTTGAAACTTACTTCCTGTTTGGAACTTCATCTGCTGATCTACAAGGGAAACTAGGCTAAAAACTAGGCTTATCCATAGAATAATAGGATTGGAAGGGACCTCGAGGGGTCATCTAGTCCAGTCCCCTACACTCATGGCAGGACTAAGTATTATCTAGAACATCCCTGACAGGTGTTTGTCTAGCCTGCTCTTAAAAATCTTCAATGATGGAGATTCCACAACCTCCTTAAGCAATTTATTCCAGTGCTTATTCCATGCTGGAGGGAAGGAGGGAGAGAGGAATGGGTATGGTAAAGACAGCCATTTGTGGGTGAGGTGGTCTTGTTTGGGCTTGGATTTATCAGTGGTTGGTTATTTTCTGGTTTGGGGTGAAGAAAAGCTGCTGACTTTGTTTAGTTTATCCGATTGCATCTCTAACCGACAGCAAAGGCATCAAGAGCTTGGGAAAAGCACTTCTTTTAGATATATATTAAAATAAATGGGAGATTCACAAACTTATTCATACTACTCACCAGTGCCCAGACATAATGTAATGCACTAAGAGAGCAACTGAAAGGTCACCCACGAGAACCTTCCCACAAATCATGTGATACACTAAAACAGACTCTGACAGAAACAGACTCTGATTTATTCCTTGACTGCTTCCTTTCTGTTTTGGCTGTTCTGACTAAATAGTTAGTCATATAAATCTGAATTTCACAAGGGAGGAAAGGACAGTCAGAATCCTTACATTCCTCTTCTACGTTGTCAGATGTTTGACTTCTGACTGAAACCTAGTCTACTCACAGCATACATTTGCAATCCTACATTTTGTCTGGATCCTGATACTTTTGAAGCCATGGAAAAAATGCCCATGTACTTCAACACACAGAAGGTCAGGCTCAAGATAATCAAGCTGATGAAACAGCCCAGATGAAACTCTTACTGGTAATATATTTTCATAACATATGGGGGTATTTATTTTTATCATTTTTACACAGTCCTAGTTAGGACAAATTATGTTACATCCCTTTTGAATTTAAGCAATTAATACATTATTTAGATTAGATAATATAATGTCTTTATCATCAAGCTGGCTATAGTAAAGACCACTTCCTCAGGTAACCATGGCCACTCCTACTTTTACACCAAGGGAATATTTTCTATTGAGATGCTGCTCTCCTGGTTCTGTCTTCACATGTGCTATAATCAAAGGTGAAAGCTAAGTTGCTTTTAGGTCTATTTCAAACCACTGGGTAGTGAAAATCTTATGAAGTGTTTGAACATTATTGCTGGCAGAATAAAATAACAATAATTAATCACTGACCTGTTAATTCAGCTAGGGAGATTCCCCAAGTGCTTCACCTGAGTAAAAGAGATGCTTCTGAGCTCAAGTTTTGTACTATGAAATGCAGAGCTGTGGCATGCTGTTGCCTCTGCAAGAAACTTGAAGAGCCATTAGAATGATCAGTACTGAACACAAAAGTCTACAGTGTGGCATGCTAAGGCAATTAGGATGCCTGCAGTGTGACACACAAACCCCTGCACCACTTACTGAAGGATGCAATTATGAATCTCATTTGATTTATTTTTTTAAAAAAGGATAGCAAATTAACCAATGAATAAAACTTCAGAAAAAAGTTAGCAACCAAAACCATAACTATCTGTCTACAGCTACTAGACCAGGTTGGCACAGCATCAATATTTAAGTAAGATAAAAGATGCAACACCACATTAATAACGTTTTTTAAATAACTTAAATAACTTCTTTCCAGTAAGTATAGCAATATGTGCAACCACTCACTAAAATGGCCATAGAATAAATACATTTCTGCCACAGAAATTGCTTTCTTCTTCCTAACTTCCCCAACCTCGACATTTCTCCAAACCCTGGGCTTGGTAGTGAAAGCCAATGAGCACTCCTGCAAGATGCTGAGCACCCTCAATTCTCATTAGCGACAATGGAAGTTGAATACGCTCAACACAAGATAGGATTCAGCCCCATTTTATCCCCAATTAATAAATGTAACCCACATTCCAATAAAAAGAAATCATGTAACTAAGACAGCTGCACCAATTTATCACCATAGTCATTTGTTTATATATTATATCCCCATCCACCAATCTTCATCTCCTTATATCTTTTAGGCCTCTATCCTGTAATGAGCTCTGCATGGATGGACGCCTGTGCTGTGAGAAGCCCCGCATAGATACAGAGCAACTTGCAGGATATAGGACTTTGACTGTAAGCCCTCTAGGGCAAGGACTGTCTATCTGTATTTGTACAGCACCCAGCACAATGAGGGGCCGGTCCTAACTGGAGCCTCTGGGCACTGCACTAACAGGAATGTTTAACAACAACAAGAACAGAAAATCCACACAAAAACCACCAACCCCCCAACCTTTTCCATTCCACTCGAGAATGCCAATATTTATATATTTCCTCAAATACTCGTGGCTATTTTCCTTTTACAAGTTTCAAAGTGATTCAACACTCATTTCTCATTTCTGCCACATGAGCAGCACTTGCATCAACTTGCCTTAGGTTACTTGAACTTCTCTGTTTTATCTGGCTTTGGAAGAAAATTGCTTTTGGCTTTACCCATCACATTTATCCTTATTTTAAAATAAGAAGCTTTAAAAGAAATAGTCATAATAGTATAATCCAGAATGATGGCACCAAATGAAACAAAATCATGCAAACCCTAACGCTTGTGAAGGTGCAGCATTAGCATGTGAGTTCAAGTTTGCAGAAAAATATAACTGCAAGCAATATAGCACAACTCCATGCAATGCAGCTGGGATGCAACTCTCTGCAATAATAAGATATTATAACACAAAAACTGTTATTAATACAATTATTTAGGTCAAAATCTTGCTTGTGCCTATACACACGTGCAATGAGGGGGAAGGTATAATAGGAAGAGAGCAAAACCAGTATTCAAGTTCTGTTCCCTCCCCGTATTGTTGCTTCGGCTATCCTTGTGTTTCCCTATATTGTAAGCTCCTCTGGGCAGAGAATCCATCTTTATTTCTTCTTTAAAACGTCATATTTACTTATGGTACTATACACTAACAGTGGCACCTTGCCATGGTGCTCAAAAATGTACTACCAGATATCTGATGCTAATGCAATGCGACCTGCATGACATGACCTAGGAGGAAAGATTGAAAAAATTGGATTTGTTTAGTCTGGAGAAGAGAAGACTGAGAGGGGACATAACAGTTTTCAAGTACATAAAAGGTTGTTACAAGGAGGAGGGAGAAAAATTGCTCTCCTTAACCTGTGAGGATAGGATAAGAAGCAATGGGCTTAAATTGCAGCAAGGGTTGTTTAGGTTGGACATTAGAAAAAAACTTCCTAACTGTCAAGGTAGTTAAGTATTGGAAAAAAATGCCTAGGAAGGTTGTGGAATCTCCATCATTGGAGATTTTTAAGAGCAGGTTACACAAACACCAGTTGTGGTGGTCTACTAAATTCTATAATACTAAATACTAAATTTTGCCTTGATTGCAGAGGACTGGAGTAGAAGACCCCTCAAAGTCCCTTCTAGTCCTACGATTCTATGATGTACAGTATGGTGAAAGGGATGTTGCTTAAGGGACAAAGTGGCATGGTTATTCTACCACTCTTATTTAGACTGTCTTCAAATTTCAAAACTGAGTCCAGATTGCTTGTAAAATTTTTGAATCTTAGAAATATTTTCAAAGAACCTGAGATGAGTTTCAACATTTTACAGAAACCTAAAATGCTGCGAGTCTTGTGCTTGTTTTGGCTTTTATTGCCAACATTTTTTATGCCTCTAGCTGAAAGCACTAAGATGGCTAAAAGTGTCCTTGACAGTTTGTATGGGGAAGGCACAGACAGCACAGTTGTGTCCTTCCAAAGATGAAGACTGGGAGAAACTAGTCTTCTCAGTTTTCTTCACAAAATCCTGGCAAGAACTGATGGAAGAGTCCAATTACTTGGTTGTTTTCCAGTGGCTCCCCCCCCCCCCACAATGAATTTGCAAAGCCAGACAAGTGGCTGTAATGCAATTCAAGTCCATAGAATGAGAGATAAAGGTCATATTTGCATGAGAAAATTGAGTTAGGTGAGAAAAATTATGAGGCAAGGACAAATGAATGACTATATCTGCACCATACACCTTTGGGTAGTGCAATGGATGGAGGTGACTCCTTTCTAACCATTGCCACAGATGTGCATGTTAAAGATATTTAAAATAACAAAATCTGTTAAAATCAAGTCACTCCAACAGAGCACCTTTGTGGCAAATGTTTTGTTTGCCAGCATTCTCTTTAGAAACCAGGATAGTTATTGGTTATATAGCAATGAACAGATACTTGTTTTCAGTGTGTTTTCAGCCAAAGGGTCTCCCCCACCCCTTTTTCTTTTTCTTTTAAGATTCCTTGAAATACACATGAAAATAAGATTAGTAAAGACAAATGGTACTAATTCCACAAGCAGTCCACTTGCCAGACTCCCAAACTGGACTATATTAATCAAAACTAAATGGTCTCATATTTGGTTCATAATGAATTCACTCTGTACATTTAATAAATCCCTCCATGGCCATATTAACATTAGTCCTTCTGCAGGATACAGTGGATAAATACCTCTTTTAGTCTGGAGACACTCACTTTCCAAATTGCACAAGAAAATCAGGCTGCAAGTGAGCATAAAGTTCTGTCAGTTATTTAATCTACCAGATAGCAATAAGAAAATCCTCCCATGTTAATGAGAAAAATCCTAAAACAGAAAGATATTTCTTACTGTTCAAAGAGGGGAGGAAAAAAACTGTAATACCTATAGAGTTTGATAGATATTAGAATTATTTCAGTGATCCTCTTATCTCTCATCCTGCATATGGACCATTTAATGAAAAACAAAAATCTTCCTCGTACTAAGGTTACAAAAAAATGAACAACTTCTTAGTAAGAGAATACTTAAAGTAAGTAGTAAGCAAGTGCTCTGATCATGTAATTTGGGTTTTTCCAACCAGGACCTTAGAAATTGCCCCAGTTTTATTAAAAATGAGTTTTCTACTTCCCAGATATCATTCTTATTTTAATTAATTTCTTGAAATTCAGTAATTGTTAGATTCAGGAAACCTTGAATTTATTGGCACTAATTTTATCCAAACCTGCTGTGCAAGCAAACTCTGTGAAAAAGGATCATTTTATAGTTCATCCTAGGAACATCAGTACTTAATTATAATACTTTCCAGCCAGTCATGACAAATTGTGTGGCATGGTCAGGGCTGCCCAGAGGATTCAGGGGGCCTGGGGCAAAGCAATTTCGGGGGCCCCTTCAATAAAAAAAAGTCACAATACTATAGAATACTATATTCTCGTGGAGGTCCCTGTGGGGCCCGGGGCATGGGGCAAATTGCCCCACTTGCCCCCCCTCTGGGCGGCCCTGGGTTTCATGATCTGGAGCTGCATTCTTTCAGAGTAAATTTCAGACTGACCTGATTCCCACTAGCATGAGAGGCTAAGTTAGGATGTTGAATTTGACTGCTTTGATTTTGTACCTTGAGCATGGGTTGGGTGATTTGGGGATTAATTTGCTCTGAAAGTCTGCTTAAAACAAACATGCTTTTTTACAGGTATTCATGCATTAACTCTAAATTCCCTTCCCCTAGCATCCCCTTAACTCCTGCCCATCCATTTTCTTCTGATTTTGATTCTTTCATCACAATCTCACATCTTTAACCTCAGAGACTTTAGCTTCCATGTTGATGTTCCATCCAACCCTTGAGATTTCCAGCTTCTTGTTCTCGCCTTCTCATTTGACCTTCAACCCTAGATCAACACTTGCATTCATGAAAATGGCCACTTACTGAAACTTGTCTTCATGGAACACTGTTCTTTCATTCATTTCTGTATATCTAATTTTACTTTCTCCAGTTACCACCTCATCTGCTTAAGCATCTCTTGCTCCTTGTATTCAGCGTCCACCCAATCCCTACGTGCCTCCAATCCATCACTATCTATGACTTCTTCATGACTGTAGGCCTTCCTCTCCCCGCAGGCTCCTCCATAGACTAATTGTTGATTCACTCTACTCCACTCCACTCTCTCCATAACCCTTTAGTCTTGTGCCCCTCTCTTCCATTATGAAATCCATTATGCCTCAAGTTAAGCTCACACTCAATATCCACTTTCAATTCCCATGCCCACACACTCTTCCATCATGACATATATGTTTTCTCAGCCATCAGTCCTGCCATCTTCCTGGTCAAACAGTACTACTTCTTCTCCATTCCGGTTGATATCCATGCCCACAATCCCAACTGCCTATGATTCCCTCCCTAAAATTTCCTTTGATGATGGGAATGGGGGTATTCACACCAGACCATGATTTGAGATTGATTCTCTTCTCTTACAGGGAAGGCACTTACAGAGTCCTTTTTCTGCTTATGGTATACAAGAATTTCTCCAAACAAAGAAAAAAAATTCTCCCCCGGGACAAGGAGAATCAAAGTTTAAAAAGGTGTTCAGTCTCACGGTCACCTTGTGAGGCTCAGTTTAATCTGTAGGTTTTAAGTATCAGGGGTAGCCGGCTACCCCCTGATACTTGACACCATGCAAGGCACTAAATTTAGCCGTATAGAGTGGAAATCCATCAACCTCAACAAAAAACTTGCACAGATACAGACTGACATCATCTTCCTCTCCAAATGCAAACAGATGGACATCATACCAAAAGGACTGAAGGTAAAAAATCCATTGCAATCAACATACTACACTGAGTATGGTGAGAGACTATGCCACACATTCTCAAAGAAACTGAGTAACCACCTGATCAGCATCCTGTACAGCAGACAGGAGAAGATCAAGAATGAGCTCTCAGAACTGGAGACTCTCATACAAAACCAACCTTCCACACAAACTTCCACATGGCTGGACTTTACAAAAATGAGACAAGCCATTTACAATGCACACTTCACTTCTCTACAGAGGAAAAAGGACAGTAAGCTATCTAAACTAATACCTGCCACTGGGGGCTATAACAATGGTACCCTCAACTCATCTAACAACATTGTCAATCTTTCCAACCACACACTTAGCCCAGCAGAAGAGTCTGTCCTATCTCGGGGACTCTCTTTCTGTCCCACCATCCCCACGAACATGATACAGTTCTGTGGTGATCTGGAAGCCTACTTTCGTCGTCTCCGACTCAAGGAATATTTTCAACGCACCACTGAACAGTGCACTGACCCACAGGAACCCTCCTACCAACACTACAAGAAGAAGAACTCTGCGTAGACTCCTCCTGATGGTCGAAATGACAGACTGGACCTCTACATAGAGTGTTTCCGCAGACGTTCACAGGCTGAAATTGTGGACAAACAACATCACTTGTCCCATAACCTCAGCCGTACAGAACGCAATGCCATCCACAGCCTCAGAAACAACTCTGACATTATCATCAAAGGGGCTGACAAAGGAGGTGCTGTAGTCATAATGAACAGGTCAGATTATGAACAGGAGGCTGCCAGGCAACTCTCCAAGACGACATTCTACAGGCCATTATCCTCTGATCCCACTGAGGAATACCAAAAGAAACTACACCATCTGCTCAAGAAATTCCCAGCTACAGTACGGGAACAAATCTACATGGACACATCCCCAGAACCCCGACCAGGGGTATTCTATCTGCTACCCAAGATCCATAAACCCGGAAACCCTGGACGCCCCATCATCTCAGGCATTGGCACTCTGACAGCAGGATTATCTGGCTATTTGGACTCTCTCCTCAGACCCTATGCTACCAGCACTCCCAGCTATCTTCGAGACACCACCGACTTCCTGAGGAAACTACAATGCATTGATGTTCTTCCTGAAAACACCATCCTGGCCACCATGGATGTAGAAGCACTTTACACCAATATTCCACATGAGGATGGACTACAAGCTGTCAGGAACAGTATCCCTGATGAGGCCACAGCAAGCCTGGTGGCTGAGCTTTGTGACTTTGTCCTCACCCACAACCACTTCAGATTTGGGGACAACTTATACCTTCAAGTCAGTGGCACTGCTATGGGTACCCGCATGGCCCCACAGTATGCCAACATTTTTATGGCTGACTTAGAACAATGCTTCCTCAGCTCTCGTCCCCTAGTGCCCCTCCTCTACTTGCGCTACATTGATGACATCTTCATCATATGGACCCACGGAAAGGAGGCCCTTGAAGAATTCCATAGACTTCAACAATTTCCACCCCACCATCAACCTCAGCCTGGACCAGTCCACACAAGAGATCCACTTCCTGGACACTACAGTACAAATAAGTGATGGTCACATAAACACCACCCTATACCGGAAACCTACTGACCGCTATACGTACCTACATGCCTCCAGCTTCCATCCAAGACACATCACACGATCCATTGTCAAACCAATCTGATAGCTTTCTTTGATAGGATAACGAGCCTTGTGGATAAGGGTGAAGCGGTGGATGTGGTATACCTAGACTTTAGTAAGGCATTTGATACGGTCTCGCATGATATTCTTATCGATAAACTAGGCAAATACAATTTAGATGGGGCTACTATAAGGTGGGTGCATAACTGGCTGGATAACCGTACTCAGAGAGTTGTTATTAATGGTTCCCAATCCTGCTGGAAAGGCGTAACAAGGGGGTACCGCAGGGGTCTGTTTTGGGACCGGCTCTGTTCAATATCTTCATCAACGACTTAGATATTGGCATAGAAAGTACGCTTATTAAGTTTGCGGATGATACCAAACTGGGAGGGGTTGCAACTACTTTGGAGGACAGGGTCATAATTCAAAATGATCTGGACAAATTGGAGAAATGGTCTGAGTTAAACAGGATGAAGTTTAACAAAGACAAATGCAAAGTGCTCCACTTAGGAAGGAAAAATCAATTTCACACATACAGAATGGGAAAAGACTGTCTAGGTAGGAGTACGGCAGAAAGGGATCTAGGGGTTATAGTGGACC
Source organism: Malaclemys terrapin pileata (assembly GCF_027887155.1). Lineage (NCBI taxonomy): Eukaryota > Metazoa > Chordata > Testudines > Emydidae > Malaclemys > Malaclemys terrapin. The sequence goes on along the minus strand of NC_071513.1, from coordinate 33,490,023 downwards.
ACAAGCTAAATATGAGTCAACAGTGTGATGCTGTTGCAAAAAAAGCAAACATGATTCTGGGATGTATTAACAGGTGTGTTGTGAGCAAGACACAAGAAGTCATTCTTCCGCTCTACTCTGCTCTGGTTAGGCCTCAGCTGGAGTATTGTGTCCAGTTCTGGGCGCCGCATTTTAAAAAAGATGTGGAGAAATTGGAAAGGGTCCAAAGAAGAGCAACAAGAATGATTAAAGGTCTTGAGAACATGACCTATGAAGGAAGGCTGAAAGAATTGGGTTTGTTTAGTTTGGAAAAGAGAAGACTGAGAGGGGACATGATAGCAGTTTTCAGGTATCTAAAAGGGTGTCATAAGGAGGAGGGAGAGAACTTGTTCACCTTAGCCTCTAAGGATAGAACCAGAAACAATGGGTTTAAACTGCAGCAAGGGAGGTCTAGGTTGGACATTAGGAAAAAGTTCCTAACTGTCAGGGTGGTTAAACACTGGAACAAATTGCCTAGGGAGGTTGTGGAATCTCCGTCTCTGGAGATATTTAAGAATAGGTTAGATAAATGTCTATCAGGGATGGTCTAGACAGTATTTGGTCCTGCCATGCGGGCAGGGGACTGGACTCGATGACCTCTTGAGGTCCCTTCCAGTCCTATAATCTATGAATCTATGAATCTATGAATCATTGTCTACAGCCAAGCCCTAAGATATAACCGAATTTGCTCCAACCCCTCAGACAGAGACAAACACCTACAAGATCTTTATCAAGCATTCGTAAAACTACAATACCCACCTGGGGAAGTGAGGAAACAGATTGACAGAGCAAGACGGGTACCCAGAAATCACCTACTACAGGACAGGCCCAACAAGGACAATAACAGAACACCACTGGCCATCACATACAGCCCCCAGCTAAAACCTCTCTAGCGCATTATCCACGATCTACAACCTATCCTGGAAAATGATCCCTCACTCTCACAGACCTTGGGAGGCAAGCCAGTCCTTGCTTACAGACAACCCCCCAACCTGAAGCAAATACTCACCAGCAACTACACACCATACCACAGAAACACCAACCCAGGAACCTATCCCTGTAGCAAACCTCGTTGCCTACTCTGTCCCCATATCTACTCTGGCAACAGCATCAGAGGACCCAACCACATCAGCCACACCATCAAGGGCTCATTCACCTGCACATCCACTAATGTTATATATGCCATCATGTGCCAGCAATGCCCCTCTGCCATGTACATTGGCCAAACCGGACAGTCCCTCCGCAAAAGAATAAATGGACACAAATCGGACATCAGGAATGGTAAAATACATAAACCAGTAAGTGAACACTTCAATCTCCCTGGTCATTCTATTACAGATTTAAAAGTCACTATCATTGAACAAAAAAACTTCAGAAACAGACTTCAAAGAGAAACAGCAGAACTAAAATTCATTTGCAAATTCAACACCATTAATCTGGGCTTGAATAGGGACTGGGAGTGGCTGGCTCATTACAGAAGCAGCTTTTCCTCTCCTGGAATTGACACCTCCTCATCTATTATTGGGAGTGGACTACATCCACCCTGATTGAATTGGCCCTGTCAACACTGGTTCTCCACTTGCGAAGTAACTCCCTGCTCTCCATGTGTCAGTATATAATGCCTGCATCTGTAACTTTCACTCTATGCATCCGAAGAAGTGAGGTTTTTACTCACGAAAGCTTATGCCCAAATAAATCTGTTAGTCTTTAAGATGGCACCAGACTCCTTGTTGTTTTTGTAGGTTTTAGTGTCCTTGATCAGGGCTATAGTCCAACTCTAGGCCCCCTCCATTTGGTAACCTCACTCTGTACCTGGTCCCTATAGTCTCAGGGGCAGTGGAGTCTTCAACTGTCTTCCTCTCTGTTGATCAATCCCTGTAGCCAGCTGTTTTCAAGGCCCAGGAGTCTCCTAGTTACCACCCTTTTCTGTGGCAGGCTTTCCCCTTGTAAGCTTCCTCCATCCAGCAAGAGCAAGTCTAGCAGGCAATCAGGTTAGTGCTACCTATTGAGATCCAGGTATATCTGATTAGTGCTAGCTAAGCCCAGAAGAGCTCATTTGTGACCTCTCTACTAGGGTGAGGGTGTGCCCCCTCACACTCCCTCCTATATAATCCTGCAGGTTCCTCTATCTATGGGCAAGATCTTGCTGACCTCTTTCACAGATAAGATGAACAAGATCTGATGGGTGCTTTTTTAAAGCACCTTCTTTTAACTATTTTTTTCATATTTGAATTTCCTGTGATATGCCTTGGAATGCAAAATACCCTTTCTCCCCTCTTTTAAATCTGCATGTTCATTAGATCAGTGGCTCTCAAACTTTTTTACTGGTGACCCCTTTCACATAACAAGTCTCTGAGTGTGATCCCCCCTTATAAAATAAAAACACTTTTTAAAATATATTTAACATCATTATAAATGCTGGAGGCAAAGGGGGGTTTGGAGTGGAGGCTGACAGCTTGCGAACCCCCCATGTAATAACCTCGCGACCCCCTGAGGGGTCCCAACCCCCAGTTTGAGAACCTCTGCATTAGACTGTATCTCTTGCATTGCATTAATTTGTGGCTCGCTGAGCTGCATCTGATAAAATCTGCTTCAAATATTGCGATTCTCTCCCTCAAAAACATTGCCAAATATAGCAGCAACACATATTACTCTAGTTGTGTTAATTTTATTCATTGAAACAGCCTAAATGTTACAGCCTAACTGGAACATTTGTTTACCAAGTCCCTGATGTCCCTTTTTCCTCTTATTGTTATTAAGCAATATATTTGTACAACTCTCTTCTGATCCCACCCCGCAACACACACATGCAGATACACACAGACAAACATACACAACATACACACAGACAAAACCTTTAACAGGCACAGTGAAGTCTAGTAAGAGACAAATTAGACTGATGTAGTGGGTGTCCATTGCCTTCAAGAGAACAAGATCCAGGAATACTTGACAGGAAGTGTGCTCCGGGTATGTCTACACTGGAAACTTCAAAGCGTTGCCGTGGGAGCGCTCCCACAGCAGCGCTTTGAAGTGCGAGTGTGGTCGGGCGCGAGCGCTAGGAGAGAGCTCTCCCGGCACTCCTGGTAATCCAGTTCCACAAGGAGATTAGTTCCGAGCGCTGCGCTCCCAGCGCTCGGATCCTTCTACCCCAGCAAGTTAGAGCGCTATAAAATGTAAGTGTAGACGAGCCCTCAGACTCAGTGGTTAAGTATTGCTGCAGGTCTGTCTCCTGCAAGTTCTACAGCCATAGGAATGAGGATGATGAGTTGCTATCGGTTTATTTTCTAATTGACATGTCCACAAAACACAAACCATCATTGCAACCCCCAGGTATGTTGAAGTCAGTGATTCATAGTCCTGATGGGTACGGCTGTAATACAGTCTTAGCATTAAGACAGAGGATTGAATGAGTCACTGACAAGCTAAATTTCCAACTCCCTTCCTGAAAGTCCAGGTTCAAAGACATTGGCAGTAGGGCACTGTGGAGGAGGATTGCTTCGCACTATACTTAACACTAACAATCACATATAACTTTTCGGGGGGAGGGGGGGAGAAGCCACATTGATAGACCTCAAATATATTCACTCCTCCTCTTCACAGGGATAATCCTTCCAGTAATGTATAGATGCAGGGGACTGGGACGGGGACAGGAGGTTGGGGGGAGGGGGGTGGAGTAAAAGAGAAGAAAGAATGAGGAAATACCAGAGGTCTTACCCAAATAGATTTTTTCTTTTAATGTATAAGAGGTGTATGTTACTACTGTGTGCATCAGGGTGAAGACAAATGGTGCACAACATACAGCCGCTAGGTCACATGATGAAACCCTTGTCCCTAAGACTTGGAAGCAAGATTAAAATATAGCCTTATTAAAATTAGACTAAGAAATTAGATGGATACGTGGGCACTGTGCAGGCGAGGTGCACCAGTACATGTGAGTTGCACAACCATATAGTAAACTGAGAAACCATGAGATAGAATCTTCCCTGACCATTAATCCACTTCTTCTGGGTCTTTCAAAACCTAGTATTTCGCAGAATTAGCAACATTAACTCCTGGACCACTGACAGATTCTGCTGCGGGGGGTGTGTTCATGCGCGTGTAACATTTTGACATTGTTAGGTATTGAAAATGCCATTTAGAGATGTTTTAGACACTTGTAACATGTATGAGGTACAATTTGATTATACCTCTGAGATCTGTATATTTGGACTCATGGTACTAAGCGTATCTGGCCTAAAAAGATGTGTAAAATATTCCTAAAGTAGTTTCTGTGGCATATATAGAAGGTATGATGGTGTGGTGTGATATTAAAGCTTAACTGGCAGTCATTTGCAATGACTGATAAATTATTCATGACTTTGCCACTTGTCAGTTATGTGGCATATTCCGAACTCATTCAGATAAAACCTTCATACCACCCCATGAGGTATTCCCTTTATTATGTGCATGTATTGAGTGACCTGGGGTAATAAGACTAAGACATTTTAAGTAGAACCTTATCAAATATGAAGTACAGACTATTTCTGAAAACAGTAGCATGCATTCTCAGATATGTTACCTTATGTTTATCCAGTTAAGTAATAAAATCATATATTGAAAGAGCTTTTATTGTGTCAGAACAGAATTCACTTCCCACACATCACTGTTATCCTGAGGGTTCTATTTGAATGCTAATAGCTGATGATTTTAAGAATCAGGTCAAAATTTCTTCTCTTCCTAAAAAAGCCTGGCATTCTTGTGCTAAAGAAAAGTTAACAAAGCTGTGAAGCATGATATAAGAAAGAAAGACATAGAACACAATTAAAATGGAAAACAATGCTTCAAATAGCTGATTCTAATGCGTAACATTTAACTGTCCTTTAAGAAAAGAATAGTGTCTCTGGAAAATGAATTCTATTGTGGTCTTAATTAACAGACTAGGAAAGTCTTCCTATTGACAGAAAGATATGTCCTAAATCATAACAGTGCAGGCTTTTGCTCTACAGCATGATGTACAAAAGAGCTATACAATATCTTTACCTGGAAACATGGATTTTATGCCTTTGGTATGTTTGATGTTTCTAGTTCACTTGTTCTTGCAGTTATTACTTTATAGCATTAATCCAAGCAGTTATGACTTTCTTTGTTACACTGATGGGGAATTTTGCCACAACTTTTAAACTAAAGGAGAAAGCTCAGGAGCTCAGATACAGTAGACACCAGGTTCACTTCCTCCCCTATTCTATTTGTTCATTCACACCATATCATTTACATGTAACAAACACACAACCAATTCAGCAATATTTATTTCATAGCTTTTTAACAGTTTGTGGGGGAAACTATTTATGACTTAAAGAGCTCAGAAATATCCATTAATTTTGCCAGTAGATAAAATGAATAAAGCAACTTTCCTAAAATAACTATGGGAAACCCACTATGAGCCTGATCCAGTGTTCATTGGAGTCCCATTAACTTCAGTGGACATAAAATTGACACACAAATGTTTTGATTTTTTTTTCCTATGCAAAACATATTTTAAGACTGTCACTGAGGGAATTATACTGGCCATGAAGATGAATAGATGCCAATTATGCCAATATTGTTGAAGAAGGAAAAGCTGACAGAGCAAATTAATTCACTGACTTTGCAAGAATGAATTTGGTCCAATGTGTTTAAAACACCAAGGCTTTGATCCTCTACACTTTCTTAGACATCTGCATAACTTTACTTATGTGAGTAATGTTGAAGTCAACTGGTACACCTGAATATGAGTAATATTACTAATTTACAGTTTTGCCAAAAACCATGAGACTTTATAAATAAAATTGTGGGGTTCTATGTATTTGCCTTCTGGGTTTTGAGCCCTTTTAGGTTAATATTTTCTTCATGACAATCAAGGCAAGAAACTTGCTTAAAAAAAAAAAAAGAATGAAAGCTGAGACACTGTGACGGGCTCCCTGTGACCGGTGCCACCTGGACCTGGGGTACCACTGAGCCTCCCTGACTCCCCACCCGGGGTTCCCTCTCACACTGTACTGCTGTGACAAGCTGCAAAGCCCTCTCCAGAATGCACTTTCACCAGTATACCTACAGGTAGGGACACACCCAGCTGCAGTTACATGCAGGCTCTCTGACCAGCCCCTGCATGGGAAGGCTACAGCTAGCGCAACTACCAGCTCCTAGGCATGCACCCCCTCTGGAGTATCAACCCAAAATTATACTGTCTTACGCTACACAGGGAATTAATCACATGTCCTTGTAGAGTCATAGCAGCCATCACTCACAGGCTGTGTGGAGCATTCACAGGAAAGCTCACCAGGTGGGAGATAAGCTTCTCCTAAGGCCTATTGTTTTTTCCTAATGGCTCATCTTTGCCCTGAATAGGCCCTTCCCCACTCAGCTATCTAGAATGAATGCATCTTGTCTAGTGGGTGTTCCCCAGGTGTAACTACATTTGAAATACAGATATATAGTCAATATTCACAACTTTAGATACAAAAATGATACATGCATACAAATAGGATAATCATGTTCGGCAAATCATAACCTTTTCAATGACATCTCACATGACCCTTCTTGCATAAAATACATTATAATTATGTCATAGTCATATTGTAACAATATCACTGTGAAGAATAAATATGAGGTGCAGTGCCACAGTGCCCTTAGGGTTCATATTTTCTCCATGACCATCAAGGCAAGAAACTTGCTTAAAAAAAAAGAATGAAAGCTGCGACTCTCATGTGACCACAGGATTCCAGGAACTGAGGACTGAAGAGCTACACCAGTCCAGCAAAAACATCAGAAGGCACAAATGCAGGGGGAGACCATCCAGCACTATGCACATTCGGGTGTGTAGCAGGGCCGTCCTTATCCAGTACGCAGTACCTTAAAGTACACAGCTGCGTAGGGCAACACGAAATTTGGGGCACCAAATTTCCTGGTGCCCTGCGCAGCTGCATGCTGCTCCAGCCCCTGCCCCGCCACTTCCCGAGGGCCCCCTCCCCTGCTCCGCCCCACCCCTGCCTCTTCCTGCCCCTGAGGACTGCAGCAGGGCCAGGCCTCCACTCGCCAGCGGTGGGAAGTGCAGCAACACGGCTCCAGCTGCGCCGCCGGTGAGTGCTGGGAAGCTGTTCCGCCCTGTCCCACAAGCCAGCCCCAGAATAGCTACGGACGGCCCTGGTGTGTAGCATATACTCCCCTCCATGGCCAGAGAGCTCTTATAGCTAGTGGGGAGAAGCACAGAGCCAGAACCACTGTGCCTTTGGGATGGGAAATACCTTCAGGATGAAGCAGAGAACAATCCCTACATTCAGGAGAGCATGAGGCTGAAACCTTGCCCTTCTCCTTGCATGTGGAATGCAGTCTGGGCAGGCTTTGGGCGCCTAGCATGTTTAATGTACAGGACAAAATCTGGCATGGTGTTGAGTATTCCGGTTCTGATCTAGCAAAGCATTTAAGCATGTGCTTAACTTTAAGCCTCTGAGGAGTCCCACTGAAATGAGGGCTGACCACTATTTGGCCCTGTATACCAGGAACATCCTTCACCACATTATACGTAGTTACCCAAGCACCACAAAATATTTTTAAGCACTATGTATACTAAACAACAGTATTTCAGTCTTTTCTCCTGTTAAAATCCTTGTCATCCGTAAAGGATGTAGCCAATTCTCCACTATCAGGCTAATAATGGAAAAGCACATTCACTAAACGCACTGCCCCCCTCTCTCTGTCTGCCTCTGCTTTCTGATTACTGTCTGACCAGTTAATTTCTGAACCTTTTCAAATGGCACTAATCAGGAATTAAAGCTAGCATCAGCTTTGCAAGGCACAGATTCCTGCCCCAACTGGTTAGAGGGGATTTTTAAAATAGGCAATTGTTGGCCCTCCCTGATTATCCACAGACAAGCTCATAATCCAGCCGATGGTATTTAAGAAGTCAAGCAGTGAAATAAACAATGTTGATTATAATCAACTGTTCTTTTATTTTCAAGAGATAAGTAGAAAATTTCAGTGTTGCAATCTTGTGCCATCTGGTTTTTGTTTTTGGATCGAAGGGGGAAATGAAGTTGGGTGAACACAGAGGGGAAAAATCACATTGAGACTGTCCTTTAAAATAGCCAGCACATCTTATCTCCAGCAATCTTCTTCCCTCCCCCGGCCCCAAGTCAATCAAGAATTTCAGACAGGATTACTGTGATTAAAATGTTGCCTAAAGTGCTTTTTCAGTTCTAAACAGGTAAGTGTTTAGGAAAAAACGATTGTTGTTAAGCAGACTTGACCTGGAAAAATCTCCTTTTTAGATGGCCTTTTCCAGGTGAAGAAGCTGAGAAGAAACAGTCCTAATCAGCAACAAATGTACCACAAAGTAAGAAAAATGTTATGCCACCTCCAACAGATCTGTGGCTAGTCTGGATACATTAACATTTTATAGTCAATTTTCCCTTTAAATAGATAGGTGTTCTATACTAAGGAAAAGTACTATTTTAAACATTTCTTTCCTGGAGGAACAGAAGCACAAGTGTAAACAAAGAAATAAAAATGCAACAATCCTTCTGCTGAATCCTGAAGTGCCTAATGTGTAACAATTTATTGCTCCTATGATAGATTTAGAATGACAGGTACTGACTCCAATCTGTCAGTTGACTGGGGGAGACTGGCATATCTCTACTGAGAATGAGGTATCTGACATTGGGTAAGAATAGAAATTAACCACTAATTAATATAGATTTCAAATACTTTAAATACATTTACCCATTTCAAATTAACTGTTGCAAATAAAGTGCTGCTGCTTTCAAAGGCTATCATCTTGGGCCTGATTCTCCACTGCATTGTGCCTTGTTCACCCCTGCACAAAGTGGACATGACGTATATATACAATACTACTAGGGTTTGCAACCATTCAGCACAGTATAAATGTCTAAACAAGGTGAATGGCAGCAGGACGGCTCTAGGCACCAGCAAAGCAAGCAGGTGCTTGGGGCGGCATATTTCCAGGGGTGGCATTCCGGGCCAAAGTCACAGGAGGATTAGCCCAGCCTGACCTCACTACAACGCTCCTGGACTGAGGGAGACCGGCAGAAGCTGCAGCTACATCTGCGCCCCGGGACTCAGCGAGGAACTGGCTGGTGGAGCGAGCACAGAGGGGGATAATCCCCTTCCGTCGAGCGTCCAGGGCCCTGTCCTGCCCCAGCACTAGTGGTGCGTGCCACCCGCAGGGCCAGGCCCCTCCGCGGGCAGATCCTGTGATCCACCGCCGGGTGGGCTGCGCTGGGCAGCAAAAGAGCGAGGTTGTTGCTCTCTCGCCTGATTGGTCAAGCACCCTCCAATCAAAGACAGCCAGCTCACTTCTCCCTGAGTGCCCCGTCCCCGAAAGTTGCGAGCTGCTGGCCCGCCACCCCCGCCACCCCTGTGCCGGGCAGGAGAATGGGGCGCAGCTGTGCCTCTGTGCTCCCATCATAGAAGCAGCTGCTGCTGGGAGAGGCTCTGCCACTGCAGCTTCTCCTGCTGCTGCTCTTGCAAGTGGTGGAGGCTCCTCCAGCCCCTGTCAGTGCAGAGAGGAGCCTGGTTTGGGGGCCCGGTCTAGAAGCAGAGCTCACGATGCCCGTCAGGTATTTCTACATCCAGGCGGTCAGCGCAGCTGGACAGAACTTCACCCACTCCCCAGGTACTGTGCATGCATCTGCTCTTTGCCCCCACCCCTGGTTGTGGCTTTTGTTCTCCGGGCTGGGATCTGAGCCGCAAGCTGGGTTCAGGGGGTCTGGGGCTGAGGAAACTGTCACCTGAAGGAGTTGACTCAGGATGAGAAGCGGATCCAAAAAGCCTTAAGTTTTTCTCCCTACTCTTTCCTCTTTCTAGCACCCAAGGTGCTTTGGTGTGCTCCAGTAACCCAGGATCAATCACTGCTGCCTTTTCATCTTGCAGCGTCAGACACATTTCACAATAATACATGTACGTTTAAACACATAAAGTCTCACTCTGTGATATGCTCACCGAAAACATTAAAATCCTATATTACTCTTCTACTGGCCAGTGAGTCTTTCCATACAACCCTGCATCTTCTCTCCAGTTTCCTAAATAATAGGAACAAAACAAAACAAACAAACAAAAAACATTGCAAAGTGCAAATATGTAAAAGCCACACACAAAAAAGGGAGGGGTTTTTTTTTTTTTTTTTTGCTTGGGGCAGCAAAAAACCTAGACCTGGCCCTGAATGGCAGTATTGAATCAGGCCCATTATTTGAAAAAATGTGGATGGATTTATGACATATATGCATACTTTTCACAATACAGGTGCATTTTGCTAGATGTACAGTATCATGCCCTGAACATTCTGGATCAGAATGGTCCTAGGAAGACACCAGAGAGAAGAGATAACCTGATGTGTTTTTGCGGGAATTTTATTTTCCTTTGTGAAACTTGGCACCTTTCCTATGTAGACATATTACAGATCATTTTCCAGATCCCATGAAGTAAATTCCTACAATCCAAGTATGATTGCCATGCTTTTCAGCTAGTTACTCTGTATCGTAGTTTGCAAACTGATATGCATGCACTGAACAAGATAAGATATGTAATTGAGCTCATTTTTTTAGGCGACGTGGTAAATTGCTATTTCCAAAGGACAAGCTCCAAAAATAGCTGAAATCTGATGCAGATAGCATACTGCAAAAGTGTTCTGAGTGATAGGGACTGAGTGCGGCGGTCAGATCTATACTCTTTACTTTAATTCATATGAGCAAGGAGTTTAAATAATCTCACTTGCATAAATTAGGACGACCCAAATTGTCCCATCTGGACAATTCTGCACGATCTTGGAGAGGGAAGGCAATAAAAGGAGACTGTCTTGCACAAGATAGGAAGACAGAGCCAAAGTTTAACTGAAAATAGAAATAGATTAGCCAAAGCACAATATGTTCCTAATGTCATTCTACGGTAGCATGAGTTAGCCCTTTCAAATAACCAGCATACCAAAATCAGATTTCATGCATACTTAAATCTTGGGTATGACTTCTGTTATCTTCTAGGCCCTGATTCAAAGCCTATTGAACTCAATGGGAAAACTGCTATTGATTTCAATAAGATTTGGATCAGGCCCCAACACAGATTCTTATACTGCACTCATCACACTGGTGTCTGAATCCTTGAGCCTGCCTACTCCTCCCCTGAGATCAGCCTCTTTCCTACAGCCTTAAGACTACAAGAGTTTTAATCATTTCTGATCAGCTTATCAACAAACTGGGCTACCTTCTCAAATCTCATTTCTAATCCCATATCACTTTTTAGAAATCCAGGATGCTTTAGGTGGTTATTAACATCTCTTTGGGGATTATTCCATTTTAATTGTTGATATACTGGATAATGTATTTGTGATATAATCAGTAAGAAATAAAAAATAAATCCCAAATGTTTAAATACACTGCTCTACAGCCAAAATGCTTCTGAAATAAATGTAGTCAAACTTTACTAATTCTGGGTCACTGAGAACGAAAATGATGCTTAAAATTGTTGATTGGCTCTAATTTTCAAGATATGCTATTGGGTCAGTATAAAAGACCCTTGACTTTGGAATGGCGGAGGATAAGTGAGTTATAAAGGGAAGGGATCTCAATTTAAACCAGAAATGACTAAAATACATATTTGACTGGATCTATGAATAAATCTATGACTGGGTTTGGACAGTACTTGCTTTTTAGGCAAAACAATGAAGGATGCAATCTGAAGCTGGTATTACGTCATACATGATATGAGTTGCATCATCTTATTCCTAGAAGTCATGGATGATGCAATCATAACGAAGCTTACATCACTCTGCTGAATAAATTGCCCTATATCAGCTCTAGAAATCATACAGTGTCATGCTCTCTTATTTGTCAGTGTTTGATTTTGCAAAGGGACACATTTCTGTTTAGCCAAAGTGAGCAGAGATGCCTCGTACTTGTGTGAAAAGGGCAGATAACTTCTGCTATGTTTGTGGTGAAGTGACTTTTGCATCACAAAAGCGCAGTATAACCACTGTGGTTAAGAAAGCCTATCAACTTTATTTTGGCTGCAAAATTGGAGATCAGGACAACAGGTGGGCACCACACATATGCTGCAACACTTGTGCAACAAATCTTCGCCAGTGGTTGAACAGGAAAAGGAAATCTATGCCTTTTGCAGTGCCAATGATTTGGAGAGAGCCAACAGATCATACCAGCAATTGTTACTTCTGCATGGTGCCTCCAGTTGGGAAAGGTGTGTCAAAGAAGAAAAAGTGGACTGTGCATTATCCAAACATTCCATCAGCTATACGCTCAGTACCCCACGGAGAAGGACTGCCGGTTCCTGATGCACCAGAATCATTCTCACTTGAGTCTGACGAGGAAGAGGAAGAGGATGAAACTTCCGGTCCTGAACCATCAATGTCACAGGACCCACATTTTCTCCCATCCTCCTCCTCTGAACCACACCTCATAACACAAGGTGAACTGAATGACCTTGTCAGGGATTTGGAACTACCCAAGAGTTAGGCAGAGCTGTTGGGCTCCAGACTACAGAAATGGAATCTCCTGGCAAGTGATGTTAGGGTTTCCATGTTCCGTGACCGTCAAAAGGATCTTGTCCCATTCTTCTTCATGGAAGGTGATCTTGTAGCCTGCAACAACATTGGATGGTGTGATGGCAGCCCTCAACATCGTTCACGATCCAGATGAGTGGAGACTGTTCATTGATTCATCGAAGACGAGTCTTAAAGCTGTTTTACTGCATAATGACAATGTTTTGCCATCAATTCCAGTTGGTCATGCAGTCCATATGAAGGAAACCTATGATAACATGAAACAACTTTTGAGGTGCATAAACTATGACCAACATCAGTGGCAGCTTTGTGGCGATTTGAAGGTTGTTGCTCTCTTGCTTGGTCTGCAGATTGGATACACGAAGTACTGCTGTTTTCTCTGCGAATGGGATAGTCATGCAAGAGATTTCCACTACATCAAGAAAGATTGGCCACTCCGACAGTCATTGGAGCCTGGGAGGAAAAGTGTTCAGCATCCACCACTTGTTGAATCAAGGAAGATTTTGTTACCACCCTTACACATCAAGCTGGGTCTGATGAAGAACTTTGTCAAGGCCATTAACAAAACACAAGCAGCTTTCAAGTACCTCTGTGGAAAATTTCCAAGGTTAAGTGAAGCTAAGATAAAGGAAGGTGTCTTTGTTGGTCCTCAGAGTCATGAACTTCTTCGAGATGATGCATTTGACCATGCACTGCGTGGCAAGGAAAAGATGGCATGGAAAGCCTTCCAGTTTGTGGCAATAAATTTTCTCAGAAACAACATGGCAGACAACTACAGGTTGTTGGTGGAAAACCTCCTCAAGGCATACAAAAGCCTTGGTTGCAACATGTCACTAAAGATACATTTTTTGCACTCTCATCTAGATTTTTTTCCACCAAACTGCGGAGCAGTGAGCGACGAGCACGGCGAGCGATTTCACCAGGACATTGCAACAACGGGGAAACGTTATCAGGGCAAATGGAGCCCATCAATGCTTGCAGACTATTGCTGGACAGTGACAAGAGATGCTCCATTTAATGAATACAAGAGACAAGCCAAGAAGCGCCGAGTAGACACTGAATAGGACTAAACTATGTACATAATAGTTTTTTGCCTTTTGTTTCATAATTTTATTCATTTATTTATTTTATTTATATAACCCTTTTGCTGATTTTTAAAGTGTTACATAAACAGGACAGGTGAAATATTAGCATGTAAAGCAACCATAAACACATGAAAAGACCTAGGTTTACAATTTATGATTAAAACTCTACTATCTACACAATATACATAGACATAAAATGTAAAAACTTAAATATCTTAGAAACAGTAGCCAATCAGTTGTTTTAATTGTCATATTTGAATTCAGCACATCAAAATACATAATAAATAGCACATTTTATCTCTGAAGCAGACGACGTCTCAAAAATTGTAGACCAGTGATATCTAAAGCATTGACAATTTCATTATGAGAGTTGGCAGGCATTAGATGTTAGAACTGACAGTTAAAGATAGCTACTGGGTACATTCAAGTGCTTCATACCAATTTATAAAATAAAATATTTTATGTGGTTCATTTATATTACTCATAGAATTATTTGAGGATTTTTCCTAGAGAAATTCTATTGTTTACCACATGGTTTAGGTTTGTAAGAAATATTTTCAAACAGTTTTCTAAACAATTTAATTTCTAAGGTATATTTTACACAGCGGAATCATAAGTACAGTCTAAATACTCGGTGGGACTTATTACAAGACTAAATATACAGAAAAATAAGGAGTTGCTGTTTATTTTTCAGTTTATCTGTACTGAATGAGAACTCAAGGTGCCTTCCGAATCTCAAGAATAAACAATTAGAAACTCAAAACAAAACAAAATCCAGAAAGTATTTCTGTTCACTCAATGTCAAATTAGTAATTTCCATTTAAAAGACTTTTGCCACACAAAAAAGGAAACACACCTAATTTGGACATACCATATGTAACATAATACCATAATACCCCTCCTACGTTTATCACAACCCAGTGCAGTTAGATCAGAGTTCATTTAATGAAGATGCCCATAGATAACTAAATTTAAATACAAAGTTTCTGATATTCAGCACAATTAACTATGCTTCTCATATAAATGTTTTCCTTGATGATGGAATGTGCTTACAGCTTCTCTGCTCCTAATTACATAATATTTCATTAGAACAAGCTAAAAATATTCACAAAGGTTGCCTCAATGCCAGTTTATGTTGACAGTTCAGATTAACATATCCTTTGAAAGAGTCAGACTGTAAATCCAGAAGGGATTGTTTGAAAAGGAAAAATAAGATGAACCCACCAGGAACCCAAAGTAAAGGTAATCAGTCAGACCAGGTTTCCTGAGTGAGAAAATTCTTATTAATATTTTCTGATAGTTTGTGACGTCTCATTAGGGTTGCCCACCCTCCAGGACTGTCCTGGAGTCTCCAGGAATTACAGATTAATCTTTAATTAAAGAGTATGTCATGTGATGAAACCTCCAGGAATATGTCCAATCAAAATTGGCAGCCCTACATCTCATAAAATTTGCACTCTCTAAATTGATTTAAAGTATCAAGGGCTCTAGTCTATGAAGAGACAGGTTGGTGCTCATTGTTCTGTCTCAGAAGTATCACTTCCCTGCTCTTGCATGCATATGCAGCACAGGATTTTCAAAAAACACATAGAAAGGTCTGTCCTACTGCACTATAGGTTATAATCAAGATCTAGTCAAATATTTGCAACCATGATGGGGAAAATGTTGTTATGGTTTTGGTCAGGGAGAAAGCTTTAAGAGTTCAAGAGTGCAGGATATGAGACTAGGGCTTCAGTTCAGGAAAGCACCCCAATTCAGGAAAGCACTTAAACACGTAACTTCAAGTACATGCTTAAATTCCATTGAAGTCAATGGGATTTAAGCACATCTTTAAGTGCTTTCCTGAACTGGAGAATCTTGGTTAGAGTACTGACTAGGGCCCAATCCTGTATCAGAATCTAGATGTTTACAAGGATCTGCCCCCAGATCCAAAGTCCATTGAAGTTGACTGACCTCAAGGAGCTTTGGTCCAGGTCCTTAGCACCAAGACCTGGGTGTCGGATCACATATATGATAGGAACACTCTGCATGGTTCGTGTGTAGTCTCTTGTGACATAATTATATTTACAAAACCAAAAACCAATGCTTTGGAACATCTAAGTGAAAGATATCAAATGTAATTTAAACAGGTGTAACTTTTAGCTAACAGATGACATATGTATCCTATAGCAAAAGGTCTATTTTATCAATATGGGCTACTGTGTGTGCCTCATTTTCAGAAGTGCTAAGCACCTAGGGTGTCCCGATTTTATAGGGACAGTCCCGATTTTTGGGTCTTTTTCTTATATAGGCTCCTATTACCCCCCACCCCGTCCCGATTTTTCACACTTGCTGTCTGGTCACCATATAAGCACCTGTAGCTTCTTATCTATTCCAGCAGGAGCTTGTGAGTTCTCTGTATTTCTGAAAATCTAGCCCTATACAGACTAAACTCAACAGGTTCAGTTCACATGGGTTTTGTTTCAGTTCACTTGATCTTAGACCAGGGGTTGGCAACCTTTCAGAAGTGATGTGCCGAGTCTTCATTTATTCACTCTGATTTAAGGTTTCGTGTGCCAGTAATACATATTAATGTTTTTAGAAGGTCTCTTTCTATAAGTCTATAATATATAACTAAACTATTGTTGTATGTAAAGTAAATTAGATTTTTAAAATGTTTAAAAAGCTTCATTTAAAATTAAATTAAAATGCAGAGCCCCCCGAACCGGTGGCCAGGAGAGGGGCAGTGTGAGTGCCACTGAAAATCAGCTCGTGTGCCGCCTTCGGCACACGTGCCATAGGTTGCTTACCCCTGTCTTAGACCAAACTAAAAACTAAATCAAAGATTAAAATAAAACACAGCAAAAATGTCATGTTTCAGATAGAATCCCAGAAAAACTATGAGTTGTGAAACCAGAGATAAACCCTCAACATTACCCCTGGGTTCACTCAAATCTGGCATCAGGTTTATTCACAAAACTTAATGACCCTTTTGATGAACCTGAGCTGAGATTCAAGCTTGTAATGAAACCCTGAACCATGGTTGTTGTGTGTAGTTGTGGATTTCGAAACAGAAGTTTCTATCAGCTCTTTTATAAAATACACCACGCTCCAACGGTAGCATTTCCTCACTGCAGATAGCTTGCTGTACACTCCATTTCGTACCCTGAAGGTAGCTGGATTGGTTACTCTGATTCATCCAAACCCAGCTTAGCCATAGAGAGACAGATGGCAGCACTCCCCAATGTTGTCCTATTCAATGTCAGACTGCCAAATGAAGGTGTCCAAACTTGGGCATTCTGAGCTGATAAAAATAAATTTCAAAAAATTTAAACTCCCTATATATCTCCTTACTTCATGTTTGAAATTTGCATTTACATTATGTTTAGAGGGCAGATTTGTTTGATGACTTACCTGTTCTGTAATTTGTTTGTTCCTTTGGCTGGTGAATTTATCCCAGCCATCTACTCTTCTCCCCCTTAGTAAGCAGCCTACCTTTGTTAGGTGCTACATATGATGAATAATTTATATCTGACTGTATGATACAGAGCTGTATTTTGACTGACGGTTTCTTAAGATAACATAAACCACAAGAACCAAGTTCAAGTGGGTTGTACATTTAACAAAATCCCAAGATAATCACTCAATTGCCTTTTACATGCATAGTGGGAGAAGCAGTACTCAAAGCATGAGCCAGGTACTGTCTGTAATGAGTACAAAGTCTTTGGATAACACAGAACTTTAAAGGCAAATTTACTATTCACTATCCATGCTGCTAGGAAGATCATGTTATTGGGGAGTGCAGACAGGTTGTTTTTTAGTTCAACATTTATATAGCTCAATTGTTGTATAAAGAAAGATTAATAAGACATCCCTCAGCCCGCGCCATTTCCCGCCGCCCCCGTTGGCCTGGGACGGCGAACCACGGCCAGTGGAAGCCGCGATCAGCTGAACCTGCAGACGCAGCAGGTAAACAAACCTGCCCGGCCCGCTAGGATGCTTACCCTGGCAGGCCGCGTGCCAAAGGTTGCCAATCCCTGGGTTAGGGCATACTAGTAAGATCCAGGATTCCTGGCTTCTATTGCTGCCTATGCCTCTGACTTGCTGTGTCACGCTGGGCAAAGTGCCTAATATTTTCAGAAGTGGTCACTGATTTTAAGTGCCTCTGTTTTGGGGTGCCAAACTTGAGATAACTTAAAGAGAGTGCTGAGAACCCTGCTTCTGAAAATCGGACCACTTTAAGATGCGCCAGACTGGCCTTTGACATAATACTGTTCATTCCACCCAAAGTAACCTCCAAAGTTTAGTTTTCTGTAAATGTACTTAAGTTTCATGCATATGATTTAAGATAATGCTACATTTCGGGGGGTGGGTGGGAGGGGAAGGGTTATTGCTAAGACCCTGGACCTCAACACTCAATTATCTTCCTCCACAGTAATTCTGAAAGCCAAAGTCTTACATAATTACAGCCACACATGTTGCAAAAGAGGTGCCATATTTATTAATATTGCCCAGAATACGAATCCCGAGAAATTAGGAAGGCACATCTAGTTAATCATTTAGGCCCTGACCCTGCGAAGAAAGATTCTGAAACTTATTCGTCTGTCCATTTGAATCCACTTGTAGGACTGGGGCATTACTGAACGGGCTAACAAAATCTGAGAGACAAGGTGGGTGATATTCTGAGACTGACATTGCTACAACAACACTGTAAATAATAAAATCTGGTAAGCCCAGGGCCCAACTATGAAAAAAAAAAGAGATGGAGGAAAGAGAACTATAATTTCTTTTACTCAAATCTGGAAGTGTTTGTCAAACTTCATAGCAACCTTCAAGGACATATAATGTGCTTTGTATCTTTCCTCCACTATGGGTTTTTTTGGTCGGATATCTCCCTTCCCTTTCTTGCCTTCTCTTTTCTCTCGCTTGTAAAGTACATGGAGAAGGTAGTAGTAGTCTGTATTGCTGTTATGAACATTCCAAGACAATAAATATTTATGCTTTAAATTCTCCTGGGTTCTAATGTACTCCTTAAAAAAAATCAGTACAATTTTCTGAAGAAATGCTTAGCACAGTTATATAAATGAGCAGAGTGGGTGATGGATAAAGTATGTGAGATGCTATGCAGAGATTTTGTACAACTTTTTGTTAACACTATTTAGACACTATCAGTATAATGAGTCTAACACACAATTCTCACTGTGTGAAAGGAGCATGAAATGCCTCTTGTCTCGGAGAACCACCAAGGAGCCAAGAGGGTTTTTTTTTTCCTTTTCTTTTCTATTTTCAGTTCACTGTCTAACTGAAGCATGGGCAGGCTGTGCATACTATGCACCAGCATTTGTAATCTCTCTGTCCCTTTCTCCCTTTTGTTTTTTATTTTGTTTCATTTTGTTCTTTTTTTTTTTTGGTATGAATTTCATGGCACCTGCTTCCAGTTCATTCTCTTCACCAAGAACTGAGAGTGTGTGTGTGTGTTTGGAGAAAAGACTTCCAAAACAGAGGCCAATCTATGTATAGGCAAAGAGCCTCCCATAGGTGCAGTCAGTGATTCAGAACAGAGTGGTGTGTATGAAACTTTGGCCTCAATGGCAGAGAATCTAATTTGGCTGCTTGACGACAGTTGAACAAGAGCCAGGAAGTTAACGAATGAAGCAATATGGCTTGTGGTGTGGTCAATACAGATTCTAATACAGTTCTGTCTCCTTTTTTACACACACATAAGAGGTGCAGTGCTTTACTGCTTTTGCTTTCCCATTACCCAACTGAGTTAGGAGCTTCCATTAGATGGAGATGGTTTTAGTGAAGGGTATGAAGAGAGAATCGTGGGGTCATGGGGATTATGCCTGTCTTCATTGTTGAGTAGGTTTTCCCAGCCTTCCCCAACGTTTCTCTATTGCTCCTGCAATCTCGGGCGACTTCAGTGCGTCTTCGCACCTCCATTTGGTGCAACAATTGCGAAGTTCTCTTGGCTATGGACTAAGACTCCATTATCAACACCTTTGGCACCTCCAGATTGGATTGCTGCAATATGCACCACAGGAGACTTCCCCTGGAAGCTACTCTGGTGCTTCAGCTGTTGTGGTGGCAGCCTGACTATTTAATGGGACGTGCCGAGGGAGAATATTATACTCCATTCCCTGCACTAGCTTCCTGGGTGCAATTAAAGGTAAGAATACTGATCTTAAAAGTCCTGTATGAGCTGGATGCTAGATACTTTAGGATGAATCCACTCCACCATTGTGCAGTCCAGTAATTCCTCTGCACCTGGTCCCTTCTCTCCTTTCCCATCCCAGAGCTGGTGCAGGGACCCTTTGTAGACCACACAGTTTGGGGGATATGTTGAGCCAAAAGAGCACCATCAGAATAATTTTAATTGGTAAATTACAGGCACATTTCCATACATCCATAATTATTTGTCTAATTTTTACCAAACTTCTCCCCCCAAGCCCTTCTACTTTAGCGTGAGATGCAGCATGTGAAATTTCAAGAAGTTAGGTTTATTTTGGGGGAAGTTTGGAGAGTCTGTTATTTATCCAGTTTCTTACTTAGCACCTATCACTATAATAGCTAAGCACCTCCAAAATGCAAAATTACAACGGTTGGCTCACAAAAGAAAACTAGCTTCAAACACTCCATAAGAATAAAATACAACTGTATTGTACTGTATATTTTCTAAATGTTAGTATCCCACCTTTTGAATGGAAACAGTGGCAGGAAAAAAACAACAATTTTGTGATGCTTCCCAGGGGTACCCAGGATTGCGAGGCAGCTCGCTGCCATCTGCCCTTAGCATGGGGGAGTCCTGTCTGTGCCAATGGTGGGTCAGCTTCCTGAAACCAGGAGCCTCTGGCAACACAGGCACTGCCTTCCAGGCCTCCACAGGCCTCTTCTCTCTGCACAGGTGAGTGATAGGCACAAACCGAGTCCTCTGAGCAGAGCATCCCTCTGGAATGTCCAGTTCCTGTTCCACTGAACACTCACAGAGCTCTCAGATTTCTACTCCCAAAGGAATACTTCGCTGCAGCTTGTAGGATTCAACTCAGGATCACCACTCTGCTTAACACACAGCACTTATATGTAGAGAAAACAAGAATAAGCTCATCGAAGAACAGAGATTCAAGTGATAGAAAGTAAGAATATTGGGAACAAATGGTTACATATAAACCAAAATCATAAAACTTTCTAGAGCCTAAACTTAACTCTAGAGGAGGGGAGTTAACTCTGGGGGGGGGATAGTCAGTCGTTTGAGCATTGGCCTGCTAAACCCAGGGTTGTGAGTTCAATCCTTGAGGGGGCCACTTGGGGATCTGGGGCAAAATCAGTACTTGGTCCTGCTAGTGAAGGCAGGGGGCTGGACTCGATGACCTTTCAAGGTCCCTTCCAGTTCTAGGAGATGGGATATCTCCATTAATTAATTAAACTCACAGGACATTCCCCTATCTCCTACAAGATAGCTTGCCCCAAGTCCATAGGCGGCAGATGAACGCGCCTTGGGGAAGGCTAGCCCTAGGCCCTTCCCCCTCTGCCCGAGGCCCCTCCTCTCCCTTCCCCTTCCGCTCCTCCTCCCTCTACTGGAGCCTGGAGCACCCCCCACACACACAGCTGTCAGCCCCCCCTGCGCACCCTTAGCTCCAGATGGCACAACCGAGCGCCCCCACCCCCAGAGCACCAGGTGGACGGGCGGGCGGCACGGCATCAGCCCCTGGCCTTGTGCACACTAGCCCCAGCCTGCCTGCCCCAGCCTCTTGGTCACAAAAGAGCGAGAAGGCAAGGGAACTGGCAGGAGGTGGCCTGGGGACAGGGTGTGAGCGGGGCCATGCTAGGCTGTTTGGGGAGGCAGAGCCTTCCCCTGCCTATGCTAACGCCGCCCATGCCCAAGTCCCTTTCCCAGTGTTTTCGACCAGTTTGGCTGAGATCCCTTCTCATAAGATGAAGTCTGCTGATGGCTAGTCCTCATAGATTGAAGGAATATCTGGGGGTTCATCTGCACTCCAGGCAGAGTTTTAAAAGTTCATTGTCTTACTCTTAACTGGATAACCCTGTATTTTTTGTTTTTTCCTGCAGCCCCTGGTCACTATTAATTAGCATTTTGCTCAGACTATAAATGGGAGTCCATTGTGAAGCATACAATTTGCACATGACCAGCCAGAGTGAGATAAGCCTCTTTTCCCTCGTGCCTGATAGGAGTATGTGAATCACTTTTTGGTGACCTGCTTTAACTCCCAGACATAGAGAACATAATGTTTAGTATATATACATAACTTCACATATTATCTGCACATACATCTTCTAATGATTATGATGGCCATTGTGACACAGGTTTTCATTAGAGATCTTACATGATATTCTTTGGTGGACCAGTATGTAGATATCATACCAAGGAGATTCCTGTAACCCTTATGCTTCCCTATGCCCGCTGCCAGTTGGCATCAAGGGTTCCTTGGATCACAAACACTCCCACTTCCCCCCCCCAAAACACACCTCTATTTCTTTGTATTCATCTGGCTATCTGCCTGCTCCAATACCTCTCTATAGAGAGTACAGACATCTCCGCATCCCTACTGAAAGCATCTATTATGCTGGCAGTTCTCAGGTTTATGTTAGCATACCCAGGGAATCACTTCACACTGTGCCACTTGCTACTCCTGTCTATAATAAATTTGTGCTTATGTAAATACCTCTGCCATATCACTTTCGTGGATAGGATTATACTCTCATTAGTATGGCAACTCTAAAAGCTGCACAAATTTTATTGGATAAACAAAGTACACTTTAAAAGCTGGTAGATTCCCTGGCTGAACTCAAGTATCATTTTAAAAAGAAATATTAGTATGGG
Source organism: Malaclemys terrapin pileata (assembly GCF_027887155.1). Lineage (NCBI taxonomy): Eukaryota > Metazoa > Chordata > Testudines > Emydidae > Malaclemys > Malaclemys terrapin. The sequence goes on along the minus strand of NC_071513.1, from coordinate 33,467,564 downwards.
ACCATGATTTTCCTTTGCAAAGTTTCAGTATTTTCTACATCTTTCCTACTGCTGTGGATGCCACTTGAATTTGGAGAGTTTCTATGTAGGCATCCTTTTATTTAGGACATTGTTATTTTGATACAGCAGCATGTGATTCCATATGAACAACCATTTTTTTAAAAAGGCTACTCAGAAGAACTGATTGCAAAAAAAGCGGGTGCCTGGGGAGACTTGGTGCTGTGCACTAGAAGGAACTGCTGGCAGTAAAATAAATTGATAAAAAGGCTGTGTACTTCCTCACAACCACAATGAGAACACAAATGAGAGTTCCCATGTGAGGTCAAACCACAGACAAAACAAACTGGCAATACATGTGTAGCAGATTACAGTAGTACATATGTGAGTGATGGATAGAACAGATCAAATGCTTGAAGCATGTGCTGTGATACATGGCCTGGATTTTAAAAATGAAGAATAAAAGTCAGGGGAGATATGTGGTCCAATGACAAATGTACAAAGTTTTGGTTGGATACCAAATAGAAGCAAATGGAAGGCTGGCACTGTTCCTGGACTTCCAAATACAAGTAATTCCCAATCTTCCGTTGTCAGTGTCTGAAGTTGAAACTCTGTAAAATGTTTCCCTGACTTACAGAGTGCCATTAGTAATGACATTCCTCCCATCTCAAAGAATGGTAAACATGGCATAAAGCAGAAAGAACTTCCTTCATAAAAGGATCGCAAAGCATTGTTGTTTCCAGTGTCTTTTGCATCCAGGTCTGTATGGATCAGTGCTGAGATATGAGGATATGTAATTTATCAAGCACACTAACATGTGCATTAATTGGTCCATGAAGACCCTGTTGGTGTGCACTACAGGTTCCCTTTTACGGTTTAGTATAGTGTTGCTTGAAACAGTACTACATTAAAGCTCACTAGGGAACATTACATATACTACTGTAATGAATAATGTGTATCACATGCATTACTTATTACAGTATATACAGAGAGAAAAACCCCAACCCAACACACCAATCCCGATTTTGGACGACAACATAAAACTCCACGATTGCTAAAAATAACCACCCCCTCCAATTAAATTAATAAATCCCCCAAACAGAAACCCCATTTATAGCTGAACATGGTGATGTGCATCAGAGGAATTGTGCCAGGCAAAGAACAGATCTCGGACCTGAAAAGCTTACAGTCTAAGGCCTGTAGTGTTTAGTGCTGTCTTCTATCTGTTCATGTGCTTAGGCCTGCAAATACTTATGCATGAGAGTAATATTACTTGCATGAGTAGACGTACTGAACTCAGTGGGTTTACATGCATGCATAGAGTTACATGTGCATGTGCAGAATCAGGCCTAAGAACATGAACAAGTACGATACAACACAAACACAATAATGTGATACAGTGTGTTGTGTGGTTATACAGCTGGACTGGTTTATGGAAAAGGTGGAGGGAGGGGAGTTGAGAAGTTTTAGCAAAGTACAAAGAGAAGAAGACTGGAGTATGCTAAATGGATATACTGCCTGACAACAAAAGAGCCTGCATAATTTGACTGCAAATGGGTTCCAAATGACAATTCCTGATTATTGACAGAAAGGAGAGCGAAATGGGAACAGGAGAAAGGAGCTAAAAGGATAAAAAGAAATATTTGGAAACACTGCTCGTATTCCCTTTGGTTTATATGTGCTCTTGTATCAGAAGGGGTGAATGGTGTATTGAACTCAACAGTATTGCTTTCTGGTTGACCTCTGCTATGTGCTCATTATTGCAGGAAGCTAGGTTTCATGATAGAATACCAATTTTTCCCCCACTGCAGTCCCCTGCCTCTTAGTATTTCACACTGGTAAATTTCCTGCCCTAATTCTCCTCTTGCTTACACTGGCTTTACACCTACATAACTTCAGTGGAGCAACTCCTGATTTTCAGTGATATAAATGTGAAGAGAATCAGGTCCTCTCTCTCTTTAGATTTTTTTTCTTTCTAATCAACAGGCTTGCACTCAAAAAAAAGAGGAAACTTCCCTTTTTTAAGTTGATGGCCTTTTGTTTTCAATTGAATATATTACTTACTAAACAGCAAAATATAAGCTTGAATTATTTAGCATATCAGGGACTTGGCTGGAGCTCCAGAGAAAGTGCCTCAAGTACAATACAGTGCATCCCTATTTTATACACCATTGAACAGAACATCTACAAATTGCCCTGGAACTCACACACTGCCATAGGGCTCACTCACATTATTCTCAGGCTGAGGTTACTTCTAATGCTCTGCTAATCGTTCTGTGCTCTAACATGCTCTGGAGGAAAATCTGTATGTTCCCACAAAGTCAAAGAGGAGTCCCACTAATGAAATTAAGCGAAAGGAATATAATGTGTTTTTGTCAATGTGGGCCCCTGAAGCTAAACTTTGGAGGGTGATGCACATGGATTATTCAGTAGAAAAGCTTTTAATTAGTGTTACTTTACACTTACTCTGCAAAGGACTAAAGGAATCAAAATAGTCCATCACGATTGTTGAATGTGTAACTAAGTAAATCTGCAATAAGCTAACATCACCGTACTGATGTGCTTGAAATCTACCTGAAAGCTAAGTAAGGACTAGTCATACTTAATCAAGTTGCTTTCATGGAATGTACAAGTTCTTTCCCTGGGTGTGTACATGAGAGTTATTTTAATCAGGGTCTGGCAGGCTTTTCATCCTGTAGCTTATTTTTAATTTTCTTTCCTTGTAGTATTTCTTGGTAAAGGTATCTATCTCCAAGAATCCTAGGCTTGGAATTTAAAGTGCATTTTAAACAGCAATAACTAAAAGCTTTGGTGAAGGTATTTTTTTTTAAGGCTTGTGGGAAAATATGCAAATATTGTGCACGTGCACAGATATCGATTTCTAACCAGCCTGATGTGTTAATGTAATTGCTTTAATGGACAATTGTCTACAGCTTGTAAACTTGAATCAACCTATGTCACTCTTTCACTAAAAGATCCAAAATTGTATTGATTCAAATATTGTCTCTTAAAACCAAGATAATCTTTTTTTGGAGACTTCAAACTTAATTGATAGATTACGTCTAAGTAACACAAAGCCAGCGTTGTCAGCAGCTATGTACCAACTGTCCTTGACAGTTCTGACATTTGAAACAGTCAGTTTTGCACTGATTGATTCACTGAGAACGGTCTCATTATCTACAGTACATGTGGTACTGAGATGACTTGATTCTGACCTGATTCTGACCTAGGTATTTTTCATCTGCCTCTGAGCAGTCACCAGTGGTGGACCCCTACCAGGTTTCAAAGTAATTTTTTCCTTTGTATTCCCTAATTGTATGCCTCTTATTTCCTATCAGTCTCCTTGTGTGGCTCCTTTGTGCTGCAGCCATTAGGTGACACCCTGTACAGGATTCCCTAGGGTGAATCATTGTCACTGCTAACCACTTATCCAGTGGCTGCCTAGGGCTAAGTAATGCTCCCAACTGATATGTAATGTCCTCCACTTCATGCTCCACAGAGGAAACCAATTATCATGCAAATTTAGTAAAATCAAAGTATTAGAAGTGTCTGATTTAAGATTAGGAACCCAACTATGCATTCCAGCATAAGAATACAAGTTTAAGATGACAACCAGCTAGCCTGCTGAGGCACATTTCTTTTTCCTTCCTCCTGTCTAACGCCTTGAAAAGTGTGGTTAGAATATTTTGTGATGGGTAGGAACACTGAGCACTCTCATTTGCTGCCACTGAAATAGATAAAGCGCTGTCTACATTTGGTTGGTTGTATTCTGATTTTATACTATGGCTCAGGAGGCCATGATTCTATCCTTTTTCCACTAGTTGGGCTCCACAGATGACAAATACCACAAAACCAATCAAAGGAGGAAAGAGGGCACCCTAAATTATTCAGTGTCTGCACATTTTTGACCTTTTACTTGTTTGTAAGGTTGCTAGCTTTTTAATCTTTTATCCACTGTATTTCCTGTGAATTCTCAGAAGACTTCCTCCTCTTGCATTGCACTGACAGAAAAGCTTTGCCTTAAATAACTTTTTCATTTCATTTTTAAGAATTAGTTTTTTTACTTTTAGAGAATGACAGAATTAGAAAAGAAACTGCCTTCAAGAAAAGTCCTAAGAAGAAGATATACTTAACATTATGAATACTTTTTCAGGAGACCCAGAAACTCATTGGCATTCTTGACATACAAGATAAATAAAGTACAAGGTAAACACTGCAACTGTTCAATTTATCATTCCTAAATCTTTTTCAGAGTACTTGTCTAATCATAATGGGCCCTGTTCAGCACTCCTTATTCAGAACAGGCACTGAAGTTATTCAATGGGACTTTTGCCTGAGGAAGAAGTGCTGAGAGTAAGCCACAATGATTACAAACAGTCACTGGGCAAATGTTAAAAAGATCTAGTATTTCACTTCTTCATATTTAAAACAGGTTTTTAAAAGATGGTGTACGAAGACATTTATACATTTAAGAAACTTGTTGTGACACTTCAGGAAAAATATATAAAACTATGTCCTTAATTTTAAAAGTGTGAGCCAGATTACCTCTCTCACCCCCCACCCGCTGATGTACATCAGAGTATTTGCATTGAGATCAAAGGAGTTATTCAAATTTACACCCATTGCGGGTCTAGCACTTTGTTTTAAACCAGGGGTCTCAAACTCATATGACCACGAGGGCCACATGAGGACTAGTACATTGGCCCGAGGGCCGCATTAACTGACACCTCCCCCCCGCCGCCCTTGGCCCAGCCCCCACTCCACCCCTGCCCCGCCTCTTCCCACCCCTTCCCTGCCCCCATTACAACCCCTTCCTGAAATCCCCACCCAACTCTGCCCCCTGCTGCCCCCAGGGGGCGCAGGAGGGGTGTGGGGTGTGGCGGGGGCTCAGGGCAGGGAGTTGGGGTGCAAGAGGAGAGCGGGATGCAGCAGGGGGCTCAGGGCAGTGAGTTGGGGTGCAAGAGGAGTGCGGGGTGCGGCAGGGGGCTCAGGGCAGTGGATTGGGATGCAGGAGGGGTGCAGGGTGAGGCAGGGGGTTCAGGGCAAGGGGTTGATGCAGGAGGGGTGCAGGGTACGGCAGGGGGTCAGGGTGCAGGAGGGGTGCAGCATGGGGCTCAGGGCACTGGGTTGGGATGCAGGAGGGGTGCGGGGTGAGGCAGGGGGTTCAGGGCAGGGGGTTGGGGTGCAGGGTGCGGCAGAGGGCTCAGAGCAGGGGGTCAGTGTCCAGGAGGGGTGCAGGGTACGGCAGGGGGTCGGGGTGCAGGAGGGGTGCGGCATGGGCTCAGGGCAGTGGGTTGGAATGCAGGTGGGGTGCGGGGTGAGACAGGGGGTTCAGGGCAGGGGTTCGGGGTGCAGGGTGCAGCAGGGGGTCGGCTGCAGGAGGGGTTCGGGGTGCAGGGTGCGGCAGGGGGTTTGGCTGCAGGAGGAATTTGGGGGGCAGGATCTGGCTCAGCGCGTACCGGGGGCAGGGCAGGCTCCCTGCCTGTCTGACCTGCCCCCATGCTACTCCGGGAAGAGGCTGGAACGTGGGGAAGGGGGGGCGGAGGGGCTATGTGTTTCTGTTGCTTCAGGCACCCCCCCCCAGCAGCTCCCATTGGCCGTGGTTCCCCATTCCTGGCCAATTGGAGCTGCTGGGGGCGCTGACTGAAGCAACAGCAACACACAGCCCCTCTGCCCCCCCTTCTCTTCCCGGAGCGGCGCGGGGGCAGGGCAGACAGGCAGGGAGCCTGCCCTGCCATTGGTGCACGTCCGGCCGGAGCCGCTCTAGGTAAACACTGTGGGAAGGCAGGGGGGCTGCGAGGGGCTTGCGGGCTGCCCCCGGGGCCGCGTATTTGAGACCCCTGTTTTAAACCATGCTGCAACAAGGTCATGTTACAGTCAGAGCAAACAGATGCGAGTAATAGTGGAAACATGAATTCTTTAGAAAGCAGCATAGTGTACTGTAGACTTGATTGAAAAATGCTTTCTATTTACATAGACAAAATCTTCATTATGTATTTCATCTTTTCTCTAGAATTATTCTAGATGGCCAAGTACTATAGTTTGCATCTCCTTTTTATGTTCTAATTTAAATTAGAACACTGCAATGTGCATTTGCCACAACTCTAACTTGGAACCAAACTGTAATCCATCCACATTTTCTGTAATGAAGATGATCTACAGGGGGAATTCTCATTCTTGGCTTGTTGGGACTGTGCCAGACATTTTTTTTTAATCAAAATTGAGCAGGATTCCTGGGCTAGGCTGTGGAAATAGCTTCAGCACAGAAAATCAGACAGAGAAGTTACAAATTTGCAAACACTGTCAGCTTCTTTTGTGCATACTGATTTATGGCGGGGGTTCTCAAACTGGGGGTCGGGACCCCTCAGGGGGTCACAAGGTTATTGCAAGCTGTCAGCCTCCAACCCAAACCCCGCTTTGCCTCCAGCATTTATAATGGTGTTAAGTATATTAAAAACGGTTTTTAATTTATAAGGGGAGGGGGGGTGTCACGCTCAGAGGCTTGCTATGTGAAAGGGGTCACCAGTTCAAAAGTTTGAGAATCACTGATTTATGGTTACAAAAGGCTTCCCTCTGTGCTCCTCCACCCATCCCCCCTTTTTAAGACGGTGTGCTTATATAGAAATATGACTAAATACTCATGAAGGGAAAATGCACTTCACAGAGTTCAAACAATTAGGCAACAGAAAATCTAAAGTAAAACTAATATTTAAGTTAGCACCAAACTAAGAAGATATTGAAAAGGCAACTTCAATTCAGGGATGACTCTTGTGGTCAGGTCTTCTGCCTGAAGGAATATTCCAATCAAATCTTAGTTAAATGGACCAAATTGATGGGTATCAGAATCAATCTAGCAGTTGTTCTCTCTCTTTCATAAGATTATTAGAGCCCCCTGTGGCTTTTTTTAAAGCTGGTGTAGAATGGTACTAAGATATTTGTTCTGTTTTATTTAATTATTTTTATCCACTAACCAGACACATTTCCTGGGATACAGACGTCAATGTGAAATCTATTACTTTAGCTAATCAGTGTTACTGAGATGACTTTAGGTGATTATTTTTCTAAACATCATCCCAATTTTTATATACGTGATTATGCATGCCAGCATTTTGACCTTGTAGAATATGAAGTGCTACACATGACTTCTGTGGAAATAAATATATGATCAAAAATATCTTTCTGAACAGAAATTAAGAAATAAAATCATAATCTTAGCACTCAGATAATGCTTTTCATCTATAAAGTGCCATATGAAAATTAACTGAGCCTCACACCACCACAAGCAATTAGGTGAGGATTACTGGCCCAATCATGGTCTCCACTCCGGCCACTTTGCATTACATTGGCTCTGCAAAGCCTCTCTAAAAAGCTGATACCTATGTAATCAGCTATGGTTGCCTACCCCATCCTAAGGCATTCACATTCCCTGCAGCTGGCACAGGTGGTGAGGCTGGGGGAAAGGTAGTGTGGCCAGGGCTCCCCCTTTTCTTTGGTGATCCCCATTGCTGTAATTGCTCTGTGGAGCACTGGTAGCCCATGTCCATTAAAGCATTCCTTAGGCTGCATTAATTTACGCTGAAGGATCAAATCAGCACAGAGACTTACTTCATTCCTGCCATGCCACCTGTGTCATGCTGTGTGCTCCTCAAATTTAACCAACAATCACACCCATTTTCTCCATTTTATAGAGGGAGAAACAGAGGTGGAGAAGGAAAGTAACTTCCCAAAGGATACAAAAGAATCTAGTATCTGACCCTGGTTTAGAACCCCAAAGTTCTTCTATAATTTACAGAGGGTTTCAGGGGTGCTAGAACAATTTGTATAGTGAGGGTGCTGAGAGCCTTTGAACCAAACTGTAAACCCTGGATATGATGGTAATCACTTCAAGCCAGGGTCTGTGGCAGCACCCACAGTACACCTAGTTCCAGCACCTATGAAGGATTTGATTTTCAGAGGTACTGAGCGTGTGCCACTCCCATTGTCTTTATTTGGAAAGGAAGAAGCTGTGTACACCTGAGAATCAGGGCCTAGGTGAGCACATAAAAATTGAGGTCTCCAAAAGAAGTGGACACTTCAAAAAGTTTGTCAACAATCAATGCAAATACTAAAAGCAGAAACAGAGACCTAGACACAGCTACATCTTTATCGTTTTGTTTTGGAGAAGGGAGGGCTAGGAGGAGTTGCTGGAGATTTACCTAAATATAAATTGATCACTTTTAAGTCACCCCGGTTTTAAAAAACAATAAACAATACACATTTACTATGCTTAAAATTCAGGGAATGTACTCAATAAATTCAGTTATTATATCTGATGTCACAGTGGTGGGACAATATATTGATTTTTCTGAGCAATTTCTAGCTTCCATGCGTGTGCATGCAGAATGGGCTTCAGTAGGTTTGATTTTTTTATTTTAATTTTTTAAATGCAGACTGTTAATTTTATGCATGGCTGAGGTCCTCCTCAGTTAGGAAGCTGCAAACTGAATTTTATACTGTCATTATATATAAAAGCATCAGAGCAGTGGTGTGCTTCACAAAGAATAACAAAGGTAAAGACACATCTATCCAGCTGCCACAGTATACCTATTATAAATGCATGTTTAGTATCTATCCATCATCTGTATTTTATAAACCAATAGATAAAACCAGAATTGAGAGAATCTCTCTCAGCTAAATTTGAACTCTTCAGATTCATCTTAATTTTGAAAAGGTGACATGCTAGCAAAGAATGTAAGGAGTGTGAGCGATGGCCATTTATGAACGAACACTTGAGAATTATTTTGTATTTTTGAGTCAAAAGGCCAAATTCTGCTCACCTCAGTTACACAGACTGTCCCATTATTATTAATGGGAATATCTGTATGAGTAAGGAGAAAAGGAATTGCCCCCAAAAGATTTCAGAGTGATAGCCGTGTTAGTCTGATTGTTTAGCCCAGATTTTGCTTTGATCTGGCAGTTATTTTGCTCCAGATTGCAGTTAGGCTGGAATGAATATTCCGATACTCAATATTAATGCAAAGAACTAATTTATGGGTCAGATGTATTTAACATTTAGGATTAGGACACGTCAAGTTCTAAACGAACATGAAACTGTTTTGTGCAGGGCCTGTCTTGGTTTTCCAAGGTCTCATGTCAAGTAGGGTTACCATATTTAAAAAATAAAAAAAGAGGACACTCCACGGGCCCTGGCCCTGCCCCTTTCCCACCCCCGGCCCCGCCTCAACTCTGCCCCTTCCCCGCCCCAACTCCGCCCCTTCCCCAAAGTTAGTTAGTTTTAATATACCCAGCAGTATAATATCAAAAGAGAGAAGTACAATTCTAACTGGGAGATGAGAAGAGAATCAGATGACAAAACAGTCAAGAGTGGGCTCTTGAGAGCATTATAGCTTTTTGGTTTGGGTGGGTGTGAAAAGAATCCCTGGATGAACTGGTGACTGTATATGGGATACATGATGAAAGCCAACACTGGTCTTTCATAAAGCCTGGAATGGGATCTCCTTGATTTGTTTCAAAATCCTAGTGAGGGAGAAGAAAGGAATCAGTCTGGAGCATTACAGTAGCTAGATCTTAAATCAGTGTCCATATTAAAAAAAACCTCATGTTGCTTTTGTATTATACATAGTGGTCTCACAGGTAGGTTTTAGTCTTCACTTTTCAGAACTGTTAAGACAGCACTTGATTTTAATTTTAATTACTGTTTTTAAAGAAATTGAGGTGAAAGGGTGTAGGATATAAGTGCATAAATTTGAGTTAGGGTTGGTTATGGGTATTTTAGAACTATGTGGCAGATATATTAATCAGAAACTTTTGAGGAAGCCCCATTTGCATTATGATTAACAACAAAATTCTCAACTACCTAAATAATCTAAAGCCTATTCGAAAAGAAGTTGCATTACTCTTGCAGCTCTCTGTTTTAATTTGACATAAGAAAAAAAATAGGGCATGCAATGTCCTTACCAACATGGGAATCTTCCTGTCAGGAAGATCATTGTACATTTGATCCAGTTAGATGGCTGAACCAAAGACTTGGAATTAACCTCTAATGGGTTAAGTTAATGTTTTGTTACTAAATTATTATGGATAAGCTTAAAAAGTTAAGGTAACTCATATTTCGGTGCTGGAATCTCATACTGATTTATGCAGCCAGACAAAGCCCTTAGGCCCAGATCCTCAAAGGTATTTAGGTGCCTAACTCCCATTGACAGTAAGGTTAAACAAGACTATACTCCCACCAGTGACTGACCTCATTTATATCTAAAGTGCTTTGTCTCAGCTGTTTTTACCTGTTTAGCTCATGCAAGTTAGTTACCCTGAGGCAAAAACACACCTTTGCTTAGCAGAGAAGACAGGGCTTTTGTTTTAGCCTCTAGGATTACAATGTATTGAGTGGCCAGTATTCTCCATAGCTGGCCTCACACTCTGGAGTTTAAAGTTGCTCACTGTCTATTAGAGCCTTTGACAAACTGCAGGATGAGATTTGCAGACTTTTAAATTGCCCTTTCCTGATCCAAACCAGGTCAGAGATTTTTTTAAAAATAGGTTATTCACTATTAGGAGTAATATAAGGCAAACAGCAATAGGGTTGTCTTTATCTATGCCTTATATGCACAGTTTTGCTACTGTAATGCTCCAGACTGATTCCTTTCTTCTCCCTCACTAGGATTTTGAAACAAATCAAGGAGATCCCATTCCAGGCTTTATGAAAGACCAGTGTTGGCTTTCATCATGTATCCCATATACAGTCACCAGTTCATCCAGGGATTCTTTTCACACCCACCCAAACCAAAAAGCTATAATGCTCTCAAGAGCCCACTCTTGACTGTTTTGTCATCTGATTCTCTTCTCATCTCCCAGTTAGAATTGTACTTCTCTCTTTTGATATTATACTGCTGGGTATATTAAAACTAACTAGGCAAACAGATGTCTGCATAACCTTCAAGTGGATATTGGAGTGGAGGGCAACTAGGGCCATGAACAGGTGAAAGGGGGTTACTATAGAATGCTCTGTTGAAGCGAGGCAGGAAGTGGCTGGCTGCTCATTGCGTACAAATGCTTGTGGGGAATGGGATCTGCTCACAGACTGAGAAGGGGCAGTGTGTGTTTTATCTTGACATTAGGGTTACCATACGTCCGATTTTTCCTGGACATGTCTGGCTTTTTGGTAATCAAACCCCTGTCCGGGGGGAATTGCCAAAAAGTCGAACATGTCCGGGAAAAATACCGGCCAGGCACTTCCCCTCCCGGGCTCCAGCTTCTCTGCTCCTCCCCCGACTCTTCGGCTCTGTTTAAGAGCCGAGCTGCCCGAGCGCTCCGGCTTCAGGCAGCCCCTTGCCTCCGGACCCCGAGCCGCTGACCGGGCTCTTCCCCTCCCGGGCTCCAGCTGCTCTGCTCTGGCGGTAACGCAACCGATCCCGGAGAAGCCGGCGGGAGCCCCGGGGATGTGCCGCCCCTCTCCGGAGCGGCCGCCCCAAGCACCTGCTTGACAAGCTGGTGCTTGGAGCCGGCCCTGGGGATGGTAGAGACTGATAAAAAGATGATTTCAATATATCAAATATGCTTTGCTGACAGCACAACAGTAGTTAAAGATGGGGGTATTTTCTTTAGTGAGGTAAGTAATTTAAAGTAAGGGATAATAGCGGCTTTAATAAGAAAGTGAGGTCTTGCTAACTCTAAACAGTAATAACTATTCTGAACGTGTAAGCTATCTTTCAATGTCTCTGATATGAGAATAAAGAAAACAAAGATTGATATTTATTCATCCATGGCTTCTTCCCCAAATGTAGTCAAACTAAGACCAATATTAGATAATCATGTTCAGGTGACAAGCTCGCAACCCATCTTGACTATATATATCTAGAACAGGGTGTAAATTCCTACCAGCCTTAATGCACTCTCACCAGATTGGCTTAGTAAGGGAGGAAATTCATTTGGAGACATTAAAAAAGTTACCTAGCCAATACAGCATGCCAAACTCACGAATACTAAACCAAGAAGGAATACGATAGAGCTAAGCAGTAACCACAAGTTCTTTTAACATTAAAGAAGTTTCTGCCAGGCCATTTTCAAATACATCTCAATACTGCACAACCAATCACTTGAGGTGTAACAGTTAACATATAATCTCCTCCTTCTGAGGACAAGTTCAAGTTAAGGCTATCACAGAATCATAGAATATCAGGATTGGAAGGGACCTCAGGAGGTCATCTAGTCCAACCCCCTGCTCAAAGCAGGACCAATCCCCGTCTAAATCCTTTCCTACTACTTTTATTCAAAATAGCACTGGAACCAATAGTGATGAAAGTAAGAAGTCATCCACATTTTCTTAGCAACCTTGGAATATAAGACATCAAGGTATCTGAATGAGGTATTACTGACAATTACCAATTTACAAGAATCCCGTCCCTAATCACCTGATCACAACCTTTGGCAAATTCTTAATTCTACAAAATAAAGTGCAATGTAACAATATATATTCATCTCAGAATTATTTTACTCTTCCCCATGTTAAATTTCCATTACATTGGCCAAACAAATAATAATTTTGAGTGTGGAACTTGTTCCTGACCTTAAAAGTACTCTTCCTTCCATCAACATGCGCAGAGCAAACTGCTGGAATGCAGGAGTCTAGATTCAGACCTAGAGCCTACGTTCTGAGTCCTTCAGGGGCTAATGATACCATCATTGCAATATACTCCACCCATAAGCAATGAGTAATCTTACATTGCTCTCTGATGACTTCCTCTAGCTGATGCTAGAAAAAGACTTTAAAAACTCTATATTAAGCTGTGAAAAACTAGCACTGTTTTTTTTGTTACTAATTCATCTGAGTATATTCATAAGCTTCAGTTGTGTTCAGAATATCAGTCATAGCACAAAAACACCTTTTATTGAGTGAATTTTGTGCTGAAAGATACTGAACTGATAGCCTTTGAGACTGAACTTGATCTATCATCTTATTCACCCAACTGGTGCTGTACAACGTGAGTAGTGACAGTGCAAGCTTCCCTATGTACCTATATGTAACATGTATATGTAACCACCTATATGCCCCCAATATGTCCCCAGCACATCCATTGCATTGGGGACTGCTAAGTGAAGAAAGGTACCAAACACTGTCAAAGAGTCACAAAGTTTAAGGCCAGAAGGGACCACCAGGTCACCTAGTCTGACCTCCTGTCTATCACAGGCTACCAACATCACCCAGCACCCACACACTAAACCCAACAACTGAAATCAGACCAAAGTATTACAGCCCAAAGAAGATTAGATTATTATGTGCCACAGGAAGCGAATAGCGGGGACCCAAGTGCACCAGTGCCCAAGGCCTCTACAATGGCAGAGAATTGCTTAAGCAAGATATACCCAGACAATCCTGGCAAGTGACCCTCACCTCATGCTGCAGAGGAGAGAGAACTCATCAAGGTTACTGTCAGTCTGACTTGGGGGAAAATTCCTTTCTGTCCCCTGAGGCATGTGAGCAACAACCAGCCAGACAAGCACCTAGAGCCATTCTGACAGATTTGTGAAAACTCTTTTTTTTTTTTTTTTTTTTTTGCGGGGTGGGGGTGGGGGTTTTACTATCTATACAGTCCCTTTATGCTGCCTGGGCAGCACAGAAATGCTGCAATGGATCAAACATTCTATCCTTATTTTTCTAAACCACCCATTACCAGGGTATCTATATCTTGCCATTATATCTTCCCCTATATATATTAGAGGACAAGATAAAGCCCCTCCTGAACAGTATCTTACTTTCTTTCTTTCTTTTTCTTATTTGTACCACACTTTCAGTTTAAATTTTGTATTCCTTTACTGAAATCTAAGCCAAAACCTCACCACTGTATATCAGTTTAAATGTATAATAGATTCTGCTTTCTTTCTATAGTGGCAGCAGAATTTAGCCCCATATGAATAATCATTGTCTGCAGTACTTTAAACAAAAGGCATCTGTCAATGGTAAAGTGGAACACTGGAATATGCTCTCCCTTCATTTTGCACGCAGGACTTCCAGTAATGCTTCTAAAGGTTATGGAAATAGCAATCAAAATATAATTTCTATGTTGATAATCCCCTCCCTCCCTCTCCAAAGTGACATGATGGGCTCTCTTTAACCTAGTAATTGACCCAGTCCTATCCAGCCAGGGAGGTCCTATTTAACCTTAATTTCTAACAGCCAGTCCTGTCTTACGCCTAATTATAACGGCATTTAAGCCTGTCAGCAAGAGAAATGCCTTAATATAAATTCATGTAATTAGCATTGAATTAACCAGTAGTAACCTTGACTTTAATGCATCAAAGTTTATACTTTGTGGTTTTCTTTTTACTTTTAAGATCTCAAAATTATTTAAAATGCTTACAATAAAGACTCTAAAATGATAAAAAATATATAATTTGTTTGATGAATAAAAAAATGGAAAGCAAAGCCTGTTTCATCTTTCAATATTTAGCTACAATTCTTTTAGCTTAAGGCTGCTTTGTCAAGACATACATATAGTTGTCTACTCTGAAATAATGTCACATTAGGCCAGCTCCTATCTAGTGTATATTGATGTAGCTCCACTAATTTACACCAATTTAGGATATGTACCTATAGGTAGAACTTGAAACTATCTAGAATGCTGAAATATTAAGTTCCTTGAACCTGAAATGATATTACTATGGATGTAGACACTCAATATAACAACAGGAGGAGTTCTCCCATCTCTGTAATTCCAGAGAAGCAGTAGCTAGGTTGACAGAAGAATTTTTCCATCGACCTAGCACTTTTGCATCGGGGGTTAGGTCAACTTAACTACTTTGCTCAGGAGTGTGGATTTTCCATACCCCTGAGCAACACAGCAGGGTCGGCCTATCTTTTTAATGTAGACCTGATCTCACACTTAAAGCAGTGTGACTGATAAAACATGATCAGTATAAGCGTATTCAGAGTTAACATCCTCATTCCACACTGACAACTTTCTTTAAAAAAACTAGGAGTCCTTGTGGCATCTTAGAGACTAACAAATTTATTTGGGCATAAGCTTTTGTAGGCTAAAACCCACTTCATCAGATGCATGGAGTGAAGTGAGTTTTAGCCCACGAAAGTTTATGCCCAAATAAATTTGTTAGTCTCTAAGGTGCCACAAGGACTCCTCGTTGTTTTTGCTGATACAAACTAACACGGTTACCACTCTGATACTTTCTTAAAGACAGCAGCAAACATTAAGGGTGAGGGTTCCCAGAGCATTAGGAATTGGCCTAACTCTACTCCCATTTCAGTAAGACTCCCATAAAGGGAACAGAGTTATAATGAATACTTTTGAAAATCCTAAGCACATACAGTGGCAGCAACTCCTGGAAAATGGAAACTGCTTGGCACTTTGCAGGCTGAAGCCCATAGTTTGAAATGCTGCTACCATTGATTTCTATTGGAGATGTGAGTGCTCAGCACCTTTGATAATCAGTACCTTGAGACAGCAGTAGTACTCAACTGGGTGAGCTAGAGAGCATAAAATGGCCCTTGACCCTGAACTTCTCTACTTTAGTTGTCTAAATTATGAACCTTAATGTTATTTGACTTTTTGTTCAGAATTAACAGTGGCAGCAGAACAATTTTTATTCTGTTGGAAGCAGGTTCAGATGTATTAATTTAGATGGAATATGGCGCCCAACGTCATTAACATAACCCAGTCACTGTCAACCATGAAACAGTGTTAAACAAAATCCAGGGTTCGGTATCTAGAGATCACAGCCTGTTTAGGCCTCTGGCAAACACATCATTAACACCCTTTCAACCTTTTATTACAGTTAAAGAAAAGACGGAAAAACAGTTAAAACATTTGAAATGTAAAGTATTAAATAAGGTTTTCACTTTAATAACATTTCTTATTCCCTTCCCCTTTAGCTGGAGAGAGTTTTAGAAGGGAAATACCCTTAACAGTCTCATAGATGGTATCAAAGATAACTATCCTTTTGGGTAAAAGAGAAGAAGTTAATTGAGGAAGGCCGGATCTCTTGTTGTTGCTGTTGTTCTTGTTAATGTCCAAAACTGGGCTTTTTGGGGGAAAAGAAAAAAGGTTAACTGATACGGGCTGGAGTTGTTGTTGCTAAAGTCTAATCCCATTTCATCTCCGGTGATGTTTGGGATTCAGCTGGCGCCGGTATAGATATGATCTAGGTCCCTCTCTCTGGTCTGGTTCGGTCTCAGGATTAGAATAACAAAGGCTTTGGATCCCAGGAGATAGTGAGGATGGCAGCCATGATGATGAAGCTTCCTTCAGTAACCTCCATTTTTTTCTTCCCGAAGTCTTTTTCTTTAAGGACCCAAAAAGGGAATGATGGGAATAGCCCATCCCCTCATTATTTTTCCAACCAATTAGGGGTAATATCAAACACACCAATTTTGGTCCATATCTTCTGTTTTTACCAACCATTATTGCAGTATAGTCCTTGAATCGTATCAACATGGCCTTTTTTTTTTTTTTTTTGGACTAATTTAGTCTCTGTCTGGTTCTCTTGCACCTGTTTATAACATTCATTATTGAAAGAAACTCGGCCTACTTTCCATCAACATTTGTTATTACTTGTTACTGTAAATATGTAGGCCCAGTTATCACAACAGGACTACTGCAATGCAGTTAACTTTAAGGGAGGATCTAGATAGAAATCCCCTTCTACCACCTGTGTTTCATTTCCTTTGTTGTTAAGATACGGCTACATTTTCTGCACAACATAAAAAATAAAAATGAAATTGCTTCATTATTGTACCTTCCATATTCATTTTTTGCTTTCCTGTTTCATGCTAGTATGCTTTATTGCATGTTAAATTGGATTATAAACAACTTCTTGTTCTGTAAAGCAATTAGCAAGCTATAGCCATTGATTACATAAATAAAATCAAAGTGGACTGAAGGACAGCAGATTAATAAATCCCTGAAGTTTTGTGGTAAGAACTAACAAAGTAAGGTGATGTGGAAGAAATGGATAATTTACGTCAGCCCAGCCATATCAGATTTAAATCATACTTCCAAGATACAAAAGGAGTTACAGCAAAAAAATGACCTCCAACAAAGGGCATACTAACATAGATGGTGGTACTTCCTAATAAATGGACTTGGGATGTAGGTGTACAAGTGGAACAAAATTGGACATTTAAAAAAAAAAAGCCTCAATGGCTCTGTCTCCATCTAATTCATGATGAGATTCCTCTTTTACACTCACTTGACTGCAACTTGTATGCCCAAAGTGGGCATTAATGTAAGATTTTCAATCAGTTTTACAGATTTGAAAATCTCAGGATAAAGATAGAGAGAAGTGCTGGAGATATGAGGATTCAATGCTTCACTCCTATATAAGTGCAGCAGACCAAAAATGATAAGTTTTAACTGAAAGGTTCACTTAAGGTTTAAATTAATATTAGGTACTTCTCTTTTATTCCAGTTATCAATCCCAGGGTATGTCTACACTACCTGCCGGATCGGCGGGCTGTGATCAATCCAGCGGGGATCGATTTATCGCATCTAGTCTAGATGCAATAAATCGACCCTGAGCGCTCTCCCGTCGACTTCTGTACTCCACCGCTATGAGAGATGCAGGCAGAGTCGACGGGGGAGCGGCAGCAGTCGACTCACTGTAGTGAAGACGCTGCGGTAAGTGGATTTAAGTATGTCAACTTCAGCTACGATATTCACCTAGTTGTGTAACTTAGATCGAACCCCTCCCCCCAGTGTAGACCAGACCCCAGTCTCTCACTTACTGATGCAGAGAAATATTGGCTGCTGAGAGCCTTATTAGTGGCAAAATAACTGGTACTACAGCATACTGGAAATCATCTACACCTCCAAGGAAAGGTAATCAGTACAGTGGATTAAGGGCCAGATGTTTATAAGTATCTAAGTGTTGCTGTGCTCAGCATTGCAGTGCCTAACTGATTTAGGCACCCAAATATCATTTTGAAAAGAAATTTAGACACTAAGGGGCCAAAATCTCATTGACGGTTGATGGGACTTAGGCTCCTAAATACCTAATCCTCTTTTAAAGATACCTTTAAAACTCTGAGCCTCATGGCAGTTCTTGAAGGAATACGCATACAAAAGAAGGGAAGAACTCCACACACTGGATGCCAGTCAGGGTCAAATTTTAAAGGTATTTAGGCACTTATCTTCCATTGAAATCAGGAGCCTAAATCTCTTACAAATCCATACCTTAGTCTTTATTTTTTAGAATACACTGGCTCAGCGATAACTATGGCATGATGCTATATGTGGAGAGATCTTCCAAATGGCCTGGTGAAAAAGTGGCAGTCAGTTATGGACTGAAATCACCACTGTCTAATGACAATTATCTACTTCCGTGTGCTACTTCTTGTTTTCGACACACGAGGCTATGTTCTAAGTATCATCTTTCTCTCTTTTCTTATGGCTTGTTTCCCTTGAGGCATTCCCTCTCTTAGTTTTCTTACAACATAAAGCATTGAATACATGTAACACATTGTATGATATGGTGAATATGTGTTTATATTGTACTTACTTACCTTTGTAGTTTTTCTAATTTCATTCTAATTGTTATAGGGGTTTTGTTTGTTTGTTTTTCTTCTTACAATAAAAGCATGTAATAATAACAAACAGTAGGAGAGTTCCACAAATTAATATGTCTGACTTTTGTTTTCAATTAAAAAACCAGGGCAACCGACCAAGGTCTGGGTTTAATGGTACAGTACATGCTTTTCTATAAGTGTATCTAGCATTAGCCAGATAAAAACCTTAATAATAACTGAAGCTCTATGTCCAGCTTTAAAAAAATTGCAATTAAGAACATCTCTTCTTTCATCTTATCAGAGAGAAAAATAAGTCCATTGCATTTTTCTTTCTTTCTTCCTTTTGAATTTTCATGTGAGTTTGTTGTTCGCGAGAGGTATGGGATTGGCAGCCCTCAAACCTGAAGTCCTATATTTATTCACATTATCAATGCAAGCTTTACCACAGCAGTCCAACAATGTGCCTCAGCCCTTACATGATGGCGCTCAGTTCTATTGGTGAGAGTATTGCTCAATTACCATGCTAACTCAATCTTTGGAGTCTCTATGGAAATAACCAAGGAGGTATCATTAGAACCATTTGAGGTGGTAATTTATTAAATAAGGGATAGACATCTCTCCATTGCAAACTGGAAGAGGCCACCAGACTTTGTAACACACAGGCCACCATACAGCTATTGGACTGTAACAATTTTCGGTCAGCACTGACCTGAACCCAAAATTAAGCTTCATGTTCACATACTGGAGGAGCATATCACAGTGTGCCCTGATCTCATTTTCCCTGGCATCACATCTCCTTCAAAAACATATGGCCATTGGCTCTTGCCCTCATCCTACACACTATCCCTCAAAGGGCAGAGAAAGCACAGGAGGTGAAAAGCTTGTTGTTGAAGCAGCAATAGCTCCTGGGAGGATTTCCCATATTGAAAATGACTTGACTGTATTAATCTATATTGTACCTCTTCAGAACTGTGACTGTCTTCCTCTGCGTTTGGAAAGCCCCGTGTGCATTTTGTGAGCTGCCACACGCTAAATAATAGGAATAATAATTAGAAAGTGAGCATCTCTTTTACAATGGCTGCTCTTTAACTTTAAAGCAACCTACTTCTTAGCAGTCTTCCCTAACCTATGCAGTTTCAACTCTGCGCTCAGGTGTCGAGGGTTTTCCAAAGGTTAGTGGAAGGAGAAGCATGCAATGGAATTGCTGTTCTCCATCTATGCCCCACATCAGATTTTCACCAGCTTTTGTTTGCTACCCTCTTTTCAACTAAAGGGGAGAAAATGATGTTGCTGAGTTATCACTGTTTGAATGGCGAATGCAAAAAGCTGTCTTGAAGGCATGGCATGAGAGCAATTTGAAATACCTAAAGTGAACAATACTCATTTAGACTTTGATGGTTAATAATTCAAATGTAAATTTGCCACAGAGCTTCCTGAAAAGGGATTCTCTATTGCATCTATTTTGTTTTCTCCAAAATGTTTCTGCTGTAAACTGCAAATTAGCAATATATGGATAAGACTCAACAGCCACTAATACTGACCTCTCTTACAACATGCCATGAACTTTATCTTGTAATGATGTGGTGCCAGAAAAATTGACTAAATTGACCAATGCCTCATTGATTGAACTCAATACTGATTACTGTCGAAAAGCAGGGTGACTGACATTTCCTGTAAAGGTTAGATGCTATCAGAGAAACAAAAATGTACATTTGACATGGATGAACTTTGCAAACAAGATGGTAATTGCATTGGATGTGCTTCTTGAGAAAATCATTGCCAAGTTTCTACTCATGTATATTTTGCCGCATTGCCATAAATATTCTGATGCCCTGCTTTCTGTTTGCCAACATCGAAGCTGCACTTTTTGGTACACTAAATACTTATTCTCCTCAATTCCTGTTTGTTTTCTTTTTTTGTGGATTCTGATGATGAATTAAATGCTTGCATGAACAAGGGATGAATTCACTGGGATCCTTATTTTACCCAGGTTGGGGCAAAGAGCAAAGAAGAGGAATCAGGTTGCAGAAATAGTTATACTACAATCCATAAAAAAAATTACAGTCATATTTCTTAAATAATTGTACTGTGTACAATATGTTCATACAACAAATATGAGGGGAAATATCAGAGTATATGTAAGTGCCATGCTGTGTTTAAACAGCAAGTCTTATTTCTATTTTAAAACAATTTATAACAACCTACCATATGTGCAATAATAATATACAGAAATAGGAATGAATACCCTAAAATTGCCAGAAAACTGGAGTGAAAAGATCTGGGCACAAAACTCTTCCACCTCATAGCAGAGTGGTCACCCGCTCCTGCCCTGAGGGGTTTAAAAAAGCCCAGGAGAGGGCTGTGGCTGGGGCAAGCAGCTCCCAGACTGATTGGGGAAGCAGGCACAGCTGGGGGCCACGCCCCAAATTGACCTCAGCTAGCCCTTATAAAAGAACTGTGAGCCAGCGGCTCAAAGAGAGTCTTCTCTAGCTGTGGAGGGAGATGAGTCTGGCTGCTGGGGAGCGTACCAGGGTACCTGAGATGGAGCAGGGCTGGGGAAAGGTGAGAGGAGCTAGGGTGTTCCTTCCTCGCAACTCCCCAGGCTGCCAGCCTTGTGCAAGGCCGAATAAGTACTGAGGTTGCAGGGGGCAGCCCAAGGGTAGGTGGAGGCAGCAGGTCCAAATCCCCCTTGCCTGTGATGAGTGGCTTGTACACTGCAGTCTGCCCCAGTGAATGGGGGCTAGATGGTGACTGGCAGTAGCCTTATACTGAGGCCAGGTGGGGATAGTGGGTGTGGGTTCCCCTGGGTGGGGAAACCCAGAAACTGTGGGGGTAGTGCTGAGGGCAGCCCCCAAGAGAAAGGGGCACTGGGGAGGGATATGGGAGTCAGCGAAAGGTGAGACACTGGCTGACAGAGGCTGGAAAGTTAATTCCCTAGATGACCAGCAGGAGGTGCTGGGGTGGCGAGTCTTGCACCCTTACCAGAGTGGTGGAGAATGTGGACTCCATGTGATCTGTCCCCGATACAAAAGGCACGGTAAGGGTGGCGGGACTCTTGCCCGGACATTTGAAACGGTACGATGGATCCCGGGTACACTGGGGCTTACTTTGTAGAGGATCCAGGGGTAATCCCTAGTTGGGGACAGGGCTCAATGCTCTGGCGAAAGGCGGTTGAGGACCCACAGGCACTATGGGAGGTGCAGTGGGCCCTCCACGAATAGTTGGGCCGGCTAGTAGAGGATCAGTGGGCCCTGGTGAAACGCCTGGGGAGGGAGTTTCGGAAGAGCTGCTGAGAGGCTGACGGAAAGCTAAGCGCCAGAGCCAGGAGGCCATTGGCGGACCCCAGAGCTTGTTATGCCTGTGGGCAGAAGGGACATCTAAGGCCAGACTTTCCCTACCAGGATGGGGCAGGATGCCTCAACCCAAGGAGGGACAGGGACATGTCCCAAAGGTAGTCTGTTGGGTGAGGGGACCCAGGTGGCTGTCGATATGCTGGGCCTGCGGGCAACAAGGCCACAAGCAGTGGATGTGCCCGGGCAGAGGATCCATATCCTCCCTGACAGAAGGGTGGGACCCAAGAGGGACAAAGAAGGGCCCAAGGCAGAAAAGGGGCGCCGAGCTGGATTTGGCTGCTGGGAACAAGGCCACATAAGGAAGCACTGCCCCCTCTGGGGAACGGGGGCAGCCGAAGAAAGTGCCTGGGAGCCCGGGACAGACAACACTAGACCAGGTGGCGGACATAGTGACTGGGATGGAGGGGATCCCGCAAGAGGTTGGGACCCAGATGGTGTTGGAGAAGGTAATGGTGGGAACCCAGACCCTGAGGGAAGAGGGACTGGGGGACCCTGACCTACAGGCACGGCTCAAAGCTGCAGAGTTGTCACGGCGGAAAGCAGAGGCCCAGATCCGGGAGATGGCCGAGGGTGGGACACCTCGGGAAGGAAGTGTGCAGCCCTAGAGGGCAAACTTAGGGGGGCCCTCTCAGCCTGGGCTCCCCAATCTCTAAGGGAGGGGATTTTGAGGGGTGTGTGTCTGTAGTGGGGTTTAAAACAGCCCAGGAGAGGGCTGTGACTGGGGCAAGCAGCTCCCAGGCTGATTGGGGAAGTAGGCACAGCTAGGGGCCATGCCCCAAACTGACCTCAGCTAGCCCTTATAAAAGAACTGTGAGCCAGAGGTTCAGAGTGTCTCCTGTGGATGGAAACAGGCCTGGCTGCTGGGGAGCGTACCACGGTACCTGAGGTGGAGCAGGGCTGGGGAAAGGCAAGAGGAGCTGGGGCTTATGCCCAAATAAATTTGTTAGTCTCTAAGGTGCCACAAGTACTCCTGTTCTTTTTGCTGATACAGACTAACAGGGATGCTACTCTGAAACATGTACTGGGTAGTGATTCAGTCACAAAATGTCTTCCTCATTCACATTTGTGTATATGTTTCAGAGTAACAGCCGTGTTAGTCTGTATCCGCAAAAAGAAGAACAGGAGTACTTGTGGCACATTAGAGACTAACAAAATTATTAGAGCATAAGCTTTCGTCACTTCTTCGGATGCATCCGAAGAAGTGGGCTGTAGTCCACGAAAGCTTATGCTCTAATAAATTTGTTAGTCTCTAAGGTGCCACAAGTACTCCTGTTCTTCTATTTGTGTATATGTGTGTAGAGATTTCCCCTCAAAATTCTAGGACAATATTGAAAATAGTCATGTTGATTCTTCTTTCTTCATTGTGATCATTTGTTTGCGGTTGTAGTTTATCACTTAGCCTCCCTCCTGGTATATGAATTAAAAAAAATACTCCTTATCCTACTACTATTCAAGGGAGGCAACATCTTTCTGGGAATATTTACCACTCATGTCCAGAGAACACTCTCAGTTCCTCATGGAGAAGGGCTCTGTGTGTATTGAAATGCCATGTAAAATATGCAGTGTGCACCAAGACTCAAGATTTTCCTCTACTGTTATGGTCAAATAAAGGGGTTCTTTTTGCTTATATTTTAAATTCTCATTGGATTACAGCATTTGCCAAACCATGCAAAAAACACCAGTATTTGATCACATTTGGGATGTTCTTTAGATAATGTCATGCAGCCAACACAGATGCCCTACTGCTAAAAAAATTCTATATGGAAACAAAAGGTGTGCTTCTGCCAAAAACTAAATACAGCAGAGTTTTAGATATTGCTTTCTCATTTGTAGTAGAGATATTGCCTTTCTTCTTCCTTCCTTCCCTGTTCCTAGCTCTAAGGAGAATATTAAACTCAAGATACTCTATGCTTTGTAGCAGCAGAATGAAATCAGATTATAACCAAACACTACTATAATGTTAAATGTTTTATTAATATTCTGTTCCCTACCAACTAAAATGGTAAGAATGTTGAATCATTATGTGAAACCTAATCTCTTGGACCTCTCTGGTCAAGCTGATTTCGTTCTCCACTGGAGTTGTACTTTTAATAAATGACAGTGACTAGTTAGCTCCTGTTTTCTCTGAAATAATGAAGTGCAAGTGTGCAAAATTATGTAGAAGCAACGCAGAAAACTATACTGAATACTTTTATTTTCTTAAACACCATGTCAGTCCAAGAGAAATTGGCCTAAAGTACATTTTTGGATTTGAACTCAACCATAGCATGGTACATAAGGGGGGGAAAAAACACACTGTACCTAGTTTAGTTTTGCCTTGAAATTGTCCCAAATTCAGGTGTCATTAGAGGAGGTATTGGAACAAATTGATAAATTAAACAGTATTAAGGAACTCAAATGTGAAATTGCAGGACTACTAACTGTCATCTATAACCTATCATTTAAATCAGCTTCTGTACCAAATGACTGGAGGATAGCTAATGTGATGCCAATTTTTTAAAAGGGCTCCAGAGGTGACCTTGGCAACTACAGGCCAGTAATCCTCACTTCAGTACCGGGCAAATTGGTTGAAACTATCATAAAGAACAAACTTGTCAGATGCATAGATGAACATAATTTGTTGGGAAATAGTCAACATGGTTTTTGCAAAGGGAAATCATACCTCACCAATCTACTAGAATTCTTTGAGGGGATCAACAAGCATGCGGACAAAGGAGATCCAGTGGATATAGTGTATTTAGATTTTCAGAAAGCCTTTGACAAGGTCCCTCACTAAAGGCTTTTAAGCAAAATAAGCAGTCATGGGATAAAAGGGAAGGTTCTCTCATAGATAGGAAACAAAGGGTAGGAATACATGGTCAGTTTTCAGAGTAGAGAGAGGTAAATAGTGGTGTCCTCCAGGGATCTGTACTGGGCCCTCTCCTATTAACATATTCATAAACCTGGAAAAAGGGGTAAACAGTGAGGTGGCAAAATTTGCAGATGATACAAAACTACTCAAAATAGTTAAGCCCCAGGCAGACTGTGAAGAGCTACAAAAGGATCTCACAAAACTGGGTGACTGGGCAACAAAATGGCAGATGAAATTTAATGTTGATAAATGTAAAGTAATGCACATTAGAAAACATAATCCTAGCTATACATATACAATGATGGGGTCTAAATTAGCTGTCACCACTTAAAAGATCTTGGAGTCATTGTGGATAGTTCTCTGAACTCATCCACTCAATGTGCAGCAGCAGTCAAAAAAGCAAACAATGTTGGGAATCATCAAGAAAGGGATAGATAATAAGACTCTCTATATAAATCTATGGTACGCCCACACGTTGAATACTGCATGCAGATGTGGTCGCCCCATCTCAAAAAAGATATATTAGATTTGGAAAAGGTTCAGAAAAGGGCAACAAAAATGATTAGGGGTATAGAACAGCTTCCATATGAGCAGAGATTAAAAAGACTGACTTTTCAGCTTGAAAAGAGGCGACTAAAGGGGGATATGATAGAGGTCTATAAAATCATGAGAGGTATAGAGAAAGTAAAAGTGTTATTTACTCCTTCTCATAATACAAGAACAAGGGGCCACTAAATGAAATTAATAGGTAGCAGGTTTAAAACAAACAAAAAAGTATTTGTATACACAACGCACAGTCAACCGGTGGAACTCATTACCAGAGGATGTTGTGAAGGCCAATACTATAACGGGGTTCAAAAGTGAGCTAGATAGATTAATGGAAGATAGTTTCCTCAATGGCTATTAGCCAGGATGGCAGGAATGGTGTCCCTAGCCTCTGTTTGCCAGAAGCTGGGATTGGGTGACAGGGCATGGATCTCTTGATGATAACCAGTCTGTTCATTCCCTTTGGGGCACCTGCCATTGCCCAGTGTCAGAGGACAGGATACTGGGCTTGATGTACCTTTGGTCTGACCCAGCATGGCTGTTATTAAGAAAATAGACGTTACCGATGCTGAACAAATGGTTTGAAATGATACACTATACCTGCTTTCTCAAGTAAAGTGCTTTGGAGTGGAGGACAGATGTTTATATCAGCTTCACCATCTAGGAAAGGGGACTTAAAATCCCCCACCCATTTAAAGACAGGTACATAAGTCATTTGCATGTGGCAGAGAAAGACCACTTCAATTAAATATGTAAAATGTTCAAATTTGACAACAATTATGTTTACTTTTTGTATATGTACAATATTTTGGATTTCCACATACACAATTTTACCACAATATGGTCAACAATACAGTTCGCTAGCACCAGATTGATACCTTTTTCATGTTCACTAGTAACTCACACAATGAGACTAATTGGAATACCTGAGTAAGGTCCAACTGTCCAACTTGAATATAAGCTTATAAGAATCTGGCCTTGAGATGGAGGCATCTGTTGGTAAATGTTAAATTATTAATGGCACAGGTTGTACCTTTTCAACACAGAAGAACAATCTACTTTTTCCCGCATTAGGAAGATAAGTAAATGGCTCCAAGGTTAATATGTGATCCTTTAAACTAAATGCCTCTATTAAATATAGATTTACATTCTTGACTTGGGCTCTTTTAGACCCGCCTGCTAGAAAAAAAAGAATAAGTGGCATTTTTCATCAGGATTTTATCTTGATAAAGAGGTCCTTTTGCAGACACATTTGATATGCATTTTGTTCTTATAACAGCCTCTGCATCTAAAATGTTATCAAACTCTGACAGAATCTCTTCATCTTAATAAGGCAAAAATAGGCTGTGTTCTCATCCTTATTTTCTTCAGATTATCAATATGAAGGGCTTGATTGACACAGGGCAGTGGAAAGGGGGTTCTGATCTTATCTGACAGACTTTATTTTGGGCTTGATTTCACAAGGAGAAAAGGTTATCTGTCTAGTCTGGCACATGCTGGAATATCTCTGGTCATATTTTTTTATGTAAAGTATTGGGTCTCCATTTTTATGAATTTTAATAGCCGTATGGATGCCTTAAAATGCATCCTGTGCTTAATATGGCTTTGATTGATATTTTCAGAGTATCAAGCCATCAGTTCTGCCTTTCAAGACTGCACATCAGCTTCACAGGGAGCAACAGGGAACAAGTCAGTAAACTCTTGTAAACAAAATTATCATACATTTGACATTACAGCCAATCTAACCACAGGGGATTTCATCAAAGCACTACAAAAATAAACCACTTATCTTAGTTTTAATGTTTTCACTTTTATTTCCTATGGATGTCCATTCTAATTATAGCTAACCTTTGGAAGATAACCATGTATCAGTTTCTATAAAAGTTTCTCCTGTACAAAAGGCAAGAAGTTGTCCTGTTATAGAAAATGACAAACTTTAATGAGCTGCATTCACTACACATTTCCATTATGCCATGAAATTTTTGCAAACTATGTCATGGACTGTGGAGATGACTCTCAAGAGTAAACCCAAAATATGCAATATTTTAGAATTAATATGCAGAGGTTGGGATGACATGCAGACGTGCACAAGTAAAAACATGGCCACAGAGTCCTTTATTAAATGAGCTCTGTGTGATGGTAAAGCAAGTACAATGATTGCACTTTCATCTACAAGAAAATATGAAATACAAATCTACATACTGATATCTGGGAAAGCTTAGTATTTGGGCATTCACTTTAAATAGGGGCAAAAGGATTTCCCCTTATTTTAAACCACTGTGACAGGGTATACCAGGCGTTTGCTGCTCCCAGCCTGAGGCCCTTCCACTGTGGTACACTCCACAGACATTGTCCTTTATGGAGAAAAAAAACAGTGAGTTCAGGTCTCCAAGAGCTCCCCAGAGAGGCCACCGAGGATCAGCTGCTGGAGGAACCAATAATAATTGGTCCTCCAGCAGTTAGAATGGCTGGGAGTACACAGAAGCCAATCAGGGCCCAGAAGACAAGATAAAAAGGGCTGGGTTCAGGGGACAGTTCAGGGTGGATCTCGAAGAAACCCAGCTTCTCAGGGGCCTAAGTCTGACTACATCTTTTTGCTTGGACCAGTTAAGGACTGTTCTATTTTATACAATTTGATGCCGAGGCGGACATCTTGAGTTAAATACCAATTTATTGCTGTAAAGTTAAAGCAGCATGCCCCATGGGTTGTCCTACTGGCTCAGGGGCTCCTGTGATAACTACATACAGAAAATACAAAGGTTTAAATTGGGCTAAATAAGGTAGTCAGATGGTTCTAAGGCTGCCACTTTTGATGCCCTGGTTAAAATTAATTCTCTATATGCACCAAAATTGCTTTGTATGTAGGGTGACCAGATCACCCAAGTCAAATATTGGGACGCGGGGGGGGAATGGGGGCCTGGCGAGAGGGGGCGGGGCAAAATAAAAAAAACACCCTTCCTCCACAAGCACTAGAGGGAGGCCCGGGAGACGCAGGGGAAGCGCGGGGCCAGGGTGAGTGAGAGTCCGGCCTGGCCCCAAGCAGGCAGGACTCAGTCGGGCGGTAGGGAGAGTAGGGGGGCGGCCCGCGGGGCCAGACGGCAGCTGTTCTCCCCCCCGGGCAGCGGAACTTGGGAGCAGCCGCTGCTGAAGCTCCCATGCCGCAGGGGGAGGAAGCGGCCGATGGCCAAGCTCGGCGGCTGCGGCTCTGGCGCCCGGGCACGAGCCCCCCAAGCCTGGGCCTGCTGCGGGGACCTAGCAGTGTGCATGCTGCGCCCAGTCCCTGGCCAGTCGCATCTGGGCTGCTGCCCAGCTGGTGCTATCCCGCGGCACGAGCAATTCCGGGCTCCGGAGCATTTCCTTGTTTGTCCAGTGTCCCGACCGCACATCGGTCGGGACGCGGGACAAACAAGGAAATATTGGGACAGTCCCGATAAAATTGGGACATCTGGTCACCCTATTTGTATGAGCTAAATACAATGGTTATTGAAGTCAACATCTCCCACTGATCTCAGTGAGTTTTGGATTAGGCATGTATGAGAAAGAAGAGAAAACACCAAGGGAGAGAAAGAAACAGAATATTACATCCTGTCACATTAAGGCCTATGTCCCTCTATACAGAACATTTCTTTTGCACTACTCAAGACTTCCCTCATCTTGGAAACGTTTTAAATACCATAATTTGAAACACCTTTTTCCTGCAATTTTAAAAAACCTCTCAGAAAAATGTGGCATATAATACTTCATGGGCAGTGGGTTATTTTCAAGGGAGTTAAGGTGAGGTTTATGTTTTGGGCTTCATATGGAAAGCTAACATCAACCTTAACTATAGGACATCAACTGAAACTCTAAATCCTAGAATCATAGAAATGTAGAACAGGAAGGGACTGTCACAGGTCATTTTGTCCAGTCCCCTGAACTGAGGCAGGACTAAGTATTATCTAGACTATCCCTGACAAGTATTGTCTAACCTGATTCCACAACCTTCCTAGCTAATTTGTTCCAATTAGTTTTATACACCGTTTTCCCCCGCCACCTTCAGTATATCTTTGTTATTAAAGCCAGCTATATTTTATTCTCCATCCGTTTGCTCCTGCCTTCTACTTGCTGCATGTAATATAACATTCAAGCTAGTATTCATTCCTTCTAATATACACAGAACTGAAAATCAGCACTGCTCAGGAAAGCATAGACAGGTGACTGGGGTGTATACTAGCAAATGTTGCCATGGAACTCCTGTGAAAAAGGAGAGGATACTGCTTAGGATCATCTCAAACTAAGCAAATGTTTGGCTCAAGACCCCACCTAGAAACTTACTCAATCTTATAGATTCTAGAAATTTAAATTAAAAACCTAGTCATTCCTAAGGATATTACTTCTTCACTCAGCCAGGAATTGGAAAAGAACCAAAGACACTCAAATTAAACAGAACCCCAGAATGGTATGGCATCTCTCCTTTCCTAGGCATTTCCCAAATCTCTATTACTCATTTAAGCAGTCTGTTGAGGCCCAGATGCTCTTGTCAAATAAATTGAAAAAAAAAATAAATAAAACCAACCACCTAGCTCCCCACAATAAATAAATAAATAAAGTCTAAAGGAAGTTTGCTCTTCACTCACGAGCTCTACCTCAATCTTGTTGCACTCAGATGGCTTTTTAAACACTGAGATTTCAATAGCTGTTAAAGAGTAGAGTTTTTTCGGGGAAGAAAAAAACCAAAAAGGAGTGTGATCAAAGAGTTTAAAATGTATTTCTGTTTCATACATCAATGTTCCTAACTTTACTACTGACAGAAAAGTGTCTCCATATAAAAATGTACTCTACCAATTATTATTATTGCTTTACAGTACAAATCCTGTTTTAGCACTCTACCTGGCCAGTGTTGAATGAACCAGGAAGTTTCCAGAACTGACTCTAATGATGCATGAATGGGCTGAATACACTAGACAGAGGTGGGAGGAATAGGGTAATTTGGATTTATTATAGAGAAAAGGACTAAAATTCCTAAGGCGTTAGGAGGAGAGAAAGAATTGGTTGAACTGCTATAGCTGGGTGCACTGTGCCACTCTAGACCACACAAGTACTCAAAATAATTCTTGGTCTGTGTTTGAACTGCCTCCATAAACCAGCACAGGTTTGCTTGAGTTTTGTTCAGATGTACAGCCACTGGGTAGCAGCTTTATGTTACACTTGTGTGTGTGTGTGCGCGTGCACATTTTGTGAATATCTGAGTCAGACTGGTGTTCATTATACATTTTGAGCATAGTTTGTTGAGATAAGTCACCTCCTGGAATTTTCCTTTTTGTAACTCATTGACTGAACCTATTGTATGACATCAGAAAGGTCAGATGAGTTAGAAACCATTTGGTTTGGCTGCATTTCAGCTGTGCTCTTGGGTTAAGCTGGCTTGAGTTGGGGGGGAAAAATCAACACCCATTCACACATCTCTGTGTGACTGCCTCTTTTGGGCAGGCAGTAGATTAGTATATTATCATACTCTGTAATTCCTTCAGTTATTAGAAATTGTCTCGTTATTATTTAATATTTTGACTCACAATAATTATAGCCCAATCTTTAGATACTTCGCTAAGATCAAAGTTCTCTTATTACATCAGAAGTGTGTGTGCATATTCCTGGCAGAGGCCTCTGCATTACTTTCACAATTCCCCCAGTTACTGGGAACTCACTGCCTCATTATTATTTTATATTTTGGCTCACATAATTATATCCTCTTTGTCACTGTTCTCTTTTAATACAGATTTTCTCTCTCCTTGTTCTAAATTTATTATTTTTAGTGAGGGATTGTGAGCTTTGGAAAATTAAGTCTTCCATTTCTCCACAGTACAGGTAACAGATAGCAGCATCACTGTGTTCTTTACACTATTCAGCTGACATACTTACACCGTAGAACATAATTATTAGGCAAGCCAAAATATTTCTATCAAAAATATGTAGATATAATTGGCCTGGTCCAATACCATGCAGCTGGATCACTCAGTAATATTATTGTGTTCAATTTGAGAATCCAGTTTGTTACTTCATACTTGCCATAGCATGGCCTAGCAGCAACACAAAGGAGTATGCTCAGTCTCCGGTAAGGGAGAAAACATTGGAGGGTGCCGTATAATATATGGTGAGACCAGGGAGAAACTCCCCACTATATAGTAAATGGAATACCAATGCAAGGGAAGTGAGAGAAAATAGTATTGACATTTCAAATAACATCTTTTCATGCAGGTTTACCATTTTAGGGCTGTGCGGATCCTGCAAGATCATTTTGAGCCATCAAACAAATTTTCATTGAGAGATGTATTTATGAACAGGAAACTGCATCCCCCTCCATATATAGTATCATTGTACAAGTATATCTCTGCAACGCCATTTGTGAAGCTTCAGATGAAGGGAGTAAAAAAGATTTTTCTTTTCTTTTAAAAGGAGATATATTTTCCCTTGACCCAGCTGGGTCACTCTACTGAAACAGGAACAGATTACTCCACATGGCCTGTCAGTACTGCAAAGATTCCGGTTTTTGCAAGACTTATGTGGTACCATGATTTGGATGTTTTCTGGAAGTGATGTCCCATGCTTCTCATTACCTCTTCCTAGGATTCCAGTGTAGAGATATCCTTAGTTTATAATACTAGGGAAACTAGTGGTGGCATTCATCTGTGTAAACTTTGCAAATAAATTGGTCATTTCATTTATTATGAAGTATCATATGTAATATCCCAATCAGAATGAGAGCACATTTTCTATCATATGTTGGAGAAGTGCTCTCAGGTTTTTTGTTTTGTTTTTGTTTTTAAGGATCCCCCCCATATTGGGTAGCTAAAGTTGTTCTGCTGGAGAGACTAAATATTGGCTCATGTATTAATTTCCTGGTATCTGACCATATTCAGATATCTCTACATATTTCTGCTCTATCCTCCAGTTGCTGCCAAGTCCTTCCTATATATGGATAGCATAGATGGCAACGTACAACTAAAACAACACACCAGAAACAGCATTGTAAATATCTCATTGATAAAAGACCGAAAGCAGTGTAACTTATACACCCAGGGCAGCGTGGTGGGCAACCTGTGGCCTGCAGGCCACACACGGCCCATCAGGATAATCCACTGGCGGGCCGCTAGACAGTTTGTTTACATTGGCCGTCCACAGGCACGGCCGCTCGCAGCTCCCAGTAGCCACGGTTTGCTGTTCCCAGACAACGGGAGCTGCGGGAAGCGGTATGGGACGCAGGGACATGCTTCCCGCAGCTCCCCTTGGCTCGGAATAGCTAACCATGGCCACTGGGAGCTGCGGGTGGCCATGCCTGCAGACGGTCAATGTAAACAAACCGTCTAGTGGTCCGCCAATGGATTACCCTGGTGGGCCGTGTGTGGCCCATGGGCTGCAGGTTGCCCACCACTGATCTAGGGCCAGATCCTGAGCTGCATTAGAGTAGCTGTGCATTGCTCCATCTAGAAAAACCTGGGGTTACTGGTTTGTTTTTCTTAACAAAGCATGATTTTAGGCCATTTTGTAATTAGAGATGGCCAGAAAACCAAAATATTTCAGGTGAGAAATTTTGACTGAAAAATGTCCTTGACAAAGCCCTACCAAATCCTTACAACTTCCTTCATTATTTGTTAAAGGGATCGTAAACGTGGCTTCTGTTGTGTGAGGCACATTTATGGATTTGACACACTTGGATTACACTGCCTAACAAAAACTTTCAATGGCATCCATTTTCATGACAAAGTTTTATATGTACCCTCCCTCCTATCTCCAGCAGAATGGTGTGCCTTGCCAGTAAGCCTACTGCAGTACATTGTGTGAGAGTCTATAGTTATCACATCTGTATGGGAATTTAATAAAGCTTAGCCTTAGCTATTACTGAACAGCAGCCAAGCATCTGATTTGTTCTACTGTGTTTATTTATTTATTTTACATACATCTTGGTACCATCTGGGCTCATAAAAACAAACAAACAGTTCAAGTAGCTAATGTGTTAAAAGGGGGCATTGAAATAATGAAATCCTTCTTTTAATCTGTTTGATTTCATATCCATTTCAGAACTCATGTTGTCATTTGCTAATTCCAAAATGAGTTTTTGTAAGAGGATTGTCAGTACAGATGTTGGA
Organism: Malaclemys terrapin pileata; assembly: GCF_027887155.1. NCBI lineage: Eukaryota > Metazoa > Chordata > Testudines > Emydidae > Malaclemys > Malaclemys terrapin. The sequence continues at coordinate 33,434,180 of NC_071513.1, read as the reverse complement.
ACCCTTAAACAACTGAGCACGTGCTCTCTTATCCGTGTTTAGTGTTTCAAAGCCAAACTACTGTAACTAATAAATCATTCTCGGTTGCTGAAAGCAAGCAGATAATCGTGCTGCTTTATATCTTGTATACAGAACATTTCAAAAGAATGTTTTCCCCCCAACTAAGCCCGCCTAACTATTGTTATTGACTGCATGATCCATTTCTATCTGCTTTCAATATCCAATCTTCATGCTGAGCTTTTGAAAAGGTTTGATTCATTTCTTAATCTGTGAATAGGGCAATCGTGATGATGTCTCCTTAATCAACACTTAGGCTGGCAGAATTAAAGAGAATCAAAATGAAAACACCTATAAATAAAACGATTAGAAAAAAATCCCAAAATGGTTATACAATAAAGACTAATTTGAATGTTCAGCTAGCACCACAAAACAACATGATTTGGGGATTGGTCCTGAAAACCGTTACTCACTTGAGTAGTCCTATCTCATGTGTTTAGACCTACTGGAGTAAATTAAATTATTCACATGGATAAATATTGCACATGTGAGTAAAAGACTGTAAGATAAGACACTTAGGGCCAGATTTGTAAAAGGTATTTGGGTGCCTAAGTCCTATTGAAATCAATGGGCATTAGGTACTGAGTGATTTTGAAAATCCCACCATTAGTAAATAGCTCTGTATTTTAACATTTGTAATGATGTATGTGTACTCTGATTTTAGGGCACTCTAGGGTATGGTATTTTTTTTCAGAACAACATACTGTAGCGTTAATAGAGAAGTACAGAAGGAGGGGTGGACAAATCCCTCCTTGGACATAAAATGTCAGAAAATGTAAGCTCCATAAATGGGAATATGAGCTAAATAATCCTCTCCAGGAAAGCAGTAAGATTTTTTTTTTTTGTTATCCTTTTTAAAAGATGAGATGCCATGTCCCTTTTGGATGCTCTTATGCTAGTTGGAGATTCAGGGTTAGATAAATCTCCTTCTAAAGAGACAAAGAACTATTTAAATTCTACAATGTTTAACTGTTTATCTCCCTGGATGAGAAGGCATCACAGAACAGAACGAGGTACACAGGGGAAAATACTTTGTTTAAACTAGTGATACAGCAAGCTAGTCACATAACGTTACCAAATATACTGGTGCAGTATCAATTCATGCTGGATTTATTTATTGTAACTATTCTTGGAGGCAGTATTAGTGCAGCTGCGCAATGATGGACAAGAGACAGGATGATAATGTTGCATTACACGTGTGTTCGAAATGCTTAATAGAATATTTAGGAAGCAGCATGACAAGAGGCATGCAATTTGGGGAGGGGATGAAGGCTTTGGTGAGATGGGATGACACAACAGAGCATAGTACAAGACCAGCACTATAGAAGGAAAAAGGGCAGAGATGTAGACAGGTTGACACTGTACAGAGACTTTAAGGTAGAGACAAGATTCTCTCCTGTGGTGAGATCTTAGCCTACTTGCTGGTGTGGGCTGTCAGGGAACAAGTAACCCTTCCTTGCTTTCGATGCGTTTATGCTAGCCCTGGCCAGTGTGTTATTTTCTCTTCTAGTCTGCTGCAATTTTTTTTCATTAGAAACTACAAAGTAAAAGTTTTGGGGGGGGTTACTGACGGGGCTCACTCTCTACCATAGTGGCCTGATTCCTCAGCACATGAAGGCCTCATTGGGGCTGTTTTAGGGATTTTTTCTATTATCAAGACTGGCTGGCTGAGCACTCTACTCAAATAAGGTTGAGCATAGATCTTTTGGGTACAAGCTTTGCTCAGCCCCTTTCAATTCCAGTGAGATTGATGATGTTGTGAACCACTTTCAGGAGGAGGGTGTTCAACTTCTCTTTTCTGAGGCTGATTTATAGTACACTTTAATGCCAGATTTTCCCTAGAGACATATCAAGGGCTGCAATCATTAACCCAAGTACATTGAGGGCGTATTCCTATGGTCAGTCTGGGGAACAACCTAAAACTTGCCAAGCTCTTTCAATACATTTATACTTTTTTTCCACCTTTTGCATTGAGCTCTTATGGCTGATGTTTTCAAAGTAGCCTGTGACACTTAAGTGTCCAAATCCCATTGAAACTCAATAGGAGTTAGGCACTTAACTCCTTTAGATTTCTTTGAAAATCACAGCTCACATAGTTATGAATTAGTAAATTGCTGCAATGCTCTATCACCCCAGAGATGGCTGCATTTTTGTGGAAGGTGATGTGTTTATATATATTAATTTATAAAACATTTAGGGATTCTGAAAGGCAATCTCCACACTGAACATTTACCCCTTCAGCTCTGACTTCACACATTTTAAGATTGTACCTCCTGACACCCATCAAAAGTCCTGGCATTTTTCTGACACACCAGCATGTACTTGACTTTTATGTCAGGAACTAGCATGACAGCTTTCTTGTTGTTTAGTAAGCTGACTGAGTTCAGTCTTGATTGGCCAGCAGTAGGCATTGCCTTCATCCAACTAAGGCTGCGTTGCTGTTAATTTATACAAGGCAGGTGAATTTTTTGGTTTGCACTTTGATAGGACAACTCCTTAGACAACTAAACCTGAAAAGAATTAGGCCTCGAGTTCTCCTCCTCTGCTTCTACTCAAAGGTAACGTGCAATCTGTGAAGAATATAGTTTCGGAAAGGCAGGTTTCTGTGGCTAATGCACATACGTATCCATGCCTTTATGACAGGGAGATACGATTACAGCGATGCTCTCTGTGCAAGCTCTTCTTTCTGCTTCAATCCAAACCTCCCTTCCAGAGCCTGCACTTCCTCCAGCACCCCAACTCCCTGCCCCAGCCCTGACCCCCATCCCGCACCCAAACTCCCTCCTGGACAGCCTGCACCCCTGCCCTAGCCCAAAGCCACCTCCCACCCTCCAAACCCCTCGGCTCCACCCCCCAACCCAGAGCCACCTCTTGCACTCCAAACCCCTCATCCCAGGCCCACCCCAGAGCCCACACCCCCAGCCAGAGCCCTCACCCTACACCCCTGTCCTAGCCTGGTGAAAATGAGCAAGGAAGTGAGGGTGGGAAGAGCAAGCGATAGAGGGAGAGGGGATGGAGGGAGCAGGGGCATGGCCTCAGAGAAGGGTGGGGCTTGTGGAAGGGGCGAGACAGAGGGTGGGGCAAAGATGTTTAGGTTTGTACGATTAGAAAATTGGCAACCCTACTTTTAAGTCATTCAAGTAAGTCCCTGCCAGTGCTGCCCTTAGCAAGTGAAACTGCCTCCTCTAGTGGATGTAGCAAAGAGGAGCATCTCACATACTTTTTTGGTCTGAGTTCCTTTGCTTTTCCCTTTTGTCCAATATGCATAACTTTCTATGAATCCAGTTCAAATCAACCAAGTGATACATTTAAGAGGTCTTACTCTAGAATCACCTTTCTAACATCTCCTTCAGATAGTAAAACATTGGGATTTAGAACAACTTGAACATATAGGGCTAGATTCTGCCAACCTTACTCATGCTGAATAGTCCTTATTCCACAAAAAATCCCACTGATTTCAAAGGTACTCATTGTGGAGAGAGATAATAGGACTGGTTGCAGAGAAAGTTGTGGATGAGTAAAGGTATGAGAATCTGCCTCATAGTGTTTTATCTGCAAAAAGTTTGAGCATGCATTTCAAAATAACAAAAACAATACTCAACCATACTAGACAGCACACTATAACAAGATATTTCTGCCATCCCAACTCTTTTTCCCAAACAAGGTTCTGACCTTGTAACCAACTCCAAGCAGACAGTCCCCTTTGCTTGCATGGAGCCCCACTGACTTCAGTTGCGGGATCGGGACCCATGTCCTTTAGCACTGCACAGCTGTGAGACAGTTACTTTCAATTAACCAATTAGGACAAGAGTACATAATACTTTTAGATTCTACCTATTTCCCTTGAAATGTTTCTTCCTTGAATTAACTCGAGACTCGAGTCCTGCTTCTTCACAAGTAGGAGTGTAAGAACCTTCACCTACCTACAAACATGACTGTATTCAGAAGTCCAACAAGAATAGTTTGAAAGTTTTCACAAACAAAATGAAAACTATCCACTTATATAAACGTATACAAGAAAGTCCCGTTAACACAAAGAGAAGTATTCCAGTTAGGTCTTGAATGCTGGCAAACTCCCCAAACACAGAGTGATTACAAGGCAACACTCAGTGATAACTATGTACGTCTCTAGAAAGCATTTCACCATGCAGCGTCATGGTTCCATTTCTACTAGTTAAGAGGTTGCTTGACAAACTGAATGACCTTTACCCCAGATATTTAACATTTTCTTTGTTGGTATTTAAGTAGCTTGTGACATTATGTGCTTCAATTATTAGTACTTGGTAACATTCACCTTGGCAAATAACCAGTGTTTTTGTTATTTTGGGGATGGGGGGTTGTTTTATACTGCTTAAATCAATTCCCAACCAGATGGTTATTGGAAATAGGAGACCATGCATTTTTCCTCACAGAAGCTGCATACTTGCAAGTAGACATATACTTTCACGTTTGAGTAAACAGGTATCACATAGTAACTTCTCTTAAATCAAACGAATATGATTTATGCTTTTTCATATCATGAAATATGGGCGGGGGGAAGGAAGGTCAAAGGAAATGAAGCATTGAATGCCCATCACCTGCCTGAGATATTTCTGTCAGTGGTTATTTGGCTTACCTGAGTCAGAGGTGTCTCAGTGCCTGATGGAGACCTGAACTTGTCATAAGTGATTTTTTTTTTAACACGGAAGTGGTTTGGTGATGTAGTGGGGGTAGGGGAATGAGGGGAGAGAGAGCGACTATCAGTCCATGGATCGCAATAAGTGGAAGGGAAGAATATTTTTCATCAGGAAAGTAAACCCATTGTGGGAGTCATTCAATCCCATAATTATGTCAACATGACTACCCGCCTGCAGCTTATCTACAATTGGCTGCTTCAGATCAGAGTGAAGTTTTTGTGCTGACTGGACAATCAAAACAACAGGTAGACCCCTTGAGGTGAGGTCCCTGATGCATATCTGGGGCTGGACTGGAGCAATCAGGTCAAGAACAAAATCTAATGTCATATTCCAGAAACAAACATAGAACAAAAGTAAAGTAAAGTTATCCAGCTAGGTAAAGGGTGCCCTCCCTTGACCTAAGAGTGATGAAATATCTGATGAGGATACAGGCTAAAATTCAACTGCCTGTTTCAGTGTGATAGCAGCTTCATGTGAAAAGTCAAACCTCATTTCTTTGACAGCATCACTCAACTCTCATTCACAAAATAAAGTGTTACTTGCTGAACAGGCTGCAGCATTTATCCACACCTATCATAAAGCTGAAATGGTTCAAAACCCTGGTTCAAAGGTAGTAGAAATATTGTATCTACCATTGCAAAATTCCTCACTTTACAAAAAAAACTCTAAAGGTGACAGCAAGCTTACTAAATATGAAAAATCCACATGTATGTGATTTCACTATCTAAATTTAAATTTTATACATACATGTGCATATTTATGCAATAAGTAGAGCTGGTTGAAATTGTTTTAGCAAAACTGGAACCGTATCAGTGTCAACAAAATTGTCATCAGGAAGCTTTCTCAGAAAGACACAGAGAGAGAGAAAGACACCCTCTGTAGCCTGGTGGTTAAGCCACTGTCCTGGGATGTGGGAGACACAGGTCCAGGTCCCTGCTTTGCCACATGTGGAGTGCTCTGGGATGCAAAACTGTGCCCTGAAGAGCTGCCTCAGGGAGGATAAAGACTTCAATCCGTGCCAGTGCCCTAATCACTGCGCTACAGAGAGTTTGTCTCTCTCTCCCATTTTGCAGATGCTCATTTTTGTTCTGATGTGAAATAGATAGATATATACACATGTAAACTTACATGCTAGATAATATTTTATATATACTACATATTGTGTTGCATGTGCATACACAAACACTACATCCAATGGCAACTTTTCTACCGCACTAGAAGATGATTAACTATTCTTGAACATTCCCTGGGTAAGTAATTAATCCTTTGGTAGGAAAGACAGAAAACAGAGCTGAGCTACTCAAGAACTGTGGTTCTCAACCTATTTCCCATGTTATGTGGGCCACATCCAATACTACCTCTATGGCCCTGAGGATGTCACATGGGCCACATCTTTGTACTGATTGGGCTGCAAGCGGCCCACGGGTCACAGGTTGAGATCCTCTGCTCTAGAGTATATGGTCTTGGGAGAGGTGTTCTTTCTTAGAGATCGCTAAAACATTTACAATATTTCACTTGTGGTAAAGTGGATTTAATAATTTCTCTTCCTAATCTCTGCCAAAACAATTTGTGTGTGTGTGTGTGTCCATCCAGGTATTTTATAGCAGAGATTTATAGACAGATAACAGAATTTAAAAATAGTTCTTCTCCAAAGGGTACTCAAGTAGTCTTCAAACAGAATTTATTTTAGAAGTAGATAAATAAGACATAAAAGGAACAGTGCTTGTAATTCAGTTTGAAAGCAAAAAAATATATTTAAAAAAATCTTTGTTAAAAAAATATTTTACAAATAATACTTAAGACCAGGATGTACCATAAATATATGCAGCATGATAACAGAAAACATTGAAATGCGTAAGAAAATGAGACCTGCATTACAGTATATGTTAAAAAAATTATTTTATATCACATACCAGCTTAGTTTTTGACAATACCCTATTATACATTAGCTGTCCTCGGCTTAATAAAATTCAGAAGGACTACAACTAATTCCTCCCAAGACTAATAACTTCTTTTGTTATGAAAGAGAACTTACATGTAACTTTCACACAAGATCCATTTTACATGCCATGTGTGATCTCTAATATTAGCTTTCCCTTATTTGCACTCATGTTGTAGCTGTATTGGTCCCATGATATTAGAAAACAAGGTGGGTGAGATAATGTCTTTTATTGGACTAACTTCTGTTGGTGAAAAGGCAAGCTTTCGTGCTTACACAGAGCTCTTCAGAAGACGATGACAACCTGAAAAAGATGAAGACCTGAAGAAGAGCTGTATAAGCTCGAAAGCTTTTCTCTTTCACCAACAGAAGTTGGTCCAATAAAAGATATTACCTCTCCCTCCCTTTCCTTATTGTTATTCACTTGAAATCAGGGTAAACAAGAAATCTGTTTGAGATTATGAATGGCACTAAACTTTGGTAGACATGTATTCACATATAATCCAGGCATCAATAACATGCCAAAGGAAGCAGAAGAACAATATCTGAGGGCCATCTTTGGCTATTTGTGTTGTAGGGCTAAAATAAGTAAAGCTTACCTACTCTGTTATTGGTTTCCTGAACCAGCTGCAGTACTGCAACTAGCACAAAAAATATTCTAGTATCCCTTCTATACACAAACACAGCTCCCAGCCATGGCAACAGGAGTGGCATATGCACTGAACACAGATACACATCTTCATGAGGTTTGTTGAGATTATGTTGAGAATCTAAATTCTGAAGTTTCAGTATAGACAAGCTTCAAACTAAGATAAATATGTGATGGCTATTGCAAAAGAAAATATGGTTAGTCTTCCTTTAAAAAAAGCAGCATTTGTATGATTTACTATATTTTCACTTATTCACAACTTTTGTCTTCATTGACTATGGGCTCTATTCAGCAGGAAGCAGTACTCCTATTGGTGAATGTAACACAGGAATCACACTGGTTTTGGCTCAGCAATCACACAAGCTTAGCTCTGATTCAGGACACAAATCCTCATTAAAAGTTCAAAAAGTACTTATCCGCAGAATTTTTTTCTCTGGATTTGTACTCCAATTATCCTTCTCCTCTCTAAGATCAGTATAGAACTAAACTGACCTGTACATATTTAGAAAGTGGCCATAGATGAAAATGAGACCTTAGTGAGAAAGTACCATGAGACCACTTATGGGGAAAGAGCTCTCAGAACATGTCTTCTGCCAGTCTGCCAAGGAGTTTAAAAAAAAACACCTAATACATAGATGTAAGAAAACAAAAATTAAAATGCACAACTATGAAGAATAGAAGGGACTGACCCATTAAAAAAAAAAAAAAAAAAAAAAAAAGGTGATCAGGTATGGGACTTGAAAAAAATTCTTTCTTAAAAACTTCTGTTTTCCTAGTGTATTAGCTACATCATCTGTTTTGATGGGTTTAGCCCTCCTGAATCACCTGAGAAATGAAGTAGGGCATAAAGAGAGACTTAGGCCTGGTCCACACTAACCCCCCCACTTCGAACTAAGATACGCAACTTCAGCTACGTGAATAACGTAGCTGAAGTCGAAGTACCTTAGTTCGAACTTACCGCGGGTCCAGACGCGGCAGGCAGGCTCCCCCATCGACTCCGTGTACTCCTCTCGCAGAGCAGGAATACCGGCGTCGAGGGCGAGCACTTCCGGGATTGATCCGGGATTGATTTATCGCGTCTAGACAAGACGCGATCCCAGAAGATCGATTGCTTACCGCCGGACCCGGAGGTAAGTATAGACCTACCCCAAGGCACAAAACCTTAGTGGGAGTTAAGAGCCTAAATACCATTCATTGAGGATCTGGGCTTTACCTCCTAACCTAACTTTTCCACCTACAAATGAGTTACTGGCTTGAAAAAAAATAACAGCCTGCTTAACCTTCTCCAAATCTAGCCTGTTTAAAGTTATAAAATCATGTTTTTCCCTCCCATTTACACTTTATAATTGGCACCGTAACCAGGAAAAAAGTAGCTCTTGAAAATTTTCCAACCGGGAGCAAAAGTGGAAGTGCCAGGAATTTAATGAGAAAGCTTGTTCTCACAATATTTCCAACTCATTATTTCCAAGACTCGAGAAGTTAATTGCAAAGGGAGTATGAATACGAATGGTGAAACTGTCTTGTAAGTAAATCTTCTTCTTCCCAGGAAAAAGATTTCATTATAACAAATGAAATATTCTTCTACAACAGTCATATCTATGCTTATGCAATACAATATGCTAAATTACAATACATAATTCATTATTAATAAAATTTATTATATTTTACAGACCAGATAGCCAAATAACCATTTTTTGAAAAAAAGAGCCAGATAGCAAATGTGAAGGGAACGTCATTGTAGACACTCTGCAATTCGAGAACTGAGGCAATGGAAATATTTACGTACAAGCCTGTTTTAAATACTTTTACATCAAACGTACAGTAGCATGTGAGAATTCCATTTGGTAGTCTAACTGATGAATCATTAATAAATTTTTCCATTTAAAGAAAATTACACACATTGTATACAGCTGAGTTAAAAATCAAAGACTATACCCCCTTTTTATTCTAGTAAACTAATGTCATACGAGTCTTCGTATAAGTGCAGAAAACAGGGTTCTTTATACTCCTTCTGCTTCCTAAGAAATTTTGTATTTTATACGAAACACTAATATTGTTAAATGATGCACACCCTTTTAAGCATTATTGCCTAAAATGTGATGCAATAGATATACAGGAACCAATAACCAAGTTGCAACTGAAGGCTTTGGGCAAATTTTATTTGCTAAATCGGATGTGCTAAACAACAAATTATAATGTAAAGCAATTTAACTTTAGAAAAATAAATGTTAACCAAAAATAGTAAAAAAAAAAAAAAAAATACCCCAAACAAGAACAACAACAAAAGCCTGCACTTTTTCCTTGTGCTGGCTAAAAATGCAATAATTTTTAGGTGTAATCAGATTTAGGGTATTTTCTACTTTATCACTCTAAGAGCAAGCCTTTTTATTTTATTTTTAAAAGTACTTGAAAAGATTAAGCATATGGCACCCGGTATACAGAAGTTATCAAGATTTCAGCAAGCATAAGGTAAAATAACATTTAGTTAAAAAGTTAAGTGAACACTTGCCAGTAATTTAAAAGGTGAATGCTTACTATAGTAGTTTCGTGAATAAGTAAGCAGGAAGTAGTTATTTTCCCACTATTCCTATTGAGCCTATAAAAATAAACAGCAATGATTTGATCATTTGTAGTTATGATCCATAGCAGCAATATCAGTATTAAAAATCTTGTGGAAATAACTATAAATAATAATTAATTCACAACATGGCTTATGGTGATATAAGTAAAGTGATAACATGTACTTGATTTAAAAAAATGCAGGGAGTATAAAGAACTTTACATTCTCTTTCTTTTTTTAATGTATGCATAAAATTTATTGCTCCCTTTTTCAATATTTATAGACATTAAAAACACAACTAATTTTTTCAACACAAATAAATAAGGACAAAGGTCCTGTAACAAGAATGTGTTTACAAGGAACATAAGAAAAACAATAGATTTATCTTATCATAACCATCATTCACACAGACTGATGGGTCATATTACGTTTTTTTCTTTGCAAAACAACATTATAGATCACTATAGTACAACGTACTAAAGTCTCTTTGTCTTTCTTTCTTTAAAAAAAAAAAAATCTTGCCCTGGATACCTTTCAGTAGGGCAGCTTGAACAGTTCAGCGCCACTTCCAAACCCCTCTGGAGATCAGACGATAAAATTCTTCGGCAATCAGAGACAGGACAAAGGGCTTTCTCGTGCTATTTCCATGTTTTCATGTTTGCTGGCTTAACATCATTGTGTACACGTACGACTTCAGTACATAACATCAGATGCGATGACGTTCAGAGCTGGCAAACAGAGAAACAGCATGAGAAAAGCCCTTTCCTGCATCATTTCCTGCATCCCATATACCATAAAAGTTTGCCTGTCAAATTTCAACTAGGTCAATACCTCTGTGTTCTGTGGGGTATTCGAAGTGTTGAAGTGTACTTCTACAACAATTTTTGACTAAAGGATTAAATATATTTAAATTATATATTTATACGTGTGTGTGTGTGTGTGTGTATGTGTGTATGTATATATATATATATATATATATATATATATATCTGTGTATATATATATATATATATATATATATATATATACTTACATATACACGTGCACACACGTTTGTGTGTGTATACATACAAACACCAAATTTGAGAATAGAAGTCAGAGGAATGGTAGGCATACTAAGTAGTAGTACATTATCAGTCTTCCCATCAATGTATATAATCAGAGCAAAAACTGAGTCCCTGGCTGCTTCTACTAAAACGTATCTAGAAGAAGAAGAACACAACATGAGCAAAAGCATGTAATTGTGTTCGACGGGGTTTCAGCAGACACTTGACATGCTTCCAGGCCATAATTCATAAGAATGTAAAACTTTGCTCCAAAAAGTCACTTTGCTCCAATCCTGGCACCACCAATCAAGTGTTTCAGCATTAGCAAAAGTCGGGTAAGTGAATGGCTGATCAGATCAACTGTCCCAATAGGCAAGAAAATGCTATCAGGAAACAAGCTCACCAAGAAAACACCAGCCAGTGGTCAGGACATTGCCTTAGGATGCCCATCACTATGAGTGATTGTCAAAAGTTCTGTGAAAGAATAAGGGATGAAATAAATGGGAGAAATCACGGTAAAACATAAATCACATCTCACTGATGATCAAAGTCATATTATGAACTATGATTATGAAACAAATCAAAGTGATGTCATAAGCAGAAAAGTGTAACATGGCACGTTCTCAACAGTTATGCTTTCTGAATGTATTGAGAGTGAAATGTGATAAAAAAATTCAGACTAAAGTGAGGTTTTTGCTATCACTCAAAATTTCTTATTTTTTCAATTAAAAACTGATTTTTTTCAGTTTCCTAGCTCCCTCCCTTTTTTCCAATTCCCACAATCTCTTTTTATTTTTCTGCCTCTGGAGGGAAAAAAGAGGAAGGGAGAAAATGAAAAACCCAAACTGAAAATTTTCTGTCCAATTTTCCATTTTGACTTTTAATTGAAAAACTGAAACATTTCCCCAAGAAATAAAAAAAGATTTTCTAAATTTCCCATGGACAAAAATTACTTCTTTTGACCAGCCTTACTTCAGTAGAACATCTTATGTACATTAGTGAGAGATTCAGAATGTGCTTTAAACTTCAAGCGCAGAACATCTCAAGATGTTCACAACTGCTCCTTAACTGCACATATGTGGTAGTACACTTCAGTCGGGCCATGGTTACCAGTGATGATGTTCAAGCCAGAAAGGGAACAAAATAACAAGAATAATTAGAAATACCATAGTAAATACTTACAAATAAGCAAAACTTTTTTAAGGCCGTAAGGTAACATCCAGCCACTGTGGTGCAGAAACAAACATTCTCAGGGGACAAATGATCCCATACTTGCCTGTGATCGGATTTCCTGAACTTTCTCTTAAGTATCTGATACTGGTTACTGTCTGTGACAGGATACCAGGCTAAACAGACCACAGCATGGGATTGCAGAGCTATTAGTATGTGAGTGGGGGAGAGGACCGTGCTTTTACTTGTAAACTAAGCTAACGTGGTTCTCAGAATAATTGAGAAATAAATATGGAACCCCACAATATCATTTTCACAGTCACATTTAGAAACATAGCCACACTGAGCCAAATTCACCACTGGTGTGAGTGCAAGTGCACTGAAGCCACCAGGAGTGAGCATCGCACGAAGTCCAACAAAGGTCTAGCTCCCATTTTATTTATTTTTATTCAGTGGGAGTAGAATATCTAACTCCCTTAGGCCTCTTTGAAGATCTCAGCTATTGTCCCCAACTACCAAGTGTTAGTGAAAAACATATGTGCCGTTCCTATTGTCTTTCATATCTGTGAGGGTACATGTTGATGAAAACTGTCTGACTGATAGCCCTGATAATTGAAGGCCTCTATAAATAGAACTCCTACAATGCTGGCAGTGGTAGTGCACATTTCCCACACTGCTCAGCCAACATGGCTCAATCCTGACTTGGAGCCAAACAGGAGTTCAGTCTCCATGCCTGTTCAGTCCCTGATTTCCATGCTCAGGTTAGTAACAACAGCAGTGACAATTCTGGTGGAGGCACTTGTTTGTTTCTCTACGGTTGTGGACATTGATTCAGTGGGAACTAGAAAGAAGCACTAAACTCATCTCACATACTGTAGGCCACTGCAGACCTACATGATATTTATGACTTTTGATCACTAAAAATGTGAATTAAATTTGAACCAGGTCACATTATGTATTAATCTGAATCTATGTAAACACTAAGTTTACTTGATTATTTCTGTTTAAAAACATCTGCTGGAAATCAAATCATTTTTTACAAAAATACACCTGATGTTATTGACCTAACTCTCCCACTGAGCTGCTCTCCTGCTTAGTTGTGCTTTCCTTTGCTTTCTGAGGGCAGATGAAGTAATATTTGTTCTAATTTCTACATCTCAGAGTAAGGAGTGATGTTAGAAAAAATTACAAGACCCTAATATAATCACTGCATGTCCTTCAGGAAAAGCCATCCACCTGCCTCAACAGGTGAGGGAACTTGATGGGACTGCCAGTGAAGGGGGACAGTCCCAGCAGCAAGGGAGGGAGACACTCACTAAGGGACACTAGGTAGGTCCTCCCGCTGGGAGTCTCTGGCCAGCTGGTGGGAAGCGGTGTTGATTGACCAGCATTCCCCAGCTCCCAGGATTTAGCTGGCAGGGGGGCCATGTGGAGCCTCTTTTGGACAAGAACATCTACAGGAATGTGAAAAGGACAAGGAGAGGAAGTATAATACAGGAGAAGATTGCAAAGTTTTAAAGAAGCCTTTTGGCATATTGTCTCTTTGGCCCCAGTTTTCAAATATGGCATTTACTTTAGAGCACCTGGTTCTACAGTTGTGCACTCTTCATATATGCATGTTGATGTCCAGATATTCATTTGAGGCACCTAAGTGCAGTTGTAAGCAAATGTTTGGCCACCCAACTTTGAAAATTGTGCTCTACGGCAACACAAACCATATGCCAACTCATATTGCCTCTTTCTGCCTATGTTTATTCACTACCTATTGTGAGTATAGAATGACAAATGCGGAGAGAGATGGGATACATGCGCAACCTTATCAGGGTATTTTATTAAAAGTCTTACTCTACTCCCACTAAGCTTAATGGCAAAAGTCCTATTGACTTAAAACCTGATCCTTCTGCTGTTGAAGTTTGCTCTATAGCACACAAATATATCCCTGCCCCCGACATGACTAGCAAAGTTGGCTAATAAAAAGTTGATGATTTGGAAGACACTCAATGTCACCTCTATTTTACAAATTCCTGATTGTCCTACCCTGGAAAACACTGCATTATTACTAACAATTAGTCTCTTCACAGTCTATCACTTTGAAAAGCTTCTTTAGTACATTAATTTCTAATACTTCACAAAAGAATACTTGCTATTCTATAAGTTTCCATGTATTTGTGGCCACTAGGATTGATTAAATAATTACTGTGAAATGACTTTTTAAAAAATAATATGGATTATCATTCTCTCTCTCCCCCCTCAGACACACATAAGAGGTATTACATATATATTATGCTTTTCCTTCTTCAGCCATTCTCAACCTCTCCAGTAACATCCTCATTCCCTTCCCTTTTGGTGGTTCATGGTGTAATTGCCCTTTGGCTGCTCTTGAGCTCTCTGATTCCTTCAGCAGTAGCAGCTTTGGGCTGGTTATGTTATTTATTTCCTTTTCCTTTTGGCCACTCAAGGTGTCTCAGCTTTTTAATGAAAAACATTCAAACATTCTCTTCTGTGTTTTCCCCTCTAAATATACATATATTCAGCACATCTCATCAGAACAAATACTACAAGGATTTTCCATCGTGTTATAGATCAGTTAGACCAGTGTTCTTCAATTTAAGGCCTGCGAGCCAGTGGCAGCTCCCATGGACCTTAAGTGCGGCTCTCTGTTGATTGCACTCTCCAGCAGCAGTGGGGCTACAGCTAAGACAGGCTCCCTGCCTGCCCTGGCCCCATGCCACTCCCGGAAGTGGCCAGCATGCCCCCACGGCTCCAGGAGGGCGGGGGAGCAGAGGTCTCCGCACACTGCTCCTGCCTGCAAGCACCACCCCCGCAGCTCCCATTGGTCGGGAACAAGGAACTGTGGCCAATGGGAGTTGCAGGGGCAGTGCCTGCAGAGAGGGGCAGCATGCAGAACCATGTGCCCCTCCCAGGGGCTGAAGGGGTGCGTTGGCCCCTTCCAGGAGCGGCGTGGGGCTGCCCGAAGTGCCGTCCCCTTCAATGGGCAGGTTCTAAATAGCTCTTCCACTACCCAACCTGCAGCCTCCTGAAGCCAGCCCCAATGCCCTCTCCTACACTCCAAGTCCCTGCCCCAGCCCATAGCCCCTCCCAGAGCCAGCCCCCAATAGCCACTCCTGCACCCCAAGCCCCAGCCCGGAGCCCCCTTCCAGAGCCAGCAATCCATACCACCTCCTGGAGCTGCAGCCCATATCCCCTCCTGTATCCAAACACTCTGCCCCAGCCTGGAGTCCCCTCCTGCACCCAAACTCCCTCCCAGAGCTTGCACCCCTCACCCCCTCCTACACCCCAAGCCCCTGCCCGAGCCCTGAGCCCCCTCCAAGAGCCAGCACCCTGTACCCCCCTTCTGCATCCCAAGCAATATTACCAATAACGGCAATATTACCATACCAACCAACAAAGAACTCAGAGTGTTCAACGGTCTGTGGCGGGTGTGTGTTCAACTGTCTGTGTCGGATTGATGTGGCTCTCACATTGAAGGTTTTTTGCCAAAGTGGCCCCCACTTCAAAAATAGTAAAGAGCACTGAGTTAGACCAATCCAAGCAGTAACACAGAATCAAGGACCATTTTTTAGCTTTGCAAAACCCAAACCAGGTTTTATTTGCACAGATGGGCCAGGAGCCAAATTTTAAAGCTTTGGTGGGTCCATATACATGTTTTCAGTGATAGTTCAATTCTGTATCAAATGAGGATGGTCAAACTAAATTTGTTTCATAATAACTGAGTGATATCTTGGTTTTGCAGAAACAAAACCAGAGACAATTCTGATTAGAGACCCATTTATCCCAGCAACCTGAAATTTGGGAGGAAAAACTGAATAAATAATCTTGTTCCTTTTCTAGTCATGCTTCAGAGAACTTTTCGTTTGTAAACTGATGCATTGCAATAACTACTGTGCCGGGATAAAGCACATTTGTTCACAATTTGGAAACATTTATTCTTTATTTTTAAACACTAGAGCATTTGAGTTTTTAATGTAACAGGACTCAGCTCTGCCTACCGCTTTCTGCAAAGTCAGTGAATGCATGAAGCAACAGTTGCATTAATCTCAAACATGCCATTCAACTCTGAGGTTGGAAAAAGGGTAAATAGCATGACAACTAAAGTACTGTGGTGCTATAAGAAGCTTTTCTTTAATTTTTTTAAAGTTTTTTTTTTAGTTTTTTTTTAGTCTCTCCACTGGCTAATAGAACTAACTGAAAACTTCAAATTATCCTGTCTTGAGTCACTCACTTGTATCCAATTCACATTCTTAAATGGAAATGAGGCCATTCCGTATATAAGAGACAGAGTCTTTCATTATTAGGACCAAATCTGACAGTTTAAAACTATCTATTAGAACTGCAGACCAACAGTTAATTTGGTTCTCTTTACTTTTCTTAAAAATATGATTCCCTTTACGTAATAAAATCCAACACAAAGGCCAGTCGAGTTAAGTCCTTTCTTGTTTCAATACTTATATAGGTTCATTAACAAAATCGTTCATATTTTGCTTAAGTAATGAGTATTAATTTCAACGTTTAAAGGAAATGCTATTTGCAAGTGAATGTACAAGACTTTGTACGATGTGTTGTTAAAGTTTTCCCAGTTCGGTGTTCATTGACAGGACACAAACAAAATTAAGTCTAAAGGAGGAGGACTGCAGATTTAAACAAAATCAATACCATAATCCCATCTTCTGCTAATGTCTCATTATATTAATATTCACAGAATTGCCTCGAAATAATTTCAGGGGTGAGGAATACTCCAGAGGCAATGTGCTTTTCTGCCTCATCGGGGGGAAGCAGTGCTCGGACATCAGTCCACACAGGCTAGAAGCACAGTGAAAGAGAATACCTACATTTCCCTGCCCCCATCCCTGCCAAAGGAATTGCCTTCCATTCTTTTCTAACAGCCCTCTTGGGCAAATGGTTGGATGGTTCCAGAGGTTGCCACAGGCCTAGCTGTGTCTGCTGGGGGGAAGGTGACAGAATGCAAGGCCCTTGAGCAGGTAATGGTGGATGCTTTCAGCTCACAGGGCCTGAGGCAAAGCTGGTGGGAAGCGGTGTTGATTGACCAGCATTCCCCAGCTCCCAGGATTTAACCTGGCAAGGGGGCCTGAATTTAATAGAAAAACTCCCATTGATTTCAGTGGGCTCTGGATCAGGCCCCAACAGGTGCTGAGAAAACAACCTTCAAGTTCCAAAGTAAAATCACACACACGTCTTCTATTGCCTAATTTAAATTCAAAATTAATTCACTCAAATAGCTTTCACAGAAGACATTCAAATCTTTAACAAGATATTAACCCCCCCACCATTGTCTCTGTTGTCTTAGAAATATGAAGAAATCCTTTTCTATTCCATTTTCTGTTAATGTCGCTCAGCAAAAGATAATGCTTTGTACAGAGCAGGGATTTTGTCTACCTCACAGACTGGTGTTAAAAATAAAAAGAAAGTAAAAGAAAAAGCAGTGGCAATCTTTGTATGCTGTAGATATGCAGTTTGAATGAGAACATTTCTTCAGGCCCCCTTTATTTTCACCATACCGTTAACAAAATTGCCTACCGAAAAGTAAGTCTAACCTATGGACCTGATCCTCAGCTAGGGTAAATCGTCAAAGCACCACTAAAGCCTACACAGATGTACCCTAGCTGAGGATCTGTTCCTGTACAGAAATAATTGAAGTGAATCCCATCTTATCACCACAAATATTTTATTAACTTCTTTTACTGCATAGATACCTCATGACTAACTCAAATAAAAGCATGGGAGTTTTCTTTGTACTGAGGATAGGCTACTGATGGAGAAAAAACTCAGATAAATAACAAACCCTTATCACAAATGCATTAATGCAGCTTTCCAGAATCTGGATTCAATTCTGATGTGATTCCCATTGCTTTAATAAGCCTTTCATTAGTGTCTTATAAAGCAACAGGGTGTTTAATTATCATTATATTTTTGTCCTCCTTGTTAATCTGAGGGCTTTTTAATTCATTCATATGACTGCTGCTCTGAACTGTACCGCAGCTAATGTCTCTATGATCTGTACTTGGGCATGAAGGTGACAAAGTGAGGGCAATGCTTGTGATGCTTCTAAATTTTCCCACTGGCTTCATTACTGCTTTATATTGTTGATTATGTCAGTCAGCTGGCTTTTAGTAGCCTGCATGGTAGGGTATGTTTCTAGTCTGAAAATGGCACTCAATCTCTCAGTAGAAAAAAAAATCTTGCCTGCTTTTGAGAAACCTTGAGGTACAAGCTCTGTCCAAATGAAGGCTCCAATTCTAGACTCCATTAGCATTAAGAACCACTTATCAGATGCTGCAAAGCTTTATTGCTTTCCACCTGGCCTAGATTACTTAGATTCCTGAGCATACAATACCAGCGAGGACAGTGCTACGAACCCCTCTTTGTTTTACAGAGCTGCACAGCTAAATACTATGTTAATGCAGGAAGTACCATACTGCCATCTACAGACAGGAATATCCCCTAATATAATCATTCAGTACTAAATTTTCCCACAGCCAAGAGTCACTTTATTCTAATTTTCTCCTTTTAACATTGATGAATCACAAACTGTTTACATTTCAATGTCTCAGCCAAGCATGAACTTTCAGGCTTTTAATCTTTATAGACAAAGTTATTCTGCAGTGCTTAGACATACAGACAGAGAAAGAGAATGAGCAGCTAGAAACTTTGTATTACCTGTCTGGTGTGGATGGGGCCTGGGGTCTTGAAGCCACCTTGACAGCTGCATTCGGAGACGCTATAAGGGTCCGAGCTGCTTGAGGAGCACTTGGAGAGCGAGTCACAACCCACCACAAAGGTGTTATCCAGAGGCAGTTCCTGAATGACATGGTGCTTCTTAGGGGGTACAGGAGTCTCGGGTTTAATTTGAAAGGTGGGCTGTGGAGAGGCAGACTTGTAATGCTTTGCTAAATCTGGGCTGTCAGGCTTAAATGTGGTTGGTGTGGTGGCCCAGTTATATTTTCCCATAGTCTGTTCTTCAAGCTCTACAGGAATGTCTAAAGTGCCATTTATATGCTCATGGGCTGGATCATCGGGCTTAGATTCTTCAATTGTCACAAAGTTGAGAAGGAGGCTTTTAGGAGAGCGCTTCTTTTTCTTCTTCTTCTTCTTGATCTGTCGGTTCTCCTGGTTTGGGGAGACCCATTCCCCACTCTGCTTGCTTTTTTGGACAACCTTGTGCCGGGGTGTCTGGCGGCATCGTACCAGAGCAGTGACAAAAATGACCAGGATGACTGTCATGGTGCCTGCAATTATAGCAATGATGATTTTGACATAGTCATTGGTCTGTGGGGTTATCTCACCATCCCCAACATTCTGGCCCACTGGTGTTTCCATATTTCTGCGCACCAGCTCCTGCACGTATGAACCATTGGTGATGGTCTCATTCACAAATAAATGCACCAGTGCTATGGTATAGAGAGACTCTGGCTGTCCTAAATCATTGACTTTTATCACTAGCCTGTGTAAGCCATGATCTGCTGTGATTACCTTCTCTTTCAAAGTAATGTTGCCTGTTAACTGATCGATTGTAAACAAACCTCTTGAGTTCCCACCTATAATGCTGTAGCGGAGCTCTGCATTCATCCCTGTATCATTGTCAACTGCAAAGACTTTGGTCACCACGGATCCTGGATTGGTGGCTGTGGGAATTAAGTCATAGGAGTAGTTGGATGAAGGGATGACAAAAACCGGTCTGTTGTCATTCACGTCAACTACATTTATGGTCACTTTGGCAGTGGAAGAGCGTTGCACTCTTCCTCCATCGACAGCCTTCACCTGGAAAGTGTAAGAACCTTGTTGCTCTCTATCAAATGTAATATTGGGTCTTATTACACCAGTAAGTGGATCGATAATGAAATTCTCTCTGCCATTTAATATAGAGAGAGTAACTGCAGCATTCTCTCCAGAGTCAGCGTCAGTAACTGTGATGAGCCCCACTGTGCCATACATGGGCAGGTTTTCTGGCACATAGAAATTATATTCATTGTGGGTAAAAGCAGGGCTGTTGTCATTCTGGTCCAGAACTGATAGTGTCACAGTAGCATTGGTCTGCAATGGTGGCATCCCATTATCCTTAGCCAGTACAGTGAAGGAGTACCTGTCCTGCTTTTCCCTGTCCAGCTTTCTCACTGCTGTCAGAACTCCTGTGCGGCGATCCAGGTTGAAAATGGGGGGTGCATCTGAACCCAGCATATAACTGATCTCAGCATTGCGTCCACTGTCTGCATCTGTGGCACTGATCTTGGTCAGCTGGGTACCAGGAGCATTGTTCTCAGGAATGGAAAGTCCTATGACAGGCTGGGTAAAAACTGGGGCATTGTCATTCTCATCTTTGATTTTGATCAGCAGCATTGCAGACTGATTTAAGGGAGGTTTCCCTGAATCAGAGGCCACTATTTTAATAGCATATTCTCGCGTAGCCTCATAGTCTAGAAATGTGGCAGTCTCCAATAGAAACTGATTATCAAACACTGGCTTTAACCTAAAAGGGACATCATGGTCTGTGAAGCAGGTAACTTTTCCATTCAGATCAGCATCCTTGTCCATTACTGTAATCAGGGCAATTTTTGTATTGAGCGGCGCTTTCTCAGACAGGAGCACAGTCCCATTCACTGGATTGATGATGTATCTTGTGTCTATGGATGGGACATTATCGTTAATATCTGTGATATTTACTGTCACTGTTGCTCTTGATGGAATTGAGCTGCCATCACTTGCCAAAACAGTTAACTTGTGTACGGGTGACTCCTCCCTGTCCAGTGGTTCCTTAATTGTGATGAGGCCAGTGGTGTTATCTAAGGCAAAGAGCCTTTTGGCCAGACTGGAGATCTGATTGCTGAAAAAGAAGTGGATCTGTGCATTTGAGCCCAGATCAGCATCAGTGGCATGGAGCTGAGAAACTGAGGTGCCCACTGGAGCATTTTCTGGAATGCTAACTTCAATGTCATTTTCCTTAAAGACTGGGCGATTGTCATTCACATCAGTAACTGTTACTTGTAGGATAGCTGTACTGGATCTGGGAGGTGTTCCACCATCTTCAACTTTAATCTTCATCACATATGTGTCTTTCTGCTCCCTGTCCAGGATCTGCTGGACAATCAACTGGGGCCATTTGTCTCCCTCAGGTGTTTCAATTATATCAAGTCCAAATACATTTTGACCCTAGAAGACACAGAAAGGGGAACAATTTTATTATGAAAATATATTACAAACAGATACACATCTTTACAGGGGATCCCATGAAAATACCTTTATAGGTGTATTTATACTGCTAGATTAAGCCTTTAGCCTTTAGCACAGAGCTGTGTGTACCTGTGCCTCCCTAGTAGCAGGCCTGAGCAGGAATGGTGTTTCAGAGCATCAATGTTCCTTTTACAGCTCCAGCTCAAATTACTGCAACTCCTGAAAACATATGGCTTACTTCCTATTTTACACCTAGCGGGGCGGCGGGGGGGGGGAGAGGGAGAGGGAAGAGATGCCAAGGCTCAACTTACATCAGACCCCATGCTCACATAAGGGCAGTATCCACAGAGCTAAGGGTGTGCCCCACAACAAGCCTGTACCCGAGATTTGGGGAGGACAAGCAAAAGGATAAGGGGACTTAATCCCCAGTTCAGCAGAGCAAGACAAGGGTACAATCTGTACCGTGTAGAGAAAAGAAAAACTACACCATATTGAAAAGGGGATTACCACATAATTTACGATTCAAGTGGCACAGTCACAACTGAGACATGTTAGGTTATTAGAAATACATGAAAATCAGGAAGAATTATTCCCCTTTTCATCACTATGTATTTCATATTTGCAGTGAAAAATACATTCCAAGTGTGAAAATAAGATGTTTTTTCTTATGAATAATAATCACTGGACTATTACATTTACACTTTGAGTAATAAGATCCTGTAATAGGGTTTGTTGAACACTTTATGCCCTTCTTACAGCAAGTAATGCATTTATATGTGCAGACACTGTGAAAACACAAGTTTCAGAGTAACAGCCGTGTTAGTCTGTATCCGCAAAAAGAAGAACAGGAGTACTTGTGGCACCTTAGAGACTAACAAATTTATGTGTGAAAACACAGCTTTTCCTCAAACTATGGGATGGACAGAGTGGTCTAAAAGTAATGTGCTGTCCTGCAGGTGGGAGACTGGAGTCTGGTTCCCACTGCTGATATCTCTCTGGGCCAACAGATGCTGGGACTCTTGCAAAGGGAGCATAAACATCCCCCAAGGAGAAGGAAGTGATTAGCAATGATCAATAGCAATCTCTCTGACTGATGAAGAATGGTGTTGACAGATTCCAAAGGGAATCCTGACAACCTTATCTCCCCAGAAGGATGGGGCCATAATGCAGGCAATGAAGATTGGTGTGTAACATGGGTGAAAATGGGGGCTCAGTGAGGCTCTGATAGGATGGGGGGCAGGGAACAGTTAGGATTTTATGTATGTATGTATTTGTTTTTAAGAACGTTAAACTCTCATTATGCCTGTCATGTTTAAAGTCAGAAATCGGGCTGCTGACCTAGCTCTTGCTATAGTCATGATGGGACTGGTTCTACCACCCTTATTCACACTGAGTAGTAACTTACTGCATGAGTATTTTCATTGGCTTTAATGAGTCTACTCAGGGCCGGCTCTGGCTTTTTTGCCACCCCAGGCAAAAAAGCCTCCGGCCATTCCCCCCTCCCCCCACCAGCACGGCAGGGGAGGGCGGCCGGAGCCCCAGGGGGAGGGCGGTGAGCCCCAGCTGGGGCTCCGCTCTCCCCGGCGGCCGGGGGGAGGGCGCCGCGGGGGGAGGGCGGCCAGAGCCCTGGGAGGAGGGCGGAGTGCCCGGCCGGGGCTCTGCTCTCCCCGGCGGCCAGAGCGCCGGGGGGGAGGGTGGCGAGCCCCAGTCGGGGCTCCACTCCCCCCGGCGGCGAGCCCCGGCCGGGACTCCGCTCTCCCCAGCAGCCGGGGGGGGAGGGCAGCCGGGGCCCTGGGAGGAGGGCAGAGTGCCCGGCCGGGGTTCCGCTCTCCCCGGTGGCCGGGGGGGGAGGGCGCCGGGGGGGGGAGGGCAGCCGGAGCCCTGGGAGGAGGGCGGAGTGCCCGGCCGGGGCTCCGCTCTCCCCGGCGGCCAGAGCCAGAGCACTGCACCGCGCCGCCCCTCTCCAGGTGCTGCCCCAAGCACAAGCTTGGTGGGCTGGTGCCTGGAGCCGGCCCTGAGTTTACTCACTTAGCAAGCACCTAGTAAGCATGAGTAAGGGTGGCAGAATTGGGCCTGCTATCATTTTATTTATTCATTTTAATTTATACACAAATTGCTAAAAGATCATCTCTCCATGGCTCTAGATTCCGCCAATAAAATTTACAAAGACAACTGTTAGTTGTAAATTAAACTAACGTTAACCAGATGTAAAAATGAAACATCAGCTCTGGTTGGAAAACAGATCTTAAAAGTTATGAAAACAAATGTAGATCTTGCTTTTTCACTGGAAGGTGAGTGAAGATACCAACCCTGCTAATCGTGTCCGAATCAATATGTATATTCTATATCCTATGAACCAAACGGGTTAATTTCTAAAGCAGTGACCCCATGACAGACCTTCTCTTTATTAAAGACAAGTGAATCTTCTCCCTCAGTGATAGGATTATCATGAGTGGATTACTGCAGGCAACCTTGCTAGCAGTTGTTTAATTTGGACTAAGGCTCTTATTTGTTGCAAAAATGCTGAATTAAATAAATTGCTCTTTCAACACTGATTTCCAGAAAAGCCTAGCAAGAGTGGGGGGAAAAAAGTCAGCTTTCCTTCAGTTCTTTATTTGCACACAAGCTGACAGATGTGCATTGATTATTCTGTCATTAGCTCCTGCAACTACAACAAACACTATATACAGACATTTAATTCATGAAACTACATACCCAATTTAGCTTTTCTTTAACTATCACATATGACAAGAGACACATTTTTCATTATAGCATCTAATTTTGGCTTAAACATATAACTTCAGTTCCCTGTCACTAGCAGTAAACTGCTAGGGAAACAGCAAAAAATCCAACACAAATTAGAATTTTTGCTGAAAATATCAGCATTTTAACGAAATGTTTTATGCAAAATTGCTACCATATAGAATGTAATAGGGATTAATTAAATACAGAGTTTTATAGAAATTACTCTAAAAAAATACCAAATATAATAGAGAACTAGCTCTTCTATGTAATTTTTAAACTGATCTACAGCAACACATAGAAAATTACATTCCTGTTATATTAGGGTATGTCTACACAGCTGCCAGGAGCAAGTCTCACAGCCCTGGTTGCCAGACTTTTGCTAGTAGGTCTCGTGCTGGTGTGCTGAAAATAACAATGTGGAAGTTCCAGCTTCAGAACGTTAGAGTCCGAGCCCGAACATAAAAGCAATGTCTACACAGCTATTTTTAGTGCACTGGCACGGGCCCTGCCACTGCATCTGTATCTGTTGACCCCAGCAGCTGTGTAGCCATACCCTCATAGATTAATTTTAAAATGGTAAAGACAAGTTATTGTTCTCCACTAAACCCCACAGGATCAGATCTTTCCATATGGGGTGTAGACTCTTACGCTCATCTTTTCCTTACATCCCTTTTATTGCCAAAGTGACAGCAGTGAATAGTTAGGGTATGGCCTAATCACATATACCTAATGAGTCTGCCCTTCTGGCAGAATTCCTTAGAAACATCCTATAGAAAATTTTAGAGAGTTATGTGCCTGCTATAGAATTCTTTAGGTGGTTGTTTTGTTTTGTTTTTAAAGCTACAGAAAGGATGTCAGTCTATAAATTTCATAGTTTTTTAAAAGTAATATATATAAAACCAAAGTAGTTTCATTCCTCTTAAATGGTATAGGACTTTTCCATAGGGAGAATAGTGTTTTCTTATACATTTGTAAATATCCTAAGGGTCACTATGCTGACACAACTCATGCACAGCTATAGTAGATGTCTTTTGTAATTACAATGATAACTTTATTACTCAC
The DNA here is from genome assembly GCF_027887155.1 of Malaclemys terrapin pileata. NCBI lineage: Eukaryota > Metazoa > Chordata > Testudines > Emydidae > Malaclemys > Malaclemys terrapin. The sequence goes on along the minus strand of NC_071513.1, from coordinate 33,409,072 downwards.
AAAAAATATAAATACACACAAAGCCAAGCTTAGGATGCCTAGGGTCAAAGGCATATATAAAATTGGGCAAAATACATAAGTGGCAGTAAAGCCAGTCAAAATGACAATTAATGCAATTTTTTTTTTAAACAGACCAATTCAAGCAAACCTAATGGTACATATTGTTGAAATGAATAAGAATAGGGACTGTTCCATTAAATACACACTTTAACACACCTATCGTGAGGATGGAAAGCTCTCTCACTTTAAACAGTCTTTGAAAAATGATGAAACATTCAACAACAAAAGGAACTATAAGGCTCTGACCGACTCCTCCACGAGTAAAGAAATTTAGAGTTAAGAATGATAATCCAGACTGAGCTATCAGCTTTAACTCTCAAACAAACACAGAGGATGAAATTCTGGCTCCACTGAAGCTAATGGGAACATTGGCACTGACTTCAAGAGGTCAGGATTTCACCCATAGGGCCAGATTCTGACACCCTTATTCACAGAGCTGTCCCACTGCATCAGTGGGATTATTCCTGGTGTTGGTGCTGGTCAACAGCAGCAAAGGTAACCGAATTTAGCTCATAATATAAATCTAATAGAAAGTTAGCACATATAAAGTATTGTTCACCTTCAAAGTGCTTTACAAACAGTACTCTTAAAACTGGGAAGTATTGTCCCAATTTTTTGATGTGGGTAACAAAGGAAGAGTTAAATTATTTCATTTTAAGACATGCTAAGCACTGTAACTCCCATCTATTCAAGGCAAAAGAAGCTTCTCTTTCCAGAGCCAGGATTAGCATTAAGGAGCTCCTGGGTCAGACCATGAGACACTCTCTCTCTCTCAAAAGAACAGCACAGTGATATGCACTTAAGCAATAGTATCAGCCCAGATTTTCAGCTTAAACTCTACTTCCTTACAATATAAGACCATTCACTTCACTGGAGTCATGCATTACATTGAGAGGTTCCTGTAATTACAAATCAGTATTTTTGTTGAAAGAACTCCCTGCCGTATTTACCTGATCATTCGTAATGGATCCAAATGTCCTTTTCGGTGCTGTTTTGGGCTGTCATGTAAATACAAAATTAGAAAGTTTTTTAAAATGTGTAACATTGAAGTAAACCTGTAAATACACAACTATTCAAACACGGACACTCAACACAGTGAAGTGCAACAGCTCTTTCAGTGCTACAACAGGCTAGCGTTCTGGGACTTAAGAGGGGGTTCCTAGGGTCCATTCCTGTACAAACTTGCTTCTGGCATATGCGATTCTGCAGTATCACAAGCTGTCTCATTGAACTCAGTGGGATTCAGATTCTGGAGTAAGAGCTAAACCTAGCAGGAAATATTTGCATGATTGGGCTCTTGGTTGGCAGATTACTGACTGGATGAACTGGAAAAGCAAAGCCATGGGTCAGTGCAGGCACCATTAACATGGCCTGCCGTGGCCAAGACTACTCAGAAAATTAAGTTTGCGAACCAATAAGTGGATAGACAGTAACAGCTCTATCGGATGCTGATAAACTGATAGACCACAATGGCTTCTTAAATAAATAGAGCCCCAACCCACCCCCAACTATGGTAAAAAAATTCACATTAAAAATGTACAATGCTGTGTGATGCATAGCACTTTGGATTTTAAAAGGGAATCAGTGTTTGTGATTATTTTTGAGACCATCAGAGAGTATTTGTTCATGTAATAAACAAATAAGGGGTAGATCCTGTAAGGTGCATGGTGTGCTTATATTTCACTAAAGGAGAATGCTAAGCACCTCACAGATTCAGGCCCTCATTGGCAAGAAGGCCTTGTATCTGCAGACATGTTTAACTTAAGGCAATTTACTCACAGTGCATAAAATTAAGCATATTTTAACAGGTTGAGGACCTAAATCTATTTAGCAGATTGTACAAATGACAAAATCTATACAGAATGTATATAAGAAATATTCAAAGTGGTAATAAAATATACAATGAGCAAGTGGGCCCATACAGTTTAACCATCCTAAAATGAGGGAACCTACCATACAAAACACTTGTGGTTAGATAATCCTGGCATCAAACTGTGAATCAGATATAATGTTTCCTGACTCCTTGGCACAAAATTATTTTAAACAGATAAGTCATTTGCAAAAATAATACTCTAATAAGAAAATCTTCAATATATAAGCAGCTTGCATCCAAATGATCCTAAAGTACTTTAAGAACCCTCCCCCGAAATAGCTCAGCTGTTTGCTGGCTGATGAACATTTCAGGTATAGCCAAGAAGGAAACACTTGCAGTTCTGTTGAACATACAAGGTAGGTCCCAACTTTCTGTTGTTGTCAAGAGAATTCCTATGGAACACTGTAGCACAGCAGGTGCAGTCAAGAATGAGCCAAAAGAAAGAATTACAGTAACACAGACACAAGATTTCTAATGCAAAATTATACAGGAGCTGCAAAATGGGATAGATTAGTTTTCAGATTTTGTTTTTAAAAAGCATGCATTTTTCTTTCAAGTTTGACACTTTGAATGTGAAACGTGTAAATACCCACAGCAAAGCTAAACCCACTAAATACAGAGTTACTATAGATAATAAGTAAATACTAGCACATTCAGAAGCATGGTAGCATGAATGCCGTAGCTCTAATGACAGGAATACCAGGTCTCCAGTCTGCTGTCACAATGTGTGATTCAGATTTGTATTCATTCTGAACGATTGCGCTGCATTACGCTTCTCTGTCATTTAATGCACACCGACTTTCCGCTCTCTTTTCGGCAATACTGTATGACTTGGGTTCCATTAAATGTATGCAACGGGGGGAGGGAGGGGGTGGAAGGAGTGTGGTGTACACATACTAAAAAACAGCAAGATAGCCTCAAAGAAGAAACTGAAATTAGAGATCTGTGAAATATTTGCAACACAAACAGAAATCCACGGGAAATTTGCCTGCTGTTGGGTTCCATTATAAACTAGAAACTCAAGCAAGGTTTGTCAGAACATCCGCTGAGGTTAAACAACTGAGGCCCGGTTTCAAGAAAACTTGGGTAAATGCATGGTTTTGTATCAATACTATGCACAGTTGCTGTTTCATATGTTGATGTAAATAGTGCGACATATGACAACAGTCTAAACTGAGTTTTGCGTAGACAGTCAAATCGAAAACTCAAAGTGGAACTTGGGGGTTCTGAATTTCCATAAATCTAAGCTAAATGAAATGCCTGTACAAGAACTTGTATGTAAATACGTTCAGCTCCTTGCCTAAACTGTATGAATATGAAAAATCCAAGCGCAAAATCCATTTGGTGGACTACAAATTTATCGATGAACTTGGCCGCAAGTGCCTAAGCTTTTCTCAGTCTCAGTTTATGGTTTAAAAGAGCCACCCTACCTGTAAAGCACAAGCAAAGCTTTCCTATCCATACACTCAAAGCCTAACTACTTACATTATATCGATAGCGAGCATAATACTAGGCGGGGGCTCAGCACAAAGTACAGATAAGGAACCATTATTCCAAAAGGGAGAGAAAGGTAAGAAATACAATGGGCAAGTCAGCAGAGAATCAGTAAGTGGTCCAGAGTATTGTAATCTGAACAAAAAGGAGGTTTAGGATGAATACACAAGCACTGAAATGCTTGGGAAGCTAAATTTAATGTTATTGCAGAAAGACTGAGAGTAATGTCTCTTGCTGTTCCTTACCACCCCAGGGCAGTCTGTCCTTTCTCTTCAGAACTCTTCCCAACCTTGATTTCCCCAAATCTCCTTTGGATTCGACTTCTCTGACAGTCTGACAATTTTATCCATAAAGCTGTCTTATATTTCCTGAGCTTGTGAAAGCTGATGAATGTTCTTTGACCGAATTGTGAACAGGAAAAGGTCTAGCCCACAGAATAATTGCCTTCCATGCCCTCATATAAGTTCTTTACACATGAGTTTAGCAAAACATATTAGCAGTTTCCTTAAATTTATGCTTTATACTGAAGACGACAAATGTCAGTGCAGTCGTCCTGACATGAAGGTGCCATTAGCAGTTTTATGGCCCAACTAAACCCTGACAAATCTCTCTTCACCAGTCATGTTTAGGGGTGCCGTAGTGATGGTTAACAAGACAGAGTTCCAGTTTTGGTATATGAACTGTATCTTCCCATATTACAAGTTGTTCTATAGCAAAGTAGGCAATACAGTAACAGCCTAAGTTTGTGTAACAATACTTAAAATCTTGTATTTTTCAAGCTCTCTCTTATCCTGGGTTACCAGGGCTGCCACTTTTAACAGTTTCCCCTCCAACACAAATTCTCTGCATCACACTATTATGATGCTTGTACTGTGGTATCAGCACATTGCTTCATCTCATCAGGATGTAACGTCATGACAACATGAAATAATTTGAAAGTCACTTGAGTGGTTCTGCAAACTTAGCTCAAATGGACTCCTATCTAGGTGCATCAACAAAGCAGCCAACTATCTCACTAGCATTAATTAATGTATCCCCACAATACTTTGAGGTAAGGAAGTATTACTACTCCTTTTTTATAGCTGGGGTCCTGAGATAGAAAGAGAGAGTACATCACTTGTCCAACATCATGCAAAGAGTCCGTGGCACATCCAGAAATTGAACCCGCTCTCTTGAGTACCACTCCAAGGCCTTAAATTCAAAATCATCCTTCTTTTAGGGACAGTTTCCCCAAAACAGGGACAGGTAACAAATGTAGGTAGGAGAATTAGAAAAGTGGATTCTCCTCCACATCACATCCCATTATATATGTTGAGAGACATACACACACACTCTACTGAACAGGAGATTGATTAAGTACATGATTGACAGTTTAAGGTATTGAATATGATTGAACATTGTTCTAAATGCTTCCATTTTTCCACAGCCTGAAGGAGGGTTCCAGAAACGTTTCCTGTCCCAGCAATTTTCCCCTTCTTTGTAATGGCACTAGGATTTATACAGGGAAGAAAGGATTTGGGGCTTACGTTAGGTATCTCATTGTTCTTTATTTTATTACAAACTTGAATTTTTATGATAGCATATTCTACATGTCACAGCATTATATATTTGATGCATTTGCCAGTTAAGGTTAACAGGGACCAAAGAACCAATCATCTGTAAATACATGATTACACATTTCATGGATATCACTTTCCAACACATAATTGTGGTTCAGGAAGTGTCAGGCAGAAAGCTATTCTGGGTACTCTCTCAACAAGAGCTAAATAAAGAGCCCATTCTGCCTTGGCCACCAGAACAAGGCACCTTGAGATTCTAAATACATTTTTAGAGTTATTGGACGACCAGGAGTTTGAGCAATGTGGACCTGCAATACACCCTATTCCTTCCCTGCTCTGTAACCAGGGTAGTCTGTCAGGAAGAAAAAGATTCAGACTGACATCCACTTGTGCACAGGAAAACACAGGCAACTGTGTTCCTTACCTTAAAACAGATGCCGCTTAGCAAATTTACCACTTCCATCCGTTTCAATGGGAACTGAGGGTGATGGACACATGGCTTTAGAGAGACAAGACAGATGAGGTAATATTTATTGGACAACATCTGTTGGCGAGAGAGACAAGCTTACGAGCTATACAGACTTTTCCTCAGCTTTTTGAGCTCTTTGTAGCTCAAAAGCTTGTTTCTCTCACCAACAGAAGTTGGTCCAATAAAAGCTATTACCTCATCCACCTTGTCTCTCTAATAATTCTGGGACAACTCAGCTACAACAACACTGCATACATGTGGCTTTGGTTCATAAAGCATGGAAAACAGAAACAAAAAGCCCTTTGATACTGTTAAAAAGTAGTGCAAATATACAGAAATTCATGCCCATTAAGTCTATACCTCAATCTCATTTCATTCCCTCCCCACACCCTAAACAAATACCTGAAGGAAATATGCACATGCCTCCCAAATTTTCTTTTAAGAGACAGAAACTTTACTGAGTTATATAGGTGCAAAAAATAAATTAGAACCTCTGATTTTGTATTTATACAATAAAGTTCATTTGCATCATATCTTTTGCATCATATCTTGTAAGCCAAAGTGGTTGAAACTTTTGCATCTTGGTTGTATTGTTTACTTTTAAGAAAAATTTTGATAAAATCTTTGTGTGGGTTACATGGATAACATAAACAGAGACGCTTAACCAGAGATATAGGTGCCTAAACAAACACAGTAAAAAATAAAAAAACAAAACAATGTGTTCTCTTGACTTACATCATAAAGGAGCATTCTTTCATATACCCATACTATACCTTAATGTCAATGTTTTCATTGCTTTATGAATTATGACATTTAAAAGAAGAACAGTTTGATCTCAGATTCAGGAAACTTTCAATTCACGTTTGCAATTATGCACATTTACAGAATGCCTGATAATCTCATGCAATAGAGCTTTTCCCCTGGTTCCCCCCTCACCCTCCCCACACATTCACAAATAAGATTTGGAAGGGTTGTAGGCCTTGGGGTAAAAACTGCTGAAATACATATGATGGTAAGACCTTCCAAAACCTTTGTTCTTTGCCGGGATTTGTAAACTCAAAGAGAAAGTTTATGTTGAACATTGAACTCTTCAGGGGATCTTTTCTACTTTTGAGAGAAAAGAAAAAGAGATGCTTTTCCAAAAAAAGTTATCCTTTTTTGTATTGTTCTGGGAAAGACATAGCTGAGCCACCCTACTAAAATTCGAAAGGTGCTTGACATATGCATGTACAAGATGCCACTTCACTGCCTATTGGAAGGTAATAAATAACCCTGCACTTTCAGAGTTATAAATCTGGTACAGTTGCCCAGAAGAAGCCTCTAGTGCCAGTAAGTACTAAAAATAGTTGCAGAGATTGGATTCTAAAACTGATTAAATAAAGGCTGTTTACTGTGTTGATCAGGGAATGCTGGGGACAGAGCAAAAATCTGTTTCTGAACTTTTCTGGTGCTTGATTTATCAGGAAACCAACCATTCCCCCCTCCAACTTTCCTATTGTCACTCATTGGTATATATCAGTCAATAAAAGAAAAGCATAAAATATTTCCCTTCTGTACTGTGACAGGGCCACTTTGGAAGTAAACAATGAAAAAAATAAAAAGACAGCATACTGTATAAATATAGTGAAAACTAAAATATATAAATCTTCATTTCACTAAGTATCATCATTTAGCAATTTGTGGTATTACTGAAAGTACCTTCCTTGTGACTTGATTAGGATTAAAAATCCTAGGATCAAAAGAATATTTTAAGTACACAATTTACTCCTGAGGGAATTCTGCACCAAAAAAATAAAAATGATGTGCACAATATTTTAAAATTCTGCAAAATTCTGCAAATTTTGGCAGTAAATAAATGTGACAACAACATGGCAGTGGGCAGCACAAATCACTGGCTGCATTGAGGTGGGAGATCACCCTGAAGCCCCCAGTTCCCCCGGTACAGAGACTCGGCAGTGTAGGGAGATGGGACTCGGTGGGGAGGTCTGGGTGTGTGTGGGGAGGGTTAGGTGCTGGGGGAGTGAGGCTGGATAGGGTGTGGGGGATGCACCTGGTAGGGTATCAGTAGGGTGAGGGTCTGGGAGCGGGGGGTTCATTGGAGGGGTCCAGGTGTAGGGAGGTAGGGCTTGTCAGGGTGAAGGTTCGATGGGCGTGTTTAATGAGGGAGCCCCAGCTGCTGCCAAGGGGACGCCACATGCTGGGCTCCTGCTTAACCCTCACAATTCCCCTTTCCCCTTCTCTTCTCCATTCCCCCTCCCTTCACTCCCACATTCCCCTCCCCCTGCCCTATTCCACCCCCATTCCTTCCCCACTGCCTCTTCCCCACACCCCCTCATCCACCTCATCCCTCGTTTTTCCCACCCACGCCCCTTACCCAGCCCCACCGCGGGCACTCACTGTTGCACGGAATAGAAAACAGGAAGGCTCCCAGCACACAGAACCACGACTGGCACTAGGACCCAGGACCCAGGAGGTGGCATCCAGCTGCAGAGTCAGCATAGGGGAGACACAGCCGTCTTCAGCTGGGCAGCTCTGTGCTTGCAGAATGAGTGAGGGGCAGTGACATGTAACTTCATGTGCCCCCCCCCCAATGCCTTGCCTCTGTTTGGAGGGGGGAATCCCCCCAAAAAACTGCACCCCGGGTCGTCCCCTGCACACGGCTTCCCTTTGCCCCTCTGCCATTTTCTGCAGGGAAACACAGGAAATCTGTGGGGTGAGTGGTGTTTTATGCAGGCATGCAGTCCCACAGAATCCCCCCAGGAGTAAAAATTTGCTAGGGAAATACATACCCAATACCAGGGGTCGGCAACGTTGGCACGCGGCTTGCCAGGGTAAGCACCCTGGCAGGCTGGGCCAGTTTTATTTACCTGCTGACGTGGCAGGTTCGGCCGCTCGCGGCCCCCACTGGCCGCAGTTCGCCATCCCGGGCCAATGGGAGTGGCAGGAAGCGGAGCGGGTGAGCGATGTGCTGGCCGCGGCTTCACGCCACCCCCCATTGGCCCGGGATGGCGAACCGCAGCCAGTGGGGGCCGCGATTGGCCGAACCTGCCGCGTCAGCAGGTAAATAAAACTGTCCCGGCCCGCCAGGGTGCTTACCTTGGTGAGCCGCGTGCCAACGTTGCCAACCCCTGCCCAATACTGTACATCACCTAACTGTGTCCCATTTCCAAGGCATTTATTACAACAACATAAACTGATGAATGGCATTATCGGGGGGGGGGGGGGGAAGGGGGTTGGCTAAGAAACCACACTCCTACAAATGATCTCATTTGTGTTTATGTGTGTGTGTTTTATTTTTTATATTGTCTTCCATATCTCTGTTAGTGATTTAAGTGCATCCAATTTCTGTCTTCCCTTAGAATCAGCAAAAATGATGCAAAGATCTAAGCAATCTAGTCTGTTCTTGGATTACACCCTATACTATATACTTTAGAGATTTCTGCCCCAAATTTTATATATTTCAGATGATGGATTTTCACTGTGAGGAAGGAAAGTAAACAAAAATATCTTTTTCACAGAACCATCAAGATGCCTTGTTAGGTATTATTGTCACTTTTTCCCATTCTCTTCCTTTATCTTTGGTCATCTGTTTATAACTTCTGCTACATGTGTCATCTTGACTTTAGACTGTCATCTCTGGGGCAGGTCTTTGTTTTGGTAGGTGCATGATATATTTTTCAGCACTTAAAAATAATGAATTGAAAAATAATTATTTTAGAAGATTAATGACCAATTTGCGGGAATGAAAACCACACATTTCAGTAGGCAGCTTTTACAACCTGCTCTAAAGCACAGCCCCAGAGTTTAGCCCATTCCTGAACCTTGGCTTTAACAGCTATAAGCTTGTCTTCCATGCAGTTAACTCAAGTAATAACATAAGTGTTGTCCGTAACTTGACACCTATCCACATTCGAAAACCCTTGACTGTGGTCATGCTTTTAACTTGAGCTGCTTGGCCTGTCAAGCTAGAGCGTCAGTTAGCACAACTTGTCAGCTGCCAACATGACCATTCCGTTGCATGGACATAGTCTAGGTCCACTCAAGGGCCACTAATCCTCCACTGCCTTCCCACAATTCCCTCTGTGTGAGAGGCAAAATCCATGTCAGCAGCTCATGCATTATAATGTGTTATATGAAAACCAGCTGCTGGATGGGTCATCCATCCTGCTTACAGATTTAAGACTCCACTCCCATCCCCATTTAGCTTTACCGTGCAAAAATTGGTCCACTGGGCCGTATGCACAGGAATGCAGAGAAGAATGTGAATCTGAATGAAATCATTTTTGACATTCAGTATTATGGCTTTCAGTAAAGGAATGAAATCCACAATAAATGATTGAACACGAGTCTGATAACAGAAACAATAAACTTCCAGTAGCCAATGCATTGTTAAGGTTTTTCCTTATTATGCTCTTACACATGATCAAATTAGTTCCAGCCACTGCCCAGAAGGGAAAGTCAACCAATCATTTCATAATAATGTGCATATTAATACAGCTCTGCATGTTCAGTTTTTGCTGATTTCAGAGGCAGAGAACAAAGTATGCTGTCACCTCATACATACCCTTTGATATGTAATGACAATCTTGCAAACTGGTGTGTGTCAAGTATTGCATTACAGTCATAAAATAAGTTATCTCAAACACATTTCTCATAGATAAATTCATTCTATAAAGCCCTTTGCTCTAACATACTGGGGAGAAATGAAACAAAGGAAAGAAAAAAATCCACCTTGCATGCATATTACATTAGCCAGGTCCTTTTACAAAAGCAAAGGGAACAATTTTCTTTGTTACTGTGCCCATAAGACTCAGTGCACTGCAGTGCTGACGTAAGATTCACCGAGCCACCGAAAGCTAATATGAAGTTGAACTTAAATCCTGTTGTTCCAAAGCAGGTTATGAAAGTCACCTCTCTTCTTTAGGCGTTCTCTTTAAATATTATCTGACCAGAACAGCAGGAATGCAGAGTGTCATTTTCTCAGTTCTGCCAAAAAAATCTGTGATAAGTGTGATTTTTAAAGTCCATCCAGAAAATGATATGTATTTATAGTGAAATGTTGGAAATTTTGAAATTAAATCTTCAAATAAAACCAGAGATTCAAATCCTGCTTCTATAAATATGAACAGTTTATAGAAATTGTAAATTATTTGACATATCAGCATATGAAGCAGTACTTAAAACCTAATCTTTACTTTTCTTTTGTACGCATCCAGTCTTCCCTGTATGACTGTATAAGTGGAGTTTGTGTAACATGTTCAGATTCTCTGAAATGAGAGGCATTATGGAAATAAAATATTTATTAATTTCAAGTAAAATGAGAGTGTAGTATATTATTGGTAAAGAAAACAACATGGACATGTAAATGTTACTTACTCAGGTCCGATTAAAACATGCAAAACTGAAACGGATTTCAGTGAGATGCATCTTTCTAGAGTCATCTTTAAAGAGAAAAGAAAGCCTAAATATTTCCTAAACTGCTGTGTGTTTCTGTTGCTGTGATGCTCTCAAAAATGAACTGAAGAACTTCTACTATCTTCCCTGCTCTGCTATGCAGTTATTCTTGGCTAAGGGCTATTGGCAATATTGACATTTAATCTAAGCATTTATACAAGTCATCAATGTAGTATCTAAGTACCCTGCAGAGACTATCAGAACAATGATTCACTATATAGATATGCAAAGTGGCTTCCTTCTTCCCCTCAAGTCAGTTGGGACAATGAGTATTGTTTTGTTTATTCAATCTCTTTCCATCTCCACCTCTTCCTCCTGATCTATTCTTCAACATGCCAAACATTCAGGCTTCTTTCACAATGACTTTTATGACCCACAAAAAACACATAGGCCAAAAAACGCCAATGCTGTTATTAAAGCATTGACTGGTGCTCTGCTAGCTGCAGCTAGCATTCAACAGAAAATTGTTGGGGTAGGAGGAAGAAGAGATTGAGGAGTTGCGGACAGAGAAACTGAAGAGATAATAGCACAGCCAAGTCCCAAGGAAGAAGTTTCCTATGGGCCCCCAAATCCAGTCCTCACCCTCCAAATGGTAGCTACCCTACCTTAAGTTGCATTCAGAATATGGAAAAGTCTCCAAAATGAGAGCGGCAACAGTTTCAGAATTACATTTAAAACCTCATTCTAAAGAAAACCCACTGGAGACTCTATTTTCAAGGCACAAGACTGCCAAAAAGTCAAGGAACTATATTATTATGTGTGCATTTATACAGCAAACATCACAATAGCCCTAGTACAAGCCATTTTACAATTCAAAGACAGAAAAATCAACAGCTCTACAGATTCAAACCCAATAACTCAATCAGGTTTTCTTGTTGTTCATTTTTTGTTAAGTTCACCCACCATCCAACATAGGTATTTAGCATATTTACAAGAGACTCTGGGTGTTGTTTTCAGCTCTTGACCTGAATGACTACGGTGACATGCTCGTATATAAGCAACAGCTATTGGACTTTGTGAGTTCAAAACACTTAAAGTCAATAGAAAGTTTTACAAGTTTTGGGACTGATCTACTACAGGAAATATACACTTTTGAGAACTGAGAGTAAATTTTTCCACAAACAACAACAACATTCATGTGTGACAAAAAAAAATAGTGTTCACATGGGGTGACCTTCATTCCTGTGTAGCAGGCCAGTTCAAAACTTTATGCATCACTTTAGATCTATTCTGAGGACTTAATTTGGACTTAAGTGGTATCTAGACCTTGTGCTGGCTCTCTGCACAAAGGTAAATTTCACCCATGGGCACTTACTAGTTAATTATTGTGAGGTATATTATTATTAGGATTAGATAGGGAACAAAATAGAAGCTAACAGGTTCATCCCATTAAATGCACTATAACAAACAGGTATGAAAAGTCTGTAACGGCAGTTACTGCAACAAGCAGAAGAGCGACAGTGGGGTCAAAATGTAGGGGAAAAGCAATCTCAGAATGAAAAGGTACATAATATCCTCCTCTCAAATGCCTGGAAGAGCATCCCACCACACAAAAAAAAAAAAATAAAATAAAATAAAAAAAGACAAGACAATTTGTTAATAAGAGAAAAAATATAATTTGACTTTGGAACATAGGCAATAACCAAAGCAATAATACACATCACATTAAAGGAACCAGCAATTATAAACACAATGTTATAAAAATAAACTTGAATACTGACAGCTGATGACTCAGAATTCACACTCCTTTTTCCAGTGTTTCTAGTTGTTTCTTTAAAATTATCCGCAATGCTCTTTGCTAGATTGCCCCAGCTCTAAAAGCTCTATGGGATTCAAGTGTTCAAACTAACTATTCACAAAACACTAGTCTGGGAGTACAAATTATATTGTAATAAACCTTTCTTTCAGAAATAAAAATAACTATACTGCGGTCAAGTGCCAGGCGCCATGGTTGAAGTATTATTTAAATCCTGCCTTTGACAGCTAAAAATATAATATTGGGCTTTCTCCCCATCTTCCTTTCTTTTCTAACAATGAAAAACTATTTTGTTCTGTGCTGTGTGGGGAAAATAGCAAGGGCTAAATTAATTGTCTTCTTCACTTAATGCCAACTTTAAAAAAACATTTTCTGATATGAAATTATTTTTATATAGGATTAATGATTCTCTCTGTTGTCTTTTCTCTTAATTTTTTCAATTACACACACCCGGCACACATACACACACTTGATAATATGGGGAAAATCTGTATCTCCCAGCCCCAATTTTATAAAATATATTTTAAAAAGAAGAAATTTGGGGAAAATGTAGATTTTCCTCCCTTCCATCATCAAAAAATTACACTCCAGTGTATAGCTGGTTGAAAAATGGATGGCGTGGGGGAAGAGGAGGGAGAATCCCTCTCCCCACCCCAAAATGTTCTATAAATTGTTGTTCTTTTTTTTCTTCTTTTGTCAAAATTTCAGTTGCAATTTTTCTGATCAGTCACATACACATGTTTAACAAAGCTTTCAGCCACCAGGCTACCCTTTCAGCATACATTGCTCTTGGTGGAAACTCAGTTGTTACTATCTTGTTACTACAGCAGTAGTAGGACACAGGATTTTTCCACAGCAAATTTACTCAAGATGGACAGGACCAAAGCATAGCCACAGTAAGTGCTCAAAAGCAGTACCCGGTAATGCTAATCATTACTGCTATTAAATATTTATATTATGGCAATGCCCAAAAGCAGCAATCAGGATTGTGCTGGGCACTGCACAAATAGAGTTAAAACAAGAGAAAATCCTGGTGCTGAAGTCCTTCCAATCTAAAGAAGATTAGTTCAGCTTGGTATTGACATAGTCTTCCTTGATGGAAGGCTTTGGGACCAAGAGGAAGTTTTGGGAGGCTTCCATCTGCATAAAGGAACTATTGATCCTGGCTAGACTATTGATTTAGACCACTGCTGTCCAGCTGTTTGACCCTATGTCAAAAAATGAAAGCCATGTGAAGGCATGCCAGATGCTTCTCATTTCCATACAATACTGATGGAACTTGCATTGGTACAAGTGTGACAAAATGTGGCATCTCTAACCACTGAGAGGAGCACCCTAAGTGATATTTTTCATGAGTGGATCTGGCAGACACATCCTTGAGTGGGGTTCTTTAGTTTGCACCAGTACTTCAGGGATCTTAGGACTGTAGAGGTATGATGTAGAGAACAGAGAAGAGTGCCTTGACTGTGATCCCATCTGGACTTGTAAGGGCTTCATGAGTAGAAAGCCAGTAGAGTCTGTATTAGAGACTATCAGACCTAGCTGACAGACTCCTAGACTCAAATCGTGTTTGAGAACTGTGGATCAATGAGGATGTCCTTAATTTTGAGGACTCAGTCCACAAGAAGTAGCACAGTAAACAGGCTGGTAAAGATCCTCACTCACAGGTGCTGGAGATACTGAGGAAGAGCCAAGTAGTTCGTCTCCAGGCTGATTACCAGCCATGAATTTACAAGGCTTTGATTACCTTATGGGTATCCTAAATAACCTTTTAGTTGAGAATCCTACTAGGGCTGTTCTATATGATCACATCTAGAATTCAAAACCAGCTGGACAGAATAGTACTAAATTAGAATTTGCACTTGAATTTATAATCAGTCACGCTGAGTCTGAACAGAGATTGAGACTGTCTCAGACTGTGACGGCAGTGGAATTTTAATATATTAAACCAAGGACAACAACACAAAGCCAAACCATATTAGACACGAAAACATTATACATAAACACACTAAATAAATACACACATGCACACAAATACATAAAGTTACTGGGTTAGGCACTCAAAAAGCCAGGAAATGACAATTTAAGATGCATTCATATCAACATCAACTTTTCATTTAATAAGAAATCAAGAATTAACATAAAGGCAAGCTTTTATAGTTTTCCTATCTACTGTAAATATATGGGTGCACAAGTTCTTTTCAATTTATAACATGCTTTAAAAATAATTTTGGAAAGATGTATGAACTACACTAAAGTTTCAGAGTAACAATTTCATTGGCATCAAGATCTACCATTTCATTTGAAAGTCTAACCATGCAGTACAGAGAGTCAGAAATCATCTCTTTGACAAACGTTGTTTCACTAGATTGCCAACTGGGTCATTCTTACTTGATTTCCCACTCCTGGCCTGTATGCTGCAATGCTTTTTGGTTATCTCAGAACTGCTTTGTTGTATCCCACATGCTCCCTGTCACATCCTTATATCCAAACCAGAAGAAAACTCATCCCTCCAGCAAGCCTAGGCCACAGCTAGTATAAATAGCAGGTTTAGTTTTAAATCCAGTGAGGTGCAGGAAGGAGCAGTTCCCCTTTGCAGTCTGTGAATGTGACTCTCAAACAGTTGAAAACAAGACAGAAAGGGCCTTTTAAGCCCAACTCTTACACCCAATGTTACGTTCAGTTGTGCACTTGAACTCTGATAAATCTCAGTTGGGCGAATACCTGCAAAGCATCACTGAAAAGAATTCGTGTGCAGATTACCAAAGCACAAATCAATGAGATATTGCTCCTGTGCAGGCAATACCATGAATCTCACAAGCCACCTGGACAAGTATATCACCTCCTGGCCCCTTTCCTGGCACTCAGTAATGCCCTTAAACAGGGCTAAGGCATTTCTTATAGAAAGCTAATGGCCATGTTCTTCATCCCAGTACTTGCTAGTTCACAAATCCCACAGATGTCTTGGACCTTCCCTGCCCTAATAATTCAGATTAGTAAAATTCTACTGTATGTTTGTTTCATGTAACATTCTGTTGTTTTTAAGTCACTTTTTTGCATACATGTTAAACTGCCACACTTGGTATCAGGAAAAAGCCCTTAGTTCAGGATCTCAAAGTTCTAATGCTTAGACATTAAAGGAGGTTACTTATACCTACAAAAACAATAAACTCTTTTATTACAATTTAATTGGAAATAGACAATGTTGTTTAACCAAAACAAATATCCTATTTCTGAAATGAGTTAACCTATTTAAAATTCAGATCACAAAGCAGATTCTCATCCACAAATATTTCTGTTATATGCAGCATACAGTGTCAGATTGTAAACTGCCAGACTCGACACAGAGATTCCTTGAGAAAACCTAGCATCTGGAAAGATAAAAGTGCTCTGTCAGTATACTCTATGATAAAGAGTTACAGGGAATGGCCGCCACTCAGCATGAAGAAAAGTTGATAGTGGTGGGCTTGGACTGGTATTAAGATCAGAGTTATAGAATATATTTATTCGTGATTTTGAAAACAGCAAATTAGTATAGTTCACTGATGAAACTAAATTGTTTGTTAGTAAAAACTACTGATGTTTATGAGAATTTCCATATAGATTTAAACTAATTGGGGTTGTAAACAGCACCATTGCAAATGAAATTTAACCAATGTATATGAGTAAGAATAAAATATTAAGAAGTTTGTACTGATAGGCTCTGAACTTTGGCTTACCCTGTACATTGAGGATGATGATCTTGGAATTACCTCAGTTGAAGGTAAAAAGAACGAGGAGTACTTGTGGCACCTTAGAGACTAACAAATTTATTTGGGCATAAGCTTTCGTGGGCTAAAACCCACTGTTTAGCCCATGAAAGCTTATGCCCAAAAAAATTTGTTAGTCTCTAAGGTGCCACAAGTACTCCTTGTTCTTTTTGCTGATACCGACTAACATGGCTACCACTCTGAAACCTGACACGGTTAAAGGTAGTCATCTTCCCAGTACAGTTTTAAAAAGCAACCGGGTGTATTAAAATGAGGTACTGAAACAACTGAAATGAGATTTTTAACAGCAGACTCCCATGCAGAGTTCTTTACTCAAGTGTTGTCACCTCAGCTCAGCAAAGAAATTGCAGAGACTGAAGACTTACAGTATTGGATCTGATAGCCCAAAACCACTAACTGAAGCCAGTTACACTGTCGCCAATCCTGCGTAAACCAAAAATAAAGTTTTTTCTTTTTTTAAAGAATAAAAAATTGTGCTCTAAGTTTTCGGCTCAGCAAAATACATAAGCCCATATTAGGAGGCATATGCTTACGCTTCTTAATTACCTTATACACGTCAATAACTTTTAGTGTTGTTTGCAGCTCTGTTGTAGCCATGTTGGTCCCAGGATATTAGAGAGAGAAAGTGGGTGATATAACCTTGTACTGGACCAACTTCTGTCAGTGAAAGAGACAAGCTTTCGAGCTACATAGAGGAGTTCTCAAAAGCTTGCCTCTTTCACTGACAGAAGCTAGTCCAATAAAAGATTACCTAACCCACCTTGTCTCTCATAATTTTAGCACATTCTTAAGTACCTTGATGAATAGGGTCCTACATTAGGACAATCCTTTAAATTCCCCAGTGCTTAAATCCTTTATTTCCCCTTGATCTTTTTCTGTGGATTTTAAAGTAGACAAAATGCATTTTTAACTTTGTTTGCTTTTAAATACAATGCCTTCTGGTCACAGTGACAAGGTTCCTATATGGGATCTCAGGGTTTAGTCCAATAGGACCCATTCTTCACAAGCTCTATGGCTGTTCCTGTGATGCGTGGATTTTTAAAGTTCTTAACAGTAGGAGCTATTCTAGACAACGGAATCAATAGATTATGAAGCAAAGTACTTAAGTAACTAAGGGGCCATTACTGCAGATATCCACAAATACACTGCATAAGTCATTACTATGAATGATGCATGGTATAGTTCTGCAAAAGATGCAGGGGATTTGGAATAAATGACCCCCAGCTGGTCTCTTCTAGTCCTACAGTTCTCTCCATCTTTACTGAATAGTGCTTTTCCCTCAAAGAATTCCCCAAACTAGCTAGCTAGCTGGAGGGAAAAACAATGTTAATATATATACAAAAAATGTTTAAAAATATGTCACAGCAACTGATAATATTCCCTTTTCCCCTTCCATTAATATTATTGAGCCAGCAGACTGTATGAATGGGGGATCATACAGAACAACAAAATTTATACTTTTAAATAATAATAAAGCACTACAGGCCTGATCCAAAGCCACTGAAATCAACAGAAAGACTCCTATTGACTTCAATGAGTTCTGTATAATACCTTATACCAGCTTTGTATAAGACCTTATACCAACAGTCATAGTCTTTAAATAAATCCCTAAAAGAAAGCTTATTTGCATTTCTACAGTTAAGAAAATGGGGACTGACTCATCTAGGTGAAATTCTGCACATTCTAATGATTAATTTGTTAGTCTGCTGCTTTTGCTGAATTGCTAGGTAGCTACTTGTAGTCTTGCAACTTTCCTACTGGCTCTCTGGATTCTCAGGAGGCTTCCTGTTGCTATCCTAGGGTAGTACTGCATACTTGTGTAACTGACTTACATCTTTTTATAAAACAAACATGTTTTGCTCCAAGATTTCCACTCAAAATTAACTAGGACACAACAAAAAACTTTGTTTCACTCTGCAAGAGTTGCAACCCTATACCAAATTGTTCTAGAGAAATTTAATTTCTCTGTTCACTACTTTTACTAGGGTAAAAAAAAAAAATGCTCCAAGACATATCATACTTTATTGAGAAAAATTCTTTACCCCAATGGTTTTTTTCCCCAGAGAAAATCCCATTTCTCCAAGACAGGTACCCCCATTAAAAACAACAAATCCCCAGACTAGAAATCGTTCCCCTTTTACCTTGGCATAAAACTCTAGAGTGAGATTTCCTATCTATCTAGCTCTTTCACAGAAGGAATACACTGTTTTCTCCATGCCCTGAGCCAAATTCATACTAACATTAATGGACACAACTCCAGCAAAGCCAATGGACTTGTGCCCGCTCATGCTAATCTTAAATTTGGCCCACTGATTTAACTCAGCTCTGACACCAAAAAACATCCTTCTAATTCAATCTGAAAAATGCAGAACTGGATGCCTGATTGACATTGGGTATGTCTACACTGCCCTGCAGTTTGGACTACAGGGGTGTAAGTAGCAATGTGAACAAAAGTGCTGTGTTGCAAGTGTTAACTAAAAGATTCCTCATTTGTATTAATAAGAGTCTTGTTGGAAGAGTAACACGTTAATGTGAAGTAGGAACCTTTTAGTTTGCACTCGCAGCATCCACATGGGGGAGTTACAGCGCACCATTTTGATGTGCACCGCGGGGCAGTGTAGATAATCCTTTAGGGCTTGTCTATGCTAGGACATTTATGAAAGTTAAGATGAATCAATTAAAGCTGTGAAGTTATGCACATAAATTAAAGCACATTGAATTCCTGTGGGGACACTCTCATTCAGAAGTAAAGTGGCCTTAGTTCATTATAGCTTAATCCTCTAGGTCAGTGGTTCCCAAACTTTAACAACCTGTGAACTAAAATGTCAAGTCTCACGAACCCCCTTGTAAAAATGAATATTTCCAGGGATTTTCTCCTTTATCTGAGTATAAATTACAAAAGCAGTGATCTTGGAAATATAAAATTTGTTTTTATGACATGCTTATTACACATTATTTATTATTAATTATTATTTATCATTACAGAATTTTTATTACATTATGAAAATGGCAACACTCTTCCAAGATCTCACTTTCGTAGCTTTCACTTTGAATAAGCCTGTTATAAGACAAGGCTCCTATGTTTCACCAAGGAGTATCAGATGTGAAACAGCATGAAGGTATTTAAGAAGCCAACTCAAAGAGTTCCTTCTACACAAGCATTCAGGTTTTGAGCAGTCCAGGCAAACAACACATGTTACAACAAAACTTAAACTTGTTCTTCATAATCATTTTAAAAACAATACTAGCTGCCTATTTAATTTTCAGAACAGCAAAAAATATCCACTTCCCTTTCCATTTCTTATAAGGAGTCTTGAAGTTTAAATCTCCTCAGTGTGACAGGTATGCTAGCTTTGATCTGTTTAGTTCTTGGAAGTCCAGGGGCTCCAGGCTGCTGGCCTTGTGTTGCCCGGGATTCTTAGGGACAGGTCTGTCCGCCATTAGGGAATTTTTTCCCGAGAACCCCCTATAACATTTCGTGAACCCCACTTTGGGAACCACTGCTCTAGGTGGAATGGTCCCCTGGCCAAAACACACTATCTTGCATGTGTGGCAGGAGATAAATCCTGCAGGATTCTGCTACAGCAAACTAAGGCTGCCATGCTTCGGAATGAAAGTATCCACATGGGTTTATTACTCTAACTTCTGCGCATTAATTTCACAGGTTTAGTTGGTTCTTCTAAACTTTTCTGAGTCCTGATGTAGACAAACTCTTAGATGATTTAGACACTCAGCATATAATAGGCCCAGATCTGTCAAAGAAACCTGAAGGGAAATAATGCAAGTTTGACGCTCATGTCCAAAAGGAAATACGTCTCTCTATAAACCCAAAGAAAATTCAAATCTTGTCCTCATACATATTTGCAAATGCAGAGTTAAGGCTGCTGTTAGAACCCTCACCTTGACTTTTCAGATTTTTGTGCAATTATAGCCTCAATTTTAATGTCACATGAAGCACTGGAAATATAGCAAGCCATTCATCCACCACTTTAAAAAAAGTGACCTCTGAAAGAGAAAGGATGACTATCTCCTTCCATCTTCAGGTCTGTCTCACAATTGCTTTACACAGTGCTTTAAAAATAATTTTAAAAGTCTTTACTTCCTTAATACAATAGTACTTTTATAAACCATTATCTGGCTTTTATCCCATCCCAATGTATCACCTGCCCCACATACAAGCTACCATGTTTTACCCAGGGGACCGTTACATGCATTATAACAATTCCACCTAAAAGGAAACAAACAAACAATACTTCAAACTACACCTATTGCTGTAACATCTCCTTTTTAAAAATAACACACACATTGTAATCTGTGTTTTGGCAGATCTAGAGTATAACCTCACAGGTCCTTAGGGTGCCAGAACTGCTGAAGTGTGCCTCTTGGTTCTCACACCCTATGAATTTGTAAGGCAACATTCTTGATCCACAACGACACGCAGAAGAGATCTCATTGATACATACTAGAAAGATGAACTCTATGGTAATCTAAAGATACACACGAGCTGAGCTGAGCTTGCTACATTTGCTGTGTCTGTGAACAGAAGACAGGGAAAAATAATAAACCTGGAACATACCTGGATCTAAACAAGTATGTATCTGATAACTGAGCAGAAAGAATCTGTTTTAATGTTCTAGGGTAGTCTTTTGCTACTTTTAGGGAAACAGAAGGTCAGAAACTAAACATGCTATTGGGCATTTTTTTTCTACCTCATGAACACTACACAAAAACACTAGCAATCATCAAAAATGTAAAATGTCTAAGATGACCAGAAAGGCAGATTCTTGATATACCTTATTTCAATAATATGTCATACCAGCAATGAACTAATTTCAGTTTGTGACCAGTCAGATTATACTTAAATAGCCCCAAGATTCATGCCAAAGACTAAAATTAGAGCAATGTATTGAAATCAATCTGAGTAAGTTTAAAATACTCTGAAAGGAATGGCCTCACGACTAATGGTCTAACTGGAATCCTGTTTCTCTCACCTGACCATTAGATTTCAACTGCAAATGCAGCCCTGAAGAAAGTTCTGCTATCAAAGCTGAAATCAAAGCTGATTTAGAGAGAACAGATATGAAAATAAGGGAAAGGAGAGCAACTATGCCCTAGCAAAATAGATTTTTGTGAACTTAAAATACACCTCTACCCCGATATAACGCTGTCCTCGGGAGCCAAAAAATATTACCGCGTTATAGGTGAAACTGCGTTATATCGAACTTGCTTTGATCTCCGCAGCCCCCTCTCTCCCCCGGAGCACTGCTTTACGCGTTATATCCGAATTCGTGTTATATTGGGTCACGTTATATCGGGATAGAGGTGTATAAATGGCCTTTCAGCATTTTGGAGAAATAAGAAATGCTGGTTGTCTCAATAACTAATAGGGACTATGCCAGGTTACAGTAAACTTCCCCTTCCCTCCTCAACAGGGGTCATTCCTTTGTGTAATAAAATGAAAAAGTACAGTATTTGCTTATAACTACACCAACACCTCCTGACTTAATGCACCCAATTCTCTTGCCTCTTACCCTGGGGTAACTCTATCAAGTTTATCAATGTAAAACTATTGTAAATGAGAAGAGAATCAGTCCCAATATTTGATTTTTGTCAGCTAGTGGTATTCCAAAATTAAACATGTTGCAGCTTTCTGCTACTGCCAAATGCTTCTCCTCTTGCTAAAATTACTTGCAAATTTTGAAATCCTGCCATACCTCCTCTTCATTTAACTTCTGGTGGCTGGTAAGGGCAGATACAGCAGTCAGTACAGCACAATACTATCAAGTCAACATTTGTAAACTTATTCTCCTTTTGATCCATACAGTTTTTTGTGCACTGTTTAACAGACCATGTCCTTAAGAGAAAAAAAGTTGGTTAAAGCCCAAATGAGATGAACAATCTTTGGATTTTCTGCCCCCTTAAGTATTCCCTCGTCAGCATTTGTGGGACAACATGTGAAGTAAAATTTCAGACTTACAAATTATTATAAGGACTATTCTTAGCAACATCATTTAAGACTTGTAAATAAAAGGGTCAGCCCGATCCTCCCTTTAAAGGGAGAAGGCTGAAGAGTACAGAACAGAAAAAAAAGGCCCTGTTTAAAAATAAAGAGGTGCTCAGATCAGGAAATATATGGTTCTCTGGGAAGACACTGAGCAGAAAACTCTACTTAGCTGTCACCAGTAGCTGTTAGTTGATTAACAAAAGAAACAAAGAGATGAACTGATACCTTGCCTGAGGCCAATAAAAAGCCCTAGTTACCCTACATACATATTTGCAAGTTCCTGGGGGTAATTATTTAGGGGAATGCAGTCTGCCAAGCAGAAATTTCAGACCAAGATATCTTCAAATCACATCACTCACTTCTTGAAGAATGGTCCTACCTTAACTAAGACAGAAAAACCTTCCCCTCAGTCTACATTCCAGATACTGAGACTATGATACTGCCGGAGGGAATGCAGACCTTCAGCTTTTGCAAAAATTCTATAAAGAGCCATATTTTTGCTTGGATTACCAAATGCAAAAACATTCAGAGAGTACATTATAGGAAAATAACACTAGAGGGAAAGGATTAACTCAAAATATTTTCCAACATTTTTTGCACAGCACAGAGATTTTGTGCAAGCTCTTGGGACACTTCAATTATCACAGTGGGCATTCCAGCAAAAAGTGAAAGCTAAGACAAAAATGGGGAAACAAATATGAAGTTCTTCAGTGGGAACCCCGGGGTTGTGAAAATGCATAAGAGAAGAGCACTTCTAATCATCTTAAAATCTTCAAAAGAGGGGCACTGCCTCACTAACATATAACTCTCCCAAGGACGAGAGCCTGCAGTGATGTTTACTCCCTGCAGGTAACATGAAATCTACCAAATCAGACTGGGAATCTTTAAATAAAAAATAATAAAAAAGTGACCCCACTTATAATGCATCTATAATTGTGAGAGGTTTTAATGAAAAAAAAAAAACCCTCCACTGTAATAAAGGTTATTATAAGAGACGGGTGTATGCATAGCTCAGGGTGGGGAGATGGATTAAAATTTTCAAGAAAGAAAGAAGAAAAGTACAGAAAATACTCCAAAGCGAGTTTCGATCGGGGAGAAGACGTAGGATTGAAGACTACAGAACAGATTTGATCAGATCCTTACATTAATGTTATATTTTCCTTCATTTCTTTTGACCTTCTTTCTTTCTTTCTTTCTTTCTTTCTTTCAATTTCTAAATTGCTCTCCTCCTTCACAGTTAAGTGAACAAGCAAGAAACAGTATGGATATCTTTAGTTCAGGAAAGAGCTGATTAGGTTAGGATAACTTGGTTCTAGTTTCTGCCACAGTCTTCTTGTTTGGGAAAGTCATTTAGGCTAAAACTTTCAGATTTTAACTAATCTGTGATGTATCTATGGGAATTGAGGGTGCTCAACACCTCAAAAAATAACATGCTAGGTGTCTCATGTTGGGCACCCACCATTTAAGTCATCCAAATAGTTTGAACACTTTTGAAAAAATGGGCTAAACTGTTTCAGTTACTCCAGGTACAAAATGTGGATAGTAATACCCACACAAGTGGTATGAACTGTTTAATGTTTGTAAAGGACTTGGAAATCCTTCGCTGAAAGATTTTACAGTGATACAAAGTATTATTAAAGATGATTACAGGTCCGTCGCATCTTACGCGCATTTAACATGTGCGATTTCAGCTTTATGCAAAACAAAAACAAAAAAAGAGAAAAATAACAACTTTAATACTGTACTTGTAGTGCGGGCGATTCC
Organism: Malaclemys terrapin pileata; assembly: GCF_027887155.1. Taxonomy (NCBI): domain Eukaryota; kingdom Metazoa; phylum Chordata; order Testudines; family Emydidae; genus Malaclemys; species Malaclemys terrapin. The sequence continues at coordinate 33,384,869 of NC_071513.1, read as the reverse complement.
GCCCACCATTACACTCAATGTAATTTTGATTATAAGCGATTTTCGCTTTACGCACTGACTGCGGAACGTAACCCTAGCGTAAGATGCGACAGACCTGTATTGCCTTTATTAGGAGTCAGTACTTTCCATCTTAACTAATGGAATGATGCCCAAGATTCAAGCCTAGTGTTATACAACACTTGAACTGGTAGTGGTGACACTTGTATTAAAGAAATGTAACTAAGATAGCTGTTGGACATATCACTGATCACTGTTACTTCTGGATAAGAATCCCAAACTTAATCGCTCTATCACGTGAACTAGTGATTAAAGAATAATCAGAAACTCAAGAGAAAACTGAAAGATGTATTTCTTTATAGATAAGCAGAGCATGCAAATGCAATGGCCAATGGAAGATCACTTCCCAGAGCTGACACAGAACATCATAAATAGATTATTGCAGGGGAATAGAGGCAAACCCTATAGTGTGGTGTGGGAAGCACATATAATCTCCATTAACTGGTGACATACAAACACTGAACAATCATTAAAATATTAATTTTAATATTAATATCAATTTACCACTTTTGAGCATCTAAAGTTGCCAATAGTGGAATTACCACTACCACACAAGCATGTAAACCTGTCCCAAAACTATACAATCTGCAAATCTAATATAGTATAGGGGAGTCTCAACTTTGATAATGGGACATGCTAGTAACTTATCAGGGGTGAAGGATGTGTCCATTCATACTATATTTGTTATAAAAAAATACAACATGTAGACCATAATAATTTCTTGTACCAGTTTCTGACTAAGAGACTTCCCAGAAAGAGCAGCTCATTAGCTGTGTTCTTCCAGTTTCAGGAAAAGGGCAGATGCTGGCCACAACCAGAAATCTATAGACTATACTTGCCTCCTGAGTTACATTTTCTGGGTGTCTATGAAAACAGATTGAAGTGATGACGAATTTTCATGATCAGTCAGCAAAGAAAAGTGAGAGAGGGGGAAGGAAATCAGACAAGCTCCTTATGGAGAGAAATTCAACACATGATGACAATCCTATACATCACTCCAGGACAGCTGCACATCAAGGTTGTACTCTGTAAGCCCAAGCCTGCTTTATCGCTATTGCCTTTTGATAACTCTGAGAAAAGCAAAAAATAGGCAGTTGTGAATGAAAGAACTATAAATACTACTAGGGGAAGTGCCACATTAAGCAGTTATCCATTTAAGGAACAACTGATAACTGCAACTGGTAAGGCGAAATCAGATAGTTAATCCTGAAACAGCAACTGATAACTGCATCAGTAGCATAGCTGGGGGTGTGTGTGTGGGGGGAGAGCCACTCTCCACTGAGCACATTCCCCAAAAGTGGTGCCTTTTTAATTTTTACAGTCACCCCAGCAGTCTGGGTCTTTGGCGGCAATTCAGCGGCGGGTCCTTCAGCCGCTCCAGGTCTTCGGCGGTAATTCGGCACCGGGTCCTTCAGCCGCTCCGGGTCTTCGGCGGCAAATCCTTCAGTCTTCGGTGGCAAGACTTGGGTTTTTCTTTTCTTGTTTTTTCTTCGCTGCTTCGGTGCCCTTTTTTATGTGTTCGCTCCCCCTGCCGGTAGAACCTGCTATGCCACTGAACTGCATGGGGTTGCTCAGCACTTAACAGTTATCAGGGGGTGGGAGGAGGAACCCTCAATAACTCAATGCAGCACAACACACTAAAGCTTTTACCAGTAGAAAAAACTGTCAATAATGCATTGTGGTAAAGCACCACAAGTATAGATGAACCAACTCTCACTAACTCATTGAAGCTATGCAAAGAATGTCCAACTGATAACAGCTCATGTTAATTTCATAAAGCAGAAAAGCCACATTCCTCCTTCATATAAACCCTGGCACTTCACAATGTGGTTATACCCTAATAGCTCCCCATGCATTAAGGTAGCATGCATTCAATGTTTTTCCACTGGTATCTTTTGTGAGCAAATTTTGGCTTTAGACCTATATTAGCTCTTTAATCTGCAGTTCTGATTTAAATAGATGAATTAGTCTGCTTTACAGATGAAATAGATATCAAGATATTCTTTACAGAATATGAGAAGTATACACTGATCAATGAAGCATTATGTCTATAATGAATCAATAAGAGTTTAAACTTGATTTCACAAAACTGCTTTGAAAGTATTCATTTCTCAAACACTGTATTTTTACAACTTTAGACTGTCATCAGGAAATAAATGTAAAACTTTAATATTTATTATATATTGATTTACAGAGCATCTTTTACAAACCTCAAAGTGCTTACTGATTTACAAAATATATACGGTACACAGAGGGATCTAATTCAGTACACCCACCACTGAAATGTAACCACCTCTCGGTTGAAACATGGCAATCACTGTTAACAGTACTAGCAGCCATAAACAAAAGTATAGGGGCGGGGAAGGGATGTGAAATACCTAATCTGATTAAAGCAGGAGTGCAATAGAAAAGGTATCATGATGATATATAGTTTTCTTTGGGCATTCAAATCCATTTAATTAGGCAGTAAGTAACCTTTTCCATCCACACCCACACCCTGCAAAAAAGTCAGCTATACTTCCCAAGGTAATAGCTAACAATTAAAACCTCAATCTTACATGCTTTATGAAATTCTATGTTTAAAAAAATATAGCCCCAAGATATGCTGTAAGGGAAGATGTAAGATAACAAGCCCTTTAATCTCTGGCCCCAAATCTAAAATTCTTATTCATGAGTTTTCCAAATAGGGAAAGTAGCAAGTACTACTCATATAAGTTAGTGTGGCAAGTATATTCTATATTAATATTTAATCAGTATCAATGGCTTTGCTATTTATTTATTGTAGAAGAGACATAAAGACACTAAGGATGAGTTTGTTAAAAGGTAATATTTTCATGCTGACAATTACACGGATAACTGTAACGCATGCAAAAACTAAATGCCCAGTCCAAGCCCCACTGAAGTCATATGGAGTCTTTCCAATCCATTGACTTCAGTGGGAGATGGATCCACTATGGAGGAATGCCTCATAAGACTTAATGTTTTCACTTACAAAGAGTGTTTCTTTACAGATTTTTATCTGTAGACTGTTTAGCTAGTAATTTTTTTACAAAGTTTAATGATGATTGATTGTTCTTAGTACCTAACATTTTCAGAATTATTCTTTTCTCCATTTCTCCACATCATTTGTAAGACAATTGCAAACCTGCCATTCTCCTTAGACAAACTCATTCTGAATGAGTGCTACAAAGATCTATAAAATAGTTGCAGACTCACAATTTTCCTACTCAGGCCAAAGTAAATCAATAAATAAAAATAAAAGCCTCCAGCAGCTCCCTCTATTGGTAAAGATGAACTCAAGCTTTCTATCTAAACCATTTATCATTTGCGTATATCCTTCAAACAAATGCAGCTGGAGAGTAAGCTTATTTGGAAAGTTTGAACAAATGTAGTTGAGCCATTTTTGAGTTGGGGGAGCAGGAGAAATAATTCTTCCGACCTACACAGTCAGATATTGAATTCTCACATAACTCAAAGATTGCTAAAGCTAGAAACGTCAATCTTGGCATGTTTTGCAGATCTCACTGACGCAAATCATGCCAAATTTGAAAAAAGTCAGTTATAAACTGAATATGAATTCAGTAATTTTAAAAGGGAGATTTGACACTTTTCTATTAATTTTATTCCTTCAATTCAGGTTGCATTCTACTGCTATTTTACTTGATAAATTTAATTTTAATGTAGTTATTAGTACACATCAGAAGTGTACATCATACAAAAGGCAGCAATACAATTCATATTTTAAACAAGTTGCTAACATTTCAGAATCAACCCAAACTTTTGTTTTTTCTTGAAATGTGAGTCTTTGCTTTTTCAGCCTTAATGCTTCATTCACAAAAGTGTGTTGAATTTAGCCTGGAATCAATGTGAAAACTAAAAAGTGTAATTTTATGGGGGTAACCTGTTTTCTGTAAAGCTTTCACTGTGATTTATAAGTGTGAGCAAGAAGATTGTGTTAATATTATTTGTATTACTGTAGCACCAAGGAGCCCTAGATATGGACCTGATCCCATAGTGTTAGGAGTTGTACAATCTCAGAACAAAGGCAGTTATTGGATGCTTTGCCTACCCTACAGATGTTTTAATTCAATCCTAATGTTTTAATTCAACTTTACTAGGTTTACATGGAAGAAAATTTGGATTTTAACTATCATCTGTATATTCAATGTCAAGAGGGTTCTGGAAACAAAATTCTTATTCTACCACGCTCAGAAAGCATCATCACTATGTTAGTTATCACAAATATGATCTGTCTGGACATCAGCAAAAGACTATATTCATGTAAGATAGATCAACTGAAGATCTCCACTTGACATATTTGTCCCTTCCAGCTTAGGTCTATTAGCCTTCCCAAACAAAGACATGCTAAGTCATACATTACTGCTCCATGACAGCTAGTGTGAAAATCGGAGCCTTGAATGTAGAAAGATATACTGATTTGTCCCTCGCCATGACTCACTGAACTCCCCATGCCTGGAAGCAAGGCTTTCTCCTACAGTCTTTAGCTAGGCCCCCGAAGGGAAGTTAGGATAATGGGACCTGACAGTTTTACGGTTGTGATGGCACAACCACCCTATAAACCCCTGTATCAACCAACAAGAAGCATGGTTTGCAATTACGCTGACTTGTGACTCATTGATCCCAAGCCACCACCAGTTAGTGGGTTTTATTTACTTAGAGATGCTACTTCTTGGCTGTAAGGATATAAGATAGATATATTTTCCCCTCAAGAATAAAGTCTGGTAACTGTGCTTCAGACTGAGACTGTTCATAGCTGATCTCTTGGGTAGGGCTGCTATCTGTCGAGATTTGTCAGGTATATTCTTATTTAGCAAAGCATTTATTTCTTTTATTTCACATTACTACTTCTCTAGAGGAGAGCAGCCCCGCATCTCTCTGAAATCAGCACTTCCTCTTTTGGTATTCCATGGAGCAGAAAGTGGCAGAAGCAGGAGGAAAAAGTATACTCCCTAAGAAGGAGGATGATAAACTGCAGACAAAGTAACAGAATAGTGAAATACTCCTTCTCATCTAAAGAACTTGAAGGGGAGAGGGTCAATACAAAGCAATGATCTAAATATTTGTAAAACAGGCCTGTGTCCCCAAAATTATGCAATTTTTAAAAATTGGGAGGAAATTACATTTCACTAAAAAGAGTCAGGGTGAAGGGGCAAGGAAAGAAATTAACATTTGCATAAGGATTCCACTCTCCACCTTTATATAATTCTCCTGGCAAATTTAAGGCTCAGTTAAAGTATTGGATTAAGAACCCTGGAGACAGAAGTCCACTACCACAGAAACATTACACAATAGCCAGCCACAATACAAGTTTATCTGTACTAGCTCATAAATGAACCTAAGCACTGACTCAGAGGTGCCAGGAGTTGATGGGGTGGCTGTCTGCTGAGACTGGTCACACTACGACAATTGTGGCTGTAAATTTTGGTGTTCATCTGCCCTTGCAACAAAAAAATTAATTAAAAAAACCTAATTTCACATAAGCTCTCAACAGAGCCATAAGATAAAAATGCTCAGACAGCACACTGACAAACCTAGCATTGTGGGTGACTTAAAGGTACGCAACAGTGAGATCAATAACTATTGTTATTCTCCTGATCCATACAGTCAACTCCTACCTTGGTGATTTTTATCCTGAAATCTGGGGTTAAGAGAAAGGAATTTTGGTCCTACCTATTAACTGTGTTTTTGCAAGAGGATAAAAAAAATCTGGAAATTATTGTTCCTCTATTTTGCTTTATCAAGTAGCGTTAACCAATCAGCTTCAAGATCAAAGAACTTGCTATTGAAGGATCACTAACCCAGTTTCAGGGATTGTCAACTCAGCAGTCCACCTGCAGATTGAGGCACTGTGCTCGGTGTGTCGTAAAGGAGATGCTTGCCACCCACGTTCACAGTCCATGACCATGACCTGGGGGGGGAGGGATAGCTCAGTGGTTTGAGCATTGGCCTGCTAAACCCAGGGTTGTGAGCTCAATCCTTGAGGGGGCCACCTAGGGATCTGGGGCAAAAATCAGTACTTGATCCTGCTAGTGAAGGCAGGAGGCTGGACTCAATGACCTTTCAAGGTCCCTTCCAGTTCTAGGAGATGGGATATCTCCGTTAAGGAAAAAGGAAAAAAAAGTTTTACCTGGCCAGTTGATATAAACTACCATTCCACATCCCTTGCACTGCTCTAGAAAGAACAGTGACACCCTGTCTTCAGAGACTAGCATCTAACAAAGATTTTCTATTTAGGATCTTAACTCTCATATGCCTGCTGTCATTGATTCCTCTGGATAAAGGGATGAAAACTACCTTTCAATAAAAAAACAGTGAAACTGCAAATCACATCCTGCAGCCACATGCCTAAAATCATGATATATGTAGCAATAGCTGAACTGGATGGGAAGGATTTGGTCATCAAAGACTTGCTGATAGTCACAGCAATACTCGAGTAAAGCAGTGTTCATTATTGAAAGCAAGAACTATTTCACTGACAACATAACAGCTGGATCACAATCCTGGGGAGGGACACCCTTTGACAGGGTGCTGTTAGCAGCAATAAACTGAGCCCTTTGGAAGCCAGCATCATGGTTACTTAGAACACCCAGGGCACTAGGTGTACTTAGGGTAGGAAGGACTGAGGTAGTTTAGGTTTGGAAGGGTAGAAGGGATCACTTGCACCTGTGGGGAGTCTGATGAGGTGATTAACTCACCAGCTGGGTAGCTCTGAGAAGAAAGCAAGCAATATAAAAGGCTAAGCGATGGTTCAGTTCATAAGGGGAGCTTCACACAGATACTGCTATGTTGTGATGTACTGGAGCATGAACAACGATAAAGACATTGGTGAAGGTTCCCTGGTGGACTGTCTATGCTGCTTAATTTACACAGAGAGTTTACCAGCCAAGGTTTCTAGGAGCTGAACCGGGAGCCATTCATAGACCCATAGGCCTGAGCTGGAACTAAGTCCTCATTAATCCCTATCTGCAACCCCTTTCTTTCCCTAGAAGTCTTTCTGTGTGTAGCAGACTGCTGAACACTCCTTTTCCTCAGAGCTGGAAAGAACCTTTGGTTTGCAAAGGGAAGATGTTGGAGGCTCTATGGGGGAAGTCCTGGGAAGGTCTTGTGGAGGGAGAAGGACCAGCTGTGAGTAATGGAATGTTCAGTAGCCTGAGACAACAAAGAACCCGTAGAAAGATTGATATGCAAACTTCTGAAAGAGAACCACTTAACTGGTAAGTGAATCTGTGCATAAAATACCACCGGCCCAGCTTCACAGAGTAGAGAGGGAGAACATCCAGCAGAGCCTGATGAAGTTGGTGTAGAGAGCTCAATATCCCTCTTTACTGTGCATCCCCAATTATCAATAATTTACATTTTGGCTGTGAGATTCCATTGAAGTGTGTGGGAAGAGACCTCAAATGACCCCCTTGTTCACAAGAAGAAGTGGGATCCAAGAAGTACAAGGGAAACACAGACCTTGCTACATTCATTATCATGTCTGCTCCAAATGTTAAGGAGCCAACCTTTCTGAGGTGCTGCCATCATTTTGGAGCCATGCTTGATAGAAATATTTGATCCTTCAGAAGGTGGAGCTGGGACTGGTGAGAGAGAGCAAGCTGCTCATTTAAGAGAAAGGCGCCAAAACCTTCTGGCAACTGATTGGTTGGAGCTACCTAATTGAGAGGATGGAGAGGAGCAACCCAATTTATAGTTTGCTTAGCGCTCCCCAAGCTGAAGCATCAGGGTAAATCTTCATTTTATAATACTGGGTAACCCACTTCTAACTTACTGTAGCCATTTGGAAAATTATTCTCTGATTTTCAGAGGTAATGAGAGCATGCAGCTCCTTATCACTTCAATGAGATTTGTGGGTGCTCAGTACCTAGGAGCAGCAAGCCATTATTGTTTCCAGGTGATGCATTGCTTTGTAGGGTTTCTAAAATGTTTCAAACAGTCATATTTCTAATTTCCTTTGTTCTCCTGTGACCCCCGTAATGGGCAATGTTTTCTATATCACAGCAAGCTGAAAGTAATTTGCCCTTTTCATATATATCCAAAGTAGTATTTTCCCAAAGCCAGGAAGTCACCTTTAAAAGTCACAGGGTCTTATCTCGCAGGTTTCCATTTCTCACTGTATAGTTGATTTAAGCACCTGCATTGTTAGCCACCCAGCCCAAACCATCTGAGCTAGACCAGAGCATTGGTGGTTGGTAGGCAATTATTTTTCATGTAAACTGGCAGATGGGCAAAATCTCTGTCCATTGTACCTGGACTCATTTCAGTTCTATCAATACATCTCTTATATCAAGAGCAACCTGATAACAAGAACACAAGGTAAAAATTCACCACTGCTTTGACATTAGCATTTGTTTTAACACTGAGCATTTTTTGGAACTATACAGTACTATGCGATTTGTTTCTCCACACCGGATTTATTTATTTAGGTAAATGCTTCCTCTCTCATACATTGTATCTTGTGCTGCACAAAAAAAAAAAAAAAAAAATCTAGTCATATGTCATGGAAACCCCCTAATTTTTCAGCCTTTGGATAGGCCCACTGGAATTCTTATATGGGAATGCACTGATGCATAAAACATCTGACAGTGTGTACAAAATACAATTTAAAAAACAGTGTTCACACAACAAAAAATGACAAGTTCAAAATCAAACTAATGCCGACCCACCCATCCTCGCATTAGGCAAAAGCCTCCAGCAAAGGAGGAGCCTTGCACTGTGCCCTGAAAGACAATACACTTGTCTCGGTCAGACAAGCTGAAGAAGCGAATTTCAGAGTCAAGGGCCCTCAATTGAAAGACATGCTGCTATTCACCTTATGACCATTCCACCTCGGGGCTTTTAACTCAAGTGCCCCACCTGACCTCAGCTTATAGATTCACAGAAATGGCACCTGGAAGGGACCTCAAGGGGTCATCAAATCCATCCCACGCCACTTCTGTGGTGTCTTGCAGGGAGAGAGGCTCTCTCTCCAACAGTTAGGTTGTAAACCTCACAGAACTTTACAGATCGGAGTCAGCACCTTGAATTTTACCTAGAGGCATACAAGGTGCAGCTCAGTGTGGTTTTTTTTTGGGGGGGGGGGGAAAGGGTGTAAAATATTTCTGACAGATAATACGTCTGGGTGGGCAACCACGTCCTGCACTAACTACAGCATGAAAGTGGCTTTCACATGGAGTCGTTTTGTAGAGCACACTATTTTATAGTGATCCAAGTTTAAAATGTCAAACACATCAAAGTGACTTCAGAGCCTAACTCCTATTGACTTTCAATAGGACCTAGGCTCCTAGATCACTTAAGTACTTTTGAAAATTGTACCTGAAATCTACAAATCAGCAAAGGATGAATTGTACTGCAAGATCCAGGGTCTCGAGAAGAGAAAGATTTTAAAAAGATGTTTTTTGACTGACACCATCCATGACTCCAGAAGCAGCAGGTGCAATCCACCACCAGACTGTAAGTGACCCTCTTGATGAGACGCACTGGGATTTAGCTAAGAAAAGCTACTGAATTCTTGGCTATAACAGCACCGAGTTGTGTTCTAGGAGTCAATATTCAGATCTAGTAAGAAACTCTACCAGCTACTTTGCTACAGCTAGTTTAGTAGTATGTAGAGCCCTCAGTTTGTAAGCTGGGAACCAGCAAAGTTGGCTTTTAAAAAATAATGTATAAACAATTAGGTTAGTCTGTCCAACCCTTACTCATGAGCCCAATATGTGTGAATTTATGGTAATGAAGTCTACAATGAAGCTTCAACTTCTGTATGTGGTCCTGTTGCATCTGTATGCCTTGTCCTGATCCACATGCATCAAACATGTAGTATCAGTGTTAAAACACAATTCTGATACCAACCTTTTTGTTCTGAGAGTTCAGATCTAGGAGTACCTTAATATTTAAAAAACAATTTTGAGATGAGAGACAAACTTTATTTCACACAATTCAAAAATGACCCAAGGAAGGGATTGGTAAAACCTTACAACATAAATCGCCACATAATAGTAATGATATCAAGCCAAATATCTGTTCTCCTAAATTAGATATAGTTCTGCTCTCTATATTTTTAAAGCCCTTATAGCTCTACAAACAGTATATACTTTGTTAACGAAAAAATCTCATTTATAATGAAATAAGATCAATGAGCACTTGCTTTCCTTTAAGAATAAATGCTGTTTAACAACACTACCATCAGCTTGTGGCTTTTAGGAACACAATGTTTAGTAAGTTGTGCATATATAAACACACACACACACACACACACACACATGCATCCCCACACACACACACTATGTCAAACTATCTTCAGACATGTTTAGGAGATGACCAATAGCTGTTATGTCTAGAATTAGCTTTTACCTTGAAAAGCTCTGCTGATGCCAAATGAATTTTTCTGAAGACTGCTTTCCCCTATCAGTTTAATTGCTAATATCTACCCATTTCCCTTCAACTTGATGTATTTTCTTGCCTTGCTAATGTATACAGTTAACAGAAATAGGTGACCTCCCTTTTACGGCATTTTTGTAAAATAAAAAATATTTCCCTTGAGACAGGAAGGGACTTTTGTTAAGTAAGTGTTACTGAAACTAAAATTGTGGAGGGGAAAAAAAACAGATAAGAAAACTTTGGAGCTTTGTATCCTTCCAGGAAATTCAGCAGCTCTGGGAATTCCAGTACCCTCTGAAACAAATTCCTCTCAAACAAACCTCCATGCAAAACCTTAAAAGGTGCTTTTTGTTTAAGAATTATTTTAAAAATCTTGTATAATTCCAAAATCAGTGTGTGTGAGTTCTTGTCACATAGATGACTCCTTTGTGTAATGGTGATTAAACTATGTACAGTTTCTATGGACTACTTTTAGGACTGTAAACTGACAGTTGTAATTGCACAAGAATATTTAATTTTGTTTTGTTTCCACAGCTTTGGAGACAGACCCCAACATTTGTGGGTGAAATTGATGCAAAAAAGGGGGCACTTAGAGCCACTTTAAAGCTTAAAGCAATAGGAAAATGTATCTGTGCTTACCTGAAAATTTCCTTTCTTTGGCTATTACGGTCCACAGATCCATTACAATGGGTATTTCAGTCTCTTTGCAGCTTGGGAGCAGAATCATGCCTTCAGTCACTGACAGCACAGGAATGCTGCACTCCTTCTAGTTCCCTCCAGTTAAGGCAACTTCCAGAGCCAGAATAATTTGAGTCTGCTTTCCGAAATTACAGATTGTGTTAAATATATTTTGAGAAAAAGCACAACTGCAGAGCATGGGGATTTCCCCCTAGTGAAACAAACACTAATCTTTGGATATCCATTTCCATTTCCATTCTCATCTTTATGTTTCTAGAGTGGCCCAGATCAATGGACCTTATTACTTGAAGAAAAGAAATTTTCAGGTAAGCAAAGATAGATAAATTTTCCAATTCCTCATCATTCTAAGGTCCACAGATTCATTATAACAGGACTTTCACAGGAGAGTGTCTGTAAAGGTGGGAACTGGAATTATCCATTAAATATGGACATCAAAATGTGATATATTATATCCTCTCCAATCCCTAGACACTAAGGAATGAAGAGTTCTCTCAAAAACATGGCATTGGCTAAAGAGGGGATAACCAATATGTAGAATTTGGTGAATGTATGGCTAGATCGCCATGTGGCTGCCTAGCAGATCTCAACACAAGAGACAGGACTGCTCTGCCCTGAGATTGTCAGTATTTCTGGACAGAATGTTGATGCTTAACTGAATAAAGACTATTTCTTAAATTTACTTTGATAATTAATGCTATGAGCATTGTGAGGACTACTTATCTGATTTTAAAGTACAATACGGGCCTCAAAGAGATAGTTGCTATCAGAAAGTCTTCTTTAATGGATGGGAGGTACAATGACACCTCCTACTGTGTTTCAATCTGGACAGTGCTGTAAGAAGTAGAATGAGGTTCAAAAGTTGTCATTGTGATCCTGTGGTGGTTGTCCTAAGGAAGCATTTCATGTTGTGAGTTGTACAAAATGTCCTTTTTTTGAATGTGCAAAAAACATTACACTACAGAGACTTGACCTTTTTGCTTGAACACTCTTATACACTCACAAGAAAGCCCTCCTGCAGGAAGTTAAGGCTATATCTCACCTGTTAACATGCTAGTTAAACTATGGACTTTCCAACTGCCAACAGAATAAGTTGTATTTGTTCACGTCCTTTTACCATCCGTAAGAGTGATATTCACTTCATCACATACCCATTTAGAACCTATCTGATGCTAGATGGAAGATTATTTTTACAATAACAGACTTCCTCTGTGAAACAGGGACATCAGAAGCTCCAATCCTGAGTTAATGAGGCCTGAGTGCCATAGCCTCATTGGCCAGAAAGGCATAAACAGTATTACTGCTGCTCTCTTCTCATCTTTTGTATTGTCGTGGGAAAGTATATAGCAGAGACATTATCCAGCTTTGTGAGAATTCCTTCCCCACCTCACTTCCCAGGTACTGACACATGGAGACGCCACAGGGTACTTTATTGATTTATAATAAGAAAGAATATTTCCGGATCGAGATTCCACTCTGCTTAATCCAATTTCTACCATGTAAGTCTGGATGTTTATCTCCCCCTTGATGGGTAGGGCACCCAGAGATGGGAAACTTTGGTCCGCCCAGGACAGGAGAAGACAATTTTCTGTCTGGAATAAGGCTGATTTTGTTCTTCCTGATTTATTTATGAAAACTGTATCAGGCCTGATTTACAGTAGGAATTTACATCGGTCTAGCTATGTCTCTCAGGGGTGTGGATTTAGACATAGCTATACCGACCTAACCCAGTGTACGCAGCACTGGGTCGACAGAAGAATTCTTCCATCGACCTAGATATCACCTGTTGAGGAGGTGGATTTATGCTGTGTGACAAAGTTCCTCCTCTATCTTGGTGGGTCCTGCTCTTATTGGTGGATTTTCTTGCCTCAGAGATTCACCATGTGGGTTGGGGAACAGCCCAGAGACCTTCCCCTCTGGAAGAACCCACAGTCCAGGTCAATTGGGAGGTTTGGGGGGAACCTGGGCCCATCCTCTACTCCGGGTTCCAACCCAGGGCCCTGTGGACTGCAGCTGTCTATAGTGCCTCCTGTAACAGCTGCATGACAGCTACAATTCCCTGGGCTACTTCCCCATGGCCTCCTCCAAACACCTTCCTTAGTCTCACCACAGGACCTTCCTCCTGGTGTCTAATAACACTTGTGCTCCTCAGTCCTCCAGCAGCACCCTCTCACTGTCAGCTCCTTGCGCCTCTTGCTCCCAGCTCCTCACACTTACACCACAAACTGAAGTGAGCTCCTTTTTAAAGCCCAGGTGCCCTGATTAGCCTGCCTTAATTGATTCTAGCAGTTTCTTCTTAATTGGCTCCAGGTGTCCTAATTAGCCTACCTGCCTTAACTGGTTCTAGCAGGTTCCTGATTACTCTAGTGCAGCCCCTGCTCTGGTCACTCAAGGAACAGAAAACTACTCATCCAGTGACCAATATATTTGCCCTCTACCAGACTCCTGTACCCCACTGGTCTGGGTCTGTCACATCTGATGGAAAAATCCCTCCCATCGGCATAGGCAGTTAGTATCTACAATGAAGTGCTACAGTGGTGCAGCTGAGCCATTGTAGCGTTTAAAGTGTAGACATACCCTCAGACACATTGACTCTGACAAGTCTGTTATTATGCATGGAAGGAACAGGGCTTTGACACCTCAAAGAATCATTGTGTTCCAGCTGGTGGATGCTGCTCTCTCTCTCTCAGACCTATTCCCTGGCTTGAATTGGGATCTGAATGAGTACCAGTACCCAGTACCCCCAGTTGGCATCAGACATAAGGATCACTCTCTGCTTGTTTAACTAATGGGTGGATCCCTTCAAAATAACTGATTCTCTACATTCGCCAGTTGAGGGTTCAGGACATATACACTGGGACATTGATCTCTGCCAACAGATGTGATAGGCGAGGTGTGAAGGGGATCTACAATTACTGGTTTTATATGAACTCTTGTCCATTGAAGGATGTATGTAAGAGGATTCCCAATAGTCTCCAGTAAGAATTGGATTTGTTTCTGGGACGCCATCCTTTTCCTTATGGCCACGATCTTCTTCTGTTACCTGACAGTATTCATCCTCAGCCCAAGCCTATGATTGACTTCCCTAGCTCCCAACGTTTGTGTTCATTATGAATCAAAAATATTTCAGAAATTATATCACTCTGTGTGTTTGTTTCACCTTTCTCTGTACAGAGACTTGATTAGAAAAATTGTCCAGGAAGCAATAAAAGTGAATATCCTTCTTCTTTAAAGCCAGTTTTAATACTACCATGATAATGGAAGAGCATTTTTCAGTTTAAATGGTAATGATTGAAGTTGAAAAAAAGGAAAGAGAAAAGAGCCATCCATATGCCATATAATATGCCACCCATATGCAAGATGGAGAAATTACATCTATATATAATTTTATTATAATTATAATGGCCTACTGGCACTACTCCCCTCCTGGAGATAGGTGATGGAAAACTGCCTGTTCCTGGATCCAGCCATTCCAATCTTGCCTACCTCCTTTCCTGCTAGATGGAAGGCAGGCTGAGATGGTAGTTAGTTCCCCGTCCACATTGGGTTGTGAGGGGGAAACAACGTCCTTCCGAACCAGATACTGAATAAGGGGATGAAACATTGGACACTGATCTTTCCTTGTGCCTTTGGGTTTTCTCAGTCTACCTCTCTCCCTGAAACCTGCAGAGGCAAAAACCGCTGCAAACGCCTCATAGGAGAAACAGAGGTGAGGAGATAGTCTCCCTAAAAAGCAAATGCCACTCTGGAACATGGCTGAGAATTAGATACAGTATTGAGCCAAATTATTAGTCAGTGATTTTCAATAAAACGTTGAAATTTTCCTCAAAAAAGGCTCTGTATCCAGGAGGTCTGGCTGAACCTTTGCTTCGCTGAGGTTCCATGGGTAGTTTATCCACTGCTAAACTCTGACTACCACAGAGCTCCTGGTTTAGGCCCTTTTCTTCTAGCAGAGTTCTCCCCTGCTTGTTAACTTAATTCATTCCATCAGTGTTGCCTGGTAAGCCATTTAAAAGTCAGTTAACCCACAACCAGCCAATTCTAGGATAGGGCCGCTGCACCCTATCATAGTATCATATAGCTTTTAAATATACATATATACACACACATACACAATGTGTGTATATGCACACATATGCATATAAGCACACACACAGAACTAATGTTCTTTTCCCCCATCTTGTTCCTTTTGCATTTTGATACAGAATTTTTTTTCAAATGAAAAATTCCAAGTAATTGGAAACATTATTATACCTGGTGAGTGTGTAAATGAACTACTCAGGGAAAATCAGAGCTCTCACTACAACGTGAGTGTAGTTTAAACACTAAATTCATCATTGCCTGTGGCCAGTGTGTGAGCTAGGCTGGCATAAAAAGGGCCATAGGGCAAATGTAAGGACCTCTTGGAGAATATACCTGGTACAGGGAAACTTCATCAGCAGCCTCCAGCATGTGGGGCATTCCAGGAATGGCCAGAACAGCAAGGAGGCCAAAGTGCAGAAGGCATCACCAGGTTGCTCCTGTGCACTGGCAATTCTGCACCCCTATGAGGGCCTACATGGGTCACTACAACAGGGCAGGTCCAATGGCTGTCCTAGTCGGTCTGGAGAATGAACCTGATTGGAGAGATGCAAACTGCCCTTTCTTGATTCCCTTTGCTGGTAAAATGAATCTAGCCCTAAATGAGAAAAATAAAACTCCCTCGCTCTAGCCTAAACAGAACCCATATTACCAATTAAAGCTTTTAAATTGCAAATGTGCTAGAGAAACTTAGACTCCTGATCTGTATTTTCACGCACTGCAGTTCATATTCTTTACAATATGGATGAGATCTTACAAATATAAACAAACAAAAATCCTACATCCTGAATTTTGGATTGGATCTGACAACCACTGTCCCTCAGGCCATGTTTAAATACCTGAGTAGCACTGCATATTGACAGTCATAGAATTAAGTATGCAATTGTTATTTGGATAGCAGTGAATCTTGAAATATTGTTGGTCAACAAGCATTCTCCCCTAATGAATCTGACTTAAAATTTAAAAAAGATTCTGCTGCAGTTAGTTCTTCTAGAAAATTCCTTAACCTGCTGATACCAGCAGAGTATGCTCACCCTTATTTGCAGCTCGATATGAGCTAATTCTCTGGAGTCTGAATAGGCATCTTCTACAATACAGTTATCCATCCTCTACACTATGGGCTCCAGGAGGATTGTTAATAACAGATTCAGAAGGTGCATAATACTTAGGTATTAGTAGGTTACTGTATATTTACCAGGGGCCTTTGATAACACTAGAGTAATTAAGTCAGAAGTTACCTAATCCTATTAGTGTCAAACTCTGTAATTTTCAATAAGACATGACAATATTAATAAAGGCCTGTTTACAAATGGAATGAGCTCAGTGTTGACAGTTCTTTCACAGAAGGTGGACGCTGATAACAACAACCCCAGGCTTTCTGTGACCTACTTAAAGGGCCAGTATACCACTTCATTGTCCTTCCTCATGCTGCTGGCACCAGTGTAAAAGAGCTCGTCCATATGAATTTCAATGTAGTCAGATTAGCTGCAGCACTTCTTCTCCTTCAAGCCTGGTTTGAGAACATAAGTGAGGGTCACTGCTCTACCTCCTTTTTCAAGAAATGAGAAGAGGGAAAACAGGCACAAACTGCAGATTAAAGCAGCTGGTTTTTGGGATATAGTATCAGACCTGACATACAGCTCTGTAGAGAAAAATTCAATTTATTTTCCAGTTGGAATAAAGTTACTCCATTAGCTTGGTGTGTGTCATCGTGGGCTCTTTTTGCAGAGACATTAGCCATTCTCCTTTCATCTCTCGCTCAGTATTCGCAACAGTGTATGGCTCTGAGCAGCGATAGCATAAGGTGAAAAAAGATAGCCTCCTTTAGGCCATAAAAATTAATTTTGTATGTCCCCCTCTGCTTTCTCTCCATTGTTGTTATTTTCCATTGCCCAATCAATTTGAATCAGAGCTGCTAGCTCTGCTCGTAAAGAGTGATTTCATAACTCACATACAGTTAAGTTAGATTTAACTACAAATCCAGCCTCACTCTATAATCCTGGCATCAGACTTAAAAACGTAATTCCTTAGGCCAGGGGTCGGCAGCCTTTCAGAAGTGGTGTGCCGAGTCTTCATTTATTCACTCTGATTTAAGGTTTTGTGTGCCAGTAATACATTTTAACGTTTTTAGAAGGTCTCTTTCTATAAGTCTATAATATATAACTAAACTAGTGTTGTGTGTAAAGTAAATAAGGTTTTTAAAATGCTTAAGAAGCTTCATTTAAAATTAAATTAAAATGCAGAACCCCCCAGAGCGGTGGCCAGGACCCGGGCAATGTGAGTGCCGCTGAAAATCAGCTCGCGTGCCGCCTTCGGCACGCATGCCATAGGTTGCCTATCCCTGCCTTAGGCTGTGTCCACACTTATGGCGACATACCTACGCTGCACGGCCCCCTAGCATGGGAATAAATACCTGCTCAGAGATAGCTTTCAAACAGCTCCAACAATTTCTCTTTAAAATAGAAAATGATATGAAGTAAGAAATGCTACTATAACTCTATAATGCAGATATTTCAAAAGAAAATGCTATTATAATCATTGTGGGGAATGGATATCACAAACTGACACTCCTTTACATGAGTATATTGAGCCTAGGAGGGATTCCTTTGGGAAACGCATCTCTAATTAAATTAAAGGAACAAATACTGATTAAATGCACCAATCTGTCATGAAGCATTGTTTAGATGTCATGGTCCTGATTCTGGCTTCTGCTCAGGCCCCATCACCCCTCTTCCACTGGTATAAAGGGGAAATAAAGTCAGCTGAACTGGCTATCTGGTATCCCCTAGAGTAGACTACAGCTGGCATAATGACTCCTCATAATCACAGGAGAGAAGATGTCTTGAGTTTTGCTGCACTCCAGCTATTCTCATCACAGCCTCTTGTGTTGCCCTGGTCTACTCTAGCTTACATTGGTCCTGAGCCAGCCAGAGAATCTGAGGGGCCACCCTGGGTGCCGCTCCCCTAAGCTGCACAGTAGCTCAGAATCAGGGCTGATACCTTTACCTGTGGAAGGGGAGGCTTTTCTTTTAAAATAGACTAATATACAATCCATCAAGAGAAAATTTAATTTCTTAAGTGATCTGAATCTGGATTTCTTCAATAACGCTAGTTAGGGTAAATCTCCAGCCCATGAGACTTTCCAGAGAGGAATATAATACTTAACATATAAAATTCCCATTACAGGCTTACCAAGCAATCTTTTCTTCCATCGTTCCTTTATTTCACCTCTTAATTGACCCAGATGCACCACACTTCCTATAAAGCTCTCCTTGCTAGTTCACTAATGAAACTCTTGAATTGTCAATCTAGAGAACACCTGTGCCAAGGATTCACGTGACCTTAGGTACGTGGTCAAACTTGTACATAAGAGCAATTTCCAGCTGATGAAACTTACTACGACTCCTGCTGCCTCAATCAACACGAGAGTTGTCCACCTGTGACAGCTAATGCTTGTGGACCACAGGAGAACCATTTCCAGTATTATTTTTATTTTACTATTTATTACAGCACCTATTGCTATCTGTAGGTGCCTCAGTTGTAGAAACCACACATACACACACACACTGCATAAGCTACTTGATTAAACAAAGCAAAAAACAGTCAGACAAATGACAGACAAAGTAAACGGCTTTACCATCATCCCCAAGGATAACAAGCAGCTCAGAGGACTGCATTCCTAGGTGGGAACTCCAAGCTCAGCAAGCTCTAATACTCACTATGTGGTATTCCCTCAAAGAACAAAGAGCAAAAGCTTGCCAGCCACTTTCATCTCTTTTGATATGGTATGTTGTGAGAAATGATCTCTCAAATAGCTGGTTTTCCAGCCCATCCAGGGCCTTATCACCAATGCTGCACAATGCATCCAGAAGTGAGTGGGGAGCAGAACAGGGACTTGAGCACAGATGTATGTGAGCAGCCAGACCTCTCAGGAGTTGTGGGTCATGACAACACCAAAATACCAAGTCCAAACTCTACTAAGAAATCCCATTATTCAAGTTTCTTCAGAGCACATGACTGTGGTTGTCATATTTTGCAGACCTCTCCCCGGAAAGAAGTGAGCAGATGCAACCTCATTTTATTTTGGAACTTCAGTTAGGTTTCAGGGGCGCTCCCTAGAGCAAGTGATTTATTAACTTCACAACCCAGCCAATTCCCTATGAACTGTGGAGACAATCATTAAATTGAAACTGAAGAGAGATATGTAATGACATGGTCTCGGAAGTGATGGCCCGAGCCTATGACAAGCAGATAATAAGCAAGAATATGTATTCAGTTTGTCTTCAGAACCCCTAATTACAAATTACTCTGCAAAACAACCCTAGAGAACTCCTGCATACCACTACTGGGATTGGTATTAAAGGAAAAAAAACAAATTAACAAAAAATAATCATTTCCAAACCCAAGGACCAGTCAGGCGGTATCAGGCTGCCTCCTTACCTTAGCATTTTTATCAAGAATAATATTCCTAAATATCTTCAGAGAAGGCAGACAAATATGGTACATCCTAACTGCAGAGCTAACCCTAGTGATTGGCACCTGGTCTGAGTATCTAGGTTAGCCTAGACCAAGTGTGAGCAGCCATATTGCAAAGCCATACCTGTGTCCTCAGTGGTGCTGCACTCACCTATGGTGTGTGATTTCTGGGAGTATATCCCATGGTTCTTTGTGCTGCAGAAAGTGAGATGCTCTATGATTCTTTTCTAATGAAGTGTGGGAGAATCTGTCTGTCCTTCCAGACACACAGAGGAAACTGTGGCATTGGAGGACTAACAGCACTCAAGTGACTTAGCCAGTGTCAGGTATCAGGGGGTAGCCGTGTTAGTCTGTATCTACAAAAACAACAAGGAGTCTGGTGGCACCTTAAAGACTAACAAATTTATTTGGGCATAAGCTTTCGTGAGTAAAAACCTCACAGCATCCGAAGAAGTGAGGTTTTTACTCACAAAAGCTTATGCCCAAATAAATCTGTTAGTCTTTAAGGTGCCACCAGACTCCTTGTTGTTTTAGCCAGTGTCTTCACTATAAAGTGAAGTGGGTGGGTTCCAGCCTCAGCGAAAGCAGCACCTGGGCCCCAACCCCCACACCCAGTTAATCCAGTTTCAAAGCACAGTGACAGAATATACACCTGTATTCACACTGTCATAACTATAAAGGGAAGGGTAACAGCTGTCCTGTGTACAGTACTATAACATCCCTCCTGGCCAGAGACTCCAAAATCCTTTTACCTGTAAAGGGTTAAGAAGCTCAGGTAACCTGGCTGGCATCTGACCCAAAGGACCAATAAGGGGACAAGATACTTTCAAATCTTGGGGGGGGCAGGCAGGCAGGGGAAGGCTTGTGTTTGTGCTCTTTGTTTGGGAAGTTGTTCGCTCTTGGGACTGAGAGGGACCAGACATCAATCCAGGTTCTCCACATCTTTCTAAACAAGTCTCTCCTATTTCAAACTTGTAAGTAAATAGCCAGGCAAGGCGTGTTAGTTTCTCTTTGTTTTCTCAACTTGTAAATGTACCTTTTACTAGAGTGTTTATCTTTGTTTGCCATACTTTGAACCTGAGGCTAGAGGGAGGTCCTCTGAGCTCTTTAAGTTTGATTACCCTGTAAAGTTATTTTCCATACTGATTTTACAGAGATGATTTTTACCTTTTTTTTTCCAATTAAAAGCCTTCTTTTTAAGAACCTGATTGATTTTTCCTTGTTTTTAGATCCAAGGGGGTTGGATCTTGATCCATCAGGAGTTGGTGGGAGGAAGGAGGGGAATGGTTAATTTCTCCTTGTTTTAAGATCCAAGGGGTTTGGATCTGTATTCACCAGGGAATTGGTGAAGAGTTTCTCAAGGCTTCCCAGAGAAGGGAATCCATTTGGGAATGGTGGCAGGTGACCAGATCTAAGCTGGTAGTTAAGCTTAGAAGTCTTCATGCAGGCCCCCACATTTGTACCCTAAAGTTCAAAGTGGGGAAGCAGCCTTGACACACACCCTACATGCTGTAGTAATAATCTTTGTACAAAGTATGCCTTGTAAGGTATCATATGAAAACTCGTAATTTCCTGGTCAATATCATCCGGATAAAAAGTGTGGCAACACTGTATGTGAAGTTATAAGATTCCCCTGTATGGTGTTATTAACATGTGTTCCAAACCCCACAGCCCTGCCCAGACAGAAGTTGGCAAACAGGTCTGTCCTAAACAAAGGAACATTGCTCTGCTTAATTTGCATGTAAGCAGTAAACAGAGTCATCAAGCAGGAAAGGAAGACAAAGGAAGTCCAAACGTGAAAAAACTAGCAAGGAATATCCTTCCACATAGACTCTCTGTCTCCTAGTGCCCAGCTAAATATGTTTTTCAAGAGGGGGACTGAAACTATATAAAAGGAGGGAAAAACACCCTAGGAACCTCACCGTCCCTGCTCACAACATTCACTGCACCTGAAGAGACGAAGGAAGCAGTCAGTGGACTCTGGGGGAGGGGTTCTGACTACACAGTTTGGTCAGTAAGACTGCTGAAATCACATGGTGAGAAACTTTGCTTGAATCTGATGCAATTTGTTAAGTTAGGCTGTAGTAAGCATTTTATTTTTATTTTTATTGTAATCATTTCTGATTTTTATGCCTCATCACTTAAAATCTCTCTTTGTAATTAATAAACTTGTTTTATTGTTTTATCTAATCCAATGTGTTCAAGTTGAAGTGTCTGGGTAAATCCAATTGGGGCAAGAAGTTGTGTGCATATTATTCCCTTAAAGGAATAACAGATTTAATACAGTATAGCCGTACTGTCCAGGAGAGTGCTGGGACATATATTACTGGGGGAAAATCTGAGTACTGGAAGTTTGTTGGGGCCCCCTATGGTAATTTTTAAGGCTGGTAAGAGGTAAGGTGTGGCTGGCTGGCTGCAGCACACACACACAGATAGCTGGAAGCAACTTAGAAGCTGGAGGCTGTTTGTGAGCAGCAAGGCATTGTAAAGGGCACCCCAGGTTACATAGCAAGGGTGACACAGCTACTCATTAGTCTGGATTGTACCCTGGTATGTTACAAGCACCACTATCTTCTGGGCACATCTATACTGCCCCTAAAGTTCAGGTTAAGGGGGAGTGAATACCAGTGTGCACTGAAGTGCTGCACAATAACTCCCTCATGTAGATGCTGCAGGTGCAAACTTCAAGATCCCGAGTTTGACTACTTTAATGAGAACTTGGGACCTTTAAGTTTGCCCCCACAACATCCACATGAAGAAGTTACCATGCAGCTTTTCAGCATGCCCTGAAACACACATCCTATGCTGACAGTGTAATGACATGTCATCCGAATGCTGGGTTGCCTTTTTTCCAGGTCAGAAATCCTGGTCTGAAGAAACTGAGCTTAATATTCAGCATAACCAACCATATTTTAGCCTGGTTTATACAAAGTGCTGAAAAGGGATTTTCTGAGATTTTTTTGTTTTAACTGAAAGCGTAAGTAGAAATTATAGGTACTGTCTCTTTCAGATCACAGCAATGTTTAATATCTGAGGACTCACATTTAAGCAGCAATCACAGCTTGTTAACACTTCACAATAAATTTTGCTCTCTGGTTGCTCTGACTATATCACCCTCATCTTTGATTCCTTCCCTTGCTTCCTCTTTCTTTCCCCATCTTGTTTGAGCTCTACCTCCTAATTGTCATGGCGTTGCACAAGTCTCCGAATATATCTTAGATCTCTGACCTCATATTAAACACAACTGCCTTCTCTCTGAGCTTTTGCATCCTCCCCTCAAATGATCACTTTAAGTATGTCTACACTGCAACTGTGACTGCAGCTCAGGTAGCCGTTCCCATTCTAGCTTTAGTCTTGCTGCTAAAAACAGCAGTGACGGTGCAACAACACAGGCTTCAGAATGAGCCTTAGGTGCTAGGAGTGCTAGGGGTGATGCTGGAACCCCTTGTTTGAAATAGTTTCCATTATAAAAAGGATTTATAGTTTGGTTCAATAGCTCTCAGCACCCCCACTATAAAAACTTGTTCCAGCACCCCTCCCTTGAGCTGTACAAACCCACCCAAACCCATGGATATGTACTGGGATCCATGCCACTATATCTTCACTGCTACTTTTAGCTGCATTAGCTACATTAAAGCTAGCGTGAATATATTTACATGAGATGCTGTCACATCTCCCATTGCAGTGTAGACATACCCTTTGTCTCCTCCTCCTCCTCCTCTCAGCTTTGTGCAGCCTTTTATGCCTATGTTTGTAGCAGCTTCTTACTCTCCTCCACTAAATTCACTGACAAAGCCCAGCTCTTTTGCAAAACTTTCCTATACTACCCTCTGTAGAGTCTATGTTTGCACAAATTCTAGCATTTGCACTATTATTATAGATGTAAAATTAGACCGTAAGAACCTAAGGGCAGGGACATGGTCATTCTACTGGAATACTAACATCAATGGTTATAATATATTTAAGAGGGATCAAGTGGGTGAAAGGAGAGGGGACAAAATGGCATTACCTGTTTCTGAGTCACTGATAATTCAGAAGAAAATGTTCTGGAATGCTTACTGATCAATGTCCTAACAGATAAAACACAAGTTGGGGTATTAGTTGGATCTGCTACAGAACACCAAATCACACTATGGAACAGGATATCCTGATCCTTATGCACCTATCTGCAACATGTAGGGGAAAAAAACTGTGTGATCATGGGGGAACCTCAATTGAATTACATATGTTGGAGGTCTCATGCTGCCAGTACTAAACATCCTTTGAATTTCTAAACATTATAAATGACAATTTTGTAACACAGAAAGAATTGAAGCCAACATGGGGGAGATCTTTATTAGATCTTGTCCTGACAGATATAGAGGAACTGACCACAGAACTAAAAATTGATGATAGCTTAGGTACAAGAGACCATGACGTGATCACATTTATAATGTGCAAGCAAATAAATCTGGACTAGTAATATATGTAATCGGTGCTTTAATAGGGCCAGTTCCACAAAGCTGAAAACAACTGAGCCAAACCATCTGGGGAAGAAGAATTTAATAGGAAAAATGTGAATGATAATACGGTATCATTTAAGAACACCTTATTAGATGCTCAAAAAGACACAGTGAAGGAACAAGGCTGTGCTAACTAAAAAAAAAAAGATCTGGTTAAAGGGAAAGAGAAGGCAGCTATAAAAATCATTTAAAAATAATCTATAAAAATGGAAGACAGGGGAAGTTGATGTTATGAATATAAATCAGAAGTTATGAGTTGTAGAAAGTTTATAAGGGAAGCAAAGGGCTATAAGGAGAAACCTGTGGTCAGTAAAGTTAAGGCCTATAAGAAGGAGTGTTTTAAACATATTAGGAACAAAAATAATCCTGCCAATGGTATTGGTTTATTATTAGATGGAAATGGTAGAATTATCAATAATAATAATTAATAATGCAGAAAAGGCAGATGTGTTCAATAAAGATTTCTGTTCTGCATCTGGGAAAAAAACAGACGATATACCATAATCTCATATATGGTGATGATGATTATATTCTTTTTATTCCACGAGTATCTCTGAAGGATGTTAAAGAGAAGCTATTGAAGTTGGACATTTTAAAGTCAACAGTCCAGATAACTGAGGAGCTCACTGGACAGTTAATGTTGATTTTCAGTAAGTCTTGGACACTGGGGAAATTCCAGTAGACAAATAAAACGAATGTTATGCCAATTATTTGAAAGGATAAATGAGATGACCCGGATAACTATAGGCCTTTCAGCCTGACAACAAACCCGGGCAAGATAATGGAGCAGCTGATACAGGACTCAATTAATAAAAAAATTTAAAAGGGTAATATAATTTATGCAAATCAACATGGGTTTGTGGAAAATAGATCCTGTGAAACTAACCAGATATATTTTTTATGAGATTACAAGCTTCACTGATAAAAGAGGTAGTGTTGATATAATATACTTATCAAATACCTTAGAGAAGTCTTTGTTACTGTATGACATTTTGATAAAAAACTAGAATGATATAAAATTAACATGGCATACATTAAATGAATTAAAAATTGGCCGACTGATAGGTCTCAAAATGTAACTGTAAATGGGAAATTGTCATTGACCAGGTATGTTTCCAGTAGGGTCCCACAGGGATCAGTTCTTGGCCCCACACTATTTAACATTTGTATCGTTGACTTGGAAGAAAATATAAAATCATCACTGATAAAGTTTGCACAAAAATTGGGGGAGTGACAAAGAAGAGGACAGGTCACTGATACAGAGCAACCTGGATTGTTTAGTAAACTAGGCACAAGCAAATAATATGCATTTTAATACAGTTAAATGTAAATATATTAATCTATGAACAAAGAACACAGGCCATACTTACAGGATGTGGGACTCTGAAAAAAGATTTGTGGGGAGGGAGATAATCAGCTGCATATGAGCTCCCTCTGTGATGCTGTGGCCAAAAGAGCTAATGCAATCCTGGGATGCATAAACAGGGCAATCTTGAGTCGAAGTAGAGAGGCTATTTTACCTGGTGTCCACAACTCAAGAATGAAGTTGTTAAATTGGAGAGAATTCAGAGAAGAGTCATGAGAACAATTAAAGGATTAGAAAACATGCCTTATAGCGATAGACTCAATGGGCTCAATCTATGTAGCTTCACAAAGAGAAGTTTAAGAGGTGACTTGATTAAAGTCTAAGCATCTACATGGGGAACAAATATTTCATAATGGGCTCTTCAATCTAGCAGAGAAAGGTAGAACATGATTCAATGGCTCGAAGCTGAAGCTAGACAATTCAGACTGTAAATAAGGTGTACTTTTTTTAACAGTGATAGTAATTAACCAAAGGCCATGGCAGATTCTCCATCACTAACAATTTGTAAAACAAAATGGGATGTTTCTTCTAAAAGATCTGATCTAGGAATTATTTTGGAAAAACTCTATGGCCTGTGTTATACAGGAGGTCAGCTAGATGATTACAACGGTCCCTTCTGGCCTTGAAATCTGTAAATCTATGAAAGTGCTGTGTCTATGACTAAATGATAATAGCAAATTCCTTTGGATACCAGCAGCAAATGACTTGCATAACTGCATATTTTCTTCGAACGTTCTTAGAAAAAAAGAGAACCTAACTTATTATGTGCTGCTAAAGTGATATAATCTAAAATAGTGCAACCTATTGAAAACCCATCTGAAGCAATTAGTAATGTATTCTTGCAGTGCCTGATCAATTGCAATTGCTACTGCACTTACAGGATAGGCGAAAATTTTTTACAACCTGCAAACAGTCTCTTAGGCAGGATAACAGTGTGTGAGATTTATTTAAGTCTATCTAGATGCCATTTGTTCTGCTAGATTCTGGTCCTTTATGCAAATGTAAAAACATAGTCTTTTTCTGAAACTCAGCCAGCACTTCTCCCATCTGTCCTCCCTACAGCCTTCTCTAAGCAAGCACCACAGGAAGTAACACACAGAATAGATGGAACTGCCTGCCTGTTAGAGTTCAGACACTTCAAACACTGTACAGTTGAAGCAGAGTCAGTTATAAAGTTTGAATGTGTTTTACAATGAATCACTTAGCTACTTATTGGAAGTTCTTGCCTACTGAGGCACATCCTAGAAACCTAGAAAAAATGGACAGGAAAGGAGGGTTGGATGCTAGCCTCAGATGGTCAGTATAAGCTTTCTGAAAGGAAATCTCTATAAAATTTCTGTGCACAACACTAGACAAATTAAATCCTGCATTAGGAGAGTACAAGTAATGGCCTCAATCTTGCAACGAGTTCCATTGGAGCATATTCCTGTGCTTGTGTGGAGCTCACTGCAGGAACTGGGTCAAATATACTTACCTGGAAAAACTATTCCTATTTAACATTAGATAATTAGTTACCAAGGTGCTAACTACATAGATTTTTAATAATAGGCAATAGATTCAAATAATGATTTGTTTTGTTTTATCAAAAATGCACTGAACATGGTCTTATATTAAAATGACTTTGTAACTGATTAATAATGTATTTTGCAATATTCTAATGAATTAGAATGCAACAATTTTGACTATTTTTAACTCATCTGGAGAGGTGTAATGCTATCATTACTGTATATTAAAGGCAATCACATATATTGAATGCCTTTAACTGTATAAATATTGAGGAAAGCAGGTACTGCTGAAAAATCATCTGAAAGTCGTCATATTTCCAACCAGAATTAAGACTGCTTGAAAATCTGGCTATTAAGGACCTTAAGCAATTCAGATGAGTTCTGAGTGTGAGATTTATGTTGGTTCATAGATAAATATGTAGAAATAATCTTCTCCACGTATCACAAATAAACTCTGCCCTCAAGCAGGCAGCAAGTAAGGCTTAGCTAAAATTATTAAAAAGTGAAATGTCAGTAAAGGGCTAGAAGCAGATAATGCCCTGGAAGTATTGTACAGCTTGTGGATGTTGCAAATATGTTGTTGTGTTTAAATCTAGAACAACATATCCACTTTGTTGCAGTATATTTACTACACAGTCACTTTGTTGCTTCTGCAGGCTGAGTCCATTGCACACACCAGGGGCTCTCCATCTCCCCATACCCGCTACATGCTCCGCGTGTACCAAACTCCCAACCTTTCTATTTGAGGGATTCCCTGCAACTCTCCACCCACCTCAATTAAAAGCAGCCTCAAAGCTACTCTAACTTGTGTTCAGACTGCCCATACTCCGTAAGAGCTGTGATCAGCTGAGAACAACAAGAGAGTATAGCAAGAGCAACAATGTCCTGGCTGCAACCTGACCTCAGACCCTGGGACATCTTCTGTGTTAAATGCTGCATTCATGGTACAGAGGGAAGGGGTGTTATAGAACCACCCCAGCCCAGGGATCCCCCCTCCTGATGCCAGTGATATTCACCAGAATGTGGATGCATTCTGAGCCCTTTCCACTACTGGTGCAGTATAAAGGGGCCCAAGGGCAACAGAGAACATGTCCAATTATTCCCATTTCAGTAGGATTAAAATAAACATTTGCAGGTCTGATTTCACAGCCCTTATTCAGGCAAAAGTCTCACTAAAGTCAGTGTGAGCTGACATTGATTATGGAACTGCTAGACCAAGCCTACCTAAAATGTATTCTTTATACCATAAAAGGCATGTTGCTTTTTGCTCATGGTTCTGTTATCTCGATACTGATAGACTATTTTCTCCTCTTAAGAATAGTTCCATTATTTAACTAGGTTTAAAAGTTCAATTTACTAGGCATAATTCTGATCTCAATTTCTCAAACATAACAGGCGTCTCCACTGTTATAAAGAAGGTAGTATGGTGTAGTTGGGAGGAGAATTTGGTCCACTGAACACTATGCAGTAGAACTGCTCTTTTTTTAAAAAAAAAAACAGATACCACATTTGCTCCACATTGTTTCTTGGCTGGGACCAAGGAACAATGTGGGGTGTTCTGATGTGGATGCTCACATTGAAATTGTACTTTCATTACTCTTTTTAAAAAAACTGCAAGTTGTCCAGTAAGTTTGTTAGTTAATTCTCTTAAGAACTTTGCAATGCATAGTAACTGTACTGGCTGATTTCTACAGATACTAATATTCACATTGGTTTCCCTTTATTAACAAGGTTTTCATTCTTTCTGAATTCTTCAAAGCCTCTGTTTTATTTTTCTTGCTAAAGGCTAGGTTTTTATAACAAAGGCAATTCAGTAGCTCAGCCATTTTAGAGTCACCATTAATGTCATTCCCTCCTCATTTATTATTGGGTCTACTACTACTCCAGTATTTCTTTTTTTCCCCATGACACAGTTGTAAAAGCCCTTCTTGTTCCCCTTTAGCCAGCCTCAACTCATTCGGCTTCATTTTCTGCAGAAAAAATGTTAAGATGAATTAGATTTCCACCCAGCGCTGCGACACTGAGGATCATTTTAAATAAATCATTTTCCATTACCTATTTACTGTAAATCTACCTAAAACCAAAGTTAACAAATGAAGATCACAAATGAATCACAATAACACTTTCCTCCCCAAATATGCCAGACTTGTGATGACTTTTTTAAAGTCAAAAGATTACTCTATTAACACCTCCAATGCCATGTGCTTCTGCATGCCCAAGGCTACGCTTTGTGAAGCCTTCCCGTTATTTTTAATGAGCAGTTAGGACCTACACAGTGTACGTCCACAAGACCACAGAAGTGCCCCTTTGTTGCCTGTGCATCACAGATCCTAAGTGTGTGAGAAATTTAAAAGGAATGCTGCTGCTTTTTAACAGCTTTCCATAAAGACAAGTGATAATTTCCTCCCTTTGTCATTAGCTAGTATCCACTCCTCCACAAGTAATTCAGGCAGTAAGCTACTTTAAAAAAAACTAAAATTAAGCAGTATTTTATTTTTATTAAATTGCTGGCAAGTACCAGTCTCAGTGTTTGTTAGATATCTAGCCAGCCAAATGATGCAATAGCCTGCATCCATTATGCATTCTTGCAGGAGGCGGCCAGTAAATCAGGATGCTTGCTGTGGAGAGAGACTGTCTAGTGAACTGTGCAGAGATATGCCCAAATCCTTCAGGGAGAGGGAACATTTTCAGCCTCTCATATGCTATTCCAATAGGTTTTAGGATTTAACTAGTTTTTGTTTTGAACTCTCCAGTTAAGGACACCCATATACAGAGAAACCTTCACTTGAGAGCCACATAACTTTATGTCAAACAATTATCTGTCTGCAATTGTCTCCTTGCAGTGACCATAAATCTTCCTCATCTATTTCCACACACATTTTATTCTTTTATTCCCTATTCCACATCTGTCTGCATTTCAGCCCATCCCCTCTCATTGCCAGAGGAGAGAAAAGCTGGTATTTTCCAGTACTTTCTGATGTGTAATGTCAAATGCCCTGCTTGTTACAAGCAAATTGGCATTGTTAGGATGGCCTTTGAGAATAACTTAACTCCCCTCCTACCCCTCCCTCACAGGCCTACCTAATCATTAGAGAAACAATCTGATCAAGTCAGTTCAGTGGAGGGACTAGTCTTTCCTTCTTTGGAAGTATTCATCTCTATCAGTCCTTTTATGTCCATTTTGCAAGTCTATTTTGTTCTTTCAAATGCCTCACTGCCAGGGCTGCTGATCATATGCACTAAGCACATGTTAGAATATGGGCTGTTTACAAAATGTGTGTGTATATATGACCA
This sequence comes from Malaclemys terrapin pileata, assembly GCF_027887155.1. Lineage (NCBI taxonomy): Eukaryota > Metazoa > Chordata > Testudines > Emydidae > Malaclemys > Malaclemys terrapin. The sequence goes on along the minus strand of NC_071513.1, from coordinate 33,354,495 downwards.
AAAAAAAAAGAAAGAAAGAAAGAAAGAAAGAAAGAAAGAAAGAAAGAAAGAAAGAAAGAAATACCTTCCTTCTTGACAAATAAAATTGCTATGAATTGGAAACCTTTATAGTACACCTTCTGTTTACTGGGCCAGATCTTTAACTGATGTAAATCATTATAGCTCCATTGCCACCAGCCGAAGATCCAACCAATAATCTTGAAAGTTTTCTTGATGCATTTATGGGTCAAATTCTGATCTCAGATGCACAAAAGTAAATCTGGAGTAACTCCATTGACAGCAAATGAGTTATTCAAGCTTTACACTAATATAACAGAGAGTCAATGAATCTTCATTATGTCTTTTATAAAGGAAAAAAGTTCCCCTGGGCTGATTTTCCACTGCTCAAATCTAATTTGCAAGCAGTAAGAAAAATGTAGTCCATCGCAAGCTGTTATAAACATGCCTGTCATACTGTGATTGGTGAGCAAATGCCTTAGTGGTCTGAGAAGACTTTTGGCCAGTTGTATAAAAATCATATACAGGTTGGTGGACACTTAACACAGACATACATGCACATCACGTTATTTATCACGTAATACTGTGAACACATACATACATACACAGATCTTCACAAAGTGATAACATGATGTGCTTTAATGTAATCAAATAGGGGCATACACTTAACATTTTAGGGCAAATATGGTGCATCTCTAGGATGGCAATATAGGGTAATTCTGCATTTCAGTGATCTAGTGAAGACCAGCAAAGTTTGTGGACTGGTAGTGACATCAAAACACACAGTACTATGGAAGAATAAAAGACACCCACCTTAAGAAGTTCATAATGCTGAATGCCATTCACTCCAATGTCAGGATCGATGGCAGAAGGGACAGAATAGCGGGAATTAATGGCTGTGTTCTCAGGGATGGAGATGTTAATGACTGTTGAGGGAAAAAGGGGAGCATTGTCATTGATATCCTCTATCAGGAATCTGATCTTGACCAGTCTGAAGACTTCATCAGGCAAAACTGCTACCTCCACCTCATAAAAGCAGCGGTTCTCACTAAAAATGCCAGAGCACAACTTCTCCCGGTCTATGCGGTTGGCAGTAGTGAATATCTCACCAGTGTTTTCCTCCACCCGGACTAATGGCACATCCCCAGTCTTATACACAAGCTTGAACTGAAGAGGTGATGTGAGGGGCACATCTGGGTCCAGTGTCAAGTTCAGATCCTTGAGCAAATTGCCAATCAGGACATTTTCCGGCAGTTCTTCCCTCACAGTATAATTCTTCTCTTGGGCACCGGACTGAAATACAATGCAGGCTAATAAGACTGCCAAGAGGTAGGTTCCAGACAGCAAGTCCATCTCCAGAATGGCTAATGAGTTCTCCTGAAGAACACCAAGAGTAGCTGGAAAAGAGGAAAGAAAGGAAGAGATTATTAAAAAGCCCTAAAGCAGTACACCAGCCAAATGGTGGAAATGCAAAAGTCAAGTGATTTGAGAATTATTGCAAAACTAGGTCAATGAAATGTTATCTTTTACTGTGACCATTGTTACATAAAACGAGCAACAATAAAGCAGATAATCCCTTATATCTGCTTTTTTTTGTTCCCACTTCATAAATGTTGAGTTTAGAATGTGAAGAATGGATCCTCCAAAAATATAAGGGTCCCCATGAGAGTGTGTTCTTCCCACTCTCCGCTCCCAAAGACAAACCCTCCTTTCCAGACCTCCCTCAGCCACATTGGTACTCATCTTTCTCTCACTCCCAACTCCTTGATCTTGTTCCCTAGTGAGGAACCCAAGTCAATCTCAGCTCACCCCAGCAGGTGGTTTGCAAGCAGGCGTCAGCTGTCTGTCACCTGCTGGGGTGGGCTAATTCACTTCTGCATATGGGCCTGCAGACCACAGAGCTGGGATACAAACTGTACTGCTCTTAATCCACCTCTGAATTTCGCACAACTAAAACTACATGACAGCTCTAAGCATTAAAATGTTCTATCGTCCAATATAGCAAAGAAAACTAATCAAAATGATGTCTGAAGAACTTCAGCCAACAACTGATGGAAAGTCCAACTACTAGCACAACACATAGCAATCAGTCCACTTCAGAACCAAGGAAGGACTTGATCCAAAAAGTATTGAAGACAATGAAAACACTGCCACTCATTTCAGGAGTCTTTGGATCAGGCCCAAAAAGAGCAATAATCAAATCACACCAATGGTCCGTGTGCTTACCTGGGTGCTTCTCTTTATTGAACATTGCTTCAAATGTTTAAAGCTCTTATTATGACACAAATCTAGGACCAGTTGTCATGAACTAAACTACTACAGACCAGCAAGATGAGTTCCTAATGGGTTCAGTCCCACAAATGCTGAGAACCTTGTCAGATAATGTCCATTCTGGACACTTGCCATTGACTTCAATGGGAGTTGTGATTTTTTTTTCTTTGGTAGGTTAAGCAATGTTTTTTAGGGGTTCATCTCACCTGTGATAAGTGGCTACTTTTACTATGCTGGAAAATCAGCAACAGGACATTTTTCATTGTATTAAAATAATTCTAAATCAGGTCAATTTTGAGTCTAAACAACCAGCCAATGTTCCTTTCTCTTTAAATACTCTGACATTCAGTGAAACCTAGTTCATGGCATCAATACTAGAACAGGATATGTATGTGTTTCAGGGAGAAGGGAAAGAACATTTAATACCATTCTGCCTGTTTTCTGAGCTGCATACAAACTGTATGCTGTATATAGAAACACAGATGCCTGAAAACCCCCAACTTGTGGGGGAGGGAGAAAGGTGATTATCTTTAGTTTCAGTATGGGTGAATCCCTCCAGCAAAGTAAATTTCAGGAAAATTATAAAACGTTGAGGTCTCCAGTTGTGGAATATAATGTGACACTACATCAATGTACACAATCTTACCACTGTTGGTAGAAGAGTCTGCTTCTCTGCAGCTCCTGACCTCTGGAACAGCCTTCCTATGGGCCAGACACTCAGCTGGCATCAATTTAAAATTAACTTGTGAAGTCAATGGAACTACTTCAATTTACAACAACTAACGATCTGGTCCTCTATATCCCCCTTACCGACTCAACTGCATCTCTTCTTAATGTTCATATATATAAAAAAAGATGTTTCTTTCCTTGCTCTCCTAATTTTATTCTCCCTCTGTTCTATATGATTTAATGCCATACATTTCATCCCAAAATGCTTTACTTGGAAGATACATCACAAAATAAGGACCTAATCATGCAAATCTTTACATACCCAAGAAGACATTACTCCCTATTAACTGCTTTGGGGCTACTCAATGAGTGAGGATTTGCATGATTGGATATTAAGTTCATGTTGCATGGCACTATATTATCTGCAGCATTCTGATAATTAAGTGTAAGGTTTAATGCAATAATACACAGGCATTCAGGAGTGAAGTAACAGTATGGTACAAGCAGACATTTTAAAAATCCATTGTTAGAGAATATTAATGCACTTTTAAATATATAATTAAGAAAGTTAGCAGCAGCTCCCGATGATCAATAACAGTAACCGTATTGTAGTATATGCATTTGATGACAGGATTCTGATAATACCATATAAATATACTTCTATGGATATTGTACTATTTTTATACCTGAGCATGTACTATATTAATGACAAGCTACCACCAAAAATCCTCACATCCTGTTAAAGGAAACACACACACACACAGCAATATGAAGAAATTACTTCAAGAAATAAATGAGGTGGGTTTTTATTTTATTTTCACTATAGTTGTGATAAATACATTTATAACATTTCCTTCCAGAACAATAAGGAAAAATATATGCTGGCCACAAGGAAAAGCTAATATTTAAAATGCTGTCAAGGCCTCAGAATGGCATTATGTTCTTTAAATATTCTGGGTGTACTGGAGAGCACTGTAAACATCAGATATAGAAGAAAAACGGCAGTGAATATATACAGAACTGGTATCTGTGGAATAGTATTTTTAACCTTATTGGTTCATTTGTGAGCCCAGGGACTACAAAAGTAACTCAGGGCTTTACCTCTTGTGAATTATAGTCCCAGTGCTAAAATTGTTTGTGAAACCATGAGGATAAAATAACGCACAGATAATAATTTTAATAAATATCAACATAAAAACAATGTATACATACACATACACCTCTACAGACCTGTGCATATATAGATTATACTGGAAAACCTTATAATTATTAAGGTAAAGCTGTTACTCTGTCCGTAACTCACCTAGCCATATCTCAACTCTAAATACAATATAAATTCTTACACCTTACATTACAAGCTTAAATGCTGTAAGTTAATAGTGGAGTTTCAACCTAAACTCAGAGGCTCTTAAATTTTGTTTATATTTTTCAATTTAAATTACAGCCATATGATATATCTTACATTGTCTTCATTAACAATTTAATATACTTCTGGTAAGCATACAAACCATGACATCCATTAATAACAGTTGATGAATAGTACCTTGAATGTGAGGCATGCACATTGGGCACTGTAGGTCTGATTCTGCTCTCTCTTCATTGTAAATCAAGACTAACTCCACTGCAGTCAATAAGCCTGATTCTCTTTGTGCAATCATTTTCAGTAGTGCAAAGTAGGTATAAAAGGACACCATGCTGATTTGGTATTCCATTTGCACAGGTGTAAATTATACAAGTCGCAAGGCAGAGCTGGTCAGAAAACAGAATTTCCAGCCAATCGGAAATTCTGACATTTTGAAATTTGTTTTCATTCCGAATTGGGATGAAGAGTCAGAATTTCAACAACAAAAAATTGTGGAATGAAAATTACTTAAAATTTTGATTTGGCAACATCAAAACAACCTTATCCCACATTTTGTTTAGATAATGTCAAAATGTTATAATATATACACATACATAAAGTATAATTATATATATACTTATATTAAAATTAATATAAAAGTCAAAAGTCAAAACAAAATAATACATTTTGATTTGGAATCATTTCACATTTATTTCTGTCAAATTTTATCAAAAGTACCATGTTCCAGCAAAACATTTTGATTTTGATGAACATCATTTTCAACACGGAACTTCCATCGCAAAATTTCCAACCAGCTTTACTGCAAGATCATGAAAAATCAGGCCCAGTGGAGTTACATGAATGTAAAATGGGTGTAAGTTAAATCACAATCATGCTTATGCATACCTTGGTATTTTGGTTAAGGAAGTAAGTTCCACCTCTTTGCAGTCACTTTTAGACCCTCCACCCTATACAAACTTGCTTCTGGTTTTTATTCTTATAAACTAAGCAAGTATATACATATATTGACTGGGGTTTGGAGTTTTCATGGAAAACTGCTTGCCCTGCAGGTTGAAAAAGTGACTGACGCTGGTTTACAATTCTTTAGCTGTGGAAACAGGGACTATTTTGAAGTGATATCTTTTTCCCCTTCCAAACCAATCGGCTTCAGTGTAGCCATGGTGCTTTAAGGGGCAAAAGTGACATGATTCAAATTCTCTCTTTAGATATATGGAGCAAGCAGCTCATGCCATGGGGCAGGAACTGCACTTAAAAACAACCTATTTATATAAGTTTCAGAGTAACAGCCGTGTTAGTCTGTATCCGCAAAAAGAAGAACAGGAGTACTTGTGGCACCTTAGAGACTAACAAATTTATTAGAGCATAAGCTTTCGTGGACTACAGCCCACTTCTTCGGATGCATATAGAATGGAACATATAATGAGGAGATATATATACACACATACAGAGAGCATAAACAGGTGGGAGTTGTCTTACCAACTCTGAGAGGCCAATTAATTAAGAGAAAAAAAAAAAAACTTTTGAAGTGATAATCAAGCTAGCCGAGTACAGACAGTGTGATAAGAAGTGTGAGAGTACTTACAAGGGGAGATAGTCAACGTTTGTAATGGCTCAGCCATTCCCAGTCCTTATTCAAACCGGAGTTGATTGTGTCTAGTTTGCATATCAATTCTAGCTCTGCAGTCTCTCTTTGGAGTCTGTTTTTGAAGTTTTTCTGTTGTAATTCTATATGCATCCGAAGAAGTGGGCTGTAGTCCACGAAAGCTTATGCTCTAATAAATTTGTTAGTCTCTAAGGTGCCACAAGTACTCCTGTTCTTCCTATTTATATAGTGATGGCTGTTCTCTGTCTGTCATTTGTGCTTGGACTGATGGGGGTGCTATGGCAACAGCAACAGAAAGAAAAAAGAAGGGGGAGGTGTTGTCTAGCAACAAAACAAAACAAAAGGTTTGCAAGACATTCAGGAAATCAGAATATCTCTAATAGAATAATACATGTAACAGTTCATTGGCTATTGTGCATATTTCCCCCATATATACAAAACTATAAAAATGGGAAAAACAGAAACTAAGAATATCAGCACAAAGAAGGAGACCAGAGAAATGGGAAATTGAGTTAGGCAGAGAGAAAGAGAGAGAGAGGGAGAGAAGGGGATATTAAGGGCAATTGCAGAAGTGGGACAAATGACTGATACTAAAATGGTGAAGATAAATTGATAATGTGTTAAGATAAAAAGGACAGAGAAAAATAAAAAATAATGTGGGGAGGGGAGAAAATCAGAGCCACTGTGGGGTGAGTGAGTTCTAGACGGTTGAGGCCCACTGGCAAAGCACATATTGCTGCTGTTAATACTCTGCTAGTACCATGACTAAACAGGAGACTTCTGGCTCCATGGTTGCCAACGCAGCACCTTTCATGAGCCCCGCCGACATTTTAGCAAGTAAAACAATGAAAAACAAAGTTGTTTATCAGAAGGTAACTTTAGCTTGTGAGATGCTGGAAAGATGACTTAGGGCTGTGCCTGTCACCTGAGCTGTGATGGCAAATGCCCTATATGGGAGAGTGTGAGGAGGGGGAAGGTGGGTTGGCAATTACACACACACTCTCATGTGTGAACTAAAACAAATACAGTTGTTGTCCAATACACTAAACCCTCATGCTATAATTTAAGCCACATTACAATTTATCTTCAGTTTAATAGCTGTGGGCTTGGCATGTCTAATAGTTATGGACACCATACACTGACTGAGCTGCAATGCAGAAAATAAAGATTAAAAAATGTCATTGGAATTTGATTTTAATGCAGATCCAAATTTGGGCTCCTTTGAATTTAGGCCTTAACCTGCTCTCTTTGAAGTCAATACCAAATCTCCCATTACATGCAGTGCTAGTAAGACTGGGATCCCTTAATTCATAGAAGTCATAGTATTGATGCAGAAATGAAGCTGAATACCATATTCAGAGGACTAAGTAGCATTATCCCTGGATGTCTGAGTTCAGACTTGACTGGGAATAAATTAAATGAGCTTGAGTCTCTACTTAGGCACTAGTTAGCTGCAGTTCAAAGTGCTGTCAATCTACCCGGAAAGGCCCATGGCTTTTATTGGATGCAGGGCTGCACATAACAATACAGGAATATTATGTAGAAGTTTGTAGCGCTGAACTCCTTAGAAGGACAAGTTCAAAACACTATGTCAAACCACATAGATGTCTTGCATCTGAAGAAGTGAGGTTCTTACCCACGAAAGCTTATGCTCCCAATACTTCTGTTAGTCTCAAAGGTGCCACAGGACCCTCTGTTGCTTATGTCAAACCAATGTTTCTTATGGCAGAAGACCACTAATAGTATTTGCAAATGGCTGGTGACATGTACTCTTTCTGTCAAATCAGCAGTATGACCTGAACATGGTTTAACTTCTGATCAGTGCGAGCCAATTGTATCTATCTCAGTTCCCACAATCAGTTCTTTTTACTCTATGCCTTCTAAAATGCTGGGTCACAGTCCCATGTCATGTGTTCAAGACTTTGAATCTCTGAATCCTTCTGTTCAATGCTGACACTAATAACACCTGGTTATCAGCTTTATTCCATGGACATCAACTGCTACATTGTTAGGTAGTTGCAGGGTTTTTTTTGCTAGAAATCAATAACTTGTGTAAAAACAATTATCTCTATTGTTCATCATCTCATAAATTATGTTTTATTTAAGAAACTGACTTGTTTTGATGAGTGAACATTTCAAGAAAGATACAGCCTTCACCTGCAGTTCTTATTTCAAATAACAGTTGGAAATCTGGGAAAGTGTTCCCCCCACTGGCTAAAAATTTTTCGTTTAGAGCTAAGAATCAAACTAATCTCACACCTTCTCAAATATTTACTCACTCCATTTAATTCAAGATTATTTTTCTGCATAATTCTCACTCTGTTACTATTCCAGGCCACAATCTTTTTGTTGCCATCAATACCCCATGAGTATCCACACAGCATACAGTGTATTCCATAGAGACGCTTGGGAAGAAAGACCTCCCTCTCTCAGAAAAACAGATCTGAGGAAATTTCATGCCCAGAAGTATAAACTTAATGCTCTAAGAGTCTGATTTTTCAAGTTTCCTACCTATGTAACTCCATTGATTTGACTGGGGCTACATTACTCTTAATTTACACCACTGTAATAGAATGAGGCCCTACATTCTTATTACCATTGGAAAACACCAGTCACTATTCAAATGGGAATTCAGAGGAACAAGAGCAAGACTTGAGATTCTTCAGATGCATAAGGTTAGGCATGTGTTTAAAGTACTTTATTGATTCAAGGCCTTGGCTCATCCGGGAGCATTGTATTTCTAGGTTTTGAATGGCATAGCTCCTGTTCCTGTCAGAAGGGGAAAACCTCTCCTCACATTTACTAATAGGAGTGTAAGAAACAAGGGGTGATATCTAGTAGTTGCTAAAGTCACACAGTCAAAACTTGGAAAACAGCAAGGGGTTTCTTTTGCTAAATGATAGAGTTCCAAATTATTAATACTGACTTGCAACTGATGTGTATGGTGCTAGCTTCTGAGGAATTGCAACTTGTATTTATAAGATATAAAAATGAAACAGTCATAAACTAATGGGCAATGCTGCTCTGTAATCAACTATGCTCCATCCATATGCATCCGGTAGGCTGGCCCAGTGGGTCCCCATAATTCTTTTTATTGTTCCACACTAATCCACATATAGCTGAAGTCCCCTTCCTGCTAAATCTACAGCTCCAAGTTTGGGAAAATGCTGAGAGCTAACACAACTGCAAATATATCACTTATTTCGGAAAATCGTAATCACATGCTGCATTAACTTTTCCCATAAACTGGTAACACTGGGAAATAGAGGGCACTGCTATTAGCAATGAAACAGGTTTGCACCAGTGTTGAGAATTAGATATATGGAATGAGAACCGAAAGCATGGAGGAAAAGGTGAAGATCTCCCTGCTGATGAGATGTCTACTTCAATTTACTTAGGTAGAAGCACTGCAGTACATAAAAAAAAAAATAAAAAAAAAAATCTATAATGCAGCTAAATGCTACAACTCAATATTCAGAATTGACACTGTAGCAACAATTAAAACAAAAGAAAAACAATGTTCAATGCATTGCACAAATAAAGAGTCAGAAAATGGCACCAGAAAAGTGGTAGGAAATTCTGTAATTCACCTCTAATCTAAAAATGTATTTTTGTGCCACCACATGATAATTTTTTCCTTCCACAAGCCTCCAGCAAGAGAATCTGACACTAAAATATGAAATGAACATACTTGAGTGTTAGACTTATTTTGAGTTAGAATATATGATTACACTTAAAAATGAAAGTAAAATTACATATCAGCAATTTGTCTCAATCCCTTGGCAATGGGTAGGGTCAAGATCACTTATGTTATAGCTAATGCATTTTGCATTAGCACATTGCATCCAGATAATATTAACCTTCATCACTGAATAGGTAGAAACCAGGTGTGTTAGTATCCACTAAACAATTCACTAGAAATTTCTGACTCTAGGATTGGGGGTGTTGCTTAGGAGCATAAATTATTTTGCTTAACTGGCTACTACCTACCTACTAGATAAAAGTCTGGTTAAAAGCATCCTATCACTTCCCTGCAGAAATGGCAACTTTTCTTGCTTTCAGTGTGGAAACAATCCTTCGCTGGACATATTCCTGGTCCAAAAACACGGTATGTTCTACTTGCACACTGTAGGGCGTGCCGTGCACGAAACATATTGTGCCTCTAAGAATGGATAACTGGTTCGCAGAACCTAACGAGTGTTGATGAGACAGCATTTTGTGGAGGGACTATGGGGTTTCATGTCTATTTCTTGGACTTGCGTGCATTTTATAGAAAAGTTGGCAGGATTTTATTTGAAATTAGGCAGATTTGGGGCCTATCATAGCTGGGTCAGTTTGAGTAACTAGTCTTATTTGTTAGGGCTGAAATTTGGGGTATTCTGTCCTGTTTGGGACATACGTTTGTGTGTTGTGAGACAGAGCTGTTTTGTCCCTCAACTCATAATGATGATGACAATGAATTTATGGAGAACTCTGCCCAGATGATAAAAGACGTGTGTTTGGTGAACAGTGCAAATATATTTTAGGCTCTGCTTGTCCATTGGGGCCCTGTATCCTAGACTGCCACATTACTGACTTGCAGTCTCTATTTTCATATTATTTTTAGCCTGGATTTGGGAAAGGTGAGAGAGCACTGAAGGAACACAGTTGGCTGTGATGTAGAAAGGGCAGGCTAATTCCTTAGGTCTATATTTCCCATTCATTTGTGAAAAGGACCTCACAAAATTATGATTACCTGATGGACAGCTGAGCTGGCTGCTGAAGGGGAAACTGCATTTCTGGAACAGGTTTTAGTAACAGATTAAGTTCCTGTACGCACCCGGTGGGTTAGGGTTTGGCTGGGCCAGAGCTTCCAACAGCAAGCCCCAGTCTTACTGGAATAATAGCTCGCCACGCCTGTGGCCTCTCCTTAATGGGGAGCTATAGGCCACAGCCCTGTCAGATTATTCACTTCTAGAGGTCCAAATGCTGCCCTTTATTGCAGCTTGCTGGCCCTGGAAAGAGCTCCTCCATAGTGAATGTCCAGGCCTGTGAGTGGGAGTCTCCCTAGTGTGATGGCCCCTCATAAAGCACCCACTCTTCCATTTACATCCTCCCATAACTGGGGGCTAGCTGTCTGCTCCTCTCTCCACAACTGACAGCTTGAACGCAGCCCCAGGGGGCAGCTGGGCTTCTCTCCCCCTTTACAGCGGGGAAGTGGAGGTGAACCTTCCCCCCCCTTTTGTTTTGCAGGGGAAGAGGGAAATCAGGGTATATCAATCCCATTACAGTTGCAAACAAACAACATAAAATAACCTCAGAGCCACTTTTTCTCTGAGATACTATGTTTCAAATCAGTATAATAACTACAAGCCATGGGCCTGCTTGGCTCTCCAGTGGGAAGGGGTTATGGGCAAGACAAAAATCTGCAATGTTTCTTTCACAGATTTTCCTCCTCGCTGTTACACTGGTTGAGGTGGGAGGGATAGGTTGTCCCTAAGGAAATTATGTGTGGGACCTACAATCCCACAGATCCAAGGGAATGCTCTGGAAGCCAGAGTCACCTGGAGAATGAACTTTTGCTTGCCACAAGGCCTTTGGGGAACAGGCAGGGTAAAGTAGGGTAAAGGTGCATCCCTCACCTCTACTTTCACCTTCTATGTCCCAATCCCATGTGAGAAATCCACAAGTGCTGCGGAAGAGAGAATGTTGCCATGGAGATAGCTGACTTCCCTTCCTGCCAAGGAGCTGGGCAAGCCATTCAGAGGGTTTCCCCTCCATGCTCAGCGCTTGCAGGCTCTAGCTGCCCCCTTATAATTAGTACTGAAATCCAGAGGATAACAACTATCTATTTCATAGTTTCAGTGCCTGAGTATACCCTGAAAAGTAGCCCTTGTGCAGTTTTATGGACAAACAGCACTGAGAAATCCACCACATCAGAGTACATGCAGTACATACAGGGTCCATCCTGATACTAAATGGATTACAGGATGAAAAAGCCAGGGGCACACTTTCATAGACATGTACGGTGGGGGGTTAGCACAGACCTCCCATTGATTTTAATGGGAGTCAAACAACTAAAACACTTTGAAAATTTAGTGGCCAGAGTATTAAAGGGACCATATTTGGTACTGCAGTTTATGACACCCCCTATGTACTACTACAGATTTTCTGAAAAATAACCGACTCCTCAGTGCCTGGCTGCTGGAAAAGACCTGTGTCTTTCAATTCTGTAGCATGTAAAATTTCTTTAAAAAACATACATACGCAAAACAGTTATATTTTATACTTCTCCAAAAAGTGAGCACAAGAAACAGGCAAAAATATAAAAATAAAAAAACACCCTCCAGTCATTTTGATTTGTAACCAGGCAAAACAGACAAGAAATAAAAAACTGCCCTTTCTGACAACAGCTCTTCCTGTTGTCCCCAGGGTGAATTATGGGTTAAGAAATTATTGGGTTTTTGTTTTGTTTTTTGCCTTCCTGTTTAACCAAAATCTCCATCTATGCCCAAATAAATGTGTTAGTCTTTAAGGTGCCACCGGACTCCTTCTTGTTTTTGTGGATACAGACTAACGCGGCTACCCCCTGATACTTGACATCTAGGGTGACGATACTCCCTTTTCCCCCAGAAATTTCATGCAGAAAAAGATCCCCCCACACACACACACACATACATCTTTGTCATTCTCTCTTTTGGAAAATCTTGTTAAGACAAGAATTAGATGTTCTTTATATTTATATTCTGTAATTATAGCTGAAATCACAAAATCTGGTAAATTCTCCTTCATTGTATAGTGTTCCTTCCCAGCGAGAAAAAGGAGGGAACATTTGCTCTCCTGGGATGAAGTCTTAGGATTCGTGCATTAGATTTCAATTTCCAGCCTCCTAATCAGAGCTTTAAGAAGTTTTCTAGCTGCATTCTTTTTTTAATCCCCTCCTTTTAAATTATGTCTATTTCCAATGAATCTTATTCCTGTCTATCCCAGGATAACATCTATCCCTTTACATACCTCACTACCTTGCAGGATTCCTTCGCAGAAGTTAACATACTGGTAAGCCAACCTATCAGAATAGGACACAAGAATGAAAATCAGGGAAGGGAAGGTTGGTGAACCTTAGCTAGATATCCTCCCCTAACACACACACAAATGGTCAACATGGCTACCTAAAATAGGATTAGGAGATTAGTTATAAGACAGTTAGAAAAATAGATTTTAATATTTGCTTCTGTTTCTAATCTTCTTAAGACTGACTCAAATATGATACATTTTGTGCCATTTTCTACCCTATTTCCAGTTTTGTCAGGTTGGTGGATTAAGGGCCCAATCCTATAAACCCTTACACACTGAAGTAGTCCTTACTCATGCAAATAGTTCCATTGACAACAACGGAATTGCCTAGGCTAGCCCAGGACCCTAATATTGTGCCCTTTTATTTTCTTTTATAGTTTATTCCATGAGAAGTAGAATAGTTCAGACAATTTTACATTCATCCTTGTGAGCGCTTCCACAGAAAGAAAAAAAAATGTTTCACACACAATCCATTTCCCCTAAAAAACAAGTTTACAAAGTGCACAAACAGTCAAATAACACTGACTGAGTCAACTGGGGATACTTTAGGTAAGAGCTTGAAACGTTTTGCCATTTACTAACAGAGGAATCGTCTTCAAATTTTAATAATTTTTCTGCTAGTTTTTACATGAGCTTTAACTTAAATGAAAAGGTAATTCAAACTAGTAGGCATTTGTCAAAGGCCTAATACATAATGATCCCAGTAAGAATTATCTCTCTTCTCCTTGGCTCATGATTCCTAAAACTCAGTCCTATAAAACAATCCAATTCTACAGTCTGAGCCTCTCACTTTCCTGTGTTTAGTCATTCGCCTCAAAAATGTGGCCAATTTGCCACTCTTCACACTTGTCCTAACATATTTACATATGTGGTGCTTGTAGAATATGTTACACGCTATGTAGTTTGAACCCAATCTTGCAAGCACTTAAAGGAAAAACTATTCACTATCATGAGTAGCCCTGTTGAGTGCAAGTACTATACCCAGTAACAAGTGCCTGCAGAATCAGTTTCTTAATTTCTTTCTGAATGTGTACAAATGCTGTCATCAGTAAAGCATGTTGTGAATTTTTGTTCAATCAGTTCTACTGAAATACAAAGTCCATTGTAAGTGCAATGGAACCATTTAATTATACAGCAGATTCCTCTAACCAAAGTGGCATAACAACAATAAAATACTCAATAACAAAGAAATGATGGCATGCAGTGCACTGTTTTTTTCAATGAGATATAAAGCCAGAAGCTGATCATTTTGCATTTTTTTTTAAAAGGTGCCCTGGCACTTTTCACATGAATAGGCATGTTAGTAACAATATCCTGCCCAAATTCCAGGTACTCACGATCTGCCCTACCTACATTCCTTCATCTCATAGTTTCAGTTGGATAAATTATTCTTTGCTCACTTACCTAAAACCACTTTAGTACAGTATTACCTGTACATTATTTCAGTGGTGTGAGAAGCAATCCCTATACTTATAAACTATGAAGCACTTTGGGGATCTTTCAGGATGAAAGGTGCTGTGTATATATAAAGGTATTATTAGCAATAGCAGTTGCACTATTGTATGCTTTTAGAAAAAGTGTACCCTGAGCAAAAAAAATTAACCCTCTTTTTCCTATTAATCACAGAAATAAAACCACAAAAGAACAGGGAAAGCAGTTTGTTATACAAAGTTACTTATAATATGCTAAATAGGAGACTGACAGTATTTGTTTTACTAATGAGAAGAGGAAAAAGTCACTCGGGGCTTGATTGCGTGCTTCATTGAAGTTAATGGAAGTTTCACCATTGACCTCAATGGGAGTAAGATCAAGCCCCTTCTTATTAATTCCCCTCTCACAAATTAATAGCCATTTACTAACCATCTTCTTACTCAATAGTACAAGTTGACTATATACACGTGAACAGGGCATTCTTTCCAGGCATAAAGGTCTGACATAAGCAGTGAAATGTGACATAGACCAAAGCTATATGCGTATCCTTTTGTTAATATAAGTCCCAATTCTATAACCCTTTTTCACAGTGAATATGGCAGGTAGTCCAAACAAACCCCTTTGATCAGCACTAAGGGTCTGATCCAATACTCACTGATGTCAATGGAAAGGCTCACATTGACTTAAATGGGCATTGGACCTGGAGCTAAAGACACTAGAAATGATTTTGTTGTTTTTTTAAACGCAGTACGAATTATTCAAAATGTAAGCAAAGACTGCAGAATTGGGTCCTTTATTAGCAAACAGGATACCTACATATTAATGAATAATCCTGTTATACTAAGCCACCTCATCATCCTTCAAATCCCTCCTTAAAACTCTTTTCAGCTACAATGCTTACAAAAATCTTCACAAAAGTTAGGCAGCTGGTTTGCTGTGACCACTTGTTTTTCATGCTGACCAGCATCATTTCACTGTTTCTTTGTGACCCAGTCTGTTTTTAGACACTTTTCTTATTGTCTGACAATTAGGCAATACCTACACTAGGATGTATGGGTGTGATTCCCCCACTCGCATACACACACTCGGACGAGTTCTCACCAAGCTAGTGTGTGTATAAATAGCAGTGTAGCCACGGTAGGATGTGTAACGGCAGCAGCAAAGGCATGGCTTAGCTGTGGCGAGTACAAACCCACCTCAACCCCATGGTTACCTACTCTCCATGGCTAAACCGTGCCCCCGCTGGTACCTGTGCTACACTATTATTTACACTCACACAATCTCAGTGGGAGCTAGCACAAGGATGTGTACACAAGCAGGAGAGTCACACCCGTGCCTCCTAGTGTAGATGTAGCCTTTAGACTGTAAGCTCTTGGGCTTGGACTCTCTCTCTCATATGTTTATACAGTGCCAAGCACAATGGGGCCTTGACCTCTACACACTACTGTAATACAAACAATAAATAATAATGAGTAGTTAGTTCACACTCTCATTGCTGGAAAGGATGTTTCCTCATGCTTCATGATGTAAACTTAAAACAAAAGTAACGTGGCAAACGATGGCCAATGGCCTTTTCATTTACATGCAATCAGCATACACTTTCAGAAAGCTAAAAGCTATGGTACTCATGGTTAGTAAAGATCTACTAACTTCTGAAAGGTGAATTAATTAATGAGCGAATTTTCAAGACATCCTCTCATTAGTAAAAGAAATAGTTTCCTACTTAGGGTAGTATGGGAAACTTTATATAACAAACTGCTTTTTATTTACTTTGTAGTTTTATTTCTGTGGTTAATGGAAGAAAAGGGGGATTAACTTTTTTTTTTCTGAGTGATTGCCATAGTTTTGTTTAAAGTCACACAATACTGCAGAGGTTATTGCTAATAATACCTTTTATGCATACATTACTTTTCATCCTGAAAGATTCCCAATGTACTTTATATACTAAGTATAGGGATCGCTTCTCAGACCAGTGAAATTCTAACACTGCACTGAAGTGATTTTGGGAATGGAATTGAGAAATAATTTATCCAATTGAAACTATGGGGCAAAGGAATTGAGGATGGGTAGAAAGTAATTACTTAGACCCAGTGGAACAACTCATGTAAGCACTACTCAGAATGAGTAAAGGTTGCAGAGTGAGATCCATATTGAATTACAAGCCCATATGAGTGTGTACCTCAACACCTCTGCATTTAGGATCTGATTCTCCACACCTTGACGCTTGTTTTACATAAGCATAACTCTGTTGTAATAGAACTGCTGTAGAAGAGTAGAGGATCATGTCTGAAATTTGAATTAACAAAAATGTCTAGTTCTTAATCCAAAACCCACTTCTTCTGTGTGTCTTAGAATGTTAAATGTCCAAGTCTGGTTTGGCAATCCAATTGATTGCTTCAGGTGATGCAGAGTGGATGGCAGAAATTCCACCAGGATAATCATTCAGGACATCAACTGATGGGGTGTTCCAAAGTTTGAAATTAATTTCCGCAGTCACAAATGGGATTGTGTCTCAGTTCCCATTTATGGAGAAAATAGGTGCATCTGCCATGTAATAAATGAATGCAATTCAAAGAGGACCATATTTTCCCATGGGAGTGTAAAGCCACTGGGTTCTTTGGCTGGGTCTTCAATTAGATGTTTATTTGGACATTGGTGTCATTCCACCTTACCCGCCATTCATCTTTGGGGATAAACTCTAAGTCTTTGAGCTTTTGCACTGTATGCCAAAAAGGTTTTCTGGATCTGAGTAAGAAATTCAGTATATTATTTAGGTCTTCATGTATTGGAAGATCCTGGTTCCCTCAAATACTATAGAACTCCCGAAGAAATCTCATGTTGCGACGAATTTGAGGTGATATGCGACAGTCTGGGACACCATGGTTCTGGCGTTGAGTTTACTGTACCAGTAATAATGCGCAGGACCAGGACCATGTTAAGTTGAGAATCAACAAGTGATGTGTAAGAGTTATGTGTCCAGACAGGTGAGCAGTGTTCTGTGGTAGAGTGGACAAGGTCCAGTGAATAGGTCTGTAGAGTTTTTCCATCAGCTCCCAGGTCATTTCTACCAGTTTCTGGGTGACATTTACACACATCTTTATTTTATCATGATTATTTTTCAGGTATTGGTGGAATGTGAGGCTTCAGTCTAATATCTCACTGCAGCAGGGTTCACTTGGGGCCAGCAGGCCCAGTGGGCAGGCAGTGGCTCAACAGTCTCCTATAATCTTGGAACAGCCTTGCTGGGACATCTGAGGGCCTGGCAGCTGAGCTGCAGTCCACTGTCCACCGGTGCTCCCTGGGTTTCCCTGATCAGTTGGATATGGGGAGGAAAGTTAGGAGGATCCAGGCCTTCTCCTCCACTGATCCCGGCCAAGGGCCCAAGGGGGAAGGGGCATATCAGTCCCCTCTAGCTGATACAACAGGCCAGCCTCTTCTGGGCCAGCCTCCCCAACAGGTCTTCTTACCTCCCTTGTTCTCGCTTCAGTTTGGGGTGTGGTCTCAGCACTTGGCTTCCCTCTCTGCAGAGAGTTGCTCACACGGTCTCAATAATTCAGACAGTCAACTGAGGCATCCTAGCTCACTTTTCAGTGTCCAATTGCTCTTCATTGTCAGGGAGAAGGGGGGGGGAAGGGGATCAGGCCCAGGTCTCACCCACAGTCCAGGCCCTTTCCCTGTAGATCCCTCTGTCCTAGAAGCTACACCCTTCCTGCAGTTTCTCCTTCACTCACCCCCCTACTTGCCTGACAGAATCCACTTTTAAGCAGGCCCCCCATGATGTTCAGGGAAGGTCACTGGTATAGATAATATTAAACAGAATCATTGCTAGGACTGTGGAAGGCTATCATTGAGAGCGTGTTGACCTGGTCACCAAGGAAAACACAAAACCTATGGTTGGTCAGAACTTCTCGGAAGATTTTTATTGTTGCACTGCATTTCTTTTTTTTCTTTTACAAAGCCAACTGAAGCTCATGGGACCCTCCTACAGAGCTTATGAAAGGTACCAAACCAGCAGTCCTGCAGAAAAACGGTTACTCACCTTTTCTGTAACTGTTGTTCTTTGAGATGTGTTGCTCATATCTATTCCAGTTAGGTGTGCGCACGCTGCGTGCACAGATATCAGAAACTTTTTCCATAGCAGCTACCCGTCGGGCTGGCTGTGGAACCCCCTGGAGTGGCACTGATATGGTGCTCTATATATGACCCTACCGGCCCGACCCCCCTTCAGTTCCTTCTTGCCGGCTACTCTGACAGAGGGAAAGGTGGGGAGGGAATGGAATAGATATGAGCAACACATCTCGAAGAATAACAGTTACAGAAAAGGTGAGTAACCGTTTTTTCTTCTTCGAGCACTTGCTCATATCAATTCCAGTTAGGTGACTCCCAAGCCTTACCTTGGAGGTGGGGTCGGAGTCAAGGCATTGCAGACTGAAGAATGGCCCTGCCAAAGGCCGCCTCATCACGAGATTGGTGGACAATGGCATAGTGCAACGTGAAGGTGTGTACCAAGGCCCATGTGGCAGCCCTGCAGATTTCCTGGAGGGATACGTGTACCCGGAAGGCTGCTGACGGGGCCTGAGCCCTCGTGGAATGAGCCATAACAGCAGGCAGAGGGACATTTGCCAGGTTATAACAAGTGCGGATACATGCGGTGACCCATAAAAGATATTCGCTGGGAGGAAACTGGTGCACCTTTCATTCGTTCCGTGATGGCGATGAACAACTGGGTTGTCTTGTGGAATGGCTTTGTCCGGTCTATGTGGAAGGTGAGCGCTCTTCTGACATCCAGTGAATGCAGCTGCTTTTCTCGAAGGTCGGCATGTGGTTTTGGGTAGAAAACCGGCAGGAAAATGTCCTGGCTGACATGGAAATGGGATACAACTTTTGGTAGGAAAGCTGGATGAGGCCTCAGCTGAACTTTATCCTTATGGAAAATGGTATAAGGCGGTTCACATGTGATAGCCCATAGCTCGGAAACCCGTCATGCTAAGGTAATGGTGACTAGGAAGGCGACCTTCCAGGAGAGTATCAGAGGGGTAGCCGTGTTAGTCTGAATCTGTTAAAAGCAACAGAGGGTCCTGTGGCACCTTTAAGACTAACAGAAGTATTGGGAGCATAAGCTTTCGTGGGTAAGAACCTCACTTCTTCAGATGCAACCTTCCAGGAGAGGTTGAGGAGTGAGCAGGAAGCCAGCGGCTCGAAAGGGGGACCCATAAGATGGGAAAGGAGCAAGTTAAACTCCTAGGCACAGACCGTTTCATCGGGGGATGGATTTTTTCCAGGCCTTTCAGGTAGCGTCCCACGATGGGGTGTGCAAACATGGAATGCCAAAATAGCCGCAAGGTGAACCTTAAGCGAGCCGAAAGCTAGGTGTTGGTCTGGTCCTTCAAGTGCATAAGGTAGTCCGGGATGCATGAGATTGAAGCTTGGAGTGGGAGCACCTGCCGTTGAGTGCACCAAGTGGAAAACCTTTTCCGTTTTGCTTCATACATAATTCTGGTATAAGGTTTACGGCTTTCCAAGAACACCTGTCTTACTAAGTCTGAACAGGCGTGCTCAGCCTGGTTCAACCATGGATCCTCCAAGCCAGGAGGTGTAGTGACTGACGGTCCGGGTGTAGGTGATGACCATGGTTCTGTAAGATGAGGTCGGGGGTAAGAGGTAGACGCAGCAGGGCCCAGATCGACAGATCCAAAAGAGTGGGGTACCAACACTGGCAAGGCCAAGCTGGGGCCACCAGTATGACAACCGCCTTGTCCCTGTGGACCTTAAGGAGCACCTTGTGGACCAGAGGAAATGGCGGGAAGATGTAAAGCAATTGGCCAGACCACGGGATCAGGAAGGCATCCGCGATCGAGCCCGGGCTGTGACCTGGAAGGAGCAGAAGGCTGGGCATTTCCTATTGGTCCGCAAAGCGAACAGATCGATTCGGGGAAACCCCCAGCTGCGGAAAACGGAGTGGATGATGTCCGGACGAATCAACCATTCGTGCATAAGGAAACATCTGCTCAAGCTGTTTGCCAGTATGTTTTGAACACCCAGCAGGTATGAAGCTTGAAGAAGGATGGAGTGGGCTAAATAGAATTCCCACAGCAGAAGGGCTTCCTGGCAAAGGGGAGACGACCGGGCTCCACCTTGTTTGTTCAGATAAAACATGGCCGTGGTGTTGTCTGTCAATACTGCTACACAATGGCCCTGTAGGTGGGACAGGACCGCTTGGCACACGAGGCGGATCACCCTGAGTTCCTTGATATTGATATGTAGGGTTAGTTCTTCTACCTGCCATAAACCCTGTGTTGTCAGGCTCCCGAGGTGTGCCCCCCGTCCCAGCGCAGATGCGTCCGTTACCAGGGTCAGAGTGGGCTGAGGAGGGAGGAACGGAACCCCGGCACCCACCATGTGGGGGTCCAGCTACCAATGCAGGGACTCAAGAGTATGGCTTGGGACTATGAGCACCATGTCCAGGTTGTCGCGGCCCAGGCGATAACGGACGCCAACCATGTCTGTAGGGGCCTGAGCCTCAGTCTGGCATGCTGCACCACGTAGGTGCAGGATACTATGTGACCCAGCAACTTGAGACACTGCCTCGCTGTGGTAATGGGGAACCTGCAAAGGTCAGTGATTATGTTCTCAAAGACCAGACGTCGGGCATCTGGGAGGAATGCTCTCACTTGGTTTGCATCCAGGACTGTCCCAATAAACTCTATTGTTCGGGTTGGGGTGAGGACAGACTTGCTGACATTCAACATGATGCCCAAGCGGTCGAACCTATCTGTGACCATCTGCACCTGAGACTGAACTTGCTGGCGAGATTAGCCCCATATGAGCCAGTCGTCTAGGTACGGGTAGACATGTATGTGATGTCGGTGAAGAAAAGCTGCCACAACCACCATACATTTGGTGAAGACATGAGGGGCTGTGCACAGGCCGAATGGGACGGCTGTGAACTGATAGTGCGTCTTGTTCACCACGAAACGGAGAAAACATCTGTGGGATGGGGTGATTGAAATGTGAAAGTAAATGTCTTTCATATCAAGGGCGATCCAGTCTCCCTGATCCAGTGAGGGAATGATTGTGCCCAAGGAGACCATGCGGAACTTCAAGTTGATAATATGTTTGTTGAGCTCCCTGAGGTCCAGATGGGCCTTAGGCCTCCATTTGCCTTGGGGACGAGGAAGTATTATGAGTAGAAACCCTTGCTTCTGAGCTCCCGAGGCACCTCCTCCACTGCTCCTAGGGCGAGGAGTGCCTCCACTTCTTGAATAAGAAGTTGCTCGGGGGAGGGATCCCTGAAGAGGGACGAGCGAGGAGGGTGGGAGGGCGGGGTGGAAAAGAAGTGGATAGAATATCCCGCCTCTACCATGTGGAGGACCCATCGGTCCAATGTAATAAGGGACCAGGCATGGTAGAAACGGGACAGACAGTTCAGAAAGGGAGGATAGCTGACCAGGTAGTGGATTGGTAATCCATCCTCGTACGCATCTTCAAAATGGGTGCTTAGGGCCCGGGGGGGTTGGACTGCCCCTGGCCCTGCCCAGGAGAAGGGCGTGATGGCCTATGCCGAGAGTATCTGTTCCTCCTGTGGGAGAAGTCCTGTCTGGGTCTGGAAGGGAAGGAGCGCTGTTGGGTGGACTGAGGCTTGAACGGCTTTCTTTGAGTTGCCGGGGTATGCATGCCTAAAGATTTAATGGCGTTTCGTGAATCTTTAAGGTATGCAGTCTCTAATCGGTTTGTTCGGCGAATAAGCCTTGACCGTCGAATGGAAGATCCTGGATCGTCTGTTGTACTTCAGGTGGAAGACCCAATGACTGAAGCCAGGCGTTTCGTCACATGGCGATGCCAGATGCCAGAGTATGTGCTGCCGCATCCATGGCATTGAGGGAGTCTTGGAGAGAAGTGCGAGCCACTAGTCTGCCCTCCTCAGCAATGGTCCCCAACGGCATGCGTGACTCGGATGGGAGGAGCTCCTGGAACTTTAGGATCACAGACCACGAGTTGTAGTTGTATCTGCTGAGGATCGCGAGTTGATTAGCGATCCGAAGGGAAAGGCCACCTTCCCATCCGAAGGGAAAGGCTTCCTCCCAAAAAGATCCAGTCGTTTAGAATCCTTTGATTTAGGGGCGGGCTCCTGTTGACCCTGCCTCTCATTTTCATTTACCACATCCACCACGAGGGAACGTGCAGCGGGATGGGTAAAGAGGTCTTCATACTCCTTGGTGGGGACAAAGTACTTCCTTTCACCTCCCTTGGCCGTGGGGGGAATGGAGGCCGGAGTTTGCCAAATTGTTTTGGCATTGGATTGAATCGTTTTGTTCATCGGCAAAGCCACCCTGGAAGGCCCTTCTGGACCTAAGATGTCCGCCATAGGATCCTCATCTTCCACAACCTCCTCCACTTGGAGTTTCATGTTCAGGGCCACCCGTCAGAGAAGCTCCTGTAGGGCTCTGAAGTCCATAGGAGGTGGGCCAGATGTGGATGTGCCTGCCACAGCCTCATCAGGGGAAGACGAGGAAGATGCTACCGGGAGAGCCGGGTCCGAAACAGCCCCCTGGTCTGTTGGGTCCGGGTCTTCCTGAGCACCGGGGTAGCCTTCACGACAGGTGGGGCTGGCTCCAGAGTTTGTGCTGGGTCTGGAGGGGGGCGGCTGAAGATTGCCTCAGGAGGCTGGGTACCAGAGCATGACGGCGGAGGCACGACAGGGAGTGAGGGGCGCCCTGGGCCTGATGGTATGCCCAGGGGGTCCAGAATTGCCACTGAGGGGTCGTGTCCGAGATTATTCGGAGTGGAGGGCAGCATGATCTCCTCCGCTTGCAGGGGGCCTGGTGGCGCGGGACTGCTCTGTATAGACTGAGGCCTAGTGGAGGATTTGCCAGCCTTAAGGGCCTGGTCCGCGCCTTGCCCAGTTGGGGCCGTGGTGCCTGGTTCAGGCCTCTCAGGAGGTCCTCCCATGGCCTGCTTTTTATGGGCAGCCAGGGAATGGGAGGGTGCTGGGGGGGAGCACTTCTGGGCTCCGGGAGATCGTTGACCTCTAGGAGGGCGTGCAGAGTCCTTTTGCGGTGCTGTAGATGGTACACCTGGGGGGGCGCTCCGCGCCGAGGCGTTCGGGCCCACGTCTTGAGAGGGACGGAGGGCAGACTCCAGGAGGAGTTAATTGAGGCGGATATCCCTCTCCTTTCTTGTGCGAGGTTTAAATGCCTTGCAAATTTTACACTTGTCAGCCTGGTGGGCCTCTCCCAGACACCTAAGACAGGAGTCGTGGGGATCGCTCATGGGCATAGGCTTGCCGCAGGAGCTGCAGGGTTTGAAACCCTGGGACAGCATGCCCCGGAGCCCCCCGGGGCACTTGTTGAAGGGGAACACTTCATACTGCTATACTACATTTAACACTAGAGATAACTACTAACAATTAACGAACAAAGGTAACTATATACAGAGATAAGAAATAGCTAGGGAGTAGTGGAGCACTTGATAACAAGAGACCACTATTCCAACAACCGTCACAGGCGGTAAGAAGGAACTGAAGGGGGGTCGGGTCAGCAGGGTCATATATAGAGCACCATATCGGCACCACTGCAGGGGGCTCCCCAGCCTGCCCAACAGGTAGCTGCTAGGGAAAAAGTTTCCGACATCCGTGCACGCGGTGCTCGCACACACCTAACTGGAATTGATATGAGCAAACACTCAAAGAAGAACTGATGTCCTTAATTTTGCCACAAAGCAGGTACAGTACAGGCACGCACAATGGATGTGTGTGAAGTATTTGTAATGAAACTTATGAGCTGATAAAATATACCTTTTTATATTAAATGTAAAATATTACATTTTATTACAGACTGATGCCCCAATTTAGAAACATGATTAACTCTAAGCAGATTAGTATCCAAGTGAAGCCAGTAACTAAATGAACCAGCATCTCAAAAATGAGACCAGGATTGTTGAAAGTTTTGTCAAGATCCATTAACTTTCTGAGGAAACCATGTCCCCTTCATGGACTTGCACTGGAACTATGCAAAAAGTGCACTTTTGCATTGCTTCAATGCACAGCTCTGCTATGTAGGCTTCCCCACATCACGCCACCAAAGTGGCACAATCGTAACCCAAAAGGTCCACCTACTTGAGATAAATTCACTTCTGTGATTCATTCAGTTGTTATCATTACTGGAATGATACCAGTCAGCTCTGTGTTCTTGGGGAACCAGAGTGCAGTATCCAGCCTGTCTGACTAATGAAAGATACCCACCCCCCATCAGCCTCTGCTTAAACCAGGGGTTCTCAAACTGGGGGTCGGGACCCCTCAGAGGGTCACGATGTCATTACATGGGGGGTCGCGAGCTGTCAACCTCCACCCCAAACCCCGCTTTGCCTCCAGCATTTATAATGGTGTTAAATATATAAAAAAGTGTTTTTATTTTATAAAGGGGGGTTACACTCCGAGACTTGCTGTGTGAAAGGGGTCACCAGTAAAAAAGTTTGAGAGCCACTGGCTTAAACCAAAACCCATCAGAGAAAAGATTTGCAGAGAGCAATGAAGGGCGGATGGAAGACACACCGAGACCCCTCCTGACAAGGGTGACAAGATTAAGACATCTCCATTAGCACGCAGAATGAAGAACAGAGACAAGTCCCTTAGCCTCATCTTCATGAAAGATGGGACAGGGAGACATCTCAATTTGCATACAGAATGGAGAACAGAGAACCACACTGAATTCTGGGACTAGAAAAGCAGGGAGGCACAGCATCATGGAGGATCTCTGCTCCAGATGCTAATGAATCTACGCCTGCACACACCCAGCTCAGCAATTATCAGACCAATTCTAGTAATGAATCCTTGATTGATATCCAAAATACTGAAGCAGCCCAGTTGCAATGTGAGCTCCCTGGAAGAAAACACCACCCATAGCCAAGAGTGATCAGCTCCTATTGTCTAGCCTAAAGAAAACCCTTGAGTCATCAATTTACCCATAAACACATCTAGTGTTCTCCCTTGCACCATTGTTGTTTCTCTACAAAAATCCCTACCTATGTTCAAGTAAGTGTTCTGATGCATAGACTCAAACTCTGCATCAATTCCACTGGGACTCCATTTCCTGATTGATCGTGCTGAGGGCTCTGCCTGTCTCCTGTCCTCAGGACCCTGAGCTACCACCATCACCTGGGAACCCCGACCAGTTCAAGCTTCTGGGAGCAGTGAGATCCCCTTCTTTCTCTCTCTCTGTTTTCCTTTCTACCTTAGGTATTAACCTTTAATAATGTATGTTATGTTGGTTTAGCCCTCCTTGTGTAGTTATCACTATTATTCAATAAATAACTTTTATGGTTAAGCTGGTTGCTTCTCTCTCTCTTGCTGAACTTTACTCTTTTGTGTTTTTAGCTTCCCCCATTTACTCTGCAGCAACACTTCTTTTACCTAAGCTAAAGATCCCTGCAGCGCCCAAAATACTGTGGGGTTTGCTCATCACGTAGGTTACTACCAGTAGAATTGTGATGTGAGAGTGGGGATAGGGACATGCTGAATCTGGGACACATAAGGGTGGCAGTTTGAAAGTGCTGCTTGACCCAGTCCATTGAGCCCAGGGGCACATAAAGGGGGGCAGCTTGAAAGTGCTGCTTCACCCAGCCCATTGAGTCCAGGGACATATAAGGGGTCAGCTAGAAAGTGCTGATTGACCTGGTCTGCTCCGACTTGCTCTGTTAATGTATGTGTGTGTGTTCATCCTGGTCTGGGGCTGGAGGAACCCAGCCCTAGGGAACCTAGGTCCTGCAGGATAGCTCCATTGGGAGGGGACTTGAATAAAGGAGAAGTAGAGCTCCATATGAAAACACAAGGGACACAAGCAGTACATTGATAGAATTACAGACCTCCCCCCACAGAAGAGTAACCCAAATAAATGAGCATACCCCAAAGTAATGGGCAGATCTGGTAACAGGGATTGTCAACAATTAGTATCTGTGAAGGGGGCTCATAGCACCAGGTGGCCCAGTGGTTAGAAGCACCCAATTCCTGGCCCCTTGTGTCTCAGTCAGGGTGGTAGGAGTACCTGTTTCTGGCCTTATGCCAGAGATCTTCAGCTTTCCACCCACATCTGGACCTCAGCCCTTCAGGGGGTGGGGTAGGGAACCTGGCCCCTCCAGCTCTACCAGATCCCAGCCCAGAGCTCTGTGAGAGGCAACACCAGCAAAGTGAGAGAGGTGACACCACTAGTCTAAATTGCTTACCTGTGCTACTTCCTATCTATCAATCCCTTCAGTTTGGGGCATGGCCCCTACTGTCCAAACAGGCAATCATCTTACAACCAAAGGACCCCAGAGAAGCAGGTCCCTGCCGGACTTGTAGTTCTTGTAGGGGTGATGGGTGAAGAAGGCTCTGATTGAGGGCTTTACCTGCTCTTTGGTCCCCTCTGAGGCTAACTTTTCTGCCTGGTTTCCTGGAGAAGGATTAGTCTCTCCTGAAGCCTGTCTACCACCCTTTGCCTGGACTTCTGAGTTCCTTTTAATCTGCTTCTCCAGTTGGAGCATGGTTGGCAAGTCTGGTAGGCTGGTGCTAGCTGGGCCCAGTGTGGAGTTTGTATATACCAGGGGTTCTCACACTGGGGGTTGGGGTCCCTGACGGGGTTGGGAGGTTATATGGTGGGTGGCAAGCTGTCAGCCTCCACCCCAAACCCCGCTTGCCTCCAGTATTTATATTGGTGTTAAATACATTAAAAAGTGTGTTTAATTTATTAGGGGGGTCACATTCAGAGGCTTGCTGAAAGGGGTCGCCAGTAAAAAAAAGTTTGAGACTCACTGGTATATGCAATCACAATGTCAAACAAGAAAATGGTTTTGTGATGTTGACAAAACAACACTTTCATCAGGAATTATACTCACACCATCAACTCATTGTGCATAGGCCATCGAACAGCCAACTAGTAGTGACTTTAATGTGCTATTGACCTGGGCTAGATTCATACTGGCAAACTAGTGGTGAAAGATTCCATATCCTATTGCCAGTCCTCTCTGCCTGCTATATTCATATGACAGAATATGGTAGGCTGAATAGCTTCAAAATGCTCTATTATTCTCTGTGAAAATGACATCACGATATTGATAACAGTGAGATGATCAGAATAGCACAGATCTGAGTATCAGAGATCTATAACTGAGACCTCTATGTCTTCTGCCTTCATAAAAAGGCTTTAAAAATCATATTAAACAACATTTTCTCTCAGAATATGATGAGTTTTATCTTTACTGAAGCACTGCACAGAGCACTTGTGAAGAAAATGGAATATTAGCTCTCAAAAGTGAGAATTAAACGGTGAATAATCTTAAAAGAATGTGAAAAACAGCCAGATTACAATTTCAAATAGATATGTATTTTTCTTCCTTTATTTTATCTTAAAGTCATGTCCAAGCTACACTCCAAACCCAGGAGAAAAGGCTGGTTTTAGATTTAAATGAAGAGACTTCACTATTCAATAATCTTTAAAAAAACCAAAACACTTACCATAAAGAGAAAAGAAAAAAGTATCAACAAAACTGCAAAACCACACCAAGCCATTTTTTAAAAGCAATCCTGGGAGGTACAATCTCTTTAAAAATGGGTCTTTCATTGTCTCCTCAAATTACATCATGTGTGATTTCTTGCGGTTCATATTTCTGTGATGCTGGCTTTTTCAGTCAACTGAGAAATGACCAAAGTTATTTTCCAGCCCAGTCTGGAAACTGTGAGTCTGGGTTGTAACGATATGTGTCATGAAAACTCACTAGAAGGACCATCTTATTTCCACATGCTTATTTTGCCTCCAAATCTACCATCTACTAACAAAAAGAATTGTTTTCTTCCTAGCCAGGAGTGGTTTTGAAGGACATAGTGTAAATAAACTAACAAGATCAATGCAAACGTCATTAGCACACTGTTATATCTCCCTTCACAAAATAGGAGAACACTACTGATACAATTGAGTGCTACAGCAATCACCTATATAAGAATTGGTCATATTGATTGTGATTAAGGGAACACAGAAAAGAACAACCATTTAAAGTCTTTACACTGAAACAATGTTTTATAACCTACCATCCATAGCTCCCACTATCTTCATATGGAGTTTCAGGCGCTTAGCACTTCTGAAAAAATCAGACTCTTAAGGTAAGTCTACACAGCAATAAAATACCTGTAGGGGACGAGAGGGGAGGATCTCAGAGCCCAGGCTCCAGCCTGAGCACAAATGTCTAAACTGCAATTTTTAGTTTTGCAGCCCAAGCCCCATGAACCTAAGTCAATTGATCCAGTCTCTGAGACTTGGTGTCACAGGTTTTTTTTTTTTTATTGCAGTGTAGACATACCCATAGTGTTTAATACAGATGACTTGATGCCTTAGAGTAACAGTCTGTCTAAGCCCCAATATCCCATTACACAGCTAATGGGCTACATGTCCGTCTCCAAGTGGCCAGATGAGGCAGGAACAGATGCAGCTGGCGTACGGGCTAGCTAGTGTGGAAATAGCTACAACAGGAACAGGAACAGGATCTGGAGTAGGAGCAGTCTGTTGAAAATACAAGTAATGGGAATCTTTCTGAGCAGGCAGTGATATTGAACAGACCAGAGACTGCTTCCCTTAGGAACATATATACCAGGGGTCAGCAGCCTATGGCACGCGTGCCAAAGACTGCATGTGAGCCGATTTTTAATGGCACGCTGCTGCCTGCCGGGGTCCCAGCCGCCGGCCCCATTCAGCCCGCTGCCGAATTCAGGCCAGCAGCAGGCTGGGCGGGGCCGACGGCCAGGACCCTGGCAGGCAGCAGCATGCCATTAAAAATCCTGCCCGGCCCAGCCTGCTCTTCTCCTCCCCCCACTCTCTCCTCCGGGAGCAGGGGGCAGAAGTTTGGTCCTGCCAGCTGCTGCTGCAGGGCAGCCTCCACTGGCAGCCAAGCCCCCTCCTCCCCGCTCTTCCCCCAGCATGCTGGGTTCCTGCCCCTCCTCCTCTCCCTCCCTGCAGCCGAACAGCTGATGCCCTGGAGAGGGAGAGGGAGAAGCGGAGCTGGAACCACGGCTGCAGCGTGCTCGCTGCTCCGGAGAAGAGGCGGGGATGGGGCCTTGGGAAAGGAGGGTGCAATCAGGGCATATCCCCTCCAGCCCCCTGCCATGAGTCGCTCAGGGCAGGGGGCTGGGAGCATCCTCACGACTCCAGCCCACACCCCCAGCCCCCTGTCCTGACTCCTGAACCCCCCACACCTCCCCAGCCCTCTGCCCTGAGCCCTGCACCCCCCACGCCCCTGCCCTGACCCTTGCACCCCCCTCACACACACCCAGCCCCCTGCACCTCCCCACGACCCCAGCCCTGACTCCGGCACCCCTCACATATACCCAGCTCCCCCATACTCCATGCCCTGACTCCTGCACCCTCCTCACACAGCCCCATCCCCCTGCCCTGACTCTGGCACCCCCCACACATACCCAGCTCCCCCACACTCCATGCCCTGACTCCTGCACCCCCCTCACACACCTCATCCCCCTCCCGACTCCTGCACCCCCACACATACCCAGCCCCCCCATACCATGTGCCCTGACTCTTGCACCCCCCACATCCCGATACCCACCCTGAATACCAAATGGAAGCTCCTGCATCTCCCCCCCCCCACATTCCCACCTGCACCCCTCACACCAAATGGGAGCTGCCCAGGTAAGCACCCCACACCCAAACCTCCTGCCCCAACCCTGAGCCCCCTCTCTCATTTTAGCTCCTGGCCAGACCCTACACCCCAACCCCCAGCCTGCTCCTTCTCCCCTAACCCTGTGCTCAGTGCACTCCCATCCTCAGCTAAATGCAGAGCGAGAGGAAGAGAATGGGCTAAAACCAGGGAGAAGGTAGGTGCGAACTCTATGTGGGCAGGGCCAGGACCCCAGACTGGCAGCGGGCTGAGCGGGGCTGACAGCCGGGACCCTGGCTGGCAGGAGCCAGCGGACGGAACTTCAGCCTGCTGCCGGTCGCGGGTTCTGGCTACCGGCCCCTTGCCAGCTGGGGCCCCGGCCGCAGGCCCCGCTCAGCCCGCTGCCAACCTAGGTGAATGCAACCCCAGGCTGGCAATAGGATGAGCGGGTCAACGACGTAAGATCAGCATTTTAATTTCATTTTAAATGAAGCTTCTTAAAAATTTTGAAAACCTTGTTTACTTTACATACGACAATAGTTTAGTTATATAATATATAGACTTATAGAGAGAGACCTTCTAAAAAACATTAAAATGTATTACTGGCAAGCGAAACCTTAAATTAAAGTGAATAAATGAAGACTTGGAACACCACTTCTGAAAGACTGCCGATCCCTGATATATACCTATCTTGGGAATCATCTGGGTGGGTCATCACCTATGGATTGGCTGACCCCTGGCTGAATGGCATAGGTCCTATCACAAGATCTGCAGATAATTGCCTCTGATGAGATTTAAAGTATCTCAGACTTAGGCAGGCTCAGGCTCAGACATAAAAAATTTATTAAAGTTAATGTTTAAAATTAAATATACACAAGTTAAGAGGGAAGGTACTGTATATCTGGGGTCAGGCTTGAGTTATGAGGGATTACAGGTATCAGTTGCAAGGATCACAAGATACATACATATCACATAACCAGCATAGACCCAGATTGGGGTGCGGGAGTTTTTAAAACGTCAGTGGATAAGTGGGCTTAGGTACGCCACCCAGGGAATGTATAAAGAGTCCAAGTCAGTATCAGTGTAGCGAATAAATACATGGGTTGGGTGCATCCCGTGGTTCGTCAGGGAAGGAGGTGGGTTATTTCCCTGGTCGGTGGTCTTGATTATTCAACATGGTATTGATGGTGTCCCGTGATGTGTTCCGTATAGATGTCTCTGAACCACCTGATGGTGTCGGACACCATGAGCTGTCTCATGAACCGGGCGTAGCGTCGATTCAATTCAGAGTTACAGCAGCTAGAGTCAAATGCAAGGGGGAAGAGAAAGGTCGTGATGCTAAAAACCACCACAAACTTCCCTATGATAAGGGGTTAGCGTGTTCCAAAATTGGAACGAGCCATGGCCAAGTGGGGATGACAAGGTTTTGTGGGAATTTCATATGGCATCATTGGTTCTTTTGCATTCCCATAAACTTAGTCAATTTGCTAATACATAAGCCCACCAAGAAGAGTATGACAGACTGTTTTCCTTTTCCCATATCCACGTGCCTAGTCCTAGTGTACTGTGTCTTACAGAATGCACATGGTATAACTATTCTCTCCCCTTCAAAGATTACGACATCCAAGAGTGAGAGTTCATCTCTGTGGCTCCAATATCCCCTGGCTACCCACCGTATATCACCTTTTTCAAAACTTTCATGTCTCCCTTCTCATCCTTTTCAGTTCCCTTTTTATTTCTGTCATTTTCTGATTACTTATGGGAAGACTCCACAGTACCACGTGAACCCGCATGTCCATTGCTTCACGAATGCTAACATTGGTATCAGTGATGGATTTTGTTGACAGCGTGTCATGTATCACAGATTTTTTTGACAGAGTGTCATGAGGTACAGTATATCTTTTCCTAGATGATGCACAATGCGGATGTTCTATCACTTCAAATGGAGAATCACTATCTGTAATCTAGGGGATGCTGCAGAGCATGATTTCTTTAAAATTGATTCAAGCAGTTTATGTTCAGATTCAACCTGAACATGGCAAACATACACATACTGATGAAATCACTTGCAGCCAAATGCAAGTGCTTATAGTTTCTTTTCTATTTTTTACACTATATTCCTCTGTTGGTGTGAGTAGCATTGGTATGTAATATAGAAATCTTTTTTCCTGGAACAGTGCTGCACCAAATCCATTCTGAAATGCATCTGCTTGTAGACTTGACTTTTTATTAGGATCAATGCAGGCAAGCACCAGATTCAATATCTTTGTGATAAGATCCTTTGTAGCCTGGAAAAGTTGCTTATCACACCTGAATTCACTAACTGGTTAGCAGCTGTTATTGTGGTGCACATGATTTCAGACATGTTTGGGGCAAATGTAGACAAGCTATTAAACTCACCAAAAACTGTCTAGCTCTGCACGATCACATGACAATTCCATGTTCTTTATCACAAGGACAGCAGGTGGATTCGGTTAGAATTGGTCCATATAACGTGATGTCCAAAGCAGTTTACTCTGAAAAGCAGATTATGCTTGGTCTCCTGGTTCAGACGTATGCTTCTTCATGGGACCCCTGGTCAACAGTATCAAGGTCTGAATTCTCCTTTGACTGCTAATATTCTAGAATGTCATCAATGATGGCTCTTTGCAGTGTTGTTGTAGCCACCTAGGTCCCAGAATATTATTATTATGCTTGTCTCTCTCCCTAACAGAAGTTGGTTCAATAAAAGATATTACCTCACCCACCTTGTCTCAATGATGGCTGAAACTGAAATGAATCTTTCACATATCTCATTAATCTTCCATTGGAATTCATCTTGCATTGAAGAGATGCCAAAATGTAGACAAAAGCTCTATAATAGCCTAAATCTGTATTTAGTCCTGATGACTGTTCAGACAATTTACCTGACCAATCCCTTAACCAATCCAGCATATAGTTTCCAGTTCTCTGATTTAGCAAACACCAATGAGCTGTGTTATCACTGGGTTAAGATGAAGGATCCAAACAGCTTCTGAGTTAGCCTGTTTAGGAATTTTCTGCAATGACTAGTGAGTTAACTCCATCTATAGGTTCTGTCACTTTAATTATAATCATTGTATTTACAATGTGATCTCATTCTTGCTTGAGGCAAACATAAAACTCACTGACACAAAGGAAGTGTCCTTCTAATGAGGAGTGGTTCAGGAGGGCATAGTGTAAACAACTAAAAAGACTGAGGCAATGACAATAGCCCATTCCGCTACATGGATTTCCCAAGTTGACTCTTACTGGGGATATGATTGTACAAAAAACATTTGAGCTCACGGTACATGCCTTAACTAGAATCCTAGCCTATAAATTAATAGCAAAATTATGTCAGGCCAGAAGACAACATCCCACAGAGCTGCATTTCAGTCCCATAAAGCTCTGTACTGTGCAGTTATTTCATTTCCTAGTGAACATGTTTGAGGTTCTATTTTTCTTTTCTGCAGACTTTTGCCATTTAAATTGCCTACAGTACAGTCATTAGGATATATTTCTGGTGCTATGATTCCAATCATATCAATTTCAAACAATGGCATAAGGAACAGTGGAGAAATTAATTATTCAAGGCCATTATTACTACATGCTAGAGGGACTTCAGAGGAGATGTTAAAAATATTAATTCACTTCTATCCACTAGCTCATTTCTTCCTCCCCTCTCTTTTCTGAGCTCTGAATTTATATCTCATTCACCTCCCATTCTAGACATCTTTGTCCCTTAAGCATGTTATCCCCATAAGCCCCAAAGGAATGATCTTTAAGACAAAGTGGAAGCAAAATTATGTAATGTATACTCTACACTTTAACTGTTTGTTTCATTAAGTTGTGTGAAAGGAATAAGATTGTTATTTAACCAAAAATCAATACACAAGCCAAGGTCAAACTCCCATGCAAAGATTCCAGAAATTAGATCTTTATTATTTTCAATAGGTTCCTATTTGATATATCATTGAACTACCCAAACACCCATGAACTTTGGAAAAATTCATGTCTGGACCCAAAGTCTAGGTCTATTTTTAAAGGGATCCTTTAAAAAAGTACAATGCTTTTACAAGAGAGATGAAGATATGAGTTACATCTTGTTTTCACCTGACAACAGTTTACTGAGTATCTCTTTGAGCTGGTTGATGCATATTAAATAAGTTAGTGGTCTGAGAACAATTTCCAATAATTTGAAGTCCATGTCAGAAAACCCACCATCACAATTAGCATCTACATAAGCTGCAATCTCTTCCCCTGTAAGAGGTCCACTCAGAACATGGCAGAGACACAATGAAGGAGAGTGTGCTGTGCCAAATCTAAATAAAGAGGATTTCAGTCTCTGGTTCATGTAGCACTTTTCAACACTCAGTTCACTTATTTTTAAGTGGTTTCTCCCACCAAACTTCTTTCACTTCTCTGAAAATTAATTAATTGTGAGACAAGAAACTTCCCAAATAACCTCATTTGCTCATTTTGATGTAAAATGCAATCACTATTTTCCTTTTCACATGCTTAAGCCTTGGTTATCGTATTGCTTTGCTAGTAACAATGATCATAAATGACCCTCCCTCCAATCCAAGGTAGCACAATGTACAAAAAGCATATGTTGTACTTGCCAGATTTGAACTTCCCTCACCTAACCAAAGGCTAGATTGAGATTTTGAAAATGTGCTTATACAGGTTAGTAAACTGGAGTTAAGGGCTTGTCTATACTTGAAACACTACAGCAGCACAGCTGTGCCACTGTAGCACTTCAGTGTAGGCACCACCTCCTACGCTGACAGGCAAACCCCTCCTGTTGATGAACGTAATCCTGAGAGGCAGTAGCTAGGTTGACAGAAGAATTTTTCCATCAACCTAGTGTTATCTACATGGTGGGTTAGGTCAGCTTAACTACATTGCTCAGGGGTGTAGATTTTTCACACCCCTGAGTAATGTAGCTGGCTCAACCTAAACTTTTTAGGGTAGATCAGGCCTAAATAAACATTTAAACTCAAGATACCTGGACCTTATACAGAAGTAAGTGGGTGCTGCTTACTCCTTTCCTAGAGCAGGTAGGGAGAGTTAATAGGCAGTCTCAGCACCCCCACCTACACTTGCTGGCCAATGCAGCAGAACCAGCATGGTACGGGGGGGGGGGCAAACAACAATAATTTGCTACAGGTATAGACAAATAGACAAGGAACAAACTACTACCTCCCTGGGGTAAGTAGAGAAAGAAGTGACCTGTCACTCACTAAACCACAAACCACTTCCTCGGGATGCTCCTGGGGCACAGCAACTATCATGCCCCTTACAAAACATCTGTGTTCTAGGGATACAATCTAGCAGTAACAGTAACTTGCACTGAGGGAAATGGGGTAGTCTTCAATCTTCAGTAGTTATATTCACTGGTGAGTAGCTTTTAATCTGGCATTCTCCATAAAACGTAAGTAAAAGGCATATGTATTTTTCCCACCCACAGTCCTTTTGAAAATTTTTGTTGTGGAAACCTTTACTACTGTGTTTTAGCAAGCAGGCCACCTAGTGTCTAAAAGCAACAAATACTCCATTATGGTCTAAACATTAAAATGTTCTACAAATGTAAAAATATTTATATTGTAGTCAACATAGGGGTATCAAAATGATCTTACATTGTGAGTATGTGTTTTGTACAATATCAAGAATGCTCACAACATTTAATAGTAAATAAAAATAAATGCAAATGTAAAATGTAAAATAAATAACTTCCAGTTTTAATGTTGATCAAATTCTTTTGTTTACAAAAATTAGTTTTGCAAAGCAATCAAATCACTATTAAAATGTCTCAACACAGATAGTTTCAACCCACAGCCTAAAGGAAATAAATGGCACTATTTTTCTACAAATAGACTTCCCATTGCCCATGGCCACATTTAATTTGCTATTAAATCAAATGAGCTCCGAATGTAGGATATTATTTTAAGACTGTAAATAGCACATATTTGGCATAGCCATTCCAGCAAGAAAACCTTCTTCTAATTTTCTTACTATCTCAGGGCCTAATTCTCATCCTTTAAAATAAGTGGCAAAACTCGCATTGACTTCAAGGGGTACAGATTGGGGCCATAAAGATGACTGTTCCATTTCAGTGACATACTGCTTTAATATAAATTAGAATGCCAAAACCATTTCAAAGCAATCTCAAGCACAAACAGTCAATGGCTCAGGATCAGACCCTTGGTAAAAAAAAATAGAGCTTCCCCTTCTGTTCTTGGCTGAATTAGAAATTACCCAAATTGCTCTCCAGGGAATCATGATGCAAGATTTTCACTCTGTGGGAAGGCGAGACTCAGAGTTATTGGCTAATTATTTAAAAATTGAAAGATTTCAGATTTAAATATTCCACAAAATATCTCAGTGACTCCATCCCTGTACAATTAAAGCCAGATTGTGAACTCCTTCCTCACACTGGCATGCACACACTCACACAAGTGCCAGTGAAGTTACTTGGGTTCCACCTTTAAGTTTGTGTGCTGACTTTAAAACATGACCGGTAAAACTTTCAAAAGCACCTAACATGACTTAGGAGCCTCGGTCCTATTGACTTTCAATGGGACTTACGCATCTCAGTCACTTGGAAGCTTTGAAAATTTTACTCTACGCTCTAAGTGTTCATGATGCAAATGGCTTCAATAAACCTATTTATACGGAGGAAAGCCTACTCTTCTGGCTCCTAGGCTCTTAAATTCAATTTCCAAATTTCAATTTTTACATAGAACATATACAAAAGTGATATGGAAGACCAACGTGGCTATAAATAAGAAGGAAAACATAGACAGGAAATCTCTTAAGTAGTAGAGCTAAATTTGGGAAAGAGTTGCTACCCACCTTCTTGTGTATCTCTGTTATATCACTACAGGTTGTTATACCAACAATGCCTTGCGCCATTGTGAATCTTGCCTCATATGTCAATCTGACCCACTGTGAAAAGCGTGTACAGGGAAAAGACCTTTTTTCCACACTTAGTGGAAGCATCCAAAGGAGCCAAGTTTTAGATTTGCAGTCCAGATTTAATATTTGAAATTGCTGGATCCAGGTTGACCTTAGTGATATTCTGGGATCTATCTGTGAAAGGAAATTATTTTTTGTGAAAAATTCTAAGCATATTTCTCATCTCTTGGTGGCAGTAAGATGTGCCATAGCTGTATATTAGAAGAATAAAGAACTCCAGACATGATTGTTTGGTTTAAAAGGGACTGGGAGACATTTCTGATGGAAAAGCTTCCAGACAATACAAAACATGTCTTAGTGATTTCAGCACAATCTGTCTTTTTTTTTTTTTTTTTTTTTTAAGAATCTGAACAAAATAAACCTTCAAAACCAAATAGGAGACAAGATAACTAGAACCACTTTTCTTTATTACAGTCTAGGCAGAGTCTTACATGCAAATCTCTCATGTTTCCAACCTCTCCTTTCCTTACTTTATTATCCATATATAACACATGCGTACATTTGTAGAATTCTTCAGCTTTCATTGCAATGTCTTTGCTGTGTCTTCTCCTGCAAAGACTTACGCATGGGAGTAACTTTATTCCTGCAAATAGTCCTGCTGACTGACTGACTGACAGCAATGAGATTAGTCACATTAATAAAGTTATTCATGTGCAAAAGTATTTGCAAGATCAGGGCCTAATTGTGTTACTCCCAGAAAGCAGCGAACAGTATTTACATTAAAAATGTGGGAGGAAGAAAAATATTTGTTTCCAGATGCTGGTACTTTATTGTCCAATTAGCTTTAAAACAGCTTAGCTGATTTTTTCTGGGTAAATTTAGAAGTACACCTAGTTTTCTTAGCATTTAACAAATCTTTTAGAAGACTTCTCATAAGTAATTGCTCCTGTTAAACTCAACACTAAATACAGTACGTTATTTGCACAGAGGTTAGTCTTGTATAACTTTACCATTTGGTGAAATGGAGACAGAAAGCCAGGTGTAGGTCTATCAGCCATTCAAGTCTCTATTGACTGGCTTAATTAGTCTTATACATTTTAAGTCCAGGTAGAATGGTATTAAAGAGAATGGGGTGTTTTTTTAATTGGATGATGGTAAAATCCCTCTAAGCACTGTTACCGTCTGCTGTGTTCAGAGAATCTTGAAAAAAAAGTTCACAGATTTCAACTGGTTTTTGCAATAACAGTATGTCTAAATTATATTCAATGTGTCAGCTCATTTCCAGACTAAAAATGATAAAAGCATATTCAACTCCTGTAAAGCTGATCACTTTAAGAAAAAATAAGATAATTAAAAGCTGTTACAGCTGACAATTACAACACAGCAGTTTCAAAATTCTACACTAATTACAGCTGCTAACTTTTAACAGTAACTGTAATAGTGAGTCAGATCTGACATAACAATCACACCCCAACCTCTTCCCCCAGAGAAGGACTTTTGGAAAAGGATTAAGCAATACAATTACGAATATATACAGCCAGGCCCACTGCAGTTTTAAAGAGCTAATCTCTGCTTCAGTAAGATGACTTTAATTTTTCTAGTACGGCCCTCACAATTACTGCTCATATTGAAGTTTCTGGGGTTTTGTCCTCTTGCTTCAACACAGTGATTTTTCCAGGGCCAGATTAATCCAATTGGTCCAATTCGCAGTTCCCTAAAGTTCATTTACCTTGTTCTCAAACATGAAGGGGCCTTAAACGGGGAAAAAATGGCCTCTTGATAATATCCCCTGGCACAGTGTACACCCATTCTCTAGCAAGAGTGGAGCTGGAGTACAAGCTTTTTGCCTTCCTTGTTCTCACTCCTAGACATAAGGGGTGGCATGTCAGGGGCAAGGAGGGGGTGTGGCTGGAGTTTACTGCTCTACCAATGTTCTCTCCTTCTCGGGTTATTAAGATGTCATTGGAAACAGGCTGTAAATTAGAGCAGCCTCCAAACTGCTCTAACATACTGGCAGACTCTCAGTTGCCACACAATGTGGGAAACAAAGCCCCCAGTTGTTCCTGCCCCAACTGAAGCAATGCTAAAATTGAGAACCAGGGCCAATACACATCCATATGCCTCTTTACACAACTGTTTAAAGCAGTTGTGGGGCACTAACTATATCTGAGAATTTTTACGCAGGAGTGGTTTTCAATATTGATTTTGCCAAATGCTTAGACTTGTCCATGTTTATGAATGAAATACCTGGTGACATAATACATTAAACAGAAAAGTTATGGTAGTCACACATATAATCATGAACTGCTTAGAAAGAGAAACAAACACGCATATCCAAAAGCTAAACTAAGGATTATACCCCTCAAGAGAAGTGTTTCAAACAGACTTCTCAATATCAACTAAAAATACAGACTGGGACAAATTCAGCTCTGAGGTAAGTGAGCACAACTCCATTGATTCCAATGGCTTCTCAGAACATGAAGACAGTGCAGAAGACACTTTTAGTCCTTTATACCTGATGCTCCTGGCAGCAAGTCTCTTTCCTTCAGACAGCGGATGCTTTGTAAAACTGCCACTCTCCCTAGGCACTGCTATAGGCTCTAGCTACCTTTTTAGATCTGTATCCTTCATAGATTAGTTGTTGCTTTCAGAAGTTATTGCTAAATCTAAGATGAAGCCAAGCATCACTTTAACTGTATAGAAGCCAAAAATGTATCTGAAGATTGACCTGTATGAAAGCTGAATCTAAATTCACTGCAATTAAACTCCTTACAGAGGCCAGCTTCTTCCTAGAGCAAGTCTCTTCTAATAAAGCTAAGGTAGCCAGTAATGTTATGCTTTTTGTGGACTTCACATTTATTTTCTCTTTGCTAGTTGGATTTCACTTGGTAGTAAATTTATAGAAGTGTAATGTGAAGCAAAATTACTTTTAAGCCTAACAACACTGATTGCAGGAACATTGAGATCTCAGACAGAATACCAAATTTCAACTATGGAAAGTTTCCTTCTTCCACCTGACAAATGCCAAACTAGCAGCCATCCCCTACCTGCAGAGCGGCTGGAATAAAATAAAACAGTGCAGTGGTTTCCAATGCTAAAGATTCTTTTAAATTCCAGTACTTCACAAAAACATCCTTAGTTCCCAAAGCAGGTCATACAGTCTGTTTTGTGAGGGAGGGTGGAACAACACAGTCCCTCCAATAGGACAACATGGAGGCACTCTGCTTGTGCTTCCCTCTGCCTGCCCATGAATTTGCCACCAGGTGGAGATTTTTCCCATCCCCACATTTTTCCTGCTGTAGGGGCTGGGTTCTTTCTCCTCTCTCCAGGAACAACCTGTGGGACCCACCTCCCAAGCCCCAGGAATCCAGGCAACAATAGCACCCCAACCTGTTCCCAGTAAGGTTCCGAGACATAGTGGGGAACCAGTGTCAGAAGTGTTTGAGCTCCCTTCTGTCTTTTAAGGGACAACCTCCCTCAGAGTAGCCTGCCACAGACAATTCAGACAGCCCACCCACCATGGAAGTATGCAGTATGATCAAGATTTTTCACATCACCAGGATTTTCAATCAGTCATATTTCAGTCCATTTAAGGTATCCTGAGCGTAGAAGTTAGTGAAAGAGAAACTTGTATTAAACAAATGAGACAGATTCTAAAACAAGGAACTCTCAAGGGGATTAGCTATCTCAGCTACAAATATTTTTAAAATTGCAGGTGCTCATAATTATTTGCAAGGGGAGAAGAGTAATTATGGAAGTCTTCAGGGACGCTATCACACAGAAAGGTAATGAGTGGAAGATGTATGGGTTTCTGAAGGGTGTTTGCTTAGGTTTGTGGAATCATCACTGGTATGTACATTTTCCTTATTTGTTCTTCTTCGATTGTGCTTTTAAAATGTTATACTTATGCTCTTTTTATATTATTAATTTTTAAAAAGCTGCCAAATGTCTTCATTTTTTTTAATTTCAAACCTCTACATTTTGAAAAATATGCTTATTAAGTGAAATGAAATCTTGTATTCATCAAATAAATAAACCTGTTCAAATTTTACTAGATCATCACTAACATGGTATTCAAGCAAAAGGGTAAAAAATGAGGATATCTTTTGTATTTGAATAAAGATGGACTTTGCTAAGACAAGAGGCCAACAACAGAAAGATTCAATATATTATCTTGTAAAATGACTGTTTACCAAAACACTGTATCTTACTAAGGCTATGGATCTGACTTGAAAGGATAAAAGCTAGAAAATTCAAAACAGTTGAAAGTCTGTCCTTAACCACATTCCTATGCTTATACCTGGACCCCTAGATACTGATAGATTGTACATACAATGGGCCAGATTCTCATTCTGCCGTACATTACCATCGCTCCATTTATTTCAAAGGAGCTGTGCTGATTCACACCAGCTAAGGCTCTGGCCCAATATATAATTATAGATAAGGCCCTACCAAATTCATGGCCATGAAAAATGTGTCATGGACCGTGAAATCTGGTCTTTTATGTGCTTTTACCCTATACTATACAGATTTCACGGGAGAGACCAGCGTTTCTCAAACTGGGGGTCCTGACCCCAAAGGGACTTGCAGGGGGATTAGAAGGTTATTTTAGGGGGGTCATGGTATTACCACCCTTACTTCTGCTCTGCTTTCAAAGCTGGGCGGCTGGAGATCAGCAGCTGTTGGCCGGGCACCCAACTCTGAAGGCAGCACCTCGCCAGCAGCAACACAGAAGGGTAACAATACCATACCATGCCATCCTTACTTCTGTGCTGCTACTGGCGACAGCTCTGCCTTCAGAGCTGGGCTCCCAGCCAGCAGCCGCCGCTCTCCAGCTGCCCAGCTCTGAAGGCAGTGTCACTGCCAGCAGCAGCATAGAAGTGTGCATAGCAATACCGCAAGCCCCCCCCTACAATAACTTTGTGCCCCCCCCACACACACAACTCCTTTTTGGGTCAGGACCCCCCAACAATTACAACACCATGAAATTTCAAATTTAAATAGCTGAAATAATGAAATTTATGATTTTTTAAATCCGGTGACCGTGAAATTGACCAAAATGGACCGTGAATTTGGTAGGGACCTAATTATAGATGTAGACATAACAGGTCAAGCTAACAAAGGAATTCCAGAAATAACTATTTCCTGGGATTTTTTGTGTATTCTTTAGTTTGTATCTTACTACAGCATCAGTGATCTTTTCAATAAGTTTGTCTTTTGGTGTCATGGTAATTAGGAAAATGTACACTGTATACACAATAGATTGTAGTGACTGCTTTATTGCCATTGTGGTTTATCACAAAATGTTTCTAATTTGTACATGATATGCTTGGCATATTCTGAGTTTCAAATGATAGCTCCTTTTCCACAGATACCTATGAGAGTAAAAGTGGAGAAAGAAAGTAAAACTCCCTACAGTAAAGATAAAATGGCAGCCACTTCCTTTGATTTCCAATTTTAAGATTGTTTTATTTAAATACTCTATGACTTGAGTCAAAGGAGTTACATCAAGAAGTAGTTTAGCTAAATCCTGAAGTCCTGACACAGACAAAATCCTCCACTGACTTCAGTTCCTATTGATTTGCATTGACTTCCCATTGAGACAGACAAAGCTTCTATGGCCCTTATCTGACCTCAGTCAGTAGTAGCTTTGGTCTGTGTCACATCTCCAGGATTGGGCCTTTTCTGGTCTTATCTACAAGTGCTGGACTGAATGCTGTAGAGAACAATCTCACATGCTCAGAAAAGATCAGCACAAGCCTTCACCAATGTACTACTTTGCTAATCTCTCAATCTGGTTTTAGAGGAACCACCTCTAGGGTCAAGATGGGAGTTCAGTCTTCATGTCCCATTCAGTCCTCAGCCTCTTACTTGAGACTCCCAACCAAGCTATCAGTTAGTGACAACTCCAAAGGTGTTACGCCTGACGTGGAGACCTGGAATTGTGGGGCAATATTTATCTCAGTCATATTTGAACTGGTGATAGGCTTTGTATCCTTTACCAATTCCAGGAGCCATCTGGTTCCCCACATTTTTATATGATCAATTGATAATTAATTAGCACACAACAGCCAACTCATTGAATTTGGTAAAATATGTCTGGTTACAGCAGTATGCTAATTAACTAATAGATTATTACACATTATTTGCTGAGTTACAGCAGTACTGTAATAGATACAGACCCAGTGTTAAACAAGCCTGTGCAATCACAAAAACATCTGTCTTTTTTCTCTGAATGATAATTTACTCAAAAGTACCATAGTGTGTGTTGTTTTTAAATCAAAGAACATTACAGCCTTAAAAATAAATAAATAAATAAAAACACCCCATACTTCTTTCCTCAGCATTACTGCAGCTATTAAGTTCAACATAAATGGAACAGGCAAGGGTCTCTGGACCTGCTGTACCTCTAATGAGGCTGCTCTTGTTAAAGGGTGGAAGGCTGATCCTCCTAGAATTATCTTCACTATTTTTATGGCTTGCTCTTTGAGCAAGGGGGATATATCATCATAAATTCTTTGGTGAACCCTTAAAGAAATCATTATGCCTAGGGGGAATCTTAGCTCGTTGAAGCACATGAAGATCTAAGCACACAGCTAGAATATTTTAAACCTGAGGATAAGATTCAGGTATAAATCTTTAGCTTAATATGAGGTATACAGTAGCTTAATTTCTTTAATCTGGAGTCAGTGTGATGGTATAAAAAACTATCAGGAATCCTCACAGTAGCCAGATTTGTGTCAGGTCAAAAAGTGTCCGTTTTTTAATATCAACAGAAGATTATCAAATAAAAATGTCTGAGGAGTACTCTGAATAATTAAAAGCAAGAATTGCTAATCAATGGCATTTTAAAAATGATTTTTATTATTAGTAGCAGGTTGATTTTGCATGTCCTTC
Organism: Malaclemys terrapin pileata; assembly: GCF_027887155.1. NCBI lineage: Eukaryota > Metazoa > Chordata > Testudines > Emydidae > Malaclemys > Malaclemys terrapin. The sequence continues at coordinate 33,310,663 of NC_071513.1, read as the reverse complement.
TGTTCTGCTAGTGAAAATAATATGAACAATGAAGAGAGCATTCACCTTTAATCTCCAAATGCTGATGTGGGGAAGAAAAAGGAAGCATCTCATATATGTTACAGACCTGTCAACCCAATTAGCATTCCTTCAAGACTGGCACTTTCCTAACAAAGTAAAAAAAAATGCAAGTATGCTCCTCAAGTGGCATAAATGGATGCAACTCCACTGAAGACAATGGGGGCTGCACCCATTTACGTCAACCGAGGAGCTGACCCGCAGTCTTTGTTATGACGATGTACATTTTTTGGAATCAGAAAGCATCCTTCCTCTTCATCTACTGAGTAAACATAATACTCAAGTAGAACACATGTTCCCTTTCCCACCAAAAAGCAAACAGAGATGTCTTTCAGTTTATTTGCATTATTTTCTAGATAAAAACTGACATTTAGTATGTATGCAAAGTGCAAGACTGACATCCTTAGAGACACAAGTCTTCAAAGTATTCACACAACAGTTCTGGTGTGAGCAGAACTTGCATGAACTTCCATCCCATACCAATATGCCTTAACCCCAATCACCTCCTGGCAAGCCCAGTTACTGGCAGTTCTACAGGATATTTATATGGGAATTATCAGGTGCAATACAAATTTTCAAGTCACAAGCATTACTAGCAAACCTCTTGGATTCTGCCAAGCACACATGGTTCCTGCCATTGCTGCTCTGTGATGGTCTTTTTGGGAAATGATATATTGCAAATGCAAATCTTATCCTATGTTTTATTCAGCACTTGCTTCCTTTTATATCTGAAATAATATATAGAATCAGGAAAAAGGAGGAACCTACTCCTTATCCACAAACTGTAGCCAATACATACCCCGTTAGATTCTGAAAAACCTGCAGCTCTAAAACGAGTAAATGCGAAATTTAAAACCTACAAGATAGTTGTTGATCTGTTTCACTTAGCAACACTACAAATAAGCAACAGTAAAGAGATCAACATAGCATTAGAGGTAAGATTTTCTCTTACAATGGGAAGGACTGCTATGACTGACAGTCAGTGACACTAACAAGTTGATCTGGTACTCTAGTCCCAGCAGAAGGCCTTTGCAGCATCCAGTGCCAATTTCAACACTGCTACCTGGTAACTCCTTTGACTTCAGTGGAGTAACAGCAGAGCTAAACGTGGACCCCATTACCATCACATCTGAGCACCTCATGAACGTTAATGAATGTATCTTCACAACTCCTCTGTGAGGTAGGGAAATACTATTATCCTTATTTCACAGATGGGGGACTGAAGTACAATGAAACTAAGTGACTTACCCAAGACACAGAGAGAACATGGCAGAACAGGGACTGAACCCAGGTCTCCTGAGTCCTCACCACTGAACTATCCTCCCTCTATATTCGGAAGCAGGAAAAGAGACTCAGTAGGAAAAAAAATCACCCAAAAATTAAGCACGATTCCTCATCGTAAGCTTCAGCGGAACCCAACAGCTTCATTTCAAACTGGGTTATAAGAGCGTTTCTGATGTACTCAACATTCTGGTGTCTATGCAGGTTATCTGCACATATTAAAATTTGGACCCACATTTCAAACACACCAATGAATAGGATTTCCCCCCCCCCCCCAATCAGGTGCTTTGTTTCAGCCCATTACAAAGATATTATCCAGCTGCAAAGTTCTGATCAAAGTCATGATTTCTAACACCTCTACCAAGCTAGGTAGGGTGTTTCAATCTACAGAACTGGGTTCACCCACCTCTAATTAAAATCACGTCACAACCAGAAAACAGGTGTGAGACATGCCATTTATAACCCTTAGTATGTTCTCTTAGACGTGTAACTCCCTGATGATAGTAAATGTGACTTGACAGAGCCCAGAACAACATGTTACATGTTTTTTGTCTAACTATGATCCAGTTTCACTATTGTTGGGACACTTTGTGGAACAATCATTTGGATTTTCTGTTGTAAATTTATGGGGTTACAAGTGTTGTTGGTCCTAGTTAGGATAACAACATTAAAATTTGGAGAGTCTGTTCTGCGTCTGGCCTTGGGACCAAGACATCTTGAATGTTGGTTGAGCACACTCATTTAAATCCAGCTCCAGCTGGGATCTAATTATTGATAGAACTCTGCCCATGTGAATGAGCAGTAGGATCCAAATTCATCCCTAAATAAATGCATTGACTTCAACCCTTGGAATGAATACGGCACAACCAGAGACGTCTGGTGAATTCTCCAATAATCCTCCAAAGCCAGACAGAGTGTTCCAGCCAGTGATAAATTCAGATTGATTTCTGTTGCTGCATTTGTGCACAGGAATGAACAAAGATTTTTGCATACAGTTCTCCTTGACAACTGAATTTTAGCCCCAAATCCTCATTAACCTGGTGCCTTTTAAGTTATGCATTTATTTATCTATTTATGAATTTTGCTCTGAAAGCAGTGACTGAAACACCGATATCTACACTCTGTGATTATCCTCATGAAAGAGGAGAGGGTGGGAATTCAGCCAAGTTCTTTTCATCATTTCAGCTTTCTGGCTGCTATAATTTTTGAAATGGGTATACTGTGGAGGTGATGTCAAACCTCCAGTAGGGAGTTAAAAGTATCTGAGAGAACTGGCATACACTAAAATAAAATAAAATTCCATTTCCCCCTTTCTAAAGCAAAGACTGTATATCTGGTTGAAATCTCATCCTGTAGGTGGCCGTGTTTTAACTTTAAATGACATGCCTGAACTTTATGACTTTCTGCTCTGCCTTTTACCTTCCAGCAAGTTTTATTTTTGGTTCAACTCAAGTATAAAAATGGACAATGAATTTCTCTTCTCAGGTTTCAAATAATTAGTAAACCCTTAGAATACTCATTATAAATAGATCAAAGCTTTTCAACTCTACTTCACTCCTTTTAGATCAAACTTGAACTGCCACCCCATCTCTCCCCACCAGCCCTGCTGATATCCCATTTTGTGTTCCCTTAAATTATTCACATCAAAAATACTGAATTATTCAGCATTTTAAAAAATCATAAGAAACTTCACTTATACCAGAGGAACTTTCATACCAATAAAGATCCCTTCCCTCTATTAATGTCTCTACTTCTAATCTGGATTCTTTTGCCCTATATATTTAATGACTTGGTCCCTCATCTAGATGTTAAAGATATCGAAAGCTAATAAGCAGAATGCATATAAGATGCAGTAGGTTTAATAAGAAATGTAAAAATACACATGCGGATAATGAACGAATCCTCTCATTCTGGCAACAAGTACCCAGAATTCCTGACAATACTTCCATAAGCCAGGCTGCCAGGACAATTGGGAAATAATGCTGTAAAGCAGCATACACTATAAAGCAATAGGTGGATATTATCCTCATCCACAGTACCCATTTGGATCAGGACAATAATGCAGAACAAGCTAGACTAGGAGTCTGAATTCCAGAGAGAACTGAGCAGCCTTTTGAATGCCAGGAAATTCTTTTCTGTGCAGATTCGGTAGCTTACAGGAGTGGAAAGCTGTACAATAACAATTGTGTGTAAACTGTTTCACTAAACAGTTTCTAAATATATTGAGCAAGACTGAATGGAACCAATTAAAAATAAAGAATAAGAGAAACAGCAGTAGAAAAATCCTTGAATCTGTTTTCTTTAAAATTTATGAAGAACCTGCCAAGTCAGAAGTGCTATGTATGCATCTTGTTCTCATGTATCACAAAAGATAAACTTCAATTTCTAAAAATAAGAAGAAGCTACTTTCTCAATCTGTTGGCAGAAGCAAGTAGGCAATTTTTAAACGTTTTAACTGCATGATATTATTCTTTATTAGTATTCAGAATTTCTCCCTTTGTGGAATCCTGTCAGAGCTTTGCCAGAGACTGCACAGGTCAGGTCTTTGGGCTCTCTCCACAGTTCTACGTGAAGTCCCTCAACAAAGTAGCTCTTGTAAGAGGTTTCAGGTTTTGCCTTCCTGCTACAGATCTTTTCCTTTATAGTCTTTTTTACTATTAATACTACAACACGCTCACATGTGCTATATTCTCTGGACCAGATCTTCAGCAGTAGTTCCAAATCAGAGTAGTTTCATTGATTTAAAAGGAGAAAACCTACTTTACAACAGTTAAGATTCTAACTCTTCATTTTTAGTAATTAGAATTTTTAATTTTGGATGGATCATTTACTTTTTTCCCCTTAAGTCTCTTATTTAATTCTTTCAGGATTCCATCCTGGCTTCTAAACTGTTCTGCAGATGGGCTTGCTAGCTAGTGCAGTTAATAACTTGAAGCCATAGGCTTCAATTGATAAAGAAGGCTGATCCTATGTAGCAACTCCTGGATCAAGTTCAAACACAGCACTGTGTACAGCAGTGATAGAGCAAGGCCCGTGGTATCACTCAGAACCATAGCTGTTCAATGAAACTGGACAAGTCCAAAAGAGATGATGCCCTTTCAGAGCAGTTTAGCTCAACATATTATATAAATGTGTCATCCACACAGGTTGGCTTGTCATAAACAGGGAAATGTACGAGCTTTGATCACAATGCACTTAATAAGTAAGAACCTTGGAATTAAATGCCAGAACATTATGCTGTGGCACTGATTACTTAAACTGAAGTTTGCATGTTTGCTCGGGATTCTTGTCACTTTGCAGGATGGCTTTCAGGCAAGGGATTTTTTTTAAAGCAATTGCTGATTCAGCATATTGATCTGAGAGCAGCCAAGAGAAAAAAAGTATTAAAACCGCATACTTCCTGTATTTTCCCCTCAGATAATTCTCTGGAAACACCTGCAGCTAGATATGTTAACGTTACACTGAAACTGCAATATCATCTCCTAGATTTTTTTTCTATTAGGGAATATTATTTCTATTTTTTCTATTATTAGTCTTCTCTCTTTCATATTTCCAAGAAAGTAATATACATAATTACAAGACCCACAGTAACACTAATGATGCCATGTCCTGAACAGCGGCACAGCAGAGCTCCACAAATGGGTTTCTTGTTTCCACCTTCCCATTGCTCTCCTATTGTTTACTGCACTCATTTGTTGTTGTCTTAGTTCTACATTCTTCAGGACTGGGACTTTATCTTCTTCAATGCTTATACAGCAATATGCAGAATGGAGCAACCAATCTTGATTAGGGCTTTCAGCACTACCACAATTCAGGTCATACCTCTCAAACATTTCCCATATTTGGGGTCTGCATTTTTTTCAGCCACAAGATTACATGTTTCAGACAAATTTGTATCTGCCTCCCTGTTATTGTATCATTTACATGAGAAATAAAGATTAATTAAGGTCAGATTATAGAAAGAGTCATTTACCCCAACACCACAAATACCACAGCATTTTAAGCTTCCAGCATGAATTTTTTTGTACCTTCATTTTGGGTCTTTGTCCCACATTGCATCCCACATCTGGAACTTGGCAGATTGAGAGGTGTGATACCTTTTTGTATAAGAGAGAATGTTATTTTTAACTCATTTTCATCAACTGAGTTTATTTCCAGTGCTTTGGAAACACAAGACCCCACTGTGACGCACCCCACCCTTTACACCAGTGGGTTGTTCCATTGGTTATTCAAGCAACTGCTTACCAAATTAAGTAGACACAGGGTCACAATCTGGCCCAATGAGCAAAGTACATTTCTTGCTCACAAAAGCCTACACTTTAAGTTAGGCAAGATAAACATACCCAAGTCAAAATGGGCCAAGATAAGTAAAGGAGGCTCTATGAATTACTGGTAAATGGAAGACAGTATGAAAGGTTGTACAAGAAGTGAATTTTGAAGATACGGGTTCTTTGTGGTCAAGAACAGGGAGACTGTTCCAATGTCCAAGTGCAGGGGAGAGCAGGAGTGAAGGCAGGAATAAAAATGACAGATCAGACGACAAAGGGAAAAACAAGAAATGAGGAATGGAAGGAGGGGGCAAGGGAAAATAAGTGCAGAGAAATGAGTGGATGTAGGATCCTGAAGTCAGCCTTGTGGGAAGCCAGTGAAGAGATTCAAGAATTGGGATGATGTGGAAAAAAGAGAACTTTAACAAAGAAATTTTGAATTGAGTTGAAGGAGTAGAGAATTAAGATACCTATAGGATGGGGACTCTCACATTAACTGAGGCAAGAGATGACCAAGACAAAGGCCAAGGTTTTAGCAATGGGGACACTGAGAAATGGGTGAATTTTGGTGACATGAAGAGAAACAAGCAGCACAATTTAGTAAAAGCTTGTCTCCAATTAAATCAAAGAGAAGAGTCAAGAAACAACACAACACTACTGTACTTTTCAATGTGAGAAAGGTCGGCAGAATCAGGTTCTTGGGTAAAAAGACATCTGAAGATAAAGGATTATTGTTCAAGAAGTGGGAAATTCAGTCCTGTACAAAGGGCCAGCACACTTTAAGTCCCACTTAACTCCTCAAAACAGCACTTCTAACAATCACTTGGCAAGTTTATCTGGCTTTCTATAGGAGAATTTTTAAATGAATGTTAGCAAATTTATTTCTGGGCAACAAATGTACTTTTGTAGGCCCAAAGAAAAACTGTATTTCTACACCATTCGATGCATTGCCAACCCCAAATCATATACAGTAAATGGCATCTACTTTTTAGCAGCACACCAAAAATAAATAAAAATGAATAAAATAATTCCCTTAATAGTGCACAAAGTTACAAACACATTTTTAATAAATATTCTCATGATTATATTCAACTTAACTGTTCCCAGACAACATGGTAGACTTATCCCCAAACAAACAAACAAAAACATAGGGTTACCATTCATCCAGATTCCCCCGGACACGTCCGGCTTTTTGAGCTAAAAATAGCGTCCGGGGGGAATTTGTAAATGTCCGGACCCCCCCCCCCCGCATGCAGAGCGCGCGCAGCTAACAGGGCAGCCTGCCGGATGGTGCCACTTACATGGGGCTCCGACAGCCAGAGAGAGCCCCTCCTCCCCCCTGCAGCGGAGATCACTTCCTCCCTCCCTCCCTGCATTCGCAGATCGCCTCCGGCAGTCTGGAGCTCCTCCCCCCACTGCTGCCCAGCGTGCCAGGATGAGCAGCTCAGGCAGTTCCTGAGCAAGTTCACAGAGACATTAGGCGAAGAAAGGCCAACAACAAGGGGGCCAGGGGGTTGGAGAAGGGGCAGGGAGGTTCTGGAGGGGGCAGTCAAGAGACAGGGGGGGTCGGGAGTTCGGGGTGTGCTTTCTGGGGGTGGGGGTGTGGATAAGGTTTTGGGCAGTCAGGGTACAGGTAGGGGGTAGGGTCCTGGGGGGCATTTGGGGGGGGGTCTTAGGAGGGGGCAGTCTGGGGACAAGGAACAGGGAGGCTTAGGTAGGGGATGGGGTTCTGGAGGGCAGTTAGGAGCAGGGGTCCCAGGAGGAGGCAGTCAGGGGACAAGGAGCGGGGGAGAGGGTTGGGAGTTTCGGGGGGGGGGGTCTGTCAGGGAGTGGAGAGTGGTTGGATGGGGCGTGGGAGTCCCAGGGGTCTGTCTGGGGGTGGGGGTGTGGATAAGGGTTGGGGCAGTCAGGGTTCAGGTAGGGTGTACGGTCCTGGGGGGCATTTGGGAGGGGGTCTGGGGGGGGCAGTCAGGGGACAAGGAGCGGGGGGGAGGGTTGAGGGGAGGGAAGTGGGAGGGGCAGAGGCGGGGCTAGGGCAGGACGGGGGCGGGGCTCCTCCCGTCCTCTTTTTTGCTTGCTGAAATATGGTAACCCTAAAAAACAACAACAAGCAGAAAGATTACAAAATGCAACAGTGCAAATTTTCCTCTCTTTTCTTCCTGTCTGTGGCCTTTTAACACACTTCCAATTTATACTGGTGACATTTGCAGTAACTCCAGAGCACTGAAAACTCAGAACTAGCATAAGGGGGAAAATATAACTCCCAGCTTCTTCTAAAGCTTTGAGATAATGTATAACCACTCAAATGTCAGTGTTGCATCACCAATATCTGGTTTTCCTTTTTTTATCTCTCAGTTTTCTTTTACCAGTTTTATTCCCTCTACCCTTAACAGAAGCAGCATACTCACTATGCAGACATATGTACTGACTGCCCTGGTGCAGAGAACACAGATCTGATTGGGATCTAGCCCTAACTTTCCATTTCCCACCAGAACCAGTTAAGAAACACCATACAAATATACCAGAGGACCTGAATTAACAATAGCTAGGTGGCAAGAAGAGTCACCCAAAGGGTTTGGCAGAAGCTAGAGAGAAATATTTTAACATGAGGTAAATTTTGCACTACTTCACTAGAAACAAAAAATGAAGCTAGGTTCCTGAATTCTCAGGAAAAAACAAAAAACCAAACCCCCCAACCGTATATTTTAAACACTAATGGATGATTGGTGTGGGATGGAAGCTATATAGTATTTAAATCAGAGAATCTGTTACATTTCATATCCTAATGCAACCAACACCATACCCAGGCTAATTGCTAATCGTAACATAATACACAATCCATTCATTTGAAGAGTAACCTGAGAAGAGGGAGAGAGAGACTAGTTACATATTAAATACTTAATTGATTTACAACCCTTTATTTAGCAAGCACAATACATTTTAAGCTGATGTTCATGCAATTAAGTACTTTACACACATTCACCTTTTATGAGCACATTATTTTAATAAAATTGCATTTCACAAACTAAAACACAAAAATTATTCAGCAGTTGCAGCAGAAGTCAAACTTCAAAAATATTTCCCCCCGAGACATGAATAACTCATAATGCCTTATCCAACTCCAGTTCCTAAGCTAGCTTCAGACAGGTCTTTTGACCAATTTGAGCACACAAGGGGATTTTCACACAGAGCTCTCATTAGCATCAACCAACAGTTGGGAAGCAGGATACAGTCTTTGTCATTTCTCTTAAATCATGGGGAATTTAGTCTTCCACTGCTGCATGTATGGAGGATAAGTGGGCAGATCTTCAACTAGCTTTAATGGGAATTACATGTATAAGTTTCCAGGGGATCAAAAAGAAAACAGATCCTAAGGATTCAAGAAATATGCAGTTGGATTCCATGTTTTATTTTCATTTTTTTCTATTTCTTTCTATGCATGCATGAAAATCAAAATGGTTAATGAAATTTAGAGGAACAGGATTTTATCCATGGAATACCATGGAATTTCCCTGTACCACATGGTATCACAGGGCAGAATGAAAGTGAAAGCTTTCCAAGGTCATTTAAACCAACAAGTTTGATTCCCTTTTCCCTTTACTGGCTGAGTTAAGAATAGAACATAAATAAGGCCTTGCCTACACTCCCAAGTTTTGTCACCAAAAACTGCCTTTTGTTGACCAAACCGTGTGTGCGTACACACTGCAATGCGACTTTTGTTGGGAAAGACGCCCAGTTTTGGCGACTAAATACATCCACCCCGACGAGAGACTTACATCTTTTTCCGCTATATTTTTCTCGACAAAGTGACAGTGTAGACACCACACTTGATTTTCTCTCTTTAATTGGCCTCCAGGAGGTATCCCACAATGCCCATCGTAACAGCTCTGGTTAGCAGTTTGAACTCCACTGCCTTGCAGACAGGTAATTGACCATCGGCCCCTCCCTCTTGGAAGCCCCAGGAATTTTTGAAATTCTATTTCCTGCTGGCTTAGCGTGGAGAGGTCTCATCACATCTTCCCAGATGACCCTGGTGGGTTATCGCACCAAAAGCTGTCCTGCTTGGACCACAGCAGAGCTGTTGGATCTGATCAGTATATGGGGAGAGGAGACTGTGCAGTCCCAGCTGTGCTTGAGCCGTTGCAATTGGAACACCTAGGGGCACATTTCTCGAGGCTTGTGCGAAAAGGACTATGACCGGGACACACTGCAGTGCAGAGTGAAGATAAAGGAGCTGAGGCAGGGGTACCATAAGGTGAGGGAGGCAAACCATTGCTCCGGTGCCTCACCTAAGACCTGCCAGTTCTATTAGGAATTGGACGCTGTCCTTGGTGGCGACCCCACCTACATCACCAAGAGCCCCGTGGATACTTTGGAGGGAATGGAGGTGGCAGAAAGAGGGCCTAATCTGAAGGACGAAGTTATTGATGAAGAGGTGGAGTTAGATGAGGATGTGCAGCTCTCGGTGGGGTCGCCCAGTGGGGCAGGCACCCAGGAACTGTTCTCCACTCCAGAGGTGTCTAGCCAGTCTCTGTTGCTCCCCGGAGAGCAAGAAGCAAGAGATGAGATGCCTGGTAAGTGGCTGTTGCTTCTGTAGTGTGGAGGTGGGTTCAGGGTATAGAAATCTGGGAAACTGGCTGTATTTCTGTGAGCTGGACATTTCCCTGTGTAGCTAATTGGTAGGACGGAACAGGGTATTGATGCATGCCGAGATCCCATGGGAATCCTCCAGAGAGATCTCCAGGAATGTTTCCTGGAAGTAGTCAGTAATCCTCTGCCAAAGATTCCATGGCAGAGCACCTTTGTTCCTTCCCCCATTGTAGGAAATTTTCCCGTGTCATTTGGCAATTACTTGTGCAGGGACCAAAGTGGCACACAGGTGAGCAGCATAGGGAGCAGGGCAGAAGCCACAAGCATGGAGTAAATGTACCCTTATTTCCCTGCTTACCCTTAGCAGTGATATTTCTGCTAGAATGACCCCCACAGGTGAAGTGCCAGAGAATTTTAGTTTTCCCCATAGAATACTGCACCATGACCCTTGCAGAGGGTGTGTGCTCTTTTCCCCATGTGGAGCGTCCCCCAACACTCACCATGCTTTGGCTGTTCGCGGAGATGTGTCTCTGGCTACAGTCAGTGAAAAAGTGATTGCAATGTTGCAAAAGGTGTATTTAACTGAAATGCTACAATGCTGTGCGTGAATTTAACAATCCCGCTTCTGTGCATTGTCCCCTGTGCTTCACCAGATGTGGCCTTCAGGAACTCCCCACGCACTCCTGCTGAGCATCTCTGCCAGATAAGAAAGCACCCAAGACACAGCAAAGAAGACATATTCTGGGAGGTACTGCAGTGCTCCAGTAGAGAAAAGGGAACGAAAGGAGTGCTGGGAAGCCGAACAGCAGGACAGAAAAGAGAATCAAGCATTTGTTAAGGACGCAACTGAGAGGATGATTAGAGTAATGGAGGAGCAAATGCAGATGCTGCAGTTCTTAATAGTGCTGCAGACTGAGCAGATCCGTGCTCGCCCTCCCCTGCAGCACATTCAGAACATTTTTCCATGCCGCCCAAACTCTGCCCGCACATTCCTTTCCACTTTCTGGGATTTCTTGGTTTCCCCTTCACTCCACCCCCTCGGACAACTTTCACAATGATAGCTGGACCTACACTCTGTCCTTCCCTGGTTCCTCCTTTCCCAGCAGGCATCTGTGTGTTTGTGTGTGCTGTTTCTTGTTCAATAAAAGCAAAGTTTTTTAATGGTGAATCACCTTTATTTTTTTTTCTACAAATTGAGATTACCCATATAGGCATTGTAATCATTGTCTTAGAGGAATGTAAGGCCCAAAATGACACCATTGCATCCTAGGAAAACTAACACCGGTGACACAAATATACATTACTGGTATTCATTGTCAAGGTGTTGCCTCAAAGCCTCCCTGATTCGAATTGCCCACCTCTTCGCTCCTCTGACAAGCCCTGGTATCTGGCTGTTAAAAATCAGCGGCCCAGCACTCTGCCTCAGCACTCCACTCCTGAGCAAACCTTTCACCCTTAGCTTCACAGAGATTATGCAACATACAGCACATGGCTGTGGCCAGTGCAATATTACCCTCTTTGAGGTCCAGCCTGCTATAAAGGCATCACCATCACGCCTTTAATCTGCCAAAGGCACATTCAACTGTCATCCAACACCTACTCAGCCTGTTGTTGAACTGCTCCTTACTGCTGTCCAGGAGACCCATGTAAGGTTTCATGAGCCATAGCTGTAAGGGATACGCCGGGTCTCTGAGGATCCCTATGGGTATTTCAACATCCCCCACGATAATCTTCTGGTTTGGAAAGAAAGTCTCTGCTTGCAGTTTTCTGTACAGGTCGGTGTTCCTGAAGATGTGTGCATCATGCACCTTCCTGGACCACCCCGCGTTCATGTCAGTGAAACGCCCACCGTGATCCACAAACTTCTGCAACACCATGGATAAATACCCCTTCCTATTGATGTACTCTGTCACAAAGTGGTCTGGTGCCAAAATTGGAATATGTGTGCCATCTATCACCCCTCCACAGTTAGGGAAACCCATTTCCACAAAGCCATCCACTATTTCACGTACATTTCCCAGAATCATGGTTCTTCGTAGCAGGATGTGATTTATTGCCCTGCACACTTGCATTAACACTCTGTGAATGCCAAAAGCAATCTAAAGGTGCTCCGATCCATGTCACTCAGAATGTCAGGTGCCTGTGAGTCTTCTTCAGTTAGGAGCTTGACAATTAACTGCATTGCCATCCATGATATCTTCATGACAGCTAACAGAGCATAGGAGAGCAGTGCAGGATCCATCCTTTCTCACAAAGATGCTGGGGTTCACAGCAGAGAATGGCCATTGCAAAAATGCTTTGAAAAAAAGCAGGAACTCAATGGAGTGCTGGGACACAAAGCAATGTATCATAGGACATTTAGGTCCCAAGATGCACCACAACCCACTCTGCCTTCCCACATCACCTAGCGACAGAAAGTGTCAAGCTGCACTGTGGGATAAGTACCCACAATGCAATGTTCACACTGTTGTGTGATGCGAACAATGTGTACATGATCTGCCGACAGAAGGAGCAAGTCTGAACATGAAATTCCAATTTTTATTTTTGAGTATCAACATAACTTTTGTCAACAAAAATTGGGCATGTAGACATGGCCTAAGTAATCTGGTTTCGTCACTCAGTGCCACCCCTGTTTATGTGATCCTGGACTCTTTTGTTGCCCATGGAGTGGTCTGTCCCTGATTCTACTAATCACTGTGATTACCAGGTGCCCTGGAGGCTGTGCTATTTTTGCCTAATTTACACAACACAGCATTCTAATTAGCTTCTGCCACGCAAAAATATTCAACTGAGATGAAGGTATTGGCATGTCAAAGGGCTGTGCTCCTCCTTGAACCAAGATTTCAGATCTAGTTTTAAGCACATTTCATAGATATCCACTATGCTAATGATGAATATGGTCAGAATAGGATGGGCTCTAGCACACACATTAACTTGGATTTCCAACTCAACATTGTCTTTAATTAAAAATTGCCAGCAGTCTTGTAGTTGAAGGTCTTGGAATACTTTAACTGTGGATGTTTTATGGCTTAGCCAATTTTCAAACACACTTATAGCTCTGATAGACCTTGATTCAGTGAGGTATTTAAGTAAGTGTTTCTCATGTTTAAAGTTAGTAACATGAATAAGTACCATGCCAAATCAGAGGCATAGCATGCTGAAAACATAGATTTTCTTTATGCTTGCTTGGATCCATGTCTTGGGTCATATTAAGAAGTTTAAATCAACAAGGGTGATCCAGCTGATATGGTGTACTTGGACTTTCAGAAAGTCTTTGACGAGGTCCCTCACTAACAGGGCTGGCTCCAGGCACCAGCCGACCAAGCACGTGCTTGGGACGGCACCTTAGAAGGGGTGGCCAACGTTGGGGTGGTGGGGGGCGCTTGCGGTATTTTTTTTTTTTTTGGTGGGGCGGCACTCGAGGGTTTTTTTTTGTTTGTTTCAGCCAGGCAGAGCGGGGGGTGTTTCGGCAGCGCGGCGCCGGGTGGCGGGGGGTAGGTTCAGCGACGCGGCACTCGGGGGGGGAAGCGGGGGTCTGAGCGGCCCAACCCGGCGCTTGGGGGGGAGGCGGGGGTTTGGGTGACCCGTCCTGGCACTCGGGGGTGGGAGCGGGGGTTTGGGCGGCCCGGCACGGCGCTGGGGGGGGGGGGGGTCGGCGGCGCGGTGCTCGGGGGGGTGTTACGGTGGGGCGGCGCTCTTCTTTTTTGCCTGGGGCAGCAAAAAAGTTAGAGCCGACCCTGCTTACCAAAGGTTCTTAAGGAAACTTAGCAGTCATAGGGTAAGAGGGAAGTTCCTCTGAGAGATGAGGAACTAGTTAATAGATAAAAAACAAGGGGTAGGAATAAATTGTCATTTTTCAGAATGGAAAGAAGTAAATAGTGGTGTCCCCCAAGGGTCTGTACTGGGACCAGTATTGTTCAACATACTCATAAATGATCTGGAAAAGGGGGTGAACAGTGAGGTGGTAAAATTTGCAGATGATACAAAATTAGTTAAGATAGTTAAGTTCAAAGCTGATTAAAGAGTTACTAAGGGATCTCAGTAAACTGGGTGATTGGGCAACAAAATGCAGATGAAATTCAATGCTGATAAGTGCAAAGTACTGCACGTTGAAAAAAATAATCCCAATATACATACAAAATGATGGGGTCTAAATTAGCTGTTACTACTCAAGAAAGAGATCCTGGAGTCACTGTGGATAGTTATTTGAAAACATCTGCTCAATATGCAGCAGCAGTCAAAAAAAGCTAACAATGTTAGGAGCCATTAGGAAAAGGATAGATAAGAAGACAAAAAATGCTCTATATAAATCAATGATATGCCCAGATCTAGACTACTGCAGGCAGCTCTGGTCGCCCATTTCAAAAAAGATATATTAGAAATGGGAAAGGTACAGAGAAGTACCTAAATGATTAGGGATATGGAACAGCTTCCATATGAGGAGAGATTAAAAAGACTGGGACTGTTCAGCTTAGAAAAGAGATGACTAAGAGGGGGGTATGATAGAGGTCTATAAAATCATGAATGATGTGGAAAAAGTAAGTAGTGAAGTGTTATTTACCCCTTCACATAACACAAGAAACAGGGATCACTCAATGAAACCAATAGGTAGCAGGTTTAAAACAAACATAAGGAAGTACTTTGTCACACAATACACAGTCAACCTGTGGATCTCATTGCCATGGAACGTTTTGAAGACCAAAACGAACACCTGAGTTCAAAATAGAATTAGATAGGTCCATCAACGGCTATTAGCCAAGTTGGCCAGGGATGCAACCCCACGCTCTGAGTGTCCCTAAAGCTCTGACTGGCAGTGAATGACGTGGGATGGAGCACTCAGTAATTGCCAAGTTCTGTTCATTCTCCCTGAAGTATATGGCACCAGCCAGTGTTGGAGGACAGGATACTGAATTAGTTAGACCATGGGTCTGACCCTGTGTAGCGGGGTGGCTACCCCGCTCCTGCAGAGGGGTTTAAAACAGCCCTGGCAGAGGGCTGGGGCAAAGGGAAAAGTTACTGGGCTGATTGGGGAAGTAGCCACAGCTGGGCCATGCCCCAATCAGGCCCCAGCTGGCCTGTATAAGAAGGCTGGGAGCCAAGAGCTCAGCAGTCTCTCTCTGAGTGCAGAGAGAGAAAGGCCTGGCTGCAGGGAACCAGACCAGACCAGACCAGACCAGACCAGACCAGACCAGACCAGACCAGACCAGACCAGACCAGACCAGACCAGACCAGACCACCTGGGTGGAGCAGGGCTGGGGAGCTCCAGCCTGGAAAGCCCCAGGCTGTGGCCTAGTGTTAGGCCAGGAGGTACTAGGGGTTGCAGAGGGCAGCCCAGGGCTAGGCCAAGGCAGCAGGTCCAAACTCTCCTTGCCAGTGATGAGTGGCCTATACTGCAGTCTGCCCCAGGGAGCGGGGGCTAGTTGGTGACTGGCAGTGGCCTTATTCTGAGGTGAGGTAGGGATAGTGGGTGGGGGTTCCCCAGGGAGGGGAGACCCTAGTACTGAGGGGTGTACTGCCAGGGGGCAGCACCCCAGATACAAGGGCACCGGGGTCTGGGAGGGACATGGGGCCAGAGGACAGGTGGATCACCAGCCTGCAGGGGGTGCTCCAGGATGCTGGAAGAGCTAATTCCCAAGATGACCAGCAGGAGGTGCTGCAGGCGTGAGTCTGCTCCTCTACACCCAGTATGGATATTCTTATGTTCTCATAACATAGCTGAAAGTTCAGCTCTCGATGTTACAAAGAGACCATTAAATCTCCCGGGACCCAAATCTGTCACTCTCTCTCACTTATTCGATTGGCAGCCCCAGTGAAATCATGAGTAAAGGTGGCATAATCAGACCTTATATTTTCATATATTACTCACAAATGGTCCTGGAAATAAAGCATTAAGAGTTTTACAAACTCAATAACTATGGTTAGTATCAAGAGTGTGACTGTAAGCAACAGAGTACAGAAGTGTGATGTTGAGGGTGAATATCCTCATATGTCAACCAAACTCTGCTTATTTTATTCCTACAATGGTGACCATTCAGGACAGTGTGTCTTAAGTTTGGATTCCCAGCTTTTGAAAGTTGGTTACAAGCATTAATACTAAAGACAGGGAGCCTAAGTCTGCTCTTATCTCACACTGGTGTAGCTCTGTTGAAGAGAATGTAGTAACATTGGTGTAAAACAGTGTAAGTGAAAAAAGAATCAGGCCATATATTCATTTTAAACTAGTTTTATTTTCAGAGATCACACACAAATATATGTGGTGTAATTTACCCAACAGACCAAATATCTCCTCTGGCATTCCAATCGATTCTATAAATACATATTTATATTAATTGTATACACATGTATTATGTACCCAATTCAAAAATGTTATTTAAGGGGTAAAAAATGAAATCACCAATTATAATGCAAATTTCCTTTATGCTTCTTTAAAAACACTAGTCCTCTTGTGCACTAGCCATGTCACAAGGGATTAACAGAGTGGCATGCTCCAGTATCACCCCAATAACAATGTTCAGTTACGTTTGCTAATGTATACAGGTGTTCCTCCACTGGCATCAATAGAACTCTGCTACTTTACACTGCTGATAATCTGCCTCTCTAGTCTAAATTCCTGTTGGGGGCTGTAGTGGTCCCTCCTACTGAAAAAGGGACCACTGCAAAAGGAATATGCTCACACTGACCCTTTTGCTTGTGTGGAGTCTCATTAACTTTAATGGGATTTCCATGTTGGCTGATACCTTTTCAAGATCTCGGACGAAGTCTTTCATTGCTAGAAAATGAGTACTATACATAGAACATGGTATCCACAGCAATGTACATTTCAACTGGTAATTTTTCAGCACATGAAAGTTTTTGTTTACAATTTTACGTTTTCATGTTTTATAACAGCATTGGGTCAGGCACTTCCTGGAAGATAATGATGACTTGGGCTCTCTGTTCTACCAGCCATATTAACTGACAGGAAAGGCATTTCCTATCAATAACTGCTGCCTAATTATAAGGTAAATAGAACATTTAGAAAGGAATTAAGCAAGCTGACTGACTAATGTATGAGACACAGACGGTCAGGGGTTCTGTTCCGAATGGAGTCATTCAACGTTTATGTAAGTATAAATGAGATCAGAGTCTGGCCATTGTCTAGAAATGCCTGGACTATAACACTAATACATATGTAACCATTTGTTTATTTCAGTTTCTTAAAAGGGCCAATTTTTAGCTTCTACAAAAATTAAGATGTATGATTTCAAATGTGCAATGCACAATATACATTGTATTTAATGAAGTGCCTCATTAAGAACTACAGTAATACTTGCCCATAACAACCCCCACAGCTGACCATTCTATACAGTTCTCCCACCCAAACACCTGAAGGTTAACACACCTGGCCTGTAGAAGACCAAAGAGGAGAATCTGTTCCAAAGTCTGATTCCTCACGGAAAGCACGCTGCTACCAGACCCTCTCCTTTAACCTGTAAGCCAGGCTGCTGTGCACGCAGGTGCCTCTGCTGACCAGTGCTTTAGTTTTATTACATGTAGAGGAAGGCGGCCTCTTTGATACTCAAGTCCCAAACCAATTACAGCATTACAGGTCCAAAACCAGACCAAGTATTTCTTCTGTCAAGGTACTGCTCTGGCACCAATGAGGCAGACAGGATATAAACTATTTCACCAACAAAGTACCATGGCAATTCCACACAGCAAGAAAAATGTCCTCTTGCTGCAGCAATCAAAATCAGCTGGAATGTTCTCCCTATTAGTTCCTGGAATGCACATTTCCAGAATGGGCAGCAGAGTTTGCTGACTAGTGGGCTTTAACACCAATAGCTGGGTTTGGCAGCCTTCAGTGCATGATGTAAGGCTTATTTATTGCATGTAGATTTTGCTTAATTTGCTGTCGCTGTTTGTGTCATTTTCCTCAATTTGGCTACTTGCTCAGTGGTTTGAGCATTGGCCTGCTAAACCCAGGGTTGTGAGTTCAATCCTTGAGGGGGCCACTTAAGGATCTGGGGCAAAATCAGTATTAGGTCCTGCTAGTGAAGGCAGGGGGCTGGACTTGATGACCTTTCAAGGTCCCTTCCATTTCTAGGAGATAGGATATCTCCATATGCCTGGCTGATGTTTCCCAGGCTACAGCAGGGGCAGTAGTTTTTAAACCTGCCATTGTGAATAACTTTGTATCATTTCCTCCTTCCTTTCTGTTTTAGGAATAATGCTTAGCTGCTATGTTGACAGTTTAACAAATTAACAGAATAAATAGAATTTCAGTTTATATTTATCACCCATAAAAAAGAATCCATGCACCTATTTTTCCCCTTCCATTTTCAACTTATAATAACAATAAAGACCTCAGTGCAGGGCATTTCCTGGGGATTAATGACCAGTTGAGCTCCCTTGACTGCTTCCAGCCATCAATTCCTTCCAGTCTGTCATTAATCCCCAGGAAATGCCTTGTGCTCAATCATTATTGATTAAACAACATTCTTTTGAACAGAATGCCATAGTTGTGCCACTTTGTTGGCTGTCCATAGGCACTGATGGATGGCTTATTATGGTTGCTTTCAAAATCTGCAAATTAATTTTACCAGCTGCAATTCTTCCTTTTTTAACTGAACTTCGTTTTCAGTTTATAATGGCAAAAACGGTCTGAAAATGGTAAATTTCACTTCATTTTGCATCTGTAACTTAAAAATGACTTAAGTTGAACCTTATATATATATATCTGAGGCTCAAACCGCCTGAAAACAGGAGTTTACAAACAACATATTGATATTATCTGAACTACAAATGGTGACAACATAAGGCATTGTGGAAAGAGAGGAACTACTGCACAGTGCACTTTGCCTGCAGCATCACATACAATATCACCCCTCAGTTTCACACTGTGAATAATCCACATTTTCACTGTCTAATCAAATCTGCACACCACACAGGAGCCAAGAAGCACAAGCAGCTTCAAATACATCAATGCTAATTTTTTGCATCCATCTAAGGGCTTAAGGGGGCAAAGAACAAAGTGACGTATTGCTATGGGAACCTGCTGAAGTTTTGAAATCAGCAGTAGTTTATCAATCAGTGTGTTCTTTGCTGTCAAGGAGACAAGCTGACAAGCTAGATTTTTTTTTTTTTCAAAAAAATATAGTATTGTGGAGAGAAATTAAAAGAATGGGAATTCAGAATAGTGTAATGAAAGGATTTCTTTAATCAGAATCTGATTGTACTCATACATTTTTTTATAAAATAAGATTTATACAGTCTGTAGGTATACTTAGGAATATTATCCTTAAGAGATAGAAATGAAACATTCTAAACACATATATATTTGTTGTAATTACTTCTCTACCATATTCCTTAAGCAACAGATACCTTATGCCACTCATAAATCATAGTAACTCTTTAACCGTGCAGTGATTTGTATTATAGACATGTTATCCAGTCAACTGTGGTGGAATAAGTGAAACAAGCAATAATATTAAAATGAATACATCCATTTATGAAATAGTAAAACAGATATTATTGTAGTAAATAATCACATTCTTGGGCTTTATTAAGTAGAAAGGCACATGTAATCTACACACATTTGTCTGTTTTCACCTGTGCAAGGGTGGATGAGTGCTCACCAATTGGGTGGGAAAGCTCTTCTAATCTGGTAAACAGAAATAAGATGTTTTGTGCACCACCTAGGTGGTGATGACTTTGTGCTCAACATCAATCAGTCACGTCTCCAGAGGGTTTTGTCTAAGTGTTTAGTTCAGATAGTTTCCACATAGGGTGGACCACAAAAAAATAAGGGATAGGGATAGCTCAGTGGTTTGAGCATTGGCCTGCTAAACCCAGGGTTGTGAGTTCAATCCTTGAGGGGGCCATTTAGGGATCTGGGGCAAAATCAGTACTTGGTCCTGCTAGTGAAGGCAGGGGGCTGGACTTGATGACCTTTCAAGGTCCCTTCCAGTTCTGGGAGATGGGATATCTCCATTATAAGACTAGTTTTCAGTAAGTTTTTGTTCCACTGATGAGATATAGTCTCTTCCACAGTCTGGAGAGCTCACAAGTCCCATTCTTCTTAAAAGGCAGTGGAGTCAAATATAAATTGGGTCAACAACAGAGGTCACCCTGAATCTTAGTGCCAATGGAAAAAGGAAAGTTATGTTGACCTATCCTGAAACTAGGTCTTTTCCCACATATTCAGTAGCCATAAGGAATAGAGATCAGCAGGTAACAGACTTCCATAGGTTTGGAGAGTTGCATTAGCATCTGAAACGTCTGAAGTTCAGTCAATATTTATTTATTGAACACAACACAAAAGGAATTACTGGTACGCTTTACTTCTTACAGTTAAAATTACCACTTCACTTGGCTTCTTAGCCTGAAACAATTAGTTAAGACTCTACAGAAAAAAACACAATCTGAAGTAATCAATTTACTAATATGACAAGTATAACATAACAATACAATTCTGCTCCCATTGAAGCTGATAGGAGTTTTGCTATTATCCAAGGAGACAGAAATGGGAAAGTTTTCATAGAAATATGATTTAGTTATGTTTCCGTAGATCCTGAACCTACAGATTGAATGCACATCACCCAATGCTAAAATGACTCTGTAAAGAAAGAGCAAATGATTACATAAGGGATTCTACATATCATATATAAACTAAACACTTATGTCATATCCAAATTCCAAGGACCATGTCATCTCTGTTTAGTGCTATGGGATATGCATTGCTCATTCATCCATTTTCAAACTTAGTGCTTAGGTGTATATATAGAGATGAGAATACTTGCATGATCTGCCATGCAGCCTACTGCTTATATTGACAATTACATGCATCTGAGCGAAGTTGACCAATTCAAACCAAAATGCACAGTCTTGTATTTAGAATGTTGTTGCCAGTTGTAATTAGGCATATTTGCACACACATTTGACCTTTTGCTCAACTAATTTTGAAATACAGCCCTACGTGTTTGGAACATTCATAGAATAGACTGAGTTGCAGAGGTATGTAGTCAATGCAGTACTCTGCACTATTATTATTTTAGTGGTCACTGGTAGTACTGCTATAAGGTAGGTCTACACAGTAGCTGGGAGATGTAACTCCCAGCTCAGATAGACATACACACACTAGCTCTGCATGCTAAAAATACCAGTGTGGCTGCAGCTGCATGGGCGGCAGTTCAGACTATACACCTAAGTACATACCCCTGGGTTCGGGCAGGACTGTACTTGGCCATGACCTGGTGCTCACGTTGCTGTGGCCACTCTGCTATTTTTAGCGTATGTTTATCCATGCTGGGAATTACACCTCCCACCTGCTGCATCCACATACCCAGTGTTACAAAAGTTTCACAACTTTCCCAAATATTTCCACCCTGTTTTCACATGCTTCTAATTTTATGAACAAAGGTCTATGAATAAAGGTGAATTTATTTGGAAAGTTTCACTAAAATCCTTTCAGCCAATTTTGAGTTATGGCAGGAGAGGAGGGAGGGGGAATAATATACTTTTCCCACTGTAAAATAGTTTAAACCCCACCTTAAAAAAAATACCCCACAGGTCTTCAGAAAATAATTGATGAAATTTGCAACTTGGCCTGGACAAGGTGCTCATGTAGGTCTATTACCTCTGCTTGGTTTTAAAACTAAAGTGTAGGATATGTGAGAATTGCACAGTGAACCCAAGCTGTAGATTTCATTAAATCTACAGGAGTATACTTAAACACAGATGCACAATACCTGTACAACTAGTTAAGTGTGTACTTGTTTACTCAAAGAACAGGCACATTTTGATGGTTGCATAGATGGGCAATGAGAGAAAACAAGCCAATGGACCTTGTAAAAAACAAAGTGAATAACTGAGGGGAAAGATGTCCATGGTGTTTTTTGTTTTAGGTGAACACATGGAATAGATGCAGCACAAGTAACTGACAAGTCAGTTCAGCTTGAGATTCACAAACCAATTATGTTTAGGTTTTATTTTTTGTTTCCTAACAAAAGGTAACAAATTAAATGGTTAAAGATACACTGATTCAACACAGAGGCTAAGAATTCAAGCACTCAAAAGTCAAGAAACCCAGGAAGTTACGGTTGATTCAGCAATGTTCACCCAGACATGTTACACATAGGGAGGGTTTGTTATTTCTCTCTCTTGGTAAATGTGAACCTTAAAATATTACTCTATATTATAAAACACACAGGTAAGCCAGTGCAAAACAAAAGGGGGTCAATGGACTTTAAAAGGTGTAAATGAGAGCTGACTCTGACCTAGGTCAGGTCTACACTAGGAGCACTTTCCTGGTATGCTAAACTGGCAAAGTGCTCGTAGTGCGCGTGAAGCTTATAATGACATAACTGTCCATTTGCTGGTATACCTTCTTCCAGACCCTGCAACCAAAGGAAGCTATGCCACTAACAGTTCTGTTTTGCCAGTATAACTGCATCTATACTAGGGGCTTTTGCAAGCATAGCTATTTCGGTCATGGAACACACCTCTTCACAGCAATGACTGACAAGCCATGCCAGCAAAGCTTTGTAGTGTACACCTAGCCCTAGACTGTACAACAGGGCTCAGTTAACATCTCCAGGGTGCCCTAACATTTAGAATTTCCTGGCTTTCAAGTTCTGGATATGCAAACTTTACACTGTGTTAACATTAGGAATTTGCATTTACTATTCAGTAATATGCAGTTATGAAATGAAATTACCTTAATTTCATTATTCCAAAAGAAATAATATACTTTTATGAAGTATGCATTTATGAAGAACTCTGCCGGGATTCAATAACCTAGACTCTGCTATCACCAACTTTGATTTCAGATTTTTGCTCAAGAGTCTCAAGAGGTTTCGATTTGCTTAATAAAAATGCAGCCACATATTATACAAAGAAAAGGGGGGCAACTGAAAATAGGTCTGAAAGCGAAGTCACTCACATTAACCAGAATTATACGAAGTACATAGCACATAATATGCAACTGAAATGGTTGTTAATCCACCAGTAAAACCAGAGTGGGATATGGAGCAGTGGATTATATCATACACCAGTGAATGGTAAATAGGCAGTGGTACACCAGAGCTCAGCAGAGAGACTCATTACTTAGGAAGGGAGGTGGAACCTAGAGTGCCACTCACAAAAGCCTAAAGAACTGTAGCAATTCTGGTACATATATAAGTGACCAGGACCCACTGATGTAGAATGAATACATTCCCCATTTAGTTTTGGATTTGTTCCTTTTTTTAACCTCTAGTCAAGTGTAGCTTTATTCTGCAATTTTTAGTTTGACAATCTCAGCAAACATAAGAGACTATCTTATAGTATGTCTCCACTATGCTTGGTTCCCCACTGTGACTTCAATACCCTGTACCAAAGCTATGCTGCTGTTGTTAATATACTGGTGAATATAACGCCAAGAAACTGATATTGAATGATTTATTGTCAAAGTGTGTATGTGTAAACTTTTGTGCAATCCGCTTCCTCCCCCCCATCCCCCGCCACTTCCTACATGGTCAAAAACCCATTTACTACTTATTACACTTATTTTTAGGGTGTTTGAGAGCTCTCCATCTGCAGCCAGACTGGTAACACTAATAACTTAGTAGAGTACAATGATTATATTATAATTAGTAATTACACTTTGGTAACACCTATGTAATCATTTTACTGCCCATTAGGTTGAGCAAGAATGTGCGTGCATAGGTAATATGCAAATACTTTATAAATAGCTAACAAATAATTAAAAGAAATTGCAATTTTCATAACTGATTATTACAAATTCAGTTGTACATAATGTTCTGATGTGTTAAATGGTTTTCTGTATTCCAGTTATAAGTGGAGTGCAGCTGGTGGCTACCCCACAGATTCATAGCTTAAGTGTTTTTAAATACTCTACACATCTCCACAATACTCCAGGACCAGTTTAATTACAAAATTAATGTGTATTCATCAATTTTTAATGACTATGGGTCTAATATGGCAGTGCAGGGACATTAGGAGATGCAAAGCACCTCCTGATGCTGCTGGGCCAGCGACTCTCATCACTGTTAGCCACAAGGCATGGAAACAAGCTCTTCAAAGTAGCCACATTTCCTGTTGTGGCAAGTGAATGGGACCAGACAGAATGGGGCAGGGATTAGTGCTCCTCCCCTACCAATGCACCAACACACTGGAGACTATATACTGCACCAGATATAGACTTCATGTCATTACCTCTCCAGATTAAGATTATGCCTCCAAGTCAAAATCTCCCTTCTCAGGCTGCTACTGGGGCAGCAAAACAACCTGCTGACCCTTACTCTAGACTTGTGCCAAAGCCATGATTCAGCCCTATGCTACTTTCATTTATAGTTTTGCCCCTATGGTTTGGAACCATATACATATTAACACACATTCCTAATACAGCGCCTGTTCTGCAATCCCACCAGCCTTCACAGAGCAATGCTCCAAGGCACATAAGGACTATAGGGGTTGTCACTGCTCCAAGGCCATTCTCTCGCTGTCCAGCACAACCATGGTATTCCCCTTTTCAGGCTTTTTGCATCCATATGAGGTCAAGATTTGTCCTTTGAAGATTTAAGCAGCCAGCTCTATTCACCTCTCCTCACTTCTGGAGAGCCATGTCATAAAAGAGTTAAGCCTGCATACATTAGTCATAATAAATTTTCTGCGTTTTATATTAAAATCTCTGTACAATCACATGAACCAAAATAGATGTTGTGTCTCTCTTTTAGGACCTACACTATACACACAAATACACAGTGAATATCATATGCTGTGTAAGTATAAGATTTTCTATCTGAATGTGTCTGTATGACAGAGATGCAAGCAAGACGACATTGCTCTTAAGTGGTGGTAAAAATGTTTACAGGTATTTATATCACACCAGAAAATATCAATAACTCTGGGTGTTTTTAAAGCTGCACTAATAAAAACTCTATTACTATGGTTACTGTGTGACAAATGCAACCCACTTCAATCTTCCCTAGTCAGGGAAGTTTTGTTCCATAATCTGTTATAAAACTAAAATAAAAATTAAAGGTAGTACAAGGTAAAGGAGAGCACACAATCTCTCCTTTGAGATCATACTGAAAATCTCGCCTTTGCAGAGTTATCTGAGAAATGTCATTGGTAGTCCCAGGTCAGCCACCTATAGCCTACAGCCTGTGCATTCAGCAAAAGATCAAAACCTATTCTAACTACATACACTGAGTTAAAATGGCAATTTCACCAACTTTGGTGGACCCGAAATATGTATATAGCATATAGAGTATTTTCTTTCATGGTACACTGAACCATGACAAATATGCATTACTTCACATTGACACAATTTCACACACAAATTGTCATCAGTCTGGTTCTCCATCCATTGCTGTGTGAGTAAGACAAGTTTAATTCAGGTTGAGTTGAGTCTCAGTGAATTTAGGTCAGTCTTCACCTTTCCAGTGGTCTCG
This sequence comes from Malaclemys terrapin pileata, assembly GCF_027887155.1. Lineage (NCBI taxonomy): Eukaryota > Metazoa > Chordata > Testudines > Emydidae > Malaclemys > Malaclemys terrapin. The sequence goes on along the minus strand of NC_071513.1, from coordinate 33,285,030 downwards.
AATGTCAAAGCTGAAAGCCAAAAGGCCAGTGTCCTCTATTCTACTAGAATATACACTTCATTAGCCTTCAGCAATTTCCACACCAGTAACAACCACCCAACATCTTATAATTTCTCAACCCTATTAATCCAGAAAAAAAAATGCATTAAGGAGTGTACTGAAAGATCTGAATATTGGAGAGAAGCTACGTTTCCATTACTGCTTTGCTATTGTGCTCAGAAGGCCAGGTCTTGCTGACCCAAACAACCATACAGAGACTATCATATTACCAAACAGAGACTACCTAAAATCAGTGGGATTCAATGGGTGTAAATGAGGACAGAATTTGTTTCCTAACGGTCACTGATTCCTGTAATATTTATTTCTCTCACTGTTGCAGGGATGTGCTGGCTGCTGCTTCCCACAGCTCTCATTGGCCGGGAACGGCAAACTGCGGCCACTGGGAGCTGCGGGTGGCCATGCCTGCAGATGGTCAATGTAAACAATCTCACTGTTGCACTGTCACTGAATGGTTAGTTACTCAAGAAGCCCTCTGACCAGTGCATTACCACACATCACTGAACAAAAACACTGACCCAGGAACCTATCCTTGTAACAAAGCCCGATGCCAACTCTGTCCACATATCTATTCAAGTGACATCATCATAGGACCTAATCACATCAGCCATACCATCAGGGGCTCGTTCACCTGCACATCTACCAATGTGATATATGCCATCATGTGCCAGCAATGCCCCTCCGCCATGTACATTGGCCAAACCAGACCGTCTCTCTGCAAAAGAATTAATGGACACAAATCTGACATCAGGAATCATAATACTCAAAAACCAGTGGGAGAACACTTTAACCTGTCTGGTCATTCTATGACAGACCTGCGGGTGGCTATCTTACAACAGAAAAACTTCAAAAACAGACTCCAACGAGAGACTGCTGAGCTGGAATTGATATGCAAACTAGATACAATCAACTCAGGATTGAATAAGGACTGGGAATGGCTGAGCCATTACAAACATTGAATCTATCTCCCCTTGTAAGTATTCTCACACTTCTTATCAAACTGTCTGTACTGGGCTATCTTGATTATCACTTCAAAAGTTTTTTTCTCTTACTTAATTGGCCTCTCAGAGTTGGTAAGACAACTCCCACCTATTCATGCTCTCTGTATGTGTGTATATATATCTCCTCAATATATGTTTCACTCTATATGCATCCGAAGAAGTGGGCTGTAGTCCACGAAAGCTTATGCTCTAATAAATTTGTTAGTCTCTAAGGTGCCACAAGTGCTCCTGTTCTTTTTGTCTTCAAAATAGTTTACAAACTGGGCATAAAGAATGAAATGCACTGAAGTTCGAAACCGAGTTTGAAATCTGTCTTTTAGGCAATAACTGAGAATTTAGTGTGGCAATGAAAGATTCAAATACTCAAAAACAATTCTAGGGCAAGAAATTTTTGGATATGGGCTGCTGTGAAAGGTTGGGAGGGTGCAGACACAATGAGCAACATCATTTTAGGTTTAACAATATCCTGGGGATAGGAAGTCTCACCTACCCTTTTTAGGTGTGTGGTGAATGGATGGTAATATTGACTGTAGAGAAGATGCCTTTAGAACAGTCACACATATACACACTGTTTCTTTACTCTAGCTGATAAAGAGAGAGTTAGTGAAGTCAACAGATCTATGCCAACTTACACCACCTGAGGATCAGTCTCAGAGATTTGTTAAAATTTAAAAACAAGAAAATAAGTAGTTCTGTTTCCTAGGGTGGTGCAGTTACTCAGCAAAGCCCAAGACCTGTGCACTGCACTAGGAGAACTTTCTCACTGGTTCTTTTTGTCTGAATAATCTGAGGTAAAACAGTTTTATTCATAAAGATCTTTAAGGCAAAGCCTGCAGACCAGGTGGGCTACCCAAACATCAGTCTTTCCATTCTGGCCTTGAGGTTTGCCTTTGTTCAGCTCCTGGGTTAGAGAAACTACTGCTAACTTACCCTTTGAAGAATTATCAGTAGGGTTAATACTTCTGGCAGGGCTATAAACAGATTCTTCAGTACTGGCACAAGTGTGCACTCATTATACAGTAGGCTAGCTACATCTAAGGTGGAGGAAGCTCTCAGTACACCACCTTCTTCCTTGGAGATGTAGCTCCAGAAAATTGAAGCTTGACTCCTTCCACAGTTCCCCCATCTCTTCAGTTTGTTTTCAGCACGTTGCCTCAGGAGCCCTGTTTCTCTGAGAGGCTTTAGTTTCTTTGCCTCCAGAGGCCTCAGTGCTCTGCCTTGGTTCTGTCTGTTTTATCTCCTCCTTCCATTGCTTTCCCTTGTCACTTGAGCTCTTCGACCCCTAAAAAATGTTGAATGGCAGTGTGGACCCCTTTGGAAATCTTAGACAGTCTGCGGACCCCCAGGGATCGGTGGACCACAGGTTAAAAACTACTGTTCTATGATAACGAGAACCTTTCGCGGACCCCTTAGACCAGTGGTGGGCAACCTGTGGCCCGCAGGCTGCACACGGCCCATCAGGGTAATCCGCTGACAGGCCACGAGACAGTTTGTTTACATTGACCATCTGCAGGCATGGCCACCCGCAGCTCCCAGTGGCCGCAGTTTGCCGTTCCCAGCCAATGAGAGCTGTGGGAAGCAGCAGCCAGCACATCCCTGCGCCCCACGCTGCTTCTTGCAGCTCCCATTGGCCAGGAACAGCGAACTGTGGCCACTGGGAGTTGCAGGCGGCCGTGCCTGTGGACAGTCAATGTAAACAAACTGTCTCATGGCCTGCCAGTGGATTACCCTGACGGGCCGTGCGTGGCCCACAGGCCGCAAGTTGCCCACCACTGCCTTAGATATAGTGAGTGCACCCCCTGTGGTCTATGGACAATAGGTTGAAAACCGCTGCTCTAAAAATACCATTGTGCAGGATTCTCACTCACTCACCCATCCATTTCTCTGTACACCATTTCAATTCAATCAATCAACTTTTCTTGAATCTGTGTGAAACTGCAAGCTGATAATTTTATGGTGAAAAACAACATGAGCTTTGGAGATGGTTTTACTACATATAAAAAGCTTGTCACCCCACTTTGGCAATCTATTAAAAACCTAATGTGTCAGACATTCCCAGCAGTAAGGCAAACACCTTTCAAATGAACACTGAAAATATTTTGTTTTCATTAAATAAACTAAGCACAAGCTTTATAAACTTCTACCAAACAGAGACATTAATTCAAAATAGTGAGCTAGATTACATATAACAGGCCAGATCCTCAGCTGGTACAAAGAGGTATAGTGCCACTGAACTCAATGGACATATGCTAACTTACACCAGCTGAGTATCAGGGCCTAATAAGCAAAATCTTACCTGTCCTGCAAAACAACTGTTTTCATTGCATGATGTAAATATATTCAGCTCTCTTAACACTTCATTTCATCTTGGAAGAAATCAAGAATTTTAAAGTAAAATTTCTTTCAAAGTTTTAACAGCTCTTCAAAAGACTGTGGCAGCTTTTTCTCCTTTGAGTAAACCGCTGTTAGACCTTTTATCATGAAGTGACAGCAATCTGCACTTTAAAATGAAAGACAGAATTACAACAGAGCCCCACCAAAGGCTGTCCAACTTTTAAATTCTTACTTTTCGGTATGTTTCTGTGTAAGAGAAAAGGAACAAGCCAACAAACAACATTTTGATTAGAGATTCATCATATTCTCCAAGCAGTAGGGTCTTTAATGATGACCTGCAGCTATTTACAAGCTGTTAAGGTTAACACTTGGCTTTGGCAACCAAACTATCTGTGAATTTTCTGTCTTTCTTCTTAAAAACTCACAAACCCCTGTGACAGAAAGTAGTCTCAATGTTTGAAGCTACTATTGGTGTCTACTGAATTGTTAACAAGAAATGTTTTTGTTTTTTGTTTTGCCAGATCTGAGGAAATGTAGAGGTCGGTATGAGACAGACAGATGCACAGAAAAGGACAGCAGCAGGAAATGATAATTAGTAAGGGTTAACTCAGCAACGAAGGAAAATCAGAGTCTGGACATTAATCCATATAAAAAGAGATATTTTTAAACACCTGAATCTGAACTAAAGCACTGATGTTCAAGAGATACCGAAAGACACTGATACTGTATAATAACACAAGAACCTTTTATTACACACAGAGATGCACAATTCTGGAGTTCTCTTTTTCTGCTTACTTGGTAACATTCTGTATCACAAAAGGATTCTAAATGAATGGATATATTCCTTTACATTTTCTGATACTCCAGTCACAAGTGAGAGTGAGCTTGATGGCCTTATTCTTGTCCTCATTTATACACATCACCATACTATCCTACAGTTGCCAGGCTAGGCAGTCTTCTCAAGAGAAGCCCAGCATTGGAATTATACAGGTCAGAATTGAGATTTATTGGCCATACTGTGTGAAGAAGCTTGTACTAAGCCTGCAGGCACAATGCGTGACTCAAGCCAGGATAGAGCTGTATCACTTTCAATACCACTAAATGTGCATGCACAGATGCACATACACACACTTTAATTTAATTAACAACAAAATGCACCAAAATCATAACGTAAGAGTAATCAGCTGCAAGAAATCTTCAAAGAACATTTAAAAAACCCCAATGTAAATACCAATACCATATTAACTTTTCTAAGTCCTTAGGACAAGGCAGTACTTTTATTTTGAGGCCAAAAATATTTCCAAAAGACCCAATTCACAGACATCTATTGATAGGGTTACCAGATAGCAACTGTGAAAAACCAGAGCCACGGGTGGGGAGTAATAGTTGCCTATATAAGAAAAAGTCCCCAAAAATGGGACTGTCCCTTTAAAAACAGGACATCTGCTCACCCTATCTATTGAACCAGTAACAACATACAGTGAATTGCACTGTCAGCTGAAACACTATTCTTAATGATGAGGCACTCTGAATAAAGCAGTCTGTTATTCATATTCTTCACAAGGGGTGTGGCCTCTTGGAAAGCTGAATGAATGTGAAACTACTGTTGCTGAGTTTAAGCCCAGATGCAGTTGAACACAGTTCACATTTTGTTGTTATCAAAGATTACAGTATATTTGCGCTCCATTAAATAGCTACACCAGCAAAACATAGCTAATGCCAATATTACCCGGAGCTACAAACAAATAGACTTTTTCATGGCAAACTCTAGGTATTTGTTGCAGGAGACTGAAGAAAAATACAATGCTCACTGGGATCTTAGAAGACTAGATTTATTTTAAAAAAGCTTGAAGCAAGACACTTTTGGCAGCATGTTAATTCAGAGACAATACATTTACTAGCATCTTATCTTGCAACAGTGTATTCCAAGCCTCTTCCTTTACGGAGACTCCAACATTTTGGCCAGAAAAATAAGGATTAAACAAACAGCTTCATCACAAAGTCTACTAATTATGAGTTTTGACTAGCATGCTGTTGGTTCATTCAAGCCTGAGTGACTAATCAGCTGTCTGAAGTGCTCTGTGGAAAAACCAATTTTTTTAGCAGTCCTCTCCTGTCACTTTTTGATTTACCAAAAAGAGTAATTCACAAGATGATTGAGCTGTTTTCTCAGGAAGTATTTACTTCACTCTCAGAGCTTTTATTAATTCATTTTTATTTCATTTTTAGTTCATTAATTCATTTAATTTACAAAATCTGATTTTCAATGTAATGTCATCCACATTGATCAATTATGCAGGAAGGATTTTTTTTCCCACGCCATTGCTTTTCATAGTCTAGGAAATACTATTTTCAGCCTCCTGTAGCTCAAATTCAAATCAACGCTATCTTCCCAGTATAAACAGTCCAAGAAGAAACAGAGAGCCTAAATCCCTTCTTGCAAACAGACTGTTACTTTTAACCTTACTTTACATTTCATTACAGAATGCAGCATCATAGACCATAAAGAGAAGCAGTTTACTTGGTTCATAACATCACCTACAAGGCTTTTTTGAGGATAATTTGCATTTGTTTTCTCTTTTAATGGTTACCCCCAGCAAAATATTTACAGCATTTTTTTTTACCTTTAAGTCTGTTGGATCTCTCAAGAGATTAATTAAAAAACCTGAATAAGGTTTGCTACTCTGACAACAAATTATTCTGGTAATATCTTCTAATAATGAAGATATTCCAAGGGAAATTGAAATGTGTGATTTCCCTGTGGTTTAAACAGCTCAACCTATGCACGTTACCTACAGTAGCAAATGTAGGGCTGTTTAAAAAAAAAAAAAAAAACTAGGGGCCAGATCCTGATCCCAATAAAATTGCTTCAAGTTTTAACTTGATTTAAATGGGAGCAAGTCGGGATCCACTAGCCAGAATTTGAATGTGTGAGCACTATTTTTATACTGGTGTGTAATTCTGCATAACAGAGAATTGGACCCTGTATCTGTATATGTGCACTCCTCAGTCAGTTATTACAACAGAACATCTGCATTATCTCTGCAGATATTGCATGCATTACAATTAAAACAGAATGGTGGGAGTGGGTCATTTTAGTTCTAAACCTGACTGTGTATGAGGTACAATGAGTGCTTCCATGTCCTACTCCTTACCACCAGTCATGTGAAATGGCTTTTGCTGAGCTATCACCTGTTAAGACTGGCTCATCAGGGCTGTTCTCTTATTAAGATTTGTCTTATAAAATAACCATCTGAGAGAGCACAATGAAGGGAGAAAGTAATTGGGAAATGTTCCCAGCTGATGGCAAAAATAAAAAAATAAACTAACTGAGATAGGGTAATAGCAATCCAGTCCACCCCCTTCTCCGTCCACTGAGAAAAGCCACAGAAGTGATTCACTGAAGGAGAAGACTAAACTATATTGACATTATTATCCTCCACGTCTCCAGGAATTGCTCACCTCCATGCAAGACTGAGCTCTATGTCTGGAATAAGCACCAACAAGAACAATGTGAATGTGCAGAGCATTCCAGGTGCAGTCTTACAACACAGTATAAAGTAGCTTTTTAGGCTGGAATTTTTAGGCTGGGAGTTAGGCATCCAAGTCCCATAGAAATTAAATTTCCTTTGAACCTGGAAAGGAAAGGGGGTCCAGTGATTAGGATTCCATCCTGGAATTTGGGGAAATGCTCATTCAGTTCCTCAATCTGTCACTGACTTCAACTCCCAAGGATTCTTTGAAAATCCCTGCCATAAACCTTTCTTGTGAGACTTGATGGGGTCTGAGTCTGTCATTGCCCAGCAATCCAATTCAGTGAGTAAGGAACAAGGAACAAACTGCAGAACTCTGAGCTCTTGTTGTAATACTTTTGTAATGTTACTGTATATGTAGAGGGAAAGTTGTTATTTATTCCTAGAAAGCAGAAACACAATGATACAGTCTGAACTTGTTGATCAGCAAATACTGACTACACACAGGAGCCTGCTAAGATGCTAGTCAAAGATGTCCCAAAATGGCAACACATCTGAGTTTGTTGTGTTGATCCCCCTTTGCCAAGTGAAAATATTGCCAAAGCCAAAGTTAGACAATCAAAGGACAAACTAAAATAAACCCATGATGAGAGTTATTTTCAATCTAAAATATACACATGACCATTTAATGTGTGCAGCATTGTGAGCCACCAATGCATTACAGGACCATTACCAATAGCATCATGTCCTAAAAAGAACATGCAAAATAGAAAAAAATAGCCATGGGGAGGAGATAGTCTCTATATTCCCTATTGCCAGTCAACAAGTTGACCCTATTTCAGACCTGGACTCATCAATCTCCTCCTACCAGTGAACCAATTCAAGTAGGAGCTGCCTATTTTTTTCTCATGACCACAGGCAACAGAAATTCATCTGAGCTCTATTCTCTGGTCTTGCATCCCTGTATAAGGTTCAATTTAAAAAAAAATCCAAAACAATGATTTTTAAAAAATTAAAATACATCAGATTTATTAAATTTAAATTAAATATATTTTTATTTTTAAAAACAAACCTATTTAAGATCAAATTTGAAATTATAACAACCTATGTTAAAGGCTAACCTTACTGTAATCCATTAAAATCTTTTAGATTAAATTAAATATAATAATATTAAGCAGTACTTTTGCTGTCTATGTTTTAAAGGAAGTCAAACCACTGAACCAGTGGAACTTACCGATTAAGCACCTGGAACCAGAGTTTGTTGAAATACTAAACCAGCTTTTGACAGCAGTAGCCTCATCTGCTGGTGCAGAGAGGGTACTTTCTTCATTTAAGTTTATTCAGCTAGCTCAGTTCAATGATTAGTTCATTCATTAAGAGTTAAGAAACCAACTGGAAATTGAAAGAGCAGGAAAGCTTGTTTTTTCCCCTCTTCTAATCGATGAATAAAAACTAGGTGTACTAGCATTATATCTACTAGTTCTAAAATCTTGAAAAACATGTTGACCAGGAGCAATCTATTTGACTCACAAACTACAGAGAATAATTCTTTTGTTAATAAATCAGTTTTAAATGCAAAATATGTTTTGATAAACTTACTCTGTTTTTCTTATATATCCAGTGCATTTAAGATAGATTTATCTAATAATTTTTAAAATGTTGTTTTTGTGCATTTTTGGTTGAATTCTAATTTTCATCCAAATAGAGCTTGACACAAATCATGAGTGAAAAATTAATCATCTAGTAAATAAGAAATTAATCATTCACCATTTTCTAATATTATAAAAGTGTAAAAATAAATCTGCATAAATATAATATACATAATATAATTGCTTAAATAAATATGTATAGATATAGTGTATCCTCCTCGTTACCAAAAAGTATCAAATTTAGTGTTAAGGTCATATTTAGTTGCAAATCAACATGTTTTAATGATTACCAACTAAAGAGAATCAATCTTTCTCTTTAGGATAATAACCTAAAAAGTACAAATGCAAAAGAAGAATAAAATCGATGATTTAATCAAGGTTTCCTGCTTGCTGATTTAAATCATTTTGATTGATTTAAATCAATCCACCCTGATCTGTATCAGTAAGGAATACATTCCAGACAAGCTCTGACCTTCTTTCCAAAGGCACAGTAATAAGAACCTGTTTCATTTGGAATCCATCATTATGCTTAAGTATCACCTTTCTACACTGACTGGTTTCTAAATAGTACAGTCATGACAATGGAATGAATGAACCTGGCCTCACTAGGGGAAATGAGATAGCCTGGAATCTGCAATGGGACTGCCATTCTTTGCCACTGCAATGTCAAGGATGAACATGATGCATTCTGGGACTTTAGTTTAAGAACTGCACTGGCTAATAGGTTAGAAGACTCTTAAAGATTATAGTGTTTTGGAGACTGGTAAGGATTGTCAGAACAGCCCAAGTCATTTCCCATGAACTGAAAAGTAAAAAATGCAGAGAGACATGGGAAAGGGAGGGACTCGTGTTTTCTTGCTTTTGTTTTGTTTGCTGTGATTGTCCTTTTCTTTACTTTCTACTTAAATATGTGGGTCTAATCAGGGTAGAAAGGCATCTAATCCTTGGACCAGGGTCTTTCTCAAGCCTAACAACAGATTCTTTATGGGTCACTTCAAGCTCTCTCTGCTGGACTTTCTAGAGAATTCTTCCTCCCTTTTTGCAGACCTTAGCAAGACCACAAAAGGATACACTGCCATTTCAAGAAGATAGCCATCTTGTCAGCCTGTGCTGACAATAGTTGTCATCATCTACCCTCTGACCATAGCCAATCATTCTTTTCTTTTACCCACTTTTTTTTTTTTTTGTCTTCTCATTTGGTTATATCTGGATTTGGGGAAACTGACAAAACTAGCAGCACGTAAGTAAGCTGAGTGGATTTAGCTATAACCTGGGTAACAATTTCCATTATACAACAAAAAGATGAACTGTTAATATAATGTTCAATTTCCCATGCATGTTGAGGATTGACAGAAATGAAAAAGGAAGTTTTAATACTGTATGCACTTATTAAGGACTTCGATTGGAGACCATGACGAAGAACCTTGAAGTTTTTAGCACAAGCCTAAATAGCATTTTATTAATTCATAAACCAGAACAGTTTCTGCCTTCCCCCCACTTCATGTTCTGAGTTACTCTTTCCCAAATATATAGGCCTGCACCTCTTTATACTCAATCTCACCTCATTGTAGGCTGACCAAAATCATGAACTACGCACAACCTTTATATTTTCAATGTATAAATATCTTTGATCATACTGTGGGGATATTCAATAAATTGTGGCAATGTCAAATATTACCTCCTTTTACTCTTTCCAGGAACATAGACTCATAGACTTTAAGGTCAGAAGGGACCATCAAGCTCATCTAGTCTGACCTTCTGCCCATTGCAGGCCACAGAACCTCACCCACCCACTCCTATAATAGACCCTTAACCTCTGGCTGAGTTACTAAAGTCCTCAAATCATGGTTTAAAGACTTCAAATTACAGAGACTCCACCATTTACACTAGTTTAAATCTGCAAGTGACCCGTGATCCATGCAGCAGAGGAAGGCAAAAAACCCCAGGGTCTGACCAGGGGGGAAATTCCTTCCTGACCCCAAATATAGTGACCAATTAGACCCTGAGCATGTGGGCAAGACCCACCAGGCAGATACCGGAGAAAGAATTCTCTATAGTTACTCAAAGCTCTCCCTATCTAGCATCCTGTCTCCAGCCGTTGGAGATTTTTGCTACTGGCTGTCACCGATCATGGCTCTGCAAGGATCCATAGCTGAGAGGCCTCAGCAACTTTGAAATGAAGCTGGGCTGCACACTTGTGGCCATCTCTGTAAATCCTGAGGCTCTCCCAAACACAACTGTTTTAGTGCCTCATGAATAGTCGATGTTGTTGCATAGGTGCTCTGCACCCATCCAATCTCTTCTTCTGCCAATGGGCAGAGTCCAGAACTCCCCTTGTAAATCCCTGCCCCACATAGACCAGAACAAGCAATCTCAAGACTGGTTACTCTGATGCTCAGCTAATTACCCAGCCATACAGGACTACTGTGTCCTTACTGTCATTTAAGGTTTGGTCAAAATTTGGCCTAAGATTGGCTGTAAATCAATTCCAATGGTAGCTGAGTGCTAATTCACTTTTGCTCCTTTGACAATTCCAGTCATTATGTGTATGTTAAAGAAACCTGGTTCTCATACCAAAACATGAGGTACTTCATTTACAAGTTCCTCATTATGTGATGTGATACCATTCTGTTTTCTTTCCCTAAATCCATTTTTTATCCACAGCATTGCAATGTTACCCATACAATATTTTCCAGTCACTAAGTTTTCAGTGTAATATTGTGTCAAATGCCTTGCTTAAATCAAGATACATTTATTCCTTCAATTTTTATAATGTACCTGTCAATCAACCTCTAGGCACATTTGTAATAAATAGCAATAAAAACATCAACCCAAAACATCAGCAAAGCAGTATTAACTAATACAAACAAAATTACACCCAAGTCATAAATAACCCAGCCCTTTAAACAATTCCATCAGGAAAAGCCTGCTTAAGCAGATGTTTTGAAGCCCTCAAGTCAAATAACTTGGGATCTATAGGACCAAACCAGAAAAGCGAGTCTCAGGTCCCCCATTAAGAAATCTGGCCTTAAAAAGGTAAGGCTTTAGCATTCTAATTGGTCTAAGATATAGGCTAAAAAAAAAAATGGTGACAGCAGTCTCTATTATAAACAAACCAAAAGGGGCTTTACAGATAAAAACTCAACACTTTGAATCAGGGGTGCTGGAACAATTTTTATAGTAAGGGTGCTGAAAGCTATTGAACCAAACTGTAAACTCTGTATATAATGGAAACCACTTAAGCCATACCCCTACATTGCTAGTTCCAGCACCATCATTTGAATTGCACCAGAACGGAATTGGAAGCCAGTGAAGTATACGGATTATTGTGTTTACTGCAAGTAAACTAGTAGCCATGTTTGCATTATCTGAAATTTTAAAGTAGTCTTCCAAGATCACTCCAAATAAAGTGCACTCAAGCAAGAACAGATTCATAGATTCATAGATTATAGGACTGGAAGGGACCTCGAGAGGTCATCGAGTCCAGTCCCCTGCCCGCATGGCAGGACCAAATACTGTCTAGACCATCCCTGATAGACATTTATCTAACCTACTCTTAAATATCTCCAGAGACGGAGATTCCACAACCTCCCTAGGCAATTTGTTCCAGTGTTTAACCACCCTGACAGTTAGGAACTTTTTCCTAATGTCCAACCTAGAACTCCCTTGCTGCAGTTTAAACCCATTGTTTCTGGTTCTATCCTTAGAGGCTAAGGTGAACAAGTTCTCTCCCTCCTCCTTATGACACCCTTTTAGATACCTGAAAACTGCTATCATGTCCCCTCTCAGTCTTCTCTTTTCCAAACTAAACAAACCCAGTTCTTTCAGCCTTCCTTCATAGGTCATGTTCTCAAGACCTTTAATCATTCTTGTTGCTCTTCTTTGGACCCTTTCCAATTTCTCCACATCTTTTTTAAAATGCGGTGCAGATAACTGTGTTGAGATCCAGATCCAAAAGCAAAATTCACAACTCTCCTTGCCAAATGTGAGTAAAAAAGCAGAACCCCTGGGTGATGAACTTGAGCCAAAGGCAGGCAATCCTCCCACAAGCCAGGCTGAAGACTGGGAGTTATTCTGGGCCTGGATGGCGGATTTCGACATATTCAATGAAGCACCAGGAACATTTTGGAGCACTACAGTATAAAAAACAACAAGTGGAGAAATCTCTTCCATCACTTCCTCTCATTTATTCTATCACACCAACATTATCTGCATCTTATGCAGTGTGAGGTTCAACCAGATAGCTAGCTCTCATCCAAGGCCCAAACTTGGTTAAACACTGGGAAAGACAATTGACCACCTCCTCTAGATCCAATGAAAAGGAGATATAGAGATGACAGATCTAATAGAATCAGCATAAGAAACTGATACTCTTCCATTGCTCCAAGGGAACTGATTGACAATAACTGGTGCAATCTGCAAAGCAAATCTGACAACTCCAGCTATTGCTATAATTGCCTCATCAGAACTTTTTCAAACCAGTAAGATGTAAAACACAGTGATGACTGGTTTCTAGGACACATACCCCACAAGTGTCTCTTTAAGAGATGCTATCACTAACAATATTTTCCCCAAAATGAACCTATCATTAGAACTGGTCAGGAACTTTCCAACAGAACAGTTTTTTTGTGGGGAAATGTCAATTCGTCAAAATTGAAGATTTGTATGGCAAAGTGCTGATGTCACAGGACCTGCTCTACTCACTGCTCAGTGGCACTTCCTCGTGGAGCACATGGGGAATTACCTCGCCACCTGGTCTAACACTCCTCCTACAGTTATTCAGCCTGTCCTCTCACTCCGGGGCCTGACATGCACCCACAGCTGAAACGTTTTCCTCTTCATAGTTTAGCCCTCCAGCCAAGTCACATTAAAGTTCTCCACCCTTCCAGGCTGCTTTCAGCAGTCCCCAAATGGCCTGTCTCTAGCATCCCATTCCTTCACTAGTTTGTAGGAAAACCTGGGCCTGCCCTCTACACTGGGTTCTAACCCAAGGACACTCAACCCAGCAGCTCTGGGCTTTACTGCTCTATCCCACTCTTATTACAACCCTCACCCTTTGTATCAGGGAGTGTGACCCAGTTCAAGTCGCTGATCCAATGAATATTTAATGATTTATACCAAGTGGAACAGCTCCAACAGATGAGACTGAGAAAGACCCACTTCAGAATAGTTAATCATCCATGGTTACGGCACCCATCTGTGATGTGGGAGACTGAAGTTCAAATCTCTGGTCTGAATTAAGTAGAGCAGGGACTTGAACAGGGGTAGGCAAACTTTTTGGGCCGAGGGCCACATCTGGGTGGGGAAATTGTATGCAGGGCCGGGCCAGGGGGTTGGGGTGCGGGAGGGAGTGTGGGGTGTGGGAGGGGGTGTGGTGTGCAGGAAGGGGCTCAGGGCAAGGGATTGGGGCAAAGGAGGGGTGCAGAGTGTATGAGGGGGCTCAGAGAATGGGGTTGGGGTGCAGGAAGGGTGCAGAGTGCAGGAGGGGGCTCAGGGCAGGGGTGCAGTAGAGGTGCAGACTGCAGGAGGGGGCTCAGGGCAGGGGGTTGGGGTGTAGGAGGGGTGTGGGATGTACGAGGGGGCTCAGGGCAGGGAGTTGGGGTGCAGGAGGGGTGCGAGGTGCTGGCAGGGGGCTTAGGCAGGGAGTTGTGGAGCAGGGTGCAGGTAGGGTTCAGGCCTGGCGCCACTTACCTAAAGCGGCTCCGGGGTGCCAGTAGTGCGCACTGGGGCCAGGGCGGGCTCCCTGCATGCCTGCTCTGGCCCCACGCCGTGCCGCTCCAGGAAGCACTGCGGCCCCTGGGGGATAGAGGGGGGGTGGAGGGCTCCGTGTGCGCTACCCTTGCTGAGCCTCCAGATATCTTCCCCCGAAGCTCCCATTGGCCACGGTTCCCCGTTCCCAGCCAATGGGAGTTGTGGGGGGCGATGCCTGGAAGCAAGGGCAATGCATGGAGCCCTCTGCCCCCGCACCCAGGGGCTGCAGGGAAGTGGTGCCGGCCGCTTCTGAGAGCAGCGCGGGGCCTGCGGCACCATGGGGGGCAATCCCGTGGGCCGGATCCAAAGCCCTGAGGGGCCGGATCCAGCTCAAGGGCTGTAGTTTGCCCACCCCTGGACTTGAACCTGGTTCTCCCACATCCCACATGAGCACCTGTGACATAGAGGCTCCTTGGCAAAGGGTGCCCTGTTCTTTGCAAACAATTTTCACCTCAGACCCAACAAACTCACTACACTGAACATGTCTTACAGGATATTTATCCATAAAGAGTATCATGAGTATCTGCAGAAAGCTCATTACTTGTCATGACTCTAATCATTTTTGAGATGTACACATAGATCAGTGGTGGGCAACCTGCAGCCCACAGGCCTCACACGTCCCGTCAGGGTAATCTGCTGGTGAGCCGCGAGACAGTTTGTTTACATTGACCATCCACAGGCACGGCCACCTGCAGCTCCCAGTGGCCATTCCCAGCCAATGGGGCTGCGGGAAGCAGCGCGGGCTACAAGGACGTGCTGGCCACTACTTTACGCAGCTCCCATTGGCCAGGAACGGCGAACTGTGGACACTGGGAGCTGCGGGTGGCCATGCCTGCAGATGGTCAGTGTAAACAAGCTGTCTTGCAGCCTGCCAGCGGATTATCCTGATGGCCACATGCAGCCCATGGGCCACAGGTTGCTCACCATTGATATAGATAATATTTAAGGAATAATGTATTTAAACTGAATGTATGCTCCATGGACTTGGAGTAGAACTTAGTCACCAGGGATAATGTGTCTTGGTGATGATCCATTCAAGCAAAAAAGAATTGTCAACCCTCCCTCGTCAGCCAGCAAGGTTCTGTTATCTACCCTGACCCATCCCAGAACAGCCAGTGGAAAACCATTACAGACAATTGCTAACAACTGAAAGCACTTGGAGGTGAAAGGATCATAACAGCAGGCAGGAGATTGCTCTGGCTACAAAAAAAGACAAAAGACTGTTTCACTATAACAGAGTGTAAGAAAAGGCCGTTCGTATCCATTCACTGAGGAAACCCCTTGAGGAGCAGGGGGCTCTCATGAACATTTGGATCCTGGTTCACGTAAGAACAACCAGCTCTGCAACAGACTGAATTGGGGTGGGGAGACCCTACTTTATTAGATAGGAAAGATAACTATTGGTAAGTGTAGACCCAGGTTCGTATTTTACGATTTTGTTTTGTATCAAGTTGCTTCCATCACTTTCAGGTAAATCTTTATTTTTTCTTAAATAAACCTACTTTTGTTTTTAATGTAAGTGCTCACAAGTGCTGTATGGTTTACAGAAGTGGTGGTTTAAGATAAAACTGGGTTACATGGCACTTCTGGGTGCAAAGGATCTGGTATTTCTGTGAGTAGATGGTGTTAGGGGCTGGATATCCCAGGGGAATGATTCAAAGGGCTAGGGGATCAGGGTGCACCTATTATTAAACTGCAAGGCAAAGATAGGGCTGGCATAGCCCAAAGGAGAGTGCTTGAAGGCTGAAAGGTTGGTGATATTAGGGAACTGACACACAGCTACCACAGGACAGACTCCTTTCTCCTGGAGGCAGGGGGTAACAGGGTGACTGACAGTCCCAGGTGCCCCAAGAACCATCACAGTGCCCTATCCACTGGCCTATTGGATATTCTGGGATGGGGGATATGTCTTATTTTTCATAAACCACAAAATTCAGAAGGCCTCCATTTCATCCCATTGTAGAACAGGAAACTTTGAAATCTCAAAAATTTGCCTAGGACAGGAAAACTGTTTTCTGCCCAGCTCAACCTGTTACCTCCCTGCTGGATTTTACAAGCCAAGAACAACACAGAACCAATTCACGGCTCCCAGCATGAAGCTCTCCCCAGGATTTCCAGAAATCCAGTAAGCAAAACTGGCTGAAGCCAAGGCAGAGAGAACTCTGGATGTGTCCCTCCCAGAAACAGCTACCACAATACTGTCTGAATCACAGCTACCTAAAAAATTGATCAGGTTAGTATACCAAAACTGTGGCCCACAAACCAACATCACCTGCAACACAATGCTTTTTACCTTCTCTCATAGCCCACAAAACAATTCTTTGGTAATGTTTTCAAATATCTCACTTCAGACAGAAATCAGACCAACAAATAAGTAGTTAAGCAAGTCAATCATTTGTAAAGTTCAGAAATGTGTTAGCTTACTACTAAGACACTTTATTAACCCAACTACAAGATACCTACAGTAACTCCCCACTTAACATCTTCTCGCTTAACGTTGTTTTGATTTTACGTCCCTGCTCAATTACAGAACATGCTCCATTTAAAGTTGTGCAATGCTTCGCTATAACGTCATTTGGCTGTCTGCTTTGTCCACACTGGCAGCTCCCCCACAGCACCTCCCACCTGCCGGCAGACCCCGCGGATCAGCGCCTGCCCCCTCATCCCCCCGCCTCCTGGAAAGGAAGGGGGAGCCTGCGCGCTGTGTCCTTGCTCCTCCCCCATCCTTCCTGAACGTTGCAAGCCAGCTGATTGCCGTGGGCAGGAGGCGAGGGGAGGGGAGGAGGAGGAGCGAGGACGCGGCGTGCAGAGTAAAGGGAGAAGAGGGGGGGAAGAAGAGGCGGGTTAAGGGTGGAGGCTTGGGGGAAGGGGTGGCATGGGCGGGCCGAGGGGTTGAGCCCCCCGCCCCTGGTGCTTTCAGAGTAGGGGAAGCTGCCGCTGCTACTGCACAACGTACTTCTCCTAGCCTACAGCACCTTCAGCCTCCTTGCCTGCCTCATTGTCTCCAGTGCCAGTGGGCTGTGCCTGTGTGGGGTAAGGAGGGGGCACCTCCCAACTATAGTACTGTACTGTATTGCATGGCAAAAAAATTTCCCTGGAACCTAACCCCCCCATTTACATTCATTCTCATGGGGAAATTGGATTCGCTTATCATCGTTTCACTTACAGTCGCATTTTTCAGGAACATAATTACAACGTTAAGTGAGGAGTTACTGTACTTAGACACCTTCTTTGATTTACAAGATATGCCAAAAATTACTTCTGTCCAGTTCCTTCAGGATCACAGAATGGAACTATCTAGTCCTGAAGATTTGTGGGTGGGGAGCCAGATTCACCTTTGGTGTAACAGCCCGCATGTAATTCCATGGGTCACTGAAATTTGAAGAGTGAAACCGGGGATGATTTGGGGCCATCAAGTTTAGTTAAATTAATTTTATTTTAGTTCATTTCTACTTTCTTTTTTTCTCCTGAGCTCTATTTCCATAGTGTCTCTATTTCTGTTTCCTGCCCATTAGAAAGTGAGAGATGGTTTTATAAGGAGTTCTGACATTCTGAAATTCTCTTTCATCATTTTTGACTCCACTGTTCCTTAGAGGTTCTACTATATCCTTTGTCTTTCTTTTCCCTCAGCCATATTTTAATATATATTTACAAAAATATGAAAATCATGTTATCCCAATGACAAATGTTTAATTTAAATGCCAATTAGAAGTGAAGACATTTTGATGCAATTCTCCTTTTAATCACTGATGATTCCAAAGTTGCTCAAAAAATGGCATCTGCTGTTTCTGTTTGATACCATCATCAACTAATGCATCACACAGTTTGTTCAGCAAGGTGATGACTTTTGCCTTAGCAATGACTAAATCAACACATAGATCCAATACTGTGAAGTGACAGCATTTTCAGAACTTAGTTAATCCTGAAACAGCCATATTGCACCACCTGCCAACCTCATCTAAATCACTTACTTTAAACCCTTTTCAAATGATTTCTTTCAAGTTTTTTTTTTTAAGTTTATAATACAATAAAACCTGAAAGTACTGTACCTGCCAAAATGAATTACATATGAGGAACTGAGACTGTAAATGTTATTTGCAGGCTGACTTTATACTACCTTTTGATTCAGCTATTTAAAATATATATTTTTTCATACTGTTTAGTACATTTAAGTACATTGCCCAGGGGGCAATGACAGGATGTACCAGGCCTTCTCTGCCCCCTGCTGGAGGCGTCAGCACCTTGACACTGCCATCCCAAGGACCAGTGTCACCTGGGAAAGAGGGGCAGTGAGTTTTTTAGACCTCCAAGTACTGCCTAGAAACATCACTCAGGCTCTACTACCAGCAAAACCAACAAGACGTCGTCCTCCAGAAGGGCTGGGAAGAGGCAGTAGCCAATCAGGATCCACCAGGCAAGATCAGGCTTTTCTATTCTTTCTAAGGGGGAGTGCGAGTTGGTGCTGGGGCCACAGAAGAGTTCGCAGGTTTAACCCCGAGCACCCAGGCCCGGGCCTAACAACCTGACAACACCGTCAGTCACACAGTGCAACAAACAGTTTGTTTTTGTTGTGCAGTTTAAAAGCCCAGGTGGCCAAATGTTTACTTGACTTTCAACTAAGTTGTTACTGGACAAGCAAGGGGCTTGCAGCATGAGACACCGTGCTTCTGAAGAACTCCAGCAAGAGCCACTGGTATGTGATGCTGCTTTGGATGAACTCCTTAACGTTCTCCATTGCAGAATATGTTAGCAAAGGGCCGAATTCAACTACCATTAGGGTTCCCACCTCTAAGATGCTGAACAACCGGTTACTGCCCCCCCATCACCAGGCCCATGACCCTTCTTCCCCTCTCAGGTGCTCCTCCCACCAGTAGTGTGAACCCCCCCATCCCACACAGGCAGCAGTACTGGTGGGGAATTGGGGGCAGCTCAAGACCTCTGTGCCACTTACCTTCCCCACCCGTCACCACACTCCAGGTCCTTGTCTAGCTCCAGGCCCCTGTCAAATTCACAAGCAACTGATGGGGAAGGCTGCCCTACAACAACAAACTCACCTGCCCCCTTCCTCCTACCTTGGCATCCCGCAAACCCTGGAGCATTCAAGGAAGGGAGGCCCAGCTTTAAAGGGCCAGGCCCATGGGAATGCCCATGCTGAGCATTTCTCCTGCCCCACCCCACTTAATCCTCAGCATGGGGGAGCAGAGAGAAGGCAAAAAAATTCCTGGGATGCTCCTTACCCTCACCAGTAACTGGCAAGGCCGCACAAAAGCCAGCCAGATGCCATTCCTAACCACCACTGAAATTAATGGGAGGATTTTTTTCCACTGATGTTAACAGCAGATGGAACTGGCTTCAAATTGGCAAGATTACAAATATATGTAGCAAGCAACCATTGTGCAAACAGGTAGTAAAATAGTTGGCTATAACATTCTCATATAGCAATAATACCTTGGTTATATGGCATAATACCATAGACAGTCATTCCACAAAGCATCACTGAAATACTTAATCAGCAACCAAACCCTGTTCATGTTATTCCCAGAAACTTCCTATTGTCCTCAAGGTTTGGCCCTTAATGCAAACACAGTAAGATTGCCATAAGACAATGCTCTCACTGATGTCTTAGCTTACAACAAAATGGAAAATACTATACCATCAACAGGTGAAAATGCTCTGCTTCTCTAGATGGAATTTGTGCTTTAAATAGGGCCAAGAATTTCTCAAGCTCTGATCTGGAGGTGCCACTTGACGGTCTTTTAAGGGCATATTCTGCTGTGGATTACTGCATAACTCACATTGATATTAATGGCAGTTATATGCATAAAGAATGGAGTCTCAGTCCCCATACTGTGCTAAATAATTGGCAAAATCCAGTCAAACAGAAAAAGAGTCTCAAATATCATATTATTTATACATATACATGTGAGCAAGGGTGTGGAAATTTCAACAGTTCCAAGGACCAATGCAAGTATATGTGGTGATGACAGTTGCAATACAGCCTCTTTGCACTCTGGAAATACAAAGTTGCCATAAACTCCCTGGATTCACCCCAGGAGAATGCCCTGTTCTAAAGGCATTTCCTGGACAATGTAGAGCTGCCATAATAGTTCTAAGCTGAACCCCCTCACAGCCCATCATCTAGGGATGTATGTCAGGCTGCGAATGGAGTGCTTCTGCTCTCTGGTTCTTTTCAGCTGCCACAAAGTCCTTTGAGGTCAGGGGCATAGATCTGCAGTTCAAAGCAGCCCCCAGGCTATGCTAGGGGCTGAAATGTCCACTGGATGGACCCAGAATACAGGGAGTACAAAGGTGGCTTAAAACTACCTTCGCTTCTGCAGGGTCCTGCATCAGCCAGGCCCAAAAATCACAGTTTATAGGCTGTAATCACCCTCCATACCATCCCCGAATACCAGTTGAAGGGACCAGTGCTCAAGCTTGTCTGTGTGGGTGACTCAAACAACCTGAGATATGGGATAAGAGGCAATGAACCAACTCAAACCACATAATGATTCTATGTACTTGATTAAATATTCCACATCAGTAGAAGTATCAGACCCCATACTCACATATGGCATATATGCATCACTTATCACATATGCTGCATGAGACGAATGTGTGTTGATGTGGGGGCATAAGCGGAGGAGTTCTAGGCCCAACCCTCGGAGGTTTTCTAGAACAGGTTAGGCAAACTTCTGTCAGGGATGGTCTAGGTATAGTTAATCTGCGTCAGCACAGAGGGATGGACTAAACAACCTCTCAGCCTGTTTGTCTATGAAAGCCACAGTGCAAGTGCACATTCTGCAGACCAGCTCTGCAAAGATGCGGACATCAGTAGGCCTAAAGACAAGGCTTGTCACATGAAGAAATTCACTTTTTCCCCCCTCCATAAAAAAATAAAAAATAAAAAAAAAACAATAAATCATCGTGCATAGATATAAATAAATAAATAATCCAGGCTGTAAGTAAGAACATAAGAGTGCAATAACTAAGTTCTCTATTCTCTAACTAGACTTACAGCTCTTTTGTATCTGCCTTTCGGTACTATTAATAAAAAAAAATGCATGAGAGTAGACTTTTTTTTATCTGGCTAGACAGGAGTGCAGGTCTTTTTCCTGTCCTGGGCTCAACCTATAACCTTCATGTATGGTTATAGGCTGTCTAATGGAAAAGTGCCACTGTGTCTCTGAATCATTTCTCCATTTGGTCTTTGTGTGTGGTTCCACCTCTTTATCGTGAAACAGACCAATCCAAATTTTCCATTGAAACAGTAGTGTCATTAGCTTGTTGTCTGTCTACTCGTTCTGAAACCTTCTTCGGTTACTTTTACAAATGCAGTTTTGTAGAGTCCCTTGTGTAAAACAAGGGCTACGTTTTGATAAAAAAGTTTTTTCATGCTCAGTGCAATTTCAACACTTATGGTAGCTGCATGAACACGAAGAGATACAATCTTCCTCGGAGATCAACCAAATTCCATTAGCAAGCAGAGGCATCAATCCTCCCTTTTCAGTCAATTAACTATGAGGCTGATAGTGGTTGCAGAAGAATTTCTGAACCTTCACAACATGCTTGAAGACTGTGTTGGATATTCCTTCTTTCACAGAGAGGTTTAAACAGTGTGCGGAACATCCATTTGCCAGGGGTGAAACCCTTGCTTTACTGAATGGGAGTTTTGTAATTTACTTCAACAGGACAAGGATTGCACCTGAGAAGTTCTCATCTTTTTCTCTACATTTTCATTGCTGGAAACAATAGTAGACTTATTCTTTGTCATACTGTTTATGCATTCTTGGAGGGCAACTTGGACACAATAGTCTATGTTTCTCTATTCAGACACAGAATCAAAAGAACTAACCAGAAACACACTTTCCCTTTTACAGGTGACTGAAGCCATCATTTTTCATGTTGTGGATTAATTTCAATGTTGATTCTTTTATATTGTTATTATTATTATTCCCTTTTTGCTCCCTTCTAGTTCTTCATTTGCAATATCCAGTAGTGGACATGTGGGTTTAAATGAGGCATGAGGAATGTATCAAGGGCAAAGTGCTTCAGTCATTTCTATAAAAAGGTAACTTTGTGTTACATTAAAGAGGACTGAAACTTTTTTTAATCAAGTTCAAATCTTTGGGTTTAGTTGTTTTTAATTGCATAATCACTACTTGCGCCATCTTTTGAATGTAGAAGACAATGAAATTACTCCTGAATGAGGCTGATGTTGAATAGGTGTTGGAAAGCTTGGAATGGGCACATAAACAATCATCATGGTTACATTTCAATTATGATTTTGATGCTGAAAATGGGTAAATTTTTTCCAAATGTGCCTAAGTGACTTTGGATCCTAAGACTCATTTAAAGTCAGTGAGACTGAGGCTTCTAAGTGCCTATGTCACTTTTGAAAATGGGATTTAGGAGCCTAACTCATTTATACTTTTTTGAAAATTTTACTCCATGTCTCATTTGTATGATCAAATTTCATCAGTTTCATATTCTTCCATTTCTGTTGACAAAGTCTAATTCAATGGCACACCGATCTAATAGAATATAAATGTCTTTAGATTCTTAACTTTTTACAATGAGCATGAGTCCATTCTTACTTGCTACTTAGCTCTTGACAATATTTATATTTTACTTTAGAATTATCTAATTTCATTACTTCAGTCAATTAAATCACTTTTCTGTCACCTCTTTTAGCTTTAGCCATGTTGAGTCAGATAGATTCATTTAAGGATGCTTGGTAATCCTTAAACACTAACCAGCTGTTTGTAGTATTGATCAGCAGCTTTCATACGTACAACAATTTGAATGAGAAACAAACACTGTGAAAACTGAAAAAATAAGATAGAGTCTAGAGAGCTTTATACAGAACCACGTTCTCTTACCTTCCAAAAGTTTTTGGATTCTAAAGAACCAAGTCCCCTAACACAGTTTAATACTCCACAACCTCCCATCTACTCAACATTAAATGACAGGTTATTCCATCCAGCTGTGTGCCTCTCTACAGTCAAAAAGGGATCCACCCACTCCCTATCCCATCTAGGTTTCCAGACAGTTTTACAACTTTCATATTGTTTCTATTAGGCATAACAAGGAATCTGATGTTTTCTTACATACCTTAAAATTAGAGACTAATATTTCTAGTATAAAAAAAAAAATCAAAGGGGTGTTTGGCTCCAAAGTCAATGGTAATTAGACACCATGAAAATCTCTTCTCCTTAATACACAAACAATAATTGCTGGGATGTGGTTGGTGTGGTTCAGTACTACTGATAGCACTGAAGCCCAGAGAGTTGATTTAGGCGCATAAGGATTGTTCCTTTTGTGGGTGCTACAAGCGTTCCATGTCTACCAACCATGAGTAGTATCTTTATTATCAGTTAATAACTCATCTGACCACAAATACTGACTATGCACTTCTCAGTACACAATATGTCTCTTGCTTTCTGCCCATTAAGCTCACTTTTGAAGTGGACTTCTCTTTTCTGAGGTGCCTATTGTGATGAGCATCTCTTTATTTGCCCATTTCCACAAACTGTTGAATACCAGAGTTAATGCTCTATGAAGTTGTCCTCATACATACTTTGTTTTTGCCCTGGTACAGTATGAGAGTGAATCTCACCGTATCTAGTTTCTAATATAAAGACTAGGCCAAAATCTTAGATATGAGTTTACTGTTGAGACTCAGTTTTCTGTTTAGCTATGAATTAACAACCAACCTAATTAATATCTCACCGTTCTTATCTCCTTTTTTGTTTATTTTTGTGAGGAAGTTTTACTTTGTTAAAAAATTAAGGTTTAATGTGTTTATCTGGACCTGTTCCCCCTTCCTAAAGAATTAATCCCTTTTAAAAAAGGGGGAGGGGGAGATTAGGTAAAATAATACCTGAACAACAAAAATGGTTTCATTATTATAGCCTGATTTGTTTCTTCATCATAGCTGCATGTCATCTTCCCACAATGTAAAAAACAAAATGTACAAGGCTCAGATAAACAAATATCTATGTGTATGAATGTTTCTCAAAGTTATATTCTAAGGAAAGAAACTAGATTAGCATACTGACTTTTTCAAAGTCAAATGTGTTTTTCTTTTTTCAGTCCTATTACATAAATAAAAAGAGCCAAATAGGGTAACAATACCTCTGATTTACCTTTATATCCCATTTGCACTCACTTATTGTTTTTTCTCTTCACGGCAGTAAAAAAAAAAAACACAGAATGCTATTGACTTCAACAACACTAATGTGTTTTTAAAAAGAGTCTTCTGCTAATTAAGCACATTTATATTCCAGGCTAAAAAAATGCTGAAGTGGCCAAGCACTAGAATCCAGTTATCAGGAAACCACTATCAAAATCCAAAGATAACATTTAAATCCTTCAACGCTCTTACAGACTGACAAGACAGAAAGATGGAAAGAGAATGAGTTCTGCAGTATTCTTATCCATAGATTTCCCTCATGTAGAGTTATTGCTATGTTGATTTCTATTCTAGGGCATCTTCATTTAAAGCAAATTGCTAGATAAATATTCCAAAAGTCACTTAAATGACTGACAAAATAACGCAATTATTCCATTTAAATGCACCATTCATTTTGTCTCACTCCTTATATCTTCACCGTATTAGAGTGCATTTATAAACATAGAGTGGAACCTCTTTACAGTGAACTCGGATGTTGAAAAATTATTTACAGTGAAGCTGAATTCAAAATGCTTCAGTACATAGCAATGCTCAAATTGCAATTAATTAGTGTGAGCCACAATTTAATGGCAAAGTTGTAGAATATAAGGGTTCTGCTGTAATTTTCTCTCTCGAGTAACCTGGTGGTTAGGGCATCTGGTATCTAAGAAAATGGGGTTCAAGTCTCTGTTCCAAATTAAGTAGCACAAGGATTTGAATCTGGGTCTCTACATCTCAAGTGAGTGTCCTAACCACTGGGCTATTAATTGTTCTGGCGCTATCTCATTTTTGAGAGAAAAAGGCTGACCTGGGTTAGGCCACTAACTCCAGGGGAAGGGTCACAGCTGAGAATCAGGATGTGAGGGAAGCACCTCCCTTTGGCCTGTCAGTTGGTGCCTAATACCTTTGAGGATGAGCCTAAGCCCTGCTCTTTCCTGTGCAGTTCACTCCTAACTAGTTGAGGAGGTTCACCGCTCAGCTTACTGGCTTCTGGGAATCCTGTGCTTAGGCCTAATTCTCCTCACACAATGCAGGAAAAGCCTGGGCACCCAAATCAGGATTGAGAATTCCACTAGGCAGCTGAGCATTGCAATGCCTAAGTACTTCGTGAAACCAGACTAATCCTGCACCATTGAAATAATGGGAGTTCTACTTTTGACTTACAAGGGTACAGATATAGTATTAATAATAATCATAATGATATTGAAGGTGTAAATATGTGGGTAAATGGAAAAATGTTATCCCTAAAGCACTAACCACTTTTTCTTGTTGGCTTTTGTTTGTCTTGGTACGGATTTCTTACCATTTCACTACACAGCATACAGCTCACATAATTACTAATTAAATTCTTACAAAAAATAATAAAACCATATCCTTAAGGATGTAACAGATAAACACTGATATACAAACAGAATTCATCACTAGAGACATCTTATTTCTAGAGCAGCTTAGAGGAAGAAAATCATTCCAAAAACAACAATGTCAAATCGAAGTAATGTACAACGCAAGATGTTGTACTGGAAGGAAAGTGAATCAGGCAATAATTCCAAGCATTGTGAACTAACCTTTTAATGATAATAGGGTTTAAATACTGTGGTCCAAGGATGATTTTCCATTACATGACCATAAATCTGAAATATCTTCAAAGATTTCACACACCAGTGTATATGAGCAGAATTCAGCTGTCAATCTAGTGTTGCCGTTTCCAATGAAATTATATTCCATGTGAAGTATGTTGCAAATTATAAATAGATGGTGGGAAAGCAATATTTTAATTTTAAAAGTTTTTCTTCTGCAAAGTTAATTTAGAGCCCACTGCTAAATGGGCTAAATCCTGCAGTTCTTACGCAAGCAAAACTATTCAACAAAGCTCTCTGTATCTCAATAACACGCTTGACTCCCAAACCAAATGCCCCCAAGTACATTATGTATGTAATGCAAGACTTCATTAGGAGCCTATTCCAAAGTCAACTGAAGTCAATAGGAGTTATTTCCATTGACTTTAATGGGCTTTGGATCAGGTCCTAATAAAGCAAGTTGAACAAAGTACAAACGACTTTATTTTAAGTTACCTTTAGGAAAACATTTCTTTTCCAGTACAACTGATGTACAGTAATTTTCAGCATATTTACTTAACAGCAGTTAAACAAAACCTCAAATAAAAAAGAATGTCTAATAATGAGATTGTGACAGAAAACCTATTACAACATTTTATTTACTGTTCAGACCTATGAAAAACTTGGCGGTAAATAGCAGAATAAGGTCCAAGCTCTTTCTATTTACATTTTCATTATTTAAATTAAGTTTTCCTGAACCTTAATGAAATCTCCACTTGGTTAATTAATGCTTCTCTGCAAACAGGTTTGTTTCATTTAAATATGAAACTGTACTGAATGGATATTATACGACTATTGCTGTTCCTTATTTGCACAGAGGAGAAACTTTTCTACAAAGTCAGTGGGGGTTGGGGGCATTAAAACAAAATATGCATGTGCTAGAAAAGACTATATATAAAAGGCTCTTTCATTCAGATTTGTGCCAGAAATTATAAATGCAGTTATTGTCACTCCTAGCCTCAAAATTTATATTCTACTAATCCCACTCTTATTCACTACATAACACATTAGAGACAATTACAAGGACAGTTTAAAATCCTCTATCACTGGAGCTTTTAAAGTGCAAAAGCTCGTAGAAGCTTTTATGATTTCTGGCAAGTCACTCTACTAATTCAGAGACCATAATTGAAAAAGACTATCTCTGAAACTATTTTCTTTTTTTTACTGCTGGATAATGAGAATTGGAGTTTCCTCTCAGATCTAAAGAGATAATCAAATTCCCACTTCCACCTTAAATTTCCTGATCCACGTTACATGTCCGTGTATTGGCAACTCATTCCGCAGGCAGGATGAACCTTCCAAAGACTCAAGAAAGGTATGGTTACTAGTACTTTGCCACAGTAGGGAATGACAACATTTCTCAATATCCCAATTATCTCTTTCAAGTAAGAGGCTCTTGGAACAGACTTTATTAAATCTAGCTAATGAACTTCTATTTAATACAAAAAACCTATATCAAAACTATATCTGAATCAACTTCCACAAAAGCCAGTACATTTAGAAGTAAGGATACCAAGGCCCCTCTGGCTTGGCATGCTTAAGAATAAGCACTGTAGCACATATGATCACAACAGTGAACCATGCATACACTTTAAGTATAGCCAAATTCTCTAATCTAAGAAGTGCACGAAATATTTATAACCATCCATGCACTTTATCTACAGTGACCAAGTAAATACTTTACTAGTGGGATATAGCTATATATTAGATATGCATATTGATAGTTATATATGTTGTAAAGGACTTCAGGATCCTTCAAAATGAAAAATACTATGTATATGTAAGGTAATCGTAGCTTCACTCACTATCGTGGTATCTTCTGATGAAAGATTGTCAATGCTGCAATACCTGCTCTCGTATAGATGAAGTTAAGAGTGTGCATTGGCGGTCCAAGCTTGAAATTCTATGACTTTTATGCACTTCTGTCATACCATTATTTTAACTTTTGTTTTTCCTTAATATATTTTAAGCTTAGTTTAACTATCAATAACATGGTTTGGTTTGGCTATTGTAACTTAATCTCAAAAGAACAAACAAGAATAGTTCCACAGCACTAAAGTCCCTAATATGATCTAAGGCTAAACTATCAAAACTCAGATCTGACTAATTCCTGTATTGAGCCGGCATTGTTCTACTTTCCAAAAAAGCTTCTGTGACTGTTTTACAATTGAAACCCACTTCAAAATCTACTTACCTTGGACCCAAGGGCACCCCAAAATCTGAAGTTTGGAAATATCAGTTTGGAAACCCAAAGCAGTGAATAGTGAGGAAGGAAGAAACCAAAGAGACAATGAATGCACATACTTTTTTAAATTATACAGAAATGGTTTGGATGTCTATTTTACTCTATCAGTGTGTTTTGATTTCAGCTTAAGATACATCTTTAGAACTATATTAAAACTAAGCAAAGGGGCATTATAAAGAAAAGGCAGATGTACTCTTAACTACAGAAGTGTGAGGGTCATCAGTATAATATTGCATGTGTCCAGGTAGAATACAAATTCAGTACAGGACCACAGGTTCAGATCTTTGATCTTCCTTTTTGCAAAGGCTGTGATGTACAAAACCAATTCCACTGAGCAGACAGTACTACACTGAATATAAATTATCCTTTAACTATACCAAGGCATTCATATGCTCACATTTAAAGAAATGCTGCAAGGTTGAACAATGCAGCCATGGAGCAATAAGAGCTCTTCTGTTGAAAAAAATGGAAAAGAAAGATCTGAATGAAAAGAAAACTAGAATTTGTTCCTCAGCAATATATTTCTGCTATTTGGTGAAAATGTGATTAAAATACAGAACTCACGCAGAGAAACAAACTCACACATATATACAACATAACAATGCTTGCCCTTTTCATAAAGAAAAAGTAAGAAAGCTTTACTGCTAGAACTGAAGAGTTGTTTTTTTTTAATCAGGCATTGTTCTCTTAAGCAATGCTAAATTTGATTTTAAAATCCGGGTATAGACAGTCCAAATGAACATGGCTTGCCATTTACATATATCTTTTCCAAGTCTTTCTTAAAAAGAAATAATCTTTTGCCTATTGAGCTAGCCCCTAGCTCTCCAGAGTTTACCCATTAATATTCTAAACCCATCTTTTACAGTTCACACATACACAAAAATTGTCTCACTTTGGCCAAGATGAAATGCTTAAGTGGAAGTCATTGTGCTTATGCAGATTTGCTCCACTGTATTTAAAAACATCATATTCCTCTCTCACACCTTTATTTATCTTATGCAAAATTTACAGTTTTGGAGTCACTCAAGTGTGGCGCCATTACCCAGTCTTATGTACACATTTCATATAAGAAAACAAATTACTTCTGACAACCTGAGATATTTTTGCTTTGTTTTATTCAGTACAATGTTTACATTTAATCCATCCCTTTGCTTGGCAATGGCACAGAAGTATTGGTGAGTATTTTATAGGACATGTCTCTGCTGTTTACTTGAGGATTCTACTTAGATGCTTGCAGATGGTACTCTTGCAATTAATATGGATACAAACCAGTCTTTTTGGTGAAACCAATTGTCAGAATGTTAATACATAAATGAATAACTCCTTCCCACAACACCGTCAGCCCCTTTTAAAAAAACTATTTTCCTATATAATCTTTTAGATAATCTCTACTTTAATTCCTTCATTGCTAACAAGAAAAAAGTTAAGATTTATCTTTTACTTATTACTGATGTTTTCTCTGGATATTCCTTTTGCTTTTAATGAGAATTACATGGGAGCGGCTCTCCGTTCTTTATAACTTAGAATGCAATTAAAAAAATAATAATAAAGCAGCTTAGAATAACCTGATATTCTCCGCTGAGAAATTACGCTCAGTTCTAGTTGGGTTGAACAGACTCCTGCACCTTGAACATCTTCTCCTCACTTCTGCCAACTGAAGGAAACATCAGCATTTCATAAAATTATTATTCCATACTTTCTTCAACACATCCTCTCTCAAACTCAAATGTGGGCTCATACTATCTTAGTCAATTCCTCTCTATGTTTAGAGCCTCTTCAGTGCCCCAGAAGGGCTATTGGTCCCTACATTTTCTCTTCATGTATCTTAGAGCTACTTCTTACAGGCTGCTATGACAAGCTTGCAAAAGGAAAAGGAGAGAAATCCTCTGCTTTCCAGATCGCCTACAACGCTTGTGTGCTTGCAACCAGCAAGCTGCAAGGTTTGTGCCTTGAATTTCTGTCTTGCAAAAGCCATAAACAAACCTTCCTTCCTCACTCCTCCCCAAAAGATTGGTAATACCCTATCCTAGCCTTCCCGTCATTGGTTTTTGCTACCGAGTCCAAGTGCTCCTTGGACAGTGGCGTAAACACCAGCGCATCAGTGCAATGACTGGATTTCCTCTCCCATGGGTTTCAAATCATGTCCAGAGCCTGAACAAATTAAAATATATTTCAGCTTGATCTCGTTTTTATCCCATTCCAATACTCCAAATGCATAGCAACTTTAAGCTCCTCATCACCATCCCTCCACAGTTCAAGGAAATCCTTCAATCAAAGAACTTCATTTACAATCCAGCACAGTTTTTGCCCTCCCCTTTCCCAACAACAGCTAGGCATTTTGATGCAATCCCCATTAAATGCAATCTCCATTACAGGATTACGATTGCATCAATAAAATGCTCCATATGTTTTTCTTCTTTCGCCTCTCTCCCTCTCTCATAGGTATTATGTACTATGTCTGCAAACAATCACCAAATCAAACCGGATGGTTGAAGGCACTGGGGAAGGGGGTGCACATTCAAGAAAATGTTAAGTGAAACCTGAGCAAACTGTGCATCGCAGACTCAGTCTGTAGGAACCCCTCACGCCTGAACAGTACAAGTTAGCTCAGCGTTCTTGCAATAATGCAGATCATAAATGTAACACATTAAAAAGCTTTAAAATGTATCTTTTGCAATTACTCAGGAACTCCATGTACTCTTCACCAAAGGCGACTCACATTTTATTTAGCCAGTTCTAGCCTAATAATCCGAGTCTGGATGAACTGCTGGTAGTGTGTTGTGAGGGGGATGCCTGATGAAAAATACAAAATGCTAATCAACCCCCCCTTACCTTTAATTCCTTGCCTTCTCTGCAAAAGATGTCAATCTACATTGGCTCCTCAGTACATCAACAAAGCGTCTACAGTAGGATGCCCCATCGCATAGAAGTTAGACCAGTTTACACCAGCAAATCCTTGATCCAAAATACAAGCTGCTTCTTTCCATGCAGGCTAGAGCAAAAGATGTATTAACGATTTCCACAGAGGGAACACAATTGTGGAAGAAAAGGTAGCCTAACTTTTAGCTAAGTCTTGGTTTGGGTTTGGTTTTATGTTTTTTGCAGCTGTAAAAGGCAAATGTAATTCCACATTAAAAGAACCACATTAATATCAGTCCGCCACGCTGATGTCGGTAAAGCTAAGTTGTGCTGTGAGACTTTTAACTAAATCCCCGTCTGCAGGAGCAGTCCAGCAAATCTCTCCTTTTAAGGATAAAACAGAAGAGGAATGTTAGGTCTATTTGAGAGAAAGATGATAGAAGATCCTTGTCTGCCCCCTCTTTGGTATAGACTGGAAATTCTGCACAGGAGCTGTCCGGTCCGGATCGCCCCTGCAGGCGCAGAGGCTGTGGGTGCTGGAGAGAAGCAGCACCCGGAGAGCTCCGGGTGCTAAAGCATCAGATGGCTCAGCTCTGCTGCCGCCGTCTGAACTCCGCTTCCCAGTGCTGCCAGCAAGTCCTCCCCGGCTGACATCACTGCAAAGAAGGAGGGGCACAAATGGAAAATGCAAATCGGGGAGCTGAGAGGATTTTTTTTCCTCTTAAAGGTGCCCTCGCTCTTTCTGTCTCTGAATCCCCCGAAAGCAACAGCTGTGGCGCGGCCGCGTCTGCTCCCTGCCAAGGCTGCTCTCTGGGAGCAGAACCGCTCATCAGTCACCGGCTGGCTCCTCCCGTCCCCGAGACCCCCAATCCCGGGACGCAGTCCGACCCGGGAATAGGGGAGGTGAAAGACACAGGGCTTGCATTGCCGCGCCCCCGTAGTCTCCCCCGGCCGCCACGTGCTCGGGGTCGCCGCTGAGCTCAGAGTAACCAGTAGGTGACCAGCGGATTTCCCCCCGGAGTGTCCCCCCGTCCCGTTCGGGGAACCTGCTCCCTCCAGCCGGCTCGGCACCTGAAGCGGAGTGCGGGCGGGTGTCATCGCCTGCTGCCTGGCTCCGACCTTACGCTCTACCGCTGGGCGCCTCACTGCTCGCTCCCTATTGCCCCCCCCCACCTCCTCACTGTCCCCCCCCCCCGACCTCTTCACTACCCCCAAACCTTACTGTCCCCCGGCTCCTCACTGCCCCCCGGCTTCTCACTGTCCTCCCCACCACCTCACTGCCCCCAAACCTTACTGTCCCCCACCTCCTCACTGTCCCCCCCGGCTCCTCACTACCCCCAAACCTTACTGTCCCCCACCTCCTCACAGTCCCCCCCGGCTCCTCACTGCTCCCAAACCTTGCTGTCCCCCCGACCTTCTCACTTCCCCCCAAACCTTACTGTCCCCCACCTCCTTACTGTCCCCCCCGGCTCCTCACTGCTCCCAAACCTTGCTGTCCCCCCGACCTTCTCACTTCCCCCCAAACCTTACTGTCCCTCCACCTCCTCACTGGCCCCAAACCTTACTGTTCCCCACCTCCTCACAGCCCCAAACCTTACTGTCTCCCCCACCTTCTCACTGCCCCCAAACCTTACTGCCCCCTGGGCTCCTTCCCCCTCTCCCCCGGGCTCCCCACTGCGCCGAACCCCACTTCCTGGGCTCCTTATTGCCTCCCCCAGGACTCCTGACTGCCCCCTCGCCTCCTTACTGCCCCTATGCCTTACTATCCCCCCCCCCCGGCTCTTTACTGCCCCCCTCCGGGCTCCCCACTGAGCCCAACCCTCCTTCCTGGGCTCCTTATTGCCTCGAACTCCCCCAGGGCTCCTGACTGCCTCCCCCCACCGCCCCCAACTCTTACTGCCCCCACCTCCCCAGGGCTCACTGCTGTCCCACCACGCCGCCCCCGCTCACTCCCGTCCTTTCCCCCCTGAACACCAGTGAGGGGAAGGAGAGTAGCCCGCGCTACAGCCAGGGAGGCAGGGCGGCTCGGCGGTGCGACTGCCAGGGGAGCTCGGGTTAAACCGGAGCTGGTCCTCGGGAGGCAGGAGCTCCCCGGCCGCCGCCGCCGCTTCCCCGGGCGGCGCGGCTGGTTTGGTTCCCACCGCCGAGGGGCGCGGGGCGCTGATCCGGGCTCCAATCGAGCCAGGGAAGCGCCGCCTCCCCGGATCAGCGCCGAGGGGAGCTGGGCACGGGCCCCCAGGCTGCGCCTCGAAAGCATGGCTGACACCGCCCCGCCGGCGTCCTGCCCCGGGCTCCGCGCCTGGCCGAACGCAGCGCCGCGGACAGCCCGGAGACTAGCCTGCGGGCGGGCAGAGCCGCCGCGCCGGGGGCAGGCAGCGCTGTCCCAGCGGCCCCTTTTTGCACATGGCGCCAACGAGGGCTCTAGGAATCGGCCGCGGCTTCCATGCAGAGCAGCCCACTTCCCCAGGGCCTGCAGTGGCCGCCCGTACACTCGGCTGCGGGAGGCGCGCTGCCTGCGTGTCCTGCACGTTCCACCGCAGAAGACCTGTGCATATATCACTACTATTGAGTGAAGGGCTTCTCCCCTCCTGTAGCAGCCTTCAGCGCTAACAAGAGCTGGTACGGCTCCGTAACTAATTGAATTAAACTTGGCTGCCTCTGCTCTCCAGCATCGCCGGAATGGGGTATAGGTTTAACCCGTAATAGTTCACCTTTACAATTTGCCGGACTACCTCAGGGTTATGATCTCAAGTAGGACGGAGTGTGACAGCAGCGTGCACTCTCTGTCTGGCTTTTATATCAATGTGCAGCCTGATTTTGCTGTCGCACGAGTCAGGCGTTTGTTGCTGAAGTCAGTGGAGTTACATTGGGCTGCAAGATCAGAATCGGTCTTTAGTTCACAGAGCTGGGGTTTCTGTTCTCTTCACTTGCCCATCAGCCCTCACAAACTGGAGTTTCCCTTCTAAGAAAGAGGAGAGGATGGAATTCTTCCTGCTCCAATGTAGCAATTTACAGCATGTTATTCAAACCTTTATCCACATTTTTTAGAAATTGTAATGATTAATTAATCTGTCATATGGGACAAGTTTTGTCTTTTAAACTTCTTTTGTAATGGGTAATGGAGTAAAACTGTATAATATGAAGTGAAAGTCAAATCAAAACACTGTCACTTTGTCACTGTCCATAGTATCAGAGATTTAACAAAATAATCTCTATGTACAGTTAGCCATTTTGCTAGGGATTACTGAAAGTGAACTATAGCTAATAGATCATATATAAAACATATAGTGTTTATTTTAATAATTTGAGTATCTTGAATCATTTGCTGGATTTTTCAAGATGCCTGAAGTGTACGATTATCACTGAACAAAGTAATTATTAATAAATACTTCAGTATTTTCTCTGAAGTTTGCTAACTGGGGGAGAAGATAGATTTAAACTCTTTAATGATTAACAATAAAAGATATTCCACTCAGTCCATAGTAGACAAGAAAAAATCAGCATGAAATGTAATTTATTTTAAAATGAACAAAGCAAAAATCTGTGTAAAAGCCTTTTGCTTTTCCTTTACTGTATAGCAAGATGGTTATAGTATTTCAGTGACAGCAAAATATAACCTTAACATTCCATTTCATTTATAAAACAATAAACAGGATAGAGTCACTGTTCTAAGGATGCCAAAAAATAGGGCATCTTGTTCAGACAGCAGATCACTTAATGAACTCTGCCCATTTTCACATTAAATCATTACATTTATATACATTTAGTAAGACTTTTAATATGCATCTGAGATAAGAATGTACAGTGATCAAGTTTACTACCTTATATTACAAATATGATTTGATCCCTTTTTCTGGGTTGAATCATGTGCTATTTTATTCACCTAAACTCATCAAATGTCAAGTGTTTTCATCATACATACCCACACTTTACAGGTGGAATGTTCCATAGCACTCCTTTTCCAGGCCAAACATGGTACTGCAAGTGCTCCTTGCTTCAGTCCACTGGTTGTGAGCTTGATATCAGTCTATACACAGCTCAATAAAAATAACAGACTTTGGAAGTCTGCATCCTTAAGCACATAAACAAAACTTCCAGTCGTATGCCTGTGTGCAGTGCTTGAGGACAAGGCTCCAGGCTATCACTGAGGAACTCCCCTCTATCAGTCTCAACTTCCACTGCCCTGATAAGAAGCAGGTGAGTGGTTGTAACAGGCCTGCTGACTCTTGCTTGGTTAGAATTTCCTCCTGGCCCTTCTAGGCCTCTTGAGGACTATCTCGCAGGTAACCCACTCTGAGCTGGTTTTCCTTGAGGAGGAAGTGCCACGGCATCAATGCCTCCAACGGGGCAAAAAAGGCCGGATAGACCCCATCACACATACCATATCCCATGAATTGGGTGAAATAAGTTCAAATCACCTTTATGCATCTGTGTCCACTGATTTTTATTCTTTTTGGGTGGGGGGGAGGGGAGTAGTGGCACATACTGTACATGATATATAAGTAGTTAGTTAAGTAAAAAGTAAACACTAAGTTGAGACAGAGTCTACCTCCCAGTGGGAAAGTGGTAGCAAAGGGAGGATGGTGCATACAAGTCAATTATATGTTTTTAGCAATTTTTCTGAAGGATAAATCTGAAGGAAAACTAGTTTAAACAAAATAACAGAAAAAGGGCAAAAACCAAAGATATAGAAGAAGAAAGGGAACAAGGTAGAGATTTTTGATCCAGATAATGCTAGCAATACATATTAAGCATGATTTTCAACCCAGTTTTATTCAGCTGTGACTGCAATGATTCTTATACATTTACCAAGTTTCTGAACTTCATGTTTTAAAACAGGGACCCCGATATTAAATTTATGTATGCCAAAACCTAAGAGACTTATTGTATTGTTTATAAGAACAAAAAACAACCAACCAAGAGAAAACAACGCTTATTCATCCAGAATTTTTAATTTCTTTCTGTTGAGCAGCTGCTATTACAAACTCAGTGATAAAGGAATTTGGGCACATCATTGATCCCATTGATTAGGTTCCCCCTCCCATTGCCTTAGGTAAGATTAAAATATAAAGAATATTGCATGGATCCATTCCTACAGTACTTCAGCTTTACTCATGAAAATATAAATGGCAGAGGAAGGGAGTTTTTCCTGATTGAAGTCTGCAGAATATGGTCCTACAGTGAGATATAGAGGACCATACTATAGTTGGCCCTGTATGAGCACTTAAGGTAGAGGGATCCTTTCCCTATCCTTGTAGTCCTTGCATGCGCACACACAGAGAAAATCTAGTAGAAGGATGCTAAACATTTCAGAGAGGATGGTGAAAGAGCAGCTGATAGTCATGGCCCAACCCCACCTCCACACTGAGCTATTGTGAATGCATGCTGCACCATACGTTAAAGGATGGAATGATAGTTGCCATTGTGTATGTTCACAGCGATGTTGGCCTTCTTCAAGATGCAGGAACTGCTGGCAGGCATTTAGGGTGCAAAAGAGCCATAAGTGTTTAAGGGACAGGATTTACTTCGTCGGCAATAACCAACAGTTGGGTTTGGAGTATATTTTTACTCCAACAACAAAACAAAAACAAAAAAATGTTTCAAGTAGTTCAATTAGGTAACTGACAACCATGTAATTACCTTTCACTTCATTTACAAAACCAAAGCACTAAAAGCAAGGAAATGAATAGTTAAAGACACCACAAATGTTGTGCTGTCCATGTAACACATGCATTATTCTTCTCAAGAAGAAATCTATTTCAGCATGTCAGAAGGTGGTATTGTTAGCCAAACTAAGGCCTCACCTGCAATTGGTTTTTTTAGTTAATGCATGTCTCATTGGACCTACAAAAACTATTCACACGTGTAAAGATGCAGGATCAGGGCCAAAGTCTTTGCAGACTGTGTAGGACCAATCTCATCCCCATCTGGGGCTTGCATTTGTTAACATAGAAACTAGCAAAAAAAATAGCAAATTCCAACCCAAGACTTCTCACTCAGTCTTGTCCATTCCTAGTGTTTATGTTTTCTTTGTCCTAGATCCACAGCCCAGCCTATCTTGCTTGGATCCAGGATGAAGATAATAAGCCACATCTGCCACAGTGAGTCAGTAGGAATCTCTGGATTTTCTAGCAGGGTTTCAACATCTGGTAACTGGGTGGGTCAACAGAACTATCCTATCATGCTGCTACCCAGCAACTTTAACTGTGATCCAATATTGTAATGTAATTTTTATTATCTTGATTTCTGCATCCAAATGTTGTCTTTTAAAGGCTACTAGTAAGTGGGGAATATTAGTTAATATATTTTTCCATGGACAGTAGAATTTATTGCTGTCTCTTAATAATGTATGTAGTTTAATGGAAAGTGTCTAACGTTGTACCGTATGTAATAATTACGTGTTATGTGGATGCTTGCATTTGAAGCAGATTGTGTGTCATGCACATGTATGTGTTATATTTCTTTTCCAGACTGGTTTGTGTTGTGTTTATAGAGATTACTGCTAAAAGGTCAGCATTTACTGTGGGTAACATTAATGTTTAAATAAATGAGATGACGATGAATGTGGATAAAGGCATACAGGGAGATGGCAAAACTAAAAATGGCTGGAGACCAACACTTTTATTCCCCTACTGGCTTCAAAATTGTTGTGGAAATAATCTGATTGTCATGCTGTCTGGATTGGTTCACGACCATGAGTGCCAGCCTCAGGCCAAACTGTCACAAAGCAGGGCAGAGACTCCAAACTGGTTGTGTGTTCTATAATTAGATTTCTCCAACCCAGTAATGAGTGTGAACTCCTAAGGCACTGTTAACAACCTTACCACAGTGTCACAGAAAGTCCCCTTGGGCAATCCAATCTATCTTGCCACCCAGGCAAGCTGGACTTAGTTATACCAAAGATCACAAAATATTCAGGTTGCTCCTAGTCCCAAGAGACCAGCCACTTACCCCAGGTCAATTTGTACCTTAGATCTCTGACCAAAAACAACACTTTGTAGCCAGTCCTGTAATAAACTGACTAAAGATGTATTAACTAGAAAAAAGAAATAAGAGAGTTATTACAAGATTAAAGCAAGCAAACTTATATCCCCAAAGAGTTACAGTATGGTTTTAAAAGGTGCCAGCATTGTAGTAATCTATCAGCTCTGAATGTCTTTTAGGGCTAACCTAGGTTGACCGTGGGCATCTCTGCTTCCGTTTTGTAGCTCCAGCTCTGTCAGAGTCCAAACAGCAAAAGAAAGATGAAAAAAACTCTTGTCAGTTATCTTTTTTTCTTTCTTCCAGAATTCAACATAGTGGAATGAGCCCTTTTACATGTAGTCTCTTCATGGACATAAGGGCAATTAACAAAGTCTTTGTTTTGTGATGTCTTACAGTGGCCCATTTAGTTTTGATAGCCTTCTTGATGAGCAGGTTCACAGTTTTAGAACAAACATTTTTTAGAATTATAAAGCAAAAACGTAACTATTACCTTATAGCATGTGATAATTATATTATGAGATTAATGCTTGCAGCAACTTAAAAGCACTAAACATGTTATAAATTCAATACCCATCTTAACTATACTAACACACAGGTGAAACAGACTCATTTCCAGCAATGAATTTGCCAGTGCTTGGCTGTGGCCTAAAGCCTTGGCAAGAACTGGCACCTGGTTTGCCAGGGTCACACTAGCAACAAAAACGCACTGTCTGTAAGCAAAAGTTCACCCCAGTATCTTTGTATGGGGCACGCAAAGCACACTGGGTATAAGCAATGCATCACTCGGATGTCTTTGCTTCAGTCATTGAAATAATAAATAAATAATAATAATGTTGTAGACTATTATCTGAGTGAGATTGTAACTCACCTTGTGTGTCTGTGCAAGGGAATAAGGAAACATGAGTTGCTCCTTTACTCCCCCTGTGCTCACTCCCGGTGTGTATAAGGCTATGGGGTGGATGGAGAGAGGAGCCTCTGTTGGGCTGCTATTCTCTTCTCATGCAGTGGGGCATGGAAGGAGAGATAGTCTGTACCAGTTTTAAGGCTAGCACAGATTACTTTTCCCCTCAGAGCAAAGTGGGGAAACAAGGACCAGACTTCAATTAACACACAACCTGTTCCTAGTCTGCCCCTTTGAATGGTTGAACAAATTTTCTTCACTTTTTGCAAAAATATTATTCCTTGGATCCAAAATAACACCAACAATTTTTTAGGCCAAATGACAATCGTGTATGCTTCAATTTCTTTTACTAAAAATATTGACTGGCATTTTATACGAGTACAGAAGGAAGTATAAAGCTAATGATCTAAAATTACAGCAGGAAGATGTGAAGGAACCCTTATAGATCATGTGTCTGATCTTACCTTCTCTGAAGTCAACAGCAAAACTGTGAAAGTACTCTCTGAGACCTTAAGATGCAAAGCAATCTTGCATTATATAGCTTTCTGGTGCTTAAAGTTCTTTAACTGTCATCAGCGTTTGAAAACATTTGATCAGTTAGCCAATTCAGCTGATTTATGGCATGGTCAAAACAAATGGTTAGCCCTAGTGTACTATTCTGTATTTACCAAAGAAAGGAGACCTAGTGTACTATTCTGTATTTACCAAAGAAAGGCTGGCTTCACCATGGGTCTGGAAGCCACGAACTTCTGAGTTCTGATCCCAGCTTTGAAAATGATTTAAATTGTTTGTTCTGGGCCAGTCACTTAACTTCTCTACCTCACTTTCCTCAGTACTGGAAAATAGGGTTAGGTTCATAAAGGTACTTCAACATATAACCTGGATTTAGTCACCTAAGTCCCAGTTTTGGGCTTCACTGTGATTCACAAAAAATCTCCGCTGAATTCAGTAGGCACCTAAACTTGGCACCTAAATTTTCAGGGTAAAAGTTCCCTAGGCACCTACATTTCTGCTTCTGAGCACATGCACTGGTTCCTTAGTCTAAATGTCTGGATGCCTGTCTTTTGCCTAAGCCCCAGAGCGATTCCCAAACCAGGGGAAAATAGACATTTGCCCACCTATCTTGTGTGCTTGGAGATTGTCTATGAAATCAGGATCCATTCAAAACCTGACCTGAGGAGGTGCCCACCTTATAATTTTTAGCCCAATGATTAGAGCACTCACCTATGATATGGGAAGACCAAGGTTCAATGCCCTCTCCTCTGCTGGAGGGGGAAAACAAGATCTGAATAAGGCTCTCCCCTGAGGTGAGTGCCTTAGCCACTGTGGATAACTAATTAAATATTCATTAGAGCAGAGGGACTAGATCCTGACTCCTCTACTTCCCAAGTGGGTGCCCTGACCACAGTACTACAGAGTCATTCCTTCTTGCTGGCTGGCCTAATGACTCTTAAGTATTTATCCACAATGGAACAACTTCAGCCACTTAAAGCAGCATTAGACCAAAGTGTTAGACAGAATGACTTTGTAGCCTAGTGGTTACAACACCTAGAGGGCAGGTGGAAGACCATGGTTCACTCCTCCTGCTCCACTGACTCTTGACTTAGTTATCCACAGTGGAACAGCTTTAGCAGGAGACATTGTGGGACCCTAGCACACAACAGAATTTCCCTGAGCTCACTGATTAGAGCATTCTCCTAAGAGATCCCTCTTCAAATCCTTTTCTTCCCCCTGCCTCTGCCGTGGGTGAATTTAACCTGGGTTTCCTACCTACCACATGAGTATGCTAATGGTTATAAGATAGACACCACTACCTCCTCCTCCTGTTTTGGGTAGAGATAGGTGCCTGCCCAAGTCATTCCCACAAGAAAGACCTTCAGCACCTAAGCAGCCCGACTCCAGTAGAGGAGTTCCCAGTTGTGAATCGCTAGCCTCCCTACAGTCTGGATTTAGTCACTGAGGGGGCTGGGCTTAGCACACAGTCCTTTCATTGGCATCTCCCATTGGCTAGCCTAGGTGACTCCACACCTAATGTGCTGGCTTTTGTAAATCACATTCTAAGGCACCCATCTTTTGTATAAGGAGCCTAGGCACCTAACTCAGGTTTTGTGAATCACAGTGTTCCTGTGAATTTCTAAGTTGCTAAAAGTGAAGTTCCTTCAACTAAGTTTCTTGGTGAATCTAACCCAGGGATCAGCAACCTGCGGAACACATGCCAAAGGCGGCACACAAGCCGATTTTTACAGGCACGCTGGCCGGGGTCCTAGCCGCTGCCCCCGCTCAGCCCACTGCTGGCCTGGGTGAACGGAGCCCCAGACCGGCAGCGGGCTGAGCAGGGCCAACGGCCGGGACCCCGGCTGCCAGGAGACGGCGGATGGAACCCCAGACCGTCGGCAGTCTGGGGTTCTGTCCACCTGTAGTGTATTAAATTTCTCCCCGTAGGAATGTGCTACTTGTGGAGCACCAAGACTGGCAGCTGTAAGTAGTACACCGTAAGTAGCACATTCCTATGGGGAGAAATTTAATACATACATCCGGGTAGGGAAGGCTGTTCCTCCCCAATCAGCTCACCCCCTATCCACCCCCTCCCTCTTCCCGCCCCCCGATTGCCCCCCTCATAACCCCTGACCCATCCAACCCCCCTGCTCCTTGTCCCCTGACTGCCCCCTCCTGGGACCCCTGCCCCCTGACTGCCCCCCTCAGAACCTCCCACCCATCCAACCCCCCCCGCTCCTTGTCCCCTGACCGCCCCCTCCCAGAACCCCCCACCCCCTGACTGTCCTCCTCAGAACCCCTCTCCCATGAAACTCCCCCCTTCTCCTTGTCCCCTGACCGCCCCCTCCCGGGACCCCCCACCCCCTGACTGCCCCCCTCAGAACCTCCCACCCATCCAATCCCCCACTCCTTGTCTCCTGACCACCCCCCTTCCGGGACCCCCCACCCCTATCCGCTCCCCCGGGACCCCAACCCCCCATCCAAACCCCCCTGCTCCCTGTCCCCTGACTGCCCCGACCCCTATCCCACCCTCGATCCCTGGCAGGCCCCCCGGGACTCCCACGCCTATCCAACCACCCCTGTTCCCTGTCCCCTTACCATGCCCCTCAGAGCATCAGGATCGGCAGCCCTAAGTAGTACACCGTAAGTAGCACATTCCTATGGGGAGCAATTTAATACACTACACCTGGCCCCCACTCAGCCTGCTGACGGTCTGGAGTTCTCAAAATATGTTCTTGCACGCCTTATCAAAAAATTACACTACAATTTGCTTAAAAACTTGAAAACTTAAAAACTTGGTTTATATATTACACTAATTGTTAAAAAATGTATCATGTTAATAAATACATAGGTATGATGAAACAAAGTAGATGTACTTATGTGCCTGTGCTTAATTTGTGTTTTCGACGATTTACCTTCTAAAAAAATCTTGCATGTCTCGCACCCCCAGAAAGGGCATCTCACACCTCCAGGGCGTTCGTGCACCCCAGGTTAAGAACCACTGCACTAAACTGATAAGATCTGCATTTTAATTTAATTTAATTTTAAATGAAGCTTCTTAAACATTTTAAAAACCTTGTTTACTTTACATACAACAATAGTTTACAGAGTAGCAGCCGTGTTAGTCTGTATCCGCAAAAAGAAGAACAGGAGTATTTGTTAGTCTCTAAGGTGCCACAAGTACTCCTGTTCTTCTTTTAACAATAGTTTAGTTATATATTATAGACTTATAGCGAGAGACCTTCTAAAAACGTTAAAATGTATTAGTGGCACGCAAAACCTTAAATTAGAGTGAATAAATGAAGACTCGGCACACCACTTCTGAAAGGTTGCCGACCCTGATCTAGCCAATAGTGCCTACCTTTCTGGTGCATCGTAAAGATTAACTATTTAGTAGGCCACGTCCTGCTTTCCACTTTCACTACTCTCCCACTGATTTTAAAGGAAATTTGTAATTAAGGGTGATCAGGATTGGGCCAAACTTGTACCATGCTTTGTACATGGAGGGCCAAATTCTTCCCTCAGTTACACTTGTGCAACCTCAGACTCCAATAAAATTGCAAAATGTCACAGAGGGGAATTTAGTGCAGATATAGCTAAGTATTATTGTGTAAGTGAGGTATTAACTAGATAAATAGCACAGTCCTCTGAGAGACATGTACAAGAGTACAACCACAAATTCAAAACGTTGTCTATTTCAATGAATATTCTTTGTTCCAAATGACTGTGTGGTAGCTATTTCCTTTATTCCAACTTCGAAGCTATGATACACTTTTTAATAACATTTATTGATATAATGTAAGAAGTTTGGATTGTATTATTTTTAGTAATGTTGTGATGTCTAATTAAATAAGTTCAGGGGGCGAGACCATCAATGCTGCCAATTTGCCTCTAAGCCT
The DNA here is from genome assembly GCF_027887155.1 of Malaclemys terrapin pileata. Taxonomy (NCBI): domain Eukaryota; kingdom Metazoa; phylum Chordata; order Testudines; family Emydidae; genus Malaclemys; species Malaclemys terrapin. The sequence continues at coordinate 33,241,595 of NC_071513.1, read as the reverse complement.
AAAGCATGGAATGTATCACTAACAGGAAAATAAAATAAATAAAAGAAGAATGTAACTTTATTATCATAAAGTTGTCAAGTGACAGTGGTTTTTAAATGTCTCATGAATTATGTACAAAATCCCTTACTTTTCACAGTGAGTCTTTTGAGAGCTCATGTATGCATTTTTGAAAAGGCTACAATGTTTTTAGAGCGTGTTTGCAAGACAAGATGTAAGACAAATTCAGGGTGGTGGAGCTTAATTAATAGCACAAGCAACGAAATTTGTGAGGCTGGTTCTCCCTTCAGTTACACCAATGTAGATCAGCAGTGATGCTAACAAAGTGAATGGAGTTACAATGCAAAGCTGGATTAAGTGAGAGGAAAATCAGACTGAATCTTTAAAGTTAGGCAAGCAATTCAAGAATAGCTCTGAGACAGTAAACAATATTTTTCACCTATCCTTGCTAAAAGGTACTTGATGGGGAATGAAAAGCCACTCAAATTGTGCAGTGAAATTAACTTTTAAACTTACCAAGTGCTGTACTACGCTGCTCTCTCCATCTTTAAAGCTCTTTGGGGGTTAATGACTTGTAAAATAATAGCAATCCAAAAAAAATTTGAAATATATTGTGTCTCTTTGCTATGCTTTACAGCACAGCTTGTGTATAAGAAGCAGTCTAGACTTGCAAAAATGCTAGAATAAACAGTACCTTTATCGTTATGTTAAATTAGCTTTTACTGGGAAGGAATACATTTCAGTTTGATGCACACTAATAAAATACAACTTACTTTAGATTTCTGTACAAATATGAAATAAATGAAAGATATTTTAAGCAATAAAGTATCCTATCACCTTGTATTTTAATATATCTCTTCAGAGTTCATTTATAAACTGCTTGATATAAAAGAAAAATATTTAGGTAATTTCTGCATATTTTGCTTAGACCTATGAAATTAATGTTTCCCTCATAATGTCCTTTTAGTGACTAATTTAACCAACTTTTGTACATAAAGATTATTCACAGTCACAGAACACCCACAATAAGTCTTCAAATATTGCTTGGTCCTACATAAATATTTTTCTTCTCCTACTATAGTTCAGCTTAAGTTGCATTCCTCTCAAGAGACATTTAACAAGTTATCTTATGGAGTCAAGACTGAGATGCCCAATTTATGACCAAGCATGGAGGAACAAGTTGTTTATTGTAGAGTGCAATATGCTGGCCAATCATGCTCAGGTAATGGTTTTGAATAGAACAGCTGTACACTATTTATTTTCACAATACAGTCAAGTAGGGTTTTAATAAAGCACTCAGATATATATCCTGATAACTATTCACCTCTCCTATGGACAGCCAGCCAGTTAGCTACTGTAAAACCTGACAGCCAATTAAGGGCCTTATTGAGAGAAGTATATTCCAAATTTAACACCTAGGCCATGTCTACACTAGCACACCCCTCTGAGTGACATACATTTTGCTGGCATAAGCGCTCTTCCGCTGACATAGCTACCACCGCTCATTGAGATGGTTTTATTATGTTGACCGGAGAGCTCTCTCCTGTCAGTATAACATGGCTACACAAACACTTTTACAGCGGCACAGCTGTATTGGTACAGCTGTGCCGCTGTAAGCTTATAAGTGTAGACATTAGATTCAGCCTCTCAGATGAGCATTTGGGAAGTGAGCCATGATTCAGCTACTCACCTTATCAGTGACAACAGAAATAAATGAATTAATGTCTCAAATGAAAATAGAGATTAGGATATTGCAGAATAGGCTGTATACCATTATGAGGAAGTTTAATGAGGTCACAAGAAAGTACTGGCCAAGAGTGTTTAAAACTGTATAAATTTAGAAGTTGTCATCATTGTCTAGTGAATTAGAGGAGGTGTGGCTTCTGATTATCTCTTGCTCCATCCTAGATTGCTAAGCCCCTGTCCAAACAATTGTAGCTGGTAGTTAAGGCTGCCCCAGAGTTTATGCTGCCAGCCTGGGACTTGAAAGACCCAGATTCAATTCTTTGCCCCACTACCAGACTTCCTCTGTGCCTGTAAACAAGTCACTTAATCTGTGTGTGTCAATTTCCAATATGTAAAAAATAGTACTTCCTTAGCCCACAGGAGCATTGTAAGATCATGTAGATACTGCAGTAACCGGCGCCATAAGTATCTAAGATAAATAACTTGTTTTTCAACTCTCTAGAAAGGCTTTTTTTAAGCAGACCCTTTATAAAATAAAACTTCATAATCCTTTCACATGCAAAACTCCAATTGACTTGAGTGGATGTTCTGCATACTCAAATATGCAGAATCTATTTGTATTGTATGGCTCAAATAGCAAAGAACTGTTAAAGAGCTGAAGAATCTCAAGGGAACACTTTCTGAATATTCTCTTAGATTTGATTTCTGGCCACTGAACTATTAAGTATATAATATATTATATTTCCTGCAGAAGGAAAAAGGACAATTTCTGAGCAATGGGATATTTTAACAACCTGTATTTTCAGCGTCATTTTAATTCTATATGTTTTGGGGACAATGTTTAATGCTGAAGTGATTTGCCTTTCTAAAATAAAAGTTCTACAATTTATTAAAAATATATATGCTTTCAGGAGACCAAAGCCCTTATAGGTGAGTATTGTAAGGTGCTCCGAAATCACTCCCCCATTAAGGACTCCCACCTTGTAGCAAGGGGTCTTCCACATCTGACTATCACCTGTTTCCCAAACTTGAGCCCATGTTGGGTTTCTTGCCCATATTATACTATCCCTTCCAGCTCCCAGCTGCTGCAACAGCTTGCAATAGTTATGTAATACCATTAACTTCTGTAGAAGGTGTGTGTATCTCAGACATTTCTGCTACAGCTCCTAAGGCATCTAATCCCCCTGCTTCCCATAGCCTATTTGTTATCCTGCTAGGTCAACTCTCCTCTACTCCCTTTAAGTCTCCTGAGAGGAAAAGTGGGCAGGGTCATTGAACCCCACAGAGGTCCCCCCTACATTGCCCTTACAGTCAACTGGAGCCTTTCCACTGACTTCAGTGGGCTTTCAGTTGGGCCCTTATTGAGTTATATTTTGCTGATTGAAATGGATGTGTGTGGAAGGCCTGGAGCCATGAGACTAGGTTGCATTGTTATCTTCAGAGAATATGTAGGAGCAACATTTCAGGTGAGCCAGTCCACAGGTCCTTGTTTCTTTGCATGATTACTACAGACTTATGTACCAGTGGATAGAGCTGTGATGAAAACTTGCAAGGAATCAAATTAAGTGAAGCTGCACTTTTGTGCAGTGATAGGATAGGTATAACTTATGTTTTAATAGCACAGCTTCTATCAAGTGTTAAATACATGACACCTGCATTAGTTTCACCTGAAAGTTAGTTAATTACAAAGGCTTGATTCTATGTCCACTGAAGTGAGTGACAAAGCTCCTATTGGCTTCAATGAGACATGATAGGGCCATACCAAGCAGAGTTATTATTTGACAAGCATTAGCACAAAAGGAGTTCAGTAACACCAAGAATATCATCTGATAGACAGTAAATAATATCAGTCTCTTTCTGTCTTAATGTCTGGCCAAAAGTAATGGGAGGGGCAGGGAGAAAGCAGACTCTTCCAACAAGCAGATGTGCTTGGAATCTTTGACTAGTGAGATAGAGTCTCTTAATGATATACTGATTTGATGAAGCCCCATTGACAAAAAAAATTCATAAATTCTCTCATTTTTCTAAGGGAAAGCAGCTCTCTTGCTTTCTGATGCACTCCGATTTGTAGAGAATGATGTGTGTTGGCTTTCCATAGTCTGTGGTCTGAGTGTTTGAAATTCTAATCAATATCAATTCTTATAATAGGGTCTGGGAAGGAAACAACTGAGGAATTTGTATCCATGTTCTCATAAATCTTCTGAATCTAAGTTAAAAGCAAAGCACTGAGTTTTTTTGTTTTTAACAAGCTGAGATTCAAATGGGTTTTGCCCTCCCCATTCTGTGGTATGGGCCAATAGAACTGTACCCGAAGCAGTGGCAGGATCACTCATTTAGATCCTAGTTCTGCAGAGCATTTAAACATGTGCTTGTCTTAACTCTGAACTTCCTCACTTTAGTCTGGGTCACACAAGAACACTATTTGAGAGTGGGTGTAATCCCTCTAGCTGTGTGCTCTGGAACAGTTGCAATGTTACGCCCTTGGGGTGCCTGTATATCAGTGGTGCGTGAATTGGTTCCTTTTAAAAAGTGTATAGGGATCTTTGGGAATAAAGAGTCCTGTCTAAATGCATGTAATAGGGATTTTAACATTTTGCATGTCAATTTCCCCTGCCCTGCACTTAAAAAAAGTATCTTTTTCCTGTGGGTCTCTCATGTAATTATAAACTACAGAAGTAGTTCCTTTAAAATGCACATACACACACACACACACACACACACATACACACAAAATGTGGATTATTGACCAGAAAGACTAAGGAGGTATTATGGTCTAATATGTCAATCTCCTCTGGTTTCCAGTTTGACCTCACAGACCATTATGGTCTACTATATCAATTTTAGCTGTTACATATGGACACTAAATCCATGTGCTAGATGATACATTTTGTCAAGCAAAAACCAAATATTTTGCAACTGACAGATGCACTGAACTCCCATTTTGAGTATATAGCAAACTGGATCTGGCCCCAGAGTTAAAAAGAATTTGCTGCTAGCATATCTGCCTGGTTCTGCCACTGATTTGTTGTGTGATGAAGGCATGAGAAAAGTTAAAACTCTGTGCTACAGTTTACCCAACTATAAAATGAATGTAGTACTTAGCTTAATTAATAATGTATTTCATAGGTGTGTTATGAGACCCAAGGAATACTTGTGAAAGATATTTGAGATGCTCAGATGAAAAGTGTTACTGATGTGCCAAGTACTAAGGTGAAAAGAGTTTTCAAGTGTTAACATTAACCAAAAATACATACACAGAGAAGTGGCTATGAGTTAGCAATATTCTGTCATTCAGAATATGCTCTGCCGTACTGCACCACAAAGAGGTCTGATAAGTGACCGGTTATTTTTGGGTACCCAGCATAGGACACTTTACATGGTCCTGATCTTTTGGGGGTGAGTGTTCCACACTTTCTGAAAATTAGGCCCCTTTATGCTGTCTCAATGGGCACCCAATATCACTAGACATTTTAGAAAGTGTAGGCGTGTATTTCTATTGTCTTGTCAAGACTTTCCAAAATCTGGTAGGAAGGAAAGATGCCAGTATCTGAAACTTCCTGTGTGGCAAAACTCTTTCATTCCTTCCCAGTAACAGACTATATTCATGTTATATTTGTCTCCACTGTTTATAACAATCAAAAGTTTATAGTATACTGCACAATCAACTGGCATTATTAGAAATTGCATTTTGGCTATTAAGTCAGTTTAATATATTAGACATAACAAAGAATTTGGAGTGATTTTTGTACTGTCAATACCTGAAATATCTGTAGTTCCCATAGCAGGATCGCTAGAGGGAGTCGTAGGCAATACTACTCCTTCATGATCACCAGCAGCTTTTTATCTTTACAAGTAGAATAGGCTTTCTCTGTAATCTTTAGTAAGAAAAATACCAGATAATTTTCATCACTATAATTTAATTTCACTGTCTAGTCTCTGATTATTTATGAAACTGTTCCACCCTCACAAGAAACTGAGAACAAATCCTTTTCTCTTGCTCGACAAGCAACCACAACAAGCAAGCAAGGAAAAGTTCTCATGCTAAGCTTTAAGATAACATATTTCTCAGTTAGTGTTAAAAATAACTGAAGTTCAGTGCTCAGAATAGAAACATGTGAATTGGTTCTTTCAGGGAAAATGCAATGAAATAAAAATCAAAGTCACTAGTCTCTTAAAAGTGAATTGATCAAGATTAGTATAAGGAACAATTCTTCCCCATTTTCTACCCGGGTTTCAATATAGAATAATTCTACTCTCAAGTTTAAAATCTTGATTCAGACACAGCAGAAGGGAGGTTTGATGGAAGGAAAAGGGATGGCACATTTGTGGCCCTACACCATTTGAATCTTGAAGCCTAGTTGCTAGCTCATTAAGAGTTACTGAAAGTTGAAGCATTGTCAAGGGAAAACTTAAAAGTTGCTCTGGTCCTTCTTTCTTAGCAGATTTTCCCATGCTGCTGTGCTGCTAAGCAAAGCTACAGTGATGCAGGAAGGCCCTGCACAAAGTGAATTAAAATTTATTAAGACAGTTGCCATTGATGTAATCTTTGCTATTTTGTTGTTTTGTTTTTTTACAATTGAGACTGTTGATTGTTCTCTTTCAGAATTGGTGGTCTTTGAATGTGTACAACAAACTTCTTCATCCATTTCAGAATCCAAGGCAACTCAAAATTTGATAAAATATCAATACTTTGCACTTATGGCACTTGAGTAGAGCTCAATTTTTTTAAAAAGCAGGGTAATTATAATCACTTTTTATCAGTAGGGAAACTGAGGCATGGTGACTTTAAGGAAGACATTTTTCAAAGTACTGAGTGCCTTGGGAGCCTAAAGCGAGGTCTACACTTAAAAGTTTTACCAGTTTAACTATATTGGTTAGAGGGATGATTATATATTGCAGGTTTAGTTATACCAGTGAAAGCCCTAGTGTGGATGCTTTTAATATTCATATAAAGCTGATTTATACCAGTATAGCTTCCACTTTCTGAATCAGAACGAGCCATATCTCTATAAGCACTTCTATACCAGTATAACTGTGTCCACATAAGGAGTTTTGTTTACCGCTTTAACTATACTAGTATATTTAAAGTGCACATCTATTATAGTCTACTATTGTATAGGGGGAGGGATGGCTCAGTGGTTTGAGCATTGGCCTACTAAACCCAGGGTTGTGAGTTTAATCCTTGAGGGGGCCACTTGGGGATCTGGGGTAAAATCAGTACTTGGTCCTGCTAGTGAAGGCAGGGGGCTGGACTTGATGACCTTTCAAGGTCCCTTCCAGTTCTAGGAGATGGGACATCTCCATTATTTATTTATTATTTAGACTAGCCCAAGTTCCACTAACTTTCTATGGGAATTCGCCACGATTGTAAATGGAGTGTGGGTTCCTAAGTTACTTTTGATATTTTATCCTATATGACTTGCCCAAAGTCACAAAACAAGTGAGTGGAAAAGTCAGTACTAGAGACCCTTTCTCCTGCCTCCCAGTTCTATGATCACTCCACTGCACAACTTCCTCATTTAGATTTAAATTAAGTAAAATCCCATGTATGAAATAAATGTGTGGGTTTAAACTATGTAAACATTTCTTGATTTCCCCTTTTTCTTTATTGTTGTTGTGCTGCCAGTTTTCAGGCTTTCATGCTAGGCTTCTCTTCTGCCACCACCCTTTGCTGATTTCCCTTGGAAATCTGAAAGTCAGTTTAAACCAGACAGTCTATAAACAAAAGACTATATGTAGCCATGGCATATGATGGTAGCTTACAAAGTATGTTATTCTAATATTAAGACTTAAATGGTAGATAAAATATTCTTAAAATACGTATCAGATGTTTCTTATGAAGTGGCTTTAGGGTTCAGTGGCTTCCCAGGATCTCTTGTTTTAGGTTATATATCAAAGGTGACCAGTTTTACAGATATTTTGTATTGTTTTCTGATGCACTAAAATCATGAACCACATTTATTGACTCTTGTGTTTGACAAGTCAGATTCTCAACCCCAGAGTGTTTAACATTTGCTTTGTTGGGTTTAAGTATCTTGTGAAGTCGATTACATGTTTGAATTATAAGCAGCTGATAATATTCTAAGAGAAAGTGTGATCTTCATGGATAAGGCACTCAACTGGCAGTCAGGAGACCTGGACTCTGTTTCCTGCCTACGCTATTGATGTTGTGTGTGATCTTAGGCAAGCCATTTCACCTCTATCAGCCTCTGCTTCCCTCCCAGTCTTTGTTGATCTTGTTTATTTAAATTCTAAGTTCTTTTGCATTGGGATGGACTCACTATGCATTGGGATTTCTAGGAACTACTGTAAGCAGAGAGAGCGAGCTAGTAGGAACTGTTATATTTAGATTGCCTAACACTTTCCATTATGAGTATTCCTTGTGACTTTTGTTTAGAAGCTCTGGCACCTGCATTGTTTGCAGCAAGCCTTTGAAATTCAGCAAGAAGAAAGCCCTCAAGTTAGAAAAGTGCCTTTTCTTTGGTCCTAGAAATTCCATTCAGGTTTTGTTGAGATATCAACTGCTGAAAATCACCATTTCACTTTTCTTTTTTTACGTTTCTCAGAAAAATTTGAAAGCTGTACAAAGCTAAACTGGAAAAAGCCACTCTTACTCCAGAACAAGTGTGTCCACACAAGGAGTTATATCAGTATAACCATAGCAGTAAATTATACCATTATAATTCTTCTGGTAAGTTTCCCTGTGTAGTCTTGGCCCACATTGCTGTCACCACAGTATTGGGAATGTCTAGTAGCTGCCAAAGCAACTGCAGTAGGGGGTGGGAAACAGTGGGCTGGGAATGCGGGGCAAACCGAAGGACAAATCTCGTCTTCTGAGGAAAAAAGTTTTCTCTTGCTACTAACTAATGTAATTAATCCTGTAGCTCTTGAGGTAGCAGACTGGGCTGAAGGGCTGAAGGTTCAAATCCTGCTTGTGAGACATGGTCGGGGGATTGTTCTGTTGCATTTTTTACTGTTTTCCTTTCAAAAAAACCAATAGTTTCATTAAAAATGACACAAAAGGGAAATTATTGAGGTTACAAAGTCAAGCTCTCAAAAGTTATGAAATGTCAGATTTATGATTACTTGTGCAATCTTAATTAAGTCCCTTTGTATCTATGCATTATGAGATGGTCTTCAATTGCATGATTACACTACTTTTTCCATAGGACCCTTGCCTCATTCAGTGCACAGGATAGATATATAAGTTTCAACACCCATTTATAGAGTATAACTTACTCCCCAACTCCCCTTGCCAGCCCAGCTATACTGGCCAGTGCATTGGGGGCAGAGGCAGGATTCTGTACCCTCCTTACCCTTCTCCACCCACCTCTGTCCATTTGCTCACAACAGGGAGTAAATGGTGAATAGAGACTGTGCTCCATACCTGATCCGGACCACGAGCTAGGTGGAATTGACATTGCTACAGAGGAAACCTTAAACTCCACAGTTACGTGAGACAGGGAATGATCTAGCTGTAGGTAAACAAAAGGACTTAACTACATTGAAAATAAAACATGCCTGCCTGTTTACATCTCTGCCAAATTTAAAGCACGATATAAACTAAACTAGACATTATAAGCCACTCAAAAAAGGCCTTGGGGATGTAAGAGTGTGCCATAATCTGTATTTTTCATATTTTACTGCAGGTTGCGCAGCCGGTAAATATAGTGCTACCCTGATGGGTTTAAGTGTAATGTAGTCAACCATGATAATACTCTCACTATCTTGGAAGACAGTCCTCGCGATGACTAATAAGAACTGAAAGCAATGTGTTTTACAGATTGGTGTTAAGTTCCCTCCAGAGTTATTTATTAAGCGTCTGAACATGTTTTCAGTATTTGCTTCCCAATAAGACAAAAACAAACATTTGCCCTTCTGTGTCACAGCAAGTTCTGTGTCAACAGTCAGAAAACCCATGATTAACTTGTTCGTATGCCCTATTTAAATGGTGGAAGCTAGGCCCTGTAGCAGTTCTGGTTGTATCATGGGAGTCAGAGGGCCTATGTTCCCCGGTGGGACTGTTGTTGAGGGGACACTAGGAAACAGGGAATGTGAGGAGTTGGACTGGAAGCAATACAACCACATGGACATAGCAGTGTATAGGGTTTAACGAAGTCCCACTTGTCCAACTTAACCTGCATTCAGCTTCACTCTTTGTGAATGAAACATAGTGGCAGCATCTGAGCTGTGAGTTCTTTGCCATGGAATTCAGTCTGAAGCCCTACGGAGCCCTGCAGACCCAGACCTAGTCCAACGATGGACCCAGTGAAAGGAAGAGGACAACAGCAGGAAAGGAAAACTATTATTTTACTTAATAGGGGAACAAGGCAAAGAGATCTGCACCACCCTAAAGCTTGCCACAGCCTCACAGAAGGCTCAGCCAACCGCTGGATGGACTGCCTGGGGTGAAAATAATTGCAGATGATATCCTCATTGTAGGTGAAGGGAGCAATGATACAGAAGCTGAACAAGACCTTGCCAGAAAACTGCAAGCTACAGTGATGCAGGGACAAGAACATAAAACTGACTCCACCCAAATTGTGACTCACACAGCATGAGGTGACATAGATTAGACACCTGCTCACAGGAGAGGACTGAAAGCAGACCACAACAAGATCAAAGCAGAGAAGTGCCAGCTCCAGTGGATGTGAAAGGTGTACAGCACTTCACAGGAATGACAAATTTTCTGGCAAAGTGCTGTCCACATCTGGCTGCAGTAGTGGAACCCAGACATCAGCTCAAAAAGCAGGATGTTGAGTGGGAATGGTCAACATAAGAATGGCCATACTGGGTCAGATCAAACGTCCATCTAGCCCAGTATTCTGTCTTCCGACAGTGGCCAATGCCAGGTGTCCCAGAGGGAATGAACAGAACAGACAATCATCAAGGGGTCCATCCCTTGTTGCCCATTCCCAGCTTCTGGCAAACAGAAGCTAGGGACACCATTCCTGCCCATCCTGGCTAATAGCCATTGATGGACCTATCCTCCATGAACTTATCTAGTTTTTTTTTTAATCCTATTATAATCTTGGCCTTCACAACATCCTCTGGCAACGAGTTCCACTGGTTGACTGTGCGTTGTGTGAAGAAATACTTCCTTTTGTTTGTTTTAAACCTGCTGCCTATTAATTTCATTTGGTGACCCATAGGTCTTGTGTTATGAGAAGGAGTAAATAACAGTTCCTTATTTACTTTCTCCACACCAGGCATGATTTTATAGACCTCAAACATATCCTCCCGTAGTCATCTCTTTTCAAGCTGAAAAGTCCCAGTCTTATTAATCTCTCCTCATGTGGAAGCTGTTCCATATCCTTAATCATTTTGTTGCCATTTTTGTATAGTCAGGTCCCCAACATAAACCACTTGACATAATGTAGAAACAAATGATAACTGATGCCCATGTCCTGAAGTACTACTGGCCAGGAGAGCCACTGACACTCCAGAGTGATGCATCACAGAAAGGATTGGATGCAGCTCTTTTGCAGGAGAAGCCTGTCGCTTATGCCAGGCATCAGAGCCCTGTCGGAGACTGAATGGGGGAACACCAAGTAGAAAAAGAATTTCTGGCTGTGGTGTTTGGAATGGAGTGATTCTATCAGTTCACCTATGATCAACCAATAATAGTGCAATCAGACCACAAAACCCTAGAGACAATCACGGCAAAGCCCTTTCTTAGTGCTCCAAAGCGATTGAAGCACATGTAGACGTGACTCCAGTGCTACCAGATAGAGATCAGATATTGTCCAGGAAGGTTACTGTAGTTAGCTGACACCCTGAGCAGGGCATATATACCCAGCATCAGTGACTTGGGGGAAGAGAATCAGGACAATGAATCCATTAATATGCTGGATTATGTCCCAGTTTCAAGAGCGACACTGATGGAAATCAAAGAGGCTGCGAAAAGGACATCAAACTACAGGCAGTCAAAAGAGTGGTACCAGCAGGATAGCCAGAAGATAAAAGCCAAGTACCGGTAGCAGCAGAACCATATTTTCAAATGAAAGATGAATTGAGTGTGCAGGATGGAATCATGTTTTGAAGACAGAGAGCTGTTGCCCTCCGTTAGATAGGAATGTTATGGAAAAAAATTACATGCCTCACACCTGGTCATTGACAGCTGTCTCAAAACAGGTTCAAGAGTATGTTTACTGGCTGAGAATGAATACACAACTCCACTCCTTGATAAAGGGTGTGACACCTGCCAGTCTTGTGATAACCACCAGCAAAAAGAGACTGTTACTACATGAGCTGCCTAGCTGACCATGGGAAAAGGTGGGAGCAGGCTTATTTACTTTTAAGGAAAAAGCAATACTTGTGTACAGTGGACTAAAATTCACATTTTGGGGAGGTTGATTCCCTGTGTGATACAAGAAGCAAGTCAGTGATTTGCACACTGATTTGCAATTTGTGAGATATGGCATTCCAGAAACTGAATTAATTCACTGACAACAGATCCCAATTTGCCTCAGAGGAATTCAAGGAATTTGCATGCAGATCAGAGTGTGACCACCGCATCTCCTCCTAGCATACCCACAGAATAATGGTAAGTAATGGGAAAACAGCTAAGAGACTGTTACACAAGGCTATTTCTTCTGGTTCAGACACTGTGTTAGATTTTTCGTGCTCAGGAATACCCCATCGCAGGGGTGCCAAAATAGTCCAGTGCACTGGTGGGATGAAGCAGGACCAAAACCCTGCTACCCCTGTGGGGAAACCTACTGCAGCCGGAAGGACGGAGATAATGCTCAGAAGAGATGTCCAACAATTAGAGAAAATAGGCACTAGAGTATGACAGGTCAGCCAAGGACCTATGGGCTCTAGAGACAAGTACTCCTGTGATCCTCATATTAGAGAGACACCAAAAGGAGAGGATTAAAGGCACTAGCTCATACAAGGTGACTATGCAAGAGGGATACGTGATTTGAAGGAACAGGAGCCACTTATGAACCAGCAGACATAACACCCAGAGAGAGCCTACAGAGATCATCACAGAATGGAGAGACAGGGAACCGTGCAGAGGTCAGGTCCACAGGGAGGGAATAAAATTCACAGATTGTTTGCTAGACTCAGAGACAGGTGACAGGAAGACAGAAAGAGGTAATTTTTGGTCTGGTCACTTGTTGAGTAGATTAAACAATTTCAAAGACTATGTAACCAGCTGAGTCTATTGTAAAGACAAGACTCCAACTTAACAATGTGGTAGCAACCTCAGGCCAAATGGACCCAGAGTGGGAATCTGGGTGTCATTTATTTATTTTTAATGTTTCTATTAAAATGTTTATAAAATAGGGGAGATGTATCATGATTAGGGCCCTATGTAAATTACAATTTCACTGATGGTACAGAAATTATGAAAATGCCCCCAAACTGTGAATTTTTGAATATTGCCTGAGTTTATAGCACTGTGTGCTTGTGCAGGAATAGACTGCTGTGTATTGGCGTGAGTTTCACTGAATCTTAAATTCCTAAATGTCTAAGTTGATTTTGGAAATGGGAACCAGCCTCCTAAATCATGTAGGTACTTTTGAATATTTTACTCAAAAGTTGATGTAACACTTCTTGTAGTATGGTAGAAATACTTTGTTCTTGCCTACATTGCTAATATAAGAAATACCAAGTCTTGTGTGATGGTATTTGTTTGCTCTTTCATGGCGCCATGTGTGATATGTGGTAGACTGAGAATGAATGAATACTGTAGGTTGCTATAAATTGCAAAGTTATTCATATCAAGAGGCTTTGGTGACATTGTAATAAACCAAAGAACAGAGCTTAAGTGGTTTGTTATTCACCAGAGCCCCCACAATGTGCTTATAGCCTTGTTCACAGAACTCACATTTTTAATTTATGTTACACGAGAAGACAGTTGAAATCTTCCTTTCCTTCACCTTCTAACTCCCCACTGCCTGCCTGTCTTCCTTCACGCTCCTTCTCGAGTGCCTGTTGTCCTTGGCTGCTCTTCTACATTCTCTTCCAGTGGTTTGTAAAAATGTGGAATTTATGTGTGCTGACTCTTAATCATGACAGTAGACTCTCTTTTAAGGCACAGGTTGGGTTGGAAATGTTCACACGCATGCATCAGGGAAGGCTGTGCAAAGATAGTCATCTCCAGAGGCATTCTGCTTCATTCAGGCTGGATTCTGAGGAAGTGCAAGATGAAACGTCCGTCACTCTTTTCAAGAGGAGATTCTGCTACTCTTTCAATGGGTTCATAGCTGGAGTCTATCACAACCCTTGGTAAGCCTGCCTAGTGGGTAGTTACCTGCACTGTTAAGTAGAGTGAGGTGAATTGGATTGTTTGGTTTGCTAGCAGTTCTGAAAAATAATAATAAAAACAATTGGTTTGAATTGAACCTAAGCAGTAAATTCAGAAATAATTCAGTAATCAAAGTCAATAAGCAACTTTGTTTGACCTGTAATGAAACATTTCATTTCCTATTTGCAGTGTTGTTGTAGCTATATTGGTCCCAGGATATCAGAGAGACAAGATGCGTGAGGGAATATCTTAACTTACCTCACACACCTCTCACTTCAGTTCCTGGCATTTAAAATTTAAAACAAAAGCAAAGGAAATAAAGGGCAAATTTCACAATACAGGTGGAGGAGGAGCTAGTATCCTCCACCCTATAACCTTGAGCCCATGGGTTAGGGCAGTGTTTCCCAAACTTGGGACACCGCTTGTGTAGGGAAAACCCCTGGCGGGCTGGGCCAGTTTGTTTACCTGCCCTGTTCTCAGATTCCGCCGATCGTGGCTCCTACTGGCTGTGGTTCACTGCTCCAGGCCAATGGGGGCTGCTGGAAAATTCCCAGTTTTGCCTTATGTGGAACAGGAATTTGAACTGAGGTCTCCCCCCTGCCATGTGAGTGCCTAACCAGCAAGCTACCATCTCAGTCTCTCATATGGAAGCTTTTCCTCTATGTATAAAATACTTGAATAGTCATGAGGCCACAAAGAGAGAGAATGACTTTAACCTGGTGGTTAGGACACATTCCTGAGAGGTGGGGGATCACATTCAAATCTCTGCTCCACATCAGGGGGGAATTGAACCTGGAGCTCCCACATCCCAGGTAATGTCCCCTAACCACTAGGCTAAAGTTACGGGGTCAGGGGAGTAGCTCTTCTGGTGTCTTGTGAATCTAACCTGGAAAATCTAAATTAACTGTTCTGGAAACATTTCCGTTTTTTTTTCTTTTTCAATTTGTCTGAATTCAGCATATAGTTTGGGGGGTTCCAAAACTGCATTGTTGCAGTGAATAAACTACTAATCCAAAAATCTGACCCAGTTCTAATATTAAGAGTTTGTGCCTTTCTTCCAGTTTGATTTTTTTCTAGCTTTGCGTTCCAGTCTTTGGATCATCCAGCCTTTGTTGGTTAGCTTGGAGTCTTGTTGCATTAGGTATAGTCTCCACAGGGTACTTTACTTTCTCTTTACAAAGCTAAGTGAATGGAGCTCCTTAAGTCTCTCATTTTAAGGTGTGTTTTCCAAACCTTGTATTGTCCTAGCTCTTCCCTTAAAACTATTTAAAATATTGGGCTCCCTATTAATACCTCTACTGTGATTGGGGTGGGTGATGCCGTGGATGCAACCTTGCAACACTGTAACTTCATTGGGGCTGGCTCTGGTATGTTGTGAAGGCTCCTTTTGCCCTCCTTTGCACTCCTCAGTTATTGCTGGTTCTGCTTGCCTGCCTAAGGTTCACTCCACCCATTAATGTAGTGCCTTGCTGTTTGCCCTCTCAGTGAGTTATTATTTAAAATGTTCTTTCTTCTCTAGTGAAAAACTAGCCCAGCAGAGGGTAAGGAGTATGCTGAAAAGGATACTCCACTACACAAGTGCTTCCAAGAATAAAAGCCATAATTACACATGAATTGCAAAGCAGAGGATGGAGCTGTGAATGATGTTTCTTCTCCCACGTGCTAGGCAGACACTCCCCATCGTATGTTGACTGCATGCATCAGTGACAAATTTCTGCAAATAAACCCATTAGCAGAGCCCCCTAATACCACAGTGAGCTACAGACTCTTCAAATGTTGGAAAGCACAAAATATTCCACAGAATGTGTTTATTCTCTTGTGAGAGGTGGATACAATGCATGAAGAGTTTGATATGGAAACACAGTGAGCTTGTCGTAGGGCGAGTGGTCACATTAGGTAGTCCTTCCACAAGGCATCCTAACTAAACAATCACTGTAATAGAAGAAAGCTCCCTGGTGCCCTGCCATGCTGATGCTTCCAGAAAACAAGAAAAACCCTTCAATGCAGGTTGAAAGGAAAGGGTAAGCATTCTGCTTAGACAGCTTTAAGCATAATTGAAAATCAGTATGCAGAGGGTTGTGTCTAGTGTTGGGCACCACTCTTTAAGAAATCTGTGGACAAACTGGAGAGAGTCCAGAGGACAGCAACAAAAACAATAAAAGGTGTAGAAAACCTGACCTATGATGAAGACTGGGGAAAAAAAAACCTTGGGCATGTTTAGTCTTAAGAAAAGCAGACTGAAGACAGAGCTGATAACGGTCTTCAAATATGTTAAGGGCTGTTATAAAGAGGATGGTGATCAATTGTTCTCCATATCCACTGAAGGTAGAACAAGTGGTAATTAGCTAAATCTGCAGCAAGAGAGATTTAGGTTAGATATTAATGACGTCAAGGAAAGTTAAGTACTATGGAATGCTCAGCCCCATAAACATGCTTCAGCTGCAATGAGAAATATGGTGCAGTGGTAGCCTGCATGGTACGAGAATGAGAGATGTCTGCCATCTTGTGCAGATGAAACAGTGTGATGACAGGCTGAACTCACAAAACAGGTGAGCTACGCGTGTACGGGTGGGTAAGCTCACTGATCTTTTTAACCCAGTGAATGTCAGACATGATGTGAATGTCGCTAGATTGTATGTTGCAAATCAAGGTCAGAGAGAAGGGTGACTCAGTATTTTGCAACATTCTCCCTGCTTCTGTGCCTGGAAACAATCATGAATCAAAAGACACTTTTCCCCATTTTAATCAGATTTAGCTTGGAAACATCTTGAGATGGACCCTTCATTACAGTTAAGCCACGTGTAGCAGAACTGTGCAAGTGTGGGGGCGAAGCAGGAAGTGGCGTGCAAAGGTAGTTTAAAGCTCATCCTTGCCCTGCCCTGTGCCTACGGATGCTGTATATAAAGACCACTCCCTCTATACTGAGTTAGAGTAGCATGGTACTGCTCTAAATTATGACTACTACAAACAGGCACAGGAGTCCACAATGATTGCTAGAGATCAGAATGCATTGTGATATTCCAGACATATTCCCTTTCATTGCTACGCTGGCAGCAAAAAGGAGAGGGGAAAGACTATGCATCCAGTGGGTCCCCATTGCTTCGTGAGACAGATTGTTTTGGTAGCGCAGCTCAAAGTCACACAGCACAAGAGAATTGGGCCCATTGTATCTAATGGCAGCCATGGGGAAATACAGAATGGATATAAGCAAAAACAAAGGAATTTGCTGATTGTCTGATTGATGCCTTGATGTAACCAAAAATACAATGTAGTACAACATATATCCAGATTACAGTGCACACCTAGGAATTTCCCTCAGGAATAAGCGATGGAAAAGAAAAAAATGTGTAGTGAGACTGTGAGTAGAAAAAGCGCTTACACACACAGGCGGATAATATCACTCATTAAAGGTGTTACCATTCATGAGTTACTGCACAGGATTCAGTCTCCCTATTATGACTCAATGATATGCCTGTTCTCTGGATCAGTCTCCCATTTATCAACTGCATCTCTCTCTATTTCCTGCTATCTAAAAGTACTATTTATAAGTGGAAAATATACACATTGAAAAGAGGAATACATTAGCTTTTTAATAAGGACTCAGAAGACAACGTGATTCGGGATTACAGCTGTATTTGCCTATAACTGTAGATCACTAGCATGGCAGACTAAATAAATATAGAAAGATTCCTTTGCTTTCTTCCCCCTCTCCAAGTGTCTGCTCAAGCAGAAAAAAACAACCGCCCTTCATTGATATTTGGATGAGCCACGGTGGGGCAGTAACAACAAAAACATTCCTAGGCAAAATAGCAAGGATCTTTGAACAGCTTGTTTGTCTTTTCTGAGCAAAATAGTACAAAGTAGCATTGCTCTGAAGGAAAACTGAACATTAACATTTCCATTTTTTAATTTTAAAATCTCTTTAGTTTTCTCACACTGATTTTGGGGAAAAGTTTGTACATATCATTAGCTTTAACTCTCCCAAACTGATTTGTTTACATACAGCTATTTTGAAATCCCACTGTTATTAGCCATTTATATTTTTTTTACTATGAAATGCAAGTGGCACATTGGAATATGCAAGATAGGGTGTTAACTATCTGCATTTTTTTTTTTGGCAATAACTCATCTAAATGAAGGCTAAGCAAATAATTCTTAGCACACCATTATCCTCTTCAAAAACTTTCCCCTTAGGATTGTGGAAGTCTCAGAAGATGAGGTATTCTCATGTGATTCTTTGTTTCCCTTTGGCCAAAATCTTGAACAAACACCTGTTCTTACAAGATGTTGTCTGCATCTGAATTGGAAGTGGAAGATAGACCCCAAATCGGGTGAGGCTTAACTCAAAGCCAAAATTTGGATCCAGATCTGTAATCCCTCAAATCCAAGATAGCTTTTTCCCCATCTGCAGTGGTAATACTTTTAAAAAGATATAATTCCATTGTTAAATTGTTTTAAAATGTAGTTGCTTCTGTTATATATTGCAAAGAAAAATGAATGATTAAAAGCCTACAATTATGTATTCCTGACTCCTGATTTCAATACAGAGGACCTAATCATGCAGCCCTTCCTGAGGCAAAATTCCCATTCACTACAGTAGGATTTTTGCCCAAGGAAGGGCAACAGGATAAATTCCATAGTTCAGAAATAATTAATGATGAAATGTGAAAATAAAATGAAAATTGAGTTTATCTTACATATGCATGGAATGCCCTCACTGAAGAAATAGAGAAGTGGTGAGTGTTAGGAAAAATTATTGCATTGCCCTAGTGACTCCACAGTTAGGTAACAAGATCATTTTCATCCCAGACCTGATTTTACCTCTCACTAACATTCTTTATAAACCTGCAATTGAAGCTAATCAGAGTTGAGGATGTCCAGAACCATGTGGAAGATGCTCAGCAGCTGACAGGGTTGGGCCTCTGCTTCCTCACTGACATTTGTTGTACCTACTCTTGGGCCAGAGGAGAAGTTTTGGGAAGATTCCAAGGTAATCGAGATAGTGGACTGAAAAAAGCAGCAGGTTGTTACCATTATTTGAAGAGAAGCATATCTATCTGATAAGATTTGTATGTTTTAAGTTTTTGATGATCACTCATATCTCTTACAAAGCTGGAATTGTAAATGCCCATAAGTACCTGAAGAGCATGTTAGGGCTACAGGCTACTCAAGTATACTCTCCAAACCTCTTCACACCAAATGCTATAGATCAAAGAAACCAGAGGTTTGGCTGGCACAAGCTTGAATCCAAGGTAGGTTGCTGTTCAAGGAGTTTAAAAGGGTCCAGTAATGAAGCCAATAGAACTTTTAAATTTCATGAGGAGGAACACTGGACTAATTATTCATCCTACTGTTCTTCATGTCTCCCAGGGAGTGAACCCAACAACTTCTAGTCCACAAGTCTCAGGGCTTGAAAAATCACCTCAAAGCTGATGCTTTCCACCTGTCCCAAGAAATGAATTGGAGACCTGTTGCTGCTGTTCGTTGGCTTCCTTGAGGAGAGAAGTGTGACCCCACTGTCCCAGGCAGACACTCCTGCTTCATGTATTTTTAGCAACTGATAATTAAAACATTTTCTTCACTCTATTCTACTTTTTCAAGAAAATACTATAAAAAGTATTAAGGGAAAAAAATAGAACTCTGGAAGAGTAATTTCTTTAAACAAAAGAAATACCTAAGGAAATACACAGCCAAATGAACTTCATTAGTAGAAGAGTAGAGCTGGTTGAAGTTTTCCAATTTTCAGATTACTGATGATCTATATCTCCCTCAAAACAAACAAAAACTCCTTGGGGATTTCCTCCCAGCTCTGCAGAAGAGTTACTGTTAACATTCTTGTTTTATCAAGTGGAGTAAGGTGCAGGAAAGGAACTGGGTCAACCAATCTGCTCTCTAGGTACTCAAAGTCACATCTGTTTGCTTTATCAATAAAAATAATCTAGTACTATATTTGACTTGTTAGCCCTACAGAGCCAACATAAGTAAGAGAGAGTTAGTAGATTCTGTATAGCTTGTGTATTAGTACACTAGTTAACTAAATTCATTCCAATAACAGAATTTTTACCTTGCGATGTACAGAAATAGGGCACTTCAGTTGCATTTTTACCTACATAGCAAACTTCAGTTGTGCCAGTATTACAAGTGATAAAGCATGAAAAATACCAGAAATAGTTCAGCTTGACTTTCAACTTCCAAAATAAGTTTAAAACACAATGTATAAAAACCAATCATTTTAGCTGTAAAATACTTTTGGGTTCTTTTTATTTGCCTTCTAACTGGAGGCTTTAGGCCTCACATTTTCAAGCTTTTCTCTGTAAGTATGCAGGCATGTACACTTAATAAAGAGTTCTTATATACATAGATGCTCAGATAATCGCATGACTCCAAAACCGAAGCTTGAAGAAAACAAACAAACAGAATAAATTGTCCACCTGAAGAACTAAATATCACTAAGTCACAACTTCAAGTGAGCTTTTACACTCTGGGGGCACTAGCTTCAGAGTCCCATAACTCCAACCCTAATTTGTTAGTTTTAGCTAATCAGCTCCCTCCATATCCTATGCATTCCATCTTCCCTTTCCTTACTTTCTGATTCTATATCTATATTGTATCCTCCTACCCACAATTACACCCCCCCCTTTTCTTTCTCTGGCCAAGAAGAAGTAGGGAGTACTGCAAAGAAACCCTCAAAACTAGACAACCCGGAATCAGAACCAACCAACCAGTATTTAGCAATTTCCCACTCTGCAGTGGGGTGTTACACTGCTGACTTCTTTGCAGTACTGGATTCTGACACCTGATGGTGCTGTGTAAAGGTATAAATAGTAGCACTTACAAGCCCTTCTCCTTCAGTCTAAAATGGAGTCCAGCAGCTATTATCAAGCATGGTGGCTTTTTCTGTTTCCAGAGAAAACTCTGCTAAGATGTTGTCTCAAGGTAAGAATGTTCAAGATTGTACTCTCTGAGGACATGTATGTCTCTACTGCACTGTTAACCCATGCACTACCCCAATCTTCCCTCCTATCCACAAAAAACCAAAACAGAACTCTGGTCTGGGTTTGGAGAGGCTCTAAGCCTGGGCTAGCTTACCTGGCTGGGGGTGTGGGTTAGAATCCAAGTTCTGTTTGAACTTGGGCTAAAACCTGTTCACTTTGCAGCAAGTTGTAGGCTCAGTCACTTGAGTGCTACTAGTTCTCCAAAGCCCTTCCCTCAATTGCCCCTGAAGAACAAATGAGTTCTTCCACAATTGACTGGGAAAGAATCCCAGATCATCTCTGTACAAAGGTCCATTGGATATGCTGCAGTCACACACAGGTGCATACACAATAGGGAGAACACAGTAACACAAGTAGGACTTTACTGTGGGATCACTTACATCTGGGCTAGGGACACCTGAAGTCAGATGTGAGTGTTTATCACCTGGGTTAACTTTGCAGGAAGACATACACTGAGAGGAGGTTATAGGGAGAAAGAATGATGACGCCAATTTGGTTGTGTACACCTGCAGCTGAATTTTCCTTCCTATGAACCTTTCCTTATAACTCAATAAGAGGTTTTGATATAATACAGCTTTACCCCTTGGGTTTCCATAGTCTCTATGGTAGTTTGCTCAATTATGGGGACAAATGTAGAGTCAAGTGAGCTGTTGCAATGAATAAAGTTAGAATGAAATTGCAAAAATCACGAGGAACTAGGCAGACTTCTTTCAGATTGAAGCTGAAGGTATGTTTTCCTTCCTAATATAATTACATTGTTTTCAGGGGTGGGCCTGCACTAGCTCCTCCAGAATTTGTAGGGGATGTGCGTAATTCTAGCCCAGACTGCTAATCCAATTCTTTTGCTGCTCCCTAGCTGTGTTCCATACAGCAGTTTAGTGGGCCATACTAAAAAACTCTGGAGTCAAACATTCCCAGGCTGGGTGTTGTTCAGTATTTAGATTCCTTTCCAGAGGGTTGTGCCTGGGCCCTCTCTCTGTCTTGAGGCATGTACAATGTGCAAATGTTTGAATGTTGCCAAGGCACAAAGAAGCACAAAACCCTCTCTCTTTCTGGTGGTGGAAAAAGTTCACTTCCCCTGTCTAGCTTGGGGGGGGGGGGAGTTTTGGAGTATACTCATTTTGTATAATGTGAAAATGTCCATTTGGGAGGTTTTCTGCATAGCAGTGCGTGGGCAAGCTAGAAATGCAGTCAGAGTACTGCGGCTACATAGACCTTCTGGTGTTGGCCTGGTGCAGTGTTTCCCAAACTTGGGATGCCGCTTGTGTAGGGAAAGCCCCTGGTGGGCTGGGCCGGTTCGTTTACCTGCCCCGTCCGCAGGTCTGGCCAATCACGGCTCCCACTGGCCACGGTTCGCTACTGCAGGCCAATAGGAGCAGCTGGAAGTGGTGGCCAGTACGTCCCTCGGCCCGCGCTGCTTTCCGGCCGATCGCGGCTCCCACTGGCCATGGTTCGCTGCTCCAGTCCAATGGGAGCTGCGGGAAGCAGCGTGGGCCGAGGGACGTACTGGCCACCACTTCCAGCTGCTCCCATTGGCCTGCAGTAGCGAACTGCGGCCAGTGGGAGCCGCGATCGGCCGGACCTGCAGACAGGGCAGGTAAACAAACTGGCCCAGCCCACCAGGGGCTTTCCCTACACAAGCGGCGTCCCAAGTTTGGGAAACACTGGCCTGGTGGAAGGGCACAGCATGGCCCACAGATTGCTTTGTTCACTCTTGGGCTTAAACAGCTAGATGGAATCAGCTCCATAGCCATGCTGCAGACTGAGTGGGGAGAGGGTTCTTTTGCCACTTCTACCTCTGGGTGCTTCTTCTTAGCATCCAACCCACCTGTTCTGGCATGGTTCTGAGCTAAAGATTAGGCCCAAAGTGACTGAGGCAGTCCATGTACAATTATTAGAGACAGCACATGAACCAGAAAGTATTTTCAATTTGCTACAGTGGTTGCTGAAATGTTGGATTTCCAAAAGGCAAGTTCTCTGATGTGCTCCTTGAAATAGATGCCATTAGCTGTGCTGGAAATTCTGATTAGATGTACCATGTATAAAACCAGAACTGGCATTTAAAACCTTGTTGAACAATGCAATGATACTGTATTTTTTAACTAGGAAGGTTGTTCATCCAGCTTGCTCAGCCAGGATGTTCATCCAGCCCGTTTACCATTTATGAGACATTGTTGTTAGCATTGCATTAGCTTGCAGATTGTTTTAATATGACTTGGAGCAGTAGGGTGTATAATTGTTTGAATGTTTCTTTCCACTGGCTGCACAGCACTGCTTCTTCTTGCACCTGAGAAAGCTTTTTCCTCCACCTGAACACTTAACAAGCAAATTTCCAGTCACTCAGAGACAAATGCAAAACAATTTAGAACAGATCTCATTCCTGTGATTAGGGCCTAGAATAAAACTCTTTGCCAAATAGAGCCAACACAACAAAGACTTTTAAGATTTTCTCTCTTTACAGTGACTCCTCCGTTTCAATTTGCTTCATTATAAAAACCCTGTCTGTATCCTCAGCAGTGCTCAGGCACATTTTCTTTATTGTACTACTGCAGTGGAAATAAACCATAACCAGGTTTCCTGTGGTGAAGTCCATTGCCACCAATGTAAATGGGCTAATACAAAAAGAAATACTGAAGTGGTGTTCAGGAAATTCAAATTGCTGGGTGATCTGTGATAGCAGTGATATTGCAGTAGCATGATGAGGGCTGATGGAGCCCTGTAAATCCGTAGTCAGAGTGAGCAAAGTCAAGGGCAGTGTTGGCCTTAACGCTAAATTTCCTGGCATTGGTTCCATGTGCTAACTCATTTTTTTGCAGGGGGAGTGAAGGAAATGTGATGTTTCTGAATGTTCGTGGCATTGATCTGTCACCACAAATACTGGTGCTGCACAATGCCTTGGGAAAAGCCAGACGTAATATCTTAAATCCCAAAAGGGGCATTTATGTGAAACCCAGCAGCAAGGGATAGTTACTATCTATCCTTACATTCTATCTCAAAGGCATGCCTGTACCTTACTTCCCATTTGTGGATGGTAAAGCACTTTTATAACCCTGGGTAATAGTGAGTTTAATGTAAGTACGAAGAAGTTGAAGACTCATGCAAGCAAAAGTACTTGAGCAACTTTCAGACCCAGCTAAGTTCACCTGTCAGAGGTGGCTGTCATTTTCTTCATGGATTTTCTCTGCTCTGTCCACCTTTGTTGATCTAGAAATCTGTACCGTAACTTGAGCTGTATTTGCTAATATCCACTAACTGAGCCTTGCCAGTGTAAGATTAGAATCAGGACCCCAATCCCTCTGTGCCTTAATCTACTGTCATATACACAGTCACTTGTAGAATACTTGTATAGTAGCAACTACTGTGAGATAAGTATTGTTATGGGGCTTAGTAAATGCTGGTAAAGCACTTTGTGAGCCTCATATGCAGTGGTAGTGAAAAGCCTTGTGATTGTACTACTTCCTCTAACAATAATTTTCAGATGTCAGAATTAACTGACAGCCATGAGGGTATATAGGCCTTCAGACTGGCTTTGAAAACTCAGCAAAAGTCTAAAGTGTGAATAAAACAATAACGGTATTACACAGAAAGGGAAAACTATAGCCCCTACTTCAGGTAGCTGGTATTAAGCTTTCAAAGGAATGTGAATGTTTAAATATTTTTAAAAAAAATTAATTGTACAGTCCACTAGCTTGCGACAATGCCACTCAGCATGTACACCTCTACCCCTTTATAATGCGACCCGATATAGCACGAATTCGGATATAACGCGGTAAAGCAGCGCTCCGGGGGGGGGGGGGAGGGGGAAGGCGGGGCTGCGCACTTCGGTGGATCAAAGCAAGTTCGATATAATGTGGTTTCACCTATAATGCGGTAAGATTTCTTGGCTCCCAAGGACAGCGTTATATCGGGGTAGAGGTGTAATATGTATGAAAAGGGTAAGGCAGTGCAGGAGCTAGTGGGTTGTAGTGAAGTATCCTGAGTGATGAAGCTGGGGACCAACTGGTATGTTCATGGAGATTGGGCCATGTGTAATATATGTCTGGATAGGGATGCAGTACAGTGTACTTGACATTTGGAAACTATCTTCTCTGGGATGCTGCCCTTATGCCCTCAGACAGAATGTGGCAGGCATACCTTTACTGACTTTGCTTGTTCTTGGGAGAGGGTTGAATTTGATCTCTCCATTGTCCCAAACATATAAATTAGTAAATTATGTTCTGGATAACTTTGAACTAATGGAATACTGATATTATGACAGTGGGTTCTGTAATTAGCAATCATAATAATTGTGCAAACACTTCATTTGATATTTAACTACAAAGTTTATCAAGGCTTGCAATACCCTTGGAAGGGAGGGAAGTATTATGATACTCATTTTATGTAGGGGTAGATTAATATACAGAAAATTCAGGTTATTTGATCAAAGATCCCGTGGGTATTACAATCTTCTCTCCATGCAGGCAACACTCCCACTGACATCACAGTGAGTCAGTGCAATCATCAGTAAAATCGAGGGCTGGAACTAATGAATAGACCATGGCTGACTATACGGTAAAAAACTGTAATGAGTTAAAAAAACCTGTTTATTAATGTTACTATTCTTCTCTGATCAAGGACTGGGAGACATTCTACCAGATTTGAAGGAACAGCGTGTAGATATTTGTTACCCTTGAATTATGTGGCCATTGATTATTTATGAAACTGCATACTGCACTGCTAATTGTCACGCATTCTCTCTGATATAATTGCTACCCTATCGGTAAATTGTAGACTTTGTAATGAATGGAATGGTGGTCACGTGTAAAAACTTGCCAGTGGCTTGCTTAGATAATTAAATGCAAATCTTATTTTGTGTAGTTTCTTTAAAATGGGATAACATTTCTTCAGTATTAACTATATTCCCTAGATTTTCTCTGAGTACAGGGAATACTGAAAACACTGAAGTAAAAGATATCAAATAAACAATTGGTAATACAATAGCATATAAAGACTTCATTTGAGATTGGAGCTCCATTGTAGTAGGCACTGTACACACTGAGTAAGAGGCAGTCCCTACCTGAAACAACTTAGTTACAATCTAAACAAAGAGTGTGTGTGGAAACAGAGGGGTGAAGTGACTTGGCCTAGGACACACAACAGTGAGAGTCAGACCCAAGAATAGAGCCCCAGTTTCTAGACTCCCAATCTGTTAGCTTAACCACTAGACCATGCTATTTTCCTGGTTACCTAATGCAAAGTTGGAAAGCTTTTAAGCACAAACACTGTATAATTGAGTATTTGTAGTTGCCTGAGAGCATTTGGGATCCGATGTGACTTTATATCAGATGTGCTACTGCCTTACACTGATATGCCTTACCTTTGCTTTTTCAAGGTTTTATTGTTGAGACAAGGGAATGGATATCAGAGGTTTGAAAATGATTTATTGAAAAACATAGTCCTCGCCAACTGAACTAGACAGCAGAATTGGGGAAGCAGCTACACTTTTATTAGACTAACATAAAATAAGAGGTGTACAATACTTTGGAGTCTCTCAAATGTCCCTTCATAAGTTATCACCTTCGTCCTAGCAAAAGGAGCCCTGAGACCTCCAAAGCATGTGTACCAACTACACTTCCCATCCTTTCCCCCTCAAACCTAATAAAAGTCTCTTTATTGCTAAAATATTGCTGTCTCTGTGGAAAATTTTCTGCTCGGAACTTCCATAATGGAGCTGGATCTAAAAAGATAAACAGTGTACAAAGAGAGCTGTTTGTTTGTGCTTGCATCCTAGCAGGTCTGAGTTGGGTACTGCAGGAGATAGCTCAGAACTTCAGGTAGATTCTTGCATCAAAAGCAAAAAATCATTATTGAGTCTTTAGCAAAATGTGAGTGATTAATAAGAACCCAAATCCCTTCAGATGCAGCATTTTGCTAAATTAACATTGCTGGATATGGGCAAAAACGTGGGTGTTAAGTGATTTAAATAAAGACAGAAGTTGCTTTGGATGCTATGGGTGGGAGATGAAGGGACAGCATGGAAGAAAGCATGACGAGAAGAATTTTAAAGTACAGGATAAGGGCACAAAGGGAGCAGTGAGGTAGGAGACAAATGCAGACAAGTAGGTAGTAGTAAGATACGATGGCAGAGGTTTACAAGCTGGGGAAGAAATGTGTGGGGTCTTGATTGTTAGGAAAAGAAGCTTTAACTTGATGTGGAAGTCAGTGGAGGAATGTGAAGAAAGGAAAAGCTTGAGCATCTGGCAATAAAAATAATTTTAATTGCAGTGTCTGGGATATACTGGGAGAGCAAGGTGGGAATGAGAGAGACCAAAAAGAAGGAGGTTCAGCCAATAGTTTGAGGAGAGATGATCTAATGGTTAGGGTAATAATTGGGAACTCATGAGACCTGACTTCAGTTCCTTATTCCACCACAGATTTCCTAGGTGACCTTGGGCGAGTCAAGGATAAAATAGTGGTAAAACTGAAGGAGAGGTGAGGGTGGGGAGGAGATGAGGTCACCCCAGACAGAAAAGAGAAGGGGTAAAGACAGGGCCGCCCAGAGGGGGGAGCAAGTGGGGCAATTTGCCCCAGGGCCTGGGCCCCGCAGGGGCCCCCACGAGAGTTTTTTGGGGCCCCTGGAGCGGGGTCCTTCACTCGCTCTGGGGGCCCTGGAAAACTCTCGCGGGGCCTGGGCCCCCGGAGCTTCTTCCGCTCCGGGTCTTCAGCGGCAGTTTGGCGGCGGGGGGTCCTTCCGCCCCGGGACCCAAAATGTTGGGAACAATGAAAAAGTGGGAGAGTCAAGGAGAAGAGAAACATGATCCAGACTGCTGAAGGTGAGTTTAGAGAGTTAGAAGTATCATCAGCCATGATGATGGGTGCGTTATGGCTTGTCTACAGGAACAATAATTTCATGGCAGACTGGGTGTGAATCTACCCTGCAGTAGCCTGCTGCATATGTCCTACTGACATATCATAGTTGGTTATTGTGCTTTGATTTAGTTCTCTTTAAAATGGCACTACATCAGAATGGATACACAAACTGTTGTTGTGTGTCAGCAGGTGCACATGGACAGTTAGTCCACTGAAGGCTAGTGCACAGTAGAGTCACAACCAGTTTGCTGTGTGCTAATTTATTCTGTGGACCAGCCCCCTTAGAAATGCCTAAGACAGCTAGATACACTTCTACTGTTTGCTGAATCAATGGGAAGGGATAGCTCAGTGGTTTGAGCATTGGCCTGCTAAACCCAGGGTTGTGAGTTCAATCCTTGAGGGGGCCAATTAGGGATCTGGGGCAAAATCAGTACTTGGTCATGCTAGTGAAAGCAGGGGGCTGGACTCAATGACCTTTTAGGGTCCCTTCCAGATCTATGCGATAGGTGTATATTTCCATAAAATAATATCACCATAATGAGACCAAACCAAGAAATATGGGCTAACAATATTGCCATGATTAATAATACTATGCTCTGTGTTACTATCAGCTCAGAAGCAAAGCATTCTGTCTTCAAGCTCTCCAAGAGCTTGACTTAGATCAGCAATGGAATGAAGAGCGGCTGGCAGTTTTCTTTTTTGACCAAAACTTGAAAAATGTTGTTGAAAAAGGACATTTCCCATGAAAATGACTGTTTTGACACCCCCCTCCTCAAACAAAATAAAAAAGCAGCCCATGTGTTTTTGTTGGAAAAAAACATTTTGAACAGAATATTTCAAACAGTTCTATGCATAATTGCGTTGTTCATTTCTGTAAGTGGTTATAGTGACTGTCCACAGAACAAAATGTAAAACCGATTTGAATTACTGTAGTCTTCCTTTAATAATCTCTCCATAATCAAATACACACACAACCCCCAAAAAAAAACTGCCTACAGAAAGAGGGAAGACGAAAGACACACAAACGCAGATTTGATTGTTTACTCGAATACATTTATGAAATGTCCAGATGCCCTGGTGTTGGATGTAACTAGACAGCGAGTTCAAAAATGCAACACCTATTGAATTACCACTGTATTGTAATCACTTTGCCATTGCAGATCACCAGAGAAGGGCTTTTAACTTTAACCGCACTGAAATATTAACAAAAACTCGGTTGCTAACTCCGTCCTTTTCTTTCTGCATGTAAACACATCCAAAAATAAAGTGCAATTGGAATAGGTTGCTTTGCCTTTTTATATATAACGAAACTTGAATCTCGGTATGTGTGGGGAATGGGAGGGCTGCAGTAACCTGAGCAGTAGATTGATAGGTTGTGTGCTGTAAAATGAAGAGATAATTTTGACACCTCATCTGGGTGTGAAGGAGCACTGCTGTGGGGCTGTGTATAAGGTATGCAGGGAGAAGAAGAAGAATAAAGAAAACAAAAACAGAGGGAAGAGCCAGCTGTGAACAGCAATGCTTAAAACTGTTTATTGAAAACATTGTTGTAGAAGATTTAAAATATATCTTAATTTAAAATTATTCTTAAATGAGAACCAATAACACCTTAGTAAGTGTGTTTTTTCTGTTCGTCTTCTTTTTTTTTTTTTTTTTTTTTGTTTGAGAAAGACAAGCAATTATAATAGCTGCTAAGGACACCAGATATTACAGTTTTTCTTGGAACTTTATTTTCATGCTAGGAAAAATGTCAACAAAAGCACCTGCAATTTGTGTTGCTCATAATAAGAGATAAATATAAAGTAGCTCAGTTACCTCTTAGCAGCAAGGTTATTGTTGCTTTCTGACTGCCAATATTTGTGTTCTTAGCTTGCAAATGTAAAGAAAAATCATATCCGCTATTAATTGCATTCTCTTGCTTATAAGACTGAAGCAGTATACTAGTGTATAATCATCAGAGGTAGCCCGATTGTGAATTATTAATGCAATTAGAAGAGAATGCTCTGTTAAAATATAATCTCAGATTCTTTATTATTTTAATTGTCTGTTAATATTTATAGGAAAAAGAAATGAAAAATTCAGCGATTGGTCATTTGCACTGTAATTAATACAGCAACAGTCATTACAAATGGCAGGACAAAGGACAGCAAACATATAAGTCACAGCTTTTGTTTTTTAATTTCGGCTTTTTTGGCCCAAGCCAGGAGTCTGTTTCGCTGCTGTGCTCTGACCACATTATAACTTCTCCCTCTGTACTGGCTCGGCTGTCTTGGCTGTCTTGACGTTTGGGTAGGAAACCAAGTCACCATCCATTCTCTGCCTCTCTTTTTGCTCCCCCCCTGATGATGCAAGGGGGAGTTACTTCAAAAACAGACTCCAAAGAGAGACTGCTGAACTTGAATTAATATGCAAATTAGATACAATTAACTTAGGTTTGAACAGAGACTGGGAATGGTTGGGTCATTACACTAATTGAATCTATTTCCCCATGTTAAAATATCCTCACACCTTCTATGGGTCATTTCGATTATCACTTCAAAGGTTTTTTTCTCTCTCCTGCTGATGATAGCTCATCCTAATTGATTGGCCTCTTACAGTTGGTATGGCTACTCCCACATTTTCATGTTTTCTGTATGTATAAATATTTTCTTTCTGTGTGTTCCATTCTATGCATCCGATGAAGTGGGCTGGAGCCCACGAAAGCTTATGCCAAATAAATTTGTTAGTCTCTAAGGTGCCACAAGTACTCCTGTTCTTTTTGGGTGCACAATACTTTCTCTCTATCCCCCATCCTGCAGTGAATGTGAGGGGAAGCTACACAGAGGATGAGGGGGACACTTAGTCCCTTATTCACTATCAAAAGACTTGGCCACAACAGAACCCTAACTGGGAGTGCGGTTTGTAACTAGTTCATAGAAGCATAGAATATCAGGGTTGGAAGGGATCTCAGGAGGTCATCTAGTCCAACCCCCTGCTCAAAGCAGGACCAATTCCCAACTAAATCATCCCAGCCAGGGCTTTGTCAAGCCGGGCCTTAAAAACCTCCAAGGAAGGAGATTCCACCACCTCCCTAGGTAATGCATTCCAGTGCTTCACCACCCTCCTAGTGAAATAGTGTTTCCTAATATCCAACCTAGACCTCCCCATTTGAGAGCATTGCTCCTTTTTCTGTCATCTGCCACCACTGAGAACAGCCAAGTTCCTTCCTCTTTGGAACCCCCCTTCAGGTAGTTGAAAGCAGCTATCAAATCCCCCCTCATTCTTCTCTTCTGGAGACTAAACAATCCCAGTTCCCTCAGCCTCTCCTCATAAGTCATGTGTTCCAGCCCCCTAATCATTTTTGTTGTCCTTTGCTGGACTCTTTCCAATTTTTCCACATCCTTCTTGTAGTGTGGGGTCCAAAACTGGACACAGTACTCCAGATGAGGCCTCACCAATGTCGAATAAAGGGGAATGATCACATTCCTCGATCTGCTGGCAATGCCCCTACTTATACAGCCCAAAATGCCATTAGCCTTCTTGTCAACAAGAGCATACTGTTGACTCATATCCAGCTTCTCGTCCACTCTGACCCCTAGGTCCCTTTCTGCAGAACTGCTACCTAGCCATTCGGTCCCTAGTCTGTAGCAGTGCATAGGATTCTTCCGTCATAAGTGCAGGACTCTGCACTTGTCCTTGTTGAACCTCATCAGGTTTCTTTTGGCCCAATCCTCTAATTTGTCTAGGTCCCTCTGTATCCGATCCCTACCCTCCAGTGTATCTACCACGCCTCCCAGTTTAGTGTCATCTGCAAACTTGCTGAGAGTGCAGTCCACACCATCCTCCAGATCATTAATAAAGATATTAAATAAAGCCAGTCTCAGGACTGACCCTTGGGGCACTCTGCTTGAAACCGGTTGCCAACTAGACATGGAGCCATTGATCACTACCCACTGAGCCCGACGATCTAGCCAGCTTTCTATCCACCTTACAGTCCATTCATCCAGCCCATACTTCTTTAACTTGGCGGCAAGAATACTGTGGGAGACTGTATCAAAAGTTTTGCTAAAGTCAAGGAATAACACACCCACTGCTTTCCCCTCATCCACAGAGCCAGTTATTTCATCATAGAAGGCAATTAGGTTAGTCAGGCACGACTTTCCCTTGGTGAATCCATGCTAACTATTCCTGATCACTTTCCTCTCCTCTAAGTGTTTCATAATTGATTCCTTGAGGACCTGCTCCATGATTTTTCCAGGGACTGAGGTGAGGCTGACTGGCCTGTAGTTCCCCGGATCCTCCTTCTTCCCTTTTTTAAAGATGGGCACTACATTAGCCTTTTTCCAATCATCCGGGACCTCCCTCGATCGCCATGAGTTTTCAAAGATGATGGCAAATGGCTCCGCAATCTCATCGCCAACTCCTTTAGCACCCTCGGATGCAGCGCATCCGGCCCCATGGATTTGTGCTCATCCAGTTTTTCTAAATAGTCCCGAACCACTTCTTTCTCCACAGAAGGCTGGTCACCTCCTCCCCATATTGTGCTGCTCAGTCCAGCAGTCTGGGAGCTGACCTTGTTTGTGAAGACAGAGGCAAAAAAAGCATTTAATGGGCCTGCTCCTGCAAGCTCTCTGGACCTAATGCAAACTCCATTGAAGTTGATAGGAGTCTTGTCACTGACTTAAATGGGCTTTGTTGTTGGGACTACAGTTCCTTTGTTGTTGGGACTCCTGTTAAAGTGGATGGGAATTCAACTTGTGTATCATTTGCAGGGCTGGGGCCCAACAATTGTAGAGAGTGCAGGGATGGAGGAATTAGCAGTAGTTGTGAAGTGAAGAGCAAAGGCTGCAATATTCAGATTCTCAAAAAATTCCAATTTTAATGTTTTTTTATATTTTAATTTTTTTATAAAGCATAGCATAAAAATGAACATGAAATCTTTTAAGAATGATTGGTTTCATAAACAAAAAAAGAATTGTAGCATTGCTCCTGGTTGAATGCCTGTCACTCAAATATATGGGCTTGTATTAACCCACTCATGCATCATCCTTTTTAACTGAGGCAGGAGAACAAAGGAGCCTAAGTGGGTGAATGTCTGAGCGACATCTATGCTAAACCAGTGTGACTGTGTTACCCACTCTTGCTTTGTTGTTGGACCTATTACTGGCACAGGATTTTACTTGACCCTTTTGCTTTAATTTCATTAAATAAAACCAGTATCACATTTTTCTATATGAGGAAAAGAAAAAGGAGGGATTTAAAATATCTTATTTAAGTGATTAGCTGGAGATTTAAGATAACTCAGGTATTCATCACCGTTAATATATTATCTTCAACTGCTGCAGGTGACACAATAACGAATAAAGAAGCCTTAGCAGTATTGTGGGACAGCAGTGGCAGGAAACAATAAAGCATCATTAACAGATTTAGTTCAACAGATGTTAAACAAATTAAAATCCAGAAAAGTATCCAAGAGGCTGAAAGAAGAGTTCGAGTTAGTAATAGCCAACAGGCATTTGCCAGGGATCTCCTATGTTAGCAGCTGGGATGAAGATGAGGGTAAGAGCTGCTATGGAGGCTGAGGACTCCCATGCTGTGGTGGGGGAGTACTCCAAGTGGCCAGTTAGTCAGCTGAGCAGTGCATAGCAGCAGAGAATCCAGCTTGGAGTTCCTTAAGGCAGTGGGAAAAATATTCTCTAGCAGGAAAATGGAATTCTGGGAGTGCAGAAGTTGTTAGTTTAAGGACTTACTCACGAACTAAGGAAGAACCTATTTTGAGAGGAAGTTCGGGTGCAGGCCTGGGAGTCGGATTTGAATCCAGATTTCCCACTGCTTAATCTCAGAGGAAGCCTGTGGTATTGGCCAAATCACTTGGAGCCATATTTTTAAAAGTATTTAGGCACCACACTGTAATACCTTAAAAAAATCTGGCCCTTACTGTTTTGCCTTAAGTCCCTGTGTGTAAAATGGGGTAATATTAACTTACCTCATAGGGATGTTATGAAAGATTGAGAGGCAGATACCATGGTAATGCGATGTCACAGACCAAATTAAAAAATAGGGTGTGTGTGGGGCTTATTTTGTTTTTGTTTGATAACATTGGGATTTATTGGGATTGATTTGGGTGACTAGCCTCAACTGCAGTGAATTTTAAGGTTTTAGTAGTTCCTTTTATTCATTAATTTTGTTAAGGCACTCAAAGTCTTTAATGATGAGAACTGGCTCTGTGGATATGGGAAAAGTGGTGGATGTGATATATCTTGACTTTAGCAAAGCTTTTGATATGGTCTCCCACAGTATTCTTGTCAGCAAGTTAAAGAAATATGGATTGGATGAATGGACTATAAGGTGGATAGAAAGCTGGCTAGATTGTTGGGCTCAATGGGTAGTGATCAAATGCTCGATGTCTAGTTGGCAGCCGGTATCAAGCAGAGTGCCCCAGGGGTCAGTCCTGGGGCCGATTTTGTTCAACATCTTTATTAATGATCTGGATGATGGGATGAATTGCACCCTCAGCAAGTTTGCAGATGACACTAAGCTGTGGGGAGAGGTAGATACACTGGAGGGTAGGGATAGAGTCCAGAGTGACCTAGACAAATTGGAGGATTGGGTCAAAAGAAATCTGATGAGGTTCAACAAGGACAAGAGCAGAGTCCTGCCCTTAGGAAGGAAGAATCCCATGCACTACTACAGGCTGAGGACCGACTGGCTAAGCAGCAGTTCTGCAGAAAAGGACCTGGGGGTTACACTGGATGAGAAGCTGGATATGAGTCAGCAGTGTGCCCCTGTTGCCAAGAAGGCCAACAGCATATTGGACTGTATTAGTAGGAGTATTGCCAGCAGATAAAGAGAAGTGATTATTCCCATCTATTCGGCACTGGTGAGGCCACACCTGGAGTATTGTGTCCAGTTTTTGGTCCGCCCACTACAGAAGGGATGTGAACAAATTGGAGAGAGTCCAGTGGAGGGCAACGAAAATGATTAGGGGGCTGGGGAACACGACTTATGAGGAGAGGCTGAGGGAACTGGGGTTATTTAGTCTGCAGAAGAGAAGAGTGAGAGGGGATTTGATAGCAGCCTTCAACTACCTGAAGAGGGGTTCCAAAGAGGATGGAGCTAGGCTGTTCTCAGTGGTGGCAGATTACAGAACAAGAAGCAATGTTCTCAAGTTGCAGTGGGGGAGGTGTAGGTTGGATATTAGAAAACAGTATTTCACTAAGGGGGTGGTGAAGCACTGGAATGGGTTACCTCGGGAGGAGGTGGAATCTTCATCCTTAGAGGTTTTTAAGGCCTGGCTTGACAAAGCCCTGGCTGGGATGATTTAGTTGATGTTGGTCCTGCTTTGAGCAGGGGATTGGACTAGAACATAAGAATGGCCATACTGGGTCAGACCAAAGGTCCATCCAGCCCAGTATCCTTTCTGCCGACGGTGGCCAATGCCAGGTGCCCCAGAAGGAGTGAACCTAACAGGTAATGATCAAGTGATCTCTCTCCTGCCATCTCTCTCCACCCTCTGACAAACAGAGGCTAGGGACACCATTACTTACCCAGGACTAGATGACCTCCTGAGGTCTCTTCCAACCCTAATATTCTATGATTCTCTTGTTATTTGTTAAGAGAAGCGTCCATCGTGTGCCAGCTGCTTTTGAAACATGAAAAGTGGTGGTCCCTACTTCAAAGAGCTGAGTCATGGCTGATAACAGAAATAGGCTGTTGGTTTTGTTATTTATGTTGTAGATGCTTCAGATTTATGTCAATTGACCTATAGTGCAATGAACATAAACTGCCGGGAAGGGCTAAATTAGGAGTTGGATCCTACTTCCATCAAAGTCAGTGGCAGCACACCCTGACTGTGAGAGCAGCTTTGGGACCTTAAAGGCTAAAGGAAGGAGCTTGGGATCTGAAGTCTCTTTCTGCACATCTAGAAACATGACAGTTTTTTAGCCTTTCATGGAACACTGTACTATGTAATGCATAACCCAGTTTAACTCTCCTACTGTTAACAGGCATGCCAGTTATGCTGTTGACATTGATCTTTATGTTTAGCGCTATTTGCAGCTCTGCACACTTGATAACCCTGTTACCTCTGTCTCTACATACATATACACTCCTTGACAGAGCTGTTTGCTTGGGTGAGATAAGGTATCTCAATTTGACACACAAGATAAAATATTGGAAAAATATATTGAAGTCTCCCACCCAAATTGCTTTATTTTAAAGGTTTTACTTAAAAAGCACCTATTGCATTCCAAAGATCTGGATGCCATTCCTTCATATCAAGCTAATGCTTTATATATCCCCTGTCACCCACAGTTTCTGTGTGGAACCCAAGTGTGTAAGAATCGAGAACAGTAACAATTTCTGTTTTCTTTCTCAGACTATAAGAAAAAAGATTGATTAATTTATATTTACTTGTGTACGTTTTTAAGAGGATGTGAGGTATGTCTAGGTGAAGAACTTATTTATTTTAGTTTTCCCTCAATAAAATACAAAGACTTAACAACTGAAGAAATAAGTTTTGCAGTTAGGCACTGCTCAAATCCAGCCAATGCTGATGGATATGCTGAACTTTGCTTATGTATGTAGTCCTGATTAAATAGTTTTAGTATGTACTTAATTGTTTGCGAGATTAGGGCCTTAGTTCTGAAAGTGGTCAGTAACCTGGTCACCCTTACCACTTTCAGGAATGAGTTCCATAGCATAGATCCAGTTGCTATGGAAGTTCTAACTCCCACGTTCACAATCCTGCCCTGTGTTAGTTAACATTCTTATCATGCGAGTTAAAGGTAGCTGTCGTGAGAGGTCATGGTTGTGAAGGTGGAAGTGGTATCTCAGATATCTTGGGCTAATCTTGTGAAGGCAGGACAGAGATCTTGACACGGACACCAGATGCAATGGGGAACTAGTGCAGAATGTAAAACATGTTGGTGATGTGTTCACAGTGACCTATGTTCCTTTCTTAGCACTTGTTCTCAGAATATTTCCAAGCAAAATATCAAAGCCTGTTATTGGGATGCATTTTCCCCATATTTTCCCCAATATTACAGCTATTTTGGTGGTTGTTGAGTATCTGTTAAAATAAACAATAATAGTAATAATTTTTACACCTCTATAATCCCTTGTATATGAGGACCTCAAAGCACTGGTTAACCATGTACAATAGTACCAGCAATAGCATTAATTATTTATCTCAGGCTCCAATGAGGTAGGTACATAGTTTTGTACCCATTTTACAGGAGCGGAAACTGAGACACTGGAGTCAGTGACCTGGACAGAATTTCAGCAGGGTAAGGAACCTAGGAGTTCTTGCTACAAGTGCCTTTCTCTAACTGCTGTCACTAAAGCTGGGAAGAATGACCAGAATTCTCTGGGAAGCCTATATTGGTGTCAGAAGCAGCCTTTTCTGAAAGGTTTAGTAAGAGTGGAGTTTCCACAGATGGGCTGGCAGGATCTTTTCTCTCTAATGTAATGAGTGGAAATAAATCATTTGTAGCAAATCCATAAGACAATTTAGGAAAAAATTACTTACCTGAAAGCGTCCATCAAGGGTTCTGAGACATGGGGCCTCCTTGTGCGTGCTTGTGAGCTTCCCTTAGTTTATCTATGCCTGTTGGGCATAACACTTTCTGTCTGAATTTCTTGTATTGCTTTCCACTGTTCAGTCTGTTTTAGCAGAGTTTAGGTTGATCTCAATCTGTAATCTGGAGTGTTCCAAAGGAGGTCAAAGTAGGGTGATCAGATAGCAACTGTGAAAAAAGGGGACAGAGGGTGGGGGGTAATAGGCACCTATATAAGAAAAAGTCCCAACAAACGGGACTGTCCCTATAAAAATGGGACATCTGGTCACCCTATGTCAAAGTGATGACCTCCCCAATAACCTGTATATAGGGAAATCTCTGAGCAGGAAGTTAA
The DNA here is from genome assembly GCF_027887155.1 of Malaclemys terrapin pileata. Taxonomy (NCBI): domain Eukaryota; kingdom Metazoa; phylum Chordata; order Testudines; family Emydidae; genus Malaclemys; species Malaclemys terrapin. Next base: position 33,203,921 of record NC_071513.1, on the reverse strand, counting down.
GAGTATGTTCATCCTAGTTCCACCTTGTGGCCCAATACTAAAGCTTTTACTTTCACTGAGTGTAACATTTACTTAACAAGATTCCTTGTGCAAGTGCTGCAGAATTGCCCTTAATTAGATGTGCCCGCTTTCTGGGGAAGTAGATCTAAAGCTGTCTGTGTAAGTTGTCCCTCTCTGACTGTGGTTGTTGCAAAGAAAGTCAATCCAGTGCAGACCATGCTAAAAAGGATGAAATCCTTATTTGAAATATTGTAGGCTGTATCCTAGTATGTTTCACATATTCACAGTGTAGTTCGGGGGTTGGAGGGGAAAGCCATGGGTCAGTGTTCACGTCACACTCCCCGTCCATGCCTGACCTGAGCTGGGGAAGATAATGGTCTAACCAGCAGACCAAATTTGGTGGTGAATCCTGGTCACGTGTCACCTGAGGGACGTTGCATGTACACTAAGAAGTGCAGTTTTGTGGCTCATCATAAACTCAGTAATGAAACCTGTTTTAGCCAGGTTCAGATTGGTGGAATGATTGAGGTGAATTTTTATACAAGTGACATTCGATATCTCCTTATTGTATTGTCAACCTCCATTGTTAAAAAATAAATAAATCATGAATCAGACCCCCAAAATCATGGTACAACATCATTGACTAGTTAAAAAAAATCTCATGACTTGTAAGCCAATTTTCAACTCTTCTTATTTGTCTCTTAGTGTTTGAACTTTTAGGGTTCACTCAAGTCACAAAAAACCCAAACAAGCTACTACGAAAACTTTGGCTTTGTGTTTACTGCAAAAAAAAAAAAAAAACCTGTGTGTATATATACCGTGGGATAACTAACACGCATTAGTATTCTTCTGTGAAATGCTAGTGGAGATAGTAGATATACCACGAGATAAACTAGATGATGTTGACCATAGGCATGGTGGTCTAGTGCTGACTTGGAGTAAAAACTACAGGTACCTTGTTTGCACTCGGATTTCAGTGGGATAGTGAATGTGTGCTATCCACTGTTTAAAAACAAAACAAAAAAACTTTTTTTTTTTTTCAGTGAAGACAGGCCTCAGTGTGGTCAGCGTTGCTAATGGTCTCCCCAGTTGTGAATAACCCAGCATGTATGGATAATGGTTGTGACAAAGTTCTGATTCCTTTTTTAAAATATTAATACGAAAACATTTCCTCATCATTGTAAAGATACTCTTGCAGGCCTGTGTCCTGTGTTAAGTACCTGAAGACATCAGACCCTCTAACATTTTCAGCTTTTTTGTGGCATAATTAAAACATTCTCTGTATTCACAGATTGGCAGATATCCCAGCTCAGTGATGCTAAATCTGATTAATATTTGGGTTCCCTAGCACATCTCTACTTAAAGTGTGTAATTAAAGCTTGTGAAGTCTGCCATTAACAAGCCTCACCTTGGGCTCATTAAGTTAACAGGAAACTTGCTGAGTGTCCCCTGCTTAGTGAGCTCCCAAGACACACACATTTAATTAGGCAGTGCCATCCCACCTCCTAAATAGCATGAAGAGTTGGGGAGGGGGGCTTCTGAATTATCACTTAATCACAATGTATTTTTCAAACTGAAAAAGGGTGCAAATGGAATCTGTCACCTTATCAAACTGCTGGGTAACTGCTGCTGATATCCTTGGGTTTATTAAGTTAAATTGTAGAACTTCAGCCAATGAAAAGCCATTTATTCATATAACTACAGAATAATTGATTTCTAAATTGTGCTTATAGAGAAACTAGTCTTCCACTGGTTAAAACAATATCTTTCTGAAAGCTAATAAGAAAGTAGCAGGTCCACAGTGTACATGGAGTAATTGTGTATGTCCTACTGCACCAGGATTCATCTAGGGTTGCTAAGACTGCAATAATAATATAGGTGTATTACAAAGTACTGAGCACTGACTCTGAAAGTCCTGTGTCATATATTGTGGGTTGTTTCAATATTATTTGTAATGTTAATGCAAAAATAAGATGCTCAATAAATATTTTTCACCCGTAAAGACTTTATGCTAATCCTCATTCTACAGTCAAGGAGAATATAACACTATGCTTGTGACTGGATAAAGGCTGACTGCTGCAAAAAGTACCAGCAATTCATGTTGGGCTACACTGTACCCTTAAGGCTCAGCTGTAGCATGGGCTGTGTGGAGCTGCACTAATAGCTGTAGTATGTGGCCTTCTTGAGTCATCTTCTTCTGTGGCATCTCCATAACTGGAGGTTTGCAACCATGGTAGCCAATTCTGTACAGTTCTCTGCTAATCTCTTTCTGGATGAATAGTCCTTTTGACTTTCCCCAAGGATACAACATTGTCCATCAAGATCATCTTGTTCAGCCTTGTGTTCTTCTGCCATCAACTTTCCCTTCCGATGCCTGTAAACATGCATGGCCTGCTGAACACCTTAAAATATGCCCTGCAAATTGAATCTTTGTTTTCATAAGATCTCTGACTAGCACTTGCTGAGTTCAAATAATCTCCCAACACTCAGCTACAATCTTGAAGGTTGTGGGTTCACACCTCACTTGATCTCACACTGAAAGGCCACCTCCAGTTCACCCAGCTGCAAAATGGGTACCTGATCCACATGGTTAGGACAGTCTAAAGTGGTCAGACATGATGCTGGCTATTTCAGTCTCTTGTGTACGAATGGCTATGAAACTGACATGCCTGAACCACATTAGCCTGATGAGCCATTTGGCTGGGGAAGCTTTGACTTTGACATTCAACTCTAGACCATGGTCTTTGCCATATTCATATATAGTCTCCTCTAACTTAATCAGACCTTCTTGTGAATTCAAAAATAGCACTGTGTTATCTGCATAACAAATGTTATTCACCCATATTCTTGGGTCACTTGAGGATATTTTTTTGCTTCTTGAACTACTCTGGCTGTTACAGAATGTCAGTTCTTAAAGCTTTCCCGCTTCCTCGAAAAATAATGTACAGTACACACCACTTACAATATTTAGTGGCGGAAAAGTAAATGTATTTTTGATCCACGCAGTTAGCTAATTTTTGGGGTCTAGCACAGGGGTGGGCAAACTATGGCTCAGGGGCTGCATCTGGCCCTCCAGATGTTTTAATCCGGCCCTCGAACTCCCGCTGGAGAGTGGGGTCCAGGGCTTGTCCCGCTCCAGCTGGGGAGCAGGATTGGGGTCTTGCCTCACTCCGCACGGCTCCCAGAAGCAGGGATGTGTCTCCCCTACTGCTCCTACACATAAGGGCAGCCAAGGGGCTCCGCACACTGCCCCCGCCCCAGTGCTGCCCCCACAGTTCCCATTGGCCAGGAACCGCTACCAATGGGAGCTGCAGGGGCGGCGCCTGCGGACAGGGCACATAGGAGGCAGAAGGGGGACATACCGCTGCTTTTGGGAGCTGCTTGAGGTAAACACTGCCCAGAGCCTGCCCCCGACCTCCTCCTGCCCTCCAAATCCCTCGGTCCCAGCCCAGAGCATCCTCTTGCACCCTCATCCCCAGCAACACCCCAGAGCCCTTACACCAGCTGGAGCCCTCACCCCCCCCCGAAACCCAACCCCCAACCCCAGCCCAGAGCTCCCTCCCGCACCCTGAACTCCTCATTTCTGGCCCCACCCCAGAGCCTACACCCCCAGCCGGACCCCGCACCCCCTCCCGCACCCCAACCTCCAATTTGTGAGCATTCATAGCTCGCCATACAATTTTCATACCCAGATGTGGCCCTCGGGCCAAAAAGTTTGCCCACCCCGGTCTAGCAGGTTATTTCCATTTGGAGGAGAAATTGATGATGGAGTCAAGTATTTCTTTGATGCGATCCTGTTTATTTACAAAGAACATACATAGTCCTGTTTCCCTGAACGCAGTAAGAATCAGACAACAGGAGACAGTTTCTTTGCTCACGGTTCTGAGTGTCATTCAGCCAGCACTATATCCAAAGGCATGCACTCAGCTTTTTTCCAAGGGTCATGCTACCAGAGCTGCTTTGGCCTATTTGGGGGCTTCTTTGCTCCTGTATGTCCTGTATGTTTCTGCTGCTTCTCCCTCACGCGCGCACACATGCACAGCTCCACCATTCAATGCCTCAACCCCTGTTACTCGCTCTATTCATCTCCAAGGAAACCCCTTGGGCTACATGGTTCAGCTTCTACTCAAGCCTTGCCATATAGGTTGTGTTTTGAGTGGTGGCTGCTATTATTTCAGCCATCTGGCTCTATAAAGGAGCTTGATTGTTTCCTACATTTATAATGACTGATAGGTGGTGGTTACGCCCACCAGTTTCCATGAGTGTTTGCCCAGCCCAACAATATGTTTATCACTGTTTTGCAGTGCATTTGTGGGTTATTACAATTAATTTGCAATTTTGTTGCAACAGGAGATACCTTGCAGATCTGGAGGGCTCTACTTTCCTTACAATCACAATCCACCAACTCATAATATGACACTTGGTTAAAAAATAATTAAAAATGTATTTTCTGATCACCAGCTTGTTGTACACTTATTGTCGTTTTTCTTGAGTTTTAATTAAAAACTGAAATACTTGCAATTTGTAACTCACTTAAGAAATTATTACAGTAATTACAACTTGCTCTGAGGCTTAGGTGTCATTTGTGGCTGATAGCAGTGTTGGAGAACTTGACAAATTAAAGGATTAGATTGGTTGAAAAGTGAGTTAGCAATTTTTAATTAGAATTTTAACTCTTCTCTCTTTTGAACCACTGATTATGCAGTAAAGGAGCCAGGGGCTAATTTTTTACATTTTCCACAATCAAAATGTCTATAGCAACACCTTTTATCAGTTCTGCGATTGGTTTTCTAAATGACGATTTTTGTACAGCTCAGATATGAATGAGTAAGTACCTGAAAGATGGTATTGTGTCTTAAACTGAATATCAGATCTGTGATACCAGGGAAGCTTGAGGGGAACATTTTATGTTTGGGAATTGGAGTCATGATCAGAAAAACCAAGAGGTGACCAATCTTTTCTGCTTCAGCAAGCTCAGAGATGGTACATTTATGTTAAGAAATGATGTATTCCTTTATCCAAGCACTAAATGTCTATGGCAAAGATCAGAGGAATCCTAATTGGAACCAGCTAGTTTGAATGTTTTTATCTATTTTGATTCTTATAGATGGAAAACTGTTATGCCATGCCTTCAAACTCCCATACGTACTCATGTCCTCTTTTGTGGAGCCATGCAGGCCAGCCATAAGCATTTAGGGACAGATTTTTAAAGGGATTATGTGCCTACAGGTACCTAGTAGGATTATGTGCCTAACTCTAATTGAAATAGATGGGTATTAGGTGTCTAGATGCTGTTATAATTTCCATTAGGTGCCTAAATACTTTAAAAAAATAAAATCTAGCACTAACTAATTTTATGCATTTTCTTTCTGTCCCTAGAGTGCATGGTCAGTGTAATATCCATTTAACAACATCCCTTTAAGAACTGTCCTTGTTACTCTAGCATTTCCCTTTGTAAAGACTTCTGGTATGTTCAATTTTAAAGTGATACTCATAAATTCATACACTTTTTCTGCCTGATTGGAGAGAGAAATTGATTGATTTTACATATTTATTAAATATATCTTAGCAGGATGCACTCACCTGCTTTACTTGGTTTCATTTACAATATGGTCCTTGTTGCAGTTAGTCATTAAATGGAAAGCCCACATTGGTTTTGTGCAGTGAACAAGATAGATGACACAGATAGACGAGATTTACAATATGAGACGGTTCTATAAAATAAGAAAGGGGGAACCAAGCTGAATTTTCCATTGAAGTTAAAATAGTATGTGTGGTGTTTACAGATTTTTCACGTTAACTCAACGTCGTCCACATTTTTTAAACATAAATATTAGGCTTAAATATTATCAGTGATATGTGAATGATGCTCTTTGTTCCCTTGACTTCTGAAAACAAAAGAGCATGATCCGAATCCTTCTCTTATTAAATCACTGTGTCTAGAACTTGGTTTCTCATGCACTACTGTGCTTTATTGTGGTGTGCGTGTGTGTGTGTGTGTGTGAGAGAGAGAGAGAGATGCACAGGGTTTCCTTGTGCTCTTTTGTTTCCCCATATGAGACTCAGAGGGCTCCAAGTTAAAGACCTAATAATGGAAAATGATACGAATTCAGAAACGAAACAGATACTGGTGTTTGTGTGCTAAGTATCCAGCAATGTATGTAGCCATTTATGCTACAGGTACTGTTTTTATTAGGTCTTCCTGAGGCTGGAACATCCTCATTTGTGTGTAATATCATGTCTCCAATCTCTTGGGATGTTGTTATAGAACATCTTCAAGGCACTTTCATCAAGCAAGGGGTCATATTGCACAATTTGCTCTGAGAGTCTAAAGATAACATTTCTCTCCTAATTGGAGGAAAAAAAGTTATGCCACCAATAGAATCACTAAGTGACATCCAAATAAGTAGCAAGTAAGGACCTCATGGTCAGTGTAAACAGAATCTGCATAGAATCGCTTATTTTCTGTGCAGAAGCAAAATGGATAATTGCAGCATTATAATGGAAACTCTCTGGATTTTATTTGATCTCTAGAGGCCTACAAAACACAGTATAACAAAGGTAATTTGTACAGCCTTATCAAATATGAACAATACATTTAAAGTCATGGGCCCACTTGGGCAAAGAAGCAAGGTAGGAGAGAAGCTAATTGTGATCAGTATATTTTCGTTTCTGTAGAGCGTGCTTTGGATGTTACTGATAACAGAAAAAATTCTTCCACTGTCTAGGGAAGGAATCTTTCTTTTCCAAATGCTGTGGCATGTAAGGTCCAGGATTTGGCCCTTTAAAGAAGCAAAGCCAAAGAATGAGTTGTTTCTTCCACCCCCTTGAGGAAAAATATAGTAAAGGTCAAAAGTAGAACAAATGGAACATCTAAATGTCTTCTGAATCAAAAAGAACCACAAACCAGAAATTTTATACTGGGTGCTGCAAGTGATACCTTTGAATTTGAGGTGTTTAGGCATTACTTCTCGGAGCACTCTTTTTTATAAGACAATAACTTTAGAAGATCCCTTTCATGAGTAGTTTTGTACCATGACTAAATTTGTCCACTTCCAGTAAAATGAGAGACGTGAGTTTCTGTTTCAAAACACCAGTGTTTTCTTTTTTTAGGCATGCAATCCCTATATTACGGCTTGGCTGAAACCCCAACTTTCCAATTATTTATGCTCATGATATCCTGTAATGTAGGACTATCTTGTGGACTGGGCTGCACATCCACCCAGGGTCAAAATGGGATGTAAGACCCCAAACAAAGCACGGTGCGACCTCCTTGAACTTTGGGTGCACATGCTACACGTTTGCCGTCTCCCTCCTCCCCCTTGAGCAGGTGGGTAGGAAAGGACTGGTCCACTTTCCATGCACTAGCCAGCATGACTGAGACAGTGATGGGGTGAAGATAGCAATCTTTTAGTGCCAGACTGAAACAAAGGGGGTGGAGGTCAGGGAAAGAACTGTCAGAGGTACTTCTTTCCTTATGCTGTTCCTGAGATGGAGTAGCGAAGTGCTGCCTTTGATGCCGGGCAGAATGTATTGACATAAACTAACTCATAATAATTAGACACAAGGGAAAAGAGCATATTGTATTTCGCTTGAAAACTTTGAAGCTAGTGAGTATTTTAGAGTATTGAGAGTTATTTGGGTTGTCACTGTCTGCCCATCACATGGACGAGCATATATGACATTGGGGTTTCTCTGTAGAAATGTATATTACTTATTGCACTTGTATGGCAGAAAACCTTTCTTCGGAGGATCTTAGAGATTTACAGGATTTAATGGAGCCTTGCATCACCCTTGCAAAGTTGGTAAATCTTGTATTCCTTTTACAGATCGGTAAACTGCGGGTCAGAAAGGTTAGAAGACCTAATAAAGGTGATGCATTGATTAGAGTGGCAAAGATGTGTATAGAACCCAGGACTCCACGTTCCCCATCTGTTAATCTCACCATTACACCACATTGCAACCTGGGAAGACAGTAGTATGTTTTAATGACTCTTGACTCAACTTCAGTAGTACTGCTGCCCAGGAAAATTCATAATATACAAAATCCATCCATGCATGTTGTTAAATGACATATTTACATCCCTAACATTTTGCTTTGGGGCTACTCATATGAACAAGTACTATCTAATGTGAGTAAGGTTATGTCTACATGATATTACAAATGTTGCAGTGGTGCAGCAGAAGCACTGTAGCTGTGCTGCTGTAGCATTGACATTTGCTATAGCAACAGAAGGGGTTTTTCCATCACTGTAGTAAAGCCACCCAATTAAGAGGTGGTAGCTATGCTGACAAGAATTCTTCCATTGACATGGTGGTGTCTATACCAAGGCTTAAGTCAGTTTAACTATGTTTATTGTGGTGTGAATTTTTCACAGTCCTGAGTGATGTAGTTAGGCTGACCTAAATTGTAGGTTTAGACCAGACCTGAGAATTGCAGAATAAAGACCTAATGTGTATCAAGAGGGTGCTATAGATTTTTATTCCTTAATGTAATCTGCTAAAGAAGTAGTAATCATAATACATGATTTAATAGGTGAGATTTTATATAACAGTGATAGCTGAACAAAACAAAATCTGAATGTTAATGTTTGCAGTTTACTGACAATGAATGAGCTACAGAAGGGGTTTGTAGTAAACAAACAGTCAGGCAATCCTTTGAGCTTTCTTTATTGTTTATGCATAGCTTCTTTAACCCTCACCATGTTAACTCTCTTATGCTTCCGCATCACAAAGCTAACTAGAGGAGCTCTCTGCAGGAATTCAGCAGTCAGGAAGAAAGTTTGAAAAGATTAGGGCTTAAACAAGGAGTGTTTAGGTGATGAGGCTACAATAGAATATTTTAGACAGCACACGCTACAGGGTGCCAACTACAAAGACTGAGCAACACAGTGTGCTCAAACTAAGAGACATTAAAAGGAACAAGATGATTTAAGTAGTGGATTTTCTAGCTCTATCTTAGATGCTATGGTAATAGATGCTATAGAAAATCCTAAGAGATTCCCAAATAAATCTGTCTGGCAAGGTCCCTAGCAAACCTCACGGAATTTCACAGTCTTCCTTTACCGTGTAATATGTTTAATTAGGCAATCAGGTATCACTTATTTCCTGGGTATCACTGGTCTAACTGGTCATAGTGCTAGCACCTGATTTCTCCACTGATGGTCCTGGTCCATGTCTTGATGATGCACATATTTGTCAATGGGACACATTCTTGGCTCCTGAAGATGATAATTTAATGAGGTTGCCTGCTGAAGTATTACTCTTCTCACCTGAAAAGCAGACAGGCCCAGAAGAAATTCTTATAAGAGTGATACTCATTATCTTAAACATGCTATGTTTTATTGCAGCTGAAACGTAGGTGTTCTAGAGTCAGACCTTATAGCTGTGGGATGAGAATAAGCAGATCAAATAAACACTACATACATTTTATAGTAGCTTCCAGCCTGAACTTCTTTTCTGGTCAGTCAGTACTAGCAGATTTTCTCCAGGAAACAATCATCTGCAACATAATTGGAAGACACAAGATGATGCATTTTGATGAATAAGTAGCTGCTGTAAAGAAATTGTATAGACCCTTAGAGGTAACCCTTAGTATTGCACCTTTTGAGTCCCTTGCAATAGCTACTACCTTTTTGAATTCCAGACATTGCAGCAGATATGTCTTAGCTTGACAGAATATTCTGCTTCAGTATTTTACAATAGATGTACTGTTGTGCCATAATGGTGTCTTGTACACTAGAATCAAGAGTGATGCCTTAATTATTGAAACAGTTCCCTCTACCCCCTGACCCTGCACACACATGTGGTATTCTGACCAAATCAGTGCATGGTGAATTTCACTGCACTTTAGGATATTTAGTCATTGAGCTAGTAGCATCAAATAGGGCATATTCTACTGCCCAATCCATAGATGTTTTGTCTGAGTAATGAGTGTGGAGTGCCTTGCACTGGGTGCTGTGTGGGGCTGCAGAGCCCTGGGGGCATGATGCCTTCTAGAGCTCCTGTGTGCATGGGAGGAGTACAGCCCCTGCTGCTTGCTTTGAAAAGGCACCCCCTGTATTTCCCTTGTATAGATCCAGTAATGCTGGCTAAGTAGAGGTGGCAGAAGACCATAGCACTTGCCTCGCCGAGCCTGGCTCTTCAGAGATGCTAGTTAGCAGCATTTAAGATGCCAGCCTGCTTTTGCTCCTTAAATGTGGGGACTTTAATTGTGCCTGGCCCCTACATGGCAGCCCAAGAACAAGCGGAAGATACTCCTTGCGCTCTCTGCCTTGGCTTGTGCACCTGCTCACAGTTGGGCCATAGATTACCTAGCATTAAAATAACATTGCTATAGTCATTATGTTGGGGTCATTATTACCATATTCACACCATTCATAGCCATTAGTAGTAATAGCAGCACTAGCTGTATTTTTATCAGCAATTCCAATGACCTTTTATATTTTGTGCTAATGCTGCAATCGCTCTCATTAACAGGTCCCTTAAGATGTGTTGTGTGCTGGTACAAATTCACTGCCTCATTTGTGTTAATTTGTACATGGTTTTGTTGCATCTCGTTGCTTGACTTCTTTTATCAGTTCTTTTCTGAAGTTGCCCATTTCCTGTAGCACTAGCTTCTTCAGTAAGTCCTCCTATGAATAATGCCCATTTTCTCCAGTGCTGGTTGGCTTTAGATTGTGGACCTAATATAGGAGCTATTGCCAAAGTCGTCATCTTTTCATTTTTAGTAGAGGGATTCCTCCTCAAAATGACTGACTTCTCTTAGATTTAGGGTAACATTTTCAAAGGCCCTTGTTTTGTCAAAAGTGGGGTAGGTATTTAGTGTCCTAAGCCTCATTGAAAGTCAGTCTCTGAAGTGCCTAAATCACTTTTGAAAATGAGATTTAGGCACTTTTGAAAACGTTACCCATGGACTTCAAAAGCAAGTCTAGTTTATAGACATCCCACACAGTTGCCTTGATTCACTGCCAGGTGAACTCCAGAACTTTGGCCACAAAGTTTAATAAAGCTTTGTATCTTACACTAAAAGCTAAGGTCTGATCAGATGGCCACACAGTGGAATTTGATGGGACCTTTCAGTAGAGTGAAAAATAGCTCCTATTTTTTTTAGTAGTATGAGGGTATGTCCAGGGACCTCCAGGCAGATCTTGTTAGACTCTCTGTTCTCTGTTTTTGTATATTAATACTTTTAAATGAAAGAAAGCAGCCTCCACCGAAAAGGTAACAATTAAAAGATGACTGTGACATTCTGTACCTTGGGGGAGCATGCTGTAACACCCATATTCTTCATTTTCATATAATCGTGAACTTACGTATAAAGCAGGCCTTATAAGGTATCGGGGAGCGGTTATGATATGCTGAAAGTCATTTCTCTGTCCATATATGTATATCACTAATGCATATGAAGTTATGAGACTTGTATAGTATAGTTGTCACTAAACTAAAGATGGGAATCAGCCAGATATTAGCTCCCTGGAGGCAACAGCAAGGAAAGTAACCAATGCCCGGGCAGGGTGTCAATCAACCCATCAACCATTGTCCAGCAAGGGAGCTACAATGCAATGACTCACCTGCATGAGGCCACACCAGGGGAATTGCTCAATCTTGCTTGGAGAGACTCAGAAATGCTCACCTGGCTCTGAAGGGTGGGGGGGGAGGAGCCAAGAGGGGAGAAAGGACATGATAAAAGGGAGCGACATTTGCCATGCTCTCTCTCTCTCTCTCTCCCACCTACATCTACAGACACCACCACCACCACCAAGTGACTGAAGCACTGATCAAAGGGGAGAGCCTGGCTGAAGAGCAGCCAGCCTGTGGTGAGAAGCATCTAAGTTTGTAAGGACATTGAAAGTCTTAAGATCAGCTTAGAATGCATTTTGCTTTTATTTCATTTGACCAAATCTGACTTGTTATGCTTTGACTTATAATCACTTAAAATCTATATTTATAGTTAATAAATTTGTTTGTTTGTTCTACCTGAAGCAGTGCGTTTGATTTGAAGTGTGTCAGAGACTCCCCTTGGTATAACAAGCCTGGCTCATATCAATTTCTTTGTTAAATTGATGAACTCATATGAGCTTGCAGTGTCCAGCAGGCATAAATGGACACTGCAAGACAGATGTTCCTAGGGTTGTGTCTGGGACCGGGGATATTGGCTAGTGTCATTCGCTTGCAGGTAGCTGGGAGCAGCTTACATGCCAGAAGCTGTGCGTGAACAGCCCAGGAGTGGGGGTTCTCACAGCAGAGCAGGGTAAGGCTGGCTCCCAGAGTCAAGGATTGGAGAGGCCTAGCAGATCACCGGTCCAGATAACACCAGAGGGGAATGTCACAATAACATTTATTTACAGAGATTTATACTAGAGAACAGCTCTATACAAAATAGGAAAAGGAAAATTGAACTAGTGTTGAGCTAACAAGATGGTTGAGCTAACAAGATGGTGGAAAGAACCAACCCCAAGTGTAACAGCAGGGATATCAATTTAATACCATACCACAGTTCTGTTGAATTACCAATGATAGTCATGCCTGTCTAAAGACAAAGCAGGTTTATTTTACAACCCCTGCTTCGCCTGCCAATAAATAAAAAAAAAAAAATCTTACTGAAGATTTGGAGAAACTACTTCTTGCTAGCCTCACCGCCATACCTGCAGCTTGACCTGCTAATTGTGCTCTGGGAGGTGTAGCTGAGTGTCAGACCTAAGACCTCAGCTCTTTGATCTACCTACTAGATGAACCTAGGGTTTTGCTTCCTTCTCCTAACTTTCTTTCACACTAGGTTGTGTCTTTTTCTTCCTCCTCCCTTTCCTACCTCCCCCCACACCATGGAAACCTTCGAGAATCTGCATCCAATATGTTTCTTTGGCACGAGAAGAGCATAACGTTCTATGGCACCTGGCCATTAAAATTCACACTAATCAGCAGCAAATGTTACCCCTTCGCTTCAACTTAAGCTGTATAATGATCCTATCATGCCAATGAGATTTAAGACAAGTCTGCCAGTTTGGCTTTTGTGAGTATCTGCATTTTTAACTCATTAGCTCAAAGCGATTCCACTGTAACAACCTTGTATATTCTTTAAAATAATAATTAATTAAAAATACTTCCCTAGTATTTTACTACTTCAAAGTACTGTAAAAGTAGTAATTAATAAATACTAACTTAATAAGAAATCTTGATTTAGTTCCTCTTTATTGAAGCTGGTGAGCTATACTTCATTGATCTCCATTAGAGATTTCAGAATTTGTCCCTGTCAGAAAGAATACATTAATCATACTGATATTTAAATGGTCAGCAACAGTCAAAACTTATGTAATGTTAAACTTGCCTTAATGGCATGTCACCAGAGCCAAAAGTTTCAACAGTTGGCGGTAATTAATTTGCTAGTGAAACTCCATGTAGCATGCTATTGGGATAGATATATGTTAATTCATATCATTTAGCACACTCAAGACTGGTGCTTCTCAGAGCACTTATTCAATTCCTGAGAAAGGAGCATGGGCTAATAAATTGAGCATAGGAACCTCCTTGGTTCTAATCTAAGATCTTTTACTGACGCCCTTCTGTGGCTTTGGCAAGTCGCTTAACTTCTTCGCCTCATTTCCCTAATCTGTGAAATGGAGAGAACTACTTTACAGGGCTGTTGTGAGGATTAATTAGATAATATCTGTAAAGTGCTTTGAATATTAATAATTCTCCTTAAATATTGTATGCTGCTTTACAGCTGAAGATTGTAAACATTAAAGAACTAAGTTTGACAATGTGAAGTGAAGCAGTAGTATTATTCCTGTCCCGCTGGCTGGAGTGGTTTGTGATCATGAGTGCCAACGTAAGGGTAGACTGTCAAAAAGCAGGGCAGATACCCCGAACTGGTTGTTTGTTGGATAATTAGATTTCACCAACCAAGTGACAAGTGTAAGCTCCTAAAACACTATAACAATCTTACCATGGAGTCACAGACTGTCTCCTTAGGCATTCTGGTCTGTCTTGCCACCCAGACAAGCTGGACTTCATGACAGTTGGTTGCTATACACCAAAGATCACAAAATATTCAGGTTGCTTCCAGTACCAAGAGACCAGCCACTTACCCCAGGTCAATCTGTACCTTTGATCTCTCACCAAAGACAATGCTTGTTGTCAATCCTGTAATAAACTAACTAGAGATTTACTAACTAGAACAAATAAATGAGAGAGTTATTAATGGTTAAAGAAGGCAAGTCATTTATACACAAATGAGTTACAGTCTATGGATTTAAAAGGTCACAAAGTTGTAGTGATCTGTCAGCTCTGAATATCTTCTAGGGCAAATCCAGGTTGACCTTGGGGATCTCTACTTCTGTTCAGTAGCTCCGGTGCTATGAAAGTCCAAACAGCAAAAGAGAGATGAAAAAGTTTCTTGTCAGCTGTCTTTATTTCCTTCTTCCAGAATTCAACCTGATGGGACAAGCCCTTTTGCACATAGCCTCTTCCAGGATGCAAAGGGGCAGTTAACAAACCCTTTGTATTTTTGCTAGTTGTAATTTTGATAGATCTTTTTGATGGTTGGGAGACGATCCCGCCTGACTTGGTATATAGTATCAGAGCAAACTTTTCTTTTACAGTCATAAATAATACTATAATACTTAGTCCTGCCTTGAGTGCAGGGGACTGGACTAGATGACCTCTTGAGGTCCCTTCCAGTTCTATGATTCTAAAAGCAAAAACTTAAATATTGCCTTATAGCATGTGATAAAGATGATATAACTGAGATAAATGCATGCAGCTACTTGCAAACATTTTATAAAGTCTAAACACATAGTTATAAATACAATCCCATTTTAAGCATACTAACACACAGGTGAAACTGACTGACAAAGTCATTGCTGGAAATCAATGCTAGGCCTTGACAAGAGCTGGCACCTGGTCTGCCAGTGGCACAATCCCCTCTTTATAGATAGGAAAGCTCATATACAGAGAGGTTAAATGACCTGCCAACGTCACAGAGGAAGTTTGTCTCAGCCAGGGATAGCTCTCTTGGCTCCCAGATTTAACTCTAAAACTATCCTTCCACCCATAAAGTAGAATGTGGTATTTTATTTTCTGTCTTGGATAACGACCAACCTGTCTTTGTTGTTCAGGGTGAAATCTTCCCCTGCTTCCACAGCTGTGGCAGTGCAACCTGTGTTGGGTTTAAAAGGGGAGTTTTAAAATGTTGCACACCAAGTATTTTGGATTTTTAAAAATATTTAGTTTAGAAAAAAATGAAAAGGCCAGCTCCTATTAATTGTTTCTCTTACTGCCAACTCAGGGATGTGTCTCCCGTTGTTTAATCACAGCATTTATTTTTATACATTAGGTGACACCATGATCAAGACTAAGCAAAATAATCAGTTATTAGCCCTGGCTATTTTATTATTAAAGGAAACATTTAACAAAACAACACAAAAGACAGAATACAAGTGATAAACTGGTGACTGCCATTACAATCTCTTCTGCTTGTCTTTCTGTGGAGAGCTTTACTAGTGATTACTCCCTTGAGAGTGAGCGGTCTCTGGGGATGCTTTTCTCTTGGTAAGTTAAGACCCAAGTATTTTATTTTCCAAAATTATTGTGAATCTATTCTTTAGTATGACCTTAGACAACTAAGAATGTTTATAGATAGGCAAAAGTATTTTGTTTCAGGGCAGGTGGACCTGTTGGTCATTAATAAATAATCAGTCAGTAGGCAGAATAAGCAACCTTAACTAAATCCTGTGAAACCAAGAAAAAATATTTAAATGAGTTACTTACAATTAGCCCTTTAAGGAGCTGCCTTAAGGAAGGTCAATTACAAATATTAAGAATTTTAAATCCAATTACATTCCACTGTTTCTGTTTCCCAATGTTTAGTCTGTCTCCTCTAGTGGAATACATGGTCTAACCACTTGGTGATTAAGGAGAAACTGTTAGTCTTAAGTTACAATTGCATTTCAGTATTACAACAGTTTTAAATCTAATCACTTGGGAGTGACTTACTTAACTTCCTCTCACCAATCCATGTTGAAGTCTTGGGAAGAATTTCCTCAGGTTGGTTTCTTTTTGAGTCTTCTCTGTTTTTTTTTAATCTGACTGTGGCAGCTGGCTTGTGAAGTGCTGTGTTTGAGTAGAGTAGCAGAGGGTGTGTGTGAGGGGTTCTTACTTTAGAGTTTTATTACCCACCTCTTTCCTATTTTAATGAAATTATAGGAAAACACACCTCTTTCAGGCTTATTTAGATTCACAGCTGGTTGCTGACACCCTTTCATTGGCTTCAGGCCTTCAGGGTTGGCTTAGGTGACACTTTCAGCTCCTGAATATGCAGTCTATTTAATGAATATGCAGCATTTCTTTCATTGCCTTTGTTCATCTTGTGGAAGGAAAGATCCAGATAACTTTGAAAATTAGTTTTAACTCTTTCTTTTAATTCAGCTGAGTTTGAGATATTCTTTCAATTTTACTAGAGTTTGACAGGAAGTTAAATTCTATTTTCAAAGAGTCCAAACACTCCTCTTCTTTATTCAGAAGCTTTTAGTTTTTCACATAGGTGCCAACTTCCTGTGTTCCTTGAGTGTGCCCCGCCCTTGCTCTGCCCCCTCCCCCCAGCGCATCCTGTACACTGCTGAACAGCTAATTCACTGCAGGCGGGAGGTTCTGGCAGCGAGTGGGAAGTCCTGATTGGCGGGGCCTGCTGGTGGGCAGGAGACACTGGGGGTGGGGAAGGGAAAGGAGCTGTTCGGTGGTGCTGAGCACCCACTATTTTTTTCCATGGGTGCTCCAGCCCCAAAACTCCCACAGAGCCAGCACCTATGGTTTTCCAAATAGTGAATTTTAAAATTAAATAACTCCTTACAAAGTCTTTGGCTTAAATAATTAAAAGTTGTTGACTTTGGGGAGAGGCTTATTTTCTTCCGGATTTGGTTGCGGGTTTGCTTGTGTGCTGCCCGTACTTAATTAATTCTCCATTAATATAAATATTCTTTA
The DNA here is from genome assembly GCF_027887155.1 of Malaclemys terrapin pileata. Taxonomy (NCBI): domain Eukaryota; kingdom Metazoa; phylum Chordata; order Testudines; family Emydidae; genus Malaclemys; species Malaclemys terrapin. Next base: position 33,186,944 of record NC_071513.1, on the reverse strand, counting down.
CTTAAAACACTTCTTAGACTATTTTAGCAAAGTCATTAGAATCTACGTTGCTACATAAAGCTTTTTACCATTTACATAGCAATGTCATTGGGTGCTATATTAGGAGCTTTGCATTTAGCCAATTTGCATTTTGCAAAGGTATTTGTCATTTCAACATGTAAGAAATAAACATAAGTTTAAAACATCTCCAAGTACACCTGGGTATTTTTTTAACTTTTTTTTTTTTTTTTTAAAGAACACAAGTAGGCTTTCTTGCAAGAGGATAATCATTGCTAGAGTCCATTTTACCTAGATGTATTTCTCTAATTAAAACATGAATATTTTGCATGGTCTGTTGTCTTAATGTTTGCTTGTCCTTGGGAGAGAGAAGCAGAAACCTTCTGGGATGTCTTTGATTAGCTTTTTTTTGTAACATAACTAGCTAAACATGTATTTTTATATTTTCAGGCATCCTGGCTGTAACATTCTCATGGCTGCATCTTAATACTCAATAAAGATGCAAAAGAGTTTGTAATTTCTTAAAAATTAAGTTATAATAATTGTATCAATATTGAGGACTCTTCCACACACCAGAATAGTTCTATTGTGCAATGGGGGCAAGCATTTGTTTTTTTTTTGGGGGGGGGGGGGAAGGCTGTACTGAGGTGTGCACCTGTTACATGGCACTGATCTTTGTTCTCTGGGAGTTCACGCATGGAAACGTGCAGCAGTAGTTGGGAATGGTTAGTCTGGGTAAGAGAGGGTGGGGCTAGACAAGGATCTTCCTACTCTTCATCCCTTGGGGGATGAACCCCATAAGGGGCTGACATACACTCTAAGGAATGGCTTTACAGCTTCTCTGTCATTTGCAGTGGAAGATTCCTGTTCCCCGGTGCTTAATTTGTGCCTCAAGGCTTGGTAGTTCATAGCCCTGGCACCTCTGGGCTTGTCGGATCAGTTATGAAAGTAACAGTTTGCTCTTGTTGCCAAGAAGGCTAACAGCATTTTGGGCTGTATAAGTAGGGGCATTGCCAGCAGATCGAGGAACGTGATCGTTCCCCTTTATTCGACATTGGTGAGGCCTCATCTGGAATACTGTGTCCAGTTTTGGTCCCCACACTACAAGAAGGATGTGGAAAAATTGGAAAGAGTCCAGCGGAGGGCAACAAAAATGATTAGGGATCTGGAACACATGACTTATGAGGAGAGGCTGAGGGAACTGGGATTGTTTAGTCTCCAGAAGAGAAGAATGAGAGGGGATTTGATAGCAGCCTTCAACTACCTGAAGGGGGGTTCCAAAGAGGATGGAGCTTGGCTGTTCTCAGTGGTGGCAGATGACAGAACAAGAAGCAATGGTCTCAAGTTGCAGTGTGGGAGGTCCAGGTTGGATATCAGGAAAAACTATTTCACTAGGAGGGTGGTGAAACACTGGAATGCGTTACCTAGGGAGGTGGTGGAGTCTCCTTCCTTGGAGGTTTTTAAGGCCCGGCTTGACAAAGCCCTGGCTGGGATGATTTAGCTGGGAATTGGTCCTGCTTTGAGTAGGGGGTTGGACTAGATGACCTCTTGAGGTCCCTTCCAACTCTGATATTCTATGATTCTATGATTCTAAAAACGTGGCTTGAGCCCTGGCACCTCTTTCATTACAAATTAAGCACTGCTGTCCCCTAACTTATTTAGATCTGTTGGTGCTGAGCCCAGCTCCTCAGACTGATAATCTGGGCCTCATAAGCACAACTTGAACAGTATTTTCACAGCGTCCTATTCTTGAATAAGTTAGACCTGGGTTTGTATTATAGTATTGAAAATCTTCCATGATATAAAGAGCTGAATTGGATGGCTTAAAGGACAGGGTAGAGAGTGTATGATGAAAAATTGTTGCATTTGCTAAACAACCTTAGAATATGCAAAGAGTTTTCCAGCATTGAGTTGCACAGTTTTTATTTATTTAGTTGAATGGATGTCTGGAACTATTATCTCTATTGAATTATTCAAATTGGCATCCTAGCTGGACATGTAAACTACTGCTCATATAAAACTGAAATTTATCCTGCATCAGGAAAAAAAGGGAGACAGGAAAACCATACTTCAATAAACAGAAATTCCCTAGTGCCTAAGTATGCTTATTATATTTTTGAGATTCCTTCTCATATTGTGCCTTCCAGTTATTCACTGTAAGAAAATAAATAGAAACTAACCCTATTTTCTAACTTATTTTGCTTTTATCTGCAGTACTTATAGTGTATGTGGCTCTCTATACCTAAATGTGTTTTATTCACAAGCTTAGAAAACGCTACACAAGGAGGGGGTGCAATGGGGGAGAATTGCTTGTTATTTTTTTTTCCTTTGGCAACACAAATAACAGTTTCTTGAGCTGAAAACTGGAGTAAAAAACCAACCAACCTCAGTTTTTTAGTACCAAGAAAAAGCAAAAACAAAAAGGCTATACCACCAAGAGGAGACTTGCTTGTTTTTCATTTCCAACTTCCCTGTGTCATAAGAAGCTACTGAATATCTTGGCTGTATAGCTGCACCTTGTAGGTCAACAAAATCAATCTTTGTCTTGAAAAAATGGTGGGGAAGACAAATAAAAAACAACACCTTTTCATTATTTACATGTTTAGAGGGATGAAGTACAGCATGCTGGATGTTTATTGTGTATTATATGATTTTTGTTTTGTTTGGATAGCACTCATTAGAGAATTCTGTCAGTCAGGTCAGGACAAGCCTTTCTGGCCCCTTGGTCCCAAATATAATCAGAACTTCAGAAAGGCAAAATGAATCCTGAGTTCAAGCACCCTGTTTTTTAGGACATAAGTAATGTAATAGCAATGGTCATGGTTGAAGGTCCATATATCATGACCTTCTTTCAGACATAGCCATACATTAATAATTTTTAAAACTCTTAATATGTTGGACTGTTCCATCTGATTGATTTGCCTTGACTGTCAAAGCAAGTGGTGTCCTCTTAGTCTTCCTTTGCATTAAATATTGAATAGGTTATTTGTTAGCTCCCTCCTTTTTTACTTTGCTTAAAAACTGGCCACTTTGCATGTGTAAATTCGAGAGCACAATATCTGTTTAAAGAATCATCTTTGAGAAGCATAAACTGCACTATATGAATAAAGGCAGAAATGTGAGAGTTTTCTCTTTGTCATCAGTGGAGGTCGACAATATGTTCATTCTTGGTTGCGTGCTGTATGAAAACATAGTTAAGACCTTTGTCAGCAAGGAATTTGCTTGGTCAATGGACACAGGAGAGAGAGTCTGTAACTGCCACACTTCTACAACAGCTAGTTATTGCTGGTAACTTGAAGATATTTGTTCTGGAAAACTAAATGGAAGTAATGTACATCACCAAGTATCTAAGCATATGCCCAGGCCCTAGTTCTGGTCTCATACTGGTGAGAATCCAAAGCAATTCCACTGAAATCAATGGCGCTAAACGGGCATAAATTGAGATCAGAAAGTATCTAGAAAATGTACAAGTTGCCTATGCTGTTTGCGCCCTTAGCTCCAATTATCTATGAAGAATGTATGTTTTCATAGTAGTGCCCTAAACAGCACTTTCCAATGTCCATACACCACTTTACACTAATTGTATTCTCTGGTTTACCCTGTTCTTTCTGTTGAGAGATGAATTCATTGGCATTGCTGGAAAGGATGCAAGTTCCTTTTGAAGGATGTCAGCAATGTCCTTCACTATAATAAAGATTATGATTATGACTATTTTTAGCATGCTGTAAATGAGCTGAGATATATTGCCCCTGTTTCTTGTCACTGCTCAAAGTCTTGGATTCTCAGAGACTGGTGTGGCTTAGCACCATGGCAATAGGAGACATTCGTATGCACCTATATTCCCCCTTGGTGGTCCACCAAGGGCACTCACTGTTAGGGTTCTGGTTCCCCAGCTGTCACCTCACTTTGGAGGAGAGTTGCATCTCCCTCCCTGCTGACTGTGGTTTTTCAAGGCTGCACAGTTCGCTTTACACTGTGAATTCCCCAGCAAGTCCAACTGCCTAAGCAGGCCTGTTTTGCTTTCTCCTCAGAGGCTATAATAAACAGTATAATTGCCCACAGTTAAGTTACCTCACAACTCTTATTCCTAAGGTGAGAACATTACAGTGAAAACATTAAAAGAGTAAAAAAGCCTACACACATGCCTATAAGTTTACCGGAGATCATCCTAATTCCAACAAGGGCTCTGGCCAGTGAAAATTCCTTCAACCCCCCAAAAATTCATAGCCTCCTTGGCTCAGAACAAGTATTCCCATGAATCTGAGAGTTCCTTTTTTATCCAGTTTGGCATAGGTGTTGACTTACTCAGATCCCGAGGGCGCTTGACTGCCATTCCGCCCTGGCCTTGCCTGCAACCCACTTCCTTCTGCCCCTTCCCCCATCTCTTCCTGCCCCTTCTCCTCCCCCTCCCCACCAGTGCCTACTGCACACTGCAGAACAGCTGATCATGGCAGGCAGGCAGGAGGGGCTGGGAGGGAGAGGGAGGAGCCGACTGGCAGGGCCACTGGCGGGTGGGAGGCATTGGGGGGAAGTGGGAGGAGCCGATCTGCAGGGCCGCTGGTGGGTGGGAGGCGCTGACCCAAAGGGCTGCCAATGGGTGCTGAGCACCCACTATTTTTTCTGTGGGTGCTCCAGCCCAAGAACACCCATAGAATCAGCCCCTATGCAGTTTGGATCTTTAATCTGTCCTCATGTAACAGGTGATCAACAGATAAAAGGTCCCCTCCTCATCGTGAAGCTTCAAAGGCTGAATTCTTGCATATGCAGCCATATTTATATTTGCATACACCTCCCCCTGGAGAGTTCCTGGGAAATCCACTTAACTTTAAAAAGTTCACATTGTATCAAATTATCCTTTTGAAGCTCATAACACTTCACAGGGTTTACATTACTCAGGTCTCCTCCCTAGGGATGTTACATACAATTCCATAATACATAAACATTTGCATTTTAATACAATGTACTCCTAAGTTACTGAAAGTTAAATCAAGAAGGTTTGTCCAGGATACTGCAGGAAATTGGCATATCTTTCACAGTAAGTTTGGGGTTTTTTGTTCTTTCCTCCATCTGCTTTGCAGATTCCTTCTATGGTGGTCACTACCTTAGATTCCCAGGACAATAAAGATTAAGCCTTTCATATTTTATCTTTGGACTCTGAAGGTTTAACCATTTCTCCACAGGAATTAGAACAACACAGGTTTGTTTTCCCCTCTCTCTCTAGTGTAATGAGGAGTCATATCAAGCATCCTTCAGAGATCATTGCAACAAAACCCTTCCAACTCTACTTCTCTACTGGGCAAAAGCACTGTATGACATATGTAGTATGAGGAAAGGAAATAACTGCTCTTTCTGGTACTTGTGAGTTTGATGTAGGTATAGCTAAAGAGAACTCAGTTCAATAAGGCAAACCATGCCAAATTGTAAGAAAAAGTGAGACCCATCAAGTATTTGACTGGGGCAGATATGACACACCAAGGGAAGGTTTCTGTGTTATGTGAAGGGGTGAACCCCTGTGTCCATTTGCCATTACTGTCCATTCCTGATCTAGTAACAAGTTGCTACATAGTGCAATGTCATCTATGTTGTCTCTTATCTTTCTCTCAGATGTCAGGTGTGTTTTTTCTTCATAGTTTTCAACAAGACTGCTACTATTAACTTTTCAGATTAATATCCTACATTATAGAGATACAGCTACATTTTAAGACTCTTCTGTATATATGCAAGTCAGTCATACCATATAGGTATTTGTACATTTCTGCTTCACTCTGGATCAGTTTCCCAAACTGGTCTCCCTGCATTAATTTTGGTTCCAAATGAAGTCTGGGCTGTGCAGCAGTCCACACACAGAACTATGAGCCAGAGCCAAACAATTACTAACCCAATTATTCCTTAAGAGAATCAACTTTGGAGAGCAGAACCTCCCTATGTATATTAATGAGAGGGGCACCCATTGCCTCTGACTGAGCCTTTGTGAATAAGTAAGGGAGCAAATGCAACAAATCCAGGATCCTGCATCACAGAATATTGTTGTCATTTCTTTTGATAATTTAATGATATTTCAAAGTATAAAGTAGAATATTTTGTAAGAACAATGAACCTTTAGTAATCAAGACTTCATTACCATGCTCTTTTATCAAAACTTAGCTAAGAAATGGCAAGAAAGGACCATTTTTCTGTGTAAATTATTAAGTGTCTGGATTAGCAGGTTTCTACTTCAATTATCTGTTACAGTATTTGTTACTTTTAATGAAACAAAAGGAATTATGAAGTAATTAAAACAGTTCTTTTCTCCATTAGAAACAAACATGACCACACCTATGTAATTTCTGGTATAGGTAATTAATTCTGAACTATTAACAGAAATTGTAGAGACTCTTTCTAGGATTTAAAAGAAAATATCACATTTAATCTCCAGGGTTGCATTCCATAATGATTTGTGATAAAATCTTTAACTGCATAGCCTTAATTATTTTAGATGCTCTCAACTGCTACCATGCATTATTCACTGTAGTGGTTTCTACAGCAGATGAGTTCTAGTATTACATAAGCAGTATGAGAGAACACCAGTTGTGGAGCCAGTGTTGATTAACAGGACTAAACGCCCCCCCCCAACAAAACAGAAAAAGGAAGAAGTTTTGGCACTGAGGTTGTGAATAAATTCTGGATTGTATAATACATTGCCCCCAAAAGGTGAGTAAATATTGGGGCCTTCTTGAAAAATAATTGAGTCAGACTCAGTCTGGGAGGTTATGTTCATAGGAAGGTAAAACAAGCATGTTGAATCTGGAACTTTCTGTGACTGCATCCTCCACTGAAGTTACTAGTACCCCACTCCCCCTCCAGTTGTCAAGCTGGTGTAAGGTAACCAGCCAGCAAGTATGAAAAATAGGGACCGGAGGAGAAGGGATAATGGGGGGTAATAAAGTCCCATATAAGACAAAGCTCCTAATAATGGGACATCTGATCACCCTAAATTAGTGCATGCACAGTTTAATTGAACTCATTGATGCTACTGGAGACCCAAATAGCAATAGCTGTGGACAGAAACACCTTTTTTGTCTTCAGTTTGTAGACTCTTGAGCCTATTCCTCTCAAATGCAGATCTAATCTCAGTGATCCATGTGATGAGTATCTCCAGGCTTGATTGTTGTTATTGATTTCTATTATCAGAGCACCTAGGAGCCCTATTGCAATGTGCTATTTCTGGGATGAATAATAATACCTAGCTCTTACACAGCAATTTTTCATCAGTAGATCTCAGTGATTTATGAATGTGGTAAGTATCCTTATTTCCCTTTTTCAGACGGGGAAACCATCAAACCTATGCTTGTATAAGTTTGGCTGATGTGACCACAACTCAACAGTGCTTTATGCTGTATGTGTGATCCATATGTTATCAGCTTCCAGCTCTGTTAATTTTATAGCCCTTAATGGGCCAAACTGTTTTTGAGGCAGCCTCAAAAGGTAGATAAGGGGTAAATAGAAAGGAGCATAAACACTGCCAAATTAAGTGTAAAAATGTAATAAGAAAAGCCAAAAAGAAGTTTGAAGAACAGCTAGCCAAAAACTCAAAAGGTAATAACAAAATGTTTAAGTACATCAGAAGCAGGAAGCCTGCTAAACAACCAGTGGGGGCCCTGGACGATCAAGATACAAAAGGAGCACTTACAGACGATAAAGTAACTGCAGAGAAACTAAATGAATTCTTTGCTTCAGTCTTCATGGCTGAGGATGTTAGGGAGATTCTCAAACCTGAGCCGTCTTTTGTAGGTGACAGATCTGAGGAATTGTCACATATTGAAGTGTCACTAGGGGAGGTTTTGGAATAAATTGATAAATTTAACAGTAACAAGTCACCAGGACCAGACGACATTCACCCAAGAGTTCTGAAGGAACTCAAATGTGAAATTGCAGAACTATTAACTATGGTTTGTAACCTGTCCTTTAAGTCAGCTTCTGTACCCAATGACTGGAAATAGCTAACGTAATGCTAATATTTAAAAAGGGCTCTAGAGGTGATCCTGGTAATTACAGACTGGTAAGTCCAATGTCTGTACCGGGCAAATTAGTTGAAACAATAGTAAAGAATGAAATTGTCAGACACATAGAAGAACATAAATTGTTGGGCAAAAGTCAACATGGTTTCTGTAAAGAGAAATCATGTCTTACTAATCTATTAGAGTTCTTTGAAGGGGTCAACAAACATGTGGACATAGTGTACTTCGATTTCCAGAAAGCCTTTGACAAGGTCCCTCACCAAAGGCTCTTACGTAAATTAAGTTGTCATGGGATAAGAGGGAAGAGCCTTTCATGGATTGAGAACTGGTTAAAAGACAGGGAACAAAGGGTAGGAATTAATGGTAAATTTTCAGAATGGAGAGGGGGTAACTAGTGGTATTCCCCAAGGGTCAGTCCTAGGACCAATCCTATTCAACTTATTCATAAATGATCTGGAGAAAGGGGTAAACAGTGAGGTGGCAAACTTTGCAGACGATACTAAACTGCTCAAGATAGTTAACACCAAAGCAGACTGTGAAGAATTTCAAAAAGATCTCACAAAACTAAGTGATTGAGCAACAAAATGGCAAATGAAATTTAATGTGGATAAATGTAAAGTAATGCACATTAGAAAAAATAACCCCAACTATACATACAATATGATGGGGGCTAATTTAGTTACAACTTATCAGGAAAGAGATCTTGGAGTCATCGTGGATAGTTCTCTGAAGATGTCCATGCAGTGTGCAGCAGCAGTCAAAAAAGCAAACGATGTTAAGAATCATTAAAAAAGGGATAGAGAATAAGATGGAGAATATCTTATTGCCTTTATATTAATCCATGGTACACCCAGATCTTGAATACTGCGTACAGATGTGGTCTCCTCATCTCAAAAAAGATATACTGGCATTAGAAAAGGTTCAGAGAAGGGCAACTAAAATGATGAGGGGTTTGGAACGGGTCCCATATGAGGAGAGATTAAAGAGGCTAGGACTTTTCAGCTTGGAAAAGAGGAGACTAAGGGGGGATATGATAGAGGTACATAAAATCATGAGTGGTGTGGAGAAGGTGAATAAGGAAAAGTTATTTACTTGTTCCATAAAATAAGAACTAGGGGCCACCAAATGAAATTAATGGGCAGCAGGTTTAAAACAAATAAAAGGAAGTTCTTCTTCATACAGAGCACAGTCAACCTGTGGAACTCCTTGCCTGAGGAGGTTGTGAAGGCTAGTACTATAACAGGGTTTAAAAGAGAGCTAGATAACCTTCATGAATTTAAGTCCATTAATGGCTATTAGCCAGGATTGGTAAGGAATGGTGTCCCTAGCCTCTGTTTGTCAGAGGGAGGAGATGGATGGCAGGAGAGAGATCACTTGATCATTACCTGTTAGGTTCACTCCCTCTGGGACACCTGGCATTGGTCACTGTCGGTAGACAGGATACTGGGCTGGATGGACCTTTGGTCTGACCCAGTATGGCCATTCTTATGTTCTTATGTTCTCTCCCTCTGTGGTCCACAAAGACAACTGCAGATGAAAATGCTACACTGATGGTCTCCAGAGTGAAAGTCTTGGGTAGCGCCAGAAACAAAGCTATCTTAGTGGAGCCCTAAGTTGTAGGCACAATAAATCAGGCTAAACTGAAGTTTGCTATGTAAAAATTCCGTTTCAAGACTCGCCCCTTTTAAGAAGCTTTTTCCCCCCTAATAAGCTATTCCCAAGTCAGCATAATGGCCTGGCCACATTTCTCCTGGTAGACAACCTCCAGTACTGGTCCAGTGTGGGAAGTTGCCTTTAAAAGGGAGAAGAGGGAGGTTTATTTTTGGACAGACAGAGTAACTTTGTATTATTTTCTATATTTATTTAGGTTAATAAAAGTTAACCACGATTCATCAGGCACCCATCGAAGGTGTATTAGAAATGCCACGATCAGACAGGTTATATTAAATAGACATACAGAATATTGCTTATGATGAATGTGCTCATGGGATTGGGCAGAAATGCCATGGATGCCAAAGTGCACTGTTTCAATTTCACAGGGGCAACATTCTTGTCTCTTCTCATTCTTTTCATCCCCATACTGCTAGATTGCTCTATTTAAATACCTCTGAAGTTTGTGACCACACTGTGTATAATGACATGTCTACCTTGAAAGATAACAAGTTCAGTGTAGGCAGGGGGCCAAAGACTGGCCAGATTTCATACTGGCTGTGCTCTGTTCTGTGAAAGCTGCATTCCTTCAGAGTCTGACATTTGTAGGAATGAAATTGGTAACTGCATTAAAATGTTACCATTTAGGAACATGAGCTAAACTCTCATATTAGAACACATCCCTGAATAAGAGGATACATGGCACTTCTTTTCCCTAGTGACAGGTCTGGGATGGCATTGTGTCACCTGAAATAGCAGTGGCTATGGTAATCCTTGGTAGGTTCTAGCTGTCTCCACTGGGCTATATGGATTCTTGCTCCTCTTCTCCCAGTGGCTCCCCACACCTTTTGGGTAGCTTGTCCTCCAGGGTATGCCAGTAAGGATCAGTCCCTGTGTTCAGGAGAGTGCAGGGGCTGCAATTGTGGATGTGGGCAGCAAAGTGGAGAAGGCTCTCTGAGCCTTATTTCCTGGCCCAGATGCATCTTGGCTCTCTACTAAAGATGGGTATGTACACCACAAAGTATAGCTTTCATGCTGCAACATGGGGTTTGGTAATAACTAGTGTCATAGCTTCCAATGCAGCTGACAGTGACAAGCAATCAAACCTCATGCTACTTTCCTTTGCATATGAATCAGTAAAAGGTGGATTTATACTGTATAACTGGTTTTAATAATGTATGTGTGGTTAAAGGTTGGAACAGTTTCCCTTGCCCCCCCTGTTTCCAATCTAAGTATTCACAGTGCAAGTTTTCCCTTGATGCAAAGCCTAATTTTCCCAGTTGCTTTCTTGCCCCCTTTGTTTCAGTTCTTAGTTTACATTAATTGAATGGTTTGAGCTTTCAAGCAAGACACATAGGAACTGAGTAATTTAGATTTCTCCCTCCTTCTACCCCTCCCCCCCAACAACAACAAAAAAAGATTTGGTTACAAATGGAACAAAATGTCTTTATTTTATGGAGGTAAAAAGTAACCAAAAGTAAATTCCTTTCTGTTTCAACAGGATAAGAGACCTTTAGCATCTTGCTTTAAAATGGCTTAAAGTAGAACATTTTTTTTGTCATCTGTCAGCTTCAAAGGTCATGGTTTAGATGGCCATTCCTAAGCCCCTTGGATAATGTTTACTGTGCTCTCAAATGACTTAAAATGGACTAAATTGTTTTGAGCCGACAATAGTAAAGGTCACGGAGGAAATCAGTTTAGTCAGCCTTGCCTGGTTTCTAAGTACACATAGTAAAATCTGCCATAAACTAAAGCAAGAAAGAAGTTTTTAACTGTAAAAGACACTAGAAGTCCAAGGGAATGGAATGTACTCGTTGTGGATGTAAATTGCCTGGGAGAGATTTTGCCAAGCAGGGTTATTTGACCAACTTTTGACCAATCACTACTGCTCTCTACCTTTTTACTCTAATCCCTGGACATGTTGTAGCTCATGACTTAAAAGGAGAATATTCAGATTTAGGGGCATATTCTTTTCTTAATGTGGGTGCTAATAACTTCCAGAGACTTTTATGGGAGCTAGGCACATGCTTTGAGAGCAAAATATGCTCTCTGGCCTAGGATTTTATCAGACTCCTTTTCAGAGCTCACTTAGGGCCAGATTCTATCACAATTACCTTCACAGAGCAGTGCCTTACTCTGCATGTCATCTGATAATTTCAGTGCGACACTTTGTCAAGTAAGGTGCTATGCGACATAAATAAGGGTGGCAGAATCTGTCCATTTGAGAACAATTAAAAAAAACAAAAAACAAAAAACTGTCTCGTATGTGTGAATAAGGCAGCAGTGCTGACCTAGGTCAGAAGGACTTAAAAGCCAGACGCTAAGCGACCAAAGATGACCTAGTGAGCAGAGGAGCTTGTAGGAGGGAGAAAGGCTGCATCGCTAATGCCAACACTGCTCCTAGCTCCTGCACCTATGTCCGAACAGAGATCTTGGGTGCCTCTACCCAGGCAGGTCCTGGTGTGGATTTTCAGAGACTGTGGCCAGCATTTCCCCATCATAGAAAGCCAGGCTGGGGAGACTATCCAGTGTGAGAGATGCCTATTAATAGGAACTCTCAGGAAGTAAGCGGGAGAGCTACAGAAGGAAGTGTCTAGGGTTAGGAGCCTCCATGCACTCGAGGAATTCATTAACATTATGCATATGGAGATCTCTAAAGTTGAGGGAGCAATCTAAGGTGGAGAGGCCTGCAGTAGTATCACCAGGGGAAGAGGAAATGGCTCCTTCACAGGGAGGAACCTGGCTGCTGGTTACTTGTGGCAGCAGGCAGTGCTCCACCCCTGCTCCCAACCCACTGACTATAGAGATAAAAAAAAAAGTATGGTGTCTTGGCAACGAGGGAAGAGGAACCTGCCCCACAGGTGGAGGAGAAGTAGTAATGCACTTCTAAGGCTGGGAGAACATAAGAATGGTCATACTGGGTCAGACCAAAGGTCCATCTAGCCCAGTATCCTGTCTAATGACAGTGGCCAATGCCAGGTGCCCCAGAGGGAGCGAACCCGACATGCAATGATCAAGTGATCTCTCTCCTGCCATCCATCTCCTCCCTCTGACAAACAGGCTAGGGATACCCTTCCTTGCCCATCTTGGCTAATATCCATTAGTGGACTTAATCTCCATGAATTTATCCAGTTCTTTTTTAAACACTGTTGTAGTTCTAGCCTTCACAACCTCCTCAGGCAAGGAGTTCCACAGGTTGACTGTGTGCTGTATGAAGAAGAACTTCCTTTTATTTGTTTTAAATCTGCTGCCCATTAATTTCATTTGGTGGCCCCTAGTTCTTATTTTATGGGAACAAGTAAATAACTTTTCCTTATTCACCTTCTCCACACCACTCATGATTTTATGTACCTCTATCATATCCCCCCTTAGTCTCCTCTTTTCCAAGCTGAAAAGTCCTAGTCTCTTTAATCTCTCCTCATATGGGATCCATTCCAAACTCCTCATCATTTTAGTTGCCCTTCTCTGAACCTTTTCTAATGCCAGTATATCTTTTTTGAGATGAGGAGACCAAATCTGTACGCAGTATTCAAGATGTGGGCGTACCATGGATTTATACAAGGGCAATAAGATACTCTCCATCTTATTTTCTATCCCCTTTTTAATTATTCCTTTTGTGGGAAGAACACCTCAACAGCCCAACACTGTGGCATTTAATTTCAGAAAGGGGAACTATGCAAAAATGAGGGGGTTAGTTAAACAGAAATTAAAAGGTACAGTGAATAAAGTGAAATCCCTGCAAGCTGCATTGACGCTTTTCAAAGACACCATAATAGAGGCCCAACTTAAATGTATACCCCAAATTAAAAAATACAGTAAAAGAACTAAAAAAGAGCCACTGTGGCTTAACAACCATGTAAAAGAAGCAGTGAGAGATAAAAAGACATCTTTGATGATGATGATGATCCTTGACAATCCTTCCGCAAAGTCTTGGATACAGGCCCCAGGCAGGCAGCACACCTCCCAGGATGCCTCTGTCCCCCATAGAAGACAGTCACTGACTACCACCACCCTTTGTTTCCTCTTGGAAGAGGTAGCTGCAGGTTAGGCCTGGTTACTCAATAAGGGCGGGTGGGGGGGGGGGAAATAACATAAAATGCAGCAATGGCTGAAGTGTTAAATGCCTTTTTTTGTTTGTTTTTGTCCAAAAGGCGGTGATTGGAGGACTAACCTAGTGAACATCAGTGTAAATGGGTTAGGATCTGAGGCTAAACTGGGAAAGAACAAGTTAAGAATTATTTAGACCAGTGAGATGTCTTCAACTCGGCAGGGCTTGATGAAGTACATCCTAGAATACTTAAAGAACTGGCTGAATAGATCTCTGAGTCATTCGAAATTATCTTATGGAGGGCCCAGAGGACAGGAAAAGGGTAAATATAGTACCTATCTATAAAAAGGGGAATAAGAGCAACCTAGGGCATTACAGACCAGTCATCTTGACTTCAGTACTTGGAAAGATAATGAAGCAAACATTCAAACCATCAATTTGTAAGCATATAAAGATAATGTGATAAGTAACAGTCAGTATGGGTTTGCCAAGAACAAATCATGTCAAACCAACCTAATATTCTTGTTTGACAGGGTAACAAGCCTGGTGGATGGGGGGAACCTGTAGATGTGATTTATCTCAACTTTAGTAAGGTTTGACTTTCTCACAAACCAACTAGGGAAACAGCCTACATGAACTTACTATAAGGTGGGTGCACAACTAGTTGGAAAACCTTAATCAGAGAGTAGATATCATTGCTTCATTGTCAAGTTGGAAGGGTATATCAGGTGGGGTCCCACAGAAATCTGTACTGGGCATGATTCTATTAAATATCTTCCAAAAAGATTTGAATGATGGCATAGAGAGTATACTTATAAAGTTAGCTGATGAACCAAGCTGGGAGAGGGTTTCAAGTGCTTTGGAGGACAGGATTAGAATTTGAAATGATCTTGACAATCTGGAGGAATGTCTGAAATAGGATGAAATTCAGTATGGATAAATACCAAGTATTACACTTAGGAAGGAATAATCATTTGCATTAAGTGGGAAATCACCACCTAGGAAGAAGTACCCCTGAAAAGGATCTGGGGGTTTTAGTGGATCACAAACTAAGGGTTTGTCTACAGTGGCAATTTACAGCGCTGCAACTTTCTCGCTCAGAGGTGTGAGAAAACATCCTCCTGAGGGCAGCAAGTTTCAGCACTGTAAAGCTCCAGTATAGACAGCGCTGGGAGCCACGGCCCTTGTGGAGGTGGGTTTTTTTTCTTGTGTGGTTGCTGTGCCGTGGTACGTTAAAGCGCTGCCATGGCAGTGCTTTAGCGTTGCCAGTGTAGACTAGCCCTAAATATGAGTCAACAGTGTAATACTGTTGCAAAAAAGCCAACATCATTCTGGGATGCAGGAGTGCTGTAAGCAAGACACGAGAAATAATTCTTCCACTCTATTCAGCACTGATAAGGCCTCAACTGGAGTGCTGTGTGCATTTCTGGGCACCACACATCAGGAAAGATGTGGGCGAATTGGGAAAAGTCCATAGGAGAGCAACAAAAATGATTCAAAGTCTAGCAAATGTCCTACAAGGAAAGACTGGGACAAAAACTTCCAAACTGTCAGTGTAGTTGGGCACTGGAACAGACTACCTAGGGAGGTTGTGGAATCTTTGTCACCAGAGATTTTGAAGAACAGGTTAGACAATCACAGTTAGGGATAGTCTAGGTAATACTTAGTCCTGCCTCAGTGCAGGGGCCTATATGACCTAGTGAGGTCTCTTCCAGTTTTACTTTTCTATGATTCCATGTAGTAACATATTTCTAATTTGATGTGAACAATATAGGGCTGGATTCTCAGATCCAGTTGAATTACACTCAGTGCAGGACCTGGCTGGATTGAAGGAAAGGGGAAGTTGGCTTTCTGCCACCTATACAGCTTCCTGATCTTTGGGCTTAGTGTGGGCTGCTGTGGATTGCATCCAGCTGCCTATGGCCCCCAGGGGCCACTCTGGCAGCTGGGAATTGCCAGAACACAGTTGTGCTCCAGCCATGCCCCCGTTCTTCCAGCCCCACTCCCTGAGCCAGAGTTAGGGAAGAGGGTGACATGCAGCTACTACACTGGTTCCATACTCCCCAGCAATTCCCCAGTGCTGGTGGAAATTTCAGGAGACAGTTAAGTTGTCTTTCCAGCCCCTTTGTCCTGCCAATATAGGGCAAAGGGTCTGTGGAGGAGCCAAGGATCTAGCCCCTAATTTCCATGCTGAGACCCTATATTAGCATTTTATGGGATTCTATTTATAAAGCCTTTAAGAAACTTATTTTAAAAGTAGCACTTTTGGCACTTAAGGGGTTATTTTAAAAGATGCACATTGATCCGAGATATAATATTTCTGCAAATTCAGTTTTATTTGTATTTAAATGTTCTGGGAAACTTTCAGCAGTATATAATGTTGGCCTTTCAGTTCAGGAGAAAATCTAAATACTAAAAATAAAAATTTGGTTAGCATCACTGATGAGTTTTAATATCATTATCCCTGTTAGCTGATACTATTCAGTGATGAGCAATCTCTCCTGAGGTCCTTGTTCCAGAGAGGTCTTACTAGGTTCCTCATTGTGCTACCTGCCATCTTCCACAGGAAGGGTATTCACATGTATACTCTACAAGCATTGGTTACATTTGCTTTGGCATGTTTGAGGCTTTTTCTACAAAAATAAGTCTTTGTCCCCCATGATAAAAGCGATGTAAACACTGGTTTTGCAGAATTGTAATTGTTACATTCACAGTCTCAACCTTGCAATTTATACTGCATGGGCAAGACCCCCCTGGGCCTGTTCAGAGCCCCCTGGATTTAATGATCCATCCACAAAGAGTGAGTTGCAAGATTGGAGCCCCAGTAAAAATCGAACTTTGGATATTATTATTATTATAACTTTTCTATAGCACTTTTCATCCACAGATCTCAAAGTGGATTACACAGGATATACGCATAATTATTCCCGTTTTACAGATGGGAAAGTTTAGACATAAGCAGAGAGGTGCCTTTCTCAAGACAGAGGTGATATATGGGGGGGTGAGGGGGAAAGAATGCGAGGTCACATGTCCCCACAGATTTTCTGCTTGGCTTGTACTGAGCATGCTCACACGGACTGAGCATTCTCAGCAACATCTGCTGAAGCCTCTGCCTTCACTCTGTACCCCCCCCCCCCACTATCAGCAGGTACAGGTCATCTCTGCCTCAAGTTCATGCAGGAGGCTAGTGGCAGAGGTGGGAATGATACTCGTGCCTCTGGAGTCACAGTGCTCTTGCATCTAAGCCATGTAACTGAAATTATTTCAGCAATAAATTCACATAGTTTACCTTTGTAATCAGTAAGAAAAAATTGAACAGCAGAAATCAAAGGACACCCCCAAGCAAAACAAACCTCTTCCCAAATTAAAATAAAACAAAAAAACTAAACCAACAAACAAAAATTTAAAAAACCCAGCAAACTCTTCCCAGTGATTTTCAGCTTCCGCTATTATTTATATGGACTTCAATGGGATTTTTAACTTGGTACAAACTGCAGGATTTGGTGTAATATTAAATATGTTTTTAATCTGTGGACATTTTAATGTGTATCAATAGATAGATCCATTTGGTGTGTGTGAGTGAATTTTTTCAGTGTCTCAAGGGATGATCCTGCATGTCAAGTTGATGAGTTTTGTGTGTAAAAGAAATGAAGGCTTGAAAGGATAAGGGTTTCCAAAACAATGCCTTGCTATTTTTAATTGTCCCTATCAAGAATGTAGGGGGAACAGTGTATTTGTACGTCAATATATTCCTATTGGCATTGCCTTCAGCTTGTGTGGAATGTTGTTAATGTTAGAACATAAGTTCTTGCTTAATAAGGTCTTCTGAAGTATAACTACTTAAGATACAGATAGATGTAACTATAGATACATAAACACATTTACAGATACCTATTTACTTGTAAGTAATTCCAACGAAAAGTAAGTTTAAAAACTACACAAAATTCTGTTATTTCTAGTGTGAATTAGTAACATGCATCACTTGCTTAGGGTCCAGGATATTGAAAAACGTAATGTGATATCGAAACAGACAAATAGGCAGGAATGATGTCAGAACTAAACAACCCTGGAATCAAAGAATTTATCAAGTTAAGTTACATATTTATCAGCAAGTGAGGTGTGAAGACTTGGTTGATTGATTTGAACATTAACTTCAAAATGTGTTGCTTATTTCCAGCCAGAGGCCCATGGAGTGTCATTTTATAATACACTGAGTTGCCAAAGCAGTGTGCCCGCCTAATCCAACTGCTCTAAACACAGAGCATGAGCCAGTGACTATTGCATAACTGTTGGAAAGTCCTTCAAACATGACTAAAAAGACTACTTGAAAGGAAAACTTGGGATGGGTCAAAACCCTGGAGTTGAGGGGGTAAGGGGGAATTGGTAACAGCCTTCTGGGGTTCAGAAAGCTGGTGTGTATTCATTAACTTTTCGCTAGTTGAATTCAAATCCATGCTTGTTCCAAGGGCAATTCATTCATTTATTTTCCAGCTAAATGGCTGTCTGTGCTGTGAATTATGTATAAAGCCGACCTCTGGTGAGACAGGTTTGAACACTATATATATGCTGCAGATGTGGTGTATATTATGGGCCATAGCTTCTGGCATGGCCAAAAAGCACATGGTGCAGGTCAGGGGGTGGTGTGCAAAGGAGGTTTAAAGCTCTCTTTTGCACTCCCATAACCTTAGTTCCTCCTGTATCACATTAGAGCAGCATGAGAGCTGCTGTAACACACAGTATGCCAGCTTTTAATGGTTATAAGTGGACAAAATCACAGCCCAAGGTCAGGGTGGTATATAGATATTGTGATCGTGTTCCCTTTTCTTTACCCCCACCGCCTTTCTGCATCTATGCTGCAAGGTGGATATGTGGTGGTCAAACCTTTATGTTGGGTCTGTGCCACTGAAGGATCAGCCTTGCGGTGAGATTCTGCCTGGGCCGGGTATGCTGGATTTGGTTGATACAGAATGGCACGTCACCTGAAGAACAAGTGCTACGTTTTTTCATTAGATGTTTTCTTCCTCCCTTTCTCTGCTCCTCTTTTCCTTTTTTTGCCATCTCTGAGTTGCTTTTTATTCTCTCCTCCTCTGTGCTCCAGTTTTCACCCTATTATTTATTAGACTTTTCCCTTTTTGTCCTTTTGTTCACATTCTCCCATAAGTGGGATGTGACTATAATAATGGTTAAGTCTGAGTGACTCTTTGGAACACACAGTGTTCAAGCAGGTTGGAAATCAGGGACAATAAATTCAGAGGGTTCCTGAGTATTCTTTCAAATGCCTCTGCAGTTGCAATGAATTCCCAGCCACTGGGCACCCCAAGTGTCTTGTATCCTCGGAGTCCTGTCTTGAGGCAATTGGCTCTGCAGCAGCTGCCATTTTTCTTTCACTGACCAAAATGGGAGCTATTGAAAGCTATATGGAACCTCACCCACGGAGGGTGGCCAGGGCCTGCAAATCAAAGTATTCTGTTAATCACTTAGTCTTATCCCTCTCAGTGCTGAGTACCAGTAGCAATCCGATCTTTGTGCTCTTCTGTGCAATTTCTGTTGTCCCTTTCACATTGAGGGACTGCCTCTCTGTCTTGAGATGGAGAGGGGAACATAGCTGCCTGACACGTGCTGTTCACTGCGGTAAGGATGCTGTAGGGAGATGACATGAGGCCTTCACTGTAGTCAAGTGCTTGGTCACTTTAGTGAGAAGTGTAGAAAACAGTTACTACTTCTGTCTTGTATGACAAGGAGTTGACAGCACCTCTTTTCTCAAAGGAAGTGATGTAGGATGGGGTGAGAGGCTTTTGAGCTGTAAAAAGCTCACTTGTATCTTGCTGAAAGGTGGTTTGGGATAATTCCTACATAATGTTTCAGATTAGGCACAGAGCCTTATTGACGTATCTAGGCCTTGCTTTTCAGAGCACCCGTGACTCCATCTGAGGTCAATGGGAACTGCATATTCTCATTGCCGCCGAAAATCAGGCCAAAGATATATTGTAGATGAGGGAAATGTTCAATTAACAGCTACAGCACTGAGAAAACCACAGGAACAAGCTGACTAGGGAACAAGGGGCTGAGATGGTTCTGAAGGATGAACACTGAGTTGTGAGCTATAGTGCTGCATTTACCATTGAATTCATCCTTGCTGATGAGGAAAATAACAGGTGCTATGGGAAAACATTTTCAGACTTGGGTTCCTAAAGTTAGGAACCTAAATCCACATTTAGGCACCTCTGCAGCTGACATGGGCTTCAATAGGAGTTGGTTCTCAACATCTGAAAACCTGGCCTTTTCTGTAGGTGCCTAATTATTACTTTTTTTGCCCAATTTCAAAGATATTGGTCTATAAAAATATACCTTTTGTGTGCAAATACAAATTAGGACAGAATTTTCTGTGCGTGTGTGTGTGTGTCTAACAAAGAAAGAACAACCCACACTTTGCAGTCAAAAGATTTCCTGATTGCTCAAATGACTGGAAGAAGCAAGGGCTGTGTATGGTTTGAATAAATGATCACAGGAAGACAGGACAAAGTTGTAAATGAGTCTGGAAGGGGAATGGATTTGCCTCAGATGACAACTCTTCATTCCCATTCCTGGACGGAGAAGAGTGTTACCTGCCATAGAGAGAATGATGTGAAAAAAGGTAGTGTGGGGGGAGTTCCTGTACTGTCTGTGCTGACTAAGCTCCTGCAAGATTCTGGGCACCTCCTGAGAGTGCTCTCAACTTCCACCAAGGTCTGTAGCAGATGAGGGCACTCGGGACCTTCCAGGATTGAGTCCTGAGTGAAAATGGAAGAGTGAGTGAAGATGGAAAGTTGGTTATGTTCTGCTTTCTCTTGCAATTACACAGTGTAACAAGTTGCTAGGATCCTTATGACCATTTCCTATTTGAGTACGCTACATTTGTAATGTTTTTATGCTAAGAAAAGTGGTTTCAACTACGCTGCCTCCTCTCTTCTTTCCCTCAGTTGAATTTATATTAGGTGTCGGTATAACAATGTTACTGGTGTGTAAAAATGCAAATAGGGCTAGATTCACATGTGAAATTGTTTTGAAAAAAGGATGGGGGTGAGCTGAAGTTGGATCATGCATTTATATTTTATTTAAAAAAAAAAAAGACTATTTTCTGTACTGTAGCACTAGGCACAGGAACTAAGGACAGGGAGACTTTCTCCTGTGCTTTCAAGGTTCCCTTTGCTGGTGTCCAGGCAGCGAGAAGGAAGAGGAAGCAGCCTAACTTAGAAGTTGGAGGGATGATGAGGCAATGACTGAGACAAGAGTTGGGAGGTTGGGACTTGGGGTGGACTACTAGGGCTGGGACAAGAAGCTGAGGGGAGACTGGGTAGTGGGAGAGGCTAAGATGAAGCTCCAAAGGAAGGGAGACAAGGGCAGAAGGGTGTGTAACCACTAGAGCACACTCCCTTACGACCTGGAATACAACCTGAGATTCCTGTCTCAGCATTTCTCTGCTGCCAGCAAATAGCTAGTCAAGTCACTTAAACTTTTCACAGATGGTACTAAGTGTGTGTTACTTATTTGTCAGATGTCTGACTTGGAACGGTGCAGTCTGATTTTCAGAAGTGCTGAGCACTCACAGCTGCAACTGAAGTCAGTGGGAGCTGTGCTTTGAATATATGAAATGTTATGTGGTGCTAAGTACTCTGGAAAAAATCAGGTCATTGGCATCTTAAATTGGGCTGCCCAAATCAGTGTACACTTTTGATGTTAATGTCTCTGTGTCAGTTCTCCATCCATAAAATGGACATAAGACACTCTTATTTCACAGGGGATGTTGTGATAGAATCATTGTTTGTGAAGGACTCAGAGGAAATGAATAATTCTGTACTCAGAGATGGGATTGAATAGTGTGCTTTAAATAAAGCATGGAAGCATACATTGAACAAGAAAGATAAAAGGAAGTACTGGATAGCTGCTCCTTCAGTGAGCATTGTCTATCCCGTGCACTGATTGAGGCAATCAGTCTTGCAATACATCACCTTGTATAAGTCAGTGTAGGAACCGAGCGAGATTCTCATCATATCCGCTTTGATAGCCACTATCTTACACTGTTAAAACACAAATAAGTTAACCTTCAATCCTAGTTAAACCAAACCAATAAGACCTCTACACAGGGAACCTGGCAAGAACATTTTTTACATTGTGTAATAAATTGGGATATTTTCAAAATGAAAGATCACCTGATAGGCAATCAAATGTCAGCTGAAGTTTTTATGTGAAACCTGAACATAAATAGTATTTTGATGCTCTTTGATAGAGCACCATATTACAGGAAACTAAATGTCAACATGCTGGAGCCACTCTCCCCCTTTGCTTTCATGTAATGCAGCCCAAAGCATTTGTCCTCAGAGGAGTTGAATATTAAGGATTATTCATAATCTATGTGGAACTTCTGGGAAACAGTGCCTCCTCTCCCACTCACCCACCAAAAATTCTGAAATAAAAAACCCACCCAAGATAAAGATCCGAGATCAATATGTGTTTTACTGTGATAACTTCCAGAGATGAATGTATATAAAATATTCGTACACAAGTATATAATGAGCTAAATGAGAGCCTGTTGAATATGGTAAGTAATTAATTTCCAACCCCTCTGCAATTTTTTAAATTGTTGGGAAGACAGAACACCTCAACACAATGAGGCTGTTGTTGTTATGGCACCATGAAGAAGCAGGAGAAGGAAGAAATGCCTTGAGGAATGTGAGGAGAAGCAGGAAGATTTCTTCTAATAAAGGGTGTCAGGGCTGGATCCCCACTTTGAACTTTAGGGTACAAATGTAGGGGCCTGCATGAAAACTTCTAAGCTTAACTACCAGCTTAGCTCTGGTTCGGCTGCCACCATTTCAATGGATTCCCTCCCTGGGAAGCCTTGAAAAACCTTCACCCATTCCCTGGTGAAAACAAATCCAAACCCCTTGGATTTAAAACAAGGGGAAATTAACCATTCCCCTCCTTCCTCCCACCAACTCCTGGTGAATCAGTTCCAACCCCCCCGGGGATCTACAACAGGGAGAAATTAACCATCCCCCCTCCTTCCTCCCACCAACTCCTGGTGAATCAAGATCCAAAACCCCTTTGGATCTAAAACAAGGAAAAATCAATCAGGTTCTTAAAAAGAAGGTTTTTAATTAAAGAAAAAGGTAAAAATCATCTCTGTAAAATCAGTATGGAAATTAACCTTACAGGGTAATCAAACTTAAAGAGCTCAGAGGACTCCCCTCTAGTCTCAGGTTCAAAGTATAGCAAACAAAGATAAACACTCTAGTAAAAGGTACATTTACAAGTTGAGAAAAACAAAGGAAAACTAACACGCCTTGCCTGGCTATTTACTTACAAGTTTGAAATAGGAGAGACTTGTTTAGAAAGATGTGGAGAACCTGGATTGATGTCTGGTCCCTCTCAGTCCCGAGGACGAACACACTCCCAAACAAAGAACACAAACAACAGCCTTCCCCCCCCGCCCAAGATTTGAAAGTATCTTGTCCCCTTATTGGTCCTTTAGGTCAGATGCCAGCCAGGTTACCTGAGCTTCTTAACCCTTTACATGGAAAAGGATTTTGGAGTCTCTGGCCAGGAGGGATTTTTATAGTACTGTACACAGGACAGCTATTACCCTTCCCTTTATAGTTATGACACGCCCCCCAAATCACAGATAGTGTTGGATGTTTGGTTCCACACTGGCTGTGATTTCTTCCTGGAGTTCTAGGAGAAAACAGAGTTAATAAGACACATGTACCTTTAGACATACTACTGATTATATAAAAACTAACAATATGTTTCATTCCACAAACAATTGTTAACCAGTTAACTCTGGGAAACTTTCCCGGGAGAGTGCATCAGCCACTTTGTTAGAAGCTCCCGAAATGTGTTGTATTTCAAAATCAAAATCTTGGAGAGCTAAACTCCACCGAAGAAGTTTTTTGTTATTTCCCTTGGCGGTATGAAGCCACTGTAGTGCAGCATGGTCTGTTTGTAGTTGGAAACGCCATCCCCAAACATATGGGCGTAGCTTTTCCAGCGCGTACACAATGGCATAGCATTCCTTTTCGCTGATTGACCAATGGCTTTCCCTCTCAGACAGTTTCTTACTGAGAAATACGACAGGATGGAATTCTTGATCCGGTCCTTCCTGCATTAAAACTGCTCCCACGCCTCGCTCGGACGCATCTGTGGTTACTTGGAACGGTTTGTCAAAGTCTGGGGCCCTTAGCACAGGGTCAGACATGAGTGTTGCCTTAAGCTGGTTAAAGGCCTTTTGACACTCATTAGTCCACTGAACTGCATTTGGCTGTTTCTTTTTGGTTAGGTCTGTCAGCGGGGCGGTGATTTGGCTGTAGTGGGGTACAAATCGCCTATAATATCCAGCCAAGCCTAAGAAGGATTGGACCTGTTTCTTAGACTTTGGAACCGGCCACTTTTGGATAGCATCCACTTTGGCCTGTATGGGATTGTAAACGTCCGGTGCGGGGGTCGGGCCCTCTCAGGGGCCGTCGGGGGCCAGGCCGCCTCACTACACGGCCTGGATCGGTCTCAGGGTTCCGCCCCTCTGGCAGGGACTAGGCCAAAGGTACACGGCCTCTGCAATGAGCTCCTGCTCTCCGTCAGGGTCCGGCAGTAACTCAGGCCCGGGCTCCGGTCCTCACTGCCGGAGCTGGGGATTACAAAGTCAGTCAAGCCCCCGCGCTAGCTCAGGGCGGGGCAATAAACAGTAGTTCGGGCGCTCAGCTCCGTGGATCCGGAGCTGCGCCCTGACAAACTCAGGACGTCCCAGGCCCTTATTCAGGGGAGGGCAACCCCCAATAGTCCAGGGCGCTCAGAACCTTCCTTCAGGCTGAGCAGTAAAGTCAGGAGTTCAGGCCCGGCCCTCAATCAGGGCGGGGCAGCACACAATAGTCCAGGGGGCTCAGAACCTTCCTTCAGGCTGAGCAGTAAAGTCAGGGGTTCAGGCCCGGCCCTCAATCAGGGCGGGGCAACAAACAATAGTCCAGGGGGCTCAGGACCTTCCTTCAGGCTGAGCAGTAAAGTCAGGGGTTCAGGCCCGGCCCTCAATCAGGGCGGGGCAGCACACAATAGTCCAGGGGGCTCAGAACCTTCCTTCAGGCTGAGCAGTAAAGTCAGGGGTTCAGGCCCGGCCCTCAATCAGGGCGGGGCAACAAACAATAGTCCAGGGGGCTCAGGACCTTCCTTCAGGCTGAGCCCAGACAAAGTTAGTAGGCCCAGGCCCTCAGTCAGGGCGGGGCAACAAACAATAGTTCAGGGGTTCGGGTTCAGGTCTGGGTATCAGGAGCTGAGCACGGACAAACTCGGGACGCCCCAGACCCTCAGTCAGGGTGGGGCAACCAGCACTCGTTCAGGGCAGCAAGCAATAGCTCAGTGGCGGTGCCAGAGCGCTGGCTGGAGGGGGAGACTGCCACCCGTTAAGTGGGGTGGCAGGGGGGACACAGGCCCACCCACTCCACTGTGTCCCAGCCCGGGGCCCTAAGAGCGGCAGTCAGTCTGCCGCTGTGTTGGTGGGGTCCTGACCGCAACACACCAACATGGGTTCGCTCTCTGTTGTAGCTAGACTGGGGTCAGCTACCCCCGGGCTGATTTCCATTTCCTCCTCCATTTGTACCTGCTCCCCGCTGGGCTCGGCAACGGGGTCCCACACCATGGGTTCCTCACTTCGCAGAGGGTCGTCCGGGTCGGGTTGCTCCTCCGGTCTCCGGTCAGGGGGGCGCTCGGGCCCCTCCTCGGGGTACCGTGCTCGGGGCAAGGGTGGCCAGTCTACCTCGGGGTACCTTGCTTGGGGAAGGCTTGGCCAATCCGCGTCGGGGTACCTGGCTCTGGGGAGGTCCGGTCGGTCGGTGTCCGGGTATCTGGCTCTGGGGCAGCTCGGTCCGTCCGTGTCCGGGTACCTGGCTCTGGGAAGCCTTGGTCTCGCCGGAGCTCGCACCGGCACGTCTGGCCTCTCCGGCTGCTGGGCTCTAACTGAGGGCTGGGGCCTGGCTCTTATACTTCCTGTCCCGCCCCTTGACTTCCGGGGGGCGGGAACAGGTGGCGGTGGCTCCGCCCACTTGGGTGCCAATTCAGGCTCCTCTCCCTCAGGGGCCGTCGGGGCCCAGGCCGCCTCACTACAGGGATTTATAGTTCCTTGACCCACCTGGTGCCCCAGGTAAGTCACTCTGTTTTGGCCTATTTGACACTTTTTAGCCTTAACAGTTAGTCCTGCCTGCTGGATGCGCTCGAAGACTTTTTCCAGGTGCTCCATGTGCTCTGCCCATGAATCAGAAAAAATGGCCACATCATCGAGGTAGGCAACTGCAGATTCTCCCAATCCCGCTAGGAGACCATGTACAAGTCTTTGGAAGGTGGCGGGTGCATTTCGCAACCCGAAAGGGAGTACATTGAATTCATACACCCCTGCCTGGGTGACGAAGGCTGACCTTTCCTTAGCGGGTTCATCTAGTGGTACTTGCCAGTACCCCTTGGTTAAGTCTAAAGTAGAGATGAATTGGGCATGTCCCAATTTCTCCAATAGCTCATCTGTGCGTGGCATTGGATAGTTGTCAGGACGAGTTACAGCATTTAGCTTATGGTAGTCCACGCAAAAGCGTATTTCCCCATCTGGTTTGGGAACTAGAACCACTGGAGATGCCCATGCACTCTTAGAGGGGCGGATTATACCCATCTGTAGCATGTCCTGGATCTCCCTTTGTATAGCAGTTTTGGCATGAGGTGACTCCCGGTAGGGTGGGGTTCTAATAGGGTGAGCATTACCTGTGTCAATGGAGTGGTATGCCCGTTTGGTCCATCCTGGAGTGGCTGAGAAAACTGGTGCAAAGCTTGTGCACAGCTCCTTGATCTGCTGTCGCTGCAGACGTCCAAGGGTCATGGAGAGGTTCACCTCTTCCACGCCACCATCCTTTTTTCCTTCGTAGTAGACACCTTCAGGCCACTCCACGTCATCTGTTTCCTGGGCTGTAAACTGGCAAACGTTTAATTCTCTGGAATACAAGGGCTTAAGAGAATTAACATGGTATACCTTAGGCTTTATGTTGGAGGTGGGGGAGGCTATGAGATAGTTAACAGCTCCTAGGCGCTCCTGGACCGTGAATGGTCCTTCCCACGACGCTTCCATTTTATGGGCCTGGATTGCCTTTAAGACCATGACTTGGTCTCCTACTTTGAAGGACCGTTCTCTGGAATGTTTATCATACCAGGCCTTTTCCTCTTCCTGAGCATCCTTTAGGTTTTCTTTAGCAAGGGCCAAAGAATGTCGGAGGGTGTTTTGTAGGTTGCTTACAAAGTCTAGAATGTTTGTTCCTGGAGAAGGCATAAACCCCTCCCATTGCTGCTTCACCAACTGTAATGGCCCCTTAACCTCATGGCCATACACAAGTTCAAATGGTGAAAACCCTAAACTGGGATGTGGTACAGCCCTGTAGGCAAAAGGGCTGGATCCCCACTTTGAACTTTAGGGTACAAATGTAGGGGCCTGCATGAAAACTTCTAAGCTTAACTACCAGCTTAGCTCTGGTTCGGCTGCCACCATTTCAATGGATTCCCTCCCTGGGAAGCCTTGAAAAACCTTCATCCATTCCCTGGTGAAAACAAATCCAAACCCCTTGGATTTAAAACAAGGGGAAATTAACCATTCCCCTCCTTCCTCCCACCAACTCCTGGTGAATCAGTTCCAACCCCCCCTGGGATCTACAACAGGGAGGAATTAACCATCCCCCCTCCTTCCTCCCACCAACTCCTGGTGAATCAAGATCCAAAACCCCTTTGGATCTAAAACAAGGAAAAATCAATCAGGTTCTTAAAAAGAAGGTTTTTAATTAAAGAAAAAGGTAAAAATCATCTCTGTAAAATCAGTATGGAAATTAACCTTACAGGGTAATCAAACTTAAAGAGCTCAGAGGACTCCCCTCTAGTCTCAGGTTCAAAGTACAGCAAACAAAGATAAACACTCTAGTAAAAGGTACATTTACAAGTTGAGAAAAACAAAGGAAAACTAACACGCCTTGCCTGGCTATTTACTTACAAGTTTGAAATAGGAGAGACTTGTTTAGAAAGATGTGGAGAACCTGGATTGATGTCTGGTCCCTCTCAGTCCCGAGGACGAACACACTCCCAAACAAAGAACACAAACAACAGCCTTCCCCCCCCCCCGCCCAAGATTTGAAAGTATCTTGTCCCCTTATTGGTCCTTTAGGTCAGATGCCAGCCAGGTTACCTGAGCTTCTTAACCCTTTACAGGGAAAAGGATTTTGGAGTCTCTGGCCAGGAGGGATTTTTATAGTACTGTACACAGGACAGCTATTACCCTTCCCTTTATAGTTATGACAAAGGGCCAGAATCCTATTTCTTTACTCACACAGAGTTGTACCTCATTCTCTGAATGGTCCTATTATTTTCCGGCTACAATACACCTGAACAGGGGTATCGGAGTATGGCCTCGAGGGCTGGTTATTCCTTTATCTGAGTTGAATTTTCTCAAGGCAATGCTTTCTTACAGAAAAAACAACAAAACCCCCATGCTGACTAACAGGCAGACAGTGATGTACGCAGCAAGAAGCATTAGGTAGGCTGAGCTGTAGTAGTTTGGTCAGTCCTTGGCTTTACAGCATTGTAACTAGGCAGGCAATGTAACAGTAGAATGGTTGCTTAGCAAGCTTCAAAAACCCAGCAAAGGATATTAACAAGATGCACTTTCTGACTTTTGAAGAAAATAGAGTTAAATAATTTTAACAAATACAGAGCTCTCCCTTCAAGTGAGACCAAAAGTGTGATGGTTTTTTGTTGTTTGTTTATTTTGTGCAGCACTGTCTGCCAATGTATCGTTATGAAAATCTTAGTCATATGTGCAATGAATCTAATCCAGAGCTCACTGTTATTGATGGGAATCTTTCTATTGATTTCAATGGACCTTGAGTCAGGTCATATGAGATTAAGGCAATAAACCTGCCAAATTATCAAAAAAGGGGAAGACGGGGGAGCAGAGTTCCAGATGCATTCTGTTTTCACATTTGCCATGATTTCAGTGCTGATTGGGTGATAGTGTATTTAAACCATTTACACATGCAATCACCTGATTTTCACATGCATTTGTAGGCAAGGAAACTCATTGAATTTTAGGTCTTGGGGACTGAAAACTTTATCCTGAGTGTCCACAGGACAATCAAAAGACTGAGAAGAACTGGTGAAAAAAGAGGAAAAAACCATAATATTTAATACTTCATATTTCTGTAAATGGCGAAGTAACACCAAAAATAAATGAGCCATAAAAAAACAAATGGCCTGTAATAGGTATGAAGACCAAAGCATAATTTTTTTTTCTTGAAAAACATTGGAAAAAATCTGATAAAAGGTCAGATTTCTCCCAACTACTATCAGACAAGTAAGTAAGAGGGGTTGATGTCCCACTTAGGCCAAATGTATGCAGAGAATGTGCTATAAATAAGTGGCCATGTGTTCTGATAAGAAGACATAACACAATATGGTTTCACAAATTTAAAGGGGAAAAGTGCTATTTTAGGGACATCTGATTGGTTTCCCATGTGAGATCTTGTACATTGTAAGCAGATCAGCTTTCTTTTAAAAGAATTTACTGGATACTTTTAAAGACCTGAATAATCCATTTCCTGTCCTCTCTGCTCCCTGCCTGTAAAACAAAACAGAAATCTTAGTCTCTTTTTATTGAAAAGTGTCATTTTGAAGGCTGATAGTCACAAATTTAACCAATTTCTTCTCCTCCACACCACACACCGCTTATATTTGTTTGCAAAGTCCATATAATTCTAGTACAGCATGTTATTCTTCAAAGCAAATGGTTCATAGCCATCAGCCCAGTACCCAGGGAGACCCTTTCAATAACATGTGTGTACATGTCAGAGGAAAACAATTTTGAAGAAAACAGATTTCAGAGGTAACCCTCCCAGGGACTGTTATATTGAGTGAGTGGCAAATCCATTAATAGACTGGAGGGAGCCACCAGAGTTCCCAATTTAGTGGAAATGCATCGTTTCCAATATGCTAGCAGGCAAGCTGTGAAGAACCGAGGCAAGGGGACTCTGTACATCCCTGCCTGCTGCAGACATCACTTCCATTGCCATTCTCCGCAGAGAGAAGAGTGTGGTGAAGTTTAGTGAATAGTTAATGAACTGTGATATGAACTATAATGAGCTATATAAGTGCTATGCAATATTATTTTTTCCTGACCTACATGCAAGTATATATAGGAAATGTACCTCTTCCATTACTGTACAGGTGGGAATATGAGGCACGTCCTTTTCTTTTTTTCTTTTTTTATGCTCTCATGCAAAATCACAGATAACTTTATCAAGAAGCCAGTGTTTTACACACTTTTTGCAAATATACATTTAAATGAAAATGAGGTCTGTCTGATGGACTTCCACACACCCTTTCCTTTAAATCTTTTGGAGTGATGCCTGCTGAAATCAATCAGACTATATGTATGTGAATTTTAATGTGTTTAGGGCATTTGAAGGTAAATCTGTTTTCTATTACTCCCTGGTTTAGAAATTCTAGCCGAGATGTTGCTAGATGGATTGCTGGTTCATATTTTACTAAAAACTGCATTACTTCTAAATAAAAGGAGAAAAAAGACCTCTGCATTTAAATAATCACAAGAGGCCAGAAATGTACAGTTTAAGTCTGAAATTCTATCTAGATCATGCTCTGTTGTGGGTACAGGACCAGTTCCCACTCTCCTTACTTGCACCACTTCACTGGGAGTTTGGAGTGCTGCATTTAACCCATTTAAATACCTCCAGAGAGAACTTAGGGTACATCTACATTTGAGCTGGGTTGTGTCATTGCCAGCTCATGCAGCCATAGCCACTCTGGCTCTGTTCAAGCTCACACGCAACAAATAGGAGTGTAGCCGAGGTAGCTCAGATTAGCTGCCTGAGTCCATACCTGTGGAATCTGTGTGGGTATGTACTCTAGGCAATTAGCCCAAGCCACTGCCCATTCTACCCCAGGTACTCTGCTATTTTTAGTGTGCTAGCTCGACCAGCTGAAATGTCTATGTGAACTGGAAATCATACACCCCAATTCCAATGCAGATACAACCATTGTGAGACAAAGAACTTATTTTCCACCGTTTTATTGTTGCTTTTTCCTGGTTATGGTGATAAAATGCTGGGTTAAAGGAAAGGCAGACCTTGCACATACATAGTGGTGTCATCTCTGTGTCAACATGTTTCAATACGATAAGGATCATTTCCCCCCATTTCACAAATGAGGAAATGAGGCAAGGAGAAACTGTAAGTGACTTGCCTGAGCCTGTAAACTGCATCGCCTAGGTCTCAGTCCGGTGCCCCAATCATTAAACCATCTTTCTTCCATAGTAAACTTTGGATGGTGATTTACTAAAGCACATGGATGGTAAAAACGTGTGTGTGTGTGTGCATTTACGCGCGTGCATGTGTTTTATGTTGCATGGTGGCAAGATAACTTCATGTGGTTGGTAAATAAGATGTCCTGCACCTCTAAAAACACACACAGTTCTGGCTTGGCTTGGAAGTGACTGGAAAATTACAATCTATCTGATGTCTGCTCAGAAGTCTTTTTGTTAAATGAGTTGGTGATACAGTGCAGTTTGTAGTTAACAAATAATCAAGCCACAAAATCAAGCACTGAAACCCCTCATAGTATTCTCAGCAGAAGCCCCAAATTAAATGGGATTGGAGACTGAATTCTCCTCCTATGCACAGGCTCATTTAATTACTAACCTATTTGCTCCCTAACATTCGCACTTGTGGTAGCAAATATGTAGTGCTATGGTAGCCTGTCCACTGATATTCATGAACCGGGCAGTGCTAGATGACATAGTGATTAATGGACTGTTGATGTGCACTTAGTACAGACAAACTACTATCTCTGCTTGGGGCTGCAACCAATGGCAGAACACTTAAGGGGAAAGTTCCAGTGTAGAGAAGGCTTTACTGGGATGCTGTTTCTGTCCCAAAGAGTTTGAGGCACATGCATAGGGAAGGCTGGACTGCGGTTGCCCATGCGATGTCTGTGGACAGATATAGGACTTGGGTCTCCAGGGCTGTCAACATGTTGTTTTCTGAACGAATGAACCAACACACACACACCCCCCTACCTCTCCCAGCCAGGCTCTTTCAGGCAGAAGTGGCTCCGTCTGACTCCACACCTAGCAGCCAAATGTGCCAGGGGAGAGGCACAGGGAAAAGAGGACAGAGAGCCTTTCCCCACGTCAGGTAATGTAGGTTTGGGAGAGTGCTGTGGCCCCGGGCTGGGCACAGGGTGGGAGGGGTCACTGGGCAGGGGAGACATGTGGGGCGGCACCAGTCATCTATGGCTTAGGATGTTTAAACCCTGATTGTCAGAGCTACAAACACAATCTTATGTATACAGCCACATTTATGTGATCATTTCCTTGTGAGATATAACATTTAATTAAAAGCAATCTATTGTTAATTGTTCCATTTGATTTGATACAATCGCTAGGGCCTTTTCTTTTCTTTTTGGTGCCCTAATAATTTTTTTAAAGCCATCGTGAAATTCCCAAACTATTAAGTAGTGTTGTTGAAGAAAAGATATTATTAATATATTATTTATTGATGTCCTAATTGATTGGTATGGAATTGAAGTTAGAGCGGCACAAAGCTCACTTTACAATGCTGCCTTGTTGTATGGGTCTTTTTATACTTCAAATGTAACTTAACACTGAAACTATTAAACGTTGCAGTAAAATGCTAGCTCTGCTAGCAGACTGAGAAGAGAGATATTGACTAAGTGTTGTGTCACTGGAACCAGACATTCGGACTCCCTCATGTTTTAATTTTTGATTTAATTTTTTGATAATGCAGCATAGTTGCAGCTGTATGTCTCAGGCAGAGAAGAGGGGGCGGGGAAATGACAAGCTGATCCATTAGGGAATTTGTATCTTCTGACTGTTTTTTCTGATTTATTTTAAATATCAAACACCCAAAATTCTCCCCATGTATAAGCAATGTGATAAGAGAGAGTGATAAGAGACAGTGACTCTGACAAAATAAAATAAAAGAATTTTAAAGTTAATTTCTAGCACGGCTCTGATTAGCATGCTTTCATTTACTTTAAGAGTATAAATATGTAGAGAAAGGGCCCAAGTTGCCATCAGATTTCAAACATTCCAAGTTGAAGTGTGGTCTTGATCCGGAGTTTTGGATGAATCCTGTTGTACTGATCTATATTATATAGAACTATATCACAGAGAACTTTTTCAAAATATGGACCTGATTTGATCCCATCCGTCTCCCAAATTTCATGTGAGGAGGGATTAGAATCAGGATTTTGCTGAGATTATATATATATATATATCATGTGTTTAGTGGATACCACTTTTAGGACTCTATTGTGCAAGGTGCAGAGTCTTCTGACATCAACCCAGTGAAATAAGCACATGAGTAGTTCTATTCATTTATATAGAGCAGTGTTAATTTACACTAGCTGATGATCTGGCCCCATCATGTGTGTATACGGTATCTGGAGAAAATAGCAAATTAGGTGTTTTGCTGAAGGCATCTGACTGATATTTCAGGTATCGATTATATTCTGAGGTTCCCCCTCCCTTGCCCCAGATTATTTCCCCACCAGGATCCACCCTGCTGCATGAGAGTCAGAGACAAAACGCCTTACTTGGATGGCTGTGATGCATTATTTAATCTTATACTGATACTACAGTGATGACGACTCTAGAAATACAGAGATAGAAGGATCTAAAATAGGTGATCTGCACAGTTAAGGCTGAGTCAATCTGAAATGTTTTATGCTGAAACAAATTTGCTAGTCTCTAAGGTGCCACAAGTACTCCTGTTCTTTTTTTTATCTCTGTGTGTTATTTAGCAGTTTTCCAGTAACTTTATGTATAAATCAGGTTTTCAGCTGCTAAAGTTATGCTATTTAGATGAGAATGTTTTCATTTTTGTTCCCAGCATTCAATACTGTTTCTCCCCCCACCTCCACCCCCCAGAATGTAAGTGTAAGGTAGAGTGGTGACAGCTTTAAGGAAAATTCACTTGTTATAAGCCGGCTTTCTTTATTACAGAAAAAGTGAGCCTGAGAGAGAGAGAGAAGATGTAATATACCAGTCTTCTATGAAAGCTGTCAGAAGCTTTGCAGGCCAGGGTGGCCTTGCAAAGGAAATAATAGAGAGAAGCATCATCACAGAGGACAAAAGACCTGCAGAGCTACTCAACTCTAGCTGCTACCCTCTTTTTATTATTTTACATTGAACTGAACCTGGAGGATTGCATTGTGTGCTCGGAGGAAAAAGTGATAGTGAAGAGAGAACAAGTGGGATTCTGCTCAGGACTTTAATTAAGCTTTATTTATTTCAGATTGAGGACAGACGCGATGGAAGATTTGCCATCTGAGCTCAGAGAGAAGAGAACAATAGAACTATAGCAGAAGTGCTACTCAGTAGATTGCAGGCTCTTTTGGGGGCAAGAAGGGGAAGACAAGCTGCAGAACTGACCTACCAGAGAGATAAAAGTAGGGAGCATGAGCTTAGAACTGGGGCTGAGATAAGCGAGTGATGCTTGAACAGAGAGGATAGAAACATCCTTTCCTTCAGCATTAGGCATGCCTGTCACTGCCTACTTTGTACAGAATCATATTGATTGTCCTAGTGTCAGTAGCTAGGAATACAATACAGCATCTTACTTCACACTCGATAGTCGTGAAAGAGAGCCTAGAAAAACTAAGTACCAGAGAAAAATTGGTTGTGCCTAAGGACCCTATTCAGGAAAGCACTTAAGCTTGTGTTTGAGTCCCATTGACTTCAGTGGGATTTAAGCACATGTGTAAGTGCTTTTCTGAATGGAGATGCTTTCCTGACCTGGGCCTACTAGCCCCCCAACTTTGTCCTGTGAGTGGTTTTACAGGGGAGAAGGATAGCTCAGTGGTTTAAGCATTGGCCTGCTAAACCCAGGGTTGTGAGTTCAATCCTTGAGGGGGCCATTTAGGGATCTGGGGCAAAAATCTGTCTGGGGATTGGTCCTGCTTTAAGCCAAGGGGTTGGACTAGATGACCTCTTGAGGTCCCTTCCAACCCTGATATTCTATGATCTATGAAAGACTAGGCTCACTGTGAGTGTGTTTCAGTGTGAAGAGCCTGCGTTTCCACTGCTTTGAACCTGACATAGTAACTTATGCATGTACAAGGAGAGTATAAAATGCTGCCATTCTGCACTGACTTAGTGCTTACCAAGCTTGATTCTCCATTTTGCTATGGGTTTCTTACATGGTTTTCCTGGCACAAAAAGATAATAAACCCAGCAGAACTCACCAGCTGGGAATTCCTTTTTGTCATGAACATCCTCAGGTGGCTGAGAGCATATGTAATGTAGAAGTGCCTTACATGTGGACTTCCAGATTCCTATACATGCACAAAATTGTCCTATGACATAGAATGAAAATATTAAGAATTCATAAAGGGCAATGTCTTGATCTGTCAATTGAATCCATGCAGACAGAACCCTATTCCTGCCTGGAACCCCACTGACTCCAGTGAGTCTCCGTGTGAGTGCCAGGGTTCACCAGCATGGATCTTATTGAAGGATCAGGGACTAAACTTGCTGTGAGAATACAAACTCTGCTGTTATGTAAATCTGAAGGGTCTGTATTTCCTGTTTTATGTATTTTTGTATGTAATTGTTAATTTGCATATACACCCACAAAGCTGAAAAAGATTTGACATTTTATTTTTTTCTTTCATTTCACAATTATTTTCTAGACATAAGATGTACAAAACGTCTTAAGCCTGGACAGCTAGCTCCACGAAGGGAGATGTGGTGTAGTGCCACTGAAATTGCAAATCTCCAAAGGAGGTATGGTTATCAGGAGATACATATATCACTTAGTTATCACAAGATGTGCAGGGCACAGACTCAGTCTTTTTATTCCACTAGGGTTTTGATTAATTTCATGATATCTTTATCCCCTTATTGCTCTTTGCAGCAATGGGTTGCAGATTTTTTATGTTGTGAGAAGATAAAATTTGCTGCTCACGGCGTAACGGCATTTAAAACTGAACAAGATGGCTCATGCAGGCTCTGTATATCTTCTGTGGAATTTTGCAGTTCTATCCCTCTCTCTACATTCTGGGGCACGTAAGCAATAATAGTGGTGTTGTCTTATGGCGTGAGCATGAAACTAGGAACTAGAAACACTTGTTCTAATCCTGCCTCCAATAGAGGTTTTTCTGTGAACTTGGGCTAGTCACTTAGCATGTCTGCTTCTGTTTCCCCATGTTTGTGTAAACTTGCTGAGGTGGTAGTACAGTTTGCATAATGGGGGTGCTGAGAACCATTGAACGAAACTGTAAACCCTGCCAAGGGGTTCAAGCCAGAGGATGCAGCAGTACCCCCATCACCCCTAGTTACTCATCTATGAGTGTTTGTAAAGTGCTTTGAAGAAGAAAATTGTGCTTATTAAGAACAATACATCACAGGCCCTGTGGTCATCGTGCAATTTGTATGCATATGTCTTTGGTGCATTATGTCTGACATGAGGCCAAAATCAATATTTGACAAGGGTTTTGAAATTCTTGGATAAACAGCACTATATGGACCTGATTCTGCTCTCTTGCTGGTGTAAATCAGGAGTACCTCCATGGAAGTGAAAGGAGCTACACCTGTCTAAAACTCGTTTGAGATTAACATCCAACCTGGTGCATCTCTAGTGATCCAGAAATGCATATCAGATGTTGTGATAGTATCACTAAGCCATTTAGAGGAGGACTCTATCTTTATATAATATCTATCTATCTATCTATCTATAGGTCATTTAGTACATGGCAATGCTAGTTGTTATTAATTTGTATTGCTGTAACATTTAGAGGCCACTATCAGTGCTGGGGCCCAACTGTGCTAGGCATTGTATGAATGTACACCAGAAAATGGTCCATGTCCCAAAGAGCTTACAACCTTGTCACAGGGTGGCACTGTCCATTTGAGAGAAGAGGCCAGTGTACCTGTGACTAGTTAGTTGATCCCATTTAGGGTTAAAGAAGGCACTGGGGCCCTAGAGGAGGGAAGTCGCTGAATGGCATCAAGAAACAGGCATATGAGAGCTGCCGGAGATAAGCAGACTATAGGAAGTCTATGAAGGAAGATGTAGGTGGTTCTTGGGGGGCATGCTGAAGGCAGGAGAACAGCAGAGGGAGTTGCCTGCTTTCTTCCAAGTTGTAGAGCCAAAGCCAGGGGTCAGAGAGGGCTGTAGGAAGGGGAGCAGTGGGGAGAGAATTACTTGCTGATGTCTCCACACTAGAGAGTTGGAGCCAGAGGGCCAGAAAAGGCTGCAGGCAGGACAGCAGCGAGAGTTTCCTTGCTGACATCCTCAAGCCAGAGAGCCACAGTTTGAGGGCTGGAGAAAGTTGAAGGCAAGAGAGCAACAAAAGAGGTGCCTGCTGGCTTCCCAATTGGAGAGCTGGAGAGGGCTGAAGGTAGGGAAGCAGTTGAAGGGGTACTGGGACCGAATGCACCCCTGTATTCACACCCTACACCCTATTCTAATAGTCTTTGTACAAAAGTATGCCTTGTGAGATATTATTTGAAAACGAATAACTCACTGGTCAATAACACCATGGTGAAATGTGTGTAGCAACATTATATATAAAGTTATGAATACCCCTGTATGATGATGTTAGCATGTGTTCAAACCCACGTAGCCCTGACTACAAAGACTAGGCAGAAGATGTTAAACAAGTCTGTCCTAACCAGAGAAATGTGTGTTTACCTCAATTTCCATGCAAGTAGTAAATAGGGTCCTTGGGACAGCAAGAGGAATTCTTTCACCTACTCTGCTCTGGTTAGGCCTCAGCTGGAGTATTGTGTCCAGTTCTGGGCACCGCATTTCAAAAAAGATGTGGAGAAGTTAGAAAGGGTCCAGAGAAGAGCAACAAGAATGATTAAAGGTCTAGAGAACATGACCTATGAAGGAAGGCTGAAAGAATTGGGTTTGTTTAGTTTGGAAAAGAGAAGACTGAGAGGGGACATGATAGCAGTTTTCAGGTATTTAAAAGGGTGTCATAAGGAGGAGGGAGAAAACTTGTTCACCTTAGCCTCTAAGGATAGAACAAGAAGCAATGGGTTTAAACTGCAGCAAGGGAGGTCTAGGTTGGAAATTAGGAAAAAGTTCCTAACTGTCAGGGTGGTTAAACACTGGAATAAATTGCCTAGGGAGGTTGTGGAATCTCCATCTCTGGAGATATTTAAGAGTAGGTTAGATAAATGTCTATCAGAGATGGTCTAGACAGTATTTGGTCCTGCCATGCGGGCAGGGGACTGGACTCGATGACCTCTCGAGGTCCCTTCCAATCCTAGAATCTATGAATCTATAAGACAAAGGAAGCAAGACTTTTGACTTTGGGAGGGATCCTGACATGAAAATTTGGTCAGCAATGTTGCTGGGAACATGTGGTAAAGATTTTACCCTGAACAAAGTCTAATTTAAGTTTTAGGATATGTCTTAACTACCCGCCGGATCGGCGGGCAGTGATCGATCCAGCAGGGTTCGATTTATCGAGTCTAGTCTAGATGTGATAAATCGACCCCCGAGCGCTCTCCTGTTGACTCCTGTACTCCAACTCGACGAGCGGCACAGGCAGTGTCGACGGGGGAGTGGCAGCAGTCGACTAACTGCAGTGAAGACACCACAGTAAGTCGATCTAAGTACGTCGACTTCAGCTACATCATTCACATAGCTGAAGTTGTGTAACTTAGATTGATTCGCGCCCCCCCCCTCCCAGTGTAGACCAGGCCTTAGCTATTCGAGATTGTTTTATCTTTATTTCTCTTGTAACATTTCTGACTATAATACCTTATACTATACTCACTTAAAATATATCTCTTTGTAGTTAAATAAACTTGTTTTATTTTTTAAATCAAAACCAATCCAGTGTTGTATTTAAACTGAACTGTTTGATAACTCCAGTTAAAATAGCAAACTGTTGCATATTGACCCTTACAGGGGCAATGGACTTCTAAGATCTGAACTGCACAGGAGAGGACTGGATAATGCAGAACTAACGTATGGGGAAAATTCGGGACTTGGAGTTTGTTGGGGTCACCCAGCAAGTAGTAACCACAGCTGCTGGAAGCCCGAGTGTGGCTGATGTGTTGCTGACAGACTCCTGGGGTCAGAGTTGCTGGAACAGGGCTGTAGCTATACACAGACACTCAGGGTGTGACCTGCATGCTGTTTGTGAGCAGCCCAGGTTGGGAGCCACAACAGCAAAGCATAGCACTTTGAGTTACCCACACAACCTTTCACTGGTCTGGATTACTCCTCAGAATGTGACACTTAGCCACTCATGTCTGCACACCAGACAGCTGGAAAAGGTGAAGGCTACAGTGGGAGTGATGGGTGATGGTAAGGATGATCGCCCAGCAGAAATGCTTGGTGAATTCCTGCCAAAAAAAGCTGTGTTACACTATAGTTGGACGGGCTCGGTTGGCTGTCCTGGTAAAAGCTCAGGAGAGGTCCAAAGAAGAGCCCAGGTGTAATGGGCATGAGAATGGACTACCTTTGGGATTTTTGTTATGGACTATTTTGAACTATACCAATTTGACAGAGGGCATTAATAAGTCAAGAAGGCTTGTGTGGAGTTACTGAGGTTTCTGAAGGACAGAAAGTGAGTCAGATGGACCTGTTCTGTCACCGCGTGCCACTGGAGGGTGCTCCAGGTGGGGCTGCCTTATGACAAAGCTGTATTTAAAACTGAAGACGTATGATTATCACAAACAGATAGGAAGAGCCTGAGGTGACAGTGAGAAAAGTGTAATAAGCAGTGGTCACAGCAGGGCACCTACCTGTCTGTTCTGATTGTTATATAAATAGTAAGTGATGATATCTGGAGTGCGTCACTAAGGTTACAAAATAGCTGTTTTCATGTTCTGTTAATAGGTTACAATGGATACGTGCCTGGTGAGGTTGTTTTATGCTTCTCCAAAGCCATATCAGCTTACTACACTATTTCTGTACATCTATACAGACATAATAACATGGTTTACTAGAGCTGGTAAAAGAACACAATGCTGAGAGATTTTTATGAGGAATTATTTTCAAAATATTTTATGCATAACATCCCACCCACACTTTTCAGTGTTTCTCCTCTTTCTCTTTCCCATCCTCTGGCCCTGCTTTCCCATGGCAAAATTGAAAAGAGAAACAGGAAAGAAAAAGAGGTGGGGTTATGAATAAATCTGAAAAAAAAGGGGGGGAGGGTTGGGGAAAAAGGCCACTTTTCACCAGAAATGTTTTTTAAAATTTTTTGACAATCTCATTTGCAGGCTTCTTGGTTATGCCCAGAACCTGGACATCAGTATGCCTGTGAACAGAAGATTTGCCAACCCTTCTGTTTAATCACTGTAAACTCCAGATTTTGGTTCTATCCACAAGGAAACTAGAACAATTTACTTGAGATGCTGGTCTCAAAGTTCAGTGCAGGGGTATTGCACGTAGAATCTAAGAGTGATTTCTTATGTAATAGCCCTGCCATTATAAAGTTCAAAATAATCTTGTTTTACTGACTTATCTCATAATTCAGAATGAGCAAATTCAGATTCACTAGAGTCTTTGAATTCTGTGCAATTATTGGGTTTTTTTCCTCATGTCCACATTTCTCAGATATCTCATTTCATCCTATTTGAGTCTGAAATTTGCTGTGATAATTTCTTGGGGGTTTACATGAGGATTTTTATGGTTGCCATGGGAGGCTGAAGAGCAAACGTTTCTGCAAGAAAAAAAATACAAAAAGACTTTCCAGCATACAGCCATAAGAAGTCACCACCAGTTCTAAGACTACTATTTTAAATGGCATGCATTTCTCTATTTCCCTTTGATGCTTGTGAGGCTAATTAAGTGATAATTGGTCAGTGAGTATGGTAATTTTAACAGGTACCGTCTTCCTCTCCACCTTCTTATGATTTGTTCCCATGAAAAAGAGTAAACACACTGGAAAATATGGTATGGATTTTTCTTTTGGCTGCTTGGATTATTTATTTAATGGATTTATAAACAGGACAGGGCACACATAAAACACTGTAGGTTTCACATAAACGCATGTAGTTATTTACCCGGTGTTGGGGCTTACAACATATTTTTGAAGTGGGATGGCATTCACTTCTGATTGTTTTGCTTGATTTTTGCTTATTTGCTATCTACAGTGCTTTATTTTTGTCAAGAGGAGGTTTGAAACAGGAGTGACCTGGAGACACATTCGGGCTTTAGATAACTTGCCAAGCATCCCATTTTGCTTTTAGAATTCCCAGAATGAATAGTGCCTCAACGTGTAGCAGGAGAAAGGAAAGGGAGATTGTGTACTCCACCTCGTAGAAGAATCAGTAACATAGTTGTGTAGTTTTAATATATATACCATTAAAATATAAAGATCTGAGCCATTCTGCGGTAAGGCAGAGCATTGTAACATGCAGTGTTTGAATACTCTAGCACTTGGATCTTCCAATGGTTTAAGAAACAATGTCATTGTTTTTATTAAGATTTGTGCACTGTAGTGTACATATCTATTCTTGCCACAGTGCCAGGTTGGAATAATCAACAGAATGCAGAATGTGGGTTATCACATCACAAACAAGGAAGAAATGAACAACTTACTTACAAATGAAAAACAGCTATGTAGATCTCAAAATATCTTTTAGGGTGTGTGGGGAAGAAGGCAGCTTCCATTAAGAATCTGCCTTTATAAATGAATCTCATGTGTACAGAAAGATATTAGCTGTTATTTTCATGCTTCCTTGCAGTATCATTTTCCTTCACTCTGATTAGACATTGATACCTAACAAATTGTGTGGATTTGTTGTTTTTAACATGTTCTTAATTTAGGTTATAAATAACTGTTTTCCAAAGTATAATATTCTTAAATCCTTCAATTTTCTTAAAGGAAAAGAGACACTGGATATTTATATAATCAAATTAAACTCATCTTAAAGGAAGGAACACATCAACTCAGAATGGAAACTAAAGCATTGGTTTTTAATAAGATTTGATTTCATAAACCAAGTTTGAATTTGCATGTTGAGTGCCTATCTTAAGGTACTGCATTCCATACATGGGCAATCAAGTTGGTACACAGGTGCCAAAGCACCTCTTTGTGGCATTTCAGTGTTGATTTGAGCAAGCAAGTGATATATTGTGCACTGGGGCTTAGGACTCCACGTTTGCAAATTGGACCCACAGTAATATTTTAAAATGTACTTTTTTTTTAACGAGTCAGTAATGGCTCATAGTTTTAAATATCATATCAGCAGCATTGAAACAGCTACCCAGCATTGCAACAAATGTTTCATGGTGCTACTCTGTGATGTTTATAAAGTGACTGTACAAAATCCAATATGGTGCCAATTCTTGGACCTGTATGTTGATGGAAGTTATATAGACAACTGGCTGGTCACTTTTCTGTGAGCCAGGTCCTGTGTCTTTCCTTAATTATCATTCCTGTTGAGAACAATAGGGACTGTGTGACACCAGAAAAAGCCCTCTGGGTTTGCCCCTAAGAGCATTTCAGATGTGGAGATGGATCTACAATTGATGGTGATCTAGATAATAATTCTGAACCGCCTACTGGTGTTTGTTACAACAAGCAACCTTCCAGTCCCTTCTTAAACCAGTTACAATCGTCTGTTTCTCCCTAGGGGCTCTCAGTTACGCAGCTTTAATCTTGGAACTGTGTGGATGTGTATGTGTTAGCCAGAATTTTCAAACTCTTGTCACAGAAGAAATTGGGGAAAACTCTGGCACACATAAGAGATAGTCAGTGTAAATGTTTAATGGAAAAATGACATCTCCAAGCAAACGGGAACATTAAAGGATCCGCTTCTGTTCTCAAGTACTTATAGTCATAAAATAATTAGGGGGATGGCTTCACCAGTAATGTTAGGGTCTGCATTCAGTAGGAAAATGCAAGGTCCCAAGGCGTTCCTGAGGGAACTTGTGGGCCTGCAATTGCATTAACTTCCATATGAATTGAGATGCAGCGCTCTGCACCTTGCAGGATTGGCCCTAACAGTAAAGAGGCCCAGTACTGATTGAACCAATTAGATGAGCACTCATGTTCTAAAATGGCTGCCTCTCACTGACACTGTTGCCAAGTGTATAGTTTTACATGAATGACAATATAATGATCCCCGCATCCCATTAGTGGGGAGGATTTTAGACTGAAGTCTAAACGCTATGATTCAAGCCTCTCTTTATAATGGGATGAGCTGAAACACTGAATCCCAATGTGCTGAGATTTGGGGATTGGATCCGAACATTGTAATTCAAGTCCACCTCTAATGCAGATTTGTACAAACTGAGGCAAATCACTAAAATAAATAAATAAAAGTCCTGTGTCTTAATTTCTGAAGTGTCAGGAGGTAAGCCACTGTGATGCATGTGGGAAGAAAACATATGCATCCATCTACCTAGATTTTTAGATCTTGTTCATCACCAGCCCTCCTCGAAACTCTGAAACACTTTTTGTTACATGTTATGCAAAATCTGATTTCTGTTTTTTTTTCTTTCCCCCCTCCTCCAGAATTATGTTTTACACCTAGTCTTATTCAGATCCATGGTATCTAAGCACCCATAAATGCTAAATAATTATACTTGTAGAGGCTTCAACCAGTCAGGGCCTCACTGTACTAGGTGATGTACAGATATAGAGGGTGTTTTTTACTGTGTCCTTAAATGTTCACAGTCTTAAAGCATGTATTTAGCTCTAGTGTGAACTGGCCATGCCACTTGTGGTTTCCAACAAACAATGCACCAAATTCTTGGCTGCAGCTGACTCTTGCTAATATGAACAGA
This sequence comes from Malaclemys terrapin pileata, assembly GCF_027887155.1. Taxonomy (NCBI): domain Eukaryota; kingdom Metazoa; phylum Chordata; order Testudines; family Emydidae; genus Malaclemys; species Malaclemys terrapin. Next base: position 33,143,412 of record NC_071513.1, on the reverse strand, counting down.
GGGCAATGGGAGTCAGCTGCAGCTATGAATTTTATGAATGGTTTGTGAGAAACCACACAGCCATGGTGATAAGTTGTTTGCATTATGTATTTGCTTCCATGGTTGCCGTTTCAAGCAGACTCACTTGCTTTAGAGCAGCTGCTTTAGAAGATTTTGGTGTTTGCTCTTCTTCTGGTCTTATAACATCTAGCTTGCTCTTGGGATTGCTGTGAAGCATTAGAAAATGAATAAACACAGATGTTTCTTCAGAAATTGCAAGTTAAGGATGGGCAGGCAACTGCAGAGAGTTTCAAGGGTAGGCTCTTATAATTAGTACAACGGTATTGGTAGGGGGGAAAATGCAAAACAGGAGAAAAGGGTCAAAATAAAATAAAAACATGCAAATCAGTAACTGATGGCAGAAAAACTCCGCTCTGTGCATAAAGGGCCCGATCCAGCACCCATCAAAGTCAGTTGAAAGACTCCCATTCATTTCAGTAGGCTTTGGATCAGGCTGTCAGTGCCTCACGTTACAATAAGACACTCAAATATTAATGAACAGAGATGAAAAATGAATGATGAAGTAGCAATGAAAACCAAATATACCTGAACTATATATGGGCTACTTTCACTGTTAGCAGGGAAAAAAAGGCATGCTACTGTTCAGATTCATTAAATCTCTTCAGAAATGAATTATCTTTTCTCTTACAAAATTATTAATACTCTTGTTTCTAAAAATAAAGTGGATTAATGCATTTTGAAAAAGTTACAGGTACTGAAAGCTCTTTGTCTTATACTACTGATTGGAGACTTCAGCTAAAACATAAGGCTATGTGATCATAATAAAATATAGTTTGCATGAGTAAAGAATTAGGCAAATGTGCTCCCTATACACTGTGTGTATATATACTGTACACTGGTGTAAATCTGGATTAACTGAATTCACTTTATCTGCTTTCCGTACACTTCAGTTACTCTAGGTGTGCATTGGTGCTGTGACGTGTTGCTGCCAGAGGCTCACTCAAAATGTTTTGCCTCTTATTGTTATGTGTAACATTTTCTGGGTGAATTACTCTTCACCCTCAATTCATTCATCAGTCTAACACTCTTATTCTTCCTTTCCTCACAAAACCCATCAATGACAAACTGTTTCTCCATAAGATCTGTCAATTCTGTACTCTTATCCCTTCTCCAATCCAACTAATTGGCCCAGCATCTCTCACCCCCACCATGCAGGCCCCCCATGAATGATTCATGATAGCTCTACTCCGTGTTTCTGTTGCCATGCAGCTTTGTCTCACAATGTAAGAAGAGATGGCCCTTCTGAGTACTAATTGGCATTACTTATATACCTATACATGGTGTTAGAGCATTTGAGCCCAGGGATGGGGTAGGAGAAAGGAACAAATCAGATCTTTAGCAAATGAAACAGACAGAGGCAAATCTCAGCTGGGTTTGTGGTTTAGTCCCGTTGGCGCTACTATGCTCACAATAGGCATGCATGGGAGAGAGAGAAAACATGACTATAGAAACAAATCCTCAGCTGATGTAAATCATCTTTAGATCCACTGAAATCTGTGAAGCATATCCATTTACACTAGCAGACCCTCTGTCCATAATCTCTGTATTTAGTGTTTCCACATACGTGAAGACTTTCCAGGGTCATAATGTCCCCCACACTCTAAGGTCACTTAAGGACTGATTGATGAATGAGGTAATTCCACTTATGGGCTAAAATGCTATTGGCCACCATTATAATACACCACCCCAAGTAACATTCCATTAAGAGAAAGTGCTTTGGACAAAACTGGAAGTGAGAGTCCTGTGACTTCTTTTATTGTGATCTTTTATTTTAGAAAAAATAATTCAGTAATGCTGCATTTGTTGTTTAAAAATATTAGGCTTAATGCTTGCTTACTTACAGTGTCATTTTTCCTGAATACTAATTCTTATTTGAGGGCTGTTTATAAAAGTCATTTTGTTCTTTATTATGAAGTGGGTTTGTAAATATAGAATTATGTTATACATATACATACTCTTAAAGATTTGGAGCATGATTCACCTTTCACACTCTTATGGATATCGCCTTACTCCTGCTTCGCCCCCTGTGAGATGAGAATCCAGACTCCTCATATCAATCAACCTTTTGATGTGCAAAACATCTGAACACGTACCACAACATAAATACAACTCACTCAGGAATTCCTATGATATGACTCTATAAATACTGCAAATTTAGTGCTTAATCATAATTCATGACTGAAAGATGACACAAGAGGTACGACTGCATCCAGTCCCTATTGTGGGCTAGCTGAACAGCTCATAAATTCGAATCACTCCTGTTTGCTCTGCTGTTCACAGGGCCGGCTCCAGGCACCGGCTTCTCAAGCAGGTGCTTGGGCGGCTGCTCCGGAGAGGGGCAGCACGTCCAGGTATTCGGCGGCAATTCGGCGGATGGTCCCTCACTCCGCCTGGGAGTGAAGGACCTCCGGCTGAATTGCCGCCGCAGATCGCGATCGCGGCTTTTTTTTTGTTGTTTTTTGTTTTTGTTTTGGCTGCTTGGGGTGGCCGAAACCCTGGAGCCGGCCCTGGCTGTTCAACACACTAAGGAATCAATTCAGCAAAAGTGCTATATTATTGTATCCTTATGAGTCTGAGACTTGCCTGTTCCATACCTCCTGATTGTTCAGACACGTTTCAACCCAGTGATCATCACAAAGAAGTGTTAATGTCTTTGGTATCACCAGTAGTAACTTCTCATTTCAAACACAATAACACTTCTTTCCACATATTAAACCTAATATAATCCTAAATACAAACTTTGACTCTTGCCTGCTGTTATCAAAGAGGAAAGAAGATTGTAAGGGAACTATGGATGGGTCACCGTGACCTGTTCAACTTTATCCTTTCAAAGAAAATTGTGAGACGCTGAAGCCACTTTTAAGAGAGACAGGTTTAAAATTGGATAGCAAATGTGTGAGAATAAAGGGAAATTATAATTATCAGTTTTGTGGTGTGTGTATGCATTGGAAATTGGCATCCCATTTTAAGTTCTTCATTAAAGTACAATTTTCTCCCTCAATACAAGCACTATAGATTTATTTATTATAAAGAAGGGGTGCAGTGGCAGATCAGATGGGAAGAAAGGAAGACGGCACTTCACCCTGCCTGACAACCTAGACCTTCTTCGTGATCTTCATAGGCATCTGTAAAATCAAACCTTTAATTCTTTTGATTAAGGTTTTTTATTAATTTTGCTTTTCAATACAAACATCACACTACAAAAGAAAACAAAACAGAAAATTTTAAACTTTAAACTACCACCAGTATCATACAGCAGAGTGTTAACATACCTATACAGACACCATTTTTAACAGTCTTGATATTAACTATGAAATCAAGTAAATCCATACTATACCATTAACAGGGGGACAACACAGACAAGAAATCTAACCTTTAAGTAAAATATATGTACGGTGAAGAAAACTTTAAACATGTACTATTCTAGGGGTGCTACAGTAGCATAGCTATAGTGCGGTATCTATGCCGTTCTAACTTCGTAGTGTAGATGCAGACTTCAGCGATAGCCGGGCTTTTCTACTCTGTGGAACTCTGCCTTCCTGAGCGACAGTCACTAGTTTGACTGACAGAAGGATTCTTCTGTAACTTTGTCTTCATTAGGGATCTCTTGGGTATAGCTGTGATGTTCAGGGGTGTGGATTTTTCACACCCTTGAGCACTGTAGCTAGGGTGATGGCTTTCAGGGTGCCTGGGACTGTGAGCCACCTTGTTACCTCCACTTCTCCAGTGAGAGGAAGACTTGTGGTGCCTAACTGGGCATCTACACTGGGAGGGGGGTGGGTCTACACTGGGGTTAGGTCGGTATAGCTACATCTCTCAGAGGTGTGGATTTTTCACTGTAAATTCCTAGTGTAGACCAGGACTCAATGAGACTCAGTCTTCTAAGTACATAAGTGACTTTGAAAATGGGACTGGGGCGGGGTCTTAAATCACTTTAAGCACTTTGGAAGTTTTACTCATGGATTCTATGGCTTGGCAACAATGGAGAGGTACTGACAAGGAGAGCAGGCCATTTCCCATGCATTACTGAATCTCTGGTGCAGTGGGACCCAGTATCCGTATATTGCCAACACAGACTACAGCTATTCCAGAACATTCTGCATCTACACTTGTTCACCTGAGAAACTACTGATGTGATACAATAACTGAAAACTGTTTGAGTGGACTGGCTTTGTGTTGATACAATATGCTAATGACCTGGCAGAAAATGTAACTTATCATCTTGCCAGACACTTAAGTTATCGAAGAATGTTGTCAGTGTAAATCACAAGTTATCATGCAGTTCATGGCATTGCATATGTTTGCATAATCCTACTTGGATATTGCTGTGATCCAGCTGTCTCCACATAGCTAATGCTAGAGCCTCCTCTACAGAGATGCTTTATCACTACACGGTCTGGAATAACTACACAGAAAATCTTACTATATTTAACATTTCTTTTAACCAGTGTAAAGTGATTGTTAAAAATGTCAATTTAAGAATTCACAAAGCTTTTCCTGAGAAATCTTCACTAATAAAGCCATCTGTCCAGCACAATTTTCTTCTAATTAACTCTTAACTAGATTTTTTAATGATGAATAAATGCAAAAGCTAAAAAACACTGCGAAGTTGGAGACTTGACTTCATACATTCCCAAGACTTGTTTGATCTATGGAATCTTTTTAGAGAAAGTATAGATAGTTGTTAATTGTATTCATGTGCTCAAGAACCTCAGATCATTTCCCTGGTAACATCTGTTCCATTGTAATAACCAACACAACCTAACAGTCAAAGAGAATGGGCTGTGATTCTCATCTCAGTTTCTTCAGTAGTTACTCTCCCCGATTTCCACTGATGTAACGAAACATGTCCCATTGTCACGCTGCCTTCCTGATGACAAACATCTTTATAGCTGCATGAAAGATTTAATTCTGGGCACAACTCATTGGGTAAGCATTAGAAAGACCGAAATATAAAGAGATTAACACAGTCCATTGAGTCTGAGCTTCACTATATCTATAAACCAGAAGTCCTTATTCTGCAAAGTCCCATTGCAGTCAATGGGAGTTTAACTGAAGGAAGAAATGTGTAAGGATTGCAGGATTTAACCATTGGTTAGTTATTCCTGTTGTTCACATCACATCTACTGCCTTTCAATCTCTTTTTAAATTATTGGACTGACAGCAGTATACAACTTTTTCCAAGTTTCTTGTTTACATAGTAGTGTTTTGTTCTTTGGCAGCTGATCTACAGAGGAAGCTAATTAACACAAAGCAGAAAAGAGGTGTTGGGTGCTGGTGATCATATTTGTTAGATTCTTTGCTGACACAGTAATATTTTCCCTTAATTTAGAATGCTAAAAATGCCACTTAGTTATATATAAAACCCTAAAATATACATTTATATACAGGTAAGACCTGCAGTAATAGAACTGTTCTGTACCATATGCTTGTTTGTATGTCTGTTTACAATCCAATACTGTGTATATATAATGTGGTTTGGGCTTTTTACAAATTTTAGATTTATTGTATTTCTTTTACCTGTAACTTTATATCTAGTTAGTAGAAGCAAATGATCTCAAAACCAGAAATCCTTTGCTGTTGGGCTTTCCAAGGCTTGTTTAATCTCATGTTTTTCAGTGTTCCTAATGAGCACTAATTAGTCAGCAATTACCTGTGCAAATTAAGAGGAGAAAATAGGAAGAGGTTGCTCCAGTAAAAAAATGCTAACATGAAATGTTCTAAAGTAAACTACCCCAATTTTAATTATGGTTTTCAGTCGGCATAGGCCAAATTCACTGCTTGTGAATTCAGTAGTCTTACCAGGTTATGCCACAAGTCAATTTGGTCCCTGGGGGTTGTTGATAAGCTCATTCCTGTGTAAAAGGAATACTGTAGGTAATTTTGGAAGTGGTTTAAAAATATCTAAACATTTAGGGTGTGTGTGTGTGTGTGTGTGTGTGTGTGTGTTATATATAGGCAGACAGTGTTACTCAGTGCCTAGAGTAGGAAACTGGGAGTTTACCCATCTGTGAAATGGAGGTTACGCATCCTACCTTTTGTTGTGAGTAATTAGTTTGATGCTGATAGAGCATTTTGATATTCTATATACATGAAAAATACTGGCTAAAATGGTTGTCATTAAAAACTCGGCTGTCCCCACTTCAGGTACCTACAGTGACACAGGGTCAGAGTGTTGGTGAAAGCTAAAGAGCATATAGCGCAGTTCAGGAAGGAGGAGAGAAGAGGTTACAAATGTGGTATTTCCACTCACCCAATCCTGGGCTGGTTGTTTGCTGCTGCACTCAGCGATGTCACATAGAGCAGGCTGATCTGAGTAATGCTGACTGCCAACAGCCCCACTGGGCTAACACCATAGCCACACACCACTAGGGTTGAACAGTCTTGAATTCACTCCCATTTGTCTAACCATGCCTCGAGCTCTGTGCCGCTGGCAGATCCTATTGCACTGGAGTGATCATATTCAGGTGGCTTGAGGGGCATGTTGTGCTAGCAATTCAGCACAAAGCAGCTCAGGATCTGAGACCATATCTTCCTGTACCCAGAACAGGAAAAATTCAGATGCCACAATCATTGAGACGTGGCAAACACTGAATTTTTAAAGGCATCTACTGTACTTGTGGTTTTCTTAGCCTTTAAAGTGCTGTCAAGCGATGACAATGGCGGGATTTACTGTGTCAGAATATTCTGGCTTTCTCACACTGGCAAAGCATGAGAAAGCATAAGCAGCTGGAAGAAGAGGAGAAAAAGTGGCTATAAGTAAACAAATTAATAACCTGAGCTGGTACCAGTGTGACTCTTACAGACAGAAACTGTGCTGCGCTCTAAGTGAATAGATCTCCAAATGTTTGGGGTATAACCAGGAAGGATTGGTAGCAAATGGCTGGGCTGATAGATTGTTTACTTCAGCCGTAACCACCTTTTTGCTACAATTCCATCAGATCTGACAAGCTAAGATAGGCTCCATTAGTTGGATAAGGAGACCTACCTAGGAGTGATGTGTGTGCTCCACTGCCTGCTGTGTTATTACTGAACCACTGACGCCAGCATATTTGTGGGAGACAATGTTCCGCTGATGGTGATACTGCCTAAGTGAAAAATCAAATAGTGACCATGTCTTCTGTCTGATCACATGGCTCTTTTTGAAAAACAGGGCGTTGACTACAGTTTCTAAAAACAAATTCCATCTCAGATCATTAGATTCTACCTTCCTAAAATCCCCAACAGTTTCAAATGGATAGAATATTTTTCTCTTCCTTTTGTGTAGCAGTAGGGTACACTGTTAAACAGTTGTTAGGTCTTACTCAGAGGTGTCTGTCTTACAGTAGTGAGTGAAGTGAGCTATCTGGTATTGTTGTTTGTTTGTGTTATGGTAGCACCGAGGTGCTCCAATCAAGGATCATGACCCATTTTGCTAGGTGCAGAACAAATGCATACAAAAGAGTTTCCTAACCAGAGTACACAACAATGCTGTGCCCACGGGAGTCAGTAACAATATTCCCAGTTACTTCATTGGGAACTGGATCAGACCCAGAGCTCTGAAGTATGCTGAGATCCTATGGGATTAAAAGGCACCATATCCTACGTATGCTTTGGCTTTTTTTTAATTGATATGTTAAGTCTAGTAGTGGCCAAGTGTCTGTCAGAGTTGTTGCCATACCAAGCACTGAGCCCACTGGGGGGAGAGATTACTATCACCTCCTCCCCCTCTTCCAGGAAAAAAGCTGTGAGTGAAATATAAATCTCTGGCTGCTAGCCAGTAGAAAAAAACATACACACCTGTGTGCAAATACGTACTGTGATGGGCATGGCTCAGACAGCTGCTAATTTGCCGGTAGGACATGCAATGTGTCAGCTTCTTCACTTGGGATGGGACTGAAGGGATGTATTAGTAGAAAGTTGCCTACAGCATAATTAAGAAATGTTTCTTCTTTCTAATTTCCTTTTCATCTTGAAGGTGCTGATGCTACAGCTGTTGAGATAGCCTCAGAAATGAATAATGCCACTCAGTAACTGCCAAACGGGTGTGAGCCTTCCTAGGATTCATGATTTAAATGTTTCTGTGAAGGGCCTAGAATGCTAAATCAGAGGCACACCAAAAAATGACTGAACTCTCACCCCTCTTTCAGTAAAACCCATCGTAGGGTTCTTTGAGAGAGGAGATCTGAGTAAGGATTCCTTCATATAGATCCCACCATGTTATCCCTGGGCTGTGCTTGGTAGATCCCCAGGGATTTGTGAGGGGTTAGAGCCATTCCTTCAGAGAGTCGATGCAGCTGTACCAGCTCTTGTCATTGGCCTAGCATTGTGGCTCCAGAGTGGATGTCCTACCAGGGCTTCCCCCTTGATAGTAACTGTCCCTGGAGCCCCCTAAAGTAGGGGAAGTTCAACTGAATAAAGAACACCCCTGGGCTATATCATTCTCTACAGGGATACTCCATGGGGCTGGAAGGGGGATGATGGGCACTCTCCAATCCTCCAGGCACCTAATTTTCCACCACCTTGCCTGCCCTCTACACCCACTTCCCTCGTGGTTCATGGACTTCACAGAGAAGCCTCTGTGGCTGGGAAGAATGTTGCCACAGAAGTGTCTGAACTCCCCTTCTGTATGTAGAGCTGGGGGCAGGATCTGACCTCACACAATTGCATCTGTGCAAAACAAAAAAGGAAAAAAAAACCCTCCATATTGCTTTATCAGCAGGGGTTCCCTCAAGCTTTCAGGGTGCTAATGGCATCATACATCACAGCTTATCTGGGCAGACATAGAGGTGTGCAGCCTTTCCACTCCTTAGCACGTTTCACACAGTGATTATTTATGACCATGCTAGAAGTAGAAAGCCATACAGCAAACCTGAAGTTGCAGACTAAGGTAAAATAGGGTGTAGTTTGTGATAACTCACACCACAGATAACTGAAAGGTGAGTAAAGTACATTTATTGCGTGGGAACCTATTGAACATTTAGAACTAGGGAACAGGTAGTTTTCCCTGGATTATGCATTACTAACAAATCACTGGCTTAAAGAGTCGTGACACATCTCTGGAGGTGATAGATTGACAAATAACACTACTCTACAGCCAAAATGCTTCTGAAATAAATGTAGTCAAACTTTACTAATTCTGGGTCACTGAGAACGAAAATGATGCTTAAAATTGTTGATTGGCTCTAGTTTTCAAGATATGCTATTGAGTCAGTATATACGACCCTTGACTTGGGAATGGCGGAGGATAAGTGAGTTATAAAGGGAAAGGATTTCAATTTAAACTAGAAATGACTAAAATACATATTTGACTGGATCTATGAATAAATCTATGACTGGGTTTGGACAGTACTTGCTTTTTAGGCAAAATGATGAATGATGCAATCTGAAGCTGGTATTGCGTCATACATGATAGGAATTGCATCATGTTATTCCTAGAAGTCATGGATGATGCAATCATAACGAAGTTTACATCACTCTGCTGAACAAATTACCCTATATCAGCTCTAGAAATCATGCAGTGTCATGCTCTCTTATTTGTCAGTGTTTGATTTTGCAAAGGGACACATTTCTGTTTAGCCAAAGTGAGCAGAGATGCCTCGTACTTGTGTGAACAGTGCAGATAACTTCTGCTATGTTTGTGGTGAAGTGACTTTTGCATCACAAAAGTGCAGTATAACCACTATGGTTAAGAAAGCATATCACCTTTATTTTGGCTGCAAAACTGGAGATCAGGACAAGAGGTGGGCCACACACATATGCTGCAACACTTGTGCAACAAATCTTCGCCAGTGGTTGAACAGGAAAAGGAAATCTATGCCTTTTGCAGTGCCAATGATTTGGAGAGAGCCAACAGATCATACCAGCAATTGTTACTTCTGCATGGTGCCTCCAGCTGGGAAAGGTGTGTCAAAGAAGAAAAAGTGGACTGTGCATTATCCAAACATTCCATCTGCTATACGTCCAGTACCCCACGGAGAAGGACTGCCGGTTCCTGATGCACCAGAATCATTCTCACTTGAGTCAGACGAGGAAGAGGATGAAACTTCTGGTCCTGAACCATGAATGTCACAGGACCCACATTTTCTCCCATCCTCCTCCTCTGAACCACACCTCATAACGCAAGGTGAACTGAATGACCTTGTCAGGGATTTGGAACTACCCAAGAGTAAGGCAGAGCTGTTGGGCTCCAGACTACAGCAGTGGAATCTCCTGGCAGGTGATGTTAGGGTTTCCATGTTCCGTGACCGTCAAAAGGATCTTGTCCCATTCTTCTTCATGGAAGGTGATCTTGTAGCCTGCAACAATATCGATGGTGTGATGGCAGCCCTCAACATCGTTCACAATCCAGATGAGTGGAGACTGTTCATTGATTCATCGAAGACGAGTCTTAAAAAGGTTTTACTGCATAATGGCAATCAATTCCAGTTGGTCATGCAGTCCATATGAAGGAAACCTATGACAACATGAAACAACTTTTGAGGTGCATAAACTATGACCAACATCAGTGGCAGCTTTGTGGCCATTTGAATGTTGTTGCTCTCTTGCTTGGTCTGCAGACTGGATACACAAAGTATTGCTGTTTTCTCTGCCAATGGGATAGTCGTGCAAGAGATTCCCACTACATCAAGAAAGATTGGCCACTCCGACAGTCATTGGAGCCTGTGAGGAAAAGTGTTCAGCATCCACCACTTGTTGAATCATGGAAGATTTTGTTACCACCCTTATACATCAACCTGGATCTGATGAAGAACTTTGTCAAGGCCATTGACAAAACATGAGCAGCTTTCAAGTACCTCAGTGGAAAATTTCCAAGGTTAAGTGAAGCTAAGATAAAGGAAGGTGTCTTTGTTGGTCCTCAGATTCGTGAACTTCTTCGAGATGATGCATTTGACCATGCACTGCGTGGCAAGGAAAAGACTGCATGGAAAGCCTTCCAGTTAGTGGCAATAAATTTTCTTGGAAACAACAAGGCAGACAACTACAGGTTGTTGGTGGAAAACCTCCTCAAGGCATAGAAAAGCCTTGGTTGCCACATGTCACTAAAGATACATTTTTTGCACTCTCATCTAGATTTTTTTCCACCGAACTGCGGAGCAGTGAGCGACAAGCACGGCGAGCGATTTCACCAGGACATTGCAACAATGGAGAAACGCTATCAGGGCAAATGAAGCCCATCAATGCTTGCAGACTATTGCTGGACAGTGACAAGAGATGCTCCATTTAATGAATACAAGAGACAAGCCAAGAAGTGTTGAGTAGACACTGAATAGGACTAAACTATGTACAGAATAGTTTTTTGCCCTTTGTTTCATACTAAATTTTATTTATATAACCCTTTTGCTGATTTTTAAAGTGTTACATAAACAGGACAGTTGAAATAAGCAACCATAAACACATGAAAAGACCTAGGTTTACAATTTATGATTAAAACTCTACTATCTACACAATATACATAGACATAAAATGTAAAAACTTAAATACCTTAGAAACAGTTGTTTTAATTGTCATATTTGAATTCAGCACATCAAAATACATAATAAATAGCACATTTTATCTCTGAAGCAGACGACTTCTCAAAAATTGTAGACCAGTGTAATTTGTCAAAATCAGGACTTTGTTTCCACACTTTGGAAAACTTTTAATGGTAATTGGGTTGGGTTTACTTTAATCATGAGGCTGCCACAGCACTTGTTTTAATAGAGTAGTTCCAAGATGATATTGTAGAAATTTCCTAGAGTGCCTGTAAGAAACTGTAGCACCAAATGGAGACTCAGAGATAACAAACTGAGAGCCTTCTCTTGTAACCCTTGCTTGCATGCATATTCCCACTGACCGCAATGGAACTCCTCTCATGATTAAGGAAAAGTTTCCAGTCAAGGAATGCTTTTTAACTTACTTTATTTTTTGTGGGGGTTAGGGTATGGCTAGTTGTGTGTAGGAGGCAGGGTAACTCAGAGGGGAGTTGAAAGGGGCAGTTTGCTCCCAGCTCCCTCTTTTAGGGTGCCCCCAAACCTGTGGAATAATAAAATAGGGGAGAAAGCAGCAGGCAGCCAGGCTGAACTTCAATGAGCAGTGTTGTGCCCTGGCACACAGGGTCACAGCACCATTCAGGAGTGGCTCAGCTCCCCCTCTGTTATGATAGAGGGATATTCAAGCCAAATTTGAGAGAATGGTGTAATGACCTGATGCATAATGTTCAGCACCATTATAGCTAGAGCAGCCCCTGCATACAGTGTGCCCTGTGGTGGACCCTCACCTGCTGGCTGCCAAAACCATGGTGGCTCCTATTAGCTCTGGGAATCAGCCAGGAAGCTATGCTGGTGAGGGTGAGGCTTGCCAGCCAGGATGGGTAAGGTAAGGAGTGAGGTGGAGTGGGCAGGGACTCCTGGGATGGGACAGTAGAATGGTTCCCTTGAAGGCTGAGTCTCCAGGGTGGGTGTGGGTGCAGGGTGTCATGGGCTGGGGAGGAAGGGGATAGGCTTTTTGAAAGGATTGGGAGCCTCAGTTTCAGATTTTGCCCCAGGGGCCCCAAAACCTCTATGTGGCCCTAGACAAAGGGGAGGAACCCACATTAGTTTAATTGTCTATTAAAATACGTTATTTACTTTGCTCCACAACTTCAAGGTCTCTCAGTAGCTCTGGGAATTGAACAAATAAATCACTATTGAAAGTATAACAAGGAAAGTATTTTTGAATACTTTCAGAAAAGGGCAGACAAATAAACAGTGACAAGTTTTTAAAGTGCTTGTACACAAATGCTAGAAGTCTAAATAATAAGATGGGTGAACTAGAGTGCCTCATGATAAAGGAGGATATTGATATAATAGGCATCACTGAAACCTGGTGGACTGAGAGCAATCAATGGGACACAATCATTCTGGGGTACAAAACATATTGGAAGGACGGAACAGGTCATGCAGTGGGTGGGGAGGGGGAGTGGCACTATATGTGAAAGAAAATGTAGAATCAAATGAAGTAAAAATCTTAAGTGAATCCACATGTTCCATAGAATCTCTATGGATAGAAATATCATGCTCTAATAAGAATATAACATTAGGGATCTATTATAGACCACCTGACCAGGACAGTGATAGTGATGATGAAATGCTAAGGGAAATTAGAGAGGCTATCAAAATTAAGAACCCAATAATAGTGGGGGATTTCAATTATCCCCATATTGACTGGGAACATTTCACTTCAGGACGAAATGCAGAGATAAAATTTCTCGATACTTTAAATGACTGCTTTATGGAGCAGCTGGTACGGGAACCTACAAGGGGAGAGGCAACTCTAGATTTAGTCCTGAGTGGAGCGCAGGAGCTGGTCCAAGAGGTAACTATAACAGGACCACTTGGAAATAGTGACTGTAATACAATAGCATTCAACATCCCTGTGGTGGGAAGAACATCTCAACAGCCCAACACTGTGGCATTTAATTTCAAAAGGGGGAACTATGCAAAAATGAGGGGGTTAGTTAAACAGAAGTTAAAAAGTACAGTGACTAAAGTGAAATCCCTGCACGCTGCATGGGCGCTTTTTAAAGACTCCATAATAGAGGCCCAACTTCAATGTATACCCCAAATTAAAAAACACAGTAAAAGAACTAAAAAAGAGTCACTGTGGCTTAACAACCATGTAAAAGAAGCAGTGAGAGATAAAAAGACTTCCTTTAAAAAGTGGAAGTCAAATCCTAGTGAGGCAAATAGAAAGGAGCATAAACACTGCCAAATTAAGTGCAAGAATGTAATAAGAAAAGCCAAAGAGGAGTTTGAAGAACGGCTAGCCAAAAACTCCATAGGTAATAAGAAAATGTTTTTAAAGTATATCAGAAGCAGGAAGCCTGCTAAACAACCAGTGGGGCCCCTTGATGATCGAGATACAAAAGGAGTGCTTAAAGACGATAAAGTCATTGTGGAGAAACTAAATGGGTTTTTTGCTTCAGTCTTCACAGCTGAGGATGTTAGGGAGATTCCCAAACCTGAGCTGGCTTTTGTAGGTGACAAATCTGAGGAATTGTCACAGATGGAAATGTCACTAGAGGAGGTTTTGGAATTAATTGATAAACTTAACATTAACAAGTCCCCGGAACCAGATGGCATTCACCCAAGAGTTCTGAAAGAACTCAAATGTGAAGTTGCAGAAGTATTAACTAAGGTTTGTAATCTGTCCTTTAAATTGGCTTCTGTACCCAATGACTGGAAGTTAGCTAATGTAACGCCAATATTTAAAAAGGGCTCTCTACAGGTGATCCCAGCAATTACAGACCGGTAAGTCTAACATCAGTACCGGGCAAATTAGTCGAAACAATAGTTAAGAATAAAATTGTCAGATACATAGAAAAACATACAGTTGAGCAATAGTCAACATGGTTTTTGTAAAGGGAAATCGTGTCTTACTAATCTATTAGAGTTCTTTGAAGGGTCAACAAACATGTGGACAAGGGGGATCAAGTGGGCATAGTGTACTTCGATTTCCAGAAAGCCTTTGACAAGGTCCCTCACCAAAGGCTCTTATGTAAATTAAGTTGTCATGGGATAAAAGGGAAGGTCCTTTCATGGATTGAGAACTGGTTAAAAGGCTCTGCTTAAATCAAAACCCATCAGAAAAAGAAAACTTGCAGAGAGCAGTGAAGGGCGTTGGGAGACACACCTAGACCCCTCCTGACAAGGGTGACAAGATTAAGACATCTCCATTAGCATACAGAATGGAGAGCAAAGACAACTCCCCCAGCCTCATCTGCATGAAAGATGGGACAGGAAGACATCTCAATTTACATACAGAATGGAGAACAGAGAACCACACTGAATTCTGGGACCAGAAAAAGCAGGGAAGCACTGCATCCTGGGAATCTCTGCTCCAGATGCTAATGAACCTACGCCTGCACACACACACACAGTTCAACAGTTATCAGACCAATTCTAGTAATGAATCCTTAATTGATATCCAAATACTGAAGCAGCCTAGTTGCATTGTGAGCTCCCTGGAAGAAAACACCACCCATAGCCCAGAGTGATCAGCTCCTATTGTCTAGTCTAAAGAAAACCCTTGAGTCATCAGCTTACCTATAAACAAATCTAGTGTTCTCCTTTGAACCATTGTATTTTCTCTACAAAAATCCCTACTCACCCTCTAGTCAGGGTTCTGATGCTTAGATCCACACTATGCATCAGATCCACTGGAACTCCATCTCCTGACTGACTGTGCTGGGGGCTCTGCCTGTCTCCAGCATTCAGAACCCTCAGCTACCACCATCATCTGGGAACCCTGACCAGTTCAAGCCTCATGTAGTGGGTGAGACCCCCCCCCTCTTTCTCTCTCTCTCTGTTTTCCTTTCTACCTTAGGTATTAACCTTTAATCATGTATGTTATGTTGGTTTAGTCCTCCTTGTGTAGTTATTACTATTATTCAATAAATAACTTCTATGGTTAAGTTGGTTGCTTCTCTCTCTCTACAGCAACTCTTCTTTTACCTAAGCTAAAGATCCCTGCAGCGCCCAAAATACTGCAGGATTGGCTCATCGAGTAGGTTACTGCCAGTACAATTGTATTGGGGGAGTGGGGATAGGGACGTGCTGAATTTGGGACGCATAAGGGTAACAGCTTGAAAGTGCTGCTTGACCTAGTCCATGGAGCCCAGGGGCATATAAGGAGAGACAGCTTGAAAGTGCTGCTTCCTCCAGCCCAGTGAGTCCAGAGACATATAAGGGGTCAGCTTGACAGTGCTGATTGACCCGGTCCGCTCAGACTTGCTCTGTTAATGTACGTGTGGGTGTGTGGGTGTTCATCCGGTTCTGGGGTGGGAGTAACCCAGCCCTAGGGACCCTAGGTCCTGCAAGGTAGCTCCATTGGGAGGGGACTTGCAGAAGGGAGAAGTAGAGCTCCATATGTAGACACAAGCAGTACATTGACAGGATTACAGAACCCCCTTCCCCAGAGGAGTAACCCGAATAAATGAGCATACCCCAAAGTAATGGGCAAATCTGGTAACACTTCCCCCCCCCCAGGATCTGTGAGGAACATCAGACCAAACTTAGAGGATCTTCAATTAGTTATGTGGAAAGTGCCTTTTTCCATGACTCCTCCAGCCCCCTCCAATTCAGTGATGGCAACGTGGCCAGCGCAGTAGCTACACTGCTGTTGGCTTCTGAGCAGTGCTTGCACTCAGTGTGTGCTCTCTAACAGAACTCGCAGAGCACCTGCTCAAAGCCCACTGATGTCAATGGGAGACTTTCTAATGACTTAACTAGGCTTTCAATCAGGTCCCAAACACAGAAGAAAAATTAAAATTGCTCCAAGCAGCATTAATCCCTCTTATTTTTTGTGTGTTTGGGGCTGCCTAGGAGAAGCATGTGACTTAGATTGGTTGTTTCCCTGATCTCTGCCCAATTTTGTTGCCATGGTTTTTCTGTATGGCAGATGGGCCCTATAGAGAATTCTTGATGCGAGTGGCTATGGGTTACAGGAGTGTCTGGGCTCTGGAACATTCAGAACATATCTGCCTATCCTCTCTGTAAGGCTTCCTCCACCTTCACTGTAGGTGCATTGTATCATTCAGCACAGGGAAACTTAAGGCCCTAAAACTTTTAGTTTAATTTTTAATTAGAATATTCATTTGTTTTCCATAAACCCTTGCAAATCCCATACTTCACTTACAGCTGAGACCGTATGCAGGCTCCATTATGAAGCAAAGATAAAAGGCATACTGACTCCAGCGAAATTTAATTAAATAAAATAAAATAAAATTATTTTGAGCATTACATATCCACATAGCGCAATTAATTTCAGTTTCTCCAGTATTGGCTCCCCACTACATGTCTCCCCCCTTTTCTTGCGTGTTTTTTTTTGTCCACTGGAGGCTCACATGAACTTTGCAACATTTTAATTTAAAACCGAGACATTTCTTTGGGTGCCGCAGTACAAGCAATCAGTTAATTATCCGATAAAGATTAAAGGAGGCGTGCAATACAAAATTCAATTAAAATGAGGACGATTGCTTAATATGTTGAGAGCTGTTTCTACAGGCAACCAAAATTATAATTATGTGTAGCTAACAAAGTATTGTTTTATCTTCTATATCTGTATTTCCCATTGACTCTTAATGCTTTTTCTCCATTTTAATGCAATCCCAGCTGCTACCAGAAGCTACTGCTGAATCCATCCCCTTAGTTATTTTATGACAATACATGCTGTGGCGGCTTTTGAGCTTTGAAACAAATGTTTAGTCATCTGGATATTTCTAAAGAAGTTTAATTACAGAAATTTAAGTGGATGACAGCATTGCCCATGAAAAGTGAAGTGATATTTATTCTTGTGTTTAATTGAGCACTAGAAAATGAAAAAAAATTTAGATTGACCACCTGCCCATTGATTCTGAGTGCTGAATTGTCTGAAATGAAATTGTGTGTGTTATCCCCTTCCAAATGCGCTTTAAGAGTATGAGTATAAATTATATTGCATTCTTTTCCCCCATTAAACTGAAATAGTAAAGTGGCCTTATCTGAAGTTACTGCTAATCATTAAGTAGGCACTTCACTGGGACGGAAAAGAAACAATTTTCTTATTCTACAAAGATTTTTGAGAGTTCAAAATTTTTTTGTTCTTGAGTTGGGGATGAAAAGTCAAGACCTTGAAATTATTTGTGAACAAAAAAACCTGATTCTCCCCTCCCCCCCATTTTGGATCCATCAAAACATTTCATTTAGATATCCACCTTTTTGTCTTCAACTTCTAAAAATCTAATTCGCTTAAATATAGAAATGATAAGTTTTTGAATCAGAAAACAGGATTTTTTAATTTAAAAATGGTAAAAAGGAATGTTCACACCATTTTGAAACTTTTTTTCTCCACATTTGAGTTGGGGAAATGTTTCAAACCTGGCCCTGTTTTAAGAACAGAGTTTCAGTTTCTACAAATTGGCATTTTTGAATTTAAAAAATGACTCATCAAAAAATTCCTCATCCACTCTACACTTCATGCCATTTGTTAACTGTCACTCAGAAGTCAATATGTAAGTCCTGTCGTTAATGCAATGGATTCCATCTGGCAGGAGAAATCCTAAATTTTAATCTGTCATGCACAAGAAGTCTTTCAAAACATATGTTTACTACAGACATGTCTACACTTAGATACACTGTCACAGTGTGTAGGGGGGAACTCCCACAGAGAAACAGGAAGTAAGGAGGGGTGGATAAATGGCTCCACCCTCTAATACTCTGGTTAACTCATGATCACTACTTGACTAGAAAATGGATATGGTATTATTCATTTATTTCTCTTTACAGTTGTATATTTTTCCTGTGCACTGTCAAAAAGATGCCACATTTCACTGGTTGGATGAAATGGTCCTTATGTATGGCTTGCATTTTCATTAGTTAACTTTGTAAAGCTATTTGGGAGGGTAAGGTGTTTCTATAAATGTAAGTTATTATTAAAAGTTAAAATTCTATTCATTTTTTCTTCCTCAGTCTCCCCTATATCTTCTTTGAAATAGGCAAATATTACTATTTCATTATAGTATGGAAACTTTGTTTAGTCAAAAGGAGACATTTTAAAGCCATGGAATCATTTCTAAAATGTTATCTAATAAGTATCTTCTAATAAAAATCAGACCATCTGGCTCCTGTAAATTGCTGGGTATATTGTTCAGCTTCATAAGATGGCCACACACACACAATACAGCAATAGCCAGTGAGTCTGAAATGTAGAGCACGGGGCTTTCTTTTTCAGAATGACAGGTAATGATGTATGTTTTCAGCTCCTTTAGGAAAATTTCCAGCCTTGGGCATCATAATCTGTGACTATTTTGAAGGGGAATGAAAGCCTCATCTAAACATCCATAAATTCAGAGATGTTTCAGCACAAGTTTGAAAAAGAAGCGCATGGTTTAAATTAGAGCTGGTTGGTGTTTTTCAACTGAAAAAATTTCCTGTCAAAAATAGGAATTCATCAAAAATGAATTTTTTGACTAAATTTTGTTTATTTATGGGAAATTTCAGAATGAAAGAAATTTTAGTTGAGTTTCAAACATCAAAAACAAATTTGAAATTTCAAACATTTTGTTTTTCCGCTTTTCTCCCTCTTTTCCCCACAATGTTTCAATTTGTCACTCAGCCACTTTCCCAAAGTGAGAGAAGTTTTTTTGAAAAGTTACAGGAGAGCAAAAAGAAATATGAAAGAGAGGGGGTGAAGTGGAGGTGGGAAGAGGTGGGCCTGGAGTGGAGCGGGGACAGGAAGAGGCGGGTCTGGAGCATTCCCGGCAAAGTCCGAGCCTGTTCTTCTCCGGGGAAGCTGCTGTTGCTGCTGCAAAGGTGCTTCCTAGTGTCCTGCAGCGGGCTGTGCTTGTATGGGGTAAGCCAGGGGCACTTCCCAACCACAGTACAATACTGTACAGTATATAATGCCTTTTGTCTGCCCCCAAAAAATTTCCTTGGAACCTAACCCCCCGCATTTACATTAAGTCTTATGGGAAAATTGGATTTGTTTAACATTGTTTCACTTAAAGTTGCATTTTTCAGGAACATAACTACAATGTTAAGTGAGGAGTTACTGTAAATAGTATAAGCATATAATATACATATGTGATTGTGAAATAGATGTAGGTAGATATATGTTTACTTCTGTAGAAACAGAGCTAGGAAGTTGTCTACTGAAAAGTGACTCTGTGCAGGAAATTTAATAAGTTGCACTTGTTGAAACATTTTTCTTGTTTCTGCACTACTGGAAAAACTAAAACTACAAACTGTATAATTTTTGATACAAATGCCTTTAACCATATGATGTATTTTGACAAATACATGTTTTCATCTAATAACTCTGCATTAAAATGAAGGAATAAGAAACATACAAGCAAAAGTAGAGAGAAAAAATAAAATTGGAGGGGAATTTATCTGAGACATCTTCAGCATTTATTTCACCCAAATAACTAAAATACAAAAAGCTTTTCCTTCCATACCTACTCTATTTTCTTTAGGGAAATGTGTGGGATTTAAGATTTGGGTGCACAAGTCCCAATTCAAGTTAGTTTAACAAATGGGTAAATAGAGGAAAAAAGAGTTTAAAGCTAATGCTTTCAATGGGAAAATCAATGGAGTTTGTGCTCCTAAATCACAAAGGTAGGTTCTTCTGAAAATCCCATGCTGTGTGTCCATCTTTTCCCTCTCCTTCAGTTTCTAATTTCCTTCCCTGCAAGTCTAGCCTTCCCTAAGAAGACCAAACTCTCTTCTCTTCCAGTCATATTTAATTAGAATAGCATCTGCCTCCAATGTGCAAAAAAAGCCCAGTAGCCAACAAATTGGAGCTCTGGAAGAAAGTCAGTCCTTCCTTTGGATGGTGCTGACAACTCTGCAACAATGTACCTGGACCAGTGCACAGATGGAGTGGTTTATCCTTTCCTACTCCCTTCCACTTTGGGAGAGAGTGATATTTGTGAGGGTGCTATGGAGAACAGTCTCTGACTTCTCCTCCCATGCAGAGACTGCAACAGTCCCTGGCTCCTGCGAAGTAGAATGGAGCTCCTTGCCCCAGTATAAGGAACAAGAAGAATCTAACTCTATCGGATATAATTTTAAGGGGGATATTGGGTGAGAGTAGGGAGAGACAGTTACCCAGTGTGTATCCAAGAACCTGAGGTGAGATGTGTGCATGTGTTAAGCTTGTATATAATCCCGTGCCCAACTGTAGCTGAGCTGGAGTGAACCTTTGCTTTTTGTGACTATTATGACACATTTATGAGTTAATAGGAGATTCACAATGGCAAATATTTCTGACACAAGCTTTGAAACAAAGAGAAGGCTTCAGCACTCCTGAGACCCCTTGAAAAGAGCTCTCTGGAGTAGGGCAGGAAGTGCACACAGACTACAAAATAATCCTCCTCTTTACAACTGTAAGGAGTTCAAAGGAAATAAATATCCATAGAGCATGATGAATAGGTAGAAACATAGCCCTGAATTGAATTAGGCTCAAATTCCAGAAGTTTGCTCTTGAACGATTTCATAAACCAGAATAAGACTCTCATAATCTGCTTTGTGAATGACAGGAAGCCAATGTAAACCTGGTAAGGCTTGGTAAATGTGATCCTAGGGCTTTAATTTATATTGTATGAAGTAAAAATCAAGAAAATAGCAGCAGATCTGTGGCTTTTCTGTACTGAAGCTTTCAGGGATGATCAGATTTTGGAGTGGGAGGCGGGGAAGACAGCAACATTATCTCAGGTTAATCTGCACACAATGGGTGAATTTAAATACAAGTAACTGTGTGGTTTAAACTGCCAAAACACCCCTCCCCCACAAAAAAAGTTATTAGAGATGGTAATAAAATGGGGAATACTTCTGGAAAAGAAATTGATTAAAATGTCAAGAATTTCTGCCCATCCCTAGCTTTTACTGGATATTTATAAACTAGTAGTGCCCCCAGGTCTGATCAACATCACGACCCCATTTTACTAGATGCCATACAGACATAAAGGGAATCCAGGAAGTAAAAGATTATGCAGTTTGAAGAAAGAACCATTATAATTAAATGTATGGGTGGTTGTGTTTCAGTGGAAGATTGAGTGATGCCTGCTATAGGGCATGCTAAGGTTGCCTAACTTTTTTTTTTTCTTTTTGTTTTGAATTGCTTATAACTTTGCCAAACTTCAATTGCTTGGACTGAAATTTTCCATGCTGACTGTCTGATATGTATGCAGTTTGGATCTTTGTAAAAGGATATCAAGAGTTGTAGATGGTGTAATATACACCAATATGAAAATATTATTTAAAAAGAGAATAAGAAAATTACTGCTGTCAAGTGATTAAAAAAATTAATCATGATTAATCGTGCGTTTAAAAAATTAGTCATGATTAATCACACTGTTAATAATAGAATACAATTTATTTAAATATTTTGGATGTTTTCTACATTTTCAAATGTATTGATTTTAATTATAACAGAATTCAAAGCATACAGTGCTCACTTTATATTTATTTTTGATTACAAATATTTGCACTGTAAAAACCAAAAGCAATAGTATTTCAATTCACCCAACCAAGTACTGTAGTGTAATCTCTTTATCATGAAAGTTGAACTTACAAATGTAGAATTATGTACAAAAAATAACTGCACTCAAAAATAAGACAATGTAAAACTTTAGAGCCTGCAAGTCCACTCAGTCCTACTTCTTCAGCCAATTGTTCACAGAACAATTTGTTTACATTTGCAGGAGATGATGCCTGCGTCTCATTTACAATGTCACCTGAAAGTGAGAACAGGTGTTTGCATGGCACTGTTATTGCCGCCGTTGCACAATATTTACGTGCCAGATGCGCTAAAGAGTCATATGTCCCTTCATACTTCAACCACCATTCCAGAGGACATGTCACATTGGTACCCTCTTTGCATTTTGTCAGATCTGCAGTGAAAGTGTTCTTAAAACGAACAGCATGTGCTGAGTTATCATCTGAGACTGCTATAACTTGAAATTTATGGCAGAATGCAAGTAAAGCAGCAGGAGGCATACAATTCTCCCCCAAGGAATTCAGCTGAAGTTTAATTAATGCATCATCGGCATGGAAGCATGTCCTCTGGAATGGTGGCTGAAGCATGAAGGGGCATATGAATGTTTAGCATATCTGGCACATAAATACCTTGCAACGCCAGCTACAAAAGTGCCATGCAAATGCCTGTTCTCACTTTCAGGTGACATTGTAAAGAAGAAGCTGGCAGTATTATCTCCCATAAACGTAAACAGACTTGTTTTGTCTGAGCAATTGGCTGAACAAGAAGTAGGACTGAATGGACTTGTAGGCTCGAAAGTTTTACGTTGTCTTATTTTTGAGTGCAGTTATGTAACAAAAAACACCTACATTTGTAAGTTGCACATTCACAATAAAGAGATCGCACTCAGTACTTGTACTAGGTGAATTGAAAAATACTATTTCTTTTGTTTGTTATTTTTTCAGTGAAAATATTTGTAATAAAAAATAATAAAAAGTGAGCACTGTATACTTTTTATTCTGTGTTGTAATTGAAATGCATATATTTGAAAATGTAGAAAAAAATTCAAAAATATTTAATACATTTCAATTGGTATTCTGTTGTTTAACAGTGCGATTAAAACTGCATGTAATCACAATTACAGTAATTATTCTGAGTTAATTGTGTGAGTTAACTGTGATTAATCTACAGCCCTAAACGAAACGTATGACAAAAAACTCTAACCCCCTCCACTCCAAGCCAGACTGGTTAACGTGGAACAAAGATGACATTGCTACTATTATGCTCTGGCAGGTTCTCAGATAATATAGTAGTGTGTGCCAGTATAAGATTTTGGATATTTAGGACAGTTATTTAATAATAATGCCCCCCATCCCTTACCTGAGGATACTGCAGTATATGTGATCTAAGGTTTCATATTAAAGATTTATATTTAACAGCAATAAGTCATCATATATGTCACATTTTTCATCTTCCTAGTGCTTTTCTGCTATCAGTTAAGGAGGCCCTTACACCTGATCAGAGCTGGATAAATAGAAACAAATATTTTGTTTTTCACTTTTTTAAACTAACTTTTAGCAATTTTTTTTCTTTTTGGAATTTGTCAATGAAAGGATTATCTCAAATTTATTAATTATTTCAAATAATATGCTGACTAGGTTCTATGAAATGTTCTCTCTGTGTGTCTTTTTTGCACTACAAGTATTCAGTAATTGACATTGGAGATGGTTTTTTAATGGAGAAACGTAACTCTGACAGGATTCCAGAGCAGATGCAAATCCAAAATCTGTTTTCCCACCAATATTTGCTTATGATTCCAGGTTTCAATGAATATTCCTACCAATAACCTCATTTATTAGAAAATTAACAAAAGTTTATACAGGGCTGTGAGTTAGCTGAAGCCTTACAGGATCCAGCTACATGATATACTAGGCACAATTACATGACTTTAAGGAAGGCATTTCAGTTTATCAAATTGCACTGCCAATCTTGGGAAAGGCAACCTGCCGCCTTTATAGCTGACCAATTTCCCTCAGGTGACTGCAGATGTTTCCTGAATGCAAAGCAGGAGGAAGCAGCAGCAAGCTTCTAAGGCAGCTATGCTGCCAGAAGACAGGGAACTGGATGGAGGGGTCATCTGTTTTTGTTGATAAATTGAGTTCTCCACAGGTCCATTGGCTTTTCATGTTTTAATGATGGAAGCCCCATCTCCGTCCATAAGACTCCAGACGTGAGGAGAAACGCTGTGCAGGTTCTACTCCTTCAGTACTTTCTCCTCCTCCTCCTACAGGTTCTTCCTCGGGAGGTGAACGTTTGTCCCAAATTGTTTCTGGCTTGCTGGAGCACTGAATACATTCCAAAACAGTAACTGTCACCTTTTCCCCACACTGTTTTTAGATAAAAAAATCATCAAAAGGATTGTTTTAATAGAAAATGTATGAATATATATATATATGTGTGTGTGTATGTATGTATGTATGTTTGGTTGCTTATGCCAATGTTGTGGCTGATTTATAAGACCCTGAATAACAATGGAGTTTCTAATAGAATCTCTGTCATGCCCATAACTATTGTAGTGTTGGCAAATGCTGCTTAGGTAAAAGATGGGGTAGAGACTCAACAGGCACAAATCTATACTTTGGATACATTATGGATCTTTTGAAATAAGAAGTTTTGGAAATGACACAGATGAGCAGCTAAGTTGAGGTATAAATAAATCAAAAAGGAAACCATATTTCTTCACAACAGTGTTTAGTTTCTGAAAACACACCTCATGCATCAAATAATGGACAGAGCTTTGCTTTGTGTGATATGCAGGATCCAGTAATTGTTACATGTATATGTGTTGTCGACAATAGAGAGTAAAAATCCTCCACTCGTTCAAGCTCTATCATCTGAAACACAAGCAGAAATGCCTTACATAATCTTATATTCAGACTATCTCATGGAAACTTACAAGGATGCATTGGCAATTGACAGAGAAAAGAAGAACTATTAATCGTTGATTTTGCATAACATCTCCAGTTAGACTATTTTGATGAAGACCCAAACCTAGGACAGAGCCCTCTATCATGTGAGCTGAGTCTCTGTTATGTAGATATCAAAGTAAATTTCTAATAACCAGAGTATACAGAAGGGTACAGATAGGATAGGAGCAGGTCGCTGAGAGAAT
Source organism: Malaclemys terrapin pileata (assembly GCF_027887155.1). Taxonomy (NCBI): domain Eukaryota; kingdom Metazoa; phylum Chordata; order Testudines; family Emydidae; genus Malaclemys; species Malaclemys terrapin. The sequence continues at coordinate 33,118,226 of NC_071513.1, read as the reverse complement.
CTGGTCTCACTTAGTCAAACAGTATTTCATAATTTATTGTGTTGAAAACTGCAGTTACATACAAAAAGAAAAGATTAATGGGAGAAGGTAACTGATACCACAGTTATTAGGAGCATGTGTGAGAAGAACAGTCTCAATTTCAAGGGCTGGCCAAATTCCAAGCAGAACTCTCCATAGGAAGAAAAATCATGTTGACAACAAGAGGACTCCAGCTGATTGGTCAGAGGGGGTTCCAGACTGTTGGTTTGAAAAAAAATATTAGATTTATGGTGATAGACAATGGGCAGTTGATCAAGGTAGAGAGAATCTCTCTACAGCATTTTTAGTTGTTGAAGGGATTTGCCCATGAGTTTAAAAAAACATATGACCAAAGAGATTCAGAACCTTGGAGCTGGAAAAGCACATAAAACTAAACGGGGAAGGAATCTAGTTAGTACAAATCTGATCATCTTAGGACAAAGCATGGAGTTGGCAAAAGTATTACTGAATGCTGTTAAGGGAAAAGGGCATTCCAGGTAAAACTCAAGCAACATGATGTGTGTAATAGATATATTTAAACCTGTTTATTTCAATATATAAATGATTGGGAGTGTTAGACAAGTATACACTGCAAATAAATCACTACCATTTGAAGTAAGATAGACCCTATCCACAATGGGCTAAGTCCCGTTTTTTGTTGCATAGAAATCTTACAGACAGAGGTCTCTCTCCAATGCCATTGCACCCATTCTTGTGCAGGACAATAAGCTCCTAGCATTCCCATGAGTACGAGGCTGAGGGAGTAGTTAATGGGCCCACTGGTACTCCAAAAACACAGTGAGGTGCTCTGTCCTCATGTGAATGCTGCATCATGAACTAGGAGGGTTACATACTGGCAGAATAGCTGTTGGAACCCTAGCATAAGCAGCTCTAATCCATTCCCTTTTCCCCTAATGCAACTCCTAGCAGGAAGCACTGGATTTTGCCCAGTGTTCCTACTGTTGAATTTTAAACAGTGTAACAATTTCACAGAGTGAGGTAATGTCCTATTTTGCTTTTCTGAGTGACACCCGAATTCCTTTCCCAGTCAGTGTGACATTTTTATATTAGTCTCTGCCATGTTTTGAAATCTCTTTCAGTTTGCTTAGTGATTGGTTATTCTGAGATTGGAAGTTTTCTTTGTTCAGGCCCTTGATTTTGTTTTAAGCTTCCTAAATCAATGATAAGCATACTTATGTTTTTTGAGACCCCAATAAAGTCTAGACTCTGTGTAGCTAGGTTCATTACTGACTTATAAAACTATTCCTTGAAATGTATCTGGTCAGTCTCGCTTTCTGGTTTAGAAAATAAGTCTCTTAGCATTTTAACAAGATGGACTTTTCAGCTCTTGCTATACCCACGGTACTGTATTGTGGCAGAGTTAGGGGGCATAGTCTACGAAGTGGTGACACAATACTTTGTCATTGTTGGTAGCCCTCCCTTGTTAAGAATCCTGCTATTGGTCAATCTAGGTGGGCGGCACGGCAACCTTCCTAAAAAGAGAGAGCCTCAGGTATGCACCAGCACATGGTTGTGCATGCTTAGTGTTTCAATTATTATTTATTATGTTTATGACAATAGTTCCTAGGAATCCACTGAGAACTGAGCCCAGCTGTGCTGGGCACTGCGCACAGAATATAGACAACTCCCGCTTTGAAGAGCTTACAACCTAAACATACAAATCAGACACTGGGTGGGGGAAAGGAATAGAACGGCCAAGCAGAATGAATACAGTGATGGTTTGCAAATAGCATGTTAGTGCTGCGATTTTTATGGTTTTATTTTCCCCCTTTAATGTTTTGCATGCAGTTTTGTTCGGAGGGATTATCTAAGTGGAAAGGCACGGGAAGGGAAGAGATGACACTAAAGGGACGGGGTTATGTAGGATAGGGTGAGGGAGAAGGAGGAGGGTAGGAGGGGAGCATTAAGGGCAGGAAGAGTGAGGCTGAGATGAAGAGACTGTGAGGGAGCAACTAGAGCCAACTGCCAGTCAGCACAGGTGAGAGAATATCTAGAGTGACAATTGTGGAAAACAGTGTGAGGACATCATCAGAGCCTGCTTCTTGAGTTCACTCCTGCTGTGGCTTGGGGCCTAGGTTTCTCTTTGTGATAATGTAGCATCTGTCTGTTTTGTCTATAACTAACTACAAACTCCATTTTGTTTCATGAGCACTATTTTGGTTTCAGAGTAACAGCCGTGTTAGTCTGTATCCGCAAAAAGAAGAACAGGAGTACTTGTGGCACCTTAGAGACTAACAAATTTATTAGAGCATAAGCTTTCGTGGACTACAGCCCACTTCTTCGGATGCATATAGAATGGAACATATATTGAGGAGATATATATACACACGTACAGAGAGCATAAACAGGTGGGAGTTGTCTTACCAACTCTGAGAGGCCAATTAATTAAGAGAAAAAAAACTTTTGAAGTGATAATCAAGCTAGCCCAGTACAGACAGTTTGATAATAAGTGTGAGAATACTTACAAGGGGAGATAGTAAGTATTCTCACACTTATTATCAAACTGTCTGTACTGGGCTAGCTTGATTATCACTTCAAAAGTTTTTTTTCTCTTAATTAATTGGCCTCTCAGAGTTGGTAAGACAACTCCCACCTGTTTATGCTCTCTGTACGTGTGTATATATATCTCCTCAATATATGTTCCATTCTATATGCATCCGAAGAAGTGGGCTGTAGTCCACGAAAGCTTATGCTCTAATAAATTTGTTAGTCTCTAAGGTGCCACAAGTACTCCTGTTCTACTATTTTGGTTGTGAGGCCATAATGTGCTTTCCTTATGGTCTTTTTTGCCTTCATTTTGCATTGGAATTCCAAGAGGTGTTGACAGAGGGCAGCGTGATCAGGGGTCATTAACATGAGTCTTGGCAATACAATGAGTATGCTAAGGAGGGTGGCCAAGCTGCAAGAAACCAGGTTTTCCAATCTGGATTTGAGGTGGGTGGTAACCAAGCAACAGATCACCTGATGAGGGACCTTGAGCAACTAATGAGGTGTGTGTGGGGGAGGAATTCAAGGCTGATCAGGAGAGTGACACGACAGAGGGGACACACTACCCGGTAGTTCGGCGGCAAGCAAATCGAACTTCTGGGTTCGACTTATCGCATCTTGTCTGGACGAGATAAGTCGAACCCGGAAGTGCTCGCCGTCGACTGTGGTACTCCAGCTCAGTGAGAGGAGTACCGTGAAGTCGACGGGGGAGCCTGCCTGCCGTGTCTGGACCGAGGTAAGTTCCAACTAAGGTACTTCGAACTTCAGCTACATTATTTACGTAGCTGAAGTTGCGTACCTTAGTTCGAATTGGGGGGTTAGTGTAGACCAGGCCTTAGTGGCTATCTCTTTCCAGCTAGAACCAAGAGGCAAGGATGGCAGAGGAAAAGAAGGAGAGGAAGATTTTGGGATCCTGAAAGGACTTTCCATTCGGTCGTTAGAAAATGAGGACATTGAGGGAAAGTGTTTTGTGAGCAATTTATTATTTTCACATGGAGCTATAAGTTTCTTATGCTTTCTTGATGAGTAAAGTGTGTGTGTGGTGTGTTTGTGTGTTTATAAATTCTTTATAGAGTCTCATTAGTACTTGTTTATGTTGTCTTACAGCCCCCAGAGAGGGAAATAGTAACCCTGATAGTCTACAGCTTTGATGGAACTCTGAGAGCATATAATACCTACTGGGGAGGCTTGAGAGAACTGGTGCCAGTTTCAGAGCCTAGGCAATTGGACTGCAGAGTTCTCAATGCCAAGAGGGGTGTCAGACATGTGGTCTGCACCTAGAGTGTGTGCGTAGAGGTCTGGAGCCAGAGATAGTGCCTCCACACTGCCCAGCCCCAGCAAGTCAAAAGCACATGGGACCCAAGGTTTCAGTTCATTACAGCAGCCTGGTGAGTGTGGAGCTCATCAGGGTTTAACATCCTTTGACAGAGTTATCTCTATAGATGGCCAATCTCATCTTAGACTTCGACCAATTGCTTATGGTTAAGTTTAAAAAGCAAAATTACAAAAATCTCAAAACCACCATTACCAGAAACCCTTGTTGGCACAAAAAATGGTTCATGTTTATATATAAATATCACATATAAAAAAAACCCAGAGAGGTAGTATGTCTAGATATTTGTGCAATATAAAGGCATAAGGTCATATTTGGTCCTCTGTTTTATCTGTGCAACCACAACTATATTCAATGGAAAGGAAAAGTGCATTTTTATTTCTATCAGTTTAAGCAGCGTGATGATGAAGCTCGTGAAATATCATCACTTCTTCATTTAAAAAATGTTAAAATTACTTGGAGAATATTAGTTACATAGCTGATCGCTCAGAGGTCAGAAAATAACAATGTTAAGGTCACACATTACAACCTTAACTCTTCCCCTGTGTATGCCCGCATTACAACAGTGTTGACAAGAACACGTACAAATACAATCTAATATTGTACATTTTTATCACAACCTGCACTTGCATTTCCAATATTTTTGTGGCAGTTGCAATTTTTTTCAGTCTTGAATACTTGCACAATTTCATTGTCACAAGGGTCCAGTATATCTCTATTGACTTCCTGTAGGCTTTTTTTTATATGATAAGTTTGTTTCTCTCTAAGTTATGTGTTTTAATACTTTTCATGGCTGCTACATGGTATACATTTTATTTTCAACCAGCAGCATAGCTTTCCTTTGGTTCAATTCACAGGATGAGGCAAATAACTATGAAGTCAAATAAACTATGGATTTACAGTAGGTGTCCTATCTCATACAAAAAAAAGTTCTGTATTGTTATACTGAATCTGTAAGAATTGTTCACTCTGTATTTTTCATATAAATGACCTGAATGAACTTGTCTGGCATATGTATATAGTAGAACACAGTACTGTAGGTTGCTACACATGTGAATCTTAAGGTTATAGAAAAAAGGCATTGTATTGTATCTTCATTTAGAAGCAGTAAGTGATCACCTAAAGACTGAATTGTATTGCATATACAGAAGGAGATGAGTGTTAAGGTTGCATGTGCAATCTTAACTTTGTCATTTGCTGACTTTTGAATGCTTCGATATGCAACTTTAACATTTTGAAAGTAGGGATTGTTGCGGTGAAATTTCCTGGGTCTTCCAAAAAGAATAATAGATGGGGGGAAGTCCTGAATCTGAGTATTTGGCTAGATACCACTGGAATGAACAGCCATTACCTCAATCACTACATGCTGCAAGGTGAGTTAGTGATGCAACAGCTTTAAATCTGTACATTATCAGATCCAAAGTCCACTGAAGTTAGTGAAAAGCCAATCAGAGTATTTCCATTTACTTCTGTGAGACTTGGATCAGAATTTTAGGGAGAGAACTTTTGTACAAAATGTACTATGTGTACAGCAAGTGCTTTCAATGTATTGACTCAAAGGCGTAGCCGATGGTTTGACTGCACTCGCAGTTTGTTCTTGAAAATGTTCATGAGACCAAATAACCAAACTTAGCCAAATGTTTTGTCTAAAGACAAAATAATAGAATATGAAAAGGAGACGTACATGCCCTCCTTCTGGGAAACAAATTCTCACAGCATGTTTATTTTACACAGAAGATGTGCTTCAGAGATATGCATGTTAGGTAGCAGTAGTTATAGTATGATTTTACAAGTTACAAAACTCTTTGTGTCACTAAAATGAAACCCAGAAGTTCTTACCAATTCTCTAATCTATTGTTCTGCACCTCCCTTAGCTTTGTTTTGGATTCCAGGTACCGGTCTGTGAAGGTACTTCCCCAATTTGTACCAGGGCAGAACATTAATGTATTTTGCCTTTGACAAGTTTCCTATGTTCTAATGCCAAAGCAGCTTTGCAACTTTTTGTGGGATACTTGACATAGGTGGACAGAATTGTGGAGAAGGCATAATACATTCAGGTAACATAATTTCTGAGCACTTTAATAAAATGTACATTTTATATATAATACTATGCACATAATACCTATTTAATGTGATGTATACTATACCTAACATATATGCATTGGCTAACAAATGGGTACATGACACAATAAAATAATACATAATATCTGCCATAACACTTAGTCACCTCTCAATGTGGGCTTTGACTATACAGAATTTCATCTTCCTACCCAAGCTATTGCCAACTCTAGCAATCTTCAAAAATAGGTCACACATACGTACTTATAATGAGGACAATGTATTTTTCCCACTATCCTCCTATTTCCATGTGGCCAAACCACTCTTGCTCAAACATTATAGAAAAAAAATCTTTGATTTCAGATGGAAACCAAGATTAGGAAATTTCAGCACAAAAGATAGAAATTGCTTAAAGTAATAAGCAACTGAAAGCAAAGGGATTAGAATGAAAACTTTTATGCAACCTTAAATGTAATGGTCACAGCCTCTTTCACTATGATGAAGTTCCATCGTCATAGCTCTGACACCTTTTTGGTAAAGTAATAATTTCAATTACTTATTCTTTAAACATTAGATGTCAAGACAGAAGGGTCAGATTGTCAAATTGTCAAATATATATAATAGGACTTATCCTTCATTGTGTTCAGAAGTATGCAAATAGAGCATAGCAAGCTCATTCAGGGAGTCAGTAGGGCCTTTGATTTTATGTGTAGTGATGTTTGCAGAATACAGATATAGAACTGTGCTTGCTGCTTCAATACAACTGCAGTCACAATTAGACAGGCATATGATATGGGGGTTAAATTAGGGGCAGCTTTTGTTAAATAGCTAACCAAATAAAAGTACGTGCAGTGGTGCATGAGTGTTTACACTACCACTGTGCCTGCAATTGCTAGGCATAACGTCAGCCTGAGCTAGGTCACTGCGTGCTGTTACAGCACTATTGTCAAAAGGCCAGCACTGGTGCAGCAGCTGCAGTGGTGCATCTGATCCTTCCAGTGCAATGTTCATGCTCCTGCCCCCGTCAGTGATAGCTTTGACATATAGGAGCACCAGGTGTCTGTTGTATCAAACCAAACACCTGTGAGTGTAACCCACATACCTTCTGGGTGTGGTGTTCTGTTCCATCTAGTGGCACCCAGACCACATAGAGAGAGTTAAATGAGTCTGCTCTACAGCCTTACCTAACAACCAGTTGGCTTTTAGCTCATCCAGTAGAGGCTCATGCACTAAGCTCCCAGGTTCGATCCCAGCCGACTGTGGTCTTGGTGTCATACAAGCAACATGCAGGCATAAGGACAGCTTACTGAGTACCCAGGTAGTATCAGCTCTGCCCTCCACAGCAAAGGGGGATGCAAAAATCAAATGGAAAATAAACTTTATGAACACTTCCAGAGACTTCTGTTTGATTTTGTCTCATGGAGGTTCACTTGCGAAACAGACAGGGCAGAAATCAAGACTTAGTTAGTAGACCCCTGGGGGAAACACAGAGGGCCCCCCATATACTTTATGTGGTGTGTGTGTGTGTGTGTGTGTGTGTGTGTATGACAGTCTGCATGCTGCCTCAGTACTATCTCCCACACTCTTAAGTTCTGCTAAAGGGGACACAACAACCTATCCACTCTCAGGGCCCTGCCTTGGCAAGCCACGGTGATATATGGCTCCTGGAACAGGATATATCCTGTGACTGATGGCCACAAGCTTTTATTAGGACTCCAGCCAGAACTCCAGCCAATTTGTTTGCAGTTAGGGTTGCAGGCATGCTGCCATTGGCTAGAAGCAAGGCAGCTGGCATGGCCAGCACCCACCACCTGACTTTGGATTTTGGGTAAGTGAATGACGGTATTTGCAGATAACATCTTCCACACAAAAACTATATTGGGAAACATTTCAGAGTTAAGTAGCAGAGAATTGGAAGGGGGGGCGGGGAAGGGTATAGACAAGGGAGAAAAATAGATTTGAACAGAGCTGGATATATTTGTTAAATAGTATGTCAGGACAGTCTAAAAAACCAGCTACTTAAGTACCAGAGAGAGGCTTGTAAATGTGCACTGGACATGTTTAGGGATTCCAATGTGGTGTGCGCACAGAGGGAGAAGCAAGGGTTGATCTTGTAAAACAAACACTGGTGGGTTGTTAATGTCTTGAGAATTATGCCCAGGGCCATAATACTTAACTTGGATCCCAATAGACTTTCAATCCATTTGCTTTTATTGCAGTTTTCCTTTAAAAAAAAAAAAAAAAAAGCCTCCTAATTCACCTCATTGTCCTGCTTGTTCCTGGAGTTATGTTCTGAGGCTCTGCGGGTGACATGCTTTGGCTGCAGAAATGGATATAACTGTGCTTTCACAAGCCAAGATTTATGAGCAGTGATTGCAGTAATGTTCAGAAGGAGCAGATGAGGTATTATTAACACACGTCCCTACCAAAAATGAATACAACTTCTCTAATTCTGAATGTGAGATAAATAAAATTAGCATGCTTGATGTGTTTTAGGGCTGCTGCCTTTTTCTGATGGAGAGCCTTGGATTTAATTTTCTGTCCTGGAGTCAAACAGAACCAGGTTACAGGAGAGGAGAGACTGGAATATCTCATTGAAAAAAAATCTTTATAACTGTCACTACTGTGTAGCATTGCAATATCTGCAGCAAGCCCCTGTAAGGAAGGTTCCCAGCTCTCCCTTCTCTGCACAGAGACATTTATCATCTGTCCACCCCACCTTGCTACAACAGCTAATTTCTCAACCTCACCTGTCTCCTCTAGGTAGTGCCACTAAGATAGTGAGAAAGATGCTTTTATCTTAGATGATTTTGAATGCCCTCTGCAAGATGCTGCATGTCCTCCTGTACCGTACGTGTTCTCTAGTTGCAAGCTTTGGAAGCATAATGTAGCAAAAATGTACTTAGATATACTGAGCTTGAACATCCACAGAAAGTACACATGTTGATTTAGAGGTCTAAGCATCACATTTGAAATACCCTGACTCCTCGCAACCACATGTATGAACTTTGACAGAACTGATTCCTCTCTTCAGCCTCTTGCTTAGATTAAGTACCAATTAGTTCACTGTGGCCAGGCACTGGAGTAGAGCAGAAAAGTAATAGAAGGACCCAACCCTTTTTGTCCTGCAAGCAAGAGAGTTGGTTAGGCCCTCAGCACCCAAGCTTCATCTACTGCCAATACTGAGTGTTCCCACCCATCTCCATGTTATCAGCTGAATCAGATGAAAGCATTGTGTTGGGCAGGGATGGAGAATGTGGCACTAGAGAGAAAATGAAATGTTGTGTATGGAGTGGAGGTGGGAGGAGGTGATGGGAGGGTGAAAGAACAAGAAATTTGGGAAGCTTGTACACACATACACAAGAAAAATATGTGATACTTCTTGCAAATGCCCAGATTGCAGGGTGTATTTGTGTGTGCTGTTTGGCATTCTAATCCTGTGAGTACCCAATCACTTATCCTCAAAGTACTTTAGAAAGAATTGAATTTACTAGGAGCATAGGAAGTGCCATACCAGATTAGATCAGTGGTCCGTCACTCCATCATCTTGCTGACAATGCTTCTCCAGATGATTCCGGGGAAGGTGCAAGAAACTCCAGAATGAACAATATGACTTTATCCATCCATCGAGGAAATTTCATCCTAACTGCCTTTGCTAAAGGTTTATTTCTTCCCTGCATGTTAAAATAGCAGGGATAAACCTTATATTGAGTTACTCTGGATGTGTTCATTATCTATATAAATTTCCTTTTCTGTTTTGAATCCTACTAACCTCCTTACATCAGGGGTACCTTGTCACAATGAGTTCCACAGGATAATTGTGCACAGTATAGAAAAAAGCATTTCCTTTTATAAATTTTAAATTTGCTGCCTTTCAGTTTCATTGAATGGCACTTTACTCTTTTATAATACAAGAACAGATAGCATCAGATTCACCTATACTGTACTATACTATACTATACAGTATTTTGTATACCTCTACTGTGTGACCATGCTAAACTAAACAGTCGGATCTCTTCAAGTTCTCATTTTGGAATTCTTTTCATGCTTCAACTACTTTTTGTCATTCATCTCTAAACCCCTTGTCTTTCTCTTTATCCTTCTGCTTCCTTCCAGCTAGACTAGCCAGAAGATTGGATCCCATCTTATCAAACACAGATCAAATCACAGCAATCCATACTGTTTGGCCTTCCAAACCAGACTTTTGCAACTCACTACATTTAAATAAGAGTACCCCAACATTGCAAAAGCTTCCATTAGCCCAAAATGAAGCAGCACCACTAGTCACAGGGCCACATTACCATTAACAACACAGGCTCTCCATAGAATACTGGGTCAAATTCAAGGTCTCTGTGTTAATCTTCAAGATCCTCTATAGTGCTGGCCTCAGATTTCTCAGTAAGTACTTCTATCTTTTTGCCAGTCATCTCCTGAAATGGATAATTCTTCAGGAAGCTGTCAACCTCAAGATTACAGCAGGCGAGAGGGGCAGACAAAACTATCTTGGGAACAGCTGAGGCTTTGGCACTCATTACCAGGGGAGGTTAGAACGACAACCAGTTTCACTGCTTTTGGAATGGAGTGTAAAATTCTCTTCTTCCGCTTAGCTTTCTCGTGGCAAGGATAGGAAGAGGAGGAAAAGAAGCAAAAAGAGGAGTAGCAGCAAAAAAGAAGAGAGAAAGGGGAGATTTTTTTTTTTTTAAAGACTGCCTTTGGGAAGTAAGGAGGAAAATAAAGCCATTGGTCAGTTGAGATTTGGGTGATTTATCTCTGAGATGTACTGAGATGGTCTGGTGATAGATGCCAATACAGTAACATAAAGAGTTCCTTTTCTATACTGGTAACCTATAAACCCTGTCCACTCTACCATTAGCTTCTCCCAAAGCTCTGCATATCTAATTCCTTTAAACTTTCACTACAACTCAGTCCTTACAGACAATTTATCATTCTTGTTGTTCCTTTCTGTACTTTCCATTATAAACTTCTAAAAGGAAATTAAAAAAAGACAAACATAAAAACCACATTATTTAACACACTAGAAGTACCTTTTGTGCAAACAATTCTTGGATTCACAGACACAGTGGCATCTTTTTAATGACCACTTCTGTGGCTATAAACTTTCAAATTGATTTTTAAGCTACTGTAAATATTTATTGGCCTGCACTGTTTCCGTAATTAAATAATGCAAAAGTTTCTTGAATAATTTCTAAAAAGAGATCCTAATGGCTGTTTTTATTTTTTCCCCTGTAGAAAACTGACACTAAACAACAACTGACTTTCATTTCACACTTTATAAACCAAGCCCTTTTAAAATGGCACTTAAATGTAAGAGGACAGAATTTCAATATTTCCCGATCCTACATTATCATTATATGTTTAACATACCGCTTGAAGTTTAACTCTAGGTACAGTATAAATTGCTTTTACAACAACTTTATTCTGCACAGCAGTCTTCTCTCAGTGGCATTGCATCTTCCTCTTGTATACAGAATTGCAATCGCTTGTTCATTGATGGCCTGATTCTGCTCTCATTGGACTCAATAGGAGCTTTGCAATTAATTTCAGTGGGAGCAGGAGCAGGCCATAATTTATCTCTGATAAGTAGAATCTGAACTACAAGAGCATCTGATGAGCTTAAAGTCTACACAGAATCATAAGTAAAAGTCCCAGTTCTGTTCCCACTGAAGTCAATGGAAAATCGTCACTGACTTCAATGCAACCAGGATTGGGTGGAAAGACAATCATTAGTGTTAAGGGCAGCCAGTAAATGATCATCATGATCGGGAGTGTGTGCGTGTGTGGTGGTGTCAGGTAGAATGGGATTAAAAATGCATTTATCTAAATGCTGATTCAATTTAGATTGATTTAACCATTTTCATAAAGGGAAAATTACAATGGATTTTGCAATTTTAGCCAATCAGGTTCTCCAAATGTCCCACAGAAAACAACAGTAAAATTTCTTTCTACAAATACCAACTTCCTGGTATGGCCAGCATATGAAATTTTTCCCCATTATAATTGCACTAATATTAAAAAGCAGGAAACAGTTAAAACCTCTTCAAGAGTAATATTGCAGATTTTTTCTTTGTCATTTTTGACATCATTTGGAAAAAGGTGCAGTGACTGGAAGAGTTTATTTTATGCATGTTTTGCAAACCTACCAGATTTCTGCGTTTCGTTAGTGACTTGATCATTAGCATCAAGTTGTAATTTCATCAGAATCTGAGGAACAGTTTAATGTAAACTGTCACCATTGACACTTTTATGTTCTAACCAACTTGGCTTACAATGTGATGGTAATTACATGTTACGCTAATGGTGTTGGGCTTGATAGGAGAAAAAGACCTCTTGTGCTGCCACTTACTCTGAAACATGTGTTCATCAAGCAAACATCATAATTTTTATTTAAATGTACAAAATTTTAACTCTAGTTTAATGGCATGGTCACAGAGTGTGACAAGTATAATGCTCAAGTGAAATCTCACCTAGAAGGACTGGTTTTCATCAGTACTTCTTAAAAACTGAAAATGTAAACATATTTTCTACTCTGTGGCCTGATCTAAAGCGCAACTAAGCCAATAGAAAGACTCCAAGTGACTTTAGGGCGTGTTGTATCAAGTCTGTAGATTCCCCTCTTGTTCTTTTTCATGCTGCCTCCAACTATGCATGGAACATCTTCCATACTCTTCTCTGCTAACCCTCCATCCTCTCTTCATTTAAACCCCAATTCATCAAAACACTTAAACATGTGTTTACATATATTCCTATTTCTATCGGGATGGACATAAGCACATAGTTAAATTTATATATCTGCTTGGAGGCTTCACTGAATCCAATGTCATTAATCCCTCTTGAAAGCTCTCCTCATCCAAGATGCCTTCAGTATGTCAGTTAACATTTACTTTCTTATAAATTATCTTAATGTTTATACTTAATAAACACAACCAACCTTTAGTTGTATCACCATGATGTGATGCTTAAAATGAGTAACTGTATAGTCATACCTCTATATTTGTGGCCCCTACTCACCCCATCCTCTCCTCACTGATTGTCAGTCTAATATTTAAATTACAAGATCATGAGATCAATGACTGTATCTTCCATTGTCTTATGTGGAGAATGTAGAACACTTTTGGGTGCTCTAAAATAATCAGTAATTATGATACTTAACTACACAAAGACTCCATAATTGATTTATTCCAATAGATTGTAATCTCTATTAGAGTTCATATGTTGATATGACTTCAGTAATGGAGCCAATGAACAAAATTTGACATCAGCTTGAGATGTGGTGAATATGTCGTCTCAGCAGTATGAATTTTCAAAATTGAATGGCAAATTATTTTTGCTCTGTGACCCTGCTGGAGGCCTTAGGGTACTGCCATACCCCACCCCAGAGAGGAGCAGAGGAGAAGTCCTCCAAGTGGCCTAGAGTGGTTGTTGGAAAGCAGCCAATGAGAGAAGCTGCAGGAGCAGCCCAGCAGGGCCATATAAAACGAGCAGCAGAACATAGCAACAGTCAGTTGCTGCTTGGAGTTGGAGGAGAGAGGGCTGTGTTCCTGGCTGTCTGAAAGAGCAGCAGGACCATGGATAGCTCAATGCGGCAGGGACCTGGGGAGCTGAGAAGGAGCTCCTGGCTGGCTGCTGGGACTGAGTAAGGACTGAGCCCAGGGAGGGCCACAAGAAGATAGTGTCTCCAAGGAGGAAGCCAGGGCCAGGGCAAGTTAAAGACTGGATAGCAAGGAAGGGGTTTGTTCTGTTTCACATATAGACAGTGTGCATGCGTGTGTGTGTGTGTGTGTGACTTGGCTGGAGGGCTGAGTCACTGAAAAACTGCCTGGGAAACCACTGAAAAGTCACTATAAAGTGAAAGACTGCAGATGCACCCAACCAGAAGGGGGCGCTCGCAAGAGGTGGGTGCCATGCCCCGTTACATGCTGCAAGAATATTTTTCCTAGTAATAGGTTACTCTCACTGGGTTTCTTTTATATAGCTGATGTCTTTAGATTAAAAACATACTTTGTTAGCTTGAACACTTACATGCAGCAGATTTCTCTTTCACCATAAAATGAAAGAGCATGTTCAGATAGCCTAGAAGTATTTTCTGAGGCTCAGAGAGAATATGCCAAAACCATTCCACCTCCCTCTGCCCCCCAACTGAACAAAGTAAGGAATCTGATCTTTCTAAGAAACATTCATGAGTGTGCTTCACATCACTGCATCTGGGTGATGTACACAAATTTATTCTCAAGCATTTAACACTACAAATGGTGTGAGACACCTAGAGCCATACTGTACCAACATTTTTTTAAGCAGAAGAACCCACTGAACTCAATGAAAATTCCTGCCTAAAAACCGATGGTACGATATGGCCCTGGTTATTTCATAATGTTTGTAGTCTTATCAAGCTTGAGAATGAACTTGTGTACGTCCTTCCATCAAGAGTAGAACACATCCTGAAAGTGTAATTTGGCATTACCTAAGAAAGAGGTAATTGCCATTTATAGATTTGTATCATCTTGGGTGGAAATTTTCACTCCACTAAAGTAACTGTGTTCGCAGACTGTGTGGTAAAAATTCCATAGAAATAGAACTGAGTTTTGGGATGGAGTTGTCTTAATATGGCTCAAATTTGAGATCTGGTTGCACTCATGGAAACTTAAATTGCTCATTAGTAGAGTATTCTCTAAATATGAGAACTCAGCTTTGGTAGCTTTTGAATAAAATGGAATGCATTAATATTAGGGAAGCATGTACCCTACAAACAAACAACCCAACTGTAATGAGATCCTGGCTGGGTGTGACTGTAAGAGCTCTTGCGTTAACCCTAATGTGCTGGTATTACAACTGGTTATTTTTATATACCATGTAATCTTCCTTTACCCTCCTAGAGCATGTTTTGTTTGTGACTGTTCGAGCACTTTACAAATCTTTATGAATTTAGCTTCACCGTACTCCTGTGAGTTGGGAAATATTGTTATCACCCCCTCCACGCTGTACAGAGGAGGAAACTGAGGACCAGAGAAATAAATCCAGAGCTCAGCACTAAGTATGAGTAGCCTGACCCTGGATGCTGGGCAGAGTCCATTACTGCCCAGATCTCACGGTTACTCTGGGGCAATTTCGCAGAGGAGAACAGGACAACTTGCATAGAAGGAAATCCTCAGCCCTTGTCCATGCACCATACTCTCCCATCAACATGCAAGGCGCCCTTACAATTCGTGAGTCCATCATACACCGGGGGCGCCAACTCCCTGGACGTCCCTTGTGCATCAGAATCACACTATTTTTTAGGCCAAATGCACCTTCTGCAGAAGTAAGTGACTAACCCAAGGTAACACACAGAGTCTGCTGGGAGGTTGAGAATAGAAGCCAGGTCTCCAGAGTCTCTGTCCTGTGCCTCTATTACAGTTGGCCCCTACCCAGCCTGTTAGAATATAAATAATGTCCTTAAGTTACTTGCTAACTGAACAAAGTTCCTCACTGATCACAAACTTATCAGTCTGAGTGTTCTAATAAAGGAGAAGAAAAAAATAACTAACATTAAAGGCAGACAACAAGCCACACCAAGGAATATATTGATCCCTTAGGCAGTCCCCTCACATAATTACAACACGATAATCTTTACTTACACTGGAAAGTTTGGAGAGAGGAGAGGAGATAAAGGGATACGCCCTGTTCTGGGGGAGGTGGGGCAGGGAAGAGAAATATTCACTGGCATAATGTAAATGAAAATTAAATGAGATACCGAAAAAGAGAGAGAGAGAAGCATAAATGTTATCTGTGTAGCAGCACTCATTTACTGTACTATGTACTTTGGATTCTTTGCTCATGGTGAGGAAGACAAGAAAATATTTTTGTAAACAAAGGTGATATCAAAACTGTGGGTAAACATGAGCTTGATGGACAATTAAAGCAAGCAGCAGCTCTCTCTGAAAAAGAGCTACAACAAAGCTATTTAGGGCTCTGTCCTGCAAGGTGCTGAACACATTCTCCACTCCAGTTGAAATTAATGGAAACTAAGGGTCTTAAGCATTTTTCAGGATCTAGACCTTAGTGGGGAATAATAGTGCTACATCAGATCAACATGGTTAAGACCAAGAAATGGTAGCCAGGAGCCACACTTAGGTAAAGGAGAATTTTCTGGTCCCAGAGCTAGAGGACCAGCTCCTCATCTAGTGTAAATCAGTACAGTGTTATTGACATCAGTGGACCTATGCCAGTTTACATTAGCGGAGGATCTGGCCCAGAATCCATATGTGAGTGACATTGCCATGCTCTGTGTGTGTGAATTCCCCATTCTTATTCTGAGAGCTTATTCTAGCAGATTTTTATTCCTATAAATGATCATGCTGTAATTGTGCAAAGCTTTTACTCCCACAGCCATCACCTTTGTGATAGTGCATTTCCTCATCATAAATTACATCTCAGACTGCCCAGACCTTTCTGTTCCCCTTCATTAGCTCGCCTGTTAAATGTTTCTGCTACCAGATGCTTAATGGACTGGGAACAAGCAATGGCTATGGCTTACCTTTACTTCCTTGAATAGTTCAGTAATTCTGGTCTCACTCAACCTGCAGAGACCCTCTTTTTATTAGAGTTCTGAGTGTCCTGTTTGCACAAGGGCATTAACACTTTGCAGCATCTCCTTTTTCTAGGTACAATTTATATGACAGGAAAGAAATTGCTGTATATTCCATGGGACATTGTTTGCATTAGGAAATTACAATATGCTTTGATTTTTTTTTCTTTGCTGCTTACTTGCTAACTTTTTGAAAAAGATAAATACTGGAGAAATTAACCTACGGTTATGGATTTTCATGGCTTGCTCTTGAAGAGTCCAATAAATGGCAGTTGCAGAAAAATTGAGAAAATGACCATTTGAAACCTGTAAACTGTGGATGTGCTGGATTATCTGGAAAGGGATTGGATCATCGAAAGTAGCATAGGTGAACTGGTTCAGTAAGTGGGTTAGAACAGAAATTACCATCTGTATTCGATTCAACACCTTGCAAAGACTAACTTTGTCCCTGTAGCAAATGAGGGTGGGCAGGCCTCTTTAAAATCAGTCTCCTTAGCCCCCAAATATACTTGTGCATTGAATGCACCAAGAGAAAATAAGCCTGGATGACACCAATAACAGAAGTGCCTCTTTCTCTTTTCCCTTCACCTCACTACTGCTGGGGCTCCCTTAAGGATGATTAATCTCAGTCTCTTAGAACCGGGTCTAAATCTGAAGTGCAGCTTCAAACATGGAGTACATCTAAAGTCTTTGTTAGTTCAGCTGCCTACTGATAGGGGCTTGATTTAGCTTGAGCCAAGGGAGTATCATGAAAGTGTTTAATCATTATTATATATTACATATTAATATAATCTATTATTATAGTATTATAACTGTTATTAAATCTGACTTCCGATGCAGGTGATCTCCCACTGAAAAATCTGATTGATTTGAGTTTGTCCACCTGATCAAGTATCAGAGTGGTAGCTGTGTTACTCTGGATCTGTAAAAAGCGACAAAGAGTTGTGTGGCACCTTATAGACTAAGCTTTCGTGGGTGAATACCCACTTCGTCAGACGCGTGTGTGGGTATTCACCCACGAAAGCTTATGTTCCAATATGTCTGTTAGTCTATAAGGTGCCACAGGACTCTTTGTCGTTTTTTATACCTGATCAAGGAATCCCAGGGTAAAGGGGAAATAGCAGTGTGTTTAGGTTGCTCTCCTATATCTCTGTTGACTAAATTGACTGAGTTTTCCCTGGCCTGGTGTTGGACTTGCTACATCTTCTTGTCTTGAGTAACTTTAGTATCCATGAAGCTAACATTTGAGGCTTAACTCTGGATTTTGTGATCACCAGGAGACAGTCCCAGCAGGTCATATCAGACTCAGCCCATATTGGTGGATGTATTCTGGATCTTGTATAGTTTACAGAGGTCAGAGCATTATTTCCTTTGTTTTGATGAAGTCACTTTCTCTCTTGGTTTGCCTAGAGAGACTGAGAGGACTCATCAGGATTTCAGAGATAATATTGTTCAGTCATCAACAGCATAGTACATGATGATTATCCTTTGTCCTCAGCCACTGATACAGTGGTTCCCAAAAAGCAATACCGTGGTATACAGGTGAACTAAGACAGATGAAAGATAAGAGGCTAATGTCTTGCAGTGATTGGCAACACGGAATGTAAGTAAATATTTATCATTGGTAGACTTGACCAGTTCTGTAGGTCTTTATCTCTTGGTCAGGACTGAATTCAAAGATTCATTGCTCTGTTTGTGAGGTACTTGTCCTGAGTAGAAATAGAGTACTTGCTTGCCTGTGACAGTCTATGATGCACCTTTCACAAGCACTAAGATCTCTTAAATTGAAAAAAAAAATGTTGCTGATATAAGAACTTTCATGGTTCATGAGTGGTGCTCCAGAATGCATTGCTCTCCTCTGAGATTCAGAAAAAATTGAAGTCAATTGTTAACCCAGTAAAGAATGCAAGAACTTTTGAGAATATATTTGTCTCTCTCCCCACCCTCTACCCTTTTGTTTTTTTAGACTGTATGAACTTTAGGGCAAAGACTATATATGTTCACTGGGTTTGGAGAACTAACATCATATGGGGCATACTACACTATAATTAATAATAGTCATGGTAATAATGCAGTGGTGGTCAGGTATTCCTAATTTATTAACCTCACCCCTTCCTCTCTTGCAACTTTCACTACCAGCTGTTTGAGTGGCTGCTGACTCTGCTGAGACAGATCTTCTTTTGAGGCGAATGCTGGCAGAAGGGTTTGCTCCAGTGTATGCCAGAATAAGCAGTTGCAGAGGCCCCTTATGGTGGATGCACCAAGGGCCCATGGTGTTGCAGCACAAAACATCTGCATTTCCACTAGAGAGAGAAGAAAGCACATCTTGAAACAGCTGGTGAAGCTGGCAATAAAGAACGGGGTAGGAAGAGTGTGATTCAGTAGCTGTGTGACTGCAGAGCTCCCCTGTGGGGGTCCTGACTGAAACAGCTGTGCCCCCTCCGCTCTGACAGAGCCCCAGTATAGAGGATAGGAAGACTATGCCCTCCAGAGGCTGAACTGTCTCTAGAGCACAGTGCAACAGCCACAACTAAGGGCTCTCTAAACCTGCACCAGCTCTGTTGAATTTTACCTTCTCCCTCAGAAGACAGAGGAATTTCAGGGCTTTTTGATAGACTTTTCAGCCTCTCCACACACTGCTCAGGTTCCTCTGGGTGTGTGAGGCTCAGCTAGTTCTTAATTTTCCAAAGCTGTTCCCTCATGCTTTTTCATAATAGGAGATTGCAGTGAGAAACCAGAATCCATGCTAAGCGGTGTTAAACAGCTTGCTGGCAATAACAAGCGTGGGACTTTTCTACTAGGAAATCGAAGCCCTGTAATAGAAAGCATATTTTCAGATTATCTAAATGACCGTATTATTATACTGAAATGGAATGTTCACAGCCAGTCAAGAAGGGTCTCTACCTCCCAACCAATGCTAGAGGAGTGAAAGGCAGTCGGATGACAAAACTGGCTCTCTCTGACAGAAATCAGGAATAGAGCAGTCAGTCCAGGAACAGTCTAATATACACAGTGAAGATGTACAGATAGGGAGGGATAACGGTACATTTTCCCCCTCATTTATGCAGTTCCCTACATTCTGGTTGCTTCTAGCTGTCTGAATTGCATAGTCACTACAGCTATTTCTCCGTAACTGTATACTATGGAAACAGCCCTGGGTATGAGGCATGGATTGGTAATGCAACCATTAATGCAGCCCATAGAGGTATTTTCTTCTTGGGAGCCCTGCAGTTCCATATAGTCAGCTTGTATGCAGGGGAGCCATGGTTTGGCCCTAAGGTAATTCATGGGTAACACTTGACTGATATTATTAATTGTTTTTAAACATTGATTTGACCTTACACGCAGACATTGATGAAAAGATACCCAATAATAGTAATCATGTGAGGGTCTCTGCTCCGTCCAGTGAGCACAACCTCCCTAGCACCCACAGGGATCCCGTATCCTGGGTCCCTTGTTCACACAGGGAGCCCTCTGCAGCTCTGCTGTGAAACTGTGAACATTTAAATGGATAAAAAATAAATATTGGTATGTCAATTACAAAAAAAAAAAAAAATTAAAATTCTGCCATGCCTATCCATAGGTCAACTACAGGAGCAAAGTAGAGGGAAATTAACTGAGTTTGGAAAGGGATTTTAATCCAGAGCATCTTTCATAATAAGAGATCTCAGTGACACAGCTGCAATTATTATTAGACTCATTTACACAGCAGGGATGATGTGATGTTTAGTCTACATTCAGAAAGACGGGGGGCAAAAACGAGGAATGCCTCCCACTGATGCATTTGCATAGGGGTTTGTAAGGTCATTGAAATGTTGCATATATTTGTGTAGAAGACATGCTTGGCCACTGGGAACTATCAATGATTTAGATTAGCATGGATTTTGTGATCAATTTATTTAGAACTGTATTCTCATTCACAGAACGCTGCTCTGCAATCTCTGGAATCAAAAGGTGAGCAGAATGAGAATGAAATGTCAATCTGGGTAGCCAGTACCTTCTCAATACACAATCATTTAGGAAAGAAAAGGATCTTTATGTGGTAGGATTCACTTGCTCATTTGATCATTCATTCTCTTCTTGATACTTAGCATGTCTTTGCTTAATTTGTAAAAGTAGTTTATTTAAATTTTCCCTTTTGGACAAGTACTATGCTACTTAGTAGCATTGTAAACAATAAGAAATAGAACTTAGAAGAGGATGAGATTTTTTTTTTATAGAATTTTTAAATCATGCTATAGAATTCAATAGAGAATTATATGCCTGCTGTAGATTTCTATATGGTGGTTTTAAAAGGTTATCATTCTCTCTTAAATGTGATGGGACTTGTCCCTAAGGGCAAGTAAAAACAAGGGAACAGACAATAAAATAAAATCTATAGGAAAGCATGCTTTGGATTCACTCTATAGCAGCACAAATAAGAAGGAAAAAAATCATCACATTCTCACTCATATAAAACCCTATCCTTAGCTGAAGATTAGTGGTGTGGTATCACTTTTAAAATGGGAGTGCTCACCTAACACTCTCAGTATGCTAATGCTCCACATTTAATCATATATTTTCCTCTTATATCTCCCATTAAACAGAGTTTCTCTATTAAGGCAGTGTTAGTTAGCTCAGATATTCATTCTGCAGCTTCATCATTATCACTGTGCTATTTGGGAAATTGCAGTTACCTACGTTTCTAAGTACAGGGAAAGTCATGGCATCGAACATATCAGAGGGTGATAACTGTTGCCGGATGATGAATTTTTGTGCATGTGCTCTATGTATGTGTATGTAACATTTAGGCAAACACTTAAGTACTGAATGGAGAGGAATGATGACTTTACACTATCAGTAATGCATTTTCTTCTTTCCTGTCTGACCCATCTAAAAATACTCATGGGCTTTGCAGTTGAAGATCCTGGCTCTTGTAGCTTGATGTATTCAGGGGAAGGGTTGATATGCAGTGGAGGCCAACTCCTATCCGCCTCACTCCCCCAGAAAAGAACTTTGCCTCCAAAGTTGCTGAGTCACCCAAAGAGAGAGAGAGAGAGATTGAGAATGAGAGCGAGCTCATGGAAATGGGCTTATTTCTTCAGCTCAGCTATTGCTGATTTTTTTGGTTCTTTACTTCTGACCCCCTCCCACCCATTGCCTTTTATCCAACACTCTTCAGGCTTTAATTAAGCCTCCCATAAATCCTTTGCCAAGAGAAAATAAACATCAATGTGCACTGAGCCTCTATTCAATGACCACAGCCCCAGTCAAATGACATTATTAAGGTATACATTATTTTATTAATTATTTATTTTAAAATTAATATTGGAGATATCAATTACCATTAACTTGGAGGTATCTTTTTGTGACAGAAAAATAGATTAACACCACAATTACAGCATAAAAAATTGATATGGATTGAAAAAAAATCACATCTCAGGACACCTCCCTTTCATTGTTATGTGTTGTTCTGGGTTAATCTCTGTCCTTGGGTAAAGCTGTTAATTTTGAGATGTGTCAGTAGATATATTGCATGTGGAATTTTATCACATAGGACATATGTAGGTAGTGGTGTATTTTATGGAAGATAGGACATATGAAGTTTCCCATTTTCTATAGGAAACTCTCCTTAACTACTTAATCTATCTTACTCTTTTTTCAATATACTCAACAACTACGGTGACTAAGAAGCTTTCTGTGCCCATACATTTTTTTTCTGCTTTGATATGTTGGTCTCAAATGTATGGATAGTGAGGTTTTTCTCTTGAAAATAGCCAATAACATTCCTCTGAGTAATGGAAAACAGCAGTAATGTAATTACAGCCATAGCAATATGCCTAGCTAGGAAGCACAGAGGACATGGTGACTCATGCTTTACCATTCAATAGTAGTTGTTGGTGCATTCAAGCTAGATGAACAGTTTACATGAAAAAATGCCATTCTGAACTAGATCAGTTTGAGTCCTTTGAAAAACATCCACATTTTTGTGCTGGAATGGCACAGTGTTAAAATATCCCCATGTTCTGATGCCCACCTAGAAGAATCCACACTCCAGATTGCAGGTGGGAGGAGAGAGATGGCTCTTTCTGTCTTGCACCCCATGAATTGGCTTTTGTTCTTTTGCAAGGTATATTAGGGTTCTGTTTGTATTGAGTTAGCTAAACTTTGGGATAAGACTCATAGACTTTCAAGCCAGAAGGGACCATCATGATCATCTAGTCTGACCTCCTGCACGTTGCAGGCCACGTAACCTCACCCACCCAATCCTGTAATAGACCCACAACCTCTGGCTGAGTTACTGAAGTCCTCAAATCATGATGTAAAGCAATGGTCTCCAACTTTTTTACACCCAAGATCACTTTTTGAATCTAAGGGCAACTCAGGATCTACCCTGCCCCTTCCCTGAGGCCCTGCCCCACTCACTCCATCCCCTGGTGCTCAGTCTCCCCCACCCTCACTCATTTTCACCAGGCTAGGGTAGGAAATTGGGGTTCAGGAGGGGGTGCAAGCTCTGGGCTGGGGCCAAGGGGTTTGCAGTGTGGGAGGGGGCTCTGGGCTGAGCCTGGGGCAGGGGAGTTGGGGTGCAGGAGGGGGTAAGAGGGTGCAAGCTTTAGGAGGGAGTTTGGGTGCAGAAGGGGGCTCTGGGCTAGGGCAGAGTATTGGGATGCAGGAGGGGGTACAGTGGTTCTGGGAGGGGGTCAGGGCTGGGGTGCAGGAGGGGGATCAGGGTGCAGAAGAGGACATGGGGTATTGGCTCTGGAAGGGGGCTCAAGGTGTGGCTTGGGATGCAGGAGAGGGTATGGGGATCCTTTAGGATCGACTAGTCAATCACAATCAACCGGTTGGTGACCACTGACGTAAAGACTTCAAGTTACAGAGAATCCACTGTTTACACTAGTTTAAATCTGCAAGTGACCTGTGCCCCATGCTGCAGAGGAAAGTGAAACACCCTTCTTCCCCAAGTCTCTGCCAATCTAACCTAGGGGAAGATTCCTTCCCTATCCCAAATATGGTGATCAGTTAGACTATGAGCATGTGGGCAAGACCCACCAGCCAGACATTTAGGAAAGAATTTTCTGTAGTAACTCAGAGTCCTCCCCATCTGGTGTCCCATCACCAGCCATTGGAGATATTTGCTACCAGCAGTTGCAGATCTGCTACATGCCAGTGTAAGCAGTCCCATCGTACCATCCCCTATATAAACTTATCAAACTCAGTCTTGAAACAAGTTAGGTTTTTTGTCCCCACTGCTCCCCTTCGAAGTTTGTTCCAGCACGTCACTCCTCTGATGGTTAGACACCTTCACCAATTTGGAGCCTACACTTGTTGATGGCCAGTTTATATCCATTTGTTCTTGTGTCCACATTGGTGCTTAACTTAAATAATTCCTTTCCCTCCCTAATATTTTCCCTCTGATGTATTTATAGAGAGCAATCATATCTCCCCTCAGCCTTCTTTTGGTTAGACTAAACAAGCCAAAGTTCTTTGAGTCTCCTCTCATAAGATAGGTTTTGATTCCTCATTTTAGGAGTCTTCTTCTGGACCTGTTCCAGTCTGAATTCATCTCATAAACATGGAAGACCAGAACTGTACATAATATTCCAGATGGGGACTCACCAGTGCCTTGTATAATGGTGCTAACACTTTCCTGTTTCTCCTGGAAATACTTCATCTGATGCATCCTTGGATTGCATTAGCTATTTTCATGGCTGCATCATTCTGATGGCTCATAGTCATCCTGTGATCAACCAATATGCCCAGGTCTTTCCTCTCCTCCATCGCTTCCAACTGACATGTTTCCAGCTTATAACAAAAAATTTTGTTGTTAGTCCCTAAGTTTCTAAGAACTCTTATTTCTTCTGGTTGCAAATCTTCCAGATGCAAATCCTTTCTTAAAACAATAGATACTTGATCAAGCTATAAAGAAGTGGTTTCTAAATGTTTGTTAAATTATTACAGCCTGGGTTGGGGCTGTTAAATGACATCTTTCAGCAATGCGCAGATGTTGAAATTCTGCTCAGATAGACCTCCTCTACTTGCTGTAACAGCCTTTTTGAAGTATGTTAGTCTGTTTTACAAATTTAATCATTAGCAATATTTTCAGATATTTACTACTAGATATTTACTATTTACCCCAGCTCTACACACTTCTCCGATCTTCCTACCTCATCTAAGCCATTGGTGTTTTTTCATTGTCACCACACAGCCCTATTTTGATAAGTCATGGTCATATGTGAATGGTCCAATCATCTGCTTTAATTATTTCCCAGTTTCATTATCAATGAAACATCAAGATAGCAGCAGTCACTCTGCCTTTCGTGACGCTATGCTGTGCCTAGGACAACTCATCATCTGCTTTTATGAAACTAATCAAACTCTGCTGCTTACAGTGTTTAGCAATTGCATCATTCATTAGAGGAGCTCTTGTTGGCAATTTTCTAACAAAATGAGGATTGCAGTAGCACCAGTGTTTGAGATTAATGGAGGTTAGACGAGAGGTAGAGTTTTAACAACTCAGACAAGTATCATTCTGTCATTCTGCATTAAGCCTGGTGTCTGATGATAATAATGAAGTTTCTAACTACATAACAAGCAGTCAGTAGATTCAAGCTGCCGTATTCAGCAGCCTTCTAAAGTATGAGCCTCTTAACTATTGCTAAAGAGAAATATTAAATTCCCAGTGTGATTTCTGATTTGGTCTGCTATAAGTTATCCCATTAAAGAATGCACAGAAACGTGTTTTCCTGTGCAGTTGGGCTATTGCTGCTGATTTACTGCTTAGTGTAAGAAAAGGGCATACCTGTTTAATAAGTCTCCCCTGAAGTTACTGATAGTGATATCAAAGAAAATGGAATCTAGAAAAAAATAAATTCATCATTTGTAGTTTACTTTAACTAGAAATGGGCCCTGTACCAAACCTCCACAGCTGTGCATGGTTATGAATTTTACAGCAGCACTCTGTCTAGAATGGGCTGAACCAAATCTTCAGAAGCAAATGCCCCAGAACTGTTGGGGAAATTCTACTCTGGATCCTAATCCAAATTTTTTGGCTTGGGCCCATCTTAATATGTTGTTGTTTTTAAGGTCAGATTCTGGAGCATAGCATCTGTGTGCTAGGGTTACATAAATCAGTTGAAGGGGGAAAAATTCGTTACCCATTCACTGGCCCTGACTCTGTTCCTCCCTCCTACTGGTTCCACCTTCCTCCTTCACTCCCTGTGCACCAGGATGCATGAAGCCCCCGAATTCCTGGACCTCTTTCTGTACTGGAATCAGGTGAGTTCTGAAGGTCGGGACTCAATTTATTTGGATTGGGATTTGCCTAAATGTTGTCATAATGCCTATTGTTGTGGGTCCTGATTTAAGAGCACTTAAGTCAATGGGAGACTTTTCCAGGGATCTCTGTGGACATTTATGATACTTGAAATTATGAAAAGTTTCAGAGTAACAGCCGTGTTAGTCTGTATCCGCAAAAAGAAGAACAGGAGTACTTGTGGCACCTTAGAGACTAACAAATTTATTAGAGCATAAGCTTTCGTGGACTACAGCCCACTTCTTCGGATGCATCCGAAGAAGTGGGCTGTAGTCCACGAAAGCTTATGCTCTAATAAATTTGTTAGTCTCTAAGGTGCCACAAGTACTCCTGTTCTTCTTTTTGTGAAATTATGAAGTGTACTTTTAAGGTTTGATTCAAAAGGCAGCAAATGACTTTTTTGCCATTTCAACATGACTCATTATCACTTTGGGATTTGCAGGTAGAACTGCTTTTTGCAAAGGGAACAGGAAACCTGTCAATGATAGTGAAGGGTGTGCCCTAATGGTCAAAGGGTAAATTCTGCTTTCTGCAGCACAGCTAAATATACCCACGTGAGAAACATTACTGAAATGCACAGGGGGAAGGGGGAGCTTGCAAAGACATTCCTAATGAAAAAAATAAAGCATAAATAAAATGGTGAAAGAGAAGTAGTTTTTGTCCAAAAAATAGGCCACAAACTATCTCACATTTCCATTTTGATTAGTGGCTATTTTCTATTAAGAATTTGTGTGTGTGTGTGTGTGTGTGTGTGTTAGGAAAGAGGG
This sequence comes from Malaclemys terrapin pileata, assembly GCF_027887155.1. NCBI lineage: Eukaryota > Metazoa > Chordata > Testudines > Emydidae > Malaclemys > Malaclemys terrapin. Next base: position 33,091,665 of record NC_071513.1, on the reverse strand, counting down.
AGGGTCATGGAACACTGATGGTTGTTTTTCTCTCTATAATGATTTTATATGAATTTGTAGACAAATTTATAGAAATAATTTACAGTTGTATATTATACAGTTGTATTCTCAGTTTCTATATAGAGGGTGTATGCATATAGCATAATATTACTGGTGTTATGTGTTGTTCTGGGTTAATCTCTGTCCTTGGGTAAAGCTGTTAATTTTGAGATGTGTCAGTAGATATATTGCATGTGGAATTTTATCACATAGGACATATGTAGGTAGTGGTGTATTTTATGGAAGATAGGACATATGAAGTTTCCCATTTTCTATAGGAAACTCTCCTTAACTACTTAATCTATCTTACTCTTTTTTCAATATACTCAACAACTACGGTGACTAAGAAGCTTTCTGTGCCCATACATTTTTTTTCTGCTTTGATATGTTGGTCTCAAATGTATGGATAGTGAGGTTTTTCTCTAGCATAATATTACTAGTGTTGATAAACTGTATAGTCAACTGCTTGAACACACTTTCATTTGTTACTGCATATATTCAAGAGGCCAAATAACCAATGCCAGTCATATTATGATTGGCTTAGAGCAATAAACCTAGTACGGGGGAAAAAAGTTTCTATATAATACCAGTGTTTGGGAAGCCATCTTGTACAGTGATGTTATGTTCACCTTACACAGAAAGTATGTTTCCAAAGTTGCACATTTTAACTGGTATTATTTATATGGTGATTTTACAAGTTACACATCTCTTTACCTGTCACTAAATCCAACCCATCAGTTTGTACCAGTTCCCTAACTTCTTGTTCTGTTCCTATTTTTCTTTTGGATACTAACATTCCAGGTACTGGTTCATGAGGGTACTTCCCTAGCTTGTGCTAAGACACGCAATGAATGTATCTTGATTTTGACAAGTTTCCTATCTGCTTATGCCAAATGCTTACTTCAGCAAATGTGAGGAGTTATGGGATACTTCGCATAAGTAAATGGGATTATGGTATAGGGCAGTTTAGGCTCTATCACTGTTACAGTATTTGTGCTGAATGTTATTGGTGTTGTATGTGTGTGTGCGTGTAATAAATAAATAAATACACCCACACTAAATACACCCACACTCAGCAGCATATATTTGTCAACGAGTGGTCTAGACAGGAAGGATGCTCTAGTGACTAATTTCTAGCTTGGAACTTGAGAGACCAAGGTTCAATTCCTTGCCCCACCACTGTTTCCCTGTGTGATTGTATGCAAGTCATTTAGTATCAGTTCCTCATTTCTAAAATTGGGATAATAGTACATCCGTGCCTCACAGGAATTATGTGATGTGCTCGGATACTACAGTTATGGGGCTACTTTAGATAAGATGTGTGTCTATGTATTTATATGGGAGGTGGTGTGGTCCAGTGAATAGGGTATTGGATGGGGAGTCAAGAGAGCTGGGTTCTGGTCTTGGCTTTGCTGCTGATCTGCTATGTGACCTCCAGCAAGTCATCTCAACATCGTCATATATAAAATCAGGATATATTGCTTTTCTTTTGTTTGCAAAGCCCTTTGAGATCTATGGATGAACACTGCTCTGTGTCTGTGTGTATGCATGCAAAGATAATGAAAATCAATTAAAATAATCAGAAAAAATGAATTCAAATATCATAACCTCAATCTTATGCAAAAAAAATTTTTTTTGCTCAATAATGTATAAAGAAGTTATACTGAGAAATCATAATGTACCTATACATATGAAATATATTTGCATAAACACTATGTTGTTTGTATAACCACATCCTTTTGAGGGGGAAGCATTCAAAGTAAATGTTATGGCCTTAAAATCACTAAGTAGAAATTAGATAATCTCAAGGTAAGAAATACATTAATGTCAAAACCGGAAAAAACCCACGGGATGTTGCAACAGATGAAATTCTCACAGAATGAAATGTAGGAAACAGTTGTAGTGACAGAATCAATGTTAATTGCATAAGAGAAGGAATAAACCATTATTAGTACTGACTAATAATTAGTAAGATTGGATTACAAAATGTTAGGGGCTATTATCAGACTTTGAATATAGGATCTTTTTCTTTCTTTCCGCGTAAGAGCTGCCATACTGGGTCAGACCATGATCTATCCTGCCTAGTATCCTGTTTCCGACAGTGGTCTGTGCCAGAGCTTCAGGGAGAGTGTACAGAACAGGGCAATTATGGAGTACTGGATCCCTGTCTTCCACGCAAGGCTTCTGGTAGTCAGAAATTCATGGTCACACTGAGCATGGGGTTGCGTCCTTGGCCATCGTGACTAATACTCATCTTTTTTGGCCATCACAACATCCCATGGCAATGATATCCACATTGGTTGTGTGTTGTGTGAAAAAGTTCTTCCTCTTGTTTATATTAAATCTACTGCCTATTAATTTCTTTGGGTGACCCCTGATTTTTGTTTGGAGGAAAGGGCAAATACAACTTCTTTATTCACTTTTTCTACACCATTCATGATTTTATAGACCTCTACCATATTCCCCCTTACTCATCCCTTTTTTAAACTGAACAGCCATAATCTTTTTCATCTCTCCTCCCATAGCCATTCTATACCCTTGATCATATTTTTTTGCTCTTTTTTGAAAATTTTCCAGTTCTACTATATTATATTTGAGATGGGCAACCAGAACTGGAAACAATATTCAAGGTGCGGGCGCACCATGGATTTATATAGTGGCATTCTGATATTTTCTATCTTATTTCCTATCCCTTTCCTAAAAGTTCCTAACATACTGCTAACTTTTTTGACTGCTGCTGCGCATTGGGTGAAAGTTTGTAGAGAACTATCCACTGAGAGTCAAAGATATCTTTCTTGGGTGGTAATAGGTAATTTAGAAACCACCACTGTATATGTATAGTTGGGATTCTTTTTTCCAGTGAGCAATTCTTTGCACTTATCAGTGTTGAATTTCATCTGCCATTTTGTTGCCCAGTCTCCTAGTTTTGTAAGGTCTCTTTGTAATTCCTCACAGCCTGCTTTGGACTTAATTACCTTGAATAATTTTTATATTGACTGCAAACTTTGCCACTTGACTGTTCACCTTCTTTTCCAGATCATTAATGAATATGTTGAACAGCATATGTCCCAGTACAGTTCCTTAGAGGACCCTCTCATTCACTTCTCTCCATTGTAAAAACTGACCCTCTATTCCTAGACATTGTTTCCTGTCTTTTAAACAGTTACTGATCCACGAGAAGACCTTCCCTCTTATCCCATGATGGCTTACTTAGCTTAAAAAACTTTGGTGATGGACTTTGTCAAAAGCTTTCTGAAAATCCAAGTACACTATATCCACATATAGGTTGACACTCTCAAAGAATTCAAATAGATTGGCGAGACATGATTTTCCTTTAGAAAAGCCATGTTGACTCTTTCCCAACACATTGTGTTCATTTATTATATGTCTGATAATTCTGTTCTTTACTATAGTTTCAACCAGTTTACCTGGTACTGAAGTTAGTCTTACTGGCCTGTAATTGCCAGGATCATCTCTGGAGTTTTTTTTAAAAATGGTGTTACATAAATTGTTCTCCAGTAATCTGGCCTGAATGCTGATTTAAAGCAATAGGTTGCATACTACAGTTAGTTTTTGTGAAATGTTTGAGTTCCTTCAGAACTCTTGGGTGAATATCATCTTGTCCTGGTTGTCTTATCAACTTGTTCCAAAATCTTCTCTATGGACACCTCAATCTCCTCAGATTTATCACCTAAAAAGAATGGCTCAGATGTTGGAATGTCCCTCTCATTCTCTTCAGTGAAGATCCATGCAAGGAGTTCTTTTAACTTCTCTGTATTGACCTTGTCTTCCTTGAGTGCTCTTTTAGCACCTTGATCATACAGTGGCTCTGTTGATTGTGTGGTAGACATCTTGCTTCTGATAAACTTAAAATATTTTGCTGTTAGTTTTGTATGTGTATTGCTAGTAGCTTTTCAAATAATTTTTTGGCCTGCCTAATTATACTTTTACCCTTGACTTGCCAGAGTTTTTGCTTCTTTCTATTTTTCTCAATAGGATTTGACTTCCAATTTTTCAAGTATGTCTTTTGGTCTCTAGCCACCTTTGACTCCGTTGTTTAGCCATGGTGGCATTTTTTGGTCAAATATGGGAGAATGGGATTAATGTACACCTATTGTCTGTCTTCCTGTAATCGTATAGAACCCCATAACTTAGGCTTTCCTACAGCTATCACCCACTCATAATCAAACAAATGGAGGTTCCCACAATATTAGTAAAAATAATACACAGCTCACATGTTCTTCACACCTGATATTTAGGTACTTAAGTCTGGATTTAGTTCCCTAATTCTAGGGACTCTTGTTTGAAAATGTGTCCCTCTGTCTAATGAAAGCAATTCATGTTTACAAATCTTCATGGACTCAAGCCTGGCTTCATTTAACTCAGTAGAAAAAATCTCTTCTCTACATCAGTACCAGTTTTTCTACAAAAATGGTCTTGACACTGAATTCAGCTGCAGAATATTTCTGTTGCCATGTTATGTAACAGGGCGAGGTGAGCATTACTAGAATGAATTAAGGAAACACAAGAAAATATTATGAAAATAATCTAGAAAATTCATATTATGGAAGAAGGATTTATTAATGTTCTAGGTTTCCAGATTATAAGTGAAACAAGTACAAAAAGTAACAAATAGAAATGATTCTATATAACAGTCATTATTTTATTTGATGCTATTACCCCACTTCTACTCAGCATTTTGCTAGGCAACTGCTTTTAGGAATGGCTCTGGGAAATTGTAACAATTTAGTGGCAAACCACAAAATGTTTCTACAAACCAAAATACTTCAGAACAAGTCCCTATAAATTAATAATAGCAAAAAGCAATTATCTGTACTGCTCTGTAGGGAAACTGAGGATTCAGCTGGTAAGTGAAGGACAGCTTGATAATGAGATTCAGTAGATTCGGTATTTTCTCTAAATGAATGAAAATAACAGAAATACTACACTATGCAGACCTAAAAGATTAATGCAACTCTATGTAGAGGGGTAGGTGGCTTAATATTGGCTTTGCCAGCATGCTGAATTATTCAGTTGCTTATTTTCTAAACTTAGTGAGAGTCACAGTGACATTTAAAGAACTTTATCATGCACTTTTGCCATATTTCCCTGACACTTTACATTGTCTGTGCCTGTTAGAGATATTTGCAAATTAAACTTCCTCATCCTGCAAGCAGCAGCAGCTAAGTTTGCAGTTTCAAAGCTGTAGTATTGTTACCCCTTTGCTGAGCAGTAACAGAACTCATTGCCTTGCAGGTCAGTTATCCATTTGGAGCAGAAATCGGTGGGGTAACATTAGGCATTTTCTTAGTGTAATTTGTTTATTTACAGCAATGTGTGCAAAGCTTGTTTTCCTGCATGGGGTGGTAACAAAGGGCACATAGGCAACTACTTTTTGCAGAAACCTCAGATAAAACATTGCTGCCCTTTTCTCTCAAGCAGAGGTCTTGTGCCTATGTCTTTCCAGGTCCATCTCATATCTCAAATAAATTCAACTGCTTAAATATGCTCTGTGCCCTTTTTCCTTCTTCCCTCTCTGCACTTTTATACTTGGGAAACCTCTCTCCTCATGAGACGCCTCAGTTCTTTGTGCTCAATCCTGACTATTCAGCCTCTCTGGCCACCCTCTTTCTGACTGGCTGCTCACTGCTGCTCGGCCTGATGTCACTCAGCCTGCCCCCGGTGTCCCTTTAGGACCCCCCAGTCTCCTCTTATGCAATGGGCAGAGAACCTGTCACTTTCTTTTATCCAAATACCACTTCTACTTGTTCTGGGAATTAGGCTTTTCCCTAATGTGACTGAGTTTAGGGGCCTTGGTAGATGTGCAGCCATGGTTCCTGATTTCAGATTGTGTATGTGTGTGGGAGAGGCAGGACGAAAGGGTGTATGGAGAAGGTATGGGAAACTGGTGAGGGGTGAAGGAGGGTATGATAAGGGTACAGAGAATGAGGGTGGGGGAATGGAAGAGGGGTAAGCAATTGAGGGAAATGTAGAGGAGGACAAGCAAAAAGTTTCCTAGTTAATGCAGTAGACTGTAATTCAGAAGGTCTGGGTTCAATTCTTGGCACTGTGACAAAGTGCCTGTGTCCCCTTGGGCAAGTGATTTCATCTCTCTTTGCCTCATTTGCCACCTATGTAAAATCCTGATAATACTTCCTTACCTCACAGGGCTGTTGTGAGGCTAAATCTATAAATACTTGTAAGGCACTCAAATAGTATGGAGATGGAGCCATCTGAGTAATGAGAAAGTTACAGGCAGAGGGCCAGATCCTCAACCCCCACTGGCACCACTTGGTGCCACTGGAGTGAATGGGAGGGGACAATAAACCAGCCCTAAATTGGCAGCTGAGGATTAATACAGCTAAAAATACAAACTGGTAATCTCTATACACACTTACAGGAACCTCCAATACTATGGAACCAGCATGCTTTATAACAGAGCAAACCATTCCCTCACAGAACATACCTGTCTAGCATTAATATAAACAATAACACTAGCCAAAATTTTACCAAAAGTCTTGGCTGTGTGTAAGCATCGTGTAGGCTTCTAATTTCCTAAGTGATTGGACACCTCGCGTTGGCTTCAGGAAACCATAGGGTTCTTTTCTGGTCACCTTAGATACTAATGTTATGCTGCGATGCCCCCAATAAAATCTTAGCAACTACGTAGCACAGGAAGCAGAGAACTATGGAAAATCTTATGCCCTGTGATTGTGGAGCTTAAACGCACCATAGTGCACCATATAACTACCTTTTTATCTCTACTATTATGTAAATTAAAATTGCTCTCTGTTTCTCAAGATAATCAAAACACTCAGGGGGCGATTGTCTTTAAGATTCATAGGCAGTGATATAGTAAAATATTCTACACAGTTAGCTGACTTTATGAGGTTTAATTCTCAGTTCAGAAGCTAACCGTTATAACTTTGGCACATACATTAAATTAGCACAAATGCTCGTGGTAGCAGCACTAATGTAAAAGTGACAGTGATATACTGACATAGTTTCCATTCCAGGCCATTGAAACAGTCGTCCTATAGTAAGAATCCCAAATGTAGGCAAGCACCCATATAAACAATGGAATTTTGATGGCTTTACCACTCAGAATGCATACAGGGACACAGATGCTGCAAATCCTGAGTCATTCATTCATACTCAGCCCATATCCCCTGAACCCTGTGTGACTGTTCATATTGCTCGGGTGGCTATCTTGTGTTTGAGGCATCTTCATCAAGTGACGCGTTTGGGTAAGATGTCTGAAGTTTGAATAAGATTGATGAAAATGCGGCAGAGGCCCAGGGAAACAAAATGGTTATTTATAACCAAACCACAGAGACATGGACACATGCAGATGAGAGAATTCTGTGTTTGTGTACCTCTAGTCAAATTTCACATCGAAATAGACTGCAGAATGTCTTTGTGATGCAGGGACAGGAATAGAATAAACTCCTCTCAGTCTCCGGGTGGCATAATCTGAATACCAAATATCTCAATGTGCCCTAGAGAAAAGTTTTGTTCAGCAAAACATTTGGGAAGAAACACTGACTGCTTTCCCTCCCAAATGATCAGTGCCTCCATTTCTCCTCATTCATCCTGCAGTTTGCTGTGATGCTTCCCGGGGTTACCCAGGGCTGTGAGGCACCTCGCTACCACCTGCCTTTAGCATGAGGATGCCTTGTCTGTGCCTACCAGAGGGCACTCCCCAATTACACTGGTAACGCAAGCACTCCCCTCCAGCTCTACATAGGCCCCACGTACTCTCTACAGGTTAGCGATGAGCACACTCTAACCCTCCATGCCTCCGAACATCCCCCTGGAGTGCCCAGCTCCTGGTCCACTGGACCCTCACAGGATTCACAAATTCACCGCTCCCAAAGGAACAGTGCACGTCAGCTTGTAAGTTTTACCTTGGGATCACTGCTCCGCTTAACACACAGCATTTAGATATGTTTATAGTGAAAACAAGTATAAGTTTATTTAACAAACTATAGAGATTCTAGAAGTAGCAAGTGAAAGTATTGGAAACAAATGGTTACATGTAAAATAAAAATCATAACATGCCTTCTAGAGCCAAGCTTTAATTAACAAGATACTGTCTTGTCTACTGAAGTTTAGCTCACCCAAAGTCTTTGCAATGTTTTCATAGAAGCATAGAATATCAGGGCTGGAAGGGACCTCAGGAAGTCATCTAATCCAACCCCCTGCTCAAAGCAGGACCAATTCCCAACTAAATCATCCCAGCCAGGGCTTTGTCAAGTGTGACCTTAAAAACCTCTGAGGATGGAGATTCCACCACCTCCCTAGGTAACCCATTCCAGTGCTTCACCACCCTCCTAGTGAAAAAGTTTTTCCTAATATCCAACCTAAACCTCCCCCACTGTAACTTGAGACCATTACTCTTTGTTTTGTCATCTGCTACCACTGAGAATAGCCTAGATCCATCCTCTTTGGAACCCCCTTTCAGGCAGTTGAAAGCAGCTATCAAATCCCGCCTCATTCATTTCCAGGGAGGTTGGCTGTGACCCTCCTTTCATAAGGCAAAACACCCCGACTGTTCATCTCCTTGGTGAGGAATCCTAGGTATGCTTCAGTACCTCTAGTTATAACCCCCAAAGCCATTGTCTTTCCTCATATACAGGACACCCCCTACTGGTTTTAGGTTTTCCTGCAGATATTCTTTCATGTGAATTCACAATCTTTTCATTAGCATTAGGCTCAGTAATGCAAATAGATTTTCACTGTAAGCCACACAATGACTAGCCAGAGAGAGAAGCATCTACTATCCTCTGCCTGAACAGAGTCAGTTTATCACTTTGTGGTGACCTGTGTGCACTAACACACCTGAAGAACATTCTTGTCAGTATAGTTACATAACTTCTTAAATATCATCTGTACAAACATTTCACAGTGATGAGGACAACCAGTGAGTTACAGGCTATTGATAGAGACATCACATGCCACTCTCTGGCACACTATTATGTATGTGTCAAACCCAGGGGATCCCTGTAAATCCCTGTGGACCCCTTGTGACATTTCGTGGGTTACACACAAGACTTTTTAACGCCAAGGACATGTGGTGGTGAGGAGCCTCACAACCCACGCCAAGTCACCTTTCTGTTCCTTCTATCTTGGGTCAGCCAGGTGTTGAAATAGTCTCTAGCATAAGCTAGAGCAGTCCCCGGACTGCTCTGTTACCCTGGGTGCAGCCAGCTAAGAATATGGCAGAGTATGGCATGCTCCAACCTGCCCCCTTTCTAGTCCTGACACATCACCGCCCCACCCTGCCATGTCCTGGTGGGTGTGGGGGCTTGGGCAGCAAGTGGCATAGAGCTTTCTATGCTATCTTTTCATCACTGAAATATTCCCCTGTGTTAGGGGGAATGACTGGCTGCCCTTTCAGGCCAGTTTGCACTCAACAGCACGAAGCAACAAGAACAGCAGCCAAGGATTCAGCCCATTTGCTACCTTTGTAAAATAAAGTGGACAATTTTTCTTTAGTTCAAATTCTCTGTTAATGTATACCAGGGATTGGCAATGTTTGGCACGTGGCTCGCCAGGGTAAGCACCCTAGCGGGCCTGCCCAGTTTATTTACCTGCTGACGCGGCAAGTTCGGCTGATCGCAGCCCCTGCTGATCGCAGCCCCTGCTGGCCGCGGTTTGCCGTCCCGGGCCAATGGGGGCGGCGGGAAGCCACGGCCAGCACATCCCTCGGCCCGCGCCGCTTCCCGCTGCCCCCATTGGCCCGGGACGGCGAACCGCGGCGAGTTGGGGCCGCGATCGGCCGAACCTGCCAGGTCAGCAGGTAAATAAACTGGCCCAGCCTGCTAGGGTGCTTACCCTGGCGAGCCGCGTGCCGAACGTTGCTGATCCCTGATGTATACATTTAAAATTACTCCAGATATCCTATATTACTCTCTGACTGCGATAGAAACATGCTGAGTGCTACACATAGAAAATGCTGCCCATCCTAGGTTAAATCCAACCGAGGTCTATATGTGACTCTTGGCTGTACAGCAAACTATCATGATACTTTCAGTCCAGTTCAGAATGGGCAGATGTCCACATCACAAAAATAACTATCACAATTAACACTTATTGACCTCCTTCTTGGCAGTCTTAGCAGAGCAATATGTGGTGTGAGAACATTGGGCACTACATGCTTACCTGCAGAAATAAGCCCTCTATGTCAGGTAAGGCACATTGGCAGGGGAGACTATGCCTGTTTTGTGAATAAAGAGAGGATTTTGCTTTGTTGGGCTGTCTATTTAGCATGTTTCACAAGCACTAAATATCCCCCAAAAGTTGAAAACAACCGACAGCGTATGATGATACTGTGTGGTCTATAGAGTTTGAATAAAGACTTCTCTCTCTTTCTAAGTTTGCAGAATAATGAATAGAATTATTCACCAATAATTTATTCAACGATTGGTGGGAAAATTGTCTGCAGTATATTACCTAGCCATCCATAGAGCTTAGAGAATAGTGAAAAGATTTATTTTTGAATATTATATTTGATGAAAAATGCCCACATTTTTAGATAAATTATTTTTAATGAATAATGCAGCCAGCTCTACCTATTTCATATCAAGATCCACATGCATGTAAAATTCCATGTAAAGTAGACTTCACTTTTTAAAATCGTGAAACAAAGTATACAATAAATTAAGCCAAAGAAGATTTTTTTTGTGCTATAGTTGTACATTTCTTCACTGCAGAGGCAGCAATTGTAATTATTTTTATGTGATTTTAGAGTGACTAGATCTTGACTAAGGACCTGTCCCAAAGCCTCAATGATAGGCTTTCCAGTGATATCTATGGGCTTTAGGTCAAGTCTTAGGCCAAGTATTTCAGAAGTAACCAGCCTGATTTTGGGTGCCTCAATTTTATTTATATAGTATATTGTGCTCCCTATGATGCAAACTACTTTCCCTCATGATGAGGAAGGCTGCCACATATCATATTATGTCATCGCCTAGTCTCTTGATTGGTTGTTAACATGCCCTAATTTATATATTTAAAGCCATGGGAAATAAGTCTTAATAATGTATTTAACAGATATACAAGCGCACCCTGAACTGATACATGATGGATTTGAAACCACCATCTCATACAACATATTGCCCATAGTTTCATCTAACCTTGTAGTATACTGCATCTGCAGGGCATATTTGGCAATGGATTTTGCTGTTGATTGGGTGATGGATAGAACTATTTATACCAAACTGAACTTTTAAAGTGTTTCATTTTCATCTGCAGCTTTGGAGTTCTTTAATCACTAGACTATCTACACCGAAGGGGCAAGAAAAGATTAATTAGGACTAGTTAGATGCTATACAAGCCGTGAACAGTATAGAAAAATCTCTCTATGTAGTTTACATTTTTTAACCTGTTTGAAAGGTTAGAAAGATTCCGTCACCTTTAATTTCAGTGGGAACTTTGTGATTAGTTAGTTAAGTAAACAGCCCACACACTTCAGGTAGGCAGTGGAAAGGAGTGAATTTCTCTCTTATAGGCAGACAGGGTCATTTTCAGTGATACAGAAACATTTCAGAAATTATTCCACTTCTCTTTAATTCCCAATCCACTTCCTCCATTTGTACCTGATTTATGAACTAAATCTTTTTTAAAAATCCAATTTTCCAGTTGTACTCCCAACTGCGGTTTGCTCCTGTCATTGTTCTAAGCTATGATTAATACATCTACTCAGTGATAATGCCATAGTTCCTCTCTTGCACCCTTGTGAAGGAATCAGATAAGCTCACTGTGAAGGAGCAAGACAGGCTGAATGGAAGGAAAAGGCAATCACTCATTGCACCTACGAGTTGAGAAGCTTGTTCATCAGAGTTGGAATCTCAGGCAAACAGCTGACTGCAGCTCTATCGGCAAGTCAGGTTCCTCCTCAACGGCTCCAGTGCCCAGAGAGTGCCTCTGCCTTTGAGACCACATTAGCTATTGATGAAAGAGAATGGAATTGCCTCATTGTAATTGCTGACCTAACAGTGAAAGTAAAGGGATGGTTTTTAGGGAACCCAAAGGACATATCTACACAGTTTGTATTACACAGGAGGTCACTCTAGATGATCATAATAGTCTCTTCTGGATTTAAAATCTATTTAATCTATCCTCATTTATCTGAAGAAACACTGCTCCTGAATTCAGATTCTCTCTTTGACTATGTATTAGCCACCAGGCCACTGGAACAGACCATTCCTGCTTTCCTCTTAAACATTTTATTTATTTTCTTTTTATTTATTAACGTTAATATTTCATAATCTGAAAAATATGCTTGAAGGCATTTTATATTAGCATACATAACAACAAAACCCTCTTAATGCAAAGAAAACACCTGGGCTCCAATTTTGAAAATTGAATGTGTGCAGCCGGATGCCCAAAAGTATAGTCCCAGATGTCACTAATTGACTCCTGATTTTACAAATAACATACTTGTGTGCACGTTTGCATGCATGTACCTTTGAGAAGGTGAGCCTACTAGTATACAGCCAACAGAGATATCCTCTCCCCAAATGTAAGTCCCTTCCTCTTTGTCGGGAGAGGAGACGGAGAATATAAAGTATCACAGTATGTATTAAGGTTCCATTTATAAAAGATCAATAGAAATAATAAGTCTGTTACTGATACAGGAAGTATGTGTAGGAGATGATAATAACAGTCTGTAGACGGAGTTAGTAATAATCAACCTTTTGATCTGCTAGACTCTATAATATTTTTTAACAGTTGATTATTCATTAGTTTAAACTAGAGTTGTCGATTAATCCCACTTAGCTCAAGCGATTAACTCAAAAAAATTTATCATGATTAAAAAAATTAATTGTGATTAATCGCAGTTTTAACTGCACTATTAAACAATAGAATACAAATTGAAATGTATTAAATATTTTGGATGTTTTTCTACATTTTAATTACAACACAGAACACAATATATATGAAAATCAATATGTATATTTTTATTACAAATATTTTCACCGTAAAAATTATAAACAAAAGAAATAGTATTTTTCAATTCACCTCATTCAAGTGCAGCTTACGAATGTAGATTTTGTTGTTGTTACATAATTGCACTCAAAAACAAAACAATGTAAAACTTCAGAGCCTACAAGTCCATTCAGTCCTACTTCTTGTTCAGCCAATTGATAAGACAAACAAGTTTGTTTATATTTACAGGAGATAATGCTGCCTTCTTCTTATTTACAACATCACCAGAAAGTGAGAACAGGCATTTGCATGGCACTTTTGTAGCCGGCATTTCAAGATATTTACGTGCCAGATATGCTAAACATCGTACGCCCCTTCATGCTTTGGCCACCATTCCAAAGGACATGCTTCCATGCTGATGATGCTCATTAAAAAAATAATATGTTAATTAAATTTGTGGCTGAACTCCTTGAGGAGGAATTGTGTGTTCCCTGCTCTGTTTTACCCACATTCTGGGAAGAATGGATTTTTCACCCATGATGGCTTATGAAGTATTTGAAGTGGATTTTTCACCCATGATGGCTTATGCCCAAATAAATCTGGTAGTCTTTAAGGTGCCACCAGACTCCTCATTGTTTTTGTGGATACAGACTAACACGGCTACCTCTCTGATATATTGCACAACAGTACTTGTATTAGGTGAATTGAAAAATATTATTTCTTTTGTTTTTTTTACAGTGCAGTACTTGTAATCAAAAATAAATATAAAATGAGTACCGTATACTTTGTATTCTGTGTTGTATTTGAAAATGTAGAAATCATCCAAAAATATTTAAATAAATAGTATTCTATTGTGTTTAAGAGTGCGATTAATCACAAATAATTTTTTAAATTGTGCGATAAAGTGGAAATAATTTTAATCACTTGATAGCCCTAGTTTAAACATTTATTAATAATTTATCAGCCCTCTGTCTGCTCCTTTGTGGTAGCACCTTAGTATAAGGTGTTTTCCTGAGTATAAAAAGCATTGTTGATCAGCACTATTGTTTCAAGTTTTCTTTTCTAAAATATGAAGAGGATGATTTGGGATCCTAAGATGGAATGTGTATTGGTGCCTTCCTTGAAGCTAACCAACTTACACCAGCTGAGGGATCTGGCCCTCAGATTTTATGCAACATGGTAAAGTAAAAAAATACCTTTAAACTAGAGATGGGTCTCGGTCCAATAGTTAGGCATTGCCACAAAATTCAGTCTAAGCTCTGCCTGTAGATTTGAATCCCTCCTATATCCCCAAAATTCAGGGAGATTGGGATTTGGAATTTCTGTTTGGCTTAACACCTTAGTGTCTCACACATTCATACACACATACAGAGTGTGGACGTGTCCAGATTTCCAGTTTCATCCTATCTCTAACTTCAGTTTGCATTCAAAGGGGCTAATTAGTATCCTATTCATAAGACAAGGCAAATCACTTAACACAGAACGAAAGTGATCCATCCGACACATTTCAATTTCCTTGTTAATTACTTATAAAGGCCAGTACTTGCACTGAAGAAAGCAAGTTTTCCTTCTCATACCAAGCTGTTTTAGCCTGCCCTTGTCCAACATGGACCTTCTCTTTGCCTTTGCTGTGCCTTTCTTCAAGCTTTTTTTCCAATAAGCACCTCTGGAGGAGATCCTTTGTCTTAGATAACTTTCTCCATCCTCTCTTCCCTCAGCTCCACAAAGCAATCCTGCTTCTTCTTCTGTTACAGGAGTCTGTCACAGCACTTAGTAGAGAGAGTTTTGAAGAGTGATTGAAAAGGTCAGGATTGTTTGCTTTAGGAGGAGAAGACTAAATGGCAGTATACAAAATACCTTATGGCATAGAAACATAGATTGGAGACTTCCATTCTCCCTTTCTGACAATTCAAGAACAACAGGACAGCTAAAGTAATGGAAAGGCAGAACATCTAAACAAATCAGTCAGTCTGTGGAACTCTTTTCCACAATATACCATTGAGAATAAACCAGGCTTCCAAATAAAGAACTGAAATAAAGGTCATCCCAAATTAAATCTGTGAGAATAAGAGAAAAAAGGCAAGGGATATAAATCTTCATGTTTCAGGGCATAAGCAAATCTGTAACTAAAAGAGTTAGGACGAAGCTAACTATGGGAAAGAACTCCTGGTTTTTTCGCACTTTCCTCAGCAGGAAATGGACCACTGGCTCCTCGTGCTCATCCCCTCATCCTATAGGGGGTTGTATTTAGTCCATGTTCTCCTTAACTCCTTTCTCACTTGGTGCCCTCATCAGTGCTTTGGAGAGCATAGTTTCACAAGGGCAGGAAGTTTTTATATTTTATGCATTGATTTGTTAATAAATGTTAACTATTTAGTCCTCACAGCACCCCCGTGAGGCTGGTACTATAAGTATCTCCCTGTGATGGGTTCTCTGCCTGGAACTGGGGTACCACTGAGCCTGCCTGACCCACCAGCCTGGGCTCCCTTTACACTGCAGTACTGTGCAGCCTGCCAAGCCCTCCCCCAGGCTTCAGACTGCTCTTTACTAGCACACATACAGACCGAGACACACTCAGCTGCAGCTACGCACATAGATGCTGAGATCAGTACTGCATGGGATAGTTCAGCTAAGGCACCTCCCAGTTCCTAAAGCATGCACCCCCCTCTGGAGTATAAACCCAAAATTATACCATCTTGTGCTGCACAGAAAACTGTACAGTTTAAGCTCATGAAATTCACCCCCTCCTTCAATGTGGAGAGGAATAAACACAGCTTTCTGTCCCAAGTTATGATTTCCACACACTGGTTTTAGAAAAAACAGGTTTATTAACTACAAGAGATAGATTTTAAGTGATTATAAGTGATAGCAAATAGCTCAAAGCAGATTACCTAGCAAATAAACAAAAACACAGTCTAAGCTTAATATACTAAAGAGGTCAAATATGAGTAGCAAATTATCACCCTACTTGTTGGTTTAGGCAGTTTTCAGAGATTCTTGAGGGCAAGCTGCACTTGCTTGCAGCTTAACACTACAGGTATTCCTTTCACAGGCAGAAATCCCTCTAGCCTGGGTTCAGCCCTTCTCCCCCAGTTCAGTTCTTGTTACTTAGGTGTTTCCAGCAGTTGTCTTGGGTGGGGAGTCAGTGAAGAAGAAACATGATGATGTCACTCCCCTGTCTTAAATAGCTTTTGCATATGATGGGAACCCTTTGTCTCCAGGCTTAGTTGGTTCCACTCCTTTCAGTGGAAAAACATCCAGTACTAGGTGACTTGGTCATGTGTCCTTAGGAAGGCTCCCCAGTGGGAGATTAGCATCTCTAAGACACATTATTTTCCCTAATGGCCCTTCCCAGCCAGCCATCTTGACTGATTGCCTACTGTCTAGTGGGCATTCCCCAGGTGTAAACACATTTGTAATAGCTGCATAGACAATATTCCTAAGTTCAGATACCAAAATGATACATGCATACAAATAGGATAATAATATCTCTATGAAGAATATGGGGCATAGGATCACACTCCCTATTTTTCAGATGGGGACACTGAAGCTGAAAGGTGTGTTAAGTAATCAAGGACACAGGGAAGGCAATGTCAGAGTCAGGATTAGCACTGAGGAGTTCATGAGACACACACCCTAGCCCCTAAAAAAACAAGCAAACAAACCAATACAAAAACCTGAGTTGAGACTCCTACACCATCCCTAGCACTTGTTACATTTAAAAAGTAGACAAGCCAAGAAAATAAAGTTAATTAAAATACAATGACCCAAATAATGTGCTCATTAGCTCTTTGAGTATGGCTTATGCTTACCACCTGTGGGAGTAATATTTGATGCCAGTATTAGAATTCTTTAGTCACGTATGTTCGTACACACACGGAGATCAACCCCACGCAGTCACCCTCATGTTGCTTTGTATTTAAGAAATTTGTCAGTCTTACCTGTTTAAAATATTTGAATAAAAACACCCAACTTCCTGAACAAAAGAGCTGCAGCTCTGTATGTTGCACAAAGTCTGCTTTATCTTTTAAAAGGCTTCTGCTCACATAGTTTGAACACCATTAAGAAACAGCATGCTTTGTTTTTAGGTGCTAAAGGCTTACTAGTATGCATTTGTACAGTATATAGAAAACCTTGATTAAAACTTGAGAGAATTCCAGTGAAATAAATTAGTCTGCTTCAATTTCCTATTTGTCACAAACCTTATGCTGCTCAGAAACCAGTTAATATTTTATTTTGACTGTTACCACCTAAAAACATATGCTCATTATGTTTTAGACCACCAGATTTAACTTCTAAAGTATTACAGAATCATAGGGTTACTTAAGCATGCCTGGACTGTTGTTGGGATAAATTCATGGTCAGAGTTAAGAATGCTTTCAAGCTTGAGGTCAGCAGCACTGTGCACAGCTTCACACATTTCTTTCTTTTATTTCAGTGCGGTTTTTCATCCAGTTTTCTATTTGTACAGAGCAAGTACAGAGTGAGAACAGAGACAAAGCCAATTTGTAGCAAATTCAGTGACCTTCAGTAGCTGGCTTTTAGAGCAATCTGTTCTGTCCCTTGATAGAACAGGTAAACAGAGCTGTTGCATGACTGCACTGGGGTCATGTGTGGCCTGTACAGTCAGGTTAGATAAATGATGATCATTGTATGCAACTAAAACTTTGCATATTGTGCAACCTTTCTTCCTACACCCTTATAACCCCCCTCTCTTACTCCTTTATGATTTCTTATCTAATGTAACCACACAGTTATATCTGAGGTACCCTATTTGTTCCCTGTACTGAAAATAGTTGGCAACAGTTGGCCTGATCCAGTAATTATTAAAGTCAATGGAAAGGCTACCACTGACTTTAGCAAGTATTGGTTCAAACTCTATGACAATTCAGATACTGTAGTTTGGTAGAACCTATAGATAAATGGTGATGATAATATCATGGATTTCGATCATAGGAGTATGGCCAGTGGTTCTTGTGTATGACTGTGACTGCAGTCCCAGGGGAGCCACACTGAGGTTGCTCAATTAGGATAAACTGCAAAGATTGGGTTAGACAATCCCCAAAGCTGGTGGATATTCCAATACTTAGATTTACCAAGCCAGCACAAAACAGCTTCTATAATACCTCACTGGTTACCTAAGGTTACCATACGTCCTCTTTTTCCCGGACATGTCCGGCTTTTCGGCACTCAAACCCCCGTCCGGGGGGAATTGCCAAAAAGCCGAACATGTCCGGGAAAATGGCGGCTCTGCTCCTCCCCGACTCTTTTGGCTCTGTTTAAGAGCTGGGCTGCCCGAGTGCTACCGGCTTCGGGCAGCCCCCAAGCCTCCGGACCCTGCGCCGCCGGAGCCCAGGAGGAGAAATGCCCAACCGGGGATGCAGGGTCTGGAGGCATAGGGGCTGCCCAAAGCCCAAGCACTACTGGCTTCACGGTTTGCCGGGCAGCCTCCAGACCCTGCGCCCCCGGCTGGGCGCTTCCCCTCCCGGGCTCCAGCTGCGCTGGGAAAGCGCCGGCTGGGGGCGCAAGGTCTGGGGGCTGCCCGGCAAACCGTGAAGCCGATAGCGCTCGGGCAGCCCTTTCCGCGTGGCTGGGAGTGGGAGGGAGGAGGGGGCGGAGTTAGGGCGGGGAAGGGGCAGAGTTGGGGCGGGGCTGGGGGTGGGGAAATGGACAGGGCCAGGGCCCGTGGAGGGTCCTCTTTTTTTATTTGCTAGATATGGTAACCCTAGGTTACCCAGCACCAACAACACAGTTCCCTTAAAACAACCCAGCCTTAAGCCTTCACCCAGACCCCAAGTCAAATATGATGAGCAGTACTGAAAATCTGATTAATCATATAAGAAAGTTCTACCAATCCCAAAGGATCGGACACATTACCTCTCAGGTTAATGAATATTCCAGATCTTACCCAAATACATTCTTACAACCAATTCTTATTAACTAAACTAAAAATTATTAAAGGAGAGAGAGTATTGGTTAAAAGATCAGTATACATACAGATATGAGTACAGTTCTGAGATCAGATTCATAGTAGAGGTGGTGCACTTTGTAGATGCAAAGAGTTCTTTCAGAATCAGTCAATAGATTATAGTCCAGTGTCCATATTCAGCGTGATCCTGGTGGGACTGGAGATCTCAGTCTTATGACTTAAGCTTCCCCTGCATGAAGAATCAAGCAGATCTCAGATAAAAAGGATCAGGAATCAAGACACCATTATACAGTTCCAGGCCTTTTCTTGACAGCTAGGAGTCCTTAGGGGAACAATAGGCAATCATGGAGACTTTGAAGTAGACCTATTTCCTAAGCATCACTGGTAATTAGCTACACGGATTAACATAAGGCAATTGCCTATTTTCCACCTTCGCAGGTGATTTGCTATATATTTAAAAGAGAGATGAATACAGTGATATTATAATTACAGTTCATTTAAATGTTAAGATTTCCTTTTGATCTCTGAATTAACAGAATACAGCATAGACAGGGACTGTTTGATTTCATTGTTAACCTCTAACAATATATATGTAAACACACAAAACCACAAACAGTATCTATCAATATGTCCCTAAAGGTTGAATCTGGGTCAATTAGCCTGTAAGCTGCTTAACCCTTTCTGGCCATGTGTCACAACCTGTGTATGTAGAGCACACAGGCAGTATGGGAATTGCTACACAATAAGGTAACTGGAGCACAGCAGTCTCAGGAGTGTAATGTAACAGTCATGGAAGAGGATGAAGGTATGATTCTCTTGTCCTTGCTACTGCTGAGAGAGTCTCCAATCCAGTTGGCTGAGTATACTGGGAGCAAGATAATGCCCAAAAATGTGGCTTGGCTTTGTTTTGTAACCAGAGATGTTATTGTACCATTAGTAAATTTCCTACAAATCATTCTTATGACAGTAGGAGTTCTTACTGTCATTGTAAAGTATAAAAGATTAAAAATTGGTCTAATTTCTAATTTGTTTTTGTTTCCCCATTTTCAGACTCATTAACAGGTAAGCCAACCCAGCTGTTTGTGTGATTATACTAATGGCTGCATAGAGGGCTTTCTTACACCATAGCTGCTTGCATAAAAAAAGAATGACTCTTCTTTTGGTCCTGGTTTTATATGCAGGCAGTACTAGTAGAAAGATTCAGTTGTCAGAGTGCACGTTCACAGAATTATTTATCATTTCTTTTACAGAGCTCAGTAGTTTCCTTGGCTATACTTTGACATTGCGAAGGAATACTTGGAGGACTGAAAATGAGAACCTCCAGCTTCCAAAGGGCTCACAGTTTCTTCTCAAACATGTTCATATTGTGGACCCCTCTTGAAACAGGTGCCCTGTCATGGCTCATTTCCCATCTTCCCAACCTCCTGATCCTGATTTAATGCCTTCCCATCTTACCTACTTAGGGTAGCTGCATGTAAAAGTATTATTAACATAGCAACAAAGAGACAAGATAAAAATAAACTCCAATGTAATGGATTGGGTGCCACAAGCTGTTTCCCCCCTCATTTTGTATCAGTGCTGATATCTCTTCTCCCCAGGTGTGGGACGTTATATGTATTAATACTGAACCTTCTCTCATTGCCTGTAGCTCTCATGGCTCTAATCTCTCCAGATCACTTTGCAGTGCACTTGCTGTCCCTCTACTTTTTTGGCTCCTACTGCAAATTTGATCATGTTTGAATTTACATCAAAGAAGCACATGACAAAGAGAGGCATAGAGCAGTCATTCAGGAGACTTTGCTTTTATTACTTAACATAGTTTAAAAAAAGGGAAAGAAAAGCAAAAAAAAAAAAAAAAAAAACAGAGTTTTTGGAAAACCTAAGAAAGTGATGGGCTGGGTTACAGCTAGCAGCAAGTGTCCCCGTTTTATTGAAGGCTTAGCCAGTGTAATGGGAACAGATCTGGAGACCACCTGGAAAAGTTCTCTGGACCACCAGGGATTCACAGTCCACTGAGAGTTACCACGATCTCCACTGGCTACTGCTCTCTTTGAAGAGAACTGATGCAGTTCCACTTAATTCAGCGCCTTCTGCATTCATGGAGTGGGGCGGAGCAGGTTTTGACCCTTGGATAAAAGATAGGGACAGAGCCTCCTTCCATTGATGGAGTCCAGCTATTGTGTCTTAAGCATGTGTTTCTGTTATTGTGCAGTGCTGTCATTTGGTGTAGGGCCATTGCACATTGAGATCACTCTTGCATCACTGCAGAAATGTTTTCTGAAAAACGCTCTCCAAAGGGCAGGCAGTAGGCTCATATTTTAGGGGGCTCATGTTTAAAAGGACCATATTTATAAATATTGTATATCACCATGATCAATCTATTCATCTCCAGTAAACTCTTATAAGACAAAATCTCAACTATCATTAACAGGGTGAACTAAAGCAATCATGAGACTAGTACACTTATAATGAGTTATTACAGCAATGATGACCATGAGACATGTCTGCCAGAACTATTAGATGATGCCTGTTCATCTGACATGTGCCTTGACTCCTCAGGAGTATCACAGAAGTCTGAATGACATGGCCCATACATGTTCATTCCCATCAGAAGTCTGGTGGCAGAGGCAGCTGCCAGTGTGGCTTAGGGTAGAATTTGGTTCCCCTGCCTCCCATTTAATGTGTGCAACCTTCCATGAGAAAAAGACTTAAGAAGGGTGAGTGCAGCTTTGTGTGTGTAACACATTTAGTGAGTGTTTGTGATGGAGGAAGACTGAGGAGTCAAGGTATAGGAAGGGATGGGGCAGAATGACACAACCAAGGGAGAAAGAGGCAACCAAAAAGAGAGGTGCAAGAAGAGTGAACAGTCAGAAAAAGGGATATAAGCAGGTATAACTGAGAGCAGAGCAAGGTACAAAAGGAATGTGAGAGAGAGGACGGGAGAAGATTTTTGGAGACAAGCACTTCTGGCCATGCCCATTCTTTCTCTGTGGACGATACAGTCCAACATCTTGTCAGCTACATGAAAGGGTCTACATCTTGTCTCCTGTCATGATCATAAATGCATTTAGATAGCAGCACTGCTATTTCCTCCACATCAGAGGAAAATATTGAGGAACAAGAGAGCTCCCAGAAATCTCTGCTCCAGTATGGGACATTGGGGCATCTGAACCAGTATGGGGTATTGGAATGAAAACCAGTCACACTCTAGGATTCCTGTTGCCAGTTTCTAATTTTTATTTATTTATTTTGCTTGTTGGAATGTTGGTGAAATCAGTGGGCAGCATCCTATGTTTTTAGGATCAAGAACTCAAACATGTACTGTCTGACTGTGAGGGTTATAGATTCTGAGACCCAAAGGGATAACTGTAATCACCTAGTCAACACTAGAAAGTGGAGGACAAGAATTTTGCAGATGCTTACAGTTACTTGGAATCATGATATGAAGCCTGTATAAATGCTCCCAAATAATCATAGTACTCCAAATGTTAAGGCTACAGAAAGCTGTTAGGGAGAGAGAATTCATTCATTAATTTATAGGTGGACAGGGAACATGTGGGGAGGGGCAGAAAGTGGGTGGAGCCTTGGCTCTGACTCCCGATGTTGGCCAGCAAAACTCAGTCAATGTGTGTAGGGGCAGTATTAATCAGCTAGTGATAAAGACCAGTGGCAGATTTCTAACCTCTTAAAACAATGGAGGAGCAGGGAAGGAATTATACCTCTCTGAACACACAGAATAAATTGTAAATACCCAATTCAGCCCTTCATATTGGAAAGCGATTAGGAGGTCTCTGAAATTGAACATTCAGAAAGTAACTATCTCTGGAAAGGATAGCGATGCATTTCAGCAATGAGATTGAGATATTGGAATCTAAAAATAGGATTAGATATTTTTGAAACACACATAAAGCTTTCAGGTGTGAGCTTAAAAACTAGCCGGGGGAAAAATTGTGCCATGTTGCCAAGAACTTTCCTGGCACTCAGTGCCACAGGAAACAAGGAACCATTATTTTATGTAGCGTTTACAGCTTCTTTAGAGATGTATTTTTCATTTTCAAAACAGTATGAGAAGAATAACTGATTTTAGTCAGATCGGGTTGCAGCAGCATCTCTCAAACATTGCCCTGTGGGTGAGGTAACCCAGAAACATTTAACACGGGTGGAAGATTTTCAGGATTACAAGTAGGAATTGTTCACAAAGTATACTATGCTTTTTCTGAGATTTATTGTACCAATTTGTCAGGCATTATGTGGAAGTACATTTATATAACAAATCAAGGATATCTAATTGCAGGAAACAGTATTAATTCCAGTAGCCCCTGAAATTATTCTGGTAGCTACATGTACTGTTAGAAATAATATGTCCATGCCATGACAGTACAAGAGAAGATTCTATTGCATTCAGTTCAATTTATAATTACAGAACATGTCAAGTAGAAAGCACTTCATCAGCCCTTTGAATACCAAGTCTTTGTGATGTTCTGAATGGTAAATGTCTAACAATAGGGCAGTCATGTGGCTCTGTTATGTATCCAGATCTTGGCTGATTTCTTAAAACAAAGCAGAAAGACCTCTGTTTGTGAGCCACAGTATTTTGTGAGAGTCATCCCAACAGTTTCTATACATCACTATATACAAGTCCACTTGCATAATAAAGTAGATATTAAGTAGTAGTAAAGTTAGATATCTTTCAGTACTGATAGGTGGACAAGTTACTGTCAATTTCTGCTTGATACAGAATTAGATTGCTTTCTATCTCCTGTATAGGTTACATTGCTCTCAGGACCTTCCAATATTGCAGGGGTTCTCTTGTGAGGTTATTACGGGGGGGGGGGGGGGGGGTTGTAAGCTGTCAGCCTCCGCCCCAAACTCCGCTTTGCCTCCAGCATTTATAATGGTGTTAAATATATAAAACATTTTTAATTTATGGGGGGAAGGGGCCTCACTCAGAGGCTTGCTATGTGACAGGGGTCACCAGCACAAAATTTTGAGAATAACTGCAATAGTGCATTAAATGATCTGACTAATATCCATTGTGTGAAGTTTGTTCTGCAGGACGTATTTTCTACAGTTCAGAACATAGTGTAAAAAAAATGTTTGTAAACTTTCATTGAAACTCAAATGCAAATTTTTATTCAATGGTGTCCATGCTTCTCTTATGTTAAGTTTCCACAAATATTGGTGGGGTCAAGACTTGAAGTACTTCTGAAAAGTGTATTTTGGCCTAAAAAATTGGAATATTATCCAAAAGAAAAAAATGAATTTTATAGTCAATTTTATGTAAGATTCTGTGAGGGAACAGAAGTTGCACCCTCTGGTTAATGTAACTGACCAACACAGTGATGATTTTGAATTGTATAACCATTTATATTTGCCATACTCCTGTGTTGGTGAATTCCATAAAAAGCCATCCAATCAGGAATGACAAAGAATATTCCAATATTTCTGAAACTAGCAAATCCAAACCTGAGGATTCTGAATGCTCAGAGCAAACTCTCTTTATACATAATGATCAGACCCAGAAATATTTGCTGAAAAGATTCCCAAATAAATCTGAATAACAAATAGATTTGGGAATTTCACTAACTTGTTTCACAAAGAGGAGAAAGGTGAAATTTAGTGAACAAATGTATAATTTGAAATTATTCACTCTGATCCAATAGGTCCTAAACTATAGATCAAATCCTAAGGATGTTGGTCAGTGGAAGAACGCTATTTTGATACTTACTTGTTCTTTCTTTTAATGTACTCCCATTCCTCATTAAGCATGGAGCAATGGTACATAAGGAGACAGCGTCTCGCTTATGATTAGAGGAACTAAGTATAGACACAGGTCAGTGCAACCTGAACCTTACAGCAATGCATGGGTAATAATTGATCCTGGAAACTAACTAACTGTTTTTTGCCCCCTTATGAGGCTACAGTGATCTGATTAATATTGTTCAGACCATTCACATTCAGTTTTTTATTTATTCTTATTAAGAACTGAATGTCTATTTAGGGGTAAAACAAACAAAAACCAATAAACCCAGTGGACTGACTTTTCTATGTTTAATGTTTATGAATGTTCAGTAAAATAATTGCACAATACTGACAACACGGAGGGAAGCAAATTAATTATGACTGTTAGCTTTACCTTGGTTTGTGTTAGTGTAAATAATCATTAACTAAATGGCTTGGATGAACACTCCTGCTCCCTCTCTTGCTCCTTAGATAACTGTTACAGACACATTAGTATTCTATCATTGGCCGTCTTGTCTAAAAATGTTTACTTCCAGAAAGATTTAAAGTGCTATGTGTATAGAATATTGATGACTATTTTGGAATAAAATCTGTAATGTGCTAGTATTTAATGGATTGTTGGCAATCCCGTATTCTGTTCATAGGCTAAACTCCTGTTAGAGTTAATAAAGTTCTCCGTGTAGAGGAATGACGTATTGGGTCCCATAGTCAGATTCACTGTGGAGTGTGCAAAAAAGGAGAATGGGAGAAAAATAAACAGGATCTTTTGCTCAGAAATCAGATCAAATCTGAACTTACCCTTTTCAGACAGCCTCAGAAATTCATTGGATCCTTTTTAAAATTTTAGTTTTGGTATTTTAATTAATGACATTAATATCCAAGGGAACCTATAAAAGCTAATGCTGCATACAAGTGCAGAAAGTCTGTCTGCGTGCTGAGTATGACGGCTATATGTAATTTAAAATTGCTTTTCTCAACAGTGGTAGTGAAATATCCTAAGTCTTGATAGGATTCATTTGTCTTGGAGCAATCTGGGCTACCAGCATGCTTCAAGAGGCAAGACATTGAGTCTGGATTCGCAGGAATATAGGCACTGCAATCCCAGAGCAGAACATTTAGACCACTATCCTGCATCTCACAGTGGCCCATGGTAAAAAGAGAAATGTGAAAGTAATCCTGTAATGGATAGTTATATCGTTACCTGCTCATAGGTAAGTTTCCCCATACCCCAATAGTTGGAGGTTGGCATACAGGTTTATATCTCTTCCAAAATTCATTTTAAATACTTATTGATGTAGCTCTGGATATTCTTGATATCCATTTCAAATGTCCCATTTTTGAAAACCCTGCTAAGCTCTTGATGTCTTGTGCTTGTGGTTTAAAAAATAAAAGCTAATGATATTGTCATGGTTGAAGAAATGCCTGAACCTCTGTCCCCTTTCCAGTCTCTCTGAGTGCACCTCCTCAGGTGTTAGGTCTCATGCCTCTACCTGTTGGGGGTAGAATTCTGCAGTTCTCCCACCTTGTGCTATAGTACTCTGTGTATCAACCATGCTAACCCAATGGAATTTGGCATCTGTGGTTCTTCTCGTCATGAGACTGTCACCAGTGATCTACAGTGACAAAACAGCCTTCTTAAAACAAAAGACTTGTTTATTTTAACAGTAAAAACAAAGCTTTTAGAGAGAGAGCATTTTAAAACAATACACGGTTCTTCTTCGAGAGATGTCCCTGTGGGTGCTCCACTCCAGGTGTTGGTGCATCCCTGCGCCTTCACACGGAGATTTTTCGTAGCAGTACTCGTACTGGCCACGCATGCGCAGAGGCTGCTCCCCCGCAGTGAGTCTAGGATAATAGTACGCATGCGTGGCCAATCTCCTCAGTTCCTTCTCTACCGTCCCCGGCCTGAGACGGAGCTCAGCAGACTCATTAGGAAATCCCTCACTCTTGTTACAATTACCTATTCTAGTAGTTAGTTTGTTGTCAGTTCTTGTTAGTGTAGTTCATTAGTTCTTTTATGTGTTAAAAAAAAAATTTCTCTCAGTCGCAGCCGCTTCTACCATGCCTGGCTCCACAGGCTTTAAGTGCTGCTCTACGTGTAAGGATGCTATCCCGCTCTCTGATGGCCACTCTCAATGTATAAAGTGCTTGGGGGAAACACACATTCCCCCAAAATGTGCCCACTGTACCAAACTCAGTTCCAGGGCACGGAAGGACAGGGAGCTTAAACTGAAACTACTCTTCCTGCAAAAGTCTATCGGGTCAGTTTCAGACCCAGGCGCTGACTCCAGCTCTACTGCCCGCCACAGCCCCCCTGCTTCAAAAAAACTGAAGAAAGCTACAAAAAAGGGGCAGCCCTCTCCAGCAAAGAAGTTGGTGAGGCACAAGAGTTACTCAGGCAGGTCAACAGTTTCCCTGCCTGTGTTTCCTTGCTCAGCACTTTTGAAGAGCCAGGCTCCTCAGGCACCGCACGAAAGCTGCCTCAGGCTGCGTTGGCGGCGCGAAGCTCCGGTGCCGAGGCTTCAGGCTTTCAGTTGCCTGCCTCATTTATGGCACCGTTCGGCACCACGACGAACGCGGTGCCGACATTTCCCACCCTGCCTGACCCTCTGCAGGCTGATGTTGCCCCCCCAGCACCTACCACGGCACTGGCAACCGCGGCACAGGCTGACAGGGAAATAAAAGGCAAAACCCCTGCTCAGAGGAATGTTCCCTCACGGCAACCTCCTCCTCCACAGTTTTCACCTCACGCAGGAGCCTCACCTTTTCAATTTACTCAGACAGAAGATCTGTTGGTGTCACCTATTCTGCAGTCTCCCCTGATAAATGCCTGTTTTTCTCCAATGCCTGAGTCAGGATCAGAACAACCTTCCTCCAGTGAGGAGGAAACTGATCCACAGGCAGTTTTTTCTCCATATCAAGACTCCCAGACCCCAATCAACAGAGGTTACACAAAAACTACCTCAGCCTGTTCTCAGGATCCTGCCCCATGGGGAGTGAACCCCTGGATGGCACCTCCTATGCCCTACCCACCACCATGGCAATGTTGGGCACCATGGGCATCGTACCCTCGAGAACTCGTGCGCTACAGCACTTCGACCAGGAGCAACACCGGTCTAGCACCGCCACCTGACGGACCTGCCAGTGACACAAGATACCAGGCAGCATTGTCACACTTCCAGGAGCAACTGAGTCCTGCTCCTATTCCAACAGAGCCCGACGTAACGCCTGAGGAAGCCTTACTTCCCCTTCCTCCAACACTGTCGGATGACTATGCAAAATTCCAAGACCTCTTTAAAAGAGCTGCCGGTGACTTGAGAATTAACTTGGAGGAAGTCACTGAACAACAGCATGAGCTAACAGACATCTTACAGCCCTCTTCTTCCTCTAGAGTGGCATTACCAATCAACGTAGCCCTTTTAGAACCCGCTAAATCCATCTGGCAGACTCCAGCCACAAGCCTACCTACCTGTAAACAAGCAGACAGGAAGTACTTCATCCCTTCAAAGGGCTCTGAATTCCTTTTTACCCATTCGGTGCCAAACTCATTGGTAGTGGATGCAGCAAACCAGAGGGCCAAACAACAGTACGCCTGCTCCACTCCAGCCAACAAGGACAGTAAACGCCTGGACCTCTTCGGCCGTAAAGTATATGCATCCTCGACGCTACAATTTCGTATAGCTAATTATACTGCAGTCCTTGCAAAATATGACCACAAAAACTATAATAAATTCATGGATTTTATTGATCACATCCCAGAGCAGAAGAAACAACAATTCACAGCTCTGGTTTCCGAGGGACAAACCATATCACGTACCGCTCTCCAAGCGGCCCTCGATGTAGCTAACACTGCAGCAAGGTCGACCGCCACAGCAGTGGTCATGCGACGGGGTTCATGGCTCTCCTTCTCCTTCTTTCCTCGAGAGGTCCAGAGCACCATTGAAGATCTTCCCTTCAATGGGGAAAAACTTTTTGCCTCCACCACAAACGACGTGCTTCATTCGATGAAGGATGCAAGGGCAACCTTCCGGTCCCTAGGCCTCCAGCAACCTGCGACCAGAAGACGACAATATAGATATCAACCTTATCAACGCCCATGCTACCCCGCATTTACACAACACTCCTATAGACCACAGGAACAACAACAGCAACAACAACGCCAAAGACCAAGATTCCAGCGTCGTCGTCCTAACTCTACAGGGGGGCCGCAACCCCCTCCAACTAATAGGCAGATTTGAAGCATTGGTCGAGGGTTTAGAAAACAGCGTTCCCACTTCAGCCGGCACATCTATCTTTGGACACTGCCTACGACCATTCTCTCATCAATGGCAGAAAATTACATCCGACAAATGGGTCATAGAGGTAGTTACAATTGGATACGCCATCCCCTTCCTCTTCCTCCCTCCCTCCCCGTTCCTCTTCAGGGACCCATCTCACGAGCGACTACTCTTCCAAGAAGTGCAGCATCTCCTTCAACTGGGAGCAGTAGAAACTGTGCCAGAACGTCACAGAGGGAAGGGTTTTTACTCCCATTATTTCTTAACAGAGAAGAAAAATGGGGGATGGCGACCAATCCTCGACCTCAGGCGGCTCAACAAATTTGTCAAAAAGCAAAAGTTCAAGATGGTCACTCTCACCACTATAATCCCGGCGCTGGAGCAAGGCGACTGGTTTTCAGTCCTCGACCTACAGGACGCCTATTTTCATGTGACTATACACCCGTCCCACAGACGATTCCTATGCTTTACTCTCGGCTCCACACATTTCCAATACAGGGTTCTCCCTTTCGGACTGTCCACGGCCCCCCGTGTTTTTTCCAAGATCCTAGCCGTAGTTACAGCCTACCTCAGAAAACAAGGGGTCGTAATATTTCCTTACCTAGACGATTGCCTCCTCAAAGCTTCAACGTTCGACGAAGCTCTCCGATCCATATGACTTACCATCGATTGTTTCCTATCTTTAGGCCTGCAAGTAAACAAAAACAAATCCACATTATACCCCATCCAACATCTGGAGTTCATAGGGGCATACCTCGACTCCCGGACGGGATTGGCATCTCTCCCACCAGACCGCTTCAACTCTATAAGTCAACTGGCCACAAGGATTCGCAACAGTCCCCAGGAGACTGTCCGGGACTGCCTACAAATACTAGGTCACATGGCCTCATGCACCTCCGTCGTCCAAAATGCACGTCTATACATGAGGTGCTTCCAAGCGTGGTTGGCCACAGTGTACAGACCAAATGTGCACCCTCTAAACAAGACTCTCTCCATACCTGTCTGAGTCAAAGATTCTCTACAGTGGTGGACAATTCACTCCAACCTCTGCTCTGGAGTCCCCTTTCTTCAGCAGGCTCCATCCCTCATACTGACGACCGATGCATCTCTGACAGGCTGGGGTGCACAGGTATCTCACGACACAGCCCAGGGACTTTGGTCTTCAACCGAGACCTCTCTCCATATAAATGTCCTAGAATTTCGAGCCATTCACAATGCGTGCCGTCAATTCCTGCCACTGATCAAGAATCAACACGTACGCATAATGACAGACAATATTGCATGCATGTTCTTTGTGAACAGGCAGGGAGGAGCTCGATCCCAGTCTCTGTGCACAGAGGCTATGAAACTCTGGAACTGGTGCAATGTGAACAACATCCGGGTATCAGCCGCCTATCTTCCTGGAGTGATGAATACCACAGCAGACGAACTAAGCAAACGTTTCCCTTGGGATCACGAATGGGAAATAAACGAGCACACCATTCACAACGTATTCCGCATTTGGGACTACCCAGCAATAGACCTCTTTGCAACTGCAAAAAACAAGAAATGTCCCAATTTTTGCTTCAGAGCAGGGCTAGGCAAACATTCCCTGGGAGACGCATTCATATTCCCATGGCACCAAAACTTACTCTAGGTGTTTCCCCCAATACCGGTTCTCAACAGGGTCCTGATAAAAATACGAACAGATGGGGCCAAGGTGATCCTAATTGCCCCATCATGGCCCAGACAGCCCTGGTTTCTGTTTCTCACCAAAATGTCAATTCGACCACCAATCCCCTTGCTTTCATTCTGAACCTCCTATCACAACAACACAGCCGTTTTCTCCGCCCCAACCTATCCATGCTCCACCTCAAAGCATGGTTCCTACATGGTTCTCCCAAAACGAACTAGATTGCTCTGAACAAGTTCAAAGAGTGCTCCTACATAGTAGAACACAATCTACTCACACCACCTATTTACATAAGTGGAAACGATTCACACACTGGTGTTCAGCTAAACAACTTAGTCCCACGTCAGCATCTCTTCCGCTCATACTTGACTATCTATTGGACCTTAAGCAATCCGGCCTTTCTTTCAGCTCCATCAGGGTCCATTTAGCTGCTATTACAACTTTTCATGACAAAATTGATGATACTTCTGTATTTGCTCATCCGATCACCAAGCGCTTCCTCAAGGGACTCCAAACCCTATACCCAGACATTAAACCACCCACCACCCTGTGGGACCTTCATCTAGTTCTATCTTGCCTAACTCAACAACCATTTGAACCCCTAGCCACGTACTCCCTTTTACACCTCTCGATGAAAACAGCATTTTTAGTGGCAATTACCTCCACCAGATGGGCAAGAGAAATAGCAGCTCTTATGGCAGACCCACCATATATGCTATTTTTCAAAGACAAGGTTACCCTCAGGTTACACCCAAATTTTCTTCCTAAGGTACCCTCGTCATTCCACATTAATGAGCCGATACACTTACCGACCTTTTTCCTGAAGCCACATGCGAACTCGTTCAAAGCCTCAATGCATACACTAGACGTACGCAGGGCCTTGTCCTTCTATTTGGATAGAACCAAACCTTTTAGAAATTCTTCCAGACTTTTTCTCTCCATTGTGGAGCATTCCAAAGGTACGCCTATTTCTACCCAGAGACTTTTGAACTGGATTTCTTAGTGCATCCGATTGTGCTATCAGATGAAGAAAGTTACACCTCCAGACGGAATCAGAACACACTCCACTAGATCTATGGCTGCCTCTGTAGCATTCTTACACAAAGTTCCCCTGGCTCATATCTGTAAAGCAGCTACCTGGTCCTCTGAGCACACATTTGTTAAACACTATGCCCTTACTCAAGGCCCTCTATCTGATATACGTTTGGGCAGGGCTGTACTATCAACAGCGTTCCTTTCAGATCCGAAGTCCCTACCTCCTTAAGATACATGGCTTTTAAGTCACCTGGAGTGGAGCACCCACAGGGACACTCATCTCGAAGAACGTCAGTTACTGCACAGGGTGAGTAACCTCCTCTTTACATGTCTGTCTGTCTTACCTAAAGTCTTACGATTCCCTGATGTTCACATAGGCAGGTCTAACGTCATCAGACATTGTCAGTGTGTGTGTGGAGCAGGAGGCAGTGTCCTTGAATCTCGGTCTGGTTCCCTTGACCATTAACCACCTTTTCTTGAGAAAGTGAGCCTTTTAAACCTGATGCCGCTCTTCTGTTCTTCTGTGCTCCTTGGCTTTGACCCTTCTCAAAACCAGTAGGCTCTGCAGGAAATGGAGTGGAATCCTCAGAGCCAATGGTGCCAGCCTTGTCCTTTAACAACTCTCAGATGTTTGCTGAGAGGTGGCTTATTTTGAGCCATTCTTTTCCTTCCTACCTCTTTTTTCAGTCAGACTCCTGTTGTGTTAAATCAATATGGTCATACAGAAAACACTCCAACATACAGTATTGATAAATGATTACAGAGCAGTTCCAAATCCAGATACCATCTGTTAACCCTCAATCATTTCTCCCAACATAGATGTAACAGGGCATAAAAATCTATCAGATTAGACATGTAGCATCCTGAAGATGAGGATTTGGGATCTTTTCCAAATTAGTAGCAGATTTATACAATTTACAGGATATTCCTGGTTTTATGTTCTGACCTCCTGAATCAACATTGCTGATGTTTTATAGAGGTGTCCAAATTTTGACTCAACTTTTGAAAATTGGGACCCTAATGTCTCTTGCCTCAATTTCTCTCTCTAGACAATACTATTTGCTTACCTCACAGGGTGTGTTGAGATGAACATTTCTGGCAAAACATTTTGAGATCCTCAAATGGAAGGGATTATGGAAGTGCAAACTCTTATGTTCAGGAATCTCTGTATAACTTGTTCACATGGGACAAGAACGGGAAACACCAAAAGAGCTCTTACAGCTTTTCCAAAAATGGGTAAAGATTCCTTTAGTGATGCCAGTTAGTCATCAAAAGCAATTTCTTTATAAGAGTAACAGGAAATATTAAAGAGGAACCCCTACCAACCGGACACACTGAATGTGCCTAAGGAATGGCTCTATGGTGAAATCATAGATGAAACCAAATCACAAAGTTTGGATCCAGACTTTTCCCAAGTTCAAAGGATTTGGGGTTCGGGTTATTGTGAATGATACATTTCAGACCGGACCGAACAATTCAAAATCTAACTTTCTTTAAGATTGGGTATCTTCTGATCAGAGTGCACATACAGACCCATCTATAGTCCAAATGAACTCAAGAGGTTCTTATAGCTTTGATAAGCAGGTGTTACTTTTGAAGGCCTATCCAAGTCAAACTGTTGCACCTTATAATATACCCATTACTAATACTAAATTGTGGCATAAGGTTTTCTAAGAAACATTTCTACTGTTTCTTCTCCTTGAATCTCCTGCAATGTCATGACTTTATTGGGGGGTGGATACAAAGCTCACAGCCTCCCAGGGTGCAGAAGCCCACCCTCAGATGCTGTTGACTTTGTTGCTCATTCTGTTGGCGTCTCCCTGGCTTTTTTAATTTCTCTTCCCTGCTGAGTTACATAATGAATGTTCTCCGAACTCCCACACTCTCCACCCATCCACCCACCCTCTCTCTCCCCCAGCTAAAAATAGAAAGGAAGAAAGCTAACTTGTTGGAAGGCTTTACACAATGCTGCCGAATTGCATTGCAAAATAAATAAAATAAATCCACACATTCTGTAAACATTTCTGGATTTGCCATAAATGTATCAGCAGAAAAGCAAAACAGTTGTGTCCCAGCTTAAATACCTGCAACCTCAGTCTAAAAGAATGCTTGTCCACTAGGAGCTGATCTGCGAACACCAAACCTATATTCTGTAGATCAAATAGCTGTCAGATGGTAATAGATGGGGTTGGTTGAAAAAACCCAAACACTTTTGTATGGGGAAGGGGATGGAGAGGAGGGAGTTATCTAAAGTCAAATTGAAAATTTTCCAATATTTTAATTATTTTTTTTTAAATCAGCTCTAGGAATGACTTTTGATTACCTCCAAGCTGGGTTGGATTTCAACTGGTGATCTAGAGGTGAAAGGTTTGTATGCCGTTAGCAGCTCCTGGAGCCAGCCAATTCTCATCCTTGCTATTTTGAAGGCATTTTTCACTTGTGTAATAAATTGATGGAAATTGCATGTCTTTCTCATGTTAGAATTGGCTGACCAAGAATTCTGAACCCTGAGACCCTGTATCTGAACACTCAGTAGAATGCACTGTGGCTATGTTGTAGATATTTTTCTTGCCTAGTATATGTTACTGTTTCTTCAAATTCATGTGTGGTTCTTGAACTGACCATACTGCAGAAACTTTTGATATCTTCCCAGAATCCCAGTACTTTTGGACTGTCAAGAGTAAAGGAAGTGTAATCTGGCAAGTATGTCCTTTACAATTAAGCTTTGCAAGCATATATTGCAACAGTGGAAGAACTGGTGAAAATTGATATTTTCAATGGATTATCAAAAAAACAAAAGCATGATGTTTTTGCACTAATTCTTCTTTGGTGAAAACTAATATTTTCCTCTCCATTCACATCTCACAGAAAAAACTAGTTAAGCTTGGCTTGAGAAAATCTTTTTTTTTTTTTTCCCCCTGGAGCTGCCTACACGCACACAAAAGTTGTGTTTAGGTAAGGTATTTCCTAAACCAATGGTGGCTGTAAGGTTCTTGAGATCAAGCTAAGTTGCTATTTGGCTGCTACTTTTGGGAGACAGAACAGGTAGGCAGTTGCCTCTATCTATTTCACATACATAACTCTGTACTTCCTAGTTTGAGTGATTTGTTAAAGCAAGTGAATTACACACAGTACTGGTTCCTGGCAGATCATTGTCAGCTGTAGAACCAGACCACCTGAAAAGATATGAAAATGTTTACAAATTCAAGAATGCTCAACCTGTTACAACCTCACTACTATGGCACTTGAGTCTAAATGTTTGTGTACGCATTGTAAAGCACTTTACAAAGCACAGTATTATCCCCATTTCAGAGATGGGTATTCCAAATTACACAGAAGCTAACAGCCAAACCACCAGAAGTGTTCGTTAATTTTGTGTGCCCATTATGAGACACGTCAGTGCCTCAATTTTTCACTAATTTTGAAAACAACAAGGAGTCCAGTGCCACCTTAAAGACTAACAGATTTATTTGGGCATAAGCTTTCATGGGTAAAAAATATGTGAAGAAGTGGTGTATTACCCACAAAAGCTTATGTCCAAATAAATCTGCAAGTCTTTAAAGTGCCACCGGACTCCTTGTTGTTTTTGTGGATACAGACTAACACGGTTACCCCCTGATACTTGTCCCTAATTTTGGCAATTCAAAGTTGACCACCTAAAAACTGAGGCACTCTAGCAGTTCTAAAAATTTGTGCCTAGCTTACTAGCTCCAGGCCATTCAGATATTTCTGATGCCCTGTATTCCTAACGACTGGGCCACACTGCCTCCCCACAAGGTAGTGATCTAAAGTAGATTTTAAAAGGAAGGAGGTGTCTGAATACTAGTTCTGTGCTTTTTTTCTGGACTATTTCCACACCAGAACCATTCGGTGCAGAGTTGGAGATGCCATGGTACCTGTGCAGAGTTCACTTTGTAGCAGGGGACAATTCTGAAGTTGTTATGTGGTTTCTCATGTAGTTTTACAGTTCTGTCCACAAACAAAGCAAAAATCAGATAACTCCCAGAGCCTTAGCCCACATTCTGGAAATAGGCTAGTAAAG
Source organism: Malaclemys terrapin pileata (assembly GCF_027887155.1). Classification (NCBI taxonomy): domain Eukaryota; kingdom Metazoa; phylum Chordata; order Testudines; family Emydidae; genus Malaclemys; species Malaclemys terrapin. The sequence continues at coordinate 33,055,996 of NC_071513.1, read as the reverse complement.
ACTTTTCTTAGCCTTTCCTTCTTCTCATACAATTGAGGCAACATCATGCTTATGGTATTGTTGTTTATGATGCTGCTATACCCTTGGAAAATTTTCCTGGTCATTTTTAAATGCTGGTTGTTACTGACATTCCTTTTCAACACTTGAAGTGCATGCTGCTTATTTCCCCCCAATATGACCTAGATTTTTTTAAAAATTCATAGTCGAGAAAAAGGCTTTTCATGGTTTAAAACAGTGCAAGGAGTTAAAAGCACTGTGACTGAGTTACCCGGGGCTACATCTTAACGAGTTTACACAAAATCAGAGTCCAATTATACACTGTGTTTGTTATCAACTACAATGAGAAGATAAGAAGTAAAGAACGGCCCAGAGGGTAGGGATTGCATATGCTATCGTGGTTGGTGGTAAAAACAACATCGATTACATTTGAATTTTGTTTTTAAATTTAAAGGGAAATCTCACAGTTTTGCTCCTTGGGATTCAAATAAAGAGTTGGTGTTTGGGCTTAAGATTCTCTAAGCCATTTTGTCTTTCATTAATCACAGTATTCTGTAACAAATATAGGATTTTCAGAGAACACCAAGCAGCAATCATTGTGACAGCCAGTTCAGATTTTTTGGGTCGAAGAAAAATATTTTTTCTGTGGTCGTCTTACTAATTTGGAATTATTTTGCTGAATCCTTACAGTGCGTGTATGTGCGTGCGTGTGCATACTTTTGCCACTCACTGCTTTTGTAGGCATCAGTAATTCTTTGTGTAGAAAATCACTGCCTGGCCTGGAGAATATATTGTAGCTTTGTCTAATTCAAAACTTTGCAATACATGTTGCCCCATTTGGTACACGGTTCATTTTGAGAAGAGAGAGGCTCACAAGAGACAGGAACTGTGATTTTTTTTTTTTTAAATGAGGCTGTTCCTGAATTTTTGGTCTTCGTAAGTCAGCAACAGTATAAGGCCTCTTGTTATTGACAATTCATCTGGGTTGGCTAGCCTATGGTTTGTTTTTCAATATGGGATGCCAAGGAATATCTTTCTCATAGATAGCCAGTGAACAATAGGAGGAACTGAAAGAAGAAATATCAGGGCCTACATGTTTTTTACCACTAGTCTTGATTACTGCAACTCACCTTACTTGGAACTAACTGTGAAAATCAGCTGAAAGCTTTGGTTAGATTTGAACTTGGTTGTTGGACACCTCCTGTGTTGGGCCATCCATCAAGAATCTCCCTCAGGTGTTTGCACGTTTTACAATGCCTGTCAATCTACCCCCACCCCCACCCCGAAGAGCCTCTGTGTCTCTCATACCACATTCATTATCTGTATTAAGATGGCATCTGATGCTTCCATTGTACTAGGTACTGTACAGACTTAAGTCCCACTTCTGCAAACTCAGGCATATGTGTAATTTTGCTGACATCAATAGACGTAAGGGTCGTCATGATGGAAGTCAGAGACTGAAAGAACAGTCCTTGCTCCCAAAAAGTAAAAATTTAATTTTAAACAGGTTGCAACAGTGATTATAAGAAAGTGTAGGAAGAAGGGCAGAGGGAGCAACAATAACAACTTGTTAACATAGGCCAGCTATGTCCACCAGTAGGTAAGTGAGATATTGTGCTCACTGTTTAAGCTGTGCCCTCAATGGGTGAATTTCAAAGAAACCAGAGGTATGTCATTTTCTGTAGCCATCCTCTGACTCTGGAATTTCCTGCTGACAGAAATACTCCTAAACCTAAACTTGGCCACTATTACAGCAGATTACATTACAAGAATAATAATTTTGTCTAGGTTTTCTGCCACCAGCTCTGGAGTCCCAAGATAGGTTTTCTCTATCATCTGCTCATTAAAGTTGTGACACTGCTCCCTACGTATGGGAATGTTAGTGGATCTCAAATCATGTGGTGTGTGCCCGGGTTCCATGGTGATGGCAAGATATAAATACACCTAATTGTAATGTAATTGCAATGTCTGTCTTCAGTACTGGCTTCTCAAGTATTTAATACCTTACCTTATTTAAGGGTTTGATTTCCCACCCCCTTATATTCCCCACCCCCCTTGTTTTCACTTAGCCAGTCTGCAAAAATGACTGACTCTAACATTCGGACTAGACTCTGAAAAAGCAGCCACCAGAGGAGTGACTGTGGGTTAAACTGAGCCTGAGACCATACCAGTTTGACAAGCCACAGTTATTTCAGTGCTCTTCCTCCTCTTGGGGTTCATGCTCCATTGCCACTAAGGAAAAGCCCTTCTGTTTGTACAGACATGCTCTGAGAAAGCCACATGCCACGCTGAATGGATGATGTGTTTCTGGTTTTAAAAAAATGCTCTCCAGTATATTTCATCTAAAGTATCACAGAAGAACATTTATCGTAACACCAAAAAAGCAAACTAACTCCCTCTCCCCAAAGCCCATAAAATATAACCCAAGGCTTGTTGTTCTGCCTTTCATTCCAGAAGTAATGAATTATGCAGACTATTTTGTCCTCGGTGCTCTCTGTGGAGCATAGCTAGGGTACCAAAGGAATTATTTCACATTAACTATAGACATTCATGGTCAATATCATCAAGATGGTGCACATCATCTTAGATAGTAGAATTCTCCAGTACTTGCCTAGGAACAAATATGCGTCTGCTCTTGTATCTATAAGGACAATTCTAAACAATGCGTATGTGTCTAGGGAAAAAAAAAGATATTCTGACATTTGCATTAAAACAGAATATTTGAAGCTAAGTAAACTCATTTACAGACACAGAATCAACAACTGTGCTGCAAACATGCAAATCTAGAGGCACCATCTACATAGTCAGTACAGTGTCAGATATATGCAAATTTAACAGTTACAAAGAGCCTTTGTAAGACTGCTGAGTGCTGGCATGGTGAAGTCAGAGATCCAAGTCTTACATAACCGCATGGGGGTATGCCCAGCAGGAGTGTTGTAAAAAAGAATGTAAAGGCACTACACCCAATTTCCAGTTAGTACATTTCAAAAGACTGGGAAAAACAACCATTGAATGCCCTACAACACATTTTAAGAAAGAGGTGATGGACGTATTTAGGGCAAAATCCTGATGTATAATATGGCTGCTTTTCAGTATTCTGGAAACACAGAGGCACTACTGCAATATAAATGTTAAATGACAAACAATCCTGATAGCAAAATGTCCCTAACAGGCAGGATGGGGGAATGCCTAGCAGGCACAGAGCCAGGATAATTCTACACCTTCCTTTCCTACCACTTTACCCGCACAAAGGGGAGGAGCAGGTATGGCTGAAACACTGTTGTGGTCCAGCAACACCTGATCGATGTAACAGCCCCTTGGGGCAATAATCAGTCAGTGTGGGTTAGTGCAGCGTTGCGACTGCTGTAACTTACACTAAAGAAATGGCTATCTCTCTTGCAAATCCTAGGAATTGAAAGAGTACAACGGTGGCTTACAGCTTCTCCTCCCCTCCCTTCATGTTCTACACCAAAAGCAGCTTAGGTGAACCCAAAGAGTGGGGCTGTACTGTTAGGAATAAAGATTAACATTTTTGTGTTTCTCTGTCTAAAAAGCTTGCTCGTTTCTTAACATTTACTATTCTGGTGTTTTTACCAATTTAGTTTCTGTGGCTTTATCTCTGTCTTTGTCTGACAATTTTCTGTTCAGCTAGCTCACCAATGTAGTAATTGCCAAAATAATGACTGAGAAATGAAGTCCTCCTTACAAATAGCATTATTTTTGTTACTGTTCTCCCCATAATGCTTGAAAGCAGCCCTTGGTAATAAAATGAACATAGTAAACCATTTATTATTTTACATAAAACTATCAGTATAAAATATCTTGGCTCCAGAAAACAAAACAAAACAAAAAAACCAGCCCCTCCCACCACCACCACCACTTTGGTGATATACATTGTTGGCTTCCTTAAACACAATGAAAGCAAAGCTTCCAGTTCCTCTGAGGTATGATTCCATGAAGATAGTAGTTTGTCCAGAGGCCTCAAACTGCGATTTGAGCTGAATAAAAATCTCCTTAACTATTTTGGTTAAATGATCTCAAAATTAGTGATAAAATGGTGACAAAAATGTCCTTGATTTTTCAAAGGCATCATTTACCCTTTTGCATGTTTTAAACCAGTCCCAAAAGAACGTGAAATTATTTATTCTACTTTACAGGAGGCTTTTTTTTCCACACAAAAGATGCCAACATCTGGTGGTTCATTTATGATTAGTTCTAAAACAAAGCAACTAATTTATTCTGATGAGTGAGACAGTCATGCCATGCTGTATCCCTTTCCTGGCAATCTCCCCAAAGCACTCTATAGAAAAGAAGAAAAAAACTGCTAAGACGACAAACTTTTGAACACAGGGAGATAACTGATGTATTTGGGTTTTTTTTCCTTGTGTCATGTGGGAGATGTTTCTTTTAGCTGACTTTTGAGGGTAAAAGTACTTGGGCTTGCAGTTTATTTTCAGTGGTGTCATGAGAACGTTTTATGCAAGGTTAGTTACAGTGGTTCATACTTCTCAGCTAATTCTTCAGCTGGTGTAAATCAGTATAACTTCGATAGTTTATACCAGTTTAGGATTGGGTCCACTGTGTTTTGCTTTCCTCTCAAGTTGGATAATTTGGAGACATACACATGACTGGCATCTGAGGAGAATCAGATTATTGTAATTCAATGACTGTACTAGAAGGTTAGAAGGACTAATGCTTTGCCAATTACATCCAACCTTTCTTTTATGGGACTTTCCAATCAATGTGGGCAAATTGGGGGCGGGGAATGAGGTTATTGCCTTTCTTGGCCTTTTGGCTAAGATCATGTGCTGTATCCATTTAATTTCTGACAGGTCTTCTGGTAGGAAACTGTATCATGGATTAGATGATCTAATAGGTGATCCTATTAGAATGTGAGAGACAGAATTTCTCAGGTTTTCATTTGTGTGACAGATTGTAAGAAAAAGTACAGAAAATGACTTAATTTCACATGCTTCTGTAGCTAAGGCAAAAGATGAGAAATCAGGATATGTGTGTTCTATTTATCTACACGTTTATACCATACTCATCATTATTATGTTGAGTATGCTGAACACCTAGGGTATATTCCCAGGTGTTCCACAGACTTCCAGTGTGACCTTTGGCAAGTTATTTGGGTTGAAATTTTCCAAAGTGCCATCTAATTTAGGGGTACCTCAATTTTTCAGGTGCACAGATTGGAAGACAATGGAATCACTGGAAGCTGCAGGTGCTCAGCCCCTCTGAAAATCGGGCCCTTAGGCATCTCAAGTCAGGGGTACACAGTTAATTAGTGGGCACTTTTGAATAATTTAGTCTTACCTCCTGTGTGGCCTTAACATCCTTCAGTTTTCCCATTTTTCAAAAAGAGGTAATGTTCTTTCCCTACCCCAAAAGGGGATCTGAGGCTTATTTAAAATAATGTTTGTAAAGTGCTTCAAAAACTGTGATGGAATACAATGTTGTGTGTGCAATTAATTATTTATTCTTATTATTGTGGTGCCAGTGATCATAGTGGGGAAAGAGAAATGCCAAAAATGATCTTAAAACTCAATATCTGGTAAGGTTTCTCTTTGGAGACTACATTTATATTATATAAAATATAAAAAAAGAATTCCTTTGTCCTCAGTTTTCACTTATATTATTCTAAAGCTCATTCTTCTTAAATAATACAGAGAATTTTCTTCCTCGTTGTTTCTTGCTAGACTGCTTATTTCCTTAGTCTGAGAATTACTATTTCAGTTTAGCATGAAAGATTTTATTGCCCACTCAGAGCAGCAGTCTTTGTCCAAGAAAATAACCAGACATTTTGGCTGGCTGAAGTCTGGCTAAAGCCTGAGAAAGCCCTCTCACCATTGACCATTAATCCAGAAGCATGTCCTTGCTAGGCAGGGTGCTTAATTCTCCCTCCCCTGGGGAGACTACTCTGAAGTGCATTCCACTGTCTAACAGGCGAGATGGAGAAAGCTGCAGTAAATAATAGGCAATTCCTAAACTGGTCAGCAGTGCTAGGAATTAAATCTTAGCCTGTCATTTGCAGCAGGCTCTATGCTACACTCCAGCCTCATACTCTGTGGTACTCCAAAGGCAGCTGAACCTGCTGGGGTTGGGTTTCTGCCTTCTTGTAACACCAAGAGTTCTAATGTGCTGCCTGGAAATATTTCCCATCAAGTTTGTTTTCTAATTCAAGCAATAGACATTGTCCTTGTGATGTGAAGCTGATGCTGTTATATGACTGAGGAGGGAGGATGGTGTGGGAGAACAGCAAAGGTGGTATAAAGCTTCCCACTGAGTTACCCCAATCCGAAAGCTGCTGTGTGTTGGTATGGCCCCCTGCTGTAAATTAGAGCAGCTCTCAGTCTGCTCTAACTTCCTCTGGCTGTTACCATTCTTAAGGAGCTGGAATCACAGGCAGGGGTTGATGTAGGCATTTCCTGACCATGTCCCCTTTACTCTGGCAACACCAACTCTAAATAAGAGGCAATAGTATCCTATACATTATCTCTACAGCAGTAGAAAATGCCTCATGCACTGGGGTGATCCATCTGGGGCCAGAAACAATAAGTCTGCAGCTACAATAAGCAGGTGGTGTGGTATAAAGGATCTGCTCCACAACAGAGGATCTGGGGCAGTATATTCAAGCTACTGCTAGCATCAGTCCTTCATTCCAGTTTACCTTAACAAATAACACTTACTCTGTACATATTGAAAAAGATACCAAGTAGAAATTTAAAATATGTTTCTGCTTGATTATAAATGCTGATCATTTCTGCTGCAGTAAAAACCTTTAGAGTGACATTAAATCATAGCATTTGAAGAGCAACTGGGGGACGGGGAGAGAAAACTATCATCTCTTCAAATTTGCATAGCTCACTTCAAAAGTAAAATTGATAAAGTAATAGGTATGTCATATATTTGCAATATTTAGCATTTCTAAGGGCCCAAATCCTATTTCCTTTACTTATATCTATTTGGGTATATGAATCCGAAGTCAATGGGAGTTTTGCCCTAGTAAAGACTAAGAAAGGACTGCAGAACATGCCTAGCTCTCTCTCACACTGTATATATAGAAACCTGTGCCCTGCCTAATCCTCCTGAAACTTTTCCAACTTTTGTTCATTTCTCAGGCTCTAGCTCTTGTTTGTTTTGACACTATCCCTTTAATTTAGCATAGCCTCCCTCTTCCTATTGCCAAGCCTCTTTACTCCCCTCCATCAAATTTCTCCTTAAAACCCACTTTCTTTCTCCCCAGGCTTTCCATTCCCAGGGCCCCAAATCCTGCAAAATGCTGAGTATCTCCTGCAATGCATTTCAGTGGCAGTCAGGCATGCTGAGAGTCTAGTAGTAATGGGTCCTAAATTATTACAGTTGAAATATGGGGCATCTAAGTCCCTTGGTCTGCTCCAACTCTTGTGCCTTCATTGTTGAGGCCTTCATTTGGTTGAGATTGCAAGCTCCTTTTGTCTAGGCTTTGGGTCTGTAAAGCACTGAACTAAGCTATGGCACCATATAAGAAATAAACAAAAATGCATATTTTTAATTTTAGCTTGAATAGTCCCATATTCTTCTCACTGTGTTATAAACCCTGCACAGTCAGGACACCTTACATTCGGAGCTTTAAGAGAAATGCTGCCCTTGTGTTCAGATCATTTTCATCTGCCACTACAACCTCTGATGGATAGTTCTGTGAAGTCGTGCCAAAACAACTTATTTGAGAAAACACTGTGTTGAATAAAACCCTCTGTATATTATTATTATTATGTACGTTTTCATTTCTCTATGCAGAACTAACTTCTCTCATGCTGAGAAGCGTTTTTTTTCTCTAGTTTGTTCACCTTTCCTAACTTTTCAAACCTACTTCCAAACATCTCTCTTGCTTGAGAAAGAGGGAATAGCTTTAGCTTGTCTGCTTTTTCTGTGTGTTATGGAAAGAAAAAGTTGACAGCTGTGCACTGCTCCCAGTCCTGTGCTAAATGATCACAAGGTCAAATATAACACAAGATCATGTTGTGCTTGGCCTCTTTGCCTACTCCATTAATCTCCAACATAATGGCAGCACTTATCCCCAGGTAGTAGGTAAAGAGTTCTGTTCTGTGCCCCAGTGATACCAAGGTTCTAATGACTGGAGAGCCATAAAATGGCTTTTAATGGTACTTAGTGCCAGAAAACTTAGAAGCTGTTGTGCTGCCTTTATAATCACCGTTGCAAAGGTCTCAGTTACAAAGATAAAAGCTGTAGAATCAATGCAAAATGTATAATTAATACATGGAGACAAAGTAAATACTTAAAGGTACATGCACTCTTCAAAACTAATGATACATTTGAATATGGGTTGTCAGGTTTAAGGTACTGTACCAAGGTAATGCACAAGGCTTCCTTAACCCTTGGGCTGCCATAGTCATTTGTGGATGCCCTCTGTGAAATCTTCCCCCAAACCCATCATCCCTGATCTGCCTGCTAAGACAGACAAACACAACCATTTGCTATTAGCTTTGCTGCAAACTGGGGTGGGGAGAAACAGCAGACAAAACACCATTGATGGAAAAACATATTTTAATCTTCATGTAATTATTGGCTGAATTTCTGGCTTGTTGTGTTATGTTTGCAGATTTATTTTCACAGTAAAGGGTGGGTGAAATCTTGTCCTCGCTTGTGGAAGGTGCATAAGGGGCAGATAGTAATTGCCATGCTTATGGTCCATGGTCCATCTTGTTGGTGCAAACCAGAATGACTCTAGGTGGGCTGGGGGCACATGCTGTTGGACAAACTTAGCTTCTATAGTCAAAAAATGCAGTGTGCAGCCTGGTTAATATGTGCCATTGACTACAGAACTCGTGCTGATTAGACAGTGGGGTAATGAAGAACCTAATCATACCCCTTTATGGTCATTGGGGTCAGCAGGTAGCCGACGAGCTTTGTTGAGATGCTCCTCAGTGCTGTGCTGCTGATTGGCAGCATTTTGGGGAGAGAGAGGAGAAGCTTCCTACTTCCTCTCTCACACCCCCAGGGCAGGATTTGGCTCTTTCTATGAATGTATGTGTTGTATCATGGTAGCCACAGTCAGGGATTAGCGCCCCACTGTGCCAGTTACTGAAAGACACATAACAGAGACCTAGCCAGCCCCAAAGTGCTTAGCTTTCAGATCGTGTCTATGCTTCCATGATAAGTATGCTTCTTAAGATGTAACAGTAGATTGTTACTATGTACATTGATAGGAAGAGAATAAAATTAAATACATATTTTGAGTAAATCAAAATAGATTTTGATTTACTCAAACAGAAGGTTGAAATTTGTACTCGCAACTTCAGGGTTAATTACTAGAATCTCTTTGGAACACAAATTTGATTTACTTTTCATATTTCTTTCCTTTATGCTGCTTTCCATTAGTGCTCACTGGGGAGTACCCTGCTGTGGTGTCTAAACAAGACCTCCTCCCCATCCCATCCACAATTTCCTCTTCTGTGCAATTACCATTCATCTTTGGTCTGTGTCATCACAATTGTTGCCGGGTAACAGATTATGATCACTGCCATTATGATGATGTCACTGCTTTGATAGGCAGCAGGGGGAGGAGCTGGTAAAGAAAGCTTTTGTTTGTACAATAAATAGATGAAAAACAGTGTTCTATGTGAAAGAGAAAAAAATACAGACAAAAATATTAGGTTTGAATATGTGGTTCATCAATGTTTGTAAAGACTCTCAGTTGGAGCCTAGATTATAGTCAGAGCACTTAAAAAATATCATCCCTGTTTTATTTTAAATAATCTTTGGAGGTGAATGAAAGGAATGGAACCTAACCAGAGGCACTGCTAGCAAGTAAGCTGGGCTCACTCCTTTTCTTAAAGAAAACAAAATCTAATTGCTCATTTTTCTAAAACCCCAGGTCCAAAAGCACTGGTTCTGGGCCCCTTTGACATGCTTTAGTGAGAACTACATTCAAAATGAGGGCAAGAAGTGAAAGGCCTCCGCTGGCACAGGTACAATTGAACTATCTGAACTATTGTAGCTCACAATTAGTATTAATAAGGCAACATGGGGTGAAGGGTGGGGCAGAGTTCCTGTGCGCTTTTTTCTCCTCACTGGTCACTCAGGTCAGGCACTGCCAGTTAAAATGAACCTTACACACTTAGGTAACAAACAGGGCTGGCTTTGGCTTTTTTGCCACCCTAAAGAAAAAAAAAAATCATGGCGGCCAGAACGGCAAAGCAAAAAAACAAAACAAAACCCCTGTGGCGCGGACGCGGGGGGGGGGCAAATCAGGAAAAAAAACCAACCTGCGGGGAAGCTGGAGTCAGGGTGCAGGGGGACTCCCTGTGCTGCAGACGTGCCCCGGCTAGCGGGGGGACAGAGAGAATGGGGGTGGCCAGGGCTTCAGCAGGGCGCTCACCACACGGCCCAACCGCCACGCCGCCTGTCGGGAGGGCTCCGCACCGCTCCGATCGGTGGGGAGGGAAGGACGCGGGCTGCCCTGCTGGGCTTGCTACAGACCTGGCACCGGCTGGGGCAGATGTAGCGCGCAGCACGCTCCCAGCAGGGCGCTCCCCTCCTCCGCACCGCTGCCCCCTACAGGGCGGCTGGATTGGCAAACAAAAGAAAACAAACAAACAAAAAAGCAGCCGTGCTGTCCTAGGATTGGGCGGAATGCCGCTCCTTAGAATCTGCCACCTCAAGCACGAGCTTGCTCGGCTGGTGCCTGGAGCCGGCCCTGGTAACAAATGTCTGGATCTTTAGATTGAAAGTAACGCTGTGATCCTCCTGGAGGGGGTGGTGGCTGCAGCAGGAAAGCTCAGGACATTTCATGTTGAAAGTTGTAGCTCTGGTGCATTTCTAAACCTGGGAACGTGCAGACTTCTCCCTCTCTTTCCCTGTTGCTGACACCCTTTCATGGTATCGCAAAGAATGGAGCAGCAGGTCTCTCTCTCCAACTACAGTGCAATCAAATGATTGAAAATCTGGGCAGGCACCTGAACATAAATGTGCAGGCTAGTTTCTTAAGTATTTAAAGTGAACAAAAGCTCAATGAGGATCATGAATATGTCACCCTTTTACAAAAAGTAGACTTAAGGTGTGAAAGCAGCAGCATGGAATGCTATGTAAATCTGATTTGGGGAACAACTCTGCCATGTGGTTTGGTCTCTCTCTTTAGAATGTTGTTGGATTTCTATATTTCCCTCTACTTTATTGTTCACGGAGATGGGCCTGAACCAAAGTGCAAGATCCAAACACTTTGCTCCCTTCCCACTCCTTCTCCCCCCAAACTTCAGGGGTATTTGGTTCAATGTAACTTTGTGTTCTAAAACCCATTGCTTGTGTGAACCCAGTATTCCAATAATAACAGTTTAATAGACCAAATTAGTACTTAGATTCTTGTATGCTTATTTTACATATGTATGGTGTGCAGGACTTGGATGTCTTATTAAGGTGCTAATGTTTGAAAAATGGCAGCTATATTTTGTCATTCACTGCAACAAAGGAAAACAAAATGATCTCTTACTTCCCTAAGTTATATGCAAGGCAAATAGGCAAAGTCAATAACTCTGTGACAAGCCTGGCACCCAAAGCCTTCCTTCCTTGAGTAAAGTCGTGTCCATTGAGGGCAGTGCTGGGGCTGGATGGAAGGCTAGCTCCTGGGTAAACCAGTTGTATGAAGTCAGAATAGAAGATTCATTTATTCAGTTTACCTCACTTTGTGATGTTGAATGGGAAAGCAAAAGAGAACTGCTAGTTCCAGTTACAAGAATACATATTGCAAGCCTCCATTCTATCACAAGACATTTCAGTAACTAGATTTGTTTTACTAATGATATTGATTTTGCTTCATGGTAATTGTAATGTGAAAATCCATGCAAAAATCTGTGACTTTATTTCCCCATGCTTTGGTAAAAGTGAGTTGATGTTTTGTATCTTGCCTTTTAAAACGGAATCCTGTTGCACCCAACTGATGGCCATGGAAGCAGACAATGCATAACTATACTGAAAACATACAGCTAGTAAACTGAATGAGAAGTCACCTAAAGAAGAGCTCAGTGTTAACTTGAAAGCTTAGCTCTTTCAGCAACTGAAGTTAGTCCAGTAAAAGATATTACCTCACCCACCTTGTCTGACCATGTGATCAAGGCAGGAAATGTAAATTCTAATTACTGCATTTCTATCACAATGAAGAGCCATCTGTGGTACACACTTTGTGATCTATGATAGCTGGGGGTGGGGGGTGAGAGGGGGAATTATCCATTAACTTGTGGTAACATTTAAGTTCAAGCAAAATCTGTGATAAAAAAAGAAATAGCCTACATCCAAGAATTTGTACTTTACAGAGGGGATAAAACAACAAATGAAATTCTGAAATGAGGATAATAGCCCCTGAAAGCTTACTGGGATTGTTGCTATTGACTGAACTGTGCTATTATCTACCAGCAGAATTTGTTCTTAATGTATTCCTCATTACTTGTTTAATTCCATTGAAGCATCTTAGTCGTAGAGAGAGGTTTAGAAATTCAGTCCAACCACACCATTCCAACTGTTTATGTGCTCCTAGGAGTCAAATGCTTCTTGAAGATGTTTGCTTCCATTCACAACTTCTTGATATTTTCATTCCAAATGCAAAAGAATTTTTTTTTATGATGACTTCAGAGTTTATGTATAGATTCAGTATTATAGATATGGGACTCTCTATATGGCTAAATGTCTGTCTGTGGTAGAAGATGCCTTCTTTGAATCAAAGAGCTGTTTGGTCTCTGCATTTAGTTTTTGGGATCTTCTAGATCAGGGATAGGCAACCTTTCAGAAGTGGTGTGCCGAATCTTCATTTATTCACTTTAATTTAAGGTTTTGCGTGCCGGTAATACACGTTAACGTTTTTTTAGAAGGTCTCTCTCTATAAGTCTATATTATATAACTAAACTATTGTTGTATGTAAAGTAAACAATGTTTTCAAAATGTTTAAGAAGCTTCCTTTAAAATTAAATTAAAATGCTGATTTTATGCCGCCAGCCTGCTCAGCCCACTTCCAGCCTGGGGTTCTGTTCACCTAGGCCTGCAGCGGGCTGAGCGGGGCAACTTGAGGTCAGGGCAGAGGGCTGGGGGGGTGTGGAGGTGCAGGGCAGAAGGCTGGGTGTTTGGGGGGGAGGTGCAGGGCAGAGGGCTGGGGTGTGTGTGGGGGTGCAGGGCAGAAGGCTGAGGGGTGTGTGGGGGTGCAGGGCAGAAGGCTGGGTGTTGGGGAGAGGTCAAGGCAGAGAGCTCGGGTGTGTGTGGAGGTGCAGGGCAGAAGGCTGGGTGTTGGGGAGAGGTCAAGGCAGAGAGCTCGGGTGTGTGTGGAGGTGCAGGGCAGAAGGCTGGGTGTTGGGGAGAGGTCAAGGCAGAGAGCTCGGGTGTGTGTGGAGGTGCAGGGCAGAGGGCTGGGGGTGTGTGGGGGTGCAGGGCACAAGGCTGGGTGTGGGGGTGCAGGGCAGAAGGCGTGGGGGATGCAGGGCAGAAGGCTGGGTGTTGGGGGCAACTCAAGGTCAGGGCAGAGGGCTGGAGGGTGTGTGGGGGGTGCAGGATAGAGGGCTGGGGGGTGTGTGGAGGTGCAGGGCAGAAGGCTGGGTTTTGGGTGCAACTCGAGGTCAGGGCAGAGGGCTGGGGGTGTGTGGAGGTGCAGGGCAGAAGGCTGGGGGTGTGGGGGGGTGCAGAGCAGAAGGCTGGGTGTTGGGGGGAGGTCAAGGCAGAGGGCTGGGGTGTGTGTGGGGGTGCAGGGCAGAAGGCTGGGTGTTGGGGGGAGATCAAGGCAGAGAGCTCGGGTGTGTGTGGAGGTGCAGGGCAGAGGGCTGGGGTATGTGTGTGTGGGGGTTCAGGGCAGAGGGCTTGGGGGTGTGTGAGGGTGCAGGACAGAGGGCTGGGGGTGTGTGGGGGTGCAGGGCACAAGGCTGGGTGTGGGGGTGCAGGGAAGAAGGCTGGGTGTTGGGGGCAACTCAAGGTCAGGGCAGAGGGCTGGAGGGTGTGTGGGGGGTGCAGGATAGAGGGCTGGGGGTATGTGGAGGTGCAGGGCAGAAGGCTGGGTATGGGCGGGGTTCAGGGCAGAGGGCTGGGGGGGTGTAGAGGTGCAGGGAAGAAGGCTGGGTGTTGGGGGGAGGTCAGGGCAGAGGGCGGGGTGTTGGGGGGGGTTCAGGGCAGATGGCGTGGGGGATGCAGGGCAGAAGACTCGGTGTGGGAGGGTTCAGGGCAGAAGGCTGGGTATTGGGGGGAGGTCAAGGCAGAGAGCTCGGGTGTGTGTGGAGGTGCAGGGCAGAGGGCTGGGGTATGTGTGTGGGGGGGTTCAGGGCAGAGGGCTCGGGGTGTGTGGGGATGCAGGGCACAAGGCTGGGTGGGGGGTGCAGGGCAGAAGGCTGGATGTTGAGGGGAGGTCAGGGCAGAGGGCTGGGTGTTGAGGGGGGTTCAGGGCAGATGGTGTGGAGGTGCAGGGCAGAAGGCTCAGTGTGGGGGGGTTCAGGGCAGAGGGCTGGGGGGTGTGTGGAGGTGCAGGTGCAGGGTTCAGGGCAGGGCTGGGGTATGTGTGTGTGGGGGTGCAGGGCACAAGGCGGGGTGGGGGGGTGCAGGGCAGAGGGCGTGGGGGATGCAGGGCAGAAGGCTGGATGTTGAGGGGAGGTCAGGGCAGAAGGCTGGGTGTTGAGGGGGGTTCAGGGCAGAGGGCTGGGGGGGGTGTGGAGGTGCAGGGCACAAGGCTGGGTGGGGGGATGCAGGGCAGAAGGCTGGGTGTTGGGGGGAGGTCAGGGCAGAGGGCTGGGTGTTGGGGGGAGGTCAGGGCAGAGGGCTGGGTGTTGGGGGGGGTTCAGGGCAGAGGGCTGGGGGTGTGTGGAGGTGCAGGGCAGAAGGCTGGGTGTGGAGGGGTTCAGGGCAGAAGGCTGGGGGTGTGTGGAGGTGCAGGGCAGAAGGCTCGGTGTGGGGGGGTTCAGGGCAGAGGGATGGAGGGTGTGTGGGGATGCAGGGCAGAAGGCTGGGTGTTGTGGGGAGGTCAGGGCAGAGGGCTGGGGGTGTGTGGGGATGCAGGGCAGAAGGCTGGGTTTTGGGGGGAGGTCAGGGCAGAGGGCTGGGGGTGTGTGGGGATGCAGGGCAGAAGGCTGGGTTTTGGGGGGAGGTCAGGGCAGAGGGCTGGGGGTGTGTGGGGATGCAGGGCAGAAGGCTGGGTGTTGTGGGGAGGTCAAGGCAGAGGGCTGGGGGTGTGTGGGGATGCAAGGCAGAAGGCTGGGTGTTGTGGGGAGGTCAGGGCAGAGGGCTGGGGGGGTGAAGGTGCAGGGCAGAGGGCTGGGTGTTGAGGGGGGTTCAGGGCAGAGGGCTGGGGGGGTGTGGAGGTGCAGGGCAGAAGGCTCGGTGTGGGGGGGTTCAGGGCAGCGGGCTGGGGGGATGTGGGGGTTCAGGGCAGAAGGCTGAGTGTGGGGGGGGGTTCAGGGCAGAGGGATGGAGGGTGTGTGGGGGGAGGTCAGGGCAGAGGGCTGGGGTGCTCGGCTCGTGGGGGTGCTCACAGCCCCCTGCCCTGAGCGGCTCAAGGTGGGCTGGGAGGGATATGACCTGTTCCACCCCCTTCCCCAAGGCCCGTCCCTACCTCCCTCTGCCTGCTCTACGGAGCAGCGAGCACGCTGCCGCTCGGCTCGGCTCCCCCTCGCCGCAAGGGCTGTCGCTGGCAGGGAGAGGGGGGAGGGGGAGTAAGAGGGGCGGGAATGTACCACGTTGTGGGAAGAAACGGGGGCGGGGAGCGTGGCTGCCGCAGGACCAAGCTTCTGCCTCCTGCCCCCGCAGGGGAGAGCGGTGGGCGGGGGGGCTGAGTGGGGCTGGGGGCCGGGACCCCTGCCACCGCTCTCCCCTGTGGGGGCAGGAGGTAGAAGCTTGGTCCTATGGCAGCCAAGCTTCCCTCCTCCCCCTTCTTCCCCCAGTGTGGCGCTTTCCGGCCCCTCCACCCCTCCTCTCACGGGGCAGGCAGCATGCCACTCAAAATCGGCTCGCATGCCGTAGGTTGCCGATCCCTGTTCTAGATAATTATAATTTCTATTAAACTTATGTCAAATTGCTCCAGGTGTTTGGTGGCACAAGGTTATGGACTGCATTCTTATAAACACGAAGAACATTTAACAGAGTCACTATTTAGCAATCTATTTGCTCAGCGCACAGGTATATAACATATTAACACTGTTCAGTACAAGAGGCGGACAGGTAGAATTAGGATTTCCCTTCTACATAGGAAATGAATAGATTTTATGCAATGTTCTTCTCATTCTACTCAGGAAATTTGAAAAGTCCAGTTACGGAAATCATGGTGGTGGTCTCTCTAAACTCTTCATGCTCCAAAAGGAATTTCTGAGGAACTTCACTAATTTCCACCTCCAGTCCCATCCTCTTTGAACAGGTAACTCTGCTCTTTGTGACAAATTCATCCTTCTTCACTGGGTGGTAGTAAGCCCTTGCACCACTTAAGTCAATGAGAGTTGTGGCCTCTCAGCACATCATCATCAGACCCCTGAGATTGTGACGTCTTTGGGAAAGGAACCATAGTTTCCTCTAAGTACCCAAGGATATTGTCAATGTCCACTAGTACATTAGATTGATAAAGGTTATGAAGCAGCAGGGTAAGCATCTATTTGTGGTTAAACTGAGTTTAGTCACTCTGAGATCTGTTATGTCACATTTGAACCATTCAGTTTAGCATGATTCATTGGGAGCCTTTACAACATAATTTACATCACATGTATTACAACACTAGGTAGAAAGCCAACTTCCACTTAGTTTTCTCTTCTTGCAAATTGCATATATGATGATCAAATGCTGGGCAAATTCTATGGCACGCACAATCTAAGTGCGGGGGGGGGGGTGTATATTTTCCATGTACTTTTTCGCTGAAACTGGGAGTAATGACTGCTCAACTCAGTCTGTGCAGCCCATGGTTCAAAGTATGCTTGCAATAATGAGAGATACAAGGTGGGGGAGGTAATATCTTTTATTGGGACTAACTTCTGCTGGTGAAAGGGACAAGCTTTCGAGCTTCAGTGAGCTCTTCTTCAGGTCTGCACAGGAAAATAGAGTGTCGAAGCTAAATACGAGGTGGGACACATGTGTTGTAGGTAGGGAGGCCACTCAGCTGGTATTAAATCAGGCAGCCCTCTTTTTGAGGGGTTTGTCCCCCATTTGGTACTGGAACAAAAACAATAATTATTGTACAAATGATGCCATTTTTAAGAGTGTGCCGCTCTGCCCACTTTCAGCATGACCTTGCACGCACAGTACCTGTCAGGTCCTGTCAGCAGGGGCAGGGCCTATGCTTTTCCTAGAAGTACTGAAACGTCCTGTATTGCAGAAATGTATGCATGGCCACCTTAATTGTAGGACAGTGCTTAAAATGAAGTTGTAGGACAATGAAGGGTTGGTAGGCAGCAAGTTGTGTTAAAACCAGTATCTCTTGCAGTAATGACATGAAAACCATTATCTAGCCATTATTAAAACCAGTTTTGCTGCTGTTTTTTTAAAGGATGATCTGTGTTTGAGACAGCTAAACCTGATGGGTTGTTTTGAAGAGTCCATAGATGTTTGTTCAGGTACTCCTCTTCTCCATAGGTCTAAATAAATGGTTCCCTTGCTCACTGCATCACTGTTCTTTTATGCTGTTTCCAAACAAAGGTCTCCATCCTGCAAAGACTTATGCATGTGCCTAACTTAAGTCATATGTATAGTTCCAATGAATTGGACTACCCGCACGAATAAGCTTACACTTGTGCATAATTCTTTTCAGCAATGGGACGTAAACATTCCAACCCCTCTTAACTACAGCTGGAGTTGGCTATGACTAGCAACTTAGAAAGTATTTGAAGGTGTTGGTTCTATCTTCTACCAGTCCATTTATTATAATTTGATTGGTTAATTGGGATGGTGATAGAGATGTGTGAACCATTAATCACAGCCCCTTAGCTAGCTGTAAAAGGATAGTATATGTTTAGTAGAAGTGGAACCCCAATAAGATTCGAGTGGTTTAAGGGTCACCTTTTTACTGGATACCACTATGGTGCTGCAACTATGTACAAGAATAATCAAATCCCACTTAACCCACATCTGGGGATATCTTCTCCCCTTGCTCTCTGTGCATTGCTGCTGTTGTGTGGCATTCACCCTGGGGGAGGGGGGGTGAGGGGGCTAAATCCCATTCACTGGGATCCCAAGAAACCTAGTTATTTTTTAGAATTTGCTAATTTTTTAGCATTTTATTTTCACATTTTTAATGCACATTTTATTTCTCTGAAAAAACACTCTCCCCCCTCAGTGCTAGATGTAATCTTGTAACCTAATGTTATTTTTAATCTGTTTCTCTTTTTAAACAGAAGCTTTAGGCATAAAATAAAGACAAACTTGAAATTTTGCAGTGAGTGGCAAAATAAAAACTATTGCTCTCCATAACATGCTGTACCTTTAAGCCAGGAGCCTTGAGGTCTAGACAAGGGAGACTATTTGCAACACAAATTGCAACTGCAGATCTCAGACTTAATAAAGTGGTAGCCTTGAGGTCATTTTTTGAGGCTGGAGACAGAAAGGAATGCAAACTAGTGATAGGGACACAACCTCTTCTCCATGTCAAAGGAATGCAGTTACTGCTTATTACAAAATGTCAAGACAATTGCTTAGTGCTCTGCTTGCTAAGCCATTCTACAAGCATTTCATGTTAGCGGTGATCTCTTTCAGAGACAGTGACACTGGTTTGCTCTACTCTGGTAACTTGTTGCTGTACTTTAGGTTAAGTAGAGACTTTATCAAACTTTATACATTGTATATGATAGAATATATTGAATAGGCTCTCCATAGACTTGTAACTTAGTCAAATGTTATGACTTGAATCCTCAAACCAATTTCCTCTCCCTACTAACCTTTCCCCTCTTTCCTTTTCATTCTGATTATTCGTTGATGCATTTTGGCAGTGTCATAGAAACATCAAGGCAGTCGCCAATAAGTGGGCTTGATTCTTGGCTACAGTTTAATAATTAATAAGTAGAATCACAAAGTACTTCACACTAATGAAAACTATTTTCAGAGGAGTTTCAGTGGCCTTTAGAAGTGTTACAACATTGCTACCAAGCCATCGATTTAATAATGATTTCACATACAGTATGCGGGTTTTTAAAGAAACAAAACATACTTTAATGCACTTGACTGTGATCCTGCTGAGAATCCATGCCTGATCTTCCTACCTGCTGTACTTAATTTCAGAATACAATGCCTTTACTCTTTCTTCTTGAGATTTCATTGCAACAATTTTCAATAAAAATCTACAAATGTAAAAGGATCATTCCTAGGCTCCCCTAAAATTCTTCTTCTTTGGCTTCTGCTATAAATATATTCTGTCCATGCCCATCTGAACTTAGCCAGATCTTTTTACAGAATTTTACAAAGCATTGTTGGAATCCTATATCATTGCTTCTAGACTACTACCAATCCCTTGCTACCCCTTATGTGATGTCAGTTAGTAGATGACAGTATAAACAATGATATTCTACAGCACTGGTATCTCCATGCAAATTGTTCACTGCAATGTATAGTGCAGTAATTTTAGTTTAGAAACTCCAGAAACACAAATGTCTTGTTTGTGTTCTTTTATTTCAGTGTCTCATTCATGGACAGTGCACAGTTGTGTGCAATACAAGAAAATATAGAGGAATTTAGTAAATTAATCAAAACTTTACACTCTGCTTTGTCACATTTCAGAGAGTAAAATCCAACTTCCTCTACTCATGGGGGAAAAACAAGTTTTATCCACATTCTCATACTGAAATGACTCTATAAATTGAAATTCATATATTTAGAAGACAACCATTCAGCAATTAAAATCTAAGAAAAGATTACATTGACTCCAGTCAGACATTGTGTAACCCTTCTGCCAGTCAGAGTTGGCATCAACAAGGGCTGGGTTCAGTATCTAGGGGGTTCCTTTTCAACAATACAACACAAAACAGGCTTAAGCCCCCACCCAGTGACCTGGGACAATTACACACCACTCCTTGGGTGCCTCTAAGAGGCAATACTTCCCCTCTTGCAAGCACAGAGTCTGAGTGTAGCAAAAAGTTTTTAATCAAAGGAGGGAAATAATGCAGCATTAATTTGGAGAGACATCGCAAACAGGGTTTATAAACATAAACCATGATCAAAAGACCCACCACCAAGTAAGTTGGGCAGTGTCCTTTCCCCCTCAGGTTCTTAAGTCCAGCAACCCAAAAGTCTCTTTAACACGCCCATCCCGTCTCTGCACCCCACTCAGTGTCACTGTCCTTGGACAGTGCAGACCCAGAGTTCAGAGATGCATCTGCAGAGTTCACTTCCCATCCTGGGTGGGTGGTGGCGAGGGGATAAGGAAGCATCTTATTCGCTCCACTGCTCGGGCACTCACTTGCCGCCACTCTCTGTGAGGCCCTGCTGGCTGCTGGCCATGCCAAGATGTCTTCAGGTCCCTCCCCCCCACTTAACACAGCTCTCAGTGATTTCAGTTGTTAGTAGGGGAGCCTCACTGCTGATGCACACTGGGCAGTCTTTTGCATCGGAGCCACTGTCCCAAAGCAGGTCTAATACTTAGACCTAGGGATCAGTGATTTCAGCTCTGCAGCAGTTAATTGAGTCTCAATTAGATCTGTTATTACACAGTGGAGAGAGGACTGGTCAAATGATATTTGAGGCCCTTAGGCAAGACCCACACCACCAGGTACAAGTACCCATCCCTACCCTCTCTCAACTCACTGGTCTTTGGAACCCATGCCCCCTGCCTAGCAAGTGCTGTTTAGTTGAGGATGAGTCCCTCGATGAGAAAATGCCAGGTACAGTTCTGCTGCCCTTGATTCACACAACAAGCATAACAACGCTTTATTACTCCTGCCCCAATAACAAGGAGACTGGGGATCCCACACCAGCCAAAAGTGACCAATTGGGCAAGCAATCCCATCATGCTGAGTACCTAGGCAGGGTGGGTGTGCCCATGTAAACGAAATCAGCTCCTGAAGTCCTTTTCCACAGCTCACCACTAGATGTCAGGGGAGAGCTCATTCAGACTCTGCTTACAATTGTTATGTAAAGTAGTAACATGTATTAATAGTGTTATTGGGAGATGAAGGGATACCACTACAGACCTGGCTGAAAATTCCAGACTGCAATTAATGGCCTGTGGTAAGGTGGCACTCTGCTGAATTTAATTAGAAATCTCACAGAATGATACAATAACTCTTAAATTCCCATCAGTTATCAACACTTAATACATGGCTTATCTTTGACTTTATTTTTTATTCCTACACAAACAAGAGTGCCTGTCCCAAGATAGCAGTTCCCTTGATATATAATTAAAATGCAATCCAACAAAGACAGAGAGTGGTAGCAAACCTACAATCATTCTCCCCTGCAAAGGTACCAGTGGGAAAACCCTAATCACCTGCAAACAAAACCTCTATTTTTTTCCCAGACAAACACTTACACCCCAAATGCTTGCCCCTATAGTCTTTGTAGCAGGCCTAAAGTTCAACTCAACTGGCAAAGTGGATTCCAAAGACAGATTCATTTCAGATGTTGTTTACAATATGCAAAGGGAACAATTTTAATTCCCGTATTCCTTAAAAAAAGGAAAATGTCTGCTCTAGCAGGTACAGAAAAATGGTGTTTGCTGCTGTTACCTGGTGAAGATACAGGAAGTGGAAATTGACCTAAATCTTGCAGGATTGTTGTGGTGCTTAATTAATATCTACATAGTGTCCTAGAGTCATGGTGCTTTGAGATCTTTGGCTGATAAGAATTGATGTGCAGATGTTAAAAAGCATGCAAAATGCGAGTGGTTTAGATTGGTGGCACATCATTATTCCACTCAGTATTTTTAAAGACAGTATATTGTTTAATTGCAAATTGTTAATTTACCTGATACAATGCAGAAGTTCCACAGGTGTGTGGTGGCAGTTGCACTCTACTTTCTAAATACATCCTGAGCCATAACTGAGCTGGAGCATTGCATCCAGGTTCATGTGCAGAGTTGACCCTCTGTGGGTGGGTCCCCCATTAATATGGAAGGGCAAGTGCTGTTTCCACAGCAGTGCTTCCTAACCCCCTTCCGTCCATGGGTTGTGGATGCCCCTTCATTGGGACAATGCAGAGTTGGAGTCCTTTAAGGCAGGGCTAGAGAGGAACTGGGAAACTGATAGCTTTATGTGGTCACCCCCTGCAGGCTGGTTGGAAATCTAAGAGGAAGTTAATATTGTCTACATCTCTGTAAACCTTCCTCTGGATCACCTCCGTGAATGCTCCTGAGCAGTTTCATGGTGACACATCTGATGGCAGCACATCTCCAGCAACAGCTTTGCTGCTAAATTAAAAGGGGGCCCTAAGGATGGGAAATGATCTATTCAGTTGGCTCTACCTATGGACTCTCATGATCTATGGGATACCATTTATTTTATAGCTTCTATTTCACCTGTATCTGTAAGAAAGGACTAGGGATCAGTGAACTCCCTTCCCAAACCTTCATCCATTTCTGGAACTCAACCATTTTATAGTGCTGCTCTATAGATTTCTTTTGGATACTAGTTTCCAGCTAGGACTTCTATCCAAAATGCCCAACACAATTAGTGATGCTGTCACAGCATTTGCGGCTGGAACAAGAAGCAGATGTCTAAGACATCTTTCCAAACAGCCTCTGTTTGCAAGATTTGCAGCATCAAAGTTTAACTTGGCTAATGTAGTTTTTTGCCTCATGTCAGAAACCAGGTGACAAATTGTCTTCTGGAGCCTTTTGCTTGTTGTGGTGAATTTGTTGCTTTAGTGACATAACCATGGTGAATGGCAAAGCTTTATCTGGTGATTTGCAGGTGGTTATTCAATGATATACAATAGGTTTACCCATTTCTGATTTGATGTGGAACCAGTTTTCTTTGAAATCTCTGACAGCACAGCTAGTGTGAAACCTTAAAAGGATTTCATTGTGTCAACATGGCTTAATAAAGTAACAATGGAGTAATTATGTAGTAGAGCTATTCAGGAAGAGACTTGCATGTAATAGAAAAATTGTTTGCTTCAATGACACATTTTCAATTGAGGGTAATATTTCAGTGAGGATATATTGGGGGAAAGAATAAGATGGCTAGAGGCAGAAATAATAATCCCCAAAAAACACAAAGTCAACTGAAGTGGCAAAAAAACCCTTCACTAACAGAAACGGAAAATACTTTTTCATCTGAAATTTGAAATCTCTTGCTTTTAAAGAGCCTGATCTCAATGTTTTATTAACAACATGTTAAGGCTCTGATCTTGCAAACACTTATCCTCGTGAATAACTTTCTGCACATGAAGAATCCCATTGAGACAAGTGCATCAGTGTTTGCAGGATTGAGGCCTCAAGTTGTACAAACTTGCAAACGTTAGGGCACGGATAGTCTCCTATTTATACAGTATGGAGAACAATGGGATCTCAAGGGCCACTGGAATACAAACAAAGAAAGCGGCTCCACTAGCAATATTTGCTCAGCCATGTTGCACTTGCTGTTTGTTTTATGGTACATGTTAAATAAACAATTAGTAAATAATTATATTTATCATAAAATATATGTCATTAAACATATAGCAACATGCTGAGTTAATGTGGCTTTGATCGGTTTAGCTTTTGCATTTCCATATTTTGATGACTGTGGAACCTTATTATTTTTCATCTTAAAAAGTCATCATATATAAAATGGGCCTGATCTCCCCAGTCTAGGTTGGTAACAATTTGAGATGTTCGTGAGCTTTCATTCTTTCCAAATTTCTATGTTAGCAGTCTACTGAAGTCTTTTTGTGTGTTTAACCAAAATACACTATATAGAAATAAATTGTAACTCAAAATTTCATTTAGCAATTAGCATTTTCTAATGTTATTTTCTAACTGCAGGAGCCATGCAGTCAGCCTGTCTGACTTGCTGTGACAATTTTCAAGACTAATGAAGTCAATTACAGTATCATTGTAAAATATATTTGAAGTAAGGGTCTATGGATTCTATATGAAAGTTGGTAAGCATTGATTAGATTTTGGCATTTCTTTCTACCTTAACTTCCCTTATACATTTCTTCTCTGAACCCAGGGATTCAGTTCTGTGTCTGAATGCTATGGAAAGACACTAAAGTTTACTTAAGCACATCATTACATGGCAAAGTCATAGGAATTTTATGTTAATTTGTATAGGTGAACAATAGGCTGTTAACAGCTGGTGCAAATTAAATAAAGGACCTAATGCAGTGTTGACATGATAAATGATGATAATAACAATAATTAATAATAACCCTTTGCTAATAAGATGGGGAGAGGGGTGGATAGATTTCAATCCACTTAACAGGATGAATCCTGTGGCATAGTAATTGTTTATACTGTGGAAATATGTTGCATATAGAAAAATAAATTACAACAAAGAACATTTTAAAGTTAACAAATAACATACAGATTCCGATCAGATCAGGGAAATGGGATAACAAGCTCCCAAAGTGTTCCAGCGTGAGAGTTTTGAAACATCAATATGGTCTACAATGATGTTACAAATGCATTTGCATTCTGATTTCTGCTACCACTAATTCTGGCAACCTTCACTCACTTATCAAGTGTTCTATATTCCCTTTTGCTCAGATGCAGAAAAGCCTCAAATGCAGTGGATGTGGAATGGAGAGCAGAGCCAGTATTTAAATCCATAACAATTCTATCACAATTTTATTCTGGGTTTCAAGGGTGCAGAAAGGGACAGGGCTAAGTAGAAGCTGTTGTACACATGCTCACTTCAGAGCCCTGTGGATATCCAAGTGTTAAAACCAGATGGTGTAGGTGTCCATTTCAAGCTTGATCTGAGTCAGTGGTATTCTGTCCACTGTGTTCAGTGGGCTTCAGGTCAGGCCCTTGATGCAAAATGTGGAGTAGAGGCTGGTTCTTACTTTTTAACATTTGCTAAAAGTTAGCATATAGTGGAATCTGAGACACCACCATTTCCTGGATGCTTCAGCTGACATTAGAATATGTCTATACTACAAGCTCTGCAGTGATACAGCTTCAGCTTTAGTATAGACACTTGCTACAGTGACAGAAGGGGTCTTTTAGTAAATCCACACCCTTCAGGGGGAGTAGATAGGTCAAGGGAAGAACCTTTCTTTTTGAACTAGGGGTTCATAAGAGGCTAAAATAAGGAAATAACAATAAAAATGATTTAGACAAGTTAGATATCTTCAAGTCACCAGGGCCTGATGAAATACATCCTAGAATCCTCAAGGAGATGACCAAAGAGATATCTGAGCCATTGGCGATTATCTTTGAATAATCATGGAAGACGGGTGAAATTCCAGAGGACTGGAAAAGGGCAAATAGGTTGCCAATCTATAAAAAGGGAAATAATGTCAACCCAGGGAATTAGACCAGTCAGCTTAACTTCAGTACCTGGAAAGAAAATGGAGCAAATAATTAAGCAATCCATTTGTAGACAGCTAGAGATAATAAGATGATAAGTAACAGTCAGCATATATTTGCTAAGAACAAATTGTGTCAGACCAACCTAATAGCTTTCTTTGGCAGGGTAACAAATGTTGTGAATAGGAGGGAAGTGGTAGATGTGGTATATCTTGACTTTAGTAAGGCTTTTGATACTGTATCACACGACCTTCTCATAAAGAAACTAGGGAACTACAACCTAGATGGAGCTACTATAAGGGCGGTGCACAACTGGTTGGAAAAAAACGTTCCCAAAGAGTAGTTATCAGTGGTTCACAGTCATGCTGGAAGGGCATAATGAGTGGAATCCCGGAGGGTTCGGTTCTGGGTCCGGTTCTATTCGATAACTTAATCAATGATTTAGATAATTGCATAGAGAGTACACTTGTAAAGTTTGTGGATGATACCAAGATGGGAGAGGTTGCAAGTGCTTTGAAAGGATTAAAATTCAAAATGATCTGGACAATCTGGAGAAATGTTCTGAAGTAAATAGGATAAAATTCAATAAGGACAAATGGAAAGGACTCCACTGAGGAGGGAACAATCACTTGCACACACACAAAATGGGAAATGACTGCCTAGGAAACAGTACTGCAGAAAGGGATATGGGGTAACAGAGGATCACAAACTAAATATGAGTGAACAGTGTAACACTGTTGCCAAAAAAGCAAACATTTTTCTTGGATGCAGGAGTGTTGTAAGCAAGACACAATAAGTAATTCTTCTGCTCTACTCCATGCTGATTAGGCCTCATCTGGAGTATTGTGTCCAGTTCTGGGTGCCACATTTCAAGAAAGATGTGGATAAATTGGAGAAAGTCCAGAGAAGAGCAACAAAAAATGATTAAAGGTTTAGAAAATATGACCTCTGAGGGAACATTGAAAAAATTGGGTTTGTTTAGTCTGGAGTCAGGGGCTTTCCCTGAACAAGCGGCAGACCATTTGAGAACCACCCTGGTCTAGATAATACTTAGCCATGAGTGCAGGGGACTGGACTAGAAGATCTCTCAAGGTCCCTTCCAGTCCTACAATTCTATGATTCTATGGCTTAGGCTGCTTTAACTGCATTTCTCTGGGGGTAAGAATTTTTCACACCCCTAAGGGACATAGTTAGGTCAACCTAAGTTTGTGAAGACCAGACCTTAGATGCCACTGCATAGTAACCCTGGGAAATACTGACTTGTGAATTATTGACCAATGTAGCTTATTCCACTTACAGAATGTTCACTCTCACTCAGTTGTAGCTCTCAGCACTGGAATGCTAACCTGCCAACCAATAGTGGGGAAAGCTAAGGAATTTGATGCCAGATAGGAATCATTGTGTCTAGGTGATGAAGAGAGCAGCATCTAGTCTAGTATTGCAGAGGGGATTACTAATGTAATCAGGATGGACATTCTCATTCTTGCTATTTTTCTGTGATAGGATTTAACTAATCTTAAATCCCATCTTCCTTGCCCCTTCTCTTCCCCTGAAAAGCCATATGTATTGAATTAAAATACTTTTATGCCAGGTATGGACACTAAAGTACATTTGCCACTGCTTATCCAAAATGTTGATGGCTACCAAAGGCTCTCTGGGAGGAGACACCCCTCCCCGTCCCCAGAAAAAGAAAGCCACCACACATACTGTAGGGAAAAGTCCTGCATGGCAGGGGATTAGACTGGCATTGTTCATTGCCAGTTCCTATGATTCTACATGCATTTTTATACTCAATTCTCGTTTTAATCATCAGTACCTCATCCTACTGCGATGGGCGATGCTTAACACTGAATATAAATCTGTTGAAATGACAGGCAGTCATTTTTAATAAAGATTTTGGTACCTAATATTACACTGGAACTTACATCAGTCAAAAATGTTCATAGGTACAAAATACCCTTCCTAGAGTCATAGGTCCGGGTACCAGATTAATGTGTATATGTGTGTGTGTTGTTTTCAGGTTCCTAGTTAAACACTGCAGTACATCATGTCAACTCTTATTAGCTCAGCATATTTTTCTTCCTCCTCCAGTTTATGATAATTAGCAGGATCTGACAGGTGAATACAGAAACCATTTTTCTCTAATAAAAAGATGCCTCTGTCTCTCATTTGTAGAAATGTGATAAAGTAATATGCACTGTTTATATATGAGTAAGCAAAATTGCCAAGTTATGGAGTATAGCTATATACTGTATTTTCTGTGCCCTTTCTGAGTTCTCCTCACATCCCTCCTCTGTCTTTTCTTTTTTCATTCCTCAGAATGATGGAGAAGAGTAGACATACTAATAAAAATGTTTTCCCCTGAAGTCCATATTTTTAATCATTGCAAGTCATAAAACATGAAGAGTCATAAAAGTGGGCATGCTACAAGAGGGTTATGTTAAAGTAACATTAAGGTAGAGGCAAATTATTAAAAAGCCAAGGTTTTTTAAGACTACTGGGGCTATCTTCAGGGTAGACTTAAACTCACCATTTTGTGTCAAAACACTTGAAATGTATTACATGGAGGCTGAACAACTGATGAGCCAAAGTTGTCCCTGGGTACCTCTGTTTTGCACCACTCTGGAAGCAAGGAAACTTAACATAAGCTAATTGACCATGTAATGATACTCCTGGTATAAGGGGATCCTCCAGTAGCATCACCTTCCCCAGGCAGTCCCCACAGTAGAATGCACAATGAGAGGAGAAAGTGTAGTTGGACCACTGTTACATGTACAAAAAGAACAGGAGTATTTGTGGCACCTTGGAGACTAACAAATTTATTAGAGCATAAACTTTCGTGGGCTACTGCCCACAAAAGCTTATGCTCTAATAAATTTGTTAGTCTCTAAGGTGCCACAAGTACTCCTGTTCTTTTTGCGGATACAGACTAATGTGGCTGCTACTCTGAAACCTGTTACATGTACGTAATTCCTGGTTGTTGCATCAGCATTTTGAGAGCTATTGCAGCTGGCTGTAGGGTAGAGCAGCCCGTCAGAGAAAAAGTAGCGGATAGATAGCTTTGTTCCCACCCTGCATTCAGGAATTGTGCCCTCTGTTTATGGTACTGGTACAAATGTTATATTTTAAATCAATTTGCATTCAAAGATCAACAAGCAAGGGAATAATGCTAAGTTTGGATTTATGGGAAATGTGACACTGACATGAATGTAAGCAGGGACCAATGAGAAATGATCACATCGTCTCTGGACTTAGAACTAAATTGAAAGAAATAGTATGGTTTACCAGTATTGCAGGGCAATGTAGGTAATCCCTATTTAAGAGCCTTTTCTCTTGAACCTCGGGCTAGGACCACCTTGAATTGTTTTCCTGATCATCTCTGCACTGTTTGGATCCAGGGGTACTCTCACCCAGATATTGTTTTTGGCTGGAATTGCATATCAGCCTAATACAGAATGTTGAAGAAAGGAGTTAAATGTGAAAATAATGTATCTTTTGGAGGCCCCCAGAAATGAAATGTAAAAGGAAATGAGAGTCTAGAGTTTAGCGTTACTAACAAATGTACTCAAGCGCTGCAGATCTGAATGGTTTTTTTAACCTCATTGTTCGCAAAGTGGTAGACAGAATCCTGGAAACCTAGGAGGGTGGTGGTGGAGTGTTGAAAGGTTAAAAGGCTTTACTATTGCACTGAAGAAAATATTAAAGCAATGTGATTTATTAAAAGTTGAGAAACTGCAGGCTTAAATGAACTGCATTGCAGAATTCTGGAAGCAGCAGCCAGGGAAATGGAAAGGATATTTTGATACTGTAGTCACCATATTTTAAATAAGTATCAAGGGAACTATAGACTTACTGCCTTGAATTCCGTTATGGAATGGAAAGCTATTGGAATCTTGATAGAGGCAAGATTACAAAACACACATGTTCAGCTTACTGAGTTGCTGGGCACAGCAAATATAGGCATAGAATAGATCACACAATAGTCTGGAATTCAGGCAAAAATCTTATATGGTATCATATAACAAAATATTTAACATAACACCAAAGCATGGAGTGCTGTACGGTAAAAGGAAATAGTAAAATGGGCTTAATTTAAAAGTGGCACAAGAAACAAAGGATATCAATCACATTTTTGTGACCTTGAGGAGAAGTAGAGCTGGGTGGATACCACACAATTTTTTTTTTTTTTTTAAAACAAGGATTCAATAGAATGTAACTGCATTTGCTTTGTTCATAGTTTCCCCTTTGATTCTGTTTTATGAACATTCTTTCAAGATTTTGTTTGTCTGAATGCTTGTGGAAGACTGACTTTAAGCTTGTGTACTTGAGCGCTCAGTTACATGTCTGAGTATCCACAGCACATCTAGACAGACCTCTCTCTACCTCTCACTAGAGTCCTGGCACAGAGACAATTAAAAAAGCTAAACAAGATTCTAACTTTGCACCTAGGTTCATGCACACACACACAATTACTAGGTGTGAATCTGATGTTCAAAAATTAAATTTTAACTCTACTTCCAACTAATACATTTTACAGAACCTATTTTTCTTCTAGGAAAATTTTTAAATATCTATACCACACGCCATGAGTGTTGAATAAATATAAATAATGGATCCCTTTCTGGAAATCAATATATACTCATGGACATACCAGAACTTAAAAGGAGGCTGAATACACAGAGCATGGTTTTAGCTTAAAATTATTGACTTATTTTTCTTCAGGAGTAACATGTGGTTTGCCCAATAAATGTGATATGCATGCCTACTAGTGATCAGATATTAAAACGGACAACTAATAAGCAAAAATTTCCATTCAGTGGCTGGGCTTATGTACATTTTGTAGGTTTCTGTAGCTCAAGAACAAGCCTGGAGGACGTGTTCTAAGCTGTCAGCTGAAAGTCTCTCATTCAATCACTAAGATTGTGTCTGTTTTGGATACATGCAACCTTGTGCAGTATATGATTTCAAAAGTGACTAAATTTTCTGACAACATTAAATTAAAAAAGAAATGGGGACAAATAGATGAATGTAGAGTAGGCAGCTGAGTGTATAAAAGCCTTTTACTTTTTTGAGTACATTGACATATACTGGAATTTAAATTAAGCAATAGGCATGGCTTGTAGGAAATCAAAGTGCTGCATACAAATTTGGGGAATGATTGGAAGGTTGTATCCACATGTGAGAGAAATTTAAAACCATTTGAGAATTATTGCGGAAAAAATATGCTAGGATACACGTGGAAAAAACCTCACAGAATAAACTGACCAGAGTTAGGTTGGCACAAACTATGAGGCATTAGTGAGGTCATGTGGAGAACAGTGTGCAATGTTAGCAGACTACTATAGAAAGGACATTGCTGAGATTAAAAAGATTTAGCAGAGAGTAACCAACATGATTCAGCACTCCCAGCTCCAGCAGGCATGGGGAATGAGGGACTGACCTTAAGTCTCAAACTCATCCCACACATAGCAGCACGGTGTACTGCCACTAAACTGCTGTTAGTAATGATTACAATATAAATATTAATAGCACCAGGGACCTCATATAAACCATAATAATTCACATAGAAAGACGTAACAGGGTAATCCCACAAGCAGGGCCGGCTCCAGGCACCAGTGCACCAAGCAGGTGCTTGGGGCAGCCAACAGAAAGGGGCGGCATGTCCGGCTCTTCGGTGGCAATTCGGCCTCGGGTCCCTCAGTCCCTCCCAGAGGGAAGGACCCGCTGCCAAATTGCCGCAGAAGAATAAAGCGGCAGCGATAGAGCTACCGCCAAAGTGCTGCCGATCACGGCTTTTCTTTTTTTTTCCTGCCCCTTGGGGCAGCAAAAACGCTGGAGCCAGCCCTGCCCACAAGCATGAAAAATTACAATTACGGATAAAAATCTTCCTAAATGTGGACACAACAGGGTATATGTAGATCAGTGGTTCTCAAACGTCATTGCACTGTGACCCCCTTCTGACAACAAAAATTACTATATGACCGGGGGGGGAGAGGAGGAAGGAAGAGCCTGAACCCCATCACCCCAGGCTGAAACTCTCATGCTTCACCTTCAGCCCTGTGTGGCGGGGCTCAGGCTTTGGCTTCAGCCTGGGCCCCAGCAAGTCAAACACTTGCCCTGATGACCCCATTAAAATGGAGTTGTGACCCACTTTGGGGTCCCGACCCACAGTTTGAGAACCACTGAGGTAGATAATAGTGCTTCAGTGTGATTTGATAGTGGAGGGCTAATCTGTAGCTGTGGATTTGCATGCTTGTGCCTTTAAGAAGTTTTCATGTCCTCCTAGTGACCCCAACATGCAGGTCAAGGGGCTGGGCTAGAGATCTTGCTGAGGGTTTGGTCCAATCCCCAAACCATGATTCAGAGCTGCTACTGGAACATCAGGCCTTCGGGTTAGTCTGCCCTCACCACAGAGAGCAAATAGGCTAGTGGATCCCTGTATTTGCAGCTGCTCTGTCTCTGCATACCTCCAAAGCTCCTTGCCACTGCCTCCCTGAGTGAGTTTTTCTTTGCTTCCTGTTCCTGAACTGCAATAATTATGCTGGCAAATGTTTCTGCAGCCACAGGGGACGGGGCAGAATTTGCAGGTTCATGTTCAATGTAAATTGTTTAAAAGCTCAGAACAATGTAAGTTGTACCTACCGCATATTTCACAATGGCCAGCTTTAACATCTAGAGATTTAGGTTGTCCATTGAGGGGACTGAATGGATCAAAGAGTTGGGAATATAGTGCTCTCCTATCGGGCCAGATTAGAACCAGTCATCAAGACTTCTTACCTTGTGGAGAGGAGTTCATGATTCCAGTCCTTTTCCAACCGGACAGTTATCAACATAACTAAAACCACCGCTACAATTGACACCCTTTGTCAGGTGCCTAGGTTTCAAACCCAGGTTCTTAAGGCTGTTGAGCAACAGCCTTGTTTTCCATGTCTATTAGATGCTCAGGTGAGGGAACCGCAGCTAATACCCCAGCACCAGAGGCTACACTCACTGACTCATGGTCAGGTGACTAGCTGCAGACTGCTGATTCGATGCCATTGAGTCTAAAGCTTCATGTCCTGTCTGCCCCCTTGTCTAAACAACTAGTTGCTAGGCCTATTGCTGACCAGACCACTGAGACCAAGATCCTGCCTCCTCATCTAGTTCCTGCTTCTTGCTCTTGTTACCACACCCTATTCTTAGGCCCTGCTTCTTTGCCCCAACTCCAGGTACTGACTCGACTTTGACCCTTAGCATGAGTTCTGACTCTGACTCTGGCTTTGACTCTTGATGTGACTGCTGACCATGACCCTGACACTACTCTGGGCTCTGTCCACTAAGTCAGACCACCCACAAACAGTCCCTGACATCCTTGTAGGCAATAGAGAGGCTGTGGGAATGGGAAAGGAGGCTGAATCAGAGAGCTGGTCCTTCTAGGTCAGGGTTCAGATACCTTGAGATGGCAGTTCTGAGGGAAGATGGTGCTGCCACACTTTTCTGTATAAACACAGAGGGCTTCAAGTTTTGATGGCTCATTAAAACAGCAGATCCTCTGCTTTCTGTGATTGCTCTCGATTCAAAGAGCAAGGAAAAGGCCAGAAAGAGTATGGAGCCTCCAGAAGGTGAGCATCTTCCTATGTGTGCTCTAACTCTGAAAGGGAAAATAATCACTAAATTGTTTTCCAGTACTTCTTTGAGTTTGCTTTTGTCTCTGCTGTCCCAGCATATTATTAAGTTGTCATGTTTTTTTTCAGCTCTAAAAATAAGACACCGTGCAGAAAGTGTTTTGTCTCCAAAGCATCTGAAAGCAGTCCAGAAAAAATACCCTCCCCAACAAGGAGAAGCAGTTCAGCGAGTTAAACTGACCTCACTGAATAAGAAGGGCATGTGTGATAACACCATAAAATATGACAAAGCCTTGCTTGGGATGATATAGCTGGGGTTGGTCCTGCTTTGAGCAGGAGTTTCGACTAGATGACCTCCTGAGGTCTCTTCCAACCCTGATATTCTATGATTCTATGTATGGGGTATTGCTGGAGCTGCTGGTTTGACTACAGAGGATGGACCTGAGTACCAACTGCCCCAAATAAATACCATGTGACAAAAACAAACAACTGTTGTGTCTTTAAAATGCATCACAAAACTCCATTAATATTTACACAAATGTCCACATAATGGGAAAAGAAATTGGATCAGATCCTTAGCAGGTATAAATCAGCATAGCTCCAGCGACTTCAATATAGCTAAGGCAATGCAGACCAACTGAAGAGTCTGGTCTATTATACACAACTTGGAGAAAAAATTCCCCGAAGCAAAGAAATTTGTAGAAAATACAGCATACTTATGGAGGGCCAGCTCATCACTGGTGTAAATTGGTGTAGCTCCTTTCACTTCAGTTTAGCTATACTAAGTGATGCCCGCTGAGGATCTGCCCCAGAAGCTCTGACATTTTTTAAAAGGGTAAAGTTCCAATATTTCAAATTTCCAAGTCATTATTTTGCATGGTTCAAATAATGACATTGATGGGACTAGCACTGTACAACTTGCCCAAGTGATCTGCAAATACTAATATCTCGAAGCCTATTTCATATGAAAACAAAGCAATACCCAACTAGCCTTCGGGAATATGATACTTGATCCTGCTCCCACTGCCTGTAAAAGTCTGAAGGCAGATTGCTGTGATAGATTATAATGGTTCCAGAGGAACTCATACAATCTATTTCAAAATAAAAACCTTCCATGAAAAAAGATAAAAGCACCACGCACACAAAAATCCGCATTTAAGTAACATTAATATGGTGGCTAGGGCTGGTCAAATAGTTAAAATCCTGCAAATGAAAGCACCGAGGTCACATTGCTAGGATTCACGGGGTCATATTATTCATGGGTATTCAGATAACAGCTAGTTTGAATATCTTTTAAACGTTTATATGTTCTAGCATAAAGGGTTATTTGTCTGAAAATTTGCACCAGAAATGCATCGTTAGTTCATTATTTTTATTACTGTTGTGCTTCATAGCCCCACTTAAGATCAGACCCCTTTGTGATAAGCACTGTGTGACAGATTTCTGTTACCAATCTGCCTGAGGCATTAGGTGACCAGGCTGAGGCCGCAGGATCGTTAGGGGAGGAGATGAAGGAGCACACCAAGTGACTAAATTTTAAAGCTTTATTAATAAAATAACAGCGGTGAGTGCTTGGTGCTCCCCACATCACTCAGGGGAAGAAAGAAAGTGTTAGTGCCTGTGCCCTAACCCACTTTCATACTCACACGCGCACAACCTGAGGCTGGCCAAGCCGAGTGTAACGTCAGAAGAAGAGGGGGAAGGGTGGATGAGAGTTATTTCCTGTGCACAGGCCATCCAGGATCCACTGTTGATCTCCGACTTGCTTCAACTCTCAGGAGGGCTTTAAGCCCTGGGTTCTTCTGGGGACATTTTGTCCAGGGACCTCTGTCCCCCATGCTCTTTGTACCAGTCCAAACTGGCTTTCTGTGGCTTCCTCAGCTTTCCCAAAACACACCAGCTTCAGGGACATGAAACTATTGTTTTTCTCCTTGCTAGCCTTCACCGTCTCACTAGTTTTTGCAATCCCCTGCCGTCTTGTTCAGCTTACTTCTCTTTTCTTGTGGTTGGCTGTGTGTTGGGTAAGATACAGATATGGCTGCAGGCTTCTTAGCTGCATAGAGTCAGTTCAAGTGCCGTGACCTTGGACTAGAGCCCACGTCTTATTTTTGGACTGAGCTGAGGCGTTGAGTTAACCCATTCTCTTCTCCCTTCCCCCCCACCCCCTTCGGCATCTCGCAACCTGCAAAGGAATCTTTCACTCCACACTCACACCTTCAGCCCTCCCTGAAATCCTTTCTAGTACGTCTCAAAGCATTAGCAATATACAATGCTGGTGCTTGGTGCTTACCCTGGGGACCCCATGGGGGGGAGCAATTTTATTGTGACAACTGTACATACACTTAGTAAGTGACATATCCTGCCCTGAAGAGTTCACAGACAAGACAGACCCAAGAGTGAAAGAAAGGAATTATCTCCATTTTACAAATGAACAACTGATATTTAGTACCTTGCTCATGGTCATACAGTGTGTCTGTAGCAGAGGTGGAAATTAAACCCAGATCTCCAGAGTACCAGTCCAGTGCTGTCCAATCTTCTTCTCTAATATTAAGCCTCCTCAGTTATCCACTATATTATTTTTCTTATTAAAAGTGCTCAGTCAGGGAGCAGAAATAATACCAAGTGACATAGGCCAGCAAACAAATACTACAAATAAAGGATAGTCATTGAGATGAGCTCAAGCAAACAGTTAAAAAAATACACCCCAAACTCTGCAGTTTGAAAACATGATTAATCTAAGGTATTTTGCAATGGCTTACAAATAACTAAGATTGAAAGGACTAGCTTTTTATTGATAAATGTCAGTAGACATCAATTTCATTATGCACTCCCACACAATGATAAAATATTTCTATCCATAATGTTCAAAATATTCAGATAGGCTATGTAAGAGAAATACTGAATCAGAACTTATTAGAGTTTGATTTTAGAACGTTTACTTTATATATTTTGACTTTATGATTACAATTTGTTTTAAAGGTTATAAAGCTTTAACTTCTGGAATTTCAACATCTGTGGTCATTAAACAATTATTGTATGACCTCCCTCACAATTTCCCACAACTGTGAAAATTTAAATTGATAAAACAAGAAAAAAATGCTTAAAACTAATCATTAATATTATTTGTCAAAATAATCTCTTTATCTCGCTATCTAAAATGAATCTGCCAAAGCCTACATATAGTGAATATATTCAAAGAGGAACAGTTTGAGAAGGATTTGCTAGCTTATAAAGGGATGAATAAACAACACATATTGTTCACAATTAAATTCAACCAGTTTCAGCTGCGACATAAACTGAGGAGTGGAAGGAATGTTAGGAATTCCATATCCCTGTTTCCTACCTAAAGCAGGCTACTGCATGGTTCCTGCCTTGTGATGTCCTGGTGCTCTGCTCTGCCTGAGCACTGATACCAGGGGAAAGTGATTACAGTCCCAATTTCTGAAGGGTACTCTGCTGGTGCCACTCAGGATTTAGGAGTCCAATCACTTTTAATAGACAGCAGTTTTGGTATGGGCTGAGAGAAGAATAAAATGCATGAACTGGAGAGGAAAAGTGGTATTGGAATACAATGTGGGAGAGATAATGGTGAAAGGAGGAGGGAGATGGGTGCATTTATAAGACCTAGAGAGTAGAGCAGGGGTCTCAAACTCAAATGACCACGAGGACCACATGAGGACTAGTGCATTGGCCCGAGGGCCGCATCACTGACACCCCCCCTCGCTGCCCCCGGCCCTGCCCCTACTCTGCCCCTTCCATGAGGCCCCGCCCCTGCCCCGTCTCTTCTCCACCTCCTCCCCTAAGTGCGTGGCTCCCTGCTCCTCCCTCCTGGAAAGTGCTAAGCGCCACCAACAGTAATGCACCTCACTCAAAGGACAAAACATACACTTAGTTAGATTTATTTCTGTTAAAGCCCCCGCACTGTACTGGGCTGCACCACCACTCCACCCCTGCTCTGCGTCTTCCACGGTTGGCAGGTTTGTAGAAATTTTGGTGGTGCCCAGAACCTGCCCACCCACCCCAAACTCCACCCCCACCTGCCTAAGGCTCTGGGAGGGAGTTTGGGTGTGGGGGAGTCTGGGTTGCAGGCTCTGGGAGGGAGTTTGGGTTCTGAGTGCAGGCTCCTGGCTGGGGCAGGGGGTGGGGGTGCAGGCTCTGGGGTGGAGTTTGGGGATAGGAGGGAGTGCAGGGGGGAGGGCTGGGGATGAGGGGCTCGGGGCATTGGAGAGGCTTGGGACATTGGAGAGGCTCAGGACTAGGGCAGAAAGGCAGGGGAAGGGCAGCCTGCCCTGGCCCCAGTGAAGGGGTGCACTAGGACCCTGCGACAGCAGGTGATGCCAGAAGCCGGCAGAGCGGAGCAGAGCATGAGCTGCAGATGCCGGGTGGTGAGAGGGCAGCAAGTGAGGCCGGGAAACACTCAGGGGAGGTGCGTGGGGGCAGCAGGAGGGGCCGGGGGAGAGGGAGCAGCGAGCAGGGAGCTTAGCTGCCGCATAAAATAACTCGGGGGGCGGGGGGTGAGGAGAGTTTGGCAGTGACAGGAAGTAACTGGGGGGGGGTGCGGATAGCTCCGCGGGCCGCAGGGAAGAGCAGCCCGGGGGCCACGTGTTTGAGACCCCTGGAGTAGAGTGACAGACACTGGGTAGAAAAAGATGGAAGTGAGGTTGCAAAACTCAGGTGACAGTCACTGTTTTTTCTTAATTGTCTCCTCCAGAACTTATGTTTGCACCATAAGTCTGTTCAAATTTAATGCTGGAACTCCATTACACTCTCTTTCACACCATGTTTAATATATTAAGGGATTCAGAATAGTTAGGTACTGTGACACATATGGTATGTGAAATCACCACCCACTGTTGGTACTCCCTGCAATCCATAGTGTGTGGGTTAATTACAAAGCCTATTGGCCTATTTTTCCTAACTTTTTATTTAATTGAAGCCAGAGTATAATGATATGTTGAGGTATTTTGTGTGTGTGTGTTTACTTTTTTATGTGGAAGAAAAAGATAATTCTTGATGATTTGTACACATCTGCGCACTTTTAGGTTTATTTAAACACATTTAAAAGATACATTTTGAAATAATTTTGTAGTGCTAATAGTGTGTGTGGCACTTGTATACTCAGAACGTAGCTGTGCTTCAAAATCAGTTGTATGGGAGCAGCAGAACTGCTTAGACATAATTTAGCTACCTGGTGCAGAGAACTCCAAACTGTGTTAGAAGAATGCCCAAAAATCACAACCAAAACTAATCTCCTACCAATTAGTAGAATTCTCCATCCATAGATTGACTTGCTGCACGTGCTACTTCACCTGCAGCTCAGCATAGAGAGAACATAACCAGAAATGCCTAGGCTGGTTACGTTTTCTTTTTATATTTCATAAGGCTTCAAATTTGCTACTGCATATGTTGCAGATTTCTTTACTCCACAATCACCACTGTGACAATTTAAAATAATTAAAAGGCTTACGTGATTCTGTCTCAGATAATCCCATGGTGCCACAAAGCATCAAAAATATAAGTATGTGACACTGGCTCTTATTGAATACATTAAAGCTGATTTGAAACTGGCATTCTCCTGAATTATATAGGAAGCCTAAAATAAGCACATTTCTGATTCTGGAACTGGGATGTCAAGCTGTAACCATTCCTCCTCCTTTTCCTATTTTATATAATTGGTAAGAGTTTCATATTTAGCTATCTATTAGAGCTCTGCAAAACTTATTTAATGAAATCCCAAACCAGGTAAAAATCAGCTGGTTTAGAGTTTCATGACCAACCTGAAGGAGCTCCTAAAATTTCACTGCAGTATGCAATAAATTGAGGTAGACTTATTGTGTAGGGTATAAACTATGGAAAACTTAATGTTGTTATAAGATTTTGACCCCTATAAAGATGGTGTTGATTAAATTTTATTTCATTTTAATGCAAATGCTAGCATTGCAAATCAAAACTTAAATCTGAAATGCCTTTGAGGACTGACCCTGCTGAGTGTCTCATTGCTCTACTTTGTATGTATCCTGGTAAGGCCAGATTTCATTGAATTTAAAATCTGGTCACAACTACTATCTGTTGAGATGATTGTGTGTGTGCAACTCTTGTACAATATTAAACGTGACAAGATACTAATTTGTTTGGAGACCATAGATGTCATTTTCCATGAAGGCGGCACCATACATAAAGTGTAATCCACTTAAATACCAAATCGATTAATTATAATCAATGATATTCATGTGAATACCAAATTAATTTCATACACAAAGAAAGATCCCAAAGTTTATGCTGCAGGGCATTCAGAATTTCCATATGCTTTATTTTCTTCCATATTATATCTATAGCAATTAAGTTAAACTTCAGAGAAGTTTTAAATAATTTGGCTCTGGGTCATCAAGTTAACAATGTCACCATGTCCTGCTCTTTCATTTGCTTTAATTAGAGTGCACTCTAATAAATGATGGTTACAGTTTCTAACAAGTTGGACTTGATCGCCAGTGCTCAATACCAGTTTTGAGATGTTTGTTTCACCCTGGATAAAGATTTAGTAGATTACCATCAGTGTTGAGATGTAATATTGGTCTCTGAAATGGGATCACCACTGGTTTGGGATTTCATTTTCCAAAAATTGCCAAAGAGCTTGGGAGTAGTCAGTGCCTTTTGCCTTTAGGTGACCTAAGCCAGACATGGGTGAAAATGAGTTTCATGATGTGATGGATACCTAATCATTCTTCTTTGGGTGTAAACCCCGCTACCTCATGGGCAAGCATTAGGCAATAGAAGGCATTTCCACTAGGGGCTGAATCATTTCCTCTAGGGGCTGACATAAATCAGGCATTACCTGGCCCTCATCAGATTTCTTATGAATAGAGTGTATGAGTGAGAGATGAATAAAAGCTCATACATTGTATCTTACCTTGCTGGCTAGTAAAATGTATCACTTTTTTTCTTCATGTGTCTCCCTGAGGCAGATGTGAATCAAAATGTTCTTAGAAGGGTCAAGGTTACCCTTCCCAGCTATGCCTATGGTCATTAATTAAGTACACTTTTGTCCATGCCCTTTTTCTTCCTTGCTTTAACTAATGTAACTTTCATTGCAATGAAATTGCCTTCCCAATAGTTCTCCCACTGCTGCTTTGCAGCCCCCTAGTAGAATGATACACCCTGGGGCACTAGAGAAGCTGTGCCCTCCTGAATCTTTCACCTGACTGAAGTAAGCAGTAAGCTGTTGAATACAATTCATAGCTGTGAATGAGACACAGTGATCATGAAATTTCCTTTAATTTTCTTTGAGTTCATCTTGTGAGTGTGTGTGTGTCTGGGGCAGTGCATCTGTGATGTCTCTCTCCAAGTCGATTGCCCATGTTGAAAATCTTCTCCGTTGCTGAGATTCTGAAAGGAGACTTAGAAACAAATGCCACCTTGCTGAAGCACCCCAGTGTTTCCTCCTTAAAGGGACAGGGCAGAGCCAGTAGGGTTGAGTGCAATGCTGCTGAGTGGGCCACTTTATTTTTATTTTTATAGTGTGGAATAATGTGTTAGTTCTAGACTTTCTAAAATACAAAAAATAAGGCAGGGAATTAGTAAATAGATGATTGTGTGTGTCAGGGTCAAACTGAGTTGATATACAGTCTCGTTATTCAGGAGTACTGTCCCTCAAGGAGCAGTGAGTGGACAGTACAGAAGAGCTAAAGTGCATGTAGAGGGGTGGACAAAGCCCAGAAGAAGCAACCAGGGACTGAGAGAGAACCATTAAGAAATGGAAAGCTGATGCAGGAACCAGGTACTATAATATTTCCCATATTTTATTATGCTTCAGTCCAGAACTGGCATTCCTCCAAATAATGATCTGATGCTCTAGAAAAATGACATCTCTCCTTCCCCATAAAATGCACCCAAGCATTTAGGCAATGCTGTGAGAAAGGGGGAGTAAGCAGAAAACAAGAAAAGGCAAAGTCTCTATGATACTTGCAGGGGTTTGCATGGCATGCCATTGCTAAAGTGCCAGGGAGGGCCTGACTACATAGGCCTGGTGAGTAAGAAATGCTGTGATTATTGTCTGACTGTTGAGGCTTGGGAATATTTTCTGTCCGACATCCTGGCGTGTCCAGTGGTGATACTACATGGCTGAATATAAGGTAGCTAATTGAATGGAGATCAATAATAAAAAAAAGTACATCTCATTAATAGTCAAGCACCTAAACAAGTCTGGGATTAAAAAGCTAGTTTACAGGATATAAAAGCTAGTTTCACTTCAGTCCTGACCATTTATTCAATAACCCTTCTAATAAACCATGAAGGTCACTAAAAATACAACTACAGGTGTCAAATGACTTTTATATGCAATAAACTCCAAGGCCCCTCATTAACAGGTGCTCACTATCTAGTCCCTAAAGGATGTTTATCAGCAACAGAAAATGCTAGCACAGTTCAACACAATAATTGGCAGTCTCTGCTCAGGAAAGGCACATTGCTGGTTACAGCAGGTGTGTAATTTTTGTCTGGGCTGGGGGGTATATTAGCGGAGTGGTGTGGAAGACACCTGTACAGCATCTGTCTATGCAGTATTCCCATCCCTGGTTTAGCTTCTCTCTTTTTTACTATCCCTGAAGATCCTGAACACAGCTCAAGAAGACTGTTGTGATCTGGTTCTCTGCTTTAAAGAGCAAAGAGCATTTGTTCATTGAAGTCACAGGAGACTTCACTGTAAATTTCAAACAAATGCAAAAGACAGTCTCATTTATTGATTTTCAAAATATCTTTCCTCTTAAAATGCATATGCCTAATCTTAAAGGCCTGGGAGTTTTGCTTGTGCAGAGACTGTGAGGTTGAGCCCAAAGTGATTTTTTGCTATTAGTAAGAATGTTGTTCACGGTTCCTAAGAGGAATACTTTCTTACATTTAATTCCATAACATAACTATGTAGTATGTCAAAAACAGGAAGAATGGATGCAAATCAAAACAAGAAAGAGAAAAGTCTACTTACTGCATTTCTCTTCTGCTAACGTGCCAGATGGTAATTCTATGACAACAGTTATGTGCTCATTGAAAACAAACAAGCAAATATGTGTCTACACATGAGCTTACACTCACCTTTTACCTGGAGTGTTGAAAAAGTGAAAAACAACGCCTTGGTTTTATTCTTTATGAGACAGGGAGAAACAGCCAGGAAATGGTTAAGGACTGTCTGTCTGTCTCATGATTCTGTTGTGGTTTAAAGGAAGGGGTGCATTCTTTTTCAGTGTGGGTGAGAGAGACAAGGGGAAAGGCCTTGGGAGCCTGCTTTGGTCAGAGGAATAGCTTAGTTTTGTGTTGTGTCTGAATAATAAACTGTGTCCTGAAATGGGGCCTGAAAGAGACTCTGGCATGGCACTGGTTCTTTCCTGGACTGGGGGAGGGAGCCCACCACCACCTTACAGTCCTGCATAGTTTGGAACTTAAAAGCCAAGGTAATATATTCCTTAGAAATATGATCAGTGGATCTAGGGTGACCAGACAGCAAATGTGAAAAATTGGGACAAGGGGTGGGGGGTAATAGGAGCCTATATAAGAAAAAGACCCAAAAATCAGGACTGTCCCCAAAAATCAGGACATCTGGTCACTCTTAGGCCTGGTCTACACTACGGGTTT
The DNA here is from genome assembly GCF_027887155.1 of Malaclemys terrapin pileata. NCBI lineage: Eukaryota > Metazoa > Chordata > Testudines > Emydidae > Malaclemys > Malaclemys terrapin. Next base: position 33,013,399 of record NC_071513.1, on the reverse strand, counting down.
AGGTCGACTTTAGCAGCGTTAAACCGAATTAAGCCTGGACACGTCCACACAACGAAGCCCTTTCTTTCGACTTAAAGGGTCCTTTAAACCGGTTTCTTTACACCACCTCCGACGAGGGGATTAGCGATAAAACCGGCCTTTGCGGGTCGGAATTGGGGTAGTGTGGACGGAATTCGACGTTATTGGCCTCCGAGAGCTATCCCACAGTGCTTCATTGTGACCGCTCTGGACAGCACTCTCAACTCAGATGCACTGACCAGGTAGGCAGGAAAAGACCCGCGAATGTTTGAATTTCATTTCCTGTTTGCCCAGCATGGAGAGCACAGGTGACCACGCAGAGCTCATCAGCACAGGTAACCGTGATGGAGTCCCAGGATCGCAAAAGAGGTCCAGCATGGACCGAACGGGAGGTACGAGATCTGCTTGCCATATGGGTAGATGAAGCAGTGCTAGCTGAACTCCGTAGCAGTAAAAGAAATGGAAAAGTATTAGAAAAGATCTCCAAGGCCATGAAGGACCGAGGCCATAACAGGGACACACAGCAGTGCCGCGTGAAAATTAAGGAGCTACGGCAAGCTTACCACAAAGCCAGAGAAGAAAACGGAAGGTCCGGGGCAGAGCCGCAAACTTGCCGCTACTACGCGGAGCTGCATGCGATCCTAGGGGGTGCAGCCACCACTACCCCAACCGTGTGCTATGACCCTCTCACTGGAGAAACACACAGGGAAGACGGTTCGGGGAACGAGGAAGATGAGGATGGAGGTACTGTAGGTAGCTCACAGCAGCAAGGAAGCGGAGAAACCGGTTTCCCCAACAGCCAGGATATGTTTGTGACCCTGGACCTGGAACCAGTAACCCCCGAACTCACCCAAGACCCTCAGGGCACACAGGAGACCTCTGGTGAGTGTAACTTTGTAAATATTTGTAAACATTACAAAAAAAAAAGCAAGCGTGTTTAATGATTAATTTGCCCTGGCAATCGCGGCCAGTACATCTACTGGAAAAGTCTGTTAACATGTATGGGGATGGAGCGGAAATCCTCCAGGGACATCTCCAGAAAGCTCTCCTGGTTGAAATGGGGTGATTTTATTAAGGGGACATTCAGAGGCGCCCGTTCCTGCTCTTCTGACCAGAAATGTTCCCCGCTGTTAACCACGCGGTGGGGGGAGGGGTGAAGTGATCATCCCAGAGAATCGTGTGTGTGTGTGTGTGTGGGGTGGTTTACTTGTGTTTGTGCCGCATGTTAACCGGGAAACCGCAGCCCCTCCTTTTACATTGAAACCCCATTTTAAATGGACAACCCAATTCATCCTTGATATGGGAAATGCGCTGCTGTTTGCAACCTTTCCCGCATGTTAAGAAGGTTAAAAAAGCCAAAACACTGTGGCCTACCATGGCTGCCTGCAAGCCGAAATATGCGACCTTGTAATGAAAGAGTGTACCCATTGTTCTCTAAAATGTGTCTTTTTTAACCACCTCTCCCTTCTCCTCCACCAGCTGCAAATGTTTCTCCTTCGCAGAGGCTCGTGAACATTAGAAAGAGAAAACGTAGGACGAGGGACGATATGTTCCGCTGATAGAGCACAGCAGAATGCGTGGAGGCAGTCAATGTCGGAGATGAGAAAAGCCCAATATGAACGAGAGGAGAGGTGGCGGGCTGAATCGCGGGATGAACAGAGCAAGTGGCGGGCTGAAGATGATAGGTGGCGTCAGCTTGCAGACAGACGGCAAGAGGCAATGCTCCGTCTGCTGGAGCATCAAACTGATATGCTCGAGCGTATGGTTGAGTTGCAGGAAAGGCAGCAGGAGCAGAGACCGCCGCGACAGCCCCTGTGTAACCAACAGCCCTCCTCTCCAAGTTCCATAGCCTCCTCACCCAGATGCCCAAGAACACGGTGGGGGGGCCTCCGTCCACCCAGTCACTCCACCCCAGATGATCGCCCAAGCATCAGAAGGCTGGCCTTCAATAAGAGTTAAAGTTTTAAAATGCAGTCTGTCCTTTTCCATCCCTCCTCCCCCACCCATCCCAGGCTACCTTGGCAATTATCCCCCTACATCTGTGAGGAACTAATAAAGAATGCATGAATGTGAAAAAACAATGACTTTATTGCCTCTGCAAGCGATGCTCGAAATGGGGAGGGGAAGGTGGGGTGGAGTGGTTGGTTTACAGGGAAGTAGAGTGAACTGGGTCGGGGGGGGGGGTTTGGAGGGTTCATCAAGGAGAAACAAACAGAAGTTTCACACAGTAGCCTGGCCAGTCACAAAACTCGTTTTCAAAGCTTCTCTGATGCGCACCGCGCCCTGCTGTGCTCCTCTAACCGCCCTGGTGTCTGGCTGCACGTAATCAGCGGCCAGGCGAGTTGCCTCAACCTCCCACCCCGCCATAAAGGTCTCCCCCTTACTCTCACAGATATTGCGGAGCCCACAGCAAGCAGCAATAACAATGGGGATATTCTTTTCGCTGAGGTCTGAGCGAATCAGTAAGCTGCGCCAGCGCGCTTTTAAACGTCCAAATGCACATTCCACCACCATTCGGCACTTGCTCAGCCTGTAGTTGAACGGGTCCTGACTCCTGTCCAGGCTGCCTGTGTACGGCTTCATGAGCCATGGCATTAAGGGGTAGGCTGGGTCCCCAAGGATCACGATAGGCATTTCAACATCCCCAATAGTCACTTTCTGGTCCGGGAAGAAAGTCCCTTCCTCCAGCTTTCGAAACAGAGCAGAGTTCCTGAAGACGCGAGCATCAAGTACCTTTCCCGGCCATCCCACGTTGATGTTGGTGAAACGTCCCTTGTGATCCACCAGGGCTTGCAACAGCATTGAAAAGTACCCCTTGCGGTTTACGTAGTCGGTGGCTTGGTGCTCCGGTGACAAGATAGGGATATGGGTTCCATCTATGGCCCCGCCACAGTTTGGGAATCCCATTTCAGCAAAACCATCCACTATGGCCTGCACGTTGCCCAGAGTCACTACCCTTGCTATCACCAGGTCTTTCATTGCCCTGGCAAATTGGATCACAGCAGCCCCCACCATAGATTTGCCCACTCCAAATTGATTCCCGACTGACCGGTAGCTGTCTGGCGTTGCAAGCTTCCACAGGGCTATCGCCACTCGCTTCTCAACTGTGAGGGCTGCTCTCATCTTGGTATCCTGGCGTTTCAGGGCAGGGGAAAGCAAGTCACAAAGTTCCATGAAAGTGCCCTTACGCATGTGAAAGTTTCGCAGCCACTGGGAATCGTCCCATACCTGCAGCACGATGCGGTCCCACCAGTCTGTGCTTGTTTCCCGGGCCCAGAATCGGCGTTCCACGGCATGAACCTGCCCCAGTGACACCATGATTTCCACATTGCTGGGGCCTGTGCCTTGTGAGAGGTCTATGTCCATGTCAATTTCCTCATCACTCTCGTCGCCGCGCTGCAATCGCCTCCTCGGCTGGTCCGGGTTTCGCCTTGGCATGTCCTGGCTCTGCATATACTCCAGGACAATGCGCGTGGTGTTCATAGTGCTCATAATTGCCGCGGTGATCTGAGCGGGCTCCATGATCCCAGTGCTAGCTATCAGGGGGTAGCCGTGTTAATCTGTATCTACAAAAACAACAAGGAGTCTGGTGGCACCTTAAAGACTAACAGATTTATTTGGGCATAAGCTTTCATGAGTAAAAACCTCACTTCTTCAGATGCATAGAGTGAAAGTTACAGATGCAGGCATTATATACTGACACATGGAGAGCAGGGAGTTACTTCACAAGTGGAGAACCAGTGTTGACAGGGCTAATTCAATCAGGGTGGATGTAGTCCACTCCCAATAATAGATGAGGAGGTGTCAATTCCAGGAGAGGAAAAGCTGCTTCTGTAATGAGCCAGCCACTCCCAGTCCCTATTCAAGCCCAGATTAATGGTGTTGAATTTGCAAATGAATTTTAGTTCTGCTGTTTCTCTTTGAAGTCTGTTTCTGAAGTTTTTTTGTTGAATGATAGTGACTTTTAAATCTGTAATAGAATGACCAGGGAGATTGAAGTGTTCACTTACTGGCTTATGTATGTTACCATTCCTGATGTCCGATTTGTGTCCATTTATTCTTTTGCGGAGGGACTGTCCCGTTTGGCCAATGTACATGGCAGAGGGGCATTGCTGGCACATGATGGCATATATGACATTAGAGTATGTGCAGGTGAATGAGCCCCTGATGGTGTGGCTGATGTGGTTGGGTCCTCTGATGCTGTTGCCAGAGTAGATATGGGGACAGAGTAGGCAACGAGGTTTGCTACAGGGATAGGTTTCTGTGGTGTGGTGTGTAGTTGCTGGTGAGTATTTGCTTCAGGTTGGGGGGTTGTCTGTAAGCGAGGACTGGCCTACCTCCCAAGGTCTGTGAGAGTGAGGGATCATTTTCCAGGATAGGTTGTAGATCGTGGATAATGCGCTGGAGAGGTTTTAGCTGGGGGCTGTATGTGATGGCCAGTGGTGTTCTGTTATTGTCCTTGTTGGGCCTGTCCTGCAGTAGGTGATTTCTGGGTACCCGTCTTGCTCTGTCAATCTGTTTCCTCACTTCCCCAGGTGGGTATTGTAGTTTTATGAATGCTTGATAAAGATCTTGTAGGTGTTTGTCTCTGTCTGAGGGGTTGGAGCAAATTCGGTTGTATCTTAGGGCTTGGCTGTAGACAATGGATCGTGTGATGTGTCTTGGATGGAAGCTGGAGGCATGTAGGTACGTATAGCGGTCAGTAGGTTTCCGGTATAGGGTGGTGTTTATGTGACCATCAATTATTTGTACTGTAGTGTCCAGGAAGTGGATCTCTTGTGTGGACTGGTCCAGGCTGAGGTTGATGGTGGGGTGGAAATTGTTGAAGTCCAGGTGGAATTCTTCAAGGGCCTCCTTTCCGTGGGTCCATATGATGAAGATGTCATCAATATAGCGCAAGTAGAGGAGGGGCATTAGGGGACGAGAGCTGAGGAAGCGTTGTTCTAAGTCAGCCATAAAAATGTTGGCATACTGTGGGGCCATGCGAGTACCCATAGCAGTGCCACTGACTTGAAGGTATAAGTTGTCCCCAAATCTGAAGTGGTTGTGGGTGAGGACAAAGTCACAAAGCTCAGCCACCAGGCTTGCTGTGGCCTCATCAGGGATACTGTTCCTGACAGCTTGTAGTCCATCCTCATGTGGAATATTGGTATAAAGTGCTTCTACATCCATGGTGGCCAGGATGGTGTTTTCAGGAAGAACATCAATGCATTGTAGTTTCCTCAGGAAGTCGGTGGTGTCTCGAAGATAGCTGGGAGTGCTGGTAGCATAGGGTCTGAGGAGAGAGTCCAAATAGCCAGATAATCCTGCTGTCAGAGTGCCAATGCCTGAGATGATGGGGCGTCCAGGCTTTCCGGGTTTATGGATCTTGGGTAGCAGATAGAATACCCCTGGTCGGGGTTCTGCGGGTGTGTCCATGTAGATTTGTTCCCGTACCGTAGCTGGGAGTTTTTTGAGCAGATGGTGTAGTTTCTTTTGGTATTCCTCAGTGGGATCAGAGGATAGTGGCCTGTAGAATGTGGTCTTGGAGAGTTGCCTGGCAGCCTCCGATTCATAATCTGACTATGCTTGGCGCCTGGTCAGAAAAAAGGCGCGAAAGTAGTATCTGATGGACCAGGAGAAGGAGGGAGGGCGGGAGGGAGGGAGGGCCGAGTGACGACATGGCGTACAGGTACAGGAACAGGGAATTAAAATCAAGAAAGGTGGCTGTGTATCAGGAAGAAACACAAACAACTGTCACACAGAATGGTCTGCCAGCCCCACGGCTATCACTCATGCTACACTGTCTACCGCCAAAAGGCAGTTAGCAGCTGCTGCTGTGTAGCAATGAAGTCCCACGTCTGCCGGCACCCAGAGGACATATGGTGACGGTGAGCTCAGCTGAGCTGAGCGGGCTCCATGCTTGCCGTGGTATGTTGTCTGCACAGGTAACCCAGATAAAAAGGCGCGAATCTATTGTCTGCCGTAGCTGTGATGACGGGGGAGGGGCCTGACGACATGTACCCAGAACCGCCCGCGACACTTCAGAACCGCTTCTCGGCTCTCTGAGCTGTGGCGCAAACGTAGTATCTGACGGACTAGGGGAAGGAGGGAGGGCGGGCCGAGTGACAACTGGCGTACAGGCACAGGGAATTAAAATCAAGAACGGTGGCTATGCATCAGGGAGAGACACAAACAACTGTCACACAGAATGGTCCCCCCCAAAGATTAAACTGAAAACCCTGGGCTTAGCAGGCCATTGATTTCACGGAGGGAGGGGAAGCAAATGAATACAGAACAAATCTATTTTTTACATCTTAAGCTGGCAGCCGACGGTGCAGCATGAGTGATAGCCTCTCCAGTACGATGATGACGGATACCAATCATAAAATACCATCATCTGCCAAAAGGCAAGGGGCTGCTGCTGTGTAGCAATGCAGCCCCACGTCTGCCAGCCCCACGTCCGCTAGCACCCAGCATTGCCCTCGGCCTCTTCTGGGTGCTTAGCAGACAATACTGGGCAATTGGCAGAAAATAGTATATTACGACTGGTAGCCATCATCATCGAAACAGTAGCATGTCTGCCCAGGTGGCCAGGATTGACAGCCACTCCAGTACGACGACGATGGGTACCAGTCAGAATATACCATCGCCTAGCAAGGGGCTGGTGCAATGCAGCCCTACGGCTGCCAGCCCCACGGCTATCACTCATGCTACACCGTCTACCGCCAAAAGGCAGTTAGCAGCTGCTGCTGTGTAGCAATGAAGTCCCACGTCTGCCGGCACCCAGAGGACATATGGTGACGGTGAGCTCAGCTGAGCTGAGCGGGCTCCATGCTTGCCGTGGTATGTTGTCTGCACAGGTAACCCAGATAAAAAGGCGCGAATCTATTGTCTGCCGTAGCTGTGATGAGGGGGGAGGGGCCTGACGACATGTACCCAGAACCGCCCGCGACACTTCAGAACCGCTTCTCGGCTCTCTGAGCTGTGGCGCAAACGTAGTATCTGACGGACTAGGGGAAGGAGGGAGGGCGGGCCGAGTGACGACTGGCGTACAGGCACAGGGAATTAAAATCAAGAACGGTGGCTATGCATCAGGGAGAGACACAAACAACTGTCACACAGAATGGTCCCCCCCAAAGATTAAACTGAAAACCCTGGGTTTAGCAGGCCGTTGATTTGACGGAGGGAGGGGGAAGCAAATGAATACAGAGCAAATATATTTTTTACATCTTAAGACGACGGTGCAGCGTGACTGATAGCCCTCGGCATCTTTCTGGGTGCTTGGCAGCAAATACGGGGCGGTGTATGATGATGGTCTTCAGGCCTATTGCATGATCGGCTGCTCGGGGAAGACTCTGCTAACGTGCGATGACCCGACTTGTAATAGGCCGGTTAACAGTCGTAATACACCATCTACTGCCAAAAGGCAAGCCCCACGGCTGCCAGCATCCAGATCGCCGATGAAGGCTACCAGTCTACTGCACCGTCTACTGCACCGTCTACCGCCAAAAGGCAGTTAGCAGCTGCTGCTGTGTAGCAATGCAGTCCCACGTCTGCCGGCACCCAGAGGACATATGGTGACGGTGAGCTCAGCTGAGCTGAGCGGGCTCCATGTTGTCTGCACAGGTAACCCAGGTAACCGAGGTAAAAAGACGTGAATCTATTGTCTGCTGTTGCTGTGATGGGGGAGGGAGGGGCCTGACGACATGTACCCAGAACCGCCCGCGACACTGTTTTGCATCATCCGGGCATTGGGATCTCAACCCAGAATTCCAAGGGGCGGCGGAGACTGTGGGAACTGTGGGATAGCTGTGGGATAGCTACCCATAGTGCAATGCTCCGGAAGTCGACGCTAGCCTTGTACTGTGGACTAGAGCACCTAGAGCATTTTATGTGTGGACACACACAATCGGCTGTATACAACCAATTTCAATAAAACCGGCTTCTATAAATTCGAACTAATTTCGTAGTGTAGACATACCCTAAGTGGATCACATAGATATACAAATCTGCCTAAATAAAAGGTAGAAGCAAAGCACCTTTTCTTCCTTTTGATTCCCATGAGCACCACTTTCTGAAGGATTCAAAAGGATCTGGATCTTATACATGGAAAAAATATCTCCGCTAAAATAAGATCTACCACCCTCCAAATCTTCACCTGAAATTTTTCTCAAACCCAAATAGACTCTCCCATGCTATAGCAATGGAGGGCATATAAGAACTTAAATAGCTATTAGTAGGATAACATTTTCAGGAGGGGTTGAAACTTGGTTACCTCTTATTTTGCATTTTTTTTTATTATTCTTTGAACTTTTGGTGTCAGTCACAGGAATGGGAGCAGACTTGTGCAGGTCTTGTGGAAAGAAGGATTTCCTCTTTAAATTCACACACTATAAGGGGAACTTATCTAAAGGTAACTGAAAAATCTCCAAAACATAACATGAGCAGTTCTATTCTGAGTTTATAAATCTCTGATTGGTCCCTATCTCATCTCAAAGAGATACAATGAAGACTGAAAGGATAGGAAATATGGGGTAGAATTTAAATTAGAGTTTTTGAACTCAGGTGATCTGGGCTGTATTCCCAGGCCAGCCATCTACGACTTCTTGTGTGGATCTTTTTCAAATCACTTTGACCAAAATATTCAAAAGTGTTTAATTACGTTGGGGTGCCTTCATTTCTGGATGCCCCACACAAGATGCCTACAAGAGCTGGTTGGGATTTTTTCAACAAAACTATTTTTCATTGGAAACTACTGATTTTTTGAAACTGAAATTTTTTGTGGTAACATATCAGTTTCAAGAAAACTTTTGTTGGAAAAGTTTCTCAGTCTGGTATTTAGGAGATGTTTACTTGGGCTGTTGGAAACCCAGGTTCAAGACCCAGTTCTCCCTGAACCTGGGTTTTCCACATCCCAGGAGAGTCATGAGTTGGGGTATTACCCCCCCTCTGTTTTTCTGTGTAAAAATTTCAAAACTTCTTGGGTTCATCCCATTGCAAATGGGATTTTTTTTTTTTAATATTGAAAATTTTTACCAGATGTAGTAATTCTTTCCTGCCCAGTTCTAATACCTACATTAAGGTAGGCCTCCCAAATTAATGGGTGCTTTTTGAATATTTTGGCTATAGTCTCTGTGTGTCTTATTCCCCTCCCGCCCTCTATAAAATGAGGGAACTAATATTTACTTCACAGAGGTGTTTTGAGGCTGAATGCAATAAGGTTTATGAAGTGCTTTGAAATCTTTAAATGGAAAATACTACAATTACTAAATACACACACACACACACACAAATAAGGTGTGTATATATATATATATATATGACATGCAACTATAGAGACTTAATCAGCTGTGTCATAACCTTTGGTGAACAACTGGCTGCAGATGTAGTACATTAATAGACTGTAGTTATTATGTATAGCTATGGCAGATCATTTTACTTGTGCATTTACTGGCATATAAACTCGAAAAAGGTAGGATTACACACCCTTCAACCCTCAGCTAACAAAATGAGATTAGATGATTTTCTACAAATCACCCTCTGGAGTAAATCAGATTACAAACAATGTGTGTCCACAAAACCCAAGAGAGAACAAAGCTATATGGATTCAAGTTAGTTCCTATAATAATGCAGCGCAGAACAGTTTCTCCAGCTAGACTTCTGAATCTATTACAGAGAGGGAGGAACATATGTGCCACTAACGTCCTAATAAAACAATCAGTAACATATACTTATTATGCTAAAGTGGGCGTGAGGATGAGCAAGAGTTGGTCATTTTTCTAACTACGGGCCATGAATGAAAACGTTTCTACCACAAGCTAGGGAGAAAAGGAAGAGAATCAGTCTCATTTCTGGGCATAGGTAAATTCTTAGTAATTGGCATACTAGGGCCTGATCCCTCCCTGATTTACCAGTGTCTTTAATGGGAGCTGGACTGGGCTATTGATGCCTCTTTATTATGGTATACAATTGAAATTACACTTAACAGAAACTGGCAGTCCTGCGCTGAGCTCCGTGGCCTGCTACCCAAGTTAGAGTCCTCCTGTGAATGGGGCATACTTTCCATGAAAGTTTTTTCTGCTTATATAGATGTGTTTTAGTTGGGGGGAGGGAAAACTCATTCTGGATAGTAGACACCCTAATTGAGAGCAGTCATTTGCCAGGGAATAAAATATATTTTTTTTCCATTTCAGACATCATTTTTTAAAATAAGCAGACTGCTATCAAAATAAGTACTTCCCTCATTTACTATCCATCAGCTCCACTCTGCTAGTATTCAAATGATTATTGAACCATTTAGCATATCTCTCAAAAACCTTTTTGGCTTGGTTACCCCCTAGTGCATGCTTAAGCAAATTGGTGCTAAATTAAAAAAAAAGTGATATACAGTCCTAATGAAAATGTTAAAGTCTAAATTAACCAACTCTTTCAGGGAAATCTTCTTTCTGCCAGAAGCTTAGGTGGTGTAGCTTGTTTCCTGCCTCACAGCAATTCTCTTGCCAGTAATGCTACTTTAAAGTATCAGTTTATTGGGAAGAATTGACATTATGTCCATTTCTACTTCTATTAAATGAAAAAGGGATTTTCCCCAGAATCCTTGCTATTAGGAATCAATATTTAATACCCAGAGGTGGTTCCCTCTTCTAGCTTTCAGGACCATTCACCAAAAAGAAGTAAGCAATATAGTTTAGTTTTGGGTACAGATAACTCAAGATGTTAAATTCAGATATGGACTTCCTGAAGGTCAAAGGATTTAGTTTGATTATAGGAAGTATCATGAGCAATAAAGTTTGGTCTGGATCTGGATTCTCAATTCCTCATTTAGGCTGGTTCAGACTTATGTCCTAGCTTAAACACATCTCTAGTACTGGGACATTTGCTCAGACTAGCAAAAAAACTAACTAAATAGCCATAACAGCTTCAGGCCAATAGAAGCAGTAGAGTAGCCATATTTTCATAGGCACCTGGTCAAGACTTAAGTATGACCCCCACTTACTACAAGCCACTTAAATGTTATAAACAATGATAATGAAATAATAAATTAATTTAACAATACAACGTAAGTAGTAGGAAAAGACAAATACAGGTCTGATGAAATCAGACTTGAGGAACAAAACCAGGCCATGGATCTTTAGCTTTATTCATGTATGACTTGCAAATACAGCTTATGGCAGAATGAAATGAAAGTTTTTCTCTTGACTGTGTGTGTCTGACTGCTAACGAGCCAGATTATTAATTAGACTAATACAGGCAAATTGGTAGGATATTAGATAGCTAGAACACTATACTGCCCTCTAGCAACAGGACGTTTAACTGACTAATTCCTGGCTGCAGAGTGCGCAAGGTGGTTTATGGACTGGATCTAGGGTTACCATTCGTCCGGATTTACCCGGACATGTCCTCCTTTTGTGTGCTAAAAATAGCGTCCGGGGGGAATTTGTAAAGCACTCACAATGTCCGGGATTTCCCCCTCCCCCGGCAGAGCGAGCGGCTGGGAGGGCTGCAGGAAAGTCCCGGGCTGGACTCCGGAGCAGCTTCCTCCTCCCACCCCCCCCTCCCTGCATTCTGAGCCGGCCGGCAGCTCCTCCTCCTGCAGCCCGCTCCGGCAACCCTGTGCAGGGCCAGGGACCGGGTTTTGTGTTGTGCAGGGGAGCTCAGCCATGTGTCCGGCTGGCACAGAGCCCAACACCCGGTTCTGAGCAGCAGGGTAAGGGGGGGGCAGGAGAAGGGACAGGGAGGTTCTGGAGGGGGCAGTCAAGAAACGGGGGGGGGCTTTTGGAGGGGAGTGGAGAAAGTTTTGGGCAGTCAGGGTACAGGTAGGGGGTAGGGTCCTGGGGGGCAGTTGGGGGGGGTCTTAGGAGGGGGCAGTTAGGGGACAAGGAACAGGGAGTCTTAGGTAGGGGGTGGGGTTCTGGAGGGCAGTTAGGAGCAGGGGTCCCAGGAGGGGGCAGTCAGGGGACAAGGAGCGGGGGGTAGGGGGCTGGGAGTTCTCGGGGGGAGCTGTCAGGGGGCAGGAGTGGGGAGAGGGATCGGAGCAGTCAGGGGACAGGGAGCAGAGGGGTTTAGATGGGTTGGGAGTTCTGGGGGGGGCTGTCAGGGGGTGGGGAGTGGTTGGATGGGGCGTGGGAGTCCCAGGGGTCTGTCTGGGGGTGGGGGTGTGGATAAGGGTTGGGGCAGTCAGGGGACAAGAGGCAAGGAGGCTTAGATAGGGAGTGGAGTCCCGGGGGGCAGTTAGGGGCAGGGGTCCCAGGAGGGGGCAGTCAGGGGACAAGGAACGGGGGGAGGGTTGGGGGTTCTGGGGGGGCGGGAAGTGGGAGGGGCAGGGGCGGGGCTAGGGCGGGGCTCCTCCCGTCCTCTTTTTTGCTTGTTGAAATATGGTAACCCTACTGGATCAATAAACTTGGCAGCTAAAAGCGGGAAATGCAAGCACACATGCAATTGTACGGCATTGTCAACTTGTCATGTGGTTCATGGATTACTGATAAGTACCAATTATGAGATAGCTTTTGTTGGGTGTGTGTGTGTGAAGGGCTTTGGACCCATGAACCTAATGAACTGTAGGCAGCATACATTTTTAAGTAGAAATATAGTAGGTGAATAGAGAAAACCCATCTAAATATGAGAGCCCAAAACACTTGGGTCACTGGATGATTAAATCAGCTGCTTATTCTATTCCTACAACACTGTATAAAGTGGACACCCCAATGATGTTTTACTGAGCAGAGGTACTTGGAATATCAATGCCAGAGATGGAAGCTTTCTCTTGCAACCCATGCTGGGTTGATTAAGATAGTAAAACTTGAAAATCTTATTTTTTGGTCCCATAGTATTAACACTATCCATGGGCCTGTTCTCCTTTGAATTTCCTTCTGGTAATTAGTTTGTGAATGAGTCTAGTTGAGGACTAACTCCTTGTCTTCTGTCATCAGGCTGTAGAGATAAGTTTTCACTGCAGTGTGCAATGTGATACAGCTGACACTGAAGTACATATAAATTATTTCCCAAGACACTGAAAGATACCATGCAATATATCATGATAACACTGTTTCCAATGGAATAACAACAGCAAGTAGTAGTAACACTGGTGGTAATCTCATTATTAATAACTTATGTTGTCACTGCAGTTGAGGAGCTGCGGTTGTGATTTAGTGAAATGAAAAGTGTGCAGAGAGCGCCCAGCCATTCAGTTAACTTTAAAAAAAACATTTTTTCTTATTCCCTTTGTTCATGCCATTGTTATGGATTTTGCGTTTGATTCATTCAGTGAAATGAAAATCTATACTCAATGTACATAACTTTAAAAAGCTCAGTAAATCTTTTTTTTTTTTTACTTAGTGTTCAGAATAAAGGGGTTGGAAAACATAATGTATGAGGTTAAAGGGAAGTGGGTATGTACTGTGGAGAAGAAAGATGATTAAGAAGGACTATGATAGGGTATACAAACCCCACACTGGCCAGGAAAGGGTAAATGAGAGCCTGTGGGCTCAGTCAGCCCCTCCTGCTACACCTGCTGTAGATGTCAGGCCTGGAGAGTAAAGCTAAAAAAGGGAGAACTTGCTAGATTGGTGGCTGACTGGGAAGGGGACCTTTCACATGGTGAGAGTAGGTTGGCTGGAATCTGGAAGCTGAGTCAGGGCTGCCCTGAGGTCATGTTGGCCTGAAGAAGGATTATCCTTTGACTTCCTTTGCAGCCTGCTGCCTGTTGGTGCTGAGAGAGACTATTGCTTGTCAGACCCTCCCTGAAGGAAGGTAGGCCTGGTGCAGGGAGCCCAGATGAGCATTAACTAGAAAAGACTGACTCTGAGTGGAAGGGCTGGGTCCAGCAATGGACTGGGATGGACAACCTGCCTTTTTGATTTTGTATTTATTTTGCAACTTGGATACCCTTGAGTGAGTGGAACATTGGTGTGATTTGGCTGTAAGGCTAAGTCACCACAGCACCAAACCACGTTGGAAGCAGCTACTTGCCATTGAAGACCCAGAGGGAAACTGAGGTAGGGTGAGTGGTGCAATAGGGGGCCCCAATGGGTGTTTTGGTGGCCGATGCTGACATAAGGAGATATGATAATAGTATATAAACAAGTGGATGCAATGAAGAGCTGTACTATATCAATGAACCAATCAAGTTTAAGTATGGTGATTCACACTGTTGGGGGCTGGGTTATAACACATTTTTTATCTGTGTGGGATTAAAATATTTTATATAGCCAAACTGAAAAAAATGCTTTCTCCCTGGTAGAGTACCCACCTGTGTTAAACAAGAATACAACCATATTTAAGCATAGCTTTCCACAGTGAACATGTGCTCAAAGAGGAAAATGGGGAGGTTAGTCTCAATAGTAAATTAGCCCAGAAAGAGGATAGGAAAAAATTACACTGACTGGTAGAACAATAGCATATATACATGCACACAATCAACTTGCAATTGGGCAAGAGAACAAGCTTTCAGAAGCAGCAGAGAGTCCTGTGGCACCTTATAGACTAACATAGATTAACATTGTTAGTCTATAAGGTGCCACAGGACTCTTTGCTGTTTTTACAGATCCAGACTAACACGGCTACCCCTCTGATACAAGCTTTGAAAAAAGATTCTGGGTTGTAATTCCGTAAATATATTTGATCTACTGGAGCAGTATTAATCCATCATATTCAGTCTCCTGCCTGATGCTCTCAGAAATACGTGATACTGCAGAGGGAAAAGCCAAATATAATGCAGCTCGCAGTTTGTACAATGCTGAACAGGGGTTTACGGTGGATATTCCTTCAGAACAAATAAGGATGTTGAAAGAGGCCTGCAGTGACTGAGGGACTGGATCAGATTGTCTAAACATTCTTTTCCAACACCTAATATGTATGAAACTTTAAGTATAACCTGACTTTGTGAAGACAGTGCAGCAAGTTGTGGATGAAATATAAGATCCCTGCCTAGCATACGGAGAGAATACAGAGAGGACTCTAGTCGCAGCTCTGTTCAGTGTGTTACAACATTCTGTTTGTATGACACCAGAGAAGTTCAACAGGACCAAATATTGAAAGATGAAAAATTCTGTCTGAGAAATTAACTCTCAAGATATTAATATCAGAATTTTACTCCTGCCTTTCTCTTTCCTGTTACATACAGTAACTGGATCTTTTTCAGAGTAAGCTCATCTCCCGGTTCCAAAGAAAACAAAACAAATAGAAAACCAACACCAATGTATTTTGAAATATAGTGGTAGCACTCATCTAAAACCAGGAATAAATAAAACTCGCTCGTTTCCAAAAACATTGTAGAGCAAGTTTCTGAGTTTTGTTATCCTCCAGCAGATGTCACAGAGGTATGTTGCTTGTCTGAAAGTAATTAGATGTATCTGGAATGTGAGTCACAACATCTCTTTCAATGGGGAGTTTGGGGTAGAGAGGAATAGGGGGATTTGGTTGGCATCTCTAGACACCAGATGTTTTCCTCATTTACTATAGGGGTAATATTTAAGTAAATAATTTTTGTTTTGATGGTATATGTGAGTAGTAATAGAGAGGACATTAGCTACTTTGATTGGATTATTTCTAAGAAGCAATCTCTGTCTGAAGATCTTTAACTTAGAGGTGTTCCTCCTCTGCCAACGTATCTCCAAGGACAGGGTAGGGGAAGGGGAAAACCTTGACAACAATATTTTTCTTCAAAGGTGTGTAGTCCCATCTCAATAGGGTGGGCCTCTTTAAATCCACATAGAGGGGCGGGAGAAGCCATCATGCCATCATTCTGTGATAGAAACATGCCAGGGCCCCCCCAAAGAAATCCCAAGCCAAACGCTGTGGCATGGTTGGCAGGGAAGAGCAGCAGGCCTGTTTCCCTGAGCAGTGACCCACTAATTTTGATGGAATAAATGGGGCCAAAGAGTCCAAGTTGTTAGCATAACCCAGTCACTGTCCAACGTTAAATGGTGTTAAACAAGGTTTGGGGTTTGGTATACAGAGACCTCCGCCTGCTTAGTACCATGGCCAACACACCATTAAGAATCCTTTTAACCTTTTATTAAAGATACAGAAAAAGAAGGAAAAACAGTTAAAGTATTTGAAATGTAGAGTATCAAGTACGGCTTTCATTTTAACAATATCCTTGTTAAAATGAGTTTCCTTTCTCTTTAGCTGGAGAGCGATTTTAGAGGGAACACTGCTCAGGCCCCTCATTGGACAGTATTTTAGATGGTAGTAACTGACGTTTTGGGAAAAAGGAGAAATTGTTAGTTAAGATAGGCGGGAGCTGTTAATAAAATCAAATCAAATAAAAACAAGACACATACACACAAAAGGGGAGAGAAAAGACCAGCAAATAAAGAACATGCAGCTTTTGTCTCTAGTGTTGACTCTGACTTGTAACCTCACTGTTGGAAAAAATACAGGCTGAGCACACGGTCTTGCCAGCCATTCTGAGACCCGGCAAACTTGTACCATCATCAGGCTCTTTCAGGCTTTGATTTTAGTTGCCTTTATGGTTCACAGGCTTGCAGCAGTGCTGCAAAATATACAGTACAGGCCATCAAAGGCAATATTTTAGACAGAAGGCAAAAGGTGAGGGGGTAAGGAAGAAAAAGGACACGTGTGTGAGATATAGTGTCTCGCATCCCAGGTGGGGTTGGGGCGGGATTGTGTGCAGAATTTAAATTTTACTTCTTTTGGAGGGGCACGTTAAGTACATGATGTTATGAGGAAATACAGTACACCCTCACTATAACGAACCCCTGGAGATCCAAGCCATTTGGTTTTATAGGCAGAGGTTCGTTACAGCAAAAGAGAAGGGGGCCGCAGAACTCCTCTGGTCCCGGGGCTGTGGTGTGAGCGGAGAGAGAGAGAAAACACCTCCGGCCCCAGGGCTGGAATTGCTCCTCTCTCCCCCTGCTGCAGCCCCGGGGCCCGAGTAGCTCTGTGACCCTGCTAATTATTGGGGGAGGAGGCACAGAGGAGGAAGAAGTGGTGATGTCATCTGGGTCCCTCTTTCTCTGGCCAGGATGGGTCAGAATTAGGATGACAAAGGCCCAACAGTGACATGGTTGATCCTGGAGTTCCAGGAGATAGTGGAGGTGGCAGCCATGATGGTGAGGCTCACTTGTTTTCTGTCAGATGTCATCTTCTACTATTTTTTCCCACAAAGTCCTTTCTTTTTAATAACACCAAAAGGGAGTGATGGGTGAAATAGCACATCCCCAATTAGACCTTATTTCTGATGCACCAATTTTGGTCCATTGATTTCTGGTCCCCCACTTTCCTCGTTTACCAGGATGATCTTAACAAAGTCCTTGAGTTCTGTCAGTAGGCCTTTTGGTTTGGGCTAATTCAGTCTCTCTACCTCTTTTTTGCACCTTTTCCCATCAACAGCTGTTGTTAGAAGTCATTGTCCCATTTTAGGGACTTTCACTCACTTTTTACCTTTGAACTCACAATTAGGGTGAATCGGTAGGCCCAATTATTACATCATTACCTGGCTACTGAGTGCTGAGAGGTGGAATAAAATAGGTCTGTGTAGTCTCTCTAGCCCCTGCTCTGGTGGGGGTGACGGTGACAAATCGTCTGCCCTGAGAGGGACTGGTGGGACTGTCATTTTCCCTCAAGCTAGGTGGGCAGAGTTGAGATGTAGGGGAGGTGAATAGAGCTGTATGTTAGAGTGATAAAAGGAGAATAGCCACAGTGTTCGTGTCTCTGTGCAGCTTCAACGATTGCTACATTTCAGTGACCTCAGTCATTAGCATATTTTCTTAATGTCTCTATTGAGAACAATTTGCTGAATGCTGGATGTTATCACGTTGAGCCTAATTGCTATAACCCTTTGCACTGGCCTCAAGGTGTGTTGGTGAGGGCTGGATGTCACTTTGAGAACTGTATTTGGGATTGAACTGCTGACTTTTTTTCCATATGCCAGGGAACCTTAGTGTTTTAAGGTGGTGACTTTTGCAGAGTGGGTGTGAAGCACACTAGTGTCTCCCTGGGAGAACCAAGCTTTCAGGAGGGCACCACAAACCCAGGCGCAGATTGTGTAGCTCACAGGACATCTAACTATATTATTAATCAACACTATTTGGGGATGGTGACCGTCCTTTTTCTCCCCATTCTTCCTCTCAATACAAACCAAACAACGTCTGTCAGTTTTCCCTCTTGTGTATCCAGTGTTGCTCTCTGCATGGCTTTTGGCCAGAGTAGCCACCCTAAACCCCTTTGTCACTGAAAGAACCAGGCATTGCTTGGACTTTTTGAAAATATGTGTTTATCCTCTAATCCACTGTTTCTCAACTGGAGGGTCATGACCCAGAGAGGGGTCATGAAACGCTATTAGCTGTGTTGAGAGGAGTTGAAAATGTTATAATCTAAAGTAAAGAAAATCTTACTTCCCTGCTCCCCACACATCCTTACCCTTCAAGGTCAACTATTCTCTCTGAACCACTCAAAACACACACACATACAAATAAATTATATAGGCTTCTCATTGTTCTCACTGATACACCTTTTTACTTTAATAGTTAATGTAAGGGGGTTGCAAACATTTTGATTTTGAATAAGGGGTCACCAACCTGAGAAGACTGAGAAATAGTTGTTCTAAGCAATAGAATCTATGACTCCATATATGGAGAACAAAAACATATCTAAGGGTCTGTGTCATTAAAGCATGGAAAAGACACAGGGCAGTGATGCCCGATTAAAGTGTTTCCCTTTACAAAGATCTGCACTGTTCACATTGATTTGCTTTCATCAGGTCCAACAGCAAAGCAATAATTCATAATGAACATATTTTGAAATGGAATGGAATATGTTTAACTGAAGGGGCTGTATGAACTCAGGCCATCAATCATTTCTCCCACAATTCTCATTTTAAGCTGTCTGCCTAACAAGAAACATTATAGTCTAGTGACATATTGACGGGGGAAGTTAGTGAGCCCACTTGAAGCTGTAGGTTTTGGTTTCATTGCTCAGTCATTAAGAATTGCTTGTAGGGGTCAGCACGAACTCCCATTAATTCCATACATCACAAATTCAGAAAAATCAATCCCCAAACCATCCTTTTTAATTTTTGCTCCTCCCTTGTGTAGTGTTACAGTAGCAGTATTTTAATAGGGCTCACTAGTGAGCCCCTAGCCCTCACTTCCCGATTTCTTGTGATGTTCCATCACAGCAGAGTTACTTTTCATTTTAGAATGATCACCAGGCAAAAGAGAGATCACAGTTGTACGGTCTTGCTTGTGAATTACAATGTTCTGAAGCTAATTCTATATAGCATGGACCCAGCATGGAAAATGGAAGTGACGCTCGTGAACCAGGCAGTGCTGATTTTTTATGTTTTAAGAATAACTTGAGTAATATGGTGTCGTTAACTTTCAAATCAAGGTTAGGAGAGATGTTGTTCAGTCTCTGTTTTGCACCACATATAATTCAGCTCTCATAGGCTGTGAGACTCGGTTAAAAACCATTGGGTTTGTTTTTCCTCCCTTACAGGTGAAAAACAAATTATTCCTGTTAATGTCAATGGATTTGCTTTTCTCCTGGACCTAGCGTTATTATGAGCTCAGGGTGGAATTCACCCCTATGCAGAGAGCTATGCAGTGCCCTCTCTGCTGTTGAACCACAGCCTCAGTGTGGAAATATAGCTGGAGGGATTGCAGAGTGTGCTAAGGCAGGGGGCGTTTCACCAGCTCTGAGGAGAGCTATGGGGGAAGCACTGTGGAGGAAACACTATGTCCTGTCAGCAATAGTAGGTTCTTAAGCTGATTTTGCCTGGGATGCAGACTGAGGCAGCTCTCAGGCCTGGCCTAACTTGTTTCTCGGTTTCAATGATCCTTATGAGACTTTGCAGGGAGGCAAAATTTCTGGAGCACAGGTCTACCCTGATCATGCCTCCTCCAACTCCAGTCTGCCCCCTCCTACCCACCTAGCCTGCAGAATGCTCAGTGTGCTGCTCTGACGGTGGCAGAGTTGTAAGAGCCAGTTATGAGCTTAGGGTAGGGACTGTTTACTGGAGACATTCCCTGGGAGATTGGTCCTGTGCCTGTCCCACAGCCCTTTTTATGCCTCTCTAGCTGATGCACAACAATCCCAGGGCAATGATGAATGGGGCTTATTGTTTTAAAATTACAATTTCTCCTGAAAAACAACGGCTTCAGTTAAGGCAAAAATATTTTTTCAAATCTCAAACAAGTTTCCCCAAAACAAATATAGTGTAGAGATTTCATGAGCTCCTGACACTTCGATCTTCTCCTGACCCTAATCTTTTCACCAGTGTGGGTGTCCTAGATCCCTGAGAGGGTGTCGGCACTCTTCCCATTAGCTCAGGGGTCGGCAACCTTTCAGAAGTGGTGTGCCACGTCTTTATTTATTCACTCTAATTTAAGGTTTTGCGTGCCAGTAATACATTTTAACGTTTTTAGAAGATCTCTTTCTATAAGTCTATAATATATAACTAAACTATTGTTGTATGTAAGGTAAATAAGGTTTTTAAAATGTTTAAGAAGCTTAATTTAAAATTAAATTAAAATGCAGAGCCCCCTGGACTGGTGGCCAGGACCTGGGCAGTGTGAGTGCCACTGAAAATCAGCTCGCGTGCCGGTTTTGGCACGCGTGCCATAGATTGCCTACCCCCAGGGCTGCACAGGGGGGGGGGGGCAAGTGGGGTAATTTGCCCCAGGCCCCAGGCCCCGCAGGGGCCCCCACGAGAGTTTTTTGGGGCCTCTGGAGCGGGGTCCTTCACTCGCTCTGGGGTCCCCGGAAAACTCTCGCGGGGCCTGGGCCCCCGGAGCTTCTTCCGCTGCAGGTCTTCGGTGGCAATTTGGCGGCAGGGGGGTCCTTCTGCCCTGGGACCCGCCGCTGAAGACCCTCAGACCCCCTGAATCCTCTGGGTGGCCCTGCCTACCCCTGCATTAGCTGATTCACTAAGGTAGTTTTCCAGACCTGCATTACAGGCTTCTGCTGTAGAACATAACATTATTCTATTTTAATACATATGTAAAGCCTTTTATGTATCTCCGGTTTCAGAGTCCACCAAAGAGATAGTTTATCCTCTTCATGTGTAAGTTATTTCTGTTCACATAGGTTTCTAGCAATTGCCCCTGCCACCATCCTGCATCAAAGTTATCCAGACCATTACCAAGTACGCATTTACACTTATTATAAAGCTAACCATAAAATTCTGGCCATGAAGCAATCAATATTTGATGCAGTTAACATTTCATAAAGATGAAATATCACCTGCAATAGTGACAATCTATGAGGTTATACAGATCTTTATGGCTTCATAAAATTTTTTTCTTGGTTGTTTTCCTCATTTCTAACTCTTTCTTTAAAGGCTTCTTTAATTTACATCTTGGAAAACACCCCATCATGGGTTTAAAAAATGTGAAGAAAGAAGTGTGTAGGGAAACCTTTCAAGCTTGTGGCTTAATTAAAACTGATGTAGAAATTGCCCAGGGAGAAAAAAAGAAAGCAATTAACAGCAATTTAGGGGTTCAACACATGTTGCCAATTCCCATTCTCTTTTTAAATTAAAAAATACATGTGGAGATATACCTATCTCATAGAGCTGGAAGGGACCCTGAAAGGTCATTGAGTTCAGCCCCCTGCCTTCACTAGCAGGACCAAGTACTGATTTTTGCCCCAGATCCCTAAGTGGTCCCCTGAAGGATTGAACTCACAACTCTGGATTTAGCAGGCCAATGCTCAAACCACTATGCTATCCCTCCCCCCACCCCTTTTTTTTTTTTTTTTTTTTTTTTTTTTGGTACCAGTCAA
The DNA here is from genome assembly GCF_027887155.1 of Malaclemys terrapin pileata. NCBI lineage: Eukaryota > Metazoa > Chordata > Testudines > Emydidae > Malaclemys > Malaclemys terrapin. The sequence goes on along the minus strand of NC_071513.1, from coordinate 32,991,652 downwards.
TCACTAGGGCTTCCTTGAAAGAGTAAAACCTTCCAACTCAAACCAAAAGTTAGATGCTGATTCTTCTGAATATATTACAGAAACTTGAGGGGGCCTCTTTTCCTGAAGCAGTATGCATTTCCTGCTGGCCCGTGGTGGGGTATGATTCCTCACAGGATATTTTTCTGCTCACCCAGCATTTCAGCTTTGTAAGGGAGAGTGAGCCAAAATCACATATGGAATACACTTGGAAAGTGAGAGTCTGATCCAGCTTGTAATGAAGTTAATGGGAGTCCTTCTATTGACTCGAACGGGATCTGTATGAGGTCTTAGTAGTCCTGAGCTTTGAGCTATGTTGTCTTCACTGAGAAACCCCAGTGAACTCCTTATTGGTCCTGTCAGTTCTCAGTGTTGGCCAATTGCTATGATTTTTCTCCTCCGTGCTCTCCTTTTCTTATTACTATTTTCTTGCCACTTGCATAACCAGTGCCAGATGGTGATTTGAAGCCATCATGGCAGAGATAGATTGTAAGGGGAAATTCCTTCCTCTTTATTGCATGTGGCATAGGTGCAGAATGCTAATTAGACACGTGGCATCAAGTAATCATTTGTAGTTAACTGTTTTCAGTTGTAGTACCTTTCTGGTGGGTTGAATAGTGTATATTATAAATACTACAAGATTGCCTTTGTGTTAGCTGCAGCCCCAGCTGTAGTAACAATGTTTTGGAGAACATACATTCTGAAGTTATGTCCAAGGATGAATTTCTGCATATCAGCAGAAAGTCAGAGAGCTTTGTGGCACAACGGGTTTACTGAAATAAGAATGTCTTGTCTCATTGCTAAGGCTTTGGCTTATGAAACTTCAGCAAGTCATTGTATAGATTTATCTACAGCTCTATTAGCAGCATTACTTAATCCACCTACATTTTGCTTCTGCCTTAAGCCAAAATGTCATTCATTGGCAACTAAAGGACTTTAATTGGAAGACAGCCTGTTAGATTAGTCTCTTATAAGGAATTTTTTCCACAAGAATAATTATCTCCGCCCACCTTTCAGGGGCTGATAACTTATTTTCCTGTTTGTCTTGCAGTTTTATATCAATCACCTTAACCGAGTGCATTCATCAGCTGAACTGGTGTGATTAATTAACTCCACATACTGTAAGTCTGAACCAGGAGCATTTGGTGAAGAATAGGCATTTTACTCTTCAAACCTATAAATATAGACTGGTATTTTGAACTACAAGATTTGTCCAATCTCTCTCTCTCTGTCTCTCTCTCAGTAGGGTGCCTAGTTGGATGGAAAAAACTTAGATGGAAACCATTTTCTGTCACAACATGCAGCTCTGTCAAAACTGAAACACTTCACGAAATCATGTTGATTTTGGCAATATTTTGTTTGGAAAAAACAAAGTTCCACAACGTTGAAACGTTGTCCTGCCTTGACATTTTTGGACCAAAATGTTTCAATGTTTTGTTTTGAAATGACTTTTCATTTGGAATTTTTAAAATTATGTATTATGTATTACAAAAGCCAAAATCAAACCAAAAGATTTAAATAAAAAAAAAAACCCTTGTTTCCTGACTTTTCCTTTATAGAGAATATAAAAAAAAATTCAGGTTTTGTTCTGATCCTAAACTAAACCATATTTTGAAATCTCAACATTTTTAGTATAACACAACTTCTGCTCTCCAGATAGCTTTAGTGTCTACTCCATACAGAGGAACCAAAGCATATTGAGCATGGATTGTTAACATTTCACTGACTCTCTTGCTGTCACTTCAGTTTCAGTATTTACGTTTCTTGGCATGAATTTCTGCAGTAATTAATTAAATACTTGCACTTAGTGCTGTTTACATGGCCATTCCAGAGGATATTATTTACAGGGGTGAGGTGTGTGTTTGTGTTCAGACTGTCTATATTTTTCCCTACAAATTGTCACTGAATAATTTACTCCTGGACTGAAGTAGTGAGCAAGAGGCAAAGTTCCAGGAGGGATGAGTCAGAAGTTTATGATAGAGATTCTGTGGCTACCTCCAGATGAGTACTAATTTACATGCTTATAGGCCCCAGTTTAGGAAGGTAGTTGAGTATGTATCTTGCTGAACTGGGACCTCAGAGAGGATACTTTTTTAATCTGAATAGTTCTTACCACTGAGACCCATTAACCTATGTCCCCCATTGTACTGAACTATTTGGTATTATTTACCAAAATACTACCTAAACCCCCACAAACTGGCATTTCTACTGCTGAGTTAGTACAAAGAGACATAGAATGTTTTGAGCTATTTAGGTAGGAAAATACATTTACAGTATCCATTGAGGGGTTTTTTATCAGTACAAGTTTATAAAAAAAAAATTAAGTGAAATGTGAAAACAAACAAATAGCCCAAAGAAAACCAGTATCAGTGTTAAATATAGAGATACTAAAATAAATAAATACATTGCTGCATGACAGCATGATATGGAAATACTTTTTGCTCATTATTGGTAATCCAAAAGTCCACTGACTTATTGAATTCAAAGGGTAATTTCTGTGACTTCTCTTTTTCAGCTTGTTGGCATAAAGAGCTAATATCTACTATGGAGAATTGTTTTTTGTACACTAGCTTTAATTATTTTTTTTCTTTTTTGCTCCTTTCCTGCAGCAGAAAAACTTGGTTTCCTTGTAAAGAACAGTAATGGTTGCCAGTTGATTCTTCATTCACAAACAACAAAGCTATAGCACATGAATGAATCACTGAAGGAAGTCTAAGGGCTTTAGGGCATTTTGCTCTACACAAGAGACTTTTATAACATCCAAAAGATGAAAAATACCTTCTCGGTAGACGTGATATGATGTAGTGATAGACAGAGATTTGCTGCTGCTCTGTGGCTTATCAATAAATAGAGACATTCCAAATGCAGAGGTCTTATTACCTTCCTGTGATTATGGCAAGGCTTTGATGTGGATTACAAAATGAAGATAGGGAGTAGGCATGCATACTTTAAGATATACATATTAAAAATACATCAGTGCACTGAGATTCTACATGATTAAGATAGCAAGGAACCTAGTGTTTTCATATAACTTTCTTGAATTTATTTAGAATACCTTCACACTCTAATCACAGGAAACTAGATTTTAAAAAGTTGCTGTTCCAAAGAAAAGATTGATGCCAGAGCTTCCTGTTATGGTTAATCTAGGTGTTTATGGTGCCTGCCATTCACTGCACATTTGTTTTCACATGGTCCATGGGGACCAGAATATATTACTTAACCCACTGCCCAAAAATCTGTATTGATTTCAAGAATAAAGACTGTTGAGGCATTCATTTCTGTAGCAAGGGAGTCAAACTCATTTTGTGGAGAGGGCCGAATTACATTTTAAATGATTGTCTCTGGATTGTGCCTATAAAGTTGGGGCATTTAACACTGAAGATGTTTAAAAGAGTTTGTTATAGCACAGGGGTCGGCAATGTTTGGCATGCGTCTCGCCAGGATAAGCACCCTAGCGGGCCGGGCCAGTTTATTTACCTGCTGACGCGGCAGGTTCGGCCAATCGCCGCCCCCACTGGCCGTGGTTCACTGTCCCGGGCCAATGGAGGCGGCGAGAAGCGGCGCGGGCGAGGGATGAGCTGGCCGCGGCTTCCCGCCGCCTCCATTGGCCCAGGACGGTGAACTGCAGCCAGTGGGGGCGGCGATCGGCCGAACCTGCCGCGTCAGCAGGTAAATAAACTGGCCCGGCCCACTAGGGTGCTTACCCTGGCGAGACGCGTGCCAAACGTTGCCGACCCCTGTTATAGCACTTGCTCCAGACAGGGCTGAAATCTCCCTTAAAATGCATTAGCTCTGCCATGTCTGCTTTAGCAAGGCAAAGTAATTGGTGGTGGTACTATCCTTCAGCCACCCTGGATCTCCAACAGATGACAATGGGAGGTTTGCACGTCTGTGCTTAACTAATTAAACAGTCAGGAATCCTTTTTGGAGGAGGTGAGGGAGTGCCCGGAGAAGAAAAAGTAAGTTTACTGAGGCCCAGCAAACTGGTTCAGAGAAAATAATATATCCCCATCCATATTTTTTTACCCAGCCTTGAATTTTATCATTATAGGCATTCTAAAATGTTTTGTCCAGAAAAACCTTGCTTATGTCATTTATCCTGAAATTTCTAGATTATTTTTGTATTGTGAGGTGGTTTGGGTAATTATGATGAGCTTTGTATCAGCATCCAAACTGTTGGATGCTGACCTGACCCAAACCTCTGAATTCACCCTCAGAAATAGAGCACACAAGAGTGTAACATTACATCTACCTTTATCATCACATCTTCACTTCATCAGTGTCATTTTTGAGGCTCAGAATAAGAGGGACAGATGTCTATTTTGAGAAGCTTTCAAAAATGCTCTTTGACAAGTTGTGTCTGGACCCTGATTGTCATTCAAGTTGATGCTCTTGGAACAGTGGTGCCACTAAACAATGTCTTACTAATCTGAACAGAATAGATAAATGTCATTCCTTATATATTTTAATACCAAATTTACACTGTGCTGGAAGTTGTTGAAAACTTTTAAGAACTGTGTAATACTTTCACAGAATGGACTACAAAAGTGGGCTGTAAATTGTACAGCCAAAAGCTAAATTAAAGTTTCTTTATAGATACTTTTTGGAAGGCTCTCGTCTTAACATTCAATCCAATTTTAATTACTGTAGGTTATGTCCACATGCAGTAAAGTATTCCAGGTATTGTATGCTGTGTTCTACTTTGTTATTACTATTTAGATAATTAGATACAAGAGATGAAAAGTTAATGATTATAGTTCAGTGTCTACAAAAATTGATACGTTGCACACTTAAAAATAACCAACCCCCATTACTTCTCAAAGGTCAGAATCTGCTCAGCAGAACGATGCGAGGAGGCAACAGAGAGCCAGTTATGGTGTGGCAAGTATGTGAGTGCAGAGTAAAGGCTGCACTAATCTGTCACTGAAATATTGTCCCTAAGTGGACCTTACACCAGTGGTATATTGGCAGAGTTCAGTGGCTGTTCTTCATGCTCTGCCTCCAACTTCTCCCTGCTCCTTCCCTGCTCCCATCATATTTCCTTACACCAGAGAGGGCTGGCAAGGAGTCACCCCTGTTGGCTTTGCCCCAGCAGAGAGTTCGTATCTGCCAAGAGAATTCTTTCTTGGGGAATTACAGCCAGAATTCTTCCCTTTTTCGCTGCCTGAGCAGTGTAAAAGGGCTGGAGTATAAGGCAGGATCTGGCCCTACATCTCCATCACCAATAAAACATGAGGCCAAAGTTAACGGATAAATACAACCTAAGCAATCATATATCGATATAATGAAATAGTTACTGTAACAAATGGGTGCATACCAGGAAATATATGGAGCTCACTTGAGTTTAACTAATAACCTTCTATGGATATTTTATATCTTAGTATTAACCTCTTGTATTTGGACAAACCAATTTCAGAGAGACAGATCAAATTACAACAGCTCTAATATTAGTATCTTAAATCTTGGCTCCTCTTTTATTCAGCTATGAGTATTACTTGTATGCTTGTGAGTGTAAGGGAATGAGGGAATTCCTATCTCTAACCTCTGCGTACAAGTCTTTGGTACGAGCAGGATATCCTAGTCAATGGTAATGTCTGACCTTGTGGCTTCTTGATTGTCATTCTGTTTCACATCTGGCCGTGCCCTGTGGCAGTGCCAAAATAATGCATAAATAAAATAATGTGACATACTGTCACCACTGCCTCATCATTTGCACCTGTATCTTAGGGGTCCTGTGGAAGCCATCCCTGAATTTAAAAGGATTCCTCAAGATATTCTAAGATGAGTAAGGGAGATCGTTTACCACTTCCTGCCTGAACTCAAATGATATTAATACAGTAACCAAACTAGAAGTGTACATGGAATCTCCTGAGTCCATAGTAAATGAGAGTGCATGAGAAGCTTGTATAGTTTTACCATTAGTATGAGATATGTATGTTAACCAGGATGCATAAAATTAGAAAGAGAATCCACATTACTATGTGTGCAACTTCCTAAAGTCATACTATAGGGAGGTTAGAATCAAAGGAGAGCTGAAGTTAAAAGGAGACAGAAAGAGGGAAATTAATAAAAGGAGGAAGGTGAACATTTCAGGAAGAGAGCAAGAGCTTTTGAACTTCACAATGCAGCCTGATTTTATGTAATTATCTAACTTTTAGGAGAGCCTACCAGAAGTGAAAAGGCTTCATTATTGTATTGTATTGTATTACTGTTTGTGAATCCTAAATGATATTATTTCAGCATGCGCATGGGCCCTCTCTAATCATCACAATTATTTAATTTCATGTGCATGTAGTTTCAAAACAATGCATTCTTTTAGAAAAACACCTCCGGTCAGAATGGGAACTCTCTGCACCCAGCTACACTACTGAGTGGGGAAGGAGGTGAAGCTTTCAGCCCAGCCCACTGCCTCAGTGCAGTTCCCTAAAACATTCTGCCTGGGCCTCCACTTTGGAATACTTAGTCAGGCTGGGCTCAGTCTAGAGCTTTCCGTATCTTGGATTGGACATGTAAATGTAATCATAAGACATTGGATCTCGTTCCATAACTGTAATAACCATACAAACTTTGAACAGAATATGTGTATGCAGGCTGACAAAATCTACCAGTTCTGTTAAGAATGGACAGTATTAAGGGGAAAAACCCACTTTTAGAAATATCTTGTTCATGAAAACAGCCCCTCAATAATGTGACTATTAACTTCCCTCCAGGCGCCAGTCCCTTCAACCTGTACTACTGCTGCCCCCATTCCCGCCTTCTCATTTTTAGTACTGTTCATTCACCATGAGGATCATATTCTTTTTTCTTCTCTTTAATCAATTCTATTGCTGGTCAAATACTATTAGTCGACTGGGTTAAAGCACCCTATGGAGATGGGGTGCTGGAACAGTTTGTATAGTGGGGGTGCTGAGAGCCATTGAATCAAACTGTAAACCCTGGATATAATGGAAACCACTTCAAGCAAGGGGGTGCTGCAGCACCCCCCCACATCCCTAGTTCCAGCACCTATGCTATAGAGGTGGACACTCTTCAAAATGTTGAGAGACAAATTCATCAGATAACAGATGAATACCCTTTTCTACTCAGTGACTAGCTCCATTATCTAGTCTGATGCCTTCAGGCCCTGTACATGTTCCTTTCTACAAGGATTTAGAGAGCACAAAGAAGGAAAGACACTTAAATTTACACTACAATCAAAGGGGTCAATAAGACTTTTTTTTCCAGTGCAGGATTTTTTTTGAGTGGAAAAGAAGTGAAATGAATGGGAGCATATATTTTCTGTGAGAATTTTGGCTTTTTAAGCTTCAGAAAATAGTTTAAAATGTGTTATGCAGGTGGCAAAATACTCTGTTCAGCCCCAGGCCTCAGAACATTCCCAGGTTCAGAAGTTTAATATTGCAAAAGGTTTAGTTTGCCTGAAAGAAATGTTAAATTTACTTGAGTTCATTTTTTGTTGCAAACTCAATGCTCACATCACAGTAATCGAAAGGTTTGCCAAAAAAGAAAAAAATCCCCAAACTTTTCAAGCAAACTTACACCTGTTTTGAGTGAATGTGAGAATATGTAAGATATAACTCGATATCGTGCAATGTAGATTATAACCAATAAATATAAGCTTGAGCCCCAGCAAAATGAAACCAAGTTGTATGTAGCTCCGTATGCAAATACAAGCAGATTGTGGCGGTGCGATTTTCTTTTGCATTTATATGCAAATAAGGTGTGGCCTTGGACTCTTGGCACGAAGACAAATGTGACTTAAAAACATAACTTAAAGAATGACCAATGAGAGATGTCTGCTTACGAAATAGTTGCAGAGTCTGTATTTGGAGTGTTTGTTGCTTCTTGGGGAGTTAATTCATGGTACTTTCAAGTATTGCTGCTGATAATTTCAGTCAGAAAAAAATGTGTTGATGAAACCATTAACAATTAAACAAGTGAATTGACTGGGAACTGAAAATAGATTTTACAGCCCACACTCTGCAGTGAAAAGTGTTCGGTGCATCCAAACAGTTCCCCAAATATTTCTCTCCTGATTAGCATTCAGTCAACTAAAAGTAAACGAAAGAGAGAGCAGCATCAAAGTGAAGGTCAGTCTGTTTTAAGCACTCCTGGGTGCGTGGTTAGAGTACTGCAGCATCCTCTGCACTAAGAGATTCACTCTTCAGTGCACAGCTTCACTGAAGGATTTGATTTGACACAGATAAAGGAAAAGTTTTGAATTTATTAAAGGAACCGAACATGTTTAGGACCTGAAAAGGTGATATTTGTGGTGATAGTTTACCTACAATGGACCTGATTCTGCCACTCTGATTCACATAGGGTAGTTAGTATCTTATGGAATCTGGCCCAGTGACTTTACAGTGAATTCAGAATTGGGTAGGGAAAGAAGGCATTTTTTTCTTTCACTGGAAGCACAATTATATTTATTGTACATTTATTAGAACTGTGATGTATGGAGCATATGCAGAACCTGCTATATGTTTGACAAAGAGGATTTTAACAGCATGAATTTGGAACGGGCATATTACTCAGGACTGGCTAAACCCCAAGTGAATTATGTAGGTCATCCCAAATAAACGTCAATAAAAACTTTAATAGCATACCACATTATCATGGATTCTATATATGAAAAACCTCTCCTATTTTAAAGAGAAATGGTAACCATTATATTGATACTATATTTTTTGCATGCTTGCTTCTGTAATATCAGGTTCTCTTTGTGCAATAGATCCAGGTGTACAGGCACAGTACAGAGGGGGAAAAAAAACTAATAAGTTTTCTCAAAATTTCCCTAAAATAGGTTTTCTGTACATACTGATCCTGTACATTGGGTGCTTTTAGGTCTGGGACCAACTGCTGTTGTACTGTCCAGTGGCACTCAGCTTTTGTTTCTAGCCCTTCAAGGTTGCAAGACACCAACCTTGAATTAGTCGCGATTTCAGGTCTAATGCCCTAGAGTTGAACAGCTCCTGCACAAAAAGCATAAGAGGTCTTGTAACTTCTGCACCCCCTTTGCATGCATGCAGCAGAGGAGCCGAGTTGCAGATGTCAGCTACAATGTGTTAGATTAGGTTTAAGAGTAATTTCTTCAGGGTATCTCAGAAGCCCTTAAATTTAGGCAGTTTCAATCTAAGCTCATGAAAAATAAGTCCAGTCCAGCCTTTACCCTAAAGGCGTCTACAGATAAAAGAGGGGGCCTACTTGAACACTGAGTCAGTGCACGTGTCTTTTTATTGCTGGAGGTTTGAGTCCTAAACGAGGATTAGCAAGGTAAAAGCTAATAGCATCATCTGACTCCAAAGTAAATAGTCTGCTTTTGACACAGCCTATGACATCAATGGCAGTTTGTGCTCAATGATATCTCAGTTCTGGGTAGAACTGGGTGCAGAGTGAGAAAATTATTCACATTTTGTCCAACTAATAACTGGATTTTGATTTTGCTTGTTTATAGTTCCTTTTTGTGACCCCTTGTGTGAGCAAAGTTTTGTTCCCATGAATGTCTGTGAGAAATGAATTTTGGGCATACTTCCTGCTTTTCCCACTTTATTTGTCCAAACAAGTCTACTGTTTCTATGTAGCCAGTCCTCATATGTTGCCACTTTCAGAAGTGCCTGGTTGTTGCAATGAAGCTGTTCTGGTGGTACCCATATAAGATAGACAATACTCTGGCTACATCTTTTGCTGCCAGGATTGTACATGCACAAACTACATTATTCTGTATGAAAATTAATTTGAAGTCTCACTTTATCCCAAAATATTACAGTGGGCTAATTTTCCTGCTTATTTAATGTTCCTGGAAATCTAACAGTTTAAAGTATCTTTAAAATTCTTTAATCCATAATTCTGAGGCACTCCTAAACTGCTCCCGTCTCTCCCCGGGGAATCAAGGCTGGGATTCTCATAAAGGGGCCTAACAACTTTGGGCCAATGGAATTGGGCCCCTAATTCCCTTAAGAATCCTTTGAAACCCCATTTTCTTGAGCACACCCTCTTTATTTACTGTATCAGGAACAGAAAAGTACCATCTGAATAAGGTGACTAAACATTCAGCAGTAGAAATGAATGTTCGCCTGGTGAGCAGAGGTCATGAGGATCCATGGACTGGCATTTGTTTGTACAGAACTTTCACCAAATAATTTCAAATAATACATTCTGTTCATTTTTTTTTGTTTCTGATTGATTAAAAACAAAGTATGTTGTGAATGATTCAGAAAAAGCAAGTTTTGAATAAATTCTTCTTTATGAGTAATTTAATAAGAGCTAAAATGTTGCTGTTCAGCAAGTGAGATCCACAACTAGCAGCTTCTCTCTATCAACTCAAAAGACACAAAATTAATTTTCTACCTTTTATTCAGATTTTGGAGGTGTTAAAAGTATTGAAATGCTTAAGCAATGATATATAAACACCAATACATTTCTGAGGGAAGTCTAAATGGATTGCTTTTAAAAGAGAAAAACAAGGGAGAAGTGTGACTTTGTTTGGTGTAGTTGAGAATTTGTGGAAAGCCTTGATCAGTATTTCCTCACTTGTGGAATGACTGCAGAAGAAATAATGTAAGACAATATTTTTTTCTTACTTGGGAGGATTGACAAGCTTAACAGCTGCACTAAAACAGAGTGAAAAAGAGGATAGGGATTTAATTGAAATTTTAAAGGGATATTATAATATGTTCACAAAAGAAACTTACTGTAGAAGGTTACAAGCTATGATTGTAAAGCCAATTAAAAGAGGGGCACTCTTTAAAGCTGTGGAAAATTTGAAAAAAAAATTCCAAGAACGTGTCATTTCAGGTTATATCTCGATGAAATTTAGGATGATAAATTCGTTTCTGTGGTGTGGATGCCTGAACTAAGTGGATGGGTTCTGCAAATCACAGATGCTAAAGCTTTCAGTTTAACCTTGGCTGCAGAGAGTGGCCAAATGTTTTTAACTGACTTGCAGTTTGAATTGAGGGGGTGGCCAATGAAGTGTCAAAATTACAAAAGACCAAAACTGTAAAATATACTATAAAAGAAGCTATTGGCCTAACTATTAAGCCAACGTGTCATGCAACCTGGATTTCCAAGAAGAGGAGATCTCTTTTAGGGCTAAATTCATCAGTATTCCTGAGGGAATTCTGAGCCGCTACCAATGTAGAATTTTGCAGAAATTAATGTTGGGTGCGCAGAATTTCCTTCCCCCTCCTGAAGTAGGCTGCAGAGACATTGGCCGCCACTAGGGGCTGCTGGACCCAGCAGAGTCCAGCTTGCAAATAGAAGACAAGCTGGTCTCTGGGAGAGCGGGGCTGTGAGTGTCTGGGCTTGGGGATTGGGGCGTGGCTGGGCTCTGGGGCAGAGGGGGTGTGAGTGTCTGGGTTTGGGGATTGGGGCATGGCTGGGCTCTGGGGCAGAGGGGGTGTGAGCAGCTGGGCTCTGCAGGAATGGGGGTATTAGGGTGACCATATGTCTGGTTTTTGACCGGAACACCTAGTCAAAAAGGGACCCTGGCGGCTGCGGTTAGCACTGCCAACCGGGCCATTAAAAGTCTGGGTGGCGGTGCTGCGGAGCTATGGCAGGCTAGTCCCTACCTGGTTCCATGCCGTGCCTCAGAAGTGGCCAGCAGGTACGGCTCCTGCTGTGCCTCCGCCTAGGAGCTGGACCTGCTGGCCATTTCTGGGGCACAGCGCGGAGTCAGGACAGGCAGGAAGCCTGCCTTATCACCTCAGTGCCACTGACTGGGAGCCATCGGAGGTAAGCCCGCGCCCCAACCCTGAGCCCCCATTCCTTCCCCCACCCCTGAGCCCTCTCCCCAAACCCAGAGCCCTCTCCTGCACCTGAAATCTCTCATCCCCGGCCGGACCCCAGAGCCTGCACCCCCTGATAGAGCCCTCACTTTCCCTGCAACCCAACCTGTTACCTCAACCTGCAGCCCCCTCCTGCAGCATGAACCCCTCATCCCCAGCCCCATCCCAGAGCCCATACCCACAGATGGAGCCCTCACCCTCTTCTCCACCCCAGCCTCCTGCCCCAGCCCTGAGCCCCCTCCCACACCCCGAATCCCTCTGCCCCACCCCCCAGCCTGGAGCCCCCTCCTGCACCCCTGTCCCAGCCCAGAGCCCCTTCCCATACACTGAACCCCTCTACCCCACCCCCAGCCTGGAGCCCTCATCCCCTCCTGGACCTCAACCCTCAGCCCAGAGCCACCTTCCACACCCTGAACTCCTCACTTCTGGCCCCACCCTGGAGCCCGCACCCCCAGTTAGAGCCCTCACCCCCTCTCGCACGCCAACCCCTTGCCCCAGTCCAGTGAAAATGAGTGAGGATGGGGAAGAGAGAGGCACCGAGGGAGGGGGAATTTAGTGAGTGGGGAGCATGGTCTCATGGAATGGGGCGGTGCTAGGGTGCTTGGTTTTGTGGGATTAGAAACTTGTCATCCCTAAGGGGTGTGAGTGTCTGGGCCGGGGGAGGGGAGCATGTCTGGGCTCTAGGAGAGAGGAGGTGTGAGTGCCTGATCCGGGGGGGAGCCATGGTGGGCTCTGGGGGAAGGTGTGTGTGAGTGTCTAGGCTGGTGGGAGTCATCACTTGGCTCTACGGGAGGGGGGTGTGAGTGTTTGGGCTGGGGGGGGCATGGCTGGGCTCTGAGGGAGGGGATGTGTGAGTGTATGGGCTGGGGGGGGGCGCAGCTAGGCTCTAGGGGAGAGAGGGTGTGAGCGTGTGGGCCAGAGGGGGCTGTGGTTGGGCTCTGGAGAGGAGGGGGTGTGAGTTTCTGGCCCCCTAGTTGGGCTCTGGGAGGGAGGGGGCAGAGAACCGGAAACTGGATTGTTTGAAGTGTTTCTTTAACTCTCTACTCCTGGGGGAATTTTTGTTTGCGTCTGTATTGTTATCGACATACTTGCTGACAGGTGTTTTGAAATAAATTACCAAAATAATTGAAACTGGCATGATTATATAGTGTTATTTTGACAAACAAATTTTGCAGAATTTTTAATTTTTGGTGCAGATTTTTTAATTTTTGGTGCAGCCTGCCCCCAATAGTATTCTGCACCAATGTAAGTAGGAAAAATACCATTTATTTCAGTGGGATTCACAGCCACTTACACCAAGGCTAGATATGGCCTAAACTACATAGAAAGATAGCATTGTTCACATTTGCAGAGGGAACAAGGCAACTGTTAACGTCTAACTGATTGTGGATCAGTTATTATTTAAAACATAGAATGTTATAACTAAGCAAAGCAATGTTTCGAAATGCAATGGCTTATTGGGCACCGAGGCTTGCAAGATGATGTGCTCTGCACCATTTATGTCAGTGAAGTGCAAGGCATATTCCATACTTGAGTTCCAGGTCTATGTACAGCACTGTTATATACAAAGCACTATTATGTACAAAAGCACCAAACATCCCCAAAAGCATGCAAGTGGCATACCTCATGCTTCTCTAACATTCAAGGAAGTCAGTAAAGATATTTAGTTACTGTATTTAACTTTTAAAAAACCTCACCATGTCTGTTTCACCAGGCTGTTATTTAGCCTTTGATGGGTAACCATGTAAACTCATTGTTGAGACCACTTTTCCTTCCTTCCCTGCTCTTCTCTCATTTTTTTTGCTCCCTTCATTCATTTAATTAAATTGTGTGCGCTTCTGGACAGAAACTATAGGTGAAATCCTGGTCCCAATGCAGTTAATGGGTGTTTTTTCATTGACTTCAATGAGGCCAGATTTTCTCTCAGTTTGTTCTTTTCTATATAGTGAGATGCCCAGTACACAGGAGAGCATTGTACAACAATAAATAACAAGGACAATGCCTGACGCATGATGCAAAATACCAAAAATCCAGCCTTCCATTCTAAATAAGCGCTGGAAAACACTGGAAAAAGTATGCTGAATTTTATATCCATATTTCAGTTTTAAAAGCTAAACCGTGTGTGTGTGTGTGTGTGTGTGTGTGTGTGTGTGTGTGTAAAATATGAAGTTCAGCATATTCTCTCTCTCTCCCCCCTTGTGTGTGTGTATATTGTGACAGACCCAGAGCAGTGGGGTACAGGAGTCTGGTAGAGGGCAAATATACTGGTCACTGGATGAGTAGTTTTCTGTTCCCTGAGTGACCAGAGCAGGGGCTGCACTAGAGGAATCAGGAACCTGCCAGAACTATTTAAGGCAGGCAGGCTAATTAGAATGCCTGGAGCCAATTAAGAAGAAGCTGCTAGAATCAATTAAGGCAGGCTAATCAGGGCACCTGGGTTTTAAAAAGGAGCTCACTTCAGTTTGTGATGCGAGTGTGAGGAGCTGGGAGCAAGAGGTGCAAGGAGCTGAGAGTGAGAGGGTGTGCTGCTGGAGGACTGAGGAGCACAAGCGTTATCAGACACCAGGAGGAAGGTCCTGTGGTGAGAATAAGGAAGGTGTTTGGAGGAGGCCATGGGGAAGTAGCCTAGGGAGTTGTAGCTGTCATGCAGCTGTTACAGGAGGTACTATTGTCAGCTGCAGTCTACAGGGCCCTGGGCTGGAACCCAGAGTAGAGGGCGGGCCCGGGTTCCCCCTGAACCTCCCAATTGACCTAGACTGTGGGTTCTCCCAGAGGGGAAGGTCTCTGGGCTGTTCCCCAACCCAAATGGTGAATCTCTGAGGCAAGAAAATCCTCCAATAAGCGCAGGACCCACGAAGATAGAGGAGGAACTTTGTCACAATATATATTTATACACACAGAATTTGTGCAATACAATACACTTTAATCCAAATTTTGAGATTTTTATAATTTATCATTTAATCCTATATTAAATTTTCATTATGAATGGGGAGAGAAAATTGGAAAATATAATGTTACTGTCTAGATCTTTTTTGGGGAAAAAAAAAAAAAAAAGGAATGAAGGCCACAATGCATAATACACTTTAAATGAGTTTGAAGTCACAGTACCAAAGGCTTATTCTGAAGAGATTTAAAAAGTAGAGGCACACTGCATTTCCTGTCAGAGGACTTTGAAAGGATAATTGATTGCTAAGGCAAAGTGTTTTTGGACAGAAGAATAAAAGCCGTGTATACTAGAATGGAGCTTTCCATAGGAGACTTTTCATATGAACCTCTGCAAACAAACTGGTATCACTGTTCAGAATGAAATTAAAATTTACATCTGGCCTTGTGGCAGAAGGCAAAGTTATACTTTTTGGAGGAAAATACCAAGAAGGTCTTTAGGTAAGAGAGAGAGACTAAAGAAGAATTTTGTGCTGTATCAAAACATGCTACTGGTTTGCCTATTTTCAACCCCAAAATGTCATTTAAAAACATTTCTCCGGGGCTAACTTGAGAGGGCTAAATGTGTTCAGTATGAGAACCAAAGGTTTTGATTTAGTGATAATCAAGTGTATTTCAGATACCATGGCTAAGTTATCTTTGTTCTTGAGGTTTTTGACCCACATTGCAAATTTGAAAGACACAACATATATGTCTAATTTTTATGGGTTTTATTAAAGATCACTACACAAGGAAACTTAAAATCAAACTTATCACTAAGACTAACTACTATAAACTTTTACTAATGAACCAAGAATTAGCCAATACAGTAATTGTGAGATCAGGGTTATAATTGGAATTGAGTAAGAAATTAAAAATAGGTGGATTAACCTTGATACTGAATTGAATCACAAACTACCATATGTACTCGTTCATTAGCCTGTTCGTTTATAAGCCAACCCCCCAAGATGGTTAGGTAAAAATAGCAAAAACTGTATGACCCTTTCATATGTTGGCGAACTTTGGCTCCTGGCTCGTCAGCAGTGATGAGCTGGAGCCAGTTCTCACCGGTTCACAAGAACCAGCTGCTAAAATTAGAGGCAGGTAGAGAACTGGTTGTTAAAGGGCCTGGGGGATGGGCAAAGATTTCCTTCCAGGAATTGCTTCCAGGATTCCCAGCTGGGGAGGCTCCACCAGCCCCTCCCCTGCTTCACCACCCCCTAGAGCTGCAGCGTGGCCAGCCACAGGTGGTCACTCACGGACACACCTGCACACTGGGCAGTTGAGCTTAACTCCCGAGTCGTCCTGCTGCCACTTTTTGAGCGGCCGCCAGCAAGGTAAGGGGGACTGCTGCAAGCTTTCCAGGGCAGCTGTGTGTATAGTGTGTGCAAACAGAGTTGTGTGTTGCGAGGTGGCTGTGTAGCAGGGGAGTTGTGTGGCTGGGAGAGGGTCTGCACAGTGGTGGGTATGGTGGGGCTGGGGATTTGTGTGGAGCAGGGAGGGGGTTTTGTATAGAGGGCAGGGGAGTTTGTGGGGGTGGGTGGATAGGGGGCGGTCAGAGGGCAGGGAACGGGGATTGAATGGGAGCAAGGGTTCTGGGGGGGCAGTCAGGAAGGGGCAGGAGTTGGATGGGGCAGTGGGGGGCAGTCAGGGGCAGGGGTACCAGCGGCAGTCGGGGACAGAGAGAAGGGGTCGTTGGATGGGGCAGGGGTCCCGGGGGGCCATCAGGAATGAGAGGAGGGGATGGATGGGGTGGCAGGGGGCAGTCAGGGGACAGGGAAGGGGGGTGGATGGGGCCGGGGTCCTGGGAGGGCCTGAAGGAACGTGGGAGGTTGGATGGGGCAGGAGTCCCGGGGGGGGGGCAGGGCACGACCCCCTCATGGGGTGAGGAGGAGGGAACTGGTTGTTAATTTTTTAGCAGCTCATCACTGCCCGTCAGCATAAGCCACTGGCGGGTTGGGACGTTTTGTTTACTTGGAGCATCTGCAGGCAGCCCCTCAGCTCCCTGTGGCCGCGGTTCGCTGTTCCCAGCGAATGCCACTTCCCGCAGCTCCCATTGGCTGGGAACAGCGAACTGCGGCCACAGGGAGCTGAGGGGCACCATGCCTGCAGACATTCCAGGTAAACAAAACGACAGTGTATTAGATAGTCAATTCAATGATTCCATAGAGTTTAAAATCATCAAATTTTGGTGTAGACCCGTTTATAAGCCGACTCCTGCTCTTTGAGTCACTTTTTTACCAAAGATATTTAGCTTATGAACGAGCATATATGCTAATCAAATTAATCCAGACAATCATCAAATCATGAGGCTAATACCACACATAGGGTATGTCTACACTACGAGAGTAGTTCGATTTTACTTAAATCGAATTAGTGGAACCGATATTACAAAGTCGAATGTGTGTATCCACACTAAGAACAGTAATTCGACTTTGTGAGTCTACACTAATGGGGCAAGCGTCGACATTGGAAGCGGTGCACTGTGGGCAGCTATCCCACAGTCCCCGCTGCCCATTGGAATTCTGGGTCGAGCCCCAAATGCCTGCTGGGGCAAAAAATGTGTCGAGGGTGGTTTTGAGTAACTGTCGTCATTCAACCGTCACTCCCGCCCTCCCTCCCTGAAAGCGCCGGCGGGCAGTCAGTTCGTGCACTTTTCTGGTGAGTGACAGCACGGACGCCACAGCACTGCGAGCATGGAGCCCACTGCGACCATCACTGCAGTTATGGCCGTTGTTAACACCTCGCACCTTATCATCCACCTTTTTCAGAGGCAGATGCTGAGAAATCGGGCGAGGAGGTTACGGCAGCGCGGTGAGGACATGAAGTCTGAGAGTGGCACAGACCACTCACAAAGCACGGGACCCCGCGCCGTGGACATCATGGTGGCAATGGGTCATGTTGATGGTGTGGAACAGCGATTCTGGGCCTGGGAAACAAGCACGGACTGGTGGGACCGCATAGTGATGCAGGTCTGGGATGAATCACAGTGGCTGCGAAACTTTCGCATGCGTAAGGGAACTTTCCTGGAACTTTGTGAGTTGCTGTCCCCTGCCCTGAAGCGCAAGGACACCCGGATGCGAGCAGCCCTGACTGTCCAGAAGCGAGTGGCCATAGCCCTCTGGAAGCTTGCAATGCCAGAGAGCTACTGGTCAGTCGCGAACCACTTTGGCATGGGCAAATCTACTGTGGGGGTTGCTGTGATGCAAGTAGCCAACGCAATCGTTGAGCTACTGCTCTCAAAGGTAGTGACCCTGGGAAACGTGCAGGTCATCATATATGGCTTCGCTGCGATGGGATTCCCAAACTGCGGTGGGGCTATAGACGGAACTCACATCCCTATCCTGGGACCGGAGCACCAGGCCAGCCAGTACATTAACAGAAAGGGCTACTTTTCAATGGAGCTGCAAGCACTGGTGGACCATAGGGGACGTTTTACCAACATCAACGTCGGATGGCCAGGCAAGGTTCATGATGCTCGTGTTTTCAGGAACTCTGGTCTGTTTAGACGGCTGCAGGAAGGTATTTACTTCCCGGACCACAAAATAACTGTTGGGGATGTGGAGATGCCTATAGTCATCCTCGGGGACCCAGCCTACCCGCTAATGCCCTGGCTCATGAAGCCCTATACAGGCGCCCTGGACAGTGAAAAAGAACTCTTCAACTACCGGCTGAGCAAGTGCAGAATGGTGGTGGAGTGTGCTTTTGGACGTCTCAAGGGGAGATGGAGAAGCTTACTGACTCGCTCTGATCTCAGTGAAACCAATATCCCCATTGTTATTGCAGCTTGCTGTGTGCTCCACAATCTCTCTGAGAGCAAGGGGGAGACGTTTATGGTGGGGTGGGAGGTTGAGGCACATCGCTTGGCTGCTGATTACGCCCAGCCAGACAGCCGGGCGATTAGAAGAGCCCAGCGGGATGCACTGTGCATCCGGGAAGCTTTGAAAGCTAGGTTCCAGAGTGAGCAGGGTAACCTGTGACTATTAAGTTTGTTTAAACAGAAGCTGAACCTGCCCCCATTTCTTTACCCACTTAATGTTGACTATCCTCTCCAGTTACTTATCCCCTTCACCCCGTTGCCCCCCCTTCCAACACACCTTTAAAAATAAAATAAATGGAACTTTGTTCATTAACACCGTTTTCTTTATTAAGGGCTTCGTGGTAAAGGGTTGAAACTGCAATGCAGACTGTGGTGGGGAGCGGGTGTAGTGATGGAAAGGAGGCTTCTAAACTCGAGGAACGACAGGCTCCTGCTCCTAGAGCGGTCTGCAGTGGTGGACTGGTTGTTTCAACGGAGCCTGCCACCCCTCCTTTTCGGAACTCTGTGTGTGGGGGCTATGTGACTTTGTGGTGGAGGAGGATGGTTACAGATCCCCTGCTGCGTGGCTCTGTCATCCAGGCTAAGGACCGCTGCATAAGATCTGTAACCGCCCTCCCCGTCACAAACTCACATAGCCCCCCCCCAGAACATGAAAACCACCACCCAGACTGACCAGGTGTCTAGTGACTGCAATGTGTGTGTGACCTGCTGCTGAACCTGCCCCCGTGTCTGTACCCTGGTAAAGGTGACTGTCCTCTCCAATTACCAACCCCTTTTCCCCCCTTCAAACACACTCTCCTCTAAAAGAACCTGACGGAAACAGTAATTAACAGAAACATATTTTTTATTAACATCTACACAGTTAGGGGATGACACTGGGACGGGGGCTTGGGTGAGGTGCTTTTGGAGTGAAGGAAAGGACTTATCAAATCTTTGGGAATGAGAGCCATCTGGTACTTGAGCAGTCTGCAGGGGTGGAGTGACTGTTTTCACGGCCCCTGCCGCCCCTCCTTCTGGGACTTTGGGTGAGGGCGGGATGGGACTTTGTGGCGGGGGAAGGTGGTTAGAGAGAGACTGCAGCGGGGCTCTGTCCTCCTGCCTCCGGTCCTGCAGAACATCCACAAGGCACCGGAGCATGTCCATTTGCTCCCTCATTAGTCCAAGGAGCATTTGAGTCACCTGCTGGTCTTCCTGCCACCACCTGTCCTCCAGTTCGCTGTGTGATCGCTGGTATTGCGACATGTTCTCCCTCCACTGGATCTGCTTTGCCGCCTCGGCTTGGGAGCAGCCCATAAATTCGGAGAACATCTCGTCCTGTGTCCTTCTCTTTCGGTGCCTAATCTGCGCCAGCCTCTGGGAGGGGGATGCCGGGGTGGGTCAGGAGACACTTGCAGCTATGGGATGGGGAAAAAGGGAGTGAATTCCTCAGAAAGATACAGTTTTGCGAACAATGAACGTAGTCTTTCTCTGTGAACAAGACCATGCACAGCACCTATCACATGCGCACTCAGGACAAGGTCGAATTTTCGGCCTTCCCATTCAGTGCCTGGGGTCTTGCAGTGCAGATCACACAAGCGGGGCCGGACAGTGGAATTTGGGTAGCAGGCGGACATGGTAAGCCGTAGACTTTTGGCTGCTGAAAGCTTAATTTATAGCAGTGCCCTCCTTTCACGTTCAAAGCAATGCCCCTAGCGTTGGCCAGTTCCTGCTGCCGGCAATCTGGCCAGCATGAACTCTGCCCCTGTCCCACCCCCCTCGTGGCTGTCCCTGGGAAAGATCCCTGTATGCTGCCCCTGTCCCGCCTCCACCGCGTGGCTGTAAACCGCCGGTTACAGTTATGTAAAGGAACAGGCAATCAGTCCCAATACTAACATTCCCCTAATTTAAAGCAGGTCACCATGAGTGATATCACTCTGATGAGGATTTCGGACACAGAGAAAGACCGCATGCTGCGTGAATGCCAGCAAAAACCAGGGCCGTATGTGGCCATGCTGTGCAAGGCACTGATCCCGGGGTACTTGCTGCTAGCCTGGCGCTGAAAAGTTTCCTACCATGGAGGACGCAATAAGGCCACTCTCCCCAGGAACCTAATGCAAAGGCTTTCAAATTACCTCCAGGAGAGCTTCGTGGAGATGTCCCAGGAGGATTTCTGCTCTATCCCCGGACATATTGACAGAATTTTCCAGTAGCTGCACTAGCAAGGACTAAAAGTAGAGCACCTAGGGCAAAGTAATCATGAAAAACCCATTGTTAATATTCCATTCCTGTTCTGATCAAAATAAATGTTTACATGTTTAAAACACTTACCGACTGGTCCTTCCCCTGATTCAGGGTCAGGGTTAACGCCTTGGGAGGATTGGTAGGGGATCTCTGTGAGGGTGATGAAGAGATCCTGGCTGTTGGGGAAATCAGCGTTGTATGCGCTGTCGACTGCCTCGTTCTCCTCATCTCCTTCCTCATCTTCCCCGTCCACGAACATCTCCGAGGAAGTGGCCGTCGACAATACTCCATCGTCAGAGTCCACGGTCAGTGGCGGGGTAGTGGCGGCTGCCCAACTAGAATGGAATGCAGTGCATTGTAGAAACGGCATGTCTGGGGCTGGGATCCGGAGCGTCGGTTTGCCGCTTTGGTCTTCTGGTAGCCTTGTCTTAGGTCCTTGATTTTCATGTGGCACTGCGTTGCATCCCGGCTGTATCCTCTCTCCATCATGGCTTTTGATATCTTCTCGTAGATCTTCGCATTCCGTTTTTTCGATCGCAGCTCCGAAAGCACGGACTCATCACGCCACACAGCAATCAGATCCAAGACTTCCCGATCAGTCCATGCTGGGGCCCTCTTTCTATTCTGCGATTGCATGGTCACCTCTGCTGGAGAGCTCTGCATCGTTGCCAGTGCTGCTGAGCTCGCCACGATGTCCAAACAGGAAATGAGATTCAAACTGGCCAGACAGGAAAAGGAATTCAAATTTTCCCGGGGCTTTTCCTGTGTGGCTGGTCAGAGCATCCGAGCTCGGACTGCTGTCCAGAGCGTCAACAGAATGGTGCACTGTGGGATAGCTCCCGGAGCTATTAGCATTGAATTCCATCCACACCTACCCTAATTCGACATGGCCATGTCGAATTTAGCGCTACTCCCCTCGTCGGGGAGGAGTACAGAAATCGATTTAAAGAGACCTCCATGTCGAACTAAATAGCTTCGTTGTGTGGACGGGTGCAGGGTTAATTCGATTTAACGCTGCTAAATTCGACATAACCTCTTAGTGTAAACCAGGCATAGTTAATTCTTACAAATATTAACTCCTGGAACATAAGGAGGCAATTTTCTGTTTAGTTCTAAATACCAATTTCAGGATCTTATTCATGGCAAGATAGTCAACTGAACTAGATTTTTTCGAATAAAAAACAAACTGATTTATATCTCAGCCCTCAATGTAAATTTAAGCTCCTGCTGGAGTTCTCTTATGCTGAGTGACTATCCTGTTTGCTCCCCACCAGTCTGATTACCTGGCTTTTAATACATTAGTAATCAGCAGTTGTCACTTCAGCTTAGTTTTGCTGACACTTTTCACTAAACCCAGGAAGAGGCACAGTGATTGTAAAAGTAGAGCTTACTTAGAATATAAGTTTGGGAATTATTACTAGTGCCTTCCTAATATAAACTTACACGCACATGCTAACATTCGAACACAGTCACACCTCAAAAGAATTATAGAAAAATGTGATACTAAGGGATGTGTGCACCAAATACAAGAGGGAAAAAAGAAGACAGTTAAGGTAAAAAGGAAAGATTCACTCCTCAGCTTTTGTGGTCTTTGGAGTCACATGGCATCAGAGTCAACACTGCCATTCAGAAGACCAGGTGATAGTGTCGCTGGTCGGTTCCTCACACTGAAGAGGTATTTGGAGCACAAATTTTGAGATTTTTATAATTTATCATTTAATCCTATACTAAATTTTCATTATGAATGGGGAGAGAAAATTGGAGCATGTAAGTTTGGTCAGGCTGGCATATACTGTCGTTTTCTTCATCTCCTCTTTCTGTAGGACCAGCATCAGAAAGTAAGAGTATTAGCATTTCTTGGTGGTGTGGTGACCTGAGAAGAACACCCACTTCTGCATTCACCTGGGCCTTTATGGTGGGGATTAGTATACTCCACCTTGTGGCACCTTCCTGGACATCTTCTCAGTGCATCAGTGCCTTGCATGTCTCAAATTCTATCAGCGAGATCCAATCCTTGTTGCTGTGGTCATGCGTGACCCTCGGTCAAATTGGAAAGTGGCCCTTAAACTGGACCTGCTTCTACAATATCTGCTGCTACATCTGCAAGTCACGTGTGGTCCAAAAATACAAAAAGAGTGAAGAGCAGGAGGTCACTTTATGGAAACTGCCTCATCCCCTCGTTTCTGGATATTGACTGGAGGGTACAATATGGTTCCAATGTTCATTAGAAGGTCTGCACGCTTTCATGAATATAACTCATGGCCCGACAGACAGTCATTGTCCTTTACCAACACTTGTACATCGCAAATATCCTTGTAGCATTTCTTAAAAGAAATGTAGCTGTCTTATGGCAACTGTCACATCATCCCTTTGCCAGACAAGGATTGGGAACTGTTTGTTCCTTTACCTGGGCGAAAAGTCACAGATTCATGTCTAGTGATTTATAACCTAGAGCTAGAGAGCTAATTTGCATCTTGTTAATAAAAATTTCAATTAAGGTAAAGAAAGTTAAAATGTATACTAGGCTAACTCACATTTGGGCTATTTCTCTCACATCATGCACAAACTATTGAAAACAAATGCATACATACTTAAAGGCATCAGAGTAACAATAAATTGATAGCCTAGCAGCAGCATGCACTTGAACTTCAATACATGGCTGATTAGAGCAATCCAAACCCGAAAGTGTTTACATATCTTAGACATACTTGCTTGTGACTCAGTAAGCAGAATGTATGTCTCTTAGGGGTGGCATTCATGAAATGAAAGGTCTTTGACTTGGGTGAATACGAAATCAAAGGGCAATATATTCAATTATATAATTCATTGTTAAAACTTGAATAGAATAAAGAGGAACAGCAGGAAGATTTGGGTCATTTTATGGCTGTTTTGATTTTTTTGAAACACTGATTACTCTGGTTTGTTTGCTTTTTATTTATGTTGTTACTTTTAAATTAATCCAGTTACACTTCTGGCGGGGTGAGGGGTTGAACCCAGGGCCTCAAGCTCCAAAGCACAGGCTACTTGAGCTAAAGTGATACTAGAAGGGTGACAGATACACTTGGTGAGTATTTCTCTTGCAATATCTGCTCATCATACCTTAGGGACAGTCACTATAACATACCGATTCGTTAGGCACACAATGGATAAGACCTCCCTTGAGTCTGTAAATTAATCTCCACCCACTAATGCCACCATCCTTAGGCAAAAGGCTGAGTAAATAGTTGTTCTGAAGGGTAACACCATGAGGAAATGAATTCCAAAGAGTGAAGCTTTTCCCTGCTTAGTGCTTGCCTGTAACTCAAGGTGTGAATTCAAACCAATATAGTTTAAACTGGTCCAAAAGAGTGTGGGGATGATCTGATTTTGGTATAACAATGGATATTTCAGTTTAGTGAAATATGTTCCCAATTGACTATGGCCACTTTTAAATCAAAATAAGAGTGTCCACACAACCTTTTGCACCAATTTAGCTGTATTGGTTTGAATGCACACCTTGAGTTATACCAGTGCTGTATTCTCATGCAGACAAGCTCTCATCCAGCTCTGCTTCCTGCCTATCATTCATCTCTGGAGACTCTTGTTGTGTCTCAGAAGGGAAAGAGGCAGTTCCATAGCTCCCATTGAGTTTTGCTGTTACCTTCAGCTGGAGCAGGATTGGGTGATAACACAGCAAAGACTCTGTTTGTTTTAATTCTCTATGCAGTTACCACTGGTAATGTAACAGTCACTGAAAATTTTAGGCTTTTTTTTTTTGAGATTCTGAACTCCAATGCTCTATTATTTTTTTGTTTAGTAATAGTAAATGTGCAGTTTAAATTGGGAATTAACATTTCTTTGTTGTAGTAAGAACATTGTGATTTGAGACGTAAATCTGGAGCCGAGGTTCATTACTTTCTCTGGAACAGCGGGTAGATGCTTGGCTAAATTCTGAAATATACAAGTGCATTTGTTTTTTGTACAAATACCTTGGGAAACCAGAGAGAGGAATATAGAGATTATGTGTAACAGTGGGAGAGTCTGACTTGCAGGGATGCACAGCAGAAGCAATCAGAAAGTAGGTTGTCAGGCAGTTAGTTGCAGTCTGAGCATGTATGTGGCCATGGGGGAAGAAATTTGAAGGAGAAATGCCTCTGTGCAGAAGCTCTGTACAAATGACCTTAGAAATCTGACCAACTCTTATTTCTACTCTAAGGCTGAGTGAAGCAGAAAGCATTTGCCTCACTACCTTGCAGACTGTCTGAAAGGCATTTAGAACATAAAAAGAGCATAGGAATTGTAGAGGGTAATGACTGGGGGACTAAGATGGCTGAGAAGGAACAACTCTGGCTCTGATGCAGGTCTCGTAACTGGCATTACCTATATTTGTTTGGTGCTGACTGGAGAGCCATCCAAGCCACAACATTTGGATCTGGATTCTGAACTTCCTAAAGTGATGGGAATATTTAAGCTTGGATTTTGTTTTGGGTTCCTCTTCAGTGCCAAGAAGTCTAACATATGAAAGCATACACTGCAATATGATTCACAGTAAAATGCTACACCTGTTGGTTTTTACACAATATGGTTAATTATACTTATGTTCAGTTGCAGGGCTACAAACACTTAGGTACACCATATAATCTCACATGTTTCATAACACCAATGCAAATGAATGATTTCAATTATGTTAAGAAACAGTATTCTTCTACTCCATTGGTACATCCCACTGTGAGAGAACCAATAGAACGCTGACACAACTTAATGTATACTGGGACTATAGCCTTTCAAAATCTATACTATCCATTTCATAAACAATGTATCAAGCCAACAGTGGACATACTACCACATCTTTCTATGACTCATCCAAAAAAGGAGTCAAAATGAGGACTGGTGGACAGTGTGAATCAGGTAAATGATAGGGAGGGCTGAAGGATAATAAAGCAGTGGAACACTGGATGAATCCCTTAATTGGTCATTTCCAGAGTTTCTAATTAATGGCTATTTTTTTAAACATAAGGTGCAGAATTTTAATAAAGAATGTATCAAATGGTTTTGGGGTATTAGCTGAACTCTGCTGAAGCACACTTGTGACAGCTGCTTTTTAATGTAGCTTTATATATGGAAGCGATCAATGACTATTTGGGGGATTGCTGAGATTGGTACCATGTGTTCAATGGTATAAATTGGATTGACTAAATGTCCATATGTTCAGAAGCCCACAGAGAAAACAAAGGACCTGATCCAACTTCTATGGAAGTCAATTCTGTGACCGATGAACTACTAGTCTGACGCAGTGATCATGAAGCATAATTTCGGGCTACATAATGGCTTTGAAACTCGACTTGTGTCCTGTTGTTACTTGATTTTTCAATGATATTCTGGCATTTTATTGTGCAATGTTAAAATATTTTTTTCAAATGATTTTTAAAGTATATTTAAGATTTCTAGGTTAATGTTTAAATAGAGATTTATTAGAAAGAAGATGCTGAAAATAATAAACTTGGAGGTAAATAAAGGATTATATTGAATCCTACAATTTCTGACATTTTTATCTCTGCTCCTCATCTCTAGCCACTGTCTTTGTGAGGGCTCCCCTAATTAATTTCACATTAGGGAGTAGTACAGTAACTTAAAAATCCCTAAAAAATTGTTTTTTTTTTTTTTTTTTTTTACTTTATATTATCTGCCCAAAATTACTGACCAAAACTGATGATCCAATTCATATGTGAATGCAAAATTATTCAGAGTTCTTTTTGTTATGAATTCCTTTTTCTGTCCTCTGTTATCTACACACAGTAGTAATAGGATATTTCATTATAAATTGTTTAGTTATTATATTACAACCAAAAGACTATTTAGATCAGAAACACTCTGGCAATGATATGAAAAGCAATTATTCTACCCATCATTTATGCCCTAACAAAATTAAACTTCGTTTTGGAAGGGAGGGGAGGGAGAGGAAGATATGATAGCTGGTGTGAAATTCTAGTACGGTAAGGGCCCTGAGTATTGCAAACCTCATTATCTTCATATAGTGCCCCTTTATTCTCATATGGTGTGTCTAATTATGTAGAACTGTCAATTATTCATACTGTGTATCCAATCCCCACTCTTCTAATTTCCTATCTTACATTATAGTATTTCATGTTTAGCACATTTTGCTCACCCTTTTTACTTGATCAAATCCCTCCATCAGCACATCAGTGTTGTATAATAATTTACATGCACAAATAGTTTTTCAGTAAAATATTGGAAAACAAGAGTCGTATTAAAAGTGTTTGTCCACAAAACGATAGGAAAAAATACCTCACATATATCACATAATTAAAATGTAGGGGTAAGAAACCTAACGGGGTACAAGAGTATGATCATACAGCTCTATTTTATAAAGCCTCTTTCAATCAAACTGGAGGTGCTAAGAGGCAGATTCAAATGATGGGTGTGCACGTGCTTACCTGCCATCAAGTTGCTAAGGGCAGTGTGCTGCCAAAGTGCTGCCATGAGCTGGGAAGGTGCTGAGCACCCTCAACTCTATGGGTGTCAGTGGGAGCTGAGAACACTGAACACCTCACAGGTGTTCAGCACTATGCTGAATTATGCTCTGTGCCTGCAGTGACAAGCAAGAGGTAAAATGCCTTGTGAGATTCTAGGGAGAGGGTGTTCACTTGCTTCCCTTGCCACACTGGTGTAACAGATGCTCCCACATCATATCCCTGCAGCCGTGGCCACATCCCCACGTCAGGACATATGTCTGTGTGGGACTTCAAGCACTGCTAGCAGACTACCTTGTACTCAGGGTAAAGTTTCCGCCACATGATCACTGAAGGTGTGGAAAGTGGTCGCCTGTGCTTGGAGCTGGGAGTGTGATTCCCCAGCTGGGGTAGATATACTCATGCTAGCTGTCATTGAGCTAGCAGGCTAAAAGTAGTCGTGTAGCCTCAGTAGCACGGGCAGCGGTAAGTGATGGTTTGGGCTAGCCACCCGAGTACAAACCTGCTTGGACCCCGTTGATACGTACACAGCATGGCTAGCCTGTGACACTGCTCACCACTGCCCATGCTACTGCTGCTATACAACTATTTTTAGTGCACTAGCTCAATGAGAGCTATCACGAGTAGGTCTCTCTGAGCTTGGAATCTCACACCCAGATCCAATTGTAGATACCAG
The DNA here is from genome assembly GCF_027887155.1 of Malaclemys terrapin pileata. Lineage (NCBI taxonomy): Eukaryota > Metazoa > Chordata > Testudines > Emydidae > Malaclemys > Malaclemys terrapin. Next base: position 32,963,743 of record NC_071513.1, on the reverse strand, counting down.
CCTATGGGCATCTATAATTTGGCCCTAGCTCTCAAGCCCTTACATATAGACAAGTTACAATGCTGAATTAGTGTTAACAAATGGATTTAAAAAAAACCTACTGAAAATAGCATAGTTTGCCAAGGGCTAACAAACTGAAGACAGTATTGACTAGGATTTATAGCTTTATACTCAGGGTTGGAGTGTGGGAGACAGAGAGATCTTCCCAATGGAAGAATGCAGGGAAAACAGCAATTTCCTGGCTCTCTGTGGATATTCCTGTGCATACGCAGGATGATTGCAGCATTCAGGATTAAGGAATAAACCTCAGAAATAACTTCAGATTTGGGGACAACTTATACCTTCAAGTCAGTGGCACTGCTATGGGTACCCGCATGGCCCCACAATATGCCAACATTTTTATGGCTGACTTAGAACAACGCTTCCTCAGCTCTCGTCCCCTAGTGCCCCTCCTCTACTTGCGCTACATTGATGACATCTTCATCATATGGACCCATGGAAAGGAGGCCCTTGAAGAATTCCACCTGGACTTCAACAATTTCCACCCCACCATCAACCTCAGCCTGGACCAGTCCACACAAGAGATCCACTTCCGGGACACTACACTACAAATAAGTGATGGTCACATAAACACCACCCTATACCGGAAACCTACTGACCACTATACGTACCTACATGCCTCCAGCTTCCATCCAAGACACATCACACAATCCATTGTCTACAGCCAAGCCCTAAGATACAACCGAATTTGCTCCAACCCCTCAGACAGAGACAAACACCTACAAGATCTTTATCAAGCATTCATAAAACTACAATACCCACCTGGGGAAGTGAGGAAACAGATTGACAGAGCAAGACGGGTACCCAGAAATCACCTACTACAGGACAGGCCCAACAAGGTCAATAACAGAACACACTGGCCATCACATACAGCCCCCAGCTAAAACCTCTCCAGCGCATTATCCACGATCTACAACCTATCCTGGAAAATGATCCCTCACTCTCACAGACCTTGGGAGGCAGGCCAGTCCTCGCTTACAGACAACCCCCCAACCTGAAGCAAATACTCACCAGCAACTACACACCACACCACAGAAACACCAACCCAGGAACCTATCCCTGTAGCAAACCTCGTTGCCTACTCTGTCCCCATATCTACTCTTGCAACAGCATCAGAGGACCCAACCACATCAGCCACACCATCAGGGGCTTTCACCTGCACATCCACTAATGTCATATATGCCATCATATGCCAGCAATGCCCCTGTGCCATGTACATTGGCCAAACCGGACAGTCCCTCCGCAAAAGAATAAATGGACACAAATCGGACATCAGGAATGGTAACATACACAAGCCAGTAAGTGAACACTTCAATCTCCCTGGTCATTCTACTACAGATTTAAAAGTCACTGTCATTGAACAAAAAAACTTCAGAAACAGACTTCAAAGAGAAACAGCAGAACTAAAATTCATTTGCAAATTCAACACCATTAATCTGGGCTTGAATAGGGATTGGGAGTGGCTGGCTCACTACAGAAGCAGCTTTTCCTCTCCTGGAATTGACACCTCCTCATCTATTATTGGGAGTGGACTACATCCACCCTGATTGAATTGGCCCTGTCAACACTGGTTCTCCACTTGTGAAGTAACTCCCTGCTCTCCATGTGTCAGTATATAATGCCTGCATCTGTAGCTTTCACTCTATGCATCCGAAGAAGTGAGGTTTTTACTCACGAAAGCTTATGCCCAAATAAATCTGTTAGTCTTTAAGGTGCCACCAGACTCCTTGTTGTTTTTACCTCAGAAATATTATCCCAAAGAGCTATGTGCACCATTTTTGCTACTGGTATTTAAAAATTCAGTGTTAAATTAAACTTACTGAATATCTAAATGATGTCCATCAGTTTACAGTATCTTGACAAATAGGAACACTTAAACTGGGTTTAAGTAAATACAATAGAAATGAATTGCTTGCCCTGATACTTATATTTTACATAGCCAATTCACTGCCAAAACTCTTTGGCCAGAAATGGAAAGAACATGCTCACAACAAAATAGAATGGGGTGGTGTCGACTTGCGTTTGTGGAGGGATGGACGAGGACAAGCTGGACAAAGGTGAATTCACTGCCAAGTCCTTTGTCACAATAATAAATAAATTGCTTATATAAAATAATTTGGGAAATAGGAAGAAAATTAAAAATATGAATCTATCCAAATATTGTTCTTCCAGCAGAAAAAGATAGGTTTAGGTCTTTGCAATTATCATGAAACTAACACTTTTGGAGGTTTAAATAATTAAAAAGAAAACTATATATTCTGTTACTCTTCTCATCAACCAAAATTTGATAGTCTAAAACAAATGGAGGAAGTATGGCAAATACTATCAAAACAAATTCTTCAAACCATTCTCAAATGATGTGGTGGAAAAGTGGATTGCGCCATGGTTAAAACTGATGGACAAAAGACACACACACAAAAGATGGATAAACAACATACCTATGCAAACAAGTGTTTTTAGAACGAAGTATTTCTTTCCTTTTCCAATCAAGAGAGAAAGATCGAACTTTGAAATAGCCACTAGTAATAATGATATTACACTAGTCCTAAATATCTGGAATTCTGACTTTGCTAAAGCTATTATTGACTAAAATAAAAGCTTGGTCTCAAACCAGTAACAAGTAGCTTTAGACATTAACAACATTCACTGTAATTACTGTGTAGATTGAGTATTTGACCTAAAGGTTTCTGGGGGTCAGGGCTGTACTATGGAGCTCTTACTCACATGATTAGTCTTGTTGTCTTCAATGTGTTTACTCATATGAGTAAGTGCTCAAAGAGGGTCAATATTAGCACTCCAAAATCTTGACCCATATGAGGATTTGGTTTTCCATTTGCCAATCCTTCCCTCTTCCCCCCACCCCTTTTCTTGAGATGGAAGTGTGCAATTGCAGGTATTTGTATGTTCTGGTTAATGCTGGCCATTGATTTTTATGCAAAATTGTCTCAGACTATGGTGGAATTTTGCAAAGTGAAATGATGGTGGAATGTAGTTGGCTGCTATTAACAGGTTAAACAAGATGAAGAGTTAATACAATTTCTAGAGTTAGTGCTTAAATTAAAGTCTTGTTGCATGTTACAGAGAATTCAACCTTCAAAATTTACAGATAGATGAAGAGAAATGTAAGGCTGGAGGGTAATATGGTTCAGCATCCATTGAGTAGAAAAAGAATTCATAAATATTTAAGAGTGTAAATTTTTAGGCTAGTGAACTTCATGGCTACACATTTGCAGCTAGTGAAAATCAATAGCTGAACATTTGCATCTGGAGTAGATTGGGTCTTTGGAGAATTATGTTGTTGGTGTTTTTGACCTTTATTTTTGGAAGTGAACAACCGAGTAATGTCCCTGATCACTATATGAAGTAGTTAGATGTGGCCACTGTTAATTTGTTTAATATATAAAATGTGGAAAGCTTAGGTGTCCCAGTCCTGGTTGAGTCTCCTCCTTCCCCTTGCCCTCACTGGACGCTCACCAGGCTGCTGTGTTTGGATCCATGTGTTTTATAGCTACACTGGGTCTGGGCAGATTCCCGGCACTGTCTCTTTCTCTGATCACTGGGCTCACTCCCTGGGCACAGACTGTCTGTCTGGTACCCATTTCAGAAGTGGGATCCCATGGTCTATCTACCCCAAACCCCAAGAATTTCCAGTAGTTGAAGCACACCTTTTCCAGAGTTCACCCTCATAGGTACTCTGGTTTACAATTTAACCCTTCAGGGACCCGTGATTGTTGAAGCCAAGGATTTCTAAACTAACCACTCTTTATTTTTACACAAGAGAAATACATATCCAAGCAAAATAAGAAACACCTGTATGCTATTCCCTGCATCAGTTTTCTAACCTCTCTTGAGCATTCTTTGGGATTCAGTCAGTATCCTTTCAGAATGCCAGGTTTCCTTTCCTGCACTTCTCTTTTCCAGATCAGCATTCCCTGATCAGGAAGTCTCCTCTTTGACTCCTATGACTAGCTTCCTTCAGCTTTGGTTGGGCCAGTAGTCAAAAGGTTCCTCTTGCTGAAGAAGCGTGCCCCTTCAGTCCTCTCCAAGAACTTATTAGCCTCTCAGGATTTTGAAGGCCTGCACCAAAATGTCTCTTTGATTCCCTTTTGGGAATTCTCCACTCTCTTCCCATCTAGAGCTCTGAAGGGATCTGATTTTACCTAGGTTGCAGCTAACCTATTTTTCTGCTAGAGCAAGGCGTATTCATTTGTTGATGGTCCCTAACAACTGTCCCATTTAGAGGCAGACACATAATCACAACTCCCTTCTCCTTACCATGAGCAGTGTAATGGAAATATACAATAATGACAGCCATCAGGCATAAATGTACTGAGTTCAGAATATCGGAGTGCATACATTGTATCTAGGCTGGTCCCTCAAATCATCATTTCTTAGGAGTGATACTTTTTAGGCATACAAACACATCTGTTAGAATTAGTAATTAACTGTGGGTCCAATCATAGCATAGCTAAAGTTACAAGAGAGTGTAAACGTTACCCTGAAGAAACAATGTGTGTAAGATACAGGTGATAAAAGGAAAAATTTTGCCCCTTCAATGCTGCTGCAAAGCAGACTCATGGGCATGACCTTAGTAAAATGAAGAACTTTCCACAAAGATTATTAGCGAGACAAGGTGGATAAGATATCTTTTATTGGACCAACTTTTCTTCTTCACCTCTGTGTAGCTCGAAAGCTTGTCTCTCTCACCAAAAGAAGTTACCTCACCCACCTTGTCAGACCCAGGATATTAGAGACACATGGCTGCCACAGCACTGCATACCACAAAGGTTATGATCTCAGAGTTTGGGAAAGTCAGTGGGAGTCCTTCCATTGATTTCAGTTGGCTTTGGATCAGGTCTGAAGGGCAGATATCAGCAGGCTGCTAAGAAATGCAAGCCCAAGTGACCAACAAAGTCATAGAATGAAGGCTTCATGAAGCAGACATGAGTAGCTGTGATATGTGGAAGGATTGGTTGGAGGGTTGGGACACAGACAGTGAGATATGACACTGACACACCCTTCCTACTATTCTGAGCTTTATCTGGCTGTGATTAAATAGAGCACACCTGACAGCTGCACTCTCACAGCATGATGCCACAGTGACTATACTATTGTTTTGGGATTGCATTAACACTGGCTACTGGGTTTGTGTGACTCAGCCACCCATTTTAGTCGGTAGACACCCATCTAATGTCAGGTCACTAATGCTAGCAGGATCAGCTAGATTCAGCAATGATTGTGTTCACTGATCTGGCCAAAGATGTGGGTCGTGGTTGCCTCTTATGTTCTATATTTGGTGTTCGGTGTGTGTAGCAAACATAAGGGCAGCATTGTGGCCACATGAGGAATGGATGTCTGGTACTGCTCCTCTTTGTTTTTTGGTTTTTTGTTGTTTTTAGTTTTTCAAGCTCACATGTACTATTGTATGGGTTCTTAGTCTGATTCATAGTGCACATCTGTGTTGCAAACAGCCACCCATTTTGCAGTGTTTCTCTGTGCTGGGTTCAAATGTTTTGTTGTGTTCCATACGTTTTGCTTTTACTAATGCGTAAAAGTTATGTAACCGGGGACCAATTTCCCTAGTCCCTGGCATTAGCTCAGACTTCAATCAGTCTACGTTTCAGACATTATCTGAGGTCTTGTGCCATGAAATGGCTTTCATGACACACTGATGGGACAGCACTGGACAGGTTTATCGCTATAATTTCTTACTGCTGCTGGCTTTGGCCTCTAAACAGTATCTTTTCAAAAATCTGGTTCCCCCTTAGCGCCAACCATTTCCCCATTGGGTAATACCTTCAATATTCAGAGTATATGTCATTCAGGCAGATTTCCTGTGCATATGCTTTCTATACTCATGTAAGCCCTAGTATGCTTATACATAACCTTGCACTTCAGATGTATATTAAGTTGGCTCTATTTCCTTTTACTATTAATTTAAACTGTAACTAATGGGGCTGCATATCCCAAACTATGATGCAGCATTATCCTCAGACAAAAGATATATACATATATTTTCCCAATGTGAATATATAAATATTCACTTAATTAAGATGAAGGATGTAGAAATAGTTGTATGTAATTTAATTCTTTTAAAAACACATTTTCTAGTTGCATGATGCTGTTTGATTTATGACTTAAGGCCAGAAATGTAGTAATTTAATTCACCTTTTTTTTGTTCATTCATTATATCATTGCAATTCATTAGTGAGCACACAGATGAAATATAATAAGGAACAATATGCATCAGCTGGAGTAATTTTAACTCTCTTCTTTGATGAAACAGTAAGCAAAGGACATAACTTTCTAAATCTTCATTGGCAGATAATCATGTTTATTTTCCAAGAATGCAGTTTAATTTTAAATAGGAAAAGCTTTTTTCCCTCTACATATATTACATATTTTTACAAGTTTGGGCATCACATGTATATACGTTTGAAACGATGTTGTCTGGTGGTTGGGATAGAGAATGGAGTCAGAACTCCTGGGTTCCATTTTCATGTTTTCCAGTGACTCACTGAGAGAGTTTGTGGAAGTCATATAAGCTGGCAAAGTTTAACCTGCTGGAAAACAAGTGTAGCGATACTTACCTAATGGGCCTCATTATTGTGTCAGACTTCAAATATAAATAATCATTATTTCTTCTATTCATAAAGATTTAAGGACGAACTATTTTGGGTATCTTTCATGATTGGGTACTGGCTAAGGGAGGTCTCCAAAAGCTGGGTTTAGGTGACTTTACTGAGGCTAGGTCTACACTACCCGCCTGAATCGGCGGGTAGATATCGACCTCTCGGGGATCGATTTATCGCGTCCCGTCGGGACGCGACAATCGATCCCCGAATCGGCGCTCTTACTCCACCAGTGGAGGTGGGAGTAAGCGCCGTCGACAGAAAGCCGCAGAAGTCGATTTTGCCGCCGTCCTCACAGCGGGGTAAGTTGGCTGCGATACGTCGAATTCAGCTACGCTATTCACGTAGCTGAATTTGCGTATCTTAAATTGACTCCCCCCTGTAGTATAGATGTACCCTCAGTGACAGGGATAATGCCATATTTCTCACTCCTAATTTGTATTATGGTAGCATTTAGAGGCCCCAACTGAGATCAGGACCCCATTGCTAAACATTGTACAAGCACAGAATAAGAAAGAATCTGTACGACAGACACGAACAAAGCTACTTTGAAATCAATAGGACAGCAAAGTAGCTACCACAGTTGTTTATTTCTTTACATATTATTTTATATTCCAATTTCTTACATGTTTTCATTTCCCCAAGTTCTAGTCACAGTTGGGTGAGATTGCAGCTCTGATGCCTCTGGCTGGCAGGGCAGATGAATGACTCCCTCCAGAGTCCCTGACAATGAGACAAACGGAGTACAGTGCAGTCAGCATTCAAGCCCCGAGAGTCAGTGTGTCAGCACTGTGACGGCCTGCAATGGCCGGAGAATTGGGAACATTTACTCCTTCTTGAACTAGGGTCACTTGACTGGCAGTTCTCTTAGCCCCTGGGGTGCCCCAGAGTTGGCTGGGGCCTTCTTTCAGAAACATGACACCATTTAACAATTGTCAGCAGAAATTACAAAATATATATCCCCAATCACACTTTTGTGAAAGTAAACTACTTCTGGCTTCCTGTCTGGACTATTCTGTTTTCTGGTTATATCCCAGTTGGACAAGTGGCTTAGTCAGTGATTGTCTGTTGCAGGATAAAGCATGTGGTCATATTTAAGGTCAGTGCATTCATTTACAGGACATATCACACAGCTATGGTGGGATGCTAATTCTTAAAATATGGCTCGCCTCTTAATCTTGACTCCCTGGCAGCCTGTGAGAACAGACAGCATGTGAGTTAGCCCACCTATCCTACCTTGCTCATATCAGGAGGCTGAATTACAGAAACAGAACTCCGCACATTTTAATCGGATGTGAGTGGTTGCCACTAGTAACTTAATACAGGAGCAAATGTAAAATACCCAGGTAAAAAGGATCAGACCCTCGGTCATGGTTTCTGATTCCAGCTCTGGTGTTGTAATGATTAAGGCCACATTTTTTTTCATGTGTGTCATGGATCCCATTTATTTATTAATATATAAAATATCCACAACTTTTGACATATTTTTTGTGAGGATCATCGGATGTGGTGATAACAGCTGAACGAATTTAATTGAGAACCTTGATAGCTGCCAAGTTAGCACCTGTACTGAATGAGAGACTAAAGGAGAACACATTAACACTTATTTAGTGCTAGTGGCCATTCAGGGATTCTGTGGTTTCCCTGGCATTTAGGGTGGGGGAAGCCATGGAGCTCACACATAGAGCTTCAGGAGTGTGAGGGTCCATGAGGCTAGACCCTGGATCTGCTGGTTACTGAGCAACTGCCACATCCAGGCCACCACCTGATGGTCCTGGCAGAGCAGCAACTGACAGGCTTGTAAGCCTTGTGGGGCCAAGCACCACAGGATGTGCCACCCACAGAGGGCCTGATTGGCAGTGGTCCCAAAGTCTCTATGCAAGCCTGGAGAGGACACCAGGAAGTTGTCTGTGCAGGTAGGTGGACCCCAGCTGGCTGCTGTGACAGGTCCCGCTTCTTTGCCTTGCTTTGGTTCCTGGCTTCCAACTCAGCTCTGACCCTCAGCCCTGGTTTTTGATTCTAGCTCTGATACTCAGCTTTGGCCACTAGGCATGACTGCCCACGTCCCAGATATGATGAGCTGTCTTTGTAGTGCTGCCTTTGAAAATGATGAAGACACAAAGGAGGGCTAAAAAAGTGGTGGTGACTATCTTCAACCCAGCTGTGGGGCTGATTTGGTAGGCAGGGGACAAGTGTTTAAAATGGTTCTAAACTATTATTCTGTCTTCTCAAATGATTTTAAATGTTTTCATTTCAAAATAATGGGGATTTAGTGTTTCAGCAGTCTCCAGCTTGAGGCCATCAGCAATTTGGAGTAGCCTTAAAGATACTCTAACAGCTTTTCTGCGTTACAGTTTTAGCCCCTGGTGTAGTTCCACTGGTGCAAATGTGAAAATGTGCTATACAAGTGTTTAAAAAAAATGATTGGCACTGGTGCAGTTTGCTACATGTGATAGGCTGCTTTGGTGCAAGCCACTTTTTATGCTAGAGTAACTCCCTTATACTGTAGTAGGGGGGTTGCATCAGTAGGAAGTTGTACCCACATAGCTATGAAGTGGCTAAAAATCCAAGATAGACAATCCTAAACCGCATCAGGACCCAAACAGGTCCCCAGCCTGGAATCCCAGAATCAGGGAAACTCAAGACAAAATGACTCCACCTTTACCATCTTCCCTTAGGGTTCTGTACTTAGCTGAGCTTGGTCAGTCCCAAGGACTGGGTGCAATAATGTCATAACTTTTTCTTAAACTACATATGAAACACTGTTCTCAAAATACAGCAATTAATATTTTAACAAAAACTCAACTCTTATCTGCTCAATTAATTGATATTTCTCATTTCACAGTATCCCAGAAAGGAAAATATTTAGATACTGAAAGCAAATTAATGAAAATGACTCACAAACAGCAATCCTTGGGTCAGCATTAAGTTTGCTGTCTTGGGATGAAATATGATTTTTGTTACTTTTGATAACATAGTAGAAATTTTCAAAGCTGAGTGTCTATAGGCTAACCAGGAGGACTAATTTTCAAAAATGTAAAGCACCTACCAGATTCCATTACAGCAAATCTTGGCCAACGTGTTTGTTCATGACATGACCTGTATAAAATTTACGCTGATCTTAACTTGTCATGTCCTCGCCATGTGCTTGGGTTTAGTAAATAATGTGATTGGTAAGTATGTCATTGATCACTCAGCAGTCATAAGTGGTATTTGAAATTAAGTTATTTTGTTTTTGGAAAATATCGAGTCTGAGTTTTTTGGATAAATGCGTTTATTTAAAATTAGTCACCAAAAGCAGTGTAAGAAAGTGAGGTTCACTTGAAAAACTGGAGTTAAACATAGAATAAATCCATGCTTGCATTTGGTCTAACAATTTTGAGGGACACTGAGATATAGTGTAACTTCTGGTACCTTGCAGATTTGTAACTAACTACTATTTGTTTGTTTATTGGAGTGTTTGTTGAATGAATTTAAAAAACCTTGGAGAAAAGAAAGTTTGTGCCTTGATTATTTCTTTGGAATTCTAAAACAGACTCCAGAGGCTCGATTGGCTACTTAATGACAATACCATCAAATCGTAGACATGTTTCCTGTTTGCCATAGGTAAAAACCTGCTATTTCCCTCTGAGCACATTTCTAATATAATTTTTGTATTCTTCATTCTTCAAATCAAGTAGTGATTAAATAATTGGAACAGGCTGAAATAAGGTGACTGGCAGTTTTCTTTTTCATTCCTGGCTATCATAAGTGGATATTATAGTAGAGAGAGTGTAAGATTTGTTAGACTGTGGGCCATAGTCCCTGCTGGTAAGAATAGAAGCAACACCACTGAAGTCAATAGGGGAGTATTCATTTACAGCAGCAGAGAATTTGGCTTTAGGCTCGCAGGCTCCATCAAAGCCAAATGTTAATTGGATTACTTTTTCAATATTTTAATTTTCAGATGTTCCCTCCTGTAGATATAAAGTGAAATTTGTTTGAAAAATAAAATAAATGGAACATATATTAACTTAAATCTCATCTGCTGGTGCGAAATCTTTGTTGCTAGGGTTGAACTACTGTCCTCTCGTTGTCACTGTATTTAGCATACATCTTCAGATATTATGGAGACTGTTCAAAAACATAGAGCAGGTCTAAACTTAAAAAGCTGCAGCAGTGCAGCTGTATGGAAGCCGCTGTGCTTCTGTAGTACTTTAGTAAAGACACTACTGTGCCAAAGGGAGAACTTCTCTTACCAGTGTAGTTAATCCACCCTTCAAGCGGCGGTAGCTGTGTCAATGGAAGAAGCTCTCCTGTTGACATAGTGCTGTCTATACTGAGGGTTAGGTTGGTATAACTAGGTCGCTCAGGGGTGTGGGTTTTTCACACCTCTGAGTGACATAGTTATACCAATGGTTAGATGCCCTGCCACCAAGTGCAATTCATGGGCCCAAATTAGGCACCCAGGCACAATGCATAGGGAGAGTTAGGTGACTGAAAAGGGGATTCACGAAAGTCAGCAGATAGAGGAGGGAGCAACCTAAATTAGCCAGTTAGAAATCCTAAGGGGAGGGTGTGGCGTAAACCCCACCTCTCAGAAAAACTTTTGGTGCCTTAGTTTGGGCTGGAGGGAAGCAGAGGTGAAAGTAAGCCAGTCCAGTCCGGCATACCGGCAAGAGCCAGTACACAGCCAACCGTACTGGCAGGGGGCAGCTTCCCCAGGCTGGCAATTTAAAGGGCCCTGGGCTCTGGCAGTGGCTGGAGCCCCTGGCCCTTTAAATCATCTCCAGAGCTCTGGGGCTCCTGGCTGCCACTACCGCTACCATGGGGCTCCAGCGGTGATTTGAAGGGTCCGGGGCTTCCAGCCACCACTACCACAGCCGGAGCCCTGGGTCCTTTAAATCACCCTCCAGTTGAGGTCCCACATGCCCTGCTCAGGACCCTGGCCCTGCATACTGGTAAATCTCTTAAGTTACTTTCATGCCTGGAGGGAGGTGACTCCCTCTGCCTGGGATTCACAGTTATGAACCAGCTGCTGGAGTTAGGTGCCTAACCTGTTTCTTGGGGGGTGGTGGGAGAGGTTCCTAGGCTGCCCTTATACTTACTAGTGCAGTGGTTAGCACATACAATCAGCACGTGGGATACCTGGGTTGAAGTTCCCTACTCTGCCTGATGTGGAGCAGTGATTTGAACTCCTTGGTAAGCACTCTAGTCACTGGACTATAGGGTCTTCTGGGTGGGGTCCCTCTCAATTTCTCCTGTTGAACTTTGTGTGAAATACCTAATAGTAATTGAAATAGGGACTTGATTTTGGATGTCCCACATCCCAACTGAGTGCCCTAACCACTGGGCTCTGGAGTCATTTTTGCTCTCTGAGTCCCAGTGACTATTGAGTATTTCATATAAAGTGGAATAGCTTTAACAGCAGAGACTGAGGAAGCCCTGCCCCAGAGTACCCTCTAATACAGTGGTTAGAGCATTCCCTTGCTTCACATCAGGCAGAGTGGGGATTTGAATCTGGGTGTCCCACATCCTGGGTGAGTGCGCTAGCCACTGGGCTAAAGGCATACTCCCCTTCATCATTTTGTGTGCTCTGAGCATGCCTGTCAGATTGGACCCTGCCCACATGATAGGTGCGGCAACAGCTAGTTTGAGGATCCTATTGGGGCATAGGTATGCTGGGCCTCTGGACTGAGTTGGCTGTGTGCATGTCTAGCAGCAGAAAGTTAGATGCCTACAGGACTTTTGCTGTGGAAATTTTGGCATCTAGGGAGTTTAAGTGACTAGAGGATTAGGCAGCAGGTTTGCAGGGGTTTAGAGTTCCTAAAGTGGCAGGTGACTAAATTCCTTCAAGGAGCTAGCCCTTCGCTATATTTTATTATGTCTCCTGTTTAAGTGACATGCTCTGAAAATATGTATTTCTAGTATTTATTGCATGCTTGGACCTATCAACATGTATATGTTATATATCAAATACCTTGGATGAAATCCTGGCTCTAATTAAGTTAGTGGGAGTTTTGCCATTAACACCAATGGAGCCAGAATTTCACCCATTGAATTACTGCCTGATGTCTCAATTCTTGGTCTTTAGGAATCAATGTCTACATGTTGCAATAAGGCACTAAGAGTTGGGGAAACTGGATTATCTTCCTACCTCTGCTACTAACTAGCTTGGAGAGACTTCACAAGCATTTAACATTCTGATGTCTTACTATCGGCAGCTGTAAAATGGGGCTTAAAAATGCTTAATGCATGAATACTTGTGACGGTCCTCTGGTGTTATCTGGACCGGTGATCTGTTAGGTCACTCCAATCCTTGACTCTGGGAGCCAGCCTCACCCTGCTCTGCTGTGAGAACCCCCACTCCTGGGCTGTTCACACACAGCCTCTAGCATGTAAGCTGCTCTTTGGATTGTGCAACAGAATGACTATCGAATATCTCCGGTCCCAGACATAACCCTAGGAACCTCGGTCTTGCAGTGTCCAGTTATGCCTGATATACCAGGCTTGTTATCCCAAGAGGAGTCTCTGACACGCTTCAAACCAAATGCACTGCTTCAGGTCAAATAAACAAACAGATTTATTAACTACAAAGATAGATTTTAAGTGAATATAAGTCAAAGCACAACAAGTCAGATTTGGTCAAATGAAATAAAAGCAAAACACATTCTAAGCTGATCTTAACACTTTCAATGCCCTTACAAACTTAGATGCTTCTCACTACAGGCTGGCTGGCTGGCTGCCCTTCAGCCAGGCTCTCCCCTTTGATCAGTGCATGGTGGTGATGTCTGCAGATGGGGGTGGAAGGGAGAGGAAGAGCATGGCAAACGTCTCTCCCTTTTATCATGTTCTTTCTTCCCTCTTGGCTTTGCCCCCCACCCCTTCAGAGTCAGGTGAGCATTACCTCATCGCAGTCCCAAACTGACCAAAGGATGGGGGGGTGACTCACTCGAGAGTCCAACAGATCCTTTGTTGCTGCCTAGCCCAGTGTCCTTTGTTCCTGTGAGGTTAGGCTGGGTTTGTCCCATACATGCCCTGGTGAGGTGTGAACTGCCCCTCTGCACTTGGAGAGTTTTTGCCTGCGCTTATTTTAAGCCATGAGGACACATTTTCAGCCTCACCACTATATACATGAAATTACAACCTATAACATTACTATAACAACAATTACTATAACATCACTATAACAACAATGCTCAGTGCATCATGAGCCTTCAAAAGACACCGGACATTACAAACTTTGCATTGGATACCACACAATCATATTATAAGGATGAACATGGGGGGGTAGGGTGTATCCCCGAGGTACAGAGCATCACAATATTTAGCCAAGCATACAAGTACTTTGTAAAGCCCTTTAGGAAAGGGACTACCCTCCACAGAATAGATAGTAGTAGTGCTACCTAAAGTCTGCATAAAAACTAAATGTCCCCCTCCACACACACAAAAATCAATATTCACCATTTCTTCTGTTTATCATGATGCTAATATTCTATTTCCATCCAGTTACTCATCCATCATCTGTTTATCCTACCATTTATTTTTCTGTGTATGTATGTTCAATGATTTATTTTATCCTTATTAAATAAATATTCATAATAACTGAAGATATTTTTATGTATATAGTCTCCTGTAAATCTTGATAAACTGCTGCAAGCATCAAACTTAGAAGAAAAAGAATATATAAATATTATTTTTAAACTAAGACATTGAATGTTTGGGTTTTTATACCTGAGAAGGAAGGAATAAGAGAGTCCAGAAAGACCTGAGGTCCATTCCATGTGGCCCATCACAGTAAAAGCACAATCCTTCCATATTGGAAGGTGGATTTTGGTAAGCTCAGAGAGCTGATAGGTAAGGTCCCATGGGAATCAAGACTGAGGGGAAAAACAACTGAGGAGAGTTGGCAGTTTTTCAAAGGGACACTATTAAAGGCCCAAAAGCAAGCTATTTCGCTGGTTAGGAAAGATAGAAAATGTGGCAAAAGACGACCTTGGCTTAACCACAAGATCTTGCATGATCTAAAAAATAAAAAGGAGTCATATAAAAAATGGAAACTAGGACAGATTACAAAGGATGAATATAGGCAAACAACACGGGAATGCAGGGGCAAGATTAGAAAGGTAAAGGCACAAAATGAGCTCAAACTAGCTACGGGAATAAAGGGAAACAAGAAGACTTTTTATCAATACATTAGAAGCAAGAGGAAGACCAAAGACAGGGTAGGCCCACTGCTCAGTGAAGAGGGAGAAACAGTAACAGGAAACTTGGAAATGGCAGAGATGCTTAATGATTTCTTTGTTTCGGTCTTCACCGAGAAGTCTGAAGGAATGCCTAAGCTAGTGAATGCTAATGGGAAGGGGGTAGGTTTAGCAGATAAAATAAAAAAAGAACAAGTTAAAAATCACTTAGAAAAGTTAGATGCCTGCAAGTCACCAGGGCCTGATGAAATGCATCCTAGAATACTCAAGGAGCTAATAGAGGAGGTATCTGAGCCTCTAGCTATTATCTTTGAAAAATAACACTGGTCTACAATTTTTGAGAAGTCGTCTGCTTCAGAGATAAAATATGCTATTTATTATGTATTTTGATGTGCTGAATTCAAATATGACAATTAAAACAACTGATTGGCTACTGTTTCTAAGATATTTAAGTTTTTACATTTTATGTCTATGTATATGGTGTCGATAGTAGAGTTTTAATCATAAATTGTAAACCTAGGTCTTTTCATGTGTTTATGGTTGCTTTACATGATAATATTTCACCTGTCCTGTTTATGTAACACTTTAAAAATCAGCAAAAGGGTTATATAAATAAAATTTAGTATGAAACAAAAGGCAAAAAACTATTCTATACATAGTTTAGTCCTATTCAGTGTCTACTCGGCGCTTCTTGGCTTGTCTCTTGTATTCATTAAATGGAGCATCTCTTGTCACTGTCCAGCATTGATGGGCTCCATTTGCCCTGATAGTGTTTCTCCATTGTTGCAATGTCCTGGTGAAATCGTGCTCGTCGCTCACTGCTCCGCAGTTCGGTGGAAAAAAATCTAGATGAGAGTGCAAAAAAATGTATCTTTAGTGATATGTTGCAACCAAGGCTTTTGTATGCCTTGAGGAGGTAACAACCTGTAGTTGTTTGCCTTGTTGTTTCCGAGAAAATTTATTGCCACTAACTGAAAGGCTTTCCATGTCGTCTTTTCCTTGCCACGCAGTGCATGGTCAAATGCATCATCTCAAAGAAGTTCACGAATCTGAGGACCAACAAAGACACCTTCCTTTATCTTAGCTTCACTTAACCTTGGAAATTTTCCATGGAGGTACTTGAAAGCTGCTTGTGTTTTGTCAATGGCCTTGACAAAGTTCTTCATCAGACCCAGCTTGATGTGTAAGGGTGGTAACAAAATCTTCCTTGATTCAACAAGTGGTGGATGCTGAACACTTTTCCTCCCAGGCTCCAATGACTGTCGGAGTGGCCAATCTTTCTTGATGTAGTGGTAATCTCTTGCACGACTATCCCATTGGCAGAGAAAACAGCAGTACTTTGTGTATCCAGTCTGCAGACCAAGCAAGAGAGCAACAACCTTCAAATGGCCACAAAGCTGCCACTGATGTTGGTCATAGTTTATGCACCTCAAAAGTTGTTTCATGTTGTCATAGGTTTCCTTCAGATGGACTGCATGACCAACTGGAATTGATGGCAAAACATTGCCATTATGCAGTAAAACAGCTTTAAGACTCGTCTTCGATGAATCAATGAACAGTCTCCACTCATCTGGATGTTGAGGGCTGCCATCACACCATCGACGTTGTTGCAGGCTACAAGATCACCTTCCATGAAGAAGAATGGGACAAGATCCTTTTGACGGTCACGGAACATGGAAACCCTAACATCACCTGCCAGGAGATTCCACTGCTGTAGTCTGGAGCCCAACAGCTCTGCCTTACTCTTGGGTAGTTCCAAATCCCTGACAAGGTCATTCAGTTCCCCTTGTGTTATGAGGTGTGGTTCAGAGGAGGAGAATGGGAGAAAATGTGGGTCCTATGACATTGATGATTCAGGACCAGAAGTTTCATCCTCTTCCTCTTCCTCGTCTGACTCAAGTGAGAATGATTCTGGTGCATCAGGAACCGGCAGTCCTTCTCCGTGGGGTACTGGGCATATAGCGGATGGAATGTTTGGATAATGCACAGTCCACTTTTTCTTCTTTGACACACCTTTCCCAACTGGAGGCACCATGCAGAAGTAACAATTGCTGGTATGATCTGTTGGCTCTCTCCAAATCATTGGCACTGCAAAAGGCATAGATTTCCTTTTCTTGTTCAACCACTGGCGAAGATTTGTTGCACAAGTGTTGCAGCATATGTGTGGGGCCCACCTCTTGTCCTGATCTCCAATTTTGCAGCCAAAATAAAGGTGATAGGCTTTCTTAACCATAGTGAAAAGAACAGGAGTACTTGTGGCACCTTAGAGACTAACAAATTTATTAGAGCATAAGGTTTGGTGGACTACAGCCCACTTCTTCGGATGCATATAGAATGGAACATATATTGAGGAGATATATATACACACATACAGAGAGCATGAACAGGTGGGAGTTGTCTTACCAACTCTGAGAGGCCACTTTTGTGATGCAAAAGTCACTTCACCACAAACAAAGCAGAAGTTATCTGCACTGTTCACACAAGTACGAGGCATCTCTGCTCACTTTGGCTAAACAGAAATGTGTCCCTTTGCAAAATCAAACACTGACAAATAAGAGAGCACGACACTGTATGATTTCTAGAGCTGATATAGGGCAATTTGTTCAGCAGAGTGATGTAAGCTTCAGTATGATTGCATCATCCATGACTTCTAGGAATAACATGATGCAATTCATATCATGTCTGACCCAATACCAGCTTCAGATTGCATCATTCATTGTTTTGCCTAAAAAGCAAGTACTGTCCAAACCCAGTCATAGATTTATTCATAGATCCAGTCAAAGATGTATTTAGTCATTTCTGGTTTAAATTGAGATCCCTTCCCTTTATAACTCACTTATCCTCCGCCATTCTCAAGTCAAGGGTCATATATACTGACCCAATAGCATATCTTGAAAACTAGAGCCATTCAACAATTTTAAGCATAATTTTCGTTCTCAGTGACCCAGAATTAGTAAAGTTTGACTACATTTATTTCAGAAGCATTTTGGTTGTAGAGCAGTGTAATGGGAGACGGGAGAGAGTCCAGAAGCCTGGAAAAGGGCAAATATAGTGCCCATCTATAAAAAGGGAAATAAAAATGACCCAGGAAACTACAGACCAGTTAGTTTAACTTCTGTGCCAGGGATGATAATGGAGCAAGTAATTAAGGAAATCATCTGCAAACACTTGGAAGGTGGTAAGGTGATAGCAAATAGCCAGCATGGATTTGTAAAGAACAAATCATGTCAAACCAGTCTGATAGCTTTCTTTGATAGGATAACGAGTCTTGTGGACAAGGGAGAAGCTGTGGATGTGGTATACCTAGACTTTAGTAAGGCATTTGATATGGTCTCGCATGATATTCTTATCGATAAACTTGGCAAATACAATTTAGATGTGGCTACTATAAGGTGGGTGCATAACTGGCTGGATAACCATACTCAGAGAGTTGTTATTAATGGTTTCGAATCCTGCTGGAAAGGCATAACAAGTGGGGTTCCGCAGGGGTCTGTTTTGGGACCAGCTCTGTTCAATATCTTCATTAACGACTTAGATATTGTCATAGAAAGTGCGCTTATTAAGTTTGCAGATGATACCAAACTAGGAGGGATTGCAACTGCTTTGGAGGACAGGGTCATAATTCAAAATGATCTGGACAAATTGGAGAAATGGTCTGAGGTAAACAGGATGAAGTTTAACAAAGACAAATGCAAAGTGCTCTACTTAGGAAGGAAAAATTAGTTTCACACATACAAAATGGGAAGAGACTGTCTAGGAAGGAGTACGGCAGAAAGGGATCTAGGGGTTATAGTGGACCACAAGCTAAATATGAGTCAACAGTGTGATGCTGTTGCAAAAAAAGCAAACATGATTCTGGGATGTATTAACAGGTGTGTTGTGAGCAAGACACGAGAAGTCATTCTTCCGCTCTACTCTGCACTGGTTAGGCCTCAACTGGAGAATTGTGTCCAGTTCCGGGCACTGCATTTCAAGGAAGATGTGGAGAAATTGGAGAGGGTCCAGAGAAGAGCAACAAGGATGATTAAAGGTCTTGAGAACATGACCTATGAAGGAAGGCTGAAAGAATTGGGTTTGTTTAGTTTGGAAGAGAGAAGACTGAGAGGGGACATGATAGTTTTCACGTATCTAAAAGGGTATCATAAGGAGGAGGGAGAAAACTTGTTCACTTTAGCCTCTAAGGATAGAACAAGAAGCAATGGGCTTAAACTGCAGCAAGGGAGGTTTAGGTTGGACATTAGGAAAAAGTTCCTAACTGTCAGGGTGGTTAAACACTGGAATAAATTGCCTAGGGAGGTTGTGGAATCTCCATCTCTGGAGATATTTAAGAGTAGGTTAGATAAATGTCTATCAGGGATGGTCTAGACAGTATTTGGTCCTGCCATGAGGGCAGGGGACTGGACTCGATGACCTCTCGAGGTCCCTTCCAGTCCTAGAATCTATGAATGTATATGTCTATTTTTTCTTTCAAACTGCACTTTCATTTTTCCATTCTAATCTTCATTTCATTTAATCTTTATTCCATTCCATAAGTAGGAGCATTACCAGCAGATCGAGGGACATTATCGTTCCCCTCTATTTGACATTGGTGAGGCCTCATCTGGAGCAATGTGTCCAGTTTTGGGCCCTGCAATACAAGAAGGATGTGGAAAAACTGGAAAGAGTCCAGCGGAGGGCAACAAAAATCATTAGGGGGCTGGAACACATGACTTATGAGGAGAGGCTGAGGGAACTGGGATTGTTTAGTCTGCAGAAGAGAAAAATGAGGGGGGATTTGATAGCTGCTTTCAACGACCTGAAAGGGAGTTCCAAAGAGGATGGCTCTAGACTGTTCTCAGTGGTACCAGATGACAGAACAAGGAGTAATGGTCTCAAGTTGCAGTGGGGGAGGTTTAGGTTGGATATTAGGAAAAACTTTTTCACTAGGAGGGTGGTGAAACACTGGAATGGGTTACCTAGGCAGGTGGTGGAATCTCCTTCCTTAGAGGTTTTTAAGGTCAGGCTTGACAAAGCCCTGGCTGCAATGATTTAGTTGGGAATTGGTCCTGCTTTGAGCGGGGTTGGACTAGATGACCTCCTGAGGTCTCTTCCAACCCTGATATTCTATGATTCTATGATTCATCTACTCTTTATAAAATCAGACTTTAAGCTTTCCCAGATTTGTACTTTTAGATATAGCACACTGTATATATTGGGGATAAATTAGCTGAAATAGTAATAGCTGAAAATTGTCTGAACTCCCTGTTTGCCTACAGACTAGGAAAGACAGAGTTGCAGTTGCTAAAAGCATTAAGGACTCTCACCGATACCACTTTAGCAATTTGCACCTTAGACAAATGATTTGTAGCACTCAGATTGAATCATGGAAGAATGCTGACCTCAGACATGTTCGTGCCGTTTTGGTGCTGCATTTATCTTTCAGCTGAGCAGGTTTTAGTTGTGGAGTGTTAAAATCTATTCTGTGTAAAGGAATTGTAAAAACTTATTTCTCAGAATGGGGACAGTTTCAATTTCAAGTATGTCCAACTCCTTTTTTAAATTAATGACTAAATTTAATTGAAAGAAATGACAAACTTAATAGCTTAACTAGAAACACTCATAATATTATTACTTTCTAGAATCTAGTGTTGTAATGAAGTAACCTTAAATAACCTTGAGTGGATGGACTGGGAATCTTGTTCCTTTTAATAGCTGAGTAGTAATAGCCTAACTTCAGCTGGTTGGCAGCACATACTGCAGTCTGTCTGAACAATGCAAAGTAAAACTTTTTGCATTAAGAGTGAGGTGGTCTCATGGGCAGCTAACCCCTGCTGTTTGATACTTTTGACATGTAACTGGCAGAAAGGTTTCAATCATGGAAAACCTATCAGGATCAGTACTCAGACTGGGAGGAAAAATGGTGATATGATCGAATTATTTCTCTGCTGTTAACTCTTTCTCTCCTCCTGCCCTTCCATTCCCCTAAGAAGGAAGCAGTAAGAAGCATGGGCACTTACCTGGATCACATTCTAATCTGAACTCACACACTGGGCAGAACTTTGTGCAATCTTAGTACTTTAAAAGCCTTTCATCTTGTACCAGGAGCCAAATCCTGCAATTCTCACTTTGGCAAAACTCCCATTGGATATTCAGGACATAATTCTTCTCTTACTTTCACCTGTGTAATTCTGGACCCTTGTTTAGAGTTACTCCTGGCTTACCTTGAGGTTAGACCAGAATCAGGCCCTGGGAAAGAATGTGGGTGAACTTCAGAGACAATTTAAAATATAGTGAATATATAAAATATTTGAAGTATGGAAAAACTCCTGCCCTACTCGTGGAATTCCAGATTTGTTAAGGTGGAGATTACCCAAGTATAATTGGATCCTTTGTGGCGTAAACTGAACATTTCTTTCCATTGTTATGAGTATATTGGTCTCAATACATTGTTATGGTTTCCTTCAAAATCCACCATTTCGTTAAAAGTTAAAATGAAAAAGGCATCCATTCTTGGTGGCCTGTTCCTTCGTATTGTTCTTTACTGCTGAGATACTGCTATGATTGAGGCCTTGAGAGATGAAGGAATTCAGAGAAAAGAGTAGCCATTTCTAGTAAAGTGACAAAGAAACCTAATATGAGCCACTCTCTGAACTCTTTGCTGAGATTACAAATATGTACATATTCTTTGGTTACCAATATTTTAGAAAGGATCAAAAAAATCCTTTTAGATGATTCTCTACTCTTATACCACTTTTCCCCCAGTATAACTCATGGATTTCAATAGAGTTACAATGGTGTAAAACTGGTGTAATGCAGTGGAGAATCATACCCTTACTTAGTATTTGGTAACTATATACAGTCATTTCAGGCATTATAATCACATCTTCTTTCTACGTGGACATTTGCCCTTTCCCTTCAAGATGGTGGCCATTGCAGTTCATCTGACTGAGAGGCTAAAAGTCAGTCTCCACTAAATCTGCCATTAACTCTGCTGTGTACTAGGGTGCTAGGAAATTTGGCTGGAGGAGGATTGAGGAGGGTGGTAAATATCCTTCTCTTAGGGTACATCTATACTTACCTCTGGGTTCGGCGGTAAGCAGTCGATCTTCTGGGATCGATTTATCGCGTCTTGTCTAGACAGAAGTGCTCGCCGTTGACACCGGTACTCCTGCTCCGCGAGAGGAGTACGCGGAGTCGACGGGGGAGCCTGCCTGCCGCGTGTGGACCTGTGGTAAGTACCTTGTAGTTCGAACTAAGGTACTTCGACTTCAGCTACATTATTCACGTAGCTGAAGTTGCGTATCTTAGTTTGAACTGGGGGGTGATTGTGGACCAGCCCTTAGAGAGTATTCGTAGCCCTGCACTAATGAGGATGAGGAGGAAAGATGATCTCATTTTTTAAACCTTCCGTGCAGCTGTCAAGTGAGCTGCCTCAGTGTCATTCTCCACCCCAGGGGGTGCTGAGACTGTCTGTGGCCGGGTTTGATTTTCTGGTGATATTTGCCACAGTCATGGCACTGCAGTAGCTTTCTCACAACAGGGGTAATTGCCTACGTTTTTAAAAGCGTCACCATTTGTCTTTCACTCTCACATCCGCCCACAGTAGCTTCATCTTCTTGTCTTCTTCCCCAATGTTTATTTTTTGTTTGTTTGCACATCTTTTTTCCTACTTCATGACTCATTTTTTCCTTGCAGTTCCTGTACAATAAATAGCTTTGTGACACATGGGCACCCAGTGCAAATCATTGTGGAAATTCAGGGGGAAGACTTGGCGCTTGGTAAAGGGATGCTGAGCTGCCAACTCTCCTTTCAGAACTTCAGTAAGCTCCGCCAGCTAATGGTGGCACATTGAGAGCTGCTTTGTGTGAATCTCACAACCATTTGTTCTGTGGTGTTACAGATGTGAGTGACTTACTCAGTGGGATGCATGTACATAACATACAAAATATGCACAGAATGTTAGAAGTCATGCTGTGGAGAGACTTATCTTTGATTTGGAAGAGAATCAGTTCACCACCTCAGAATCTTGATACGAATAAACAACCATGCCCCTCAATTCTCATGTGTATTCTTACATAATACCCTTTGTTTCCAATGGATGCAGCTGTAGCTTCTCAGCAGCAGCCTTAAAAACTGCTACACTGAGACTGGTGAACGTCCGCCCACAGGCCCTGATTCAGCATAGCACTAAAGCCTATATTAAGTCCACCTCTATTAAATGCTAATGAAGCATTTAATCATGTGCTAAAGTGCTTTGTTGAATCAGGGCCATAGCGTCTAATCTTGTGGTTCTTATTTAAGGAAGTCATTGGGATTCTTACTTGAGGGAGGACACGAGCCTATAGCCCATGGAGGATAGAGTATAAGGCCCTCTCTCTGCATATGCTTAACTTCTTGTGTGGTCACAGTGACTTCAATAGAACTCCTCATAATGTGTGAATTAAGCATGTGCTTAAGTCTTTACAGGATTCAGTACCTAAGTGAGGCACAATTGTAACTGTGCCTGTTACATAGCACCAGCTAGCACAGTGATATTTTCCCATGTTTTCAGTGTCTCATCCTGGTGTCACTGGATAGACAATATACACGTCAGTCTCGCTGTATGGGGAATTGTGTTGTTAAAAAAAGGATAATAATCTATTAATAGGATCTGCATAAAAAGTATGCTGCAACGCTGAGTAGTGGGTGTGGATAATAATGCCTTATGTGCCTGCTGACTGTGCTACAAAGAAGTATCCCTGCAAAGTAGGAAAGAAAACCCTAACATTTGTGTGTGATTATGTGCTTTCTCCCTTGCATCAACATTCTTCTTTCATCTCATGCCAGATTAACTAGCTGTCAACAACTGAGACTTTCTCTGTGTTCTAGATAGGAAAAATTAAAATAAAGCCAAAGCAAACCAGCATTTTGAAGCGTGAGTCATTAAAATTTTAGATGAGTCCTGTGTGATTCTTTCATGCTCCCTAAACCGACCGTCCCATCCCCCATTTTCTTTTTATGATATGAAAGGCTCTCTTTCTGTATGAATCTGAGGGGCAACTAATTCCAAAATATGGGGCACATGGATCTATGAGATGGAGATTTATTTTAATTTCTGAAATCCAGTGTCAGTGGGCTCCAGAATGAATGCTTAACAATGAGCATTGACACTCTTGTGCGAAATCTTTAAGGCTACATCTACACTTGGAGCTAGGGATGTGATTCCCAGCTTGCATAGACATACTCACGTTAACTATCCTTGATCTAGCACTCTAAAAACAGAAGTGCAGCTGCAGAAGCACTGGCAGCAACAAACAGTACCACAGGCTAGCCAACCCGAGTACAAACCTGTCTGGACCCCATGTGTAGGTAGTTGAAGCAAGTAGCCTGTTCTGTCCATCCTGCTGCCTGTTCTACCATGGCTACACTTCTGTTTTTAGTGTGCTAACTCAATGAGTACTAGTGTGAATACATCTACACAAGATGGGAATCATACCCTAGCTCCAGGGAGGGGTGTGCACAAGGTAGGGTGACCAGACAGCATGTGTGAAAAATCGGGACAGGGGGTGGGGAGTAATAGGAGCCTATATAAGAAAAAGACCCAAAAATCGGGATTGTCCCTATAAAATCGGGACATCTGGTCACTCTAGCACAAGGTGGGGGCAAGCAAGAGCATGCTCCCGCCAATAATTGGTGGGGACACAGGACTGCTCCGTCCGGAAGGCCGTGGCGGGTAGAGCGAGCTCCTCCAAAAGCCTACAATTTTTATTCCTGTGCAAGCCCCTGACTTTAAGCATAGAGGTGTAGCCATTTGGTAGAAGAGCACTCTGCTGAATCCTCATCTGGACTGGATAAAATTTGTGGCAATTTCCTTTGACTCCTGAACTTTCAGTATCAGTTAGTGATTGGTTAATGTCAGTGCTTTGGATATTAGCAAATTATTATCACAGGAGAATTGTAATGCCATGTCTTGTTGTGCAACATCCTAACATGTCTCAGATTCTTGCTAGTCACAGAGCCCCTTGTCTTGAGACCCTCTTAGGAGGCACTGTACTAGGAGGATGAGCTAAATGTGGCCTTCAGGGAAACATAAAGTAGCCTGATTGATGAAAGGAGAGCAGAGCCTATGGTTGGCAACTTTAATTAGATGTAGAATCAAAGGAATTGGTTTTGGAAGGATTTCTAATATTTATGAAGATGTTGGTACTATAACTGTAGTGCCTAAGAATCTGTGGCAAATGTGACCAGGAAGAATAATGAATATTTACAGGGTCCTTGCCCTATAAATATTGATCCCAGATTCCTATAAGGAAAGAGTGGTACCTGAATTCTGCTTTCTATAGAATGGGCATTTAACAGAGGCCGGTCCCTTTCCAAAATCAGATCAAAGTGGGAGGAGTTAACTATATTTTAACCCCTTTTATCCATGTCCAAAGACAGGGTTGGCATATTCTGAAGCAAAGGCTCCTATTTCTTCCCACCTGCTTATTGACTTGCATTTGGAAGAAAGACTGATTTTTCTATTCCAGTCTCCTTGCCAATAAAAGCTGTAAGGATTTGTGCTGGGACATGCCTACAGCATATGTGCCATCCACCCCAATGTGCAACCTTAACAAATATATACTGTGAAAGTTCTCAAAATACCCAGGACTGTAAGTCACCTTGCTGCCCCCTGTCTTCAGAGAGAGGTAGCCTTGCCTGTGGTGGCTGGGTGTTAGCTCCCTAACACTACTAGTCTCTTAGCCATGCAAACACTCTTTCTGAGCTATGCCAGCCCTATCTTTGCCTTGTAGGCTAAGAAGAGATGCATCCCAGCCCCTGAGTCCCCTGGAAGCGTTCCCCTGTGATGTGCAGCCCCTGACACTGGTACTCACAAAAATTCCAGATTCTGTGCCCCCAAAGGAACAGTGTACTCTAGATTACCAGTTTAATGGTTACAATACAAAACAAAATCATAAAATATAAACTGGGGCCTATGCTTATTAATGTTAGGGCTTCCCCTCGCCCTCCCTTGGTTCTTGTGACACAGACAGAAAGCAGAAGACCAGAGTTTGAAGTGCAGGCAATGCAATGTTTATTGGGGTTAACAAGCAAGCATATTCACAGCTCTGTACACCAGCAGAGCTTTTCCTTCCCCTTCCCCTTTAGCAGGCTTAATTATACTTGTAGTGCACACCCCTGATACCACCCCTTACAATTTATGGTCATGTTCTCTTTTAAAGGGTCTTGAGTCTGGGGGCTTTGGTACCACTCTTTTGTACCGCATATGAGGGGAAGGGAGTGAGGTTGTGTACTGGCCAAGGCCACCTTTTCTTTGGGTTTTTGTGTTTCTTATACCGCTCCCCTTACCCCTCCTAACTGGTTGCTTGACCTTGTCTTGAGATAGGAGTCGAGGCAGTTGTATATTATGTTCCCAACATATCCAGAAACACTTTAGCTCTATTTCTTATCTTTTCTCATTGTGCTATAAACCCCATCTGATTGTGGACAGATGCAACATGCAGTGTCTTTGTTCTTTGTTCACACATGGTAGTAAGGATATATGACACAAATGATTATATTTGAAAAACCTCAAAATTGTGTATCAGGCTAATACACAGGCCTAAATACTATATTACCATCACTAACAATTAATAGCTACCTTTCTTATCTAATAGAGTAATTCCCCCCTCCCGCCCCCCAAGTTCAGTCTGTGGCAGAGCTGGCTGGTTTCACAGAAACAAGGATTCAAACTTTCATGAAAAACACCCCTGCTCCACAAGATGTTTCCTCAGTGAATGGATACAGAGTACCTCTTCCCACTCTGTTCTATACTGAAACAGTATTTTGCTTCTGTGCATAGACAGGGTGATCTGTTATAATGTTCCTTTTTTATTTCCAAGTAGTTTCGATTGTTTACAGCTATCTCTGCTGGTTTTCCATTGAGAGTCTTGGTACGGAGCAAGGCTAGATAATGGAGCTTTAGATTACATCACTGGCTTACCGAAAAGGGGTGGCAACTCCCTCCTGTGTGAATGGACCATCACTGAGACATATCTCCTGGCAACTAACTTTTACTCCAAGACCATAAAGCATCCTTTCAACAGTTACTTTATTCCTTTAATATTACCCATACATACATCTCACAATGATTATGAGTCTTAATAAGTTAAGAACTTTCTGTAGATATCTGACATGTTTCTGCTTATGGATAAATACCCTGCAAGACATATGTTTGGTGTAGTGAGTTTGTCAGCTCTGACATGAGAGCAGTTTGCACAGAAAAGGGGACCCTTTGCCAAGGGCTTTCTGAGTCACACATATGAACTGTGTTAAATAGTAGTAAATCAACAGAACCTAACAGAGTAGGCCCCAGGCTTTAGTTGGGCAGGAACCCTTCCTCTTCCCTTGATAGCCCCAGGATGGAAAAAGTCTCCCCAGATAAATTCTTCCTCTGAGCTATAGGGAAAGGAGAATGCAAGCCCTGTCAATGCTGTGGGTCAGACAGTACAGTGCTTACTGATTGAGTTCCCACATCACAGACTCTCAAGTGAAGGTTATTTATAGAGATTAGTCTCCTCATCTGGCGACACTTTAGTATAGGATCTGTGTGAACATTAAAACTATGCCCCATTTACTGTGCACAAGGATGCCTTTGATGTAAAACCACATTTAGGCAGAACAATAGCTTAGAGTTATCAGCCATTATTTTCCAGTGTTCATAAAATTTCATTTGGCCAACGTTCAACTGGATAGCATGGGAGCTTGCATGTGTTTAAGTATGCTAGACCAGTAGGTCAGTGAATATAAGTGGTTTCTAATTTTACTTATCCCACTCCCTTTTTTAATTAAATCTCTTTTAATCTTAATCAATTGTTTTGGCAAGTTAATACAAAACATTGTGAGACAGCTGCAGTCACAGATCACACACACAAAAAGAAAGAAAGAGAGAAAAAGAATAGTGAGATAGAGACAGCATAGACAGCAGTAAGCCTTTTTTTTCAGGAACTGCCCAGTTAAACAAATTGTTTGCAAACTTCTTGGAGCAGAAAGGAGGCACATCTATGTTAAAATGTACTGATGGGGAGAGGGAATGTCTATCACTTTTTAACGTTGGTTACCCCTCTTCTGTTAATCATAAACACTTCCATTTACAAGCAAGGAAAAACATCAATATTTTCTGTTTGTACTGAAAAAACTTCACATATAGAGACATGATTTTCACACTAGTCAGGCATTTGGTGTCAACTTTCCTTTATTCTTAAGAGATCAGAATGTGTTTGAAGTTGATTGGCTGGTGTACAAAATTAAATTCACCCCTCCACACACCCCAAAAGGAGAATAGTTTAAACCTACAGTAGCATAGCTAGACTATAGCCTGTGGGTCCTGGCCTAGATTTTTTTACTCTACAGAGCATGAAATATATTGCTGTATGTGGTGCAAAATGAGTATGTGATTAGAAATTATACTTAAAATGCACAGTTCTGGTACTGTGGCTTGGTAAAGGGAGTTAACCTCTGGCTTGCAAATGGACATAATTAATCACTGTAGTGAGTAAAGAACTGACATCTTGTAAAAGAAAGTTATTCTTGTTCTTTAAAATATACTCTGGCTCTTTTTTGTTCATTGGTTTCTATATTTGTTACACTGCTAGATACTTCCCTAATAAATGTGGAATCTGTATCTTCAGTGGGCTTCATTCTTCATTGCCTTGCACCTGCGGGGTGCGTGCGTGTGTGTGTGTGTGTGTAAGTAAAAGTTATAAATAATAATGCACCCACCCTTCTGATTTGGTAGTGTTTCACACCCACCTTGAACAGGTGTAAATGACTCCAGGAGGTGCAGAAGAAGTGAAGACGCAAGACCCATGTGCCTATTTATCACATGGCTGTTGATGAAACCATTCCAGTGCAAAGACATGATCCCTTCTCTGTTACACCAGTTTGACACTTGTGATTCCAATAGACTTACACCAGCTGGTGAATGAGGGCTCCACACTTTTTCTTTCAGTAATTTTTCTCTCCCTTTCTAGCTGGGTTCAATCACTGTCCTATTGCAATTTTCACTTTATATGAAGTCCATGTGCCTAGGACATGAAATGTACAAACTTTTAAGGAGCAGAGATTGATGCAAGCTCAACTTCTGAATTTTAGAACCTCCCTCATCTCTGTGATCTGCTTCCCAAAATGGGAGACATGTTATCCATTCTTTGACACAGTGTTAGGAATGCAAGTTGCTCCCCTCTCCCTTGATCCATTTCTTTTCTCGGAGTTCGTGAGTTTTGATCAGTCATATAAATTGATACTGAATGCTTGCCATTTCCCACCTTTAAATTGATACAAACATTTGGAAGTGTGGGAGTATGAATCCACTGCTCTGGCAGTATGAATGAAGCAGCAGAGTTATAACTGCAGCTGTCATGCAACAAGTGACTAGGAACACAACAGCACCTGATATTTACTAATTCAAATGATAGAATGGCCTATAGCCACCTGTCTATGTGCATCAGCCATAGTTGAACATACAAGCATTAAAAAGAAAATGTAAAAGGTAGGCTCCTGACTCTATTAAAAAAAGAAGGGAAACACACTCACGCCCTATTCACACTATTGAAAAAGTAGGGTAGATAGATGAATGCTACAAGGGGTACTAATGGCCAACAAACTTAGGCTCTGTTGGACTTGAAAATGAAAGCTGAGCAATTCACATAATCACAGGATTCCAGGAGCTGAGACTTCAAGAAAAACACTAAATAATGTGACACTTTTAATAGGTTTCAGAGTAGCAGCCGTGTTAGTCTGTATCCGCAAAAAGAACAGGAGTACTTGTGGCACCTTAAAGACTAACACATTTATTTGAGCATAAGCTTTTGTGGGCTATGGCAGCCAAAGAAGTGGGCTGTAGCCCACAAAAGCTTATGCGCAAATAAATGTGTTAGTCTCTAAGATGCCACAAGTACTCCTGTTCTTTTTACACTTTTAATAAAGTCACAAGAGTTGGCAACACTGTTAGGGGGGAGGGATAGCTCAGTGGTTTGAGCATTGGCCTGCTGAACCCAGGGTTGTGAGTTCAATCCTTGAGGGGGCCACTTAGGGATCTGGGGCAAATTAAGTACTTGGTCCTGCTGGTGAAGGCAGGGGGCTGGACTCAATGACCTTTCAAGGTCCCTTCCAGTTCTAGGAGATGGGCTATCTCCATTAATTACTATTACTTTAATTACTAAATAACAATAACTATACAAAGAAAGCTCAGAAGACAAAATACGGTAATCTCCCCATCATGTTTTGAAACATAATGTTCTCTTCTGAATGGAATATGGTTGCAACTAGAACTGTGGGAAACTTCTATAATGAAACCTGAAATGAGAATTTAAAGATAAAAGAGAAAACTCATGTAGTGGGGGGAGGGATAGCTCAGTGGTTTGAGTATTAGCCTGCTAAACCCCAGGTTGTGAGTTCAATCTTTGAGGGGGCCATTTAGGGGTCTGGGACAAAAATCTGTCTGGGGATTGGTCCTGCCCTGCCCTGCCCTGAGCAGGGGGTTGGACTAGATGACCTCCTGAGGTCCCTTCCAACCCTGATATTCTATGATTCTAGTTTCTTCTATTACCTGTAACCCAGCACTGTTCTCTAAAGGGGTTGCCAAAGTTCAATAAACTTCTCAACAAACCTTGAGTAGGCCTGAAACCAGGCCAAGTTTTGCCTATATTGTATGGAGTTTGTTTTGGTCTAGCCAGAATCCTACCCCAAAGAACTTCCTTTTCTCAGCAGCCCTTAAGAACATACCCTTACCTTTAATAGTTTTCTGGGTGAGGAGGATAATAACCCACCTTGCCTTTTACAAAATTCCCATGTCTATAGTCTTCAGCTGGCACACGGACATGTCCTTGCTGGTGATTGCATCTGGCTCACTTCCTCTTCTCTGAGAGCTAGGGTGTGCTGATGGCAGGCCCTTTCTGCATCAAAAATACCCAATGTGCATCTTCTAAGACAAGATCCACCCCTCATTTCAACCCCTAGGCATACTTCTATAACAACAGGGCTAGAATGGTTCCTGCTATTGCTTGGCTGGCTCTTTAGCTACACCCTAAATAAGAATATTGCATGTGTTAAAGAGGGATTTGTTTCATTCACAAAGAGTGAAGCTAAATGCAATTAACCTGAAAAAGTAGGACTTCATTAAACCCTTTGTACTGCTCTGTCCATGTGCCTGTGTTGCTTTCCGCCTTGTTTCACTCATTCCCTGTTCTGCTGGTGTCAGTCACTAACAGTCACTCCAGGGACCATGGGCCCTCTGACTCCAGTTCCATTGATCTAGATCAGAAGTTCCCAAACTTATTTGGCCTACCGCCCCCTTTTCAGAAAAAGAATTACTCAGTGCCCCCCTGGAAATCTACCTTCTTTAAGCGAACAAACAGAAAGATGCAGTGACAAATTTGCGTTCTTTTATGTATCTATATTTCTACCTATGTCCTACAATATAGTAAAGAAAGATGTTGTTGTAAATAAGACATCTTGAAGCTTGAAATTATAAAATTATTTATTAAAATCAACCATAGTAACATTCACATTACACACAGAAAATTAAGATAACGAAGGATAATATTAAAATAAAAATTACAAATAACATTAAAAATAATCCTAATGAGAAGGATGAACCTGGTGCTATCAATTTATTAATGTTCGGCTCTATTTTTGTCAGCAGCATTCTTAAATCACCGCGATTAGCTATTTGCAGTCGGTTTCAGTTTTTAGTTAACAGATTTGTGACCGCACTGAACCCACGTTCCACTAAATATGATGAAGGAAATGCAATTAAAAACTTTTGTACTATAGCCCATAATCCAGGATAAAGTGTAGGTATCTGCTTTTGCAGCCAGAGCTGTTGGTAGCCATCTTTGAATTTAAATTTAAATTCCTCATTTGTTGTTACTTCTATCAGTTCTTCTTGTAATTTTGGAGATTCTTCTGTGTTTGTACTTGAAAAAGGGTCCAAAACCCAATTGGGTATGTTAATTTTAAGAATATCTTCAAATCGTTGATTGAAGTCAGAATGGAGAGCCTCCAAGTGCTGACAATAGGTAAGCAAGTCTTCATCATGTTTTTCTACTGTTGATAAATTTGGAAACTGGCTGACTTCTCCTCATCCTAAATTTCGTTTGTACAGAAGAAGTTATTAAATAAGTGTTAATAGTTAACAGTTTTTTTACGATTTCATTCCCGTTTTTGTTGATATTGTAATAAAAATATGACAAATATATTGACTGTACACTTCAAATAGTACTGTACCAACACAAGCCTGCTATGATTTTATTATTTGTAAGCACTAGAGACACAGAAACATACGGTAGATATGTAAGAAAATGTATAAAAATACTCACGTGTAAATTGCTGTTTTATTGAAATAACAATAATACAATTTGCTTTGTATGTGATCCGTAATCCGTAAAGATCGAAGGTATCGAATATGAATAAAAATTTTAAAATACTTATTGCACTATTGTTAACTGCTTTTTACACAATTCAGAAACAATCTAAATTAGATTTCATACATGTCGCCTATTTATAGTATTGTATTGTAAACAAGTCATTACACGCACATATTCCTGCCAATGCATGCTGGACTTCCCGACAATGCGCGACATGCTCGACTGCCAACACTTGCTTGTTAAGAGCTGTTGGCGGACGTGACACCTGATTGGTTATAATTTGTGAATTTATTTGGAAAATAAAGTAATCACTACAACTTTAACTCTATGTTACATAACAGATGAAACATGTACGAACAGTTTTTCAAAATTTTCTTATATTCTCTTCTTTCTTTATGCTTTCACTGCCCCCTTATTTTTATTCAACGCCCCCCAATTGCACCTGAGACTACTACTGCCCCCCTGGATCGTTCCAGGGCCCCCCAGGGGGCGGTATCGTCCACTTTGGGAACCTCTGATCTAGATACAGGATTGAAGTGATTTTTTTTTTTTTAATCGGGAGACAACTAATGTAAAAACAGGGACAGGAGTGCAGTCAAAGGGTCAAAAGAAGGGAACCTGACGGGGACACCAAGCAGAGAAAGAGAAAGATTGAAGTGATTATGGCAGGCTTTTAGATTAGTAGTTTCTAAGGGAACATCTTCACTACCCGCCGGATCGGCGGGTAACAATCGATCTATTGGGGATCGACTTAGATGCGATAAAATCGATCCCTGATGGCTCTGCCATTGAATCCGGAAATCCACCACAGCAAAAGGCGGAAGCAGAGTCGACGGTGGCGCGGCAGTGGTCGACTCGCCGCCGTCCTCACAGCCAGGTAAGTCAACCTAAAATACGCAACTTCAGCTACGCTATTCATGTAGCTGAAGTTACGTATCTTAGATCGACCCTCCTTTCCCCCCCCCCCCGTAGTGTAGACCTAGCCTAAGACTTCAGGTGAAATTCTGTTGATATAGTCTGGGATTTTAAAAAGATCCTACAGAGGTTAGGCACCCTGCTCTCATTGAAATTAAGTGATAGTTGTGTGTTTGAAAATCCCAGCCATAGTAAGTAGGGTTCTACCAAATTCACAGTCCATTTTGGTCAATTTCACAGTCATAGAATTTAAAAAATCATAATCTTCATGATTTCAGCTGTTTAAATCTGAAATTTCAGTCTTGTAATTGTAGGGGTCCTGACCCCAAAAGAAGTTGTGTGTGTGGGGGGCACAAGATTATTGTGTGGGGGAGGGGGCAGGGGGGGTTGTGGTACTGCTGCCCTTACTTCTGTATTGCTGCTGGTGGTGGCGCTGCCTTCAGGGCTACGCAGCTGGAGTGCAGCGGCTGCTGGCAGGTAGCCTAACCCTGAAGGCAGAGCTGCCACCAGCAGCAGTGCAGAAGTAAGGAAGGCATGATATGGTATTGCCACCCTTACTTCTGCACTGCTGCCTAAAGAGCTGGGCCCTCATCAGCAGCAGCTGCCACTCTCTCGCCCCCCCACCCCAGCTCTGAAGGCAGCAATGCAGAAGTAAGTGTGGCATGGTATGGTATTGCCACCTTTACTTCTGCGCTGCTGCGGGCAGAGCGCTGCCTTCAGAGCTGGGTGCCCAGCCAATAGCTACCGCTCTCCTGCCACCCAACTCTGAAGGCAGCACTGAAGTGAGGGTGGCAATTCCGCGACCTCCCCTAAAATAAATTTGTGACGTCCCTGCAACTCCCTTTTGGGTCAGGACCTCCAATTTGAGAAACACTGGTCTCCCCTGTGAAATCTGTGTAGTATTAGGGTAAAAGAACACAAAAGATCAGATTTCATGGCGGGAGACCAGATTTCATGGTCCGTGACACATTTTTCAGCTGTGAATTTGGTAGAGCTCTAATAATAGGTAAATAGTAGAGTTAAATGTTGAGTACTCAACAATTTACAATTACGTGAACTCTTCAAAGATTTCGGTGGGAGCTCTGAACAGAGTGGTCTGTCTGGAGTTACTGGAAATGTCCTTTAAATTTAATAGTTTCAATCTGGCTTCATTTTAGAATGCCCAGAAATCTGTCCTCATTTGCAGATCAATAACTATCTTGGAAATATGAAACATGTATTGTGGGAGCAGCCTGAAATTAGTGGAGTAGTTCATATTTTCTGTACACTTCAATTTCAAAATAAACAAGGTTTAAAAGCAAATTTAATGTAGAGGGAGTTAGAGTGGCATGTACTTCAAATGTTTTATTAGCATTTAAATTTGGAAGTAAGTCAGGGAGGCCTCTAACAGAAAGACCTGTTAATTGATTTATAGTTTTAACATCAGAAAACTGAGAATTCTTCCAGTAATACAAGATCTAATATAGTTCTAAGAAATGAAAGATGAGAAATTGTAACCCACTCTTTAGTGTGTTTATGTATCGTACTTTGTGCCTGATTCACAGGCAATATGAGTTTGCTACAGCTGTCAGTTAGATGAATTAGGGACAGATTTCCAAAGGTAGTTTGGCATCTAAAGATGCAGATAGATGCCTAGAGGAATATTCAAAGGAGCCAAGATACCAAACTCCCATCAGCCCAAATCAACAGGCGTTAGATGCCTATACTGCTTAGGTGCTTTTGAAAATCCCAGTAGGTACCTATCTGCCTCTTTAGGAGTCTAAATACTTCTACTGCTCTGGCCCTTAGTTCTTTAACCAAAGTTATGGGAGCTTGTGCTGTTACCTCTGGTGATCCTGGGTTTACTCCATTATGACAACCATATTTTGGCCGTTACACAGTCAAGAATCAGGAGCAGCTACTTTTTTTTAAAGATATACCCTCTAACACATGATTAAATGTGATCCCTGAGAGAATGTGAAAAGAAAAAGGACATAAAGAGTTGACTCCTATTGATTTCAGTGAGGCCAAGATTTGACCACCCTTTCCCTTTGCCCTCTTTAATGGCTACCTTTGCATTTAAAGAGTTCATGGCTGCTGAAAACTAAGGGTGGGGAGGCAGTTTAAGTCAGGTGATCTAGACTGCTGCAAAGGAGTATTGCATCCTCTTTAAGGGTATTTTCATTTGCAAATTTGACACCATCAGATCAGGATTAAACAAAGACTGTGAATGGCTATCCAACTACAGAAACAGTTTCTCCTCCCTTAGTGTTCACAC
This sequence comes from Malaclemys terrapin pileata, assembly GCF_027887155.1. NCBI lineage: Eukaryota > Metazoa > Chordata > Testudines > Emydidae > Malaclemys > Malaclemys terrapin. Next base: position 32,928,330 of record NC_071513.1, on the reverse strand, counting down.
CTCAACTGCAAGCAGAGCACCTCACCCTCCCTGATTGAACTAACCTCGTTATCTCCACACTGATTTATACCTGCCTCTGGAGATTTCCATTACTTGCATCTGAAGAAGTGAGGTTCTTACCCACGAAAGCTTATGCTCCCAGTACTTCTGTTAGTCTCAAAGGTGCCACAGGACCCTCTGTTGCTTTTTACAGATTCAGACTAACACGGCTAGCCCTCTGATACTTTAAGGGTATGTCTACCCTGCAAGTGAAGTGGGATTGTAGCCTGGGTAGTTTTAATTTAGCTAGCACGGGTAACAACAGTGGTGAAAATGTGGCAGCATTGGTTTATACTCTGGCTAGCCACCTGATTACAAGCCTTCCAGGGACATACTCACGATATTACAATCACACTTTAACTTAGAGTATAGACATACCTACAGATCCAGCAGTGTCTGCTCTCCCAGTAGGCGCGTTAGACCTTGGGAGGCATTGGGGAAGGGAGGGAGGCATAGCTACATGCTAGCCTCCTGTGGGGCTTTGCCTTAGGGGTGTGATAGAGCCCTTATGAAAAAATGTGAGCATAACATTAATGGAGGATTAAATCGTCTGAAACTAGTAAAACATATGAAGCATCTTCTTCAGTATTACAGGGATCTGAAATTCTTAACAGGCAATACTTATCGACATAAGGCCTAGTATCTCATGATCCATCAGAACTGTAAGCAACACTTTTATACAGTGAAAGCCAGGTATCCTTCCCTTTGCAATGATATAAGTCCTTTGTTCATAAACCACAGAGATCACAAGATATTGTATGGTAAAATCATGACATTATGATGTATGGGAAAGCTATTGTAGACCTTTTTGGAGGGTATATTGAGTCAGATCCTTAGCTAGTATAAATTGGCATTACTCCATTGACTGCATTAAAGCTACTTCAATTTACGCCAGCTGAAGATATGGCCCATTAGCTATAATTTTCTTCCCTTTGGAGATTTTTACTGAAGGATTCAGTACTAAGGGAGTCGTATTTGATAGGGATGTGAAAAATGGTACCAATGGATGGGATTTTTCAAAAGCATTTCAGTGACTTAGGTGCACAAGTCTCGTTCAGGTTAGTTAGGCACTGCTGAAAGCCCCACCCCTTTAAAATAGCAATCAAAGCATTTATAAATCCTTTTTTCCCCTGTAACACAGATGGCAGACTACATTACAGTGTGTTGGGGATCCCCCAAGACAGCTCTTCCATTCAGTTCCCCAACAACTCAGAATTTGGATGGCGCTAATGTTTACTGGTGGGGTTTTTTTGTGTTGGCTTGGATTTTGCTTCTAAAGCACACAGCTATTTGAAAAAGAAAATACAATTCATTGTGGCTTGGATTATTTTTTAGCTTTTATAGGATTTTAAGTAAATAGCATGCTTGTTTATTTATTTTTACTTTTTTACAGTATATACCGCATGTCTTATAGGATTATACACTTCTTTAGAATTTACTTTTTACTTGTTATAAAACTCTCTATATTAATGTAATTAGATATTATATTATATTTTGCAGCTTTTTTAGCTGTTGTTTTATTGCTGAAAAAGGGATTCAGGGTCACAACCTACTATTTTGGTTTTGGCTGCCCTTTTAGTCCCTAATTTTATTTATTAATTTACATTTAGCATTTATAACTTTAAAAAAAAAAATAAACATGTAAAAGCATTGAAACCCAAATGATTAACTAACAGGTTAAGACTGCCAGGAGATGTTGGCTGCCACTTAAAGAATATTTGTGTCAGTTTTGAACTCTTGCATGAAAGACTTGAATAGATATTTAGTGGATTTTTTTAAAAAGCTCATTTATTTTACACATACATTTTACTTTCATTTTTTAAATAGGTGGTTTTATTAAAAAAAAAAAAAAGATGGTTTCTTGCTGTGTTGTAAACAGTTTATTATGAGAGGCAAAATAAATATTTTAAACTTATTTGGCTTAGTCTTGCCAGCTGAGCCTTTGAACTTTCTTGTGTCCTAGCATGGTTTTATGATCCTGAAATTTTTCTTTTGTCAGTTGCAAGTTATGAACAGATAATACATTTAAGTCACTTACATTTTTAAACTGCAATTTTTATTTGTATTTTTAAGGGTTGAATAAGTGCTTTACAGGCAAGATTACTTTTTTTGGCATGGGCTTTAATAATTGCTGTATTTTAGCAACATGCTGTTTTTACTCTTTTTTATATATATATTTTAGTTATTTGAGACTTTAGTAAGCTTACTGTTACTTAACTTTTTTTTTGAAAGGCAATTTTAGCTGCTGTTTAATTTTTTTTTTAAACATAGTGGTACTATTTATTACTTTTTGTATGCCTAGGTTACATTTTTATTAGTCCATTTGGAAGCAGTTAAGCCATATGGAATTTTGTATGGGTTTTTTTTAGTAATTTTAATTAAATTGTTTATAGTTAAACATTTTAAAATAGATTTTTTTTATACCTGTAGCAGCCTGCACAATTGATTATTTACAGACATATTGATTGGAAAGGACCCATTCTCTTCAGAATGGCTATAAAGGCTTTTTTGTTTGGGGGAGGGGAGGCAGCATAGTGATTGTAGTTGTCACCACTTGACCTTCCCTTTGCATAACTTGTTTGATTGCTAAGGATTTCACCAGGCATAACCTTACCAAGTTACACTGCCATAACTGGGGTTTATTATTAAACCAAACATTCTTTGTTTTTTAACACTTTAACATCCTTTCTAGCACTTTTATTACTTCCATTACCTCTGACTATTTATCCCCCTCTGAGCTCTGCAGTGTTAATTTGTGCAAAAGCTTCCTTTAACTGTACTTATTTTAATTTACTATTCTTTATTAAGACACTTTTTAAGTCCTCACTAGCTACTAAATTCTGGTACCATAACTTATCTATTTTATTTTCCAGAATAACACATTTTTAGATGACTTTTCCTCAGATTCTCTCCAAGCTTATTTTGCATGTTTTTTGCACTTATTTCTTAACTTAGTACACTTTGCTTGCACTCACTAAATACTGTCCTTGAAGGATGGCTGCTTTCTGCTCTGGATTTATGTAAAAGACATTGTTTCCCCGCTCCCCCCCCCCCCCCCCCCGACCTTTCAGGATTTTTTCCATTAAATTTGTTTCGTCCTCTACAACTTTGCTTTGCTCTTTATGCTTTTAGCATTCATCCTTCAAGGTGGCACATTTATTTGTAAAGTTTTAGCTACAAGAAACAATCCTTGTAAAATTGCTGCTTTAATTTGGGGTTTCTTTGCTTTAGGATAAAAAAAAAAAAACGCACCTTAGGAAATATTTTTAAATGGCTGCCAATGGGTCCTATTTTTTATAAATTGCAGTGGCATTCAACAGACCTTTGCTGTGCTTTGCCAACAATTAATTAATGCCATTTAATGGACCTTGGCTGTGCTTTGCCAAGCATTTTTTAAAATCGAATACGACTCTTTGGAGTGCCTTTTTCATCTGGCTTCAGTCTCCCCACAATAGTTCTCTGGGGAGTCCATAGGTTCCATCCTTAGATTTAACCCATTTCTTGAGCACGGTACTAACTTCCTTGTATTTAAACTCTTCCAATGTCATGTACCTTAATGCTCGGTTGCAACTGTCACACTAAGGTGTGCATATATTACCTGCTCCAGAGGAGAGGCACCACAGTATTGGGGTTCCCCCAAGACCTTTTCTACTTGGTTCTCCTGAATTCATTTAGACTCCAGTCTTGTTCCTCAGGTTCCTTTATTTGACATGCACCAAAGCTATGCTGAGTTGATCAAACTCAAGTGTAGTGGGTGGGTATAGGGCATACTATACATGCAGTTACATAGCAAACCTCTTCCTTTATATACACTTACACATTACATTGCATTTACTATACATTGTATTACACATTTTGGGATTAGCTTGTTTACTTTGTAGGAGCCAATCCCTACAGAGCATGCTCTGTCTATACACAATTTACTCTTTACCACATCTTTACATTCCTGACTTAATTTATCCTGTGTTATCTCATCCATTGTAAATAGTTCCCTGTATGTTCCCCCTTATTTTAGCTAGTACAGACATTCAGTTTCCAGCCTGCTGATCCATTTTCCTCCCTATCCTGTCTCCCAAGAAATAAGACTTTACTCATGTCCAGTTACTCATCTCAAGCCAGACCTGCATGCTATAGTACTAAGATTCGGTTGGTACTTTCTTGGAATGACCTGTCATAGCTTGCCCATGACTTTGGAATTTGAGAATAATATGAACATCTAAGCCTCATACTGGTAAATACTTGATACCATACCACAGTGTTTGCATATGTTTAATTATACTTTGCAGTTCTTTCAGTGTCAACAGTAAGCTGTATCTACTATAGTTTGGGCTAATGAAAGAGCAATATAAAAATATTAAGACATTCAGCTACAGCTCCAACAATTGAATAATAATTTTGGAAAGCAAGTAAGGTACATAGAGATGATGTGGGGAGGGATAGCTCAGTGGTTGGAGCATTGGCCTGCTAAATCCAGGGTTGTGAGTTCAGTCCTTGAGGGGGCCACTTAGGGATCTGGGGCAAAATCAGTACTTGGTCCTGCTAGTGAAGGCAGGCGGCTGGACTCAATGACCTTTCAAGGTCCCTTCCAGTTCCTGGAGATAGGATGATATGCTTATGCCAACAAAGATAAAATGCTTTAGACATAAATAAAAGCCATTAGAGACCTTACAAATGTTGTTTGCAGATGTTTTAATTTCCCTATATAATCATTTTTTTTATATTTCTTCCATATTTATCTCCATTACCATAATAAAACCATAGAGAAAATCTTTCTGAGTGAAGCTGTCTTGAGCAGCCACAATGACGGACTGATGAGTGAGCAGAATACAGTTATATTCCATTTTGCAGTTTCTCCCTCATTGGGAGCAATTTTTTTCCTTCCACTAAAGTGACAAAGCCTTTTAAAATCTCTATAATGTGATTTCAGCTGTGGTTTTCTTCCTGAGTCAAAATCATGGCATAGAAATCCAAGTCTAGGAGAAAGAGACCTAGTTTTATTTTAAATGATTCTTATGTCTGGAAAAACATTTCAAGTAACCCTATTTCCACATTCTAGTTCTGTGCAAGTTTGGTGATAGCGAAATATCAATGTATTTTTCCTCCATCCACAGTTAATTGTAATTGTCAGCTCTTTGGGATAGAGATCTACAGACAGATTTAGAAAGATATTTAGGTGCCTAAAAATGCAGATAGGTGCCCTATGGGGCTTAAAAAAGGGTCTACGTGAGCTAGACACCTAACTCCCATGAAAGTCCATGGGACTTGGGCACCTATCTCAGATATTTTGAAAATCTCACATGGTGACTATCTTCAGGCACCTAAATACCTCTGTAAATCTGGCCACTTGCCTTTATGCTTATGTTAGCCAGCTAGCACACATTTGATGTGATATACATATTAACAATTGTCATAATAGTAATGATTAAGTATCTTGTCAAGAATATGTAGTAATAAAGACTGCAAAAGCTCAATGGAGTATAGGAGGAAGGCTATTTCTGAGATGTCTAGAAACATTAAATTGCCAGGCAAGTGGAGATTTTAGGGCCCAATCCTGCAAGATATAGAGCTTCCTCTGCTGCTGTTGACTGTAGAGTGGATGGTGCTCCTAAAAGGCATGAAGCACCTCTCAGGATAAGACTCTAAAAACACCCGTTTTTAAATGTGGATTAATCCTCAAGGAAACATTTTCATTTGCAAATTACATCTGAAGAAAAGATCTGAAAGTAACCAAAGATGTTTTGTTGACAGAATGGTTTGGATCACTTGACAGAATTATTTTATCAACAGAATCAAATTAGAGATTCAACCAAATTAATTTTGTTTTATATTTAAGTTGTGCCTGACAGGATATGTTCAAAGAAAGAGAAGAACACTCTGGGTAGGAAAATGTGTCAATTAGAAGGTAGGAGAATGAAGTCTTTGCAACAAATTGTTCACTAAAGGGTAAGAAGTGAGTTTCCAATGTAGATAGCTTCATTAAAGGCGCTTTTTTGTTTTGATAAAATGATTTCCTCTTTTTATTAAGAAATGTTGACAGATCTGTCAACAGCAGAGATTCTTCACTATGCTGTTAAGTCTCTATGCTTCATTTCATAGTCAGAGCCAGCACGAGGCATAAGCAGACTAAGCAATTGCTTAGGGCCCCATTCACTTTTTATTATGTGTTGTGTGTGGGGGGGGCGGGGGGACAAAAATATTCCTGCTGTTGGAGAATAAGAGTTTTTACTTTTTGTTTGGGTACAGCAAGTCAGATACTATATTTTTTCTAACAATTGCGTAGAGGGAGAGAGCTAAACAGGTCTCTCTACAGGTAAACAATTACAGCAAACCTTTATACCTTTCTTTACAGACAATAATAAGCAACAGCTGCATTTTGTTTATACATAGGCCATCTTGATACTTTATTTTTTTTACTTGTTTTGACTTTAGTCTACATACAATATTTTTTACACATTATCTACACAAGGTTGCAACAACTTTTCACACAGGTCTTTTCCACTCGCCTTACACAATTCTCACTTCTACAAATTTCGCGTTATTAGGGTTACAGTTAGTCTGACTTTTGCTAACGAACTGTCATGCATTGCATTCCCTTCCTGTCAGTTCTTTTTTTGCTTCCACAACCCCCCATTTTGTACTACTAGTACAATAAACATTTTTAAATTTTTATTTGCATTAAAGTTTGGAATTTAGATTTTACATTAGATGCTTTAACTTTAGGGGGTTTGATTGGATGTAATGACAATGCATGATGAGCATGGACGTTTTTTATAACAACAATAATATACTTTTACATTAGCTAATAACAACATAAGCAATAACATTTTTATAGCGATAATATGATGGGGTTGTTGTACAATTTTAGTTATATAACACAATACATTATACTTAGTACATAAGGTGGATACTTTATAAGCTGTTTGAAAGGCATATTTTTTAATTTGATATCTATTTTGAAGCATGTGAATTTGCCCTTGTACTTTAGAGATTTTTTGAATTTTTCTTAACAGTGAAAGCAAATTTTGAAATTGATTAGGTACTAAACTAGTTTAATTAAAGGATATTTGGAACTTAAGGACTATTTGCAAAATTTGATTTGCAGGCCAGTAAATAATATGATTGCCTGCAGTGGTAGTGAGATTAAAATGTATGTCTTGCGATGTGGTGGCATTAACATACATACAGCTATTATTAGCTTGAAAAAGTAAGTGTTTTGTTAGGGTAGTTTTTTGTTTTTTATCCTCTTAGCAAACGTAGTCATGAAGAGTAACAACTGCTTTCGGCTTTAGTTTACGGATACACTGTAGCTGTGGGGGTTTTAACGGCCAAAATGTTCATTGACTTTTAAACCCCATTTAAATGTTAGATGTAATTTTAGGAGCACTGACTAAAAATTGATTGGGCATATTAGGAGGTTTAATTTTTTAGATGTTTTGGTGAATTACCCAATTTTACATGCATTTTGTTTTATGGACCCGGCAGGATTTGTATGTGGGAGCCCATACTCCCCCAACCGGTCCATATGCTTGGAAGGAGCACTGAGAACGTTTGCACTTTCACCCAGAAAGTTATTAAGTATGTTTTTATGGCCACAGATTAGATGGTACTTTTGATGTGTTTGTAAGGGCAGTGGGCCAAGCCTGATGCTTTAGATTATTTTGAATGGCCATTAGCTGGTCATTTAGGAAGCTGCCAGTACCTCTGCAGGCATTGCCATCCCGGACGAGCCCCCAAATTGTCGGAGAATAACAGAGTTCTCACTTTTTGTTTGGGTACAGCAAGCCAAATACTTTATTTTTTCTAACAATTGCGTAAAGGAAGAGAGCTAAACAGGTCTCTCTACAGGTAAACAATTACAGCAAACCTTTACACCTTTCATTACAAACAATAATAAGCAACAGCTGCATTTTGTTTATACACAGGCCATCTTAATATTTTATGTTTTTTACTTGTGTTAATTTTAGTCTACATACAATATTTTTTACACATTATCTACACAACGTCGCAACAACTTTTCACACTGTTCTTTTCCACTCGCCTTACACAATTCTCGCTTCTACAAATTTTGCGTTATTAGGGTTACAGTTAGCCTAACTTTTGCTAACAAACTGTCATGCATTGCATTCCCTTCCTGTCAGTTGTTTTTTTGCTTCCACACTGTGTAGGGCCCCCAGTGGGCCTCTGCTCATAGTGTTCATAGCTATAAGGCAAAAGTCTGGGTGGGAAATGGGAAGGTAAAGGAAGTTTTGATCACTTGCCTTCAGTTGCAAGTTAAGTTCCTTCAGTGTTTTCTTTTTCCTTTCTTATTAGATATTCAGAAAAGAGAAAAAAAAAAAAACTAAATGATACCTTTTTGTAGACAAATAAGTATTGAGTCAAATAACTAAACCCAATAAAATTGATATTACCCAGCAAGTTAAAGTACTTTGGAAAGAACATACACTTTGCCAGATAACTTAAATCACCCTCCCAATAACAAGAAGAGAGTCATTGGCCAAATGGTGTGGACTTTGCATCCATAAAGAAACCCAATTAGTGTAGAAACAATCTTTGAGAACATACGGGTCCTGATTATTAAATAAATTGTGTTGGGATTAAGCCAACACCTGCAATAGAATTATGCCTGAGTTACACTTTGTCAGAGATGTCAGACTTTTGGTTAAGTGAGATTTCTATGTAGTTTTGATTAGTAATTTAAGATTAGTTTAGACTATTTTTAGAAGGAAGAATGAATTCTTAAAAGTGCTGATTTTAAGGAATTTCCTTTGCCATCTAAATGCCCCCTACCATCCCAGGCAGAGTCCCCCTTTTCCTTAGACATGTGGATTGCTCACCTGGGTGTCCAAATCCATGCAAGGAGAATGGGTTGGAGAATGGCTGTCCTCTCACCAGCCCCACTGAAATTACTCAGAAAAGCCAATGCTGATCCAGGTAGAGTAAATGCTAGCTGAGCCCCCCAGACCTTTTGCTGAGTAAGACATGGCCATAGCAAAAGCTATAGATACTAAATGCAGTATCTTGGGATAGCATAATTCATTTGCCTTTTGCTTATATAATTAATTACATCTGTTCTGTATTTTCTTTCCATGGAAGCAAATCAACATTTTGGCACTGTGGCATTGAAGTGTATCAACATTTTGTAGTAGTATTTTACTGGCATTGCCTTTTATTTCTGAGGAATAAAATACAGAGCACTGTGATGGATGGTTGCTGTCCATCAACTGCCTCTACAAAATTAATTTTCTGAACAAATGTTTCACTCCACCAGTCCCAGAAATGAGCAGGTAGATTGCATCTGTGAGAACCAATTGGTGTCTCGATCATGGAGGATGTCACAATAAGTCCATCCTGTCTACCACAGATCACTAAAGACAAGTCATCCTGATGCAGTATAGAGTGGTCAACGGTAGTTCCTAGGAAGGTTGGAATCCTGGGGCCTCACTAAACATTCACTAAAGATTGTGACATGTAGTGCCAGATTCTGACTTCAGTTATACTTCTGTAAATGAATTCAGAACTGGAACTAGGGTGACCAGAGTCCCAATAAAATCGGGACTGTCCCGATATTTCGGTTTCCCGATATCCACCGGCAGCACTGTTTTTTTTTTTTTGTTTTTTTTTTGCTTTGCCATGTGTCCCGATATTTTCTTCCCCTTATCTGGTCACCCTAACTGGAACCCCTGTATGTGAGACTGGAAAATAGCAGAAACAAGAGTCCTGGGGAGAAGCTGTCAATACAGGGCCAACATTTCTGACAAGGGAAGTGCAGTAAGGGAAGGTCCAAGTGATCAAGAAATAGTCATTTTGCAGGGAAAAAGATGAAAATAGTTATTCCATAGGGATTAGCCATTTATGAAAACTTGCTGTTGAAGAAATAGAGGTTACAAGCAGCCCTCACCAAAGGGATTATCTCATCATTTAGTCACATGGCATTTAAACAGGGATGTTTCAGTCCTATTATCATGTGAATACTTTGGATTGGATTGCACTGGAATGGAGGTGAAAATTTCTGTGATGAAATGTCCCATGACGAAATGTCACCATGCTGCAATGATGAGGGCTGATAGGTTTACAGCAGAATCACTGGGATTCACCACTTGAGTGGTCATATCAAAGGCCTCAGTCTGGTAAGACTAAAATTCTACTGAACAGATACACATGCACTATGTATTCCCTTTTCCTTTGAGCACGGGCAGGGAATGAAATGTTTTTTTCTGTCCTGGTAACCTCACCCCAAGAGATCACTGTCAGAGACAGAAGGTGAGTTTCAGGAAGAGGAAGGACTTACAAAATACTTAAGTTCCTAAAAGAGAGAGAAGGTGGGTGAGGTAATATCTTTTATGGACCAACTTCTGTTGGTGAAAGAGACAAGGTTCTTTATCACCTGAAGAAGAGCTATGTGGAGCTTGAAAGCTTGTCTCTTTCACCAGTAGAAGTTGGTCCAATAAAAGATATTACCTCACACACTTGTCTCTCTCATATCCTAGGTCCAACACAGCTACAACAACACTGTGAACAAATTCCTAAAAGTCATTTTCTCCAGAAACATGTTCCCCTGAAAACTTCCTTGCATTTGGTTCTCTGATTACTGGGGTGATACTTCTTCAGAAGTAGTTTATATGACTTGAGAGGCATCCTCTTGCTGTTTTGCAGCAGATACACCTTTGGGATACCTCACTGGTTTCATTCCTTCCTGTCTCAGATTTCAGAATATGGTGTATACTCATCCTGAAGGTTTACTCATGTGAAGGCCCTTTTGGTTTTATTCTGTCTCCTGTCATGCACTATGTTTAGATGAGCCTACTAAAGGAGTTGAGGTGTGTTACAGAGCAGTGCTATCAGCATATAGATGAGCCCCAGCTGTATTTCTCATTTTCTTGAGATCTGGAAGCAACAGATTTCCTGCTTCCATACTGTCTGGCTGAGATAGGAACCTGGATGAGAATAAGCTGGCTGATACTCAGACCTAAAAGAGGGAAATTATGCCGGTTGGCAGGAGAAGAAACTTGAAGAACTGATGAAAGCTGTGACTGCTTATTCTGTTAATGGAGCATATCCTCTCGCTTGCCAAAAGAGGTTCACAATCTTAGGAAACTTTTTGACACCTGATGGCTAATGAATTCCTAGGTAGCAGTATAATTGCCATAGCTCATGATCTATCATTGTGCTGTCATTACACCTTTGTCAGTGCTTGCTAAACTAGACTGTGAGATCCTTGGGGCAAGGACTTGTCTTGGGGCAAGGACTTAGAGCAGTCTAAATAAATAATAATGGATTTTATTTTTCATTTGGGTCTGAAATAAATAATAAATATATGTAATGAATTGAGAGAATGTATCATTAGTTTGACAGAGCTAGGGAGTATTTTTCTCTTTATCCACACTACAGGCATTGGCAACACAAACTACTCAGTCCATACCTAACCCTGCCACAGGGGCTGCAAGGTGTTGGGGCCTATACAGGGTTAGTAGCCAGTTGATCCTTAGGCTATGTCTACACTATACACTTAACTCAGGTGATTGGTATCTATGTTTGAGCCCCTGAGTTAGCCTACCAAGTGTGAGCATGTAAAGCCTTATCCCTACTGTGTCCTTGCTGTTTCTGCACTCACCCATGTGCATCTGGGGGCATATTCCATGGTTCTTTGTGCTAAGACACTCTGGGATTCTTTTGCAGTCAAATGTATCAAATGCAGAAGAACTTGTCTGTCCTTTCAGAGGAATTGTGGGAAGGGATTGGAGAACTATCAGTTATTGAATGATTTACACCGAATCCACATTGCAGAGTGGGCAGGTTCCAGCCTTAGTTAAATTGAAGTCCGGGTTCTAATGCGCTCCGCCACCCCTCCTCACACACACACGTCTGGGTATGCTGGCTGGGCTTAAACTGACTCCAAACCTGAGTGTGAAGTTTTTATTTGTGAATATAAGAACAGCCATAGTGGGTCAGACCAAAGGTCAGTCTAGCCCAGTATCCTGTCTTCTGACAATGGCCAATGCCAGGTGCTTCAGAGGGAATGAACACAACAGGTAATCATCAAGTGGATGGTAGAGGGGTTAAGGCTAAGACCTGACCATAAGCCTGGGTTAACTGTGTAGTGCAGGTATACCCTTAGACTGCTAGCAGAAGTGTCAATTAGTATAATCTGTGCTGTTTTTTGTCTGTAGGCATCTGTCTGCTGAAAAATGGATTGAATCCATCAGTCATTTCTTAAAGGTTGTTTTTGAGTTTTGTGCCTGCACCCTTTCTTGTAATATCCAATGTGGCTGAGTTGGTGACGAGGTGGCACCATATAATGCAGCAGATTGTAGTTCAAATGTGAATCTTCATATCCTTTTCCACTCAGATGAATATTTTATGTTGTTAGATCGGGGTCGGCAACTTTCGGCACGCGGCTTGCCAGGGACGGCGAACCGCGGCCAGTGGGGTCCGCGATCGGCCAAACCTGCCGCGTCAGTAGGTAAATAAACTGGCCCGGCCCGCCAGGGTGCTTACCCTGGCAAGCTGCGTGCTGAACGTTGCCGACCCCTGTGTTAGATGAATAATATTTGGCTGGAAAAAAACTTGGCTTTTCCCATATGACAAAATGTATGAAACTGGAGTACATACATATTTACGATTCTTTCTTTCTTTCTTTCTTTCTTTCTTTCTTTCTTTCTTTCTTTCTTTCTTTCATGAATGGTGAAATAGTCTATTATAAGGGTGAATATTTTAGGAATAGGCCCGGGTCTGTATCTGAATTTTGAAACTTCAAAGTCTGGGGTGTTTGGATCTGGGTTTCTGGTTCAGAATATAATAGAGTAGATTATTTAGATACAGATCAGAGTTCTGCTTCTGAACTTCACAAATTATTCAAAATACGCGAGTGCTTGAATCCAGGATTATTCCCCCTCCCATCTTGAGAGTTAATTTTTTTTATTCCATTGTCTGAAATATGATCACTCACCTCATTTTTTTTTCAATTGTGTTAGATATGATCTAGCAGATGGCTTTGGCAGTTTTACCCATGCCTCTGACCAGTGGTAATTAACCTTTCTACCTGACAGATGAAGTGCTATTAATGGCTTCATTTGACATGTCATGCAAAACAGCAGCCTGGTTAATTAAGAAAATATTCATTTTGGGGAACCAGTCTGGAAGCAGGCGCTGGCTATGAGAGACATTTCTATAGCATTATGGATGATAGAGAAGTTTTCCCCTTAACATGTACCCAACTTCAGTTAATTACAGTCTGCCACAGTCCCTTGGTCTCTAGAGTTTGAAGTAAATAGATGTTGACATATATATCTCTATATCTAGATATATGTGTTTAAATTCATATAGCTACATGAATATATATGAGGTTATTTCATATGGGAAGCAATGACAAAAGAAGCAGTAATTAGATATTTCGGACGCCTATTTTTATTATTTACTGAGCATTGATTACCATTGGTTCATAGCTGTACTCAAACCTGTCTTGTATGAACATTTCTATGCATGGTAATGAGACAAATGATACTTTACAAGACAGCAGACATACATAGTCATTTGATACCCAGCGTAGAAGCTATTTTAATTAAGCAACACTAGTAAAAATGTGAACATTAATTTTAAATTTAACCTGATACTAGTAGGGTGGGTTTTTTTGCATCCTAAACTCAACATTTAGGTGCTGATTTATGATGTTTGTGCATGAGACTTAATGAGAAATTCCTAAAGAAGGGCACTTCATATTTATTTCTCACTGGTGCTATTCTTTTGCACCAGAGAACAACATAGCTGGATGTTTAATCTTTTGCCCCCTGATGACCTTAATGAACAGTTAGATTTATGAGTCATTTAATACACAACTGCACAAGAAGAAATCCAGAGGTAATCTCAGCATGTACCACCAGAGTCGATTAAAAGAAAAAAAACTGGGGGGGAAACCCACCAAAGCTCTTGAACTTATAAAGTGACTTTCTGCCAGAAGGATTCCAAAGTGCTCTACACAATGTGAACCTGATCCAAAGCTCCCTGAAGTCAATGTAAAGAATCAGGTCTCTCTTTCTCGCTCTGTGTATGTGTGTGGGTATATATATAAACACAGGGCTGGTGCAAGGAAGTTTCGTGCCCTAGGCGAAACTTCCACCTTGCGCCACCCTCCCACCCAGCTAACACCGCCCCCTGTGGCAGCTAACCCAGCCCCCCACCCGGGGAGCCCGCCACCCCCTCTGCCCGGGGAGCCCCCCACCCAGGGCAGCTACCCCTCCTCCACGGCAGCTAACCCCACCCGGGGAGACCCCTCCCAGCAATCTAACCCCGCCCGGGGAGACCACCCTGTGCGGCAGCTAGCCCTGCCTGGGGAGCCCGCCCCAGCTCATCTCCGCTCCGTTCCGCCTCCTCTGCTGAGCACGCCAGCGCCGCTCTAATTCTCCTCCCCTCCCAGGCTTGCGGCGCCGATTGGAGGAGACTTAGAGCAGGGGCTGAGTGCTCAGCGGAGGAGGCAGAGTGGAGGTGATCTGGGGCGGGGAGCGGTTCCCTTGTGCGCCCCCCTCCCCGGTTACTGCAGGCGGCCCTCCCCGCGTCCACCCCCCCCCGCCCCAGCTCACCTTCACTCCACCTCCTCGCCTGAGTGGGCTTTTAGGCATCCCCAACCACTAGGCGCCCTTAGCGGCTGCCTAGTTTGCCTAAATGGTTGCACTGGCCCTGTATAAACATATTAATATTTCTCCTGAACCTCCTTATACTGAAGTCAATTTTTAACAGACATGAACTCACTAGTAGCAGAGTTTCATAATCTCCAAGTGCTACTTTTTCTCTCTTGATTTTCAGGTTATGTTTCTCCATGAACCCAACTGAAGCATATTGTGGACCAAACTATATACCAGTGTTTGTCATAATGGCATCTCTATTATGCAATTCTGATTTAAACATGTAAATACTATTGCTGGTGGATTCCCACGGCCATAATTATTAACGAGTGACTAATTAGTGTGATTAGACATGATCCACAGAATACGGTGTCAGAACCAAATGTTTTATATTGTAATAGGTAAAACTCCATATATAATGGTGAGACAAAAAAGGAAAATAACTAAAAAGGGATAATTTACATCCAGAAAAAAGCTGAACTTATATCACAACTATGGTACTGAATAAGTAATGAATGATAGCATGCTAAAAGGGATTTTTATGAATATCAGTTGTCTCTATAAAAAGCCGGATACATAAATTAATATTTCCCTTGAGCCGTGTTGCTTATCTACTCTCACTTGCTCTTTCTCTGTTCTTACTTCTTATATGTGAATGTGACATTATTTCATTGATTTATTTTTTATGTATTCAGTTGATGATTTGGGAGATGATAAAAACCCACTGAAGTCCCTGAAAAGAGAGGGCCTTGAATCAGGCCCATAGACGGTAGTGTGCAAACACTCTCACTCTGAATATTACTCTATCTTTGTGCTTTGGTTTCTGTAAAAGGTACAACTGGTTGAAATATCTTCATTGGAACATTTTTTGAGGAGAAATGGATTTTTGACCCAAATATTTTTATGGAAAATATTTTTGATGGTCAAAATTTTCAAGGTTTATTGGAAACTGAATATTTTACCAAAAATGTTTTTCAACTACCATTTCCTCAGCCTTAAAACAAGTCTTTGAAAACATTCTTGGTTTTAGTTTCCATTTTTCACTGAAAAATGTTTTTCTGGGAAGTAAAAATAAAAAAATAAATAACATTTCTATAAAAAAAAAGGTTTTACATTTTTGACAAGTTATAATAAATATACTGATTCAGAAACTGTGTTCAGTTTCTCATTTGCCTCTGCAGTCTATACTCTCTCTCACCTTTCACCATTCTTGAATATCAAGCTTTTCCCATATTTACAGAATGTCTACTAGCATGGGACGAGATACATCATAAGATTTGCATTGTTGACTCACTCTTCCAATTGTCACCAAAGCTTAAAACATTTTATTTCTAGTCACTTTTCTTCTTAATTTACTTTATTTCTTAATGTCAATTTGCTTGTGAAGGTGTTTTACTCTGTAGCAAAGTAAAAATTTAATCTCCATCTTTGGACATCAGCCCTGCATGGTGACTCGTGGAACATCATGCTAATCTTTGCAGCATTTCTGGACTCCAATTTGTCCAGTCTGCTGAAATATTGACTGAATTTATTTTAACATGGTATGTCCATTAGAATATCAATAAGGGCAGAACTAATGGAGACCGATAAACTGACCCGACCTCAATGTCCAGAATGTCTAAGGTCATTCCTTGCTGAGCCAGAAAGAAATCGAGTCAGTAATGGACAAAATGTTATAGTATGGATAAGGATATTATTTTGGAAAACAATGAAGCAATTCTCATGTTACATTTATTTCCAGTAACGTGATCAATAGTATAGTAAGAGCCGTGTGTCTATTATACTATAATGCCAAACAGCTCTCTTTGCCTGATGAAGGTCCTGGTAGGAAGATTACTTGTCCCTTACTGTCAGAAGTTGTTTATTATTTGCTAGGTATCATTCTGGTTTGACAATGAATGACCTTATTCTTAACATTCTGGTCATGGAGCTCACACCAATAGATTGGCCTTCATTACTTCTGCCTTTATTGATTTTTCTAATGGGTAAACCATGTTAAATAAATAAAGCCAATACTTTAGCAGAGCAGACAAAGCTGAGTTCACAGATATTTTTGGAGAACATGAGAATGCCTCAATCTGCAGGACTGGTGTCCAAATCTGGGTAGAATAACACAGAAAACGGGTGAGGGGGAAAATAATGTAAAAGGGTGCAAATGAAAACTATAGGGAAAAGAAGAACAGAGGAAATAATAAGTCATAAGGGGTCAGCAGGGCTTCTTGGGCTTGGGTTAGAGTTACTTAGGGTATGGGTGGCTGGGTTAGAGTTGGGTTTGGGATCAGAAGGGCTCCCTGGGCTAGGGCGAGGCTTAGGCTCAAGTCTCTCTGAGCTAGAGTCGTGGTTACTAAAGGTAGGACTTCTTCAGCTAGGGTTAGGCTTGATGTCAGTATGGCTCCCCTGGCTTGGCTTAGGGTTACTAAGGGTAGTGAACCCTGGAGTAAGGATAGACTAGGTGTCAGTAGGGCTCCCCGGGCTAGGGTTAGCTTTGGGATTGGTGGACTCCCTGGACTAGGGTTGAACTTGTGGACAATAGAGTAGGGCTCCCCAGGCTAGGGTTAGAGTTACTAAGGGTATGGATCACTTGATGATTACCTTTTCTGTTCATTCCCTCTGGGACACCTGGCATTGGCCGCTGTCAGAAGACAGGATACTGGGCTAGATGGACCTTTGGTCTGACCCAGTATGGCCGTTCTTGTGGGTTCCCTGGTTAGAGGCTTAGATAGGGCTCCCGGGGCAAGGGTTAGGCTTTGGGTCATTAGGGCTCCCCAGGGTAGCATTAGATTCACTAAAAGTAGGGATACCCTGGCTAGGGTCTATGCTTACTAGAGTTAGGTTTGGGGTCAGCAGGGCTCCCCAGGCTATGGTAAGGGTAACTAAATATAAAGTTCCCCGGGCAAGGGTTAGGCTTGGGGTCAATAGAGGTCCCTGAGCTAGAGTTAGAATTACTCTGGGTAGGGCTTCCCAGGCTAAGGTTAGGCTTGCGATCACTGTGGATCTCTTGGCTTGGGTTAGGGTTACTAAGGGTAAGGTTCCTAGGGCTCGGGTAAAGCTTCGGGTGAGCAATGCTCCCGGGGTTAGGGTTACTAAGGGTAGGGCTCCCCAGGTTAGGATTAGGATTGGAGTCAGTATGGCATGCCAGGCTAGGATTAGGGTTACTAACGGGAGGGCTCCCAGGACTAGGGATATGATGATGAATGATAGGTCTCCCTGGGCTAGGGTTAAGCTTGGGGTCAGAAGGGGTCCCTGGGCTAGGGTTAGGGTTACTAAGGGTAGGGATCCCTGGGCTAGTTTTAAAGTTACAAAGAGCAGAGGTCTCACTCACATAGGGATCCTCTGGCTAGGGACAGGGATGCGAAGGGTAGAGCTCCCCATTCTAGATTTAGGGTTGGAGTCAGAACGGCTCCCCTGGCTCAGGTTAGGCTTATTAAGTATAAGTAAACTCCCTGGGCTAGGGTTAGGTTACTAAGTGTAGGAGTCCTTGGGCTAGGGTTAGGCTTGAGGTCAGTATGGCTCTGCTGGCATGGCTTCGGATCCTAGTGATAGGGTAAGGCTTGAGGTCAGTAGGACTCCCCAGGCTAGGGTGAGGGTTATTAGGGGTAGGTCTCCTCAGCCTAATTTTAAGGTTATGTTGTTGTGTCAGTGCAGACACAACCTACTGTGACTGGAGGGATATTCCATTGGTGTAAGTAATCCACCTCCACGAGAGGCAGTAGCTAAACTGATGGAAGCATTCTTCTGTCAAACTAGTGCTGTCCACACAGGATTTATATCATCTTAATTATGTCACTCAGGTTGTGGATTTTTTGCATCCCTGAGCGACATAGTTATGGTGCTATAATTTTCTAGTGTAGACCAGGCCTGAGTGCAATATATTTGTTTTAAATGGTGGTACTGTAGCATCTTACTGAGGGACCATGGCTTTTCTTTAAACTCTTTGAGAAATGTTATTTAATAATATATACTAAGTCTATTGCTGCTCTGCGTAGTGACAATAATAATAAACATGATAAAGACATTGATATTGAACTAGTTAATAATATAATCTAATTAGAATCTGTGTTAAAAAACAATTACATTAGTTTAATGGGAAAATGTAATATAACTCCAGATTTTTCCTGTTAAGTTAACATTATAGACTTTAATGAATACCTTAATTAGACATCAATATGGATACAAACATTTTATAAGTAAAATTCAGTTCCGTGTTCTCCTCTACACAGCCAGAGCTATTAAAATAATCTTACTATGATGACTAAAGGACAAATTATTTTAAAAACCTCCTGGTTCTGCTGTAGAGAATATGGTGAAGGACAATTCTTCAAAAGTAATCAAAGCATGTCTGTGCAGGTGGTGGGAGCAGGTTAGTCTTGCGCTAGAGATGAATTTCTAATACTAACCACTAAATGTACAAAGGACTTTGTTACCTACATGCCTCATAGTTACATACATTTTATTAACTAATACTTTTTACCTGCAACACTCTCTGGACACCCTTGACTGGAAAGCCAGAGGAGGATTGTAAGAACACAATCAACCTTGAATCTATCTTCCTCTATCCTGGGTACTTAGATGGCTCCCATTACTACATTATCTGAGCGCTTCCTGTGAGGTAGGAAAATACAGTACTATAATCTCCATTTTACAGATGTGAGGAACTGAGGTACAGAGAGGCTAAGTGACTGGCTCAGGATCACACAGGAAGTCTGTGGGAGATCAAGAACCTGGATTCAGGTTTCCCAAGTCCTAGGCTACTGTCCTAAACACTTGCCCATGCTTTCTCCATCTTGCAGTTGTGCCATCCCAGGAGCATGCTAGCAGACAAATTGTGACTCCGCGTATCACAATTCAGTCCCTAAATTCCCCCTTGCACTAGGGAGGAAGTAACTGCACTGTACTGGTTGGCACAGTGGGGGAGGAGCAGAATCAAGGCTCCACTCATTCCCCCATCCCTGGCTACCCACTCTTCATCCATAGGAGCGCCAAAGAAGCTGTCCCTTGTGCTGTAATCTGGGAAGCCTCCTTAACTGCCCTGCAAGGGCATGTAGGAGAGCTTTGTTCTTGTCAATAGAGCCAGGCTGCTTCTGATCTCACTCACATTGGTTTTACACTCTTTTATCGTCATTTACTTCAGTGGAATGACTCCTGATTTACACCAGTTTAAATGAGAGAAGAACCAAACTGCCGATCCTCTGACAACCTCTGACAATCCTCTGCTGATTCTCTGACAACAGAAGCTCAAATCCCAGTAGGAATGACTAAACCATTCATTGTTCTAAAGTAGATAAATTGGGGTTCTCAGACAGTTTTCTCTGTGTGGATTTTTCAGAAGAGACCTCAAAAACCAAGGTCCTGCAGAGGATATTATTTAAGAGATGAGATTTGCTTTGTCAGCCTATGACAGAGTTTCCTCACCCTTCCATCCCAGACATGGCTGCATTTCAGTGGTACTGCTTGAATTGGGCTTAGGGTTCTTGTTCAGTATTAAAGACCAGATTATTCCTGGCCCCCTGTATGAGTGTGCAAAAGAGAGAAAGGGCAGGAGGAGCCTCTCCCCACCTTGCTCCATTTATGCAGAGGGCCAAATAGAATAGGATTCCTTGTATTTAGGGAGTTGTTGGCTCTAACATCTCCAAAGAGGGCAAAGCCAAGTGCCCCTCCTGCCTTGCAGTGGCCAATGGAATTGGCTGGGTTCAGAGGGGAAAGGATGCTTTCCCTCTTCAGAGACAGTTCAGTGGTAACACACACACACACACACACACATACACACACACACACACACACACCCCAAAGCTCTCTGAGGCATTGGCTGCTTCAGGCATGATGCTTCCACAGCACCTCTGTACTGGTCCCAGTGAAGCCCTATGCACATTATTCTCCAATGGAATTTTGACATCTTGTCTATTCTAGAAGACAGTTGAGTTTACTACTAGCAGCTGAATGACGCTACAGTCTTTCTTAAGCACACAGCTATGTCGCTAATTGGATTGTTATCAGTGTGACTGGAAGCTCTGTAAGGGCACTGCCAATGTTCCGCTATACTAATATGCAGTGGGAAATACTCAGGTTTCTCCAAGTAATTCAATAGAAAGAAAAATCTATCAGGATTTTTTTTCCCAGAAGAAATGTTTGCCACATTAAATTTAGCTCATTCTGATACAAAGTGATTACAATCTGACCATTATGAAGGGGGAACTCTGATGGGACAACTGGTTATCTGGGATGACTGAATGGGTTTGAACTCTATGGCCAAATGTTAGAAAAATATAGCCAAGACAGTCTGTAGAAATAAGAAACACTACGCTATCAATGCAGTTTGAAGGCAGTTAGTGTTCTTGTGCTTCACCATATACAAAGTTGAGCCGGTATCCATTACAGTACCCATACACTTTGATATGACTTAATAGAGACAATTCTTAATAAGCAGATTAATTTGCTTTTCTCTCTGTATAGTGTGTGTGTGTGTGTGTGTGTGTGTATATATATATGAATATGACATGCTGAAGTGCAAAGAGCTTAAGTCAAAATTAATGCAAGGGCAACAGAAAGTTGTGCAGAAGAAAGCTGTTGAAAACAGCCTAACAAAAGTCCAACACTATATGTTTTTCACATATATTGTGATTTTCTGTCTTTTATCCCGTTGTTGTTGTTGTTGCTTGATGGAACACATTAAATTCATAAAGAGAACATTTCAACTTTTGCTTTGGCTTCTTATGAGCTACTTTATTGAGGTAATGCTTGTATAAAAGTGAGCATATGCTATTACATCAGAAGATTTATTTCCAGAGCCATATTCAAATTTTAACTAAATTGTTTTGCTGGTCATACTGTTTTCTTTCTTTTTAATATAAGAACAATGTTGCTAATTTGGGGACTGGCATAGCATATATCATGCTTTATCCGTTGTCATGGGTGTATGTGCTTTAATGTATTTCAGTTTAATGAGGAATATTGCAACCTCCTTAGATTTGAGTTGAGCTGGGCTTGATTGTTTGAAATGCCTTGATTTTTACACAGCATAAAGCAGTATTAATTTTCACAATGTATTCACAGAAATGATATTAAAATAAATTTAGACACTACACTTCACAGTATATGTGTCGTGCACTCAAGCTAAGGTTTAATTGCCTGACTTCCAACTAGAGGAATGCTGTGAAAAAGTCATAAACTTGTCAGTTGGCCTGAGAAAATTGTTTTGCTCTACAGTTGCCCTGTTAATACATTGAAAGAGGTTTGATTTGAGTCCTTTAAAAGACATCTCTACACTATTTTGCTCAGCACAGGAGTTGCCAAGTTCCCCTGATGACAAGCACTTCTCACTATGTGTAAACTGTTCAGTAAATAAAAGTTTTGCTTAAAATTGGGACTTTTGATCCACATCTGACAAGAATCTTTTCAGAATCACTTATGTTATCACACCAGGAGATGACTTAGAGCTACATAGGGAATAAATCTCTCTCATTATGAAATGGATAATAACATTGTGATCTACAATTTAACATTAATTTAGCTATTTTGTCAAGGTCCTTGTTTCATTGGGAATTTTTTCAAAGGCAAAATCTGCTTTTCATATTCGCTAATTCACCACTCCCATTTTTGCTAATGCAAAAAGTTCTTTACTGCTAACGTATCCCATCAAAATTAATTTTTCAATAAAATGTTCAAAATTCATGAGACTCATGGGAAACTAAACAGAATCTTGTGACATTCCTGTGAAATGACATAACATATCACACAAGCCAAAATATTAATGCAAATATTTTGTAACGCAAACTTGGTGATTAAGATATGGATCTGAACCTAAATACTGGAGTTCTGAACTGTACGGAAGTCTGGATTTGGATCCAGATAAAAAGTATGCCTTTCCCAGTTAAGCTAACAGACTTAACCCCACCTAAGATAACAGACTGCAGAGTATTGTGTCTTTAAAGGAACAATTAATTTAATAACTTCTGTGAGTGTTCCAGGAGAGGGCTGGACATTGCAGGGCAGATGGTTGGGGAAAATTCAGGACTGGGAGGGTGTTGGAGTCACCCTACAAGGAGTAGGTTGGTGGAAGCTATAGTGTGACCTGTATGCAGGCTTGTAGGGTGGCTGTTGGTGTCAGGGCTGTCAGCAACAGCAGCAACCATTTAAGGCACTCAGAGTTGCTGGGCATGCAGTAACTCAATTCTTTACTGGTCTGGGTTAAACCCCAAAGTGTCACAGGCTCCCCTCCCTGACTGGAGATCTGCACTCAATCTAGCATTATGGTCTCCAGGGAGGAGGTAGATGTTAATTAGCTTGCAGCTTCTCCACTCTGGTAGTTTGGAAAACTTGAGCCCCTAGAAAGGCATCAGAATTTGTCATTTATTAAGCCCAATACATTTTAAAACCATTTTTCAGTTTTCATGTTAATTTATTGCTTGTGAAAGGTGGCAGATTGTCAGCCCTGAAGAATGATGTCCTCAAGTGTATGTTCAACACAATACATGTGTTGCCTATTGCTATATTTATGGCTGTATATCAGGAACTGTATATTAAAATCCTTAAAAGCATGGTCATATTAGTTTGCTCTGGGGATACTTCTTGGTGAAATCTAAAGGCTCCAACAATAGCTATTAGAAGTTCAGTGTTTGCAACTATCACATCTGAATGCCATTTATTAGACTGAAACTCTCTATGGATGCAAATTATTGAACCATAGCACCAGCCTAATCACTGCCTGTAGAGAGATTTGAATAGGAGAATTTCATTAACAAATAGGAGAGGATTTAAAAACAATAACTGAACATACAGTTGATTTTCTTTTATGTGTTCACTTTCCAAAACAGAGTAAAACACAAAGGTCAAATTATGTGCTTGAATTACCTTGGTGGTTCTATATGTTCCTCCTTTTTCCTCCCACTGTGAGACACTGTTTAATGCTCAGTGATTGTGTAGTGAGAGCAGTACAACAATGCAAGGCTTGTCTGCAAGCCTATCTAGGCTTCACATAGGATGAGCATGGATCAGTTGCTTGGTCTTTTGTGTCTCTACACTAGCACTTTTGTCAGTAAAACTTCTCAGTCAGGGGTGTAAAAAACCACCTCCCTTACTGATATAAAGTTCACTAACAAAAGCACCGGTGTGGATAGCACTATGTCGGCAGGAGATGCTCTTCCAATGACATAGCTACTGCTGCTCATTGGGGTAGTTTAATTATTGCCTGTGGGAGAACTCACTCCCATTGGCATAGAGCAGCTATATGGGAGACCATACAGTGGTGCAGGTGTGCTGCTGTAAGGTCTGTAGCACAGACATAGCCTAATTGTACATGCTTACTTGTGGGAAAAGGAGATCCCATCCAGACACTTCTACTTAAAGTAACTAATTATTGGCCTCTTTGTACAGCATCTGTGAAATATTCAGCTATGAAACTCACTGCTGTGAGTCTGAGATTTGATCTAATCAATGAAACAGGTCACTCCAGTCTGAACTCTCACCCTTTGGGGTTACCGTAGCGAGTATGTTATATATTGTATGTCACCATTCCAGTTGCATCAAATCAGTAAAGAGCATTGTGTACCATACATCTAGAGAACATTTTTTTCATATAAAGCACATGTTGCTGAAATATAAGGTCATGGCATATTGCTCAAGCGAGTGTGTCTTAACTCTAATGCAGAGTGCTATGAAATGCAGACCTTTCTGAAGACAATTAACATCCCACACCTACAAAGCTTTGTTGATAGTAGACACTTTTGCTAAAATTTCCTGTGGTTATTGGCACTGATGCAGGTTTGCTGGTGGTAGTAATGGTGGCTAGGATTTCCACCTCTGCGGTACAACAAATGGGACATCTGCCATGATCCTGAGCCCATAGAACTGGACAGCTGGCAGTGTGTCCTGAGCACCTTTACAGATTTCCCAAGACAGCTACCTCAAAAAAGGGGGATGATCCTGGGAAAACTTGGACAGCTGAGAACCCTAATGGTGGCAGGGGTAGTGCAGAAAAGGCACTGTCAGTGTGTTCACCACTTTCTGTAGACCTGCTCTGAGCAGACAGATGGTTGAACCTGTGGTTAAAATGCCAGCATTCAGGTGAAACCTGCTCCTCATTGGCATTAGTGGGCTTGCACTGGTGCTAACAACATGGGGAAATTTTAGAAAAAAGGCTTATGTAGACACAGTGATGGAACAGGGTAGCTTCCTTGTGCCGCTCGAATCAGATGAAAAAAATGAAACATGACATTAAAACACATGAAAATAGAAAAGCCACATTATTGAGGGAAAAGTGTGAGATGTGGGCTAATGCTGTGGAGTGTGTTTTCGGAGAGATCTAGGGGAATGGAAATGAGGATCAGCTAGTTAGCACCATGACCTTGAGTGACCGCCATGGGAATAGTTGCATGGCTAAACCTTTATGCGATATGGGTAAATTTTCCCTCTGCGTGTTTATCTTCATAATTGTATCAAACATGCAGGTCAATATGTGTATACTTCCACTGCTTCTGTTTAGGCAGTAGCAACAGCTAATTTGCATTTTTATTGAGCTCTCAAAAGATAGACTCTTTATGTGCATGTGTGTCTATATCCATATTTATGTACATAATATTTATCCAGACTATTCGATCTCAGGTGTCTCATGTCAGAAAGATAGGATGTAAGAGATTGTGATCCAAAAGCAGAACTTGTGAACTGTGGCAGCTATGAAAGACCTTTATTGTGTGCTAGGCATTGGTTATTTGGCAGTTTGTTTCAGATATTAAGAATGCTGTACACTTCACTCTCTGAGTAATGTACAATGGGTGATAGAGGCCAGTTAATTTACTAACTCATGTTGTAAATTTACTAACTCATGTTGTCTCACAAGCTGCCAGAAGGTTTAAGTTTCTTGGCAAATCTTTTTGACAATGGGGAGGATGGGTTGAGTCACGCACCATGATTGAGATAGTGCTGTGCATGAATCCATTGGTAATGGAGAGATCTGGATTGTGGCATTTACCCACTGGCCTGCGTATGGGTGGTGTAGAGCTGTGTGGGCCCATGGGGAGCTCATGAAGGGAGCCCTTTGCACAGAGACACTGCTCAAGCTGTGCCACCTGTCAGGATGATGCTCTCTCACAACCCCCTTTAGCAGGCTGACGCTGCCCTGCTCTGCAGACTGGTATAGAGTGAGTATAGCCCATGGCCTGCCTTTTCACCAGTTCCCTCCCTCATGTTACAGTGATGTCTGCTTCGGGATGCACCGAGGGGAAGAGTCCATTGATTGTAACAGTCATAGGGCATTTCACAGAATGGGGTGTCTCTTTGTACAATCTCCCCTACTCTCCATGTCACAATCTGTTGCAATCTGGCTGCAAATTATTTTCTTCTGTGTATATATACGGAATATTGGTCCCATACTATAATAAAGTGCAGGACATTCATGAAACATGAGGGGTCTGATTATCTGCTGCCCTGCACTGTGTATAGCCATTTAAAACTATGCACTTGAAGATCAAAGTTGGTGTTATATGTTCTTGGGTCAAAAGGGTAGTTTCTACAGGGGCAAAAGCCTACAAAAGGGCAAGACTGTGAAGAATCAGGCCCAGTAAATATAGTCTTCTCTGGATGGATGTATCTTTTGTTTTAAGATACACTAGCACATTAAACATCTTCAGTAAAGAGATGCTGCATCTGGAAATATCACAAAAAGACAGAAAACAAGTTTGGTTTTATATAACTGCTGTCCGGCTCTGCAGTTGAATCAATATTTTTTTGTTATTCCTGATATTGTTTAATTATCAGAAATATACAACATGTTGTTAAGACTCTCCATTAAATTAGGCAAATCAAGCTGCTAAATTTTTTTCCGACTGCGAGTACGGTATGTCTATGCTCTGAGCTGGGGGTATTATTTCCCACTCGAGGAGATATACTCATGGTTGCTTTTAGGGAACTAGCTCACTAAAAACAGAATGTAGCTGCCTTGAATACCTGCCCAGCAGAGACCCTAGGCACGTATTTTGGACATCTAGTCTGTCCTGAAGCTTGCACTGCCATGGCTACATTCTGTTTTTAGCACACGAGCTCAAAGAGAGCTAGAGCGGGATGTCTCCTCAAGCTGGGAATCATACCCCCAGATCCAATTGTAGACATACCTAGGACCATGCATTTTTCAAATAAGAGTGTGTGTGTGTGTGTGTGTGTGTGTAAATGCAGTAATCCTGGAACGTGCCAGTTTCAAGTCCTTACAGAGTGGAGTCCTCAAGCTCTCTGGAAGAGGTATATTAGGGAACAGAGGATATAGCTACACTGAAAAAAAAGAAAAAAAATGTAATCTTAATTCAGGTTAGCTAACCAGCTAACTCTGGTGCTAGCTGCTGCTGGTAGGGCACTGATCTGTTGCCAGCATAGGAGCCTGGAGGGGGAGACAGTTCAGTTCCTGGGGACTGGCAGTCATCAGGAGAGAAGGATGGAGGAAGCCACTGAAGAGATAAGATGGCGGATGAGGGAAGGAGAAACCATCACTGAGCAACCATGGGTGAGAAGATAAGGGTGAGAGGAACAGAGCCATGAGGAGGGAAGGACAGAAGCAGCCACTGGGGCAAGGGAGAATGTGGGGTGAGGAGGGAGCTATGTGGGGTGAGGCAGAAGTAGGAGGCAGCCATGAATAGGGAACCATGAGGGGAGAAGGAGCCATGGGAGTGAAGAAGGGGAAAGAAGCAGCTATTGTGGCAGAAGAGGGGAGGCCATGAGTGCAGGAGGGCCACAGGGGTAGCTCTAGAGATCATCAGGGTGGGGATGGAAGTGGTAGAAATAATTGGAAGGGGCAAAGTTTTTCAACAGCTGGTGAGCTAGTAGAAACTGGATTTTGTTATATTCATTCTGTTGATTCCATGCCTTGTTTGTTCAGCCTTTTAAGAAGAAAACCTAAAAATCACCAAATGTGGTAATGACTCTGCAGCAGGATTATGGCTTATTTGGGACAATGTTCTTGGCATATATTTAATATATTGGCAGTTATGTTGTTAATTTAAAAAGAATATAAGTGGTACTTATTTCTCTTGGCAGGATTTGCATTGGCATGAAAGGCAGTTCCATGCAGAGAGAGAGCGAGAGCAGTATATGACCCCAGGACTCAAATGTTTACACCAAGTTTGACAGAGGTTCTGTAGGTTTTTATTTTAAATGACCGATGTTTTAGTCTGAGGTAATGTTTACAGTAACCAGAGTGCTCCATCCCCCACTTACACACTCTAGGAAACCTGGGACCAGTAATTCTACGCCAGAGCATTTCCAAAACTGATAGCAACTGTGGGGGTTGGAGTCTAGATGGGATGGAGTCATTTTTACTACAGTGCCAAATAACCCTACTCAGTGAGGTGAATTATGGGCCCTCATTTTTTTCAGTATAGACAAGCCTGCTGAAGTACACATTCAAAGTCTTATTACAGGGCTTTAGCTTCCATTAGAGTCAGTGGGAATTGGCTAAAATATCAGGTCAAATCTTTGAAATTTAACTCCATTCATGCTACTCCATCTGAGACTTGAGCCAAGACGCTTGTGATTCATTGGTACCAGCTCCAAAAAAACTAAAAGTAAGAGCTTTCACCATCTGCAAATTGCTGTAATATATGGTGTATGTCACAGATTAGAAGTGAAGTGTCAAGAAACCTTAACTTTAGCAGTGATGCTAAGCACAGCTATAATCTGTCCTCCAGGTTCAAAAATTGATCCTGAAAAGTGATTCTCAGAAACTATATATAATGTAATTGCTATTATTAGACAACATTTTGTTCTCTTTCTCCTTTACCAGCAGATCAATATTAACTGCATGTACAACTCAGGAAATATATGCAAATTATTCCTTTTCAGACTTTGACTCAGAATGTGTGAAACATCTTGAGATATCATAATTACAGTACAAATTACAGTGGTGGTCACTAAAATAAATACCTGCTAAAGCAATAGACCTTATATAGAATTTCCTGTGGACTAAGCAAAAATGTATGCATAAGATCAAGTAACTGACTACATGACAATGGAATAAAGTACTAAAAAGAATAATCCAATACACACAAGAATGTAAAATAGAGTTTTTACCTGATTTCATGGACAGAGGTCCTGGAAGTGGTTAGGAACGTGGCATGACCAGTGAGATGGAATCACACTCCTCATGGCTAGTGAAAGCCATCACTGAAGTGCTCAGTCCATTCTTGATGGGCAATGTTAATGCCTCGCTCCAGAAGGGCAAGATGTAAACCAACCTTAAATGCATTTAGATTGTTACTGCCATTCCTTGACATATATGATCTTGACCTTGCTGTTTCTCAAACTTTCCCATTTTGGAAAAAAGGATATTGAGATGGTTGTTGTGTATTTGGTTGTCGTGGTAATAGAATCCTGATGTTGCTATGGCAACTGAGTTAGATTATTAGGGGATAGCCCAGCCAGTTTTGGCTGGTTTTGGTTAGTTCGTGTGTAGCAATAAATGGCTGCTTTTAAGGTTTACAGCTCTCTGTGTCTCAAGTGATTTCTTCCTAAAACTTTTGCCCCCAAGGATATAACAACATGGCAACAAAGGTGGGATTCCTGTGCTGCTCCAGCAACAGAAGGAAGTAGATGTCAAGGTACAAAAAAAAAAAAAAAAGCCCCTTTGCTGTTGGAAGGGAGTGAGAACTGGCTTGTTTGCACTGACTGTGCAAACTGAAACTAAAACCATGGCTACACTTGCGGGGCTGCTGGAAGCTTTTGAGGAGACTGTAGTGCAATGGCACGTATATACTGAGCATTTTGAGCTTTTTGTTATTGCAAATGACATTACAGAAGAGACGAAGGTGCCAATATTCTTAAGTGTTGTATGGGCTATGACCTACTCCCTGCTACACCGCTTACTACACCCTGTTAAGCCAGAGACCAAATCTTACAGTGACATTGTGGAAATCCTGGGGTCCTATTTTTCTCCAAAACCATTGGTAATTGCTGAAAGATATAGGTTCCACAAAAGAGACCAAAACGAAGATGAAACAGTTGTACAAATTGTAGCAACTTTGAAAAAGCTTGCGGAACACTGAATTTAAGGAGATATTAAATGACGCTGTACATGACAGGTTAGTGTGTGGCCTGCACAGTGAAGCTATACAGACGTGCCTATTGACAGAGGTTCAGCTTAACTTAGAGAAGGCTGTTGATATTGCGGTCTCCATGGAACTGGCTACAAAGGAGGCACAATACATCAGTGTATCCTCTAGGGTGCATAAGTTGTCACAAGAACCTACCCACAAAACTGTGGGGAGTCAGGAATGTTACTGCTGTAGTAATCTGGGTCACCATGCATCAGAATGCTAGTGTAAGGACCTGGTGTGTCTACACTGTGGCAAAAAGGGACACATTGAGTGTGCCTGTAAACAAAAGAAAAAGAGGCTTGTGGTCTGGCTGACCAAAAAGGGAAATCTGCATAACCTAGAGCAGACACAGGATGACACCTTGTCAGAAGATGAAGTGCCACTCCACGCTTTGTCTTTGGCAGTGGGCTCACATGAATACTGGGTAACCCTGTTGTTGGATGGCAAACCTATATGCATGGAACTGGACACCGCTGCAGCCGTCTCACTGGTCTCTGAGACTATGTATAAAGAAAAGCTACAGCATCTTCCGCTTAAGGAACAAAAACTGTTCTGAAGACGAATCCAGGAGAAGCTGTGCCCATGTTGGGTACTACTGATGTTAAGGTGGAGCTGAATGGACAGGCTGCTAAATTGCCACTGTTTGTGATGGGAGGTTATTACCCAGCCTTAATGGGTAGGTCTTGGCTTAGGAAGATTCAGCTGAACTGGGCAGAAGTGCACCGAATGACTAAAGAAGAAACCAGTCTGACCGCTATACTATGGAAACATGCTGCTGTTTTTGGAGAGGATGAAGTATGAAGGGAATCACTGTGACATTGAACATTAAACCCGACAGTCATCCAAAATATCTGAAAGCCAGAACTGTGTCATATGCCATCAGGATGAAAGTTGAAACAGACCTGGAGCGCCTGGTCACAAATGGAGTCCTGATACCAGTTACCCATAGCCCATGGGCAATTCCTATCATTCCAATAGTGAAGAAAGATGGCTCCCTCTAGATTTGTGGTGATTTTAAAATCACTGTCAACCCGGTGTTGTGTGCCGAGCAATCCCCGCTTCCCTGCATCGATGACCTCTTCGTGGGCCTGGCTGGGGGACAAAAGTTCAGTAAGATTGATCTGAGTCAACCATATTTACAGATGCACGTCGATGAAAAGTCCCAAGAGCTGTTGACTATTGTGATGCATAAAGGGCTTTATTGATACTGTCGCCTACCCTTCAGAATAACGTCTGCTCCTGCCCTGTTCCAGAGGGCTATGGAACAGATCTTGTGTGGCTTGGTCACTGAAAGGAATGAGGAGGATCACCAAAAGAATTTAGAGGCTACCCTACAAAGACTGGAAGAGTATGGCATACGAGTCTATGTGTGAATTCTTCCAGCCCTCTGTTGAATATTTGGGACATATCATTGATGCGACGGGTCTTCGTAAGGCCCCTACAAAAGTTAAGGCTATTGTGGAGACTCCCCCTCCTCGAAATGTTAGCCTGTTTTGCTCATTCTAGGACTATTAAACTATTATGAAAAGTTCAACTCACAGTTAGCCACATTGCTAAAACCACTTCACGAACTCCTTGGGCAGAACAAGGCCTGGAAGTGGATTGAAGCCAGTGATGTTGCATTTAACAAAGTGTAACTTTAGCGCCTCGTGGCCAAGATGGAGTCTGCTCTGCAGGCAGCTCTGGCCAAGAGAAGGCATGCGCAGGAATGCAGCAGGAGAAATCCCTTCCACTCCAGGGGCACCTGTTCCAACCCCCCTAGACTGAACACACCCACCCACAGGAAAAGTACAATGGATATAACAAGGGAAATATTTATTTACAGAGGGATGAGAGGAGAAAAACAACAAGGGGAAATATAGGGGGAGCAGTAGAACATGGTTGCAACCAAACCAAGGACCAACAGACCCAGTGGTAGCACAGTCTGGAAGGGCAGACACCGAGCAATGTGTCTGCACAAAGAGTTCAGGAGTCCTGAGCAAAGTTCCAGTCCAGTGGTGAGTCTTGGGTGCTCCTGGTCATCTTCAGTGCCAGTGAACTTTCCCCCAGTAACCCCTCCGGTGCCCTCTTCTGCTGCTCTCTGCAAAGCCACACAGAGCGACCACCTCCCCACTTAACTGGCTAGCAACCTCCCTCCTTGTTCCTTGTTCCCAATGCAGAGTCCCAAGCTCCAGTACTCACAGCCCCATGCAGCTCTGGGCAGCAGTGATACTGGGTCCAGCTCCAGCCTGTCCTTCTCGGGCAATTCCTCCCTGGCACAGTGCTCCTCCTGGCTCCTGTCCTGGGGTGTTCCCGATCGGCCCTGTCCTCATGTTTCAGGCAGGTTCTCTGCTGCTTCACTTTTCCAGGGTCTCAGGCTGCCTCTCCCTCTCCTTGGAGCTCCAGCACTGCCCCCTGGAGTTTCCCTCCTTTTTTCCTTACTCTTCTCCTCCCCCCTAGGAAAAAGATTTAAAGGGGCCATGCTCTCTAAACCCCAAAGGGGTTACAAAAGCTAAGGGTGCATTGCTAAATTCTGAAGTTCTGACACACTTTGATCCATCCTTACCCTTACAGTTGGCCTGCGATGCCTCCCCTTATGGAGTGGGAGCGGTCGTGTCACACATTATGCCTTTGAGAAAAGAAAGACCTATTGCTTTTGCTTCACGCACTCTAAGCAAAGCAGAAACTAACTATGCCCAAATCGAACGTGAGGCACTGGGAATCGTTTTCGGAATTTGGAAGTTTCATCAGTACCTGTTCAGATGGAAGTTTACTCTTCTCATAGACCATTGACCTCTGACTTCAATGTTTGGACCCCACATAGGCATTCCCCCATTAGCTGCTAGTCGTATTCAACATTGGGCATTGTTGCTTTCCGTGCACACACATGAAATCAAATATTGGAAATCCACTCTGCATGGCAATGCGGATGGTCCCTCAAGGCTGCCTTTGCCAGTCAAACATCAAGATATTTCCCAGAAGGAAATATTTTACTTTGAACAGGTAGAGAATATACCCATCACCGCGATTCAGGTAAAGAAGGCAATTTGCATTAACCCAGTATTGTCCCAAGTTATGGACGTGGTGATGCATGGAACATCTCGATGAACCTTTCTGGTCTCACCCGACCTTGTTACCTACATGTCCAGGAGGACGGAGTTATCGATCCAATCTGGTTGTCTGTTGTGGGGGAGATGTGCCATTATCCCACCATCACTGAGATCACAGATGTTAGAACAGCTACATTCCGGTTACTGTGGAATAGTGTGCATGAATGAAATTGCATAAAGCTATTTTTGGTGGCCTGGATTGGATAGTGCTATTGAGGATAAGGCAAGAGCTTGTATGTCATGTCAGGGTGTGAGGAATTCACCCCAGTAGGCACCCCTACGCCCATGGGACTGGCCTGAAAACCTGTGGCAATGTATTCACGTTGACTTCGCTGGCCTACTTGCATGTTCTTGGTTGTAGACGTCCATTCTAAAGGGACAGAAGTCTCTATAATGCAGTCCACTACTAAAGAGAGTACTATCCAGAAACTACAGGGACTCTTTAGTCATTTTGGTCTGCCAGAACAACTTGTGAGTGACAATGGACCGCAGTTTGTCTCTCAGGAGTTTCAAAATTTTTTAAAGGGAAATGGGTTACACCACATCACTTCAGCACCCTATCATCCATCCACCAATGGATTAGCTGAAAGATTTGTGCAGACAATGAAACAAGTTTTGAAATCGGCAAGGGGATAATTATCCATTCAAAAGTGTCTGGACACCTTCTTACTATCCTACAGAAACACACCTCATGCTACGACCAAAGCATTCCCGGCCTTTTTAATGATGGGATGACAGCTGCGCACTTGCTTTGATCTGCTGAAACCCGACAAATTGAGCAATGTCAGCAGCAAGATCAAGTCATCAGGCATGCACCCAGAGCAAAAGACCGAACCTTTAGCCTGGGACAGCCAGTTTTGGCTCGGAATTATACTTCTGGAGCTAAATGGGTCCCTGCCACTGTCATCACTCAAACAGGACCTGTTTCCTACACAGTCCAGACTGCAGAGGATCTCACCTGGCAGCAACATGTAGATCAGCTGTTTCCAGGTCATACCAGTCCTCAGGACACATCTTCAGTTGAGTTGCCTGACTTCACCACTTCTGGCAAGACACCAAATCAAAAGTCACCTGTTCCTCACTTTCCCCTTCTATTACTGCCGGTGGCAGAGATACCCCGCTGCCTGGAATGAGTTGATACCAAATCCTCACCCACTTGATCTACAAACCCTGAGCCCACTGTCAGGCCTGTGCCCAAGACACTTTCGGGTGCAACAACACCAGAAGTCCGCTGTAATCCACCTAGAGACAGAAGGCCTCCTCAATGGCTGGATCTTTAGCTAGGGCGAACCCACGGTTACAGGGCAAAATAATCCACGGGGTTTAGCCGGGAACGGAGGCAGTCTACCCTCCTTCTCTACTTTAGTGTTTGTTTTATTTAGGGGATGTTCTCATTAAGGGGAGAGGAATATGTTGTGTATTTGGTTGTTGTGATAATAGAATCTTGTTGCTGCTATGGCAACTGAGTTAGATTATTAGGGGAGAGCCCAGCCAGTTTTGGCTGGTTTTTGGTTAGTTCAGTGTGTGGCAATAAATGGCTGCTTTTAAGGTTTACAGCTCTGTGTGTATCAAGTGATTTCTTCCTAAAACTGTTGCCCCCAAGGATATAACAATGGTCATGCCAAAGTTCCCTCTAATTTTTGACAGGCTGTGTGCAAAAAAAATTTCTTCAGTGCAAATTTTTGACAGGGCGTGTGTGCAAAAATTTTCTTCTGTGCAAATTGTTGTGCTTCTGTGCACATTTTTGTGTGCACAGTGTTTCGCTGTGTGGATCGGTGTGTGCGCGCACACGCGCACAGCTTAGAGGAAACAGGGGTCATGGCAGGGGAGCCCTGGGTTAATGTAAATTCCTCTGATTGCTGTTGTTGCTAGAGATGACAATTATGGGATTCAGAAATCTGATGTCAGTACCATGAAGGAGAAAGTGGAAACACTGGTTGATGATTCTTCTGTAGATGAGATCAGCAGCATTAATGCTTAATCAATTTCTGAATGTGAAAATCTGTGTTCATCCTGAATAGAAGCCAGACAGGGGGACCAAGTATCTGAAGTTACTGTTGCTAAAACCAAAACTGGCAGTATGGTAATAAACAAGATCTAACATTTCAAACAAAAATAGTTCTATTACTACTAGTCCCTGTGTTAACAAAAAATAAAATAAAATACAAATCATCTATTAACTTCTCCAGCTACCACCATCATACAAGATTTCGACCAAAGGGTAGGAAGTGGAACAAGTTCTGCCCGCACATACTGTGTTTCCAGCTCATGGTGAGGCCCCTAAAGGAATGAAACTGTTGCCGGCCCAAAGGGCCCGAGGGGGCAACAGCGGGGTTCGTTGCCCGGTGTGCTTCGCACCAATGAACACACCGAGGTGGAGAAGCAATCCAAGTTTATTCGAGATCTCGAAAAGGCACTCAGGAGACCAGCATGTCTCAAATCAGGAGCGCAACAAATACAAACAAGTTTCCCATTTTATACTCCAAGCTGTTTGTGTGCAAGCCTTTGTTTGGTTTCACCCCTACCCCTCCCTTCCAGACAATAGTTACAATAGGCACTACATTGGTATGTGAGAAAAGTTCTTGTTCATCTTTTTATCTGTGGCCTTGTAAGCTTAGATGCATGTGAACTTCCCCTTTCCCCCGTTCTTATCACTACAGTGTTTGTTAATGTGAGCGAAACTGCAGCTGTCTGCATTATATGCTATGCTTTTGCTTTTTAGGCTGTCAGCATTTCAGGTTGGTTAAAGTTCACAAGATGGAGTTACTGTGGCTCACTTAGACCCAGAGCAAGAGAGCTTCATTGACACTTATGGTCTTCTCCATAGTTACCTGGTAGCTATGCCTAGTGACGTCAATAAATCCACAGCTAATATCTACTGCCACTAGAAGGAGCAGCACATCATTAACATGATATGTCTTAGAAGCCAGGATTTTCAACATGTGTGAAGCGATTTGCAACAAATGTCTCAAATGTGCAAACAGAGGTAGGGAGCTTAGTTCCGATTCTTTACTAAGTACTAACACTGGTGTTATGCTGGTTACTACAGTGGAATGATTCCTGACTTCATTGGTGCAATTAGCAGTAGAATCTAACTTCTTCAGTTTACTAAAATTTAGTTTTAAAATAGTCATTCAACATGGTCTTCACATAGTGAGAAAAGGTGAACATTACTGGTTATAAATAGTGATGATTTTGAAGCAAGACACACTGTTGTTACTATTTTCTTTGCTGTTACCATTACATGTTTGCCTACCTTTGCCTGCCACAAACACTACCAGGCCACACATAAAAATAGTGCAACTTTGTATGAGATAGCCATGAATGGCTAAAAATAAGGACTCAGATTCACGCGATCTAACATTTTTGACTTAAATGGAGTTGCAACTAATGATGAATTGGGCCCCAACAGTAAACACTTGTAAAAAATGCTTCCTATAGACACGAGACCTCTTATCCTCATTTGAAAAATATTTGTAATAATAACTGTAGAATTTACACTATTTTCAAGGGTACAAAATACTGATTTCCAGTCACTCCTTCAATACTAGTATAGCATGCTAGTATAGTATTTCTTCAGGATTGTATGTCTCTACTTTTGAAATTCCAATAATGAAAGTCTTGGTTTGAAAGTTGCTTAGAGATACTGATGAAAATTGTTCTTTTCACCAGTGATGTGAAGCAAGCAATAGTAAAAGCACTCAGATAATTAGATGATAATGGAAGTCATTGAAAGATACCACCTCCAGTAATCATGGTAGCATCCTAGGAAAGCAAACAATATCTTCTGATTGTCACGGGCTAATATGGCATACCCTATCACGCAGCAGTGAATTCTTTATCCAACCAGCTAAAGAATAATGTGATTCTCTGCTGTCCTGGCTGAACATCAGATTTCCTGTGGTAAAATTGTTGGGAGAGAGGAGAAAAAAAGAATTAAATTAAAATTATTTTAATACCAATATTTACCCCAAATGTAAAGGTCTGCATATTGAAAGTCAAAATTCAGAAAGTTGTTACTTATTTATGTCAGATTATATAGCTTGAGTGTTGGTCTCTGTGATGAGGTGTTCGCCCCACACCAGCCCGGAAAAAGTTAATATGACTCAGAAGGGGCTAAGTAACTTGATAGCCCATACCAGAAGGAGAGTTAGGCTTGATAGGAAGCAATGATAGAGGATGGAGCCCAGCTGGGCAGGAGTAGGTAGGGCTGCTATAAGGTCAGGAAGTGAGGACATAAGGCAGCTGTAGTGTGGAAGCTTGCAGTCACACTCTGGGCTTAGCAAGAGAAAGAAGGAAACCCAGGGAAGAATAGAAACCCTGGGATGAAGGCCCTGAAGAAAGGGTTCACCCGGAGAAGTGGTGGAGAAAGAAGCCTGATAGAGGTCGCTTAGGAACAGTCCAGGGAATGGCAGCAAGATTTGGGATGGTGCAAACATTCATGGCTGGTTCAAGGATCCCTGGACTGGAACCCAGAGTCGTGATGGGCACCAGTTCCCCTATCAACCACTGGGGAAGTGGCATAGCCTTGAAACGGATGACTGCTGGGAATAATGCCTTTTGTGAAAGGGTCACCTATAGAAGATCATTCTCCATGTCCGTTCGCTATTCTTTGGCCTCTCTGTTAATTTAGGCCCCAATCCAGCAGATCACTTAACATATGGTTAATTTTAAGCATATGCCTAACCCCAAAACTGAACGTGTGCTTAAGTGCTTTGCCGGATTGAGACCTTAGTGACAACTGTGGTGGTGATTTGTTTTTATGATGTGAACATCTGTCTAGTAGGAAATGGACTGAGACCATCAACTCATTTAACAAAGGCCACCCAACAGCTGTCAGGTGGTAATGATGTAAACTTTACAACATTAATCAAAATTCTTGTAACATTCCCAGAAATGATGGTGTTGAAGAAAAGAGAGAGTTCTTTAAGCAGCAATGTTGAAAAAGGAGCAGCTATGTCAGTAAAATCCAGTGTATTGAGTATGAAGTATTTGGGCAACAAGGTGATGGCATAGAAACAGTATGATTTCAAAAGGGAATTAACAAAAATCTCTTCATCAGATGTGGTATTGGTGTGGGTGCTTGTAGAGAATAGCTTTTATCTTAGCAGTTATCAGGGTTCATTGTTGCATAAATTTGAATACTGGGAACTCTTAATGTTATGGTTTATAGAGAAATAAGGAGGAAATGTGCTGCTACAGCAATGTTAGCTTAAAGCCTTCCTTTAATTTAACATAGAACATTCTTCCTGTCTCTGAATATTGGGAAGATAGAATCCCTCAAAGGAACAATAAAGAAGAAAATGGAATAAAAATAATAGCAGACAGACAATATCTTTAGTGTGAGTATGTCCTTCTTGACAGCAAATTAATTCATGATCAGTTGTTAAGGTAAAAATCATTGATACTGTTTGAAAAGAAAAGTGACTGTACTCTCTCTAGCTACACTTTGTTCTGTTTCACAGGTCTATATCATGCATTGTAATATTACCTTCAGAGAAAGTCTTTTACTATTGTATGTATCTGACAATTTCAGATGTGACATAATGTAGTCAAAGTTATTTAAAAAGAGAGAGGGAGAGAGGGAAAAGGTAATAAGCTCTAGCTGAAACAAGGGTGCCCTCTACAGAATGTGATACTGTGAGTTTGCAAGGATGATTGTGTTGCTGAATTGGTCTTCTGCACACTTTATATGTACAGAGATTTTTAATAGAGTATTTGGCTTAAATGATAATATATGTATGTATGCACCTGTATACACGTTGTATTTACATATATATGGATGTGACATATTTCTATATAAAGAGAAAAGTGAGAGAGAGAATGAGAGAAAAGGAGAACAAGTGAAATTATGAATAGATGCATCCTAATCTAAGAACAGATAAATGATTAAACTCAAGATGAAAATATGCACCTCTGATTCACTGTCTCTCAAAAATGCATCACTCAGTATTAATCAGTGTGTGTGCTGTATAATTATAATGTATGGAATTACTGACAAGTTTTTCTATTTTATAATCTGGCAATCTAAAGGGAATAAAACAATATTTTTTACATTTACATTCAGTAAATGTAACTGAATGTAAATGTATGATATGGTAATAAAATTGGCTCTAATGCCATACAGCATTTTCTGTTCATCTCTTTCTTCCCATTTCTGGAAAGTGGAATATGGTGGGCTTTAAAATTGGACATCCAGAGGAGCCATTTTTGGAAGTGCCTTCACTTGTCTTTTACTCATCCTAGGAAGTAGAATATGTTACAGCAACACATTCCTATAGCAGCATCATTGCTGGTTTTGGTCCTGGAACTGCTAACATGTAACACAGCGTGAACATTATTTACTTCTCATTTTTGTATACAGCATGCTCATTTATTTAACTTTATAATTTCAAAATTATATAGAATCAAAGCTTCTGAATACCTTTCTGGCAGTGTTACATGTTTTGTGTGTGGGCATGCAGGTATTTGTGCATGCAAATCAGTTAGCCATCCAACTTCCTGATTGGCCTTCTTATAAATGGAGTTTTTCATGTGGAAGATGTATATGTAAAAATCAGAAGCTGTGTTGTGGGCCATTTTTTAAATCTCCTCCATAGAGTGTTTGCTAATGGGTTGACAGCTGCCTCCTCTCTTCTCCACTCTGGAGTATATAGCAAGATAGGAGCATTATCTGACCAATAAAAAATAATTATGTGCCTTATATTACTGAAACTAATATGGGTGGAACTAGTGAAAACATAGTTTAAATGTCTTTGTTCCTCTAGACTAGTGGATTTTTACAAGTGCTACATTTCCTTCATTTTTTCCCCTGATGTAACCACATTGTAGTTAGTGGAGTTACATCAGGGATGGATTGGCTCATTGTTACTATGTGCTTTATTATAGATTAGAAGGGGTGTTAGAATTTCAGACATTTTTGCAAGTACAACTTTTATTTCAAACTGTTTCATGCTATGGAAGGCAGAAAAAATGCAAAGTTTATTACTGATGTTTGTCCCCCATGCAGAAAGGAAAACACAAGAACTTTATTCTCCAGTGCTCATATAACCATAAAATAGTTATGTAACTATATCATCATTAATGACCAAATGATAATTACCTTTCATCATAGGATAATTGTGTGTCTCTCTTCTAAAACAGATCATCATCACAACAGCTTTACAAACCTTTTTAAATAATCAGGCAAGTTTTCTTGGTCTCAGATTTCGTTAGCATCCAAAAATTCAAACTAGCAAAAAAGTTCACATTGTCTTCAGTGAATTTGTACTAACTCTAAAGCAAATGTAAATCGAATTTCAAGTGACCAGGGGCAGGTTTATGGTTTTGGGTGGAAATCATGTAGCTGATGGTTTTCAGCTTGAAGATAGGCAATGTTTTATGGTTTTGGTTCAGTTCTGCTTTCATCTAACAGGTCTCATGATTAAACTGTAATTACCCCAGTAATTACTGTATCTTTGCATGGTATTTTTCATCATTTAAAGGATACTGTCATTACAAAGTAATTGCAATATATGTGGTCTACAAATCAAGTAGTATTAAAAACATTACTTCCATCAGACAAGTATGCTATGCAAAACTTTTTGAAATAAACTTGAAAACACAGGCTCAGAAAAATAATTATGGACAAAGGAATGCCAAAACTTGGAGCAGTTTTGTAGCTTCTGGTGGGCCAAATAGTTTCCTCCCTAAATCCTTCCTTATGACATCTCTCCTCCATGATGCCTTCTAACTGTACATTCATATACATAATCTCCAGAATTTGCACTAATTCTTTCTCTGTGTTTGTTTTTATCTCAGGTCCTTAGAACAGGGACCATGGATTTTGTATTCTATCACAAGTTACATAAACCACACTATACTATTACTTATAATAATTAGTAATGTAAAAGTGCTTCCATATGTTCTGTCCTTGCTAAAATTGTCAGCATCAAACATGTCTGGTGATTAGAGATGTTTACAGATAGACTCACGGGGTTATGGACCTTATGGGAAAATATATATTCTCAAATGTATGCACATTAAAATGGTCAGTAATAAATCTTCATATTATTATAACATGAATTGCCATTTCTCACCATGCTGCATGTTTGTACATAATTTAAAAGAGAGCACTGGCTTGTGCAAGGTGCTGTGTAAAACAATTCTTTAAACATACAGGGCTAAATCCTCAGCACAGTCCAGTGGGACTATGGAGATCAGTGGAGTCAATGGAGATGCACTGATTTACCCAGGTGAAGAATTTAGCCCAATATAAAGATCTAAACAAGAAATCAGTAGGCAAAAGCAAAACCAAACAAAACCCCCTAATTTTAGAGCCAACCAATCACACACAAGTACATTTTGTCTGGGATTTTCAAAGAAACCTAAGGGAGATAGGAGCTACGTTCTTGTTCAAATTCAGGGGTAGATGAACACCTAATTCCCTTAGACCCAGGTGAAAATCTCAGCCTGGAAATATAATTGACATCATTAGTATATCTGATCAGTGTCCCCATAGGAAAACCAAATACTGAGAAGGGTATATTGATTCTTGTTCATGACAGCTGGGCTTTCCATCTATTGTTGGTAGATCTCCCGGGTCCTAAAACTCCGGACCGCCTCACTTCAACTACATCCAAAACAGGGTGGGCTCTACATTGTGGGATGAAGAACAGTACATACCTCATCCTTTGCAGCACTGAAGATGGAATGGCATGGAATTTAGGCCCTGGAAAAAAACCACTAAAGTCAATGGGAGTCTTTCCTTTGACTTCAAAGTGCTTTAGATCAGGCCCTTAGAGAGGAGGTGATTTTTTTAAATGCAGATAGAAACATGCAGAAGGGATTCACAATGCTCCCTCCCACCCCCCCACACGCTGTTCATAGGTCGGCAGTTAATTCTATATTAGAAGGTGCCTGTGTTACCAGTGTATTTTCTAGATCAGTACTGCATATTTTGATGGTTTGTTTAGCTAGGCTTCTCATAGAGGAGAGTCAATCCTCAAAGCAAAGGAACAGTAGAGTCATAATTACTCTTTTCTTTAATCACTATATACTGTTTTTTGGATTGCTGTATTTGCATTAGTAGCCTACTTGTGAGGCCATTTGAAATTTTCTGTTTTGTTTCATTCTCCAATTTATATCTCAATGCTTTCCTGATTGTTTCACTGTCTCAGTGATCTCCAGCTGGTGATTTTTCAGTTAAAATATGGAAGATTTCTCTTTTCTGTCCTATTATTTAGATTTAATTAAAATTCTTTGAAATATAATACTTTTGCATGTATCTGTTACAACTGAGGGAAATTAAACTGTTGCTGCTTTTTCTATTTGTTTGCATAAATATGTGATTATTGTATGCAACACATGGTAAGTGATGCCTTAAGAGGCTGAGAAATAAAATTTCTGGGATTGGGGGAATTTATACATTTTTGGGTAGCCTTTCAATTTCATTGGCATTTGTGCATATAATTTGTAACCCATAAAAATGTGCATCAAGCTAATTATTTACTTAATTTCTTAATATGAAAATGAAATGATTTTGTTTTTTTGTGAAATTTTTAGACATTTTTTTCATTTTATTTGGCATTTCATAATGGCCAGGCAATAACTAAGCTAGCAAGAAACAGGACAATGTAACTATTTCCAGCTCCCAACGGCCTTGAAGGAAACTTGAATCAGCATCTATTAAGGAACAACCCCCTCTTCTCCTATAAAGAAAATTCTCCAACACTGTGGAAGAAATTTGTATATAGACACAGAATCTAAAAAATGCAAAAAATTGAAAATAATAGAAATAATTCACTGTCCTCACAAACATGTAAGAGGGTTGTGAGGCTTAATTAACATTTCCAAAATGCTTTGTGGTCCTGAAATGTAAGGCACTACATAAGAGCTAAGTATTAGTATTTTATTATAATGGCATATTGAGCTCTTGTTCACATCTCTATGATCAGTTCATGTCTAACTCAAGTTGAAAAGAAGAACGATATGTCAGTTTTTGTTGAATATTGAATAATCAGAAAGGCCCTGCTTAGATATCCCTGACAGAATGGTTAGCTCTTGTTAAATAAAGAAAACGTTCCCAGGGAGTGACAGAGATCAAAACATCAAACAATAGTCAAATCCGTTAACAAACCAACACATTTCTTACTAGCAAATTTCAAACTGCTCTTGTAAGCAGTTCTGTTAATGACAAAAGTACAAGCTAGAATATTATTTGAAACAAATGTTTAATCTTTTACTCTCCCAGGCACCGTTGGCCAGTAGGAACTCAATAAGTTATATAGATTCCAGTTTTATTACATGTCCATACAATGAAATAATTAACCCTTTAGTAACTTAGTTAACACGTTGTGTAAAGCACATTTTATTTCTAACATTTATTTCTAATTAATATTTCTTATTTAATTTGTTTCTATATTAGAAATATTTTCATAAAGGATGTAGTTAGTAATAATAATAATTTTAAAGGACTCTCATAATGTGAAGAAGAATATTGTCCTCTTCTTTGCTAATGCACTGAAGTGCATTCAGTTCAGAAGATCTCATTTTTCAAAGCACAGTAAAACACTTGCCACATATCCATTTTAGTGTGTTCAACTACCTGGCTCATCCAGTGTTTTTAAATTACAGATATTAAGAAAAAGTTTTAAAATGCCTATTGTTATGAATAGCATCTTTCTATTTATATAAGTCAATGCATTCTCTGTTCTGGAAATTTCAGTTATGTAAAATTGGAAAAAAAAAATCATCTTAAAAATAAATGAAGTGATGTAAAATACATAAATATAACTACAATGTTAATTTCAATTAAGGACCTGTTCAGTAAAAATTGAAGTTTACAGATTAAGCTCTGTGCTCCATCAGAACATGTATAGGTGTGTGTTAGGCTTGGAG
Organism: Malaclemys terrapin pileata; assembly: GCF_027887155.1. Classification (NCBI taxonomy): domain Eukaryota; kingdom Metazoa; phylum Chordata; order Testudines; family Emydidae; genus Malaclemys; species Malaclemys terrapin. The sequence continues at coordinate 32,884,641 of NC_071513.1, read as the reverse complement.
AAAAGATCTATCAGATAATATAATAGCCATTGGGTCACATCTGTGACTATTGGGCACTGGCACATGTAGCAGTGCTACCCTGCCTCAGGAAAAGCACAATGCTTTCCAAGTTTTTAACAGTGCCCATTGAAACAACTTACCAAAAATAGTGCGTTCACAAATTTTGGGGCCAGTAGGGGAAGAAGATCTAATAGGGAACTGCAGGAGGTCTATGGAGAACCAAATATGGTAAATGTAGTGAAATCCCAACAACTTCAATGGGCAGGATGATGGAAGACAGACCAAGTGTGCGTCTCTTGGAAGGACATCTTTGTGGTGTCTGGTCTTGTGGCCCACAGAAGAAGTTGGAGGATGACTGAGCAAGAGCTGGAAGGTCTTGATGTAAATTACCATCAGTAGGAAAAATATGCCCTTCACAGAAGTGGCAGCAAATTGTAAGAGCAGCCAAGGACCTCCACAGTCTATAGAGTCAAGGAGTAATGGGATTAACAAATTACCAAGGGGTGTGGGTATTGTCTACTACTGGAAATCTTTAAGTCAAGCTTGGATGTTTTCTAAAATATCTGCTTTAGTTTAAACAATAAGTAATTCAGGGATCCTATGGCCTGTATTATGCAGAAGATCAGATGATCAGAATGGTCCCTTCTGGCCTCATTATCTATGAATCTAGCATGGCTGTAAGGTCCATCTCAATCTCTGCAGTTGGTTCCTGAACACGTGTCTGTGCTGAGAGAGTGCGTCTGTGAGTCTCAAAATGTAGTATGCTGGCCTCCATAGTGTCCAGGATATGTGGTAACTTTAAACAACCTTAAGTTTACAGTTAAACAACTCTTTATAGCACAGTTGACTGAAAGGTGAGAAAACCTCTATGGTATTCAATGTGCATGTGCAAAAATATTTAGTTGCCATGAGAGATTGCACAGGAGCCCTGCTGACAGATGCTGAGGTGGGGTTAGCAGAATCAGTGCCTCCCCTAATTGTCCCTGCTACGCCATTCCCCATTCCACTTTTGCTGCTCGTAACCCAAACAGTGAATGACTTGTTGCAGACCTTTTGTGCTGCCACAACGCTAGTAATCATTTACTGAAAAGAAATATTGTAAGTTCCATCTTTTGGCAATGACGACGAAGTTTGATTGATCCTGGCTTCTCTTTCCATATTATCATTTAAGCCTTTGTAATAAAAATGATAACTTGAGGGGTTACATTTCCTTTTCCCCTTCCTTTTTGCAAGAAACTCTGTGGCTAAATCCTGCAGCACATGCTCTGTTGTTCTAATTATATAGCGGTCCTAATTATATAGTGGTAGGCAACTTGCGGCCCATCAGGGTAATCTGCTGGCGGGCCACGAGACAGTTTGTTTGCATTGACCGTCCGCAGGCAACGGCCGCCTGCAGCTCCCAGTGGCCGCGGTTCACACGGGTTGCCCACCACTGATATAGCACCATCCTCTTGGATTATTTAATGAAAATTTTCAAACGAAATACTAAACTAACCATTAAAATGAACCTGCATTACCTCATTACAATATTTGAGGAGGGAAAAGCCTGTTTGAAAGAAAAATACATTTATTTTGGTTTACTTAGCTGACAAGCTTAATAAATAAATATATAAATATGAGGCATAACAATTAAAGGAAATTCTTTCCATACTTCATTAACTTTTAACCTTTTAACCTTTTAACCTTTCTTTCTTTCTTTCTTTCTTTCTTTCTTTCTTTCTTTCTTTCTTTCTTTCTTTCTTTCTTTCCAAATTGCTCTGCAGCTTTTCCCCTTTCCGCCTGCCCCCTCCCTTCCTTTGGGAGATCAGAAATGTTACAATGAGGTCGGAATCTGATAATTCCTAATGAAAGCAATAACTATCTCAGATGGGTCTTCATTTGCAGACAGCAAACATTTCTTTGCTATGCAATCTGCTCTCTAATTTAGAGCCTTTATTTGAAGTCTAGCTGAAAACTTTTGTATTCAAGCCATAAACGTTCTTGTTGTTCTTTCTTTGGAATCCTAATAAGTTAGAAAAGGTTAAAGTAGCCAAAGGGAGTGTTTATTTGTGTATAGATGAAGATGTTTGTTATCTCCATCTTTTGTTGGGAAGGTTTTAAAAAAAACAGTAAAGAGAAATGACTGCATTGACCTGACATCATGTGTGACAAAATAACGTGCTGACTGAAATGTTTAAAAGCCTTTTTCCAAATGCCCCCCACTGCGCCCGTCATGATTCTCATAAAACTGCAGAGAGAGAAACAACAGTTCTGAAAATTGCAAGAATAAGCTACAATAGCTTAACATGCAGCTTTAAAATGTGAGAGCAAAGACAGCAAAAGGCGGTGTACAAAAACAGTGTGACATAAGCACGTTAGAGGAAAATCTTTGTGAAATCACCACAGTCAAAAGTCACCCAAAGGCTAATGAGTTTTAAGGGCCCACTTGTCCTGTTATTTTTCTTCATTGGTGCATCCTGGATCCTGATTTTTAATGTGCTTTGCTGAGCAGGAAGTGAAGCACTAGAGGACTGATTGTCTGTCAATCCAATCTTCTCTAATCTATGTCACCATCTAGCAAAAACATAGGAATAGGAGCAAATATACTGATTGTTAAAGGCCCCAGGGCCTATTATTCTGTTCCATGTGCAATAGCTATATTAAGAGCCATGTAATCTTAAGTGTAGCAGACAAAGGTATAACATGATTTAATGGCTGGAAGTTGAAGCTAGACAGATTCAGACTGGAAATAAGGTGCACATTTCTAACAATGAGTGTAATTAACCATTGGAACAATTTACCAAGGCTCATGGTGGATTCTCCATCACAGACAATTTTTAAATCAAGAGTAGAAGTTTTTCTAAAAGATCTGCTCCAGGAATTATTATTTGGAAGTTCTATGGCCTGTGTTATACAGGAGGTCAGACTCAGTGGTCCCTTCTGGCCTTGGAATCTATGAAATCACAGTAAACCTGACTGAACTCCAAATGGAGAGTTAGAATGGAGTTCAACAAGAACATTGTAAAATGTTAATGATGCTGCAAGTCCCCAGCATCTTTCTTTGACAACAGGGCCTCATGCAAAGCCAGCTGAAGCTTTCCCAACTCACTTCAGTGGGCTTTGGATCAGGCACTTAAAGAGCAGGAAATGTATAAAATTGTCTATACAGTTAGAGCCTTTTATACAACATATCCCACCCATACATTTTTATACCTTTACAAGGCTACATGGTTTACTCATGGTGTTCCGCACCACCCAATCAAAGCCGCTTACCTCCTTAATTATTGCATGCATTTTTACATGTAAACAGAGTCCACCTTTTCTACAGCTAAGAGCAAAAATACAAAACTCATAGTATCTGACACAGTTTCTCATGTGCATTGTGTCATGAATACATTGTGTATGATTAATAGAATAAATGTGCATGAGAGAGTGATTAAAAAATTAAACAGGCTTGGGACTTGCAGTGGATTTCTCTACTCTAGGTTTTCCAACTCGTCTTTTTTCTTAATTTTCTGCTCACACCCCATATTAGTCTTTTTCTGGTAATTAACTCAAAAGGTAAACATCGAACCTAAATGTCTATGTAAAATTAGTGGCTGGTCACCTGTTCAAAGATACATTTTTTAGCATCTCTGAGTATAACAACTACTGTCTATTAACTCCTCCATATGCCTAAGAAATGTCATATTTCAACATAGATCTGCCTTGTCCATTCCTCCTAAATATTAAAATATCTCAAATTTTAATTTGGTAGCTTTAAGTGATATAGCCCTATAATTATATATTGCTTTGCTGTAACAGTAATTAGAAAGGATTTGTTTTCATTTGTATTCCCCCCCACCCCACCATTGAAATAAGGCTATATAAATTTCATAGAGGTACATGGTAGAGTGAAGAGTGCACCCAGTGGTTTTGAGATGCACTGCTTAGAAATGTGAGCAGTATTTAAGTTTGGGAGGTTTGCACTGTCTGTAAGCAGTGATTTCTAAAATATTGTAATTTCATCAGTGGAGCATTTGCCCTGGAAATCAAGGCAAAAGACAACCGTGTCACCTCATAAAAACACAATATTACCACAGAATTATTGATGAAGCTTCTGCTACTCTCTTTTCCCACAGGTCTACTTGTGAGTGGCCTACTTGCAAGAAAAAATAGAGAGAGAGACTCAGAGGTGGAAAAGAACTGTATTATTATATCTTTATTTACAAGACCTTGTTTCCACTGATAAATGATGGTGGCTAGTAGAACAGTAGTTACAGCTTTCTCTTTGCCTCATGAACTAAGCAGCATCTTCCAGCTTGACCACTCCAGAAGTGTTTATATGGTTCTCAGCAAATCTGCACTCTACACAAAATTTGCAAAGCTGTCATCTGCAAAAGTCCCGCTCAAACAGAGCAGCTTGTAACAAGAAACAAAGCAAGTCTCTGGTCTAATTAGGGCTTTTGGGGAGCATGAAGGAGGGTTCCGGGGTATAACTATGAAATATATTTACTTCATGCCTTCCAAAGGATTTAAATGGACCTAAGCTCATTTACAGAAGCAGAGGATCTGAGCTGGAGAGTGAGAATAAAATGTACTGGTCTTTCAGATTTGGATCATATTGAGGACACAAAATACCCAGGGCTGTGTTGGTCAAAACAACATATCTGTACCATGAAGTAATGGAATTTCAGTCCTCCTCCCCTTAGAATTTTATTGCCCACTACCCCAAAAGCGCAAACCATTTTATTTAATTTCCTCTCTGCCCGTTCTGATAGTTGTTATTCTGTCCCGGGGGCTCTCCAACCTCATGAAATGAATAATATAATGCAGTATGTTCCACAAAAAGATTTAATAACAATGATAAGGATTTCCAATTTATGTTTTGTCTATGCTGCTTTTGTTTATAAAATCCAGAATCATTCCTTCATGCCCTTGAGTGTGTTTTCCTAAACAGGATTATGCAGGATGGGATTAAATGGATTCCTTCAATTCCAGGATAATACCTTTCTGGACAAACTGCACATTCCTCTATATACCTGAATCTGGAATAACCTCTTAAGTAATGGACCAGATTTTGAATCCTAATAAGCTCCTTACTCAGGCATTAACCTCAATGGAAGATTTTGCTGAAGTAAAGACTGAATCTGGACTTCAGAATTTGTCCAATCCATTAAAGCATTTAGAAAGAATATGTTCACTGGAATTGAGGCATTAATGAAGAAATCCCCATGTAATAGTGCCTGCCTAATACACTGTGTTACTCATTCCCCATTAAATATGTGAATCATTATTTTATTTAAAAGACAGCTTTTTAAACAACAATACTTATCAATTTTTATTATAGAAGCACAATCTCATTAAAGACCTACATTACCCTCCACTAAGGCAGCCAGCTCTTTAAGATACCTATGCTACATCTACCCACATATTAATTTTTCACATAACAAGAACATTAATAAAGTGGCAATATTGACGATATATAAAGTGGATTTCCCGTCAGAGCATCAATACACATCCAAAAATTTACACTAGCTGGGAGTATGTGGTTAGATGTAATCTAAAATATTTGTAGCTTCCCAAGTATCTTTCATATTCTTTTCTATCACTATTTGAACTGTAACGTAACATAAAATACAGTACAATTTACATAATAAGAAAAAATTATAGAAGTTAGCTCACATAATGGGGCAAATTTTTCCAAGCAACACTACGTAAACATCTCACAGGACTTTTTTTTCCTGTTATTCAGCCTAAATTTTCCTTTTCTTAATGCTTCAGAACTTCAATGTATACTTCCACATATCACACTAAATTCTACATATTTTCACTACTTTCCTTGTATTTACACTTTTTAAACAGTTGTGGGTTTACCGTGCCCTCCCCCCCCCTCATTTGTCTTTAGTTGCTAATTCCTTACCATTGTGAAGTCAAGTTGTCCCACTCTCCATGATCAGAAATGTGTGTGTATATCACTTGAGGAGTTTGTGCAGGAATTTTGATCTTATTGCATTAATCACCCTTTTTAAAGGAACTTTTTATATTAAAAATATTTTCTATGTGAAATGTTTTAAAACCAGGACCTATACTTAGCCAGCACATTCAACACTCAAGGCTTGTCTTCACTACAGGGGTAAGTCGACCTAAGTTGCACTACTTCAGCTATGTGAATAATGTAACTGGAGTCAACATAGCTTAGGTTGATTTACCCCAGTGTCTTCACTTCACTGCAAAGTGAAGTGGTCGACTTCTCTTACTCTGGTCGACTTCCCTTACTCTTCTCAGAAAGCTGGAGTACCTGGGTCGAGCGGAGAGCACTATGCTGTCCATTTAACGGGTCTTCACTAGACCCACTAAATCGATCCCTGCTGCATCAATTGCAGCAGTGTCGATCTCCCCATAGTGAAGACCAGCTGCAAGTTTTGCTGCTCATTCCCATGTTGTTTATTTACTCTTGTGCCTGATAATTACTGGTTTCTTGCAGGCAAAATGTTATAACAATTTTAGCCTCATTGTTCCAGAACAATGGAAATACAATTGGCAGAGTGTCCTTTAGCAGGACCCAGAAATTGAGTAGTTTGGGGGAAGGGAATGGGGAGGTTTCTGTAGGAAGTGGCAGATTAGGGGCTCAATCCTGCATGATGCTGAGCATTCAGGCCCAGATCCAGCAAAGCACTTTAAAAAGTGCCTAACTTTAAGCATGCTGGCTCAGGACACAGAGCACACAACACCTTGCAAGGTCAAGTCCTTGGGACTTCTTCAGTTGCCACTGCTGCCAGTCTAGCAGCTTTCGTGAGTAGTGGAGTAAAATGAGGACTGAACATAGACGTACGTGCCAACATGTGACCAGCCACTCCAAGCAGAATTAATATTGCTCATTGTCTAGACTGAGGACAATATATGGCTCTTCACCAATTAACACTCTCACAGTCACTCTGTAATTGAAGTAACTTAATGAGCATATGAAACACAGTTGGGAGTTGAACATAAACCTCTGTGAGCTGCATCAGGAAGAATTTCTACCTGATGGGCCTTCCCTATAGCCGCACCTATGGGAGATGTGCTAAAATATTCTCAGTGGTAAGTCATAATTATATATATCACAAATACTTGAGTGATTATTGTCACCTGTAATTATTACAGGTATATGAGCTTTCATTAATCCTTTGAGTTTTACACCTGGCTTTTTGTGTCTTGTGAAATTTCAGCAGAATGAAAGGTTGTATAGAATACATCCCTAAGGAAAATAGGGTTAACAAATATCTATAGGTCAGTGACAGGCTTAATTTACAAATCTATTAGGCACTGTGTCTATATCCAGAACTAGAAGGAAGACTATACCGTGTAAGGCCGATATAGCATCTCCACTTAACTGTTTCTACCTTTGTCAGTTTATATCCTTCAAATCTATGCCAAAGATTTTAAACCCTGTTGAAATTTATTGGCTTTTATTGCAACCTCAGAATAGGCTAAGTACTTTCCAGAAATATATCAAAATGAATAGACATTCTTTTAGATAAATTAACATCAATCTTTAGCAATAAGCTAAAACTAACTATGTATGACTTTGGGCTAGCACTGTCTATCATTTACAGGCTTTAGGACAGGACTGACAGGACTTTAGGAAAAGAACTGAATGTTCTCCACTAATTCTTAACTTGTAAAAAGAATGTACATTAAATAACATCATCATATTTGAGGTCGATAAAGGTTTGTTAGTTAGCTCTACTCTTTCCCCCTGGTTGAACTAGCCATAGTTAGTTCTTGGCATTCATTTTTTTCTGTGGTAGAAATTATTAGAGGAATGGTATACGAAACATTTACTCTATGGAAATAGAATATTATTTATTATTTTGTTTGATTTATGATATTATAAAATTATCTGCTCTGGACTCCTTTGACATTATTTAAAATAGTAATGCAACCAAAACCAAAGCAGCAAAACACCCCTCAAGAGAAACTCCAGCAAAACTCCACCCCCAACTCAACCCAGTAAGGTATGAGTTGCCCACCAAAATTCTATCCTCAAGAAATGATCACTCCTTGTAGTCCCCATTTTTTTTCAGATGCCCAGGCAAAAAGATGGACCCTGCAGAATGTCCCAAAGGTCAGCAACCCCAGACTATTTTGAAAAATGAAATAAATTTGTTCCACAGATAAGGGCCCCCTCACAGAGAGCACTCTACCATCTGCTCCTCTTTGTGAAATCAAGGGGACTCCAATTCAAGTACCTCCACTGACTGAAACTGCAGCATGGGGAGAGACTCTCATGTCGGCAAATTTCAAGACATTTAAGACCTTATTTTTCACCTGGAAAGCAATAGGCAGCCAGTGCAAACCACAAAACTCTGGTCTCCCATGCTCCAGGTAAGATACAGTGCTTACCAAATTGTCCCTTTTAACACCATCTTAAATGTCTGGGCTAACTCAAGAATTCTTGTATTCTTACAACTGTAACTTACTTTGCTTATCTGCACCTTTCATGTACTTCCTTTGTCTTGGTAAAAGGAGAATCAGGAATAGAACCCATGTCTCCTGACTCCTCCTCCAATGCCCTATGCTTTGAGACTAGTTAATTATAGTGGGAGTTGAATATCCAAATCCATGAGGCAACTCAGAAACTCTCAACACGTCAATAGAAAAATATTTTCTTCTCCCCCCAACTTATTTTTGGCATAAACAATATCTCACTGAAGTGGGTACAATGTTCTCATTGTACCTAGCACCCTATTAGCAGTATGTAAATAATAAATTACATTAATAGGAGGAGCCAGCAGTAGATCCCTGCTCTGTGGCCAATGGAATCGTGATGCTGCATTTTGATTCCTGTGTGGGGGAAGGCAACTATGGAATTTGCTATGAGGGGGCATCCATTTCCCCCCCGGTGTTCTTCTATGTGAAAGGGCCTCTATTAAGGGCTCGATTCTGCAAAGACTTGACTTCAATGGCAATTGAGGGTGCTGGGCTTTCCCCCAGGGGTACCCAGCCCTTTGCAGGATCCAGCATTTACAGTGTAAAATGACAGATGGTAGAAAGAGCATGCCTCTTTCCCAGGCAATGCCTTCCATTTGTATCTGTGAAGTGTGAATGCTGCAACAGCATTTGCCCCGGCTGAGATCAATTTCTAAGAGACGTAAGGCTGATGTATTGGAAGGGTGGATATGGGGAATACTAACCAGGAAGTTCTGAAACCAAACATTCTGGGTCACCTTTGGAGGCTCACACCCACTTCCATATTCCTCAGCCCAAGCTGCTGCCACCTCCTGGACCTGGCAGTAAGTATTGCCTCAAAATGGAGCCATGTCAAGGGAAATGGAGCAGATGCTGCTGTAATTTCCTCCAGCAGAGGGATCTTCACCTTTTCCCCTGTTGGGGTAGTCCCTCTAAGTGTTGGCTTATGAGGGACAGCTGACAACAGTACAGGTATTTTTTAGCAGGGGTTAAAGTCACAGTGAAAGCAGAATGGAGCTCCACACATTCTCTCTGCCTCTGCTGAGCAGTTCTCCATCACAGTCCTCCCTCCTTCTTGACTGAGGCAATGAGAGCTCCTTCTCCTGTTTCAATCTGCTGTAACCCCTGGTCTTTAGCCTCCCGCATGGAAAGGTGGGCAGCCTCAGAATCTTGGTGCCCCTCCCTTACTGTGGAATTTCTCCCTTAAAAGGGACATCTCCCCCGCATTGTGGTAACACTTTGAATCCATATTACAGATGGTTAAACTCATTCACAAGCAGGTTAAATAAGTGACTTGCCCAGGATCAGAAAGGCAGGGTCAGGAATAAAACCCATTTCCATGACTGCCAGGCTATGGTTTAGTTATAGACTATGCTCCCTTCTTAAACAAGAGAGTTAGTAACAAGTGCATCCAATCAGCCTGCTGAAAATACATAAGTGCTTTGCAGCATGAAGCCTTTCAATGAATTATAAATACATTAAAAGAATCAATTGATATGTTCACTGAAAAAGACAGAAAACAAATTGACATTTTCTGTTGCTATCTATAAATGCTACAGAATTATCAACAAACTCTTCCATTCCCCGCCACTGTAACAGCAGGAAATAGGATGATGAAATTACTGTTGTAAATATTAAACAGGAATATGTAAGTGCACAGGCTTCTGATTTCTGAGCACTTTACCCTACACAGCATATTAGTGTTTGTAGTTGTTTCCATCATGCCACATTTATCATGTTTGAGACTTGACTTTAAAAACTCCTCAGGTAGAAATCTGATTTGTTCTTTGTCGCCTACACCTTACACTAACCTCTCATTATTTATAAAATACTATAGGGTCTCTCTTCAAAAACATTATTGATCTCTCATTAGAGTGTGCCAAGGCTTGATTCATGATCTGAGGCACAGAAGTCTCAAAATACTAGTAGGTGACGCCCCCAAACACTGTCATTAATTTATCAGGTGTGCAAGGTGTCAAGTTAAAAGATCATCAGACAAAGAAAAATTATTGTGGATTTTAAAATTCTCCTTTTGTTGAATGTATTGCAACAGATTGTATCACAAATTGCCTTTTTTCTTGTAGCTAAACAGAAACTAAAATTAATGAGAGAATGACCCTCAAGATAAATTGAAATAAATACCCAAAAGTTTGGCTGATTGTTTGAAGTTGATCCTAGCAGCACAAACCTTTTAGTTCTGTAAAATGGTTCTTTCAAATCTCATAAGAGTAGGGGTTAGTTGTGAAATATCCAGTACTACTTGCTTCTGACCAAAAAAAAAAAAAAAAAAAGACCACAGTAACAGGCTTATGGTGTTGCGAAGCCCAGACACACAAAGATGCATGAACATAAAAATGAGAGAAAAGTCAACTGTGACTTTACAAATTTCAAAGGAGCTACAGTTTAGGTTTGGTTAGAATTTGAGGCATAAGTTATGAAGAGGGTGTTCTTGCTTTAGCTAACACAGCTCACCAACCTTTAAGTAAAATATGCATTTTGTGTTTTGAGGTCAGCTATTGCAATTGCGGCTGGTAGAAAAATGGAACTTTTGTTGATGGAGAAATGGATTTTTGACAAAATGAAGACATTTTGTGGAAGGTGTCTGGTCTTCTCAAAAACTTCTGACCAAAAAAAATCATAAGAAGACCAATCAAAATTTTCTTGGGTTTTTGGCAATTTTTAGCAGCAAAATGTTTGGTTTTTCAATGAAAAGTTGAAATTTTACATGGGAAAATAACCCCCCATTTTCTAACCAGCCCTAATTGCATATTGTGTGTCCTTGTTGGAAAATTATAAATGTAAGGCTGTGGAGGGGAGATAGTAATGCAACATAATCACCATAATAATTTATCATGTTTATTATGGTAGTGCCTAGGGGCTAACTGAGAATAGGATCCCATAATGCTAGGTGCTGTACACCTATAAAATAAGATACAATCCCTGCCTTAAAGAGTTTACAATGTAATTAGACAAGACAGATGAAGGGTTGGGGAAGGGGATAGAATATATAAGCAGAATGAACAATATGATGTTGGCAAATATAGTAGTATGATTTTTTGGTTTTGTTTGCCCTTTCATTGGGGGTCATGTTAGGAAAAAGTTAGTTAGATGAATAGACAAACAAAGGGAAGGGCTAGAGACAGTGAGGGAGGGGATGAGTGGGGTTGAACAAACAGCCAGTCAGCACAGGGGAAAATGAAAGTGATAACTGCAAAAAACCAGCCTGATATCAATATCTCTTGGTCCCTGCTTGAACTGTGTTTTGCAGCTGCTGTGCCAGCGTGAGTCTCTGGCTAACCCTCCCTGCAGTTTCTTTCCCAAAGGCCTCACAGCTGGATGGAGAGTGGAAAGGGGGGAGGGAGGATTGCATGGGTTCTAGTGCACCCAGAGGATGGTTTCCTCTACACAGTCCTCGGTCTAGAGAGGGTGCTGGGGAATGGGAGGAGCAGCCCCTATTGAGCCTCACTTTACCCTGTCCCCATCATGGTGCAGCAGTACCACTTCTGCAATGCTTTCACCATGTTTCAGTTGCTAAAATTAAGTTACATGATCCTACTCAACCCCTGTATCACAAAAACCAGCCCTTCTCTCCTGCCATTTAATGGAGAAGTGGGACTAACAAAATAGAAACATGTGTATCTTTTGAAAGTGAGGACGGTCCTTACTGTGAAAAGTGCCACTTGCTTCCTTAGTCACACCCACATAATGGAGAGGGAGCTTGGTTTATTCATGCTTCCCTGATTTTACCTCCTCCAATATTCACTTTGTCATTCTCCATTTCTAGCTTCTACTCTCTGTGCTTTGCTGAAACCGCTTTCCCTGAAGTTCCTAATAATGGCATTCTGTTCAAGAGTAATGATTTCTTTTCGAACTTCATTCGCTTGATCTCTCTTCTGCTTTTGAAACTGTTAATCACTTCTCCCCTCCTCTATGCTCTCTCTCCTTCCAGGAGGGTTTGCCTTACCTCGCTGACTGCTTCATCAGAGTGTCTTTTGCATTCACTTTGAGCTACTCACAGTACTGCCAAGTCAACGCATTCAAAAATGAGTGAGGCCCCCAAAATCATGAAACTGGCTTAAAAGCATCATGATTGGGGTTTGGTTTATTTGCTATCTGATCTTGGAGCCTTTACAGTACAGTTGTCAAGCCTTGCTGTGCAACCATGAGGGCTAGAAAGTAAATTTTAAAATGAAACCTGAGATTCTCACATAATCACAAGAGTCCAGGAGCTGGGGACTTAAGAAAAATTTCAGATATCACAAGACATATGATATAACTGCAAGATTGGCAACACATTTTCATTTTGAGGATGAGGCACAGTACCCCATCTCTAAGTGTAGGTCTCTGATAAGCTGCTACACTTTTCCCTACCTCTCCCATGTTTTGCCCAAATTTTCTGTTCTCTAATCTCTCAGCCTTGTGCATTCTTTTGTGCCTTCCCTTACGCTTGCAGCAGACTCCTAACTAGAGATCACTGAGGCATGGTCTACACTACGGGTTTAGGTCGACTTTAGCAGCGTTAAATCGAATTAAGCCTGGACACGTTCACACGACGAAGCCCTTTCTTTCGACTTAAAGGGCCCTTTAAACCGGTTTCTTTACACCACCTTCGACGAGGGGATTAGCGATAAAATCGGCCTTTGCGGGTCGGAATTGGGGTAGTGTGGACGGAATTCGACGTTATTGGCCTCCGAGAGCTATCCCACAGTGCTTCATTGTGACTGCTCTGGACAGCACTCTCAACTCAGATGCACTGACAAGGTAGACAGGAAAAGACCCACGAACGTTTGAATTTCATTTCCTGTTTGCCCAGCGTGGAGAGCACAGGTAACCATGCAGAGCTCATCAGCACAGGTAACCGTGATGGAGTCCCAGGATCGTGAAAGAGCTCCAGCATGGACCGAACGGGAGGTATGGGATCTGCTCGCTATATGGGGAGATGAATCAGTGCTAGCTGAACTCCGTAGCAGTAAAAGAAATGGCAAAGTATTAGAAAAGGTCTCCAAGGCGATGAAGGACCGAGGCCATAACAGGGACACACAGCAGTGCCGTGTGAAAATTAAGGAGCTACGGCAAGCCTACCACAAAGCCAGAGAAGCAAACGGAAGGTCCGGGGCAGAGCCGCAAACTTGCCGCTTCTACGCGGAGCTGCATGCCATTCTAGGGGGTGCAGCCACCACTACCCCAACCGTGTGCTATGACTCCCTCACTGGAGAAACACACAGGGAAGAGGGTTCGGGGAATGAGGAAGATGAGGATGGAGGTAATGTAGGTAGCTCACAGCAGCAAGGAAGCGGAGAAACCGGTTTCCCCAACAGCCAGGATATGTTTGTCACCCTGGACCTGGAACCAGTAACCCCCGAACTCACCCAAGACCCTGAGGGTACACAGGGGACCTCTGGTGAGTGTACCTTTGTAAATATTACACATGGTTTAAAAGCAAGCGTGTTTAATGATTAATGATTAATTTGCCCTGGCAATCGCGGCCAGTACAGCTACTGGAAAAGTCTGTTAATGTGTATGGAGATGGAGCGGAAATCCTCCAGGGACATCTCCAGAAAGCTCTCCTTGATGTACTCCCAAAGCCTTTGCAAAAGGTTTCTGTGGAGGGCTGCCTTATCCCGTCCGCCATGGTAGGACACTTTACCACGCCAGGCCAGTAGCACATAGCCTGGAATCATTGCATAACAAAGCATGGCAGCGTATGGACCCGGTGTTTGTTGGCATGCAAACAACATCCATTCCTTATCTCTCTTTGTTATCCTCAGGAGAGTGATATCATTCACGGTCACCTGGTTGAAATGGGGTGATTTTATTAAGGGGACATTCAGAGGTACCCGTTCCTGCTCTTCTGAACAGAAATATTCCCCGCTGTTAGCCATGCAGTGGGGGGAAGGGTGAAGTGATCATCCCAGAGAATTGGATGTGTGTGTGTGGGGGTGGTTTAGTTGGGTTTGTGCTGCATGTTAACCCAGAAACCGCAGCCCCTCCTTTTACATTGCAAACCCATTTTAAATGGCCAACCCAATTCATCCTTGATATGGGAAATGAGGGCGCTGCTGTTTGAAACCATTCCCACATGTTACCATGGCTGCCTGCAAGCCGAAATCTGTTGCCTGGCACTGCGTGAGTGATCTCTCATACCAAACCGGCAGGCCCTCACTATAAGAGGAAAAATGCGACCTTGTAACGAAAGAGTGTACCCATTGTTCTCTAAAATGTGTCTTTTTTAACCACCTCTCCCTTCTCCTCCACCAGCTGCAAATGTTTCTCCTTCACAGAGGCTAGTGAACATTAGAAAGAGAAAACGGAGGACGCGGGACGATATGTTCACGGAGCTCCAGATGTCCTGCCATGCTGATAGAGCACAGCAGAATGCGTGGAGGCAGTCAATGTCAGACATGAGAAAAGCACAATATGAACGAGAGGAGAGGTGGTGGGCTGAATGGTGGGATGAAAAGAGCAAGTGGCGGGCTGAAGATCATAGGTGGTGTCAGCTTGCAGACAGAAGGCAAGAGTCAATGCTCCGTCTGCTGGAGCATCAAACTGATATGCTCCAGCGTATGGTTGAGCTGCAGGAAAGGCAGCAGGAGCAGAGACCGCCACTACAGCCCCTGTGTAACCAACAGCCCTCCTCCCCAAGTTCCATAGCCTCCTCACCCAGACTCCCAAGAACACACTGGGGGGGGCCTCTGGCCACCCAGTCACTCCACCCCAGATGATTGCCCAAGCATCAGAAGGCTGGCCTTCAATAAGAGTTAAAGTTTTAAAATGCAGTGTGTCCTTTTCCATCCCTCCACCCCCACCCATCCCAGGCTACCTTGGCAATTATCCCCCTACTTGTGTGAGGAATTAATAAAGAATGCATGAATGTGAAATAACAATGACTTTATTGCCTCTGCAAGTGGTGCTCGAAGTGGGGAGGGGAGGGTGGGGTGGTTGGTTTACAGGGAAGTAGAGTGAACCGGGTCGGGGGGGGCAGAGGGTTCATCAAGGAGAAACAAACAGAAGTTTCATACCGTAGCCTGGCCAGTCACAAAACTCATTTTCAAAGCTTCTCTGATGCGTACCGCGCCCTTCTGTGCTCCTCTAACCGCCCTGGTGTCTGGCTGCGCGTAATCAGCGGTCAGGCAAGTTGCCTCAACCTCCCACCCCGCCATAAATGTCTCCCCCTTACTCTCACAGATATTGTGGAGCGCACAGCAATAACAATGGGGATATTCTTTTCGCTGAGGTCTGAGCGAGTCAGTAAGCTGCTCCAGCGCGCTTTTAAACGTCCAAATGCACATTCCACCACCATTCGGCACTTGCTCAGCCTGTAGTTGAACAGGTCCTGACTACTGTCCAGGCTGCCTGTGTACGGCTTCATGAGCCATGGCATTAAGGGGTAGGCTGGGTCCCCAAGGATCACGATAGGCATTTCAACATCCCCAACGGTTACTTTCTGGTCCGGGAAGAAAGTCCCTTCCTCCAGCTTTCGAAACAGAGCAGAGTGCCTGAAGACGCGAGCATCATGTACCTTTCCCAGCCATCCCACGTTGATGTTGGTGAAACGTCCCTTGTGATCCACCAGGGCTTGCAGCATCATTGAAAAGTACCCCTTGCGGTTTATGTACTCGGTGGCTTGGTGCTCCGGTGCCAAGATAGGGATATGGGTTCCGTCTATGGCCCCACCACAGTTTGGGAATCCCATTTCAGCAAAACCATCCACTATGGCCTGCACGTTGCCCAGAGTCACTACCCTTGATATCACCAGGTCTTTCATAGCCCTGGCAACTTGGATCACAGCAGCCCCCACAGTAGATTTGCCCACTCCAAATTGATTCCCGACTGACCGGTAGCTGTCTGGCGTTGCAAGCTTCCACAGGACTATCGCCACTCGCCTCTCAACTGTGAGGGCTGCTCTCATCCTGGTATTCTGGTGCTTCAGGGCAGGGGAAAGCAAGTTACAAAGTTCCATGAAAGTGCCCAAAAGTTTCGCAGCCACTGGGAATCGTCCCACACCTACAGCACGATGCGGTCCCACCAGTCTGTGCTTGTTTCCCGTGCCCAGAATCGGCGTTCCACGGCCTGAACCTGCTCCAGTAACATCATGATTTCCACATTGCTGGGGCCTTTGCCTTGTGAGAGGTCTATGTCCGTGTCAATTTCCTCATCACTCTCTTCGCCGCGCTGCAATCGCCTCCTCGGCTGGTCCGGGTTTCGCCTTGGCATGTCCTGGCTCTGCATATACTCCAGGACAATGCGCGTGGTGTTCATAGTGCTCATAATTGCCGCAGTGATCTGAGCGGGCTCCATGATCCCAGTGCTAGCTATGGCGCCTGGTCTGAAAAAAGGCGCGAAACTAGTATCTGACGGACCAGGGGAAGGAGGGAGGGAGGGCGGGCCGAGTGACGACATGACGTACAGGTACAGGGAATTAAAATCAAGAAAGGTGGCTGTGCATCAGGGAGAAACACAAACAACTGTCACACAGAATGGTCCCCCCAAAGATTAAACTGAAAACCCTGGGTTTAGCAGGCCGTTGATTTGACGGAGGAAGGGGGAAGCAAATGAATACAGAACAAATCTATTTTTTACATCTTAAGACGACGGTGCAGCATGACTGATAGCCCTCGGCATCTTCTGGGTGCTTGGCAGCAAATACTGGGCGCTTGGCAGTTAGTGTACTAAGACTGATAGCCACATTTTTCCTGTATGATGATGATGGCCTTCAGGCCTATTGCATGATCTGCTGCTCAGGGAAGACACTGCTAATGTGCGATGATCCAACTTGTAATAGGATGGTTACCAGTCGTAATACACCATCTACTGCCAAAAGGTAAAAGGCAAGGGGCTGGTGCAATGCAGCCAAACGGCTGCCAGCCCCACAGCTGCCAGCACCCAGATCGCCGATGAAGGCTACCAGTCATGCTGCACTGTCTACCTCCAAGAGGCAGTTAGCTGCTGCTGCTGTGTAGCAATGCAGTCCCACTTCTGCCGGCACCCAGAGGACATATGGTGACGCTGAGCTGAGCTGAGCGAGCTCCATGCTTGGCATGGTATGTTGTCTGCACAGGTAACCCAGGTAAAAAGGCGCGAATCTATTGTCTGCCGGTGCTCTGACGGAGGGGGAGGGGCCTGACAACATGTACCCAGAACCTCCCGCGACACTGTTTTGCATCATTCGGGCATTGGGATCTCAACCCAGAATTCCAATGGGCGGCGGAGACTGCGGGAACTGTGGGATAGCTACCCATAGTGCAATGCTCCGGAAGTCGACGGTAGCCTCGGTACTGTGGATGCGGTCCACCGACTAGAGCACTTAGAGCATTTTATGTGGGGACACACAAAATCGGCTGTATACAACCGATTTCTATAAAACCAGCTCCTATGAATTCGACCTAATTTCGTAGTGTAGACATACCCTAAGACCCTTTTACTTATGAACCTAACCCCCCAAAATCCACTTGTTCCATTCAGCATTCCTGCTATAAAGCCAACACTGTGCTCTGTTTGTTCTGTGTTGTAGTGAATCATGATGACAATATACTACAAGCTCTTTAGTATTGGGACATTGTTATTTGTTCTGTATATTTTCCCTTTGTGTAACATCATGTATCTTTATTAAGCTGTATAAATACTAAATAATACCTAAATATTTAATAGTAATAATATCTTTGCTGGTCCCATACTAAATTTGTTAGCATTGTTAGCACAAAGAAGTAGCCTAGTAGCTGGCACTCACATTTAGGCAACACAAGGCTGGAAAAATCCTAGGTTTTGCACATTAAGACTCTGGAACATTATCACTCTGCTGTGATTTATGTATTAACTGTGCTTTTCAACTTTTTTCTTGACTGATAAAATCATGGAAGTTTCTTGTTGAGTTACACAACTGAACATGTCTGGCAAAGCATTCTATCTCATTTAAGATGTGCAAAGAATTGTGTTTCACTCATCTGATCTTGATTCTAGTCAGTTTTAATAAAACCATATCTTAAATATCAGAGGTAGGATAGTCTCTGTGTATGTACTATAAGTAGAGTTGGTAGCTCTGTCTATAGTTAAGTTTGCCTAACACTTTCAATTATAAGATCCTGTTTACAGTTATTTATAACTATGCTAAACTTTAACCATTCAGATAGAAATTGTTTATGTTTGGAAACTGTCTCAGGATGATTTTTTTAAAATGTTTTGGGTAAAATGGTTCTACCTTTTCCAAGGACAATATTAGGGACACGCATGTTTTCTCCATGCTAAAAAATTCTTACTACTGTTCCATTGAGAAGCATCTCCGTGCTTTGGAGCAGGGACATGAAATTTGACAGTGGTGTTGTTTTAGTGTCAAGGATACCTTTTGCTTGTCCCTATCAAAAGCCACCCAATTTTCGTCAAGTTGCAAACCTTTGAAAAATCACAGTTCACACATGAAATTTGTCAGAGTTTGGCAGCTAAACTCTCTGAAGAGTCCATATGTGCTGAATATGTTCCATTCACACAGAGCTCCTACAAGCTGACTGGACTGAACATGTACCAGCATCTGGGCATGACCTGCTCCTCTTGGCTGCTGGGAACCTCCATGGTGTCAGGTGCCAAAACTGAGAGCAGGGAAGCTATCTCTCCTGTGCTCTTGTGGCTGCTGCTGGTGTCCAGGTATCACAGAGGAAGCAGCCTGACTTGAAGGCAGAGGAGTGAGGCGTGGGGAGAGGGATGCCATCAGTTACTCCATTAGTTCAGGTGGTAGTGGTCTCTTCTGTGCATCTAAGGGTTCCAACCCTTTTGATGACCCATGTGGCTGTTAATATGTTGCCACATGATGGAATTTCTATTTACTACGTTTTAAATCTATGTTAGAAGTACATTAAGTCAAGCATTCAAAGGTTAGGAAATTCCAGAATTAATGTTGCAGGTATGTCATATATCATTGTCTTGTGTGTATATATTATGATACAGCCTTTAATGACAAGATCACAAGCTGGGCTTTTTTTCCCATGGAAACCCTGCCTCATTCTGTGTACAAAATGTACTTACCCAGGGAACTGTGCACTGAATGAGGCTGTCCCATTTGCTGCAGAATTTGAAGGTGTATACTAAATGAGGCAGGGGGTTGTAGGAACAAAATCATTGGTGTTGTGGTTAAGGAGGTTGAATGCTATCCTGGAGAAGTGGATTCTATTCCTGCCTCAGCTATAAAGTTCCAATTTGATGACAGCAAGTCACTTAAACCAAATTTTTCACAAGTGGCCATTAGCTGTGTTTTCCTCATTTTCTCAGTGTCCAACATGAGAGAGTTTTCACCAGTTTTGTGTAACTGCTGAACTGTGCTTTGAACATGCACTGTGCTAGCTGATACTAAGTATTCTGGAAAGATCAGGCCCTAGTTCTCCAAAGTTGGGCACCTAAAATTAGTGGATCTTTCTCCTTCTGTGTAATTGCTCCCCTCCCTGTAAAAAAGGGAGAACACCCCTCCTCTCAGAGGGTTGTGGTAAAGCTGAATTCATCAATGCCTGTGAAACATGCAGATACTATGATGATGAGTATCATAGAAAAGCTCAAGAGGAAATTAATGACTTCATATTCAGTGGAGAGTTTGGATAATGTGCAGTCACTCAGGCATGGGGCCATACAATGAAAGGGGAGGATAAAAAGAAATACTGAATAGCTGCTCATTCAATAAGAGCCATCCATCCTGTGCATTGAATGAGGCAGGGGGTCTTGTTGAAAAACTAGCATGTGATCATGCAATGAAAAGCTGTATCACAATACGTACTCTCAATGGGGCTGAATTAAGGCTGTACAGGAAGCCTTAATTATGGCATATCCTAATTTTTGAGTTCTTGACTTAGCAACCTTAGCATATCTTTGTGTGTAATATATATATGATATACATGCACTGTAGAGCACACATAAGATTAAATCTTTAGGAAATTATGGTATGAGAACTGAATATTAGAAATACAGCTGACTCTTTTATATTAGCTATGTAAAATGAACTATGCACAGCAATGGACAATTATTTCCTATTAATTTGGAAAGCTACAGTTTCCCTCTTAAGGATTATTTTAAATAATTTAAATTAAAAATTGGCTATGCAGGTTAAGAAGTCTCATAGGAAATTTTCACAGCAGCAACTGTATAGGAAACATTTTCTGCTTAAATCAACAACTAGTACAATAGGGTCAGAACATTTTAGAGTATATTGCATTCCAAAACAGAAGGGACATCTAGTATATTTTGCTTTTAGAATACTTCCCTTGGCCTCTTTCTTGTTAATTTATTTTCTAGTTTGGCTTGCTGTTTCTACTGAGGAGAGGTCTTGTTTTTATACACAGATTAAACAATACAATAACATCTACAATACAATGCATGATATGATTAAGTTCCATGAAACCCATTTTATATTGCAGTCCTGTCATTTTTTTTAAATAAATCCAGTGTTTAATTCTATTTTACCCTCACAGAAAGAAATTCTATTGAAAGTCACAAATGGGTGAACAGTGCTGCATTTCATATTGACCTGCTTTCCTACTAACGTTAGTATGGACACACATTCCATCTGTCCTTTATATGTTGATGTGAAGCCCACTGAAGTGAAGGGGCTATTATTCTATTGGGCTTTGGATAAGACGCCCTCTGTGGTGATAATTTAAACAACAATTGTATTTGTAATTAACTAAGAAACTAATAGCTTTATCCAAAGGGTCATTTGAATAAAAATGGCAACTCTATAATTAACTTTAATGAGTTTAGGAGCCAGTCCTAATGCGTATATGTTTTAAAGGCCACAGACATCCACCCCTTGTAAGGAAAGAGAAAGATGTGCTTTAGCATATGCAGATATGATATTTTTTGGTGTCTGTGCAGGATTGTTTTGCCGGCTTTCAGTACTATAATTTTAAAAGACTAGTCCAGAAGGAGGTGAGGGGAAGCTAATGACTCGTTTCTCATCCTGGGTCATCTAACAGACATTGAACCTGTTTGGGACATCTTTTGTAGCAGTGTTCTGGAGGTAAGACAGTCACTTAATACCTATACTCTGAATTTCAGTGGACCTATATCCCCATTGTAGCTGCTGGTGTTTAGGCTAATTTTTACATATCGGAGGTGAATCCAGGTCCCATTGAACTCAATGGTGTTTTGCCATTGATATCAGTGCCACGGCTAAGATTTTACTCTAGATTGTTCTCAGTATTCTTCTTATAAAAGCCTTAGCTTTAAGAAAATGTTCTTTGCAAATACAATTTATAGCCAGATCCAAAATATGTTGTGATCATCTATGCAATACTATACAATTGGATTATCTTCTGTCTTTCTAACTTCATCTTTGGCTTTGCAATAAACTACTGGATAGGATTAAATTGGCAACAGTTGTTATTAATTCTTTCTTTTAAATCCCCTGCCATCATCTCTTACCCCCTTTAATAAAAGCTGCAGTACTTGAATGGTAAATATTGTGTCAAAATCTCATATTGGAAATGAATTTCCTTCAGGCAAATAACAAAAGTAAGCTGATATTTTGCAACATCGTATATTAAATTAAACATGCTGCCAGTGAGAATGGACACATTTCCTTGGAAGTAGTTCCAAGGAGTCTGCTGCAGAAGCTTTAATTTGATTAAAAAGTATGTGCTTTGGTATAACTCACATTTACCTATCCCTACAAACATTGAAAGTTTGTGCATATTGAGAGAAGTGAAGGGAGATATCTTCTGCCTTTGTAGGTTTCAGTAATTTAAAATTGTATTTCTAAAATGGAGCCCAGTGATTGCATAATCATTTGCAAGGATCATATGCAAGAGCTGGCATACACTGAAAAAAACAGATAAACAATAGCATAGAGAAAGAAAAACCTGTAGGAGAGAAGCAGGAGAAAAGAATGGTTATTAGCAGCTTCCCAAGAAGGAATGAAGAGAAAATGTATCTGGGAAAATGTGTGAGAGACAGAAATGACTTTTGAAGTGACAAAGCAGTTTTACCACAGAGACTTTTTTGCTTAATCCAGTAAAATGGTGCTACATCACTGCAAAGGAGGATCAAACCCTCTGACTTAACCTATATCCTCTGTAATACAATCTTGTGTCAATGGCATGTTGTGTTATAGAAAAGACTACACAGAATGGTGACTATGAAAACTCCCTCTTTCTGTAGAAGCCACTTTCTTTGGCATGCCATCCTGTGCTTTTACCTTGTCAGCTCTCACAATATAAGCATCAGGCTTAGTGAGGCAATCAGGGTCCAGACACCCTGGGGAGAATAGAAGGTTTAAATCCCTTAAATGAGCAGTTGAACAAACTTATTGCATACTGTATTATTGTGCTATAAAAGTATCCCAAGTAAGATCTTTTATGAATGCTTGTAATGTTCTGAACTTGATAATCATTATGAGATATATATACATATTGTGGCTATGAATCTATGTATATGGAAAACTATGTTAATAACCTGTCCTACAACTTGAACTACACTCACAGCGGGAAGGGGCACCTCCCAAGCAAGCTGGCTAGATGAAACCAGCTTGCAGTAACTATCCATTGTAACTGCCCATGAAAAGACAATGATGGACCATTAGAGTTAAGGGGAAGGCATTCAGACATCCCTAGATTATCAAATCAAAAGGGAATTCCCCCCACTATGTATAACCATGAGTCACCATGCTGAGGTGGGGGTGGGTGAAAGGAAGTCTTTTAAAAAGGAGGCTTGGAAAAACAGAGGTTTTTTACCATCCAGAAACTGGACAGCCTCTAGGTTGGAAGCTGGCCCTAAACGCTAGATCTGCCCTATAGCTAGGCAATAGGTAACTTGTATTTGAAAAGGGGTTTTGTCTAATATGGAAGCATAAAGCCCGAGGTTGTGTATGTGCTCTTCCTTACTGTTTCATATTTCAATCTGTGATTTTTCTATTAAATAAGCTGTTTGTTTATATTTACCCCAAGCAGGTTTCTGTTGTGCAAACTGTGTGGAGTGTGTGTGCCAAAGTGAACTGATAGCTGGGGGGCTGGTTTCACTCCTTCAGGGGTGATGAACCCCAGGGGAATGGTCTGAATTTCTGGTAATTAAAAACTCAGGGTGTACAGATTTTGAGAAACTTGGGACTGGAGGGGCTGTTGGAGTCACCTGCAGGGGTAACTACGTTGGTGAGAGCTAGGATGAGTCCTTGTGCTTGTGGGCAGGCTTCTAGTGTCAGGGATCTGAATCAAAGCTGCACAGCACCCTGAAGTAACAAGCAGGGCCAGCTCTAGTGTTTTTGGCGCTACCCAAGCAGCCAAAAAAAAAAAAAAGCCGCGATTGGCAGCAGCTCTACTGCCGCTTCATTCTACAGCAGCAATTCGGTGGCAGGTCCTTCGCTATGAGTGGGAGTGATGGCCCCGCCACCGAATTGCCGCTGAAGGGCCGGACGTGCCGCCCCCCTCTTCATTTGCCGCCCCAGGCACCAGCTTGTTACACTGGTGCCTGGAGCCGGCCCTGGTAACAAGGCAGGGGGTGACAGAACCCCTTACCAGTCTAGGTGGTCCCTAAAACGTTTCACTTAGGAAGGAGATCTCCGAGCTAATGCAAGTAACTGCGGAGTCACCAGTGTCAATAGTGGTGATGCTGATGATTCAGTCAGTGGCACTTCTCTCACTGAGTCCGAACCAATACCTGGTGTTGGAGAGAGAGTGTGCTGATGTAGGTTCTCCCTTTCAGATAAGATCTGAAACAAAACCTGACCAGCTGTGGTCACCAAAAAATCCTTATAATTTTTTCCTAAACTAAATCAAATTGGGAATTCTGCATTGTTAAATTCTCCTGGAAAACAACAGAAACCTGCTTGGGGTAAATTCAATTGGATAATAACTATAGGAGGCGTAGGTAATGATGCCTATAGTTAAGTTTGCTGGACACCTACAATAGTGAGACATTATTGTCAGTTTCATAGTCTTGCCAAATTTTAATTGTTCAGACTGAAATTTTCCATGCTGGGTGAATTTTTTTGAAAGTTTCAGCAAAAATATGTTCAGCAATATCTGAGAATTAGATTAGGAACATATATTGTTTTGCACATGCATATGAAACTAAGCAAAAGTATTCAATTAATGCTTTGCCTTTCCACCCCTGCAGACTCAGGCCATGGCACAAGCTGTATAGCATTATTGACATACAAGTGACTCTGTGGTGGAAGACAGCAGTTAGATGGACTACATGACTTCATAACACTGCATGTCATGGGGTGGGGGGTGGGGAAGGAGACGGAGGAACTGTGACCCATGACACCAAGGAAAACCACATCTCCATCTTGTGAGGAGACCCCTTTGTCCTGTTGTTTACCTCAGCGCAAAGTGGATGTAAAATACTACCATTGTGATCTGGTAGCATTTTGCATTTACATATTAATGTAAGAGGATATTTTTATCATGTATTTGTACTCTGAGAATAGCCCTCTGTGTTAATTTTGGCATGTTAGTACCAAAACAACTTGGTTTGGCCTCCTTATCTGGGGCCTAATCCAAAATTCATTGAAGTTAATAGAAAGGCTCCCATTCAGTTCAGTGAGCTTTGGGTCAGGCCCCTCGTGACAGCTCCTACTGACTGCGTATATAGCTTGACACAGTAAATCCTATGCTCCTGGGAAAATACTGAATATCTCTATCTATCTACAGTGATTCTCCTCCCCCACCCCCATAATAAAATGCATTCAATCTCTCTCTTCAATATATTGTAGCAATGACTCAGCGGAAAAAAAAATTCAGCAGCAAGGCTTTTTCCTCAAGAAATAAGGTTATTATAATCAGACAGTACAGTAAACTGTAATGCAATAGAAAACCTCCCCAATCCTCCCAAACATTCTCTCTCTCTCCCTCCATCCTAGACTTTGTTTCCTAAGCAGTGGCTCTGATCAGGGCCGGCTCTGGCTTTTTTGCCGCCCAAGACAAAAAAGCCTCCCGCCTCCCCCTCCCCCCCCCCCCCCCAGCGCGGCAGGGGAGGGTGGCGAGCCTGGCTGGGGCTCCGCTCTCCCGGACCAGCCAGAGCGCCGGGAGGAAGGCGGCGAGCCAGGCCGGGGCTCTGCTCTCCCGGACTGGCCGGAGCACTGAGGGGAGGGCGGCAAGCCCGGCCAGGGCTCCGCTCTCCCTGGCAGCCGGAGCCGGAGCGCCACGCCGCCCCCCTCCAGGCGCCGCCCCAAGCACAAGCTTGGTGGGCTGGTGCCTGGAGCCGGCCCTGGCTCTGATAGCCATTCCCAGGAGCATTTGTGGAAGGTGAGAGGTAAGCAGAGCAGGAGTTAACCCCTTGTTGATAGTGGACCAGGGAGTTCCTTGTACTCCTTGCCTCATTCCTCTCTCTCTCTCTCACACACACACTCAAAAATTCAATAAACACCAGATTTTTAAAAAGTTATTTCCTGTATATCAAAGTGAAGTTTGCAATTGAGCAATCTAAACTTTGTTATAGAAATAGGTTTGTTAAAAGAAGACCCTTATCTGCTCACAAATGCGTGCATTTAACAGGTTTCCATTGTACTTCAGAAATAGTTTTATAATCCTTTCAATTACTAGTGAGATTGTTCAAGAATCCTTGAGACATTCTTTGAAAATACCTGTACTGGAGAAATATTTTATCTATGGTATAACATGCTATTTAAATCCTTCACGAGTCTGGACATAATTCTTTACAAATAACTATCAAATACTTTCAATTTCCTTTTGCACAGTTACAAAATCTCTTTGGAACACAAAGGTTATTTTTCAGAATATTTTTTTTTCAGCTGCCAACACTGTGAATCTTAAAAATGTATTGCTTGGCAAAGATTTTCATATCTTTTCAAAATATTTTGAAATGATTCAAAAAACACAAACACAGCTGCTAACATGTCATAAAAATTTATATGAACCTGAGCTATGTAAATACTATCATTCACTTGGTACAAGGTTTCCTCCTCCTCTCTCCATCTGTGAGTTCCACAATAAGGAACATCAGGAGAAAGCTCTAGCACCAATTTTTTAAATCTCAACAGCAGAATAGACAGCAGCCCTAGATTACTTGGTCTTATAGCTTCTGGACTGAGATACAGTCTGCAAACCAGAAATATAGGGAGAGAAAAGTCCGTATTTAGATTAAATGTTGTAAGCAGAATTCTGAAGTCTGTGTAGTAAGAATTAGTCACAAGAGACAAGTGAATCAGCTCCAATCAATGAGGCCTTCTCTCCCCATGCCCCATACTCCCAACCCAATGTCCATTTCTAGAACCAAGCCTGGACCAAGTTTTATGATTCTAAATTGTTCATTTAATTGTTATCCCCACTTCCGTTTTCTGGCTAGCATCAGAATGGAAAGTGCCAGAAATCTCATATTTGTGATATTAAAACAGCATAAATTTTGGAGACTCAAGAAGAAGAAGACTCAACATGATCACAAACATTAGAGATGGAAAAGATTATACGCTTATCTGGCCCATCTCCTTGAGAGTGCAAAACTGTTGAGGGCATCACCCAATCTAGTTTCTAGAAATGCTCAGATTATTTGGATAATCTTTAAAAGTTCAGATGCCTCTTCCTACTGACCTCAAAGTTTAGTCCTTTTGATGCTCCTACATCATTATTGCTATCAACTGTTACAGACTCTGTAAATATTGGGACACTGGATAGCAATATCTATATTAAAGTCACCTAACACTTCCCTTGTAATAATCCCTTGTTTTTAGGTATTTATAACTTTGCTACACTGTAACAGCAGCTGAAAATTTCCATTCTTGGTCCCTGCGTCAGGTTTGTGTGTGTGTGAAAGTTTCAGCAAAAATAGTGTAACTATATTTGAGAAGGAGATTAGTGAGAAATCGGTAGTTATGCAATGTTAACAAAATACTAGTTGTACTATTTTCAAATCTAATCTACAAGTATTGTTTTAGTAATCCCATCATGTACGAGCCTTGTTATATCACAGCTGTATAATGTATCCATGTAACACATTTAATGTATTCTTCTCTATTTTGTCACTGATGCTCCTTAATTTTCTGAATATTCTATCTTCACTGTGCATAATCCACAGCCCCACTGAAACATACTGCTTTGATTTGTGGGAAGGTGCACTGGGATGGGAGCCATGAGACCAGGATCTCTAATCTCATCTCTTTTACCAGATGGTGTTAATTACTCTATGCACTTCATAATCCTTATCATTGAATGAGGCATCATACTGCTGCCCTAGGAGATATGCAAGTATCAGCCCTCCACGTTTACTGAAATAACAGAGATTGCACAAGGCCACCCTTGGCAGAATTGTAGATGGCATCCAGGTCTCTCTAGCAAACTCTTGTCTCAGCCACTTCACCATATTGCTAAAATCCAGGAAAAAAGGAAGACAGTGAAGCAGAGAGTGCTGTTCTCTTGGGTTTCATCCCCTCTTCACCAGTGAAATCCTGCTCAATGTAAGCCACATTTGAAAGGCTTCTGTAGAATCTGGGGAAGTGGAGGAAGATACTACAAAGGCAGGAGTTCTTGTCTGTGCTCCAGCCACCTGGCTTTTCAAAGGTTTTGTCTTTTGGGGAGGACCATTTGGTTTTGAGGCCTGTTGCTAACAAACTGATGCATATGTCTGGTCCCTGTAAACTGGGATAACTGTGAGGTAAAGTTACCCAATAGCATTATTTTTAGAGTATAAAGGAATTTCTTCTACTTCTGTAATACTTTATATATTAATAACACTGTGTACCTCCCTTTAGAAACCACAGATATTCCATGAGAAAGTCCCTTCTCTTGAATCTGCAGCAGTCTTTAGGAGTAAGCAGGATTGAGAAAAACAAAAAGCATTACCCATTCTGGTCTCAGTGACTATACTGGTTTAAACCCAGAGTAATGCCACTGATTTGAAAGAATTATAGCAATGGAATTGAGATCAGAATCTGGCCCACTGTTTTGCCCACATGCCTTGAACTGACACAAAGACCTTTAAAAACAAAGAAGGTTCCTAAGAAAAGAGACTTGTTCCAACTGTGATCGCAGTGACTTGTTTTAGAACCAATATATTTTCAGCAATTACTTGCTTGATATGTGGTAACATCACCTGACATGTGTTTGTTCCCCCTATCTGTTTGTATACTATAGGAGAGGAGGGGGCAGAAATTAAGAGTGAATGCTGATCATCTTCTCCCTGAGTTTCTATTGTTCTATAAACACAGGCTGCACATTCAGCCCATTCTAACAAGTGTGAGCACTTCAGATTGTAATTGCACTGAAGGAAATTAAAGAAAAGATAAATAGCTTTTACTTAGAGTTGTGTTTCACATTAAACATTTATATTAGGAAGGAGCAGGGCCTGCAGAGAGCAGCATTCGCATAGCACTGAAAAAGGTCACAGGGTCCAAATTCATTTTCAAAGGAGTCTGCAGTTTAAGCCCTCCCCCCCCCAATACACACACATTAGCAAATCTGCATTGGCAAACTAGAAAAATAACCCAGGATGCTTCTTGTGCTTACTCTGTGTTTTCTCCCTCTAATAGCAAAAATTCTGGCATGTAGCTGAAAACCATATCTACTGGTAAACACATAGGGCCATGTGCCATTGATCTGGGGAGTTGTGCTTTAAAAATCAATAGCTTAGAACCTACCCAAATACAAGTGCAATATCTAGGAAGCCAAAACAACATTAATATTTTTCATGCTTCTTCCAAATGTTGCACCTTTCCTGAGATTTTCGAATGGTCCAAAAATTTAAAAAGGTAAATAACTATATTTAGAGTTTGTTTTTTTCATTGCTGACCTTGTTATACAAAACTGGTTTTTAGTCTGGTTGTTTTGCAAATAATGAATTAATTATGTAGAAATAAACTATGTTAAAAATATTAAGTTAGGAAATACCAGAATTAAGTTTCTGTGCAAAAGTTAAAATTGGGTAAAATTATAAGCAACTAGCAACGGGGTTTTATAATGGGAAGTGTTGGGCTACCTTAACTATAGCCATTGCTACCTGTGCTATCTATAATAATAATAAAAATCATATTGGTTGTGGCTTTGGAGCTCCTCCCCATCTATAAACTTTGTGCTAAACCTAAAGCCAGATCCAAAGCCCATTTAAGTCTTTCCATTCACTTTAAATTTGGATCCAGTCCTTATTTAGTTTCACACTAGGGCCTGGATACACCCAGGTGGAACCCTATGCTTATATGGAACCCCATTAAAGAAAATGGGGCTCTGTGAGGATGCTAGGGTCTGACAATGTGTATCCAGCTGCAGGATGAAGCCCAGATTGGATGCCAGGGAAAACAGTGAAAGTAGCTCCAAAAGTAGTCCAAATAAAAGGCCTGCAAAATTGGGGGATTCTGGCTTATATGAATGCCAATAAATACCCCTATATGGCCATTTTTGGCTTTAAAACATTGTTTAAAAACTTAGTCATTTTAGATTTACCAGTTAGAATACTATTAGCAAGTTATTACTTTACTTGAGACCTCAAACTCTAGAACTTTTAGGAGAATATGTGGCAACAATATTCTTAATCATGCACAACTTCAATTATCCATAGTCCATATAATCTTTCGGAACCTCAATGTCCTCTCCATAAAATGGGAAAATAATTCTTATCTATAAGATAGGATGTCAAGAAACTTAATTTATTAATATTTGTAAAGAGCTTTGAGATCTGAGGATGAAATGGGCTGTAAAACTGCAGAACGCTGTTACTGCATCTTGGTAAGCTATAGTGTAGAGATACTGTGGTCTAGTGGATAGAGCAGTGGGCTGGGACTCAGGAGGTCTGGGTTCTATGTCTTGCTCAGCCTCTGACCTGTTGTGTGACATTGGGTGAGCACATGCCCTCACTATGCCTTTGTTTCCCTACACTCTTTTTTTTTTTGCCTATTCATTTGTAAGCATTTTGGGGTGGGGACTATCTCAAGGTGTGTTTTGTACAGCACCTAGCACTAGGGCTTCCTGATCTCAATTGGAATGGCTATAACACACATAATAATAGTAAGAGGAATGTCTTTAAAAGGATTTCCATTGGGCTAACAAAAGGCTTATAATGAACATTCAGAATTGCTTTCTACTATGAAAAATCATTTTTGTTCATAGTTATAGTCTAAAACTGGGTGTATTAGGAAAATCACATTCTAAAGATTCACTTATAGAGACCCTGAAATAGAACTTTAAGTAATTCTTAAGTAATGCAATGAACTGACATGGGAGAACATTTTTGCAAAAAGTGATTTACTGCCAAAATATTATTCCTAGTGTTGATCTGTATAGCTGATTTATGAACAAGTACTTTTAAATATGTGATTTACATTCCAAGTTTCTGATTTATAGAACATGTGACAGACTTATAAGACAAGTGACTGATTTATTATAGTGAAGCTATTCACGCCGCTCTAGTTAAGGTTGTGTCAGCATTTCCATTATAAACTCTTAATTTCAGGGATTTATAACTTGCCAGTAAAAATTCACTCTAAACTGAAACTTCTTTCCTCAGAATTGTCTGTCCATTTTTAAACTAGAGGCCTGAGGAAGGAGAAAGCAGCATGATTTATGTAGACATCTGTATGTTTACCTGAGATTTAAGGACCTGTTTTTGGTGTGTTTCTTTCCCAATTTTGGGGACCTAGAGGATGGTTCTCAAGGATACTATACATTTACTACATTATCCACAGCTGAACCAAAACCCACCTAATCGGCCAACTTGTAGGCTGCTGCGGCAGGATTCCCTGATTTAGGCTTAGGGGTATATGGGTCCAGTGCAGGGATGGAGTGGAGAAGGGGTTGAGGTTTGCTTCAGCAACTCTGGCAGCTCTAGGTCTCAGCTTGCACTGTTGGTGCAGAATCACTGGAGTGCTTGGCTGTCCCAGCCACTCTCCTCATCTGCTGTATGCCAACTTGTAACTCCCCCTTTGCCAGGACAGCTCCTTCGGAGGGAGCACAGTGCTGGTGGCACAAGCACAGTAGTATTCACCCAGAGCATAGGTGCCGAATTCCTCTTTACCCAGCAAGTGCTTGACCCTTCTCTGCACCGGGCCCACCCTGGGGTTGCCCAGGGGCAGGAGGCGCTGGGGGAAGAGGAGAGCTGGCTGCTGATGGGTGCTAAGCTAATTTTTTTCCCTGAGTGCTCCAGGTCTGGAGTTAGCACCTAACTGACGGAGTTAGCACCTATGACCCAGAGGGAGGATCCTTTATCTTGCCCTATAACTCTCTTGTGCCAGCTGCAGGAGGAGGACATGAAGCTACTGAGAATCTGGCTCTGGTGTTGTATTAAAGGGATTTGTATTTGGCTTAATTTTTTTACCCACCAGCAAAACTCTGTTTCTGGTATTTAAAACATGATATTTGAAATTTAGCCCTGTCTGTTACAGTATATGGAAAGGCCAGACTGGCCAGACAACCCCAGGAAAACAATTTGCACAACTATCTGGGCCCACATTAACAGCAACAGAAAAACCTTGCTCTACTGGTTCCCAGGGTAAGTATGACAGGGCAGTAACACTCCCATACAAGGTATGGCAGGGAATGGAAAAAACTCCTTCCTAGGGGTAGAGGAAGGGAATTTGTCCCTCTCCCTGCAATTTGTTTCAGTAGCTTGGAATTGAGGCAGGAAAGTGAACTGTCAGGCTGGAGAGAGGTTACTAGTGGAGTTCCTCAGGGATCAGTTTTGGGACCAATCTTTTTATTACTGACCTTGGCACAAAAAGTGGGAATATGCTAATAAAGTTTGCAGATGACACAAAGTTCGGAGGTATTGCCAATACAGAAAAGGACCGGGATATCATGCAGGAAGATCTGGATGACCTTGTAAACTGGAATAATAGTAATAAGATGAAATTTATTAGTGAAAAGTGCAGGGTCATGCATTTAGGGATTAATAACAAGAATTTTTGTTATAAGCAGGGGATGCATCAGTTGGAAGTAACAGAGGAAAAGAAGGACTTCGGAGTATTGGTTGATCACAGGATGACTATGAGCCGCCAATGTGATATGGCCATGAAAAAAGCTAATGCGGTCTTGGGATGCATCAGGCGAGGTATTTCCAGTAGAGATAAGGAGGTGTTAGTACCGTTATACAAGGCACTGGTGAGACCTCATCTGGAATACTGTGTGCAGTTCTGGTCTCCCATGTTTAAGAAGGATGAATTCAAACTGGAACAGGTACAGAGAAGGGCTACTAAGATGTTCCAAGGAATGGAAAACCTGTCTTATGAAAGGAGACTCAAAGAGCGTGGCTTGTTTAGTCTAACCAAAAGAAGACTGAGGGGAGATATGATTGCTCTCTATAAATATATCAGAGGAATAAATACCAGGGAGGGAGTGGAATTATTTAAACTCAGTACCAATGTGGACACAAGAACAAATGGATATAAACTGGCCGTCAGGAAGTTTAGACTTGAAATTAGATGAAGGTTTCTAACCATCAGAGGAGTGAAGTTCTGGAACAGCCTTCCAAGGGGAGTAGTGGGGGCAAAAGACATATCTGGTTTCAAGACTAAACTTGGTAAGTTTATGGAGGGGATGGTATGATGGGATAGCTTAATTTTGGCAATTAATTGATCTTTGACTATTAGCAGTAAATATGACCAATGGCCTGTGATGGGATGTTAGATGGGGTGGGATCTGAGTTACTACAGAGAATTCGTTTCTGGGTGTCTGGCTGGTGAGTCTTGCCCACATGCTCAGGGTTTAGCTGATCGTCATATTTGGGGTCGGGAAGGAATTTTCCTCCAGGGAAGATTGGCAGAGGCCCTGGGGGTTTTTCGCCTTTCTTTGCAGCATGAGGCATGGGTCACTTGCTGGAGGATTCTCTGCACCTTGAAGTCTTTAAACCACGATTTGAGGACTTCAGTAGCTGAGGCATAGGTTAGGAGTTTGATAGAGGAGTGGGTGGGTGAGATTCTGTGGCCTGCATTGTGCAGGAGGTCAGACTAGATGATCATAATGGTCCCTTCTGACCTTGAAGTCTGTGATTCTATGGCTGATTACGTTATCTCAGAAAGAGACAATTAAATGGCCTATGTATAAAAAAGACAATGTCATTGGAGTTTGCTACACCTACTGGTGTTTTGATTGAAAAGGTTGGGTTTGAGGAGTAAGAGCTGTCTTGAACACTAAGGGGTTGTCTACACCACGCAAGTTTTTTCGACAAGGCTGTGATGACACAGCCTTGTCACTAAATGTCAGCGTGTGTAAACGCTCTTGTTCAGTACTTTGTCAGCACTTTTGCTGACAAAATACTTCCAGCCCCACGATCGTTGTTAGCTTTGGCAACAACGCCGCGTTCACGCTGCCACTTGCGTCAACAAAACTTTTGTCTTTCGCCGGTGGCAGGGGCGGGGAGGGGAAGGCTTTTTTAAGTACCTGTGAAAGACAAAAGTTTTGTCGACAACTTTGCAATGTACACAAGCCCAAAGAGGATGTCTACACATGCAGCACTGCAGCGGTGTAGGTGCATTGATGTAGCTGTGCCATTGCAGTGCATCTGATGAAAATGCTCTATGCAGACGGGAGAGCTCTCTACCATCAGCATAATAAAACCATCTCCGTGAGTGGTGGTACCTATGTCAGTGGGAGAAGCTCGCCTGCCAACATAGCACTGTCCATGCTGTTGCTCAGGGGGGTGGTTTATTCAACCCCCTGAGCAACATAAGTTATGCCGACATAAACTGTAGTGTACACACAGCCTAAGACTTTTAATATGTTATTTTAGTAAGTTTATTTTATTTTTTAAGTTGTGTGGTTTATCACTTGAAAGCTGGGTTTAAACAACCACAAAGAGATTTAAACAAGTCACTCACGTGCTGTATTTTCTCAGTTGACCTGGCCTGGCCAATTTCCATAGGCAGCGAGACCAACAAAACTGCTTCCATTCTTCTTCTTCTTCTTAGTGTAGGCGCAACATCCTCAGGTGGCACATGACCAGGATTCATCACTAAATTTGGTCTGCTGGTTGGATCACTAGCTTCCCCGGCCTGGGCCAGGTACTGACTGGGAGTGTGATGTGAACGGTGACCCATGCCCCTCTTTGCTTCCAGTAACATTAATAAACAGTGTAGATGAGGGTGTGAGTCTATGTTGCTATGGGGGGGCTAAAAATCCAGGTTTTGTTGTTGCTGTTGTTAATGAACTTATTAGCACCGGAAAACTGAATTAACTGATACCACTGACTGATTAATACAACTTAAATTAATAATACAAGCTATTTACTCTTATTTTTCAAATGTAGCCCGGACAGATACTTTAGGGGTCAGCAGGAAATAATTTTGTTGACTAGCTGGACTTTTTTTTAAAGCTTTTCCATTGTATTCAGTGGCCTGAGATGATGCTGACTAGAGATATTTTCTGATATAGTCTTGCATTTTTATTTGAAATGCACCTATTTAGGGTAAAAAATATGCTAATGCAGTATCCGATCTTGTTATGCCATCCGTCTCCAGCAACTGTTCTAAGCAGGCATAATGTGTTTGAGGTGATGAGTTGTCCATGCTGATCCAAGCAGTAGAAGCATTTGAGTTACCATTTATGTTTCCCGGATCTCTGTGTGTTCTCTCTCTTACCTGATAGTCACCTTTTTAGGTGCTGGAGCAAGGCAGGAATGCTCTTGCATTGAGCAACTGGTAGGCAGAGCTCTGCTCAACTAGATTCAAAGACCCCAGGCGTCTGGAACAGCCCATAGCAGGGGCAAAACTCTCCTAATGTTTGGATTGCCCACTCACCAGTTTGAAAATTCTTTCCATTTTAGGCATGTTCATTCCCTATTGTGTGTCCCAATACCATCATTGAAAAATCACCCTGAAAACCTCCGTATCGATTCCCACATCTCTGGAACAGAGTTAATGCTTAGCTTACTCACATGTTGTGAGGATTCATTAGTTAATGTTTGTAAAGAGCTTTGCAGATTAGAAATCGTACATATGGTATAAATTCAGTTGTTTGTTAATATTACAATAATCAGTTGTCATGTAAAACCCTATAATGACAGCCCTTTGATAGCATGGGGTGATGATGGAATGGAATTGCTTATGGAATTAAGCTTTGAGTTTAAGTTTCCAAGAACCTGTGAAAATAACATACAAAGTGGTTTACTCCAACAGCTATGGGTGAATATGGTTTTGTTAGAATAGGAACTGACCCCAAACTATCCATGTATTGCTCTGTGGTATTTATTGAATGCCTACTGTATCTGAATGTTTAACCAAAGTTCAAACCAAATCTGAATTGAACCATTTTGAAAGTCTGGGAAAAAACTGAGTAATATAAAAAAAATAAAATCTTGAATGGTGTGAGCCACTTGCCATAGTAGATCTAACTCAAGCACCAACAAAAAAAGCCAGAATCCTCAGGAGAAAGCCTTTTCTTCCAAGATTTAAAGCTCAGTTTTGCTGATTCAAGAGATACATAGGTTCAGATGCATAGCTCAAGTGTCTGGGTGCTTATCCAAATCAAATTGCTCAACTTTAAGAGGTTCATCCATCAATCAGTGTCCCAATTTTCTGCCTAACTGAAAATTTGTTTGTTGTTTAATGTTTCTTTTTGTGAAAACCGAAGAATCTGGTATTGTTTATTCATGGTTAAAAACAGGAAATGTTTTCCAAAAATTGGAAAAAAAAGATTTTCCTGCAAAAAATATGTATAATTTTTCGACCTCTTCTGTTACTGGCTTATTTCTTGTTGTTGTCCCATAAATTCTTTCTGTTTGTAGAAAGTTTGTTTCAATGTTAAGTTGTATATTGGCATGTGATGCCAGGAGTGGTTAAAAGAACTGCCACCATATGAACTGAAATCACACCAAATTAAAGAATTCTGAAATTTGTCACTAACATATGCACTGAAACAATACCGCATTTTAGTATACTACAAAAAATGCAAGACACTATTATAGACACTAAATAAGTGAAGGCACAACAAAGCACATTGCATACAGGTTTTTCATTGCACAAACACAACATAAAACATCTTTAAACAGTTCATCATTTTGGCCCAAATTTTCAAAGGTGAGTAGTGATTTTGGGTGCCCAACTGGACACAACTTAATTGAAATTAAATACCCACTTTCAGGACCCCTTAATTTGTTTCAAGTTGAAATCACTAGTCACTTTTGAAAATTTAGGCCCCTTTCTTCTCCCAGAAGGATAGCTCAATTATGTCATTAACAGCAGCTGATTTTGTGATATAACATCTACGTGGAAAAGACACTACTGGAGATGTAAGGCCATCAATATTTCCTCAGCAGAATAAATTCATCTATATCTTTACATACCACAGCATTCCAAATTCTTCACAATGCAGGTCTTCAGAACTGAGACGTTAAGTCAATATCCAGTCCTGGATGTGAAACTCATCTTCACAGTCCGTGGTCAAGCAACAATATTCAAAAGCTACCCTGGACATTTCTAATGGAAAGAAGTACAACTCCTCAAGTCTGGAAACATTCCCAGAAAGGAATAATTTATTCCATCAACTACTACATACTGTCTCAAAAATAGACACTTCAACAATTGATGGAAGCCTTTTATCAATGCTGCTGTATATAGGAAATATCAAAATTAATTACAACAATTAACATCACTTGAAGATGGTAGTTTTGTCAAAATTCCATGAACTTTCCTCCACAGTTCATACTTACAAGTAACCATCTCTCTCCCTTTTATTGTTCTTTAAAAATTCTGGAATTTAAGAAAAACAATAATCTTTACTTTTATTTATCATTTCCCACTTCTTGACAAAAATAAATTAAAATAATTTAAACTTTAACAAAAGATGCTATTTCAGTGCTTGGATAACCATTACGGCACTGTAGCGGGGTGGATACCCGCTCCTGCCCTGAGGGGTTTGGAACAGCCCTGGGAGAAGGCTGGGTCAGGGAAGCAGCTACTGGACTGATTGGGGAAGTAGCTGCATCTGGGCCACGCCCCAATCTGAGCCCATCTGGCCTGTATAAAGAGGCTGGGAGCCAGGAGCTCAGAGTCTTTCTCTGCACTCAGAGAGAGAGAGAAGGGCCTGGTTGCAGGGAGTAGAGACAGGGTACCTGAGTGGAGCAGGGCTGGGGAAAGGCTGAGGAGCTGGGGAGCTCCAGCCTGGATAGCCTCAGGCTGCGGCCTAGTATTAGGCCAAGGGGTACTGGGGGCTACAGAGGGCAACCCAGGTGTAGGCCAAGGCAACAGGTCCAAGCCCAACCTTGCCTGTGATGAGTGGCTGATACTGCAGTCTGCCCTTGGGCGTGGGGTTAGATGTAGGGTTACCATACATCCTCTTACCATATGTCCGTCTTTTTGGCAGTCAAACCCCCGTCCGGGGGGAATTGCCAAAAAGCCAAACATGTCCGGGAAAATGGTGGCTCTGCTCCTCCCCGACTCTTCGGCTCTGTTTAAGAACTGGGCTGCCCGAGCGCTACCGGCTTCGGGCAGCCCCCATGCCTCCAGGCCCTGCGCCCCCAGCCAGGCACTTCCCCTCCCGGGCTCCGGCGGCGCAGGATCCGGAGGCACGGGGGCTGCCCGAAGCTGGTAGCGCTCGGGCAGCCCGGCTCTTAAACAGAGCCGAAGAGTTGGGGAGGAGCAGAGCCGCCGCAGCTGGAGGCTCTGCTCCTCTTTGGCTCTGTTTAAGAGCCGGGCTGCCCGAGCGCTACCGGCTTCGGGCAGCCCTGTGCCTCCGGACCCTGCGCCGCCGGAGCCCGGGAGGGGAAGTGCCCGGCTGGGGGCACAGGGTCCGGAGGCATAGGGGCTGCCCAAAGCCCGAGTGCTACCAGCTTCACGGTTTGCCGGGCAGCCTCCAGACCCTGCGCCCCCGGCTGGGCGCTTCCCCTCCCGGGCTCCAGCTGTGCTGGGGAAGCGCCGGCCGGGGGCACAGGGTCTGGGGGCTGCCCGGCAAACCCTGAAGCCGGTAGCGCTGGGGCAGCCCTCTCCCCCTGTCTGGGAGTGGGAGGGAGGAGGGGCGGAGTTAGGGCGGGAAGGGGCGGAGTTGGGGTGGGGCTAGGGGTAGGGAAATGGGCGGGGCCAGGGCCCGTGGAGGGTCCTCTTTTTTTATTTATTAGATATGGTAACCCTAGTTAGATGGTGACTGGCAGTAGCCTTATTCTGAGGCGAGGTGGGGTTAGTGGGTGGGGGTTCCCCTGGGAGGGGAGACCCAGTGTGTGTGGGTATTGCCAGGGGGCAGCACCCAGAGCAAGGGGCACTGGGGTCCTGGGAGGGACACGGGGGCCAGTGCAGATGACAAGGCGGATCACCGGCCTGCAGAGGGTGCTCCAGGCTGGACAGAGCTGATTCCCCAGAGGCGTCACAGAGGTGAGTCCAACTCCTTACAGGCACCAAAATAAATAAATACATTTCAAATACATTTGGCATTCTCAAAAACTTCATATGGTATGAGTGCTTTGTTAAGTTTTTAGCTTTACCTTGATACTGCTTTAGCGTCATAGAGTTTAAGACCAGAAGACACCATCAGACCATCTAGTCTGACCTCCTATATTTCACAGGCCACCAACATGCGTACACTAAACCCAACAACCAAAATTAGATGAAAGTATTACAGCCCATTAGGCTCCAATCCTGGAAATATTTATGTATGAGCTTATTGTTATGCACATCAGTAATCACACTGAAGTTGATGGGACTACTCAAATACATAAGTATTTGTAGAACTGAGACCTTAATGTCCAAAGCAGTCAAAGCTAGCAGAAATCTTCCCACTTTTGTGACTTCTTTCTAGACTGTATTAATTCATAGTGCCATCATGTGTGTAGGAGGAGGAGCGAAGATAGTTTTCTTGCACTAAAGGAAAATCTGCTAAAGTGCAGAATAATGGGTGTAGGTTTGTGTTTTGCACTTATTGTTAAACAGTCCCATAAAAGCAGGCTTGAACCAACTGCATCAGTTTTACACTGAAATCTAATATGCAACAGTGGGACTTGGCTACATGGAAAGAAGTAAGTCAGAGATGGGCAAATCTCATAAAGTTCAGGGATTTGTTTTGAACAGATAAGAATTCAAAAAGTCTAGGTTTTCTGAACACACAAACTGTGAGTCCACAAAATGGGGCTGAAAGTTTTGTAAAAATAAGATATCTTACAAATTTCGTTTGAGCGAGAAATACTACAAGTGTAGCCTTGGTATGACCAAAAACATAGCCACTAGATATTGTATTAAGAAACAATTTACTGGCAGTTTTCAAATAGCCCCCTTTGGGTCCAGGGGTGGTTTTCAAATATATTATGGGCAATATTTTCAAAAGGTACAAATAACCATTCGACCTTTCTCTAGAGCCTTCAGTGAGAGTTGGGGTGCCCAAGGGATTTTCCTTTAAAAATCCTCATTTCTTCATAGTGGGACTGGATGACTTCAGGAGCATGTCTTCATTGCTGGATGACCTGTGTCTCAGAAGGCTGAGGAAGATCCTACAAAGCTTCTAAAGCTTTCAGGGGTAATTATGCCTCTTCTTCTGAGTCTCCACCTTTTTTGCCTGCTGTCTTTTCTTCCTGTGATCTTTCTTGATTTGCAACCCCAAAGTGGCCATGTGCTGTAATGCAACTTCTCTCCAGTGCTGTCCCGCAACTCTCCGGTAACCTCCTCCCCTGATGCCCTGATATGTCCTGATCCTTTCCATGCTCTCCAAGTCTCTCTTGGAAATGTGTGACTCATTTTCACCTCTATAAACCTGTAAATCCCGTCTGCCTCCCTTTGTCATGGACTTTCTCCATCTCTGTCTATGGGGAGGTTCTTTCTCTGTGTTGGCTATTTCTAAAGTGCACAAACTGCAGAGTAGTCAATGAGGAATTTCAGCTTGAGCCTCTTAACTCTGGTCCCCTGGAATCATGCCGCTGACTCCGCTAACTTTTCAGTCCTTGAGACAGCCTTTGAGCATCCCATGACAATTCTGAAAATATTGAACTTATCCCTTGACCATTCCCCGGATTTACAGAGTGTTCAAGTCATGGACTGCTCCCACAACCTAAGCATGACCGAGCACTAGCTTTCACATTTCTCATAATGCCCAGCTCTCACCTGAATCCTTACAGAGCCACACAAATGGTTATTTGCCCCTGAAATCACTTGTTTAAACTTATAGCTTGCCTGAATAAAAAACTTAGCTGAGCAAAGTCTGAGGAATGGGAGGTGAAAAGTTCACTCTGACATAATACTATTAAGGGAATATCTTCTTCCTAAAGACCTTTTGTAAAGCTAAATATTGGAGTCCTGGATGGGATAATATCAGAGCACATACAGATCTTCTAGTTCTTATATCTCCTGATTTATAGTCTGCCATAATATATCTTGGAATATATTGCTGTATACCTAGTCAATATTATTTGCTAATATACAAAGACTCCAATTTTATCAAATTCCCCTTATTGCTTGTCAGCCAGCATGTGGATATAAATCTTAATACTATTGATGCTAAGCCAATTCCACAACTTAGCATCTTTTGGGAGAGGTATCACAGAGAGAAGATAGTTGCTTGAGCCAAATCATTATTGACAAGAATTCCATGAGGCTAGCATGAACATCTATCATCTCAAAGAGCTATTCCTGATCTTCAGAATCACAGAATTGTATTCATTAGTGGTGAGAAGGCTTCTTAAGCAGAGCCAGTTAAAAATCAGAAAAATGAATGTAGTGAAACTTTTTAACATAATGGTTTCTTGTTTTACAGTTTTCAAAATTGACTTATTTTTGGTTCTTAGATGTTAAATTTGTTCATGAATAATTTAAAACAAAAAATCGTATAGAAAGTGTTTTTGAAACCATTATTGAAATGGTTATTGAATTTTGTTTTCATAATATTTTTGATAAATTGTCACAAAAATTTTGCACTGCCCTGAAAGCAGGGCTATACCTAAATGGCACAACTGAGTGAGTATGTTCTTGGACATCCCATACAGAATTTCTATTGCAGGTTGGATCTGAAAATATCAGACAAATGAACACAGTCCCGGCCTCATCCTTTAAAACAACATAACATCCTTGGAATTCCTCGTTGTTGTTTTTTTTTACTACTTATCCAGATAGAAGTTAAATCTGTCACTCTGTTCATTTCTACAGGGATTCAATAGCACTCTAAAGGGGGTATTTAATGCAGGAACAAAACTATATATTGATTTGATGACATGGGTACTTCATTCAGAGAAATGTGGGCTGTAATTTGAAGGGTCAATCAATCAAGAAAGTTGAAAAGATTGTTGCAAGATGGAAGGAAATCGATGCATAGAAACATTTTATGTTTCATACGTTAAACTATTCATGTTGCACCTCCCTGAATTGTGCTTGCTGTTGTGGAATTCTTTCTCCTCCAGAGTGTGACACCAGGACAAGTAATCATTTCTCAGTAAAGGGATGTGGGAATACTTTCTCCAGTAATAATTTGTACTGAAGTCAATGGGACTACTCCTGTGAGTAACAGCTCCACAGTGTGGGTTAAGGGGTTTACAGTCTTCCCCAAAGTACACAAACCAAAGTACAAAAGGACCCTCCCTCCATGAAGCAACTTTCTAGAAGTTTTAGTATTACCACATTCAAAGCAATATCAAAAGTAAAATGAAAAGACACGTAAACTCAGAGTCAGATCACCAAAATTTCCCCATTCCATAACAATCACGAAAAATACTGTACGAAATCGATGTCCATAAACTTTATATTGAAGGTCACATCAATGACCTGCAAGACAAAAGATCTTAATGGAACCAAGCATATGATGACTGTTTTTCACCTCTTCTGCACTCTTGATTTGACATGCAACTTGTAATAAAGTTAAAAGTTTAGCCATCTGTCAGCCAATTAGACTTGGAATTCTGACTAGCTGTAATTTCATTTATCAGTGACATCAAAGCCCTGTCTCTCCATGACAATAAACATAACAAATGTGTTGAGTGCAGAGCCCTCTGCAGTCTGTTGTTATTAGATTGGTGAAAATACAAATTCATTTCACAGTTGGCTGATTCCACTTTCTGATGCAGTAGGGACACTTTGGTAATACTTATATACTTTAGCAACTTAGCTCTAGGCATTTCAAAGAGTGAGTCTATATGCTCTGAGAAAGTAATAGAAGACAGGATCTCAATGATGCATAACTGGTTCCTTACCTGCTGTTGAGAATGGCACCTTATCAATATTCATAACATAGAAGCCGAAAGGCTGTATCGGGGTAGCCTTTGTTCAAATTCTATGAGATAAAATATGTGGGTTAGGATAGACTGAATGCAGTTTTCTCTCTTTTAATTTACTACTGAGTGTAGTCTTATGAGAGTGCTGGAGTATCATAGCAATGGCTTAAGCCAGGCATCATGAGGGCAGGCCTTGTGCCAGCTTTACCACTCTGCTCTTTGAAGACACCTACATCCTAATATTCAAAACTCCCTGCTTTCAAAGGTCTGGGTCCTTATGCAGCTCTGCCAATTCACCTCACCCCTGAGTTGCAACTTTCACACCCCATCACCCTTTCTTTTCCAGTCTCGAAGTCCTGTATATCTCTGCCAATGTTCTTCATGCTGATCTGTTATTCCTGTCATTTATATTCATGTGGCAGAGACTGCCAAGCATTCTGAATCATTCATTAAATGGCAAGTTGGTTATGTGATATGCAATAAAGGGAGTGGGGTAAGACCAAAAAACTCATTTACATTTAGGAGTTATAATAGGATTTGAACTCTGTTCTCCAGAGGAAAACATAATAAACCACTATACAACTAGCTTCCCCTATAGAAGGAGGAAAATGTAAACTGCTATAGCTATCAAATTCTATACCTATTATCACTACTCTTATTAGCTCACATTAGTTTTCTGTGATGTCTGTAATACCTGAATATAATAAAAAATGTAGATGGTCTTGCAGTCTGCTGGTTAGCATAGAGGAGTTGGAATCACCACTTCTAGTCTGATTCTCCTCTTTCAGGACATCACATTCTTGCATTGACTTCGGTGGAAGTTACTTATATCACTAGGCAGGAGCAAGAGGTAGAAGAAGCCCATGTAGTCTATTTAAATCTTTGCCACTGACTTTCTGTGTGAGTCTGGGGTAGGCCCTTGATGTCTGTATAGCTTCATTGTTAAGATGTGTATTACAACTCTTACCTGCACACAGAGGTGCTAGAGAGTTTATTTAGTGGGGTGGGGATGGGGGAGAGAGGGAAATAGCACTAACAATTACAGAGAAATAAGAAAAATACAGAGGTGCTAAGTGCACCATTAAGTCATATTCATCATGTCATAAAATAGTATTTTACCTTAGCTCTAAAGTACTTTAATATCCTTGTATTTCAAAGTCTATCTAAGTGCAGACTATGCAGGCTCAATTGTGACTTTAATATGACTAGTTTCAGAGTAACAGCCGTGTTAGTCTGTATCCGCAAAAAGAAGAACAGGAGTACTTGTGGCACCTTAGAGACTAACAAATTTATTAGAGCATAAGCTTTCGTGGACTACAGCCCACTGTGAAATTTGTTAGTCTCTAAGGTGCCACAAGTACTCCTGTTCTTCTTTTTAATATGACTGTGGTCGGGCAGCATGTTGTTCTGACTTGGAAACAGACTGGGAAGTATATTGAGATGCAGAGAGAGAGGGAGTGTCACGATTTGCCTCCTGGTCCCTGCTTGCCCCACACTGGGGACAAGCACCAGACCTATACCTGTGTGATGAGTTACCTCTGAGCGTGAGTCTGCTTTAGCCTGGTGAGTCACCCCTGAGTTTCCTCTGACCCTAAGACATCTTAAGCCTAACAATTCACCTCTGAGCCAGAAAGTGTGATGAGTCATCCCAGGCAATTTCCTGCAGGTCTTGTGATAGGCCCCATGCCATTCAACCA
Source organism: Malaclemys terrapin pileata (assembly GCF_027887155.1). Lineage (NCBI taxonomy): Eukaryota > Metazoa > Chordata > Testudines > Emydidae > Malaclemys > Malaclemys terrapin. The sequence goes on along the minus strand of NC_071513.1, from coordinate 32,840,518 downwards.
GGGGTCAGTCAATCCACATGCAAGGGACCATCCCTGTGATCCTGAAGTAGGTATATAGGCTTCTAAAAGATGCAGTCTCTCTCCAGTCTGCTCAATATCACTACTTGACCAGGAGCACACCCATTGACTGGTAGTTTTAATAGCCTGCCCTTCCTGCTCCTGCTTTACCCTGTTCCTGTTTCCATGTTAGCCTGCCGCTGTTCCACCCTGCATCGGCTCCTGCCTCAGCTGGCTGCCTGGTGATTCTGACAATCTGGCTCAGGTTATTTTCCCCAAGTGCATGAGTGTAGCTGCACTGGCCAGTGAGTTCCCTCCACTTGCTTCCCACTGGTACCCACATGTCATGTGTGGGCTGTGTAGCCCTTCAAAAGCAGCTCTCTTTCACATGGAGCTACTTACAGTGTAGATAATTGGCACAGGGAAATAAAGGGGTACTGGACCTCTTTGCAGGTGTGCAGTATTAGGCTAAAATCCGGTCTTAAAGTATTCATTGATGTTATTGATTCAGTTTCATTAGTGTGAGGTAAAAACTTATGGGATGTAGTATTAAAGGGAATCATCTCCCTCCCAGTCCCCTCCCCCCCCCCAAAAAAGATAAAAAGATTATATCAAAAGAGGATGAAAGGACAAAGTGAAAATTAATGGATCAAAGAATAAAAATTAAGGTACTGCAACAAAGAGATGATAATTTGTGTGAGCTGACTGGCCATTTATATCTTTATTTATCCCATGATCATGTAAAGGCTCCTTTGCTTCATTATATTGCAAAATATATCGTGAGTGTAGTCACTCATGGTCAGACTTCTGCAATTAAAAAAATAATAGTGAGGACATTTATAAAATAAAGACAGCTGTACTTTCAGTGGTTAGCCAGCAATGTACTAGTATCATGTAACTCTGTTCTGAATTCATTCATATTCCATTAAAAGCGCTGCCTATGTCCTCTTTCACTTCATTATAGAGTTTGAAAAGTCATTGAATATTTGCATCTTGATTCTATTTGATCACAAAAGCATTTTTTACATATCCCTGCCTCGTTGCACCCTGTCATGATTTAAAGGGAATGCATTATCTTGTAATTATATATTTTAAAATAATAACATAGAATCAACTTTTGTTGTGTTTACTCATAGGGAAAAATCCTGGCTCCATTGCTATAAATGGCAAATTTATATTGACTTCAGTGGGGCCTAAATGTCATAGAATCATAGAAGATTAGGGTTGGAAGAGTCCTCAGGAGGTCATCTACTCCAACCCCCTGCTCAAAGCAGGACCAACCCCAACTAAATCATCCCAGGCCTTTGTTAGGATGTAGATATTCAGGCCTGTCTGCAAAGGCCTATACTTTAAGAATTTAGGTGTATTCTTATCACTTAGCTAGTTATAGAGGTATAAAAGAGAGAATCAAAATCACTGTCTGTCTGTGTAAGGGCCTTCTCTTACTGTGACAGTCTGAGGCCTTTTTCTTAGGCTAAGCCTTTGGCTACACAGCAAAAGCAGTCATAAACTGGAAAGTGTATGGTCACATCCTTACATTCCAAACTAGTCACATTGAAATACGGTGATATTGAGCTGTTAGGAATACAATCCTGTCCTGATATTCCTATCACCTCCAGAGAAAGGGAAGAGCCTAGAAGATGTAAAAGGAAACTTAGTTTGATAGCATCCTGCCTGGCAAGAACTTACTTATCAATAGCTGGGATGTGAAATCCCATTTCCGTATTGTTCTATCACTGTAGTCTCCACTTCCCTATTGTTTGTCTGTATAATCTTTGTCTGGTTCTGTGATTGTTTCGGTCTGCTGTATAATTAATTTTGTTGGGTGTAAACCAATTAAGGTGGTGGGATATAATTGGTTAAATAATCATGTTACAATATGTTAGGATTGGTTAGTTAAATTTCAGTAAAATGATTGGTTAAGGTATAGCTAAGCAGAACTCAAGTTTTACTATATAGTCTGCAGTCAATCAGGAAGTAAGGGGGGAATGGGAACAGGGAATGGAGGTGGGGGAATTAGAATCATGTTTCACTAAGGGGGGGGGATTTGAACGGGGAATGGGAACAGGGACACAGGCAAGGCTCTGTGGTGTCAGAGCTGGGAAGGGGGACACTGAGGAAGGAAACTGGAATCATGCTTGCTGGAAGTTCACCCCAATAAACATTGAATTGTTTGCACCTTCGGACTTCGGATATTGTTGCTCTCTGCTCATGCGAGAAGGACCAGGGAAGTGAGACGGTGAAGGAATAAGCCCCCTAACAGGCTTTGTCAAGCCAGGCCTTAAAAACCTCTAAGGATGGAGATTCCACCAGCTCCCTAGGTAACCCATTCCAGTGCTTTGCCACCCTCCTAGTGAAATAGTTTTTCCTAATATCCAACCTAGACCTCCCCCACTGCATCTTGAGACCATTCCTCTTTGTTCTGTCATCTGCCACCACTGAGAACAGCCAAGCTGTTCCAATTTGGAACCCCCCTTCAGTTAGTTGAAGGCTACTATCAAATCTCCCCTCACTCTTCTTTTCTGCAGATTAAATAACCCCAGTTCCCTCAGCCTCTCCTCATAAGTCATGTGTTCCAGCCCCCTAATCATTTTTGTTGTCTTCCGCTGGACTCTTTCCAATTTGTCCACATCCTTTCTGTAGTGGGGAGCCCAAATCTGGTCGTAATACTCCAGATATGGCCTCACCAGTGCCAAATAAAGGGGAATAATCGCTTCCCTCGATCTGCTTGCAGTGCTCCTACTAATGCAGCCCAATATGTCATTAGCCTTCTTGGCAACAAGGGCACACTGTTGACTCATATCCAGCTTCTCATCCACTGTAATCCCCAGGTCTTTTTCTGCAGAACTGCTGCTTAGCCAGTTGGTCCCCAGCTTTTAGATTTCAACACTTTAGGATAACAGATAGTTTAAGTGTGTTTGTGTGTTTGTGTGTGTGTGTGGTGGGGGGAGCTCAGTATTATTTGCATCTTTTAAGACCTAGTGATTAGCACTGGGAAAATCAGGAACAATCGTGGTTGATAGGTTAAAATAATACTGAGCTACAATTTAAAGAATGATTATTCTAAATCCTTGGCTTCCCACTTCACTGCATATAAGTTATGACCTCTGTGTCTCTTTTTTTGAAGTCCCAAAGTCCCTGAACATGCATGCCTCCAGAGTTGAAAAAGGATGGCATCAAGGTATATTTAAAAAAAATAATTCCCATTATCAATTTTTTTTAAAATTGAGCAGCCAAGAAGCATTGGCTTCATCTTGCTGTGGAATTTTTTAAAAAGTATTTTAGTAGAGCAGCTGGCTGGCTGACTGAAGAAAGCAGTAATGGAATGTAGAACTTTTCCACCATTGAAATCCAGTGGGTGTCTTCGCACTGACTTTAGTGGCCTTTGGGTCAGACTCTGAATCTCTGAGCCTTCAAAGAACCCTACGTAGGAGGATCCTGGCCACCACACAACCCCAATGGATTCAGTGGGACACTTACCACAATTGCAGTTGGCACCACTGTTGACTGCCGCAAGAGGAAAGCCTCTATTGAAAGGCAATGAAGACTGAACTGTGGGTGTTTCACCATTTGAGGTTATCCTAACAAGTCATATTTAGCAAGACTCGTAGGAAAACTTGGGAAGCTGCCTGTACAATGAATGGGGGGATTCCATCTCTAGACCTGCCAATCTAGGACAAAAAAGCACCTTTTTTGTGATCCATTGTCAACTGGGAGTCAGTAGCAAATTGATCAAATTCTGGAGTGAAAGACTGCTGGAAATGTTATTCTGTTAATATCCTGTGATTATCCCCATATTCTTCTAAAATAGACTAGAATCAAAATGTAGCATGGGCTTTAGTATACAGGCTACACTCACCAATACCCCAAAAGGAGAAAAGGGCAAGAAGAACTCTAAATCTAGAAAGTAGAAACATTGCTGATTTATTCTCTGATGCAAGTGTACATTATACACATCTAGCGTTGCATGATTTATACTTTTACTTGAGTCATTTTCTTCTCATAAGAACACTTTATTGGTGAGCTTGGATCGGTCTTGTAGCATTTGAGATTAGTTGTCATGGAAACGCAAAGCTCAGTGATTTTTTCAATAGTGCTGATTGGTTAGAAAAAATATTTTGACACCATGTTATTTTCATCTTGGAAACTTGGTTAAAAAACATCTTAACGTTGTTGTATAAAGTCAAAAGCATAACACAGGAGAGGCAGTCATTTAACACAGCTGTCATGATAATATATTACCTACTTACTGCAGTTTTAAAAATAGATTATTGGTGCTATGAAATCGGATAACTGAGTAACATCTACCACTGCCATTGGTGCACTTTCAACAAAACAAAATGACGTCCTTATTCTGAGCAAAGAACTATCTGCGCCATTTTTATAGCCTGCATTTTCTGCAATATTCATCTTCCACGTTCCAAGTTAAAACAGATTTAAGAGAAATGTTCTCTTTCAATTTCCTTTTTTCTGAGATTCGCTAATCTAAACCTTTGTTTCCTTAGTACCTTTGCTTTATTGCTACATGTTAGAAATATAAAATAATTTTATTTACACCCTTCTCGTCAAAATGCAGCCAGGCTTTATAACATGAATGTGTCACTGAATTTGCATATTTACTATGAGTGATTGTGCATATTATTCCATTTTCTTCTTTTGCTCTTTAATATTTAGGGCTAATGTACATAAGCATATCTCCATTGTCTTTAATGGAGTCATATTGACTTACAGTAGCTGGAGATCTGGGGACCAGACCTCACTTGGTATAAATCGTCTTAGCTCCATTGAAGTCAAGGTCTTTAGTCTTTGGGCTGTACATTTTTGTGCTATCTTTGGAGGGAGTGAAGAGAAAGTGAAATTTGTGGAAAGGTATGAGGGAGTGGTTGGAGTTCATTTCAATATATTCTTGATAGCAACAATGACCTTAATCCTGCCTATCTTAATCATGGAAATACAGATACAGATAAAATACAAAGCTTTGATATAGTGTTTCCCCCCCTGTTGATCTTATAGCACTTTATAAAGTAAGGTCATTGTACGGATGGGAAAAACTGAAAGATAGCATCTGTGAAGTGACTTGCCCAAGGTCGGGGTAGAGCTGGTAATAGAGCTCCAATACCTTATCCACTTGACCATACTGCCTCCTATGCTGAAATCAGTGGAACAATTGGCATAAGAGTTACAGGATTTTTCACATTCTGTTTATCTGGAACCTTGATTCTTCCCAGGAAACAACAGCAGGATGCTCAGATACTGTGGCATTGGGGACCATATGGTAGTCGTCCATTGTACAGCAGCTTCCCCACTGCTGCCTAAGGGCTATTCTGCAGTCTACAATAACTATAGTACAAAGTTCTATGCCCTCAGCCCTCCTACCCTTGGGATGCACCTGCTCTGTAGGCTTTTAGAGGAGCAGCATAGATCCATTAGTTGTATGTTACTCGTGCACCAGGGAAATTCTCCCTGGGGCTGTTGAGGCTTCTTTACAGACTTTATATGCTGCTAGAGCAGTATGTGGGAGACAGAAGTGGAGGATCAGAATCTAGCCCTGAATATGAAAAATACAGACACATTATTAAGGACATGGCCATATACAAGTAAACTTAGTATATTGGTAGTGAGAGAGGGCGGGGGAGTGCCGGCATGTTTGTACCCTCATGATACCCCAAAGGATCTACTTTAGGAGGTGTTCCCTGATGTGGAAAGCTAAGTTAATATTAGATAGGAGTCCATCAATTTTCCTGTTAAAGAGTTTCCATTTATAGGAGGAAGGGGCAATATTTTAGGTATGGATACAAATTTGCTTAATTATCTGTAAAACTGGTATAACTGAAAAATACACATCACTTGCTATACAAGCCCATCTCAGGTTGACCATTATGTTGATCTGATATACCCCTCACAATTTGCCTTTCACCCATGGCATGTTATTAATGCACTGGCTTGTAACATAAAGGATTGCCAAGTTTGGAAATCTTTGTTCCATCATAAGAAGTCCTTTGAGGTTTTCTGCTGATTTTTGTGATTTTTGGCATGTTCTGATGTATAATTATATGTCTAACATTTTGAAACCAACAGTATTTGGCTCTTTGTTAAATTTAGTTAAACAATGCAGAAATTCAGATGAGGTAATAAAAGCCCTTAGAAGGTCCTGATCTAGCCAAATAATATACATTACTTACCATTTATACAGTGCCAAATAGGTACGTGGTACTCTACAGAAAAGTGAAAGATGTGATCCCTACCCAGAAGACCTTAGTCTCAGTTTAAACATCGGTGGACGGGGGGATGTGAGTGGACGGGGGGATGTATGAGGGTTACGATGTAGCATACGCAACTTGGGTTGGGAGTCAGGGTGTTAATAGGAAAACTAACTACCAGCAAGGTGTCTGGTGAATCAGCTCAATCTTCATCCCCCCTTTCTCTTGACACATGCAGAGACATGCACACTTTAACCCAGGGATCGGCAACGTTCGGCATGCTCGCCCGTGCCGCTTCTCGCCGCCCCCATTGGCCCAGGATGGCGAACCATGGCCAGTGGGGGCCGCGATTGGCCGAACCTGCCGCGTCAGCAGGTAAATAAAACTGGCCCGGCCCGCCAGGGTGCTTACCCTGGCGAGCAGCGTGCCGAACATTGCCGACCCCTGCTTTAACTTTAACTATATCAGTAATATGTCCACTGTTTTGGGATTCAGATTCAGTCCTCATATAAATGGCTGCAAATCCCATTCATTTTCAGAGGTGCTGCACCTGCTTCTTACCCCAGGTCTGTATTTTGTCCCATAAGGAAACAGTGCTTCTTGCTGCTACATATGTATAAATGGACTGTTCGTTGCTAAAGGTCATGAAAGCTTTTGCATGAGAGACCTGTTCTATTTTCTAATAAAGGGTGTATGTGTAGTTATAATAAAGCATGAACACTGTGCTCAAGAAAACTGCTCTGGTAGATGAAATCCGATATTTATCCACAGACCAGGCAGCTTTCCTCAACTCTATCTTGGAGGGAGCACGTGTAGGGTCAGAGTGAGGGCTAGTTATCACAGTTGCTAAGTCTGATGCATTCTGATTCCCATTGATATGTGAATGATCTAACAAGGACAGAAAACAATGGCCATTTAGTTCATTTTGAATAATATAGTATGAAAGGGAAAAGGGATTTTATGAAAAACTAGGATTTGGTAATCTTCTAATGAGAAAAACAGAAGATAGCAACCAGCCCTTTTATTGCACAAATATAGCAGTAATAACACTTAAATGCATAAGCCACTGGTTTCTCTTCTACAGTACACACTTTATAAAAAAGAAAATCTAGGAGCACGTGGACAGCAGTTCGCTGAAGAGATTTCTTAAGATGATTTCTTCATGCAAACTCTTATTCTAAAAAAAATTGGATTTACAAATACAAATTATTGTGCTAAAAGAGGGACAAGATGGATGAGGTAATATCTTTTATTGCACCAACTTCTGTTGGTGAGAGAGACAAGCTTTTGAGTTTACACAGAGCAATTCTTCAGGTGACCTGTTGGTCCAATAAAAGGTATTACCTCACCCATCTTGTGTCTCTAATATACTGGAATTGACACGGTTACAACACTGCATATTATTCTAAAATACTATCAGAACTACACAATCTTCCCAGTTGCATATTGAGCTATGCTGATCATTAACTATGTCTTACCTACAAAATTATGCATTAGAGAAATAGTGTGTGCTATATCAGTGCTTCTCAAAATTGGGCCGCTGCTTGTTCAGGGAAAGCCCCTGGCGGTCAGGGCCGGTTTGTTTACCTGCTTCATCTGCAGGTTCGGCCGATCGTGGCTCCCACTGGCGTGGTTCACCACTCCAGGCCAATGGGGGCTGCGGGAAAGGCGGCCAGCCCATCCCTCTGCCCGCGCCGCTTCCCGCAGCCCCCATTGGCCTGGAGTGGCAACCCATGGCCAGTGGGAGCCGCAATCGGCCGAACCTGTGGACGCGGCAGATAAACAAACTGGCCTGGACCACCAGGGGCTTTCCCTGAATAAGTGGTGGACTGGCTTTGAGAAGCACTGTGCTACATGATATGAATGCTTGAGTCTACAAATTCAAGTGATCAAAAAAATTGAGGCACCTTTTAAAGGCTGAATGAATAATAAGGAAATATCCTACTTCTAAGGAGCTTTATGGTGCTTGACTACATGTTTGAGTTAGTAAATCATTAGACATTATGGAGGTAATGTGTTTGAAACGACAGGGAAAAAGAAAGAAAGCATCATAGCTGAACTAACAATTATGTAGGTCTAATAATTGAAGCAGTGGTAGTGGTGGAGCAATACTATGGGAAATAGCCAATGCAGAAAAAGGGGAAAGTTTATTTGTTAAAGAAACGTAAAATACCTCTTAATAGTTGATTATAGGCTTCAACACTAAACCATCTGGAAAGTGTATCTCCCACAGAAGCTATAATCATTTGTGCAATGTTTGACTTTATAACTTCTCTTTTTGCTCCATTTTAATTATTTTTCTCCTTGTCTTTATTGCGTTCTCTGCCTGCGGTTTGTAATCTGCTGTGAAATTTTCTGCTCAACATCATGGAGATCTCCCTGGAAATTGTCTCCAGTCTAAAATAAAGTAGATTTTTCTGTCTCTAAAAGCCATTTTTGAGTGAAAATTGAGTGCATGGTCATGCAAAAACAACTATTTTTGGAGCAACAAACAACAAAATTTCATGAGCTTTTCCCCAAATGTGACTTCTTCAAACACTGAAATGAAGTCAAGTATCTAAAATGTTAAGGCACAGCCCTAAAGAAAAATGTGTCATCCTAAAAATTTACATGACAACAAAGTGTGAAGTGGCATGCTAGGAATATGATCATGCAGTCCTGGATTTCTGTCACAGCTAAAACCCCAGTTAAATTCAGAGGGAATTCTGGATGCACAAGGAATGCAGGATCAAGCAGAAATATTGAAATGTAAATATATGTAGCAATAGCATGGAACACACTAATACTTCTAGCAAAGTGATCTGGCTCCTCTCTAACTGTGCTCTCTCTCAGGAATGCCACAGTATGACAGTTTCTCTCTAATAGATACCTTTAATATCAAAACATAGGCCAATGTTTCCTAGAGAGCCACATATCTAATTTTTGGGGCTAGATGTTCAGATGGTTTAAATTAGCCTCGCTCCACTGAAGTCAAAACTGCTACAGATTTACATCAGCTGAGGAGCTAACTCTGGATGTTTTTAGTCTCCAATCCATCCCACAAAGTGAAGCCCTTGGCACTAAGAGTTAAAAGTGAGCCAGATTTATTATAATTTAGCTGTAGTTCTAGAATTGCCTGGTTTTCAAGGTTCCACCTTTTAAAGTCTCAACTGCCAGTTTTGACAGTCTCATATGTCATTATGGCAAACAGCATAGATATGAATATATTTTTTCTGCTACTCTGTATATGGCTAATTCACTTTCCCACTAATTTTGATGATTAAAGCACAGCAATTAGAATTCACATCCGTGCTTTCCTGCTTGGTTTCCTATTCCCTCAAATTCAAAAATTGTGTGTAATTCTTATCATTAAAAAGCAAGCCAACAAACAACCCCCTCTCCCCAAAAACAAACAGCAAGAATGTAATTAGAGCTTGGTGCCATAATTGAAAGGTGTAATGGAATCACAGTAGATGGCATAGTGTTTCTGCTCTGCAGGCTGACATACGAGACTGCCAAATCAGAAAGTTTAAGTAAGGGCTCTGTAGATAGCCTCTGAAACAATAAATAGTAGATAATAAGACTACCTTGATTCATTGTGGTTGAAGTTAACCCTTCTGCAGAGAATCAGGACAAGGCCTATGCACTGCTTAAATTCAAGTCCTCAAAATAACGTATAAGTGGGACTTAATTTGAGTGGCAGATAGCCTTTTTGATGGCTGTCTGCACAGGTGTGAATCTTGCCTTCTGTAACTAGAATGCCTTAGGTAAATCACTGTGTTCCTTTCATAATGAGCATCGGGGTGGCAATTATTTGCTATGAATAAATATGTCTGAGGTTGCATGAATGTTACAGTGAATAATAAGGAACAATGGCAATAATCACTCCCAGTATGGTATTTAGAAACAAGCCAAGCTGTTTCATCAAAATTCATGTTGCTTGAGAAGCTTGTCTTGCTCTGGGAGTCACAGATCGGTCATTAACTTAGTACACTCAAAAGCAGTCAGTGCTGTGAGGAAGGATGGTCTAATGGCAGGGTGCTAGGCTGAGGCTCAGGATCCTTGGGTTCACTTCTCTGCTCCATCAGAGACCCTCTGTGTAACCTAGGGCAAGCTGTTTAGGGCTTGTCTACACACACAGTTATTCCACATGGCCAACTGGTGAATGGCATCCTGGAGCACTGTAGATTTACACCCCAGCTGGCCACACCCTTACTCCTTGTTTGGATATGCCCCTAGTCTTTCTGTGCCTCAGTTCCTCACCTGTAAAATGAGGATACTAATATTTTCCTGCCTCTCAGAGACATTGTCAAGTAATAAGGTAAAGGGAGCTATATAAATACCACAGATAGCTAAGCAGGTGAACATTTCCACAAGTACCATTCTTTAAACGTGATATGTTGGGAGTGGCATTGCAAAATTATTTAATAATCATACTTTGACGTAATTGTAGATGGTCTTAGACTCAACACATGTTGGATGCTTTGTGAGGTGACCCATGAGACCCATGAACTACTTACTGGCCAGTTGGAATCCTTGTGTGTCATGAGAAATAACACAAGTCCAGTGTTTCCAGCCCCTCTGCTTTTATCTTGCTATTAAGCGTGTAGGTTATTTGGGGGATTTAAATGAACACATGCAATTAACAAGTATTTCAGCACCACCACAAAGTCAGGTGATATTTTCCAATGCTCCTTTTCATTTATCTAGGAAGCATAATAATAAAAACAATTAATAAATGCCTATCTCGTAGGCCTTGTCTACATTGGTGGTGGTATGCGTAGCTCCATGCCGCAACGAAATGCAAGCTGCATCCATACTGTGGTGTGTAGCTACATGTGACAGTGAAAAGCTCTGGCAGAAGTGAGGCAGCGGGGAAGGCTCCAGCAGCTCCCTGCAGCCAGAGCCCTTCCTTACTGCTTCTTCCCGCCAGAGCCTTTCCTTGCTGCTGGAGTCTTCCACTATGGCAGGGAAAGGCTCTAGCAGCAGGACACTACACAGCTAAAAATAGCAGTGTAGATGGGGGAGGCAGTGCTTGGGTGTATAGGGAGCTATGTAGGGTATATACCTTAGAGTTCTGGCATGTCTCTAATCACCTAAGCAGTGCCTCACCATCTACACTGCTATTTTTAGCTGTGTAGTGCCCTGCTGCCGGAGCCTTTCCCTGCCTTAGTGGAAGACTCCAGCAGCAAGGATCTATGCACAGGGATAACTGAGTATGGAAAATACGAGGTTCTGTTCTCTTGTCACTTTAGGAAAAAAACATCTGAAAATCAGTGTGGGTGGGCCATACTGATATCTTTGTACTCTGTAGACATTTGTATTGGGAAATCTGACATTAATGAGGTTTTCAATATTTTTTTAGATTCACTATTTGCCGGGACTAGTTATATGTATTATATTCTCCCTTACATGGGATATTCCTTTGTATGGGACAGGAAACCCTATGAGTTCCAGCTCATGGAATTTTCCACATAGTATTTTCCATTGGAGGAGGCAGCTGGAGAACGACTGTCTCCCAGTGGAACAGGCAGGGGTTTGGCCCATTAGACCAATGGAATCTGGGAGTCCTAGAAGCTCAGTGTCTCTGCATGGACATCCTGTTGATCCTCCACTTTCTCTGGCAACGCACTCATTCAGGAATCATACTGACATATCCTTGTGCCCTTAGTGGATGCAGAGTAGCAGCCACAGAAGGGATGACCAAGTGTTAATATTTCCAACATAACTGCCAAGGATTCAACAGAGGAACATCCTTTTGGTGTGTCTGCTCTTTCTCTCCCCACAGCAATCCAGTGGATCCTCTACTCCCACAGAGGAGCTGTAATGGAAGAGCTGCTTTGGGACTCCAAAGACAGTGGTACTCTGAGGGTCTCCTGTCCTCTACACAAGAATTCCCTCTTCTACTACTCCAGCTCTAGGATTGTGTTGGAACCCCATTACCCAGGACACACCTGTTCATTAATGGTTGTTAATGAACATTTGTTAATAAATGTCTGTCTCTCTACGGGCGCATATGGATTTTTAAAAGGAGGGTGAAAGAGGACAATAGGGACCTTAGTTTGTGATGCATTTCCAGCTGCCACCTAAAATGTATTGAACTGTCTGTTATATGCTTCTGAGCCCTTGCTTTCCATCAGACACAGGCCTGGTTATTATTTTTAATAACAACTCTCTGTATTGGTAGGGTGCTTTTCCTCCAAGAATCTCAAGGTCCTTTACAAACAACGGTTACTTCTTCCAACTCCCAATTAGTACATGCCTCCCTCAGAGTGGGATTGGGAAAATTAACTAAAATACTTTGAGATTGTTCTGTGCAGATAAGGGGCTATGTAAGTGCAAAGTATTATCATTCTTAATTAAAAAAAAAATTACAGATGGAAAAATTGAGTCAAGATTTGCCCAGGTCTATGCGGTGATTCATTGGCAGAGCAAGAAACAACATATAGGGACTGGATTCTCATTCTCTTTCCTTCCCCTTAAGCTGCTTTTGAACTCTCTATTTCAGGATTGTGCAGATTCATGTCAGGCCCCTCATGTAAGTTAAAAGAAGAACAGGAGTACTTGTGGCACCTTCGGATGCATCCGAAGAAGTGGGCTGTAGTCCACGAAAGTTTATGCTCTAATAAATTTGTTAGTCTCTAAGGTGCCACAAGTACTCCTGTTCTTCTTTTTGCGGATACAGACTAACACGGCTGCTACTCTAAAACCTGTCATGTAAGTTAGAGCAGTTTCAGTGTTGTTCTAATCACTCTGTGGGAAACCAAGAATAGTCATAATGCAGCGCACACCCCTAGTGTAGAACCTTATTCCATCTATATGCTAGCCAGGGAGAACCCATGTTCAGAGGGTATTCTCAAGTGGATGTTTCTGTCCACTTTAAGGCCTCTTTACCCTGCCAAAGTAGTAAAAGAATCTTGGTGTAATTGAGAATCAAGCCCCAGAAATCTTCACCCTAAAGCCCTAGTCTGCTACCACATACAGATATATTTGTTCCAAAAGCACCGTCTGCTGCAGGGCAAACCATATCAATAGCTTTATGCTGCAGACTGGATCTTGCAGTACTCCTGATAACACAGAATGTCTGACAATACTGCAAAGTACCTGCAATTAAATAAAATGTAAAATCCAAATTGACCTGTGCCTGCCTCCCTTATCACAACAGTCCATCAAAACATAGTAAATACAATGGAGTAATGGAAAATCCACTTACCTTTTTGTGTGCTGTCTCTTTTAGAAGTGCAGTAATGTGTGTGAAATACCTAAGGAAGGCTTTTAGAGTACAGTCACTTGGTTGCCTTTATGCAAGCAATTTGCAAAGCTCATCTCAGAAATCAAACTTTCTAGGCAGAAGCTCTCTGAATGTGATACTGAAAAGAAGAAGAAAAAATAATCTAAGTTTTGCAAATGTTCCAAATCGTCTTTTTGTAAAAGCCACTTTAAAAAAAAAAAAAAAAAAACTCTCCCCAATAAACGTTTTCAGCTGTCAAGGAACAGTGACATCCAGTGGAAGGTTAGATTAATCACAAGTGTATATATCTGGAAACTCTAGAATGTAGTCAATAATATTTTCCCCCCTCTCTTACTGAGAGATAAGATGATCTTAGTCCCACACATTGCTGTGAATTATTACTGCCATCCACCAGTGTTTCTTATGGTATGCAGCTACTAAAGGTCAGAGGAACATGGTGCATAAAATTGCCTACTCCCATAAAATAATATGCACCACCAGCATGACTGGCAATCTTACCTGAATCAAATCATGGATGGGTATTGAGTAGTCAGTAGTTTTCAATTCACCTGCAGTTGTAATTAACCTGTGTGATCTCTACTGAGCATAATGCCAGTAATGACAAAACAGATTAAGATGCCTTCCAGATTTTGTTAGGATTACTTGCATCTTCGGTGTACAAGAGGTTTGGCCATACATGGGGAGCCTTGTTTTTAGTGCCTTAGAATATATTGTGCTAGAATTTCAAAAGGGTTGGCAGCTGCACAGTATTTTGTACATCGCTTCTGATTAACATGCAGGCCACATCCTGAGCACTGCAATTCCCCTTGACTCTGATGGAATCGCTTTGAACCTCTCAGGACTTAGCCCAAAAATAATACTTGACACTGATGGTATGTTTTTTAATTGAATATGAGGACATTGAATATGAGCATTGTGTAACTAATTCAAATCACCCATCTCCCTCAATTTCTTTCTGCCACCTTCAACCCTATTGCCTCTCCATCTATCCTTCCATCCTATCCATTTACCAATTCTTCTCTTCCACATTAATATTCACCCATTTCCACTCCTTTTCCTATTAGCCTATTATCTCCTACTTTCCCGTCACCCTACCCTAGCCCCCAGAATATATTTAAAATTAGAACAGAAAAAAATGGACTTAGCTGCCCTTCACTCAGATCATTCTGCTTCTGTGTTGTATAACTTACCCTCCCATCTTTGTCTGTTTTGTCTATTTTGACTAGAAGCTCTTAGGACAGGAGTCTGCATCCATATCTCTGTTTGTTCTGCACCTATTTCAATGGGGCTGCAATCCTCACTGGGCCTTTGGGCACTACCTTAGTACAAATAACACTGCTGTACAGCCAAAATGCTTCTGAAATAAATGTAGTCAAACTTTACTAATTCTGGGTCACTGAGAACGAAAATGATGCTTAAAATTGTTGATTGGCTCTAGTTTTCAAGATATGCTATTGGGTCAGTATATACGACCCTTGACTTGGGAATGGCGGAGGATAAGTGAGTTATAAAGGGAAGGGATCTCAATTTAAATCAGAAATGACTAAAATACATCTTTGACTGGATCTATGAATAAATCTATGACTGGGTTTGGATAGTACTTGCTTTTTAGGGAAAACAATGAATGATGCAATCTGAAGCTGGTATTGCCTCATACATGATATGAATTGCATCATGTTATTCCTAGAAGTCATAGATGATGCAATCATACTGAAGCTTACATCACTCTGCTGAACAAATTGCCCTATATCAGCTCTAGAAATCATGCAGTGTCATGCTCTCTTATTTGTCAGTGTTTGATTTTGCAAAGGGACACATTTCTGTTTAGCCAAAGTGAGCAGAGATGCCTCGTACTTGTGTGAATAGTGCAGATAACTTCTGCTATGTTTGTGGTGAAGTGACTTTTGCATCACAAAAGCGCAGTATAACCACTATGGTTAAAAGTATCAGAGGGGTAGCCGTGTTAGTCTGAATCTGTAAAAAGCAACAGAGGGTCCTGTGGCACCTTTGAGACTAACAGAAGTACTGGGAGCATAAGCTTTCGTGGGTGAGAACCTCACTTCTTCAGATGCCCTGAAGAAGTGAGGTTCTCACCCACGAAAGCTTATGCTCCCAGTACTTCTGTTAGTCTCAAAGGTGCCACAGGACCCTCTGTCACTATGGTTAAGAAAGCCTATCACCTTTATTTTGGCTGCAAAATTGGAGATCAGGACAAGAGATGGGCCCCACACATATGCTGCAACACTTGTGCAACAAATCTTCGCCAGTGGTTGAACAGGAAAAGGAAATCTATGCGTTTTGCAGTGCCAATGATTTGTAGAGAGCCAACAGATCATACCAGCAATTGTTACTTCTGCATGGTGGCTCCAGTTGGGAAAGGTGTGTCAAAGAAGAAAAAGTGGACTGTGCATTATCCAAACATTCCATCAGCTATATGTCCAGTACCCCACGGAGAAGGACTGCCGGTTCCTGATGCACCAGAATCATTCTCACTTGAGTCAGACGAGGAAGAGGAAGAGGATGAAACTTCTGGTTCTGAACCATCATTGTCACAGGACCCACATTTTCTCCCATCCTTCTCCTCTGAACCACACCTCATAACACAAGGGGAACTGAATGACCTTGTCAGGGATTTGGAACTACCCAAGAGTAAGGCAGAGCTGTTGGGCTCCAGACTACAGCAGTGGAATCTCCTGGCAGGTGATGTTAGGGTTTCCATGTTCCGTGACCGTCAAAAGGATCTTGTCCCATTCTTCTTCCTGGAAGGTGATCTTGTAGCCTGCAACAACATCGATGGTGTGATGGCAGCCCTCAACATCGTTCATGATCCAGATGAGTGGAGACTGTTCATTGATTCATCGAAGACGAGTCTTAAAGCTGTTTTACTGCATAATGGCAATGTTTTGCCATCAATTCCAGTTGGTCATGCAGTCCATATGAAGGAAACCTATGACAACATGAAACAACTTTTGAGGTGCATAAACTATGACCAACATCAGTGGCAGCTTTGTGGCGATTTGAAGGTTGTTGCTCTCTTGCTTGGTCTGCAGACTGGATACACAAAGTACTGCTGTTTTCTCTGCGAATGGGATAGTCGTGCAAGACATTCCCACTACATCAAGAAAGATTGGCCACTTCGACGAGCCTGGGAGGAAAAGCGTTCAGCATCCACCACTTGTTGAATCAAGGAAGATTTTGTTACCACCCTTACACATCAAGCTGGGTCTGATGAAGAAATTTGTCAAGGCCATTGACAAAATACAAGCAGCTTTCAAGTACCTCCATGGAAAATTTCCAAGGTTAAGTGAAGCTAAGATAAAGGAAGGTGTCTTTGTTGGTCCTCAGATTCGTGAACTTCTTCGAGATGATGCATTTGACCATGCAGTGTGTGGCAAGGAAAAGACTGCATGGAAAGCCTTCCAGTTAGTGGCAATAAATTTTCTCAGAAACAACAAGGTAGACAACTATAGGTTGTTGGTGGAAAACCTCCTCAAGGCATACAAAAGCCTTGGTTGCAACATGTCACTAAAGAGAAATTTTTTGCACTCTCATCTAGATTTTTTTCCACCGAACTGCGGAGCAGTGAGCAACGAGCATGGCGAGTGATTTCACCAGGACATTGCAACAATGGAGAAATGCTATCAGGGCAAATGGAGCCCATCAATGCTTGCAGACTATTGCTGGACAGTGACAAGAGATGCTCCATTTAATGAATACAAGAGACAAGCCAAGAAGCGCCGAGTAGACACTGAATAGGACTAAACTATGTACAGAATAGTTTTTTGCCTTTTGTTTCATACTAAATTTTATTTATATAACCCTTTTGCTGATTTTTAAAGTGTTACATAAACAGGACAGGTGAAATATTATCATGTAAAGCAACCATAAACACATAAAAAGACCTAGGTTTACAATTTATGATTAAAACTCTACTATCTACACAATATACACAGACATAAAATGTAAAAACTTAAATATCTTAGAAACAGTAGCCAATCAGTTGTTTTAATTATCATATTTGAATTCAGCACATCCAAATACATAATAAATACCACATTTTATCTCTGAAGCAGACGACTTCTCAAAAATTGTAGACCAGTGTAATAAAATCATCATTAATAATAACATCACCTTGATGAGACAGACAAGTTTATACCCATTTTACAAATGGATAAACTGCATCACAGAGAAGATAAAGCCCAATTTTTTATTCCTGGCCACTGATTTGAAGTGCTTAAGAGGAAGCAGGTTCAGCCTGATTTTTTTAAGTGCTAAGGCACCCATAACTTCACATGAAATGAAAAAGAATGTGAGTTCTCAACAGTTTTGATCATCAGGCTCAAGACATCTCAAGTTACCCCAAATCATCAGCCTCCTATGAAGACTTGCCCAAAGATATGCAGTAATGAATGATTATGTATTGCAATAGCAAGTAGTGACCCCAGTCAGGATCAGGGTCCCAGCCTGCTAGATGCTGACCAAACGTATATGGCTGATAGGGATTTTACAAGTAAGGGTCAGCACATAGTTATGCTGCCCCTGGGAATGATCATAGACCAAATTGGACTCAGAGAATCACAGCTGAATCAGAGTACACTTAAATGTATACAAGTACAAAGCGAAGTAATTAGAGATGCAGTTCTCATCAAAGCCAGGAGTTTATGCATTCAGGTTCTGCCCCCTTTTCTACTTTTGCAATAGAACACAAGGAGGAAAATAAGATCAAAAGCTAAGCAAGTTTTCCAAGAAGCTATGTTAGTCCACAAGACCAAAGAACAAAGTAATGCTACTTCCTAAGTTCATGTGGCCTTAAGTGTCTTGAATATGCCTCAAGCATGCTGGAAGCAAAACATTACTAACAAGCTCTCCAGACCATCCTCCTTCTCATGTCTTCCTTCTCCTCCTCCTATCTCACCCTTTGTTCTCCACTTCCTTTTTGTTAATTCATTAGAAGTTTTCCATGTCACTTCTATCTACTCCAGTCTCTACTAGATTCTGAAAATGTTTCTTTAGTTAGCTAGATGAGCCCTCAAAAATGGTGCGTTAATTTAGATTCCACATGTGTGACAACATGCACGCACATACCCAGTTTCTTAGCATAAAATTCATATATGTTTAATCTTTCCTTAAAAACAGTGTTCTCATAGATGTCCTTTGCCTGTAGGTTTGTTATGTTTACCAGCATTACCAGCTGTCACTAAATTCATGTGCTGTTCATAAATGTAACAGATTTTTTTGGACAGCTGTTGATCTGGGCATAAACACATTCATTCTAATGGCTACATTAGTTCTACATGTTTATTTGGTGGGTTGTTTTTTAAACTTTCATTCCATCTAATTATCTCTGGCATTCGCCCATTGAGTAATGAGTTTCTTGTGTAGAGAGTTACCTTTACATCCGTTTGTATTAAGTTTGAACACAATCAACTGGTGTGTGTGTGTATGTAAAATGTATAAAGTGATAGATTGTCTGTCTGTCTGTCTGTCATAAACAGATCTGGACCTGGTATAAACTCATTCATAGGAAATGCACCCATTACAAATCCACAGCTGATCTCTTGGGAGTCAAAATGATTGTGTTCCCTATTTCTCAGTTAATATTCCACAAACCACTTAGGTGAATTTCAAAATAATTCTGTGGGTGTGAATTCAAGCTCATACATACATAATTAAAGAACATACAGGAAATAGCAGCAATATTTTACCAAGGTGCAGAAATCACCCTGACCCTGCTCACACACTTACATAAAGTGACGTGATGTGAGACAGAGCAGGAGACTGGCAACTAGGGCATTTATCTAGTCCCCATACTACCACAAACTACTATAAGTTCTTCAGGGCAAGAATTTTGTCTTGCTATGGACAAGATTGTGGCTTGCCCTATGTGACCTCAAAAGGGAGTAAGGGGAATAAGATACCTGCATAATTTCATACATGAGCTAGCCACATCATAGGTGACAGCAGTTTCTACATGGAGTGGGCAGGAAAATGAGTGAAGATGGGTGATGGACAGGGAAGGTTTAGCATTTGTTGGGGTGTTGATGGAGTCTTGCTTCCTATTTGCCTATCCTCCCCACCAACATGCACTGTCCAGCACAGTTGAGCCGGCATGGAGGGGGAAGTAATATGCACCAGATAAAGAACAGCACAAAGGACTTCCCCCGGAGCAAGATGGGAGGGAAGAGAAGGATTCCTATTGGAGTGAGTTGGAGGACTAGCCTTCCAAATGTAAATGCAGTGTAAGGCTATAACGTGGAGTGGAGTAACCTAAAAGTCCATGAAGACTCTATAATGCAATCTCGGCAATATACCAACTATATTACTCTCTTTACTAGAATATTGTCCGCAGAAGGGGGACTATCTTGCTACATAGCTAAATTTTACTAAAGGAAATCTCATCATGAGATCATTTTGACTGATGTACCAGAAAAAGCAAGAGAAATGTAACACAACATATACATGATCACAATAGTCATAACACATTTACTTATAAAGCTTTACTGTAAGACAATATAATAAGTCACAAACTGACCAAATAAAGGCTTTCAGTTAGAAAGCCATTTAGATGGTGTCAGGATAGCACATAGAATTGTCTTAATTTCAGAAGTTATTTTGTTTAGGTGAGTTGCTATATATTGAAATAGATCTAAGAGTAGGGGGAAAGTTATCAACAAATAAAGGTCTCCTGTAGAGACAGAAATCTATTATGTTGAATTTCCAACTAATACGTCTGTCTACAGTATCACACTTACAACATACAGGTTAGAGTCAGAGCTGGTTGCAAATTTTTCAGCTGTAGTAATTTTCATCCAAAAAAGGATACTAAGTTGAAACCAAAACTGTTCATGAAACAGGGTATTTTTCAATGAATTTCCAGACTTGAAAAAACATCAAGATTCGCTTTTTGAATTGTCAGTGTTTCATTTTGAAATATTTGAAACAAAAAATACATTTCATTTTGAAATTCAGGCTAATTATACTAAGAACTTTTTTTAAAAAGGTCAAAAATTAAAACAATGTTTCAAACTTATCTAAACCAAATATTTCAATTGACCCCGAACCAAAAGATGTTTTAGTTTGTTCTCGGGTTTTTTTGAGATGCCAACTTTTTGTCCAGATTTGAGATGGGAAAAGAATTTTGCACTCTAAAATTTTCACAGAATGGCCTTCGTTTAGTTGGTTTCAGACTCCATTACAAAGAACAATTTTTTTAAAAATATATTTCAAGTGAAAGTATGATTAAATCAATAACTAGAAGCAACATTAAAAGTATGAAATTCCTTCTTTTGTTTGTTTGCTTTGGGTACTCTAATTAGCACAATTTGTTTTAAGGTTTGTGTAATTTTCTCTGAATCATGGTAGATACTGAGAATCCAGATTCTTTTTGTTTTGATCTATTCATCATGGACACAAACTGAGCTTGCTTTCTGCCAGTGGTCTTCAGACATTTTCTGTTACAGACATTAATGTATTGAGCCTCATGACACCAATGTGAGGTTAGATGAACTATAGTATATAATGCTTATAGATTGGAAACTGTCAGTGCTCACGAAATGAAACCACACTGTTGTTCACCCCTAAGATAAGGTTTCCAATGCAATAACAGTTGTTTAATTACAGCAGCCAAAATCCATCCAGAGGGAACTGAGAATCATTTACTTTTTCCGCACTTGCTCAAAAATGCATAAAAATTTGGGACAAGGGAAAGTTTTGGTTAGTGATTAGAGATCACGATGTGGTATCCTGAAAACCTTAATACTGCTCAGATGTAATATCTATTTCTGATTTAACCTCTATGTTTAGCTCTTTGAGTTTCTTTGACTCATATGCATTGCTACGACTCATCACAATAAATTAACATAACAGCACATGACTGATGCAACAGAATGTGACACATCAGAACAATATCTGAAGCCAAGGAATTTGGTAGGACTCCATTTTTAATAGTGCTGCAAAAAAAGCTGTTAATTTGTTCTGAGGGTTTTTCCCCCCTCAAAGGCCAGCTATACTGAAGGCATTTTAGTTCTTTATATCCAGTTCCAAATAGTTTTCAGAGATGAGCCTAAATCAAAGTCTGTACCTAAAGAACTTACTATTTCTATAGCAGGCAGAACATAAACCAAAGGAATTAGGATCTGAGTGCAAATTTTTCCAAATTTCAATGTTCTGATTTGGCTCATAATTGAAATTGGTTTGACATATGACCTGGATCCAGGGTTCACTTTCAGGATTTTAGTTCAGGCCCCTCTTTATGAACAAAGTAAATACAGAAAATTAGTGTCTGTAAAATCCTGGCAAAACTCCCATTGACTTCCACAGGTCTAGGATTTTGCACCATATTTACCTCTGATATTTTGACTTCTGGATTTCATCTGGGGTCAGAAGTGGAAGTACTAGCTTCATAATAAAAACAACAAGGAGTCCGGTGGCACCTTAAAGACTAACAGATTTATTTGGGTGGTGAAAAAATGCTTGATTTCTTCTTAGGGTACATCTACACTACAGCAGGGAGTCGATTTAAGATACGCAAATTCAGCTACGTGAATAGCGTAGCTGAATTCGACGTATTGCAGCCGACTTACCCCGTTGTGAGGACGGCGGCAAAATTGACTTCTGCCGCTTTTTGTCGGCGGCGCTTACTACCACCTCCGCTGGTGGAGTTAGAGCGCCGATTTGGGGATCGATTGTCGCGTCCCGATGGGACGCGATAAATCGATCCCCGAGAGGTCGATTTCTACCCGCCGATTCAGGCGGGTAGTATAGACCAGACCTTAGAAAGGAAATATACTGAAGGTAGGAGAAAGGAGATGAGGACATAAAAGGAAGAGAGAACTGAGAATATGTAAATGTTAGGAGAGACGAAGGAGGAAACGTTAGGGAAAAGACCAGAAAGAAACCCTCTCCTTTATGTCACCTCCATGGGCCAGAACTTCTAGTGCAAAACAGCAGTTTTACATTGTACTGTGGGCAATTTTTGGCCATAGACCCAGTGTACTCAGTCCCAGTATGACCATCCCAGTCCAAAAGGATCCTCCAGTGTTATTGAGCTGCTATAGAGAATCCTGTTCCAGCATCACTACCACTTCTGGTTGCTGGTATAGGAAGATAGCTACCAGAAATGGGTGTGACCACTGGATTTCTGTATGATGTGCTGATTTCTTTTAACAATTTTGGCTTCAAAGGCCTGTGTGCAGGACAGGTTTGCATAAGTTAGAAGCAAGGTGCCTCAACTTAACATCCGGGTGACTGGTCTGAACAAAATGGCCTTAGGACTTAGGAAATGAAAAAGAAAAGCTAGATGCCACCTGTTCATCTTTCCTGATTGGCCACCCTTGATCCAGACTTCTGGATTTGGTCCCATATGTTTTAGGACATTTTTCACAGAGAGTTTTTAAGAGACTCTTACTACTGCTGGTGTTTTTCAATGAGTGCATACTCCAGTGGAAAGAGTGCTTGACTGGTAAATGCCAATTAATTGAGTTGTGCCTGGTGATGGGAGGATGAAAGTTAGGTATCTAAATCAGTATTTACAATTGACTTTTTAGAAGTTGCCAGCACTCTGAAAATCAGGCCACTTATTTACGTATCTAAATTTAAGATGACAAATTTGCAAATTTTGACCATAGCCTCTTAGAAATATTTTACACGGGCAAGAGTGCTAATCACATAAAACCATTTTGTCTCTCAGCAGCACAGTTGATGTAGATGATTTAATTTGCCGTTCATCACCCTTCTACCATTTTACAATAATTTAAATTTCATAAGAATATAAGTGTAGAGCTTTCCATCCTCCTGCTTACAGCATTTACATTTCCAGTATGTATGTCTACCAAAACCTTCAAAGAGCCTCCTGATAATTAATATGACTTTATCCATCTTTCCGTGATGTTAGTAGGTTTTGATCATTATTTTTTCAGACCCTTGGTGGAAATAAAAATGGTGTCAGGATTATAGGATTTTCCTGGATTTCAAACATTAAACAGAATAGCTAGTTCCCCTTCTATTTAATTGTAGATTCTGAGGAGCCTTCTCCAAGGCTACTTCTTGCCAAGGATCTACCTTATAATTTAGAGCACACAGCCCTTTCAGTAAACACACAAATACATATGTGTATGAATAGTTTGTCACTCAGACCTCATCTTTGTCAATTGTATTAGGGATTGAACCTCCACAGCAGAAGCCTGTATGCTCATATAATCAAGATGTCGATTATTCTTTTTTTTTCTGGCACTCACTTTTAAGGGGCCATATTTTAAACCAGCTTTCTTTTCACACACATAATTCTGTACCCACAATCAATTGGTGGCACACAATTACAGATTCAAATGACAGCATTCAGATGTTTGTGCCCACAAATAGACACCTACTGGCCACATTTCCACCAGAAGATAATGGTGCCTGCAATTTTTCACTCATAGTTCATTGAGGGTGCATAGCTATAAGCTCACTATTCCAGAATCTGAATAACTGTTTTTTCCCCCAACCCATCCCTCTGTCACAGATAATTAAAAATTCAGATATGATAAATTTAAAAAAAACCCTATTTTGTGTTCTTCTAGTGCTGTTTAGTAGCAATTAACTAACAAACCCTATTCCCAGAGTTACCCTATTTGTGATGCAGGCACACAGAGAAGAAGACAGCCATATTAGCTCCTGCAGCACTAGAAACAAAGCAAAATGGAGAATAGAATGAAGAGGAAAGTCCATTTTATTTCCAAGCTCTTCAGAGGGTGAAAAAAGCAACAAGAATTTTTTTTTATTGTTTTATAAAGTTGTATTTTTTTTAAACACCTTGAATTTGGATGGATTTCTGCTTGCAAAGCTGCCTTCCACATCCCAAACTTGGTGCAGATTTATGTGGTGACCTATTCTTTCTTTCATCAGTGGGGATTTAATTGAATTTAGAGAGGTAATTTTTAAAAATAAATGCCCAAATTAATCTGTCTCCCTACTCCCCATCATTTATATATTTGTCGTGCTCTTATGCAGACACCCATTGACTTCAGAGGGCTTTGGATAAGAGCCTCAGAGCCAAATCCAATCCTCATTAGTTAATGAAAAGTCAATGGGCATGGAATAACATAAGGGTTTACTCCTGTGGATCAAGCTGCAAGATCGGACCCTTGGCATATTTGGCAGAATACATACATGGGTGTCCATATTGGTTGCACACTGGGAAATATATTCATGCATACATACATAAATATTATACTTCCATTCCATTCCACTAACAGCCTAAACTTGGTCAAAAGATCAGGTTCAAAAGCACACAGTAGTCTGTGTGTTAAACGTTAGCTTTGGAGAATTCAGACGTTTTCCAAAACAATGAATGAGAGCAAAAATATGCATTTTTGTGTGTGTCTCATATATAATTTAAATACTTTTCTGTATCAAATGGGTAAATCAGGAGCACATTTCATGAATGTAGATTGGATGCAATATATTAGCAACCTTCCCAGATCTGCAGTTAATAGTGTGATGTCGAAGTGTGTTTTTACATATTTCCAGGCTAACTCAGACACCAAATGCAGACATTTGCATTCAGAGCAGTCCTAGGGGTTTATGACATTCCCTAGGGGCTTTCACAGCTATAAACCGATGACTAGATTATATTCATCCATGTAGGTTGTTTTTTTATTTGTGAGAGAACAGAGACAATATTTTCAATTTCAGATAATCTCCTCCAAGCACAACTCAAAAGAAATTCAATATAAATAGAAATATTCTTCATTGAAAAAATATTTCAGACCATTATGACTGAGAGAACTTTGGAGAGTAGAAAGTGCTTATTCAAGATACGGGAGGGAGATGTGCCATTTTGTTGTATGTACCATACTTCTGAATGAAGTGAAAGGCCACCTTTTCATGTGTGGTGCCATGGCACTGGTGACTATAATATTTTCACATATGTTTATCATGAATCAGGATTCTGTTGCAGATTATCCAATAAGGCACTGGTATTTTTACAGAAGCATAATTTTGCTCCATATTATGTTTTCCCTCCCTTCATTGAAATTTTGATAAGGGTGGCAGAGATAGACATTCTAGAACAATATCTGGAAAGAAGGACTAGACCTATTGTAGATGGCAATTCCATATGAGGACACCATGTAATGGGTGGTCACATAGATCATATTGAGCATATATAGGTAGATCTGATAGATAAAAAGATAAACTCTAAATAACCACCTCCCCTGTACATGCTTCCCCAACTCCCCACACAGACTGTCTTGAGTTACCACCATCATTCTAGGCAAAACAAAACAAAAACTTAACAAAAACACCCCACCCAACAACTCAGAATCCACGAATAATATAATTTTATAAGTTTATACATTTGAATGACAGAAGGGTTATGATTATTTAGTCTGACCTCCTGTATAACACAGGCCAGAGAACGTCGCCCAATAATTCTTTTATTAAGCCCATAACTTCTTCTGGATTATAATGTATCTGGTAGGGAGATGCACTGTCTTGATTTAAATATAAATACATATAAATATATAAATATTTCACTCCTGCCTCTGGATGGTCATATTTCCAGAGATGCCAGGCTGTTGGAGAAAAGTGGTGGAGGAGTATTTGAGTGGATACATTTATTTAAGGTCTCTAATATGTTTTTTAAAACCAAAATAAGTGCACACCTATTAGGAAAAGATCATTTAAATACTTGTAGTAATAAATGTTATATAGTTAATAAAACAATTACCACTTAGTTCTTGGGATTTGAGCTGTTCAAGAAATTTACAATTAAATGTTTTTGTTGTAAAATGTCAGTTCATTGAAACAAACTGTGGGAAGAGGTCAGTTTCAATAAATCTCCTGATTCAATTAAAAAAAAATGCTTCAGAACTCTACAATGTTCTATTTTTTATGCAGTGCAGTTATAGTTGTGTCAGTCCCAGTATATTAGAGAAACAAGGTGGGTGAGGTAATATCTTTTATTGGGTCAACTTCTGTTGGTGAGAGAGACAAGCTTTTGAGCCACACAGGCTATGTCTACACTGCAATATAACTCTGGGCTTGCCCGGGCTCAAAACTAATCCCTAATTGCATCTACACTGCAATTGCACTAACCCAGGGCTCGGACCCTGCAGGGCTGAAGGGTCAGAGCTTGAGTTAAGCAGGGGTCTGAGCCCTATTGCTTTGTAGTATGCTGCAGCCCCACTTGACTCAGGTTTTGGGAGTCATCTGGAAATATCCCACAAATCCATGGGACAACTTCCTTGTCCTTTCTATCCCAAAAATCTGCAATCAACTTTATTGAAAACAGAAGCTCGTCCCTCTGCACCCCCCTAGGGCAAACAGTATTAACCCATTCTGTTTTGATCACTGATCTACAAGCATGCCATCAGTGAGCTTCCTGGGTTTGCAATGAAGAGTGAACTGACCAGCTGCTTTGCTGGTAATGTGCAGGGCGGACACCTGTTTTCCCACAGTGCACCACAATCCTATGGCTAAAGCTGCCAAATTTCAGGGGCGGGGCAGGTGGTGCTATGGACTCTGGGATATGGTTACTTTGACTCAGGTCTGTGCACTGCAGTGTGGATGCCACAGCCCGATGTTTGAGCACAAATTAGAAAAGTCTTAATGTAGGGTTTAAATACAGTGTAGATGCTAAAGCCCAGGGTTTCTTAGCATGGGTCAGCTGACTTGAGTCCTGCTAACCCTACCTGAGCTCACACTCTTCTTGAGGTCTGGGAAAGGTACTCTGAGTGTCACAGCTGAAAGCAAGGTGGAACAGATTGTTTAGCATAAGAAGTTAGCACACATTCTTACAGACCATTCAAGGTAGAATGGCCCATTAACACCTTTGCCTTTAGCTGTGATGCTGAGTACCTTTCCCACACCTGAAGAGAGCTTTGTATGGCTTGAAAGATTGTCTCTCACCAACAGAAATTGGGCCAATAAAA
This sequence comes from Malaclemys terrapin pileata, assembly GCF_027887155.1. Lineage (NCBI taxonomy): Eukaryota > Metazoa > Chordata > Testudines > Emydidae > Malaclemys > Malaclemys terrapin. The sequence goes on along the minus strand of NC_071513.1, from coordinate 32,813,177 downwards.
GAAATTATCTCACCCACCTTGTCTCTCTAATATTCTATTTTGACATTTTTTAATGGAAAGTTTCATTTTCTGTTCAAAACGACTTTTCATTTCTGAATTGTAATGTATAATAAAAGGATAAAAATGTTAAAAGGTCAAAATCACAATGAAACATTTCAATCTACCCGATCTGAATTTTTTTGCGATTATCAGTTTGCAAAAAAAATTGAGATTTTGACTTTTTGCCCTGATTCACGGCAGGAGAAAGATTTGAATCTGGAAAACTGTCACAAAACAGGGAACCTGTTTCCTTCCTAGCTGTGCTTATTATGGACCACCAACTGCTTCTTGAAGAAACTACAGCCCTAAAGCAAATACATACTTCTTAAGAAAATAGAACATACACTTCCTTTAAATATTTCAGAAAGGCAGCTAGATTTCTAACTTTTCCTTTCTTTACCAGAGAATCATTATCCTCTGCTACAACATTTATATTGTCAGAATTGTGTACAGTAAATCATAATCTTTATCCACAGAGGATAAGGAAAGGGAAAGTGGATGTGTGTTTTAGACAAGGTGAAATATGTCTGTCTTTACACTTAGTTTTGCATTTTTTATGTGTATTCTGGTTACATCGCATTAGAGCATTTGCATATTTATCCATATGTCTCATCTTATTAAAGATGATATGACCTGACACTGTACTAAAGCAGAAATGCACAAGGCATTTGCTTCAAATATCTATTTTCTGTTCACCAGTAAAATGAGTTCTTAGGTTTTTCTTCTGGACTAGGTTTCTCCTGTTTTCATTCCCATCCTCACCTCCCTGCTTTGATGATCTTTCCCTAACCAGTAATATGTTATATATATAAATTATCATATCAGATTAGACCATGGATTTGTCTAATCCACTTTCTTATTTGGGACAGTAATCAATATCAGATACTTTAAAGAAGGTACAAAAACCCTGAAGTGGATTGTGGAATAAACTGCCCAAAAGGGACCTCTGTTGGTGATTTGATTATGCCCTGAAGCATGAGGGTTGATTTCCTTTCCAAACTCCTGTTGTTTTTTGTTTTTTTTTTAAGTTCACTAACTATCTCTTAGGGTACATCTACATTAGCATAAATGGCCATGGCTGGCCCGGGTCCACTGACTGAGGCTTGTGGGGCTCAGGCTTTGGGGCTAAAATTTGCTGTGTATACAATGGGGCTCATGCTGGAGCTGAAGCTCTTTGACCCTTCATCTTTGCAGGGTCCCAGAGCCAAACATCTACACAGCCCCAGAGCCTGAGCCCCAAGAGTCTGAATCAGCTGACATGGACCCGCTGTGGGTTTTTTATCCCCACGTAGACAGATTGTTTAGCATAAGTAATAACATGTATTCTAAGAAACCATTCAAGATGAAGTGGCCCGTTAATACCTTCACAGTTATAGGACAAAAAAGGGGGTTAGTGGATTACAGATTGTTGTAATAAACCATAAATCCCATGTCTTTATTATGAGCATGATTTTTAGTATCTAAAAGATATGAATTTAAGCTCCCAGGTTCATCTTTTGAAGGCATTGTGCAGATTTTCTTTGACGGTGAGGACTGAGATGTCAGATATGGAGTTATTCTTTTGTGAATGGATGATATGGTGTTTTTGTCTTTTATCATTTTTCTGTGTGAGTTCATTTGAGAGTGTCCCACATAGTTGTTATTGGGGCATTTAGTGCACTGGATGAGGTACACCACATGTTGTGATAGGCATATGTAAGACCCATGGATCTTGAAAGGTGCATTGTAGGAGAGTATTGATCATGTAGCAGTGGACAGGGCCGGCTCTAGGCACCAGCAAAACAAGCTGGTGCTTGGGGTGGCACATTTTTAGGGGCGGCATGGCCGGCGCCAGAATGCCGCCCCTAAAAATGTGCGCCGGCCGCCCTAGCTCACCTCCGCTGCTGCTGCCACGGCGCGCAAAACAGCTGATTCGTGCACCGCTACTGGCCCTCCCTCCCAGGATCTCAAACCTGGGAGGGAGGGGGAGATCCCGAGCGGCCGCGGCGCGCGAAACAGCTGTTTCGCACGCCGCTGCTCCCCCTCCCTCCCAGACTTGAGAGCCTGGGAGAGAGGGGGAGAAGTGGCGCCTGCTTCTCCTCCTCCCTCCTAGGCTTGAGGGGGAGCCCCTCCCTCCCTCCCAGGCTCTCAAACCTGGGAGGGAGGGGGAGACTCCGAGTGGCCGCGGCGCGGTGCCGCTTCTCCCCCTCCCTCCTAGGCCTGAGAGCCTGGGGGGAGGAGGCAGGGCTGGGGATCTGGGGGAGGGGCGGAGTTGAGGCGGTGCCAGGGGTAGAGTAATTAAATAAGGGGGGGGGGGGGCGGCCAAAATTGTTTTTGCTTTGGGCGGCAAAAATCCTAGAGCCGGCCCTGGCAGTGGAGATATGTCTGCGTGTTTTGCATCTGTTTTTCTGGCAGAATCAAGTGCAGCTTTGAGTTGGTGTGTCCTGGTCTGTGGGAAGCTAGTTTCTGATAATAAGCTTGGTGAAGTTGGGCAGTTGCTGAAGACCAGAAGAGGAGGTTCAGAAAAGATTTCTTTCAGGATGTGGTTCCCATCGAGTATGGGTTGTAGTTCAATGATACTGTCACGCTGTCTGGAATGGCTCACAACCATGAGTGTCAATCTCAGGGTAAGCTGTCAAAAATGTGGGAGGAAGTTGGGAAGAAAAATGAAGACTTTAAATTGAACAAGTAACTTACAAATAAGGATCTGGAGGCAGATTTACTTCATAGGTTCCCCCAACACAAGCCAGTGAAATGCAGCCTCCTGAATCCATGCTCCAGAAAATCCTCCATAAACAGAGGGTCAACAACACACAGTATTCTTGATCCCTAATTTTTAAGGGAGCCAAAGTCAGCCCGCAGAACATCAAGTTGCATAGGGTAGTTAAATGAAAATTAAAAGGAAGCAAATTGCATGGAAATTTTTCAAAAACACCATAATAGAGGCTCAAACTATATGTATGCCCCCAAATTAAAAAAAAAAAAAAAAAGTAAGAGGAACAAAAAAAAAAGAAAAAATGTCACCGTGGCTAAACACCAGAGTAAAAGATGTAGTTAGAAACAGAAAGACATCTTTTAAAAATTGGAAGTTAAAAATCCTACTGAAGGACACAGAAAGGAACATAAACTCTGACAAGTCAAGTGTAAAAGTATAATTAAGCAGGCCAAAAAAGAATTTGAAGAGCAACTAGTAAAAGACACAAAAACTATCAGCAATTTTTTTAAAGTACACCAGAAGCAAGAAGCCTGCCAAACAATCAGGTGGATTACCAAGGTGCTAAAGGAGCACTCAAGGAAGACAAGGCCATTGCGCAGATGCTAAGGCTAGGGCCTGGGTCCCGTCTCCCCTTTGCACTGCACCAGGCCACGGAGGAGCATGGCCAATACAGACTGCAACTTGCCCCTGAAGTAAGGGGCTAGACTTTGGTTGTGGTTGGCTCCCATGGCGAGTGCAAGCCAAAGGACTGCACTGACCCCTGGAAGGGGGGTGAAAAAGAAGTAGTTGGCACTGCCAGAGGGCAGTGTCCTGAGGAGGACACCACCGAGTGGGAGAGCAACGCGGGTCCGAAACAGCGGAATAGAACAGACAATGGGCAAAACGCCACCCACAGAGGGCGCTCCGGAGCTAGACTAGCTAATTCCCAGAGCAACCAGCAGGAGGTGCCAGTGGTGGTGAGTTCACACCATTACACGGGACTAGTGCTATATAACATATTCATAAATGATCCGGAAAAAGGGGTGATCAGTGAGGTGGTGAAGTTTGCAGACAATACTAAATTACGCAAGATAGCTAATCCAAACCTGGCTGTGAAGAGTAACAGAGGGATCTCACAAAACTGGGTGACTGGGCAAGAAAATGGCAGATGAAATTCAATGTTGATAGAGGCAAGTAATACACACTGGAAAACATCATCCCAACCATACATACAAAATGATGGGGTCTAAATTAGTTGTTACCACTCAACGAAGAGATCTTGGAATCATCGTGGATAGTTCTCTGAAAACATCTGCTCAATGTTCAGCAGCTGTCAAAAAGGCTAACAGAATGTTAGGAAGCACTGGGCAAGAGATATATAATAAGACAGAAAATATCATAATGCTACAATATAAATGCATGCTATGCCCACATCTTGAATACTACGTGCAGTTCTCCCCCCCACACCCCATCTCAAGAAAGATATATTATAATTAGAAAAAGTCCAGATAAGAGCATCAAAAATTATTAGGGATATGGAACAGCTTCCATATGAGGAGAAATTAAAAAACTGGGATTGTTCATTTTAGAAAAAAAGATATCTAGGGGGTATATGATAGAGGTCTATAAAATCATGAACAGTATGGAGAAAGTGAATAAGGAAGTGTTATTCATCCCTTCATATAACAGGAAAAACCATGAGTCACCCAATGTTATTAATAGGCACTGGATATACAACAAACAAAATAAAGTACTTCTTCACACAATACACAATCAGCTTGCAGAACTCATTGCCAGGGGGTGTTGTGAAGGCTAAAAATATAATTGGTTTCAAAGAAAAATTAGATGAGTTCATGGAGGATAGGTTCATCAATGTTTGTTACCCAAGACAGTAAGGAATACAACCCCAAGCGCCGGATGTCCCTAAATCTTTTGACTGCCAGGAGCTGGGGCTGGAGGACAGGAGATGGATCACTCAATAAATTGCCCTGTTCTGTTCACTCACTCTGAAGCATCTGGCACAGGTCACTGTTGCAAGACAGGATACTGGGCTAGATATACCGTTGGTCTGAGTCAGTATAACCATTCTTACTTTCTTATGTAGGGCCAGCACTAGAAACAAAAGGCAAGGTCAGCCAAGGCATGAAAGAACCTTCACCAAAAGTGTTCTTATGGTGCGCTGACCAGAAGCGGAAGCTGGCTGTACCCATGGTGGAATTCTGCAGGGAAGGTGATAGCAGTAAATGCTCTCCTCTTCCACTTTCTTCCTCTTTATTATGGCTTTGCTGCAGCATCAAGCAGAAGGAGAAGACAAGATGAGACCAACGTTGTTTTTTTCCCCATTGACCTAAAATAGGCTTAAAATATTGCCGATTGCCCACTCATTTGTTCCCAGTACGGAAGGCAAGTAAAACATTTCCTGTGTTATTTTTCACTTGTCCTAACCTTTATTTATTAGTTAAACAAAGTTATTAATAATCATGCACTTGTACCCCAGGATTCCATGTGAGCATCTCACACAACTCTCAAGTGGCAATGTCCATTTATCTTAAAATAGTACAGACTGATATTTAAAGATTGATATTGGCTTAAATCATTTGTGGTTTGAGTGTTTAAAAACAAAGGGATTAATTTACGCACATTCTCACAGAAAATCCCTGGTCAATTTCTGTATACCTCCACAATTGCAGTTATCAAAGAGAAGACATATCTTTTGGGAGCTGATATTTCCCATTTTCTGCAGGCAGAAAATGTTTCCATGTGAGGGAGAGTTGTGATTTAGAATTTTTCTGAAAAACCCTGACATATATTTGTGAGTAACTTGTTCATATTAGATCTCAAGGAATGTAGCTAGAAGTTCTATTTATTTATTTTTTAAATGTTCTTTAAGGCTGTACTATTCCTCAGGTGAAAGAGAAAATACCTATCCACCCTGAAATGGTTGGGAAAATAGTATACTTTCTTTTCTTAAAGATTTTTATCCTTAAAATAAAATAATCAGAAGGCATAGTCGAAGCACACACAACTAGTTCCAACAGAGCATATCCCAATATTTTGTATTGCATCACATATGCGAGTTTTATGCTTGCCAAAACCATGGTGAAAATATAAGCTATCCATGTCCTATCCAAAGGGTTCTTAAAGGTATAAATCACTGCATACTGATTATACTTTGTTATATTGATGGGGCTCAGGTCTGTGTACCTATATACTACAAGTTCTGTGTCTTTCAAGCTCAAGGCCACAACAAGTGGTTTCTTATTTAACTCTTCTCAATATATTAAAGAGTTACTTTTTGCAGCCCAGAAGGTAAATCTTGTAATTAAAGGTTTAAACTTTAATTTTTTCATCCCCTCTATCATTGATCAAGGGGAGGATTAAGACTTTCTAATAAAGACAAGAGTTAAAAAAAATAGTGAGTTGCATTTCTTTTTCACACCATCTAAACTATTCATTATCAATTTAGACTATGTGACTATATGGGTCAGTTCCTGTCCAATAAAGCCTCTTAAGCCTGTTAGTACATGTCTAACATACTTCTGAGTGTTATCTAAATAAAATCCTAATAATACTACATAACAATTAATGTGATATATAGTGTTCTTTGTCCAAGAAGAAGTGGTTATAAGAATTTATTCCTTATATCATGCAACACTCCTGAGAGTTAGCTAAGCATTATTCAGCATAAAGAAGGCAAATGATTTGCCCAAGATAAGACTTTGAGCCAGTGGTTGAGGTGGGAGCAGAATCCAAGGAAACTGGCTCCATTTCCCAATGATTGGCAATGTTCAGCTAAAGGCACAGAAGTCATATTTCCAAAACTCTGCTGATCTTTGTAGCAACCCAATGTGTAAACAAAGCTTTTTTTCATGTAATCTATAGAATGAGATTCATCAGTTTTCGTTGTGGCTCTTGAGTGCCTTTGTCACCCTGTAATCTTGCATGTATTCCTTTTATTGTTAGACTCACAAGGAGAGCCGAGTCCACCCACTGGAGCCAATGGAAGTTTCTAATTTTCTAACTTTCTGGGAGGAGTGGAGCCCTTGGTGAGATATCCTTCCTATTTAGCCTAGGAAATTAGGATGAAAGGTTTTTGAGTCTCTCGGTTTCTGAATAAATGCTTCAGTCCTTTGAATTGTAATTTTAGTGATCACATCTTCCTGTGTTTTTCCTAATTAAATGTACCCTATCAATATCTATCATAGACATTTGGAATTTGGCCATCACCATCGTATCTAGACATTAGTGTCCCAATTAGGGAACAAAACTAACAATGATTACACTAGCTGCCATGCTGGATTGTATAAATGTTTACACCTGTCATCTTGTACGGGGAGATTTTGGCAAACCAGTAAAGTGCCTGAAACCACTATGGTTTATTGCTAAAAGTCAGCAGGCTGTAAAGTGGCCATGCAGCAGCTTCAGCTTGACCAAGGCAGGAGGGGAGTGGGTTTTGGGTGCCACAGAAAGGGAAGCTTGACTCCGTGTCTTTCCTGATAAGAATTGTGTTGAAGTTGCTGAAACATGCATTTTAGAAGAGCAGGATATGCCCCCAGGAATGTCTATTAGGGCCTTAAGGCTGCAAACTCTGGGAAAAGCCACATCTGGTTAATCAGTAATCAGAAGGAACCTCGTGCTTGACCATTGAAACTGCTTGCTTAACAATTTTTCTTTAAGGGACATGTCATTCTATTACTAATGTATAAATAAGGGGGAAAAGTTTGAGGTAGTTGGACTCTTCTGGACTCTCCCTCTGGATACATCTTGCGGTCCCCACCAGCAGATGGAAGATTTGGCCACCGGAAGCCTGCCGCTGTGCCACTCAAGAGCCACACTCAGCTTTGGTAATTATCAAGGGTTTGGGATGTTTTACTAACCTGTTGCGGGCATGTGTCAGTGCTTGCGACTAAGTAAAGTTTAGCTTTAAGTGAAAGCACTCTTGTGTTGTCCTGTTTGTGCCAGCCATCTATCGGTCGGATGGCCATGTCATCCCTGATTTATTTCCTGACACCTCCTCGCACAGAGTAAAAGTTACCAAGAGCTTTGGGTTGAAAGAACCCCAGGTAACAATCTGATAGCTTGATCTGCAGAATCATGGGGGCACGGTTACAATTTTAGCAAGAGGGACTGCAATTCTTATTGCTATGTTCTGTGTGTCAAGTATTTTAAATGAACTAGGCAGAATGTGTTAGGTGAATTGTTTTGATCCTGACATCACTGCTAATTTTCTTCAAATTGTCAGACTGAATAAATAATCACAGGTAGTGAAATAATAGCAGATCTTATTAGTCAGGATGTAATACTAGTAGCACCAACTCCTGAGCAAAGATTGCACGCCAATTCTACCATCACTTAACAGCATTGTATATTTCTCGGGGTGGCTTTTTATGCAATGTAATAAATTGTAATAATCTATGTAAAGAACAAGGGATGAAAAACTGTTAAATGGGATAGCTCCTTATTTGGTATAAACTAGCATAGGTCCATGGAAGTCAGTAAAGGTATGCAAGCCTCAAGATCTGGCCCAGGGATCGGCAACCTTTCAGAAGTGGTGTGCCGAGTCTTCATTTATTCACTTTAATTTAAGGTTTCGCGTGCTGGTAATACATTTTAACGTTTTTTTAGAAGGTCTCTCTCTACAAGTCTATATATAATCTAATTAAACTACCGTTGTATGTAAAGTAAACAAGGTTTTCAAAATGTCTAAGAAGCTTCATTTAAAATTAAATTAAAATGCTGATCTTAAGCCGCCGACCTGCTCAGGCCACTGCCAGCTGGGGTTCCGTTCACCTAGGCCAGCAGCGGGCCGAGCGGGGCCTGCAGCCAGAACCCTGGCTGGCAAGGGGCTGGCAGCCAGAACCTCAGGTTGGCAGTGGGCTGAGTGGGGCCGGCGGCTCGGACCCCAGCTGGCAAGGGGCCGGCAGCCAGAACTCCGGGCTGGCAGCCAGAACCCCAGACTGGCAGCAGGCTGAGCAGGGCCAGGGACTGGGACCCCAGACCGGCAGCGGGCTGAGCGGGGCAGGCACCCCAAACCAGCAGTGGGCCGAGCGGCTCAGTCCACTGCCAGTCTGGGGTTCCGACCGCTGGCTCGTGCCAGCCAGGGTCCTGGCTGCCGGCCCCGCTCAGCCCACTGTCGGTCTGGGGTTCTGGCTGCTGGCCCCTTGCCAGCTGGGGTCCCAGCCACCGCCCCACTCATCCCACTGCCAACCTGGTGCTCAGGGTGGGGGGTGGGGATGTGGGGGGTGCAAGAGTCAGGGCATGGGGTGTGGGGGGGCTGGGTATGTGTGGGGAGTGCAGGAGTCAGGGCAGGGGGGTGTGGGGAGTGCAGGAGTCAGGGCAGAAGGCTGAGGGCATGTGAGGGAGTTCAGGAGTCAGGGCATGGGGTGTAAGGGGGCTGGGTATGTGTGGAGGGGAGGATGCAGGGGGCTGGGGTGCAAGGGGGGTGCAGGGGGCAGGGCATAGGGCTGGGGGGGTGCCTGGGATCGGGCGGGGGTATGCCCCGCTCCTACCCCCTTCCCCCTGCCTCTTCTCCGCCTCCTTACCGGTCTGAGCATCGAGGGCGCTGGGGCTGCTCTTCTCCCCCCCCCCTCGCAAGGGCCATCGGCGGCAGGGAGGGAGAGGAGACAGGGCTCCATGCAGCACGCTGGGGGAAGAGGTGGGGGAGGGGGAAGCTTGGCTGCTGGCGGAGCCTGCCGTACAGCAGCAGCCGGCAGGACCGAGCTTGCTTCTGCCCCCTTCCCCCACCAGAGAGAGCGGTAGGCAGGGGGCGGAGAAGAGCGGGTTGGGTCGGGCATGATTTTTAATGACACGCTGCTGCCTGCCAGGGTCCGGCAGGCAGCAGCGCGCCATTAAAAATCGGCTCGCGTGCTGTCTTTGGCACGTGTGCCATAGGTTGCTGACCCCTGATCTGGCTTATAATTCTAAACAGCTTTACTTAATAGAAACTTTTGGAGGTTTTCTAAATGATTTCGTCAGTGAAAAGGGGTCTGTGAAAGTAATGTAGCAGTAGCAGAACGTGCTATCCTTTCAATAAGGGCTTGTCCCAGTAACATGTGATGGGTGTTTATCTCATCAGAAAGATAAAGTAAAATTGGGGAAGGTGACTCCTGTACAGCCTGGGAGTGGGGCAGCTGCTTACTTTTTAGAAATGTGGCACTATGTGGACAAAAAGTAAATTTTGCCAGTGAATTATATATATCTAATAACAGTTACAGATTGACTGTGTCACGAAGACTGCTGAGCCGCAGCTTAGTACGTTTAACAGAGAAGATCAATGGACACAGAGAGAGAGATACACCTGGAGGGGAGGTTCAAGAGAGTCATGTGCCCTTCCCCACTCACTCACGGACCTCACACAGAAAACAGGCAAGCATGAAAGGAAAAAGAAGGCAAGCTTTAAAGAGAATATAGAAATGTAGGAATTGCCAGACTGCATCAGACCCTAAATCCATCTAGTCGGTTTCTTGTCTATGGCAGTGGCCAGCCCCAGATGCTTCAGAGGAAGGTACAAGAACCCTGCAGTAGGCTCATGTGGGATAATTGCTTCCAACATTACAGGTGAAATCCTGGCCATATTGAAGTCAGTGGAGCCAGAATTTCACCCTTCGTCTCATCCTAATCTCTAATACTTAGAGATTGGCTTAAACCACGAAGCCTGAGGTTTAATAAAAATAGTCAAGGTTATTTGATTCTTTGTTTGTTTGTATTGATTCAATAACTAAACATGAGTAGGCAGCTCTGCTGCAGTTTGAGATTAGTCTACATAGACCTCATCCAAAGCCCACTGCAGTCAGTGGAGTTTCTGTTGACTTCAGTGGGCTTTCATTTAGACTCCTATATTTTTGTAAAACGAACTAGCAAAACAAGTGCCAATGCTTTCCCTGATCACTTTGGGCCAGATTCTGCCACCCTTATTTTTGCTGAGTAGTACCTGCATTCATGTGAATTTCAATGGGACTATTCATGAAGTAAGTAGCTACTCCACATGAGTAATCGTGACAGAATCTCCCTTTATGCTTTTGTCTTCCATCACTTTCCTACATCTTTCATCTGTTTATTTTTCTTTTAAATTGTAAGCTCCTCTTTACAGAGATTGTCTCACCCTATAGGTCTGTAATGAGTTCCGCACAATTTGGGCACCACTGCAATATATAATAATTAATACTGCTGATGGTGTGTGGATTTAACATGCTTTGTGCAGCTCAAAGTCAGGAGAGAATGTTTTCAATAAACCATACCTTGGGTAAGTGCTCACAGCACAATTTAAGATTTAGCTTTCTTTTCCTTATGTTTTCAGCTTCGATTATTAAATTCTGGTTTGTATTTTATCTCTAAGGCATGGGAAGGGAGTCAAGAAAACTTTTCCCCATTGGTTTTCATCCCGCTATTTTATTCGGCTTGTTCATTTTTGGTTACTAATATGTAATTTGCTCTCTCTGGCAATGCGATTGATGATTACAATGTCTACCTCCCCTTACTTTGTTGGAGGATCAGAGTTCTCTACTTCAAAACGACAAAGATGAGAAGCAGGTGCTGTCATTTTTCATTATTTATCAGCAGCAGATTTTTTTTTTAAGTGGAATGACTCTGTTCTTCTGACTTTGGAATTTTGGATGATAATTCTGTGGCATTTTCTGTCTGCAACGACACTTGATTGGCTTATAGTTGGGACATCAAACATTTTAATTTGAAATGCTGTCTGGAGAGATGGTAGCATATTTCTCTTGAAGATACTTTAAGGATTGTGGGCCTTGGATTCTCATGATTAGTTTAAAAATCACTGTATATGTTGTGTTTTTAGTTATTTATCTATTATTCTTTTAGGTGTACAAAGAGGGAGAAGGCTTATGTGTATAACTAGATAAAAATGTGTTTGTTTTATTATTGGCTTTGCTTGGGCAATGGAGCTGATCCCATTGGAATTAATTGTTGAAAAGAAATGTTTTGAAATATTTTCTTATTCTTGGCAGATGTAATTTTAGTGGCTAAAGATGGATTCGTGTTTTCTGCTTTCAGATACTTAGATGGGAATTTGGGACCCTAGATACTGCTTTACACCTGCTAAGGATCTGGTCCATTTTATTTCTTTGTAATAGGCCTATGCATGAAAGACTCCCACATCATCTCATATTGCAAGACTGATTTAAATAATTAGGATAGAAATGGGAGATCTCTTGGCAGGAGGTTTCATTAATGAATTGAAGGTGTAGAATTTACTTCACTTCAAAGAAAAGAGACAAAGGACACTCTCTACTTACCGAATAAGGAGTCAGAGACATTATCATCACTGTTGTTAAATCACAGGAGGCTGGAAGTAAGACACAAACCTCCACGTAGTTAAATAGACATCCATGCAATGAGAGGCATGAAGCAGTGGCTTCATAAATTTTAAAGAGGACAGCGGTGAGTGCTGATTTTCTTTCCACAATAGGAAGTGGGCCCAAAGCAAGTGCAAGTGACCCTTCCAGGTTAATGCCCCAAAAGACTACTTGTTTCAAGTGCCCCTAAATCAAGGTTCATGTCTGAATGATTATTCTTGACCTTTCCTTTGTTATATAATGGGGACTAGAGCTGACTAGAGGACAACCATTCTGTTCTGCAGAAACTTTAGAGGTTTCAGAATTGGTTTTCATTCTGCATTGGAATCGGAAACAAAACCTTTTGAACATTTTTTGAAAATGGAATTGTGTTGAAATGTCTGTTTTGGGAGTGAAACTTGAGCTTTTGATTCAGAGTAGTGTTTTTAATTGCAGAGTGCGGACCTGAACCTGAGTTTCCTACATCCTAGGCCTCTAACCACCAAGCTATAGAATGTAAGAGAATCTTGCTCGCTCACTCTCCCTCTTCCTGATAAAAATGTAGTCAGCACTGATACATTTCTGTGCAACTGCATTTTGCTGAAATTGTTCCAACAGGATGGATTGGGGACATTTATTTTCCGTTATCAATGTTAATTTCCTGTTTGAATTCCTGGGACTAATTTTATCCTTGATCTTTTGATTATGCCACCAGAAGAAGATACATCATAGACTGTGCTGAGTGTTTAGTTTTAGACTGAATTTCAACACATCAGGACTCTGGAGGCAAAATATTCTGGATTTTACCTTATCAGAGAGGATGGCTGAGTTGGACTGGACTCTGTGCTATATTCTCCTGCTCTAGTTATTATTGGCTCTTAATCAACTTGATAGCCTCATACTAATAGCAGTCTCACATGCTTTATTTTCATTTTGATTCACTTGTATAATTACCAGTTCGGGTTAAGATTAGACTAAAGAAGAAAAACTGTTTGCTGCTTTGTCTTTTTTTATGTTCTCATCTGAAGTTCCAATAAAGCGTAAAGATTTGGGGCCAGATGCTCTGTTAGTGGAAATCAGTGTGGCTGCACTGGAGTCTGTGTTGACCAGCTGAGGTCTTTGGTCCTTTTTTTTTTTTTTTTTTAAATCTATCACTATACTGGGAGCCTTGTTTTTTCTGCTAGATCTTACAGTCTGGTATAATAGAACTGTATCAGCACTGTAGGATTGGGTTGGTTCTTTTCTACAGCTGGATAAATACTGTAAAAAAAAAAAGGGTGGTGGGAGGAATATTTGCAACACTGGCTGAAATATCAAAATGCAAACTGCCTTTCACAAAACTTCCAACCCCTTTTGGTTGCTTCTCCTGCACATTTGTCTGAAGAAATGTTTGTTCGCAACTGTGTTCGCAGAAAGAGAGAGGGCGGTAAATAGTTGAGTCTTCAGGTTGGGTTGTTCATGTGAAAATGTTGCATGTTCTTCGTGGACTTGAGAGTAATTCATTCAGGGAGCATTAAAATACTATGTGACTTGGGTGACTGATCATTAGGCAAAAAAAGAAAATGGTGATTAGTGAGTACCAGAAGCAGTCACAATGACTAGTTAGCTAGCAATCCCTAGGCTAATATATGTTTGCATGATCTGTTTCTTGAATAATTCTGAATAACACATTTGTAAAAATGAAAGTTATTTGCAGCTAGTTCATGAAAAGAAATAGGGCAAATTTCATCCAATAAAGTATTCACGGTGACTAGTTAATCCAGCTATAATCTCTATATTATGCCTATATTATCTTTGTTCCGTATCATTATATTTAAAGAGGAATAATAATGAAGCTTTAGAAAGGCCCCAGGAGCCATGCCCTAATGTATTTTGCTAAATCTACCAGCCGTATTTTACATTTTATTTGAGAAATTCTGTATATTGCAATAAAAACTGAATGTATCATCATGACTCATTGACGTTGAAAACAAATTTGCAATTGACCTCCATGTGACCCCACTGGCAGCAATGGGGCTGCAAGTCAGCAGAGAATTTGGCTCCTAGTGACTAGCTCCATTGCCGGGGGGGGGCGGAAAGAAAGGGGGTTACATTTAAGTTTTTTGCTTTTTTACAGATCATTGGCTGCCAGACTGAGAATGCATTTTGGTAGGCAGAATGGAAAGGGTTATGAAGGAGTTCCCAGATTAACTGCATTTCAAATCCGCTCCCTGGCAGGCTGCTCTTCCACTATTAACAGCAATGTTGTGTCTGGTCATGCACTTCTCCAACCCTGTGCAAAATGCTGGTGCAACATGCATTTCCCAGAGTACAATGACTATGCAAGGGTTGTGCCACAGTTGGCACTAAACTGTCCAAAGTGGATGGCAAATGCATAAATGGGATGGAACCATAGTCTCTCTAGTGCCCCCTGTGTCAGCCAGTGGAGCTGGTCTTGCCTGGGTGCAATGTGTGCTTCCCTCATGAAAAGGTGGGTACAGAGGCAACACTCCCTGGGCTCTTCAGGCATTGTACTTCACCAGGACTTAAGGGCACAATAGAGTCTGGGATTTTCAAGGAGTAGGACCAAGTCAAGCACTCAAAACTCACTGAATTTCTATGAGAGCTTAGTGCCTAATTTCCTTAGGTTCCCTTGAAAAACCCAGACATTCTATGCAATATGACTTCCACTGACATCAGTGCCTTCTGGATAAGGCCCTTGAGAGGGAAACTAATCCAACATTCGATATATTAAGTCCTAATTGTCAAATAATATTTACTTTTTTGAAAAGAAAATATTCTGCGATCACTCAAACAGCTTCAGTCAATAATACTTTTAAATCTTGTTTGCTTGTTGGAAGAAACCTCCTTGTAATTCCTGAGGTCCATATAGAACACATACATGGTTTGGCAACTTGACTGCTGGTGACATCAATGAGAGTGCCATGCTTGCTTGGAGAACAGCATAGTGAATAGTGCCCTGAATTTTTAAATACTGTCAGGGTACTGAATATGGGCTATGATCCTCTGATATGCTATACCCTGAATTTGGAGGGTGCAAATATGACTCAATATTTGTGGAGGGGAATGGAGTTTGGTAGATCTAGTTTCTTGTCTGCCATGTCTATCGTTGTTTTCCCATTGATAACTTATGGTGTCATCTGAAAAGTCACTTAAGAATCTATAACTATTAATGGGTATGTCACTTTAACAGACTAGGAAGCATATTTAAAGAGACAGCTTTATTAGCTGTTGTTCTGCCTTAACACCTCAGCACTAGTGCTTCCTTATACTCCTCATTAATCAAATCCTCTGGTACCTGTGTCGTGTGTGATGGAAGTTGACAGATAAATGTACGCCCAAGAAGTTGATTTTGATTATGCCAGGCAAGTGAGTTCCCTTTATTTAGTGATAAAGACACTGGTTGTTTCTTGAAGGAAGACATGCTGTAGATTAGACACACTAGCTGGATATAGAACTGGCACGGCAAGTTATTCCCCAGAGAAAGCTAGTGGTTGACTGCTTCCGTCTAGCATCAAATTATTGCAGATAACAGAGATGAAAAAGTGAGAGAACCTGCATCATCTATACAAAAATATAAAGCCAGATTTTTCTAGTAAACAGCCTGTATCAGAATTTGACAGTCTTTATATTAGAATTATTATTTTTATACATATGAAGGGGTCAGAGTTTTAGAAGGAAAGTATAATTGCTAGGAATAAACAGATCAATGCTATGTTTGAACCATATCACAAAAAAAAGTAATAATTAATCTGCTTTTGCAGCTTGTTCCCAGATGTCCAGTGCCTGCTGGGTTTTGCACACAGGAAACATGATGGGATGCTAATGAGCTTACAGCTTTTAAGAAACAAGGCAAAAATATGCCAGATTCCAGCTACATCTATCACTCTCCAGCTCCTAAAAAAAAACAATAGAATTGCCCTTTGTCCCATTTGCAGAAATAATTTGTTAGAATTTCTGGATGTTATTAGATGATCCCCGTTTTATGGAATCCAGCTGACTAAATAGCATTTCTTTATATTATATCATCAAATGACAAGATTAAGAATACTCCATTTCTTTAGAGTGGCTACTTCAGGTGCATGCACTTTGTTCTACAATGAAGAGGTCAATGTTATTTGAAGAATGTCAGTAATGGGAAAAAAACAAACAAACAAATATTGCCCAGTGCACTGGCAAAGAATTCAAATAAACACGCTAATCCATTTGATATGTTCTTTCTTCAGTAACACCTCTCGAGAAGTAAAACTCTGAAAGCAGGGACGTGCCCAGAACTATCCTTCAAATACCTGGCCAATCCACAAGCATGGGAATTTTATGAGTTTTACTATATTGTGTGTTTGTTTTTGTATTAAGAAAATGTTAGTACTTGTGAGAGGTGACAACCAGACAAGCCACAAAACAGCCATGATTATGAGATTGTCGTTAGTTACCCCAGTCACAGTAGGGGTTATTAGAATTTTGGAGTGTGGCCTCTGAAGAGTACCATTTCTATGTATGCCTTTCTCTATCAGTGAACTCACGTTGGCCTAAGATCTTGGTTGGAAGGACAGTGAATTACTTGGTGAACAGTAAATAAGGGTCAGGTTCTTTCTTGCAGGGTGGGAGGCATGTGGGGTATAATAAACTTCCTCCCTCTTGCCCGTTGAGCAAGGGCAAGGCACAATAGTAGTCCCTGCAGTCAAGTGATAGGCAAATGATTTGCTCCCCCTTAGGGCATATGGGGCACAAATCACCCCAAAGACCCATGGAATGGGATGTAACACCCAAACAAAAGATGCTGTGTGTGTGCAATCCCTGCATAGCCAGGAGCTAGGGAGGGGTTGTTCCAGGGCAGCACTGTCTGTCTGGCCTGAACTGGAATACCTATGGATTTGTACTACAGTATGTACAGTACCTGGATTAAACACAGGCTTGTGAATGCAGCTACAGGTACCTGTTCAAATGTACCTACATGGGGCAGATTCTTTTTCGCTTAGCTTTTAAATGCCTAGCTACTGAAATGAGTCAGAAAACCCAATTATTTATTTAGCCAGAACCTTAAGCTAGTGTACAAATGTTTCATTTTGGGTCCAATTTATTTAAAAATGAATCAATTGATAGCTGGTGGTCAGGGACAATTTTCTACATCATACAAAATTGTTCTCCCTCACTGTTCCCATTTTTTTTAAATATCCATCCAGAAAAATGTCCCCCTTTTCTCCTCAAGTGCAGAATTTACCTCCACATTACACTTTCCCAAAGCCCAGGACAGGTAACATTCAGTCCTGCACTAGAGACAGGCTTAAGGTCCAGTATCTTGAAAAAAACAGAGGGTTACAAAGAGCAGGGCTTAGCTTCAGCTGGTGTGAAATTTCACAGCTCCATTAAAGTCAACAGAGCTAAGATAATTTATACCAACTGAGGATCTGCCCCAGTATATTTAAAAGGAGAGAATCCCAGCTTCCCAATGGAATAGATATTCATCCTTCAGTTCTAGAAAGTCCTGAGATAGTGGACCTAAAAATTGCAACACTACTATTTATAGAAATGCTGTTTTAGGTCATTTTTGAAGGTTTCCTGAATTGTATTTGTTAAAATTTTCTTTCTTGCTACAGCCTTTGCAGATTGTCTCATGGTACAGGGAAGTCTGGCTTTGCATGGATAGTGCATGTGCACGGGGGTTAACACCACCTCCTTCAAAACAAATACAAGTTTTTAAAAATTCCTGAAATATTTCTACAACCCAGTTTTTTGCATGCGATATATAGAATACGTGAAGGTGTGGGAAATTTGGGTTTTATCATCACTCATTTGGGCTTGCATAACCAATTAATAAACCTTCTATGTACCATGATGATAAAGCCTTTATACCACACTTCTCTATTTCTTATATCTATATTTCATATTTATCTGTCTATACAGTTTGTCTATTATGAATCATTTGCTTTTGTGAACTTAATGCCATATTCTTCATGTGGCTCTCCATTTTTTTTTTTAAAGAAAACAAACACACTGATATTTCTATTAATTATTGTGGGCTGAAGAGATTCAGAAATTTTCAGATACAAGCTTCTGGTACAGTTGAAGTTTTCCTTTCCAAAAATGCCTCATTGCCAAACCACCAAATGAAGGTATTTCTGTAATACTGCTGAAAACTGGCTTTGTTGATTGACTGTCTGTGATGTTATTCCACCAAAGCACCTTGGGAATGGTATTACACCACTGTAGTCTGTCACACCTGCGGGCACACATGATGAGTATTACAAATTGATTTTAATTGTGGTTTTAAGTGGTGGTGAATCAACATGCAGCAGACATACAAATTAAATCATTCTAGTTGTTAAGTACCATATAGGTTTAAAGAAGATCCAATTATGACTTCAGAAGAGTGGTTCAGTTGAGGGCTCTCAGCAACTCATATACTTGAACCCCTAGGTGGGAAATTGATACAATAGCACTTTCTTTATTGTAGAGTATTAACATGGACATACAGTTCACTAAAAGTCCAATCCTGAAAGATGGTGGTAAGCAATAACAAGTCCCATTGGCTTCAGCCAGAGTTGCAGGTAGACTTTAACTCTCAGGATCTGATACTAATGTAGTAAACTAATTTGCCTAAACAGGTGGCAGTCATGTCTGGTGGTGCATGATATGAGGGCCTTCCCCATCTTCCAAGTCAAGTAGACAGACAAATGTGTTACTGTTCTTATTTCCTTGAGCCACCTTCTCTGAAAGAAGATATAGATATTAATGGTGAGTGTCTCTACAAATGAGGATTTGATTATGCTGCTCCCTTAGCTTGCTTGGTCTGGCTATCTCCATATTTATGAAAAATTATCACATTACATCTTGTTTAGCAGTGTAGCATCCTGTTTCCTAAACATCACACTTACTAGTTATACAGAGCACACCCAGCCCTGCTTTGTTGAACTCCCAATGTCTTTTCTTTTCTGGCCAAATCCTCATAGGCCAGGTATAGTTCAGGTCCTTGTGTGCCTTGAGCACAAATATCACTCTAACCTGACCCCACCATTCCCTCCATACAAACAAGCATAGCTAGCTCAATGCAGAAGTACTTTGCACCTCCACCTCTGGCACTTCCACTCAACCCTACACTGCTGTCAGTGGCTCAGTACAAATGATCCCATAGCATTTTGCTCCAGTGTTTTACAACATTGTTTTTAGTGGAAACTGAGGGTATTCAGTAGCTCACAGGATCAGACCCATGTATTATATGTTTCTAATAACTAGACAACTTTTACAATCAAGCAAATACTTGTGAAGATAAAGTTGGCTATGTTACAGCAACTCTTTAAAAAGTTAGCCACTATGCTCTAAAACGTTTGTCTTCTTAATTTGGAAATGCAGAAACATCTGTGCAGCTACAGACCAGGGTCCCAGTCCTGTGAAGAGTTATGCATAAGCTTAACATTATATATGAGAGTATTCCCATTGACTTTCATAGGACTACTTGTAAGAATAATTTAAACACGTTCTTGATTGGTCCCAGATATGAAATTTCAGGTGGGAAGGGTGAGTGAGTGTGTGTGTGTGTGTGTGTGTGTGTGTGTGTGTGTGTGTGAGAGAGAGAGAGAGAGAGCACATTATTATATGGGGGAGAGTTTCAAAAGCACACAAGTGACTTGAGAGTGCAAATCCCATTGACTTTCAATGGGATTTAAGTGCCTAAATCCCTTACTTCTAAAGTCACTTCTGGGTGCCATAATCAACAAGCAAAGAAAATTATCATCTTGATAGGAACTAGTAAGGCAAAGCAGAATTAGTCAGTAATATTTGCTCAGATTCTACCATTCAGAAATCAACCATGCATAATGTGTGGATGTTTGTAATGTAAGACATTGAGGCCTGATTTTTCAGAAGGGCAGAAGCCAAGAGTTACATGCAAAGATACACACTCAGATGCCTAATTTATGGTGGCAGGTGATATGATTCTGAGCACAAATTAAATATGTGTTCATATGCATACAAATACTGCATTTGTGCATGAAATTATAGTCATGGAATGCACAAATAAAGCATGTAATTGCACACTTTTTTTTAAATTTGGTTCAGGACTTCTGCCCTTTGAAAAATCAGACCCTGTAAGTCAACTACTTGAAATTTTTGAAAAGTAAAGTCTTTGTAATTTTTTAATTAAAATCCAATCCATTTGAGCTTTTCTCCAAATAATCAGGGCTTTTTTTTTTTTTTTTTTTTTTGAGCTATGCTTATTTATGAAATTATCCTCATATTTAATCTAATAAAAATTAATATCCAATAAAAATATAAAGACAAAAGGAAGTTTATTCTCTACTTATATTTGAAATAATTGATTCTTTATCTGATGGCATCTTTCAATTCAGCATACATTACTTGGTCATAGGAAAAATATTTATTTTATTGTAAATGTTTGTATAGTAGATCTTTGTCAAAAACTGGTGAGGATAACAACACTTCTTTTGTATTTGGTATTCTTAGTCCTCAATTTGAAATGCAATATATTGAGTCCCATCAGATGTAGTAACACTTACAAAAAAGAGACCCATTATGAAAGGTATTGTATTCCTGTAGTATCTGTAATAGCAATGCAACGATCTTGGAATATAATCCAGAGAAAGCTCAGTTTGGCAGCTAAATCTGGACTGGTTCCAGAGCAGCTCATCTTTTATTCCAAGAAAATTTGAAAAGGGATTTGGCTTGGCATAGTGTCTCATTTGGAGAATAATGAAAGCAAAAAATAAATACAAATAAATACAACAATAAAGGCATGTCAAACAGTAAGCTACTCTTAAAAAAAGAAAATGGCATAAAATTGACAGAGAGAAAAGAATATGAAAAAAATAAATAGAATAAATGAAATAAAATCAAGTAGGAAATTAAATGTCAGGAAAAGAAGTACAATGGTAAGAAGAAACAGAGGAAATCATATGGAAAGAACAAATAAAGCAGAACAATATTGAAAATTGAGTTAAAGCTGAAAAATACAGGATTTGGTGTTTTTACTCCCTCAAAAGAATTTAATATATGGAATTATGAACAGTCTCAGATTTATGTGAAAGGATTATCTATTCTAACATAAGTAGCCTAGGCTTATTCAGCAATATATACATTCTCTTTATCTAAGTAGTGAGGAAAAGACAAAGGTAACTCTGGCCTCTAATAACTCATTGCAGTTAAAAACTGAGATGATCAAAATATCTAGTGAACCACTGGCTAATTTCAGTAACGTTTGTGTCTTTGAAATCAAGGCAACTAAGCATTTACAAAAGAGATGTGTGTTGTTGTTTTTTTGCAGTCATCTAAGTGCAGTCTATTGGTTATTAAAATATTGTAAATGAGGTGTGAATTAACGAATGAACTAACAAATGAACAAAATCTGAAGATCTGCTTTAGCATTCCAAATGTAGATGCTTTCAGTCTGAATACTAAACGTTCACTCTCTGCCCTTCATCTTTTAAATGCTATCTGTAGTGCATCTCTCTCTCTCTCTCAACTATGTTAGACATTTAGGTCCTGATACTGCAAAAACTTAAATATGTGTTAATCTTCTGATTAGTTCCATTGACTTAAGTGGGACCACTGATGTACTTCAAGTTAAGCATGCATAAAGTTTCTTGAGGCCTTTGGATTTCTGCTCCAGCATGCCCTGACTCTATAGGCTAGTGGGCCATATAGACCTTTAATGCTAAGGACTGAAATAATCATTTATAAAAAGCTTTTTTGCCACACCTGTGTCCAAGACATGTCTGACCTTTGCCTCGCTATCCCATGGTTTATGTGTTCCTACCTCCGTTCCCATAGCCAGTATATTATTCACTAAGGTACTTCACCACTGAAGTCAGTGGAAGCTTTTAACTATCACTTCAGTGAGTGTAGGCTCAAACCCTATAATAGTGTTGCAATGCTATTTAGAATCCAGATATGGTTCTGGACACTGATTCTGCAAAGCCATGTTATGATTAGTCACTTTGTCCTTTTCCTTAGTGTCATAGCCATAGCTAACTCCCAGCAGTGTGTGGTAAGGGCTTTCTGTTCCAAAAGAATAGGAAAATCTATATACTCATTGCCCCATGTCATCCTCCTACACGAAACCCAAATAGCTGGGATGGATGCAGATCAATCACACAGGGCCTGGGGAACAAGAGGAATCATTGAAGCCATAGAGCAGTAGTGAGAATTGCTCTGCAGCTGGCTCTGCAGCCCTGAATCTGCAGTAGCCCATACAGTACTACTCCATGTAGTAACTGGTAGTTGAGTAAATCGTTCTTGCAGACATATCTCACTTTCACTCATAAGTTTTGCTGTTGTTGAATCCAGAGACTGATTTTTTTTAAATTTTGATCTAACACAGTTGATGTCCCAATAGTCCAGATGTTTGGGTTGACTAAATATTAGAGCTGGCCAGGAAATGATTTTCCCATCCTGTGAAAATTTAGGAGTTTTCACAAAGGGTATGTCTACACTACGAAATTAGGTTGAATTTATAGGAGCCAGTTTTATAGAAATCGGTTGTATACAGCCGATTGTGTGTGTCCCCACATCAAATGCTCTAAGTGCTCTAGTCGGCGGACCGCGTCCACAGTACCGAGGCTAGCGTCGACTTCCGGAGCATTGCACTATGGGTAGCTATCCCACAGTTCCCGCAGTCTCCGCCGCCCATTGGAATTCTGGGTTGAGATCCCAATGCCTGAAAGATGCAAAACAGTGTCGCGGGGGGTTCTGGGTACATGTCGTCAAGCCCCTCCCCCTCCGTCAGAGCACCAGCAGACAATAGATTCGCACCTTTTTACCTGGGTTACCTGTGCAGACAACATACCACTGCAAGCATGGAGCCCGCTCAGATCAGCTCACCGTCACCATATGTCATCTGGGTGCCGGTAGATGTGGTACTGCATTGCTACACAGCAGTAGCAGCTAACTGCCTTTTGGCGATAGATGGTGCAGCATGACTGGTAGCCGTGGGGCTGGCAGCCGTAGGGCTGCATTGCACCAGCTCCTTGCCTTTTGGTAGAAGATGGTATATTACGACTGGTATCCGTCGTCATCGTACTGCAGTGGCTATCAATCATGGGCATCTGGGCAGACATGCAACTGTCTCGATGATGATGGCTATCAGTCGTAGTATGCTATTTTCTGCCAATTGCCCAGTATTGTCTGCTAAGCACCCAGAAGAGGCCGAGGGCGATCTGGGTGCTGGCAGACGTGGGGCTGGCAGACGTGGGGCTGCATTGCTACACAGCAGCTGGCCCTTGCCTTTTGGTGGAAGATGGCATATTACGATTGATATCCATCGTCGTCGTACTGCAGTGGCTATCAGTCATGCTGCACCGTCGGCTGCCAGCTTAAGATGTAAAAAATCATTTGCTTCCCCTCCCTCCGTGAAATCAACGGCCTGCTAAACCCAGGGTTTTGAGTTTAATCTTTGGGGGGACCATTCTGTGTGACAGTTGTTTGTGTTTCTCCCTGATTAGGGTTACCATATTTTGTGCCTCCAAATGGAGGACACACCACGGGGCCCCGCCCCGCCCCCAGTCCCGCCCATGCCCCCGCCCCAACTCTGCCCCTTCCCCAAAGTCTCCGCCCCCTCCCCTGCTTCCCGCGAACATTTGATTCGCGGGAAGCCTGAAGCAGGTAAGGAGTATGTGGGGGGAGGAGGCGCGGCCCAGGCTGGCCCCCCGGCGGCTCCAGCCTGGGTCGGCTCGGGCCCTGGGGTGCCGGCCCCGGGCCTGAGCACCCCCGGCCCGCCCAGCACTGCCGGCCCCCGGGCCCCCGGCCGAGCACCCCCGGCCCAGCCCCCGGGCCCCCGGCCGAGCACCCCTGGCCCGCCCAGCACCGCCGGCCCCCGGCAGCCCGGCGCACCCCCCCGGCGGCCCAGCACCACCGTCCCCGGCCGCCCGGCACACCGCCCGGCACTGCCGGTCCCCGGCGGCCCGGCGCACCCCCTGGCGGCCCGGCGCACCCCCCGGCCGCCCAGCACCGCCGGCCACGGGCCAGCCCCCGGCCCAGCGGCGCCAGATTTTCCTGGACATGTTCGACTTTTTGGGATTTCCCCCCGGACGGGGATTTGAGTCCCAAAAAGCCGAACATGTCCGGGAAAATCCGGACGTATGGTAACCCTATCCCTGATGCACAGCCACCTTTCTTGATTTTAATTCCCTGTACCTGTACGCCATGTCATCACTCTGCCCTTCCTCCCTCCCTCCCTCCTTCCCCTGGTCCATCAGATACTAGTTTCGTGCCTTTTTTCAGACCAGGTGCCATAGCTAGCACTGGGATCATTGAGCCTGCTCAGATCACCGCGGCAATTATGAGCACTATGAACACCACACGCATTGTCCTGGAGTATATGCAGAGCCAGGACATGCCAAAGCGAAACCCGAACCAGCCGAGGAGGTGATTCCAGCGCGGCGACGAGAGTGATGAGGAAATTGACATGGACATAGACCTCTCACAAGACCCAGGCCCCAGCAATGTGGAAATCATGGTGTTACTGGGGCAGGTTCATGCCGTGGAACGCCGATTCTGAGCACGGGAAACAAGCACAGACTGGTGGGACCGCATTGTGCTGCAGGTGTGGGACGATTCCCAGTGGCTGCGAAACTTTTGCATGCATAAGGGCACTTTCATGGAACTTTGTGACTTGCTTTCCCCTGCCCTGAAGCACCAGAATACCAAGATGAGAGCAGCCCTCAAAGTTGAGAGGCGAGTGGCGATAGCCCTGTGGAAGCTTGCAACGCCAGACAGCTACCAGTCAGTTGGAAATCAATTTGGAGTGGGCAAATCTACTGTGGGGGCTGCTGTGATCCAAGTTGCCAGGGCAATGAAAGACCTGGTGATATCAAGGGTAGTGACTCTGGGCAACGTGCAGGCCATAGTGGATGGTTTTGCTGAAATGGGATTTCCAAACTGTGGTGAGGCCATAGACGGAACCCATATCCCTATCTTGGCACCGGAGCACCAAGCCACCGACTACATAAACCGCAAGGGGTACTTTTCAATGCTGCTGCAAGTCCTGGTGGATCACAAGGGACGTTTCACCAACATCAACGTGGGATGGGCAGGAAAAGTACATGATGCTCGCGTCTTCAGGAACTCTGGTCTGTTTCGAAAGCTGGAGGAAGGGACTTTCTTCCTGGACCAGAAAGTAACCGTTGGGGATGTTGAAATGCCTATCGTGATCCTTGGGGACCCAGCCTACCCCTTAATTCCATGGCTCATGAAGCCATACACAGGCAGCCTGGACAGGAGTCAGGACCTGTTCAACTACAGACTGAGCAAGTGCCGAATGGTGGTGGAATGTGCATTTGGACGTTTAAAAGCGCGCTGGCGCAGCTTACTGTCTCGCTCAGACCTCAGCGAAAAGAATATCCCCATTGTTATTGCTGCTTGCTGTGCGCTCCACAATATCTGTGAGAGTAAGGGGGAGACATTTATGGCGGGGTGGGAGGTTGAGGCAAATTGCCTGGCTGCTGATTACGCGCAGCCAGACACCAGGGTGGTTAGGGGAGCACAGCAGGGCGCGGGGTTCATCAGAGAAGCTTTGAAAATGAGTTTTGTGACTGGCCAGGCTACAGTGTGAAACTTCTGTTTGTTTCTCCTTGATGAACCCTCCGCCCCCCCCCACCCGGTTCACTCTACTTCCCCGTAAACCAACCACCCCACTCTCCCCTCCCCACTTCGAGCACCGCTTGCAGAAGCAATAAAGTCATTGTTATTTCACATTCATGCATTCTTTATTAATTCATCACACAACTAGGGGGATAATTGCCAAGGTAGCCCGGAATGGGTGGGGGAGGATGGAAGGAAAAGGACACACTGCAGTTTAAAACTTTAACTCTTATTGAAGGCCAGCCTTCTGATGTTCTGGCAATCATCTGGGGTGGAGTGACTGGGTGGCCGGAGGCCCCCCCACCGCGTTCTTGGGCGTCTGGGTGAGGAGGCTATGGAACTTGGGGAGAAGGGCTGTTGGTTAAACAGGGGCTGTAGTGGCGGTCTCTGCTCCTGCTGCCTTTCCTGCAGCTCAACCATACGCTGGAGCACATCAGTTTGATGCTCCAGCAGCCGGAGCATCGACTCTTGCCTTCTGTCTGCAAGCTGATGCCACCTATCATCTTCAGCCCGCAACTTGCTCTTTTCATCCCGCGATTCAGCCCGCCACCTCTCCTCTCGTTCATATTGTGCTTTTTTGATATCTGACATTGACTGCCTCCACGCATTCTGCTGTGCTCTTTCAGCGTGGGAGGACATCTGGAGCTCTGTGAACATATCGTCCTGCATCCTCCATTTTCTCTTTCTAATGTTCACTAGCCTCTGTGAAGGAGAAACATTTGCAGCTGGTGAAGGAGAAGGGAGAGGTGGTTAAAAAAGACACATTTTAGAGAACAATGGGTACACTCTTTTGTTACAAGGTCGCATTTTTCCTCTTATAGTGAGGGCCTGCCGGTTTCGTGTGAGAGATCACTCACGCAGTGCCAGGCAACAGATTTCGGCTTGCTGGCAGCCATGTTAAGCCACAGTCTTTTGGCTTTTTTAACCTTCTTAACATGTGGGAATGGTTTCAAACAGCAGCACCCTTTATACAGCATAGAAATGTGTCTATTTCCCATATCATGGATGAATTGGGTTGGCCATTTAAAATGGGTTTGCAATGTAAAAGGAGGGGCTGCGGTTTCTGGGTTAACATGCAGCACAAGCCCAACTAACCCCCCTCCCCCCACAATGAAGCACTGTGGGATACCTCCCGGAGGCCAATAACATCAAATTCCGTCCACACTAATTCCGACCCGCAAAGGCCGATTTTATCGCTAATCCCCTCGTCGGAGGTGGTGTAAAGAATCCGGTTTAAAGGGCCCTTTAAGTCGAAAGAAAGGGCTTCGTCATGTGAACGTGTCCAGGCTTAATTCGATTTAACGCTGCTGAAGTCGATCTAAACTCGTAGTGTAGACCAGGCCAAAGTTTTGCCATCCCAAATCAGGACAGAAAGTGGAAATCACAACATTTTTCATGAACTGAGAATCCTGCAATTTTTGGTTTGAGTCAGTCAAAACGTTTCATTGTGATTTTGATCCTTTTATATTTATTTATTTATTTGTAGTAGAATTAGCTTAAATTTCAAAGTGAAATGTCATTTCAAAATGAAAAAAATGGAATTTTTCAGTTAGAAAATGTTGAAATGAGACATGATCATTTTGAAACTATTTTAAAAAAATTAAACAGAGAAATTCATTGAAATTGACCCTTTCCTGTTCCAGCTGAATGGATTGGCATTTTCCCAGAACAAAAGTCTTGTAAAAAAATCCCCAACCAGCTCTTGTACATGTCTCTGCCACTGGCAGCTGAATTCATGGAAGGAAAAAGGAAGTTTGAAAATAGCATCTCAGTTCAGGGTATTATAAAGAAGAGAGAGACGAATGGTATGTAATATATTTTTGCTATTATTTTCTCATATACTGTAAGTTGTTTTCATAGTGGAAGAATATGTGTCTTCCCTTGTTTCTGTTATCACTTGGTAAATTGATTTGTAAACTATGTCTAGTGCTTTATAGCTAGATTATAGTAATTTGAACATTTTGTGTGAGTTTGTTTTCTTTTCAAAACTAATACAATGGGTAGGAGGTCCCTAGTTATTTTGCTGGCCAATCAACAGAGCAAAAATGCTGGCCCATCAGACCTCAAACGCCCCCTTGATTAGCACAGTGGTATGACACCCCCTGGAAGTTGGCGCGTAGGGCGAATGCCCTGTTTGCCTGTCCCTAGAACCAGACCTTGACAGTAAGTTGTCTAAATTGACCGATATTGAGTGCATACTGTGGTGTGGATGGCTTTGTCCCTATCATTGCAGCATGTTAATTTTGCAGCACAGGCATGCTGTATATAACTACGTAAACAATGAACAACCTCATTAATGATAGCATAAAAACAAGAAGGAGTCCGGTAGCACCTTAAAGACTAACCGATTTATTTGGGCATAAGCTTTCGTGGGTAAAAAACCTCACTTCTTGAGATGCAGACTAACACGGCTACCCCCTGATTAATGATAGCATGTACATTATTTCTATAACAGATGAATCTTCCCCATCCCCATGTCCTCCAACTATCAGTGGGAACAATGCGATGTGCATGTTTGGTAAATCAACAGTCATTTAACATGTTGAGAGTGAGGCTGCAGATTGATTTAAAGTGACATTTCACCCTAGCTATAATGTCAATCGGCGTTACTCCCTCTTCCTCCCATTTCAAAAGAAGTCCATTATGCTGTGATGTAGAACATGAGTACAGTTCCCTTTATGAGATTATTATTAAACCCTTTTACAGTTAAACTAGTCATCTTCTGTTGTATTGCTGTTGTTTACAAGGGAGCACAAAAACTCAGTGTTAGGGGAATTAGTCTAAAGTACATAGCTTCTTTGGAACAAGCATGCTTCCCCGTCTCTTATGGAGCACCAATGATCCCCGATCGTGTATTATTAATCCTATTTTTACTTATATCATGTTAGTGCTTTGAGACCCCAATCAGGTATCCAAGACCCATGGTGCTAGGTCAGGGGTTGGCAATGTTTGGCACGCGGCTCGCCAGGGTAAGCACCCTGGCGGGCCAGGCCAGTTTATTTACATGCTGACGTGGCAGGTTTGGGCGATCGCGGCCCCCACTGGCTTCGGTTCGCTGTCCCGGGCCAATGGGGGCGGCGGCAAACCGCGGCCAGCACATCCCTCGCCCGCGCCGTGCCGCTTCCCGCCGTCAGTAGGTAAATAAACTGGCAAGGCGCGCCAGGGTGCTTACCCTGGCGAGCCGTGTGCCAAACGTTGCCGACCCCTGTGCTAGGTGCCGAACATACACAATAAAATGAAAAGATGGTCCCCGCTGGTTTACAATTTGAATACAAAGTTACAATCTAAGGGTATGTGTTCACTACCCGCCGGATCGGCGGGTAGTAATCGATCTATCAGGGATCGATTTATCGTGTCTCGTCTAGACGCGATAAATCGATCCCTGAACATGCTCCCCTTCGACTCCGGAACTCCACCAGAGCGAGAGGCAGAAGCGGAGTCGACAGGGGAGTCACGGCCATCGATCCCGCGCCATGAGGACCCGAGGTAAATCGATCTAAGATACGTCAACTTCAGCTACGCTATTCTCGTAGCTGAAGTTGCGTATCTTAGATCGTTCCCCCGCTCAGTGTAGACCAGCCCTAAGGGAGTAAGTAACTCCTTTCTGCAGTCCTTACTGAGACAAAATTCCCATTCAAAGTTCATCAGCTCCATTCTTTAAGTGGGCACAGACATCCACAGTGAGCAATTACAGAGTCAGTTCAACTATAATTATTACATTGCAATGCACATTTTTTTAAAAAGGGAGGAAACCTCACTATTCCATGGGAAAGATACTGTATGAATGCTGTCAATCACTGTAGCAATTCCTGATGGCATCACATACACTGAAATATAAACAGCACAACTCTGGACTTCACTTATCACACAGCATATCAAAGAAGATCCCTGAAGGTAGTTCAGATAATTGCTTTCTGCCCCGGGGGCTCTCTCATGTGGGCCTTCACAAGGTTCTACAATGTATATATAGAGAAATTGAGAAATTTAGGAAGAAGGCTTGGATTAAAGTATTTTCAGTATGTTGATGGGACTTAGCTCCCTCTCTCTCTCTCTCTTTTCTTTTCATCTGACCCAGAAGGACAATGGGGTAATTTTTTTTCAAGTATATGCTAATGAGTGGGATGTGAACGAAAGCAAGCAACCTGGCTGAGGCTGAATCCAGAGAAGTCTGAGGTGATATTGGTAGGTTGTGATGTTTCTTGTGCAGGCATCAGTACCAATTCCAGCACTAATCAATGTTTTTTATCAATTGCCTACAGAAAAAAATATAAAATAATTGTTGATAACTTTGCAGATGACAAAAGATCAGTGGGTCAGTAGTTACATGAACAGGTGTCTGGATTGAAAGAGATCTGGATCACATGGGAAACTAGATGCAAACAACATATGTTTCAGCAGAGCCAAACACATGGTCATGTATTAAGGAACAAAGGACATAGGTCACACTTATTGGATGTGGAGCTGCATCCTGGAAGGCATTGATTCTAAAATAGACTTGGAAGCCTTTTGGATAACCACTGGATATGAACTCCCAGTATGATATGGTGTTGACAAGAGCAGCTATGACCTTTCACTATATTAAGAAAAGGAATATTGGGTAAGAGTAAGGTGACTTTGCATTTAGTGAGACCACTGCTGGAATACTAGGCTAATTCATTGTCACCATGCATAGTCATTTAAACCAGTGCAACGTGAATGTGAAGTACATACAAAACATTGCCATTCTGATGTCCATCTTCATCTTGTTTTATCCAACTCTTCATTTTTGCATTCACATTTTTGTGGTAGCTATTGATACCACTGAGAAGTCTAAGAAGCTGGCCATTCCCATAAATCAGGTATTTAAATGGATAAATTACCCTCACTTGGGCACAACGTTCCATCCAAAGTAATCTGTACTGGTAATTTGTGGGTGGAAAAGTGGAAGCCGGCCTCAGTACAGAAATGCACTCTTGTGTACTGTCTAACTCTGCAATTTGGCTACTATGCAGAAACATAAAATGCAAATACCTTAAAATGCACAGTAAATAAGTATCATTAATAGAATGTTCAGGTTGCATTTATCTGTATGAACAGATGCCTTGAACATTATACAGAGTAACAGATGCACTTTAGTCCAGCATTAATTAAACTGTGACATTAAGATGATGACTAAAAATGAATTATTTCCTGACCATCCTATGAAAAAACTCCACTATATCAAAGCTATAAAAGCTTCTAAGGCTGTTAATTTCTAAAGTTAGGATGTGATTCCTATGAAAGGTTATTTTTATGGCTTTATAACATATTGTGTGTAGCAATAGCCATAAATAGAAGGAAATGTTTACGGGTGGAATGACATGTTAGTGCAAAGAATCAAAATCTGAGGCAGAATTAGAAATGAGATGCATTCCTCTTAAAAGATGGACATCATAACATACAAGTACAAGACCAGTTAATGGGAATAATTATTATATATACTCTTTTTTATAATTAATTTTTAAGTATGTATGAGGCAGACAACCCTAAGCACTGAAATCTTCCCTGGCCAGCAAGGACTATGCTGATGTCAATTTTTTTGCTCTGTCTTGTCAAATGTATCTGAGTCATGATCTAAAGGAGACCATTTTTAAGGAGGAGAAGGTCATTAGGTTTCCAGGGTTTCCAGGTGTCAATTATGGCTTTTCTGATATAGCTACTTACTCCCTTGAAACTAGACTGAGTTTGTCCTACTTCACATAGGTCACTGAATTGCTACGAGAAGGTAATGACTTTCAATCACTACCATCCTTGGACAGATTTGTAATGGTGATCTACGAGAGAGAGCCACTCACAGCCCTTGCCAATCCCCTTCCCTATCAATAGCAGCACCCTAAATAGATAGAATTTAAATGTAAATTAAAATATTGACAGAAAATGTTTCTGTGTTCCCGGTATCAGTTTGCTATAAATTGTCAATTGTTACATTACTAGTGCCACCATCAATCTCTATCCTTGGGTTAACCTACAGAAATGCTAATTGATGTAATACACTCTTCATTTTCACAAACTGCTACTTTCATTTGCTATTTTTATTTGTCTTGGGTGTAAATGAGCATGTTTGCCACCAGTAGTAACACTGGGTAATGAATTGGAGATGTATTATAACACAGGAATACTTCAGTTTGAAGTGCATAGAGTAATACGATATCAACAAAATTGCATTGGTCTCTTGTAGCCATAATTCCTGTTACTAATCTCTTACATAATACATTGTGTTTTCTTGTTTATTTCCTGCTATCCATTGTTGGCCTACGTGTACTTCTCGACAGATCATTTGCATTATGAGATTGAATTACAGTGTGGAATAAGTAA
This sequence comes from Malaclemys terrapin pileata, assembly GCF_027887155.1. Taxonomy (NCBI): domain Eukaryota; kingdom Metazoa; phylum Chordata; order Testudines; family Emydidae; genus Malaclemys; species Malaclemys terrapin. The sequence goes on along the minus strand of NC_071513.1, from coordinate 32,781,245 downwards.
ATTATTATCTCACACACCCACACACAAATATAATACACAGACAAGTCACATGTATTTTTCCTAGATATTATTTGGATCCGAATATATTCTACAGAGTTCTCTCTGTACGTCTGCTATGTATTAGTATTGTTTTTTCTCTGCTTTTTCTATATACAAATATGATCAACTTAAAAATAGTTTAAATGATGCAATGTATTCTATTATATTGATCATTATACAGCATAGAAATGTGTCTATTATAACATAGGATGTCCTTGGGCAATTGTGTTTTGATTTTGGAAAAATCTTAATGTGTTTTGGGTTTCCAAGTAAAATCATAACTATCCATTTCTAGTTTTGGGTTTCAGTTCATCATAGCCTATAGGAATTTAGAGTATTTAAAATTTGCCCTGTTTCCTTTGCTTACTTGCACCATGTTAAAGCTAAAATACTAAACTTATTTTACTTTTAAATCCATCTTTCACTATGGCTTTGAGTCACATAAAATCCCAGTTACAACAATGCCAAAATGCACAAAAGAAATTTTATGATGGTCCCTAAGAGATGGGACCATTTAGCATACTCCACAACCCAAGAGGAAAATGATCCACCTCATTTCCCCTGCAAAGACATTGAAGGGTTGCAGTGCTGGGGTGTCCAGGTTGGTAAAGGTTGGTGGGAGATGGAGCCTGGGAACCACCAGGTCTGAATAGGCCTATACAAGATGAAGGGTTTGAATGGAGAGTGAAGGACTGAGAGATGTGGTGGCCCTGTGGCAGGGACAGGGGTGTGAGTAGATCCAAAGTTGTGCATAGAGGAGATGCAGTAAGAATAATGTTCTCACAGTACTTCCTCTGCACTGAAATCAGAAGCAAAAATAATTCTGGCGTAGTTCTGTTTCTGCATTGGCCCCACCATCACTGGGACTGGTATGGATCCATGTTCCCAAATACAACCCTTCCTCCATCTCTGTGTTTCTCACCAAAATTAAAGTTTTGGAATTTTCTTTTCAAATGTTGGGTTTTGTCCCTGCCCTACCTGTTTGTAGCCTCATTCTGTGTTAATACGCTCAGGCGAGCACATAGTTAACTTAGGCTTGCTGAGCAATGTTTTGTAATTATATCACAGTTAATTAGCTGGGTGCCGCAGTTGCAGAATAGAAGTGAAATGCCATGTAGTTAACAAAGTGCCATGATTGTTTGTGACTTCTAAGTTAAAGTGTTATCATGAGATGTAAAAAAGGAAATGTCACTTGCATGGTAATTTGACTCTGAGTGAAATGTAAGCTCCAGGCATTTTTACCATATAATTGGCAGAGCAGAAATACTTAAGGGATTGTTATAGATTCTCTTCATGTCAATCTTTGATTTGCAAGGTTTTGGCTATGGAGCCTCCACAGGGCTACGCTGATTTAGTTACTGCAGAGTCTAATCTTCGTTATATGTATCAAAACTTCTCTATATTTACCTGTGGGACGTAGGCTCAGAGCTTTGGTAACATTCCCCTGACTATTCCTGGGAAATGCTTCACTTTCCTACATGCCATGTGCATTCTGGCCCATCTGAAGCCATGTACTTTATGTTAATTCCAGCTCGTGCAATGGAGAGAGGGGTCCAGTGTTGGGCTTTTCTGACTCGAGGCAAAATTCAGTTTATCTTGCATGGTTGTTCAAGGGGCAGAAATAGACTAAGGGCATGTTATATATCAGAGTACCTCCGTGGACAGGAGGCTCACCTGGATACTTAGCAAGGGGCTGGGCTGATGCACCAATCCATGGGCCATAGCCCTAAGGTATTTTTGGTTGTGATCCCTGCTGGCAGGCACTGTCGTGGTGGTGGTGGTGGGCAAGGAGAGGAGAGCACACACTGTTCCTTTCTGAAGCAGGGCTATGGACCAATACTGAGTGCATTGCCCTCAGCCCACTTGAAGGCAGAAGATACCCAGAATAGCTATGGGACCCTCCACTTGTTTGCCACATCTCCAAGAGTGCCATATTATTTTAAGGGGATCGTGCTCGTTGTTTAGGAGAAAGATGTTATGCCTTACATGCACCCACTGAGGTTTTTGCTATGTTCCACACAATCAAGGTGTTTCTAAGGCAAAACAAATGAACACCAACACTCTTCTTTCTCTTTGCCTTTTAGTGCAGTACAAAGAAATGTTTCATCCTGTGCAACATTTTGGGGCATATCTATAAAGAAAGTGTCACATGCTGCCATCGTGAGCCTTCCCATGCTATGTAAACTGTGATGTTCTACTGCCCGTGGCCTCGTCAACAGGCTGTAACTGGTGTGTGACATGCTCTTCACTTTACTGAAGTAACTGTCACTAAATTTAACAACTAGCATTGTTCAGAAAACAGAACTTCATCCCATGGGAAATACTGATATTTTGACATTTGTTTTCATCTAGAAATAAGACAAAATGTTGAAATACTTAATAGTCTGGGGGAATGAAAACTCCCAAAAATTTAAGTTAAAAAATGTCAAATTGTAGAAATTCAACATTTTCCATCAAAATGACATTTCATTTCAAAATGTTGACTTTTTTAAGTTTAAAAAGTTTGATATATCAATTAAAAACTAATTTTTGTTTAACTTTCCCATCAAAAATTAAGCATTTTCCAAAAATCAATATTTTCCTAGGGAAAAAAATCAAATTTGATGAACTCCCATATTTCATCAGGAAAACTTTTCAGTTCAAAAATTAAAACCAGTTCTAGCACCAAACCAGAAAATAAAATTCGGATTTGCAGTAAGACTGTACACACAGGCACAAACTAATTGGGGAGGAATCAAAATAATGCTTCTGTCATGTTAGTATTCAAGTTCACTTCACATATATGCATGGATCAGTTCACATGTCTGTCCTTACCAAGATAATACACACCTATACTCCTGCTGCTTGCATGAGGCAAGGCATAATATGACTTTATTTTGTAGTCACAAAGCTCCCTATACGTAATTTCATAGACTCTAGAGCCTGAACTGTTCCTTGTTATGTCTTATGGCAAAATAGCCAAAGATCCATGTTTTTAGTTGGTCACTATTTGCAAAAGTTATGCTGTTGGCTTCAAGCATCTCTAAGGCATCTCTTGCAAACACATAAACACTGGTAGACTGAAAAAGGAGAATTCATGCTGATTGCAGCCTGGGAAGATATGGCCACATCATTTGTTTGGCACAGAAGGTGCTGTCACTCCTGAGATCATGCCGTTTCCTGATATCTGCTATGTCATTTTCAGACTATAAATTAGCCTATAGAACGAAGAGATGAATTAAAAGGGAAAGCCTACAACTAAAGCTGACATAGCTTTATGACTACTGTAGCTATTACATTCTTAACATGCAAAAAATAATAAGGTGAATACTTTAATTACCTCTCTTTGGGGTACTTGACTTTAACCCTCTACTGCAGCATGCTGTTGCTTGTTTACTAGGCAAGAGACTGCCCTCCCTCTGCTTTCAACAATGCAATTTCCAGTGAAACTGACTGAGAAGAACCAGTGTGTCTTTAAAATTAGTGTCTTCTTATTTGCCTTTTCGGGTTCATTTATGTCAGATGCCACCAGAGCCAGAGTGCAATCTCTTTTTAATCATTTCTTCATTCCCTCTTGAATGGTCTCAGTATAGCCTGCTTGAAACTGAGATGAAAAATTCCACTTAATTTGGTTGCCTTTCATCAGCAACTTCACTTACTACGGAGCCACTCTATTAGACCACAGATGTGGAGGCAGCTCAAGACATTAGCTGTCAAAGTAACTCTCCCTAACCACCTGCTATTTACATGCAAAACATGCCTCCCTGTTGAGACTAAAACTGTAAACACATTTGGGGGAGAAAACTGCTGGCTTACATTTGGAGGGAAACATTTTCTTTTGTTGCTTTCCTATCATTTGCAAATAATAATAATAATAATAATAATTAATAATCCTCCCTGTCAAAATGAATGCAGCATTCCTCTTTTGGGGAGTAATCTTCCAGTTTAAGCACAGCCAGAAGACGACTTAGGCCTTGTCTACACTACGAGAGTAGTTCGATTTTACTTAAATCGAATTTTTGGAATCGATATTGCAAAGTCGAACGTGTGTGTCCACACTAAGGACAGTAATTCGACTTTGTGAGTCCACACTAACGGGGAAAGCGTCGACATTGGAAGCTGTGCACTGTGGGCAGCTATCCCACAGTTCCCGGAGTCCCCGCTGCCCATTGGAATTCTGGGTGGAGCCGCAAATGCCTTCTGGGTAAAAAAAATGTGTCCAGGGTGCTTTTGGGTAACTGTCGTCATCCGTCCATCACTCCCGCCCTCCCTCCCTGAAAGCGCCGGCGGGAAATCAGTTCGCGCACTTTTCTAGTCAGTGACAGCGCGGACGCCACAGCACTGCGAGCATGGAGCACACTGCGACCATCGCTGCAGTTGTGGCCGCTCTCAACGCCTCGCAGCTTATCATACACCTTTCCCTGAGGCAGATGCAGATAAGTCAGGCGATGAGGCTACGTCACCGCGGTGATGGCCTGAAGTCCGAGAGTAGCACAGACCTCTCAGAAAGCAGGGGACCCAGCGCCGAGGACATCACGGTCGCAATGGGTCATGTTGATGCCGTGGAACGGCGATTCTGGGCACGGGAAACAAGCACTGAGTGGTGGGACCGCATAGTGCTGCAGGTCTGGGATGAATCCCAGTGGCTGCGAAACTTTCGCATGCGGAAGGGAACTTTCCTGGAACTTTGTGAGTTGCTGTCCCCTGCCCTGAAGCGCAATGACACCCGGATGCGAGTAGCCCTGACTGTCCAGAAGCGAGTGGCCATAGCCCTCTGGAAGCTTGCAACGCCAGACAGCTACCGGTCAGTCGCGAACCAGTTTGGGGTGGGCAAATCTACTGTGGGGGTTGTTGTGATGCAAGTAGCCAAGGCAATCGTTGATGTACTGCTGCCAAAGGTAGTGACCCTGGGAAACGTGGAGGCGATCATAGATGGCTTCGCAGCGATGGGATTCCCAAACTGCGGTGGGGCCATAGATGGAACTCACATCCCTATCCTGGCACCGGACCACCAGGCCAGCCAGTACATTAACAGAAAGGGCTACTTTTCCATGGTGCTGCAGGCACTGGTGGACCACAGGGGACGTTTTACAAACATCTACGTCGGATGGCTGGGCAAGGTTCATGACGCTCGTGTTTTCAGGAACTCTGGTCTGTTTAGACGGCTGCAGCAAGGTATTTACTTCCCGGACCACAAAATAACTGTTGGGGATGTGGAGATGCCTATAGTCATCCTCGGGGACCCAGCCTACCCGCTAATGCCCTGGCTCATGAAGCCCTATACTGGCGCCCTGGACAGTGAAAAAGAACTCTTCAACTACCGGCTGAGCAAGTGCAGAATGGTGGTGGAGTGTGCTTTTGGCCGTCTCAAGGGGAGATGGAGAAGCTTGCTGACTCGCTGTGATCTCAGTGAAACCAATATCCCCATTGTTATAGCAGCTTGCTGTGTGCTCCACAATCTCTGTGAGAGCAAGGGGGAGACCTTTATGGCGGGGTGGGAGGTTGAGGAAAATAGCCTGGCTTCTGATTACGCACAGCCAGACAGCCGGGCGATTAGAAGAGACCAGCGGGATGCGCTGTGCATCCGGGAGGCTTTGAAAGCTAAGTTCCTGAGTGAGCAGGGTAACCTGTGACTGTAAAGTTTGTGTACAGAGAAGCCGAACCTGCCCCCGTTTCTTTACCCAGTTAATGTTGACTATCCTCTCCAGTTACATACCCCCTTCTCCCCCCCTTCCAACACACGTTTCGAAATAAAATCAGTTCTACTTTGTTAATGAACACCGTTTTCTTTACTACTGTTTTCGCGGGAATTTTTTAAAACTGGGACGCGGATTGTGGTGCGGAGCGGGTGTAGTGTAGTGACGCAAAGAAAGCTTCTAAACTCAAGGATTGACAGGCTCCGCTGTGGTGGGCTGGTTCTTTCAACGGAGCCTGTCACCCCTCCTGATCGGGACTGTGTGTATGGGGGGGCTATGTGACTTTGTGGCAGGGGGAGGACGGTTACAGATCTCCTGCTGTGTGGCTCTGTGATCCTGCATAAGGACCGCCGCTTAAGATCTGTAACTGCCCTCCCCCGCCACAAAGTCACAGAGCAACCCACCCCCCACTACAGAACATGAAAACCACCTCCCAAACTGACCAGGGCAACTAGTCACTGCACTGTGTATGTGCCCTGCTGCTGTACCTGCCCCCGCCTATGTACCCTGCCAAAGGTGACTGTCCTGTCCAATTACCATCCCCCTTTCCCCCCCTCCTCCAAAAGAACATGATGGAAACATTAGTTAACAGAAACATATTTTTTATTATCAACTACACATGGAACTGGGAGGTGAAACTTGGACGGGGGCTTGTGTCAGGCGGGAAGGAAAGAACTTGTCAAATTTTGGGGAATGAGAGCCTTCTGCTACTAGAGCTCTCTGCAGGGGTGGAGTGAGAGTTGGCGTGGACTCTGCCGCCTCTCCTTCTGTGCACTTTGGGTGAGGGGGGTATGGGACTTGGTGGCGGGGGAGGGCGGTTAGAGATGGACTGCAGTGGGGCTCTGTCCTCCTGCAGAACATCCACAAGGCGCCGGAGTGTGTCCGTTTGCTCCCTCAGTAGTCCAAGCAGGGTTTGAGTCACCTGCTGGTCTTCCTGCCGCCACCTCTCCTCCCGATCCATGTTTGCTTGCTGCATTTGGGACAAGTTCTCCCGCCACTGGGTCTGCTGTGCTGCCTGGGCTCGGGAGCAGGCCATAAGCTCTGAGAACATGTCCTCCCGTGTCCTCTTCTTCCTATGCCTAATCCTCGCTAGCCTCTGGGAGTGTGATGCCAGGCTAGGTTGTGAGACAGTCGCAGATGGGGCTGTGGGAATGGGAAAAAGGGAGTGAATTCCTCAGAAAGATAAATGTAGTTGTGAACAAAGAACATAGTCTTTCTCTGTGAACAAGACCATGCACAGCACCTATCACATGCGCACTCAGCACAAGGTCGAATTCTCGGCCTTCGCATTCAGTGCCTGGGGTCTTGCACAGCACATTTGAGAACCGTGTCAGGACAACGGAATTTCTGTTGCAGGCAGACATGGTAAGCCGTAGACTCGTGGCAGCTTAAAACTTTAATATTAGCAATGGCCTCATTTCACATTGAAATCAATGTCGGTCCCTGCTGCCAGCAATCCGGCAAGCAGGAACTCTGCTCCTGTCTCACACCCTCGCGGCTGTCCCCGGGAACGATCCCTTTCGGCTGCCCCTCTCCCGCCTCCACCGCGTGGCTGCAAACCAGCGGTTACAGTTCTGTAAAGGAACGGTAAAGCAGTCCCAACACTAACATTCCCCTACCTCATTCAAAGCAGGTCACCATGAGCGACATCACCCTCATGAGGATCTCTGACAGCGAGAAAGAGAGAATGCTCCGGGAAAGCCTCCAAAGACCAGGGCCGTATGCCACCCTGCTGTGCAGAGCAATGATTCCCGAGTACTTGCTTGTCTCGTGGCGCGGCAACGTGTCGTACTACGGAGGACCCAATAAGGCCGCTCTCCCCAGGAACCTAATGCAACGGATTTCCAATTACCTCCAGGAGAGCTTCCTTGAGATGTCACAGGAGGATTTCTGCTCCATCCCCGGACATATAGACCGCATTTTACTGTAGCTGCTGTAGCAGTGACTAAACAGTAGAGCGGCTTGGGCAGGACAATCATGCAAAACTGGACATTGCTAGATTTTTTTTTCAATAGTTGCACTGCCCATGACTGAACCGTTAAGCGCCTAGGGCAAACTAATCATGAGAAACCCATTTTTTTAATTGTTAATATTCCTGTTCTGTTAAAAATAAATGTTTAGATGTTTACAACACTTACTGGCTGATCCTTCCCCAGATTCTGTGTCCGGGGTAACGGCTGGGGACGGTTGGTAGGGGATCTCTGTAAGGGTGATGAAGAGATCCTGGCTGTCGGGGAAACCAGCGTTGTGAGTGCTGTCGACTGCCTCGTCCACCTCTTCTCCTTCCTCATCTTCCCCGTCCGCTAACATGTCCGAGGATCCGGCCGTGGACAATATCCCATCCTCAGAGTCCACGGTCACTGGTGGGGTAGTGGTGGCGGCCGCACCTAGGATGGAATGCAGTGCCTCGTAGAAACGGGATGTCTGGGGATGGGATCCGGAGCGTCCGTTTGCCTCTTTGGTCTTCTGGTAGCCTTGTCTCAGCTCCTTGATTTTCACGCGGCACTGCGTTGCATCCCGGCTGTATCCTCTCTCTGACATGTCTTTAGAGATCTTCTCGTAGATCTTTGCATTCCGTTTCTTGGAGCGCAGCTCGGAAAGCACGGACTCATCACCCCACACAGCGATGAGATCCAAGACTTCCCGATCAGTCCATGCTGGGGCCCTCTTTCTATTCTGAGATTGCACGGCCATCACTGCTGGAGAGCTCTGCATCATTGCCAGTGCTGCTGAGCTCGCCACAATGTCCAGACAGGAAATGAGATTCAAACTGGCCAGACAGGAAAAGGAATTCAAATTCAAATTTTCCCGGGGCTTTTCCTGTGTGGCTGTTCAGAGCATCCGAGCTCGTACTGCTGTCCAGAGCGTCAACAGAGTGGTGCACTGTGGGATAGCTCCCGGAGCTATTAGCGTCGATTTCCATCCACACCTAGCCTAATTCGACATGGCCATGTCGAATTTAGCGCTACTCCCCTCGTCGGGGAGGAGTACAGAAGTCGAATTAAAGAGACCTCTATATCGAACTAAATACCTTCGCGGTGTGGACGGGTGCAGGGTTAATTCGATGTAACGGCGCTAACTTCGACATAAACGCCTAGTGTAGACCAGGCCTTAGACTTTACTTTTACAAATACTTTAAATTGTTTGTCCATCTCCTTACCCCGCCCCCCATAGCAACTGTTAATCACATGCAAATCACGAAGTCCATTTGACTATCTGTCCACAAGGCTATGACTTCATGTCTTGCCCTGAGGAAAGAAGCAGTCACAATTTCTTCCCTCGTAGCACCTTTGCTTCAGGAAGGAGGTAATTGGCTAGGCAGGGGTTCTCAAACTGGGAGTCATGACCCCTCAGGGGGTCACAAAATGGTTACATGGGGGTCACGAATTGTCAACTCCATGGGGCTGACAGCCTCAAGCCCCCATTAAATTAAATTAACCCCCATTTTAATCTATAAGTGGAGGGTCACATTCAGAGGCTTGCTCTGTGAAAGGGGTTACTAATACAAAAAGTTTGAGAACCACTGGGCTACTAGCTTTTTACTAGCAGCATATTCTTTCTAGCTCTGTGCTAGGTCAGCTGTGCTAGATGGTGCTTGGGAATGTGGGACCAAGGCTCTGGCAACTCCTCACCCAGCTGTCAGGAGACTGGGCCCCAGAGCAGCAGTGCAGGTAAGGATTGGTGTGCTAATTGGGCCTACAAATTTACTCTGTTTGTAAGCTCAGCTGCAAAAAGTATATAAGGTTCATACAATGTTACAGTAACCTATAATGACAAATGTTAATAGAAAGTAAGTCAAGTTACTTTCAATAATAAATGTTATGAACAGGTGCAAAAGAACCAGACAGAGAGACTAAATTAGTCCAAACAAAAAGGCCATGTTGATATAATTCAAGGACTATATTGAAATCATGCTTGGTAAAAACAGAAGATATGGAACCAGAATTAATGAAAGTAATGAACCAAAAATGGTGTGTTGGATATTAGGCCCAACTGGTGAATGAAATAATGAGGGGATGCGCTATTCCACCCACCATTCCCTTTGTGGGTCCTTAAAAAAGATACTTTGGAAAGAACAGAAGGAAGAACAGATGGAGGCTGCTGGAGTGAGTTTCAAATCATGGCTGCCACCCCCACCATCTTCTGGGCCTTTGGGCCTTTGTCCTAATTCTGAGAAATGGTTTGATCTCTATATATTTCTATTCATGACATCTAAGAACTAGCAATTAGACATTAAGGAAAATGGCAGTAAGTTAAAACACATAGTGGTGCCCAAATGGAAAAATAAATGAGATAAGCATCAAAATATTGCGTCAACCTACAAAGTACTCATATTCAAAGTTAGAAGGGATGTCTAATTTTTTGTAACTTCATGCTATTTTGTATATCCTCTGCCCCATTGCATATAAGAATGGATTGAGCAGAAAATGTGAGCTATTAAATGAAAATGAGGAAATAATATAAAAAGACAGTAATTTAAAATAATTAATGTAGAAAGTGGAATGTTGTGCATATATTTCGAAGATTTCTTCCCTGCTACCCACGCCTACCTCATTACACAGAAACAAATGTTACATTTTGCTGTGAATTGCTCTGCCTTGTGCAAGGCCGACTGTAGGGAACTTGAAGATGCACAGACACTCATGTCCTTCTGCTGACAATCTGATATCGCCTGGGAGTGACTGTAACAGCAGAGTGTGAACATGGGGCTGCCCACCAGGAAATGAAATAAATAAATAAAAAAAAGAACTCCTGCCCATGAAGACCGCAATGAAAACAGTACCGAGTAAGTGCTTTGAAACATCAAAAAGACCCACAATGGCTTAAATTTTTCCTTTAACTTCTTTGTTGCCTGCAACAACAATGGTATGGTCATACTTTATATTAAGTATCAGAGGGTAGCTGTGTTAGTCTGTATCCACAAAAACAACAAGGAGTCAGGTGGCCATCTGAAGAAGTGTTTTTTTACCCACGAAAGTTTATGCACAAATAAATCTGTTAGTCTTTAAGGTGCCACTGGACTCCTTGTTGTCTTTATATTAAGGTTCTCTGTGTAAATAAAAGGCTACAAAAGGCTAATAAATGATTAACAGATGTTTTAATAAATGGTTAATCCATTGCTATAGATTACTGTAGAGTCCAACAGGTGAATAAATTGCTTATAGCCATGATTTATAACCATTTATAACATAACACCTTTCATTTATGTTCTTATAACGATCTCTAACACATACTACTCAGGTGTGTAACATACTTAAAAACTTCTATTAACCATTCATTAACTGTTTATAAATTATCTGAAAATGGAACCTCAAGTACAAGGTGTGGCCAAAGGAATCCAGTACTGTTTGGATTTGTAATTTTTGTTTAGTGTTAAACATACATCCATCAAAAAATTGGTTCAGATCATTTTTATGTAACTTGACATTTGGAGGCTCACCATAGGTGAGTCATGTATGTTGCCATTTCTGTCCCATTTCTTTTTAAGCACATTTGCTTGAAGATGTTACTAACCAATAATTAGACCCATGCTTGTTACCTTTTCACTCATTTACCTTTCTATTTCTTTGGTGGTGCTTAGATTGCTGAAGAGAAATTATCTCTACTGCTATCCTCCTCCTTGCACTACTGACCTCCAAGACATGTGTAATGGAACTTTTTTCTACTTTGTGATATTTCCCACTAGAAATAATTGAGCAGGGACAATTATTTGCCATAATCGCTTTTTTTTTTGCCAGAGCCCTGTGAACTTGAATAATTGAGACATCAGTGCTGGAGGACATACATTATTTTTGCATCATAAATAATCCTCTGTTGAATTTTGCTCTGGTTTACAAACATTGCAACCTTACTGAAATCTGAATACACCATCACCTATGTAAGCTTATGCCAATGCTTACTATCAGACTCATTACATTGTAACACTATCCTCCAATGTGAAATATCCTTTGTTAGCACATGAACTGGCACCTTTCCCCCATCTTGAGACACTGTGGTTAGCAGATAAGGTTTTTTCAATTTTTGAAAAAAGAAGTGTTAACCTAGAGCTCGTTGCATAAAATAAGGAAACTAATTATTCATATATAAAATATATGATGAATGACAGATTTTGTTGTATAAATTATTCACAATAAATAATTCATTCAGTTCTACCACCTATCATCCTAATTCTCTGTTTACATCAACCAATGTAAATCAGGATTATCCTCACTGAAGTCAATGGAGATGCAGAGGTGAAAACTGATTTAAATGACAGAATTACACCCTGTGGTGTGAAGCACACATGGGCTGATCCTGCATCATTGAAATCCATGGGAGTTTTGTTATTGACATCAGTGGTAACAGGAATAGTCCTGTTGGGAACACACAGCTTGGTATCCCATATACATATGTATAAAAATTGCTATTGCAACAATTGAACATTTTTGGATGGTCCATGAAACACAAACCCCACTGCTTTGCTCTTTTTTCTCTTAGTAAAACAGTTTCATTTCCATCAGTCTCATAGCCAGTGGGACCAGATATGTACTTGAAGAAGGTAGAAGCCAAACTGCACTGTGAATTTATACTTTGATGATTTCTCTGATTTGATTATGAAATTTGGACCTCTCTAGCTAATTTCCAGCTCTCATTCTAACCTATTTTGCAGTGGCTTAAAATGTTGTTAGACAATGTGACTTTGAGCTCAGTTTTTTATCAATTCACGTATACACTTAGGGATGATTTTCAAAGGTATTTGGGTACCTAAAGATGCAGATAGTGGATCCTAGTGGAATTTTCAAAAGTATATAAGGAGGCCAAGTGCCTAGCCCCCATTGATTTCAGTGGCTGATAAGTGTCTAGCATAGTTTCCAAAGCACCTGGTCTAACCTAAGTATCAGGGGGTTAGTTAGTCTGTATTCACGAAAATGACAAGGAGTCAGGTGGCACCTTCAAGACTAACAGATTTATTTGGTCATAAGCTTTTGTGGGTAAAAAAACTCACTTCTTCAGAGTCATGAAGTGAAAGTTACAGATGCAGGCATTGTATAATGACACATGAAGAGAAGGGGGTACCTCACAAGTGGAGAACCAGTGTTGACAGGGCCAATTTGATCAGGGTGGATGTAGTCCACTCCCAATAATAGATGAGGAGGTGTCAATTCCAGGAGAGGCAAAGCTGCTTTTGTAATGAGCCAGCCACTCCCAGTCCCTATTCAAGCCCAAATTAATGGTGTTAAATTTGAAAATGAATTTTAGTTCTGCTGTTTCTCTTTGAAGTCTGTTTCTGAAGGGTTTTTTTGTTCAAGAATAGTTACTTTTAAATCTGTTATAGAAAGTCCAGGGTGGTTGAAGTGTTCACCTACTGGCTTTTGTATGTTACCATTCCTGATGTCCGATTTGTGTCCATTTATGCTTTTACGTAGGGACTGTCCGGTTTGGCCAATGTACATGGCAGAGAGGAATTGCTGGCACATGATGGCATATATAACATTAGTAGACGTGCAGATGAATGAGCCCTTGATGGTGTGGCTGATGTGGTTGGGTCCTCCAATGGTGTTGCTAGCATAGATATGGGGACAGAGTAGGCAACGAGGTTTGCTACAGGGATTGGTTCCTGGGTTGGTGTTTCTGTAGTGTAGTGTGTAGCAGTTGGTGAGTATTTGCTTCAGGTTTGGGGGTTGTCTGTAAGCGAGGACTGGCCTGCCTCCCAAGGTCTGTGAGAGTAAGGGATCGTTTTCCAGGATAGGCTATAGATTGTTGATAATGGAGAGGTTTTAGCTGGGGGCTGTACATGATGGCCAGTGGTGTTCTGTTATTTTCCTTGTTGGTCCTGTCCTGTAGTAGGTGACTTCTGGGTACCTGTCTCACTTTGTCAATCTGTTTCCTCACTTCCCCAGGTGGTCTAATCTAAGTGCTTTTGAAAATCCCAGTAAGCGCCTATTTGGATCTATGGATATCTAAACACTATTGAAAATCTGGCCTTTGGAAGTGGTTTTTGTAGGTTTTCTCTTGAGGTCCATATTGAGATTTTTACTCAAACCATACCTAAGCCAACACCCGTTGAAATACACATCCAATTAAAAACTAAATAAGGATTGTAAGATTGAACCCTTTATTTGCTGGCCTGAATACAGAAACCCATACTTACATTTGCACGGAAATAACTATTTTGTTTGCAACCATATTCTTCTTTTAGAAAGCAAAAGCTGTGGGATGTTTTTGTCGATTTACGAATGGAGAAAGGAAAAGCAAATACATGTGTTAGAGCTGACACTGGGTGGGAGGCTTCCTTGCAACAACTCTTAGCAGTGGAGAATTTAAATGCAGTCAGTTTAATGTTAGAAATACTGGAGATTATGCTTAGGTGAAAATCTGAAGGCAGGAAAGGTGTTTCTTTGTGGAAATGCTTTGTGGAGTATGACTGACTGTGTATATACTTTTAGGGTGACCAGACAGCAAATGTGAAAAATCGGGACAGGGGGTGGGGGGTAATAGGAGCCTATATAAGAAAAAGACCCCAAAATCAGGACAGTCCCTATAAAATTGGGACATCTGGTCACCTTCTATACTTTTTGACTTGTAGTAAACATGACTATCCCTAGAATAACCACAAGAATATGTGCCATACAACTAGGGTGACCAGACGTCCCGATTTTATCGGGACTGTCCTGATATTTGCTTGTTTGTCCTGCGTCCCGACCGATGTTAGCTCGGGACACTGGACAAACAAGCAAATGCTCCGGAGCCCAGAAGTGCTCGCGCCCTCCCCCCCCGCCCCGACTCCGCTCCCTCCTTCCCCCATTGGCTCCCTCCCCAAATCCCTGCCTCTTCCCCAGTCTCACCATTCCTCCTCCCTCCACAAGCGCTGGAGGGAGGCCCCGGAGTCGCAGGGGGAGCGCGGTGCCGTGAGTGAGAGTCCGGCCTGGCCCCGAGCAGGCAGGACTCAGTCGGGCGGTAGGGAGATTTCTCGTGAGTGACTGAGTCCTGCCTGCTCGTGGCCAGGCGGCAGCTGTTCTCTCCCCCGGGCAGTGGGACTTAGGAGCAGCTGCTGCTGCAGCTCCCACTGCCGGGGGAGGAGGAAGTGGCCGATGGCCAAGCTCGGCATCTGCGGCTCTGGCTCCCGGGCCAGAACCCCCCGAGCCCGGGCCTGTTGCGGGGACCCAGCAGCGGGCACGCTGTGCCCAGCCCCTGGCTAGTCGCAGCGTGCGTGCTGGGTTGCCACAGCAGGCCCAGGCTCGGGGGGTTTGGGCCCGGGTGCCAGAGCTGCAGCCGCAGCCGCCGAGTTTGGCCATCGGCCGCTTCCTCCTCCCGCGGCAGTGGGAGCTGCAACAGCGGCTGCTCCCGAGTCCCGCTGCCCATGGGGAGAGAACAGCCGCTGCCTGGCCCCACGGGCCGCCCTCCTCCTTTCCCTCCAGTACCACCCGACTGAGTCCTGCCTGCTCGGGGCCAGGCCGGACTCTCACTCACGGCACCATGCTCCCCTGCATCTCCGGGGCCTCCCTGCAGCACTTGTGGAGGAGGGTTCCCCCCCCCCGCCCCCCGGCGTCCCAATATTTGACCTGGGTGATCTGGTCACCCTACATACAACAACAATACGTGTCGAAATATGGGTCTGATTCACCTCTGTGTTACTACAGTTTTATGCTGGTGAACTCTACTGAACTCTGGTGAACTCTACTGATGTGATGAAGTTACATTGCCGTAAAACTGGGAGGAATGCTGTGGACTCAGGTCCATAGTGTATAGCCCTTACATGTGAAAATAATGGAAGGTAATAGAGCTATGCTGATTTAAATATCTGAGGACCTAGTCCTCAAAGTCTTGACATTCCTCTTTAGGTCCCCAATTCAGCAAAGCATTTAGGCACATGCTTAAGTCCCACTGAAGTCCATCTTTCCTGAACTGGGATGGACTGTTGAATTGGGGCCTAGCTTAGGAGAAACTTTTATTAACCTTGATAGAGTCTTCAGTGGAATTTAAAAACTATAGTGTCTGTGCTGCACTGATTGGGACCAATTCTCTCACACTGGTTTCATGCTATTGTAATGTATTTTACTGAGTTCAATAGATTTCCTCCTGATTTACACCATTTTGAGTAAGAAGAGAAAATAGGCCTATAATGTCTTACAATATGAAGTTGAAAAACATGGTTGGCTCAAAAACAATTTCTTCATCATTCAATGAATTCTGTTTGAGTTAACATGTACATAGTAGGCTTGTTTCTGCATGAATGACAGATGGGCAAACACACATAAAAGCAACACTACTCACATTCACGGCCCACAATATGAGGACTGAATGTATTCTGTAAATTCGGAGACACGGAGTGTAGCAGCACTTGTGTGGCTTTGCTGAGCAGCCAGTTACGGAGTTGGAAAAAGGGGCGTGGTGATGCGGAAAATGGACAGATTCCGCAGAAAATCAGGAGGTTCCATTGAGCTGTGGCAAAAGTGGGAAATCAGGTGGAAGTGAAGAAGGTAATTGAAAAGTGCACCCAGACTTGCACTCTTTCTGAACTAGAGGCTTCCTGCATGGCTTTTAGGTGCATTTACATCTCACTGCCACCACTCAAACCTTTACTCTAATTGCAGAGAGACAGTGCTCCTCCCCATCTCTCTGAGAAGTCCAATAGGAGCCATACATCACATTGTTTAAAATAATTTTCTAAATATTGCTTTTAATGCAGGGGACATTTCCAATGATGATAATCTCTTTAGCAGAGGCCTTCCTTAAACTGTAATCCCTCCTGCCTAATACTGCTGGTGAATATCCAATTATTCATAGTGGCACACCACCTCTGTTGCAAGACTTGCAGGAGATGTCTTCTTTCTTTCTTTCTTTCTTTCTTTCTTTCTTTCTTTCTTTCTTTCTTTCTTTCTTTCTTTCTTTCTTTCTATCTTTTCTTTTTTTTTAAAGCCAGCTTCTAGATCCCTGCTGCTAAATAGGCTTTATTGTCAGTATAGCCAAAGGCAACTTCACCTCCTCAGCACTGCAGCTACTGCGCTCCATCAAAACCTGAAGCCAGACTTTGGTTTTGCTCCAAGACAATTTTGCCCCCATTTTGAAATTTTATTTTAGTCTCTGTGTCTTACATTGTAGGTTTGGGGTTGAGCATGACAGTGTCTGTGCTATTGAGAATTTGCTGACAGGGATGATCTTTTTTAATACTATTTTTGTATGTGTCTTGATGTTAAAATTATGTCGTATTTGTCTAATATTCTTTGCTATTTAATTAAGCAAGGTATTTCCCTCTTTCTTACAGCAGTGTAAATCACAAGAATGATATCAATCCGCATAATTGTTTTATTGGTCATCTTTTTCTCCTAATTTGGATGACTGGTGTAATCCTAGTATTCCAGTGTTTGTATTGGCCTAAGTATTATCAGAACTATTTGCCTAATATTTTACTGACTCCCTTTGGTTTAATATTTTTTGTGTTTGCTGTGTCACTTTACAGTAGCACGTAGAGGCCACAAACCAAGATTGGGATAAAATTGTCAAAAAGCACCTAAGTGATTTAGCAGCCTGTCTCATTTTCAGAAATAACTTTGGCACTAAGTTCAACCAATGGGACTTTGGTGCCAAAGTCAGTTTTGGAAATGGGACTTGTGAAAGTCTGTAGCCTGTGCCATGATATAATTTGTTGATCCAATAAAATTCAAATTTCTAACTAAAGAAACAAACTCAAGTGTGTGTGGGGGAGAGGGTGGGGGGGGGAGGAAAGACCCTCAATCCATTCAACTCCAAGTGTCACAGCCCTCACAGATTAAAGTACAAAGATCTCGCTGGGGAGTGGAGATATAGAGAGGAGTTGAATTGCCAGATAACACTTCACTGCTTGCTCTGCTTCAGGACTCCTATAGGCAAAAAACAATTGCCTCATGCATCTTGTAGATGATGACAGAGTAGCCCAAGGAGTGGGGGTAGGGGCAGCGCTGGCCAATGAACAGCTCAAACATAACCTGACAGTGATTTAAGTGAGAACAGACACACCCGGAGCTTATGCCCTATTTCAGGGATTGGCAACCTTTGGCACGTGGCCCACCAGGGTAAGCCCCTGGCAGGCCAGGCCAGTTTGTTTACCTGCCGCGTCCGCAGGTTTGGCCGATCGCGGCTCCCACTGGCCACGGTTCGCTGCTCTAGGCCAATGGGGGTTGCAGGCAGGGCCGGCTTTAGGCCGATTCAGCCGATTCGGCTGACTTGGGTCCCGCGCTAAGAGGGCCCCGCGCCACAGCTCTCCACCCCGCCCCCAGCTCACTTCCCCCTCCTCCCCTCCCCTGCACGCTCCGCCCACTGCTCCTCCCCCGCCCCTGCTTCCCGCAAATCGGAGGTTCGCGGGAAGTCTGAAAAGAAGCAGGGGCAGGCAGGCAGCACCTGGTAAGCTGAGTCAGGGGTGTGGGAGGAGGACGTGAGAAGCGCTCCGGGGAGGCGTGGCCCAGTCCGGCCCCAGCCAAGCACCTCCGGCCCCTGCAGCTCCGGTCCCGGGGCGCCGGCCCCGGTTCTGGCCGAGCACGCCGTCCCGGCCCGCTTGGCTCGGCTCCATCCCGGCCCCCGCGGCTCGGCTCGGGTCTGGCCCAGGCCCCACGGCCCGGCTCCCTTGGCTTGGGCCGGGCCCGGCCCCCGCAACTCAGCTTGGGCCCGGCCTGGCCCGGCCCGGCCCCCGCGGCTCAGCTCGGGCCCGGCCCCCGCGGCTTGGATTGGCTCGGCTCGGGCCCAGCCCCTCGGCCCGGGCCTGGCCTGGCCCCCCGACTCGGCCCCCCGGCCCGGTTCGGGTCTGGCCCATGTCTGGCCCCCCGGCCCGACTCGGGTCCAGACCGGCTCAGGTTCGGCTTGGGCCCGGCTCCCCGGCTCAGCTCCAGCCCGGCCCCAGCTGAGCGGCTCCGGGCCAGACCCAAGCCCCACGACCCCGGCTGGAGCTCCGGCCGGAGCGCAGCCCGATTCCTGGGGGCGGGGCTTGCGGCAAGCCATGCCCCCATGAATCGGGCCCTGCTCTTGCTAAATTCGGCCCTGGCTGCAGGAAGCGGCGGCTAGCACATCCCTTGGCTCGTGCCGCTTCCCGGAGCCCTCATTGGCCTGGAGTGGCAAACCGCAGCCAGTGGGAGCCGCGATTGGCCGAATCTGCAGACGTGACAGGTAAACAAAGCGGCCTGGCCTGCCAGGGGCTTACCCTGGTGGGCCGCGTGCCAAAGGTTGCCGATCCCTGCCCTATTTCTTCCTTCATCAGAGGCTGGGTTAAACACAAGACTGTGGGTAAAATTTTAGCCAACGTGTTGAGGGACATACGTATATCAAAGTAATATGGGAAGGATATCTTAGTTTGGAATTGTGGTGGTATTCTACCACTCAGACAGGTTGTGATATATTGATCTAATACTGTATTTGGGATGAAGCTGATAATGTTTCTGTTTTGTTTCTGTAACCCCCTTGGGCTTCAGAGAGCATGGCCCCTTTAAATCTTTTTCCTGAGGGGGGAAGTGCTGATTGTTTCAGAAGGAGGAAGTGCTGTAGAGGGGAGGGGGAGCAGAGAGAGAGGGGAGAGTGACAGGGTGTATGTCTGGGGCTCCAGACAGAAGGGCTGTTGCAAGCAGGCCCTCACAGAGTAAAGCAGCCAAGAACCTGCGAGAAGCCTGGGAGGGACAGAGGGGCCAATCAGGGATACCCCAGGAGCCAGGAGGAGCACTGTGCCAGGGAGGAATCGCCCGAAAAGGACAAACTGAGCTGGACCCAGTATCACTGGTGCCCAGAGCTGCTTGGGGCTTTGGCAGTGTTCCCTCTTTTTTTCTCATTCATGCGCGGAATGAATTTTGTCATGTGCAGCAATATGGAGGTGACGTGTGACACATCACCTCCATATTGGTGCACGTAACAGAATTCATGTGGCGGGGGTGGGACCGAGGGATTCAGAATGTGAGAGGGGGCTCAGGGCTGGGGCAGAGGATTGGGGTGCAGGGGTGTGAGGGCCAGGGCCGGCTCTGGCTTTTTTGCTGCTCCAGTCAAAAAAGCCGCCGGCTGTGCCCCCCCCGCGGGGGGGGGAGGGCGGCCGGAGTTGTGGGGGGAGGGCGGCGAGCCCCAGCGGGGGCTCCGCTCTCCCCCCGGCGGCCGGGGGGAGGGCAGCCGGAGTCCTGGGAGGAGGTCGGCGAGCCCCGGCCGGGGCTCTGCTCTCCCCACAGCGGCCAGAGCGCCGGGGGCAGGGCGGCGAGCCCTGGCCGGGGCTCTGCTCTCTGCCCGGCAGCCAGAGCGCAGGGGGCAGGGTGGCGAGAGGGCGGCGAGCCCCAGCCAGGGCTCGCCGCTCTCCCCCTGGCGGCCGGGGGGAGGGCGCCGGGGGGGAGGGCAGCCAGAGCGCCGGGGAGAGAGCGGCGATCCCCGGCCGGGGCTCGGCTCTCCCCCCAGCGGCCAGAACGCAGGGGGCAGGGCGGCGAGCCCCAGCCAGGGCTCGCCGCTCTCCCCCTGGCGGCCGGGGGGAGGGCGCCGGGGGGGAGGGCGGCCAGAGCGCCGAGGGGAGGGCGGCGAGCCTGGCCGTGGCCCCGCTCTCCCCGGGGGCCGGAGCGCCGCACCGCCCCACTCCAGGTGCCGCCCCAAGCACAAGCTTGGTGGGCTGGTGCCTGGAGCTGGCCCTGGTGAGGGCTCTGGCTGGGGTGCGGGGTCTGGGGTGGGGCTGTGGATGATGGGTTTGGGGTGAAAGTTGCCCTGGGGCTACGGTGGGGAGAGAGGACTCCCCCCAGCTCTCTCTCCCCACAGCAGCACCTGTACTGGGAGGAGAGGCACCTCCCACACTGTGGCAGCTCTGGGACTGCGGAATAGGCACCTCTCCCCCGACCGCGGCATGTCCAGGCCGGGCCTGGATTGGGGCCAGGGGAGGGGCACCTCTTCCCGGGCCATGGCACTTAATAGGCTGCTGCATGGCCACACGGCTGTGCAGCTAGAGGGAACTTAGGCTGTGAGTACTGGGGCTTGTGACTTTGCATTGAGAACAAGGAGGGAGGCTGTTAGCTAGCTAATTGGGGAGGTTGTTGCTCTGTGTGGCTTTGCAGAGAGTGGCAGAAGAGGGCACTGGAGGGGTTTGTTGGGGAATATTCACTGGTGCCGAAGACGACCTGGAGCACCCAAGACTCACCACTGAACTGGAACTTTGCCCAGAACTCCTGAACTCTGTTGCAGACATATTGCTGGGTGTCTGTCCTTTCAGACTGTGGGTCCTTGTGTTGAATGCAACCTTGTTTTACTGCTCCCCCTATATTTCCCCCTGTTGCTTTTCTCCATTCATCCCTCTGCAAATAAATATTTCCCTGTCTATATTCATTGTACTCTTCTGATGTGTGCATGGTTGCACCGGGGTTTTTTAGAACAGGTGCCTCTGGGGTGGAAGGGACTTTCCCTACTGCATTCTTGTGCCGCTTTCTCTTGGCCAGAGCTGTCAGCAGAGTAGACTCCATCTTGGCCATGAAGGCTCTAAAGTTACATTTACATTGCTAGATAATATTAAAGGGCCTAAAACTGTGGATGGGTATTTTGGAAAATACTCAGGAAAGATGAAACAGAAAAAGATGGCTCAAGAGTAAATC
Organism: Malaclemys terrapin pileata; assembly: GCF_027887155.1. Lineage (NCBI taxonomy): Eukaryota > Metazoa > Chordata > Testudines > Emydidae > Malaclemys > Malaclemys terrapin. Next base: position 32,759,986 of record NC_071513.1, on the reverse strand, counting down.
TGACAATGTACCCTCATGTTCTGTACATTAGACTTGACATAGCAGTGCGTCTCAATTCGTCCCTGGTATAATTCCGTTGACTTTAGTGGAATGATTCACCAAAGATGATTCAACAGAGTTAAATATAGCATGGAAACACAGACAGGCAATGTCAGTGCAAAAGTAAATATTGAAAAGTAAAAGTGGAGTGTCTGGCACCTACATACCGTGAGCCAGAAGCTGTACACTGACCAATGGAGCTATGCCAATGGTCACTAGTTGTGGATCGGGCCTCCCGATGATGAATGCACAGTGTTTTTGGCATCATTCCTGAGATATTGCATATTATGCTACATCCTAAATGTAACGGTGCTGCAAATGCCATTGTCCAGTTAATTTTGCTGGCAAACAGTAAACATTAGAGCTCTTATTCTCTGCTCACTTACACCATTGTAAATCTGGAATAGACACTGGAGCCACAGTAGTGCAAAATGTAAGTCAGAGCAGAAGCAGATGCCACGTTTTTTAAGTTTTAATTCATCATCTACTATATTTACAATATTTCTTGCAATGGCAACATTTTCTGTTGAATCATTTATTTAAATCTTTGTTGGCAAACCCATTAGCACTCATTGGTGCAAAATTCTGCATTGTTGTACCAAGATATTTCTAAACAAGAACTCAATAAGAGCCTCCTAATAGCATCCTTATCACTTTATTTGAAAGCCTTCTTACCCAGAAGCCATGTAATTAACCTTCTAGTAGATTGTGTGATGATAATTTGCAAATAGAAAATGGGCCTTGTTCTTGCCCTCTGCACCTCAGTGGATTTCATCCAAAAGGACTAAACCTATGCAACTGACTGTTTTGGGGTGATGTTAAGATACAGCCCCATGTAATGAGCTATGTCTGACAAAGTGACATTTTCAAAAGTGTGTGGTCCATATTGCTTGGGCATTTTTCCATGCTGCAAACTTGTGCATGTGCAAACCTCAACATGCAGACAAAATGAGATATGTGCATGAAAGCAACTGAATGTGAGTGTCCCTCAGTGCTTGTGTGTGTGATGTTTGCATGTGCGCAAGGTAGGTGCACACAAAAAAATGCACGTTTGAAAATGTGGCCCTAAATGCCCTTGTTTTGTTTTATTGTAGGGAGGAGACAAGTTCTTTTTTACCTTCTGATTTGACAGGTAGTACATAATAGCTGTTTCCTTCAGATAGTAAATATGAATCTGGACAGCCACTGACGTTATGATCTTGTATTGCCTACTAACAGATCATTAGATGGTTCACAGAGGGCATAAGATCTGCTGCCACTAATGGATAAATGAGGCCACCAGACCACAACAGATAATAGACAGAGATTTCACATGACTCCTGTTGGTCTGTAATTCACTTATTCTTTATGTGTGTAGCCTCCATCAAACAGCTCATTTTCCTTCTCTTCTAGTTTTGGATAGATTTGTTACTTGCCCATTGTGCCTATGCTGGGGAGTACGGAGGCGTACAGCTCACCCCTCTCTGACCTGCATCGCAGGTCAAAACATGGCAGGAAAAACAGCCTCTGCAGGGTCACTTCTCTTCCTTCCTGCCTGTGCCAGGTGAGTGAGCATGTCCAGCACTTTGGCTCTGCCCTTTGGTGCATTAGCCAGCACAATTGAGGAATGGTGGTGGGGAAAGTAATCTACACAAGGCTGCACTTTTCTAGGAGTAGGTGAGGGAGGGACTTGTGAATCAGAAAGTCGCAGTTTCCTCTCTGGTCTGTCCTTCCCCCTGTAGTAAGGGGAGAACCAGGAAGGAGTTATGAGTCTCTGAGTCAAAATTCCCTCCCCATCATCTCCCTGACCAGTTCTTAAGAAAGTGCAGCCCCTTGAGTGTAAAGATGCAATCGACCCCTGAGGTTTAAATGCTAAATGGACATCAATTTAAGTGCTGCACCTGCAAAATCATATGGGAAATTGGGAGCCTGACCACAACTTTTACATTCCATTCTGTGTGTCTTCTAAAGTCATTACAGTATTTCCAAATACTGTACATTTAAAACATACCATTTGGAATGCCATTCTTATTGACTGCTACTGCACCATCTTAAAATAGTTATCGTCTGCTGATAACATGCACCTTTGGTTTCTAAACTAGTTTGGAACAATATTTATAACTAGAAGAGAATTCAGAAATAAATGTAGCTTTAAAACAGCCCACTTTGCACATTGATGCTTAATTGATGTCATACAAGGAATGCAGTATAATGAATATATTTGGCGCCATAAGCCAGGTTTTCCTTCATGTACTTGACATGACTCACGCCCTTTAACTTTTAAAACACTTCCCCAATTAAGCTGTTCAGAGCCCGAAGGCTGTCCAAGCCGCTCCAAATTGATTTCTCGCATGATGATATTTAGAGCTGCTAACCAAAACATATGAGGAAAAATAACAGCTTTTTCTTTAAATCTGGTTTTAATCTCTTTTGACTTTCTGTCCACGTTTTAAAGGTAATCTAAAAAGTTGCAGTTCCCTTTTCTATACTGCTCCCCCTCCCCCAATTGGTTGAAAATGTTTCTTTTTAAAGGCCATCTTATCCAGGGTTAATCTTTACAAATATCCCATGCAAGACCTGAGGTTAGGAGAAATCTAAAGCATAAACAAAAAGGCCTGACAAATTATGGGGAAATATAGTTAAGCTCTAGGAATGCAGCAATGGTAGCTGATAAGTTGCTTATGTTCAGATACTTGTACATTTCTGTAGCTTGGGTATTAGTAAGCAGGAGAACTAGTAAAAGTATTCATTATGGGAGAAATTGGCTACTACTCATTGCATACTACTCCTGTTCTTCTTTTTACTCAAGGCCTATACACCACTTAAATCCTATTAACTGCAAATCCCATTTAGATTTAACTGATGCACAGACTGGCCCTCTGCAAAGGTATCATTTTCCTCCAAAGAATATTTCTTATTAATTTAGCCCAGGTTTTGGGATGGATCATTCTTGAGGTTTTTTTGTATGTATGTATTCTAAAGTACTTGCCAAATTATTTAGACAAATAATTTTCAATCTATTTGGGATTTGCTAAATGTGTGCTTTGACCATGGCTATCTGCTCTCCATTATTTGTGTGGCATAGATGGGCACTTAAATCGCATGGTTAGGTTTTAATACTCTCATTGTTTGACTAACATTTTTTAAATAGTATAATACAACCAGGATGACAAATAAATAATAATGCACTTTCTGTATGGATATTTGGAGGAATAATCATTCATGCAAACGAAGGTATTCCTGAGTATTTTCCCAGTTAGGGTTATCTAAATAACCCTTAAATAAATAACATTTATCTAAATACCTATAAAATTAACAACATGACTTCATGAATTATAGTGAACTTTTATTGATTGAAATATTCACAAATCACAGTTTTGGTTTAGGGTTGTTTTTCATTTTCGTTTTTACACTGTTTGACCAGTGCTCGTACATAGATTTATCCTTATCTGTTAGGACTCTGATTCACTGAAATAATCTCATCCATGTAAATATGTTCAATGAAATCCACTTGCCATACAGAATGTTTCAAAATTAATTGCACTTGGGCCTTCTTAGAAGAAGGCTTTAGCTGTGTTTGAGCACTTTTTTCTACCCCTCTACTTTTTTTTGAATACTAACCCTGATTCATCACAGCTTAAAGCTTGACTTACAAGGCTGGAGAAGCAACTGTGTTTTTTTTCAAACATGTTGCAGTCCTGAGCAGGGTTAGGAATAAGCATTTCTTCAGAGCAATGTAAATACAGGACCGACAGATTTTGATTTTCCTGACTGGAAATCTCTGCAACAAAGATGTTTGGTGCTTTTACAAAATCTTTTGGCTGCATACATTCAAGGCCATCTGTTTGGATGGTTTTCCTCCATTTCAAAATAGCCCATTTTCATTAGAAAGAACAAGAGTACTTGTGGCACCTTAGAGAATAACGAATTTATTTCAGTATAAGCTTTCGTGGGCTACAGCTCACTTCTTCAGATGCATGGAGTGGAACACACAGACAAGATAGGTTTCAGAGTAACAGCCGTGTTAGTCTGTATCCGCAAAAAGAAGAACAGGAGTACTTATGGCACCTTAGAGACTAACAAATTTATTAGAGCATAAGCTTTCGTGGACTACAGCCCACTTCTTCGGATGAATATAGAATGGAACATATATTGAGGAGATATATATACACACATACAGAGAGCATAAACAGGTGGGAGTTGTCTTACCAACTCTGAGAGGCCAATTAATTAAGAGAAAAAAAACTTTTGAAGTGATAATCAAGCTAGCCCAGTACAGACAGTTTGATAAGAAGTGTGAGAGTACTTACAAGGGGAGATAGAGTCAATGTTTGTAATGGCTCAGCCATTCCCAGTCCTTATTCAATCCTGAGTTGATTGTGTCTAGTTTGCATATCAATTCTAGCTCTGCAGTCTCTCTTTGGAGTCTGTTTTTGAAGTTTTTCTGTTGTAATATAGCCACCCGCAGGTCTGTCACTGAATGACCAGACAGGTTAAAGTGTTCTCCCACTGGTTTTTGAGTATTTTGATTCCTGATGTCAGATTTGTGTCCATTAATTCTTTTGCGTAGAGACTGTCCAGTTTGGCCAATGTACATGGCATAGGGGCATTGCTGGCACATGATGGCATATATCACATTGGTGCCAAAGGTTGCCGATCCCTGCCCTATTTCTGCCTTCATCAGAGGCTGGGTTAAACACAAGACTGTGGGTAAAATTTTAGTCAATGTGTTGAGGGACATACGTATATCAAAGTAACACTTCAACCTCTTTAATCACTCAGTGACAGACTTGAAGGTGTCAGTTTTACAACAACAAAACTTCAAAAACAGACTCCAAAGAGAGACTGCTGAACTCGAATTAATATGCAAACTAGACACAATTAATTTAGGCCTAAACAGAGACTGGGAATAGTTGGGTCATTACACTAATTGAATTTTTTCCCTCCCATGTTAAGTTCTCCTCACACCTTCTATAGGTCATCTCGATTATCACTTCAAAGTTTTTTCTTCTGCTGCTACTGATAGCTCATCTCAATCGATTGGCCTCTTACAATTGGTATGCATACTTCCACCTTTTCATGTTCTGTGTATGTATAAATATCTTCTGTCTGTGTGTTCCACTCCATTCATCTGAAGATGTGAGCTGTAGCCCACGAAAGCTTATGTGAAAATAAATTTGTTAGTCTCTACGGTGCCACAAGTACTCCTGTTCTTTTTGCAGATACAGACTAACACAGCTGCTACTTTGAAACCTGTCATTTTCATTAGGATATGGGTAATAGCCTGTTTTAAATAAGGATATGGCCAGAATAATTCTGCACTTCATTTGAAAGACTTTTTGTGCCACATTCCTCCTTACATTTCATCACAGAAAGTGACACATGCTGAATGGTAGAGGATGACAAAAGGTCTGTGGATATTTCTAGCTGCCCCAAAGCAGCTGTACTGAAGAGGTCCTAGGGTGACACATGAAAACATAGTGCCAGGGAGCTTTAGGACAAGTTCAAAATACCCTGAAGTCTTATGTGAGCAAAGAAGTGGGACAAAGTGTATTACATAGTTATCATGCATATGTTAGAAATATAAATAGTGCAACTAAATCTGGAAAGATGGAGGAAGGAAGACTCACAAACAACAGAAGTTGACAAAATCTAGTTGACTGATGGGCTTTTCTGTGAACACAGCCATGTTTAGGCCTTGATTCAGGAGAGCACAAAAGCATGGGCTTAAATCACAGTGGGACTCAAGGATATGCTTAAAGTTAAGCAATTGCTTATGCACCCTTCCCTGAATAGATTTGCTTTCCTGAATTGGGGTCTTAGTGAGTCATCATAAGAGAGACTGATGTTTTACATGACACATACAGATACATTCAAAGTTCAAATATAATTATACTGCTTCAGACAGAAAGAACAAATCCCACACTTCATAAATATATAATCATGCAACAAAGTTTACAAATATCTTATCCACACATAATCATTGCAACAATCTCCATGAAAACTCCTGAATTCCTAATTTAAAAGCAAACCGGAATAAATGTTAGAGCAATTTATTCATTACAAAAAAGGCAAGAGACCCAAAATAGCTACCCCAAATATCTCTAATTCCTGAATTATTTGGAGTAGTTCATTTTTACCTGAAACATTGAATTTGTCAAGGCTTCTCCCTAATATGTTTTTAAATCCCTTTTGTTTTTCTTGGCAAAATTTCAAATTCTGCTGGTTTGGACAATATAACTCATTTTAGCCTTCCTTCAAAGAATAGTGTCACCGTCAGCACTATTGCCACAAAATTATGTAAATCTAGCAAGGTTCAGTCCATCCATTTTCTTGTAGCAACATAGGTCTGAGATCTGTTACAATATTCACTACAGCATCCATTCAGCACATGTTATTTACTGAAAAACCTGTTAATTCAAAAGTTACATGATCAGACCATCAAATAACGATTTTGCTCTCCAGTATTCAAAAGGGCATCTCACAATGGGCCAAATCTTCATTTATGCCAATTTACACCAGCTGGGAAACTGTCCCATTGGTTCACTGAAGTGCAGTAGTTGCCATTAAAGCAATTACCATTTCTGGAGGACCACATTTGCCCAACTATCCTGCCACTATGTGTTTGTCTTGACAAATCATGTGGCAGCTGTGAATCCTTGAACTGAGAATCCATTCTTATGATAAGCATAGAAAGTATAGATCTGATCATCCTCTTTAGCTTGGCATCTAGTGCTGACTCTCAGTCCTCTGGTTCCTCCATTAAAACTTTCCCCTCCTGTAATTCTGGGAAGCCTCCACCTTTCACTATCGGGGGTTTTTGAAAGACTGTCTAACTTCCGAATCATAGTTTTGTCCAGGCTCACGAGGCTGATGTTAAATCAGTTCAGTTACATGATCACTACACTTTTACTGATGTACATTTAATACAAATTTTGAAATTGGAGTGAAGTAACCACTAGCTAAAAGGGTGACTAGATAACATAATGAGTTATATCTGTTATCAGTAGCACCATTACTCTTTTTAAACAGTGCATGTTTTAATTTATCTCATTTAATTGTCAGCATTGAGCTGCCATTGGTTCATTAAAAGCCTTGCCAACTGAAATAGCAACAACATAATGACTTGTAGAGGGACTTTGTTGTGCATGGTGGTCATGAATAAGAATATATTAGTCTTGGAATCTTTATCAGTTAGTATATTTTATCATAAAAGTTAGGTGGTTGAACAGAAGCATGGTAGAACATGAGTTTCACCCTGGTTTCTAACCTCAGGGTTTCAGGATCAAACTGAGCGGAGCAGAATCAAATGATAGCTATGACAGCCAGGGTTTCCAAGGTCTTGTTTAGACCTTCTCATAGGATGAACTGCACCGACTGCAAATGGCTGACACAAAGTGCTTTATACTACTTAAGCCCCATCTTGTTAACTGTATTTTCAAAAGTGGGCTTTAATTTTGGGTGCCTTTGTTTCCCAGTGACCAGGTTTAGACTCTCTGGGCCTGAAAGGTGCCAAGCTTTGGAATTTTGGGTCCTGATCTCTTTTGAATACCAGACTCAAGATGTCTCCAGGTGGATACCCAGAAATTGAGGCACCCAAAATTAGAGGCCACTTTGGGCCTTAAACCCTAGGGATGAACTAGTTCATCTGCTTCTGTAACTTCACTTTCTCAGCAGATCTTCACTTCCTTAGTGCCTAGAAGGAAAAGTTGCCTGTGACGTTCAAGTTACAGCTATAACTATAAATATACATGATGGAGAAATAATAATAATAAAAAGCCAATTTAGAATAGAATACTTAGAACAACTATTATCTTAAATAATGCCAGGGACCATCAGAACATTTTACAAAAGGAAAGAACCCTCCCATACATGCTTCACATAACATCAATTAGAATCTCTGCCTTAAAACACCTGCCTGTGGCCAAACATCAGAAATGAATGGAGTCAATTAAAATGAGTTTCAAAAGCTCATTTGGCCAGAATTTCAAGGATAGCTTTCTCCAAAAGCCATTTCTCTTAAAGCCTGCAAACAGCAGCCAATATATTGACTGACACCCTGTGATACACCAAGTGTCTTGGCCCCACTCCAGTAAGTGAGGGGCAAGGACAGTGGGCATATCACAGAATAGCAGCAAGCACCTTAGCTGCTGTTTGTCCATGTGTAACTTTTAGTAAATCAGTCCAGCACAATGTCAGCTGGCACATTGGCTGCTGTTCTGGGGTCCCTACAAAACAATTTTTTCTATTAATAAAGGTGTTTGGAGAAATCACATTTAAACATCTAGAAGCAAGTTATTAAACTCAGTTGCTATTTTTCTAAGAGCTGAAACAAAACTGCATATACTGGAGAGACTGTCATTGGCTTCCACTGAATGTCACACCTAAGCCACCCATGCGATACATCAATTGACAACAAACTTAACCAACAAAATCAGTTGAAATTGATACATCAGTTATTTGTACTTGTACCCACACAGCTTCCCATTAGAGTCAGTTACTACACAGTTTGTTCAAATATTTCTAACATTTGCTTTTGAAAAATTCCTCCAAAATCTAAGTTTTGGGCCTAAGCTACTTGATTGGTTCCCATTGAGAGTGACTGCCTTGGGAGGAAGTGAGAGTGGAAAAGACAAGGGAGGTAGAGTTCCTTTCCTTTTGGATCAGAAACTGATATTGTGGTGCTGGAAAGTAGGTATCCCAATGATACATTTTGCTGGGCCTAGTGGGTAATGTGTTTGGAAGACTATAATAGCTATGCTGATGATTTATTAATTTATTATTTTCTTTGATGATTAGTGCAGTGTTGCCAATTACAGATTACTCATATAAACAATACTGACACTGCATCACTAGGATACTAAGCAATGTGGGAAATGTTAAATATTTACATTTGGATACTACTCCAAGAAAGCAGGTGACCAATAAAATAAGGTTTCTGGCCATCAGTCTGTGGCCAGCTGGACTGTAGAGCTTTTGGTCTGGATTTGTATTTACACTAAGATCTGTTTATATGACTCTGGCAGTGTAAAGTGACCTGGAAGTGGGAGGATATTCTCACCTTATGGCCCTTTTACATGATCAGATGGTGTAAGGAGCCTATGTGAAAAAAAATTCTGACCATTTAAAAAAAAAAGATTATAAGTCAAATCATCCCAGTACTGAGCCTGAACAACTTGGCAAATGTGTGGGGAAGAAAGGGAATTACCTGCTATATGGTACTGATTGGCTTTGCAGCTGCTTTCCAGACTATTGCACCCCTTATGCATTCCTGTCATGGTGGAGAACCAGAAGGACCTGCATAGTGAGGGAGGCTGCACACTATCTCATATGGACTATTGAGAAGCCAGCTAAATGCCACAGAGTAATGTGCTCCTGCATCTCACTCAGCAGTTCAGTGGGACGTAAAGAACTACCTACAGAGTAAAAGAGTTCAGTTCCTTGGCATGAGGAGGATATGGGGGACGGTGGGCAAGCGGAGGCTGCCAATATGGAAAGTAAGAAGCAATGATGTATAACTGAGTCTTCCTACCCGTCCCATGATTCTAGGGGAGATAAATATTAAACCCCCTTCTATCCCAGAAGCTGGAAGAAGCTGGAGAGGAAGGGAGGAGGAAGTAGGTGTGAGGAAGAGCCAGTCAGCTAACATCCCATGCCAGCAATCAGTAGGCAGCACAGTCCCAATTCCCCTTCTCACCTCATCCCATAATGCAGCAGGGAGTTTTTTCATGGGAGCCTTACTGGGGAGGAGGGTGAGTAGCTGAGAAGTGCTCCAGAGTGTCCTTTGTGCAATTTCTTTCTTTTTTTTTTACTGAGAGGTGGAGGGTCATGTGTGAATTTCTGTTCTACAGGAATCTGCTGTGTGAAGGAAGCTATGATTATACACTATTGTGCTCTCCCGTACTTACAACATTGTCTAAAACCTCTGGAATCCTTGAGCAGTAGCATTTCTCCTCTTTCATTATTTTGCAGTGTTTGACATTCAAAACCTTCTAATTGGTACAGTAAAAGGAAACGTGTCTTGTATCTATGTAATTTTAAAGGGTTAAAGAAAGCGGCAATTTTATTGTTTTAATCTGCTTGAAACTCTTTGTATGTCAATAGCAAGCATTTTACATAACACATTGTTAAGTGGAAAGCAGAACATAACTAGGCTTCAAACCTGTTTCATTGTGTGCAGGATCCTTAAGACACAATGGGTAAATCAAAATCATGAATTTGCCTTAAAAGCTCAGTGGTTTGAGCGTTGACCTGCTAAACCCAGGGTTGTGAGTTCAATCCTTGAGGGGGCCACTTAGGGATCTGGGGCAAAATCAGTATTTTGTCCTGCTAGTGAAAGCAGGGGGCTGGACTCGATGACCTTTCAAGGGCATTCCATAACTTATTTGCTTTCACTGTGGGATTGAGTTCTAACCTGGAATGTATGGCACGTGGTCCTATGTAGATTTTCCAGAGCAAAACTAGTGTAAAGATGAGGCAACAGGTTTCTGAAAGACACATATGGTCTCCATTTTCAGAGTTTTGCTTAGCACTTGCAGCTCCCATCAAAGTTAAGGGGAATTGCACTTTTCAGCAACTCCCCAAAAATGTTGAATAGTTTATTAAAAAAAGTATTTTATCAATTAATAAAGCAGTTATTAAAAAGTAGAGTGATTTTAAAAAGGCCTGATCCAAAAGTATATGGGGTTAGATTCTAGTCTGGAACGCATGGCACATGGTTCTAGGTAGATGGGACATTTTGGTGAATGTGGTCCTTGTGAAAGACACCAAATAGATGATCCTAGAGAATGAAAGCTTCTGATTGTCCATCAATCACTTACAACATGGTCAGTGCTAATGTAAGGTTCCACACTGTGCTCTTGTCTGCTTCTATGCTGTCTTGATGGCTTTGTCTCAGGGGGTTGAAAGAGAGATGAAAGAATTGCTCACTTTCCTCGCTATGCCTATTCAGACTTTGCACCACCACTGAAACTGCCAAACAAGACAGCCAATGAGTGCTACAGGTGATGTGGGCACTTGTCAAGCAGGAGCTAGACTGAGACGACTGACTCATTTCATATAGTCTAGTGAGCAGATATAAGATGGCAATAGTGAGATGGAAAACTGTAAATCAAATTACCACTTACGTAAACTGTTCTTTTAATTTGTTTCTCGAGTCACAGGTTTTGATTAGTATCTGGCCCAATTCACTTTCTGTGCCTTTCTATGTAGATATGTTGCTGTTTTATTTATTTATTTTCCCCCAGCACTCCAACAACGCACCACATACTTTAATTTTCAAATAGAACTTTACCACTTTCTTTTTTCTCAAAAGCTTTTTTCATTTTGGAAACATCTTCCAGACATCACTCCTGCTGCCCCTGCTCTGGTCAGACTATTTAGACAAATTGTAACATACTTTCTCAGGCTATTGACATGTAGGCAATAAATAAACGAATAGCTATTAGCTGGTATCCTGGCACTGCAATGACAATTATCGGAAAGTGAGATCGTAATTAAATGACAAGAGCCCTTACAGATAATGAGCGGGCGATCTCTCATTTTCCAGAAACATGGTTGTATGCTTCTCAGAACAATGATTTGTTTCCTGATTTTCAGCCTTTCTCCAAAACAAAAATAAAATCACTGTTATATGCTAGAGTTTATTTATGTCTAATTTGTGTGTTTCTTTCAGGACACCTTCTGGGCTGGTTATGCTATCTGCCCTGTGGACTTCATTTCAAAAAGGAATGTCATACACATGAACTTTCTATCTAGGTTCTTACATGGCTCTCATCACTGTAGCATCTGAGCACCTCACAGTCATCATCAATGGATTTTTGAGGTAGGGAACCGTTACCTTCATTTTGCAGATTGGGAATTGACATTCAGGGCAGATTAAATGCCTTAGCTCTAGATCATGCAGGAATCATGGATAAACTGGTAATTTAACCCAGGTTTTGTGAATCGTAGACCAGTGTCTTACCCACTAGACCAGCTTTGCTGCGCTCTCTTAAATACCAATGATGGAAGGGCATAAAGTTTAAGAAAAATTTGGGAAAAAAGGATGAAAAAAATTGGAATGGACTGGAGTGACTCTAAATGACAAGATACAGTGTGTACATTTGATAGTCTATTCAATTTTATCTAGGTTGGGCTGTATCAGCCAAAGGTCAATCTGACTAGTCAATGTCAAATGTCAACTTGTCAAAATGCCAAAGACAAGTTCCTGATCTGAATCATTCAGAAATATTCTAGGTTTTTTTTGTCCTACATCCATCATACTCATTTCACAGATTTAAAAGTTGCTTCTCCCTGCTTAGATTTAAAAAGATGCTTTCTTCAAAGTCTTCATCTCAGCTGCTGTCAAAGGAAATACACTCTTGATTTTTTAGTTACAAACAATTTTTAAAAGCAATAGATTTTGCTTTCCTAAAAGTTTTACTAGGTATGCTACATAATTTATCTTCTTTCTTATCCTTCAGCCCTCATTCACCCAAATAAGCTGATCACAAGTACACCTTAGAGAAATGGGTCTACCTATTTTACTCAAGAAATATCAAACACCCTAAGCTGTTTTCTTTCTGAGTCTTGCTGATGCCTAGTAAATAATTACTCACTCATGATTAGTGATAAATATAAAGCCTTGCCCTCAGCTAAAAACTTGTTCTGGTGAAAAAGAGAATACAATTTTAATCAAGATAAGAGGATGGATGAACCATTTTGGGGAAAATAAGATACACCTCTACCCCGATATGACGTGACCCGATATAACACGAATTCGGACATACCCCGGTAAAGCAGTGCTCTGGGGGGGCAGGGCTGCGCACTCCAGTGGATCAAAGCAAGTTCAATATAACGCGGTTTCACCTATAATGCGGTAAGATTTTTTGGCTCCCGAGGACAGCGTTATATCGAGGTAGAGGTGTACTACATTTCCTAAAAAAACTTCAGGAGAGCTTGAAATGATGCTACCCCCTGCTATTGTTTTGATTGTTATAGTTATTTTGAGATTCATACATGTTTAATTCATTTTTTTAAAAATTCACACATGCCAGCAATCCTAGCTTTTATGTGGAATCAAATGAGATAGAGAGTTCTTGAAGTATCTCTGTTTCTAAAGCAAGCTGGAAGCACCAGCGGTCTCACAAGAAGAGCTGTTTTACAGATGCAAGGGGTGACATTTAAGTGCTTTTCCAAACCAAACTAAGGCTTCTGAGGGTTCTCTGATTTCAAATTTCAGTCTGGAAATTCCAGACTGAAATTTGAAATGAGAAAGTAACCTGAAATTCATGCTGAAAATGGGCCAGAACCAATCCCCTAGGATGAAATCTAAATAACATTCTAGATCTAAATTTCATAGATAAGATGGTGAGGCAGATGGAGGTCTATTATTTGAGAACAGATTGGTACTAGATTTGTAAGGGTGGCATGGTATTACAAATAAATGCAATATGTATTTAATCTCAAATAATAGCCCATAACAGTCTTACAGAACTGATACTGTAGTGTTGGGATCTTCACTAGTGTTTGTTTTTATAAGGGTGTTCAGTACATTTTTAACATAGATACCATCACAGGCTACAAAGTTTAGTTTAAACAATAGACAGTTCTATGCAGAATCAGAAAACGGTGTCTTCTTTCCTGGCAGTTTGTGAGCACTGTGCCTAATGCAGGGGCAGCTCTAGGCACCAGCAAAGCAAGCACGTGCTTGGGGCAGCCCATTTGCGGGGATCCAGCATGGGAGCTGAGAACCAACAGGGGGCCCTGGGAGCTGTAGTTCCTTGGTTAGCTCCCTGCCTATAGAGCCAGCCCTGGAGCAGGGAAAGAACTACATTTCCCAGCATTCCCTTGGCCACTACCAACAGGAAAGGGGGATGGAGTGAGGAAGCTGAGACCTCATGCTGCAGCCTGCTATGAATGGAGAGCTGCACTGTGAGTAGGGATTCCATATTTTAACATTCAAAAAATAGGACACTCCACGGGGAGGGAGGGTAGCCCCACCCTGCCCCCATCCACTCCCTCCGACTGCCCCCCACAGAAACTCCAACCCATTCAACCCCCTTGCTCCCTGTCCCCTGATCACCCCCTCCTGGGACCCTTGCCCCAACTGCCCCCCAGGACCCCACCCCCTATCTAAGCCCCAATGGTCCTTGTCCCCAACTGCCCCCTCCTGAGGCCCCCTACAACTTCCCCCCTAGGACCTCACCCCCTACCTGTCTCCTGACAAACCCCTGGGACTCCCATGCCTATCCAACTGCTGCCTGTCCCCGACTGCCCCCCTGAAACCCCTGACCAATCTAACCTCCCTTCTCCCTGCCCCTGACTGCCCCCCCCAACCTCCGCCCCATCCAACCCCCCCGCTCCCTGTCCCTTGACTGCCCCCCCGGAATGCCCTACCCCTTCTCCAACTCCCCAGCCCCCTTACCATGCCACTCAGACCAGCGTGTCTGGCTTTGTGCAACGCCAGACACACTGCTGCATACATGCTGCCGTACTCCCCTGTGGAGCCACAGGCCCCCCGCCCCCCCAGCACCTGCCTTCCAGATTTGAAATTCAGGAGTGCTCAAGCTCAGTTTGGGCAGCTGTTACTTCATTTCTCCCAAATCAAATATACTGATCCACTGTAACTTGCTGTAGAAAAAGTAGGATAGAATTGAGCAAGAAATGCTTCCCAGTGGTTATTAGGGCTGGAATTACTATTTTCAACAGCCATTGCCTTTTATTTGTTTGCATTGGCAAATTCCCCATAGAAAGAAAGAGTGGAACAAAAGAATAATAATGGCACCTCAACTTTTCCTCATTTATGTAGGACAGTCTTATAATATGCATCCAGACATCTTCCAATCACACAAGCTGAAAATTGTTCCACTTTACTGCAGTTCTGTAACCATATGGGAACCAATTCTGTCTGTGTTCTGTGCACATCTAAAATTCCTGCTGAATGACCTGCCCTGGGAGCGGGTTACCAGTGACCCAGGGCTGCGGCGGAAAGAGGGTGCGGGGGGGGGGGAAGGGCGGGTGAGCCCAGGGCATGGGGTGGCAGGAGGTGTGTGTGTGTTGGGGAGAGCCCAGGGCTGGGACGGCAGGGGGGTACAGTTGGGGGGGTGAGAGCCCAGGGCTGGGGCGGCAGGGGGGTGCGGCGAGGAGCCCAGGGCTGGTATGGGGGGGGCAGCCAAAATTTTTTTTGCTTGGGGCGGCAAAAAGCCTAGAGCCGGCCCTGGCCTAATGTGCTTGGCTACACATACTAAGGGTGAACTACTTGTGGGTTATTATATAATGTGCCCCACATGGTATGTGAAAAACTGCAGGTCAGGGGGTTCAATACTCCAGCTAATTTATCTGGGAGGAAGACAAGAGATCAGCTGTGCGGGGAGCTGATTTACAAAGGAAAGGCTAGAGAGTGCAGCATTTACGTTGGGGAGGAGAATAAGAGGCAAAGGTCTTTCTCATATGGCATTTGCAAGAAACTGCAAGCGTCCACTTCAAAACTCCCACTGAAACCACATTCTCTTCGCCCTCTTTCTCTGAACTCCTCCTGCAACTTTTTTTCACACACTGTTCTGAAGCCTCTCCTCTGTAAGAGAGGTTGGGGATTGTGACAGGCAGAATTGTAAGGTGTCTCTTCCGAGACCTGTCCTAACCAAACTACAGTATTGCCAAATCTTGCGTGAGTAGTCTGATATTTGGTGTTCTTATTAAAGCCCCAGCCCCTGGAGTTGTAATTATGTCAGAAAGTCAATTTTCATTAAAAAAAGAAAAAAAAAAAGTATGTTTCTAATCCCTGGTTGGTTGTGGAGAAAAGCTTGAAAATGTGACCAGAGTGTACACTACATGCTTAAAAACCAGAAGGCAAGCAAAAAGAATACAAAATGTATTATTTACTTAAAAATCTCGTAGATTTTTCAGTCCATCTCAGAAATTTTTTTGAGGGGAGGGGGCGGGGACACACCTAACCCATGATTTTTGAATGGTTCAGATTGGCAGTACTAAAACTGAGATTATTTTTTCCTATGCTTTCATGGAGGGGTAAGGAACATTCCTGCCCCCCCCTTCACTTATCACAGGAGGAAGCTGTCCCTTTTCTCCACTTCCATCATGCCCTTATCAGAGGAGGCTGACACCATGGGTATGCTAGGGGGAGGGTACCAGCATAACCTTGGCACCATAGCTATGCCAGCACAACCCCATGTTATAGGTACAGCTTACTGTGATGGAAAGGGCTTTTCTATCACTATAGGAACACCACCTCCCTGAGCGACTGTAGCTAGTTTCATGGAAGCATTCTTCCATTGACAGAGCTGTGTCTACACTGGGGGCTAGGTTAGCATAGCTACAGGGCTAAAGAGTGTGGATTTTTCACACTGAGCAATATAGTTTTGTTAACCTATGTTTTAAGTGTAAACCCAGACCTGAGTGCTGTTGCTCTTAAGCCAACACCAGAAGCCCATGAAGGTTAATCACCTGAGCTGCTAAAGGTATGACAAGGAAGGCATCTGAATCCTGTGGAAGAGACTGGAGTGTCAGAGTGCTGAATCTATGTAAGATGGGACAGGGACAGGATCCAATAGGAAGAAGGGAGAGAGAATGCTCTGCTCGGGGGAGGGAAGCACAGGGAAGTGGCATTGATGTAAAATATATTTTAGGTGATGTTTTAAAAGTGCTGTGCAGTAAAGACAGGTTTTAAATAGTATGTTGTTGCCATCCGAAGGCTAAATCCTACATTATGGGAAATCTGTCAATGTAGGTTAGTTTTAAGGCCTAACAACCATGATAATGTCCCCTTAGATGACTA
Source organism: Malaclemys terrapin pileata (assembly GCF_027887155.1). NCBI lineage: Eukaryota > Metazoa > Chordata > Testudines > Emydidae > Malaclemys > Malaclemys terrapin. The sequence goes on along the minus strand of NC_071513.1, from coordinate 32,743,194 downwards.
TAATTAAATGAGATACAACATTCTGAAAGCAGCTTTAGGGCCTAATATTTTGTGTGTGTGTGTGTAGGGGGTTCTCAGGTCAACGAGTTTGACAGATTTAACAATGTTTGCTTAAAGGCAAATTTAATCGGAATTAACCCCTAATTTCAGTAGACTGTTTTTCTTTTGGATGAGAAAGCAGGAAATTACATTTTACTATCTCAAACTGTAGTAAGCCATCATTGATTTTTTTAAAATTAAAGAATATGTTAATGTTCTGGGAAAGTAGAAGCATTTCTTGTGAGATCTCAAACCCTAAACCATATGGGAATACATGTTCCTCACAAAGTTTTACTATACTCAACATGGCAGTGCATTACACATAAGATATGCTCTAATTCTTACTGGAAACCCCAACAAAAAACTATGGCTAGTTGTTATGCTGCAAAAATCACACAAGACAGGTGTTTGCTTAGACAATGAACCTTCTAAAGGGTTGGAATAGATGTTCTGCAACCTGCCTATTTTTTTCAGTAGAGTGAAGAGGCAGTTGAAATGTGGTGGTGTTGTTTTCTGTTTCCCCACTTAGGAACTTGAGATGATTAAAAAAAATAAAGTGAGATACTTGTACTTTGTCGGCAATGTCAATATACAGCAAAATTATCTGATAATGAAGCCCCATTAATTTGTCCCAACGTGTATTAACTGTGCTCTGGCCAAGCAAATAATGACTTGTGGTTATGTGACCCAGTCCCAGATTTTCTGAGGGATGCACAATGCTAATGTGTCTCTTTCCTACTGTTTCCTGGGCAAAATATGTTCATTGATCTATTTTCCAAAGAATTGCTTTTTTTCAAAAAGTGAACATTGGTAACCAATACTAATTGAATACTGCAATGTAGTCAACACAGCAGCCCAGTATCTATACAATGGAATCTCTGGAAATGTCAGTGCCAAGTCATTCATTGTTCATTTACTTAAGAACATAAGAGCGGCCATACTGGGTCAGACCAAAGGTCCATCAAGCCCAGGATCCTGTCCTCTGACAGTGGCCAATCGCAGGTGCCCCAAAGGGAATGAACATATTGGTTATCATCAAGTGATCCATGCCCTGTCACCCAATCCCAGCTTCTGGCAAACAGAGGCTAGAGACATCATTCCTGCCCATCCTGGCTAATAGCCATTGATGGACCTATCTTCCATGAATCTATCTAGCTCCCTTTTGAATCCCATTATAGTATTGGCTTTCACAACACCCTCTGTCAAGGAGTTCCAGAGGTTGACAGTGCGTTGTGTGAAAAAATACTTTCTTGTGTTTGTTTTAAACCTGCTACCTATTAATTTCATTTGGTAGCCCCTTGTTCTTGTATTATGAGAAGGAGTAAATAACACTTCCTTATTTACTTTCTCTATACCACTCATGATTTTATAGACCTCTATCATATCCCCCCTTAGTCACCTCATTTCCAAGCTGAAAAGTCCCAGTTTTATTAATCTCCTCATACGGAAGCTGTTCTATACCCCTAATAATTTTTGTTGCCCTTTTTTGCACCTTTTCCAATTCCAATATATCTTTTTTGAGATGGGACGACCACATCTGCATGCAGTATTCAAGGTGTGGGCATACCATGGATTTATATAGAGGCAATATGATATTTTCTGTCTTATTATCTATCCCTTTCTTGATGATTCCCAACATTCTGTTCAATTTTTTGACTGCCGCTACACATTGAGTGGAGGATTTTAGAGAACTATCCACAGTGACTCCAGGATCTCTTTCTTGAGTGGTAACAGCTAATTTAGACCCCATCATTGTATATGTATAGTTAGGATTATGTTTTCTTAAAGTATATTCTTGTGCTATAAATGTTCTATACTATTTTTTCATTTGATTTATTATAAAAACATGGTCTCCTTTATATTATAATCATATTCCCATTGACCTTCACTATTGTTTTGTAGTAAACATCTGAGTTCAGTTATAACATAATTCCAGTTAACCATATGTTTGCATCATAATGATGTTCTAATTGACCTTGATTGTCATCTCACAAGCATTGAGATCAAATAATCCCTGTAGTTTTTCATTGATTTTTCTAATGGAATCAGGATCTTTCACTTTGCACAGAATTTTCCAGTATGTTAATTTTCTTGAGGAACATAATAGGCTCATTTAGGCTTGATCATGGAGGGACTTATGCATGTGCTTAGCTCTGTGTGCATGTGCAATTTAACTGATGTCAATGGGGCTACTAAGGTTCACAAAGTGCGACACATGCTTTGCAAGTCCAAATACTGGAACTTAATCCCACAAGTCTCCCCTAATGGAAAAATCCTTTAGAATATAATAGGGTTCTATAGAAATTAAGTAGGATCCTATAAAACTTACTCTAAAAACTTTTGTGTCAGGAATGAGGGCCTATAGCTGGGTCTGCCATCAACTAGCTAACTACAGCTGAAATCCCTAATTGGTCAAATCCCCTAATTGGCTGAGCAGCATTGTCAGGAACGATCTTAAGCCCAGCGGTAGCATTTGGCGGGTGGGTGTTCAATGCTTCACCTGTAGTTGCAATTGCTCCTGTGCCTGCCTTATTCCCCACCTTGTTCCCAGCCTTGCTCCTACCCTGCTTGGTTCCTGACTCTGACTACTAGGCCTGACCACTACTGCTTCAACCACTAGGGCTGACTGCCTACGCCCCAGTCCATGATGCTGTGGAACTTATTAGAGAATTACCGGTATATCCCCTCTAGAATTCTTTAGGCTGCTTTAGAAATTCTGTAGAAAGATTAGAATTCTCCAATAGATTCTATAGGATTCTTCCATAGAGGAGAGATTTTGTGTTAATACTGTAAATTAAAAACTAAAATAACATCCCTAACTTTGTACTTATGTAGAGGAACTGAGCAGTTGTCTTCAGTAGTGAAGAACACAAACAAAAAATGCCTCTCTCACAGATAGGCCCTTATGGATTAGTCTATACATAGAATTTAATACGGTTAAAGTCAGTCTTCCCAAGAATATTATTTCGGGTGAGTTTGTTCTGAGGAGAGGCTTATGTTATATGTCTCTAGTTGATTCCCAAGATTCTAGCGAGGCAGTTTGTTACCTCATTTATAGGATGCACCTGTGGGATGCAGATGCTTCTCCCTGCCTTGAAAAGGGTCAGACGAGAAAAGGAGTCCTAGGACGCTTAGGAATGCAGACAGGAAAAACGCTTATCCTCATGCTGAGTATTCGAGAGAGCAAGCATGCCCATAAGCAAGCTCTATCAAAAGTGCACTGTATAGAAGCTCTCCATTGCTATCATGGTACCTCAGAATGCTGAAAAGGGAAAGCTCCACACAGAGAGAACTAGCAGTGAAACCCATTACAAGCTGTTAATCCACTTAACTGTATGCTAGGTTCTTGGGGGATAGAGAGAGAGACATATACATCTCTCAGAAATCTTGTATGCTCTTGAGAGCCCCAAAATATCTGCTTATAGCCTTCTTCAAAGACTACTCTTGCTAAGCCTATTTATTAAGGTTTGGATGATGTTTCTGTATGATTTTTTTCCCTGTTGGGGATAGTATAGTTAGCTCTGTGCTGTAGGCTCTGCGGTTGGCAAGAGTTATAAAGAGAATTTGGACTGAGACGCTGCAGACTTCACTACTGTGCAACATATAGTATAGTCTGCTACAAAATCTCACAATTAAATTTGCTCAGATGGGTACACAAGGCAGAGGCTATAGACAGCTGGTAGAAACAACCTTACTTGTTGAATTGTGACCCAGATCTAACAGCTGAAATGGAAGCCAAGTTCCTGGTTAGCTCATCCTTCCTAAAGGGATCATGCCAATAACTAGAAAGGGACTATAGAACAGATAAGGGACTATAATATACACTTGGGATCTGGCGTGCAAAGTGCAGGGCACCAGCTGAGTTGTAACTCATTGATTTGTGTAGGGCACTCGGGTGCATCAGCACTGATGGTGGTACAGATGCTCAGAAAACAGAATAGATGGATAAAATTGGCATTTTCATTCCACTCTTATTTTAAGTAAATCATTTTGGTAATTGTAGAGCAGGAGGGATTCTGCACTGGCAGCTGTTGTGTGCAAAGGGAGAAAAGCATATGGGGTGGGTCAGCTCCTTTTCCCAATACAATCCTTTCAAAAACTGCCTGTGACATTGATACTGCACCTAAAAGGAATTGTCAAAAAACGTCTTCATAATAGGGCTAGCAGACATTTAAAGCAAACAGCAGTGTATCAGTGGAAGCTGATGAGACCTGCAAGGGGTAAGGTAAAACAGACAAAGGTGTGCTCCGAGCCAATTTACAGCACCATGTACCTGATGTAGGGTAGTGTACACACTGCTTACCCTTGAAACCCTCCATGGGTTTCAGTGACTCTTATATGGTCTTTGATTGTGCAAACTTGAGTCTTCCTGGTCTGTAAACCTTCCACGAGTAGATGCCTTGAAGTGCAGAGTTTGAAGGTCAGAGTGAAAAGGCACTTTCAAGATGAGATTTTCCAAGTTTCACAAGCTCTGTTACACAGATAAAATACTTTTTTGTTCTTCAGTAAAGGTTTTTTTGATATATACAGTAATACACGATGGGGAAACCAACACACTGAGAATGCTGAGAAACTAAAGTTTAAACCTGGTCTCTTGAGTGCAATAGGCTCTGCATGACAGCTAAGCCCCTAAGCAAGTTGATCTATTGCTCCAACTTATTCATTAAAACATCCCCCCTCATGACTCCACCCATTCTAATTAAATTGTGCCTATGGCTGCTTTCATTCAGGACTGTTAATAAATTCTGTTTTCTTTTTTCTCCTTCACTGTTCTAATTTCTAGTGGAGAAAACCAGGACTCCACGGGCCAATTAATATTAAGTACAAGCATAATGGTAATTATCAAGTGCATTTAATTACATCTGTTTTAGTGAATCTCATGATCTTCAAAACAGCAATTTGCACATAATTGCTGACTCTGCTCCTACAAAACATGATGACAATTAATTCATCAGAGGAGTCACAATGAGCCTTGTGTAACTTTTTCATACACATCAGCTTTGTGTATATAGCATTAATTAGCCTACTTGACAAAGTAGCAAATTAAAATAAAGCACTGATGATAAAATACATGGTAACTTTTGCACCAGAAAGTGTTGAGATGCTCCTTCTCATTTCACTGTAGCTAGAAGGAAAAAAAATGCCATAGATAGGGAATGTCATCCAGTCTGACTGCAGAATGGTTTGCATTAGTTTTAGATTAATAGGTTAAAAATGGAAACCTGCAGCATTGTCTGCTCCAGTTTGTTAGAGATGTTCTTGCACTTTTAAAGCACATGTATAGTATGTGTGAGGAACAGCTCTGTTAGGTAAAACTCAACTACTTTCACCTGGTGGATGAAGGGCAAATGGGCTAAGGAGGTGAGACCTACCTCTGGTTCAGGGTTGGGGCACAGAACTGGTATTCCAGCCTGTTGGCTGTAGTGTTGGTGACATCTCCTGTGTAGTGTATTGAGAATGATGGGTTAATGTAAATGCAGAATAATTTCCTTCCGCTATTTTGTTCCCACTGCAGCTTTCCAGTCTGTTCTAAGGAGTGGCAGAGACAGTAACACTCTTCTAGGACAATACAGTCAGTGAAGCTTAGGACAAAGGCATGAGAATTGGGCCATTCCGAGAATCATTTGTGCAGGGTAAAGGTGTGCTGAGACACTCATGAAAGGCAGACCATGACCAAAGCAGCCAATGAAACTCAGATCTTAAATGACACGTAGGTCCATGGATAGTCCCTTCACACCACTGGTGAATTTAAGCCCTCAGCGAGTGATGTATGGGGCACTATCACTGAAATATACTCTAGTACCCATATGCAGAGTGAAAATGACATTTGGTTCAAATTAATTTGATATTGATCATTGTATAACCAAGTTACAAAGGGTTCTCACAAAACTAGGTCACTGGACAAGAAAATGGCAAATGAAATTCAGTGTTGATAAATGCAAAGTAATGCACACTTGAAAACATAACCTTAACTATACATACAAAATGATGGGGTCTAAATGAGCTGTTACCACTCAAGAAAGAGAACTGGGAGTCATCATGGATAGTTCTCTGAAAACATCTGCTCAATGTGCAGTGGCAGTCAAAAAAGTTAACAGAGTGTTAGTAACCATTAGGAAAGAGATATATAATAAGACAGAAAACATCATAATGGATGGATCTATGGATTTATGCAGTGGCATTATTATCTTGAATAATGAGTGCAGTCACCAAGTGTCAAGAAAGATATTTTAGAATTGGAAAAAGTATAGAGAATGGCAACAAAAATTAAGGGTATGGAACATCTTCCATATGTGGAGAGACTAAAAAGACTGTGACTGTTCAGTTTAGAAAAGAGACAACTAAGAGGGGAATGTGATAGTGGTCTAGAAATCATGAAGAAAGAAAGTGCATAGGGAAGTGCATTTATCCCTTCTCATAACACGAGAACTAGGGGTCACCCAATGAAATTAATAGTCAGCAGGTTTAAAACACACATAAAGAAGTACTTCTTCACACAAAACACAGTCAACCTGTGGAACTTGTTTCTGGGATGTTGTTAAGGCCAAAATTATATCTAGTGTAGAAAAAGAATTAGATAGGTTCATGGGGGATAGGTCCATCAATGGCTATTAGCCAAGATGGTCAGGAACGCAACCCCATTCTCTGGGTGTCCCTAAACCTCCAACTGCCAGAAGATGGTACTATATGGTACGGGATGGATCAGTTGCCCTGTTCTGGTAATTCCCTCTGAAGCATTTTGCAATCACCACTGTCATAAGACAGGATACTGGATGGGCTAGATCAGTGTTTCCCAAACTTGGGACGCTGCTTGTGTAGGGAAAGCCCCTGTCGGCCCGGGCCGGTTTGTTTACATGCCGTGTCCACAGGTTTGGCCAATCGCGGCTCCCCCTGGCCACAGTTCGCTGCTCCAGGCCGATGGGAGCTGCTGGAAGCGGCGGCCAGTACGTATGTTCATTCTTATGTTCTTTTAATATAATAATAGCACCACTAAGCACTTATAAACACCAGATAAATTTACCCCTTTGGTTCTGTTAGTTGAAGGCAGTGGGACTCAGGTTGTGAGCTGCTGGTTATTCAGGGCACAGAATGCAACCCCTTCTCTTAGGGAGTCAGACACTATCTGGCACAGCCTCTGGGTGGAGCTTGGCTAACAGCTAGTTGGGAATTTTATGACTAGATATGTTTTGGTCAAAAAATGTTGATTGCTTAAAACCAAAACTTTTCATGAGAAAGGCTCAGTTTCATTGAATTTACTGTTTAGAATTTTTTTGAGGAAAAAAAGTTTAGAAATTATTCAAACATATTTCAAAACAACAGTTCCAGGTTTCTGATCAAAATTACATTTCATTTAGAAATGTAAATGAATTTATAGAGGGAAGGAGGAAAACACCCCAGACACCCTTATAATAAAAAGTCAAAATTGAAATGAAATGTTTTAATTAAAAAAAAAACTGAAGTTGTATTGACGTTTGGTTCATGAACATTTTTGAGATTTTAACTTTATGCCATGAATTGGAATGGGAAAAAAAAAATCACAAAAATCTTCATAGCACAGGAGTACCATTTCCCCCTTAACTCCCTGGGCTAAGAAATTCAATGCTGGTATGTCCTGAAAGAAGTCAAGCTGTAGAACTTCCAGGGGAAAAGTTTAGTGGTAATGTCCCCCACCTTTCCTCACAAATGAGTGCTTGCTCTGATACAACTGTCACCATAGCCTGAAATTTGCCCCACTATCTATTTTTTATAATATAAGATATGCTCTCTCTGGATGAACTAGGAATTCAGATCGAAAAATTAAAACAATGTATTATCAGACCTATTTACAGTGAATGCCAGTTGAATGCAGAGATGGGCCTGAATTCTAACGAAGGGGTTTGAACATCAAAATGTTGGCACTATTAAGATCTACTGGATCTGGATCTACCTCCTGACTTTTGAAACGGATTCCTGAAAAGGCAAATGTATGTTTGTGTGATTCAGAGACAGAAATTAGACCGTGTGCTCTCCCATGCTGCCACTCACCATTGCTGTTTGCTGGAAGAAGGGCCTCAAAGACCTCCGTCTTCATGCTAGGGATGTTCATTGGGCTAATGACTGGCCACTATCCATCACTGCCTCTTTACGAAGGCTATCAGGTCTCTCTACAGCTGCTGCTAATTCCAGGGGGGTCTTGCAAGGGTTGATAAGTGGCTCCCCCACTCCTTTCCCAGTGGGGCACAATCTGTTCTCTGCCTTCACTGTCCCTGGAATCTGCAGATCCTTGCTCAGAGAAAAATTCTAATCATCTAATAAAAGGAAATTGTAAAGGTTAGAAATGTAGGTAGAAAATAAGATGGGTTGTGAGTCTTGTTCCCACAAACAACAAGCTGAGATGGTGTCCCTATTTGGAAAGTGTCTTTTTAAAAAGTGCCCAATGTGATACCAAAAGGGCATGGCAAAGGGAAGGTTTAATTAAGTATAAATTGATTGTTGAAAGAGTTTTTGAGGTTAATAATTATGCAAGAGGAAAATCAATGTACAATGTAATTAATTTGAAATTACTCAACAAATGCTTTTACATTCCAGCAGCACAAATATAAAATTCTAAGTTTTAAGTAGTGGCAAAGAAACACCAATGAACTGAATGCATCCAGCACATCCAAACCTTTGAGTGACTTCCCAGATTTTCTACAACCAAATTGCTTACAAAGAGCTGTTAAACTGGGATATCATCCTAGGTTTTGAACTAGAAAAACTAGGATCCTAGCTCCTGCCTGTTGTGTTGAAGCAATGCGCTTTAAAAAAAAAATTAAGGCACACCTATGAAAAACTTTCTCACCTTTGGCCTTAATTACAACCTTGTAGAGAGCCCTGATTACTCATGTACAGCTCTATGAACAACACTTGAAATGTAGCCAGTTTAATAAAGAAAAGAGGAAAAAGAAGCTTTATAGTGTACCTGCCCCAGAGTCCCCATGAACATTATTGAGATTTTATAACCAAAGTTTCTTAGCCACAGGAGAGCGAAAAGTATTTTTAAACCTATGTGGAAAACCCAGACAAACAGCAGGGAAAACTGACTAACAGACTATGTAGGGTAAAAGGGTGAAAGTGACTCTCTCAATTTTAATATAAGTCGCACAATATTTTCTGTTTTTTTTAAAGTTCCAGCTCCCAGAGTCAGATGATTATGTTAGACACTTAGCTATCCTTTAAAATAACAGTAAATACAAAATTCTAGTCCTCATTGTGGAGAAAAGTTTGACAAAAACTTTAAAAACCTGAAGTTAAGTAAAAAGAACCAGTATTTCTCATTTAAAAAAAAAAAACTTACGATTTTTAAACCAATCTCATGAATTTGGGGGAGCTTGATTCATAGTTTTGAATGCTTGACGTTGGCAATACTAAACTAGGTAAAACTGCCACAAAGCAAAAAAACTGAAACAATGGAGATTCCCACCCAACAAATTCTACCATAGATTTATTATATTGATTATCTGGATTTTTATAGTTTAATAAAAGAACACTTCAGATACAAAGAATCAGATTATATAAGACCTTTAAATTTTGCAAGTGTCATTTTTCACGTGGAAAAAGGTATCTGCACACACAACTCCGCTGTTTGTGCACCAACCCCTGAAGTTACATGTGCAAATTGATGCACATGAAGTTTTGTAGAACATCTTTGAAAATGTGCCCCCACAATTATTATTAGCACTCTTGGGTAAAGATTTCCTGTAAACTAGATTTCATGAAAAATGATCTAGCTGCCAATATATTCCCTTTTACCTTTGGGAAAGTTCAAAATCCTTTTTGTAATTCTCAAAAGATAGCTTTTAAGAAAACTGTTTAATCAAATATCCCTTGGTCTGATTTAATCTATAAACTGACTTGTTGTAAGGGTAGGAAGCACCTCCTCTTGCAAAGTATTTAGTATCACAAGGGGCAATGATCTTTAATTGCCACTCACAAACAATCACACGTTTTCCCCCAACACTTATTCCCTTTGCCTTGGTGCCAAGGATACCTGATATGAGATGATTCACAGGATAACTACTCTTTCTGTCAGAAATTAAATCCCTTCAGCATTTGGAGAACATTTAACATCCTTTGATAGGCAGCTAATTGCCTTATAATACAGCTCTTTTCTTTATTTAATTATATTTGTAAGAAGAATGAACATGCAGTTTAATATCAATGTGTTTGCACAAATACAGATGCATGGCTCAGTCATGGCTAGTAGGCCTATCTCTGCGTTAGGAGCTGTTCAGAGGCACACCAATCCCAGGAAAACACACCTATTTTTTGTCTGTCCTTAGATTCTGGGCTCCCTGAGGCAAGAGCCATTCTTTCATTTCTTTCTGGAAGTACCTAGAACATGATGGGCACTAAGATAATCAAATTACAATCTTGTCTTTTTCCTGGAGTTCAGAATTTCCCTGTCGTGCATTGTTGACAGGAAGTTACTGGCAGTCTCACAAGATAACCTGGCCTTATGAAACTTCTTGCCTCTTTTTCTAACCAAAATACTTTAGCTGAGGTTCAAAGGTGTAGCCAGTAAAACTGAAAACAAGCTTTTGAGATTCACCCATCACTGACTGCATCCCATTTTGAGAAATAAGGTGAGTGAGGTAATATCTTTTTTGAACCAACTTCTGTTGGTAGGAAAGACAAGCTTTTGGATTTACTCAGAGTTCTTTTTCAGGTCTGGGAAACTAACTCACACTAACACTCCTTTTGGGGAGACTCACTGAACTGTTTTTTTGCAGTCCATGAATTTTAATGATAGTACCAAACAGAGGAATGAGCTGATTATATAAAAAATGCTATCTTTGGTTTAACAGCATTTGTGATAAATAAAGTGGGGGAATAGCTTCCTTTGATGGACACCCAGCCAGCCAGTTAGGTGTAAAATCCCTTTTGGTGGACACCCAGCCAGCCAGTTAGGTGTAAAATCCCTTTTGGTAGCTGGTCTTTACTTGCTTTACCTCTAAAGAGTTAAAAAGTCCCCCAGGTAAAGAAAAAAAAAAAGTGGGCACCTGACCAAAAGAGCCAATGGGAAGGCTAGAACTTTCAAATTTGGGAAATAAACTTTCCCTTTGTCTGTTCTCTCTGGCTGGAGAGACAAGGCAGCCATGCTGTAAGCAGCTTAAGCCAGGTATGATCATAAATCATCAGATCTTGCCTAGAACTACTTATCTGAACTCCAAAAGGGTAAGTAGATCAGGTCGGGTGGCACCTTTAAGACTAACAGATGCATGCATCCGACAAAGTGGGCATTCACCACGAAAGCTTATGCTCCAATACATCTGTTAGTCTTAAAGGTGCCACAGGACTCCCTGTTGCTTTTTACAGATCCAGACTAACACGGCCACCCCTCTGATACTAGATCAGACTGTTTACCTAGATGTGATTAGGTTTATTTCTGTTTATTTTTTAAGGCTTGTGGATCTCCTCTGTGCTAACCCCTAATGCTTTTGTTTGCTTGTAACCTTTAAGCTGAACCCCCAAGAAAGCTATTTTGGGTGCTTAATTTTTGTAGTTGTTTCTTTTAAGATCTAGCAAAAAGCCTCAGTTCCAGATGTAATTTTTCCCTTTTTGTTTTTAATAAAATTTACCTTTCTTAAGAACAGGATTGGATTTTTGTGTCCTAAGAGGTTTGTGCATGTTGTTTGATTAGCTGATAGCCACAGCTAATTTCCTTTGTTTTCTTTCTTAGCTCTTCCCCAAAGCGGGGGGAGGGCGTGAAAGGGCTTCAGGGTACCAGGAATTCCCAAGTGCTCCTTCCTGGGTTCAAAGAGGGATTTTTTTCATTTGGGTGGTTGCAGCGTCTACCAAGCCCAGGTCAGAGAGAAGCTGTAACCTTGGGAGTTTAATACAAGCCAGAAGTGGCAAGTATTAATTCTTTTAATCTTTGCGGACCCCCACTTCTGCACTCGGAGTGACAGAGTGGGGATTCAGCCTTGACAGCATTCATCTTAATTTTAAATCAAATCCTAACTTGCATTCTCCATCCAGAGTCAGATCAGAATATTTTAAATTAGTTTCGGTGAGACTCTAGTTAGGGTTTGTTTCCATGAAGCAAACTCATCAGTTGCTGTTATCAGGAAAAAGGAATCTGCCATTGATTCCCCTCCCCCAGCATTCACAGGTGACAAAAAGTGACCCAATTCTTGGGTCTTAAAATTGACCTACTCTGTATACCCTCCTCTACCCCCGTGTTGCTAATCTTTCCTTTGGCTGCATTGATCAAGAACAAAATACAGCCAAATAAGAGAAGGAAAGCAAAACACAGACTCCAGTTTTCTTTGAACCACTTACTTCCACCCTGCTACTTCTTCCTTTTATTCTTTTGTCTGGTTTATTTAATGTATAGTTTAAAAGGGCATTTTCTATGTTTAGGGCCATTATTCCCCATTGCAAGTTTATTGGGGGGAGAAAGCCATTTCTTTCCACCAAAGTTCCTTTGCATAATACAGTTTTCAGCTCCTACTCCTGTTCTTTCGTGTTAGGCGAGCTAGACCACTGGGGCCCTTTTCTCCTCTCACCTGCACCCACACTCATTTTAGCTCTTGACATAATTCAAAGAGGTTGTGTAATACTGCTGTTTCATTCAGAAGAGGAAATTAGTGTTCTGTCAAAGAAATCCCACTCAAGCTAAATTAGAAAAAAAAATCAAAAAGGCTGAGATGCATACATTTGAGGTTTCCATTTAATTTCTTCACTAAACTTTCACTCTTCTTTGTAAAAATTGGTGTTGACTGATTTTTATCACATGCCTTTCTGTAGGCCTGCTGCATCGATAAAGAGATATAGCATTCCATTACGTGTCTCCTAAGTGCTTAGTTACATTGTCTCCATAACTGAAGTAAGGAGGATTCACCAGAATATTTATCTTGATAACTGAACTTTGGGTCCTATGTTGTATTTTGCAATCTTCATTTTTTTTCTGTATTTTTATGGATCCTAAATATAAACTGTGATTTACACAGATTCCACAGCTGTCTGGATAAGTTTCCTTTTAGAACACAGAGAAAAGCCAACCTTTAACAGATGAATTTTGAAACCATTGTCAGCAAATTTATGTGCATGGAATAATTGTGCTTAGAAAATTTAATTCTTTGTGTGCTCTGACTTCCATCCATTATCTACTAGCTTACGTCTGTTTTCAGTAGCCATGCAGTGCTCTTCATTTGTTCTGGTCTCTGTGTTGTGATACAGTACTTGTTGTGAGGTATTGTTTTGTACTATATAGTAGGTGTTTGCCTGGAGCTCCCTTATCAACAAGGCAATATATTTTAGGACACAAGTATTGTAAAGTGCGGAGCACCTTCTAAAAAAAGTACTGAGAACATTTTATTGCCATTGGCTTCAGTGGTGCAATGGGTATCAAATGTGCTCAGCATCTTGTAGGATTGGGGTCTTACTAAATATTATTGTGGATGTCAAATGAAATATCCAAATAAAACTTTTGCCCCGTTTACTCTTATAGTACTAAAACAGATCCATGGACAGTCAACAGTGAAAGCCCAGAATACTACTCAAATCAATTAGCAATACATACTGTATTTTAAATGTTTAAAAATCACATGTGTTTTATATACAGGGCATGAGTGACATTTAAAGTCAAAGTATTTATGTTGTATTTGTTAGGGTTTTTTTTAAAGGCGCAGTTTGGAAATAATATGTGCATGCTTAATGAGATGCAAGTGAGTAGTCTCATGACGTCTCACAATGCATAAAATTGGCACGTGTAGGTTAATGCACTGGGTTCATTTTGCAGATTATATACAAGCTTCCTGTGCTACCCTAGGAAAGTCATTTAATTTCTCTGTGCCTCTGCTCCTCTCTGTAAAATGAAGAGAAGATAATGTTTTCACCCCTCAGCTCACAGAGATGTCCTTTGTCTACCTTCTACATTTAGATTGAAAACTCTTTGTAATAGGGACTCTCTCTTGAAAATTGGGATTAGGTTTCCAGACCCTACCCCTAAAGAGCAGGGAAGTTGTGAGCTGAGATTTGGATTGGGTCTATTTCTCACAGTGTTGATTATAAAAAACAACTATATAAGCAGGAGGATACTAGCACTGCTAGCTTCTTTTCAGATTTTGGTAATAAATGTAATAGGTTTGTAACAATGAAATCAGATCAAGCTGCTCCACCCTACTCCAGTGGGAATATTCTGGGATGGGTGGCTGCCACCTCTTCTTTTTTTTCTCCCCATGACATTCACATAGGAGTGGGAAATAGCACAGTCCATGGCTAGTAGCACCCACTGAAGGTACAAATTGCAGAAGCTCTTGCACATTTGCTCCATGTCTAGTTTGCAAAGCAAATTGGGATCCTTCAGGGCAAAGACACATTACAAATGTGAGATTATTATTAGTTCTTGTTAACTGTGTCATTGACTCTCTGTTCAACAGAGGTGATATTCCGTTGCTGTATTCTGAATACCCATGACATAGCAAGTAACTGCTTGCATACTGCTTAAAATATTATATTTTGCAGTGCATCCGGTCAGAAGGAGAGTCACTAGCAGCTTCCTACTGAAATGTGGAACAGATTCCCTGCACACTTGCTGAAGTTGTTACACCTGCCGACTGTACTTACAAATTCTTGTGGACATGGTTATCTCTTTTGCAAAGCACAAATGTATAAGAATTTATAGATCCTGCAAGTCGTGATCACGACTTTATGCACCATCCATAAATTTATGTGAATTTATATATATGAAAGACAACCAAAAACAATAACTATATTAACAGCATTCCTCCACCAATTCCAAATTCAGGACATTTCAATAGCTTCAGTAAACTCCACAACCCTGCATTCTAATTCCACATTTAGAAGAAGTCTTACAAACAAGAAGACCTCAAGCAAGAGTCCACTCACAGTTCATAAGGTGAACAAAAGCATTTTGTTTACTGATGTCAAAAGAAGTTTTGTTTTTTCTCTTGTTTTTAGTCTGACATTTGATTCTTAAAAGGCTTTTTCCTGGACAAGTATGAAATATTTGAATATGAAATAAATGTGAGAAGGCTGTAAGGGGACCTGCAGATATATCTCCGCTGCTATGATGATCAATACACCCCACAACACACCTTTCAAGTTCTATTTGTCCTATACATGCCTATCACAGTGCATCAGATGTCCCCTGTGTGCCTCATTCAGTGCATCAGATGTCCCCAACCACAAGTGTGTGTGTGAAACCAGAGAAACACTATGCTCTCCAATGAACTCACACAGAAAAAATGATAAAAGACAAAAAACACCATACCACCTATGGGTGAACACTTATTACTTGTCCTCAGGGAAACCTGCACCACACTTTCAAAAGACAAACTGAAACTTAAATTCATAGCTCTGGACACTAAAACCATAGACTTAGCAGTTTTATGGCTCATTACTACAATTTGCAACCGGGATGCTGGAAAAATTTGTATAATGGGGGGGTGCTGAGAGCCATTGAAACAAATTGTAAACCCTGTATATGATGGTAACCACTTCAAGCCAGGGGGTGCGGCAGTACCCCCAGCTCCAGCACTGATGTTTGTAACACACCCTGATACCTATGTCGGAGAAAAACACAGCTCTCACTCTTTGATTGGGTGCAGCAAAGTCAGATACTTTATTATCTCTAGCAATTGCGAGGAGGGAGAGAACTATACAGGTCTCTCTACAACAATTACAGCAAGCATTTATACCTTTTGTTACATACAATAATAAGCAACAGCTGCATTTTGTTTATACATAGCTCATCCTGATATCTTATTTTTCTCACTTATTTAGACTCTAGTCTACATTCCATATTATCTACACAAGGTTGCAACAACTTCTCACACTCGCCTCACACAATCCTCACTTCTACAAGTCTCGCGTTATTAGGGTTACAGTTAGCCTGACTCTCTTGCTAACAGAGACTGTTTGCATTTGATATTCCCTTCAAATCCCTGTCAGGCCTTGCTCTGCTTCCACAACCCCCCGTTTTGTACTTCTAGTACAACTAACATCTTCAAACCTCTATTTGCATTAAGCCTTGGATTTCAGATTCTACATCAAATACTTCAACCTTAGGGGTTTTGATTGGATGCAATGACAATGCATGATTAGCATGAACATGAAAGGTATTACTATTATCATGTCCTTTACAACAACAATAACATAATCCTAAACTAAATAACAACAATACAAGCAATAACATTCCCATGGTAATAATACAATGGGGTTGTTGTATAGTTTTAGTCACAAAGCACAATACATCATACTTCGCACATAAAGTAGACATTCTATAAGCTGTATGAAAGGCATTCTTTTCAACTTGATACATATTTTGGAGCATGTGGATTTGCCCTTGTACTTCAGAGATTTTCTGAACCTCTGGTAACAGTGAAAGCAAATTTTGAAACTGATCAGGTACTAAACTAGTCCAATTAAAGGGTATCTGTAACCTAAGGGCTACTTGCAAAATTCTATCTGCGGGCCAGTAAATAATATGATTGCCTGCAGCAGTAGTAAGATTAAAATGTATATCTCGCAATGTGGTGGCTTTAACACACACACAGCTATCATTAGCTTGAAAAAGTAAGTGTCCTATCAGGGTAGTTCCTTGTCCCGTGACAACTTCTCCTGGCTTCAGTTTACGGATACACTGAAGCTGTGGGGGTTCTGATGGCCAAAATGTCCACTGATTCCCTAACCCCATCCAAATGTCACACCTACTAACCCTCCTTTGTCCTGTGACCTGGTTCAGACCCTCCTTTGTCCTGTTACTTTCCCACTTCATTTTAAGTGTCTCCTACAACAAGTGAGAACCTCTTAAGCTTAACAATCTGTCCTACCTTGTATTTAGTTTGGACACTCTGGTTACCTTCCCCAGACCTGAGGAAGAACTCTATGAAGCTTGAAAGCTTGCCCTTTCCACGAACATAAGTTGTTCCAATAAAAGATGTTAGCTCACCCACCTTGTCATTTTACAATATAGTTGTACTATCTTTTGCCTTCTAAACAGGTTTAATTCTTTTTCTGGCTTTCTGAGTACCCATTCAATGACAAAGGAGCTTTTAAGTTCAGATAGCCCTTTAAAGCACAGCCCTGTGATTGGAGCTGAATTGCCTACATTGGCCCAGTCTAAAAGCCAGTTGTCTGATTTGCATAGTTTTCACAAATGAATAAAATCTGCATGCTGATTGCTATTACCGCATCTCTGTCCTCACCCTTACCCCCTTATCTCTTTTTCTTTTTCCTTGAGGTCCATTTCCCCCATGCTAAAAGCTTAGGGTTACCATATTTCCACGATCAAAAAAGAGGACACGGGGGGGGGGACCCCTGCCCCATCCATTCCCTCCCACTTCCCATCCCCTGACTGCCCCCCTCAGAACCCTCAACCCCCCCTGCTTCTTGTCCCCTGACTGCCCCTCCTGAGAACCCCCCACCCTAACTGCCCCCCTAGGACCTTACCTGTCCCCTGACTGCCCCGACCCTTATGGGTGGCAGGTTTGTAGAAATTTTGGTGGTGCCCAGAACCCGCCCCCACCACCTGCCTAAGGATCTGGGAGGGGGATTGGGTGGGGGGAGGAGGTCTGGGGTGCAGGTCATGGGCTGGGGATTAGGGTGCAGGCTCTGGGATAGAGTTTGAGTGCTTGGTGCAGGCTCCGGGCTGGGGCAGGGGGTGGGTGTGCAGGAGCGGGTGAGGAGTGCAGGCTCTGGGATGCAGTTTGGGAGTGGGAGGCAGTGTAAAGGAAGGGGGTGCAGGCTTTGGGATGGAGTTTGAGGGCAGGAGGGGATGTGTGGGAAGGGGGAGGGGGTTGGGGAGGGAGTTTGGGGATAGGAGGGGATGCAGGGGTGAGGGCTGTGGGTCTGAGGATGAGGGGTTTCATGATGCAGGAGGGGGCTCAGGAATGGAGCAGAGGATTAGGGTGCAGGGGGATGAGGGTTGGGTCTGAGGATGTGGGGTTCATGATGCAGGAGGGGGCTCACAGATGGAGCAGAGGATTAGGGTGCAGAGGGATGAGGATTGGGGCTGAGGATGAGGGGTTCATGATGCAGGAGGGGGCTCAGGGCAGGGGCAGAGGATTAGGCTGTGGGAGGATGAGGGCTGAGGCTGGGGATGTGGGGTTTGGAGCGTTGGAGAGGTTCAGGGCTAAGGTAGAAGGACAGGATAAGGGCAGCCTGCCTTGCCATTAGTGGATGGGGGGCACTAGGACCCTGGGGCAGCAGACAGCAGTTGCTGCCGGGAGCAGGCAGCACAAGCATGCAGGGGAGAGGGGCGTGCTGCTTTCTTTCAGGCAGGGACGGGAGGGGGGACCTGCGTGGAGGGGGGGTGGCAGGTGGAGGCCGGGGCCCGCTCCAGGCAGGGCCGGGGGAGAGACCCAGCTCCAAATATTGCTGGAGCAGGCCCCCCGGCCCTGGATATTGCTGGAGCTTGGGAACCACAAAAGAATATAACCCGCCGCTCCCTCCCACCCCATATTCACCCTCCCACCCCCAGACAGGCCCATTCAACCCTCCCCCTGCTCCCTGACTGCCCCCTGGGACTCCCCTTACTATGCCCAGGCTGGTCAGATGCTGGCTCCACGTGTAGGCAAAACACGCTGCCAGTGGGGCTGTTTGTGTGGTTACACCGGGCTGCAGGCAGCAGGGGGGGAGCAGGGGAGGGGCTCTGGCTGTTGGAGGCCAATGGAAGCGGCGCAATCAGGCCCAGCTACCCAATCAGCCAGGCTGCACTCTGCATGGAAGGGAGGGAGTGAGGGAGGGGAGGGGGAAAAATCCCGGACCTTTTAACCTTGTTACCAATTCCTCCCGGATGGCTATTTAAAGACGCAAAAGCTGGACATGTCCGGGGAAATACGGATGGATGGTAACCCTATAAAAGCTAGTGAATCTGTAACTATGGTTGGATGCAATGTGAAGATGTGCTACGTCAATGGGAATACCAGGAGTACTCAAGGTTACTTCAGCCTTGAGATATTGTTGCATCTGCTCTCCTCTGAGCTCTTCCAGACCTACTGGCTGGGCAGAGCAGGGGATGTGGCCATGAATCGTTCTCTGCACATTTCCTCAGGTATCTCCTCTCACCCCCCCACCCCATCCCATTTGGAAAGGCTAGCAGCAGTCATGGCACTAACTTTGCACAGTGTTACACACACAGGCATATGCCTGGCCACTGCATTGGGGAATAAGAGGGAAGCTCTTTGTAGTCTTGCCTGCTCTCTTTCTCCTTTCCAGGGTTGGAAAGAAGCTTGCACTGAGTCATTGATCTAAATGTTTGGTGTTGTAGCCTGCAGATTTCTTCTGACATGTTAAGTTTGACTGTTCTATTTGCTCACATACATTTTTATCAGAGATCTCTGTTTTCATGAGTTGTTTTTGAATGAAATTACACTTTTTGTGTATTAAAAAATATATGGTAATTTGCAACCACATCTTGAATGTATTGTCATTATCTCTATGTACTTGCAATTAGATGGAACCGTTTTGGTTAGATGGAAAGGTCATCTGCTTATCTGCTTTTGTATTTGAGAAACAGGCATAAAGGTATAAATAAGTGTGAGCAAAGGCGTTTAACTTGTATGTTTAGTTTGCCCAAACTAAAACTGTACTCATGTCAAATTATGCCTTGGACAATATAATAGACAGTCTTGTTAGAAATGGTTGAGCTAATTAATTCAGTCCACATTCAGACCTACCCTTAATCAAAATGAAAATCTCTTTCTGTATCTCCATTGCCCAAAGAGACGACCTTTTCTAGGGGTCCCAGTTTGTTCCTTTGTGCCACTCCTCCTCTATAAATCACTAATAGGCTTTCCTCACCTCCCTGGTCCAATTGCCCTTGCACCTCATACTGGTCCTTACTCTAGTTTTTAGTTTTATCTATGAAGATGCCTACCATATTATGGACACTATTTTACATAATAATAAATATTAAAATATAATATACAAAGCATTGAAACCAGGCACTTTTACCCCAACTAAAGCCACACAATTATACAAGGAAAATAGGGACGGGTTTATCATAAAATAAATGAAAGTTTCAATGAAAATTTCAAGGGTGAGTCAAAAGGATTACTCACCAAAAGTAGGTGTGAGGGAGCAGAGAAACCTGCAGGCATGGAATGGGGAGAAAAGTAGGGAGCCTGGCTCAGACAGAGGCTGACTGGTGAGGAGGCAGGAGCTCTCTGCCTTCCTGCCTGAAAGGATGGATAAGCAACCTCCCAGCCAGTGCAGCCGCTTGAGGCAAGTAAGGGCTCCCCTGAAAAGGGGCAACTGGCCTAGCGGGGCCATGCCCCAATCTGAAGAGACTTGTAGGAAGTAGCCCAGGGAAGTGGATCGTGATTTCCTGCCAGGAAGAAAACCCATCTCTTCTGTTTAGGGGTTGATCTACACAGAGCCCTGGGCTGGGACCTGGTAGAGAGGGAGGGTCCAGTCCCTCTAACCCCTGGCCCTACAGACTGAAAGGCTAGTGATCTAGCCACTAGGCTTCCTGGCCATGGAAGACCCTATCAGATTGGGATGGAAAGGTACCTAGCTTCTTGGAAGAAGGAAAGATTCCCAGGGCAGGAAGGCAGGGGACCAGAGAAAGGAAATAAAAGATTGGAGAATGGGATTGGTTTGTATCTGAAAGATTATGGCTTCTTCAGTCAAAACTACTGCTTTTTGGAGATGCAGAAATGATTATTAACTCAGAATATACTCCAGCCAACAAAAGGATCTATGTGAGATCCCCAGGAAAACAGCCAATCATTGATGGTCAATGATAAAAGTGAACTGAAATATAATTTGGGTAGAAAAATCTGCCTGCGATACCAAAGGACTGAAACATCTAATTTTTCAATGAGTTTTATGGGATTTAGCAGCCAAAACCTTTTAAAGGTAATATGGTTAATTCCCCTAAAACTAATGGAAAAATAAGTGTCCTTAAGTAACTGAATATGATGTGAAGCATGAACATTAGCAAATCAACCACTGACCAGTTTGGAATTACCACTGCCTGCCTATATGCAGATAACTTCATATAAACGGCTAGTGTGGATCACACTAGTTCAGCATCAGCAACATTTTCTCCAAGAGTTTTCCTTTATTAATCTGTTTAGTTTTAGGGATCCAGGTTGCAACAGAATAATGGGGTAAGGGGTATTTTACATAAACAGACAATTACACTCAGGTTCCAGGACATCTCAGTCCTTTAATTAGTAGCCAAAAAACTCTGCCTCCTTAGAGACTGACTCCATTTTGACTGGCAAAGAGCTGTATTGATAGAGCCCCCCAGCTTAATTCTAAATCCTGACTTCACCAAGAGTCATCAACCTTCCTGATTATCCCACCATACACCTGAAAGGGGGGATGTTAGGCTGATTTAACTCCTTGTTTTCTGTGCTTGAGTAGAGATTCCATACCCTGTCAGCCTTCATTATTACTCCATGCTCTGTTGAATCTAAGATAATTTTTTTTTGTTTTTATTTTGTGTTCTTAATAGAAAAAAATGTGGGTAAGCAGAACATAATGACAGGTTTGGTTAAAAAAATCAAATCTAAATTATATACCAGAAGTTTTGCATAATGGGATCCAATAATGATTCTTTACAGTTGAAGCAGAACTTTCCTGAGTTAATCAGTGGAGAGGAAATAATAGCATTATAAAAGCTCCCCATTGATGTGTAAATGATTGTCTGATTAACAAAGAAAAAAATTAGGAACTGCAGCTTTATAAAGAAATATATTTTTATTAAAAGCATCCATGGAGTTATCGTACCGTATTTTCTGAGGGCGGTCTGATGCTTAGTCTATAAGTAGAAGTATTTGACAAAATAGAATATGGATGAATTTTATTATTGATCTGAAAGGGAGGCCTGGGGTGAGGAGAGCAAATAAAACAAAAAGGTTCAACGTGAATGGTCCTCATCCCTCCCTATTTACACTAGAGTAACTCAATTTAAGTAAATAGTTACCCTTGTATAATAGGAGACTGAGGCAGTGGCGAATCACACCCACTGACATAATTAGAGTTACAGTGGAGTGGAACAGGATGGTAAGTCAGGTGAATTCAGTGGTGAATGAGCCCTTTCACTTGGTGTGGTCGGCTTTAGAATTTCTCCTGCAAAGTTCTAACAAACTTTACAGGGGTTGTAGCAGATCCTCAGTGCTATTTACACCATCCCAAGGTGTGCTTTAAAAAAAATATAACCAGAACTCCTCTTATTTATTTTTGTTATCCAAAGTATTTTGTGGATAGCAATTTATCCCTAGCCTTCCACTCCCCACCAAAGCACCCCTTATTTATGGTGAGCACTGTAGCTGAGTTCCTCTTTGTCTCTTTATCTTATCAGTAAAGTTTTATAGAGCACAGGAATTTGATCAAAACTCATGTTGGGCTTGAAAAATATATTTATATACTTTCCTTTGATGCTTAAATGACAAAAAGCAACTGCGAGTTTTTAATGACCTTCTACACCAGCGGCCCTATCTTTTGGGGTATGAAATTGATTTTTTTTATCTTAGCATTTGAAGATTCAGAATGTGCCCCTTGATCAGTCACCCATGAGAGTGTCCCAGGGAACCAACACAAAGGATAGGAGGTCATCTTCTTATAAAGCATTGGAAGAGATCATCTGTATGAGCAGATTGTACTGAGGCAGTTCCTTCTGTTCTATGCTATAAAATTTGTCTGCCCACATTTGTTGTGTTGTACAGATCAGGGTTATGTCTTTGGTGAATAAGATGTTGAGTCAGAGCCTCAGCTGGTACACCCTCTGAGGATCTGGTCCATATGTTTACCCTAAGGAGTGGTGTTCCAATATTATAGAAAGGGGGATTTCTTTTGCACATCTGAAATTGGGATAACTAAAATATATTTGAAAAAATAAAACCTGTCCCCTACCCCTTTCCCGCTCCCTATTCTCACACAATAAAAAATAGCCTTTGTCCGTTTCTGGAAACAAACTGGAATTGTTTGGTAATTTTATTGTTTCAATTTTAACTCCATTATCAAAAGTGTGAAAAAACTGCAAGAAAAACTGTTCTCCCAATGACCTGACTAGACATCTGGTGAGAAATGTCTTTCATGTGAGATTTCCAGCCTAATTTTCCAAACTAAAGTGATTTGAATAGTTCCAGTAACCATTGTATGAGGGTCCGGAAGGCTAGATGCTTGTCTGCTTTGAATCCAAACTGTGAACTTGTCATGATTTCACCCATTACCAATCATGTGGCAGGACAAAATCTTCTGGAAGCTCATGTAACATGAGCATAACATAACTAAAGCTCCTACCAGGACAGACACACACATACACACACACACGTTGGTTTAAATACCTCATAAAATAAAGAAGTACTTGCAAAAGAACAACATTTATGATCACGCTGCCATCACTTGGCTATAATTTAAAATAAGGTCTCTAATTTTCAAGGTCACTTCCTTGCCCAAAGAGTTGCATAATATGCTGTGCATTGTTATATATATGTAATATATAAACTTCTCTGTTTCTGAAAGTACCTGATATTCCCCAATAGGGTGTGTAGCCATCTGCATGGAACTTGGCGGGAAGGCCACACAGGTTGCAAGAGGGAAGTGTTTGAAGGAGGCAACAGGAAGCCAGTCTGTATTCACATGGCTTGAATGCTAGCTGCAGTTGCAGCACCTGTGTAGTATTTAAAAAAAAATTAGTTTAGTTTTACACACATGGAGTCCTCTCATGTTATTACACAGCATGCAATATACAAAACCGGATATATAGGTGGTATATCAATTCAGCATGGAAGTGTGGGGTTTGAGTCTAGCTGCTAAGGAGACTGAGATGGAAAGACTGGGAAAACTGTTCAGAAATTCTAACTGGAATATTATATCTCTATCTGTCTTACCTAGTTTTGCTTGTAAAATAGGCAGGCTAAATGGTATCTGTTCTGTAGGAAAGAGAAAGTATTTGACATGACACATTTATGTTTTGGTTGTCAGGCAAAACAGCTTTCACTATTATTCACTGCCCTTTGCATATTGAAGAACATATCTAAAGTAAGCTGAACACTCTTGTGTTTTATGATAGTGTGTTACTGGGAAAATAAAACAGTACAATTATCTGCACAACAAATAGAACTTGTCAGATGGCAGACATGCAGAACTAATGCAGATGGCCAGCTCAGAAAAGCTGTCAGATAGAAAGACTGAAAGAAAATATCTTGTCTTTAGCTTTTCTAGACTGTCAAATAAACATGCAGCTCACAATGCAGCGTGGCACCGTGGTGCTCCTGTGTCTAGATTTTGGTCCCCACTGCTGAGGGAAATGGGAGCATTTCTTGCAGAGGGAGCTCTATGTTGCATCTGCCTTACAGCACTTGCTGCTGCAGCTTCTACCTTCTTTAAGTGTGGTCAAGTAACAGTTAGAAATATATCTTCCCCTGTTTCGGGATTATGCAAATTTTATAACCATATTCACAATTGATTCATAGCTTCAGGATCTGCATTTGCTGCTGTTGGTTTTGAACCATAAAGCCCTGAATGGCTTAGGAGTCTGGACCGGTCTCCTAGGGTGACCACATCTCACCCCATGTGATTCTGCCACAGCTGTTTAAGTGGGTTACTCTGGATTTCCCTACAAGGTGTCCTATGGAACTAATGTCTGCATTCTTGGTGTAAGACTGTTTATCCAAAAACCGGTGGGTGACCAGGAAGGAGGAATTACACTTGCTTCACGTTTGTAAACTTTTCAGTTCTTAAACTGAACTTTGTAGCATAAGCTTCTGGATGGCAAGACAGCAGCCTCCAGGTCAAATTACCATCTCACCTTTTGAATAATAATGTTGTAAAGGCAACCATCCATGACTTCTGAGAGTTACCAGAACAGGCCTTCCAGATACAATGGATGAATTGTGGGAATGGTGGTTCCTCAATAGATCCCAGAAGCTATGGACACTGACTTCAATGGAACAAAGGAATTTCCCTATGGAATTGTAAATCTCTGCCATTTGGAGCTGGAAGGTTATTTCCTTCCTCCCTCTCTCCCTAATGCAGGATATAGGTATTCCTTCTCTGAGGCTAAGCAGTAAGAACATAACAGCCATACTGGGTCAGACCAAAGGTGGTTCTTAACCAGGGGTGCACGCACGCCCTGGGGGTGCGAGATGCCCTTTCTGGGAGTGCGAGACATGCCAGATTTTTTAGAAGGTAAATCATTGAAAACACAAATTTAACACAGGCACGTAAGTACAATTACTTTGTTTCATCAAACCTATGTATTTATTAACATTATACATTTTAATGATTACTGTACTATACAAACAAAAAATATATCTGGGTTTAAGGGGTGCGAGAACATATTTTGAGAACCAACGGGGTGCAGGCTACAGTAAAGATTAAGAACCACTAGATTCTAGCCCATATGGTGGCTTCCAACAGTGGCTAATGCCAGGTACCCCAGAGGGAATGAACAGAGCAGGTAATCATTTAATGATCTATCCCCTGTCACCCATTCCCAGTTTCTGGTAAACAGAGATTAGGGACACCATCCCTGCCCATCCTGGCTAATAGCTGTTGATGTACTTATCCTCCATTAATTTATCTAGTTTTATTTTTAACCCTGTTATAGTCTTGGCCTTCACAGCATCCTCTGGCAAAGAGTTCTGCAGGTTGACTGTGCATTGTGTGAAGAAATACTTCCTTCTGTTTGTTTTAAACCTGCTGCCTACTCCAGTCATAGAATTGATGGTACCTCTGGGAATTTGGAGAGGTAAATGCACATATTTCACATTATCTTTGCATGTGTATTTATCTGCAAGTTTTAGGACAGCTCCATGGGATACAAACATGGGAAATGTGCCTCAAACATTGTTGTTTTTCTCACTAGGATTCAGCACTAGCGCTGCTCTTCTGGGTGTAAAGAATGATCCACAGGGATGATTTGCTCTTTGGGTGAAAGGTTGTACAGTATGTGGTTATACATGAGCAGCTAAGCCAACTCTGCTTCTATGTCTTTCCAATGGTTTGGCAATGTGTTTTTGTCTGCTATGTTAAAGAATCCTCTAATCTCTTGTGAATATGGAGAAAGGAACACGATTTCCCACCTGTGAAAAGGTTGGAGATTTTGTTCCATCTAGGACAGATGAATATTTTGGCAGGTGGGATGAATGTGGTATTATCCACGCTTTCCCAATTGAAATTTTGTTGTTAATCTTGATGAATAACTCTGGATTAGCACTAAATTGCAGGAATTAATTTATTCCAGTTAATAATATTTTGCATTTTTTATTCTCTAGATGTAATGAAAATATTCATGTAGGTCTACTCCACCTTGCTAAATGTTTCCCCACTATTGGAAATGCAGTAGACTAGTGTAATCATGATATGGGTACTAAATATCTGATTGGAACAAAAAAATCCATGACATCGCCCTTAGCAGCACAAGGATTAAATATGTGCTGCTAGCACATCATAGGATCTGCCCAGAAATTCCCCCTAATCTGAAAATGCATGAATCTGGCCTACCCAGCAGAGTTCTGGCATAGCTAGAGACTGAATGTAGTGGTCATGCCAATGGTTTGATCCACCTGAATAATATTACAGAGTTCTATAGATCAAGCTGACTGGAAATTTAATCCATGCCATATGATACACAATTACTTGTTGACTTTTGTAAAACTTGGGCTAATATTGCTCAATAATGTTAGCAGAAACAGTTTAATAGCAGAGAGTCTTATGACATAATGTGAAATCAAGGGGACGTGCAATGGTGTAAAGGTAAAATGTTTAGAACAATATAAGGAAACACAGAAGTGCTACTTTATTGGACTTTTCAAAGGGCCTCTGTACAGCATCACATGATTGGTTAGATGCGTATTATCTGGGAATGTCAGCTCTCTTTGGAAAATCAGGTTGCTGGACTATATACACCAATGCTCTGATCTGGTAAGGCACGTCCTTTGATTCTGACTGATAAACCATCCATGCTCCAGTATAAACTTATTTGATTGCACTAGCTCATGTTGTTTTCCTTTGCTCTGTGGCATATCCTGGTACAAAGCTAAAATGAAAGATTAATATTCGCTTTTGTGCCTGCATCCTTTGTTGTTTTCTCAGAAGGTAAAAATGTTGAGAAGCCTTTATTTATTTTTAATAGAGATCCTAATGTGCACTGCAGCTTGCTGTAATCTAACCCACTCTACATCCTAGATGGGTATGTGGCAGGTTTTACACCACTCTTTGCTTAACTTCTTACATTAAAAGTAGCTGTAGGCTGTGTCAAAGATTAACCTACTCACGGGATTCATGAGATACACAGATGTAGATAGAAAAAGAGCAGCTAGTAAAGTGTTTCTTTTTTATGTTTCTAACATCTTATATATTAAAAGCTTCTAGCACCTGCTATTCTTTAAAAGGTCTTTTGATCTGAGATTCTTGGATCCTTGGGGCTTTTTAAAACATTGGCTGTTGAAGTGCCACTTATGGGCCCTCAAGGGAACTTTACAAACATTGAAAATTGGCACAGAAGCCTAGTACTCTGCTTCAGCATTTATTTCTTTAATATTTTAACATGTTTCAAAATATTTTGATAACAATGTTAGAAATCTATTCATAGAAAAAAACAAAACCAAACCCTCAACCCCACACAACTCTTACTTCTGCCAGATGTCATACGCTTTATGAAGGCATAGTGTAAAACACGCTTTTATTGCATTTGCAATTCATCAAGTCTTTTTGCCTTTATGCAAATAGACAATGTATCCATAGGACGACCAATGTCAAAAGGAATCAGGAAGCCATGAAAAGGGCTTTTCTGTTGCATAAAATATGGTGTATGTGTATGGCAGCCTTTTTTAGTATAGTTAGCAGTTCAGTAAATTTGCCCTGCAGCATAGGTGCTAATGAGAAATAAGGCTTTAGGGGTGAATTTCTCTAGCCAGTGGAGAGCCCTTCATATTTGTTTTGGTATCCTTTCATTCAGGCAGCCTTTATAAAACGAACCCTAGACACTGCGGGCAGCCTCAGAAGAGAGTTCAGGATGTGACCTAGGTATTAGAAATGATGGGCCAGATTTTTTTGTTTTTTAAATACAGAGTAGCTCCATTGAAGTCAATGACTGAGTAACTGAGATCAGTTGTCAGATTGCACAGTGTTAGGCTGGAATTATAAATGGAGCCTAAGGGAATTAGGCACCAAACTCTAATTACATTTAATTGAGATTTCTGTACCTAACTTCCTTGAGTTCCTGTGAATATCCCATCCCTAATCAATAACAAAGAGGGAGGTTTACTGTAAAATTAATGGTTACAAAATGGGCAGCTAGCAATAAAGAGGGTAGAAGGATCCCAGATGTGATCTTGCTCTCATTACATTGAATGGGAACGTGAGAAGGCTTCCTAAGTTAAATGTGATTGAAAAACAGAAAAAATAGTAATTATTCGGTTTTATTATATGAGCTTTCTGTGTCTCTCTATTGTACAGTCTACCAAGGCATGCCTGCCCTAGAATTCACTGTCTTGTGCAGAGTAAATCTGTGTGAGAAATTTCACACAAGAAACAACCACATTTCATTTTTGACAGTACCACCAAAGGTTTTGTTTTGGTTTTGTTGTTTTGTGGGAGGGAGGAACCACTTTTCACCGTGAGACAGTTTTACTGGCTTTGCTCTGAGTGAAGATGTAAATTCTGCCTGACACTGAAAGGATGAGCTGGGTTTGCTACAGTATGTTTTCAGGAGCTGGCTCTCTGCAAGCAGCTGTGCACAAAGCTAGAATACTATGTGGAGTAGGGGTGTGCCCTGTGTGTGAAAGAGTCTGCATGGGTAAAAAGGAAACAGTGTGGGAAATGGTTAGAATTGCTTTTCTTAAACCAACAAATGATCAATTTTTGAAAGCTAATCTTTGGAAGGCAGTCAGAGAACCAGTAGTAGAGTTGCAGGTAGGGGCATGGAGGGAAGAGGACTTGGCTTAGCGGTGGTTCTACCCCCTGCTATGCACTAGACAGCAGACCTGACTTATAAGGCGCTCATGCAACACTCTTCCTTCCTGCCCCTACAGAAAAGTTTCAGAAGAGTGTTCCTGAGACCAAATTATTTCTAAGTTCTCCTCTTCCACCCTGCAGCTAGTGCCCCCCTACGCCACACCCATGGCTGAGTCTAAATGCTGGGCCTTTGTAAATTGCTTGACTTACAAACAGTTTGGCCCATGGAGCTTAAAATCAGGCCCAATATTTGCATTTGAAAGAACAGACTCAACTGCTCTTCTCCTTTCTCTACTCAGCAAGGTTTGTTTAGATTTTAGTAGCCTTTGTTTATTCCCATCTTTAGTTTCTCTGCTGGCTTTAATGAGGTTTGCAGTCGGCTGAGGAGTAACTTGGTGAACTTTTAATTTAATTTTTTTCCAAGTTGACACTGCTCCTGTTGTTTCTGGCTGCGTTCCCTTAAAGTCTGACCACTGCAGTCTTGAGACACTGACATGTCAAAATGTAATTTGTGTGGTGATTTTCCCCTCAATTTGTGACTAGCACAGAAGTGCATGTTAAAGAGATGTTCTTTAATCAAACGGTTTTCTTAGATTAAGGGTAAGGCTTTTCAATGTCATAAAGTACATGGACACACAGTACATAAATGACTAGCAGCCTTTTAAAATGAGAATGTTGGCTATTATTTGAAAAGTTCTTCAGTAAAATAATTCTAACCACAGCATTTTGTTCCATCTATACGGGACTCATTGGCAATAATGTCAGAAGTCACTAGCACTTTATGTTCATGCTCTCTGTGTATTGTGTGCTGTCTGCATGCTGCTAACACATATTCTGATCTTCTGTATTATCATGTGGTCCAATTATTCCTGGAGGATGATATAACTATAATGAGAGAGTTTTTCAGGTAATGCTGGCATACCTGAAGCTTGAATTATGTTTGAATGTTTTCTTCTCTCAGGGCAGTTACAAATAATTGAAATTTTACTGCATGTACAATATTATTATGTGCACCGTTAAAGATGAGTCAATGGGACAATATTGATGATGATGATGATGATAGTAATCAACCAACATTGTTCCTTGGTGAGTTTTCTCTTTCTTTCCCCTCACCTTTCATTCCTTCCCCCCCACACTCCCCGTCCAAGACCAGAAAGAACATTTATGGTATTGACATACAAAATAGCCTGGCCTAAGATCCATACACATTTTTTTTTCTGTCTTGTGGCTAGCAAAACCACTAGAAAGAAAACTAAACAAGAGAAAATTGAAGAGATAAAGAGCACCTAGTTTGCATATGAAATTACTACAAATAACTAGCAATTTCTGTGTGCAAACACCCAAATTGCACATACATACAAGGTAACACCCCTCAGAGAATAGTGCATATGTGTTTCTGAAAATGTGGTTCCGAACATCTTATTTGTTATTTATGGAGTTTTGTGCTGTGTCTAAACTTTCCGTTGGTACTAGCAGTAATACCTTTGGTCAGAAATTACCTATTTATATGTTATCAAGTGATAGGCTTTTGTAAGGTAATTAAAACAAAATATAATGGAAAAGTCCCTAGGCCCTGGATTCTGTAACAAGCACCAGATGAGAACAATGAAGGAACAAAATGGACACCGTGTAGAATCAAGCACGTGGGTTTTTTACGCACAGCACTGGCAGAGTGTCACATAGGATATTCATGGGCGGATGGAAGTGATGGGGTGGGAGGTCCCGAGCCCCTGGATAGGTCTAGCAGTAAGACAAGATAAGCACAGTAAGCCAATAGTCTAAAAGATTATATAATGGCTCCGCCCAAGGTTTCAGGTTAACATATAATATACTGTTAGTACACAGGTGTTTTCCATTAAACAACGTATAAAGTGTATAATTATAAAATATATATGTTGAATTCTGATTTGGGGTCCATAGGAATGAGGATCCGAAGAAGTGAGGTTTTTACCCACGAAAGCTTATGCCCAAATAAATCTGTTAGTCTTTAAGGTGCCATCAGACTCCTTGTTGTTTTTATAGGAATGAGGTAGCTCTTCTGGTTGTCCAACAGGTACATTCCTGAGGATTCAAGCAAAAAGACATTGAAAAGTACATGGCAATAGAAATTGTTTTTCAGGTTGCCCCACTGTGTTTCTAAAGGCTAACACTGGCATCTGGGAGGGATGGAGTGCACCAATTAGAAGGGAGGATGTCATATCTCATACTGACATGCATGAACTCAAGGTTGGTATGTGGGGAGGGTATTGGTTATTTTTTCCTGCAGAAGCAGTGGACATAGAGACCCCTTTCAGTACTTTGGTATGTCTGTAGATTCTGATAAAGACACCAATTACTGCTCCCCATCTGGAGTTTTGCTGACCATGCTTATCTTAGTAAAAAGCAAAGTTGTCTCTTGTTTGTTCAGCTTCTCTCAGCTAATATTGTTCGCAGTGTGCTAGGCCCCCAGCTCAAACCAAAGTTTGGACTTTGGGTCTATGTAAAAAGTTGCTGACAGGGCCTGTGGTCAGGGTTTTACAAACATAGCAATGGATTCTGGCCCTTCAACAAGATGGTCCAATGGGGTCTGATCTAGAGCCATAAAAGTGATTGGAAAGAATCCCATTGATATCATTTGGGCTTTGGATCAGGTCTGTGCAGAACCTATTGAAGAACTGGGACCTTAGGCAAAAATTAAAAAATCGTTTCAACTAGGGCTGTCAATCACAGTTAACTCACGCAATTAACTCAAAAAATTAATCACGATTAAAAAAATTGCGATTAATCGCAGTTTTAATCACACTGTTAAACAATAGAATACCAATTGAAATTTATTAAATATTTTGGATGTTTTTCTATGTTTTCATATATATTTTATTCTGGGTTGTAATTGAAATCAAAGTGTATATTATTTTTTATTACAAATATTTGCACTGTAAAAATGATAAAATAATAGTATTTTTCAATTCACCTCATACAAGTACTGTAGTGAAAGCTGTTTGTTGTGAAAGTGAAATTTACAAATGTAGATTTTTTTGTTACATAACTGCACTCGAAAACAAAACAATGTAAAACTTCAGCGCCTACAAGTCCACTCAGTCCTACTTCTTGTTCAGCCAATTGCTTAGACATGCTGCCTTCTTCTTATTTACAATGTCACTAGAGAGTGAGAACAGGCATTTGCATGGCACTTTTGTAGCCGGCATTGCAAGGTATTTATGTGCCAGATATGCTAAAAATTCATATGTCCTTTCATGCTTCGGCCACCATTCCAGAGGACATGCTGACGATGCTCGTTTAAAAAAAAATAAATGCGTTAATTAAATTTGTGACTGAACTCCTTGGGGGAGAATTGTATATCTCCGGCTCTGTTTTACCCACATTCTGCCATATAGTTCATGTTATAGCAATCTTGGATGATGACCCAGCACATGTTCTTCATTTTAAGAACACTTTCATTGCAAAACTCAGTGAAGGTAAACGCAAAGAAGGTACCAATGTGAGTTTTCTAAATATAGCTACAGCAGTCAACCCAAAGTTTAAGAATCTGAAGTGCCTTTCAAAATCTGGGAGGGACAAGGTGTGGAGCATGCTTTCAGACGTCTTAAAAGAACTACACTCCAATGTGGAAACTACAGAAACCACCAAAAAAGAAAATCAGCCTTCTGCTAGTGGCATCTGACTCAGATAATGAAAATGAATAATGTGTCGGTCAGTACTGCTTTGGATTGTTATCAAGCAGAACCTGCCCCCTGGAATGGTGGTTGAAATATGGAGGGACATGACTCTTTAGCACATCTGGCACATAAATAGCTTGTGACGCCGGCTACAACAGTGCCATGAGAATGCCTGTTCTCACTTTCAGGTGACATTGTAAACAAGAAGCGGGCAGCATTATCTCCTGCAAATGTAAATGTTTCTCTGAACGATTGGCTGAACAAGAAGTAGGACTGAGTAGACTTGCAGGCTCTAAAATTTTACATTGTTTTAGTTTTGAATGCAGGTTTTTGTGTGCATAATTCTACATTTGTAAATTCAACTTTCATAATAAAGAGATTGCACTACTGTACTTGTATTAGGTGAATTGAAAAATACTATTTTGTTTTTTTACCGTGCAAATACTTGTAATAAAAATAAATCTAAAGTGAGTACTGTACACTTCGTATTCTGTGTTGTAATTGAAATCGATATACTTGAAAATGTAGAAAGCATCCAAAATATTTAAATAAATGGTCTTTTATTATTGTTTAACAGCACAATTAATCACGATTATTTTTTTAATCGCACGATTAATTGTGATTAATTTCTTAATCACTTGACAGCCCTAGTTTCAACATGTGGCCAGTGAGAACTGTATGCTTAATATGAAGAATAAGAGTGAGACGGAAGTAGAGACATTAATATCTTATGACATGTAATAGATATATCGCAGAGAGAGAATTTTGAAGTGTTTTGGTGGTAAGCACAAAGGGAGACAGAAGCACCAATTGTCCCTGGTGCTGACCAGTATTATTATGGTAGATATAGTTGGAAAGCTCATTTATAAAGATATTGGAAAAAGACAGGAAAGTGCTAAAAAAAAGAGGGAATGTTTCAAGTGAATCAACTACAATAGCAATCTGTAGGGCCTGCAATTTGATCTTTCACTGCCTGAAATTCATAAGGAGTAGGTAGGGCAGTTTGCCTTGGGCCCCCTATTTGAGAGAGCCCCCCAAACTAAGTGGCATTGTGACCAGGTATGTGGGATCACAGCACCACCAAGGTTCTGCATGTCCGCTTCTCCATCTTGACAAAGATGCCATGCCAAAATTGAGTGAGTGGCATTGTGACCTGGGTGGCATTGTGACCCTGTGCATCAGGTCACAATGCCACTCCATTTGAGGGCCCTTTCATAAACCTATAGGAGATCCAGAAGCACAAATATCAGAAAAATTATAGATGGAGACTGCTGTTCAGTGCAAAGAAATAGTACTGTAAAGAATGCCCTTTCTTTTTCTTTTCCTTCTTGTTAGCTTCCTTGCAGTGCTGATTATATCAAAGACCTCTTGTACTGGTGTCTATAACTTATCCCCATCTGACGTTGATCCTACAGTGACGACATGAACAAAATATTTAAATCTCACCATTGATTTAGAGGTTTGTGCTGGATGGTTTTAATACCAGAATTCACTGACTGGGAAAGTGCTTTCAGTAAAAACTGCTGAGACTAAAAACTTGCTGCAGATGGGGTCTGACTCTTTGGGGTTTTTTTTTGTTTGTTTTGTTTGTTTTCTTGATTTGTTCCAAAAAATGATCATTAGATCAACAACACCACTGATTGAGTCAGGTAGCTTAGCTGGTGTGGAGGATTCTTAGGTCTCAATCCTGTAAGTAATTTTGCATGAGGAGACCTGTGCCTCATTGGGCATGGGATTTTTCATAAGTATAGGATCAACCAGCATAAAGCAACTTCCAGGATCAGTATTTTATTTTGTAAATTTCCTTGCCTTCAAGAATCTTTCTGAACAATGCTGGGATATTTCCACTATACTTTCTATCCTCTTCATGAACCTATTCTTTGATGCTGCCCTTGGTTTTTGCTGATGCACTCTTTTCTATAGTGTGCCATTCTCCTCTGTAGGAGCTCCCTCATGCTTAAAATTTGTCTTAATGCAATACAGTAATTCAGTGCATAAGATCATGTCTCCGTCTAGTGGGCGACCCTGGAAGAACTGCTACTTTGTGAAAGCTAAGGAAGTTAATTATTTAGTTCAAGTGGTGGAGGCTTGTGCTTTTGGTACTGAGAACCTGAATTCAATCCCTGCTGATGACTCTGGTGTCTGTACATAAGTTACCATGGCTCATTACATGAAGATATTAGAAAGGTTGCCAGACTTTGGCTTTTGACTTTGACATCTGAAGGGGAAATATGCATATGCTGTTGAAGAGTTACTTCAGCTTTGTGCACGCAACTTTAGTTTTTATGCTTGAGAAGAAAGCTCAAACCCTTCAGTGGTTGAAACATATTATTTTGTCAAGTCCTTACTTTGTCTTGTTGACAGAATACATTTTCTCAAAAGCTGAAATCATTCTGTCAAGAAAACTTATTTTGTTCAATAATCCTGCTTGTTGACAAATGTTCAAAAGGAAAAAAAATCTTCAATTATTCTGGGAATGTTCTGTCTGGTATCTCTAGGTCTATTTATTTTGCCAAGGGAAAGAATGGTTATTGCCTTGTGGGTGAACTATTCAGATCTGGGTGTAATGAAAAATATAACTCTGAATCCTATTTTAGATGTACGTGTCCATGTTATTGGAGTGGATTTTATTTTTTGGCCAGAAATTAGAGAGATATCCAGTGTGGTCACATATTAAAGGACACATTAGTAAACTAATGCAAACAGCACACATGTCAAATGAATAGAAAAAGGAAGTGTGAAACAGAGGACATCTGCTGAAAATCTGTCAGATGTCTCATAACTTCTATTTATATCAAGAAGCCACTTCAGTGAAATGAAGACAATTGTTCAAATAGAACTGTGTGAAAAATTATGCATGTAATAGCCAAACCATTGCTTATTGGTTTTTTTGGATGGTTTTTGAGGAAAAAAAATAATGTTCCGATAGGGCAAGTTTTGCTCATTCACACAAAAAGTGGAAGTCATTTTTCACCAGACAAAACTGATTCTAACTTTTGCAAAATCCATTTTTCACAATTGGTTGGAAACTGAAGTAACTCTAAGTGGTACTGCCACTTAGCTCCAGGAAAGCTGTGGCATCCCAGTTACCAGTCCTGAGCATCTTAATGTCCAAATCCCATATGTGGGCACCTTTACACACACTTGCTTATATGAGCAAAACTCCCACTGACTTCAGTGGGAGCAGGGGTAGACTTAAGAAAACTGGATCCTGGGTGACATTTTATAAATCACCTAAGTCACATTTACTTTAATAGAATTTAGGCTTCTAGGTCACTTGGCACTTCTGAAAATGTTTCCTCCTATTTGTATACACATTCGAGGATATGGGGGGGGGGCTTCAAATTCAATGTTTGGGGTGTTTTCTAAGCACTGAAGAGCCTCCATTTGTGTGCTCAAATGAGGCTTGTGATTACCCATGTGTGATTTTAAAGATCAGGCCCATAAGCAGTGATTGCCTGTGATTATGTATCCCTTGTATATATAAGTGGTGGATCTGATGCCCATATGATATGTTTACTCTTTCATGCATTTTGACCAATGTGCCTTTATTCAGTTTATTCTAACATTCTGACTCCCTCAAGCATATTCCAATGATTATGTTTCAAATGAAGTTGTATAGACATGCCCTCTCTAGAACAAAAGTAAAATATAAATATTTACATGGTTTAGCGTAATGATCCTATTCCAGCAATTGATGCTCCCAACCATGCTGAATTTTTAATAGTACAGACACCATTTTATTGTTCTATCATTTATATTATTCTTTCTTATTCTATTTTTTCAGCATTTGTCTAAGCAGAATAGTGATCTTTCCTTTTCATATATTTCACACATATTGTATTGATTTGCTGTGTTATTATCAATTGTCTTGAGTCTTAATTTCCCAAAATACAGTATTTGTGGCACATTTTTTAAAAAAATATGATTTTGCGTGATATTCTGTTCAAAGGAAATGTAATTTTTTTTAACAATAAGCACTTATTATAAAACATGTTTCTTTTACACTTTAAGATCAAAGGGATAAGCAACGGGTATTTTATTGTTGTTTTTGGATGTTAATGATGCTGGAATACAAAGCAAAAATGAAATAATTAGGAATTCTTTTTAGCATAAATGGTAAAGGAGCCCTTTTATATATGCCTGCTGACCACAGATCCTTGATTCCACCCCTTGAAAACCTGAACCTGTTCAACAGAAGGTCAATCATGCAAATTTTCTTTACCTAATGTTCTCAGGGAAAGGTAAAAAGTTTGAAGAATCTATCTATTTCTATTGCACCCATCGCCACAGGATCTTAGTAGCCTCTGGAATGTTTTGTTCCAACATCCATGCAATATTGCAACATAAAGACAGCAAAGTTATGAACATAATGTCAGAGTTCTGAAAATTAATTAAACTAAGACCTAGAATATTATTGTAGCGCAACGTGTCCTTAGCTCTACCCATATAACCTCAACATTACCAACAAATTTGGACACTTCTAGCTGGGATGACACCATAAATACATTTCATATGCATGCTATATCTTGGCTGCCCATACTGACAATCATTAATTAAAATGCCATCAAGACCTCTTGTATATTTATCAGAACCATTCACCATTATTAATTTAGATGACTATCTTGAACAATAGTGCAAGTACCATCGCTTTTGCAAGAGGCGTCTTTTCTGAGACAATCCTTAAAACATTGCTATCAAGCACCTCCTGCCATGGGATTAACCTTCTAATTCTTCTGTACCAAGCAAAATGATAACTAAACAATTGAGGAAAGAAAAATGGGGGTGTGATAAATGAAGGGAGGGGGGAGCTCCCTTTTATAGGCACCCAGTCAGCCAGCCAGTAGCTATAAAATCCCTCTTAGTAGCTGTTCTCTAATTGCTCTACCTGTAAAGGGTAAAAAATGTCACTGCTATGCATAGGTAAAAGTACATGAGTAGGCACCGGGCCAAAAGAGCCAATGGAAGGCTAGAACTTTTTAAAATTGAAACAAGACTCTCCTTTTGTCTGTCTGTTGTTGTTCTCCCGGGGAGAAATGGACAGGGCAAGAGCTATGCTGTAAGAGCTTGGGCAAGGTATGAAAAAATTATCAGTATCATACCTAGAAACTACTCATTTAAAACCCCAGATATGTAAGTAGATCAGGAAATGTCTAGGAAAATGCAATTAGGTTTATTCTTTTTATTTCATTATGGGTTGTGGATTCCTCTGTGCTAACCCCCGGTGCTTTTGTTTTGCTTGTAACCTTTAAGCTGGACCTCAAGAAAGCTATTCTTGGTGCTTAATCCTTGTAATTGCTCTTTTAAAATCTAGCAATAGCCTGAGTTCCCAGATGTATTTTCTTTCTTTTTTTTTATTAATAATATTTACCTTTTTTTAGACCAGAATTGGATTTTTGTATCTTAAGAGGTTTGTGAACATGTTGTTTAATTAGCTGGTGGAAACAGCCGATTTCCTTTTTTTTCTTTCTCAGCTCTTCCCCGGTGTGTGTGTGTGTGTGTGTGTGTGTGTGTGTGTGTGTGTGTGTCAGAGAGAGAGAAAGGGCTTTTAGAATCCTTGTGGGCCCCCACCTTCTGCACTCAAAGTGTCAGAGTGGGGAATTAACCTTGACAGGGGGTTAAAGTCATTCACTGATGCCTCAAATATGTATTCCAGCCAGGGCTGAATGAAGGCAATCTGGGACTATAAGCACTACCCACCCTGTGCGCTTATAGCTATCTCCCCATTCCTTGAAACCACCCCTCCTTGGTTGGGCAGCAGGTTTCAGAGTGAAAGGGAAGGGAGCAGTTCACTTATCTTAGAGCTATTGTTTCTGGCTGTTTAAAGACTCAGAAGGCAGCTGATAAACTCAGTTCACATTTTCAAACTTTTCTTTCCATCCATGATGGGTAGAAACTTAACTTTTTTTTTAAAATGAGAGATGAGATTCTGATGTCAGCAGTCCAGCTCTGTTTGCACTGCTTTGCACTGTGTGCTTTACGGGCCTATCTTAAAACCCATTGAAGTCGAGGCAAAGATTCAAATAAATCAAAATGTGTCAACAGGATATTATAGCACTACAGTTATTTATAGCAGCAAACACACAGGACTTAATTCTCATCTCATTTACACATTAGATTCACACTGGGACAACTCCATTCCAGGGTGGCTCTATGTATTTTGCTGCCCCAAGCACGGCAGTTAGGCGGCCTTTGGCGGCATGCCTGTGGGAGGTCCGCTGGTAACGCGAATTTGGTGGCATGCCTGCCGGAGGTCCGCCTGTCCCGTGCCTTTGGCGTACCCGCCGCTGAAACCGTGGGACCGGCGGACCTCCCGCAGGCATGCCGCCGAAGGCTGCCTGACTGCGGCCCTCACAGCGACCAGCAGGCCGCCCGCCGCCCCAGCCACACGCTTGGTGCGCTGGTGCCTGGAGCTGCCCCTGACTCCATTCTTCTCTGTAAGAAATATGCGAGAATAAAGAGCTTGAAGAACTCTAGCCATAACCTTAACTATACAAAACCTGAGTCTGCTTGCAGGACAGGGCACAAGAGTTTATTGCTACTGAAAAATAGTACTGAACTCCGTTGTGGGACATAGACAAAGGTCATGGATGTTAAGAGCTGATATTTAGAGCTGCACAAAGGAAGTCAGCTGCAGTGTACAACAAGAAGTGACTGGTCCTATGAAACTCACAAATTATGCTACATATTCACAAGCATCATCAACTGGCACCTTATCTATTAACTAATTACATGTATGCAAACATCACTAGTATATGCAAAGATATATAGGGTCTGATTGCTTGTAATCAGGATCTAAAATGGTGTAATAGAGAATCAGACTAAGGCCCATCATTAGTGAACATAGACCACATGTTCATTCCATGAGTCACCAGTTCCTGTAAATATTTATTAACAGAACACTAGCACACAAGCAACTAATATGAAGGATTGGGCGTAGTGGCATTGACTGTCAATCTACTCCTGAGAAGCTGCTGGTTTGTAATGATAGCACTGTTCTATCTGAGTACATTTCCTTTAATCAATATAGCATCTGTGTGAAGATCACTTTCTATAGATAATAGCAGGGGAGGTGTCCTTCTCTCTGTTAGCATGAGGGCTGTAGACAGATCTCACAAAAGCCACGGTAATAAATTGTGCAGGCACATTTGGAAAAAGTCTTATAGAGTGTACGTTGTAGTTAATCTTAATTACAGCCAGGCTATGGACACCAGACATTTTTGTGAACAGTGCCCTGTATATAATGGTAAATTCTCCAGCTACATAAATTTCATCTGAAGTCTTCCAGCGCCAGTAACATTTTGATGCATTTTTCCCCTGACGACATTTCCAATTATATCATTCTGGAAGCTGATTGCATCTTGTCTGAACATTTGGTTGCTAGGCTCTTTGTAACATAACCACTTTTTAGTTTAAATTTTTTCAGGTCACACATTGTTAGCGAAGAGGCAAGTTGCTGTTCCTTTTTCCTCTCAAGGTATTCATGGCCAGAAAGAGAAAAATTATTTTACTGGTAACAGCATAAAAACATATTGTGTGTCCTTTAGAGGGTCATCTAATAAGCTGGAACCATTCTAGTGCTACCTAGTTCTCCAAAATAATGAAACATATTAAGACCAAATAAATTATTTAAAGTAATTGCTGTTGGCTCATCTAACTGATTGAATGTCTACTAAATAAGTAGAGGCAGCTTTTCATTACATCCTTATCTCACAAGAAAACAGAACATCCTTGAATAATAGGTATTTGAATAGTAAAAACTGATAAGAACATTTTCTGAAGTCTTCCCATTTTATAAGGTCACTAAAGTACAAAATGGTAATTCTATCACAATGTGGAGAAACCTATAGATGTAAGTTTCTCTGCTTGATGGTTATACAGTTCTTTTAGTCCTGCTATGCTGTACAGTGCTATGTTATACTCTCTCTACCACTTCATTCCTCAGGAACTATTCATTATCATTTGATACTAACAGATCACCCAAATACATCTTATAGAAGCCAAGCATGACAATACTGCTATGACGTTACTCACCATGCTGCTCTAATGAGAGGGCTCTGATACTCTTAACTCCTATTTTTCCTATTGTTCTCATAAATGCAATCTCTCTTCGATAAATTTGCCTTTTCTTACCCCTCTGCAGCTTAACATTTGCTCCCTGTTCAGTAACATATTGATTATGTTGTAGAAACCAAGAGTGCTGGCCTGTCATATGATTTGAAAATTAAGTAGGGCAAAATCATATTGTTTGTTGACATACTGTCCCATGTGAAGATGCCCCATGTGAAGCTGAGGATACCAAGGTGCTATTAATTAAAATCCTATAAAAATTGGTCCCAGTCCATCCCTGTCTTCAGTTCTACAGTAGGGGCAGGGCTCAACAGCCCTGGGGCTCACCTCCAGTTTGTCTTATGTTCCCAAAGCTCTTGCTTCAGGGCTTCAGCAACTGGCAGGGCTTAATTAGGGATTTCTTCTGCTTCCTCTCACCAATGTATCCTGGGAGGGGTTTTTTTAATCTCCTTTCTCTGAAGCATTTGTGGTGGCCATAGCTGCAGACGGGACTTTGGGCAATGTGGTCCAGGACTCTCAGATGGCACACAGTGTTCTCTCGCTCTCTCTCAGGTGCTTGACTAGCTGGTTTTTGATCACAAGTTCAGGGCCTAACTGATCATGGTATGTGGGGTTGGGAAGGAATTTTCTCCCAGATCAGACTGGCAGTGATCTTGGGTTTTTTTTTTTCTCCATCCTCTGCAACGTGTGGATACAGGTCACTTGCCAGGATTATCTGAATATATCTCACTTAATCATTTCCATGCTACTGTGAGGGCCTCGAGCACTGGTGCACCTCGGTCCCTCCTATTCTCTGCTTGTGGCACAGAATAGTCTAGTCTCCTGTGGGCTGTAATACTTTGGTATCATTTCAGTTTTTAGTGTGTGGGTGCTGCATGATGTTTGTGGCCTGTGATATACAGGAGATGAGACTGGATGATCTGGTGATTCTCTTCTGGCTTTCGACTCTATGACAGTGTAGAACCATTGAAGTCAATGAAGTTACACTGAAGTAACACAATGGGGAAACTGGCCCATTAATCATATAATTTAATAACATTTGGGTTCTGTGTTCAAGGCCTCATTTTAGAGAGAGATTGCTGAGTAGGGGAGATGGTTCTCCTAACAGTCAATAATAATAATTTGAATGTCTTGTCTATTGGAATGGAAGGATTATTTTCTAACTAAAATTAATTAAATACTGCTGCAGATCATGGCATGTCCACTCCCTCCAGAACTAAAAGGGCCCAAGAGCCTAAACAAGTCTAATTTATTATGAGGCAGATTCTGATACCCTTGTTCTTATTTAGTTGAATTATTGATTTCAGTGAGACTTCCTGTGGTGTATGGTATGTGGATAAAGATGTACGATCTGGCCCTGTGTTTTATTTTTTCTTTACCAAAA
Source organism: Malaclemys terrapin pileata (assembly GCF_027887155.1). Classification (NCBI taxonomy): domain Eukaryota; kingdom Metazoa; phylum Chordata; order Testudines; family Emydidae; genus Malaclemys; species Malaclemys terrapin. The sequence continues at coordinate 32,701,140 of NC_071513.1, read as the reverse complement.
AAAAAAATAAAAAATCCTATTTTTGATTTTTGTTAATTCTAGAATCAAAACTGCTCCCTTCTGGATAAAAAAAGGCAAATGATAAAATTGGCACTCGATCGATCGATCGATCTATCTAGCTTTCTAATCTTAAAGCGGACGGCTCTCTATATTCTTCTTCTGAAACAACAAATCAATACATATTTCATGGGCCACCTAAAGCTGGATGAAAGACAATTTATTCCCCCTCTACACATTGCTTGGAGCTGCCAAGATAAAGAAGTACACTGCTTTCTTCTGTAATCCTTTCTTAACCTCTTGATCTACAGCATGCCATTCAGCATTTCTACTTTCTACTTTGCAAAAACAGGTACAGTATTTAACTAAGGAGGCAATTAATGCAATCTGATTATTGCCCCTTGACTGAAATACAACTCCATTTGGTGCTGTCTAATTATGTGTAGACATATTGGCACATAATTGTCATTTAATTATACAATTGCTCTAAAGGCAGCAAGTGATCATATAACTGCTAAGTTAATTTTCCTGTGTGAGAGAGAGGAGGGGGGAGGTAACTGCTAAGAAATGATATCTCAGAGGTTCTGTGCCCAGTCTTTTTAAAAGATGGTCCAGATTCTTAGGTGGTATGAATTGGCTCCATTGAAGTCAATGCCAGTTTAAACCTGCTGAGAATGTGGCTGGGAAAGTTTTAATTAGAGTCTTGAGAAAGTTGAAAAGCTCTGATGGCTTATAACTTGGAAACCATTTGAAACAAGAGACAGTAAATTATTCTTAATTACTCTGATGTTGTTGCAATAGTATTCTGTTATTTTTCATGCAATGACAACCAAAGCAGTAAGCAAAGAGTCCAATTTTCTTGGTTGCTTGGACCCCTTTGTAGAACTACTATGCAGCTAGCACAACTGATTATGCCCATTACTTTAAAATATACTTAAGAGTATAGGATCCACTAACAGGAAAAAGATAAATGGATCTCAAAGAAGGCATAAGCCAGGTCTTTAAATATAAGAACTGATAAAACCTTGGGGAGGGAGGAAGTCACAAAACTGTGAACGCAAAATGCCTGTCGATAGCTTTCAAAAGACCTGTCAGCTAGATCTACAGAAAAATGTTCTCCAGAGATTGAAGCTAAAAGCCCGATTAGACTTGTCTCAGAAATTGGAACTCACATCTCTGAAGGGGTCCCATCTGGGCTGCTCTATACATCTTTTGATTAGGAGGAAGGTGTGGGGAAGAGCAGATTCAATGGTGTGCTGCTATCACTAACACTGGCTGCAGAAAATCCAGTAGTAGTATATTCTGTTCTGTTTGGATTGATAGTCTGCACCTATTGTTGCAGCGATGACATGAGTCTGAAGTATAACACTGTCCTGAGGTATTAACAGTACTAACTCAAGGAGAAGATGAACCCACCTAAAGTCAGCTCATCTAGCAGAACATTATCCCTTATACTATCCTGAGGTATTAGCCATACTGTGTGGAAGGGAGAGAGCCATATTCTAAATCACCAACACTGAGGCAGTCTGTGGAAGTCTCCTATTGAACTAGACTGACCCTGTCTTATCTTGATAGATCTTAGAGTATCACCGAACATGGTAGCAGGGCTGAAGACTAAGGGTACGTCTTCACTACCCGCTGTATCGGCGGGTAGCAATCGATTTATCCGGGATCGATATATCGCGTCTCGTTAAGATGCGATATATCGAGCCCCGAAAGCGCTCACCGTCGACTCCGGAACTCCATCAGAGCGAGCGGTGGTAGCGCAGTCGACGGGGGAGCCTGCGGCCATTGATCCCACGCCGTCTGGACTCCAGGTAATTCAATCCAAGATACTTCGACTTCAGCTATGCTATTTGCGTAGCTGAAGTTGCGTATCTTGGATCGATCCCACCCCAGTGTAGACCAGCCCCAAGTAAAGAAGTCACTAAACTCTAATCCTGCGTTATCAGCTGCATGTATATATATTGTCAATTCCAAAGAACTACTGTGCATGCAAGTGCAGTAGTGAGTCTTGCAAGATACATTACCAAAGGCAGCTATGGGGCTTGAAAAGATAAAGACAAGATCCAATACACAAGCCTAATACTTTGCAGAAAATGAATGTTCGACCATTATTATGGAAGTGAATAGATATTGACTTGTTAAAAAATATTCCTCAGTCAATATTATGATGACATTCTAGAGGTGCACTTTTGGTTAATACTAACAGTTTTGCTTCTATTTTCAGTCTAGTGTCTCATCTTTACTTATTTGCTGTATGCTTGAAAGCTTAAATTCAGTGATTTAAGAAATTGAGAATCCCCCCACCACCACCACCACCTACCCCCATTTTGGTAAGGTAAGCTCTATTTTTCTTTTTTTCATGAAACTTGAAGATTTGAGGTAATCAGAATTCCATGGGAGTATTCATAAGAGATGGGGTATTAATCCTGGTATGTATATTATTATGTTTTATATTAGTTCATCTTTGTATTATGGTAGCATTCAGAGGCTCCAATTCAGATTTGGGCCTAGTTGTGCTATGTGTTGTAGAAACATAAAAGTAAACTCAACCCCTAATTATTCCCCCTTCAATTTCAACTGGATACGGTATTCTTCACCAGCTTATTTTTTATCTATTATGTGATATTTCTGTGTATACTATTAAAGAGTTACTGCATTTCAGAAGTGGCTCTATTTCCATAGTGACCAAATTTGTCCTGGTATATTTTGTACATTTGTAAAATGTTCTGACTAATCTGCTGAAAGGCAATAAGATATTTTAATGATTTATCAAGCTGTTTTGAATACAGACATATTGCAAAATTTGATTTAGAATTGTTTGAGTCATGTCTGGCTGCAACATATACATTTCATCCCTCTGCTAATACTATCCACTATATTTACTTGGATCCTGGCTAAGCATGCTCCTTACAAATAAATATACCTAGCAAGGCATTTCTTAATGGCTGGTGGTTCTTCTGCTTCTTTCGTAAGTGTGAATGCTACTACTGTTCCCTTATATAGAGAGACAGCTTGCAAGGCTTTATATCTTGAGAGACCTCTTTCAAATGGTCCCATAATCTTTCACTGTCAACATGCTCTCCAGGTCTTATATCCAGTCTGGACAACCTACTATATGAAGAACTACCCTAGCTTTGTATGATGTTTATTGCCTGATAGTACCGTTAAGCTATAGCTACATCATATCTCATCTTCCCTTGTTGGATAGATCACTGTCAGGCACCACTCTTACACAAAGTCTCACTACAACCTTAGAAGCCATCTTCTTCACTAAAATAACTTCATCATCTTGGCAGGAAACTTCTTTGACCAAACAAGGTGATATTTTAAAATTTCTGACCAATGGTACTGCAGACTTCTTTGAAGTTTTGCCTGGAAAACATTCTTTGCCCAAAGACATCCAGATGTTCATCCATTGTTTCAGTGGTGACTATTTCAGTGCTAAGTTCACAGGACCTGACGTGTCCAGTCTTTCCATACTCTAAGTTCACTGTATTTCTGAGAAATCTTCAGTTTAGTAGCTTGCATACTGTACTTGAATATAATGAAACTATCAGTCCCAACATATGTTTTATAGGACCAGATCCTACAGGGTGCTGGAGTGCTGAATATCAGAAAATCAGATTTGAAACCACTCAGCATCTCCTACAAAATACTCAATAGTTGGAAGAATTTAGTAAGAAAAAGCAAAAATTCTTGATCATATTGACTTGTAGCATAATGAAGTAACATCATAATGTACAAATATATCAGTAACTATAATTGGCTTTATCATTATTAGCAAATACATAAAGGCACTTCATCTGACATCCCTCTTCTTAACTTTAAAGAACAGTTCTAGGACGGTTTTATTCAATGTTCTGAGTTTTTCTGTGGAGTTTATTTGAGAAAGCAGGAGAAGCGAAGTATACCTCTCTGAATAAGGTGTTAGATCGGGCAATTTGTTAAACCTCTTTTTCTCTCCAGACAAATGGTGATCTTTTTTCCCAACATCATAAAATTGCATTTAAAATTATGTTAAGGGTTTGAAGTTTGAGCAAGATCAAGAAAATTCACTGCTAAGAATTACATTTCCACTACCAAACCACAGTGGTGCAGAGCAAAATATTAGTAGAGTTGCACCTTCTCTTGTCCTTGTAGTCAGGATAAACCCTTATTGTAGCAAGCTGTGAATTCTTTTGCTTGTGAGAAGTTGTCTCTCAACTTTTACATTATTATATTATTAAATTATATCATTGTATGATTTTTTCTTAATTTGTAGGTTACAAATCTGTGCTTCTAAATCTTTACTTTGGTTTATTTTCTGTAATTTTTGAAAAGATGTAATTAGAAAAACATGCAACTTGCATGAGCTGATACTGTTAATGAAGCTTTGTAATCTTCATAAATGCCCCAAAACTTTGTTAAAATGCAGAGTTAAGGTTACCTGGTGGTCCCTTGTGCCTCTCCAGAACATTTTGAGTTCAGCTACACTCAGACCTCTGAAAACCAGGAAATACAGAGTTAAGGTACATGCCCCCATGTATGTGGGTCTAGCATGCCACATGTGCCCATTCCCAGCTATGTGTCTGTGCTATGTAATGAACATGCTCATTCCCAGCTTCTCATCCCAATCTCAGCACATTTTGAAGCAGGAACAGAAATGGGGTGTGGGTGGATGTGGAGAGATTTTGAGGGGACAGAGCCGTAATCCCCTGTAAATCCCCCAGTGCACAGCTCTGAACCTCTCCTATACTGCACTGACTCCCCTTTCCCTTAGAGCCAGCAGCATGAAGGGGAAGAGTGAACGTGGAGTCCCTTTCTCAACAAGGGGAAGGTGGGGGGAGTTCTGGCTTCCTTCCCTTGATTGGCCTGCTCCCTAGTGCTTTGTTGAGCAGATATAGAAATCCTGCCCTACAGAGGTGTGTGTGTATTCAGGAGTGCTGTGCTAAAGCCTATTTAAATCAATGAGCATCTTTCCATTGACTTTAATGGGTTTTGGATCAGGCCTGGCTGTGGAGAGGGAAATGAGTCTCCTTACAACTTCTCCCAGTGTCACATAACACAGCTAGATTTCCTGAATTGGGCAGGAAGTGTCCTCTAAGGGTATGGCTACACTGCAATTAAAAACCCACGGCTGGCCTGTGCCAGCTAACTCAGACTACAGGGCCTTGGGCTAAGGGACTCTTTAATTGGGGGGGGAGGGTGCATCTTGACTGGGGTGTAGTGGAGGGAAGGAGAGCTCTGGAACCCCCTCCCTGTGCCTGATGAATCAGCCATGGGAAGCAATTGTGAGGGCTGGAGGGTAGTTGTAGGAGAGTTGGGGTCCACTAGGCATAATTACCAGGTAACTCAGGAGAGTGGAAGGCCACAAGTGCCGATGAAGCTCTTTTGCTCTGGGTCTGTGAACCACAGTGACTCCATCTTGGGAACTCTCACCTACTTCTATGCTAACTGCTTACATGCTCTGAAGTAGGCTGAAGCAGAAATGTATTGGTCAGCGTTTCTAGCAGATGGCTGCAGTTTCACTCACACTAGCAGAAATAATAGAGATAAGAAGCGGGGTAGTTAGTTTGCAGGCGTCTAAGTCAAGGTCGCAAAGACTGAGAAAGTTTTCTCACAAGCTTCTGTAGAGCTTATTGTAACAGTTGTCTGGAAGGGAGGGGTAAGGGGGAACAGCCAGACAAAGAGATGTATGTAAACAGTTTGGAGTATAAAAGGTAAAAGTTGTTTGTATTTGTTGCACTGGATTTGAGACATGATGGTCTCCTAGTGCCATTTCAGAGCTCTGAAATAAACTTGGCTTGCTTTCTCCCCTCGGTGTCTTTATTGGTGCCAAGCACACCGGGCGACGGACCATTGTCCCCTCGAGCCCTTTAGGGCAGGCAACAGTTTTGGCGTCCCTGGGTGGGCTCGAGGCTGAAATTTAGCCTTGCCCGGATCCCTCCTGGTGGCCGACGGATTACGATGACGACCGACGCTCAGAGCTCACCGGTGACTTCATCGGGGGCCTCGGCAGAGACGTGGTTTGCTCGACCCCAGAGGGCACAACGGTGCAACGCACACAGACAGTGGAGAAGCAGCTGCGGGCGACGGTGGGGAACCGATCCCGTTGATAGGGCGACGGTGACGGTGCAGAACCGGACCCTTGGATAAGGTAGGAACAGTCCAGTGGGGACTTATCTGTTGTGACCTGGGGACGCCCAGTGTCTGCCTGTTGTGACCTGGGGACGCCCAGAGTCTCCCTTGGTATGGGCCAGGGACAGAGTACAGCCGGCAGGGTACAGTGTACACCTTTAGAATGCATTCTGGTGAACTGGAAAGTGTTTGGATCTGATTAGTTGATTAAAAGTAAATTGAAAAGGTTCTGTACAGTTGATTGGCCTCAGTACCAGCTAGAGTGCCAAGATAGGTGGCCACTGGAAGGATCACTTAATTACAATACGATCCTTCAATTGCTCTTGTTCTGTCAGAGAACAGGTAAATGGAATGAACATCTCTATGCGTATACGTTTATGGTGTTAAGAAATAGGACTGATATTTTGCTCAAGTGCCATTTGACTCCGACAGGCTCGGTAGTGACGGCTGCTAAACCCCAGAACCCTCCCACTGTTGTAATGCCAGAATCGGTGTCCCCTTTGGCTCCTCCACCCCCACAGGCTTCAGAGAGTACCCCCCCCGTGGGATTGTATCCGTTGATTATTGAGAGTGTGGTAGCCCGTCCAGGAACTCAGGAACGGCCAGTTCAGATAGTATCTGTCTACTCGCATGTACCTTTTAACCCTGTACATCTGGCTGCTTTTAAGGCAGAGGCAGGAGAATTTTCAACGAATCCAAGCAAGTTCATTTCTATCTTTGAAGGATGTCTAGCTAGCCATAAGCCTGACTGGGATGATTGTAATATACTTATGAGAACCCTGTTGTCTGAAGTAGAGCAGAATCAGGTTATAGCTAAGGCTAAGGATGAAGACAGAGAAGGCATTTAAGGTTTAAAGGGAAAGCTATTGGACACCAGAAGTTGTACAGAGTGGAATCCTCAGAAGTGAGTGTGCTTGTCCTGGTTTGTTGCTTCAAAGTTCTGTACAGAAGTTATGTTACGGGAAAGATGTATGATGGCAATGTGTATGTGTTAATGGTTGGAGAAAAGGTGTATGAGTGAAGAGCGGAAGGTTCCTTTGGAAGTTAGAAGAAGCCGAGAAAGGGAGAAGGAAAAAGAGAACAGAATGAGTTAACTGAGAGGAAAATATAGCTAGCAGCTCAGTCATGCTGGCTTATCCAAGGACATTGTTCACAGCCAAGACTTGGCTGACAACCAAGAGAAAGGGGGGCCTGAATGTGCCCAAGCAACTGTGAGATCTGCAAAATACTGCAAGGCATAATGAAGACAACAGAAGGGTTAAAAAGCAGGTTTGCTGGACAGTATTGGCTCAGGGATTTAAAAATTCCCCTACTCTGTTTGGACAGGCTTTGGCCAGAGATTTGGAGGAGTGGGATAATTCAGACAGAGCCCTCCTGCTGCAATATGTAGATGACTTGTTGATTGCTGCTGTGGGTCTAATCCCTTGTCTCAGAGCTACTGTGAGTCTCCTAAACTTTATTGGACTGCGAGGATACAGGGTATCTCAAAGCAAAGCCCAAATTGCTCTTTCAGAGGTTCAATATCTGGGATTTCACATCAGGCAGGGAGAGAGACAGCTCTCAAATGAAAGAAAGGAGGCTATCTGCCAAGTTCCCAACCCCAGCAACCATAAACGGCTTAGGGCATTCCTGGGCATGGCAGGTTTTGGCAGAATATGGATTCCAGAGTTTGGACTGTGGGCTAAACCTCTGTATGAATGTGTTAAGGGAGCAGATCATGACCCCTTTCACTGGTCCCCAGAAGCGGACAGGGCATTTAAAATCTTGAAAAGGAAGCTAATGGAAGCTCCAGCCCTGGGTTTGCCCGATATATCTAAGCCGTTCCAACTGTATGTGCATGAACGAAAAGGGGTAGCTTTGGGAATGCTTACCCAGCTATTAGGTGCCTGGAAACGTCCTGTGGCATACTTTTCTAAACAACTGGATCAAGTTTCAAAGGGATGGCCAGCCTGTTTGAGGGCGGTCGCAGCTACTGCTCTAGTGCTTGGGGAAGCTGAAAAACTGACACTGGGAGGAAATGTGCAAGTGTATGTTCCCCATATGGTCTGAGCCTTGCTGGACACTAAGGGTGGTCTTTGGCTCACACAGGCTCGGGTTGCTCGGTACCAGGCAAAGCTGTTAGAGAATCCTGAAGTCACCCTGCAGACCTGTCCCTCCCTTAATCCAGCTACCCTGCTACCAGAGACAGAAAAGCAGAAACATGACTGTTTAGAAATCATAGCTGTTCAGTATTCTAGCCGCCCAGATCTAAAAGATCAGCCACTCCCAAATGCTGACTTGGAATGGTATACGGATGGCAGTAGTACTGTTGTGGATGGGCAAAGGAGGGCTGGTTATGCTATTGTGTCTCTTCATGATACCGTGGAAGCTGAGAGTTTACCGGCAGGAACATCTGCCCAGCTTGCTGAACTAGTGGCCCTGACTCGTGCACTCGAGCTGGCAAAAGACAAACGGGTTAATATCTTTACTGACTCAAAGTATGCTTTTGGGGTATTGCATGCTCACGCTGGTTTGTGGAAGCAAAGGGGAATGCTAACAGCCCAAGGTTCTCCGGTCAAGTATGGGTCTCAAATTCTCCGGCTTTTTGAAGCAGTACAACTCCCCTCAGCAGTAGCAGTAGTGCATTGCAAAGCCCATCAAAGGGAAGATCAAGATGTATCCAAGGGTAATGCCAGAGCAGACAGGGAAGCTAAGCGAGCTACTACCCTGAAATCACCAACAGAGGAGAATGCCCAAATGCATGCCCTCATCCCATCAGTGGGTGAGCTTGCGGCCCCTCAGTACTCCCAAGAGGACAGAAACCTGGCTGACAGTCTCGGTCTCCAGGAAAAGGAGGGATGGCTTTGTTCCATAGAGGGAAAAATCCTCCTGCCCAAGGGCTTGATTCGACCAGTGTTGCAGAAACTGCATCAGACCACACACGCAGGCAGAGAGGCTCTTACCCAGCTTATGAATAAATATTTTCTAACCTCTGGACTTAAACCCCTAGCATCACAGGTACAAGCTGAATGTTTAATCTGTCAAAAGAATAACCCTCGACCAGGAGTAGCAGTGCCACCAGCCACCCTGAAACCTACCCCAGGATCAGGATTGGTGTGGCAAATAGACTTTACTGAATTTCCTAGAACCCAAGGGTACAGGTACCTTCTCATCTTAGTGGATCGATTCAGTGGATGGCCTGAGGCCTTCCCATGTCGCAACAACACTGCCAAGACAGTGGCTCTTAAGTTTGTCAAGGAAATCATTCCTCGCTTCGGCCTTCCTCAGTGGATGGAATCTGATCATGGAACACACTTCACATCTCAAGTGGTTCAAAAGATATCAAGTGTTCTGCAAATCCCCTGGAAACGCCACACACCCTGTCGACCACAAGCCAGTGGAGTAGTGGAACGCACAAATCAGACACTCAAGCGACACCTCTCAAAGGTCTGTCAGGAGGCCTCTCTTAAGTGGCCTGATGCCTTGCCCCTTGTGTTACTTCATATTCGTGCTCTCCCTAAGGGTAGGATAGGGCTTAGTCCCTTCGAGATTGTTTGGAAGAGCATGGCCTATGAATGGTACCCCAGTTCTGGCAGGGGAGTGGGAGATGGGGTGTGGTTTCTTGTCTCAGTACATGTGCTCTCTGTCTGCTGTTCTTTCTTCTCTTCACAGGTATACCAAAGATTCACAGCCTCTTCTGCTGGATACTCCGGTCCACTCCCTGCAGCCTGGTGACTCCTTTCTCATGCGGACCTGGAAGGACGAGCCTCTCCAAGAGAAGTGGAAGGGACCCCACACCGTCCTGCTTGTCACCCATACAGCGGCAAAGGTCAAAGGACACAAGAACTGGATTCATCATTCTCGACTGAAAGCAGTGCCCGCTCCTAAACAGTGGACTGTCCAGCCTGCGGAGAAGACTGCTAACAATGATTTGGAACTTAAGCTGTTATTCAAAAGACAGTAAGGGTCGCTGGGAATGCGTTGTGATCTTTTTGAACAGTCACAGCATACTCCCCACGAGAACCCTGAGCATTGGTTTTATTTTCTCACAGAAGGCCGACCTGGCCTATGTATTTGGTCTTGTTATTTTTTGACTTGTTTAGTGTCAACAATTCTTCTTATCTTCTGGGCATTTGGGTTGTTGTAATTGTGTGTGCCCTTATTGGAGAAGAGTGTTGTACCTATGTCCCAGAGTTTTCACAGGACATTAACAAGCACATCTTGTCAGCTGAACGGGCCTTTAACCAGTGGAAGGCCCAGGAAGGAGAACCCACTATTTTGGATTCCCTTTGGGGTTGGATACCTGGTTTAGGAGAACTAGGGGATATAGGGGGAAACATTGTTCACATCTTGCTCACAGGTGTGGTGATATGTTTTGTTCTTGTTCTTTTGCTCATTTGCTGTAAAGTGCTCATACGTAAGATTTGTACCTCCCATACCCCAGAAGTTCCCTTATACCCTCTCATTGATAATCCTGATTGCATGGAGTATGAGAAAACTCTGACAAAGGTTTGTTGAGTGTTCTCAAAGGAGGGATAGTTGGGGTCCACTAGGCATAGCTAGCAGGTAACTCGGGAGAGTGGAAGGCCACAAGTGCCGATGAAGCTCTTTTGCTCTGAGTCTGTGAACCACAGTGACTCCATCTTGGGAACTCTCACCTACTTCTATGCTAACTGCTTACATGCTCTGAAGTAGGCTGAAGCAGAAATGTATTGGTCAGCGTTTCTAGCAGATGGCTGCAGTTTCACTCACACTAGCAGAAATAATAGAGATAAGAAGCGGGGTAGTTAGTTTGCAGGCGTCTAAGTCAAGGTCGCAAAGACTGAGAAAGTTTTCTCACAAGCTTCTGTAGAGCTTATTGTAACAGTTGTCTGGAAGGGAGGGGTAAGGGGGAACAGCCAGACAAAGAGATGTATGTAAACAGTTTGGAGTATAAAAGGTAAAAGTTGTTTGTATTTGTTGCACTGGATTTGAGACATGATGGTCTCCTAGTGCCATTTCAGAGCTCTGAAATAAACTTGGCTTGCTTTCTCCCCTCGGTGTCTTTATTGGTGCCAAGCACACCGGGCGACGGACCATTGTTGTCCCCTCGAGCCCTTTAGGGCAGGCAACAGGAGGAAGGGGGCAAGGGCCCAGATGTTTCCCTCCAAAGCCATTTTCCAAAGTATGTCACCAGAGGAGAAGGTGTCCAACTTCCCTGCCTTATGGTCCTGCTCTGTCCGCGCTTCTGAGCAAACACAGATCAAAGGTCTTTTTGAAGATGGTTCCTTATTCACTGAGGGATTATAGAAATGCTACATGTTTGGAAACCCAGAGCTTCATCAATTCTCTAGTCTTCAAACTGGGTTGTCAAAGACATAAGGGTCATTGTCCAGGGGTTTGCTGGCCCCTCAGCTGTTGTGCCAGATCGCATACGTAAGGGGCAAAATTTGCCAAAGCAGCAGAGCCCCTGCACCCTCACAATACCCATCCCCCCGGCCTGCTCCAACATCCCCCACATTCTTCCTCACTGCTCAGACCAGCGATATTCTGTAGCTCAGCATCAAAAACATTATAAAATTGTGATTTTTAGAGCAGTTTAAAAAATCTCTCTTAAACCAGAAATGTTGGCCTGAAAGGAACCCCCACAGAATGCAGGAAAAGAGCAAGGAATATACACAATGCACATTCTCTGACACCTACCAACTTTAGGATGCTAATTCAAGGTCCATAGGTTCAGCTCACATGAAATGACCACAGCATGTCACCTTCAGCCACCCTGCTTCTGTGATGATAAACTTTTTTGTCTTGGTCTTCATAGACAAGGTCAGCTCCCACCCTGCTGCATGGACCAGCACAGTATGGGGAGGAGGTGAGCAGCACTGGGTGGTGAAAGAACAGGTTAAGGACTATTTAGAAAAGCTGGATGTGCTCAAGTCCATGGGTCCGGATCTAATGCATCCAAGGGTGCTGAGGGAGTTGGCTGATGCGATTGCAGAGCCATTGGCCATTATCTTTGAAAACTCGTGGCAACCGGGAGAGCTCCTGGATGGTTGGAAAAAGGCAAATATAGTGCCCATCTTTAAAAAAGGGAAGAGGGAGAATTCAGGGAACTACAGACCGGTCAGACTCATTCTCAGTCCCTGGAAAAATCATGGTGCAGGTCCACAAGGAATCAATTTTGTAGCACTTGGAGGAGAGGAAGGTGATCAGGAACAGTCAATGTGGATTCACAAAGGGCAAGTCAAGCCTGACCAACCTGATTGCCTTTTATGATGAGATAACTGGCTCTGTGGATATGGGGAAAAGTGGTGGATTTGATGTACCTTGACTTTAGCAAAGCTTTTGATAAGGTCTCCCACACTGTTCTTGCCAGCAAGTTAAAGTAGTATGGATTGGATGAATGGACTATAAGGTGGATAGAAAGCTGGCTAGATGGTCAGGCTCAATGGGTAGTGGTCAATGGCGTGATGTCTAGTTGGCAGCCAGTATCAAGCGGAGTGTCCCAGAGGTCGGTCCTGGGGCTGGTTTTGTTCAACATCTTCATTAATGATCTGGATGATAGGATGGATTGCACCCTCAGCAAGTTCATAGATGACACTAAGCTGGGGAGAGAGGTAGATAACACTGGATAGGGTCCAGAGTGACCTAGACAAATTGGAGGATTGGGCCAAAAGAAATCTGATGAGTCCTGCACTTAGGACTGAAGAATCCCATGCACTGCTTCAGGCTGGGGACTGACTGGCTAAGCGGCAGTTTTGCAGAAAAGGACCTGGGGATTACAGTGGCTGAGAAGCTAGATATGAGTCAACAGTGTACCCTTGTTGCCAAGAAGGCTAACGGCATACTGGGCTGCATTAGTAGGAGTGTTGCCAGCAGATCGAGGGAAGTGATTATTCCCCTATATTTGGCACTGGTGAGGCCATATCTGGAGTATTGCGTCCAGTTTTGGGCCACCCATTACAGAAGGGATATGGACAAATTGGAGAGAGTCCAGCAGAGGGCAACGAAAATGATTAGGGGGCTGGGGCACATGACTTATGAGGAGAGGCTAAGGGAACTGGGCTTATTTAGTCTTCAGAAGAGAAGAGTGAGGGGGGATTTGATAGCAGCCTTCAACTACCTGAATGGGGGTTCCAAAGAGAATGGAGCCAGGCTGTTCTCAGTGGTGGAAATGACAGAACAAGAGGCAATGGTCTCAAGTTGCATTTGGGGAGGTCTAGATTGGATATTAGGAAAAACTATTTCACTAGGAGAGTGGTGAAGCACTGGAATGAGTTACCTAGGGAGGTGGTGGAATCTCCATCCTGAAAGGTTTTTAAGGCCTGGCTTGACAAAGCCCTGGTTGGGATGATTTAGTTGGGATTGGTCCTGCTTTGAGCAGGGGGTTGGACTAGATGACCTCCTGAGTCTCTTCCAACCCTAATCTTCTATGATTCTGTAAACTGTCTGCAGAATTTCTGGCTTCATCAGAGACCCAGTCTTGCTGCACATGTGCATTTTACTCCCTTTGGCACATCAGTTTAGCTAATGCTGACCTGGAGTTCTAAACTTTACCCTCAATAACTTTTCAATATTGCTTTCCTGAAGAGGGAGTGGTGCCATGCATTAGGTGAGATCTTGAGTGGCTTAGATCAGTTTGGGGAGGAACAGAGCTGTAGTTTGAGTCCTACAGGTGTGGGCAAAAAAAAAAATTAGAAGAAGCTGGTGCTTTTGTAAACACACATGCTTTTTTATAGAGTCTGTGTCTCGGGAACCCTTACTCAAATAATCACATGTTTGGATTAGTAACCTTACCCTTCAACCTCGTGAGGCAAAACAAATTTCAAGTCAATCTGAGTCAGCATGTGGATGTTACAGCACTTTGTATAGTCCTCTTTTAAATAGTAAACAAGACTCAACTGTTACTCTAGCAGAATTGCTACTCTCCTCAAATATATGGAAAATAAGTGAAATAGTTCACTTATGTAATACTTGCAGGATATTTTAAAGCTTAACATCTTAGTATTTTGGGAGAGGAGAAAAGGATTAATACGGTATGTCATTTACACTGTGATAATTAGACGATGTGCTTAACTTCAGCATTATGTTAACCTGCTTATTCAGAAGCCTCCTAGTCTAAATCATTTATTTTTTTATTTGTATACGGGGCAAGAGAAACCTATTTTGAGCAGACCTTGATGAGAGAAAGACCTTACAAATCTTTCTGAGAATACAAAGATAGTCTTTTAAGCCCCCCAAAGTAGGCCCAACTCATCAGGTATAATCCTATTGGTGAGAGAGGTTTGCTTCAGCCTTAGAGTGGAAAAGTCAGTCTATGACCCACAGTTCTGAGATATAACTTTCAAAAGACTATCCGCACCTCTCAGTACTCTGCTGTCACTGTGAATTGGGATGAGTTGCTCTCTGCTTCTCTTATATGTATTAAACTAGCACCTAGAGGCCCCAGGCATGCTCAGGGCACCACTGAGTGGGGTGCGGTACAAACATGTAATTATAAGCATTTACAATATTAACAGGAAATATAGGTAAAAGGTGAGAGAAAAGAACTGAGGCATAGAGAGATTAAGCATCCAGCCCAATGTGACATAAGAAGGCTGAGAGAGACCCAGGAACTGTATCCTGATCTTCTGAGTCACAGCCTGGTGCCTTATGCACAAGATCATCCTTCATCTCTGTATATTAAAGAGATATTGAACTGTTACACTCTCCAGATATTTGGGTCTGACCCAAAGCCTATTAATGTCAATAGGAGTCTTTCCACTGACTTCAGTGGGTTTTGGATCTGGTCTTTAAATTTACAAATCCATGAATGATTCAGCATGAGACTCAATCTGCAAAGGTGGAAATAAACAAAGATGTTATAAAGATCACAGGGAAAGCAATGAGTTAATGAGCTCACTCCCTCGTCATTCCCTTCCTTTGTTTTTTCAATATTTAGATTATTTTAAATATATTTCTAAGGTCTCAAAAACAGTGTCACATTCCATCCATTCTCTAAAAGTCTACCCAAAGGTGATTTACCCCATAAACATTATGTACACATCTGCAGATTAAATATCTATCAGTGAGAACTTGATTTGCTTGTAATTAATGTTACACTATTTGAAAACATGGGTAATGTAATTTGTAACTGGGAGCTTGATTCATTACTAGGATGAACACGAGCAGGATTCCTTGGTTCAGGTTGCCTTTACTACTGTTATCAATCTTTACACTTCCATGCTTGTTCCTTTATTAGATTAGTCAGTAAACCCCAATGAAGGCAGTTGTTGAGAATTTTTTTTTCTGCTAAGAGAATTAGCTTACTAGTTCTAGTTTTCTCATTTATTAGACAAAACAAACAGTTTAACCCTCTGAGTTCTTTTGAATAAACCTTGCAAAGTTTTGGAGTAGACCTTTATTTATCGCTCCTGAGCCTTCTCAGAATATATAAATAAAGCAAATATTCGGAATATTATTCTGAATCACTTATACCAATCAAATTCATCTATACCAGACCATGTTGGCAGAGACATTCATTAAAGAGATCAAAAGTAACACTTTACAGAGGAATATTTGCAACTTTGCACTTTGTACTGCAGGACAGATCTGAAAGATGATCTTAATCCAGAGCATTTGTTTGCATTGTACTTTCTTGTAAATGCCTCAGCCAGTCAGTTAACATGCTTGCCTAATATGTCCTCTAAATTAATTAATTTAACAATGTGATTGGCATCATCAGTACAAGTTTCCCTTGGATGGTTGTATTAGTCTTAGAGATGTCTTTGGTACAAGTGGACATTTGTCCAATTATACCACCAACTCTACAAGGAGACAGTGCCTTCTTTCAGAGGAAATTAGATGTAGTTGCAGAAGTTATGTTTCACCAGGCCCATATGTAACAGTAGAGGGGCCCTGGCCTTAAACAGGTTTTAGATTAGGCCCCACATGGGTAAACACTAGTTAGTATTGGGAAATTGTGATGCTATAACATAAAACAGCTAAAAAGAGGCAGGATGGTCTTGAGGTGAAGGCACTGGACAGGGTTTCAGGAGATCTGGTATCAGTTCTCTCGGGAGATCTGATGTCATCTGAAGAAGTGAGGTTCTGACCCACGAAAGCTTATGCTCCCAGTACTTCTGTTAGTCTCAAAGGTGCCACAGGACCCTCTGTTGCTTTTTACAGATTCAGACTAACACGGCTACCCCTCTGATAGTGTGAAGCAAATCACTTAGATGCTGATTCAGCAAGGTACTTAAGCATACGTCTAACATTAATCAAGTGTCAAGTATCAGAGGGGTAGCTGTGTTAGTCTGGATCTGTAAAAAGCAAGAAAGAGTCCTGTGGCACCTTATAGACTAACAGACGTATTGGAACATAAGCTTTCGTGGATGACGAAGACGCATGTGTCTGAGGAAGTGGGTATTCACCCACGAAAGCTTATGCTCCAATATGTCTATTAGTCTATAAGGTGCCACAAGACTGTTGCTTTTTATTAATCAAGTGAGTAGTCAGTTACTTACATGCTTAACATCGGGCATATGCTTAAGTACCTTGCAGAATTGGGGCCTTAATCAATCTGTGCCTTCCATATTTGGAACTCCCACTGACTGCTAGGTCAATGTGAATGGCCCATTGTGTCTATGCTTTTGACTAATCATGTGTCTAAGCATCTCTTCCTTTTTCCTTCTCCCTCCTGACAAATCCGTAAATGTGGTCTCAATCCTTTAAAACATGAAAATCCACAGAAACTCCTTGAAGAAGAACAGGAGTACTTGTGGCACCTTAGAGACTAACAAATTTATTAGAGCATAAAGAAGAGAATTGAAGAAGAGAGTTCAGCCCTAGTGCAGGAGGGGAGGGGAATTTGGTAGAAAAATGATAATCTG
Organism: Malaclemys terrapin pileata; assembly: GCF_027887155.1. NCBI lineage: Eukaryota > Metazoa > Chordata > Testudines > Emydidae > Malaclemys > Malaclemys terrapin. The sequence goes on along the minus strand of NC_071513.1, from coordinate 32,684,191 downwards.
TCTATAGATTTTCAAAATTACCCTATCAAGTTTAATAATTATATCCATGCTGTAGAATTTTATAAGATGATAAAGTTATAGGACAGTCTAATTCTCTGTTAAATTCTATAGGTTTTTAGATTAATTTCTATCGATTTCATCTCTTGTAAATTCTATAGGACCACAAAGGAACCCAATTTCTGCTAATTTATGATTTGGAAATATATATTTATGATTTATAAGAAAGCTTAATGATTTATGCTATAGTAAAATCCTTCTAACAATTTATTCTTTTCAACCTAACTATGAAAGCAGTTTAAAAATAAATTATAAGCATATTTGTTATTCCCTCCTGAGTGATTTTCAGGATAAAGTTGTCCAAAGCGAAGACTTTAATGAGTGGCTAGATTTTCCCAACACTTATATAACACAGATGTCATTCCAATGCCTTTGGAAAACAGTTTTCATCACAGGTATGTATTTTTTCTATCTTATAACAAGAAAACAAACATTTATAAATTAAGGAATCCTTTACCTGAAACATTACATATCAGATGTAATTTGCGGGGTTCTGAGGAAAGTAAGATTCAATTTGGTCTAACATCTGGATCTTGTTATTTCAATAGCTTTCCCTCAGTGGCAGAAACATGGTCTAATATGCACCTTCTGTCATTTTTATTAGTTTAGTTGTTTATTGGGAAAAATACCTTTTTCTGGTATTATACTTCTATGGCACGAATCTTCAAGATGTTCCAACAGTGCATAGATTCGGAGGGTTACGTGGTATTAAAGTCCTGAGAAACAAATAGTTGTCTAAACATCCAACTTTAAAGCAATATGCTTCCTGCCTCAATTTAGGCCAAATGCAACTATTTATGTTTGATGTTGCACAAGAAATTCACCTGAAAGCTGGAACAACATATACAAGTGAGAATAAAATATTCCTCAAAGAATATTGTTAACATGTGGATGTGTGATTATTAATTTGTTTCTCCAGAAGTTTGTACAGTTGCCTTTTTAGCCAGCCTTTGGATGATTCACTCCCCATATTAGGAAGGCTTCTTCAGGTTTTACCTTCAGTGGTATCCCTCTTTGGCTTTATTTGTTTCAAGAAATTTTACACCACCTGATACTGTATATAGCATGTTACAGATATGATATTAGACTGCCAGAAAAACAATCAGCAATGGTTTGTGCTCTTATTGCTACCATAACAAAGTTGACACCTTTTTGTGCTTATCAGTATAACTACATGGATTATTATTAATAATAATAATAGTAGAGATAAACATGCAAGGTCAGATCCTCAGCTGGTTTAAATTGATGTAGCTCTATTGAGATATGGGCAACAATTTTTAAAACAAAGATTTAATTTTTTTTTACTATTAAATTGAATTCTAATTAATCCTAAATACTGGTGACGTTTATTTTCATGTAAGGAACATTTTGGATTGGGGAGTGGGCACAGGATGTTTTAGGTGTACGGCAGTTGAATTTGGAACGTTTTGCTTCTAGGTTCCCAATTTGAAAGCAGGCCATTTCAGCAATTAACCGAAACTGCTGCCAGCTGATGGCAATTTGACATGTATCTGCAACATGTAAACCAACAGAGCAATTGGAATCCTTGTTTACAGTCCTAGTAGAAAGTCCAAAGATTGAAAGGGGATGGAAAAAGAGCAGATTCTCACAATCTAAGTTGTATCTCCAATTCAGGGTAGAAGTGCATTGATGGAGGAAGCAGTAGGGTTAGCTTGTACCTACACTTGTCCTATTCAGGTGATATTCAGCCATCAGAGAGAGAACTCTGGAAAGTCCCTGTGTCATTGAGTTGCCATAGTTCTGCTACACAGGAGGAGGACGGATTTAGTGTGTCTAAATGACCATCAGAAGATATGATATGAACTAACTTTGATCTAGCCAGTGACAGCAGCAAAGACTAGCTTCCTGAGTACACTCCTGCCCTGGGAATGTACTCAAGTGATACTAGCTTGGGTATACCTTCACATGCTGCAACCACACCTCCTTATTGCAGTATAGACAAAACCTTAGAGTGGACATAGAATCATAAAAGGTAGGAGTGAAAGGGACCTTGAGGGTATGTCTACACACCAATGTAAGATAAACCCACCAATTGTGCTTGTTTGGCTTTCCTTCCCTGCTAAGCAGAGGATCTACACTTTCCTTTGACTTTCTCTTGCTCCTTATGTATTTAATGAACCTCTTTTTATTGAGCTTCTATTTAATGAGCATATTTTTATGTCTCTTGTTAGGTGTAACTCATCATGTGCCTTAGCCTTTCCAATTTAGTCTCTACATGCTTGTGCTATTCCTTTGTATTCCTCCTTAACAATTCATCCATGTTCCCACTTTTTGTAGGATTTATTTTATAATTTTCAGGTCTCTAAATTGTTCCTGATGGAGCCATATAGACTCTTACTATTCTTCCTATCATGCACTCCTGGGATGGCTTGTGTGTTAGCTCCACATAGCTCAGCACAGGGGGGTGAGGACTTTAGTAATGCACAGCAGGCCACTAAATCTGTTGTGATGTGTATTAAGAAAGCACAGCTACTATGAAGGAACTGCCAACCTACTCTGCAACTGACTCACAGGTTGATAGGTCAGATCTTTCCCTGCTTTCCTCAGAAAAGCTTGTTTATTCTGGTTTGGGGGAAATGATGGATATGATGATGAATTTCACCCGGGATGAATAGAAGACTTTGAACTCTAGGTCCAGAGGAAGGACGGCCCAGTAGTTAGGATGCCAGATGTGGAAGAACCAGGTTGAATTCACTGCTCTGCCACAGATTTCTTGTGTAACTTTGGGCAAGTCACCTCATCTCTCTGTTACCTACCTCTGAAATTGGGATAATAGTACTTCCCTATCTCATGGGGGTCTTGTGAGTATAGCTACATTAAAAATGGTGAGGTGTTCAGATACTATGGAAGTGGAGGGGGGCTTATAAATACCTTAGATAGACAGGGCTGGATATTAAAGTACTAAGTATTAAAGTGAATATTAAAAATTCACTAACAAAATTTAAAGAAATACTTTGGAGAGGCCCCTAATCTTAGATATATTCCCTACCCCACATACCAATAGCAGACTTTTCTGAAGAGATGCAACAATGGATGTTGCCTTCCTATGAGTATTATCTAGCCCTTTGTAATCTTTGCTACACATGATAATTATTAGTAGTCATTTATTTATATAACACCTTTTGTCAGTCTCAAAGCACTTTACATAATTACAAACTCTCTCTTTTGCTGTCTCTAGGGGTCACTTCACTTCACTCAACACTAAAATACAAAAAGAAGAACAGGAGTACTTGTGGCACCTTAGAGACTAACAAACTAAAATACAGGCACTTCAGGGGAGGCACGCATCAGTCACAACAGCCCCAGCAATGCTACAAAATAGTTGCAGTAAGAGGAAGTAAAAAAACAAAAATAAAAAACCGTTAGCCAGCTAAAGCAGCAGGGGAGTTTAGATAGGCAGAAATGTTACATTTATTACTATGTGTTTAAGTGCCAACAATTGACTGCATACGGCTTGAAAAGGCTTGTAATCTGAAAGACTGACATATTACAGACAACATGCCCTTGGGAACCCAAAGGAGATCTCTTTCATGGCTAGGATTCCAGGAAAGGTTTTCTTACTCCAGTGAAAAGTGCCAGAGTATCTTTATCACATTTATCTCTCTCCCCAAAAACGACAACCGCACTCCCCTACTAACATGCTGCAGCAGCATCAATTCAGCTCTCCTTCTGAAAGAAGCTAGCCCTAGGCTGAATCACAACTTCCTACAACAGGGTGCCATTGCTTGGAGCACTTCCATCTAAGTACTAACCAGACCTGGCCCGCATCTTGTGATATTTAATGTCCCTTTCAGCAAGATACTGAAGCACATGCCTAACTTGAAGCACATGCGCATCCCCAGTTAAGTCAGTAGGGCCTCACACACTGATCCGAGGCACTGAATGGAATAGCTGAAGTTGATGTAGTCATTAGATGTTCCATCAAACAAAGATTTAGATATATTTACTACTTATACGGAAAGGTTTTCTGATTCAGAATGTATTTCAGTCTATAGTAAATCACACGAGAACAGTACCAGAACCAAAGGCTGCTGGTTAGTCTAATCTTTAAACAGCTTCCACTCAAAGAGAAAGCTGATTGTTTAATGTTAATAGTGGCATATAACAAATGGGAAAGTTGAAAGCAGCAGAATATGTGAACGTAACATGGAGGAACACTGGGTATAATTAAGTATAAGAATGTTGTGATCAAACTAACACTGCCAGAAAGGAGCCTTTTTTAAATTTAGCTTTGGAAAAAAAAAAAAGATTTTTCATTTTAAGAAACTGGCTTCAAGAAAGACATCTTGCATTACTGATATTTTATCTGCCATGTCAACAAAAGGATAGGTGACAATTTTAATGAAAGAAAAAAACATAAGCCTTACTGAAGAGATTGTTTTAGCAGTACAAATAAGTTCAGAAAGTATTAAACTTATAATAATAGATACTAATTTTTCTTTTTAAATTGGAATAAAGGAAACATGTAACTAAAGATTTTTAAACAAATCATAACACAGAGATGTTGAGATTGATTTTATAAAAGAAAAGCAAATATGTGTAAAGTAATTTTTTCTGATCTAGCTAGCTATCAATTTTATTTGGTTTCCTTATTAAATTAAATAAATGCTCATGAAAGAAGCTGGAACTGATGGCTGTGAAGACTTACGTAATATCTTTATGGATATGAAATATATAATACATGTTGCAGTTTTCACCCCAGCAAAGAGTTTGCTTGAAGGGACTATCTCTGCAATGTGAGGGTAATAAAGTTTCTAAGGTTTCATAGTAGCAGCCGTGTTAGTCTGTATCCGCAAAAAGAACAGGAGTACTTGTGGCACCTTAGAGACTAACAAATTTATTAGAGCATAAGCTTTCGTGGACTACAGCCCACTTCTTCGGATGCATATAGAGTGGAATAAATATTGAGGAGATATATATACACATACAGAGAGCATAAACAGGTGGGAGTTGTCTTACCAATTCTGAGGCCTGGTCTACACTACGACTTTAATTCAGATTTAGCAGTGTTAATTCGAATTAACCCTGCACCCGTCCACACAACGACACCATTTAATTCGAAATAAAGGGCTCTTTAAATCGATTTCTGTACTCCACCCCGATGAGTGGAGTAGTGCCAAAATCGATTTTAGCATTTCGAATTAGGGTTAGTGTGGCCGCAATTCGATGGTATTGGCCTCCGGGAGCTATCCGACAGTGCACCATTGTGACCGCTCTGGACAGCAATCTGAACTCGGATGCACTGGCCAGGTAGACAGGAAAAGCCCCGCGAACATTTGAATTTCATTTCCTGTTTGCCCAGCATGGAGAGCACAGGTGACCACAGATAGCTCATCAGCACAGGTAACCATGCAGGCCAATAATCGAAAAAGAGCACCAGCATGGACCGTACGGGAGGTACTGGATCTGATCGCTATATGGGGAGAGGATTCAGTGCTAGCAGAACTTCGTTCTAAAAGACGAAATGCCAAAACTTTTGAAAAAATCTCCAAGGGCATGATGGAGAGAGGCCACAATAGGGACTCAGATCAGTGCCGCGTGAAAGTCAAGGAGCTCAGACAAGCCTATCAAAAAACAAAGGAGGCAAACGGTTGCTCCGGGTCAGAGCCGCGGACATGCCGCTTCTACGCCGAACTGCATGGAATTCTAGGGGGGGCCGCCACCACTACCCCACCTGTGACCGTGGATTCCGGGTCAGGGATAGTCTCATCAGCTACACCTGAGGATTCTGCGGATGGGGAAGAGGAGGAGGAGGAGGAGGAGGAGGAGGAGGACGAGCTTGCAGAGAGCACCCAGCACTCCGTTCTCTCCAACAGCCAGGATCTTTTTCTCAGCCTGACTGAAGTACCCTCCCAATCCTCCCAAGCCAGTATCCAAAACCATGACCCCATGGAAGGGACCTCAGGTGAGTTTACTTTTTAAAATATAAAACTTGTTTTAAAAGCAAGTGTTTTTTAATGATTACTTTGCCTTGAGGACTTGGGATGCATTCGCGGCCAGTACAACTACTGGAAAAGTCTGTTAACGTGTCTGGGGATGGAGCGGAAATCCTCCAGGGACATCTCCATGAAGCTCTCCTGGAGGTACTCCAAAAGCCTTGCCACAAGGTTTCTGGGCAGTGCAGCCTTATTCCGTCCTCCATGGTAGGACACTTGACCACGCCATGCTTGCAGCAAGTAATCTGGTATCATTGCCTGAGAAAGCTTGGCAGCGTATGGTCCCGGTGTTTGCTGGCATTCAAGCAACATCCGTTCTTTATCTTGCTGTGTAATCCTCAGGAGAGTGATATCGCTCATGGTAACCTGGTTGAAATACGGGAACTTAATTAAGGGGACAGAGGTGGCCGTTCCTACTGGGCTGTTTGCCTGTAGCTGAAAAGAAATCCTTCCCTGCAGTTAGCCAAGTGCAGGGCGGGGAATTGGCCCTGAGCTTTTCGCATTTGGCTAGCAGGGATCTTCCCTGTTACCAGCCACGCGGTGGGGGGAGGGGTACAGCGATCATCCCAGAGAATTCATGGCGGGAAGGGGGAGCGGGGGGGTTAGTTTGGTTTCTGCGGGGATCTTCCCTGATACCTGCCATGTGGTGGGGGGAGGGATAAAGCGGTCATCCCAGAGAATTGGATGGGGGGAGGTTAGTTTGTTTTTTACTGCTGAAGGTTAACAGGAAAACCGCAGCAGTCAACGGGCTTTGCTTGGTATGTGGGAAAGGAGGGCGCAGAAGCCAAAAGACAGTGGCTTACCATGGCTGCATGCAAGCTGAATTCTATTGCCCGGACCTGCGTCTGTGATCTCTAACACCAAAGCCACAGGCACTCAATATTAAGATGGAAATTGTGACCTTGTACTGAAATCACATGTGCTATGTAATGTGAATAGTGTTTTCCTCCAAGAAAGAGTATAAGCATTCATGGCCTCCTTTAGGCCAATTTCACCAATTTTCCCGAATCGGGCCCCACGCCTAAGAGGGCCCCCCGCCCAGTGGCAGGGCCGCCGGGGTGGGGGCAAGTGGTCGAGAATCCCTTCCCTGGCTAGAGGCTCCTTGTTAATTTTTACTCACCAGGCAGCACTCCGGGTCTTCGGCGGCACTTCAGCGGCGGGTCCTTCACTCGCTCTGGGTCTTCGGCAGCACTTCAGCGGCAGGTCCTTCAGTGCCACCGAAGACCCAGAGTGAGTGAAAGACCCACCACCAAAGACTAGGAGTGCCGACCGGTGAGTACAAGCCCCACGTTTTTTTTACTTTTTTTTTTTCAGTCATCCCTGCCGGGCCCCGTCATAACTGTTCGAATCTGGCCCCGCACTTCCTAAAGCCAGCCCTGTAAGCATTGTTCTGTAAAATGTATCATTTTAAAAACTTCTCTCCTTTTTTTCAACCCTCCCTCCAGCAGCTGCAAATTTTTCAAGCCTCCCTCCTCTGTCCCGAAGGCTATCTCAGATAAGGCGGTGTAGAAAGAGGACTCGAGACGACATGTTCACGGAAATAATGGAATGCACCAGCAATGAAAGAGCTCATTTGAATGAGTGGAAGGACACTGTATCTAAATTTAGGAAAGATGCCAGTGAACGTGAGGTCATGAGGGACGCTCGAGATGAGAGGTGGCAGGCTGCAACGCTGGGGCTGCTGCGTGAGCAAACGGACATGCTCCGGGGTCTGGTGGAGCTTCAGGAACGGCAGCAGGATAACAGAGTGCCGCTGCAGCTGCTGTATAACCTCCCTCCCCCCTCACCATGTTTCATATCCTCCTCACCCAGACGTGTAAGAACGCGCGGGGGGGGAGGCTCCGTGCACCCTCCCACTCCACCCCAGTGGACAGCCCAACCAAAAGGCTGTCATTACATTGAATTTGTTCAGTGGCCTTTTACTTCCCTCCTATCCTTCTCCCAAACCTCACCCAGATTACCTTGTTGGTTCTCTCCCTATGTTTATAATCAGTTAATAAAGAATACATGATTTTTAAACGATAGTGACTTTATTTCCTTTGAAAGAAAGCTGGGGGAACGGGGAGGGTGGGTTCCTTACAGAGAATGAATGAGTCAATAAAGGGGGCGGGTTTTCATGAAGGAGAAACAAACAGAAATTTCACACTGTAGCCTGGCCAGTCATGAAACTGGTTTTCAAAGCCTCTCTGATGCACAGCGCTTCCTGGTGTGCTCTTCTAATCGCCCTGCGCATAATCAGCAGCCAGGCGATTTGCCTCAGCCTCCCACCCTGCCATAAAGGTCTCCCCCTTACTTTCACAGAGATTGTGAAGCACACAGCAAGCAGAAATAACAATGGGGAGATTTCTTTGGCTGAGGTCAGAGCGAGTCAGTAGCGATCTCCAGCGACCTTTTAAACGGCCAAATGCACATTCTACCACCATTCTGCACTTGCTTAGCCTGTAGTTAAACAGCTCCTGACTCCTGTCCAGGCTGCCTGTGTATGGCTTCATGAGCCATGGCATTAAGGGGTAGGCTGGGTCCCCAAGAATAACTATTGGCATTTCAACATCCCCAACGGTTATTTTCTGGTCCGGGAATTAAGTCCCTTGCTGCAGCCCTTTAAACAGAGTAGTGTTCCTGAAGACACGAGCATCATGAACCCTTCCCGGCCAGCCCACGTTGATGTTGGTGAAACGTCCCTTGTGATCCACAAGTGCTTGCAGCACCATTGAAAAGTACCACTTGCGGTTTATGTACTGGGTACCCTGGTGCTCCGGTGCCAAGATAGGGATGTGGGTTCCATTTATCGCCCCTCCACAGTTAGGGAATCCCATTGCAGCAAAGCCATCCACTATGACCTGCACATCTCCCAGAGTCACTAGCTTTCGTAGCAGCACCTCAGTGATTGCTTTGGCTACTTGCATCACAGCAGCCCCCACAGTAGATTTGGCCTCTCCAAATTGATTCCCGACTGACCGGTAGCTGTCTGGCATTGCAAGCTTCCACAGGGCTATTGCCACTCGCTTCTCAACTGTGAGGGCTGCTCTCATCTTGGTATTCTGGCGCTTCAGGGCAGGGGAAAGCAAGTCACAAAGTTCCAAGAAAGTGCCCTTACGCATGCGAAAGTTTCGCAGCCACTGGGAATCGTCCCACACCTGAACACTATGCGGTCCCACCAGTCTGTGCTTGTTTCCTGGGCCCAGAATTGGCGTTCCACGGCTATAACCTGCCCCATTAACAGCATGATCTCCAAAGCACTGGGTCCCGCGGTTTGATAGAATTCCATGTCCATATCCTCATCACTCTCCTCGCCGCACTGCCGTAGCCTGCTCCTCGCCGCCTGGTTTTCCAGGTTCTTGTTCAGCATAAACTGCACGATAAGGCGCGAGGTATTTACAATGTTCATGACTGCTGTCTTGAGCTGAGCGGGCTCCATGCTTGCCGTGGTATGGCATTTGCACTGTTCACCCAGGAAAAAGGCGCGAAACGGTTGTCTGCTGTTGCTTCCTGGAGAGGGGGGCGGATATACCCAGAACCACCCGCGACAATGTTTTTGGCCCCATCAGGTATTGGGATCTCAACCCAGAATTCCAATGGGCAGAGGAGACTGCGGGAACTATGGGATAGCTATGGGATAGCTACCCACAGTGCAACGCTCCGGAAATCGACGCTAGCCCCGGTACATGGACGCACACCGCCGAATTAATGTGCTTAGTGTGGTTGCATACATTCGAATTTATACAACCTGTTTTCCAAATTCGAATTATATAAATTCGGATTAATCCCGTAGTGTAGACACCCTGAGAGGCCAATTAAGTAAGAGAAAAAAAAATTTTGAAGTGATAATCAAGATAGCCCAGTACAGACAGTTTGATAAGAAGTGTGAGAATACTTACGAGGGGAGATAGATTCAATGTTTGTAATGGCTCAGTCATTCCCAGTCCTTATTCAATCCTGAGTTGATTGTGTCTAGTTTGCATATCAATTCCAGCTCAGCAGTCTCTCGTTGGAGTCTGTTTTTGAAGTTTTTCTGTTGTAAGATAGCCATCCGCAGGTCTGACATTGAATGACCAGACAGGTTAAAGTGTTCTCCCACTGGTTTTTGAGTATTATGATTCCTGATGTCAGATTTGTGTCCATTAATTCTTTTGCGTAGAGACTGTCCGGTTTGGCCAACAAGACTCCAATGAGAGACTGCTGAGCTGGAATTGATATGCAAACTAGACACAATCAACTCAGGATTGAATAAGGACTGGGAATGGCTGAGCCATTACAAACATTGAATCTATCTCGCCTTGTAAGTATTCTCACACTTCTTATCAAACTGTCTGTACTGGGCTATCTTGATTATCACTTCAAAAGTTTTTTTTCTCTTACTTAATTGGCCTCTCAGAGTTGGTAAGACAACTCCCACCTGTTCATGCTCTCTGTATGTGTGTATATATATCTCCTCAATATTTATTCCACTCTATATGCATCCGAAGAAGTGGGCTGTAGTCCACAAAAGCTTATGCTCTAATAAATTTGTTAGTCTCTAAAGTTTCTAAGCTTATCCAGTGCTTGGATTCTTTGTAGAAGTACCAAAAGGAGACCAAATTAGTGCCAGTTCTGGTGCAGGTTTTGGTGAAGTGGGCATGTGTCTACTAGAAATGAGATCAAAAACTCAGTTTGGATAGGCCTACATTGCCTCACATCAACTATCCAATGTTCTGCAGATCCAAGCCTGAGAGAGCCAATACTGAATGAAGTTCAGTCAGGGGTATGTTTGGCCCACAAACTTTTGGATATTGTAAGACAGTCACTTTACTGAAGTACTGGATAGACTTGGTGTGTACATAGTCAGGAATTTTGATGCTGAATTCTCCATTAATGAGGGACGTGCGACAGAGATTCAATACAGATATCAACCTTAAGAATCCTTTGTGTTCATTTTTCTTTTTCTGAACACATCCTGACACTTCTTGTTTTCTAAAGACATAGCAGAAAACATAGTCTGTGACATCACTGAGACTATGACTGATACCATAATACTGTAACATCGCTGAGACCTCTGTAACTGATATTGTGATTTGCAAGATTCTTGCGAGAGAAGACCATTATCATAAGTAGCTTAAAGTACCATATCAAATCTATCACAGAATGATGCAAAAAATTATGAACACGTAATGGGCTTCACTCAATTTTCATTTTAGCTTTGCATTTTCCCTTTAATTTTTTTTAAACAATGGTATTTATTATTTTTTTGGTATTACATTTTAGGAAGAGTGACCCTGTTAGCTACTGCATGTTAAATGTTACCATGTAAAACATCAGGATAAATCTTAGTGTACAAATGAAAAGTTTGCAGTAACTTTTTAAAACCAATTTTAGAGTCTATTTTGTATCTTGGTTTTATTTTTCCCAAGCCAAATTGTTAGTGACTTCTTTTCAGATGAAATCACCAGCCATCAGAGTGCACACATGTGTAAATTACTCTGCTTTATCTGTACAGTAAAAGGAAATATTCTAGACCAAACCTCCAACTTTCCATGTGAATGCACACACAAAATAATACTTATTGCCCACATAGTTCTCTTCCCCTTGTTCCTGGGAAGCAATTCACAATCTTGATGTGACATGTCTTCATGGACCTATAATGTATGATGTCTCCTTAAGATCTACCACGTATTAGCAAGATGTACTGTACTGTGTGACTGAATGTTAGTGAGCAGAAAACTACCATCCAAGGACAGGATTTATGCACCTGTATCTGTGCATTTTAAACAACTTCACTATAACATCTCTCTATATTGAACTTAATTAGAACTGACAGATTATCACCACAGGTGCGAGACAATCACAGAGAGACATTTTTACTCAGGAAAGAAGTAGTTTGGATCTTACATATGCTACAGTAGATAGTGTGATTCCTAGTGGACTAAATAATAAATAGCTCTTAAAACTATTCTTCAGCTGATGCTCTTCTCATTTTCCAGTTGCCTGTCAAATTAGATTAGGCCTTTTTTTTTTTTTAGATCATTGACTCCCTTTTTAAAACACTTTATAGTATTCATATATTGCCTATTAACTTTCTAGTTTAGAATTATACATTGGTAGCTTATTTCTCCCACTTCAAATTCTTCAAGTGTAAAACTGCAAATAAAATCACTGAGAGAATTCAGCTAAAAGAATCACTACTTCTACTACAGAAGTGAATCTATAGATTTGTATGGGATTGTATGTTCTGTGCAATGACTGCAGGAGAGATATTTTATCTCTCCTGTAGATTCTTGTTCATAATGAGGACTTACTTTTACACCTTAATAATATACACTTTAATAAAAATCTCATTCAACATTTTAAATATCATTTTAAAATAGCTTAACTGAAGGCTAGGCAATCTGCCCATATGGTAGCGAATTATATCGGCAGTTGTTAAATAGAGAGTATTCTCTACTTGAATTTCAGCCACTGACATTCACTGAAGTTTTGGAAGCTTCAGGCTATGACTTGCAAATTGTTTCCATGTTGTTCTTGGCTAGTGAAGTCCTGTGAGGCAGAACTGGCACTATTTTTACAGATTATTGCCAATGTCTACCTTCAGGAGTCACAGCTTGTTTCAAAGAAGTGAATGATCAGCCCCTGATTAAGAACCCATTGCTTGAAAAGCAACGAGGAGTCCGGTGGTACCTTAAAGACTAACAGATTTATTTGGGCATAAGCTTTCGTGGGTAAAACATCCACTTCTCCATGCATCTGAAGAAGTGAGTTTTTACCCACGAAAGCTTATGCCCATATAAATCTGTTAGTCTTTAAGGTACCACCGGACTCCTCATTGTTTTTGTGGATACAGACTAACACGGCTACCCCTCTGATACTTGCTTGAAAAGGACCATCTCATCATCACTGCTCTGTCTCAGAAATCCCTCTCCTATTTGGGCAATTAGTGGAGCCGTCTGAATGACCTCAGCAAATCTGGCTTTAGGCCTGAACATGGTACAAAGACTATGCTGTCCCTCAGGTTTGCAAGTGTGCAACCTGGGGTCTCATTGAGTCCTAGCTGGTTCTCTGTGTCCAGACAGCAGAATAGATAATCTCTCTTTGATCTGTGATTGGTATTTTTTTTCTTTCAAAAGCAGATCTTACCACAGCGACCCAGGTTCTTGTGAATCACTGCAGGGTGTCCTACAAGAGGCTATAACTGCAGTGTGGACCTCTGTGTCGAGCTGTGTCTTTTTCCAAAATGCAGCCTGCAACAATTTGGGGGATTGATTTGTACAATTTATGAATTCTGAGTGTGATTATGAACTCTATGTGTATCCTTGTTAGACTGCATACTTCCTTTAGGATGTGCAGTTCTTTAGCTGTTGTCCTGTTACTGGGCTGGAATTCCAAAGACTCGTGGCAAAGAGATAACAATAGAGAGTAATTGACTTAAGTGCTCTCCCATTGAAATGGAAAAGCTCTAACCAATAAGATGGCTGCTACCGAGGAGGACTGGTTTATCAGAGGAGAGGTCTCCTAGTAATGAAGTCAACTGGTAGGAGTCTGGAATCATCTGACAGATACTGGAAGATTATAGAAAGGGTAGGATCTAATCTATTTGGGGTCTTCAGTCATTTTCACTAGCTCAAGTGACTCTTTGAGGAGGTAAATCTGAAAGCTCACACCTTTGGGTGGAGTTCTGGGAGAGGTCGTGTTATGGCTATGGGAGGAGTCAGCACTGTGCTGGGCAGGGGACAGTGCAGTCAAAGCTCTCTGGCCAGGGCTCTAGATGGATGATTTGCACCTCCAGAGTGAGCTTATGGACACTGTGATGGGGTATACAAACCCCCACACTGGGTGTAAAGGGGTTAAAAGGCCCAGGTAACCCCACCGCTCCAGGCCTGCGAAGCATGCTCTGACTGGAGGAGCAGGCAAAAAGGAGCTCAGAAACCCAGGCAAAGGGTGGTGGACAGGCTACAGGTGAGAGGAATCTTCAATCCATCTGGCTCCCTTGCTAAACTACATTTCCCATAATATATGGTGGTATCCCCTACAGTTAAATGATTGTGGTGCATCATGCATCATGGGAGTGGCGTGGTCACTGTCCAGCATGGGAAAAATAGTCTGGCTAGGGTGTCCAGCTCAAGGAGAAATTTCCTATTGGAATTTCCTATGAGACAAAAATTCCCATTTTTGACCAGCTCTACCTAACATCCCTAACATTAAAAAATAATAAAAAATAATCTTGTTTCATTGAAAGCAAACAATGCAAACTGAGGGCCAGCTTCTCCCAACCTTACTTATATTGAGCTGTACCCTTCCTCAATGAATAGGAGCATTTCAGCCAACAGGAGTACGTATGGAGTAAGGTGAAGTATATACAATAGATACCAGCTCTGCATGACTATTTTTTAAATAAATATGACATAAAGAAGAACAATTTCCCGTCCGATGCTTCCCTCGTGTCAGTTCACTTTTTTTTAAAGTTAACGTCTAGACAAATAGAAAGAATCAGAGTGATTCTGTAAGAAATCATAGTATTTTGTGCCTGAATTGAAAGTCGTAGAGGACACCATAACTGTGACTTTCTTTCAAACACAGCAGGAGCCCAGATTTGAAGATGATGAAAAGAAGAAATGAAACATGTAAACATGTAGAATAATGCTTATTAGACAATTGAATATAGGCCTGAATTTCAGTCAGGGCATTCTGTGGATGTGCAGCTCATCACAGAGGAGCTAAATAGTGTATTAATAATAGCAAAAACGAATTACAACTTAAGCGTTCAATTGCACCACTTATGTTTTTATCTGTTGTTGCTTGTACATACACAATGGGAAGGATGGAAAGGAAGTTGAAATATCTAGGAAAACGTGCCATGTTTAAAAAATCACTTTGAAGTAGTTTAAGGTCTGTTGTTTTTTCTATATATATAAAATCTCCAGATGTATGAATTATCATACAAGGAGGCTGTTTCAGTTTTAACTTTAGACAATATGACTGTGTAACTGAGAATAATGGTAACAATGTTATGACCATCTGGTTTTGGAACTAAGCAAAGGGAGTTAGAAATAGCTACCAAAATGTTGAAGAATTTTGCAATCTGGTCCCTGTTTTCTGATTTCTTACTGTATCTGATCCATGCAGAGCATCGTGGTGGTGATGCCGCACAAAAAGTCAAATTTCAGGAGGTTATTGATTTGTTTAAAAAAGCTTTCTGGTTGAAATTTGACACACTTTTGAATTTCTAAATATGGTTTGCATAAGTGGGATATCCAAATCCGTCATTTAGATACATAGCCATGCTCATTTGCATTGCGGAGTGATGATTTGGGGTATACAGTTCTGGGTTATATCAGCTCTTTACTTTCTTTGTCTTTTTTTCAATCTTTCTTTAATTTAGATTAAAATGCATCCAGAAAGCTCTGGGGCCAATGTACATAATGAATCAGTGAAAATTATACAATAAACAAAGTGTAAAATCTTCCTGACCCCTTTGTCCCTCTTTTCACTTCAAAAGTCTCATCTCAAATTCTTGCTGCCCTACCAGAAAAAGCAAGTAAAATACGTTTCCATGCAGTTTACTTAATTCCTTAGACTGACCTGACTGGCACAGTAGCTATCAAAGTACTGTTTTAATATTTAATAATTAGAGGAGCTGTACAACTGGAAAAACAGCCATTTAAAATATATATTTAATGCTTGGAACTGCTCTGAAGCTTCTTGTAAAGTATATTTATGGCTGGGGCATGGTAGTTGCTATAGCAGAATAGTAAAGCTACTGGAATAATATAAACATCATTGTCTGAATAATATACGCTTCTCAGTGAGCAAGAAAAAGCTTTGCTTTTCCTTATCCTACTGCAACAATTCTGAGCCAAAACATAATTAGATTGTAACCTCAAGAGAGGTAGAATGAAAATATACATTACTTCAGAAATGATTGTTTAGTAAAAGGGTAAGGGTAAGGTAATTGTCAGATTGTTGAATACTGGCATATTTTTCCTCAGTCACCAAATCTGCTTACAATTAGTTGATATTTCTGCTAAAATGATTGTCAGTGAAGTAGCTAGTGACACGTAAATTGTAATCATTAGAAGTCAGAGTTAACATGTCATTGAGACGGATGAAGATAGCTCATGCATCTCAAAGGTATTTCTGTAGTTTGCCTGACTGCAGACTCACGAAGACAGGCCTGCATCAGGTCATGTTTGGAAGGCTTTCTTTGCAACTTGACATGCAGCAGTGCAATTCCAGCCTAGGATATGAAAGTCAAACTATGTTCTTTCTCCCTCTTATATCATGGTGTGCAATAAAAAAGATTCTGTGATGTAATGAAGCCGAATTGGATCTGATTAATTTTTCTGCAGCTCTATGGGCTTTAATTTGGCTAATGGTATTGAAACTTACTTTGTTACTGAAGTAAGCAGATGTGACTCAGGCATGCCAGAGAAAATATATTCAGTAAGGTAACATCATTTTTACATAGTCACTTGCCTTGACCACAATTACACTTTAATTCTTTATAGTTGCCATGTGCTTAGCATCATTCATAAAAACATTTGACCTGCATTATTTTTTCATCTCCATTTCCTTTCCATCTTAAAATAACAATAATATCCATGCTTCAGGTAGGGCATTTCCTGGATATTAATACCCAACTGGGCTTAATGGCCCAAGATGCTTTTCTTCCAGCCAGCCATCAATCCCAATAGGATATCTGCTTTTCTATTAATTTTTCTTTAAATGAATTCTTCCATATTTATATCTAAATACAATGTGCAATATTCAAACATACTGTAGGTCAGCACCTAAGTAATAAAGGGGTAATAAAGCTACAAAGTGAAAGCATATTAATAGATCACTCTGATATTACTACTTACAGCAAGATTCTTGTTTGGCCTCTGATGCCTATTATTGCAAATATTTGCTTACCTTATAAAAATCTCTGCTGCCTGTAAATGTCAATTCTTCTGTGTCATATATGTAAAAGATGTGGTGAGACTCTACTTTTTTTTTTTTTTTGAGCTTCACTGAACTGGGCTTGCAAATTAAAGGCCACGTTCTCACCATGCAGGTTTTATCGAGCAGGGACAGGGAAGTGTGATGGGGCATACAAACCCCAAATTGGGGCAGAAAA
Source organism: Malaclemys terrapin pileata (assembly GCF_027887155.1). NCBI lineage: Eukaryota > Metazoa > Chordata > Testudines > Emydidae > Malaclemys > Malaclemys terrapin. The sequence continues at coordinate 32,667,091 of NC_071513.1, read as the reverse complement.
GGGCTAAAGGACAGTAATGGGCCCAGCTAGCTCTGCCCCTCCAACCTTGAAGAGCAAGCTCTAACTGGAGACTGGGTCTAAAAGGGAGTAACCCAGCTCAAAAGACTAGAGAGAGGAGTACAGACCTACCTTGCAGGCTTCTGCCAAAAGGAGCTAGCGATGCTTCCCTAAAGCACCAGGATTGTATGCTGAGCCCAGTTGGGGCTGATGGTTTGACTTCCTTTTTCTTTTTTCTTTTTCTTTGTCTGGGATCAGAAGTGGAGGGAGCAGTGGTAGGAAGCAACCCAGAATGGTAACTGAAAGGGTCCACTCTCATCTCCCCCAGGGGTTAATGCTGCTGACCATCCTACTGCCCTAGGTTGGAGTCCAGTGGAATGGGCAGGCTCAGGCTCTCCTCTCACTACCCCACAATGGAATGCTAACCACTAAGCCCTCCAGCCCTCTAAGGACTGTACATAAGAATGGCTGGGTCAGACTAAAGATCCATCCAGCCCAGTATCCTGTCTGCTGACAGTGGCCAATGCCAGGTGTCCCAGAGGGACTGAACCTAACAGATAATGATCAAGTGATCTCTCTCCTGCCATCCATCTCCACCTTCTGACAAACAGAGGCTAGTAACACCGTTCCTTACCCATCCTGGCTAATATCCATTAATGAACTTAACCTCCATGAATTTATCTAGTTCTCTTTTAAACCCTGTTATAGTCCTAGCCTTCACAACCTCCTCAGGCAAGGTGTTCCACAGATTGACTGTGCGCTGTGTGAAGAAGAACTTCATTTTATTTGTTTTAAACCTGCCCATCAATTTCCTTTGGTGCCCTTAGTAGTTATATTATGGGGTCAAGTAAATAACTTGTCCTTACTCACTTTCTTCACACCACTCATGATTTTGTATACCTCTATCATATCACCCCTTAGTCTCCTCTTTTCCAAGCTGAAAAGTCCTAGCCTCTTTAATCTCTCCTCATATGGTGTCACGGAGTGTGTGTGTGTGTTTCGGGGGCGGGGGGGGGCACAAGGCCTGCACTCCTGGCTTCCTGTGATTCCCCATGACTCTCAGCCAGCCAGTAAAGCAGAAGGTTTATTTAGACGACAGGAACACAGTCCAAGACAGGTCTTGCAGGCACAGACAACAGGACCCCCTCAGTTAGGTCCATCTTGGGGTCCCAGGGGCACCACAGCTCCATTGCGGGGTCAGAGCCCCGTCTGGGCTCCCCTCCATTACACCAGCCAGCTCCTGAAAACTCCCACTCCCTCCAGCCTCTCTCACCCAGCCTCCCCCGGCTCCTCCCCCCGTCTTTGTCCAGTTTCCTGGGCAAAGGTGTCACCTGGCTCCAACCCCCTTCCTGGGTTCTCACGTTACATGCTCGTATCTTCCCTCAAGGCCAGTCTCCCATCCCCCAATGCAGACTGTCCCAGCCAAACTCCCCACTCAGCATTCAAAGACCACATTAAGAACAGTCCCAGTTCGTCACATATGGGACCCATTCCAAACCCCTAATCATTTTAGTTGCCCTTCTCTGAATCTTTTTGAATGGCAGTACAATAGATAGTCAATGAATTTCCTGCTTATTGGGCTGCTGGAGAGACTGGGTTTGTGTCTCTCAGAATGAGAAGAGGATCCAATCTTCTAAATTACTGGTTATCCTGACATCTGCAGTCATCTAGTTTCTCTACATAGGGGTCTGCTATCCCACCCCTCCCTCTCCCACTCATTGGCTGACTCATCCAATAGCTGTACAGTAATAGTTATGGAGGGGTCCACTGGGTGTTAATTCTGACTTGAGCAGTGTTAGCCCAATTGGATTTTAGGGTGATGTGGTCCTGTTTGCATTTAATTTTTCATTTAGTTTTATGCAGTTTTTATACTGCAGCGTAATTCCCATTGGGGGTGGGTTTCGTTGGCAAGAGCTAAGGAGGCCCAGCTTGATTTTTTTTTTCTTTATATATTTGAACTTTGAACTTTTGGGGTGATTATCCTATGTGTCTCATACTGAAATGTAATATCACAAACACTGGTTTACGAATAACTTAACAAAGCCCCACCTGACTAGACTTTAGATCAGAAAATGGTCAACTCAGCCCAGAAGCATACACCTGAAAGTGGCTGCTTCTCCACCTCCTTTTCTACAAACTATACCCTGCAGAACTCCAGCAAAGTAACTTTTAGTGTGAAGCTACTGAATGCTTCAATCCAGCCATTGAGATTCAGTCACAAGGAGCTGCTTGTTTGCTCTCCCTTCTGTTCATGGAATCAATGGGGAAATTATTGTCATAAGAACCCGATTCAGAAATCAGAGTATGAACACGTGTCTTGGAGTTTGTCACAGATCTTTTGTGTGTCTAAAAGTCTTTTTACATGACTTTATCTTGGTTCCCAATGACTGCAATAAATTGCTTCCAGGAAGGATTCTGAGGGATTTAAATTATTTTTCACAGGACAGAACTACTTTGTATTATTATTTATTATATATTAAATAATTGATTTAAAGTGCTTATTATATATGATCCTTATGTATTATCCAAGAATGGCACACAAGTCTAGGGGAATACTGACTTTGGACTTGCATAGTCATTTGCACAAATGTGGATCCTGCTGTTAAAAGTAACATATAACATCAGTCTTCAGCAAATGGTTTTTCATTTGTAAGTGTTTCCTTGTTGGAAATATCACAAGACTGTTCATGCTGCGAAAAATACCAGTCTCCTGAGGTTTTGCCGATTTGTATTCAGAATTAGATGGTATTTGGAAAAGAATGCAAATTCTCCCAACACTATGTATTTCAGAAGAAGAACTTACAAGTTTGGTTGATAATAGTGTTGATGTAATACACTTAGACTATTGTAAAGCATTTGACTTGGCATCACAAGACATTTTGATTAAAAAATTAGAAAGATATAAAATTAAAATGGCCTGTTAAATTGATTAAAGTCTGGCTAACTAATAGGTCTCAAAATATAATTATAGATAGGGAATCATCATTGAATGGGTGTGTTTCTAGTGGGGTCACTCAGGGATTGGTTCTTGGCCCTATGTTGTTTAACATTTTTATTAATGACCTGGAAGAAAAACATAAAATCATTGATGATAAAGTTTGCAGGTGACACAAACTGGGGGTGGGTGGGTGGGGTGGTAAATACTCAAGAGGACAGGTTACTGACACAGAGCAATCTGGGTTGCATGGTAAACTGGGCATAAGGGGAAATACATCTAAATGTTAATGTGTACATCTAGGAATAAAGAATGTAGCCATACTTATAGGATGGGGGACTGTATCCTGGGAAGCAGTAACTCTGAAAAAGATTTGGGGGTGGTGATGGATAATCAGCTGAACTTGAGCTCCCGGTGCAACAGTATGGCCAAAAGGACTAATGCAATCATGGGATGCATAAACAGGGGAATCTTGAGTAGGAGTAGGGAAGTGATTTTCCCTCTGTATTTGGCATTGGTGTGACTGCTGTTGGAATACTGTGTCCCATTCTGGTGTCTGCAATTCAAGAAGGATGTTGATAAATTGGAGAGGGTTCAGAAAAGAGCCACAAGAATGATTAAAGGATTGGAAAATGTACTTTATAGTAATAGACGCAAAGAGCTCAATCTAGTTAGCTTAACAAAGAGAAGATTAAGGGATGACTTGATTACAATCTATAAGTACCTACATGGGGAACAATACTTAATAATGGGCTCTTCAGTATAGCAGAAAAAGGTAGATACGATCCAATGGCTGGAAGGTGAAGCTTGGAAAATTCAGATTGGAAAAAAGTGTACATTTTTAGTGGTGAGAGTAATTAGCCATTGGACCAATTGACCACGAATTGTGGTGGATTCTCCATCAGTGACAATTTTTAAATTAAGATTGGATGTTTTTCTGAAAGATCTGCTCTAGGAATTATTTTGGGGAAGATCTATGGCTGGTGTTATACAGAAGGTCAGGCTAAATGCTCACAATGGTCCCTTCTGGCCTTGGAATTGATAAATCTTTTAGGGTGTAGTCTTGTATGAACTCACATAAGAAACACAGCCTGAAGGAGCACTGACTTTTCATATTATATATCAGTGTCTTGCTTCTAGTAGTTGATATTTCTGGGAGAGATACCACCATGCTGAAGCATCAGATATAATATGCTAGTGGTTCCCTCATCTCTTGTCGCCTAAAAGCAGGCCTATGAATAAGCTTCCTATTTTTTCCTGGACAGAGCAAGGTCCAAATCAAAGTCTAATCAAGTATGAATGTAATTTTAGCTTACAATATAATTTTACCTAATAAAGGGAGAGCCAAAACTCAATGATTAATTGCTATTAAACATTTCTCAATTTCCTCCTCATAATCAGTTAACTGACCACAGAATAGCAAAACGGTTCCCCAAATAGATGGCTGGATTTGCCAGACTGCTCATCAGAGATTCTTGCTATAGACAGACATACACAGGCAATGTTACCATGAAGGCCCAAATACATCTACCATGCAAAAAAGATTTGTCTTTGATGTTAAAAATTCTTAAGGGTGGAAGTGCTCCTTTCCCAAGTCGCATGGTAAACGTCCTACAGTGAAAAGAACGAGGAGTACTTGTGGCACCTTATAGACAGTGAGGCATCTAGCTTTCTGTGTATTCCCTGATTTCTTTGCAATGCCAGAAGTACAACCACAATGTGATTTATACGAATAGGAGAAAAGGCTAAAGAAAGAATGAGTGAATGAGATGGAGAGGAACAGAAAATAAGAAAAATATGTTTTCAATTAGGAGGAGAAAGTGAAAGATACATTATTCATAGTAGAAGAAAAAATAATCACAGGTGTAGCCCATGTTGCATATCCAATGCAGTAACTTTTCTTCTAGGTCATTTATTGTCGTAAGGATCATAGATATCACCTGTGTGACGGATATATGGATGTGATATGGGTGATATCTGTGCTTTGAGTGACCTCGAAGAAAAGAAATATATGTGTGTTTTATCATAGAACTCTGGGCAAGCAGCATGACAGAATCTTTCAGATGCAACTCTGCATACAATAAAAGTCAGCTTCCTGACAAAAACCTCTCAAACTGCATCTATAACAAATGCACAATCAACAGTTAGTTATTGGAAATGACATAAGTAAAGGATGCAGAAATATCAAGGAGAGGAACATAGGAAGGCCTTGTTTTTCTATTACACTAGCAATTAGTGGCCTCAGCTGAGATTAAGGTCCCATTGTGCTAGGCACAATGCAAACACATAGTAAGGGACTGTTCCTTCCCTGAAGATTATACAGTATAAATAGACCAGGAAGACTGAAAGGAAGTATTATTAATTCTTTTTCTTTTCAGATGGGGAGCTGAGGAGAGAGAGATGGTTATTTGCCCAAGTTGTGGGGAAACCTACACCAAACCTAGGTCACCTGAGTCCTACTCCAGTACTTTAACCACAAGAGCATCCTGGATCTCAGTCATCTCAGCTCTGATCAGAGAAACATTGTTTGGGATTTTTCTTCCTTTCATCTAGAAGGGAATTCTGTAAGTGAGAGTCAGCACCTCCAAATTCACTCACATTTGTAGATCCAAATTCACACATGTAGAAATTGGGGAAAATTGTTCCATGAGACCATGAAGAACCATAAAAGGATGTTTCATTCTATACAAAACTCATCATTTATTGTTGTATCTAGCAAGAGCCCACAATCTTCATCACAGCATTCCAACATGCTTTAGTTGACACTAATGTCATTTGTGACAGAAGTCTTGAAAAAGGTGCAAAAACAGCAAAACAGCAAAGTTTAGATCCAGATCCAGCTCTGAACCTAACCAGATTAAGGGCTTTCATATCTTCAGTTCCACTTCAGAGCCATTTCTAGACTAAATATTGTAATGTATGCAAAAGGATTTACTGGATAGGGACTGTCATGAGTTCCCGAAAAATAAAATCTTGCATATCTGTTACCAATTTATTGGATGTCTTCACATTCTACAGCACAACCTTGTGATTCTAATAGGACTTAAGCAAAGACTTAACTTTAAGCATGTGTCTATATTCCACCTTTCTCCAGCAAACACGTAAGCAATTTCTTAATTTTAAACATGCTCTTAAGTGATTTACTGAATTGGGTGCTATAGGCCCAATAACCTGCTCTTTTGCTATATTCTTGCCTGAAATGAGAGTGTAATATTTCATTTTTGTGACTAATTCCTGATAAGCTTATAATATTCTGCAAAAATTAGTCATGTGGTTATTAGTGACTTTACAGAGCACCATGGAATCTGTGGATAAGTTGCATTTGTGAATTCTGCTCTTGTGTGGGCCAAAGGTTGCAGGATTATTTTCTGTTCACCTTTCTTCATATTTCATTACAACTAAGCCAACCCACTTAGAAAAAGTAAAAACACCGTGAAGCTTCATTCAAAATTCAAATCAAGCATTTTTAAAAATATGAATGTTTGGTAATTTTTTAAATCCTCCCCGACCCCTTACACCTTTGAATTTCCTAGTTCTGGAGGGAACTAGAAGTGCAGGTGCAGAAATACATCTTTCTGAGCCAGCCAGAAATCTTGAGACAGAACTTATGAAATTTTCAACCCACAGTTGAAAGTATCATCCAAAGTTCTTGGTAACCCTTCCCCTAAGCATTCAAATTGTGGATTACACTGGTCTACAAAATTTTTGAGAAGTCGTTTGCTTCAAAGATAAAATGTGCTATTTATTAGGTATTTTGATGTGCTGAATTCAAATATGACAATTAAAACAACTGATTGGCTACTGTTTCTAAGATATTTAAGTTTTTACATTTTATGTCTATGTGTATTGTGTGGATAGTAGAGTTTTAATCATAAATTGTAAACCTAGGTCTTTTCATGTGTTTATGGTTGCTTTACATGATAATATTTCACCTGTCCTGTTTATGTAACACTTTAAAAATCAGCAAAAGGGTTATATAAATAAAATTTATTATGAAACAAAAGGCAAAAAACTATTCTGTACATAGTTTAGTCCTATTCCGTGTCTACTCGACGCTTCTTGGCTTGTCTCTTGTATTCAGTCACTGTCCAGCAATAGACTGCAAGCATTGATGGGCTCCATTTACCCTGATAGCGTTTCTCCATTGTTGCAATGTCCTGGTGAAATCGCTCGCCGTGCTCGTCACTCACTGCTCCGCAGTTCGGTGGAAAAAAATCTAGATGAGAGTGCAAAAAATTTCTCTTTAGTGACATGTTGCAACCAAGGCTTTTGTATGCCTTGAGGAGGTTTTCCACCAACAACCTGTAGTTATCTGCCTTGTTGTTTCCGAGAAAATTTATTGCCACTAACTGGAAGGCTTTCCATGCCGTCTTTTCCTTGTCGCGCAGTGCATGGTCAAATGCATCATCTCGAAGAAGTTCACGAATCTGAGGACCAACAAAGACACCTTCCTTTATCTTAGCTTCACTTAACCTTGGAAATTTTCCACGGAGATACTTGAAAACTGCTTGTGTTTTGTCAATGGCCTTGACAAAGTTTTTCATCAGACCCAGCTTGATATGTAAGGGTGGTAACAAAATCTTCCTTGATTCAACAAGTGGTGGATGCTGAACACTTTTCCTCCCAGGCTCCAATGACTGTCAGAGTGGCCAACCTTTCTTGATGTAGTGGGAATCTCTTGCACGACTATCCCATTGGCAGAGAAAACAGCAATACTTTGTATATCCAGTCTGCAGACCAACCAAGAGAGCAACAACCTTCAAATCGCCACAAAGCTGCCACTGATGTTGGTCATAGTTTATGCACCTCAAAAGTTGTTTCATGTTGTCATAGGTTTCCTTCATATGGACTGCATGACCAACTGGAATTGATGGCAAAACATTGCCATTATGCAGTAAAACAGCTTTAAGACTCGTCTTCGATGAATCAATGAACAGTCTCCACTCATCTGGATCGTGAACGATGTTGAGGGCTGCCATCACACCATCGATGTTGTTGCAGGCTACAAGATCACCTTCCATGAAGAAGAATGGGACAAGATCCTTTTGACGGTCATGGAACATGGAAACCCTAACATCACCTGCCAGGAGATTCCACTGCTGTAGTCTGGAGCCCAACAGCTCTGCCTTACTCTTGGGTAGTTCCAAATCCCTGACAAGGTCATTCAGTTCCCCTTGTGTTATGAGGTGTGGTTCAGAGGAGGAGGATGGGAGAAAATGTGGGTCCTGTGACATTGATGGTTCAGGACCAGAAGTTTCATCCTCTTCCTCTTCCTCGTCTGACTCAAGTGAGAATGATTCTGGTGCATCAGGAACCGGCAGTCCTTCTCTGTGGGGTACTGGGCGTATAGCTAATGGAATGTTTGGATAATGCACAGTTCACTTTTTCTTCTTTGACACACCTTTCCCAACTGGAGGCACCATGCAGAAGTAACAATTGCTGGACTGATCTGTTGGCTCTCTCCAAATCATTGGCACTGCAAAAGGCATAGATTTCCTTTTCCTGTTCAACCACTGGCGAAGATTTGTTGCACAAGTGTTGCAGCATATGTATGGGGCCCACCTCTTGTCCTGATCTCCAATTTTGCAGCCAAAATATAGGTGATAGGCTTTCTTAACCATAGTGGTTATACTGTGCTTTTGTGATACAAAAGTCACTTCACCACAAACATAGCAGAAGTTATCTGCACTGTTCACACAAGTACGAGGCATCTCTGCTCACTTTGGCTAAACAGAAATGTGTCCCTTTGCAAAATCATACACTGACAAATAAGAGAGCACGACACTGTATGATTTCTAGAGCTGATATAGGGCAATTTGTTCAGCAGAGTGATGTAAGCTTTGTTATGATTGCATCATCCATGACTTCTAGGAATAACATGATGCAATTCAGATCATGTATGACGCAATACCAGCTTCAGATTGCATCATTCATTGTTTTGCCTAAAAAACAAGTACTGTCCAAACCCAGTCATAGATTTATTCATAGATCCAGTCAAAGATGTATTTTAGTCATTTCTGGTTTAAATTGAGATCCCTTCCCTTTATAACTCACTTATCCTTCGCCATTCCCAAGTCAAGGGTCGTATATACTGACCCAATAGCATATCTTGAAAACTAGAGCCAATCAACAATTTTAAGAATCATTTTAGTTCTCAGTGACTCAGAATTAGTAAAGTTTGACTACATTTATTTCAGAAGCATTTTGGCTGTAGAGCAGTGTTATCAATCCAAACTACATTGACCCTTGGAACTTTTCATACCTGCCCATAAGTAATTAGATCACAGTTCATAATGAAACCACAATTAATGCAAGCCGAATTCCTTCAGGAAAGGATAGGAATGATCTGTCAGGAAATAAATAAATATCTATATAAATAAATGATTAGGCTGCATATTAGACGAACACAAGTTCAAATACAAAGAGCATGAAATTGTGCAAGGTCTTATCGTAAGCTCAAAAAAATACTGTCGACTTAAATAATGGATTCTTCTAAAAACAAATGTAACACATTAAAAAGGACTGACAAAAAGGAATTGTACTGGTGCCTCTAGCATCACTATATTTAAAAGTCTGTCTCTGTCAGCATTTCCATTATAGACTCCATTGTAAGTCAGGCAGATAAATTCACCTTGGGTTAAAACTTGCCAAAAAAATGTTTCAGGCCAGAAATAATTTATTTTAACACAGTTTAAAATAATTCTGCTCAGTCATTTTGAAGTTAAAGGAATATTTTAAATTTTGGGTTTTGTTTTGTTTCTTCCTTGCTTTTAGAAGAGATACGTTAATCTCAAAAGACTCAGCTTGGATGAGATGCCAAAACCCATGTAAATCTTTTTCTTCCACATTTAAACCCATATAACCATCCCTCCCCTTTTAGAAATGTATTACAAAGTCCATCTTCCAGACCCCTACACTGTCATAGTCTGAATTGTCATTACTGTAACTCTGATTTTAGTTTGAAAACAAATTTTGTTCTTTAAACAGAGGAAACTATGATAGCTGCATTTTAGACTTTCCTCTTTTTTTGGCTTGCTATTTTTCTCCGTTGTATAGATTTTTCAGGGACATTAAGGATTGCAGGGGAATGGATTAGAAAACTCACTTACTTTCTCCGTCAGAAATGCCACATCATAGTTTCCAGATTGTAGTCTTGATCTTCCTCATGTCACAGAAAATTGGCTACAGATCAAAGCTGTACTGCAAAAGGAGGCACTCAGTTTCCAGCTTACTTTCCCATGTAAGAGGGTGCATTTCCCAGATGCAGAAGCAATAATGTGTGTGGATTATAGATGCTGTCCAAGGCCAAAAGAAGGCAAAAGGGAAGTGATACTAATGTCAGTAAAAACATGTCTCTTGATTGCTTCTACCAGCTACTGAGCGGCAGAAGTGATTTCAGGTTGTAACCAGGCCAGGGTTTGGAAATTCTTTTGGCCTGCAATCTAATGTAATGCAGGTAAAGTAATGAGTCAGACTCAGTAGGCCTTTCAGTGGGCAAAATGATCAAGGGCTGTTGTAGTGACTAGCTGCTGCTACCTAAAATGAGGATGAAGCAGGAGTCCCAGCACAATCACTAGCAGGCCTTCTGAAATACTGCTACAGAAGTTGCCAGTCTTAAAATGTCGATGGTACAACCCAGGGGTTAAATAAGTGTTTGACAGTTGTTAAAAACAGCAAAGCTGGAATAAATTGCTCAAATTGGGGAAAGATGATCTTGCACAGTGCAGCAATAAACAATGAAAACTCAATGTTTTCATTATAAACATTTGAGAAACAATACCCACTAGATGAATGACATAGTAGCTAGGTGGACCCTGGGATAATGTGGCCATGGTAAAGTATACCACATCAATTATGAAGGAATGCTTGAAAGCAGTACTGTATCATCTCTCAATAATAGTCATGGTTCTGCAAACACTGCATTACTATTATAGCCCCTGATCCTCAGGGCCGGATTAAGACCTTTAGAGGCCCTAAGCACTGAAAAGATTATGGTGCCCCCCCCCCATATGTAATTTGAAATAAAAACAATACTATACTGTAAAATAAAATTTTATTTTTTGAAATGACACAAAATTTACATGTATGCTGAAATTAAAATAGCTTCTGTCTAGATTTTCTGATTGCAAAATTCTGGATAAGTTCATTGAAGCTGACTCGACGAAGCATGTCCAATTCCATACACAATAGGGAAAGTGAATCAAGTCTGTCCTGACACATTGTTGTTCTCTGAGGGGTTTTTATTCTTTTCAGCTGAGTAAAAGACCATTCTGCGGAGCAGTTAGTAATCATCAATGTTAGAAAAATACGTAGTGCGATCTCTACATTTGGAAATACACATTGTATTCCGTCTTTCAGTATTGTGTCATGAAGATCAATGTGACTGAATTTCATTTTTCCTGTTTCATTAAACTTTGCACGCATATAACAGTGGAACTGCCGTACTTTTCCACAGAGATTCATGTTCAAGTCAAAAGGGTATGAGTCAACTAGCTTTTGGAAACCTTGTGAATATTGTTCGTCAGATAAGTCCATATCGTTTAGAAAAGAAAATCTACTTGATACTTCTTTGTACACCTCACCTCTCCTCTTCATATGAGTTTCAAGTGTATCAATTATAGCGTAGTAAGTAGATACGCAAAATTTGTCTCTAGGATTCAATGCTGTTTCCGTTGCACTGCTATCATTTGTTTGTTTTTTCCTGATTCGCTTCGGGACTGGGCTTCTTTGTAGTTAGTATTAGGCAAGATGTCTTTTGATATGTCTTCAAATCTTTCGAAATCATTCCTCAAAGTGTGTAAGTGGTCTGCTAATGATTGACAGACGTCTGCACGTGTTTTCAAATCCAATTCTTTTTCTTGGAGAGCTTGACTTGTGTGGTAAAAGTGTTGTAAAATTTCATTCCACATGGTCAAGATAAATACAAACTCTAGTTCTTGCATCTTGTTTGCAATGTTTTCTGCCTCTCGTATAGTTTCTCTCTTTTGTGATTGGTCTTCAGCTATACTTTCTAATGCATCCACAATCTTTGAGTAGGAGTCCAGAATTGCACTTGTTGCCACTGTATGTGCCTCCCAGCAAGTATTAGAGATTTCAACACACGATCATTGCCCAAATATGTTTTAAGAACTGCCCATCGGTGTGTTGAGGCAGAGAAAAATGTATAAAGTAACTGGACTGTTGAGAAAAACCTTACTGCTACCGGACAACAATCAACAGCACTGCGGCCAACAAAATTGAGAGCGTGTGCAGCACATGGTATGAATATGGAATATTTGTTCTGTTCTAAAAGCTTCTTATGCATTCCTTGATAACACCCTGACATGTTGGGAACATTGTCATAAGATTGACCTCTGCACTTTGAGAAATCTATTTTGCAAACTTGGCACAGATAATGCAGTACTTGATTTGCTATTTCTTCACCAGTGTGGCTTTTCAAATTGAGGAATGTTATAAATCGTTCAACTGGTTTTCCATCTGTGGGAGACACATATCTTAGTACAATACTCAATTGATCAATATGTGAAAGATCAGGTGTAGAGTCGACAGATAAACTGAAGTACACAGCAGTACCTATTTCATCCACAATAGCTGAACGAACTTTGTCACTCATTAGACCAATGAGTTCATCACATATTGTCTTGGATAAGTATGATGGGTTATCTTTGCCAGCATTACCATATTTTAAGATATGGCTTGCTAAAAATGTGTTAAACTGAGCCACAAGCTCCAACAATCCCAAGAAATTTCCGTTCTGCAATGATCCAAATGTGTCATTTGATCCCCGGAAAGGCAGACCATGTTCAGCTAATGTTTGAATAACAGCTATAACACACTGCAAGACATGTTGCCAGTGTGACGTTGTGCAGTCTATATGGTTTTATAAAAACATAATAAGAAGTGAATATAATGTAACTGGAATAGTTTTATAAAAATATGATACTAAGTGAATATAATGTAACTGGAATATGCTTCATGCAAAAGATCTCTTGTAAGGTATCATTACAAAGCTTATAATCTACTGAGTGCGATCATCCTATTTGTATAAATGTACCACTCTTGTATCTAAAACTAGAAATATGAAATATAACTCTGAGGGCCTATTGTAATTATGCGAAGTATGGGCCATTAATAGTGATTTGGAATCTTGATGACTCCCATTAACCAGGACCATTGTCTGCAGATGGCTGTGTTTACCTGTTAGTCTTCCTGTATATGTGTGTGCTGGCAACTGGGTAATGAAGTCTTGCAGTGACATGTGATCATGTCACCTGACCTGGAATCCATCTTTAACCTGGTGCTTTTCCAGTGGGGGGGCTGGATACCCGGAGGGACAAAGGGTTCCCGCCTTATGCAAAAGATATATAAAGGGGTGGAAGAGAACAAGGGGGGGGGGAGCCATCATGAAGAATCCCCTAGCTATCACCTGAGCTGCAACAAGAGCTGTACCAGGGGAAAGAATTGTGCCTAGGCCTGGAAGGTGTCCAGTCTGAGAAAAAGCTTACTGAAGCATCTCTGAGGGTGAGATTATCTGTATTCAGTTTGATTAGACATAGATTTGCGCATTTTATTTTATTTTGTTTGGTGACTTACTTTGTTCTATCTGTTACTACTTGGAACCACTTAAATCCTACTTTCTGTATTTAATAAAATCACTTTTTATTCATTAACTCAGAGTATGTATTAATACCTGGGGGAGCAAATAACTGTGCATCTCTCTCTATCAGTGTTATAGAGGGTGAACAATGTATGAGTTTGCCCTGCGTAAGCTTTATGCAGGGTGAAACGGATTTATTTGGGTTTAGACCCCATTGGGAGTTGGGCATCTGAGTGCTAAAGACAAGCACACTTTTGTGAGCTGTTTTCAGGTAAATTTGCAGCTTTGGGACAAGTGAGTCAGACCCTGGGTCTGTGTTGGAGCAGACGGGAGTGTCTGGCTCAGCAAGACAGGGTGCTGGAGTCCTGAGCTGGCAGGGAAAACAGGAGCAGGGGTAGTCTTGGTACATCAGGTGGCAGCTCCCAAGGGGGTTTCTGTGATCCAACCCGTCACAGCCAGTATTCACGCTCCCCCTTAATTTGTTCTTCCAATTTTTGTGTCAATCCAAAGCTCTGTCTTCGATTTAAATATGCCAACATTGAATCTCTGGGAGTAGTGCTATTTTCATGTTGTTCAATTAAAACAGTATTCCGCCAGTCACTAAATCCATCTGCAGCAAACCGGGATGTTGAAGGTTTATATGCAAAAAGTTTGCAAACAAAACCGTAAACAGACCCTGTTGATGGTGAATACAGTAGCCATTCTCGAGTGTATTTCTCACCATTCACTTTCATGCTGAAAAATATTTGTTGTGGACAATATCTTGTTTGTTTGCCATTGGTATAAGTCCGAAGTGATTTCTCAAATGGCCCAGTGTGGTGCTAACAGTCATTTGGTTCACGATCTATCCAGTAAGCTACATCTTCGGTACTGAAATCAACCCACATACCAGGATCTTTTCTCCTATTATTTACAGCATGAGCAGGTTCAGTCTCTGACACATCCACACATTCTAGAACAATGTCTGTTTTACCACCAGGAGTAGGATGATCAGTTACAGTCTCTGATTTCCTCGCATTATTTTGATCTACATTAGTAGGATGCCCCCTGGTTTAGGTGGGGATAAGTAATAAAAAGAGAACAGAAAAATGGGGGAAGTGTGTGTAGTGGAGTGTAAGGAAGTCTAACAAAGTTCTGATTTTTCCTATGATGACTACTTCGATGCTTTTTTTGAAATATCAATTTTTTTAAAAAAAATCTTTTCTTTTTTTTGTGTGCCCCCTGCTTTGCTGGTTCCCTAAGCATGTGCTTAATCTGCCTACTGGGTAATCCAGCTCTTCCCAGGTCAATTGGAAGCAAAGTAGTTGGCATTGCTCCATGACAGCACAAGAATTGTTTGCTCCAGTTGTCATACTACTTGGCTGTATGGCTATCTTTTGGCTTGAGAGTAGTGATGCATATTGAAAGAGGCAATTTATATCAGTTGAAGGCAGCTTTACTTTGTGTTTACCATAGGCCAGTGATACTCAGACTGAGGATCTCAAGCTGCAAGTGGCTCTTTAATGTCTCCCCTGTGGCTCTTTGCAGCACATATTAAAACACTGCAATTGAATGTATAGTACTATAGTAAATGAAACAATGAATTCACACTATTGTGGCTGGTTAGGAAAATGTTGATTGCTAATTTGGCTCCTGAACCACTGAGGTGTGAGTATCACTGCCGTAGGTCCATTTATTAGGCATATATAAGAGAGGACAATGGGATGCAGACTCCTTGCATTTGACCATGCCTCCTTTACAATGGCCTTCACTCAGGTAACAACTGTGCACTGGGGACCCCTCTACACAACTTTCACAGAGAGCATGACAACAGTGCCTACTGTCAGTGTAGCATAATCTGTGTAGCTCTTACATCTGTTAGGTGTAACTGGCTCTCCTCTTCTTAGCACACAGTGTGTTCAGTGGGATCACAATTCTAGGGCACTGAAATTCCCTCTCAGCACAGAAAAAAAATGAATAAGAAACTTTTAAAGACTTTGTTTTGGAAGAAGAAAAAAGAACTAAACCTGAGGCATTTTTTGCCAAACATACTGTGAGTCCTTTTGATTATTGCTCCGAGGTTCTACTCACAATCTCCCTACGCTCTGCACATGGTGCTGCTGAGCACGGTCGCAACTCTCACTTATACAGTTGCCTCTTTAGGTAAGTGACAATAAATCACTCATTACACAGGTATCAGGTATTCCAGAAGCCTGTGTTGAATGCTATTCCTGAAGGTGTATTCAGTTTACTTGTATTATGTAGAGAACCCTAATGTTAGGGTGTGATATGCATTATGTAGAACACTTATATCATCTGCAGAGTGATAGCATTTTGTAGTGTGAGACTTTCCTATGGCTCGATGATTAAAAAATTGATATAAATCAGAAAATGTATACCATGACCCATTCACCAGTACCTTAGTGTTGGCTGGTCTTCAGCCAGAAGTTCTCATAAACATCACATCTCCTTTAAATCTGCTATTCATGTATTCTTACAAGATTCAGTTAAAACAGCATCAGCGGGTAAATTATATTTAAAGAGCTCTATGGTGTACAAATGGGGAGGAATTTACACTATTCTGTAAGTTGCTTTAGCTACTAGCTCATATTTTCTTGATGTGTATGGCCCAGTGTTTGTGTATGGCCCATCCAATATGAGTGGGCACTAAGCCATCCTAACAGTTGGGTACCAGTGTGGGCAGACAAGAGACTGTATATCTGTACTACACATTTTTGTTGAGGGCAAAAATCCCAGCCAGGAATGTCATAACAGCTGGCCTACCTAAGGTTAGGCACCTGTATGTATGAGTAAGGGGTCAAGCCACGAGTGATTTATAACTCTATAGCCATAACTATAAACCATTTCTGACTCAGGCACTGTCTTCACTTTTCATTTCTGCTCCCAAAATCACTTTGGGGAGGGCTAAGTCAGCAGGGTGCAGTGTCATGTTCTTCACAGCATCTGAACTTTGCTTGTTGATGAGTGTTGCAATTTTTAAAAATTAGATTTAGTACACTTATTATGGTCATTAAACATGCCAATCTGACAGCCCTGGAGACTGAAGCCTTGAACAGGGCAGTAATAACTGCAGTACTGATTCTGGTGGTGCTGCTCTTCTGTGCTCTTCTCCAGGTTTTGATAGCTAATAATAATACCTAGGTCTTATATAGCACTTTTCTTTCATAGAGCTTAAAGTGCTTTAAAAGGATGTCAGTATCATTATCCCCATTTTACAGCTGGGGAAACCAAGGCACAAAGCAGGGACATAACTAGCTCGAGATCACCCAGCAGGCCAGTGGCAGAGCCAGAAATAGAACCGAGGTCCACTGAGGCCTGACTTAGTGCTCTATCCACCAGGCAATTCATCCTCCCACTGCTAAACTCATATTTTCTTCAGAGGCCCACCCTAATGCGGGTGAGCAGCAGGATGGTTCCTGAGATCTGCAGGGCATAGGAGAGGAGAAGTGGGGTCAGGGAAGATGAAAGTAGCAATGCCATAGGGGCAGTGGTCTTTGTCTTATCGTGAGAAATACACTGAAATTGTTGCCATTTCTTCAGTCAACTGTCTTAAACTCAATCACACACCCCAAGGTTTACTCAAACTAGTAACTAAAAATTACTGATCATATTGACAACAGGAGGGCAACTCTGAGGAAGTGAAAAAACTGCTAATTCATCAGATGCTCTACCCTAACGTAGAAACCCAATCTTCAACTGAGAAAAACCCCAGTAAATTCAAAAGGGAGTTTCTTCATCACAAAGAGATGTTCCAGAAACAAGAGACCTCTTTGAAAGCGTAACCTATCTTCTTCCCAGAGTGTTTCTTCTTCCCAGGACACTGTTAAACAAATTCACTAGAAAAGTATATGGTTAATATGTATAAATAAACCTGAAATTTACCAACCCCCTGAAATCAAATTGCTTGATAGAATAACAATAGTGTTTCTCAGGGATATGTTTCAGAGTGGTAGCCGTGTTAGTCTGTATCAGCAAAAACAACGAGGAGTACTTGTGGCACCTTAGGGTATGTCTGCACTACGAAATTAGGTCAAATGTATAGAAGTCATTTTTTTAGAAATCATTTTTATACAGTCGATTGTGTGTGTCCCCACACAAAATGCTGTAGGTACATTAAGTCGGCGTACTGCGTCCGCATTACCGAGGCTAGCGTTGACTTCCAGAGCGTTGCACTGTGGGTAGTTGTGGGTAGCTATCCCACAGTTCCTGCAGTCTCCGCCGCCCATTGGAATTTTGGGTTGAGATCCCAATGCCTGATGGGGCAAAAACAGTGTCGCAGGTGATTCTGGGTACATGTCGTCAGCCCCTCCCACCACCTCCGTGAAAGCAATGGCAGACAATCGTTTCGCGCTTTTTTCCTGAATTGCCTGTGCAGACGCCATACCACGGCAAGCATGGAGCCAGCTCAGTTCACCGTCACCATATGTCTCCTGGGTGCTGGCAGACGTGGGACTGCATTGCTACACAGCAGCAGCTCATTGCCTTGTGGCAGCAGACGGTGCATTACTACTGGTAGCCGTCATCGTCATATACCTGGGGGCTCTTTTAGCCGACCTCGGTGAAGTCGGTCAGGGGTGCCTGGGCAGACATGGGAGTGACTCAGCCAGGTCATTCCCATCTTCTGCCGAGCACCCAGGAGATGACAATGGCTAGCAGTTGTAATGCAGCATCTTCTGCCGAGCTCCCAGAAGGAAATGATGG
This sequence comes from Malaclemys terrapin pileata, assembly GCF_027887155.1. Classification (NCBI taxonomy): domain Eukaryota; kingdom Metazoa; phylum Chordata; order Testudines; family Emydidae; genus Malaclemys; species Malaclemys terrapin. Next base: position 32,648,861 of record NC_071513.1, on the reverse strand, counting down.
CTAGCAGTCGTGCTGCACCGTCTGCTGCCAGCCTACGATGTAAAAGATAGATGGAGTGGATCAGAACAAGAAATAGACCGATTTGTTTTCTATTCATTTGCTTCCTCCCTCCCTCCGTCCATGAAATCAATGGCCTGCTAAACCCAGGGTTTTGAGTTCAATCCTTGAGGGGGCCATTCTGTGTGACAGTTGTTTGTGTTTCTCCTTGATGCAAAGCCACCCCCTTTGTTGGTTTTAATTCCCTGTAAGCTATGTTGTCAGTCACCCCTCCGTCCGTCCGAGCAATGGCAGACAATTGTTTTGCGCCTTTTTTCAGCCCAGACGCCATAGCACTGGGATCATGGAGCCCGCTCGGATCACCGCGGCAATTATGAGCACTTTACCACGTACATTATCCTGGAGTATATTCAGAACCAGAACCTGCCAAAGCAAAACCAGATGAGGAGGCGATGGCAGTGCGGTGATAAGAGTGATGAGGACATAGACATGGACATAGACTTCTCACAAAGTACGGGCCCCAGCAATGTGCACATCATGGTGTTAATGGGGCAGGTTCATGCCGTGGAACGCCGATTCTGGGCCTGGGAAACAAGCACAGACTGGTGGAACCACATGGCGTTGCAGGTCTGGGACGATTCCCAGTGGCTGCAAAACTTTCGCATGCGTAAGGGCACTTTCATGGAACGTTGTGACTTGCTTTCCCTGCCCTGAAGCGCCAGAATACCAAGATGAGAGCAGCCCTCACAGTTGAGAAGCGAGTGGCGATAGCCCTGTGGAAGCTTGCAATGCCAGACAGCTACCAGTCAGTCGGGAATCAATTTGGAGTGGGCAAATCTACTGTGGAGGCTGCTGTGATCCAAGTAGCCAACGCAATCAAAGAGCTGCAGATATCAAGGGTAGTGACTCTGGGAAATGTCCAGGTCATAGTGGATGGTTTTGTTGAAATGGGATTACCTAACTGTGGTGGGGCGATAGACAGAACCCATATCCCTATTTTGGCACCAGAGCACCAAGCCAGTGAGTACATAAATGGAAAGGGGTACTTTTCAATGCTGCTGCAAGCACTGGTGGATCACAAGGGACGTTTCACCAACATCAACCTGGGATGGCCGGGAAAGGTACATGACGCTTGCGTCTTCAGGAACTCTGGTCTGTTTCAAAAGCTGCAGGAAGGGACTTTCTTCCCAGACCAGAAAATAACCATTGGGGATGTTGAAATGCCTATAGTTATTCTTGGGGACCCAGCCTACCCCTTAATGCCATGGCTCATGAAGCCATACACAGGCAGCCTGGACAGTAGCTCAGCCTATAGTTGAACAGCTCCTGATAAGTGTAGAATGGTGGTAAAATGTGCATTTGTACATTTAAAAGCACGCTGGCGCAGTTTACTGACTCAGATAGACCTCAGCGAAACCAATATTCCCATTGTTATTACTGTTTGCTGTGCACTCCACAATATCTGTGAGAGTTAGGGGGAGACATTTATGGCGGGGTGGGAGGTTGAGGTAAATCGCCTGGCTGCTGATTATGCGCAGCCAGACACCAGGGCGGTTAGAAGAGTACAGGAGGGCGCGGTGCGCATCAGAGAAGCTTTGAAAACCAGTTTTGTGACTGGCCAGGCTACGGTGTGAAACTTCTGTTTGTTTCTCCTTGATGAATCCTCCGCCCCGCCCCCAGTTCACTCTACTTCCCCGTAAACTAACCACCCTCCCCTTCCCCCTTTGAGCTCCACTTGCAGAGGCAATAAAGTAATTGTTACTTCACATTCATGCATTCTTTATTAATTCATCACACAACTAGGGGGATAACTGCCAAGGTAGCCCAGGAGGGGTGGGACATTGTCTGCCTCCACGCATTCTGCTGTGCTTTGTCAGTGTGGGAGGATAGCAGTAGTTCAGAGAACATTTCATCCTAAGTGCGTTTTTTTTCGCCTTCTAATCTTCGCTAGTCTCTGCGAAGGAGAAACATTTGCAGCTGGTGGAGGAAAAGGGAGAGTGGTAGTTAAAAAGACACATTTTAGAGAACAGTGGGTACGCTCTTTCACGTTAAACCTTGCTGTTCACATTACATAGCACGTGCTTTCATTACAAGGTCACATTTTGCCTCTTATATTGAGGGCCTGCTGGTTTGGTGTGAGAGATCACTCACGCTGTGCCAGGCAACAGAATTCGTCTTGCAGGCAGCCATGGTAAGCCACAGTCTTTTGGCTTCTTGAAGCTTCATAACATGTGGGAATGGTTTCAAACAGCAGCGCCCTCATTTCCCATACCAAGCGGCCATTGGGTAAGCCACTTAAAATGGGTTGGCAATTTAAAAGAAGGGGCTGCAGTTTGCGGGTTAGCGTGCAGCACAACCCCCCCTCCAGCCCCCCCCACACCCAATTCTCTGGGATGATCGCTTCACCCCTCCCCCCACCGCGTGGCTAACAGCGGGGAACATTTCTGTTCATCCACAGCCGAGCAGGAACGGGGACCTCTGAATGTCCCCTTAATAAAATCACCCTATTTCAACCAGGTGACCATGAATGATATCACTCTCCTGAGGATAACAGAGAGAGATAAGGAACGGATGTTGTTTGAATGCCAGCAAACACCAGGACCATACGCTGCCATGCTTTGTTATGCAATGATTCCAGACTACATGCTACTGGCCTGGCGTGGTAAAGTGTCCTACCATGGCGGATGGAATAAGGCCGCCCTCCCCAGAAACCTTTTGCAAAGGCTTTGGGTATACATCCAGGAGAGCTTTATGGAGATGTCCCTGGAGGATTTCCACTCCATCCCCAGACACGTTAACAGACTTTTCCAGTAGCTGTACTGGCCGCGAATGCCAGGGCAAATTAATCATTAAACACTTGCTTTTAAACCATGTGTAATATTTACAAAAGTACACTCACCAGAGGTCCCTTCTCCGCCTTCAGGGTCTGGGAGCACACCTTGGGTGGGTTTGGGGATTACTGGCTCCAGGTCCAGAGTGAAAAACATATCCTGGCTGTTGGGGAAACCGGTTTCTCCGCTTCCTTGCTGTGAGCTATCGTCAATCTCTTCATCATCATCATCATCTTCCTCATCCCCAAAACCCACTTCCGTGTTGCGTGCTTCTTCATTGACGGAGTCAAAGCACAGGGTTGGGGTAGTGGTGGCTGCACCCCCTAACATGGCATGCAGCTCATCATAGAAGTGGAATGTTCGGGGCTCTGACCCAGAGCGGCCGTTTGCCTCTCTGGTTTTTTGGTAGGCTTGCCTTAGCTCCTTAATTTTCACACAGCACTGCTTTGCATCCCTGTTATAGCCTCTGTCCTTCATGCTCTTGGAGACTTTTTCAAATGTTTTGGCATTTCGTTTACTGGAACGGAGTTCAGCCAGCACAGATTCGTCTCCCGATACAGCGATGAGATCCCGAACCTCCCGTTCGGTCCATGCTGGAGCTCTTTTGCGATCCTGGGACTCTATCGTGGTCACCTCTGCTAATGAAATCTGCACTCACTTGCACCTTGCCACGCTGGCCAAACAGGAAATAAGATTCAAAATTTCGTGGGCCTTTTCCTGTCTACCTAGCCAGTGCATCTGAGTTGAGAGCGCTGTCCAGAGCGGTCACAATGGAGCACTCTGGGATAGCTACCAGAGGCCAATACCATTGAATTGTGCCCACACTACCCCAAATTCAACCCGGCAAGGCCGATTTCAGCACTAATCCCCTCGTCGGAGGTGGAGTAAAGAAATTGATTTAAAAAGCCCTTTAAGTAAAAAAAAAAAGGGCTTCGTCATGTGGACGGGTCCAGGCTTAAATCGAGGTAATGATGCTAAATTCGACCTAAAGTCGTAGTGTAGACCAGGCCTTAGAGACTAACAAATTTATTTGGGCATAAGCTTTTGTGGGCTAAAACCCCTTCATCAGATGCATGGAGTGGAAAATACAGTGGGTCACTACAAAACCTAATTTCCCCCTAATGTTACTCACACCTTCTTGTCAACTGTTTGAAATGGGCCACCCTGATTACATTGGCCTCATTACCACTACAAAGGTGATTTTTCCTCCCTTGGTATTCTACTGTTATGAATAGCCCACTTCCACCTTAATTGAATTGTCTTGTTAGCACTGACCCCCCCATCTGTCATCTTTTCATGTATCTATCATATCCATCTGTCCAATATTATTGCACACGGAACTGACCATATTTATACCTGCCTATTCTATTTTCTACTCCATGCATCTGATGAAGTGGGTTTTAGCCCACAAAAGCTTATGCCCACATACATTTGTTAGTCTCTAAGGTGCCACAAGTACTCCTCGTTGTTTTTTCTCAGGGATATGTTTTTCTTTGCTTGGTTGTTTGCTGGTTAGAGTGACTTGAGAGGGACAGGATTTCTCTCTAAAAGCATTAGATACATGGATGGATACATTAGATGGATGGATGGATGGATAAGGCTATAGACCTAAGTATTAGGGCCTGGTCCAAATCCCACTGAAATCAGTCTTTCTATTGACTTTGATGTGCTTTGAACCAGGCCGTTAGCACTGATGATTTTAGGCAGTATCACATTATCCTTGTTGTCATTAGTTTTATGGTTGATGATGACATATTGCTACTTCTCAGCATAGATGTGTGAATTCAGACCTGATCAGTCTGTGAATTGATGTCAGGGGAGTCTCATGCATACCTGTGAAAATATAAGCGGGCAATGCTGTACCTGCCTAAATAAGTCCCTTCATGCTTTGAGAAATTCTCTCCTTCAGCTACTGGAGAGCCAATTTGTTTGTTATTTCTAACTGGCTAAATATAACCTTTGCCATATAATCCCAGAAATCTGGTGCATTAAGAAATTTATGGTTTTGGTCAACAGTGATCTTTTATCTTGCTGGATTTAAGAATGAATTCATTAATCTCATTCTTCTGTTGAAATATTTGTGCTTTAAGTAAGGTACATAATTAATCCTGATACCTAGTTACCAGCTAAAAACAATAAATGCATCAAACACTCCCTCATTAGTATTCATTCAAAGTGAATTGCGCCTTTCAGTTCCCACTCATTATTATTTAACCATTAAACCAAAAAGTTTATAGACTTGTGTTATGATGATGATGATTTTTTTTTTTTTGGTTCGTGTCCAAAGGGTCATTTTGAAAGAGACTTATTTCAGAAGTGTTGCAGAGTATGTAGATTTCTAGGAGCATTTAATGTATTTTGCTTCCAGTCTCTCTCTCACTGGGCAATGAGCCAGGAGCTATTGGAGGTTTGCTTTGTAAGTACTGAATCACTAATGCAAAGGCAGCAAAAGTACATAGCTATCATATCCATCTGTCCAATATTATTGCACACGGAACTGACCATATTGAACATATTGAATTAATTCCACTGCAGTGTTGCCATCAAATTACTCGACTCCTTATATCACCCTTCCTTTTGCTCCCTAATGCAAAACATCTATTTTCTTTGACAAACCCTTTTTTTTGGCTTTGGCCTAAACAGAGAATAGGATGATATTGGCTCACTTCACTCTAAATAATTGTTCTTTAATTACACCAGAGGTGGTATCATCTGCAGTAATTACTGAAAAGATGTCAGCTTTCAGATAATGGAGAAAAACATTAGTGGAACTGAACTGGCCTGGATTTTTGCTCACAGAAACCAGCCACTTGTTATGCAGTGGTTTGGCATTATTCTTAACACTGTGCCAGCTGCTGCTACAGTTTGTTGTACATGCCTTTGGGTCTTTTTAAACATTTAATGTATTGTTTGGCTCACGTGTATTGACTGAATGACTGACTGACTGATTTTGTTTGAAAAATCATCTTTTCTTCCTCTTGAACACCCAACACTCAATTTGTTTCAAGGCTTTATGTGCCAGATTTTCAAAGGCAGGCATCTAGTTTGTGCCTCCAGAATCTCTTCATGAACTTATTCACCCAAATCTCTCGGAATTCTCCAAGTTTATTAACAGCAGCAGTAAAAAGCATGCTTTTATATATACTCCCTATAGTTGGGTGTTAAAAGAGTCAGCAAAGTCTGTCCTTCCTGTTCTTAATAGAAATCTCTGCATCCCAAATTTGTGAATGCTAACAGCATATTTATTTGCATGTGAAATCAAGTAATTTCACATGCAAATGAATTAAGCTTGTTATTGCCCAGTATGAATGCACAAATAATATATGCAACATAAACATTCACCTTTCAAATCATGGGCCTAAAGGAATCTCATTGTAGGTTCTTAAGTAAGAAGCATTGTCATTCATTTCAGAATAGGTCACAAGAATTTGCTGTTGAGTATCCAACAACTACATGTAATTAAAGTGATAATGTGCCCTCTTGATTCAATAATGTTAGCATCCATCTACCACTTTGGTAAATGGACTATTCTCACCCCATTTATATTCCCTGCTGTTGTTGTTCTTGTGGGAAAGCCCAGTCAGGATCATGGCCCCAATATTTTATGCACTATACAAATACATAATACTAGATCTGGTAGAAAAATGTCACAGATTATTTTATTTTGTTTTATTTTCCATGAACACCTTTTCAGTTTTTTTCAATAAAACAATCTAAACCAAATAGCTGGTTTTAAAAAACTGCAGTATAGATGTTCATTTTTTGGTAAAAATGTTCAGTTTTTGAAAACCCAGAAAGCAATAATATTTACCAAAAATATTTTCTGATCACCAACCCCCATAGAAGTTTATCTAACAAACAACCCTCCCTGGTTTCTATTTTTCAATGAAAAACTGGTGAATTTTGACCAAAATGAATTTTTTTCACCAACATTCATTTGGGCTGAATAGAGATTTTTTTGGTGAAACATAAGTAAGCCCCTTCCAAAAGAGCTCACAATCTCCTTTAAGAAAAGAGATTGTAATGGAGGGAAGATGGATGAGAGTAATACTTAAAGGGTTAAGCACTTATGTAGTCTAACAATGTTTCTAACATTCTACCACACATTCAAATGTTTTATTTATGAATGTGTGTCTATTTATCTTTCTGAATATGCATTGCCTAGTTACATATTTATTTAGTTTATATTATTTATATTTCAGACTCTACCTTTTCTCCCCGCTTTCCTTTGTTTCCTTTCAATCCGGTGCTTTTTCTGTTTTTCTTGATTTGTTTTTTTCCCTTTGAGACTAGCTTTCTACATGTTGTTGATTCTCATAGTGAAAAACAGAGCTCATCTTCTCTGTTCTGCCCCACAGTGGGTGAACATCTGACCCCTCTGAAGTCAATGAGAGTTTTGCTATTGTCTTAACTGAGGCCATGTTTTTTTTTTTTTTTACCCCATGCTTTTTAATTGCATTGTAAGATCCCATCCAGACTTTATCTCAGCTGTACACTAAAAGCCCTTCTCAATGACTAGATATATAGAACTGCCCAGACCATCCCATAAGTATGTCCAAGATTTATAAAAGTGTGTAGTGATTTAGAGTTACTCGGGTTTTGAGAACCTACAATGGGGCACCTTAAAATGTCCTTATTTGCTATATATTTATGAGAGTTGGTTGCACTGTAACTGTCAGATATCCGTAGGGCATGGTCTGGGGTTTAAAAAATCAGAGGCAGACAAAAATAATCTTTTTTATATCTCAAAATATTTTGGCCAAAATCATAATTTCAGAAAGTGCTATGGGGTCATCTAACTTGATAACAACACTTACTTGAGCAATAGCACTTGGTTTCAGAGATTGTGATATAGGAAATCTGATATTAGTGTAATTAAAAATTAGGCAGATGAGATGTACAGAAATCACTTTTCAAGTGTCCTCCTCACATATGCTACTTTTTGGATAAAAAAAGCAACATATGTGAGGAACTCTTTGATACATATGGTATGTTTCCCTTGTTATTTTTTTCCTATTAAAAATCTCCATACAGTGCAACTAAGTTATCCTTTTGATAATAAACTGGCCTTGTCATCTGAGTGTAATGTAGAAGTACATGGTGGTCTTTCTTTTCAGGTCCATAATACCATTTTTAATGTCAGGGTGGATTTCTTAATGTAATGATAAACTTCAGAATCTCTGATCAGAGGATGGTGGAAACTGCATTTGAGTGAAGAGAATGAAATTTCTCCCTTTAATCTACAAAGGTGGTCATGACACTTGAGATAGTGATGATCTCTGAAGGATCTTGAGCTGAGGTTTCTTTTTTCTTAAGGATAGCAAGATGCTAAAACTATGGTAATGGACATAGGTGTGCGCATGGGGTGTGCCGGATGTGCCCGGGCACACCCTAATACCCATAGGCCGGATCCAGATCTGGCCCCTCAGGGCTTTGGCCCCCCGTGGTGCCGCAGGCCCTGCGCTGCTTTCAGAAGCAGCCATCGGCACCATGTCTCTGGGGCCAGGAGGTTGCTCCAGGCACCGCCTCCTGAAGCTCCCATTGGCCGGGAACGGGGAACCACGGCCAATGGGAGCTTCAGGGGAGGTACCTGGAGGCGTGGCAAGGGAAGCGTGCAGAGCCCTGTGCCGCCCCTCCCCTCCCCCGGGGCGGCACGGGGACGTGGTGAGCGGCGTGGCATGGGGCCCTGGCAGGCAGGGAGCGCGCTGCTGTGGGTAAGAGGCGCCGGGCCGGAGCCCGAACCCCTCATGCACCCCCCCCTGCCCTGAGCCCCCTATCTGCACCCTGTTGAGCCAGGCTCCCCTTCCCCGGGGCCGGGCTGGCTGCTTTAACAGCCCCATGTGCTCCCTGGCAGCCTCCCACCCGGCAGCACCAACACAGCCACTTAAGGTGGCCCATGGGGGTGCTGCCATAGACCGCCCCCCCCAGCGCCCAGCTCCCCGTGCTGGCCGGGGGCCCGGGCACCACCCAGGGGGATCAGGCTCCCCCTAAGCCCAGCCCACCTTAAGTGGGGCCCGGGAGCCAGCAGGCCTGGGGCAGGGGGCGAGCCCGGCCCACAGGCCCCCCCACAGCCTGGCTGCGAGCTCAGCTCCCCGGCGCTGTTCGGGGGCTCTGGCCCGGCACCCTCGGCCTTGAGTCCAGCCCTGGGAGCAGCCCGGCCCTGCTGCGATCCGCCCCGGCTGCCTCTGCCCGGCCTGGCCCCAAGCACCTGGCCCGGCCCCCTCTCCCTGGCCCCCGAGCCTGCCTGCCGGGACGGGGGAGCCCAGATCCCCAGCCCCGGGCCTGCCTGCAAACAGCCTACCCTCCTGCACCCCAACTCCTGCACCTCTCACCCCAACCCTCTGCCCTGAGCCCCCTCCTGCCCCCCAACTCCCTGCCCTGAGCTCCCTGTCTGCACCTCACACCCCAACCCCCTGCCCCACAATTCCCTGCCCTGAGCTCCCTGCCTGCACCTCACACCCCAACCCCCTACCCCACAACTCCCTGACCTGAGTCCCCTGCCTGCACCTTGCCCTGCAACCCCCTGCCCTGAGCCCCCTGCCTGCACCCTGTACCCCTCCTGCCCCCCAACCCCCTGCCCTGAGCCCCCTGCCTGCACCCTGTACCCCTCCTGCACCCCAACTCCCTGTCCTGAGCCCCCTGCCTGCACCCTGTACCCCTCCTACACCCCAACTCCCTGTCCTGAGCCCCCTGCCATACCCTGCACCCCAACCCCCTTCCCTGAGCCCCCTCATGCACCCCACACCCCTCCTCTGTCCCAATCCCTTGCCCTGAGTCCCTTCCTGCACACTGCACCCCTCCTGAACCCCAGCCCCCTGCTGCACAACGCACCCCTCCTGCACCCTAACCCCCTTCCCTGAGCCTCCTCATACACCCCACACCCCTCCTCTGCCCCAATTCCTTGCCCTGAGCCCCTTCCTGCACATAGCACCCCCTCCCACACCCCACCCTTTATGATGTTCGCCTTTAAAAAAAAAATTCCCTGGGTGCACACCCTAATGAAATATGCTGCGCACACCTATGGTAATGGACAGGAGGGACTCAAAAAGGCACTTCAGTGATCTATTCAGTAGATGCAACACTTTCTGATCTTCTGAAATCCCTGTTTAAATGTTGCTTAGGTCATATACAGGCCTTGAATTCTGAAAATAAAAGGTTGCTGTAGGTCACCAATGCGGATCATGTGCAACTAAGCAGGAATTAACAGTTGTTCCCATCTGATGGAAGTTTGATAGCCTCTACAGGAGATGAGTCCAAGTTCCAGCTCCCATGTCACAAATTTACCACCATGCTTTTCACTGTATTGTAAGCTCTTCACAGCGGGGACTATCGCTAACTATGTGTCTGTATAGTGCCTAGTGCAATGGGGCTCTGGCCTCAGCTGGGTCCTGTAGCAAGTGTTACTTCAATGGAGGCCAAAATGTCCTTATTTTCTATACATTTATGAGAATTGGTTGCACTGTAATTATCAGATATCCATAGGGCATGGTCTGGGGTTTAAAAAATCAGAGGCAGACAAAAATAATCTTTTTTTATATATCAAAATATCTTGGCCAAAATCATAATTTTTTGGTAGTCTGACTCATAATTTTTGTGATTTGGGGATTGGCAATATTGGTGTCAGCTAATAGAGAGACAACCCAGGAGTTTCCAACAGGCAGACCATTTCTTGCAGTTTCCTTACAGATCATGCACCAAACCTAGATGTAGCCACTTGTACTACCTGGTGTGTGACGTTACAGAGGCTCTCAAAGGTAAAGTCCATTACAATAGTGTTACGAGCTTTGCCTGTTACTTTGGGGTATGCTCATTTATTAGGGTTACTCTTCAGGGGGCGCGGGTTTCTATACTTCTATCAATGTACTACTTGTGTCATATGGAGCTCTACTTCTCCCTGCTGCAAGTTCCCTCCCAATGGAGCTATCCTGCAGGACCTAGGTTCCCTAGGGATGGGTTCCTCCGGCCCCAGAATCAGACGAACACACACACACACACATTAACAGAGTGCGTCTGAGAGGACCGGGTTAATCAGCACTCCCAAGCCAACCCCTTATATGTCCCTGGACTCAGCAAGCTGGGTCGAGCAGCATTTCCAAGCTGTCACCCTCATAGGCCCTTGGACTCAGCAGGCTGGGTCAAATAGCACCTCCAAGCTGTCACCCTCATATGCCATGGACATTGCACTGGAATAGAGTATGTCTGAGCAGGCTGGGTCAAGCAGCATTTCCAAGCTGCCACCCTCATATGTCCCAGGTTCAGCATGTCCCTATCCCCCTTTCACATTACAGTTGTTCTGGTAGTAACCCACTGAATGAGCAAACCCCACAGGATTTTTGGGCGCTGCAGGTATCTTTTAGCTTAGGTACAAGGAGCATTGCTGCAGAGCGAATGAGGAAACCAAAAAAACATCCATGAGAGGGAGAGAGACAGAGGAGCAACCAGCTTAAAAATTAAAGTTATTTATTGCCAGGTAATAACCATAGGGGAGCCAAACAAACAAAACAGTTATAATTTTAAATCTAACTTAAATTTGATTATAAAAGTCAAGTTTAGAAAACTATAACTGATCACACAAGTCAGGGTCAGAAGGCTATACTGAGAGAGAGAGGGAAAGTTGGATTCTCAACACTCCGTGAAGCTTGAATCGATCGGAGATTCCAGGTGGTGGTGGTGGTAGCTGAGGGTCCGGAGTGCTGGAGACAGGCAGAACCCCCAGCACGATCAGTCAGGAGAAGATGAAGTCCCAGTGCAACTGATGCAGATTTTGGATCCAGGCATCAGAACACTTACTTGAGAACGGGTAGGGGTTTTTGTAGAGAAACAACAATGGTTCAAGGGAGAACACTAAATGTGTTTATGTATAAACTGATGGCTCAAGGGAGTATGCCAAAGTTGTTTTGTTCAGGCTAGACAATGGGAGCTGATCATTTCTGACTACGGGCAGTGTTCCTTTGAGGGAGCTCACAATGCAACGAGGGAGCTTCAGTATTTTGGATATCAATAAAGGATTTATTACTAGAATTAGTAGTTATCAGACCTGGGTGTGTGCAGGCATGGGTTCATCAATATCTGGAGCAGAGATTCCCCATCATGCAGTGCTTTCCTGCTTTTCTGGTCCCAGAGTTCCATGTGGTTCTTGCCTTGGAATCTCTGTTCTCCATTCTGTATGCTAATGGAGATGCCTTCTTGTCCCATCTTTGATGCAAATGAAGCTAGGGGAGTTTCCTTAATCCTGTCACGCTTATCCTAGGAGTTTAGGTGTGTCTCCCACTGCCTTTTCATTGCTTTTTAAGTCTTTTTTTCTGATTGGTTTTGGGGCAAGCAGAGGCTGAGGGTGGGGAAGGCCTTTTGTGAGTCAGACAGGCTCGGTACTGCGCCCTGGTTCCCCAAGAACACAGAGCTGTAGGTAACAATAGATGTACACTGACTAGAGTACAATACAGCAGATTCCTTTTCTTTTAAATATAGTATACTCTAATTAAAAATTATGTCTTCATTCAAGTAATGGAGTAGCCAGTCCATGTGCAATATGGCATAAGGTTGATAAGTAGCAGTTATCCAAAAATTCTGATTTTAATAAATTGTATCAGGATAAGTAAATAAAGCTGTAAAAAGCAGTCCTTTTTATGAAGCAAGGGGTAACTGTAAATTGAAATGAACTCTGTACATGTAGCAAGCTGATAATAAAGGGGCATTCTTTGAAAGGACTCTGTGTGGAAGCATTTTGGGTGTAGTAAACTTCTATAGAAAAAAACATCCTGTCTGGATTAAAAAAAAAACCCCACTGTTTTCACACAATGCTGTGTTCATTGCAAATTTGGGGACGTATTGTGCCATCAGTTTATAAACAGAATATAACCTGTGGTTTTTATACAGTATAAATCAAAAGATAGTAATCAGGAAATAAATAACGGAATTTATTAACAAAAGACTTTTAAGTGCAGAGATCAATACAATGTTTTCTAGAGATGGCTCCTGAAATTCTACTTATGTACTTACATTGTACTTATAATTATACTTCTGCTTTGTAGCCAAACCTTGACAATGTAAGATCAGGCCCAGTGGCGGATTAATAATTTTGCCACCCCTAGGCAGGGAAATAATTGCCGCCCTGGCCCCGTCCCGACTCCGCCCTTTCCCCGCCCCCATTCCAACCCCCTCTCCAAAGTCCCCGCCCCAACTCCGCCCCATCCCTTCCCCTATTGGATCCCTTCCCCAAATCCTCGGCCCCGCCTCTTCCCCAGCACGCGGCGCTCCCCCTTCTCCCCCCTCCCTCCCTGCCCCGCGAAACAGCTGTTTCACAGCGCAAGCGCTGGGAGGGGAGAGAAACAGGACTCGGCAGCGTGCTTGCAGAGCAGGCGGAGGGGAGCTGGAGCAGGGGGGTGGGACGCGGAGGGGAGCTTCCGCCCCTGCAAATTTGCCACCCGAGGCCTAGGCTTTGTCGGCCTAGGCAATAATACGGTGCTGATCAGGACACTGAAGACCACAAATCTGCATACTGTTTTTAGTGAATGAGTAATCACTAGCATCTGTTGACATTTAACTAGCAATGCTAGCAATGTGCTATGCTGAATTTATTATATATGTATTATTTTATACAATTTGATTATAATTATTATAATATATTAAGTCTGTGTAAGATGTAGTTAGCTCAGCCAATGACGTTATGTCCTTTTAGTATCATAGAAAACATTACTTTTAACAATTGTTTGAGTGACATTGTAGTATTGCTTCTTCTCTGAGTATCCAGAACAAAAGGGTTAAGTATGCTAAGAGAACACAGTAATCTGTTACACAAATCATGACTTCCTGAAGTCTGGGGAGCCAAGCATTTGACAATTCTCTGGCTGCAACTACTAGTAAGAGATTCTGTCTTTCTGCATTTTCTTGGTCTTGCCAAGTATTATTGAACTTCTGGACTTTAGACTTTGATTCAGTATTCTGCCTATTTATATGTTATGAGTCTTATTCTCATATCTAAGTGTATGTGTATTGATCTGATACTACTTTCAAAAAGCTAAATCTGCTGGGAGATTGACCCCAAAGATTAAGTTAATGTTACAGTTAAAGCTGGAAAACTTTACAGCAGACACTTAAGCCTTTTGTAGTCAACAAAAAATACACTGTTTTTTGTGAATTTGCTATTCATAAATGTTCAGCAAACATTTGGAAGTTGTCAGATGGTGCTAATCTAGTTAGCTCTGGAAGGTCTGTTTAACTGATGAGATAAGCAGTCAGATCTTGGTTAAATATGTGTTCATTGTGACATACTTCCTTTTAAAAGATGAGCGTATCACCAGTGAAGACTTGTCTCTGCCTGAGTCCATCTCTGACTAAAAATATCTTCTTAAATATAGAGATGCTGTCTTCAGCAAACAAATAAAAATATTATATTGTGTGAATGTCACAGTGATGATCTGTGTGCCTACAGATGTTTCACAAGCTATTTGCCTTGGCTGTTTACTATTTGTTATTTGTGGTGTATGACTGGTCACTTTAGTCACATGATATTGTTTCTGCTCCTTGATTGTAAGCCTGACACTTTATAGGCAGGAGGTGAGCACTTCTGATGCGAATAGCAGATACTTGCCTTTGCATGTTCTAGCATATGAAAATGCATATTTGCATGAAGAACAGTCATTCCCCAAAACTTCATGTGAAAAAATATTTGGCATGAATATTTAAAGCAAATGAAAAATGGGTATGAGCATGGCTGAATCGAAAACCAATTCAAATTAGCAAAAATATTCCTGAGTAATTTTTCTGACTATTCACCCTGCTCTAGTTATGTTAAGACATGATGTTAGCAATGTAATGTTAATTATATACAGTTCATTTTATTTTTTAATAACTGCTTTGCTTATATGTCCTATTAGCTACTGGTAATTTTTTGGTTTAGGTTGTAATTGTTTCAAAGCTATCTGGATATTAGATTTGTGATTTAACAGCACTCACTTAAATCTTTAATGTGGTCTGTGTGTCATAAAACAAGTTAATACACAAGGCTTTAAATTTTTGTTTTTTGGGAGGAAAAAAAAGTTGTGCACTGAAAACCAGCATAACTGCGTAATTGTATTGAACATAATTTACAAAACTGAAATGAAAAGGTGCATAATCCTAACAAAAAAGCAAGCAATAAAAATGTAGAATGAAGAACTTGTTCTCATTTAATGAGAACATTGTTTTAAAATGGCATTTTGCTTAAATTTACAGGATCTTTTTTTTTTTTTTTAACAGACATGGCGTTTATCTCTAATGAGTTGAAATGATGAAAAACAAAAATAAACCAGCCCAAATTTTATTAAGGAAATTAAGTCTGTATATGACTTTTTTTTCACCTAATTCTAAGGATTGATGTGTAGTAGAAACAATTGCATTAGATGCTGGATATTGGTGTAACTTCACATCATTTTGTGAAAACTAAATATGATCATATTTTTATCTTGAATAAATCCCAGTTTATAAAAAAGCTGTTTGCAATGACTGCCAGAAGCAGCCAGTGTTGCTTACCATCCTGTAGATCCGTATTTATGCAGTATGTCAGTGTTATCTTACTATGATATGCATGATATGGCATTACATGCTAAAAAGAAACATGTTAATCAGTAATGGCCAGCAGGTGTTGGTTGTTCCTTACCATTCAGAAAAGAGAAAGGTCACTGTGGATCATGAAGGCAAAAAGCCATTTTGTGAAAGTGGATTTGTTCCAAGTATCAAAATAGACCTACCTGCATTCAAGTCAATCGGAGTTTTTTCATTGACTTGAAAGGGACCAGGATTTCACACCAGGCCACTCTAAGATCTTACAAAACAACCTTATTGAATATAGATGTCTATGTTACAGGTAGGAGCCATGATGTGTGGGGGAAATGTGTTGGAAGCCAGAAAGGGAGGAAAAAAAGAGAGGCAATTGAAATACAAGCGAGGTGTGGAGAAGAGTGGCAAATAGCCAGGGCTGGTGCTTCCACTAGGCGACCCAGGCAGTCACCTAGGGCGGCAGGATTTGGGGGGCGGCATTTTGCCGTCCTCGGCAGAAATTTGGCGGCGGGGGGGTCCTTCTGCTCCAGGTCTTCTGTGGAAATTTGGCGGCGGGTCCTTCACTTGCTCCGGAACCCGCCGCCGAAGTGCCCCGAAGAAGTGGAGTGGAAGGACCCCCCCACCGCCGAATGCTCAGAGGAGGAGTGCTACTGCCTAGGGCGGCAAAAACCCTAGCACCGCTCCTGGAAATAGCACAGGTTGTCACAGGGTATGCTGCTGTCTCGCTGTATGGCATGGTGCTGGGACACTGCTACTTTTACACTCCCCTTCCCTACACTTATTTCCCAGGATAACTATCCCCATATCACAGTGCTGAATGTAGGTAGACCTCAGGTGACAGGACTTGTGGAGTGATGGCTCCTGGGTGTTCGATGTGCCCTGGAAACTCATTGTACCCCCACTTGGAGGCTAATCTTGTCTCTGAACCCTGGACCAAGGTGTATTATGGCACTCATTTTCATAAAGGTGGAGTTCTCCCACAGAAATGATAAAAGCCACTCTGTGTCCTTCCCTTTAGTCATATTGGACTGAACAATTGTTTAAGCCCATGTTCAAGTGATATGAATTTAGTACTCTTCTGCATTTGCTGTAGAGCGTAAATAACTCATCTTGGCTCGTGCTTTTTTCAAACATCTATTTTGCAAACAGGAGAAACTTCAAACAAGGGATCAATTAATATGGCTGGAAATACAGCAGTTATTTCTAAATATGTATGGATTTTCAAAGGTCTGCAAACCTGGGGCATGGAAGGGCCGTGGTGAAAGAAGTTAGAGATTAATGAAGAGCATTTAGAGTTGGTGCACTTGAGAATTAAGTACAGGCTATCAGACAGGATTGTGGTTTAGTATGTGTAGCACAGACGATATAGACATACAGGTTCAAATTCATCTCAGGCACCAAAACTAAGGTGTCCTGAAATCAATGGGAGCTTCAAATGGTGAGCACCTTTGAAACAGAGGACTCAGCTATGACTAACTAGAGCCTTGAGTAGGAGGTTGCTTAGCTGCAGGAGCTTCAGGAGGAATAGCAACTTGAAGATTTCAAACTCTACTCTACTCCTTTTCTGGTCCCAGGGGAAAGTAATCTAAAGCAGACAAAAAAAGTGTGCAGCATATTTCCCGTTCTGTGCTGGTCATCTCCTCTAGCAAGCCATGTAGGGGATTGAACCAAGGCTCTGCCCATTCTTTGCCCCTCTCTACCCCTCTTCCTACCCATTTGCTCTGGGGAAGGAGTAGCGATTGTGCTCCACATCACACAGAACTTGAAGCTGTAACACGAGCAGCCCTAATGCAGCCACAGTTGGGGAAAGGACAGCACTTCACTGCATTACAGTCACATAAAATGTAGCCCTTATTAGGCACTAAATACAGGTGAAGGTGCTTGACTTGAAGCAACCAGAGTTGGAAAATTTTAGACTTTCTTTTCTTGATTGTAAGGGGCTACAAGAAGCTTGAGGCTCTTGCTGTGACAGTACGGAGGAACAACACTAGAAATGGTATGCTAATAGTACAAAGTCGGACACAACAGTGATTTTTTTCAGAATTTTAAAAGAGCAGATTTCATCCTGCAAAAAATAAAATTGAGACCAATTTCAGAGACCTATACACATTGGTAATGGAAAGTTAGAAAACATCTTGATAATGAACACAGCCCCAGTTCATGATCCTGAAAGGATGATTAGACATCCTCTTTACTGCTCTCTTTCATGCTCCGTGTGTCTTACTCTGTGAATTCAAAAAAGTGTAATGTGTGGAAATATTCCAAAAACATCTCTAGGACATTTTCCTCTTATTAAATATAAGTATCACTTATTTTAAGACAGTGGAAACAAAATGCGGACTACACAAAGTCATTGGCAGTTTATGGCGCAGTTTTACAGTTTGATGCTGGTTATTGTCACTTATATACACTAGGTGATTGGAAAGCCATTTGGGACCTGAATATGTGGGACCCTGAATAGCAAACCATCTCCTGAAGAGTACAATGTGGAGCTTGTTTCTGAAGGCCCCCAATCTTCTGATTTCAGCTGGCCATTTGGAGGATATGTGAGAAAGCAAAAGGTCTCACCTTCCTGTGGCAACACTGGCTGTGGGAAAGAACTCAGGAAGCACACCTGCTCAGTGGGAGCTCCTCAAGGCATTGTACCACTGAGGAGCACTCACCAAGATAACCCTTTCTACGTACTTTGAAAAATGGTAGCAGATGTTTTTGTCTTCACTGGCTTGCTTCACTGGGCAGTGTAGTGAGATGCAGGAGTGTGACCCCATTCTTTCCCACTCTCTTTCAGGAGTCCAACCCTGCTGTCAGTGCTAGCCTCTTGTAGGCTTGAGAAGCAGAAGGAGTGTAATTGTGACTAGTTTTTATACAGGGGTAGGGTCCTTGTGCCTTATCCCCTCTCCATCCTGCTATCAGCTTGTGAATTACTCATGGCTGGTTGAAATCTGGCCCAAAGGGAGTTGCTGAAATGCATCAGAACACCAAGAGGAGAAACAATAAACACAAACATCTCTGCCTCTCTGACCTTACTGACGATCCTTGCACTGTTTCACTTACAATACAGCACTTTAGGGAAGACTCTTCTGTCTCCCAGCACATATGTCTTGCCCCCTACACTGAGGATGCTAAATTCCTGGTTACTCTCAAGACTCCTGCCTGTGTCTGCTTTTTCTCTAACATTACTTTTGCCCTTATTCTCGGTCCCCTCTCATCCTCACACACACTACTGATTCACATTGCACTTTATTCATCATAGCAGGGTCTCCCAGGGGACAGACACTCCCAGGCCATTCAGCTATGTACAGTTTCCTCTTCAGTAATCCTTTTAAATGTGCCTCACATAATAAACAGGGTGAGAAGAGTTTATTGCTGCAGAGCTGCTATACCTAACAGCAGGAACTGTAAGCATTTAGCACTCAGAGTCCTTCTGCAACGGCATAAGTCAGGCCCAACAATGTACACGGAAAGCAAGGGAATTCAGGTGAAGCTGCCATTCCTTAGCCAATTCTGTTACAGTCTCCAAAAATAAGATGATTTTACATATTTTCTATAATATTATTTAACTTCTGACAGTACCTGTGTGCCAACTTCACTCTGATTTTCCTTGCTTTCCCCCTCTCCACCCACTGGTTTAAATTAGATTAGATTCTCAGACACAAATGATGTCCTCAGTTACCCTACTCCATTGGATTCAATGGAGTGGTACATCCATAACCGCAGGCACAGTTTCATAGAAAAGACTAGAAATTGGCTAAAACTGGTATTCTGGATAATATCTTGGTAGAAATATCAGACTCAGACAATAAATGCAGAGTTAGATCTGGGGTCTATCTCAGCTTAATATTTTAACATTTAAAAATATATTTATGTATAGATTCACAAAAACCTCAAAGTATGAAAAAGGAAATTGTATAATATACTTCAGAAAACAGTTCTAAACTAACAGATTGCAACAGTAACTTTGGTAGAGCTATAAACAAGGGTAGGTTTGAAAAAAGAAATTCTAGTAAAACCAGGATGTTTTAGAAATAACTCAATTTCTCATTAATCCATTCCAAAGAAAACCCTGAAATCTTTCTTTCTGCCTTAATTACTTCCCATCTCAATTACTGTAATTCCTTCTTTTATAGTCTTCTTAAATTCCTGCTCATAAACTACAGGATGTTTTTGTGGCCAGATTACTTTCTCAGATCAGGAAGTGAAACCTCCATCTTCTGTCAGCTTCTCTGACTCCTTATCCATCACAGTAAATTGTCCTCCAAGTTTTCCTCCTACTCTACCTAACCTCATCCATCCCATCTATTTTACCAATACTGACCTTCTCCTCTCTCACTTCTTCATGCCTCCTTAGGGGATAAATATTTTAAAGTGAATTTGGTGCTTGTGAAAGATTCATGTTTGACAGCCCTGTAGATTGAAGTTGACATTTAGCCACAGAATAGGAACATATGGTCAACAGCAGTCCAGCTTTCCTTACGATGCCCCTCCAGTTTGTCTCCATGCTAATCTGGAGGGATTGCCTCTAGGAGAAAGAAGGTAATTCAGTTGCCATGCCATAAAACACTTTCTGTAGGATGGCCTCCCTTTTTCTTTCACAGATTGTCAGTGCAATTAAAGTAGTTAGAGGTACACCCATATTTCATTCTGCCAGTGCAAAATGCTGGGCTGAAAATTGCACTTGCAAACAGGGAAGCTGGGCCGACTCTAGTGATCATTTCTCTGTGTTGACACTTCTCTACTAGGAAGTGTTGACTGAGACTAATGATTCATTTCACAAAGCCTTCAGATGGTAATGACTTCTGATCACTGTTGACCGGGATCGGATTTAAATTAGTGACCTACCGGTGAAAGAAGGTACTCTTCTACTTGTTCTGCCTAATTATCTTTAATAATTTCTGCGCTATTGAGTAACTGAATGACTTCTCAAAACTTAAGAGAAAACATTTTAAGTTTTGCTTTATTAATGACTCTCAATGTATACCATTGCCTGGGAAGAGAACATAAAGACATAAAAACAACTATGAAGGGTATTTATCGAAGCAACAAGGAAATATCTAGATATGATATGCAATAATTCATACACAGTAATAGGTGGAAAGTGTCTGGGCTTTTTCAGGTTTTAACTCAAACTATTTTCTTTTCTAATTCAAAGGCAATATCAAAAATTCAGACATGCATGACTTGGCCAGACTTTCTAACTGAATGCGCTAAAGTTATTATGATAACAATTAATATTAATAATCAAATGTACACATGAGTACAAGCTTTCTGGAAACAGAAAAGCAATAAAGTAATCCTTATATTGTGTGTTTGAGCTTAAAAATTGTTGAAATTAGCCATTTGTTTAGTTCAGTGAAAGGGCAGAGATGTGACTGAATTTTAAAAGGAGAGATTTTGGAGGAGAGTATAAAGCATTTGTAGATTCTGACTGGCACAAACCACATTATTGATTACATTTTGCACAGACATCTTTACTTAGCTATTTGCATATTATTACTGGATTTATTTCTATGAAATGTTTAATGGTATATCCTAGTGTTTTAAATGTTCTTGCTTCTCTGAAAATCTCTCATAATAGTTTCTGGTATAGAATTTTCTTCTGTGAAATGGATTTGTCATAATAGGTGTATTTAAAAATTATTCTTTTGTGTTCTTTTTTAACTCCATTTATAGCTTGGATGAAGATGTTCTATTTTTCTATTGTGTTGTGCCCTTTTTTTTTATCATTAATGCTTGGTGGTGGATGGATTGAAACCTTGTGCAATAGACAGAAGAAAATGAAGTGTGTGCTTTATTTTCCCTGTCATTTTCTTAATGATAATGACATTATTGAAATCTGTTAAAATATGAGAAAAATGCATGTAGGACATAGTGGAGATCAATGTGTTCATACCTATCATGTAACTTTAGATTTGAAAAAGAAAATAACTTTTACAAAGCAATCCTTGTAGGCCATGTAACTCATACACATTTTGGGCCAGTTTCTCAGTGGGTACGAATCACTTAGCTTCACTGATTATATGGGAGCTGCACCATGTTACCATTTGAGAATCTGGCTTGTTGTTTATTAGGGCTTGCTATCTTTTCCCCCCAAGGTACTTACTTATTTGAATGGTTTGAGATGTGAAAAGAAAATCTTGCAGCGACATACCTATAGAGCTCTAAATATAAACTCTTTATTTTATTCTTGTTAATAACCACTAAAATGACTTTCTATCTCAGCAAAGAACCTACAACTGAATGAACTAGTCTCTCAGCCTAAGATGCAGGCCCTCTGATGAGCTGCATTGGTTACTAGCCCCACTGCCTGGCTTGTTCTCTGGGCCAAGAAACCAATCAAGTGAGGTTCTGCTTTAAAGGGAGTGACTCTGTAAAAATAGCATCATTGGGTTCCATGTTTATTGTCTTATGATAATTTCCAGATCCGATTTGCTCAGCTGATGAATAAAAACGTGTGTGTGTCTGTGTGTGTGTATTTAACTGGTAGCCTTGCAAGCTGAAAGTCAGACTAGGTGTTTTCTGTCTCACACTTCATCAGTGATGAAAATTCTGCAGTTAGAGCGTAATTAACAATTTTGTTGATATCTGAGCCAAAATAGAATCCAGGTCTCTCTCCCATTTATGTCTTGCAGTACTAACAGGAGTAAAAATCTATTGCTCCAGCAATGTAAGAAGACAGGACTCTGAATTCACAAAGGGATCTGTGAGTAAGAGGGTGCCATTTGTACACAGTCATTTTTAAAATAGAGCCATAGTTGATACTCAAGCATTCTTAACCTGACAAGATGCATTAGCACAGCATTCCTTTTAAAAAAAAATAATAAAGCAATTAACTAAAATGAGTTATTTCAAAAACTCTGATTGAATTAACATGTTCCTGATGTATAGACAGTGCCTTTCATGCTGTGATGGTGTGTCCACCCACACAGAATGAGAAGGGCTTAAGGTATCAAGGCAGGCCAATTAAATCCACAACATGCACCTGGAGGAGCCAGGGAGCAGGGAACTAAGTGTGCAGGAACAAGCAGGGCCAATAAAGCCAGGTAGCAGGCTACAGGCTGAGCTACTTCTAAGAAAGGGAAGTCACTCTCTCCTTGGGAAGAGGGAGGCGTGTTGGGGGCTGCTGGAAAGGCTGCAAGAAGGCAAGCAGTCACTCCCTGTGGAGAGGGTTCTTGGAGCTGGTACACCCAGAGAAAGAAGGGGAACCAGAGTTGTAGGAAGCAGTCCAGGGAAGCGTCAGTGAGAGAAAGAGAGAGGAAGCCCAGGACTGCTGAGCTGAGGACCCAGGACTGGAACCCAGAATAGAGGGCAGGCCTGGATTCTCTTACTAGCCATTGAGGGAGTAGCACCTTGGCAGTGAATGGGAAGACTGCCTAGGATTGTTGATGGACTTTCCCCTGGAAGGGGGAACGCTGAGTGACTTAGCTGGAGGGCTAAGTCACAAAGCAGATACTGCAGATCCTGGAGTGAGAGGGGTCGCAGAGCGGGAGACGATGGGGGAAGACACCATTGGAGGAGGAGCACGGGCGTTGCAGAGCTAATTCACACGACAGCCAGTAGGAGGCGCCACTGCAGAGTATGGACCCTGTGACACATGCCAGCATTCCAGAGAATTGTGTATATCTCAGATATCAAGCTGCTTATAAAATGTTTTGCAAAGTAAGCAGCTTGCCCCTCATCCCCAGAAATGCTAATGCAGAAGCATACACAATCACAGGCACTTGTGTAGCAAACTTTATAGTTCAGCCCAACGTCTTGTTAGGATTTGCACAAAAATAGTCATAAGGGGTACAGGTTCATTGCTCAAAGGTCAACATAGCAGTGCCAGTTATAAGAAATTGAGGAAAACGCTGCATAATTTCTGATCATTATTTTCTCTGGATCCCCTGCTGTACTGAAGCACACAGGCCTTCTACTGCCTTCTATTGTTGTGTGGTACTTGGTAGCCTCACCTTGATCTTTAGGTAAGTCCTGGTAACTGTCAGGCCCTTGTTATCATTGTTGTGCCATGGCCATCTCTGGCTCCCATATCTGTTTTTGGTTTGAGATTTCTTGTGTATCCCTTAAAATTTAGAGAGCTATAGATCAGCATTTTTCAAAGTTCGGGTCGTGACCCAGTATTGGGTCACGGAATGTAAGGCACTGGGTTGCTCTGGTCAGCACTGCCGACCGGGACATTAAAAGTCCCATCAGCGGTGCTGCCGAGCTAAGGCAGGCTAGTGCCTACCTGTTCCGCGCTGTGCCCCGGAAGTAGCCAGCAGCAGGTCCGGCTTCTAGGCGGGGGGCCACGGGGCTCCGCGCGCTGCCCCCGCACCGAGCACCAGCTCCGCCAGCCAATGGGCGCTGGGGTCGGGGGCAGTGCCTGCGGGCGAGAGCCGCACAGAAACACTTGTGTGCCTCCGACTAGGAGCCAGACCTGCTGCTGGCAGCTTCAGGCACAGCGCGATCCGTGGGGCCAGGACAGGTGGGAAGCCTGCCTTTGCACCCCGGCTGCGCCACTGACCGGGAGCCGCTGGAGATAAGTCTGTGTCCCCCCCCTCCCCCCCCGCTGGAGATATGTTTAGTTTTATTAATTTTAAGTAAAATAAACCAACAAAATCAACAACAACAAAACCACCCCATGCCTCACATGAAACCAGGATGGTAAAGCATTAAAGCAATAAGTGAGAGCACAGATAGCTTTTGAGTGATCAGAGGAAATGTCAAATAAATTTGCACATCATCTGCATGACAATGAAAACTGAAGCAAAGTTGATAGAAAATAATACCCATGGTATGCTTGTAAATGTACAAAGGCTTAGAACTCAAAACCAAACTTGGGGAACTTCAGAATGCACAGAAAAGATAATCAAAATAACATTATTGTCATTAATTGAGGGCATTGACAGTCAGGGGACTGGAGGTTCCCAGAAAAATCCTAACAGGCAACACAGGAACTGTATGTTACATATGATTATGTTAAATTCTGCAAAAAGACTAAGCATAAGGATAGAAATGAGTCCCCTGTCTGAGTGAACATGGAAGTCATTATGGGGGAAAGGATTTTCATGCAGCAACATGTTCTGAGGGAGCTAGAATCAATATGGAAATATATGATGCCTTTTAGAAGCCTTTGAAACCACTTGTCTAGCCTTTTTAGTTGTTAATGAGAAATTATGAAAGCTACAAAGGGCAAATTCTGGCACCCTTATTCCAATTTAATAATACAATATTTGAATAATCTCACTGAAGTCAGTGGGACTACTTGTGGAGTATGGCACTACCGATAATGAGAAACAGTAGCAGGATACATGCTAAGTGGACTGATTGAAATGTCAGGATGGGAAGTCACTGGGGTCAAATTCATCCAAATGCATGGTGTGAGCCCAAGGTCTATGTATAGTAGCATTTAAATCACACATAGGTTTTGTGCTGGGCCTCAACACAGAGGATTTCATCCTCTCAGAAACAGTTGATCTTGTTCTTCAAGATCAATGTTCTTTAATCAGCTATTTTTAGTATGCTACTAGATGAAGGCCTTCCCCATTAAACACCACTTTCTTTGATCGTGCATCATTCCTGTCCTAGCAACTTCAACCTGTCACTTGTCGCTGCATCTAGCTTGCAGCCCCCTTCCATTTTTATGCAAACTATATGACAGCATTATAAAATGTTCTCAGACTACTTTTGTATGTCCTTCTCATGAAGTAGCCAGCAAACTGCCACTTTCCTTTCTTTTTGTACATTACATTAGCTATTTTTGTCTTTACTCAATCTATATATTTGTTCTTCTGTTCTTCAGAGAGACACTCATCATCGCCCACTCCACTCTACTTTAATTTTCCATTTTCTTTGTCAATGTCCAAGTTTCAGCACTGTAGTGGACAACAGGCAGAATGCTCATGTTGTACAGCTTATGCTTCAGGCAAAGTAGCATCCTATCTGTAAAAAGGTATCCATTTAATACATGCATTGTAGTTAGGCAAGAAAAGAACTTGAAACTTATAGGCCAAACACAACCATAAATTATGTGTAGAAGTGTGAAGAAATTCTCATGCCATTTCTCACCTGTAATCTCAATATACAACTAATATTCCTAGTTCTGTTTCTAACCGGGAGAAGGCATGACTTTAGCAGGGTTTCATGGGTTCAGTTGCAGCCATAGAAATCAAGGGTGCAAAATCACTGACTACTGCCCCTCATCTGACCCGCACACACACTATTGCCCTCCTGGGGACACTGTATCTTAAACAGCCCCTCCATCTGCCTGTTTATAGTCCTGACACCATTTCCTGATCTCCAGGTCTCACCTCTGTCCCCTCCCCATTGGCTGAGAAGTCCTGTGTCCTTCCTGATTGGAGGCCAGTGCTTGACTCCCTCTTGGCTACTGGGGAAGAGTGAAACAGGGGCATGACTCCAATCTGGATGGCCCCTGTGTACTGCATATCCTGCATCTCTCCTCTAAGGGGCGGGAGCTTTGTAAGCAGGGATCCATTACATAGTGAGGCGGGGGTTGCACGCTTGGGCCTATCCTGTTTCCTGTCTTCCTCATCAGGTATCTGTCCTGGCTGCTGCCATGGACCTGGGGCTCCTGAGGAAAAGCTACTGGGGGGATGAGGCGGGGAGAGAAGAAGGGTCATCTGGGGGAACTGGAGGGAAAGGGAGATTAGGGAGGAGGCAAGAGAGAGGGTGAGGAGGGAGGTGAGCGCAAACAATGGTTGCACCGGGCACTGTTTACTATAGTGCACTCATTGAATTGGGAGGCTACGTCTGCACCTGACTGGGAAGTATAGCATTTCTGCAGAAATCAACCAAATGTAGTACCTTGCTAACCCAGATATTTCTCAGCGATTCTTCCAATCTAGAAGCTGCAAGGTAGACTAGCAGAGAATTTGCTTGCTTCAGTTTACATAGGGTTTCACTTTCTAGAGTTTTTGGCCATTTTTGGTTCCTGTGGTTTGTGAATTCCAGGTTTTATAAATCCAGGTGTGACACTGGCAGACCAGGGGTACTTCATGGCAAGGCCCCTAGGCCACACGGACAAATACATAGCTGGAAACCAGTCTGACTCTCCTGTGTGTTAGCATTGTTTAAATAGACGTTAAGTTTATAAGAATGCATTTAGTGTTTAGACTTGATGAAATACTTGTAGGATGCTGCAAGTATTGATCTTATTTATATCATCTGTATCCCATGGAATAAAGTTATGTTGTGTTTGCATTGACAACCTCTGTAACTGTGTAACTCACCAAACAGAAAAGAAGCATTAATTAATATAAAGTGCTCTTCCTGCACACAAGAAGGCCTATTGAAATCAAATGAGCCACTGTGAAACATCAAAGGACAAAGGTGTTGATTGCCCTCTCCCACTCTCCATGAAGGGGTGACAGGTGCAAATATTTGTCCCTTTGGTTTGAACACTGCGGGAAGGGAATACAAATCTCTGATGAGAAGGAACTGTACCACTATGCTGCTTGAAATTTGGAGAGGGCAATATTTCTAAGACCAAGCTACTTGTCTTGGATTAGCTCTAGCAGGACATCGAAAGCATGCACATCACAATAGTTTCTATCACCTTTTGGAACCTAAGGCTGTAACTTGTGTGTGTGTGTGTGTGTGGGCATGTTTTTACCCAATTTAACCTTGTAACTAATTCTCTCATTTATTTTTCTTAGTTAATAAATCTTTAGTTAGTTTATTATAAGATTGGCTACAAACATTGGCTTTGGTGTGAGGTCTAATGTGCAACTGATATGGAGTAAGTGATTGGTCCTTTGGGGCTGGGAGTAACCTGAATATTGTTGTGATTTTTGGTGTAAGGGACCATCTATCACAAAGGCAAGTTTGTCTGGATGGCAAGCTAAACTGGAACACCCAAAGGGAATGTCTATGACTCCATGGTTAGGCTGCTATAATGCTTCACTTGTTACGTGGTTGGCAAAATCTAAATGTAGAACTCACAACCAATTTGGAGGTTGTGCCCTGCTTCTTGGCAGTCTTTCCTGAACCTGGTACTCACTCTCATGAGCTACTCCAGATAGCTTGACTGAAAAGGTGGAACTGAGACAAAACAAGTGAGTTTTGTTGTGCACTGTTCATTGCATAAGGATGAAGGAAGATTTGCAAGAATTAGGGGTTCACTCAATCCAAAAGTCTGACCTTGTCACAAGATTTTTAACGGAACTAGTATAAACATGCAACACACAGACACTTAATAATAATAATACTTGCAACACATTTCACTTTGTTTCAATGAAACACACATGACAGTTTGCAATAAACTGAAAAAAATCAGTAAAATTATCTGAACGTTCCAGTATGTCCGGTTCACACAAAGATATATTATAGGTGCCTTGTTCAGCTCACATATTTGACTAACTGTTCAGATCCTGAGAGATGCTGAGAACTCAGAGCTCCCGTTGCATTCATGCATATGGAATACATAATGTGTACTAAAGAATAATCTGACCTCATTCCCTGACCCTTCTCTTCACTGATGCTCACGTCTGTCAGTTTTTGATGCAGCCCAAACCCATGTGGCAGGCTCCTTGCACCATTCAATGCTCTGGGGTTTTTGATTAGTTGCTCTTCAAAGAGTTACTATAACTCCAATTGATAGCTCCAGATGATGCAGGATTTCCAGCTAGTGGGCATAGTAGTTAATTTAATTTTGATTAATATCTTCTTTAAAATGTCATGTTGTTGCTCAAAAAACTCTGCCGATTAAATTAATTATAACAGGTTATAAAAAGATACGTATTTTAGCAATGTTTTCCAACAACAGAGAGAGTAGAGGGTCACACAGGTCATGGTATAAAAAAAGGAAAAATAGTCAACAGTGTGTCACAAATAAAGTGCCACATCACTTTCTGAAAGACACCAACACTTGGCTTTTAAAACAGAAATGAATAATAGAACCATTCATATTGCATAATGCAGTGTTTACTCTGTCTATAACTTTATTTCTCACACTGATCCACCCCATGCAATTGAAGTCCTGGTTTCTTTTATGTAACAGAAAAAGGGAAAACACATTACTCACTAAATAGCACTCCATTACTGGAAATTCATACACATACAGTAAATGATCTTCTCTGGGCAGACTTTCCTTGCCAGGATTAATTAAGATACCTAGTTACTCTGTTTCTTACATCCTTCCTAAAGTGTGTGGTTTATAACTAGACAATAAAAAATTCTAAAAGCTAAGGTCAAAAAGCTAACAAATTGAGCTTCATTACTTAAAATCAGTTTCAGGCTATTGTGTGAGTTGAGTTTGTGTGACTAGAAAAGTCTTTTCTAGTAGAATATACAAATGTCAGAGTCCCCAAAGCTGAAAATAAGAGGACCCCTGTGCTGTCATGGAGCAACACTGTCTTCAGTGGGGCTCCCCACAGGAGTCTGCTTACTCAGAACAGCTTCTGGAATCGGGGCCCGTTCAAAGGAATGGAAGAACAAGTTTGATCACATGACCAATCCTTTAAAAAGTTCCATTGGGATATTACTGCAGCTCCTTTAAACCAGTCAGCAACATCTTCACAATAGCAATGGTGCCTATGAAAATTATATGATAGTCTTTGCGTCCCTGCATCACAGTAAAATATCATCTTTAAATACTTTATATTCATTTTCTGTACATTTCAACAGATGCCCAACTATACAAAACCAGGTGTTAGGCAGTATTCATTCAAAATGACTGTATACAATATATTCATGAGCAAAAGAGTGGGAGAGGAAAATGGTCATGAAAATAAAGTGCACTCTAGATTGATGTTACAACAAAATATTAATATACCATCTTATCAGCATGAGAATACATCTTATCCCAGTGTCTCTTATGGGAGCTGAAAGGAGAGAAGGAAGCCGAGGAAAGAAAAGAAAGGTGTAAGAGATGGGAAGGTATGTTAATATATTGCAGTCTGCTGCATTAGAGGTGAGGAAGAAATACCAACCAAGGACTCAGAGGTTTGGTATGGTTATACCTATTTCATTTTATGTTGTCGTTTTTTTAGTTGTGCATATCTGAGCTGACGAGGACTAGGAGCAGCTTCAAGGACTCCAAGAACAGGTCTACTGAAGGTCTCCATCACCATAGTACCTGAGCATATCAGGCACATCAATGTACTGACCTTCAGGAACCTTGTGCAAAAGAGGAATTATTATTATCACTGTTTTATAGATAAGTATCTAAGATAAGGCATGATTATGAGCCAGACTATATCAACTAAACAGTATTGGAATTCAGAAATCATGAAATAGTCCTCTTCAAAAATAACTGATTATTTTAGCATTCGGGATTGGAAAATATAATAAATATTTACTCTTTTATTAGCCTTTTGGTTTTGAGCCCTTAGGGTTTACATTCTCAAGCTTTTCTCCACGTCCAAGAGATTTAGAAACTTACTTTCTTGTTAAATATAAACTGAGATTCTCACATGACTCCAAGAGCTGAGGCTTTCAGAAAACAGGTATTGTGAGACTTTAAAATTCTGAGAGTTACACTGCCTGCATGGCACACAGGTAGTCTATGGCAGAGTTAGGGATGGAATCTGAAACTCCTAAGTAGCTGCCTTAACCACAAAGTCATCCTTGTTAATGTCTCTGAAGAAGGTGTGTTCCTCCATCACCAGTGTTGGTGCACATACTGTTTTTATTTATTCCACTAGTAGTGGTGGTGGGATGTGGTTTGTGTCTCTTAAGTTGCTTCCTACAATTCTTTTGTACAAGGTAAGGAGTATACCAACTTATTTTTGAGAACAGCTGCTTGTTAAAGAAAGACATGAGCACTTGTTGTTCAGAATGAATGAAAAAATGTGTCCAATAGCCTAGCAGTGTATGGTTCAAGATGAAAAAATGGCCAAAGGAGAGAAAAATATAGTATTTCAACAAGAGACAAAGAATTGTGAGGCCCAGTCTTTTCCCCACAGGATACAGATCACTCCAATTGAACCCTGTGGGAGTTGCATATATCCTGCAGGAGGAGAATCAAGTCTCTGGAGAGGAGAGAGAGCCTATCCAAAGCTGAGTTTGGAGGAGGAGATGGTCTGATTCTCCACAGCTCTGAATTTTGTGTAGCCATTATCCCTGCATAAAGTGTGTGTAAAACACTTCCACCAGTGTGAATAAATGGAGAGTTTTGATTTAGTAGGGTTTTTTTTATCCATGTTACATTCACTTTGTGCAGGTGTAATGGATACACAAAATACAGAGCAGTGGAGAATCTGGTTCCCAGGGCTGGCTCCAGGCACCAGGCACCCAAGCACATGCTTGGGGCGGCACCTGGTAAGGGGCGGCGGGGGGAGCACGGCGCGGCATTCCGTGAGGGGGGGGCGCTCCGGCGGCACGGCGCTCGGCGGGGGGGGCGGCGTGGGCACGGTGCTGGGGGGGGGGTTCTGGCGGCGCTTGGAGGGGGGCGGGGGCGGGCTCCGGCGGCACGGCGCTCGGGGGTGGGTTTCCGGCGGTGCTCGGTGGGGGGGGGGGGCTTCCGGCGGCGCGGCGCTCGGCGGGGGGGGCGGCGCGGGGGGCGGCGCTGGGGTGGCGGGGTGTTCCGGCAGCACTCGGCGACGCGGCGCTCGGCGGGGGGGCGGCGCTGGGGTGGCGGGGTGTTCCGGCAGCACTCGGCGGCGCGGCGCTCGGCGGGGGGGGCGGTGCTGGGGGGGGCACTGCGCGGTGCTCGGCGGGGATATCGGGGGGCGGCGCTTTTTTTTGCTGCTTGGGGCAGCAAAAAAATTAGAGCCGGTCCTGCTGGTTCCTAGCCTCAAACTAGTATGTTAAGGGGTAGACGGTATTATCCGAGCAGTTACATGAGCAGGAGAAATACTACATTACAGCCAAGATGTAATCTACATATTACTCCTGAGGAAAAGGGACTGGGAGTATACAAAGCAACACAAGGAAATGGGTTGGAGCTTTGAAAATAGAGAAAGTGAGGAGCTAGAAAGCAGAGAGTTATATAGTACTTCCTTCCTGGTTTGTCAACCCTAATCATTCATAAATGATGAGTCAAACCAGGGTAAATCAAGAGATTCTTAAAAATCATGTTGTGTGGTGTGGATTTTTGTTTGTTTGTTTGTTTGTTTTAAATAAAGCCTTTAAGTTCTTTTTCCTTTCCTTCTGTATTTTTTTGGCTTACACTCAGGTCAAGTTTTAGCTTTTCTCTACAACTATGAATTGTATGGTAATTCTTTTAGAAATCCAGATTAATCTATCTTTGATACTCAAGCTGGGTTAGTTGGGAGAAGTCACAGAAGCATGTCTGGCAGGGATCAGCAACGTTTGGCACGCGGCCCGCCAGGGTAAGCACCCTGGCAGGCCTAACCGGTTTGTTTATCTGCCGCGTCCGCAGGTTCGGCCGATTGCAGCTCCCACTGGCTGCGGTTTGCCGTCCCAGGCCAATGGAGGCTGCTGGAAGCGGCGTGGGCCGAGGGATGTGCTGGCCGCACAATGGGGGGAGGGATAGCTCAGTGGTTAGAGCATTGGCCTGCTAAACCCAGGGTTGTGAGTTCAATCCTGGAGAGGGCCACTTAGGGATCTGGGGCAAAAAATCAGTATTTGGTCCTGCTAGTGAAAGCAGGGGGCTGGACTCGATGACCTTTTGGGGTCCCTTTCAGTTCTATGAAATAGGTATATCTCCATATATTCGCTTCCCGCTGCCCCCATTGGCCTGGACCAGTGAACTGCGGCCAGTGGGAGCTGCCATTGGCTGAACCTGTGGACGCGGCAGGTAAACAAACTGGCCTGGCCTGCCAGGGTACTTATCATGGTGGGCCGCATGCCAGGGGTTGCCGATCCCTGATGTATGGCATTGTTTCTGTTCACTGATAGGATAAAATATGCTAACATTTCTGATGCAAATACATGGGTGAATTTATAATTCCGTTTGTGGAGGCTCATCTAGTCATAGATTCTACAGCCAGACGGGACCATTGTAATCATCTAGTGTGAGCTTCCATATTACACAGGCCATAGAACTTTCCCAAAATAATTCCTGGAGCAGATCTTTTAGAAAAACATCCAATACTGGTTTAAAAATGGTCAGTGATAGAGAATCCACCAAAACAAGTAGTAAATTGTTCCAATGGTTAATTATCCTCGCAGTCAAAAATTTAAACTTTATTTCCATTCTGAATTTGTCTAGCTTCAACTTCCTGCTAGATTGAAAAGCACATCTTGATATTACATGGAATGCTGCATCTGGAAGGAAGCCTCTCACACTCCTCTGAAATTGCCCTGTTAGCTGCCTGTTTGTCACTCTTAAGTTTTCTTAGCAAATTTTTTATACCAGATCTTCCCTGCTTAGCACTGCTCAGCTCTGGCCCTCACCACCAGGGAGTGATTAACCACGTATGTTATGTCTGCACAGTAACTAGACACCCATGGCTGGCCCATGCTTGCTGATTTGGGGTTGTGGGTCTTGTACTGCGGGGCTGTTTCATTGCTGTGTAGATGTCTTGGCTCGGGCTGAAACCTCGGGCCCTAGAACCCTGCGGGCTGGCTGAGTCTCAGAGCTCAGGTTCCTGCCTAAGCCTGGAAGTCTACACAGCAGTGAAACAGCCCTGCAGCCCATGCCCTGAGAGCCAGAATTGGATTTTTCTTTGATGTATAAACATACTCTCAGAGATGTCAAACAGCTGGGCTGATCGATGCTCCAAGGGTTAGAGCCTCACAGACTTTAACAAGGGATGCTGCTTACTCCGGGGTCCACAGCTCAGCTGTGCAACCTGTACATGGAGAACAGTCAGCCAAACAATCCACAGACAGGCCAGATGCACCACTCACCATGTCCCACTACCTCCAAACACAAAGTCTGCAGTTACTCCCTTCAAAACTCCTTTCTGTGCTGTCTGTTCATGACATGTCATTTTGTTCACTATGTGATGTTGCAGTTCACTTTGTTGGGAAATGTAGAAAAGATGAATGTTTATGGAAAATGAATGTAAAAGAGGCTTGACAAAAGCAGGTTCTCATGAAAATGTGAGCAAATTTATGAGAAATCTTGAGAGAGTATTTGTTCAGCACTAATGGTGACATTCAACAGGATAGCTGTCAGTCTTCTGAGCTGTGGAGTGCACCTAGAGTACCATTTTAAAACATTCTTTATCCTCCAGAATCACAGAATATAATATTTAAAAGCCCATTGCTCAGTTATTTGCATTGAATATGCATAGAGATTGAACAGTTCCTTGCACAGGAGATGCATACAGATTGCAATACAGACTATCTTTGGGGCTTGATCCTGATCCTATTCAAGTCTGCAGAAAAACTCCCTTAACTATAGTGGTACAGAATCAAGCATTTGGTCGAGCTTCCTTCAGCTCCCATTGATAGGACTCTACGGAGACAGTCATGATACTAGCAACCTTTATTACATAACTATAGTACCATTTGCAAATAGGAAAAAAGTCCAGATGAACTTCCGCTGCAAAATTTCCAGAACAATTTATGGAGAGTGCTAAATTCTGCTTACAAAGATGGAGGCACAGTTTGAAAATCATGAGATCCTTAATGTTTGGGGACAGAATTACTTCAGCTCACTTTCCTTTGAAATACCCTCTATAATTTCCTTTCTTTTCCCAGTTTCTTCTTTTCCCTAGCTATTTTTTTTTAAACAAAGCATTATACGAAGTGACTACAAAAATAAACTAAACTTTTTACTTAAAGACTGAAGTCCAGAGCCAGTTTGGGCTTCCAAAGCAGAAGATGTTAAATTTTATGGTTTTTTTTCTTTATTTTTATTGTTCTAATTTAGAGCCACAGTTTGTCCTACATGGGGAAAACCTGCACAGTGGCTAAGGAACTTGATACGTTTCCACAGGCATTTTCCTCCAAACTGCTCCATACAGAGGTGGAATTACTCAGCACCCCAAGCCTGTGCAACTATGTTAGTCACCATCCCAATGGGACCATGGCTTCTAAGAATGCCATCGTGGCATGCAGTCCCCACTGATGGCTGTAATAAAACCCCTCGCAAGGCAGAGATTGCAGCTGCTGTTGGAAGTTATTGTTGGCTCCTGCCAAGGAAAATATGGTGTTTATTATGCTTGCTCTCTGATGCTGTTCCTTACTCTACCAAGCACAGTATCTGGCAGCCAAAGGGTGAGAGGAAGAATGGTCCAATGGGTAGTGCACTAACCTGAATTCAACTCCTTGCTGTGCCACTGAATTCCTGTGACCGTGGGCAAGTCACTTAGCCTCTTTGTGCCTCAGTGTCCCTTCTGTCAAATAGGGCTAATAGCCCAGAGGGACCTTATGAGGATAAATTCTATAAAGATTGTGGTGTGCTTAGATACCATAGTAATAAGACAGCAAGATTGTTTGTCCCCTTAATGTCAGTTTGGTAATGTTGTTTGCTACTTTTCGCACGGTGTAGCAGATTGTTGCATATAGTCCAGAGGGTTTAATGGATAAAAGTTCTAGTGAAGAATAGTGATCCACCTTGTCTTTGTGAAAACGTTAGTTTCTCTTCCTTTTCTTTATCAGCCCATAACCACCTATGTTGTTTGAAGTCATCAATAGATTGATACCCACTGTGACTGTTTTCTTTGCTACAAACTTTTTAATTAACTCTTATCCTGAGTTCACACAATGATGTTTCACGGTGCAAACTCTGTGCATGTAGAAGGCAGGACTGACATTTATCACTTACAGTTCATGGCACTTGATAAGATAATCAAACAATCGGGACCTGCAAACCTGTTAGTTTTCCAATGCTGGCAACATGTTTTCCAAGCACACAGTAT
Organism: Malaclemys terrapin pileata; assembly: GCF_027887155.1. NCBI lineage: Eukaryota > Metazoa > Chordata > Testudines > Emydidae > Malaclemys > Malaclemys terrapin. The sequence continues at coordinate 32,613,784 of NC_071513.1, read as the reverse complement.
GCAGCAAAGTATAACTCTATAAAAGAGCAACCGCCAACACCAGAGACCCCATTTTGTACTGTACAAGTGATTTTTGTTTAGAGTGTAATTTTAACTTTGGCTATTTGTATGATTAAAAGTCAGTGAAAAAATAACCTCTTTGATTGCCCATTCTGTTTAGAGTTTGTGATCCTCCTCACTCCGCCATTAGATGTGTTCCCAAGAGCAAGCAGTTTTCTGTTTGGGGGGTTATGTAATGAGAGAGTCCCATAAATTCAGCTCCCTGTTTTGCTTTGCAAACAAATGTCTAACATTTTGGAAAAGTGAAGCAAGTACAGTACCAGAATTCATGTGACACTTTCCCTCAAGAGAAGAACAAGTTAAGTGAGCTGGAGGCCAGACTGACAAACATTATAAATGTGACATTTTGTTGTTTGCACTGTCCTCTTTATGCAGTAGCCACTCCAGATGACAATGGTATGGAAAACTCCTGCAGCAGCTAAGTGATACTCCTGATATGGCATAAGCCAGCCTCAGAGAAAGCATTATTCATATGCATAGATGACATATCTTCCACCATCTATGTAAGAGTCCCAAGGTATATTACTGAACTGCTGTCACCCCACTTGGGAGCTCACTGTAGTACTGGCTAAGACATAAGGCCAGCCATAAACAACAAGCTTTTTGAAAGTTTTTGTTTTCAACTTTTATATCTTAGTAGAATAAAATACCCCTGGGATGGAGCAATGGTTTATACTGGAGCTAAACAAAGAATTCAGATTGAATAATTTCTTTGGTGAGTTTCACCTTTCCTAAATTCACAAACTGATTTTAAAGTTCTCAAATAGATTTCTAATTTGAAAGTATTCCAAAGTGTCTGTAATGATCATTCTTCCTCTGCAGATATTTCACAGGAAGTTTCTTGTCAATATTTATACTTTGCAATACATTCTATATTGGCTAGTGTGATACATCATTTGGTATTGTTTCTGTTCCTTGACTAAGTGAATTAGGAAATTTACTGACTCAGCATGAATTACAAATACCAGTATTATAATTGCATAAACAATTCAAAATTCACTTTTAATGAAGACCAAGCCTTTGACAACTTTTCACAAATATTTGCACTAGTAGAGCTAAAGTGCTCTTTTTTTAAAGTAAACACCAAAGATCCAGAATACAGTAAATAAAACTTTGGATTGAATTCAAAAGAATTTTTGCAGTCATTTCTCTCACCATTGACTTTGCTCTAGTTCATAGAGTATTCCTATAATATGTTTCATATATTTTACTACATATCATCATTTGATAGTGCCTAAAGATCATAGTGATTTAGGAAGAATATGAATTATCTTAATTGTAAAGATGAGGAACTAATGCACAGGTATGTTAAGTTACTTGTCCATGATGTAATTCATAGGCAGAGCTGGAAGTAAAATTGATTCTCAATGCTTGGTTTAACCACAAAACCAAACCCCATCTACCAAAACCTTCTGCTCTGTAAGTGATGGAAGACTTTTAAGAATAGCATTAATCTCCACTTATTTGTGAAAGAAGTCATACCAAATAGAAGGTACAATATTGCTCTACCTAAACCAGGTACAGCTGATATGCGACAAATTCTAGCCTCCAAAGTTTCAAGAGGATACAGAAAATCTAGAAAAAATACAAAGGACAACCGAAATAATATGAAGACTGGAGAATAATAAATGTCTGGGTGGACTGAGAATGTCTTTAATCATGCCAGAATAAGTCTGGGACAGGATGGGTTATGCATGGCAGTTTTACCATTGACTTAACGTGGAGCAGAATTAGGCCAATGATGGACAACTATGGAAATCCCCAGCCTACTTGTCTCAAAAAGTGGCAGAACAAAGATTTGTAGTTAAGGAAAATTAAAGCTAGAATTTAGTCAGACGGTTTTACAAGTGAACTAATTAGATTAGTGGAATAAACCTGAATACTGTAGTCATAGGTGATGGCTTGCAAATATTTAAATACAGGGTAGAAAAGGGGATAGCGAGAATCATGCAGTGCGTAGTCCTGCAAAATGCCGCCATGGCTATATATTAGTGAATAAATAGTGATAAGTCATCCACAAATAAAGAATCTGAAAATAAATGATATTTCTGAACAAACAAAAACAAAAAGCAGTATCAGAGTTTCTAAACACCTCTATATCTAAGAGGGAATCACTATATACTGATGGGAATAATTAACATGGGGCAAAGCCTCAGCTGGTGTAAGTATGAGGAGTTACACTGAGCATGCCAATATACACCAGCTAAAGCTCTGTTCCCACCTTCTCAAATGCAAATTGCCTCATTCTAAATCTTTTAAAATAAAAATGGCAATTTGCCTTTGATCCTGTTGAGGTTTTCTGTAGGGTATTTCTATCCACTCTGAGTTCTTACCATACAAAATTTCTGCTGGAGGATTCAAGAACTCCTAGATTTTAAGGAGCCCTCCTAAACACATCTTAATTCCCAAATTCCTCTTGAGAGCCTTGTGCACTTTTCAGCAATAAAGCTTCTGCCTCTGTTATCACTGTTTATTTTTGTGGAAGAAGCCACTAACATCAGGAAACAAATGGTGATCTCTCCCAGCAGTCTTATTCTATTAAGGACAGCCACTATTGTGTCTGCAGCAGTGTACAAAGCATAGGATATAATTTTTGTGCTGTAGTCTCCTGATTGCTTTGTTGATCTCTGCTTGTGACAGATTAACTTTGCTGCACATCCATAGGTCACCAAACACCCTTTCTGTGTTTGCACTGGTCGTCAAGGCTGTGAAGGAAGATTTTAAATTGAAAATAACACTTGCTTTTGTTGTCTCTTATTTGAGAAGCCCAGAATTCAATAGCAGAGGTGTTGTAGGGTCGTGCTGAGGTGCATTTGCAGGGCTAGGTGGGAAAGCTTCCATGATAATGCCCATCCCTCATTGTACCTGCCTCTAGCTAGTGCTGTAATTCCCTGACATTTATGGGAACTCTTTTCATAAAAAATTTAAAGATGAAAAATGTTAAGAAAAGAGACTCAATACACCACCCAAGGGTAATGATGAGAAAAGGAAAGGTTATTTTATTATCAAAGATACAAAAGAAGTCACTCCCTGGCCCCCGCAACTGATTTTCCAACTGATTTTCCTACTCAGATAAAGCAGAAACCTTCATCCTTTATATTTAATTTTGATCAGCTTTTCCTTGAAAGTTGAGCTAGTTCTGACTTAATCACTCTTTTCAAACTAATTACCAAAGCATCAAAAATGTAGTTCAGAACAAGCACATACATTTTTAATCATTTATGGGAATGCTCTTTTACAAAAAAAAAATCCTATCCATATTTTCAAAGAGGAGGTTGGCATGCAGCGGCAGGGATTAGGAAAGTGAAATAAAGGTGCTGGTGCTGGCTCCATGGAATACAGGAACTCATCCAGGAAAGAGAAAGTGAGTCCAATATTGTCAATCCTTCCCTCCTCTCATCAAAAGGACAGTGTTATAGGAGTGGAGAAGCACAGTGGGCTACTGCATTCTGATTCACAGACTGTGTGCTTCTCCATGAGACAGAGAGACCCAAACTAACAACCTGATTGCAGGACTGATTCCTTCCTGTTCTAATGCAGAATTCTTCCTTATAGTCTTTTCTTGTAGCTTCCAAAATGAAGTCTTTGTTTTTCTGCTAGTAAACAGGGTGATGAATAACACAGTACCCCCGATTCCATTCATTCTTGGGGCCACCTTTTAAAACAGCAAAGGAAACCATTAATGGAGCTTTTCTGAAAATGGGACTGAAGTGAAATGCAAAGGCAATTTATAAACCTTTTATATACAGTTCCAGACAGACTATTCACCTTTCACAAGCAAAATAAACCATGTTCTGCCTTGCTTTTTCCAGAAATGGCAAGACATGAGGGGCAGTGTGGTCTGCTGGATAGGGCACTGAGTTAGGACGTGGGAGATCCACATTCTAGTCCTTGCTCTTCCACTGGCATGCTGCATAAACTTAGGCAAGTCACTTTCTCTCTTCTTAGCTGTAGTTTGCAAATTCTTTAGGCCAAGGACACAATATTACTATGTGTAGATGCAACATCTAGCACTGGGTATCCTTGTCTCACTGGGGTGTCTGGTCACTACTGTTATTCAAATAAGTTTAATGTGTGTGGAATGGGGTGTCCACCGCATACAGGTTTGGAAGGGGTTTAGGTAGCCAGGCAGGCCAATTAACTCAACAGGGTACACCTGGAGGAGCCAGGGAACTAAGTGATTGTGAGCAGGCACACCTGTGCAGAAACAGGCAGGGCCTATAAAGCCAGGTAGCGGGCTACAGGCTGGGGCTGCTGCTGAGAAAGGACAGTCGCTTTCTAGGAAGAGGGAGGAGTGTCTGATAGACCCAGCGAGAAAAGCAGAACTAGAGACTAGGAAGCAGCCTTGAGAAGGAGCAGTGAGGGCAGAGTGAGGAAGTCCAGAACTGTGAAGCTGAGGGATCCTGGAAGTTGGAGTAGCTGGCAGGCCCAGGTTCCTCTACCATACATTGAGGGAGAGGGACCTGGGCAGTGAATGGGAAGACTGCCTAGGACTGTTGATGGATTGATCCCCAGAAGGGGGAACACTGAGTGACTTAGCCAGAGGGCTAAGTCACAAAGAGGACACTGGAGGTCCTGGCGCGAGAGATGCTACAGTCCAGACTCAGTGATGGTGTACAAACTGCAGATGGGGGCATGGGCCTCTAAAGCTAACCGTTGAAGTGACTAGGAGGAGGTGCCAGATCAGCAGTGAATGGAGCACCCTATGACAGTGTGCATTATTATTATCGGTTATCACAAAGCAGTTTCCTTCCAAATGAGATTTACAGAACTGACTATTTTGTATGTGTGTAAATAAAAAACAAATAACATTGGGGCAAATTCTGTACCTTGTTACACAGGTCTGTAAATGGGGACTTTTCCCACTGAGTTCTTGACTCCAAGGTGCTCTGGTACCACAGTGACAGGTTCAGTATAAGAAACAGAATGGAATAGAATAAATAGAACTGAGGTTTTTACCTGTGTAATTGAGATTGAGAATGCAGAATTTGGCACATTGTGTGTTAAATAGACATAAATGCTAGCAATGTACAAAGTAACAAAAGTAGCTTGAAAACAACTGAAGAACAATGAGGTATTGCCCTTTAGACTTGACTGGCCTTCTTCCAAAAAAGCATGCACACTTCGCACCTGAAAAGCCATTCAAACCTGGTAGTGATATGTGCAGTATCTTGGAATGATCTTCCCTCTCTATCAATAGCTGATAATAACATTGGGTTCCCCATGTTCTTATTTTGGGATTTTTTTCCCCAATAGTTCTCCTCCCCCAATTCTAGAGATGGACCTCTGCTAATATGTAGGTGAACTTGATCTGTTTCATGGAATGTCCTCCTTGCTATAGGCAAGCAACACATTGTCTGCCCATCTGTATTTAATATGCCTGTCTCAGTGATAGACCACTGAACTCTGAAAGTGTCTAGGAGGATTGCAGGTTATTAGTTTGGCTTTATAAATGAGATGCTTAAAATTGACAAAAAAATTTTATCCCTTGGCTAATTTCTTTCCATGCTCATATACTTTCTAACCTACTTTGGCAACAACATGAACCTAGATCACTTGCCAAATCTATCTCCATATTAATAATAAATTCCTGCTTTGGAGCCAGACCAAATTGTTCATGCTCAGGTATGTTTGAAATTAATGAGCATCCTGATAAGTCTTGTGCCCTTTTTTGCCAAAAATCCCACAAGAATTTTGATGGGGAAATCAAACAGGCATCATTCTTTGTCTTCCTCCAGAGCCAAAAAGGAGGCCGTGTCATGGGAAATAGGGTAATTTATCAGCAATATCATTCAGCTTCCTTGCCTCATACTTCACCCAGGATAGACGTTATTAAATAAAGACTGCTGCCAAAAATTAACAGCTTTGTATGGATGTTGCCAGCTGCCTGTTACCTCATCAATTTATTCTGCCTTGTTATCTGAATTAAAAAGAACCTTCTTGTTTCCCTGATCCTGTCCCTGTACTGATATGGTGCCTCGTGGTGAGGGTTCCTTAAGCCATTATATTCTTGATTGCAGTTAACTCAAAGGGAGGCAGCAGTGCATCCTTGGAATGCGCACCAGACATGTCAGACCCATAAATCACTAGGCAGTCATGCAGTCCAAGATTGCTGCCAGCCAGTTTGCCAGAGAACATGTAAATCGCTAAATATTTTGTCCTTATTTGTGATCATTGTTGCACTAGGAGAACACTCATCGTGAAATAGTACAGCATTTTGCCAACTCCCAGGGGTGCTGTGTTTTTTTCCTATTGTCTTTTCTTTCTTTCCTTTTCTTGCATCTCCTCCTCCTGACCGCAGCTGTCAAATAATAATTTAGACTCTATTTGTAGGAAGCTAATATTTAGGAAAAGCATGGTCTTATGGTAAAGCTGTTAGACAGGAGACCTAGGGTCTGTTCTCAGCCATGCCACAGCCTCCCTATATGACTTGGGCCAAGGCACTTTTCTGAAGGGTTGAAGCACTTACAATTGGGGCCAGATATTGATAGCTTCCATTAAGTACTGACCAGTTATTTGAGCAATTAGATGAAAGATTAGACTTGAAAATCTGGCGCCGTGTGTGTGTGTGTGTGGCACTGGATGCCACTTCCCTGTGTGGGCTGCAGCTTTCTTCTCCCTCCATGCAGCTTGCCTGCTCTCCAGGCTATGGCTCCATATCGTCCCCACACCTCCTTTGGTATGTCATGTTCCCCTGGGGTAGTACGGAGGGAGCAGTCTGCAGTCCCTGTGATTCTCTAAAACTCTGCCCGGCCCTTAAACAGGGGGTAAGGATCCTTGCACATCTGTGTAATGGCTAGGCCTGTAATCTGATTGTGCCTCAGTTCCCATCTGTAAAATGGGGACAGCCATACTAACTAACCCAGGTGGGTTGTCAACAGGGATTCATTAATATGTGTGACATACTCATGTACCACACTACTGAGTGCCATAGGAACACCTAGAGATATAAAGTACAAATTAATACAGGATATCAAGATGTTAATAAATAACAGATGTATGTAATGCATCTCATCCTGAATGGACACAAAGCACCTTACAAAATGATGTTGAATCTAAACAATTTTTTTCATGGTTATTCCTTTAAATTTATGAACAATTTCACTGTAGCTTTAGCTTGTATCCATTATATATACATTTCATGTGACTAGCTATTGGTGAGTATTCAAATGTGCAAGCTTCACATTTGAGCACTCATGTGTCTTTTAGAGAAGATGGAACACTAATGGACACATCATATGGGCCTGGCACAGAGAAAATTAAGTGAGCCACACAAGGATCTTATCTGGTCCTATCTGAGAAGGGTGATACTGGCGCAAACAATTATTTTGTGTAGCTGTGTGTTGGAGTGTTCACCCCATGCTTGCCCTGAAAGGGTTAATGTAGGCGCCAAGGGGGACAATTAACCAGACTGGCCATAGCTGTGGGGAATCAGGTAGCTTACGGAATGCTCTGACTGAATGAGGGAGCCCAGCTGAGGAGGAAGGAGCTGGGTGGGTTTCATAAAGGCAGGAAGCTAAGAGAGGAGGCCTTAGGGAAGTGTTCTGTAGTTAACTCCCTGCGAGAGTTTGAGGCCGTAGAGGCAATTACTCCCTGGGAGAAGGGAGGTGTGTTTTGGGACTAAAGAGCCAGGGAGCCTACAGTTATTCACTGGGAGGAAGGAGTAATGAGGCTGACAAACTCAGAGAAGTGGGGAGAGCCAGGAGGTAAGGAAAGACATAGGGAAAAGACAATAAGGTCTAAGCAGGAAGAGACCTTGGCTGCTGGCTAGAAGGTCCCTGAGCTGGAACCTGGAGTAGAGGAGATGCCTGGGTTCCCTTTGCAGCCACTGGGGAAGTAGCACCATAGGGGCAGTGAATGGGAAGATGGCTGGTAAGGAAATACTTTGATACCCTGGAAGAGGGAAACATGTATAGTGACCTGGCCCGAGGGCCATGTCATGAAGAAGGAGCACCTGGAGTTGCAGAGACTGAGAATGAGGGGGAGAGCGGTAGTTGGGCATGCAGTAAGCCACAGAAAGGGGCCTATGACTGGAAGGCGCTAATCCCGAGAGCGGCCAGGGGGAGGTGCCTGCTCATGGTGAGTGGACCCTGTGACAAAATGGAATGGGAAAAATGAATTTAGGCTCTTTTTCTTGGAATGTTGTATCAGGCAAGGCCACTGCAACCCAAAATAGGAAGGATTTAAAAGGTTCCAAAAATCTCTAATCCTGATTAGTTACCACCTCTTCCCAAGTAATTCGAAGACACGATGGTTTCTTTAAGACCTGATGTTAGTCCTGATCTACCAACCGAAGTCAATGGCAAAACTCCCATTGACTTTAATGGTGTTGGATCAGGTCCTAAAAAGATAGATTATCTAGTCAGGGAAGAGGTACCATACCATATGAATTATGTAACCAATCACAACTAGTCAGCATAGCTCAAATTTGAAATAGTGAGGATTGAATTCTCACAAATAACTATTTGCAATCAGTCCAAAGTGGGGAAGAGGAAGATACCTCAGAAAATAATTTGTAAAGTAAATTCAAATACTCAGTAAATTGGAGGAAAACATAATCAGCTTGTGGACACCCCACAAGCAGAAAGAGATTAAATTTGTGGAGTAAAATCTTTGCCGTGAATTAATTCTTTAGTTCTCTATGTGCTATATACCGTATCAGGATCATTTCACCCACTACTGAAATGCAGCCAAAAAGTTTAAGGCAGGAACTGAAGAAAAGAACAAAACAAAACAGGGCCAATGGAAACCACAGTGTTTTGGCCAGAACACTGGATGATATTATCCCCCGTCTTTTTATTTTTTTATTTTTATTTTTTATTAAAGAAGTGCTCTGGAAACTGAAATAACCAAAATTTGCAGATGATACAAAATTGTTCAAGGTAGTTAATTCCAAAATTGATTGCAAAGAATTACAAGGCGAGCTCACTAAACTGGATGACTAGGCAACAAAATGGCTGATGAAAGTCAGTAAGTGCAAAGTAATGCACATCAGAAAACATAATCCCAACTATACATACAAAATGATGGGGTCTAAATTAGCTGTTACCACTCAAGAAAGATCTTGTCATCATGGAGTCTTCTGAAAACATCTGCTCAATGTGCAGCAGCAGTCAAAAAAGCTAACAATATTAGGAACCATTATAAAAGAGATAGCTGATGATAAAACAATGTCCTAATGTCTGTATGTACATTCATGGTATGCCCATACCTTGAATACTGAATGCAGTTCTGGTTGCCCCATTTCAAAAAAAGATACATTAGAATTGGAAAAGGTACAAAGAAGGGCAACAAAAATGACTCTGGATATGGAACAGCTTGTGTATGAGGAGAGATTGAAAAGACTGGGGCTGTTCAAGCTTAGAAAAGAGATGGCTAAGGAAGGAATGTGATAAAGATCTGTAAAAATATGACTGGTGTGAAGAAAGCAAATAGGGAAGTGTTAGTTATCCCTTCACATAACACAAGAACTAGGGATCATCTGATTAAATTAATAGTCAGCGGGTTTAAAACAAACAAAAGGAAGTACATCTTCACACAATGCGTCTGTGGAACTGGTTGCCATGGTGGCTGTGAAGGCCAAAAGTCTAACTGGGTTCAAACAAGAATTAGATAAGTTCTTATAGGATAGATCCATCAGTGGCTATTAGTCCAGATGGTCAGGGATTCAACCCCATATTCTATGTGTTTCTAAACCTATAACTGCCAGAAGCTGGGACTGGATGATTGGGGATGGATTACTCAAAATTGGCCTGTTCTTGTCATTTCCTCATTTGGCACTGGCCAATGTCTGAATACAAGATACTGGGCTAGGTGGACCATTGGTCTGACCCAGTATGCCGTTCTAATGAGTAAGGGCTCCAGGATTTCACCATTTGTAATATATCTTTTATAAGATCAGATAGTGTTTGATATGTGGTAGTAATGGGTCATAAACAGTATTATCCAAGAATCAGAGGAAGTCTTTGTTCACTGAATTCGCAGGAGTCTTGGCACACCTTGACTCTGTCTTTCATGCATCTGATTTAGAAGCTGCTGTAGATCAGAATCACAGGAAGTATATCAGACTTTCACCATTGACAATATAAGGAGAAGTGATATAACAATAACAAGTTCTGGCTTGTCCTATAGAGGCTCCTCACCAGTGAAATTTATAAGCCTTTCAAATAAGGGTACTATATATTTTTTAAAAAAGCTTGTAGAGCTCATGAAAGTTAATCACAAAAAAGTGGTATCTTCACAGGAGTGGAAAACAAAAGTCATTGATAGCAATATATTGCTGAAACAAAATTAATGAAAAATGTATTTCATGTAAATGTATTTCAAAGATTAAAAAAATACTGCTTTGATATAGTTCCATTAAATGTACCTCTTACTGAAGGAGAATGTTTGGCTGAAAAACTCTTTTACTGTTCGCACAATGGAACAATACATTACATTTCCACGTTTCTACAGCCATTATGAGTTCTGCTTACATGTGAAAAGGAAAAGCATAGCTACAAAGTGTCCTAATTTACTGCCTTAATGCCCTGTGCACTTACATACAAACATCTCTCCAAAATACCTCTACGTTTACCCCAATACGTATAATTTGTATAAACTTATGGGTATTTTGAAGATGTTTATATATGAGTACGCAGATGACTAGATCAGTGCATTAATGTTTATATCTATTTGTAATTGGTTCATCCTGGTCTGCATTGTAACTTGTTACATTTTATTAACCAAATAACTTTGGTGCAACTTTTTAATGTACTAAACAGCACCATGAAGTAAGAAAAGGAATTATAGCACACTGAATTTCAATGATTAAATTATTCGCACTGCATGAGTGTTGTAAAGGAGCTGAGGGTCTGGCCCTCAATGTATGTGTCTTGGGATATTTAGTTGCAGTGTCAAGTAATGTTTGATTTTAACTAAGCACAGTAATCTGGGAAGATGACACCATCAGGTTCCATTGGCATGGCTTGGAAATCAGCTGGGTATGTTGCACTGAGGGAGCCACAAGCAACAGCCTGACACTACCACCACACCCCCAAGGCAACAAGAGCAGGAAAATAGAGCATTACCAGCTTTCCTTATCAATTCACTAAAGTTTAAAGGGTGTCTAGGCCCCTGAATTCAGAGTAGTAGCCAAATGAGAGGTAGTTTTTCCTTGCACCTGATTCACATTCACCTATTGGCAGAAAAGAAAAGGTCAGGCTTCTTTCTATCCAGTAAAGATGCCTTGGGATTTGAGTGGGAAAGAGTAGTCAACTAAATATCCTCCAGGTGAAAATGGCCATGTGGCAGCCTAGAAGGGCCTCCATGAGGGAGACTCAGCCCCCAGAATATCACTGGGATTGAGGGGAGTGGTCAGGATTTGTATGTCTTAAAGGCACCAACACTGAAAATAGCAATTCTCTACATTGGGCTACAACCCTGCTAGGAGCTAAATTCCAGGGAATCTGGGACCATGTATTCAGGGTAATTCATACCATGATACAGGTGCAAAGCAGCCTTAAGTATAGTGTAATCAGCCAAGACCCACTGTGGTCCAAGGATGTTAATGGGATTTCGCTGCATCCTGACAATCCCAGCCTGCTGTGATGTGATATATTACAAAGGACCTTACAAAACTGGGTGCCTGGGCAACAAATTGGCAGATGAAATTCAGTGGATGTTGATAAATGCCAAGTAATGCACGTGGGAAAACATCATCCCAACTATACATATAAAATGATGGGGTCTAAATTAGCTGTTACCACTCAAGAAAGAGACCTTGGAGTCACTGTGGATAGTTCTCTGAGTGGATGTTTTCAATGTGCAGCGGCAGTCCAAAAAGCTAACAGAATGTTGGAAATTATTAAGAAAGGGATAGACGATAAGACAGAAAATATCATATTGACTCTACATAAATCTGTGGTATGCCCACATCTTGAATACTGCGTGCAGATCTGATCTCAAGAAAGATATATTGGAATTGGAAAAGGTACAGAAAAGGGCAGCAAAAATGATTAGGGGTATAGAACAGGTTCCATATGAGAAGAGATTAATAAGACTGGGACTTTTCAGCTTGGAAAAGAGATCACTTGTGGGGGATATGATAGAGGTCTATAAAATCATGAGTGGTGTGGAGAAAGTAAATAAGAAAGTGTTATTTACTCCTCATAACACAAAAACTAGGGGGTCACCAAATGAAATTAATAGGCAGAAGGTTTAAAGCAAACAAAAGGAAGTATTTCTTCACACAACACAGTCAATCTGGAACTCTTTTTGCCAGAGGATGTTGTGAAGGCCAGGACTATAACAGGATTAAAAAAAGAACTAGATAAGTTCATGGAGGATAGGTCCAACAATGGCTATTAGCCGGAATGGTGTCCTTAGCCTCTGTTTGCCAGAAGCTGGGAATGGGCAACAGGGGATGGATCACTTGATGATTACCTGTTCTGTTCATTTCATTCCCTCTGGGGCACCTGGCACTGGCCACTGTCAGAAGACAGGATACTGGGATATTGGTCTGACCCAGTTCCCGTTTGGTTCTTTGTATTTGCATTGGGGGATGGGGTGGAAAGCAAATAATCTATGCCAGCCGTATGTCTGGCACAATTTACTTCCCCAGCACAGCTGCATTAACTAATGCAATGGGGCAAGCTAAATGTTCCACTCACATGTGTAGGAGGGGATATAACAGTCGGGTCTCTGTTTCTCACTGCTACCCATAATAAAGGTATCTAAGGTAGGTTACAATCTGGCCCCTTATTTGGAGAATTTTGGCAGCACAGAGGTGCTACTAGAACTAAAATAGCATAACTAATATTGAATTATCCATGAACTACAGGAAGAATTACAGCAGATTATATGTCATAAACTGTGTTATAAGAGCACTCCTTTCTGGGCTGTTTCCTGTACTTCTGCCGCATAGACTTCATTAAACACATAGCTAAAATGACTGCTATGCAGAGGCCGTTGTTGCATTGCTGGTTGTTACCATGGAAGCATGGCTAACATTCTTATCCCTCCTCTCTTGGCAATAGATTAAAAAGTCAGAGGCAAGACATTCCAGGAAAGAGAGTTAAACCTTTTTAACAACAACCCCCCCATGATTGTATGTATCCTCCACTGTAATCCCCCTATTCCACTATAGTCTATTTTTAAAAATGAATATTCTGTAAGGTGCTCAAATAACACTTTAAAACAGTCACAATATACACTTATTTCAAGTAAAAAGAGTTGGTGAATTCAGATTTCTTAAATTACCTGGTTGGTTGAAGATGACCCAGGCATAATCTCATCAGCATTCAGTGCACTGGGATTGGAAGAAAAACACAAAAGCAGGATAATGAGATGAAATAAAAGGGAGTGCAGTGAGAAGAATAAAATATTGTTTTAATTGCACTGTTCATTTTCTCTCTTTAACGGTTCCCTCTCCTAAAGCACCCAATGTCAAACAACCAGCATGTGGCATATATTGCACAATAGATCAATAGCAGGAAACAGTATAATGTATATATACATACAGTGTTGGATTTTTAAATTACTACTGAGTACTGGATGTGCTGTCAGTTAAATCTGAATTGCAGATAACTCAGGTAAAGAATAGCAATGTATGGTGGTGTTGGGGCTAATAAAATTAGTAAGATATTTAGAAATAGTGTTTTTTATTGTATTTTTACTTCTTTGCAACAATGGAGAAGGTAACTTCTATGGAAATTGAAATCACTACACATGAAATCTTGCTGATGAGCATAAACATTACATAATATACTGTACTATAAAAATAGGAAAAGTCAGTCATACTTAATAAGATTCTGCAATTAAGTGCCTAGACTTTCATTGACTTTAATGGGATTTGGATCAGACCCTAGTTTTAGAGTTTTCCCTAATACCAGGAACTTTTTAGAGTCAGGATACAGTGTACCAGATTGTGAATGGCCCCATATAATTGTTGGAGAGAGAGATGGGGAAGGTAAAAGGAGCAGTCCCTAAAATTGCTTTCTCTCTTCCATCAAGCACAAGGACTTTCACCTGCTAACATCCCCTAGAATGCACAAAAATGCTATATGGGAGGGGAGAGCTGGCCAGCTAAGGAGGCAAGAGTACACAGCACACTCTTATAATGTGATGTGACTTCTACACTGCTCAAAAGCTCTGAGAAGTGCACGGTGACTCTGACGCACAATGCTTCCTGGAGCTTCCCTTAGGGAGATGTGGGTAAACACTGCTCAACTTGGGTCAGTGCCTTCAATTACAATAACCTTTATCTGCTGGTAGTGTTGGATCAGTTTTAATCTCCAGAAGTGATTCAAGCAAGTGTCAGATTCCAGTTACCATCCCAACTCACTGTTACCCTCTTACTTTAAGTACATTCTTTTATAATTTTCTCTGTACAATACTGGGCTGGCTCATCAGATGATGTAAATTAACTTAGCTCCATTGAAATCAGCTGAGGATCTGGCCCACAGTCCTGAACCAGTGTAACAGAATGATTTCACACTATGAAGATCAGGTTTCATATTGTCACATTGTGCACTAAGGGTATGTCTACACTGCAATTAGACACCTATGGCTGGCCTGTGCCAACTGGCTTGGGCTCACGGGGTTCAGGCTACAGGCCTGTTTAATTGCAATGTAGATGTTCAGGCCAGGGCTGCAGCCCGGACGCTGGACTCTCCCACCTCGTAGATTCCTACAGCTCACGTGCCAGCTGCAGCCTGAACATCTACACTGCAATTAAACAGTCCCTTAGTCCAAGCCATAGTCAGCTGGGATGGACCAGTCATGAGTTTTTAATTGCAGTGTAGACATACCCTAAGACTACAAGATTCCCATTCATTTGTTCCAAATTTCTCTCCAACTTAGAGACTCAAAGGTGTAATCCAAACTGATCTATTTACTTTATAATCCCAAATAATTATCTACTTTACCTAGTGAATTATATATATGCAAAACATATTAGTTATGTATATATTGGAAGAGTTTGTCAGTGTGTCTTGTTAAGGCTGTTATTGGACTGGTCAAGATGAATTTTTGTGTCAGCATTTTCATTGACCCATTGTGTTAACGGTATAAACTCAACATTTTTTTTTCTTGCAAAACTGTTTGATCTTTTTTAAAAAAGAAACTAAACAATATTTCTTGCATTTTGAATAACTCGTTTTGTTTTGTTTAAAAGGTGAAAAACATTTTCCAGTGGGGGAAGAAAAGGGGGAGATAATGTGGAGGCGGGAAAAGAAAGGGGAGGGGGAAACAAACAAAATTCAATTTGAAACCAAACAATTTCTTTTTCAAAAAGCAGAATTTTATTTTCAGCAAAACTTTATTTGTCAGCAGCAACATTTTTCAGTTGACAATTTTTGACCAGCTCTTATATTTTTGCCACAACTACTCATTTCCACTCTTTTTAATGTTTGTTTTTGTGTTTAATTTCAGTATTATTTTTGTCCCTTTTGAGGTAAGAGAGTATATTACTACAGCAATCTGAATTATAAATCAACAGATTTTTTTCTGTGGAACTATCCTTTGCCACCATTTTTTAATCCACACACTATGAAAATTGCTGTATGTTGTATCTGGCAATGAGCCACACTCCAAATCCATGTTACAGCTCCTATAGTAGGTCAGCTTCAATCTATTCTCTTTCCATGCCACTCACTCTTGCCCACTGCTGTATGCTTACACCATTTGCTTAGGAGCAGAGCACAGATCATATGTCATAATGAATGACTGAGCCCAATGTATCATGTATTGAATCGTTTGTTCACTAATACACATAAGTGGAGCTATATAAACCTGAAGCCTTTCAGTTTTCTTGAGATCACCAGTAATTTCACAAAGCTGTGGAAGATCCTTAATAGCTATGAGTGTCCAGATAGTAACATGATCATCTTATTCAGCTCCAGTCATGACTTTAATGAAATAGTGCCTAAAGACCACTGTAAAAGGCAACCTGAGTCTGTATATCAGTTTTGTAGTGTTTTTAATAATACTTTCCACTTATATAATGCCTTTCATCTAAGGATTGTCAAGTGCTTGGCAAATATTAATTAAGCCTCACAACATCGCTGTGAGGTAGATATGTAGTATTGAGTGGAAGTCTATTAAAAATGTGTACATATACCCTCTATTTTCTGGGTGGCAGTTTTTACCTTTATAAAATAATTTTGCATGATTTCAATGGAAGTTAGCCACCTAACCTGCTTAGCTATTTTTAAAAATTCCACAAATTCCTATCTGCATCTAAACACTTTTAAAAATCTGCCCCAAGTCACTTTTTGAAAATGGGACTTAGGCTCCTAAATCACTTACGCACATTTGATAAATAGTGTCATTATAAAGAATAACCAAGCCTGCTTCTTCCAGTCCAGCAGTCCCACTTTGGAGGCTGATGTTGAGTGGATTGTCAACTCTGCCTCTTTTCCACTCCCCTCCTGAGGTACCATAGGGCTTCTGGGGTCACACCCAGGGAGCACACCCTGTGTTCCTCTGAGTTCAAGAACTGCAACCTTGACAGACCTTGTGTGGGGTGCAGAAATGTGCATTTGTACCCTTCCACATCACATCTGTGTAAGGGCCTATGTGTAAGATCTGATGAGAATCACTGTACAAGGTAGTATGAGTGCAGGTTGTCAGCATGTTATCCTGCCAGTTCAAACAGCTACTCTGAAAAATATGAAGTCACTGTATTTTATTTGTATTTTATAGTGGGAGTCTTTTGGTAACTCTCTAACAGGGCTATAAGAAGTATGCTGTACTGCACCTGAAGGTTGGGAATGGAGGGTAATGTGCATTGGGTCAAATAACTCTATTATTGTAACTAGGAGAGTGGTGTATTAAAAATATTTGCAGTAAATCGGCATAATGTTGCTAACAGATATCAGAATAAAATAAAGATCAGAGTCACAAGAAAGTTCTTGTTTTATAAATAGTTAAATATGAATTTCCCTGGTTGTATCCTCAGTAGCTGAGTTGATTATACTAGTGAACTTCCCCTGCAATACAAGCTCAAAATACTAGCACACATCTTAAGGACCACTTCCAAGAAATATGCTAGTATTTAATCACTCTGTTAGAGACTGGACCATGAGCAGAGGAAGAGTCAAACCTAGTGGGAAGACTCGGGAACCAATAACCATGTCCGGGGTCCGAACCAAGTCAGAGCAAGTCAGGAGTCAGAGCCCGGATTGAGAACTATTAGACATGTTCAGGGTCAGAGCCAAGAGTCAGGAACCAGGGTAGGGGGAGGAAGCCGGGACCAGGAGTGAGGGGAGGTGGCATGGACTGAGTAGGATCAAAGCAGGTGAACGTGGTAGTAATGGAACTAGGAGCAGGACAGGATCACGGTGAGGAGCAGCAGACACAGGGAGGATCACAGGTGCAGACATAAACACACTGTGCAGCCAGAGAGCTGCTGCTGGGTTTAAAAGCCAGCCAGCTGCCCTTCCTGACCAATCAGGTGGTGCAATCATCGGGTAGCCTACTGTAGGCCATCTGTGCTTGTTGAGTTGCCAGGAGACTATGCTTCAGGCCCTGATCCCTGGCATGCTGTCATATTCTAATTAGAGGTAAATAAGATCTGTGTACCTATATCTTCTCACAAATGATCCAGTGAGCCTACACACTTTGATTCGGGTTCTAGGATTACCACTCTCTCAATCTGGTACTTCATTATTACAAACACAAAGGTTTCCTTTTGGGAAGTTAGAACCATGAGTATCAGAATACATGCAACATTCAAAGATATTGTAATGTATTTTCCATTTCTGGTAATGGAACATTAATTAAGGAGGTAGTGTTGAGAGAGCCAATATTTCTGTTTCTTAATTCATTAACAGTAATATTTTGTGCTCTGTTTCCTTGACATGACAACCAGATTCTGCAGTCCTATTGTCTACACTACAGTTTCATTTTTCCTGTAAAGTACCATGGACCACTACATAGCAATATAAATAATGCTTTTTACCTTCCCAGTGCCTGACTGTGATAGGAATTTGGATGAAAGTACTGTGAGTATAATGCAACCTGAATAATGTAGAAAGGATGGTTATTGGCCTGGGGAAGCATTTACAAAAAGGGAGTTGGAAGTCATGTCTGCACTATATTTAGGTTACTTCATGTTTACCTTTTACTAAAATAGCTTGTACACTCAAAGTCCTATTAGAGTCACTGCTCATCTTGGATTTCAGATTGGTGGCTTATGGTACCCTGTATCATGCATGTGTATTCTCGAGTCATCAAATACCCCTCTGAAATGCAGATGTCCACATAATCATCCATGCACTTTTCATCTATAGGTGAAGATGCCGGGCAAACAATTTATTCATCAAATTAACCCCTTTTTATGTTTCAAAATTATCCTCAAACTAATTTTGATTTTTTTTTTATGGTTGGTCTCATAGCGCTGTAGTGTAGATGCTTCCTACATGACGGAAGGCATTTTCCCATTAATTTAGTTAATCCACCTCTCCCAGAGATGGTAACTAGGTTTACAGAAAAGTTCTTCCATCACGTTGCATCTAAAGTGGGGGTTAGTCAACCTAACTGTGTCACACAGGGTGCAGAATTTTTCACAGCCCTGAGCAATGTAGGTAGGCCGATCTAATGTTTAGGTGTAGATCAAGGCTTAGTTTCTCTTTCACAAATTGAAACCCTAGCTTAACCTAGATATAACATATTTATTCACCAGAAACCACTAATTAATGGCAAGTTATTTCCCTTTCTGCTCACAGATCCTCTCTGTTGAAATCAGTCAAATAAAATGCCACTCCATATGCAGACATCTCTTGCCAAACTAAATGGAGTAGGAACTTCCCAGAGATTTAAGAGACTCATTGGAATAATATTTTAATGGCCAATCTAAAACCCGTTGAATTGAATGGGAGTCTTTCTATTGACTTCCATTAGTGTTGGATCTGGCCTTTAAAGTATGAAGGGAATCCAACAAAGAAACTAACAGGGCTCAGTCAAAGGGCCTACGGTACCCACCACTGACTTTCAATAGCAGTTGGGCACCTTAGGCCACTTTGAAAATCCCAGCCAAAAATCTAATCTTTGAAACTCAGTCAAAAATAGGATGTTGAGAAGGATATTCTGGCCCCTTTAAGAATCTTCACTAACTTTTCTTTCTTTTAGAACTATCCATAGGCTATATAAAGCTTTCAACATGTCTAAATGAACTTACTGTTAGAAGTCATTGTATGTAGGAGACTGACTGATGACTACTTCTCTCACTGTTTATCATGCTGAAAGGGTCAAACTAATCCTTTATGTACACTGATGCCAGTGGCATTACAGGAGGGATGAATTTGGTCCAAAATCTCAGACCTAAGCCATCAATCATTATCTGACTTATAAAGAAAAACAAATCTTCTTCCATGCACATTTCAGTGGTTAAACCAAGTGAACATTTAAAGATGAAACCAGCTTTTGAGCTGCACTTTTCCTACAGTTGAAAGTATGTCTAACAAGACAGCGATGCTTCGGAACCACTGCAAGGTACCTACAAACATATGCTACTAAAGAAAAGAGAATACAATATAAAACAAGGACTGTGGGGTGAAGAATTTGTGAAGAATTTTCTGACTTTTAAAAACTTTGTAATATACTATCCTAATTTAGGAGACTAAATACCTAATACCTTGTTTTTATCACAGCTATGGCACTTTAGAAGAAAGTTAATGGATTTCTTTGCTTGCCTTTCTAGCAAAACTAGCTAATAACATACCCTGTCAATGTCATCAGTCAGATATTGCAGCAAGCTGTTCCTAAAAGTTCACCCAGTCAGACTACAAAAAACGAAAAAGCTGTGATGTAAAGGAAACATATTTATTACAAAAATTGTCTATTTAATGGTACAATAATGTTGTAATTCTAACAGTACCCTATTTACTGTTACACTAATATATTCCAGAGTACAATGTAAGGGGGAAAAAGCAGTAAATGACTTGAAATCTATGCACATTTTGATGTTTTCATAATTGTCAGTCAATACTCCCACCCCATTTTAAAATATTTTGGATCAGATCTTGAGTTGGTGGAAATCACTGGAGCTCCATTGACTTCTGTTCCATTTTCTATTACTATGAATTTGAGGAAAAATATTTCATTTGCAACAGGTCTGAACTGTGATCTAGGAAAATGAATAGGGACTAGGGAGGCCTATTTTCTATTCCTGGCTCTGACACTAACTTGCTGTGACCTTGGGCAAGTCACTTGGCCTTTCTGTGCCTCACTTTCCCCTCCCTCCATCTACCTGTCTCAATACATTGGAATGTAAGTCCTTTGAGGCAGAAAATGATTCTTACTATGTGTTTGTAACAGCGCTGATCACCTATCTCAGTTGCAGCCTATAAATAATAATAACCTATGGGATACAAAAAGAGGCATCACATCTAAAGACATTGTGAAGGACCAATAGTTAAATATCTTTGTTACGGACATGTGGGAACCAATAGATTTCCCCCTTAATCTGAATGCTAGACTGATTCCATGATTTACGAATAAATTATTTATCTATTAGTCTGGCATAGTTTGGGCAATTCTGACTGCTATAATTTATTCTCATACTATGAAAAAATAAAACACCTGGATATTGACAACTAGTGAGGCAAGTACCAAGTCCTATTCACGAAGTTCTCAAAATTTTCCAAATACGGTGTATGTTACAGATAGTGGAATGGCCGCACCATCCAAGATGAAGATTTCCTGGCTCATTATTCCATCTCCCGCATGATTCTCAAGTGTGTAAGTTCAATTTAGCCAATTTCGGAGGTGAAAAGTGTAACTCGTACAATATACAGAAGTGCATTAGTTTTAATTTGGCTTTAATAGTAATGGAGTTAGTATGTTCACAGTTCTCTGTCCATTCATCAATAAAGAGAAATTGGACAAACCAACATCTCTTCTCATTTTTCTTCCACAGGGATGTTATGGCTTCATTTTAGACAAAGTGTAATTGATTGCATTTGAGCAAGACATCTTGTAAGTTTAGTTACCTTTTTAGTCACACCCCACTGATGTTTTGATTATAGGAAGAGTATGGAAGCACCTAGCATGGAAGGAATCCATTGTTTATGCAGAGCCACTGGTATAAGATGATGCATTATATTTTCTCATGTAATTACTGGAGTGATAGGATACACATATAAGGCTTGCTTGTGGAATAGAATCTCTCTACAGGCAATGTCCTAAGCCTGCAAGTCCCTGCCATCAGTATCCGGGCTATTAAGTGCTTGGGGAACTC
This sequence comes from Malaclemys terrapin pileata, assembly GCF_027887155.1. Classification (NCBI taxonomy): domain Eukaryota; kingdom Metazoa; phylum Chordata; order Testudines; family Emydidae; genus Malaclemys; species Malaclemys terrapin. The sequence continues at coordinate 32,592,504 of NC_071513.1, read as the reverse complement.
TGTGATTCCTCCACAGAGGAATAGAATACAGAAATTCTCAGCTACGTGCAACCACCCACGAAAGCTCATGCTCCAATACGTCTGTTAGTCTATAAGGTGCCACAGGACTCTTTGCTCTTTCAACTCTGTGTGTCCAATCCTGCAGTCCTTACTCAGGCAAAACTCCCATTGGCTAAGGATTAAGGACTGCAAGTTTTAGTTCTGGGAATACAATAAAAGGTAATTAATGAGCACACATATTGTATGTTACACTAAGTGTTTCAGGAGCTTCCCTGGAAATTTTCTTTCTTTGGTCATTTTCTTTCAGACCCTAAGGGAGAGAGTTTCAGAAATGGACTTCCATTTTTGCAGACATAGAAATAATAATTGCATGAACATTTCTGGGCTCATAATTAATTTCTGGTACAAATATTAGTAGTTAGATGCCTCATTGCTTATGCTTAAAAATTGCCCCCACAAAAGTGAGAGATGGGTTAAGGTTTGGCTAAAAATCTGGCCCTAAACAACATTTCAAGACACCTCCCAAGGCTCAGTGGATCACAAAGCATGGCTACTTGCACATTTTAGAGGGTCTTATGCCTGCATTCCCTTGTATAGTGCTAGCTCTTCTTGCTGGTGTGACAAGGATAAGCAATTTGCAGAGGCTAACACCAATATAAGTAGTGAAGCAATACCTGACCTTAAATTAATTATTTCCTACCTCTCCATCTATGCATGTATTCTGCTGCTTCAAAGCATTTTCTGTTGAATAATTGAATAATAATTTCTATTGGCTGATTATACTTAAAAGACCCATGTATGACATTTTGGGGTTCAATCCACACCAGTGAAGGGCTGTGTCTTGGGTGTCTCATAATGCTTTGCTGCTGTAGCTTCCATCTGGGTCCTTCATAAACAGCCTTCAGGTAATACCTTGTGTGTCTATGTTAATGTTGCAGCCTGCCCGCTCCCTCCAATCACACTTTGGATTCCACCAGCCTTGGTTACCTCTTGCAGGATGACCCCCAACACACTCCCAGTTCTGGATTTCCCCCCCCCAAAAAACATGTGCTTTGCACTCTTCATCCCTCTCCTGGACAGTCCAGATATATTGGGTCCTTTGCCCCTGAAAGAGATTCAGTATGCAACAGTTTACTACCCCAAATGGAGTTACCCACACAGTTTACAACACTGGATGAGTTTTAATGAAAGAATTAAAAAAAGATTATATAACTACAGAGAGAGAGGTTTTAAGTGAGTACAAATAGAAGGCATTAAAGTCAGAAATGGTTACAGAATAAATAAAAACAAAATGCTTTCTTAACTTAACAAACTAGCCTTCGTTCAAAGTGAAGTTTTTTTCCAGTAACATTGCTGACCAAGTTTTAGATTAAGATCTGCTCCCCAAGTCCATAGGCTGTTTCTTTTATCATCTTAGGTGGTAAAGAGAGAGATGGAGATGGGGAGAGAACTTGGGGTATGTTTGCCCCTCACTTTTATAGTCCAGTCCCCTTTTGAGATGCATTTTCTTGAAGGTTACCCCTCAAAGTATTCAAACAGTAAAGTAGGCAACATAGTGTCTAGTAGTGAAAGAAATTCCATGCTGTTTCTTCTCATCTCTGTTTGCTGAAATGTAGATTTCCTTTGTCTCATATCTCTTCTTCCCCCTCTTCTCCCCACCCCTCGCTTGCTGTCTGAGGACACTGTTTACAACTTAGAATCATAGAATCATAGACTTTAAGGTCAGAAGGGACCATTATGATCATCTAGTCCGACCTCCTGCACAACGCAGGCCACAGAATCTCACCCACCCACTCCTGTATCAAACCCCTAACCTATGTCTGAGCTATTGAAGTCCTCAAATCATGGTTTAAAGACTTCAAGGTGCAGAAAATCCTCCAGCAAGTGACCCATGCCCCACTCTATAGAGGAAGGCGAACCCCCACGGGCCTCTGCCAACCTGCTCTGGAGGAAAATTTCTTCCCGACTCCAAATATGGCGAATAGCTAAACCCTGAGCATGTGGGCAAGACTCACCAGCCAGACACCCAAGAAATAATTCTCTGTAGTAACTCAGATCCCACCCCATCTAACATCCCATCACAGGCCATTGGGCATATTTACCACTAATAGTCAAAAATCAATTAATTGCCAAAATTAGGCTATCCCATCATACCATCCCCTCCATAAACTTATCAAGCTTAGTCTTGAAGCCAGATATGTCTTTTGCCCCCACTGCTCCCCTTGGAAGGCTGTTCCAGAACTTCACTCCTGATGGTTAGAAACCTTCATCTAATTTCAAGTGTAAACTTCCTGATGGCCAGTTTATATCCATTTGTTCTTGTGTCCACATTGGTACTGAGCTTAAATAATTCCTCTCCCTCCCTGGTATTTATTCCTCTGATATATTTATAGAGAGCAATCATATCTCCCCTCAGTCTTCTTTTGGTTAGGCTAAACAAGCCAAGCTCTTTGAATCTCCTTTAATAGGACAGGTTTTCTATTCCTTGGATCACCAGTAGCCCTTCTCTGCACCTGTTCCAGTTTGAATTCATCCTTCTTAAACATGGGAGACCAGAACTGCACACAGTATTCCAGATGAGGTCTCACCAGAGCCTTGTATAACGGTACTATCACCTCCTTATCTCTACTGGAAATACCTCGCCTGATGCATCCCAAGACCGCATTAGCTTTTTTCACGGCCATATCACATTGGCGGCTCATAGTCATCCTGTGATCAACCAATACTCCAAGGTCCTTCTCCATCTCTGTTACTTCCAACTGATGCGTTCCCAACTTATAACAAAAATTCTTGTTATTAATCTCTAAATGCATGACCTTCCACTTTTCACTATTAAATTTCATCCTATTAATATTACTCCAGTTTACAAGATCATCCAGATCTTCCTGTATGATATCCCAATCCTTCTCTGTATTGGCAATCCCTCCCAGCTTTGTGTCATCCATAAACTTTATTAGAACATTCCAACTTTTTATGCCAAGGTCAGTAATAAAAAGATTAAATAAGATTGATCCCAAAACCAATCCCTGAGGAACTCCACTAGTAACCTCCCTCCAGCCTGACATTTCACCTTTCAGTACGACCTGTTGTAGTCTCCCATTTAACCAGTTCCTTGTCCACCTTTCAATTTTCATATTGATCCCCATCTTTTCCAATTTAGCTAATAATTCCCCATGTGAAACCGTATCAAACGCCTTACTGAAATTGAGGTAAATTAGATCCACTGTGTTTCCTTTGTATAAAAAATCTGTTACCTTCTCAAAAAAGAAAATCAGGTTGGTTTGGCACGATCTACCTTTTGTAAAACCATGTTGTATTTTGTCTCAATTACCATTGGCCTCAGTGTCCTTAACAACTTTCTCCTTCAAATTTTTTTCCAAGACCTTGCATACTACAGATGTCAAACTAACAGGCCTGTAGTTATCTGGATCACTTTTTTTTCCTTTCTTAAAAATAAGAACTATGTTAGCAATTCTCCAGTCATACGGTACAACCCCTGAGTTTACAGATTCATTAAAAATTCTTGCTAATGGGCTTGCATTTTCATGTGTCAGTTCCTTTAATATTCTTGGATGAAGATTATTTTGGCCCCCCATTTTAGTCCCATTAAGCTGTTTGAGTTTGGCTTCTACCTCGGATGTGGTAATATCTACCTCCATATCCTCATTCCCATTTGTCATCCTACCATTATCCCTAAGCTCCTCATTAGCCTCATTAAAGACTGAGGCAAAGTATTTGTTTAGATATTGGGCCATGCCTAAATTATCCTTAACCTCCACTCCAGCCTCAGTGTTCAACGGTCCCACTTCTTCTTTCTTTGTTTTCTTCTTATTTATATGGCTATAGAACCTTTTACTATTGGTTTTAATTCCTTTTGCAAGGTCCAACTCTACATGGCTTTTGGCCTTTCTCACCTTATCCCTACATGTTCTGACCTCAATAAGGTAGCTTTCCTTGCTGATCACTCCCATCTTCTACTCCTTGTAGGCTTTCTGCTTTTTCTTAATTACCTTTTTGAGATGCTTGCTCATCCAGCTTGGTCTACAATTCCTGCCTATGAATTTTTTCCCCTTTCTTGGGATGCAGGCTTATGATAGTTTCTGCAACTTTGACTTGAAGTAATTCCAGGCCTCCTCCGCCTTTAGATCCACAAGTTCTTCAGTCCAATCCATTTCCCTAACTAATTTCCTTACTTTTTTTTAAGTTAGCCATTTTGAAATCAAAAACCCTAGTCACAGATATATTTTTGTTTATCCTTCTATTTAGTTTAAACTGAATTAGCTCATGATAGCTCGAACCAAGGTTGTCCCCTACAACCATTTCTACTATGAGGTCCTCACTACTCACCAAAACCAAATCTAAAATGGCATCCCCTCTTGCTGGTTCAGCAACCACTTGGTGAAGGAATCCATCAGCTATCACATCCAGGAAAATCTGAGCCCTATTATTATTATTAGCACTTGTCCTCCAGCCTATATCTGGGAAGTTAAAGTCCCCCATGATCACACAATTCCCATTAGTATTTACTTCATTAAAAACACTAAAGAGGTCTCTATCCATCTATAGCACACTCCAAGCACTATCCCAGGGGAGGCTCTAGTTGCTTTCTTCCCTAATGTGATTTTTGCCCAAACAGACTCTGTCTTATCCATTCCATCACTTCTTATTTCTTTACAATCTAACTCATCATTGATATACAGTACTACTCCGCCACCTTTGCCTTTATTTCTGTCTTTCCTAAATAGCACATACCCTTCAATACCTGTACTCTAGTCATGACTACTATTTCACCATGTTTCTGTTATCCCTACTATAATATCTGGTTTCACTTCCTGCACCAGTAACGCTAGTTTCTCTATTTTGTTACCTAGGCTCCTCGCATTGGTGTACAAACATCTTAATTTTTGCTGTTTGGTTTCCCTCACATTCTTTACCCGATTAGGCCCAGACATTCTACTGCCAGTATCACTTATTAGACTGCTATCTACACTACCCTTCCTCCTTATGTCCATTCTCCTACCCACGGCTGTATCCTTTCTTACTTCGTTTTCTTCCCTCTCAATGTTAAAATCCGATGTGGAGATTACCTGGACATCTCCCAACCATCTCCCCCCAATACGTAGTTTAAAGCTCTCTTAATCAGTTGTGACAGCCTCCATCCTAGAAGTCTATTTCCCTCCCTACTCAGGTGAAGTCCATCCCGAGAGAACAGTCCTCTGTTCATGAATGCTTCCCAGTGGCCATACATCCCAAAACCTTCCTTATAGCACCACTGCTTGAGCAATCTCTTGGTCATCATAAATTTGTTACACCTTTGTTGCCCTTCTCTAGGAACAGGCAGAATCCCACTGAAGATCACCTGAGCCTCGATTTCCTTAAGCGTCTTCCCCAGCTTGGCATTGTCTCCCTGATACGTTCCAGCGAGAACCTAGCCATATCATTTGTTCCCGCATGAAGGACAATCAGTGGATTCTTTCCCTCTCCCATTAGGATCCTCTTCAGCCTCAGGTGCACATCCCTTATCTTAGCACCCAGCAGACAGCACACCCTTCTGTTCCCTGGATCAGCTCTGGTTACAGGCCTGTCTATTCTTCTCAGAAAGGAGTCCCCAATCGCATAGACCTGCCTTTTCCTAGTGATGGTGCGATTCTCCGGTCTATCCCCTGTTCCCTCTGGCTGCAAGTCCTCTCGATTCCTATTCTCCCTTGCGATCCTCCACAACCCATCCCATATGCTCCTGGGGCTCATATTTGGTGTTATCTCCGTTGACTCTTCCCCTCTTCCTATAGGACTAACTGCTCTTCTCTTCTTCCTTGCCCTCTCACCTTCAGCGACCACCTGCTGTGCCCCTTCTTCATTTTCCAACTCTGCAAACCTGTTCTTGAGCTCTATTTCTCCTTCAGTAGCCCATCTTTTCCTCTGCCTGGTTCTTTTAGTCACATGCTTCCACTGTCCACTTTCCTTACCCAGCAGCCTCCCCTCGGAGTTCTTTGGTCCTGCTTCCAGCTGCAAGTCTGAGCTTTTCCCTTCAGACTCCTCATGTCTTTGCTCCATCAGCTGCTGGACCCCTTTCTAAACTCAACCACCTGCATCTCCAATCCTTGGATCTTTTCTTCCTTCAGCTCTATCAGGCGGCACTTCATGCAGGCAAAACTCTTTTCAGGTACCCCCTCCAAGATCATGTACATACTGCAGCTTCCACATCCAGTCATCTTCATTGTGTCTTCCACTGCTTGGGTCAGTATCAGTGCTACCTCTGTATCTGTTATAGGCTTCCTACCTAAATCCTTCTCCTTCAACAGAAGTCCCACTCAAACTCCCCTGTTTACAGCTCTGTTTGCTGGCTCCTGTGCCACTGTAAATTGCGGTAAACACAAATTCCTTTGTTTAAGACCTGCTTGGACAGTTCTGCCTAATCAGGGCTACATGGGTTTGAACATGTGCTATCGTCATCATTCAGGGGTATTAATAACTTTACATATAATGTTTCTGCACAAATTTCACCAGGATATTATTGACCAGTGAGTTACTAGTTTCTCAAATGATACCACACAAGGCATATTTTTTACAAACATGGTCACAATAGTGTGTACGATGGGAATACAGAGGTGCATTCCATCACTGCATGTGAGTTCCAGTGTAGAATTCAGCAATTGGTTACTGCCCCATCTCTAAAAGCTCCATCTTGCAAGTTGTGGGCACTGTGGCTCATGTAAGAATTATCTTTATTGCACAGTAGCATGTTTCAGGATCTCCTCTGTGCTTTGGAACGCCATGCTGTACTGCTGATTAGTTAATTATTCACCTGGGCCTCCCCCTGCTGAGTAGCCTGATAAAAATGAATACAAACAAAATAGTTTGCTCCAGGTGTCAGCCCCTCAGAATAATGAGACCAGATTAAGGTGGTGTTTGTTTTTGAAAAGAATACGGGAAGATATATATATATGGAGAAATTATTCTGTTAACAATGGTATTCAAATAAGTTGAATCTATTGAGGGCTTTGCAATTTAGAATGATTATATAAAAAGAATGAGACTGTTTATTTCTGTGAATTGGAACAGAGCTCTGGATTAGGTAATGAATCCTCTGCTGAACAACCCTTTTTATTTCTCTGTGTCTTTTTAATTACTTTGAAGTTGTGGTTCATCTATTTGGAAGTGTGGCCTTGTAAATCAGATTTATTTTGCAAGTGTTACCCATAATTAACAAAAAAATAATTTGAGGTATGTTGACGTTAGTGAAAGTGCATCTGCATACTAGGATGTAATTTGCCTATTATTTATGTTTGAAGTTACGGCTAAATGTGGTCCATCTTAACCACCTTCCATTTAATCAAAACCCTATTCCAATAGGGGATTTCATCCCAAACCAGGTCCTGAGTCAAAATGGACTTTTACAAGCAAATTGCTCAAGGTGTAAAAACAAACAATAGATTTTTTTTTAAGTATATCAGATGCAGGAAGCCTGCAAAAGAATTGGTGGATCTGCTGCATCATTGGGGTTAATAGGAAAAAATTAAGGAAGATAAGGACATTACAGTGAACTGAAATTATTTCTTTGCATCAGTCTTCATTGCTGACAATGTTGGGGAGATTCCTACCGTGGACTTGCTGTTTTTATGATGGTAAAGATTGAGACTGAGGTGTTGGAAGAAGAGTTGCTGGAGCAAATGGGTAATTAAAAAACACCAAAAACCATAAGGCCCAAATGGTACATCCAAGAGTTCTAAAGGATCTTAAGTATGAAGTGATTGAGCTGCTCATAGAAATACACAACTGCTTACTAAAAACAGGTACTGTTCAAAAGGTCAGAGGGTAGCAAATATATATCTCTGTGTAAAAAAGGCTTTGGGGGTGATTTTTAGAATTATAGACCAGTAAGAATTTAGAATTATAGAACAGTAATTATATCTGTTCCTGGAAAATTGGTTAAAATGATAATTTTAAAACAGAATAACAAACACCTGGAAGATCATGGTATGATAGGGTCAAACAAACACTGGTTCTGCAAAGGAAAGTCATGTTTCACTTATGTTCTAGAATTATTTGAACATGTCAGTAAAGTAGTAGATAAAGGGACGATTGACATAATTGATGTAGTCTTTCAAAAGGCCTTTGTTAAGTTCCTGCACAAGAAGTTGCAAAGGAAGCTAAGTTGTCATGACTTAGAGGCAAAGTATTGTCATGGATCAAAAAACTGGTTAAGAGACAGAATGCCAAAAAACAGGATTAAATGGTCAATTTCCTTCATGGCAAAAGTTTAACAGTGGAGACTTCAAGGTTCTGTGCAAGGTCCTGTATTGTGTAATATATTTATTAATGATATTGAAAGAAGGGTGAATAGAGAAGCAATATTTGCAGATGACAAATGTTTTTCAGATTAGTCAGAACTGAGAGGAACTTAAGCCAAAACTTCTGGGCTTAAACAGGTCTCATCTCATCCTAACAGAGACTGATGTTGGGAGCATATTATCTTAGATGGGCCTACTGTGGGGTTCGTACACCATCCTCCAAAGCAGCTTGTACGAACAACTGTTAGAGACAGGATGCTGCACTTAGATGGAGCTCAGTCTGATCCAATATAGACATTCCTGAGTTCACATTGGGCATTGTTCCTAGTAAGTCTTTTAGATCTCTTTTTTGTGAATGGTTAACTGCTGCTGCACCTCTTTCACAGAGGTAGTGCTATAAATGCCAGTGCTGGCAAATGCTTAGGGCTGGGGTATTCTTTTTTTTTTAAATCCTGAGCAGGTTCACAAAGAACTTCTCAGGAAATGTTGGAAGCAGGCTCTACAGCTGACATTTTACTTTGGTCTCAATATCTGTATCTTCATTTTTATTTTATTTCTTTAAGAGACAGAGAGCTCCTGAAGAGTCATGGGCTGTCATTTCTTGTAAAGTGTGTGTGTGTGTGTGTGTGTGTGTTTTATGAGAATAGCTCTATCAGGGGACTATAGCTTGTCTTACTCTTTCAAGGTCATGCTTTCCCTATGCAGCATTTATAGTGATGCTGCAGGTGATGGATAATGTCAAGGGATTAGGGTTTGCTTTTAGTTTTGAAAGCCACTTTCTGTATTACTTACATAAAGAATGCATGACACTTTAGCATCCTGGCTTTCTTTTTTGAAAAGGACTGTGAATCTATGATCAATAGTGCTGAAGGTGCGGACAGGATGGCAAGGAATGTTTATTTAAACTCTTACCATCTGATGAAGTATGCACGTCAGTGCAAATCCTTATTTCTTGGTTGTATTGTGGCAGAAGATGTGGTGAAGGCATAAACCTCACCGATTTAATTAAAGTTTCCTTATGGGTAGGAATATCCCAATGAAGAGTCCAAACATGGCAGATCTTCTCAGTTTAAAATCAAGATCGATCAGCTGTTGAGCAAAATAAGCTTTCCACACCTTGTTGGTTTTCTGGCGGTATCTCTTTTTGTGGCGCAGTGGGGCCTTTGAATTTGGTGAGAGGTTAGTAACCAAAATGTGAATCCTTGAGTAAAAGAGGGAACATCTTTTTTCTGTTGCTAAATCATCCCCAGAGTTGTCCAGTTGACCCTAGCAAGGAGCCCTTTACCCAGAGCACCTACACAGGAGTCAGCCATAATTTGTGTACTCCATAGCTGGAAAGCATAAGGAAAATAGCAGTGACAGTATTGAACTGGTTCGTTCCACACAGTCATGCACCAGTAGGAAAGTATGGGGGGTGAAGACCAGGTTACACTCTTCCTGAACATGTTGTAATACTCACTGCTTGGAACCCCTGAAGACACTGTGACATTTACAGTCATAGTGCTGCCTTCAACTACTACTATCTCTTCCCACAGCATCCAAAGCCATTGTTTCATCTCTAATGTGCTAGAAGCTGTCTTGAGAAGGGCTGATGTAGAGGTTTTTACAATGTTGTTGCCTGCAGTTTAAATACAGAGGTCTCAGTTGTGCTGGTTTCGAACCGAACTACTCATAGCAAAACCACGCTCTGGAGGAGCTGTACAAATGAGAAATAAAGTAGGACAATCCTGTGTCTAGATCCATTCATTTTTTTTCCTTTGAAGCAAATGGTTTTCTCTTTGAGTCATTAGCTTCCTCACAAATTAAAAATCTGGGCAATTCTTCTACAGCATGTCTTTACCCTCTTTATTTAGATACTACCATTTCCTATAGTATAGGCATTAGGCAACAAGTACAATAAAGAGAAAAACCCTTTCTGAATTACTTCAGCAGAGAGTGGGAGATCTTGTTGGATTGAGAAATTCTGAAACAATACATATAAAGTAAGCAATTCTGGAAACCTGAATGTCACTGGTGCTTGTAGACCCATTAACTTCAATGGAAGAGCATAAGTGAGGTGAATGATATTTGCCTTTAATGGAGGAATTGCTCAAAAAGTGCCTTTTTCAAGCTTATTGCATTCTCACCAGGATCATGAATAAAACCAACAGCAAAAGATCCAGCTCTATTCTAACAGTAGGGCCCAAAACCGGAGGAGAAATTCATCCCTGTGCAGATAGCCAGCATAAGGCAAATGCCTCAGTTAAATCACCAGGCTTAAGTGTGATTTAAGTGGTCCATAAACCTTGAACTGTGAATTTCGCCCTCAGAGAAAGATTGCTATATGGTCCAGTAGTGGGTTGGAAATTACTTAAATCAATTGTAAGTTTTGCTATGTCAACAGGTTCCAGCTTCTGGAGACATGTTGTTTGTCTCTTGTTTGTAAATACATATTTTTAAATATATTGAAATTATATTTTTCAGTTGAGAGTATAAGGAAGAGGCATTGCCATATCACCCTGTGACTTTAGAGAACTGTTTATTTTGGGTTCTGTTGAGTATGTTTCTCATCCCTTCCAGCTGTAGATTTAATGATCTATATTTCCATTGTAAAACGTTACACAGACGTTGAATATACCAGCACAAGACATGAGGATGGGTAGGCACAACAAATAAAGGCTTTTATGTCAACAATGTTGAAAGGATGAATGACACTAAGAAGAAAGATTTTGCACTTTCATCTGGTTCTCCTTTCCTTTTAGTCAGTGTTTGAGACGTTTATAGTTCAGTGTCTGGGTACAGAATACCAGGTAACTTGTCAGCTCCTATGAAAAGTAGCATTCCCAAAATGTGCAAAAGACGCATTCCCAATACTCTCTTTGTGGTGTTTTCAAAACACCTGTCTAGATTATTTATTTATTTTGGTATCTGACTACATATAGGCTTTTCTTGATAATGAGATTCGGGAGTTATGTTCGCTCAGAAAAGATACTTTTTTCCATAATGTAATAGTTATCTGAGCTGAATGCCTTAGTCTGACTTTTTGTTGGTCTCGTTCAAATGGATAAAATAAATTGTTAATCTATTCTTTTCTGTGCCACTAAAGATATTTAGTGGCTTAATGGAAACTGAAAATGTTCTCTGCTGAATTTGTAATAATGTTCTGAAGGTGAAATCAACCAGAGTAGGCTGTGGTTATAGTTCTGACTTCTTTGCTTTATTTCTACTGTTATCTATAAGGTACAATGGATTCCAATTAGATGACATTAATAAGGGCCACCTTTGTTGAGGATGTTCTACAAAGATTACTGAAATATTTCACCCAGTAATAACTTAGTGATACAGCACTTTCATTTAGAATGGTGCCAAAGCACTTTACAATACAATGATTCAGCGACACAGTATACAAACTATGGGGTGGATCGACAACAGGACATAGGTGTCTGACTTGCCATTTTAGGCAATTAAATCCCAGAATCAGGTGCCATTGGGATTCACAAAAGCCTTTCTCAACAGGCCCCAAACCCTCTAGGCATCTAAAAATCACTCAGATCTTATGTTTTTGCAATTAAAGTTCCCTAGGTGCGTATATTTCTGCCTCTGAGCATGCACAATGCAGCCCCATGCCAGGTGTCCAGAAACCTACCCTCACACCCCCCAGAGCAATTCGCAAACTGGAAGAAAATAGGCATTCTTCTGCCTAACATGCCGGTGGGGCTTGATCCAGTAAGCATGCTCAGACCTCACTTGTGAGGCCCTATGAGAGAGCTTAAACAAAATGGATGGAGAGAAGGGGGGAGGAGGAAGATCTCCGACATAATTTTTACCCCCAGTGGTTAGGGTACGGGAGACCCAAGATCCAATCCCCCTGCTCCAATGACTTTTTAAATTATTTATCCACAGGAGACCAGCTTCAACAGGAGGCCCTGAAGAAGCCCCACACTTGAGAATATCCCATAGGCCAAAAGCTAAGGCGCTCAGATACCAATTCAACTCTCTTCTTGCTATCTGGTGGAGGGGTGACTTGACCTGAGGATCTCTGGCATCCTAGGTGAGTACCTTAGCCACTGAGCCAAAAGTATGAGGGAGATCTTCCTTCCCACCCCACCTTTCTTGCTAAAATGACATAGGCACCTGACCCTGAGAGAGCACTTGCAGATTGAATCCCACGCAGAGAGAGGTATCTCCTTGCAGCCCAGTCTTAGGTGCTTATCTCCAAGAGAGGGGCAGAACTTATTGCACAACTTGGCATCTCCCATTGGCTACCATAGTGAAGAATTTGTGAATCCCATTCTAAGGTGCCTATCTCTCTTCATCATTTATTGAGAGCTGAGGCACTGAACTCAGGCTTTGTGAATGCCAGTGATTTTTCTCAGTGCCTGAAAGTTTCTTTGTGTATCTAGTCCTATGTGCCTAATCCTTTTCTCTCTTACTATGTGAGTAGTCCAATTGACTCCAGTGGATGTAAAGATGACTTGATGCACTTTCAAGAGAGTGGTATTTTGTCCTATAGGTAGAAAATGTGTCTCTCACTACTCAAATAGTAATTTCCTGTGGGTATTTCCAGATGTTTAAAATGTCAGCAAATGATATGTCTATAAATATACTACATCTCCTAATAAATAGGATAATAAGCTATGTCTATGAAAATAGACATGCAGTGTTTAAAAGAGAATCCAACTAGAAATTTTCAATAAGTGAGACCACGGGCAGTAATAGAAGGAGAAAATGCACAGATAAAATCACATACTGTGCAAAGCATACTAAATTAAGCACATATGACCAAAAACTTGAGAATATTATACTTGTAAGTGAATGGTAAATAAATTAAGATCTCTTGAAAATGCTGAGTTTAGTATGTAGGGTATGTTAGACTCCTTACAGACAATCTCAAGGGAAAATTCTACCAAGCCTGCCCCCACTTCATGACCATGGAGATGGGGACAAGATGTCAGGAACCCTTATAGGAAGTGCATGCTGAAGTGCTGGATGGAGCTTCCTTGATTTAAATACTCCTGGGGGAATTCTGCGCCACTGCGCAGAATTTATGTCCCCTGCAGATTTATTTGCTTCCCCACAGATAAATGACTTTCTGACAGGGAAGCAAAGGGAAGCTGCAAGAGCAGTCACAAACCATTCTCTAGCAGCAGAGATACATTGTTTCAGGCACCTGGAACAGCTGGTGGAGAGATAAATCACCGCGTGGCTGGGGACACCCCAGGCAGTGGCTCCTAACCTGAGCCAGGATCAGCTGCTAATCCTGGCTGGGCTGGAGGCAGAAGAGGACGGGACTTCCTCTTCCCCTGCAAGGAGTGGTTGGGGCTGTCGGATTCACCCCCAGAAACCTCCCGCAGCTGCAGGAAGCTCAGCATCCTTCCCTTCCTCTTGCCTCCATCACTCCTCAGCTGTGAGGGGGAGGGGTCACTGTATGGGGACCTGCTCTCCCATCCTCCCTACCCCCATGCCTCCGGACCTTCCATACCCAGACACCCCTGCCAAGCCACACCCCATACACCCATAACCCCCTATCACTCCATACCTGAACCCCACCCCACTGCACCTCAACCCCTGCATCTGGAGACCCCCTGCACCCAGAGCCCCTGCCTCTGGACCCCCACCCCTGCATGCTAGACCACACCCACTGAGCTCCCTGCACTCAAATTCCCATCCTGATGAGCCCCACCCCCTTGCATCACCCTGAGCCCCCACATCCAGACACCCACACTATTGACCCCCAACTAGCTGCACCAAGACCCCCACCCCACCAATCCCCACTCCCTCAGTACCCAGAGTCCCCCGCTGAGACCCCCACACCCAGATCCTTCCACTAAGCCCCACCACCTTCACCCGGAAGCCCCTGCAGAGTTACATTGCCCCTGCACTGGGAAACCTCCGCTCATGAACCTCTGTTCATCCAGATCCCCCACACATAGACCCCACACTGAGCTGCCTGAACTCAGATTGTCCCACACAGAACCCTATCACCCCACACCTGGACCCCGCTCACTAAGCCCCTTCACACATGAATCCTGCCTAATTGAACCTGCTTTCCCCACATTTGGTGCACCTGACACTGAGGGGCAGGGCACCAGGGTGTTTCTGGGGCAGACTCAGGCCTTGTGCTGTGTCAGGGTTGGGTGCAACCTGACCACTGAGTCCATGTCCCAAGGGTGGGGAGGCTGCAGGGTGATCTCCCACCTTTGTGCAGCCAGAGGCCAGTGCTCCCCACTGCCATGCTGGAGCCTCCATATTTATTTATTGTTAAATAAAACTTGCAGAATTTTAAAATATTGCTTGCAGAATTTTTATTTTTTTTGGGTGCAGAATACCCTCAGGAGTAATTTAAATGAGTGGGACTGCTAGCAAGGCTCACCAGGGCCCTTGACTCTAAGGATTTGCTTTCCCCTTACTCTGCAGGAACCAGGTTTGTTAATCTTCCAGATATGCTGCAAAACCCAGCTATTTTTCCAAGGCATTTTTGTGGACCAGATGGGCTGATAGAAGGGATACAGATGATTATGAGGTTACAAGGGGCAATCTATAATAGCTGTTAGATTAATTTTGATTATACTTGATATTATGAGATTTCAAATTTATGTGCAAGCACCCAAAGTATGGGATGTGCATTTTGTTTTTTTTTTATAAACCAGAAATAACTAATTACTTCACAATAATATAGATATGCAGCACAAGATAAGTTATGGTCCTATAATTGTAATATAAGGTATAAATGATTGAATATGCATGCAGTTAAGCCCTGGTTCAGCAAAGCACTTATGGATGGACTCAAGCACAAGCTTATTCAGCAAACCACTTAAGATAAGCATATGCTTAAATGCTTAAAATAGAGTTTGGTCAAACATAATTTGAAGGAGCAATCTTTCTTGAGCCATGTGCGTAGTCAGAGGAATTGTCAATAATGAAAATGCAGTTTTGTACTGGAGGGGACCAAGAAGAATTCTAGCTTGTCAACATTTAGTTTTAGGAAATTTGAAGACATCCAAGCCTCAGTGTCTTAAGAATTCATAGAGCATGGAGAGTGCTTTGGGATGACTTTAAGGACACCACTTAATGGGAGTTAAATTTAAAATGGGATTGAAAGCCTATGGCTGAGGAGCATCATAAACAACATTGTGAATATTGGAAACACATGGATCACTGACATAGTGGGAGGGAAGGAAGGTACGGTCAGTATGGAACCCATTCGGGGTAGAGTCCCGTAAACTAGCACGGTGAGTTAAGAGGTTGACAGTGGAGTTTCTTTAACTGTAGAATGTTCAAGTTGTTTTTTGTTTAACAAATCATATGCTAGATGAGACGGTCAACAAATATATACAGAGCCAACTTCAAATCAACACCTCTCAGCCTGATCCAAAGCCTATTAGGATAATAGATTTTAAGGCTAGAAGGGACCACCCAGGTCATCTTGTCTGATCTCCTGTATATCATAGGTCTCAACACCAGCCAGCACCTGCATACTAAACCCAACAACTGAAATGAGACAAAAGTAAATGAGACCCACAGAAGACTAGACTATTGTGTGTGACGCAGGCAGAGAATAGGAGGACGGAAATGCACAGTGTGCAATGGCAGGGAAATGATTAAATGAGATAAACCCAGATCATCCTAACAAGTGACCCACACCCGTTTGCTGCAGAGGAAGTTGAAACCTTCTCAAGGTCACAGCCTATCTGACCTATGGGAAAATTCCCCACTGATGGTGATCAGTTAGACCCTGCACAGGTGAACAAAAACTAGCCAGCTGAGCACGTGTGAGAGAGAATGCTCAGTGCCACCTCAGTGCCCAAGCCCACCTGCACAGTGTCCTATCTCCAGCCATGGCCATCCCTGATGCTTCAGAGGAAGAACTTATTTTTTTTTTTTTAAGTAAAAGTAAATGGAAGTTTCCCCACTGAATTCAATGGACTTTACATCAAACCCCATGGGCTCAGTCCTGTGGAGGGTGAGTACTTTGGCCCCTATTTTAGGATTTATAACACTAGTCTATACAGAAAACTAGATGTGGTTATAACTGTGTCTTAAGAAGTAACAAAAAAGAAAAAAAACTGTTCTAATGAACAGTTCTCTTCCACCTTCCCCCAGCAAGGGAATTGCTCTTTCTTCCATAGACAGAGTACAAGTACTTTTACTCTGATTTAAAATTAAAAGAAAAAACAAAGAAAGAGCAACATAATATGCCGATGAGACAGAGCACAGTGCGTGTGACGCTTACTGTGTCAGCAGTTACCTTTTACTAGTGCCCATACTTGGGACCACTCTACTCTTATGGTGGTAGTGCACAGAATGCAGCATGCAGCTGCATAGCGAATTACCCCACAGGAATTAACAATATTTTAGATATAATGTAGTATCTTAATTTCTTTTTGTTTACCATCCTCATATTTGAACTTCTTGTCATAAGGTGACATAAGTGAACAGGAAAGTATGCTTGCTTTAAGATATAATTAGGAATTGGGCATTTAAACTTTGTGAACATATGGAAATACTGGTGCTGGTTCAATAGTTAAATATTTAATTCCTCTTTCCAAGGACTCACTTTTTAATAATCCTCGGTGGAACAGGTACCATTTCAGAAAAGCACATTAATCATAAGTGACCTATAATTACAAGCACAAGTATACTGGATGAATTAATGAGCTACTGACATTTAATGGAGTTTGTATTCAGTAAAAACACAGTGATATGAAAAGTCAAAACCAAAAACAACATTTTTTTCCTTTAAAAAAAAAAGGCTAAGCTGCATTTCACACTGTGCTCTTACAGCAGTCTTCTTGTTCTCTGTTTTGAATTAGACATTAGAGGAGGTCAATACAAGGCAATTGTTCAGAATATCAGTTCAATTGAGACTACAAGGTTGAAAAGAAAGTAATAGCCCATCTTATTGTCTCCCTTACCCTTTCTGTATGGGTTTATCACTTTATCTGGAGTTTTTCTTTTCCTGAAGGAGCACTGATTATGTCCATTTCATATATACTCTAGTGGGAGCAATCTACGTATATTTGGCTATGAAGATGAAATTAAGAATGGGTGAACCTGATCATTTCTCCAGCTGAGCCTTACATTGGTTTAGCTTGGTAGCCAGGCAAGTCAAGCATATAAGTACTTGATTAAATTGGGCCCTAGTCAACAAACCACTTAAACATGTGCTTACGTCAATTATGTCAATGGGACTTAAATGTGTGCTTAAGTGCTTTGACCGATAGGGATGGACTGCTAAATTGGGACTCCAAAGGTTAGCCAAACTTGGATAGTCTGCAAAATTGAATGGTGCAACTCCAATTAATTTCAGTTGATTTTCACCAGTTTAAAACTGGAGTAACAGAGTGGAGAATCAGACCCTTTCAAATGGTACTTGTTAATATGTAGTAGGCAGCTGATCATTTCTCAGCTAAAGATGTAATGCCTACAAAATAAAACAATTCTGTATTATCTGACACATGATAAAATATACAATATTTGCTGTAGGTGATAAAATATACAATATTTACAATATAATCTTTGTGTCAAATGCATTCCACTTTAGATTGTATATAGGATTCTTTATCATTTTATTCTTAATGTAAAACTCTGGTTAACATCTGAAACTAACCCAATAAAGTAATGGGGATGGAACTTAAACATAACTCTTTTTATTTCCCTCTTCCCTAATTTTTGATGTAAAACATTTGTTTTTCCGTTCTGAAGAGGAAGCCAATAGATGGATTAAATTCTAACTGTCACAGAAAGTGAGTACAAAACAAACCAGGGAAGTGATGATGTTATATAGTTCTGTAGTTTAGTTGAGGCACTTGGCAGCAGAGTATGACTGCCCTACACTACTTTGATCACCATCCAAACCAAAAGCACAGCACAAGAGATTAAAAGGATCATAAAAGAGGACCTAATAGAACTTTGAGGAGTCCAGTGGCACCTTAAAGACTAATAGATTTATTTGGGCATAAACTTTCGTGGGTAAAAAAAACACTTCTTCAGATGCATGGAGTGAAAATTACAGATATAAACATAAATATACTTGATTCCTAGTTATTTTTGTATATACAGACTAACACAGCTACCCATCTGATACCTAGTAGAACTTTGTCAGCCCACGCTTGCCAGCCAATGTGACTTCCTGGGATTCACATGTCTGACTACATTTACAGTGCAACTGTTATAATCTGAAATTTGTGTAGAAATACCTGTGCTAGCTTTAATCTAGCTAGCTCTTTAAAAATAGCAGCGGGGACAAAGCAACACAAGCTTCAGTACAAGCTATACAAGCCCACCTTGCTCGCCTGAGTATACACTCACATTGCTAGCTTGCACTGAAGCCCACACTGCTGCATCTTCACTGCTATTTTTAGCGAGCTAGTTGGATTAAAGGTAGCACAGGTATGTCTATATGAGCTGCAAATTATAGCTCTGGTTGCAATGTAAATGCTGAGTCCCAAAGAAATGGGCACTTTTTAATCTGAATATGCTTTTCCTACATCACCATGTTTGCCCAGATTTTTTCTTTGTAATGTATCGATCGTTTTTTAATTTACGCATGTTTGCACCTCCCAGATCATTAACATAGAGTTCATCCAGATTCTCAGATACAGATCTTTACTAACGCCATCAGAGGCCTGTCTCCTCTCCACATTGCACATGCTCTAGGTTCCATTAATGTCAATGGGACTTATGTGTGCATATGGAGGGAAGAATAGACCTCTAAGAAACAAACACCTGAAATTAATATTTGGCACTGAAAAAACAAGCCAGGACAGATGCATAGTTGCTTTTAAAGGGCAAAGTCATCACTGCATAACAAACAATTAGCATGCAGAACCTTCATTATGTAGTATCTGATAGTAAAGTGCACTTAGCATTATTAGCAAATCATAGTGCTTTATGAATAGCACATGGCTTATTCACCTGCTTTTTTTTAATAAGTGCAGCTTTTCCGATGCTAATAAAGTTAACTCTGATATAGGAAACCAACATGGAGATAGAAGCATTTCATTACGAGTACATTAAAAAGAAAGTAGAGTGATGAAAGTATATATGTAATGAAGCTCCACAATTAAGGGTCCAATTACTGAAGGTCACTCTATTCAGGAAAAAAATACATGTTCCTAGAAAACTTGTTCATAGAAACCCAGCCTTCAGTCTCAGAAAAGGGAGAATTACTTTATGTTCTTTTTAGCAGGATTAAGGGTTATTTGGCACAATTTGTAAAGTTCTTTCTTCTCTGTCATTCTTACACATAGTTCTATTTACAATCAGACGTGCATGCTGGGAAGCTATGATGGGAAGTAGCTAGTGTGGGGGATAATGCACACATTATTCCTGACTCTAGTATAAGTATCCTGTGCACCTGCAGTTCTAGATAATTTTGGAAATAGGAATAAGTGCTTGGAAATACATAGCAATACCTTTTCAGGCATTTATAGGGATCTTTACTATGCCAAGCATGTTTTCAGTATACCTGTATGCCATAGACTGAAATGGTTCCTTTATGAAAATGCATTTGTTTTATAATATACATGAGTAAACTTTACCATTTGAATAAATTTTAGGTTATATTAAACCAGGAAATTAAATACAAGACAATATATCTTTAAAAAAATGCAGCATCTAACTTATGCTGCTGGGAAATATGATGATCATTCTACAAAGGTAACAGCATTTTTTTGGTTTTGTCAGAGTGCTTGTTAGGACTAGCTTTTCTGTTCAAACTTTGAATTTCCTTCATTTGCTATTTCAGTCAAATTTTTGTTTGAATTTAAGGCCAAAAGCTAACAGCCTATATATAAGGGGTCGGCAATGTTCGGCACACGGCTCGTCAGAGTAAGCACCATGGCGGGCCGGGCCAGTTTTATTTACCTGCTGACGCGGCAGGTTTGGCCGATCGCGGCCCCCACTGGCTGCGGTTCACCATACCAGGCCAATGGGGGCGTCGAGAAGCTGCGGCCAACACATCGCTCGCCCGCGCCGCTCCTCGCCACCCCCATTGGCCTGGGACGGTGAACCCGCAGCCAGTGGGGGCCGCGATCGGCCAAACCTGCCGCGTCAGCAGGTAAATAAAACTGGCCCAGCCCGCCAGGGTGCTTACCCTGGCGAGCCGCGTGCCGAACGTTGCCGACCCCTGCTATATATATTTTACATCAAGACATATATTGAGTGGCCTGCATATAAGTCATTTCTTCTGATTTTTGTCAACCCTATCTGTTTGTCTGTTTACTCTTTCATATATTAAGTATAACGGCATGGAATGTGTTTCACTATATATTTGTAGAGCGCATAGCACAATAGGGCACCAGGCCTGCCTGAGACCTTTGAGTGCCACCATAATACAAATTCAGAATAATACCTAAGTAGGAGCAATACTTGGAGCAGAGACCTCTAGGTGCTGCAGGAAATGCTACTGTTAATTCAGTGGCTGATGCCCTTTCATCAGAGTTAGTACTATGGTCTAGTATGGTATTAGTGGACACTGCTGCTATACTTGCTGTTTTTTCAGATGACACAGAAACCAAAAGTCCTGATCTCTTATGATCATTGAAGGTTACTTAATACTTTTTGTAAGAGCAGTAGTGTTAACACTGGTGTCCTTGTGAAATTCCAAATTTGATAGCTCTTCCAATTCAGTTTTAGCTGTGTATATAGTATGCTTATCAACTGTTGTAAAGTGTTACTGTGGGCTATTAAATCACAGCCCTATTTCAGTTCAGAGATGGCTGCATCTCAGTGGTGTAGAACTCCTTTTGAAGACAAAACTTGGTACTCTCACTGTAAAACAAAACTTTCCTTCCTAGCTTCCTTCTTCCTGCTTATAGATGTACCCACTCTTTGCAGAAGCAAACATTGGCACATGCAGTTGAAAAAATGTTAAAACCTATGAAAAAGAATGACCCATACTGGGTCAGACCAAAGGTCCACCTAGCCCAGTATCCTGTCTTCCAACAGTGGCCAATGCCAGGTGCTTCAGAGAGAATGAACAGAACAGGTAATCATCAAGTGATCCATTCCCTGGAGGCCATTCCCAGCTTCTGGTAATCAATGCAATATTGTATGCACAGAAGTGAAACCTATGCTGAGGTCCAGCTGATAATGTAGACTCATTTATTAAATGATATTAAAGCACTTTGAAATCTATTTTAGTGGATGATACAACAAAAATATAAGGAAATTATCACAAAATATACTGAACAGTCTGCTTTTCCAGTTATAAGCATGACACATGCTAACTGTTGGGGATCAACACTGAATGAATTTAGGAGTTTCTTTCAGTCTGATGGGGTTTCCAAAATCCTGAGTAAGGCTGAGGCCCGGGAAAGGCTGGAGCAGTTCTGGGCCAGGAAAGTTCTGCCCCCTAGACCATGCACTGAGCATGCTACTGGGGAAAGAAGCAGTATAAAAGAGCTCCAGCAGCCCAGGCAGTTGGGAGGAGAGAAGACATTTTCAGGAAGAGCACTGTTTGGTAAGGGTTGGGGGGATGGAGGAGCAGCAGCAGCAGCACCTCCTTCTCCTCTTATTGAGGAGGTCTGGCTGTGAGTCTTTTCCCCCCTCCTTTGAAACATCACCTCAGAGGTAGGGAGACCCATGTGTGGGGCAGCAGAAATTCACCTGTATCAGCCCTGACATACTCGGGATTTGGATCAAAGGACTATAATCAAACAGCAGCCGCAACCCAAACTGAGACATCAGGTGTAGTAGGAGGTGGGCTAGGGGAAGGTGAACAGGAGGTGGGTCAAATGTAGGCCTGTCTGTGCTGTCATACTTTCATGGCCCTGTGCTGGGACCCAGTGGAGTGGGAGGGTCTCCCAGATTCACCTGTACCTAACCCTGGGATTGGCAGGACCAGAGGTTTAGCAACAAGGAGGCTGACCCAGCTGAACCCCGTTCAAGGGTCCCAGACACATTGGATGAAAAGAGAGACTGGGGCACTAGGCCTGCTGACCAAACTGACAACCCCACTATACAGCCCTTCAAAGTGCTAGATAACTGTAATGACTTAGAGACTTACATGGAAAGAAGGAAGAGATCATTAGAGGGGAAAACAAGGCCTTCATAAATTCTATGGTTCTTCCCCAGGATTCCCATTCTATTAAGAGGCATGGGGCAGAATAGTTTTGTCACATGGTTATTTTCCAGATGACAGTAATGTGGGATTGAAAATATCTGCTCTGTGTAGACTCCTTGAATAGCAGTGAATAGTGAATGGATGGGCGAGGGCATAGCATAGCTAAAATGAATTCACTACTATGCAAATATTGTACTTTGGGCTTTCCCGCCTGTGATGGAAAGAATTCGCAAAGGGATATCCACTCATCCCAGCCATTCTGTAGCCTAAACAGGATTCCTCACCATATCCATTCAGCATCTGGTCTGACTACTTTGTAAGGGCACTGGGTTTAGGATCCAGGATTAGTTAATTCCCATTATCACCACCACACTTTGAGATTAACACCTATGTTCTCTATGCCAACATATTCCTGGATGTACTAGTGATTTTATTTCACTTGTCTAAAATTTGTGATATCCGACTTGTTCCCCTAACAGCAGGCACCACGTCCCTGAGACAGTGTGCCAAACATGTTTCAGAAATATACATTTTATAAAATTCCCTTATCTCATTGCAGTTTCTGCAGTTGAAATGCCCCAAATTGCCTATTTTCTGTCCTTGCTGTGTTTTCAGATGTTTGCGAGAATGAACTAGTTCTATTTTCCTCTGCATATCATGGTCTTTATCATGAAAATGTATTTTTGTGTTCTTCTTATTCTAGAAATACCAGGAAAGACTGTGTTCAGCCAGTGTTAAGAGACTAACTTAACACTCATAAGCAAAAACATATGGCCTGAAGAATTTTGTTTGAACAAAAAGTTTAAGATCTGGCCCAGAACTCCATCTGTATCTTTGCCCATATTGTTTAGGATTTGCTGCACATGGCTTTTATGTTTTAACTGAACTGTGATATTATACAGAGAACTGGTAGCTCAGCCTGGTATAAATGTTGCCTGACACGTCCCATTGTAAGACCCTGTTTTTAGTTTGTTATAAACTCTGCTGCAATTTAACTGGTTGGGCTGAAATATCCCATGCCAATTGTCTGCCTTAGGCTGATTTTGTGCGTGTGCAATTTTCCGCCAGAACAGTTCTGCCATTTCTGAGAACAAGGTTAGGGAAAAATGTTTTGCATGTTAAAAAATTCTGGTGACCTTTTCTTTCAGAAGTCCCAGTGTCCCTGTGCTTTGGAGTAGGACCTCAGAATTTGGCAGGGGAGTGGCCTTTGTGTCAGGGATCTGCCTTTTGCTGTTCCCATGAAAGTCCACCCAACTTTGAAAAACTCACTTGTGACCAGCTCAGTAGAGACTCCTTACATCTTTACAGGGAAATTCTATGAAGATTCTGTCCACACTAAGCACGCCCCAGCCCTTCAAAGTTCCTATATACTGACCAAAATGTGCATGGGCCATCCCCAGAGTGACTGAGCATGGTCCTTCCAGTCCAAGGCTGCCAGGGCTCAGCTGGACTTTCTGTGCATCTTGTACTCCTGGCTGCTGCAGACCAGGGTGGGGCTGAGCACTGGAACTGAGATCAAGGAGCCTGTCTCTTCTGTGCTCTTAGTGACTGCTTCCTGCTTGACAGAGGCAGCTGGGAAGGAAGCTGTCTGAATCAAATTAAAAAGGAACAAGAACCAGATCACGGAGCGTAGCTTGGGACAAGCAGGGGTGAAAGTAAGATGAAAGACTTACCAGTATGGGGACCTGGCTACAGGCCTTGGCTGAAGGGGCGGGGCAGGGGGGTCAGTCTCCCCCTGCCAGCCCTTCCACACTGCCCTAACCCTAAGCAATTTAAAGGGCCCGCAGCTCTGGCCGCTGCCACGGTAGTGACGGCCAGGAGCCCCGGGCCCTTTTAAATCTCTGGGCCCTGGCGCAGCTGCCCTTTGCCACCCCCACTTCCTTGTCAGTGGCCATGGGGGGTGTTTGTCAAAAGGGGCAGTGACGTTAAAGCGCTTTAACGTCAGCTGTGTATGGGATGGTACTGGTGGCCACTTCTTACCGGTATGCCGTACTGCCCCACTTTCACCTCTGGGGACAAGGATCCTGGAGAGGGGAAGATTGGGACTGAGTCTTGCAGGGGGTGATGGGAGGAGACTGGGGCTGGGAACTGGGTGAGGGAGAGACTGGATTTGGCTGTCCAAAGAATGGAACTGGGAGCCACTGTAGGGAGACTGGAATTGGCTGGGTGAGGAGACTAATGAGGGGCTGGGACAGTTACACCGCAGCAGGCTACTGCAGGGTAAATTCACAGTCCAGCTTGCTACGGTCTGATTGTGTGTATAGACAATCTCTCAGAGTTTAAGGATGGAACTTTCAGACGGGTTCAGTACCACAATGGGGGCCACAGCTCAGCTCCCATTTATGTATTTCAATAAGGACCCAATGTGATGAGCTCTAATTTTAAATCTAGCCCCAAGTGTCACAATGGGAGCTGCTAGGTGCTGAGTGCTTTTGAAAATCTGAATCTTATTTAGGAGGAGCTTTGGAAAATCCAACCCCTATCATGCCTGTTGAGCACTTGAATATCAGGCCTTGAGTTCTTTTGAAAATCTGGCCCTAAGTGATTTGGTTGACAGAGCTCAGAGTTGAGTTCCGATTTTTTAAGTGCCTTAGTCACAAGACCATCCTTCTCTCTTGAGGTCTTTTGTTACGGACAGAGGTAGGACTGACATATCTAAGGATGTGTTGTAGCCATGTTGGTCCCAAGGTATGAGAGAAATAAGGTAGGTGAGATAATATCCTTTATTGGCCCAAATGGATGACATACGATATTGATGACATGTTGGTCATAAATGTTCTGTTGGTGGAAAGTACAAGCTTTCAAGCTACACATAGCTCAAAATATAATCAACACTGCACTGTACTAGTAAACACAGACCTCACAGAAAGACTAGCTATAGATAGTGTCTGGTTGCTTTTCCATCTCCATTGGCTTTTTTTTATGGTCAACAATTGTATATCTCAGCAACAAATTCCAAAAAAGAGACAATTATAGATGGCTGGGGTGGATTGTATCTTTGGAAGCGGCTCTGGAAAAATAAGTTTATATTTCAAGAAAAGATCCTCAAGTTTCTCTTCTTTCCCTGTCCTTAGTGCCCTGGGCATTTTGCTGTAATCAGAGCCCATCAGCTCTGGGATAAATAAGCAGAATTCCAACTGTGTCAGGAGTCACTACTTGAAATCAATTGGGTTGCACCATCTTACACAATAGCTGAATTTAGCTTCTTTGAGGGGAATTGTCTCTGATAAGTGTATAGTACATGTATGTGAGTGCAGGCACTCCTTTTAAAGTGCTTTATTTTAATTGTCTTTTTGTACTCAGTTGATTAAACAAGGCACGGCATAGTAAAATCACTGCTGCACCAGTGTAGCCCTACTGACTGAAGATGTCAACCTTGAAAGTTCAATTCATGTCAGTGGGAAGTTGCCACTCAAGAGGAAAAATCTGGGGCAGTGGGGAAAAAATGGGGAGGAAATCTCTACTTTTAATTACCTTGAAATCAGGCTGACCAAAGCTTCAGTTTCACAACTGTCTGCAGTTCAGAAGAACAGCAGAGGTAAATAGACAAGTTAGCTTGTTCTCTCTGAACTCTCTTTGATGAAAACAATTGCTAACCAGACCAAACAATACCCTAATGCAAACAACTATAGCTTGTCCCAGTGGTATATCCTTTGCATCTACACCAAAACCACTGTAAGCTGCAAAAATGATGAATAGAAATATGACAAATAAAAGTGCATTTTGACTGAGGCAGCAGACTCACATGACTAACAACAAAGGAAAAGGACCAAGGGAAACTTTTTTATGTTATTATAAATGGATGCTGATTAGCCTGAATGCCCTTGTTTTGAAAATTAAAGTAACTACAAACTCCAGAAGCCCTTTTGTGACTGTGGAGTCTCAAATGGTAATACAAAAGTTTCTGTGGGATTTTCAACTAGCTACTCTGATGAAACCAGTTCAGTGGGGAGTTCAACATGCAGTCATATCCTGTGTCAGAGGATGTAACAATTCTTAAAACTTTATTGATCTTTCCTTAGATTTTGATAGTAGGAATCAAATAATCATATTTTTGAGGATTTGTTGTATTTCAGGAGGTTTTAGATCAGAATTTTAGAAAGTATGTGAGGTCAAGGATGCTGTGAGAGAGCATCAGTCCTAACAGACATCCTGAATGCAACCACCCTAGGGCTTGGAGAAAGTTCAGATCTGGACTCTGAGCTAAACTTCGCAGCTTATCTTATCTCTATTTTGCACTGACCTAAAATTCCAGGTTTGAATATACCACGCTTCATTCTGAACTTTCTGAAACATAGAATGTGAATCCAAATCGAATCCACCCTTTACATGCTGGACCACCTCAATGGTCGCCTGTGATAGGTGACCCTAAAAAGCTTTGGCGTTTTGGTTAAAATAAACAGTCAAAATGCTGAGCTGATGGTTGCTCTTTCCAAACTCTTTGCATCCATTTCTGAGGCCATCTATTGATCCTAGACTATTTCCTCTCTTCCTGTCATTTGCCTTCAACATCCTTCATTTCCTCCTCTGATAGATTCCTGGCCCTTCAGATTGGACATTGGGCCAAAACTCACTTCTGTATCTGAAGATTCCATAGAGATCAGAAGCTCTAACTACTTCTACATGACTAATTCCTGAGGATGACTGGACTGAAATTGTACATGCTCTGGTGCTATGCACCCCCAGAGCGAACAACATATCCTAGAGTCCTGGTGGCTTGCCAACCACTTGCTGATGATCTGCAGAGAGTTGGCTGGTCACATTGTACTGATTGCTCTTCCTTGTTTACAGCTGTTTTGCCTTAAATAGACATTCGATATTTTTCCTAATATTTACTTTTCCATGTAAGCAATTGTTGTAGTTGCCACTGGAATATTATATTATCTTGAATGTTTAGGGAGGTGGTCCAAATGATTGTGAATGGGAGTGGCAGTGTCCATGAGACAATCTGTTGAAATATGGTCCACATTATGTATAAAGTTCAGTACCCCTGTCCTAGAGCAAATATGCAACATCCACCTCTCTGCTGAGCCCAGCAATGGGATCTTTAAAGATAATGATGTCTATGGGGAGAAAAAGAAGTGGTATCTGGGCTTGCTAGACAATTTCAGGGAAATTCAGAGCAAAATAAGAGTGAAAGATGGCTAAGGACCTTCTGAAGGGTCACGGGGAAGAAATGGGAGAGAGTTCTTATTCAAACATGAAAAATGGTTCTGGATCCAGTGGGACCAATTTACAATGGTTCTTATTTTTTCATAATTGGTTCATCTATCCTTTCTTGGCCTATGAAAATCTACCCCATCTTGTGATTAGCTGTCCCACAAACTAGGGGAGGTCAGGCCTTGTCACAATTTGCATGAGAAACATCAAAAAAGATGGTATTGAGACATCACTCAATGCCACTGAGTCATGGTGGTGTTGTTTGTTTGTTTGTTTTCCAAAGGAGATGGGACAGTGCTTTCTCCAATAATCTGGTTGACTGTGGTAAACTAGTAGAAACTTAGATTATATCATGGGGGTATAGAGTATTCTTTAATAGCTGTAATTTAGGATATGATTAAATGGCAGTCAGAGGTGTAGACATACCCAGCTAGATTTAATCTAGCTAGCACTGTTAAAAATACAGTGTGAGCTGTACAAACCTGCCTGGAACCCCGGGTATGTACTGCCATTCCTAGCCTGTGCGGGAGTCTGTGCTGTTATGTCTTCACTGCTAGTTTTAGCCATGCCGGCTAGATCAAAGCTAGCATGAATATGCCTACATGAGCTGCAATCACTGCTCAAATTGCAGTGTAGGCATATGCTAAATGTCATTTTCCCCCTATGCAACACTAATGCCAGCGGGACTTTTCACAGATTAGTGAAGTATGCTTTCTTTGGAAGAAAATAGAGGAATGTCTGTTAATTGTTGTACACAATCAAGTATATATCTGGGAACAATACAAAAAGGAATATACCCATATTATGTCAATTAGAAATTTTCATTTGTGTTCAAGCTGTTTCTTCAGACATACTGTGAATTTTTTTGAAACAATTCCATGTTCTTATTTATTGTTCTGAATGTTCAGTAGGTTCAAATAGAATGCATCCTTCAAAGGTTAAATTAAAATTACCTCAGATAGCCTTAAGGCTATCAGGGCCACTATAATATTTGATTATGTGGGTTACACACTACCAAGGCAGCATAACTAGAGATTTCCAGAACACTTGAACACTAGAAGAGAGAAATATACTTCTAAGACAAATTTAATTTTTATGCTGCTCATTCCAAATATCTTCCTGTTTCTCTGCTGCTTGCCCCCTGCTGCTTCTGCTACTGCTCTGTGAAAGAATCAACAGCCGTCGAATCTCTTTGATTATATATGAATTCTCTTTTCAGATGTTAACTCTTTTTCTGAGGAGGTGAGGAGCTTAGACAAAAATGAACAGGAAATATTTGGTTTCAGCTTGAAATTAAGTAAGAATATTTGTTTAAAAATTACATGGAAGCTTGAGCCAGTTAGATTAACCCAAACACTTTAGTACATCAGTGCTGTGGGACAAGATGATTAAACTCAGCCTAGAGAGAGAACCCCAGACAGGGAAACCTGTTACAACAGAGTACACGTGGAAGAGGGAGAGAGGCCTAATTGGCGCCTTAAAAGTTTTGACAATATAGCATAGATATACCAGTGAAACCCTCCTAGTGTAGGCACAGTTATACTGGCCAAAAAAAAAAAAAAAAGTATTGTTGTCTATATAGCTTACACTGGTTTGATAGCAATACATGCAGGACTGGAAAAAGCTCTGTTTCCCAAGAATAACTGTGTCTGAATGGGCCTTTGCTGGCATAGACATGTTGGGGGTGGGGGTGGGGGGAGAATCGCACACCTTCCTGACAAGGGTATGCCAACAACAGTTTCTAGTGTAGTCCTGCTGAGTGCATTTACATTGGTTCTGGGCTGATCAGCAGCTCTGCATTGTGCCTCCAAGTCTGCAAAGTTACTTTATTCTAACAGTATGGGCTCCAGGCTCCTCAGGACAGGAGGGGGTCATGTTCAGGACAGGAAAGGTGGGTATGCTTCCTTCATAGCCTGCAGTCAGAGGTCACTGTAGGTATAGGCAAGCTAGGGAGGGAGCTGCCTAGGTCAGCAGATTTCTGCCTAGGACGGCTGGGCCAAACCGGAGTGGCACAGCCACCCATCCATCACGGCAGAGGGGCATCCAAGCCAAGTTTGGT
Source organism: Malaclemys terrapin pileata (assembly GCF_027887155.1). Lineage (NCBI taxonomy): Eukaryota > Metazoa > Chordata > Testudines > Emydidae > Malaclemys > Malaclemys terrapin. Next base: position 32,562,947 of record NC_071513.1, on the reverse strand, counting down.
TGGCATGGAGGGGCGGCACCCAAAAGTGTTGCCTAGGGGGCAGATTGCCTTGAGCAGCCTGTACCTGCAGTCATCCTTATGAAGGTACCCTAACATAAAATAGAGCAATATTAACTCCTCCAGGGTTTTTCTTTCTGTCTCCCCCAGTCCTACCAATACAGTCTTCCTGCACAGTCATTGGAGGGGCAGCCAATGCCCCCATGACTCTTGATGGAGATGTTCAGATAGAGGGCAGCACCCTCCTGCCATAATGGAAAGCTTTGGGATCAATGGGGTTGTTTCCCCAAGACCCCAAAGATCCTTGAACTCAACTGGTTTGGAGGCCCATGTGCTCTGCCCTTTCCCCACCAACCCTAAGGGAAGCATTCAACCCAGAGTTCAATTTCCTAAGCCTCATTTCTACCGCTTACAGATTTGTCTATGTAAAGGTAAAATATGGGTCAGAGTTAGACAGGGAATAGGATTCTCCTTGAATCATAAGAGTCTGTACATAAGTCACTCTTCTGATGTACCATGTATCTGTACTGGAATCTGACTATGGGAATCAATACAATATCTGCTACATCTAGCCTCTATGCAGGACTCCCTCTACTCCCATCCATTACTACTCCCCCTACCAGCTTATTTTATCCCCAACACATCATACACTCCTGTTGCTATTTGGTTCCCTTACACTGCCTTCTGTGGGCACAGAGACTTCCCTTGTTCACTCCACCATTGTTCACATTCTTACACACAAAATAGGAGATTACTGAAGGTTTAAAAATATTTGAATTATTTGTGTATATGTGAGATTATACAGCTAAAATGATCATAGAATAAGAATTTATTTACATATATATCTTTGTCTTTAAATATATGAACACATGGGCTTTCACAGAAAAATATGCCTAGCCAAGAAGGCAAATAGTGCAAATTTCTGAGTATTTTTAAATGTGAATATAAAAAGAATATATTGGATTTATACTCATGAGCATGCAGAGTTTTGTATATGTGTGCAAACAGGAGTGAATATCTCTTCAGGTGTCCATTAAATTTGCAAATAATAAGTGAAAGGAAATACACTTACTGGAGGTAAATTAAGTGACAAGTACTTTCAAAAAGAATATGATCATTCTGGAGTTGGTAGATAAAGGAATATGTGAAGCAGAGGAAACAAACAAAAGTAGTAGAAGAAACTTTAGTAAATCAAGCCACTTAGTTTTGTACTCTCTCCTATTTTCTAATTCCTAATTGCTCTCCCATTTATCCCAGACTTTCTAAGAAAACTGAGTTTTCTAATGCGATGTGGCATGACAATTTTTTAAGTGCAGTAGTTTAATATTAGAAAAGTCAACAGTGTGGTGAAAATTGGTCTTGGAATGTGAAGCTAATTTCAAACATAACTCTCTCTATTATACTTGTCTGCTGGTCCAAAAAAAGGTAAGCAATAAACAGATAAAGAAAAATCTGTATAAAGATTTGAAAAATTAAGTTCTTTTTAGGAATAGTTTACACCTAGCATGGGATGTTAATATTTTGAACAAAACAATCAACCCTTGGTGTCTGTGAAATTTTATTGTTCACCTTGAAGACAGCTTTCGTATTAGCAATCACATCTATTAAAAGACTGAGAGAACTACAAGCTGGTTACTGGTATGATACACAAAAAATGCATTAAGGATTAGACATAAACTCACAAGAGGCAGGAAATTCAGCATTAAAGGCCATCATTTCATCCTTTACTCACCCTGTTGTGAATTTAGGCCAGGGACATACAGTGGAAGTAGCAGCTTTTAACTCTAGATTTCCTGTCTTTTGTGGGTTTAAATCTGACCATTGACATTATTGTAATGGAGTCTTTAGAAAAAATCCTTTTGTTTTATTTTAACCATTTAAAAACAAATTCAAAAAGGCTGCTATTAATATTGTATTATGCCTGAGACTCCTTCAAACTTGATCAATGTTAATGGCATCATTCAAACTCTTCTCTAGAGATCGGAATGACTCTTTAGAGCTGTTACAGATCAGTCTTTTCCTGAATGTTGAGTATCAGGCACAGAGCACTATAATGGTTCCTTTGTATCATCGGTGTCAATGACACTTTAATATGCAGATCATTGAAGCTATAGACCAGTCACTTGAACTTCAGCTTTTTTCTTATTAAATAATAATAAAAAACCTATTGGCATTTTAACAGATAATATCGTAGGTGGTAGATGTTAGTGAAATGCAGAACTACTGCTTTAAAAGCAATATGAAATTCAAAAAGTCCAATAAGGCTTAATTTCCTTTCAGTGATCCGATAAAACCCATGCAATTTCAGTTCACACATTTCCAAGATGTGTCAGGCAAGTGCACACCAGTCATATCAGGGTGTTCGCCCTTCTGCTTACAGCACAATCTATTAGGATGGTGGGTGGGGTGGATCACACGCACCTTGGGGCACAGATTGTCATTCTTAGTTTGCTATGAAATGCCATGAACACCTAATGCACTCTAAAAGTGTCTGCCAAATCCTGAGAAGTGATGAGTGTCTGAAAATCCCATCAAAAGCCAATGTAGGGGTGCAGGAGATGTTCTGAGTATTTGACTTACAAGCGTGAATGGTAGTTCCTGCTGCCCAACTCCACTGCTGGATCCATGTGATCATCAGCACGTGGATTTTCCCTTTCTCATGTGCTGCCTCTATATCAATGCTCCCCTTCCTCCAACCCCACAGAGGACATTCCATGGGTCCATGCAAAGGAAAGGGGACTTGGTGAATCACAGAAGGAGCGAATAGGTCTGAAGGAGGCACATTGGCTCCTTCTGGCCTTATGTGACTTACCCAGAAAACTTAACAGACAGTATTATCTTTTCCACTCACGACTTCCTCCTCCTCCAACCTCAGCCCCATGGAGATCCCAAGGGCTGTTGCAGCTAGGAGGACTCCCCTGTGGATGGCTGCAATGGAACTATGCTATCAGGCAGCCGATAGCAGGGCTGCCAAAAGCCAGAGTCTATACAGAGCTGCAAGCCTCATGCCAGTGCACCAGGTCAGAGGTTTGCTCCTGCTTACCCAGCACAGTTGTACATTTTTCATGCCAGCACATTTGATAGCATCAGAATTCCCCTGAACTGGCCCATCTCTGAGTCTTGTTTCATGCTCATCTCTATTAATTAGGGGGCACTTGGTTGTCAGGATTGGGCTAGTTTAGCTCTGACAGCTGAGCTGGACAGCTTCCTTTTGCAATGAGGCTGTTGACAAAAGTTTAAGGGAACTGAACTGAAGTTTTAAACATCCTTCCTGCCTCCAAGAAGGATGTTGTAAGCCCTGGGATGTTACAGAATGTGAAAGATTAGTAATTAGATGCTCACCTTCTGTATACTAATGAAAGCTCAGAACTGGAGCTTTTAACATTGAAGGAATTGCTACATCCTGCATTCTTACTTGGAGGTTTTTAAAAACAATAAATTAACTGTGTCAGAGGGCATCACTGGCAAGTGACATACTGAGAAAGTGACAACATACTCCTAAGCAGAGTCTGAACATATGCCGCACAAAGCATTTCCAAAGCACCTCTGTATCGATATGCAATGGAACTGCTGTGCTAGTGCTGGAGCATTTCCCAAGATCCTGCCAATCATGTTGAATTGAGGGAGGGCTGTCATCCCCTTTTCAAACTAGAAACCCCCTTCTACAAGGAGGCAGAATCAGGAGAGGTTTAGGCAACATTTCTTTGAACACTAACGGGTGTAATTCTATGTGCTAAGGCTTTTCTTGGAATGTCTGGCTCCATTGCCTTCTGCTGAGTCTTAGGACTTTCTTTGGAAGGTTTAGAAACATCCAGAGAGTCATATACAGCATCTTTATTTTTTATTTATCAAAGATTTGTTTTCAGTATTATTTTAAATTGACTTCTGCTTTGCTTCAACCTCCTTTCATGTAAGCAAAAAAAAAAAAAAAAAGTAGTTGAGCTGGTTTAAAAAACAGATCAGCCAAGTGTCAGTCAACTTTATTTTCTGTGAACTGTGAGCATCCATTAGGGACTGCCTAAAAACTCCAAACTCATTTCACTTGTGATATACAATCTGCAGTTGTCCAAGACTCCACAGCTGACATTTAAGTGTTTGAAACATATGCAACACTCAGACCTTCCCTGATTTCAGATGTTTTTTTTTCTTTTTTCATCCACAAATACAGTAAACAGATGTTAGAAGGTAAATTAATTAATAATTCTGCAGATATTCTAAATTCCCATATTAAGTATTTCTTTGAGGAGTGTCAATTAAAGAAAAGCAGTTTCTGAACTTCAGATATTCTTTTTAGAAAAAAAAATATTCTGGGAAATATGTCTCCCCCTTATTCATGCCCACTTGCCTTCTTCACAGCAATATTGTGAGGCTTTAGATGTTTGGCAAGAGCTTTGAGATCCACAGACAGAAGGCACTATACAAATGCAAAGTATTTGTTTATTACAAAGGAAGTGGGGGCTACTGGCCCTCTAAGGAATCTTTCCTCATGGAGAGCTAGACTCTCACAACCCTTACTCAGCTGCACTGGGAGTAAGGCCCTTCTCTACAGCTCTACTCAGAGGGTGAATCTGGCTGGAATTAGGAAAAGATAATCAGAACATAAGAACGGTCATACTGGGTCAGACCAAAGGTTCATCCAGCCCAGTATCCTGTCTACCGACAGTGACCAATGCAAGGTGTCCCAGAGGGAGTAAACCTAACAGGTAATGATCAAGTGATCTCTCTCCTGCTATCCATCTCCACCCTCTGACAAACAGAGGTAAGGGACACCATTCCTTACCTATCCTGGCTAATAGCCATTAATGGGCTTAACCTCCATGAATTTATCTAGTTCTCTTTTAAACCCTGTTATAGTCCTAGCCTTCACAACCTCCTCAGAGAAGGGTTCCACAGGTTGAAGAACAACTTCCTTTTATTTGTTTGAAGAACAACTTCCTTTTATTTGTTTTAAACCTGCTGCCCATTAATTACATTGGGTGGCCCCTAGTTCTTATATTATGGGAACAAGTAAATGACTTTTCCTTATTCACTTTCTCCACACCACTCATGATTTTATAAACCTCTATTATATCCCCCCTTAATCTCCTTTTTTCCAAGCTGAAAAGTCCTAGCCTCTTTAATCTCTCCTCATATGGGACCCGTTCCCAACCCCTAATAATTTTACTTGCCCTTTTCTGAACTTTTTCTAATGTCAGTATATCTTTTTTGAGATGAGGAGTCCACATCTGTATGCAGTATTCAAGATGTGGACATACCATGGATTTATATAAGAGCAATAAGATATTCTCCGTCTTATTCTTTATCCCTTTTTTAATAATTCCTAACATCCTGTTTGCTTTTTTGACTGCCGCTGCACACTGCATGGACGTCTTCAGAGAACTATCCACAATGACTCCAAGATCTCTTTCCTGAGTAGTTGTAGGTAAATTAGCCCCCATCAGATTGTATGTATATTTTTTCCAATATGCATTACTTTACATTTATCCACATTAAATTTCATTTGCCATTTTGTTGCCCAATAACTTAGTTTTGTGAGATCTTTTTGAAGTTCTTCACAGTCTGCTTTGGTCTTAACTATCTTGAGCAGTTTAGTATCATCTGCAAACTTTGCCACCTCACTGTTTACCCCTTTCTCCAGATCATTTAAGAATAAATTGAATAGGATTGACCTAGGACTGACCCTTAGGGACAGGCCCAATTATAGGCCGATTCCCGCACCTAAGAGGGCCCCGCGCTCTAAAGAAGAGCATCTAACTTAGGCGCCTTTTTAATTTTTACTCATCCAGCGGTCTTCAGCGGCACTTCGGCGGCGGGTCCTTCATACACTCCGAGTCTTTGGTGGCATTTTGGCGGCGGGTCCTTCAGTGCCGTGGAAGACCCGGATTGAAGACCCGGAGCGCTGCCAGGTGAGTCATCCCTGCCGGGGCCCCGTCAAAACTATTCGAATCGGGCTCCACACTTCCTAAAGCCGGCCCTGCTTGGGGAACCACCACTAGTTACCCCTTTTCATTCTGAAAATTTACCATTTATTCCTACCCTTTGTTCCCTGTCTTGTAACCAGTTCTCAATCCATGAAAGGATCTTCCCTCTTATCCCGTGACAACTTAATTTACATAAGAGCCTTTGGTGAGGAACCTTGTCAAAGGCTTTCTGGAAATCTAAGTACAGTATATCCACTGGCTCCCCCTTGTCCACATGTTTGTTGACCCCTTCAAATAGATTAGTAAGACATGATTTCCCTTTACAGAAACCATGTTGACTTTTGACCAATAAGTTATATTCTTCTATATGTCTGACAATTTTATTCTTTACTATTGTTTCAACTAATTTGCCCAGTACTGACATTAGATATACCAATCTGTAATTGACGGGATCACCTCTAGAGCCCTTTTTAAATATTGGAGTTACATTAGCTATCTTCCAGTCATTGGGTACAGAAGCTGATTTAAAGGACAGATTACAAACCATAGTTAATAGTTCCGCAATTTCACATTTTAGTTCTTTCAGATCTCTTGGGTGAATGCCCTCTGGTCCCAGTGACTTGTTACTGTTAGGTTTATCAATTAATTCCAAAACCTCCTCTAATGACACTTCAATCTGGGACAATTCCTCAGATTTGTCACCTACAAAGGATGGCTCAGATTTGGGAATCTCCCTAACATCTTCAGCCATGAAGACTGAAGCAAAGAATTCATTTAGTTTCTCTGCAGTGACTTTATCGTCTGTAAGTGCTCCTTTTGTATCTCGATCATCCAGGTTGTTTAGCAGGCTTCCTGCTTCTGGTGTACTTAAAAACATTTTGTTATTACCTTTTGAATTTTTGGCTAGCTGTTCTTCAAACTCCTTTTTGGCTTTTCTTATTACATTTTTACACTTAATTTGGTAGTGTTTATGCTCCTTTCTATTTACCTCACTAGGATTTGACTTCCACTTTTTAAAAGATGCCTTTTTATCTCTCACGTGGTTGTTTATCTTTTACGTGGTTGTTAAGCCACGGTGGCTCTTTTTTAGTTCTTGTACTGTGTTTTTTAATTTGGGGTATACATTTAAGTTGGGCCTTTATTATGGTGTCTTTGAAAAGTGTCCATGCAGCTTGCAGGGATTTCTCTCTAGTCACTGTACCTTTTAATTTCTGTTTAACTAACCTCCTTGTGGGTTCCTGTTCCAGCTGCTCCAAGAAGCAGTCGTTTAAAGTATCGAGACATTTTGTCTCTGCATTTCGTCCTGAGGTGACGTGTACCCAGTCAATATGGGGATAATTGAAATCCCCCACTATTATCGAGTTCTTTATTTTGATAGCCTCTCTAATCTCCCATAGCATTTCATCATCACTATCACTGTCCTGGTCAGGTGGTCAATAGTAGATACCTACTGTTATATTCTTACTAGAGCATGGAATTATTATCCATAGAGATTCTATGGAACACGTGGATTCATTTAAGATTTTTACTTCATTTGATTCTACATTTTCTTTCACATATAGTGTCACTCCCCCCCTTCCCCTGCACGACCTGTTGTGTCCTTCCAATATAATTTGTACCCCAGAATGATTGTGTCCCATTGATTGTCCCCACTCCACCAGGTTTCTGTGATGCCTATCATATCAATATCCTCCTTTAACACGAGGCACTCTAGTTCACCCATCTTATTATTTAGACTTCCAGCATTTGTGTACAAGCACTTTAAAAACTTGTCACTGTTTATTTGTCTGCCCTTTTCTGATGTGTCAGATTCTTTTTTATGTGAATGTTTCTCATCTGATCTGGCCCATACTTTATCCTCTTCCATCCTCTCCTGCTGACTAGAACCTAGAGAATCTCTATCAATAGATTCTCCTCTAAGAAAAGTCTCCGTCTGATCCACGTGCTCTGCTGCAGCAATTGGCTTTTCCCCATCTCTTAGTTTAAAAACTGCTCTGCAACCTTTTTAATGTTAAGTGCCAGCAGTCTGGATCCACTTTGGTTTAGGTGGAGCCCATCCTTCCTGTATAGGTTCCCCCATCCCCAAAGTTTCCCCAGGTCCTAATAAATTTAAACCCCTCCTCTCTACACCATTGTCTCATCCACGCATTGAGACTCTGAAGCTCTGCCTGCCTACCTGGCCCTGCGCGTGGAACTGGAAGCATTTCTGAGAATGCTACCATAGAGGTCCTGGATTTCAGTCTCTTTCCTAGCAGCCTAAATTTGGCCTCCAGGACATCTCTCCTACCTTTCCCTATGTCATTGATACCTATATGTACCATGACCACCGGCTCCACCCCAGCACAATACATTAGTCTGTCTAGATGCCTCGAGAGATCCGCAACCTTCACACCATAATTATTATATTATAATTATTTTATTACCAGGCAGGCAAGTCACCATATGGTTCTCCCGGTCATCACAAACCCAGCTCTCTATGTTTCTAATGATCAAATCTCCTATTACTAACACCTGCCTTTTCCTAATGACTGGAGTTCCCTCCCCTGTAGAGGTAACCTCAGTGTGAGAGGATACCCCAACATCATCTGGAAGGAGGGTCCCAACTATGGGAAGGTTTCCCTCTGCTCCCGTTGACTGCTCTCCTTCCCTGAGCCTTTCATCCTCCTTAACAGCGCAGGGGCTGTCTGACCAGAGGTGGGACAAATCTACCGTGTCCCGGAAAGCCTCATCAACATACCTCTCTGCCTCCCTTAGCTCCTTCAGTTCCGCCACCCTGGCCTTCAAAGCCCGTACTCGGTCTCTGAGGGCCAGGAGTTCTTTGCACCGAATGCACACATATGCCATCTACCCACAGGGCAGGTAATCATACATGCTACACTCAGTGCAATAAACTGGATAGCCCCCAATCTGCTGCTGGGCTTCTGCCTACATTCTCTCCTACAACTACCTAGGTTAATGAAAGGGTTTTGTTTAAATCAAGAAGATGTGATTATAGTTTAGGTTAAAGGTTTTAAAGAATGGCAAGTGTACCTCGCCCCCTTCCCAACTCCCTCTCGAAACTCCCTGTTAGTGGCCCCTGTTCGCAAAGCTCCCTGGTCGCTTGCTCACTGCTTTATAAAACCCTGGCCTTCCTGATAGTTCCACCCTCTGACTAAGGCTCAGCCAATGAACAGAGGCTTCTAGATTTCAAACCTTGGTTAGAAGCTGTTGTGGAAAAATGACCACGCGTTGTGTTTGGATCAGAATCGCCTGAGGCCTTTTTATTTTCATGCATGCATGGGGGGTACCAGTAAACTAGCAATCCCCCAGACTACAGATTTTCAAATAGCTTATATAGCATAAAACCACAATTAAGTAATGCATACTTCCTTATCAACATTATTGCCATATTTGGAATACATTCCCCAAAAAAGGGAATATAGCTTAGCAAGCTTTCCTGTTTTTCACAGTCTGCCCCTTTGCAGTTTCTTGCTCTGTCACCTGACATCTATTAATCATAATCTGTTACAAAGGTTAATTCTGCTTTTATAATGTCTACAGTTAGTTCTGCTTTTATGATTTCTGTCTACCCTTCTCCTTTTACTCTCCCCCCACCCTTTTCTCCTTCCTCCAGGCCACACATACAGTTCACCTGATCCTACATACAGTTCACTTGACCAAAGTTTAGGCCTTAGACTATTTTTCCTCCACAAAGCTCACGAGCTTCCAACTTCTGGCCACAGCACACGGTTCTTCAAAAAAACCAAACAAATAGACAGGCAAACACAAGCTCAGCACACAGCAAGTAACCCCCAAACACAAACACACACTACAGACAGCCACTTACCCCAAGAGTCCCGTATTTTCTCTTCCTTCACCTGGAAAACTCGCTCTCGAAACTCCCTATTAGCAGCCCCTGTTCGCAAAACTCCCTGGTCATTTGCTCACTGTTTTATTCTCACATGTCACATGTCCAAGTTTTCCCAGGGTCATCCTTTTTTTGAGGGATGACCCTGTCCCAGAAAATCTGTCAGGATGCTCTGTACATACTGCCAGCTGTCCAGTTTTATGGGCTCAGGATCATCCTAGATGTCCTGGGGGGTTGTACCTCAGAGATGGCAATGTTACAGAGAGCTGGTGCTACCCATGCCACATCGCCCCCGCCTCTGTGAGCAAGTGTGTGGAGAGTGGGAGGAGCCCTGGTTTCGTCTTTACTCACGGGCCAGAGCAGCTGGCTGGGCACACAGGAGGAATGAGCTGCTCCATGGGAAAGAGTGAAGTAATTTACTCCTTCCCAGAGTAAAGAGGTGTGAGAGGGATGAGATCTGAGTGCCACTACATCCCACCACTTATTCAGAACTGATCATAAGGTTACAGTCTGGCCAGGGTTAACAGGCACCTCAAGGACACATAGAACAATTTGCTCTATGTGAGAGAAGAGCAGTGATCCTCCTGAAAGTGGTGAATCTATGAGTCGTGACAGGTATTGAAAAAGACTAAGTACAGAATCACATTTTTATTCCACTCTATTTCCTTGTAGGTCATGAGAGGCAGCTCCATTCATTCTCTTGGTACGTCACTGAGTTAATGTATGCACAACCACTTCCAGAGTGAGTTTTTTCCCCCTTTTAATTTTATGTAAAGCAATAATAATGGTGATATTTTGACTCATTCCAGACCCCACTGTTAGCCCAAAATTCAGATTTAGGTTGTACTGTCTAATCTACAGGTTAGACAATACAAAGACCCTTGTAGTGATGCGCGCTGTCATTTTAATACCAATTTCTGCTTGATATGTGTAGTCACTGGGTTTTTTGCACCTCATTATGTGGAGTAAAAACTCCAGAAGACAGCGGGCCTGGATCTCTTCTGACTTATACTGGTGTGAATAAAAAGTATTTTCCTAAAAGCCAGTAGAGTTACACTGGTATTAGACTGGTGTACATGAATGGAGAATCAGCTCCAGTGCTTTCTGAATGGCAAAACAGTATTGAAAATTCAGACAGTGACGCTGGCAGGCCAGGTGCCACCTCTTGCCAAGGTCACAGGCACTAGCTAAGAACTGACAGACTCATAGCTGGAGACCAGACAGTTCACTTATGTGTTAGTGTTGCTTAAAAGAGGTATTAGTTTTATAAGAATGTATTTAGTGTTTAAATTCTATAGAATGTTTGTAAGTTGTTGCACACATTAATCTTATTTATGGTGTCTATATTCCATGCTATAAGGAAATAGGTAAGTTCAAAGTTATAAAGTAAAACATTTGCTCTAAACTTGTGAACTCAGATGGGAAGAGTGTTTTGCCCTGCCTGTCCAGAAGGACTTTCAAAATCAGATGGGCCATCAAGGAAAATCACAATACAAAAGATTGGTTAATGGCCCTATCACACCTTGGAATGCTAAGTGCTAGGAAAACAACAAAGAGTCTGGTGGCACCTTAAAGACTAACAGATTTATTTGGGCATAAGCTTTCGTGGATAAAAACCTCACTTCTTCGGCTGCATAGAATGGAAGTTACAGATGCAGGCATTATATACTGACACATGGAGAGCAGGGAGTTACTTCGCAAGTGGAGAACCAGTGTTGACAGGGCTAATTTAATCAGGGTGGATGTAGTCCACTCCCAATAATGGATGAGGAGGTGTCAATTCCAGGAGAGGAAAAGCTGCTTCTGAAATGAGCCAGCCACTCCCAGTCCCTATTCAAGCCCATATGATGAAGATGTCATCAATGTAGCGCAAGTAGTTTTTACCCACGAAAGCTTATGCCCAAATAAATCTGTTAGTCTTTAAGGTGCCACCAGACTCTTTGTTGTTTTTGTAAATACAGACTAACACGGCTACCCCCTGATACTTGACAAGTGCTAGGAAGTTCCTCCTGTGAACTTGGAAGCTGAATGAAGGAAATAAAACAGAGAAACAGGAAAATTTTAAATTTTTTTGCTATTTGAACTCTCATGGGGTCAGAGCCACCAAACTGAATTCGGAGTTCCCCAGGGGCTACCTCCTGGGTCCAATCTGAAAGACACTTTGAATTGACAGATCACTACAACTCTGTCTCTCTTAGGATTTAGATTGCAATCCACTTATGTATATATTTGCTTACTTTCACTTGTAAATAACTCTTATTTCTTTTTCCTAGTTAACAAACCTTTGGATAGTTTATTACAGGATTGGCTACAGGCATCTTTGGTGTAAGATCTAGGATACCAATTAATCTGAAGTGACTGATCTCTTGGGACTTGGAAGCAACTTGGATATTGTGTGATTTTTAGTGTAACTGACCATTTATTACTAAGTCCAGCTTGTCTGGGTGGCAAGATAGATTACAGAATGTAAGGGGACTGCCTGTGGCTCTCTGGTGAGACTGTTATAGTGATCCAGGAGTTAATATTTGTTACTGGCTTGGTGAAATCTAATTGTAGAACACACCACCAATTTGGGGAGACTGCCCTGTTTTTGACAGTCTGCCATGAGGTAGGCACCATGGTCGTGAGCCACTCCAGACAGTGTGACACAGGCTCACCTTTCAGAGACAGCACAAAGGGCATCACAGCATGGCAGAATGGTGAATATTGCAAGGATGTGGTCAGGGCATTACCTAAAAATGACATAGGTGTGCGACAGCCTCCAGACCCAAAACCGGAGGCCTTCAATGTCATTGGATAGTCATACTAAGCTTACTTTCCTGGCCCCAGTCACATGATCTGGGTCAAAGTCAGTATCCAAAGTGAATTATAACTAAATAAATGAATTAATGGAGATATCCTATCTCGTAGAACTGGAAGGGACCTGGAAAGATCATCGAGGCCAGCCCCCTCCCTTCACTAGCAGGACCAACTACTGATTTTTGCCCCAGATCCCTAAGTGGCCCCCTCAAGGATTGAACTCACAACCGTGTGTTTAGCAGGCCAATGCTCCAACCACTGAGCTGTCCCTCTCCCCTAAATAATGGCTATTAGCTAGCAAGGGCACGGATGGTGTCCCTAGCCCAGGGGTCTCAAACTCAAATGACCACGAGAGTTACATGAGGAGTAGTACATTGGCCTGAGGGCCGCATTACTGACACCTTCCCCATGCGACCCTTGGCCCTGCCCCCATTGCACCCCTTCCACAAGGTCCCGCCTTGCCCCGCCTCTTCCCACCCTTCCCTGCCCCCATTCCAACCCCTTCCCCGAAATCCCCACCCCAGCTCCCTGCCTGCCTCCCTGCCCTGCCCCCGGGCTGCTCTGGGAAGGAGGGGGGGGACAGGGGTCTGTGTGTTGCTGTTGCTTCTGGCACCGCCCCCAGCAACTCCCATTGGCTGGGAATGGGGAACTGCGGCCAATGGGAGCTGCTGGGGGCGCTGCCTGAAGCAAGAGCAACACACAGAGCCCTGTGCTCCCCCTTCCCCATGTTCCAGCCGCTTCCTGGAGCGGCACAGGGGCAGGGCAGACAGGCAGGGAGCCTGTCCTTCCCCCGGTGCACGTCGGGCCGGAGCCGCTCTAGGTAAACGCTGGGAGAGGGCGGGGGGGGGAGGGGGCTGCGAGGAGCTCGTGGGCTGCAGAAAATAAACCCGCGGGCTGCGTGTTTGAGATCCCTGCCCTAGCCTCTGTTTGCCAGAAGCTGGGAATGGGTGACAGGGGATGGATCACTTGATGACTACTTGTTCTGTTCATTCCCTCTGGGGCACCTGGCATTGGCCACTGTCAGAAGACAGGATACTGGGCTAGATGGACCATTGGTCTGACCCAATATGGACATTCTTATGTTCTTAATATTAAGTTATATACCTGAGTTGGAAGACATGTTATATGGTATCTCATTCCTGAGCCTCCATCTTCTCCATGTTATCCCTATGGCTTTATCAATCCTTGTGATGCTCTGTACCTTGGGGGAACACCCAACATACCCCCATGTTCATCCTTGTAATATGATTGTGTGGTATCCAATGCAAAGTTTGTCATGTTAGGTGTCTTCGGAAGGCTCATGATGCACTGAGCATTGTTGTTACAGTAATGTTATAGTAATATTATAGGTTATAATTTCATGTATATAGTTATGAGGCTGAAAATGTATCCTCATGGCTTAAAATAAGCCCAGGCAAAAACTTTACAAAAGTAGAGAGGCAGTTCACACCTCATAAGGGCATGTATCGGACAAACCCAGCCCAGCCTCACAGGAACAAAGGACACTGGCCTAGGCAGCAACAAAAGGATCTGTTGGACTCTTGAATGAGTCACCCTCCTTTCCTTTGGTCAGTTTGGGACTGCAATGAGGTAATGCTCACCTGACTCTGAAGTGGGGGGCACAAAACCAAGAGGGAAGAAAGAACATGATAAAAGGGAGATATGTTTGCTATGCTCTTCCTCTCTCTTCAGCCTATATCTACAGACACCACACCCAAGCGACTGAAGCGCTGATCAAGGGGAGAGCCTGGCTGAAGGGCAACCAGCCAGCCTGTGCTGAGAAGCATCTAAGTTTGTAAGGGCATTGAAAGTGTTAAAAGCAAAGCTGATCTTATTTCATTTGACCAAATCTGACTTATTATGCTTTGACTTATAATCACTTAAAATCCATCTTTATAGTTAATAAATCTGTTTGTTTATTCTACCTGAAGCAGTGTGTGTGGTTTGAAGCATGTCAGAGACTTCCCTTGGCCTAACAAGCCTGGTACATATCCATTTCTTTGTTAAATTGACGAACTCATATAAGCTTGCAGCGTCACACGGGCATAACTGGACAATGCAAGACGGAGGTTTCAAGGGTTGTGTCTGGGACCAGGGATATTGGCTAGTGTCATTCGGTTGCACAATCCAAGGAGCAGCTTACATGCCAGTGGCTGTGTGTGAACAGCCCAGGAGTGGGGGTTCTCACAGCAGAGCAGGGTAACACTGACTCCCAGAGTCAAGGACTGGAGTGACCTAGCAGATCACTGGTCCAGATAACACCAGGGGAATGTCACAATCCTAGTCAAAGTTTGGGAAACCAAGCAAACCATAAAAAGTTTCACTTTCATATTAAAAATTAGGAAACACTAGAGGCTTAAAAATGAATCCCCAGACAGTGTAATAATACCCCCTGAGAAGCTCAGGTAAGACGTTATCCCTCAAGTACCCTAGTCAGCCAGAGCCATCTTGCCCCCAGCTCTGAAGGCATAGTTGGAGTCATGTAAATCAAAATGTAAGAAGAGAATAATTTACTATCGTAGAATGCTACCGTATATGATATGTAATATAATTGCCCTAACACTATCAATTATATCAAATATTATCACCTCAGAATACAGTTCATGTAGAACTTTTCAATAAGAATCAAAACTGATCCATAAAATCTAATTAAAATGATGAGTATTAAATCATTGCTTTGGGGTCCTATATGATTGCATTATCCTTACCTGACATTTTTGTATAATATGCAAATTACTCCTTTCTTACTTAAATATGGCTGACCAAATGGGGAAAAAAATCAAATTGATTAATTTCTGCTTTGCATCTGCCTTCATCTTTTTCTTTTGATATGGTCTATGAAATCAGGGGGTCCTGCCAATCTGTCTGCTTTATATTAACAAAAAATTAGTATCAGATTGTGATTATAAAGGAGAAATCTAACAAAGAACTAGAACTTTATATCACATGTATCTTAAATATTTCATATAAATAGAAATGATTATTCATTTTTGAAGTTATTATCTGTATAGAGAGGGAGCATAGGCTGCTGATTAGAACTTTCTGTGCTGTCTCTGGTACTGCCTCTGACTCACTACTGTTAGGCCCAAGAAAATGGAGTATAGAACAGGTTGTTTGGCCAGCTTAGCCAAAGTTAGGCTAACAGTAGTTGCTGGGCCATTCCTGTCTCTCTGTGAAACCTGAGGACATGCTTGCTTGAGCTGCAGAGAACGAGATAAGAGGGGGGGCCGCATTCTTGTACCAGATGTGCTAGGAACAGTTTGTTTGGACATATGGAGACTTGCAGTCTCCACTCCCTGTTTCTGTTCTTCATCTGTTCTTAACTCCCTCCTTTCTCCTAGTTTCTGGTACATGACAACAAAGCTGATAAGAAGTTGCTGAGGCATCACAAATTGTTTGTAGTGCCAAAGAAGATAGATATGCATGAATATTAGAAGCTTTCTAACTAATAAAGGGGGGTTGGGTTGTTTTAACTATGACGCGACGGAACTGCCTATATAACCCTACTAGTTGTTAAAACCGTGGCTGGTTCTCTCTGGAGACAGGCCGCTCTCTATTGTTGTGTGCACTCCTCAATAAAGAGCTTGTCACTGGACCTTGCTGGTGTTGCCTGTCTCTCTCTGCAATCAGACAACGAACCTTGCCATCTGGGTTCTGAGTTCCCGACAAATTTGGCAACTCCGCCGGGACTCGTCTGACTCTCCGGTGCGGGATCAGACTCCGAAGCAATGCAGCGTGCATCCTCTGGCTTTGAGGAGCCTTGCCCGGTAACCTGATCCCTGTGTCGGCGATAAGGTGGGTCCAGTGAACCAGCTGAAGCCTGTAGAAACCCAGCAACATCCGCCTACCCGTTGAGTAGGATCCAGGTCTTCAGGGTTCGAGTCCCTGGATAAGGTAAGCGATCACCAGATATTGAGAGGTAGGGTTAGAGTCCCTGTTCCATCTCAATTGGGGTTAGTGGCCCCGGATTGGGGTTAGAGGCCCCTACAGTCTAAATGGGACAATTTGGCAGTAAATGCCCGGGGGATGCCCCGTTGTCTCTGGTACTTGGAGATTGGAAGGAAATCTCTGGAACAACCGGTTTGACTAAATCTAAGATGAGAAATTTATGCCAAATTCAATGGCCCTCCTTTACTAGTCATTTGTCCCCGACTAAGGACTGGCCGAGTTGCGGAACCTTTTCTGACGACAGGATGGATTCCCTCAGGGATATTCTGGTTGATCTTAGACTGGGACAAATGGATTATTTATTTGTATGGTATAACTATAACCCCCCCCCAAAAAAACTGCTTTTGGCCCCAGCTGACTGTGAAAAAATATAGACAGAGGCAAACCAAAGGCAATACAAGTTACAAGTGCTGAGATTACATTTGCAAAGCTTAACTGTCCAGTGAGATCCAACAGTCTGCCTTTGAGACCCTGGAGCTGGCCTGGTTTGGGAATGCTGTGAAGAAGCCACAGGCAGCCAGCCTGGACTGGAATCTCTGAAAGAGACGCCGCAGGAGACCCCAGGGTGTAAAAGAACAGCCCTCCCAAGAGTGGAAGCAAGTCAGAGAATCTGGACAAGCTGTATACAGGATAATCTCCCGTCCACCTCTACCCATTCTCTGGACATTATAAAAAGACGTGGCCAGTCTGGACGTACGTGTGTGAGTATGAAAGTGTGCCCACTCTCAGACGCAGTAAGTCTGAGAACCGGAGAGGGGTTTAGCATTCCTTTCTCCACACCGGTTGACTGGGAAGGGTGTCAGCTGGATCTACCTCAGTTGTAGCAGGACTGGGCAATAGAGAAGTTGGAGAAAAGGGAAGACTTGTGTACTTGATAACTAGAATTAAGTAATTAAGAGCATAGATCATGAACCAGGCAGCAACTCAAACCTATGCCCAGGGCAAGTTGCAAGCCTTGAGACAGGACTTCCAGGTAGAAAAGGAAGAACTGGCTAAGCAAGTACCGGTCCTTCAGGGACTTGTCAGAATTTAACCATTTGTGTTTGCATATGCTGTAACAGCAGTGTGTTTGCCACAAAAAAAAAAAAAATGGAATAGTTAAACGCCAATGGGCCATGCGTTTTTGCCCAGGTGGCAAGCCTCACAAGGGAGGACTCGGGTAGCCTTGTGAGTAAGAATGTTTAAGGGAAGAGACCAGGAAGGGTGGGGGCTAGTTGAGAAGCCCACCCTCCTAGCTAAATTGATAGTGGAACAAGCCAGTGCCCATGGAAGGGACGGTTCAGCGAGAAAAGCAGGATTGGGCCCAAGCGGGCAGGCAACAGATAGAGAGATTAGAAAACAGGTTGGAAACTTTAAGGGCATAGTGGAAGAAAAGGAGTAAGTAATTATAAGCATGGCAATTTCAAATCCCCAGGACAATAATTGGAATGGTAAAATCTGAGTTGATTGGGTGTCGTTTTGGGAGACGAGCAAGTGATTTAAGAAAAGAGAGTGAGAAGTTAGCTCTGTAGTTGCTAGAGGGAATTAATCAGTGAAACTTGGTAAGAATGTCTGTAAGTAATCCAGGCAAGAGGTTATTTAAGTGGAATTATTCGACTATGAATAATTTAGTCGAATTTGCTGAAGAACACTCCTGCTGTGTACAATCTGTATTTTATAAGCTTAAGCTGAATTGGTATTGTTTAAAGTTGCAAAACCAAGAATACTTTTGCCAGGCACAGGAAACTAGTGTTGTTTAAGGTATTTAGCATTTAATCCTTAAGGTGACTTAATGCTTTACAAGATTTAAAATGTTTTAAATAAAGACCAAAGGATGTGGCTGCAGCAGGGTAGTCAAAGCCAGGAGAATAAAAGATTTAAATTTGTTTTTGGGTAACAAAATAGCAGATAAAAGATCTGGTAAAGAGAGAGAAGGACAGTGCCCCTGGCTCTGTGTGGTCAAGCTGTCACTTTGCTGTGGGTGCATGAAGATTTTGTAAGCATAAAAGAAACAGTTACACCTTGTGTAGAAATTGATGTGGCTAGCATTGTGGAAATTGAATTGTGGAAATTGAATTGTGGAGAGGATGTGCATTTTCCCCAGAACATGTGCAGTGTATATTGTAGCAGAGGTAAAAGAAATGCAAACCTACCAATATAGGTTGTGTTGTCTTTTTCAGATCACTGTGCATTTAAAAGCAGGAGTTAGAAGTAAAAGGCAATCAAAAGTTTGGGAAAGTTAATTGTGTCCTTTTTTTAAAGTAAGAATCTTTAGGCTGTGGTTAGCTTTGGATCTGGAAGCAAGCCAGAAAGCATCTATATTAATGCAAATTATCTAACTAATAAGGTAGAAGCCACTGAAACCTGGACTGCCTATAAAACAAATACAAGGAAATATGGGGTAATTCCTCTGTTTTGCCTGAAATCAACAAGAGTATGTGTACATAAAGAAAATATTTTAAGCAAATAATGTCTTTCAAATCATCAGAGAAAACGGATGCCAGCTGAACAGCATTCAACGTACCATGCATTTACTGGTACA
Source organism: Malaclemys terrapin pileata (assembly GCF_027887155.1). Taxonomy (NCBI): domain Eukaryota; kingdom Metazoa; phylum Chordata; order Testudines; family Emydidae; genus Malaclemys; species Malaclemys terrapin. Next base: position 32,543,914 of record NC_071513.1, on the reverse strand, counting down.
ATAGGAATTATTTTTGTGTTCTATGTCCTGTCTTGTGGTGTTTGTCTTGTGGCCGGAATTGTTGTGTTTAATATTTTCATAAGACAGTCTAGTTCAAAATTAAATAGAAGGGTTAAATAAAAAAGCAGATATTTGTTTTATTCAACTTGGAATACAAAGTGTTTGGATAAATCAGGAAAAATGTGATATACTAAAGTCTAATACATTTGCTTAAGTAAGAAAAAGAAACTTCATCGGTCAGATCTTTTAACTGAAAACAAATGTTGTTAAAATTTGCATATTAACAGTCTTTGGAAGCAAGGACATGGAAGGTTAACCTACTCCCCATATTGCACATGGGATTCTTCTGGCTACCTCAGATTTCTAGCTAGAGGGCTGGGGAGGGAGGAAAGCTACTGGACACCAGAGGTTGTACCAAGTGGACTCCTCAAAAGTGGGAGTGCTTGTCCTGGTTTGTTGCTCCAAAGCTCTGTATATAAGTTATTTTACTGGAAGGGTGTATATGGCATACATTGAATAATAAGACTAATGTACTGTATAATGGCAATGTGTATGTGTTCATTGTTGGGAAAAGATGTATGAGTGAAGAGTGGAAGTTTCCTTTGTAGGTTAAAAGAAGCCAAGAAGGGGAGAAGGAAAAAGAACAGAACGAGTTATCTGAAAAAAAAAAAAAAATAGCTAGCAAGCTCAGTCCAAAGATAAGATGCTGGCTCCATCTAAGGACACTGTTCACAGCTAAGACTTGGCTGACAGCCAAGAAAAGGGGGGTTGAATAAGCCCAAGCAGCTGTAAAATCTGCAAAACACTGCTAGACATAAATGAAATGTGTTAGGTTTTTTTCACAGGTAAAGAAGCACTACCCAAAGACGGTAGCAGCCCTGCCATTCATTGAAACCAGGAGACTGAGTCTACGTAAAGTCCATCAATGAAAGACTGCTTTGACTCCATGCTGGAAAGGCCCTTTCCACGTCCTGTTAACCACCAACACTGCTGTGAAGTGCCAAGGACTGCTTACCTGGACCCATGCTTCTCACTGCAAAAAGACCCCTCCACCTCGGGAGGACTCTCCGACTGATGATCAGCCTATTCCTCCTTCTAACTCTGCTGTGCCTTCTGGACAGCAGGAAAAAGAAAAAAAAAGACAAGATGAAGTGCTAGTAACCTCTCCCTTGTCCACTGACAGACCTACTGTGCCTTTTGGATTTTTCTGGAAGAAGCAAAACCATTACAGTGTGATGTGCTAGTAACCTCTCCCCTGTATGATGCTGAACCACACTGTTTCAGAAAAAGAGAAGAAGGAACACTCCCTCCATTGAAACCACCGAAGTCCAGGGATTTCTGACTACAAAAGACATTAAGAACTGACCCTGGTGAAGAAACAAAGAATTATACACTGGCAGGAAGAAACTTGTGGGACCCATGCTTAGGAATGTGATATTGATTGGATTTTGGGGTTTATTCTACAGGCTGCGCCCTGTGTTTTGGATAAGTCTTTCAGCATGTATTGCCCTCCCTAATTGGATTTTAAATTACAAGTACCAAAGGCACCTTGTTGCCACTGCCCCTGCCAACTCCTCCATTACACTATTACCCCTGTAACACATCCAAATACAGACAATGCCATATATTTGAAAAAAACAATGGCCAAGGCCTTCACACTTTAGTGATTTATTTAAATATTGTTTGAAAAAAATATTTTTAAGGTTCAGGATATCCCATATAAGCGAACAATTGAATGAAAAAGAATGGATCAGTGGAGATAAAAATACATGATATCACTACAAGTGACCCCTAAAAATTTGTAATTAAAATTAATGGGTTCTATAGTGAAGTAGGTATGATGGCTGTTCCTGGAATTTGCACTGTGTTAAATGAAAGAGGCCCTTATTGGTATTTGGTCACCCAATTAGTGAATAATCAAACAAATACCCAAAGAGTTTCTTCTGCCACTGGAAATTTTTACCTGCATAGAAATTATTCCAGTGACTAATAATGTTACCTGTACCTTATTGCAATACACCCCTTCTTATGCCATTAATATCAATGCCTTCCGGAAATACATAAAGGTGTTCAACCAACAGATGTGGTATAGTACTACACAAAAGAGAGATGTATTAGGATATGGATGGACTGTGATTAACACTACACTAGGGACTGTTAAATTTTCATTGCCCTTATCCAGTTTCCAGATCACCTCTACATACCCAAATTGTTCAAAGGGGGCTGCTATTAGATTAGCACAACAGAGGGCTTAGGTTATTTCCTCTAGAAAGAAGAGAGACTTGACCGGATCCCTATGGGATGGGGGCAATAGTACAGCAGCAGTTTGAAATATTTTTAAGAACCAAAAACATGATAAGAAATTGGGGCAACTAAAGAAGGCCACAAGCCTTATTTCTGGGGCACAGCTAACCCAGGTACAGGCTGGAATTGGTGAGTTACATGTTATCTCCGCCCTTAGTTCTATGACCCAGAAGTTGCTGACAGAGATGGTATTGAATATCACTAAGGCTGGGAAGGCATTGCAGTGGGATCTAGCATGTTCAGGCTTGGCCCACTGCCCTTACAGACACATCAGGAGTACCATCTGATCTGTGGCCATGGAGACATACTTGGAGACTTTCTGGGTGGAAGTGCGGATGTTCTCAGTGCTCCTTCCAAGCATATGGACTGGTTGGGGGGGTGTGGGCTCCCACATACCGAATCCTGCTGGGTCCATGGGGAGGATGCATATGGGATTGGGTAATTCACCGAGACATCTGGGAAATTAGACTACCACCGATGCCCTGGTGGACTTGGCAACCGCACAGAGAAAACTAAGGCAGATGGTTCTCCAGAACCGCTTGGCTCTAGATATCTTACTGGCCTCTCAGGGAGGAACATGTGCACTAATTGGGCAAGAATGCTGCGTATATGTTCCTGATGTTTATAACGCCACTTGGGACAGAGCAAACCACCTCATACAAGTAGCAAAGGACCATGGAGGGGAGCGGGTTGAATCCTGGTGGAGTAACCTGTTCAATTGGATTCCAAACATAGGTGGTTGGCTCCATAATGTACTCTGAAGTGCCATTGTAATTATATGTGGCCTGCTAGCTTTGTATGTTATGATAAAGGTTGGATGTTGGATGGGTACCAAGCTGTGTTCCGTCCAAAAGGAATCAACTCCAAGCTCACCACTCATAGCAGCTAGTTGTCCCAGGAGTCCCTCCAAGGCACTCCAGGGACAAAGGGGGGACTGTTAGGCCCAAGAAAATGGAATATAGAACAGGTTGTTTGGCCAGCTTAGCCAAAGTTAGGCTAACAGTAGTTGCTGGGCCATTCCTGTCTCTCTGTGAAACCTGAGGACATGCTTGCTTGAGCTGCAGAGAACGAGATAAGAGGGGGGGCCGCATTCTTGTACCAGATGTGCTAGGAACAGTTTGTTTGGACATATGGAGACTTGCAGTCTCCACCAGGGCCGGCTCCAGGCACCAGCCCTCCAATCATGTGCTTGGGGCGGCACCTGGAGGGGGGCGGCACTCACCCGGGGAGAGCGGGGCTGCGGCCGGGCTCGCCACCCTTTCCCGGCGCTCTGGCCGCCGAGGAGAGCAGTGCCCAGCCGGGCTCTCCGCCCTCCTCCCGGCGCTCTGGCCGGTCGGGGAGAGCGGGGCCGCGGCCAGGCTCGCCGCCCTCCCCTCGGCACTCTGGCCGGCCGGGGAGAGCGGGGCCGTGGCAGGGCTCGCCGCCCTCCCCCAGCGCTCCGGCTGGTCGGGGAGAGCGGGGCCCCGGCCGGGCTCACCGCCCTCCCCCAGGCCGGCCGGGAACAGCGGGGCCGCCCTCCCCCGGCGCTCTGGCTGGCCAGGGAGAGTGGGGCCGCAGCCAGGCTCGCTGCCCTCTCCTGCTGTGCTCCCCGCCAGGGGGCGAGGGGGGGGAGCGGCGGGAGGCTTTTTTGCCTGGGGCGGCAAAAAAGCCAGAGCTGGCCCTGGTCTCCACTCCCTGTTTCTGTTCTTCATCTGTTCTTAACTCCCTCCTTTCTCCTAGTTTCTGGTACATGACAACAAAGCTGATAAGAAGTTGCTGAGGCATCACAAATTGTTTGCAGTGTCAAAGAAGATAGATATGCATGAATATTAGAAGCTTTCTAACTAATAAAGCGGGGTTGGGTTGTTTTAACTATGACGTGACAGAACTGTCTATATAACCCTACTAGCTGTTAAAACCGTGGCTGGTTCTCTCTGGAGACGGGCCGCTCTCTATTGTTTTGTGCACTCTTCAATAAAGAGCTTGTCACTGGACCTTGCTGATTTTGCCTGTCTCTCTCTGCGGTCAGACAATGAACCTTGCCCTATGGGTACTGAGTCCCCGACACTAACCTAAGACAAATCATTTACTGGCCCAGTGCCTCAGTTTCCCCATGTGTAAAATAAAGAATGTGTTGTGATTCTTCACTGAAAAATGAGAAACCCTTTCAGGAGAGGTTCTATAGAAGTGCACATTATTCTTATTTTGATGACAATTTGGTATGTAAAGTCTCAGCAATATCTTCTCCAAGATTTTCAATTACATTTAAAGTTCTGGCTATTTTCAAGCCTTTTTGATTAGTTACTGTCCAGAGTACTGGACCAAGCTTCTATAATTGTTGATGCTTAGCCATTCATGATGATGCATCAGCTGGTTATATAATAAATGATGAACTGTATGGACTACGTAGTGACTTCAAGGGAACTAACAGGATACCTTTTTCTAAAGATGCCCCTAAACTGGAATATTTTAAGTGAACTTCCTGCTATCCCTCCCTGCAATTTCCAGGAACCTCTCCTGTTTTTTTTTATAATGCAAATTCAAATCCATACTCCCATTTACCTATTTTAGGGATAGGATAAACACACACCCTTTTTCTCTGAATCCCATTTCCTCTCAACCCACATTTCATTGGTTTGGAAAAAATAGAATCTGAATCCAAACAACATCTGGGTCTGAAAAATAGACTCTCACTCATTATGCATTTTTGCTCACCTCACAGGTCCCACTCCTGCCTGTGATTTTTCATTGATTGAGGTCATTACATTGGAGAACATTGTGCAGCACCCTCTTATATAAAAGCTGCTGCATAAAGCATAAATTGCTCTTGCTATTGTTTCTGTATATAATTCACTATTTGTATGTTTTTCTCCTTTAGCTCCCACAGGCAGCCAAAGCTACTTGAATGTGGCTGAAGCTGATGCAAGTGGCATCTTGTGGCTATCACTTTTACCACATGAATGATTCAACCATTAAGGAATGTTAGTGCATTTAACACTTGGCAGACCCCCCTCCATCAAAGATTGAGTCATTCAACAGGGTAAGCCCAGCAGCTGTCTGAGAGGTTGCCTAAACTGCTAAATCTAGGACTTCCAATTGGCACTGTGAGCTATTGCCACTGGGCCAGCAGTGTGTATGAGTAATTTGTATATACCAGACTTTATAAGTCTGAGATAACTTATGGTGCTGCAAAATTAGAACAGTTGAATAGAGCTCTGACTAAATGTCAATTTTAACATATTTTCAAAAATATCCAGAGTGTGCATACAAGTAAAATAGGCCAGAAAAATCATATTGCCAGACAATTCTTTACCTTTACTTTAGAAACTTACTGATTCTGGGGCTAATAGAAAAAAAGGGAGTCACAGAGCTAATTAAATACATGAAGCTTAGAAATTACTTTAAAGCAGTAATTCTGACTAAATTTTATAATCTTGTGAAATCCATTTTTAGTATAGATTTTTTTTTTAATATGCCTATGTACAAGGGACTGCATATCTAACTGGTCTCTTTTGCTTTTATCTTATCTATCTGTCTACTATTCTGTGCAAGATGTGAATGTCTCTAGGTGTTTCAGAGACAGATAGAATATATGTTAAGAAAACAGGCTTTGCCAGAGTAGATCAGCATCAGTGCTCCATCTAGTCCAGTATCTGTATGGTAACTAGTACTGGATGATTCCAATTTAGGTGCAAGCAACCCTTAAATTAGCAGTTATGCATTAAGTCACCATTAAAATGTAGGGTCTAATCCTTCACTCCTTACCTCAACCATTTACCATTTACTCCAGTGAGTGTGTGGCAAGGAATACTACCCTTTTAAAGGCAATCTGGAGCTTATTGTCAAAACAGCCTGGGCACAATCAAGGAGCACCCTGCCCCACTCTAGAGCTGGGGTTATATTTAAACAGGAAGGCGGAGGGGGTAATCCCAGTGATTACTATTAGTTGTAGGCTCTAGGACCCTGGCCTGACTTAAGTGTTAGATACTTTGCTTTGCTTTGCTCACGATAAGATTGATTGCTTTGACTCAAGGCTTTGAGGTAAGGCAAGGCTATGAATTCGTTTAAGCTGCTACCTTCCTGATCTAATGTGTAAGCGGAAAAGAGAGTGCCTCCTAGAACAATAAGAGAACTAGGACCTCTGGCCTGGATGGATAAAAAGTGTGAAGTGTTGTGATGCTGAGTGTTGCCATGCCTAATTTTTAGGTGTCTAGAAAGTCCATGAGATTCACAAAGCTTGAGTAAGGTGCCTAAGCTCCCTCTACAATGAATGGAGAGAGCTAGGTGCCTTAGGCTATGATTCATATAAGCCAGCAAGCTAGGTGAGAAGCTCCTAAGCTAAGCCAGTGTGAGATGCTGAACAGAAGGGTGTATATTAACCCCACCCCTTGCATAGAAATAGGTGCCTTAAATCCTGGCTGCAGGCATATGCCTATCTTTGCTAGAGATTCAGAAAGGAGCCCTCTTTGCTGTTCATGCTGTTTTTTGCAAAGTGGTGGGGGATAATGATGAGGTCCCTCAACATTTAGCTCAGTGATTAGGGTACTAACCTTTGATGTGGGAGATCCCAGACCAAGTCTCTTCCCTCCTTGGAAGGGAGAAGAGACTTCAACAGGGATCTACCACTGCGCAGGTGAGTGCTCTAACCATTGGGCTATGGAATATTCTGATGTGGGGCTCTCTATCTGATCTGTTGAAGCTGTTGCACACTGGATAAATAGAATCATGTGGACCAGCAAAAGTGCACCAGCATAAGAAATGGTTACAGCACTCCCTTGGGATGTGGGAGACCTGGGTTCCAGTTCCTCTGCTCCAGTGACTCTTGGTTATTCCGAGTGCAACAACATATAGCTAAATAGAGTCTACTTCAATTCATGTATCAGGAGGTGCCGGAGAGCACCTGTGTAAGTTTTATATTTTTTAAATCTTCTATAACCAGTTCAAATATGCAGGCACTCCTCTGGGCACACATCATTTTGAAGGGCAAATGTTCACTAATTTCTGTTCTTGCAGCACTGCAACGTGTCCTTCCACTCAGTCACTATTCTAGTCTTGTTCTATAATCTAGTTATTCAAACAAGATATAGTTATATTCCAATACTTGCCCTAATTTACAGTATGCAACCATTCACTTGTGTACATTCACAAAACAAATTAAAAAATCAGATCCCTAATTCTGACTGCTGAGCTGGGACAAGTAGTTGCTGTATCAACTAGATAGTTTATTGCGATATGTTTTAGGCTATTCTATACGTAGGTTCTAGCCCTGCAATCTGGTTCATGTGGGTGGAGCCTTGGACCTCTATGGACCCCTGTTGACTTCAGTGGGACTCTAAGCAGCTTGCAAGATAGGATCATTTTTCAGCAAGAGTAAAATATGTTGGATGTTACAGTAGTTCCTGTTTAAACTCTTTGCTAAATAAATCCAGTGATCTTTTTTTCAACTAAGAAAAAAAGACGTATATAGATTTTAATATGTATGGGAGAGGTTTGAAATAAGAATGTGGGTTAATAGTAAAAAGTGGATGAGTAAATTGCTGAGAACATAAGTTGCAAGATGAGTTCTAATTACTCCCTTGTCCAATAAAATAAATATTGCCTTCAGAAAGACAAAATTATAAGTTATTTTTAATGTAATCTAACCCATCCTCCAGCATGTCCATGATGGTGTGCTGAATGGAGAACCCCATCAATGCTGGTTGAGTCTAAATTTGACCTAATCCTCTCTAGAATTAGTGCATGTCAGTACCAAATAATAAAGAGGAACAGATGCCAGGCTCATATTAAAGAAATTGTGAGTCTTCAGGGTTGGGTTTTGCAGTAAACTACTTCTGAGGGCAATGTGTTGAGACATTTCTGTTGATCTCTTTGACATGTATTTTGGTGTTGGAGAAATCTTTAGTGCAACTTGATTGTGCACTGAGGAAATGATTTTTTCTGAAAACGAAAACAGTGATGGAAATATCAAGAAGTTTGAGAGGAGAAGCCAAGTTGTTTCAATGTTCTCATTTTCTAAGAAGCTAAGAGAACAGAATATCTGGCCTTTAAAATGAAACAAGCAAGCTATGGAACTTAACAAACTACCCAAGCCTAGAAAGTAGCACAGTGCTACTAATTACATTTTGCTACAGCATTATAAGCTTGTCAAGACATTAAGTAAATGAGAGACTACAATCAAGTCAGTAAGTACAAACCTGTAAGGACACAAGAGAATATTACAGGCTTTTAGGAAAGGAAAGATCTTAAAAATAAGTAGTGACTATTCTCTGAAATACAGTCAGGTAAACTAAAATATTTCTTGATTATCTTTTTTCCAAAAAGAAAAAGCAATTATGTTAAAAGAATCAATATCTCATGTAAACCTAGTATTGCAGTGATAGCCTAATTGTTTTGAAGCACAATCATTGATACTGTACTTTTCCTCAGGGAGACAGGACAACATGCAAACCTGAGATGTTTGTAACATCTTGCACAATGGTCACTCTTACTAAGTCAATATTTAAAATAGTGACCACAGCTGCTATTCTCCCTTAGTATGGAGGAAACCTGTAGTATATCAGATATTCACTGAATGGTGATTATTGCCAAATGCTATTTTTTTCCAGTTATTTAAACTGAAGCACAGAGAAGTTAAGTGACATCCCCAAGGTGAATCAACTGGGGTATGAACTCATTATTGCTTCTAGGATTTAAAGTGTGATGATTAATTAGGCTTTGTATCCTGCAAAATGAAAATATCTTCACAAGTGATTGACTATATCACCTGATAAGTGAAAAAGAATGCAATGACAAAGTGCAAAGCATTAGATATATCATATAATTTTGGCAATCCTATCCTCACTGCTGCTTGTCATTCAGCTGTTTAGACCTCTACTTTCCTTTGAAATAAAGAAAATCATAGAATATGCAGTACAGTAAAGTATAGAATAATAAAAAAATAAGGAAAATGCTGTTTACTCTTACAATTATTTTAAGGCAGTGATGAAAACCTCAACCTTTGAATATTGCATACTGAACACACAAAATGGGATTGTTGATTTTTGAAGGTTCAGTAAATTCCATGATTAACTAAAGGAAAATTCCTGAATAAACTAAAGGTAGCAGATATTGAAGTAAATATCTATTTGACACTACAGTAGAATACACACAAAAATATATATTGTACTTGTTAACAAGCAGCGATCTAGTATGTGTCCTAAGATATCAAACTATTTCAATACTAAAATTAATAAACATATTGTAATTTATTTTGAGATATGAGTCCTGCTAATGTTCATTTGAATGGGACTACTCCCATGAGTGAAGGGAGCAAGATTTGTCTGAAAATTTACAAGGAACTGAGACGTTAGTTCCTGAACATGACCTTATTTAGTAGAACAGGAAAACTAAAACCATTAAAATTGTTTTCTGCTGTTCTCCACAATTCAAACGTGTCTGTGAGAGGTATGCAACACATCTAAAGTGATTCCAAAAACAGGAGGAAAATCTAACCTAACACACTGCATGATTGTCCCACCTAGTACTTGTACTGACCCCATTGTCTTTCTGTGTTAAATTAAGAAACAGATGAATAAAAATTTCAACAACGGTGGACTGCTACAAACCATCACAAGAGCAGTCTCAAGAGTGATTAAATGTTATGCTAAAGTATCTTGCTGATGTTTATAATACAGATCAAGTGCAACACTCTTCTCTAAAACACTTTAAATTAACAGAAGATTATTAATGGGACAGTAATTTTTCAGAATATATGTCAAACAGTGATATTTTAGGTGGATAATAGTGACCATTTTGATAAAAATTGGAAAGCGACCAGCTATTGGAGAAGTGTTTGAGTGTTGGAGACCAGATGTGAGAAATATTCAGGAAACAAGTACTAGGTCTAATTCAAGGTTTACTAGATCATCAGAAAGTATGGAGAATGGTAGCATGATATGCTCTTCCTAAATCAAAAATGGAATGGTACTATAGACCTCAGGTCCTTCTTGTATAATGTGAAATAGTAGCTCAGAATCATTGATAGTCTAGTCTTTGACCCCTATCTTCATTATTCAATGCTTGTCCATGTACTGTGAAGAACTACAATCTTCATTTTGATGCTGGGTGATCAGTAATATTGAGGTGTGAGTAATAAACTTCAGGGGCAACTAAACTATTCAAAATATCGGCAAAAACAGGTTTTTCCCCTATTCCCTTTGCTGTAATATCTAGTTACACAGAATTCACTTACAGATAGTGAAGCAAAAGGAAACTGCTACTCTATATTCTGCAAAGTGATTGCTGAGCATTTAAGGCATGATCCAAAGTGCACTGAAGTCAGTGGAAAGATTCCCCTTGACAATTGCACCATATGTAAGAGAGCAGTATGATTTCTCAGAGCTCCAGTAGGAAACTGGAGAAAAGCCTGTTGAGAATCTTTGGGTTAAGTTTAGAAGCGAGAGTAACACGGGTGATGTTGTGGTGGGCGCATGCTATAGACCAGAAGGATGTGGTGGACAAGTTTTTTTTCGGACAATTAACTGAAGTTTCCAGAACAGATGCCTTAGTTATAATGGGGGACTTCAATCACCCTGACTTCTGCTGGGAGAGCAATACAGCAGTGCACAGACAATCAAGTACGTTTTTGGAGAGTGTTGGGGACAATTTCCTTGTGCAACTACTGGAGGAACCAACCAGGGGCTGGTCTCCTCTTGACCTGCTGCTTACAAACAGGGAAGAATTGGTAGGGAAAGTAGAAGTGGGTGGCAACCTGGGCAGCAGTGACCATGAGATGGTTGAGTTCAGGATCCTCAAAAAAGGAAGAAAGGAGAGTAGCCAAATACGGACCCTGTACTTCAGAAATGCAGACTTTGCTTCCCTTAGGGAACTGATGAGCAGGATCCCCTACTATGAGGGAGAAAGGAGTCCAAGAGAGCTGGCTGTATTTTAAAGAAGCCTTATCGAGGGCACAGGAACAAACCATCCTGCAGTGCAGAAAGAATAGCAAATATGACAGGTGACCAGCTTGACTTAACAGTGAAATCTTCGGTGAGCTTAAACTCAAAAAGGAAGCTTACAAGAAGTGGAAATTTGGACAGATGACTGGGGGGAAGATAAAAATATTGCTCAAGCATGCAGGGGTGTAATCAGGAAGGCCAATACATAACTGGAGTTGCAGCTAGCAAAGGATGTGAAGGGTAACAAGAAGGGTTTCTACAGGTATGTTAGCAACAAGAAAAAGATCAGGGAAAGTGTGGGACCCTTAATGAATGGGGGAGGCAACCTAGTGACAGATGATGTGGAAAAAGCTGAAGTACCCAATGCTTTTTTCGCTCTGGTCTTCACAGACAAGGTCAACTCCCACACTGCTGTCCTGGGCAACACAGTATGGGGAGGAGATGAGCAGCCCTCAGTGGTGAAGGAACAGGTTAAGGACTATTTAGAAAGGCTGGACATGCAGAAGTCCATGGGTCCAGATCTAATGCATCTGAGGGTGCTGAGGGAATTGGCTGATGTGATTGCAGAGCCATTGGCCATTATCTTTGAAAACTCGTGGTGATCGGGGTAGGTCCCGAATGACTGAAAAAAGGCAAATATAGTGCCCATCTTTGAAAAAGGGAAGAAGGAGAACCCGGGGAAATACAGCCTCACCTCAGTCCCTGGAAAAATCATGGATCAGGTCCTCAAGGAAACCATTTTGAAGCACTTGGAGGAGAGGAAGGTGATTAGGAACAGTCAACGTGGATTCACCAAGGGCAAGTCATGACTGACCAACCTGTTTGCCTTCTATGATGAGACAACTGGCTCTGTGGATATGGGGAAAGCAGTGGATGTGATATATCTTCACTTTACCAAAGCTTTTGATATGGTTTCCCACAGTATTCTTGCCAGCAAGCTAAAGTAGTATGAATTGGATGAATGGACAATAAAGTGGATAGAAAGCTGGCTTGATTGTCGGGCTCAATGGGTAGTGATCAACGGCTCGATGTCTAGTTGGCAGCCAGTATCAAGCGGACTGCCTCAGGTATCGGTCTTGGGGCTGATTTTGTTCAACAACTTTATTAATGATCTGGATGATGGGATGGATTGCACCCTTAGGAAGTTTAACAGATGACACTAAGCTGTGGGGAGAGGTAGATATGCTGGAGGGTAAGTATAGGGTCCAGAGTGGCCTAGACAAATTGGAGGATTGGGCTAAAAGAAATCTGATGAGTTTCAACAAGGACAAGTGCAGAGTCCTGCACTTAGGACGGAAGACTCCCATGCACTGCTACAGGCTGGGGACCGACTGGCTAAACAGCAGTTCTGCAGAAAAGGACCTGGGGATTACAGTGAATGAGAAGCTGGATATGAGTCAGCAGTGTGCCCTTGTTGCCAAGAAGGCTAACGGCATATTGGCTGCATTAGTAGGAGCATTGCCAGCAGATCAAGGGAAGTGATTATTCCCCTCTATTCGGCATTGGTTAGGCCACATCTGGAGTATTGCATACAGTTTTGGGCCCCCCCACTACAGAAAGGATGTGGACAAATTGGAGAGAGTCCAGCGGAGGGCAACAAAAATGATCAGAGGGCTGGAGCACGTGACTTACAAGGAGAGGCTGAGAGAACTGGGCTTGTTTAGTCTGCAGAAGAGAAGAGTGAGGGGGGATTTGATAGCAGCCTTCAGCTACCTAAAGGGGGGTTCCAAAGAAGATGGCGCTCGGCTGTTCTCGGTGTTGGCAGAAGACAGAACAAGGAGCAGTGGTCTCAAGTTGCAGTGGGGGTGGTCTAGGTTGGCTATTACAAAACACTATTTCACTAAAAGGGTGGTAGGGTGACCAGACATCAAATGTGAAAAATCGGGACGGGGCTAGGGGGTAATAGGAGCCTATAAAAGAAAAAGACACAAAAATCGGTACTGTCCCTATAAAATCGGGACATCTGGTCACCCTAGAGGGTGATGAAGCACTGGAATGGGTTACCTAGGGAGGTGGTGGAATCTCCATTCTTAGAGGTTTTTAAGGCCTGGCTTCACAATGCCTTGGCTGGGATGATTTAGTTGGTGTTGGTCCTGCTTTGAGCAGGGGATTGGACTAGATGACCTCCTAAGGTCTTTTCCAACCCTAATCTTCTATGATTCTATGATAGCTATGGGTTTTAGATCAGACCCTTGGTTTCATAGTCATCTGATTTCTAAGGGTGCTAGGAAATGACACTTTCTCCAAATTATTTAGGACACTATTATTTAGTGTCATTGTTCAGTGTGCCCCAAATTCTCAGTAAACAAAATATAGAGGTCACAATCTGCCCTAAAATATAGAGGTCACAGAAGGTAGTGGATTAATGATATGGATTATGTACAATGAATGTATTAGTTTAGTTAAAAAACTTCCATTTAATAGATTGGAAAGACTAAGTAAAAACAACAGAAGTATTTATCATTGTAACTTCTACCATGAGTTTTTATTTTTAACTTTCATATTCTGGAAATGTCAACTAACTGAAAGACAAATGCTCAGAAGCTACCAGTTAATGAATACAAATCTTGCCTTCTCAGTTCTGACATTAAATTATCAATTTATCATATTAGGATTTATTAGCCAGATCAAGTAAGGGGCTTATTTGATATAGTGCCAATTTGATACAAACATAACACATAATAGAGCTTGTAAAACACTTCTTAGTTTTATTTCTTATCATTTTAAAATTTTATAAAACTTTATGAAAAGTATTAGGAAATATTACAAGAATCTGCCAATATTGGATGAATATTTGACTTTGTCTGCCCTTTCTCTGGGTGTGAGAATAAAATAGAATTTATGCAAGTGATAAATGTGTGCTGTTTGCTTCTGTTTATTAAGTATTAATCTATGACTCTCTTTTCTTTTACCTCTGATAACCTGTGTGGAAAATTTTTTTTTTTTAATTTCGTTATCGGCTGAGTTTCAAAATCAAAGCTTGATGCAGCAGTTACTTTTATAAGTTTAAAGTAAACTTATAGCTTACAAAAGACACCAGATTTACAAACATTTATGCTTAAATTTACACATGTGGGTTGTCTCAGTGATTGAAATGATGGATGGCAACTCCCCAGTATCAACATGTTCAGCCATCTTGGTAACTTTCTTTTTAATTTGAGTCATGCTTGTGGCCCATGAAAGTGAAGTTGGTCCAGAACATAGTATTAGACCAACTGATTGATGGCAGAAGCCAGGTAGATAGAAGGAAGGGAGGATTGAGTGAGTAGGACTGTTTTGGTGCATAAATTAAGCATCTATTCAAGTGTGTGCAGGATTAGGGCTTTGAAGAATAAAGTCCCTTTTTTATCCAGCATGGGGAGCAACAATTTGAGCTATTCTGATTGCATTTTCAACTCTTGCCTGAAGAGCTTGCTTCTAGGGACAACAGTTTCTGTTCCCATCCAGTCTGAGCCTGTTTCCTGACATGGCTATATGGGATAACAGTGATGGTTTGTTGAGAGGGGTCATATTAAAACTGTGTTCCTGGAGCATGATATACCTCATAATAATAACCAATCTAGAGAGAGAGAGAGTAAAGATAAATCTAAAATACAGAAGTACATAAGTATAACCAACAGTAAAAAGCAAAGCAAGAATTAATTTGTGAATAGATATCAGTTATGTAGAAAGAGGTGAACTAGTTTCCTAGGCCTATTCCAAAGGCAATGCAGAGTTATCTAATGCATACAGCACTGGACTGGGTCTTAGGAGACTTGGGTTCTATTCCTGGCTCTGCTATTGGATGACCTGGTGCAAGTCATTAAAAAGAAATCTGTGCCTCAGTTTCACTATCTGTAAAATAGATGATAACTTCCTTTGTAAAGTGTGTTGAGGTCTACCAATGGAAAAAAAAAACATGAAAGAAGAAAAGTCCACCTATATTGAGATGATATAGATCTCATTTGGTGTAAATACATGTATATTTTGATTTAAACCTGAGAAAAGACCACAAGGAATGTAGTAAGAAAAGTAGGTCTGAGCATGAGGAAATTGTTAGACGGTTTGACATAGAACAGGAATGCTTCCAGCTAGTACCTATAACCTTCAGTTCTAGCCATAACTATAGCAGGTATCTTTGCCTGCGAGCAATTCTTCATGAGAAAGGTTTTGTTTTCAGTATTGAGTTCACTTTATTCTAAACAAGTAAAAATGTCTGTGTATCCATCTGGAACAACACAGAGATTAAAGATAGAGATCGGAAAATTTAGTGGTTACTTTCCATGGCAAATTTGTAGCATTCTCACAGCTGCAAAAGAAATATAACATTGAAAGGACCCCATTATGGAAATATATGAAGGTAAGAGACAGTCAATTAATTTCTGGTGTTTA
Organism: Malaclemys terrapin pileata; assembly: GCF_027887155.1. NCBI lineage: Eukaryota > Metazoa > Chordata > Testudines > Emydidae > Malaclemys > Malaclemys terrapin. The sequence goes on along the minus strand of NC_071513.1, from coordinate 32,528,324 downwards.
GTGGAGCCAGCACAATAAGTAAATCTGAGAATCTCAATTATGTGGTTTGACTTGACACACTGTAAGGAAACCTTGTTATGTACACATATGAATGGTTGATTCATCAATAACTACTTCAAAAGAGTAAAGATCTGACTGTCACAAGAAACAAGGAGGCTTTGCAAAGAATTATATCTATATTAAGTATTTGGAAGAATCCTCTCACTGCGCTGAACACAACAGTTTAAACCTTGATCCTGCAGTTGCACATGAGTAACTTTTTGCAAACCTGAGTAGTTCTTGAGAGTTAAGTGGGACTATGCTGTGACTAAAGTTATACACCTGGTTAAGTATTTTCAGGGCCTTAGTCTCTATCTATCTGAGATAATTATACTGCCTTCATAGTATCTCAGCACCTCACCATCTTTAATGTAGTTATGCTCACAAATCCTTGGTTTGTAGGAAAGTGCTAATCTTCATTTTACAGATGGGAATTGAAGTGCATAATCTGTGTTTTGCTTAGGGTCATATAAGATGTCTGAGACAGAACAAGGAATTGAACCTGGTTCTGCCACAACCCAATCCTGTAGCCATTGGACCACCCTTCCTCCCACATTAATAACATGTAAGAGAAAACTTAGCTCCTTTTCTCTGCAGCACCTCTCTTTCTCCTTTTCTTTGGACCTCTGGGCGATCTGCATTGGCTCAAATTTAATTCAAAGTAGTCAGTAGGATGTTGTTGGGTCAAGAAGTGTTTTTTTCCTGGTAGATATCACTCCCAGACTGTTGAGTGTAAACATGTTTAAGAAATATGGTTAAATGAATAGTTCCCTCAGAGGGATGCTCTGGGGTTGCCAGGTTATTTTAAGTTCCTGGCAATACATTCTTGCCATGGTAAATTTGATTTTGTATGCTGATCTATCTCATGATCCTTTGTTCTTTGTCCATAACTATGATGGAAATAAGGGATCTATCTGTCCCTTGGAGAGAGAAAATATACTCAGAGCACCAAAATGGCCACGAATATTATCTTGCAAAAATGGAACTGTAATTTCTATCCAGTACAAGCTGAATAATACAGCAACTCTGGAGAATTTCCTTTTCTTTGTAAATCAGAGCTTTGTTGCCTTTGAGGAAATAGCATTCATAGGCATAGATGATTAAAATACTGTACAGAAGTGATAACCAAGAACTGTCATGGTCTATATGAGGACTCTACATGGTGTCATTTTTCTGATCCTCTTTCCTTTTTCTCCCCATCATTTTCTTGCTACTTAGTTTCAATTCTTGAATACAGCTGATGAAAATGGATTTTGTTTGTAATATGGGAATAATTGTCTCTGATTCGCTAATACAGTAGGGACCTGCCTTTCTGAAATACTTAGCACTTTAGAACTCCATTTGAGTCAGTGGGAGCTGTTTGGATAGGTACCTCTGAAAATCAGGCTCAATATGTGTCTCAAACTTATTTCCACAAAATGTATATTTTTATTTAAATACATGTTTATGAATGGGAGGAACTGAGAGAGCAGCTGGGTACCATTTTACAAGGTACCATTTTACAAGGGATCATGATGGGCCAAACGGGTCAAGCAATAGGCTGAGTTCACCTGTGGGCTGTTTAGATCTTGTAAAAACCTTATTTGGAGAATACAGGGAAGCAGGAAAGTTGTCAAATGAAACATTCCCTGCAAGCTTTTTACCAAAAACAAATCCTTGAGCATTTTCCTTACAGGGCATTTCTCTCTAGAGCGAGAGAGTCCTCAGAGGAATTTATTTATGGTATAATATTATTGAGTCTTAATGGTACATTGCATTTTTGTCTGATTTGTGCGCTGCTTTGCATAGACAGCCCAGCACACATCAGCATGGAACAGTTGTAGACTTCATTGCCTGTTTTACCCCATGACACAGGTATGTGTGCTGGGGCATGGTGCTCTGTATGTGGCAGTCTTTAGGACTGCATCTTTCTCACTTGTTTTCTCTGGTTTATCTTCCAACTTGTTAGGTCTGGAAAGTATGTTCTTTGGGGCTTCTAAGTCTTTCCATAATATATTAATAAAAAAGTGAGGACATGGTCATCCTTTTTAGCTTTTTATGTCTCCCTTTGAAAAGACTTTCCCCTTTATTCGACATTAGTGAGGCCTCATTTGGAATACTGTGTCCAGTTTTGGGCCCCACACTACAAGAAGGATGTGGAAAAATTGGAAAGAGTCCAGCGGAGGGCAACAAAAATTATTAGGGGTCTGGAGCACATGACTTATGAGGAGAGGCTGAGGGAACTGGGATTGTTTAGTCTCCAGAAGAGAAGAATGAGGGGGGATTTGATAGCAGCCTTCAACTATCGGAAGGGGGGTTCCAAAGAGGATGGAGCTCAGCTGTTCTCAGTGGTGGCAGATGACAGAACAAGAAGCAATGGTCTCAAGTTGCAGTGGGGGAGGTCCAGGTTGGATATTAGGAAACCCTATTTCACTAGGAGGGTGGTGAAGCACTGGAATGCGTTACCTAGGGAGGTGGTGGAGTCTCCTTCCTTGGAGGATTTTAAGGCCCGGCTTGTCAAAGCCCTGGCTGGGATGATTTAGTTGATGTTGGTCCTGCTTTGAGCAGGGAGTTGGACTAGATGACCTCTTGAGGTCTCTTCCAACCCTGATATTCTATGATTCTATGACGTGTGTGTGCGTGCGCATGTGTATGCTTCTGAATGTTTATGAGCATGTACCCAGAGCCAGGAAGTTGGGGGTATTTATAAATATATTAAAACATATTTATGTCCTCCAGTAGATACACTAGGGCTGATTCTCTTTAAGACCTAAGGCATAGATGAAGCTAAATTTAAGATTATGAGGAGTGTTCAGCTAATCAGTTTAACTTTGGTGTAAAGCTAGCTGACTTCTGTGGAGTCGTTTCTGATTTATACTGATGTAAGTAAAGGAACATTAGGCCCAAGGTGTCTAGGATTTGATCAGATTTTGCTGTCAGAAGTTAAAGTATTCCTTCCATTTTTTTTCCCAGGCATTATCCAGCTGTTGAGAATGTTTCATAGCTTTTCTACATGGTGGGGAAATGTACTCTTTTGGGGGAGTGGGGTGATTTCTAAAGCACAATATGTTGCACATTAATTGAGCTGTGTAAACCCTGCTGGTGCACTTTAGCATAGTATTGTTTCAAACAGCACTGTCTTAAAGCACACTAGGGAACCTTTAATTGGTCCACATAGACCCTGCTGGTGCACACTAATGTTCAACACATTAGTGATCTTTATAAATCATGCCCCCATATATCATTTTACCCCCACCATGTAGACAAGCCTTCGGAGACAAAAGGGTCCTTCTCAGAGGGAAGCTGAGGTTTTTAAAAAAATTACATGGATTTAAGCAACCAGAAGGTATTTCAGGTGGCTTTTCAATAGGGCTGAATAATGCAGCTTTTTATCAAACAAAACAAATCAGGACTTTTTCTTGTAAACAATGGGCTGATCTGCTTATAAAAGGATGGCACAATATGGCAATTCCCCTCCTCAGCCAACCACTCACCTTGCACTCTTTCCTCCCCAATAAATATGTGCACACATACATACCTTTCTGCCTTGTCTTGTGTTCCAAAGTAATGACTCATACTTAATAGTCTAAGCATGCTGACTTTCTATGCTGTTAGATGTTGTTTAGGGCACAGGCCAGGCTCTGCCATTCATGTGTTCCTGCTGTTTGTCAGTATGGCTACCTTGTTGTGTTTTTATAACCTAACTTTATTTTTGAGGAGTGGTTGTTGGCATCTCTCTCTACCTCCAGCTTGGAGGAGCAGCACGCTGCCTCTTTTTTTTTTTTTGGTCTGGCCCCTACTCTTTGGCCTTGACTACACTACAAAGTTTTGTATACACAAATTAAGCTGACTATCAAAAACTGGTATAATTACATTGCTTGTGCATGTTCACACTACATTCTGTCAGCAGACCGCATCCACCCTGGGTGCTCTAGCATCAAGAGTGGAAGCAATGCACTCTGGGTACCTATCCCACTGTGCTACTCACCACCTTCTGCAGCTAGGAGTTGTGGGAAGGTGGAGTGGATTGCAGTGCATCATGGGTGTGGGCTCAATGTCCATGATGCAGTTCTTTCTGTCCCATGATTTCATGGTCTTCCGACTGCAGTTCGTGGCATTTTTCAACAGCCCATGTTTACTGCGCACCCACCATCTCTGTATGAAAGGATGAATCTGGCACTGCTGTCTACATATCACAGATGGTCATGTAGTATATTATGAATATAATGGCTAACAGGGGTCAGGCTGGAGACTTTTGCCTAAATGCTCGGGGTCTTACTGATCGCCATATTTGGGGTCGGGAAGGAATTTTCCTCCAGGGTGGATTGGCTGGGCCTCTGGAGGTTTTTCGCCTTCCTCCGCAGCATGGGGCAGGGATCACTAGCAGGAGGGTCTCTGCCAATTGAAGTCACTAAACCCCAGGATTGTGGACTTCAACAGCAGAGTCCAGGGAAGGGGTAGGGATGATTTTGTGGCCTGCAGCATGCAGGGGGTCAGACCAGATGATCATAATTGGTCCCTTCTGACCTTAAAGTCTATGAGTTCCCAATCTGAACAGGAATCGGAGTTACCTGACCTTCATGTGTGCCAGGGAAAGAAACAACACCAGATTACTTTTGGCATTCACTGCCATGGAGCCCAGTTTCTTATAGAAGTGGCAGGTCTTCTTTGGCACAGCACCAGAGCGACCGTTTGCCTCCCTTGCTTTCTGGTACATCTGCCTCAGCTGCCTTATTTTTGTACATCCAGAAGTGCTGTAGCCCTTATCCAACAAGCCACAAAGAATCTGCCTGTAGGTATTGTAGTTCCTATAGCTGGAGCAGAGCTGGGACTGCACAGCCTCCTCCTTCCACAGTGCCAGCAGATCTAACAACTCAGGTGTGTTCCAAGCAGGAGAGCATTTGCTGCATGGAGCCACTGTGGTCAGCTGAGAATATGCCCTGGAAACAGGGCAGTGGAGTTTGAATTGCTGAGCAGAATGGTCAGGATGGCCATTTACAGTGACATAACCAAGCGCGGTGTATACACCGACACTTTGTCAATATAACTTTGCTGCAAAAAGCTCTATACCTCTTGTTGAGGTGGTTTTATTTTGTTGGCAAAGCAGGAGAGTGTTGTTGGCAGAAGTAGCATTGTAGTAATGTACACCACCACTGTTTTGTTGATGAAACAAAACTGGGTAGTGTAGACAAGGCCTTCGACCATTCTGGTTTGGGTCTACCAGGAGTTAAAACTCCCATCAGCATCACTCTGACTCATTGGAACACAAAAACATGTTCACCACATCACAGTGCAGTTCCCCAGGGAAGGCTACATAAAACTGAGTAATTTTTCCCTATCAGATAAACCTGATTCATTGCCACAGTAATTGCCCACAAATAGATCAGCAGAGAAAAGAGCAACCCATTACTCTGTGTGTTTTTTAGCAACACAAACCCTTGTTTAATTAAATTAGTTTTTCCAGACTAAATAGAAGATTTAGAGGAATTCTCTGTCTGGCTCCAGGTATAGATTATTGGTGGTTGCAAAGAGGGTTTCCACAATTTGTAGAACTATATGGGTGAGGTTTGAAAAAGTCTCAGCATGACAAATTGCTGAAGGTTCTTAACATAATTCCTCTCTGCTGCTGTCTTAATGTGTTTGTCTCCTTTTGTATCTTACACTTATATATTCCTTTCTACCATATGAGCCTGATTCTTACCTCATTCACTGGGGTATGACTTAATTAGCTTCAGTGGAACTACTCCTGATCTGCACCGCAATAGGGGAGATCAGATTCAGGCTCTAGATGTGTCTTTTGACACTATGCTTTGTCCTTTCCAGTGGCTAAGCTCTTTCTTTTGTCACTGGTGACTCTGCTCCTACTGTTTTCTATTCCCTTAGAAACTTTCCTGTTTTTAATTTGCTAATTCTCATCACTTTAGGTGGGATTCATGAAGTAATTAAGCATTGTAACAGGAGCCTAACTTTTAGGTGTTTGGAAAATCCTAGGAACAACTCTGTGTTCCACGAAGCTGAGTTTGGTACCTAGGCTCCTATACAATGAATGGGGAGAGAGAGGTGCATAAGAATGCAATTCATAAAAGCCAGCATGCTAAGCAGGGAGTCACCTAAAATAGCCAATGGGAGATGCCCATTTGAGAGGTATGTGCTAAGCCCCACCCCTTTCTCAGAAATAGGTGTCTAAGTCAAGCATCTCCCAGCAGTCCAATCTCTGCTTAGTGATCTGCAAATGGGAATCAGGAGTCAAGTGGCTTAGGCTCATAAGGTGTTTCTTGTGGAGATGAGTCAGGTGCCACCAATGATGGTGCTCATCTTATAATTTTTAGTCCAGTTGTTAGGCCACTTGCCTGGGCTGTGGGAGACCCAGGTTCAATTACCCTCTTTCTGCCATAGGGGGAGAAAGAGCACTCAGAAGGAGAAACCTTCTTCAAATCCTAAGGCCTGAGCTTTGGGATATTCTGGTCTGGGGCTCCCTTAATTGCCCCTGTTGAAGTTGTTTCATTATGGATCCTCCATTAAACACACCTTAGCTTTCACTTAGAAACTTGAATATCAGGAATGGTCTGGATAAGAGAAGTAAGAAGAACTCCTGAAAAGAGAATGATTATGCCATCCCCTTGTGTCTGCTAGATTCCCACAGGCCTTTTCTCAGCCAATATAGCACCTTTTAAAGCTTTCCAATATTTGTTTAGCAGAAGACACTGAACCAGTTCAATGAAATAAAAGAAAAATGTTCCAGTCTACCACAGTACCATAATTCTTAACTACATCTAAAGATAACTGATGCTGCTGAAGGCAAGGAATAACCTACTGTAGAACAGAGATTAGCTTAGTTGGTTTGAAAAATGTTGTTATCTTTAAATGCAGGAGCATTCAGGGACATGTGGGGAAAGTATTGGTTTTGCCTAGGTCTGCACCAAGTATTCCCCAGTGAGAGTGGTGGTTTCTAAACCTGATGCACACAAAACTGACAAAGCTCCCATTGAATTGAGTGTGTATGTGCCCTAATACACATCCCAAACCCTAGTCCCTTCATCAACCTCTATTTTAGAAAGAAGTTCTAAAATAAAGGATTTTTCATAAGTCCTGAAAAGGCTAAATGAGAACATGTATTATCACACAATATATGGAATGTTTAATTAGTAACAGTTCACCTGCACAGTGCTGGATTGTAACAGGATATCATGTGGGTGGGAACCAGCAAGAAGCCTCCCCTGGTGCATGCTCCAATCAGAATTCTAGTCTGTGTGTTTCTGGGAGCGATTTCTTTCATGTGCCCCAAGGATGCATGTGACTCTGCCCCCTTCCCTTTACTGCACTGGCCACAAAGCAGATCAGCACATAGAGGAGCAAAAGCCATGCTCACTTTAGGTGCCAGAGAGCTTTCAGAGAAATTCTTCCTCCCTTTACTTCTTTGTATGACTCCCCTCCATCATTTGATATGGGGATGTGTCTTAAGGGCACAATTCAGCCATTACAAGTGAAAGTGAAATGGGGTTAAGAAATTTTAGATTTAAAGAAGTGATCTGGCATATTGAATTAATGTTGCAGTAACTTAACCATATAGTGCTGAAAGTTAGTGACCTTACATATTATGGTACAAGTATCTAGATAGATTATGGGGTATAGGTTATAAACCATTAAATATCTTTTGTTCAGTGAGAAATACTATCACTATTGTAAGTGCCTTTAGGAAAATCCTTAGCTTGTTTAGCACTGTAGGGTTTGCAGTGAGTACACAGCTACTTTTAATGCTGCAGATAACACATTTACCGACTGAAGAATTCCACTTGAGATGAGAGGCTTTCTTTTGTAAACATTAATCTGAGCAGGAGATGTAGCAACTTCCTACTGTTTGAGTTTCCTTTAGGGACACTAACCCATATTTTGTAGGTAATAAAAATGCCACAGAAAGAGAGTAGACAAAATGCCATCCAATTCCTTAAAAACTTGTAACATGTTTAATAAGGAGAGTTGGGTTTATCTGTTTTCTCAATTAACAGCTGGTCCCATATGGGCAACCCTAGAGATTTCTGTACAATCACTTTTCACTTCAAGCTTCCCTGTGTCCTTCATTCTCTTAACTCATTCACGGCTCAGTCTCTCTCTCTCATTGAAATAAATGGGAATAGGTACGAGCCTTCAGCCTTTTGTTTTCTCAACTTTATAATGTCTGGGGCTGAATCTTGGTTAGCCTGTTCCTGCATTTGAGATCTTCAGACAGGGTGTGTTTAATGTAGCTTTGTCATTTTTGCAATCTTGCATATTCTGAGGGCAGGTAGAGGCCTGCCTCATGGCTGTTCTAAATCACACTTTGTTTCCCATTGCCCACTACGGGACCTGGGAAGCAGAAAACAGGCATATTGCAGTGCACCCTGGCATGCTCCCAACAAGGCCATGACATCTTCTCTGTGCTGGGGGCTGGGATCAGTGCCAACATAGAGCATAATCTAGTTCTTTCTGGGTCAGGGAGACTCCCTCTACTAGGCCCTGTTTATGCCCGCTTTAAGGCATCCTTATATTGACAGCATGGTGGGAAAAGATCTTAGCATGATGGAGAATCAGACCTTGAATAGTGGTGACAGTTACTGATCTGGTAGTGAAAGGTATTGTGATGTGGACACCTATCTGCTAGACACCAGACTGAGGCCTACGTACAGGATAGACCACCAAAACAATATTTTAACAAATTTCAGTTGCTACTACACCTAGCATAAATTGATCTGTTTCTTTAGAGTTAAGACTCCATGATCATTTGAACTCTGCAATCACCTAGCAATATTTCTTTTAAAATTTAATAGATTTTATTTCATTTTCTTTTTATTTCATATATATTTTTTTACCCCTAATGACTTGATTTCATTTAACAATTGAATCTTATTTTTTCCAGCTCCAACTTTTAAGCTCTGGAGAAGCCTGTCAAATGGCTTTGGTGACAGATTTCAGGGGATCACACCTAATACAGGAGAAGATTTCAGGTAAGAAATGAGTTTCTAAATAAACTTTAATTGTGTTCTGTGGGGGAAGAAGGGTGTATTAAATTGTGCACTGCTAACTCTCTGTGATGCTGTCATTTTAATATTGTAAATTATAAAGTGTTTAATGATAGAGTATGAAAATCATAGGCCATATCCTATCTTCTGTGAGTACTCAAACTTCCATTGGATTTCGGGCATTCCAGGAAAGCAGGATGAGTCTTCTGCTATTGTTGATGTGCATGTAATGGTCCCAGTGCTTATGAGCTTTGTGTGAAGGATGAACAAAAGGAATTTTCTTTTTTACCTGAAACCTCAGATAACAGCAAAATACATATATAATGTTTCATGTACACATTTTCCCTTGCCCCTATTTTTATGCTAAGAATGTTGTGAGATATTGTGTTAGAGGTGTCATCACAAAACTAAGCTATGAGCCGTAATAGTGTGAACACTAGAGATTCCACGAATATCGTACGAGGAGTATCAAAGCTGATTGGGGTATTATTGCATATTAACTGAATTAGCCAAGAAAAATATGGTTTTTTTCCCTTAGAGGATAATATGTTTTTCAGAAGCAACTACTTACAGCTCCTATAACCAGTTGCTTTAATTGTTCAGTGGTCAGGCAGCTAGCCCTGCAGCACAGTTGCTACACTAATTACTTATTTGTATGACAACACACCTTGGAGAGAAGAGGGTCTGATTCTCCTCTCACTGGCATTGGTTTTAAACCAGCAGAACGCTATTGCTATCAATGGAATCACTGCTGATTTGCACCAGCATGAGAGGAGAATCAGTCCAAGGATTTATTCATATGAATGTTGTTCTCAGGATGCATCTTCCTATTTTGCACACAGCTTCACAGCTTACGATGCATCCACTGAGAGAGAGAGATCTGTTCAAAGCCAAGCAACTGACACAATAAAGAAAGGTGCATTTTATGAAGAATATTTGTACTGGGCTTTAAGAAGCTGGAATAGGCACTTATATAGGTCTTTTCATTAAAAAACCACCAAGGAAACCCAACTTTCACTAAAGCTTTCTGCGGAATCAATTTAATAAACTACCTTGCAAAAAAGCATTCTACTCTGGCTAAGAAGTAAAATTCCCTGCAGGAAGAGACTTGAAGCTTGTCTAGGGTCATGCAGGAAAATCAAACAAATAGAAAATTAAATGCAAAATAATAATAAGCGTGTACATAGATACAGAACACCTTGAATCCAAGGTTCTCAAAGTGCTTTTCAAATATTAAGGGCCTTATTCTGATACCTTTATTCACACTGAGAGCATGTCTTCACTAGCAACGGTAAAGCGCTGGCCGCAGCAGTGCTTTAACGTGGCTGTGTAGTCGCGGCATAGCCCTGGGAGAGAGCTCTTCCAGCGCTATAAGAAAACCACCTCCACGAGGGGAATAGCTACCAAGAGTGTGGCTACCAGCGCTGGTGAACTGTCTACACTGGCACTTTACAGCGCTGAAACTTGTAGTGCTGAGGAGGGGGGGGGGTGTTTTTTCACACCGCTGAGCAAGAAAGTTGCAGTGCTGTAATGTGCCAGTGTAGACAAGTGCTGAGTAATACTTTTATTCCTTTAGTTGTCCCATTGATATCATTGGGACTACTCATTCACTTAAAATTAAGCACATTCATAAGTGCTCTTCTTGCCTGGGGACTGAATAAGACATTATGCAACATAAAGGTATTAAAATCTGTCCTTAATGACTAAGTCTAACACACCTGTAGAATATAATAGTAATATAATCCCAGATTTGCAGCTAAGTGAACTACAGTGCAAAGCTTGTGACTTGCCCAAATTCACAAAGTGAGTCATTAACAAAGCTGGAAATGGCATGCTAAAGACTAAGGTCCTGTTTTTGTGGCATGCCTCACAGGGCATATTTCCTTTCACAGCACAGAAGGCAGAGCCAAGGTGGTCAAAGATGCCACCTTTGTACCTTCTGGATTCACGGTTGCACTATACGATAGTCAATAAATTGATTAAGTTGCTCTATATGTTCTTTGTATGTTCAATTTCTGGTTCACTCAAATTAGGGTGTATGTGCTGCATGGGCTTTGTGCTGATCCTCTGCAGAGGGGTGAATTTCATTTTGCAGTGATCATACTGCCATATTTCTTTTGATTGGTATTCTCTTCCCTTCACCATACTGCAAGGAATCAGCAGAACCAGCATATGAGACTGCTTGAAAATGAGTCATAATCACTGAGATGGGGAGAATATAAAGGAACAGAAAGAATGAATGAAAGGAAAGAGAAGAACCAAGAGCCAAGAGGATAGAGAAAGAAAACAAAGACTGAATGAGGAAAAAGTGGGGGAAGACAGAGGAAAGAGCAATAATGGGGGAGGAGGAGCCAGAGAAAGAGGACCAAGTGACTGGGCATAGGGAGATACAGAGACCGAGATTAAGGAGGAATGGACATAAGATTATCTATCCATCATCTGTCTGTATAGGTTCTTATACAGGACACAAAGAGCATGGAAGTGGGAAGGACTAAAAAAGAAAGGAGCAATGATGGGACAGGGAGAAGAAAATAGTGTGTCCCAAAGTTTCTTTCCAAACAAAACCCCATCTCACACAAGGAGCAACATATTTGTAGCTCTAAGTCATTTTATCTCATCTTGCAGGTGTTAATTGGATTTTTTTTTCTTTCTACCTGAAGCAAGCACCTCTGCCTCTTTTGTCCTTTTTCTGCTGTGTATAATGTAACGCGGGCATAGCAAAGCTTTCTGAAATCTAAATTCATTGCTCATTTGTGACAATCTTCCATTAATATAGGATTATTTACATAAGGCAAAAAGGGTTTTGTAAAACAATCTTTGAACAGCGACATGGTGTGTTTTGAATGCATACGATTTTAGCAATGCATGACTGTACATTCTATATGAACAAGACCTTTCATCCTATGAAGATTTTCTGCTTGCCTGGCAAAGCTTGGAGTAAAGCTGAAATCAAAGCAGCCTTACTTAGTGAAGCAATTTCATTTTACCTGAAACACTGGGGCTTAAATTATAAGCTTCAGGATGACTCAGGAGAAGTAATACATGCATATAAACTACATAATTTTCTTAGTGTATTTTCACAATCAATATAACTGTGTGTTTAAAGTAGGGACCTTGGGTCAATCTTCTAAGCAGTGAATGAATAACATAATTTTTTATCAGAGAAAAGCTGCACTATGCAAATAATATCTGACATGAATATTTAATAGATGTACAGTAGGAAGTAATTGCCAACTAGTGGGGCATGCTAAAATGAGAGAGGAAAAAAATACTGAAATAACAAATCCTATCCGACTTTTGCCTATAACATTTTCTTAACACTAGGCAGTATGCTAGCAGTTGGTAGCCTATGTGAAATGAGTTCAGCAATCTCAGTCCAGGTCCCATATAGCAAATGATCCTATTAAATTGCTAGATGATTATTAGGATTATCTAATCTATCTATTGTTAAATATGTGCACAGCGAGCCCATGTTACCACATATTCCCTTTACTATATTATCATCTTTGCTCCCCAGTTAGCTCCATTTCTTAGCTATACCCACTTGTTGTATCTTGTCCTCACAAGATTGTAAACTTGTCAGATGAAGGACTATCTGTTAATAAGGGTTTATACAATGCCTTGAGCCAGGGGACCCTGATCCCATTTGGTATTTCTAGGTAATACAAGTAATAAATAGTAAATTATTATGATTATAATAACAAATGGAAGATCCCACCATGTTGAGGATTAATTAGTGTGCTTTGCTGTCAGTCTCTCACCATTCCTAAGGCAATGTGGGGAGGATGTCACAGAAATGGCAATATAGCCAAATACTTTATTCCTTTTTTCCAGGTAAGCTCCTCAGGGCTGAAGGGGGGCAATAAGCATTCCCTCAACCCTAATCCAACTGCTCCTTCCAAGAGCTCTGTCCCACAGCCACCTCTCTCTTTTGTGGACTTCAGTCTACATGGAAAGACCTTTGCAAAATTAGGAATTTGAAAAAAATTGGAAAGCATCCTTATTCTTTCACAATTTCTTCACATGATAAGACCAGCTCAGATCCTTGGCTGTGCAACTCATTGTGGGTAAAGGGGAAGTGTCATGCCTCCTATGAAGTCTGCAGTAGAGCTGGGTAGGAAACAGTTTTCGCTTCCTGTGAGAATTTTCGAAATGTCTAAAATTTTCCTGTTCTGAATCAGGACAAAAAATTGAAAGTTTTTGAAAATTTTCACAACAGAAAATCTCCTTTCCATCACTCCCTCCATCCACCCCCTCCCCCCCAAAATGCAGGTGGGGTGAATTGAAATGTATTCTTTTAATCATCTTGAAACATTTGATTTTCAATCTTTTATTTTATTTCATTTTACTTTTATGATAAATAAACTTACATTTCTAAAGGAAAAGTCAATTTAATCTTGTTTTTTTTTTTTGTTTAAAAATTGTTGAAATGGGGCATTTTGACAATTTCAAAAATCTTTTCCAAAAAAAGGTTTGAAACAGGGAATTTGCTGAAACCGACTTCTTCCCACGCATCTCAGTTCTGATGAATCAGGATTTTCTGAGGGGAAAAAAACATTTTGTTAAAGAATTCCTGACCGGCTCCACTCTGCAGAGAGAGGCAATGCTGCAAGAGCTGTTACATAGGGCCCCAGCCATTACATGGTCTCCCTACATTGGAGTGATTCTACTGTGGCCAAGTCTACACTGGCATTTGAACCACTTTGCACCACCACTGTGACCCAAAGCACCCTAAGTGCAGAGGAGCATCAGGACCACAAATTGTGCAAGTGGGCAGGAAAAGGGAATGCCAATGATGGCTTTTATATCAAGCTTCAATATTTCAGGTTGTGATTAGAAAGCCCTGGCTTTCTTTTACTTCATGCCCAATTTTCAGTGAAATAAGCTTGTGTTAATTAGAGGTCATTGGATGCTGAAATTCATTCCATCTTTGTTACACCATTACCACCCATGGGAGGCAAACTTTCTAGATTCTATAATGAGGATAATTACAGTGGGCTATAGTTTAGCTTAAGGCAAAAGCCTTAAATCAGAAGGAGCATGTTACCAGTAGCCTTATAATTGAGGTGAAGATCACAGACTGCCAAATGGTATGTACAACTTCAAACCTTCCTGTAAAAATTCATTTGGTGGCAAGGTGTATGGCTCATATTGGGTGGGGGCAGGGAAAGTGTAGATTCTCTCACTGAAGGCAGCAAGGCTCCCTGATGTGGTGGATCTGCAGGGTTAGGGTTCACACCTCTACACATAATTTCCTGCCAGTGTATCTCAAACTCTCTCTGGAGGGTAAAATCCATGAGAGGGTAATGCAGCCATTTCCCTCCACACCTCCTCACATTACAGAGGCCACTGAAGATTTATCAGATAGTAACAACTTCTGATCATTGCTGAGCTGAGCTGGATACTAATGGATGAAATCTTCTATGTGCCATGATCAGCTCCTTGAACTATCTTATTTCCCTAAATGTAAAACTCAATAGTAAATGAAATGAACCTACAAATGATTAAATGTGGGGTTTTTTAGGGTACAGTCCACAATCCCCATCTTTCCTTTCTCCGTCTTGGAATATCTCTTTTGTTCATGTTTCAACTCACACAGATCTCAGGATAGAAAAATACCCTGTTCAAAGCATGATCATGAGGCAGTCTGAACTCACTTACTATTTTGCTCTGTTAACTAACTAACATGATAGAAGCTATCAGAGCAGTAGCCGTGTTAGTCTGGATCTGTAAAAAGCAGAGAGTCCTGTGGCACCTTTAAGACTAACAGATGTATTGGAGCATAAGCTTTCGTGGGTGAATACCCACTTTGTCAGATGTTTGACGAAGTGGGTATTCCCCCACGAAAGCTTATGCTCCAATACATCTGTTAGTCTTAAAGGTGCCACAGGATTCTATGATAGAAGCTGAGCTTTGAATTTCCCTGATGCTGTGTGGTGAAATTGTGTGTGAGAATTAAGCAAATTCTTCCCACTGCCAGTAGCATAGGAGAAAGATTAGTAACCTGAAGAATTTGGAGGAAGCTTCATTTTGGGTGTTTTAATCAGAATTTGAGTCTCCAGCAAACAGCTCACTGAAGTTCTTGTTTTATTTTAGATTGTTTAGCACCTTTGAGGGGGTGAGATTTCTGTAGATGAGGAAGAAAATGGGCACCACATAGACAAGCATCATCTGTAATGTACCCTGTCACAGCATGAGCTCTTTGGCACAACATATGGCAACAGAATTACCTTTGTACTACCCAACTGTGGGATATAATTTATCCAGTCCAAGGGACTGTGGTGACAGGTAATAGATTTGATGATGCACATGTTCAGCATTCTAAAAATGCAGGGCTGGCTGTTCACAAATTCAGATCTCCATAGTGGTGCTGTGCAGTTTGAGCATTCCTGGCAAATCCTCATCTTTTCCCTATGATGTCACTTACATAGTGACACCCTGTGGTAGTAATAAATGGGGTGTGGTGATGCCGCTGTTGAAAGACAGCTAAAGAAGAGTGATTGTAAAAAGTTCCAGTCTGTATCTACAGTCAGCTCAAGAATGAATCAATTCTGGTCTTGAGCATTCAGGATCCAGAAAGTACTTAGAGATTGACTCCACGCCAGTATCCTAGACCTATTGGACTGTTGTTCTGAATACAAGAGATTACAACTAAAGCAGCATTGCAATACTTACACTGGGGAAAGTCATTTCTTTTTTATTGAAGAGTGAAATATCATCAGCATGATTAAAGATGGACAAATATATTTTATACCTGGATTTTGCATTTTTAAGACTATTTCATTTAAAGTCAGTTTACTTGGCTTTTTTTTTGTCCACCTTTAGAGTTTTACATATTCAAGTCAAATTGGCCTTAAATACATTTACTGACATCAAATAAAGAGTGGGCACCTTTCGGTCTCTTGTTGCGGATGCATTTAAAGGAAACTAAATTCTGATGTGCAGTCTTGGTAGAAAAAAACCCACAATATTTATAAAAGGCCCTTGGGATTTGTGGGTAATAGCTTTAGAACTTTTCAGTGGGAAAGTTTAATGCTATATATTAGATTTCATCTAGCACACATGACTAATAATGGATCATTTATCCATTTGAAAATGGTGGAAAAAAGTACATCTGCTTTTTCCTTTTGAAACAGTGGCCTTCTGTATGAGCTTGAATTATTTAAATACAAATGATTACATATGGTCCTTTTAGCTATGTGAAAATGATACCTAAAGGTACATAGTAAAATTTCACCTGAATGCATTGCTATAAAATAATCTTCAGCATTATTTTTTTTTTCCTAGTCAATGTTGGGCATGGCTAAATTTTTTTTGGTGAGGAGAGAAGAAAATAAATGAGTATGATACACAGATTCTAAACATTAATTTATTCTGCTAGCTAGGTGTGTGTGTGTGTGTGTGTGTGTGTATAATTGTATAAGTCTCATATGATGTAAATGTTAAACCATGATATATATTCAAAATTTATAAACATAAAAGGGCACTGAAGAGATATGATGCTGGCCCGTTACTAGATTATCCTAGTCTTAAAGAAAAAGTGAGCTAAATAGACATCAGATATAGTTCTTGATTTCTATCTAAGTTATACAATAACTATGATGCATTAGGGGTGTGTGTGTGTATTTGTGTTAATTCATGATTTGAGATGAGTAGATCAGTAATGTTCTTAGGAAGTCCTAACCTTGTGACTGAATACACATATATGCATAGGTAGTTAACCAACACTTCAGATTCCTCATGCTATTAAGCTACCCGCTTGTTCCTGGATGTGCTTGGTATTACTTTCATGACCTTTATATTGCCCGGTAAGGAGAAACATCTTCATTGTTTTAAGCCTCTCTCACCTTTTAAATTATGGAAATATTGCAAGACAAAAATGGTGACTTAATGACATTCCAAGATGATTCCTAGAAAATATAATATCACCCAGTAAGGTGGAGAAAACAGAATTCAAAGAAAGGATACTAAACATTAAAATAACGATGTATCTTGCAAAAATGAGGGGGTTAGTTAAACAGAAGTTAAAAGATACAGTGACTAAAGTGAAATCCCTGCAAGCTGCATTGATGCTTTTTAAAAACATCATAATAGAGGCCTGTAGTAGTTTTGGGCCGCGGTTTGGCCCTCAGCGGGGCTATGGGGTAGCCCACCGCCTCGCTACAGTCAGAAAAGATCCCCGAGCCCTCAATCAGGGTGGGGCAGTAATCACACAGTCAGGCAAATACCCAGGCCTTTAAGCAGGGGCTGGGTCAGAGTTTGTAGCAGCCCAGGCCCTAGGTCAGGGCGGGGCAGCAAACCAATAGTCAAGCAGCAACCCAGGCTCTCTAGGCCAGGGGAAAAAGGGGGAGTCTGCCACCCAAGGAGTGGGTGGCAGGGGGGATGCAGGCCCTCCCACTCCACTGTGTCCCAGCCCGGGGCCCTAGCAGTGACGGACGTTCGCTGCTGTCAGTGGGGATCCTGGCCGCAACACACTGACATCTGCTCTGGCAGTACAGCAGCTAGACTGGGGTCGGCTGCCCCCGGGCTACTTCCACACTCCCCCTCATATGGTACCTGGGCCGTCTTAGTGTCGTCGGTGCTCTCCACTAGCATTGGCTCCTCTGGGTAGGTAGCGAAGGGCAGGCTCGGCCAGTCCTCCTCGGGGTAGCTGGCACGGGGCAGGCTCGGCCAGTCCTCCTTGGGGTAGCTGGTGAGAGGTGAGTCAGCAGGCTGCTCGCAGCCTGCGGCTGTTTCCCAAATGGGAGCTCAGCCAGGGACATCTGCTTTCTCCGCCGGCCTGGGCTCCACTGAGCTCTGCAGGCGGGCTTTTATACTTCCGGGTCGGGGCCGTGACTTCGGCAGGGCGGGCGCCGGACCCGGTGGCTCCGCCCACATTGGTAGTAGGGGAGGTTCGGCCCTCAGCGGGGCTGTGGGGTAGCCCACCGCCTCGCTACAAGGCCCAACTTCAATGTATACTCCAAATTAAGAAACACAGTAAAAGAACTAAAAAAAGAGCCACTGTGGCTTAACAACCATGTAAAAGAAGCAGTGAGAGATAAAAAGACTTCCTTTAAAAAGTGGAAGTCAAATCCTAGTAAGGCAAATAGAAAAGAGCATAAACCCTGCCAAATTAAGTGCGAGACTGTAATAAGAAAAGCCAAAGAGGAGTGTGAAGAATGGCTAGCCAAAAACTCCAAAGGTAATAACAAAATGTTTTATAAGTACATCAGAAGCAGGAAGTCTGCTAAACAACCAGTGGGGCCCATTGATGATCGAGATACAAAAGGAGCGCTTAAAGACGATGAAGTCATTGCGGAGAAACTAAATAGATTCTTTGCTTCAGTCTTCACAGCTGAGGATGTTAGGGAGACAAATCTGAGGAACTGTCACAGATTGAAGTGTCACTAGAGGAGGTTTTGGAATTAATTGATAAACTCAACATTAACAAGTCACCGGGACCAGATGGCATTCACCCAAGAGTTCTGAAAGAACTCAAATGTGAAGTTGTGGAACTGTTAACTAAGGTTCGTAACCTGTCCTTTAAATCGGCTTCTGTGCCCAATGACTGGAAGTTAGCTAATATAACACCAATATTTAAAAAGGGCTCTAGAGGTGATCCCGGCAATAATAGACCGGTAAGTCTAATGTTGGTACTGGGCAAATTAGTCAAAACAATAGTTAAGAATAAAATTGTCAGACACATAGAAAAACATAAACTGTTGAGCAATAGTCAACATGGTTTCTGTAAAGGGAAATTGTGTCTTACTAATCTATTAGAGTTCTTTGACGGGGTCAACAAACATGTGGACAAGGGGGATCCAGTGGACATAGTGTACTTAGATTTCCAGAAAGCCTTTGACAAGGTCCCTCACCAAAGGCTCTTACATAAATTAAGCTGTCATGGGATAAAAGGGAAAGTCCTTTCATGGACTGAGATCTGGTTAAAAGACCGGGAACAAAGGGTAGGAATTAATGGTAAATTCTCAGAATGGAGAGGGATAACTAGTGGTGTTCCCCAAGGGTCAGTCCTCAGACTAATCCTATTCAACTTATTCATAAATGATCTGGAGAAAGGGGTAAACAGTGAGGTGGCAAAGTTTGCAGACGATACTAAACTGCTCAAGATAGTTAAGACCAAAGCAAACTGTGAAGAACTTCAAAAAGATCTCACAAAACTAAGTGATTGGGCAACAAAATGGCAAATGAAATTTAATGTGGATAAATGTTAAGTAATGCACATTGGAAAAAATAACCCCAACTATACATACAATACGATGGGGGCTAATTTAGCTGCAACAAGTCAGGAAAAAGATCTTGGAGTCATCATGGATAGTTCTCTGAAGATGTCCACGCAGTGTGCAGAGGCGGTCAAAAAAGCAAACAGGATGTTAGGAATCATTAAAAAGGGGATAGAGAATAAGACGGAGAATTTTTATTGCCCTTATATAAATCAATGGTACTCCCACATCTCGAATATTGCATACAGATGTGGTCTTATCTCAAAAAATATATACTGGCACTAGAAAAGGTTCAGAAAAGGGCAACTAAAATGATTAGGGCTTTGTAATGGGTCTCATATGAGGAGAGATTCAAGTGGCTAGGACTCTTCAGCTTGGAAAAGAGGAGACTAAGTGGGGATATGATAGGGGTATATAAAATCATGAGTGATGTGGAGAAAGTGGATAAGGAAAAGTTATTTACTTATTCCCATAATACAAAAATTAGGTGTCACCAAATGAAATTAATAGGCAGCAGGTTTAAAACAAATAAAAGGAAGTTCTTCTTCATGCAGCACACAGTCAACTTGTGGAACTCCTTACCTGAGGAGGTTGTGAAGGCTATGACTATAACAGCGTTTAAAAGAGAACTGGGATAAATTCATGGTGGTTAAGTCCATTTATGGCTATTAGCCAGGATGGGTAAGGAATGGTGTCCCTAGCCTCTGTTTGTCAGAGGGTGGAGATGGATGGCAGGAGCCTGTTAGGTTCACTCCCTCTGGGGCACCTGGCATTGGCCACTGTTGGTAGACAGGATACTGGGCTAGATGGACCTTTTGTCTGACCCGATACAGCCGTTCTTATGTTCTTATCTTTATTTCTAATTAACTTGGAAATGCAAAATTTTGTATGCATGGTGTCCAGGACATAATGCTTCCTGCAAAAACATTATTCCTAAAAGAGCAAAAATTAAAATATTCTTCTACTTAGAAAGTAAAATGCTGATCATTTGTCTGCTTTCCTGGCCATGTTCTCTCTGATTTCTTTAAGAGACAAGCCAGTAGCCCAATCTTGCGAAATGCAGAAAGCTCTTGGAAGGGCTGGTTGAAACATTGTCCCACCAGGCAATATGGTTTCCTTAAATTTTTCCACTGGAAAAGATCAATTTCAGCAGAATGTTCCATAGGAAAAATCTAAATAAAGCATTTCATTTTGGGTTGAGACAGAGATCATGGTACATCATGGAAGATGTTGACCAGTTGGAGAGCAGAGTCCATAAGGGAGAATGGAGCTATGAGGGACAAGGAACTACAACTTCCAGGAGGCACTGCAGTAGCTTATACCAATACAAAGATTAATATCATCCTGACCTGAAGTGAAATGTTTTATTTCAGGAATGTTGAAATTGTCCATTTAAATGGGAAACATCAAAATATTAAAGGTTTTGGCATTTCCAAATCTAATTTTTTTTTTTATAATTTTCTTTCCATGAAGTTTTTTATTTTGAATTTTTGTCCCAATTTGGGATGAAAACTAATGTCATATTATCAAAAGTTTCAGGTTTCAGTGGGATGGAAATTCCATTTTTTTTAATTTAGATCGAGTACTGAACTTCCTCATCTTCTTTGACCTCAGTGACTGTTGAGTGTACATGGCCTCGCTCCTGATCAGACCTTATATTACAACATTTCAGAAGTAGATATTCAAATATAAAGCTTTTATTACTCAGAGAGAGACAAATACTGTTCTCAGTTATGCTGGTTGTGCTGTGATGGATTCCATTAGCTTCAGTGGAGTTACTCCTAATACACACTGGTATAAGTGAGAGCACATTCAGGCCCAAAATCTTCACTAAGGGGAAATTCAAAAGTGGTGTTGGGTACTAAGGCATTATGTTCTGCAAGCAGGACTTCAGATGGGCTAGCAGCCCAGGAAAATCTTTGTATCTCCAGCTTACTGCAGCATGGGGATCAGAGGTGTCACACGGGGAGAAGAGGCAATGGGGGGGGGGTCTCATGCCCTTCCCTCCCCCCCCCCCCTCCAGATTTGCTGCTTGGCTTGGACTGAGCTTGCTCAGTGACATCTTTTGAAGCCACTGCCCTCACTCTGCCCCGCTACTATCGGCAGGTACCAGGTCATCTCTGGTTGGAATCCATGCCAACCTCACACTAGCCAAAGCACTGAGGTCTTAGGATTGCAGGGAAGTCACAAGGTCTACAGCTATGTGAATCCAGTGGTAATAAATCCCTGTGTATGGATATGGAGGGGCAATGAACATAGGGAGTCTGTAGGCTGAAGCAGTATCCCAGGAAGGATTATATTGCAACCCTGATGCTTGAATTTCATCTACCCTAATCACTATGTGAAACATTCAAAACCCAGTTATTCTGGCTGAGGATAGCAGGGGCAAATGCTACAAGGTGCTGAGCACTCTGGCCCTGATCCAACAAAGCATTTGTCCCCAGTTTAGCAACGCACTTAAGCATGTGCTTAAAAAAGCACATGTTTAAGCTTCATTGACTTCAATGGAACTTTAAAACATGTACTTCAGTGTTTTCTGAAAGAGGGATGCTTCCCTGAATCAGGGTCTTAAACATGCAGTTATCATTAAGCATGTGAGTAGTCCCATTGAAGCTAATGGGTGAGTAGATAACAGGACTATTTATGAGCTTAGACTTAAATATGTGCTTAAGTTCTTTCCTGCTTCAGGGTGCTCAGCAGCTCGACGGATTGAGCCCTGAATTAATGTTTCAAGCATGCAATGTCGTAATTAGCAAGGATGGTAGGGGTGGGAGAAAGAACAGGATGAGCTGATAGGACTTAAAACCTGAAAGTAATGTTGGGAATTTTGTGAACACCGTGTCTCAGCATCCTGCAGGCTGTGTGCAATTCTGGATAGGCAGCAATGGGGGGGCTACGTGTTGCTGACACTACCTTAAATTAATGCCACTGTTACTGCAGGTTCTGTCAGTGTGGGGCAGGAGGAAGATGTTTCTTGATAAAACACCTAAAGGGATCTCAGTAGTTTTCTGCATATTGGATTTTTAACTGAAAGAAAATAAACTTTCACCTTGAATTTCAAGTTAGCACAGATTTTGATAATGTGTTTTTTGACTTTTTTTTCACCTTTTGTCATGAAGAACAGTCTAAAAGGACAGGTAGGATTAGTCTAGGGGCACAACAATTTACCACCTTCTAAATTTCCATAAGACACAACAAAATGCTATCTGAGAATCGATACTTCTCTGGCTTGAACTAGCATTTGCATAAAACATCATGTTTGTCTTGGAAATGGGATGACTCTTTTTTTTTCTTTAGTTAAATCAATCCGTTCCTTAAGCAGAGAAGCTTTTTGCTTCATGTGTGAGGTGAATATATTTCTGATCTGTTGCAGACATATTTTCCCTTTCTGTAGCAATAATCATATGTTACACATACAATACACCTTTCATCTGGGGATATAAAAGTGCTTTACAAACTGGATTTTTTTTTATCCTTTTTTACAGGGATTATCATTATGGGCTAGATACTCAGCTGATGTAAATTAATGTAGACTCCATTGACTGAGGACCTGTGACTCTTGTCTCTTGGAAAAAAGAATGCACATTTAGAGACAATCACTCTCTACTGCCTAATAAACTAGGAATCTCATTTGGAGTTCTCACCCCTACCAGCGGAGCTGCTTAGAAGATGATGTTTCAGCCCAGTGGGTGGAGTAGTGATGCTGTCCATGGTGCTGACCCAAACCATTTCTGCCATCTATTTCATTCTATGCAGTGTAGTTGTAGCTGTGTTGGTCCCAGGATATTAGAGAGACAACGTGGGTGAGTCAATATATTTTATTGGACCAACTTCTGTTGGTGCGAGAGACAGAGTGTGGCTCGAAATCTTGTCTCTCTTACCAACAGAAGTTGATCCAATAAAAAAGATGATCTACTTTGTCTGTCTATTTCATTACTGATTCAGGGTATCACCCTTTAAAGCCTGGGTAAAGTCTGGAGCCATCACCTTATTGTGGACCAAAGTTATGGCAGATAATTTCATATTATATCTCCTCTTCTCTATGCACTGTGCTTTCTCAGAGGTTATACTTGACTTCAATGTGCCAATGAATGGATGACAGCCATGAGTAAACCCATAAAGCCTATAAATAAGTCCAGACCCAGGGCTTTTACTTGATTTGTGATGGAGAAGTCTGAGGTACCAGATTCAAAGGCACATGTAGTCCAACTTGAAGGAGCTATTAGTGGCAGAGCCAGAATATTAATCACCATGTATTGTGTACCAAAGAAATTAAGTGTGACTGAAATTGAGCTGGTGCCATAAAATAACAGTGAATTTCAGTTCCCCCTCAGAGGAATCCACCCAAAGAAGAAAACTATTCACACTCTAATCCATCCTATCACATTCCTGGCACCCATAAAATACGTAGCACAGTTCATTTGGGATTGTTTGGGACAGTGAATTAACAAATAAAAACTCATTGCAGTTGAATCTGCCCTACCTCCCAATGTCTCAAAATGTGGTTTATTGTTTTTGAATTAAAAATAAAGTCATGGTTGTACATACTTAGATTGTTCAGACGCTAGTAGGCAAAAAATACATAAAGGGGGAATGAAGTGATTTTCCATTTGGGATTCACAATTGGGTACCAGAGAACTGTTAATATGGCAGCATTAACATATGAGTGCATGACGTTTGTAAGCTGACTGCCCCTACTCACTAGTCTATATTCAGATCTTGTGTTCAGTACTCCATAAAAATTGTCTCTTCAATTACATCACATTCAGCAGTGCCACCAGTTGTGCTGTTGGGTCACCCTGTTCATTCTGTTCATTCTATTTTTCTGTAGTGGTGTGTGTGTGTGTGTGTGTGTGTGTGTGTGTGTGTGTGTGTGTTCCTTTTTTCTTTCTGTCTTTTTTTAAAATCAGGTTCCAAAGATAGTGGCCGTGATATGTCACACTTCCCCAGTATAAGAATACTCATATTTCGAGGGCAGCACAAGCTCTAAGATGTCAATTCCTGTTGTATAAAAAGGAGATAATAGACTTCAGTGCTGAACTCTTTTATGTACTTGTTACTATTCGATAAAATACCATGGGTATACTTATATATTACTGACAATGATCATTAGAGGAAAGTGTAGTAGGAACAGCTTGAATTCTCTGTTGTCTCATCCAAGATACAAGAGCAAAATATCTAATGTGGAAATTGTACCTCTTGTTCTATTTGCCCAAAGTAAAATACCTCACATCTAGCACTGATTGGAAAATGTGGGTCCCCACCCCAGGAAAATTTCAAATTCTAGGTGAAAAATAAAAAAGCAAACTTTTATGTGAAAACTGGAAAAATCTCAATTCAGTTATGGTGCCTCCTGGGGATTGAAGTATGCATGCTTCATGTCACCGTTCTCATTTATGGGCTAGGATTCCTGACAGGTCTGACAACATCTTTCATGGGTAGAATGGGGGTCTTTGGACGTGCTACAGTGTGATAATGTTCTTTGGCTGAGGACGCTCACCGACTTTCCAGTTTTTGACTGAAAACAAAACTTTTTGGTTTTCAGGTGTTTGGCTTTTCAATGAAAAGTTCAAATTTTCCACTGAAAGTCAATATTTAAAACAAAAAATTCTGTTTAGTTGTAAACCCAAAATTTTGTTGAAAATTATTTCCATGTAAAATTGTAAACACACAACTCACATCTCCAGCCTTTCTTTCTCAGCAAGACTTTCAAAAAGCCAAACTTCATGCAAAGAGCTTCCTTGTTTAGTGTGAAGGGATTTAGTTAAAAAGTTATGTTAGTAAATGTTTGCTTCAGATATTAACTAGCTGTCAGTGTGTTACTCTTGTATTAAAAGACAATTTGTTTCATGCCTCCTGATTGATTCTACTGATGCCTTTTTGTGGAGCAATCAGTTATTATTAAACGTTCCCTGTACTAATCTCAATACACTCCAGAGCCAATCAAGGAACAGTAGCATTGTTAGCGAGCAAGGGATAGAAAAAAAGATACATACCAGATGATGACGATGACTAAAGGACATTGATCTATGTATAGAAATGATCTTGGAGCCTGAGACTTTACTGTGTCAGGCATGCTGTACAAGTGTAGAAAATGACTGCTTTGGGTTCAGATATGTGCACACAGGGGATCTCTTCTATTATATATGTAAGCCTGTAAAAGGATAATTACCAATGGTTGTTTGCATGTTATGTTCTTTTTCTGATGTTAGAAAAATATATAATAAAACTGAAATGTCACCAAAGTTGTAAGGGGCGAGGGAGCGAGGAAATGGAGAACAGCAGAGAACGCACTATGAAAATGACAAGGCTTTAAACCACCGCAAGTGTCTCCATAGAATTCTAGTGAACCTATTATCTTGGCGCCAAGAAAGGCAATTATCCCCATGTTTGGTGTCATAGTACAATTTAAGTGTATCTAAATTAAGGTGATAATTTTATCTTGAAGTTCAGGTAATATTAACCAACTGATTGAATTTTGCCCTTCTCTCACCATGATCTATTGATTGAATTACATCCACATTATGTTCTATATTAGCGGTACGTTAGGCATAACTTTGTGAACTTGGATGCTTGAAGTTAGGCATCTAAATTCATTATTTAGGTGTATAAGAATGGTATGATTTTTTCAGAGCTGCTGAACACTCTTAAATCCACATGAACTCCAGGAGGCAGTGTGGTCTAGGGGGAATAGGTTGGACTTGGACTTGGGAGACCTGAGTCTTATTCTTCATTTAGATATTAATCTGCCCTATGACCTTGGGCAAGTCACTTCATCCCTTGTGTATCTGTATCTCCTCCAACACTTTCTGTCTTGCCTACCTAGTCTCTAGGTCAATGGTGGGCAACCTGAAGCCCACGGGCTGCACACGACCCGTCAGGGTAATCCACTGGTGCGCCGCAAGACAGTTTCTTTATATTGACCATCCACAGACATGGCCTCCTGCAGCTCCCAGTGGCCGCGGTTCGCCGTTCCCAGCCAGTGGGAGCTGCGGGAAGTGGTGGCCAGCCCGCACCGCTTCCTGCAGCTCCTATTGGCCAGGAACAGTGAACTGCGGCCACTGGGACCTGTGGGTGGCCGTGCCTGTGGACGGTCAATGTAAACAACTTGTCTTGCAGTCTGCCAGCGGATTACCCTGATGGGCCAAGTGCAGCCCATGGGCTGCAGGTTGCCCACCACTGCTCTAGGTCCTTCAGGACAGAGACTGTTTGTTACTGTGTGTTTGTACGGTGCTAAGTAGAATGGGTCCAGGAATTTGGTTGAAGCCTCTGAGGATATGTTTGCACTGTGGGGAAAAAAGACCTATGGCAGCAAGCCTAAGACACCCAGTCAACTGACTTTGGGCTCACAGAGCTTGTGCTAAGCAGTTAAAAATAAGCAGTATAGATATGCTCACTTGGGCTGGAGCCTAGGCTCTGAGAACCACCTCCTTCTCTGTGGGAGCCTGCGCTTGAATGCCTATGTCGCTATTTTTAGTCCCTCAGCTAAACACAAGTCAGTTGACTAGGCTCTGAGACTCGCTGCTGCTGGTTGTTTTTGCAGTGTAGACATACCCCAGTTCTACTGTAATGTAAATAAGTAATGATAATGGAGTCAGTGGGAGTTGTGGGTGTTAAGCGCCAATGAAAACCATACTACTTTTATTTCAATGTCTAATTATGGATTTGGAGCACTAACTTCGGGCACCCAAGTTTAGAAACTCTGGGCCATTTTGCCTTATGTTTTCTCTCCCTATGAGATGACAATTTTGTAAATTGTTTTTAAGAAGACAGCTGTTCCCCTTCCATTTCCTGCTTTTTAGTCAAAGCAACTCTTTTCAGTGCCTCGCTTTTTATTTTAGTTGTGTTGCTTATAGAAGTTATCCCCTTTTATATTAATCACTTGTTTGTGGAGGGAAATAGCAGCCTGAAGGGTTGAGCATCAATCAGGACAAACAAAGATGTTAGAAAAAGGCATAAAAAAGGATGGGACCCCATTATGACAGACAGTTGTGACAGTACACTGAATCCATCTCACAGTGAAGCAAACTGACAAATATGCATACATTACTACAAACCAATACTACTACTAATCTAGTCTAGACACAGAATAACCTACCAGTACAATATATTAAAAAAACAAACAAACAAAAACAACCCTGCATTTTACCCATGGATGTTATTCCTTTGTATTGATGTCTGATATGTGTATGTCACTGACTCAAACTAAAACAACAAGTAAGTTTAAAATTGATGATTACAGCTCTGGAAATTGCTGTTTAATTCCTTCAAAGCCTATTTACATTCTACATTTCTCTAGCACTGTTCGCAGTAGAGATATCTTTGAAGATCCTTGAACTGGAACTATGGGCAAGTTCAAAAGAAGGCAGCTGTATCAGTGAAATCTGAATGCAATATTACTCCATTTTGGTCTGAAGTTATATCCCTTCATTTTCAAATCATTCCATGGGGTTTTAAGTGTTTACATGAATAAGAGTCATGTGGCTAAATCCAGGTACACTGCTTTGAAATTGTAGGGGTGTAAATCCATTACTCATTCTACACTGTAGTGAAATAGTCAGGCCAGAGTGGTGGTTATTTTTTCTGTTTTCTTTCATAGTCTTAGAATTCTGAAGGAATTTGAGTCCTTCTGTGTAGATTAAATTTCTGCAATTAATGTCTTTATCAGGTTAGGATATGACAATTGTGAGTATTCCATGTAGTTTGCCCCCCAATAAAGGGATTAGTGAAAATGGTGTTAGTGAATAAATACAAACTTGGTGTGATTAAACTGGTAGTTTCATAAATTGGGAACATAATCTCTTTGACGGGTGAGTTCCTTGAATAATTTCCATAAAGGTTATTGGTTCAGAATTTATTCTTAGTTATTAGTGGCAGGAAAAAAAAAACCACTGATTTTGTTTGGGGCCAGATTGTGATCCCCTTACTTAGACAGAGTAGTACCTTACTCCAAAAGAAGTCCCATTGACTTCAATGTAGTATTCAATGTGAGAAAGGGTTATACAATCTGACCTTTAGCAATCTTCTTCTTAGTTCAGCAATAAGGTTGGATTTATAAGCATTATCAGTTTCTTTGCTGGATATTAGAGATGGGTCCAAATTACAAAGTTCAGATCCAACATTCTCCAAAGTCTGGGGTTTTTGGATGTTAGACTTTGGTTTGACCCATATTCCTCCTGTGAACTAATATTCTTTTCCAATCTAAAGTATACTTTATTAGTCTTTTTCACCTGGATCCTCAAAACAGAGGGTGATTTTTTTTTTCTCAGTTACAATAGTATAAAAACAGTAAATCTACTGGAATTGCTGCAGATTTACAGTTATTACTGTGATCAGAATTTGACTTTGGGACTGAATAGTTTTTAAAAAAACTTCATGGCCTTTACTGATTTATACCATAGATGTGCTTTAGAATGGGCCATCTACATCTTAGCTATAGTTTGACATATCTGCTCTACTCAGAATGCCTTAATAATGGGTTAAACTATTTAATAGGGATTGGCCCTCTTCAGTAAGCCACAGCCTTCTAGGTGTAGTTCATAGGCAGATTGTGCCCTGAGAAGGCATAACATTTCCCAGTGCTCCTTGAAGCACAGTTGAGCATCTCTTAAGAGGGTGCTGCCTGCTCCCTCCTTGGTGTCTGGCCTGTTCTGCCAAGTCCATCTCTCCTCCCCAGCCCTGTTTGCCCCCCTTGAGGTGGCTAGCCCCTCGGGGAGGGA
Source organism: Malaclemys terrapin pileata (assembly GCF_027887155.1). Classification (NCBI taxonomy): domain Eukaryota; kingdom Metazoa; phylum Chordata; order Testudines; family Emydidae; genus Malaclemys; species Malaclemys terrapin. The sequence goes on along the minus strand of NC_071513.1, from coordinate 32,499,371 downwards.
GCTGCAGCTCCTTGACCCCTACATGGAAAATAAAGGTGTGTGAGATTTAATTGTGCCTTCCTCACCAATGTAAACTTTTGCAAGTGTCAGCCAAAATTTAGCCCAGTATTTCTGACTAAGGTGTTATATTTGGTTCTGGATCTGGGGAAGGGGGTACTCTATCAAATGCCAACAGTGGACCTTGACTCTAGTGTTCTGTTTTTCTAATCTCTGTGAAAAGTGTGTTGGGGGGGGGGGTAGGGGAGAGGTTGGAATTGGGATCTATGATGAATTTCTGACCTGAAAATTTTGTCCTTTAAAAGCTTTTTTTTATTATTTATTTTATTATTGTCAATTAGAACTGAAGTCGCACTGAGCCAAATTCATGTCTGGTGTAACACTATTCATTTCAGTTGAATTAGACCTGGGATGGATTTTGTCCCTTTGCTTTTACAATTAAGTTCACACCATAAACATTCCATTTTCCACAATTTAAAGAAGCACTATGATGTTAAAGATAGGAATTAAAAAAATCATTCTTTTAAGCATTAGAAAATAAATGTTAAGTCCATGCAAGATGTATAGAGAACATGCTTGCTTAACTCTTTTCAGCAATCTTAGCCAAATCAAAACACAAGCAGCACCAACTCAGTGTTTTTATTTTTAAATTACTCTGGGCAAATCTGAGATAGAGGGCACCAGCAATTTGTCAGTATCCCTGAGCAAGCCTAATTGGTCACCACACCTAGAAACATCAGGGCAAGGACAAAAAGCATCCACTCAAAGGACCCCAAATAGCTTTTCCATGTACTCGCAAGCTACAGTGCTGCACACTGAATGTTGCTTAGCTCTGAGATGCTGTATGTTTTAATAAACATCTTATATACAAAGGCTAGAGGTCACAGCCATTACGACAGCTAAACAAAAATTAACTTCATTGTACACCATATTTCACAGCGGCTTAATATAAGCAGTGCAGAAATGTACTAAGAAGCACCTGAGTCTCTGCTCCATCTCATTAGGTAGGGTCAGCACTGAGGTCAGTCCAGCCACATGAGGCCATACCGCTGTACCTTAGTTCCATAGAAAACTGTTTGGTGAGAATAGAATCATAGGACTGGAAGAGACCTCAAGAGGTCATTTAGTCCAGTCCCCTGCACTAATGGCAGGACTAAGTATTATCTACAATAGAGTAGAGGGATACTGGTGAATAGGAAGCACCTGAGAGATCCTACTGTTATAAGGTAGTGTCGAAGTTCTGGCACAACACAAGATGGAGCGCTTATTGCTACTCCTTCCAGAAGGAGCAGTGTTCTGTCCTACCTACTGCCAGCAGCAAACAATCTGTCTGGCAGGGGATCAAGATACTTATTCCTTCTTAGTGAATATATGGTTACAGCACTGGCACACTACTCGAGCATAGAGTCCTGGTCTTTCCAAATTCCACTTGGATTCTAAGGAGTTCATCTGCAGGGCAGGAAATCCCCTGCATGACTGATGAAATGCTAAGGATTTACTGCATGCTTATCTTTGCACAATGTGGGGTAGGACTTGGCTCTTAACTGAGTTTCACCTTAAACTGACATTTTAACTGAATCGTATACACAAATAAAATTATGCTGCTGTTAATTATAAGCAATGGATGTACATTTACTCTCAATGTAATCTGTCATTGAAATAAAGAGCAATGGGAATGATTAAATCTGTATACTGGCAATGGTGGGAAGAGAATTGTTTACACATGGTGGATAATTTCTCTCACTCGTGGTTTTCAGTGCTTTAGAATGGGAATCATTTGAAATGTTGGGCATCCTTATTTCTTCTGATATTTGAAACCTACAAAGTTTGCAACAGAAATGGAGCCCAACAAAAGCCTTAGGGCCTAATTCTCCTCTCTCTTATGCTGATGTAGATCGAGAGTAACTCCGCTGAGTTAAAGAGGGGAAAATCTGAGGAGAATCAAACCTTTGTGGGTCTGCGATGGGATGTACCAGGCAGGTTCAGAGGGCCCCCACTGGAGGCCTCAGGGTCCTACCAAACCTGTCCCAGAAAGGAGCAGTAGAAAAGTCCTCCAGGCTGCCTAGAATGGCTGCAGGGGAAGCAGTCAATCAGGGCCCACCAGGCTCACATAAAAGGAGTAGTTTGGCTAGAGTCACTTAATTGTTGCCTGGAGTTGGAAGAATGGGGAGTGTGTTCCTCCTGGTTGGCTGAAGGAGCATCAGGACCATGGACAGATCAGTTGCTGTATCAGAGAGAGCTCCTGGCTCACTGCTGGGACTGCAGGCATGGCCCCATAGCAGGGCTGGGACTATATAAAGGTTGAGCCTCAGGAGGGCTATAGAGGTACCAACAAAGGGGTACTGGGATAGGCCCCTGGTTGACTGTATACCCTGGCAGGGGTCCGTTAGTTTCACATACAGACTGTGTGGGTGACTTGGCCGGAGAGCTGTGTTGTTGAAAACCCACCTAAGAAACCACCGACACAGAGATCACCACAGACTAAGAGTGCAGGCACACACACTCAGCCAAGGGATGTTCCTGAGAGATGAGTGCCACTATGTTACGGGGTCTTAAACTAGGTTTCAGGAGCTTAGAAAGGAGAAAATATTGTAATGGGCTTCCTTTCCTTTATTTGCCCAGCTGCAGATGGGGAAGGTTTGAGAGAAGCTGAAGGAAATGGAAAGAAAGTATAATTTTGGAGTGGTACTACCTGTCACCAGCTCAAATGATATGTCAACATTGCAGTGTAAACCCAGGTTAGTAAAACTCAAGTTTGCTGTCCCTAGGTTTGTTTAACTAGGGCTTGAGCATCTTCACTCATTTGTAACCACAGGTTAGGAATTGTTGAACCCTGGGTCCCAACTTGGGGCTCCAACATCTAAACTGTATTATGTAAGCCCGAGTCCCACTACCCCATCCAAGACTTCCTAGCACCCTCCTAGAATGTGACCACTCTAGCTCTTTGTTCATGGCGTGGTGTAGGAAAACTTGACTGTCCACCAAACTTGACAGCCCAGAGAGCAAAGACAGTTGGTACATGGGATTGTGGGATACCCTTGGTGGACTCCCAGAGCTTGAGTAAAGTTGGGCAGCATCTATATTGCAAAGCAATAGGGTTTGAACCCCAGGTGCCAGTCTCCAGACTGACTCAGACTTGGACCCGCTAACCCCATGGGGTCCTGGGTCCCTGGGTCCTTGGGTCCCTGGGTTAGTTCAACTAGTGTGTAGATGGAAAGGGGGATTAGGTTGGAGCCTGATTTTGAACCCCAGGTTTACATTGCAGTGTAGACGTACCCTGTAAGGCCAGGCACTTTTTGTGTGAGGGTCTGGCTATATTAAATTGTTGTTGGATATTTTAAGGACAATATGTTCCCACCTTGTTCATTGATATACCCTTGATCCTACAAAATGAAGTCTCTTCTAGTCTGAGAAACTGGATTCATAGATTTCAAGGTCAAGAGGGACCATTGTGATCATCTACTCTGATCTTTTCCAAGATATTTCACAGCTGTGTAAGGTTGGGCAAGTCACCATAAGGTTAATTTTTCATCTCATGCTAGTTTTACATTATTAAAACATCATTGGGTTTATTCCTGATTCATGCCAGGGTAAGTAAAATCAGAGTCAGGCCATTAACCTCTGGGCCTCAGTTTCCCCATATTTAAAGAATGGATAATAATTATTATAATAATTACTATGGTACCTACCTCCCAGATGTGTGTGAGGCTTAAGGGGTGATCCTGCAAAGTACTTTAGCATGCTGAACACCCTGAATGGAGGTTGCTCAGTATTTTATTAATTTATTTTGTTCAGAACATTGAGATCTCTGGCTAGAAGGCTCAATACAGAATAATATCAAAAGATTTTGGATCATGATGTTGGATGAGTCTGACATTTTCTCAATTCATATATCAAATGAAAACTTGTATTATCAACTCACTAAGGTTTATGTATTGCTTTTGTCACTTTATTTTGAAGCAATTTCTTTGTAAACACCAGCAGTTTTCATCAGCTGGGGCTCATATAACATCAAATAATTATAGAATTATCTATGTCTACAGCAAAATATGAGATCTTGCTCTTAATTTGGAAAAAATGATTGTAGAACATATGCATGCTTCTTATTCAACTCCTTATGGAAGAGTATGAGAAAGTCATTCTTATTTGCAAACACCAATAATTTGTTATCATATGCATTGAATAGAAGCATAGTATTCCTTGAAATGCATTCACCCCTCAAGAATATAAACTTCTCTGTACAGATTTTTCAATGCAACTTGACAAAAGATTTTTTTTTTTGCATGTGTTTAATAATTATGGAAATGTATAATTTGGTCCCTTTTACAACACTACATCTAGGCCAAATTTCTTTGTTTTCCTCCTCTACTTCGGAAGCAGAGTTCTTAAGCTGCATGAAGCAGTGGATTCCTGCCTGAATATTATCAACACAATCTTTGGCCCACATTCTCAGCCAGTGTAAGTCAGCATAGCTCCATTGGCTTTAATGGAATGCCATGGATTTATACCAGCTGTGCATCGGGCCTAGTGTTTTTGGAGCACTATTACAATAAAAGTTAACATTATTTATTAATACTCAAGTGCTCACTGTATTTCAGTTAAATTTAACAGTGCTGGGGTGAAAAAAAACAATGCAGTACCCTGTCAAAAAGTATCACATCTTCATTAGTATGACTAAGTGAACCACTAAAAGAAACGGCAAACCAATATGACTCCATAATTCATTACCCAATGTACAGTAGACTTCTAGTGTATGTTTTATTCAAGGCAATCATTCTTTGTCTAGGCATAATTTTTACAGTGGATGAAAAGAGTATGCGTATGTATATGGACATGCACAGCCACACATATAAACAAAAATTTGGCTAATAACTAGTAAAATAGATATTTGTTGAAGTATCAGTCCAAAATAGGTGTTGACTTACTCTTTCTTTTGCTGGCAGAAGACATGTTGGCCCAGATCCTCAGATGGGGTAAAATGGGGCAGCAAATCAGTGGAGCTACCCAAGCAGCTAAGAGTCTTGCCCATTAAATTTAAAGAATAACATATACTGTATTTAATATGATAGCACCCCAACTTTTTCAGTTGACTTCTTGCTGATTGAATGCCTTGTCTTTCTCAAAGGTAAGTTAAGCTATTAATTGGGGAGTAAGTGACCAAAATTCAGAATATTAAAATGGTCAGAGTAGTACAGTAAGATAATTAAAAGTATATCAGGCATTATATTTTGACATCTCATTCTTATTATTTCTGGGGGAATTCTGCACCACTTTGCATGCACAGAATTTATGTCCCCTGCAGATTTATTTGCTTCCCCATAGAAAAGTGACTTTTTGATAGGGAAGCAAAGGGAAGTCACAAAAGCAGTCATACAACCCTCCCAAGCAGTACGTTCTGGGTGCCCAAGGCAGCCGACAGAGAAGTAAATCACTGTGGAGGAGGTGGACTGGGGAAGACCTGGCTGGTGACTCCTACCCTGCTTTGGGCTGAGCTGCTAGTCCTGGCTGGGTTGGTGAGGATGGGACTTCCTCTTCCCCTGCATGGCATCCGGGGCCAGGTCAGACCCACCACCATATTTCTCCCCTGGCAGCAAGAAGCTCTGCAAACTCCCCTCCCTACTCCCCTGATTTCTGCATCCCATTGCTCCTCAGCTGCAGGAGGAGGGACCCCTGTACAGGGAGCTGCTCCCCCATCTACCCAACCCCCATGCATTCAAAACCCCTCATACCCAGGCTTTCCTGCTGAGCCTCACCCTCCCCCCCCCCCCAATGAGCACCACTCCCCCTGCACCTGGACAACCCCAAAGAGCCACCCACACTCAGATCCCCGCACCACTGCACCCTAACAAGCTGCACCAGGATCCCCACCCAACTGAGCCCCATTACTGTTGCATCCAAAACCCCCCAACAAGCCCCTGTGCATGCAGATCCCCCCGCAACACTCGGATCCTCTATTGAGCCACCTGCACCCAGATTGCCCCACACAGAACTCTCTCAACCCACACCTGGATCCCCCACATACAGTAAAGCCCCTCCACACTTGGATCCTGCCTTGCTGAGCCTGCCTGCCCACATGGAAGTGTGTTTCTGGGGCAGGTCCGGTCCTTGCAACCTGTGACAGGGTTGGGTGCAGCCTTACTGCTGAGTCCATGTCTCGGGGGTGGGGGAGAGGAGGAGGGAGGGCAGTGAGCTGCACAGTGATCTCCCACCTCTGTGCAGCCAGTGGCCTGTGCTCCCCAATGCCATGCTGGAGCCTCTATGTTTATTAGACAAATAAAATTTGCAGAATTTTAAAATATTGTGCACATAATTTTTAACTTTTTGGCACAGAATGCTCTCAGGATGATGATTTCTGAAGTAAGCAAAGAACATGGCCCAACCCTTATGCATACTCATGATAAAGTCTGTAAAGGTAATAATAAATATTACACCTTTATCCATTCTTGTTATAACCTTCTGCTCCTCCCTACGTAAATATTTCTCCTTTGTGCACTCTTATTTCTTCTTCAAAACATTGACTACATTCTGAAATTCCCTCTTTGCAGGCTTTGTTGTTTGCCATGTTGTTTGTTATTTTGTTAGCAACACAGATGCATGGCTATTAAATGGCCTATTCACTTTGGATAGCTAGCAATTGTTTAACTTACAATGGGATCATAAAAAACAATCTTGTATGGCATCTTGAATTTCAACCTTTTCCCCCTCACATTTAAAACACTTTAATGTCTTCTCCCACTAGTTTCATTGTGGATTTTTCTCCCTTTTCTTTCTACTTCCCACTTTTAAATATATAGTAGCATTTTCAGCGTATGTTGCAGAATGAGCTTAAGAAAAATAACAGGAAATTTTGCTTTAAAGGGTTGGTTTGCTAGAGTGAGTAACTCTGGTTAATTCACCTTGGGCAAAAGATACATCATTGTTAAAGAAAGTGATACAATTGCCTTAAAATAACATACCCTAACCTACTAACCTTCCTGCCTTGGAATTGTTGTTCTTGGTGAATTCATTCAGACCTTAATAGAACAATTGTCAATAGACCTTCCACATCTTCCATGCTATAGTGTAGGCTGCTAGAAAGAGTTTGCCTGAGTAATGTGAACATTCTTTCCAGAAATGGAGGGTCTTAGTCTGACTTCATTTACACCAAGAAAGGGAAAGCAATCCTACTCAGGAAAGCTCTTAAGCACATGCTTAACTCCCACTGAAGCCAATGGGATTAAGCACATGCTTAAAGTTAAGCATGTGCTTAAATGATTTCCTGAATCAGGGTCCAAATCAGAAGACCATTAGTGTCACAGAGTCTTTGTAAAATTGACATGTAGTATGTGAAAGCTCAATGTGCACTACTTGTAGAGTTCATCCAATGCAGGAGGCAAAGGTTCCAACACTGCTGATAAACCAGCGTCTTTTTTGTAATAAGTACATTGCTTTATACACCAAATCAAATTAGTGGAATGCTGAAGTTGAAAGGGCAAAATATCCTCTATTGACATTTTCCCTGTTAAAAATCTTAGCCACTACTTTCAAAAGTTTGATACTGATCAGAAGTGTAAAAAAAACAAATCAGAAAAAATCTCTTTAATTATCACTCTGCTACATCATGGAAAACTACATCACCTTATCTCTCTCTACCCAATAAATTTTCACCCATCTTAGGAGATGTGTTGCTCACTTCTTCAGAATCAAGTATGAACATTATTCTGGGAAACAAGTACACAGTTTTCATTTTGAAAGTGGCTCAGAAAAAGGTAATAAAAGTAATAACAATTATTAATTCACAGGAGACAAACAATCAGTTCCCCTAAAAGACTGAGAGAATGGTATCATTTTGAAAAATCAATCCTGTCTAATATGTACAGGAAAGCAAAGGTTCATTTGAAAAGGAAACAGCAGCTGTGATCAACTTCAGCAAAATTTTTTGCTCTAAAGTCTCCATGTGAGCCTTTACTTAGCTACATGTTTGTGATTTGCATTGTAGTAATGTTTATTGTTTATGATTGATTTGTTTGTTTATTATTATTATTTTATTATTGTTTATGATTTGTATTGTGGTAATGGCTACTAGTCCAGTCATGGACCAGGACCTCATTGTACTAGTTGCTATACAAATACAGAACAAACATACAGTCCCTTTATTACTGATTGAAGTCTCGCCACTTACTTTAAGGTCTATTGAGAACTTAATTAAAAAAAACTGACTACAGTTTTTCTTCTTTAATGTGTTGTTTAGATAATAAGGAAGACAGCAATACTGAATATAAATTAAATATTAATTATGACATTGAAAGCCATATTAAAATAATATCTGGTTACAAATTAAGAGTAACCTTGCTATTTAGTCTTAAAAAGAACATTTTTCATCTTGTTGTCTGCACCTCTTAATCCTATTCATTTCATGGACTCTTTCTGTTGTGGAAAACTGCAGAATACAAGACCAGACCAAAATAGAGTAAAAGTCAAATGATCAAAATTGGCTTCTGATTTTGGGTACCTTAAAGTGTCTCAGGTTGGGGACCCAAGATCAGTGGCCACTTATGAACATTTTGACCTAGAAGTATAAAGTTGGGAACCTGAAAATTGAAGGATCCAAAATCTGAAGCCATTTTTGAAAATGTGGGTCTATGGAAGGTGAAAAAGATGACATTGTACAAAGTCAAACACCAGGAAAAGGCTAAGTAGTGGGTAATGAATTTTGCAGACTAAGACGACAAAGATAATCAAATGTCATCTTTCAGGACATGAACTGATGGACTAGGTACATTACATTTTATTTCCACCTTCCTGTGAGGTGTAGGTAGTGGCTATTGCATGAGGGATAATGCTAGATTAAGTTTTACTTTTGATTTGTTGTGATAGCAACTTTGATGTTGCTATGAGTTCTGCGGATAATCAAGGATTTGGTTTATATTTTCATTAAGGATTCTTTTTATCCCAGTGTTATTTGGCTATTGAGGTAAGACTATTGTTACCCCTTTGACCCAAGCAGTTAGCCAATAGCAGGGTTTTGAGGTTTTTTTCTGATGAAGAGAAATTGTGAGTCAGGTATTTCTGCAATCCTGTTTATTTACAAAGTGTCCACAATGTCCTGATTTCTTGTACACAGAAGGAATAAAACAGGAGACAATTTCTTTGCTCAATATTCCAAGTCTCTTTTCCCAACCAACCTATTACCTAAAAAGTTCTCTCAGCCTTCTGTGACAACTATGGCAATGTTCTGAATATTTGGGAGACCTTATTTTATTAAGTTTAAGTATCTTTGGGGTGCACTGTAGTAAAATCAAAGTTTAGTATTCTTGTGGGCCAGGATTGTAAGTAACCTCTCTAGGGAAGAGATGTGATGTCAGACCTAGGAGTTCAAAGGACTATATTGAAAGTGTGCCAGAGCAGAATGGACTTTTTGGGAAATACACTGGGGGAGGTTAATGCAAATTCTCCATCTCTGATTATGCAAAAACCCATCCTTTTGAAGCTATTCCCTGAGGATATGGTGATTGTTTGCTGATTACCTATTCCCGGTGGTTGGAGATGAAAAGCCTGAGCTCTGTAAAGGAATAGGCTGATCTGCCCAATCTGTGTTCTGGTTCTGAATCTAAGACAGTTATGAGCTTGTAACCACAAGGAAAAACCCAGTCGTAGGTTTGGAAGAACTGACACCTACCAGAGCTGAAGGTTGGAGTTGGGGTGTCCTCTGGAAAGCTTTTTAGTTTGTGTGCAGTTTATTTTACTGTTTTTGATATGTTTTCTTTGTAATAATATACTTGCTTAGAAAGAGTTGTGTTGTAAATTGTAACTATGAAATTGTAACTATGGGCAATACACTGGGTATAGTTTCTGAAGAGAAATGAAAGTGCAGATGCTGGCCTTGTTGGGAGTATCACAGTGTAGGCAGGGAACTGTGCAGCCTGGGAAAAAATCCCAATCAGGAGAGAGAGAGAGATGCAGCTCTCTGTGCAAAGGAAGGTGATGGCTGAGTAGCTGGGAGCCTAGAGCAGGTTCCCTTGGAGGACCATGGCATGAGAATACAGGTGATATTGTCCTGAACTGTGACACGTTCTCTCAGGGCTATGCTAGAGTGCTCCTTTGGCTCCCTGCTGACTTTTTTTTTTGCCTGTTTCTGTGCTCTCTCTCACTGTGTCTGTTCACTCTCACTCAGAGCCCTACCAAAAACAATATCCAGTGACTGTATTTGCATTCAGCTCTGCTTACATAGTTCAGCTCCTAACCAGTAGTGCATGTGGCCTGCATGATGACCCTATTGTTTCAGCTATCTTAGTCCAAAAGAGTTTATCCTGAATGAAGGGTAGCTGTTACACCTACCAGCTTCAACCCTAACCCTAATTCAACCCCCAGCATAAGAGTATTATCTCTTCTGAATGAGGGACTCTGTGCCCCACATTGTACTAATGAGTAGTTGAACAATTCCCTACACCATTGATCTATTTTTACACTGGTGTAACCTTGTTGATTTCTGTGGAATTACAGTGACGCAAAACTGATGCAATGAATCTGGCCCTTTGTAAATGTGATTATGAAAAATTGGTGGAATTCAGATAAAAGGCAGCATAATATTTTACAATTTTATGTGTGAAAATTACAAAGCAGTGGTCTCTGATATACAGTTTTTTCAGTGAAGCTCAATATTAATCTCTTTTCTCATTTTTGACATGTTTCTTCCTTTATCCGACTATGCTTACCTAATGAAACGACAACTTTGACACCCAAATGGCTTTTTCTTGTTTCTTCACTTCATATGTTTTTCCAGCTTTTGCATCTCTTTTTATGCCAGCAGCAACTTCTTCCAACAGAGCTGTCAACAATCTTTCTTGGGTCATAAACTTATCTGAGTAAAGAAATAGTCCAGCTGAATTTCTGTGGGCAATTAGTAGGTTGGTTTTCTGTCAAAAAGCTATATACTAAAAAATGGTTAAAAAATTAATTTAGCTATTTTCCAAGAAAAATGTGACAAACTTTTAATTATTTTTTTAAAGTTTTTTGATGAAGAAGAGGGTAATCATTTGCAAAAACGTTCACATTTTTTCTATTTACTCTGGGCTGGATTCAGATCCTTTTACTCAGATTGCTTATTCTATTCTACAAATAGTCCCATTAACTGTGACTACCTGTGTAATAAATTATTACCCAAAGGAATGGTGCTGACTCTATGTGGATATGTTGGTGGTATCTCAGACTATCAGTAGCTCTAATCTGAGAATTGATACTGATGCTAATTAATATGAGAAATTGACATTAAGTGCATGTTTTAAAAAAGGATGAGCAAGGACTGTCTTGCTCGACCCACCTGTTCAAGGGAATAAGGACTCTTAAGAAACCACCCTAACTCCCCTCCACAAGCTACCCACATTGGAGGCCCCATCCTTATGGGGCCACTATGCCTTCTTCCTCTCAGGTGGGCAGAGAATGGGTGGGTAGAGGTGAAATATGGATGGACCTTAACTACCCCCCCCCCAACATGCCACTCAGTAGGTCTGCACAGACATTTTGGGGGTCCTGAGACAAAATCTGAAACTGAGGATCCCCATCCTCCCACCCTGAAACTCAGGCCTGGGGGAGATGTGGAGATGGATTGGAGAGCGAGCCTGCTCTGCACTCTTCCCTGTACTGATAGCTCATGTTTCATGGATCGGGGCTTGGCTTCCCACTCTGTGCACCACAATCTGTTACACAGGGCCCCAGTACCACTGAGGTTTGGCATGGCCTCAATTCTGTAATGATGGGGGGGGGGCAAATCTGAGTGAGTGGCATTATGACCTGGCATATGGGGTTGCAGCACCACTCAGTGCCCACAGAAACTAGGTCAAACCTGAGTGGTGTTCCGCCCCGTGCTCCAGGTTGCCACACCACTCACTAAAATTCCACTGGTTTAGGGACCCTCTCAAATAGGGGGATGAGGGGCAAGTGCTCTGCCAGTTAGCCCAGGTGACTTAGCATGGGGGGGGCGTAATTAGGTGCTACTGTTATATCTTCCCTCTGGAGGCAAGAAGGAGACATAGAGGGAATTGAGATGGTGTCAAAAGGTATGTCTAGACTAGAATAAAAGGTATTTTTTTGAAATGGGATAATCTATGATTTTTCAGCTAGTATATTTTAAAACCGTAGTGTTCTCAGGGAGGAAGGTTTCTCCTCTAGTAACAAAACCTGAAACCGCATGGATTTTTCATGGCCTAGGACTTTCTCTGTAAGGCTCTGTAGACCCCTATTAAGGAACCAAAGATATCGTTTACTCACAGGCCACCAGAGAATTCTGGTATTTCAGTGTCTCTATATACCTTTTCCAAGTTATCCTCAAGCTGTGAGGGTACGCAAGGCATAGTTGAGAGGATGAAGGAGATCTGGGTAACAGAAGTCTTCAAGATTAAAAATTAAATTAGTAGCTATAAAGATCAGTGGAAATTTATGATATATATATATATATATATATATATATATATATATATATATATATATATATATATATATATATATATGAATTTTATAACCTATAAATTCTTAATTATGATATTGTTCTATGCTCCTCAGTTTAATAATTTGCCATACATTTTACAGTTCATTACTATAGAAACTAATTACTCTGTTCACACATTTGTCTTCAAATATATGATGGGGGAAAAAATGAAAGTGAACAAACAATTCAATGGCATAAATGTACTTTAAGTTTTAACAAGAAACTTCACAGATGTTTTTACACATATTGAAACCCAAAAGAATATCCAGGAGGATATTTCCTTATTGCTACCAAGCACAGTCATATCTAACAGTGAGTTTGTGATTTAGAACTATATTGGTAATTCTTAGTAACCTACATTCAGACAAACAATGACTATTCAATTATTATTATGTATTATTTGTATTATCATTGTGTCTAGGAGCCCTACACCATTCCTTGTTTGCTAAGGATGATAACAGTAAGTGGAGGGATTCAAGGGGAGACTTGTTGGGGGGAAGGGGAGTATTAGAACTGCTTGAGAGGAGTGTCTTGTAGAGAGAGAAGACACATTCCTGTAGATGTCTGAGTTCATGAATTACAACCTCAAGCAACTATTAAAAAATTGGCTCCCAGCCATCCATTTGGAACTGATAATTCTAAGATTCAGTTTGTGAATATGATCAGAAACTAGATCCTACAGCATGTACATACACTGATTTCACAAAACATCATGGCAATTGCTGTCTCAGTGAAATTAAATTAAGAAATCAAAAGGCACAGTTTCCAAGACTCCCATCAGGAAATCTCACTACAAATGTATGTCATTCTTCAGGCAAAATTCCTAAAGTCCGTTTTCATCAACCACTCATCTACCAAAGCTTCCTGTAGTTGCAAAGTGTCATGAGGTTGTAGTTTCTTGATGGTTATTGCTCTTTATTTATATTTGTTGAAAAGCGGCAGCTACTGTTTGGTAGTAGGACAGATAATTAGTGCTATTTATCATATGCACAGTTGTATCATAATCATGATGTACGCTGCTGGTGTGTACAGTATTGCCAACCCTACGCATTCAAAAATAATGAACTAGGCCCCCAAAATTCACAAGATTTGTTTCAAATCATGAGATACTTTTAAATACTTGTGTGTGCTTTTTTCTTCCATCTGGTTTCTACACCTTTAGGCTGCACTTGTTTTTATGTTGTCAAGATTTCTGCTGCAACCATGAGGATTTAAAAACCTACTTTTCCTTAATGAAAGCTGAGTTCAAGTAATTACTTGTCTTTAATAGCTGTGGCTTTATGAAAAACTCCAAATATTACCAGACTAGCAACAAAAGCATGACAGCTGGCAAGGTTGGTTTTATGTTTATTATCGGTGATTTTACAGGTATGCTTTACCTGCATGATACAATGGTAACCTATAACGCCAAGGCTCTGACCACTCCCCATCATTCTCTACCTGTTTCACAGTTTTCCTATATTAAACATACATAGCTTGACAATGATGAGGATGTAGTTCTATCTTGACCTTTCCCTGCCCCAACGTGCCCCTTATGCCAAGGTTGGAGGGAGTGGGTGAAGAAGCAGGAATAGGGACTACATTAGATCCACTTCCATCGATAGGGAGTTCTCTGTCTGGGAAGTTCTGCAGCCAGTTTGAATCACTTTAGTGGTATAAAGGGGCTGGAAAATGGCCAGATCTCAGTACAGAATCCATCCCTAAGTCTTCAGTCCACATTTTATCCTTTACATTTTATAATATGCATGTTCTAGCAATAAAGGAGACCAAGTAGCCATTGGCATAATTTCTACACTGCAGGGAATTTATGGTGAATAAAGGAAATCCACACTGAAGTGTGTTGTTTCATTTCATGAGGGACCCCAGAATTCAGGGAAGAAAACAGCACTAATCAACTTTTTTTTTAATGAAATGAAATCCTCTTGATGACTTTGTCATTATCAGCTTTAATGCCAGCAAACTTTTTCCCATTGATGACTTTAACATTCACAAAATTAACATTAATGACTGCATACTAGTTGAATGTCTGTCACTCTTCAGATTAATTTCATCTCCAGTAGTATTTTCAGCTCCTTAGTCACTTTCTCAATCTTGGAGATATCCTAAAACAGTTTTCCAATAAATTGAATAGTTACCTAATCCCTCTCTGATCATTTTATAGTAAACTGTGAAGTTTATTTCCAAAAGCTCATTTTTAACTCTGAAAATCCATACATTATTTATCATCTAGAAGCTATTTTAATGCTGATTTATTTGACAGGTCTGTTTTTATGCGATAGTTTTAATTACGTTTTTCCTAAGAGCACCAAAAATACACCTTTTTCTCTCACACATACTCAAGTAAAATAAATGACGCCAAACCAGGGTTGTTAGGTCTGGTAACATCCTCATCTCCTAACGCATCTTCCATGGGAGACAGGAATAGATGCTTTAAAAAGTTATTGGAGCACTTAAAGGTGGTTTTTTTGTTTCTTTTTTAGCATGAAATCACACATTTCTCTTTTGCGTTAGTAAATGCTCCATTTTCAAGTCTGAATGTGAGGCACAGCCATAGTGAATGCTGCGCACATTTATATGTATTGTTTATTATCCTATTTGGCAGGCTACTGGGCTAGTCGCTGTGGGAGACAGTAGGAGGTGCTACCTCTATGCTTTCACTTCTTACTGAGCCATCTAGGCCCAGCCGTGAGCAATTATTTTTAAATACAACATTGCTCCTTTGGCCTTCTTCCAGCAAAGAGCACTATGACACAACTTTTATTGCAGCCAGTGGATGCTTCTTCCTCCCCCAGCTCTGTGCGTGTGACTGCAGAACAAAGCGGGAGACAAGGGCTAGGAGGATGAGAGGCATTGTGGTAAAGGGGTCACTAGGGAGATGTGATGAAGGGGCAGAAGGTTTGGAAGCAGAGGGGACAGAAGAGTTGCTGGGGCAGATCGGGGAGGGGTTGGGGAATGATGATCTGCTTCGACAGGCAGGATTGATAGGAAAAGGTGAGATGCTGAGGCAGAGGGTGTGGGGTTACTGGGGACTGGGAGTGGGCAGTTTGTGGAGGAAGACTGAGTAAGGGTTCTGGGGGCAGGAAGAAAAGCGTTGAATGAGCCAGCAGAAACAATTAAGAGTTCACAAGCACATGGGAATGGTTGTGTATGTGTGTGTGGGGGTGGGGGGTGGGGGTGGGGGCAGAGACCAAAGGGAGAAATTGAGAGAGGCACCATAGGGAAGGATAGGAAGAGAGGAGAGAGAGAGCCCTGTGAGCAGAAGTAGAGACCACTGTCGGGGGTGGGGAAGGGATTAAAAATATGAACGAGACCCAAGGCAGAGTTCTATGATAGCAAGGGGAGGTTCATAAGAAAGGGAAGTGGGGGGGGAGGGAGGAAGAGATGCTGGAGGAAGGAGGTGTGACGAAGTGGGAATGTTCTTAATGTTTTCTCTGAATACTGTGTGGGTGCCTCAGTTTCCCCTATGCCTTTCTTAAGTATCTAGGTGGTGGGATAAGGGTGTGTGATTGTTGCAGAGCCCTAGAGGGCCAGTGTGATGGTGTCACCACAGAGACTGGCTGAAACCCTGTCTGGGTCCCTCCCCTGCAAAGGTGCCAACTGAAGGTGTTGGAGAACGAAGAGATCAGGTGGCCTCAGGGGAGAGACAAAGGCCAGAGAAGAGGCTGGAGGGGGCTTCAGTTTGGAGCTGGTTGGGGAAACAGAGGGAGCCCCAGGCCTGGGGTCTAAGCTCCCTGCCCCCCAAGATGGACCTGACTGAGGGGGTCCTGTTGTCTGTACCTACAAGCTCTGTGTTGGACTGTGTTCCTGTCATCTAATAAACCTTCTGTTTTACTGTCTGGCTGAGAGCATGGTGAATTGCAGGAAGTGGGAGGTGCAGGGCCCAGACTCCCCCACACTCCGTGACAGGAGGAAACCCAATGACAAATAGACTCCAGGAGAAGGGAAACGTTTTCAGGGGATACAAAAAAGGGTGTTGTGTAGTGTTTGGTGGAGACTCAATATGGGGTGAGGAAATTAGTTCAGGGTGGGTTGGAGTCAGGAGGGAGAGAGGGAGAAATGTATTCCCATTTTGACGTGGGGCCAGGTTTTTTATTGCAAACTTGGCAGAGGCAGACTTTGTGCCAGATCCGCAGCTGGTGTAAATCCACACAGCATATCTGAAATCGGTGAAGCTAGGGAAGTTTACACTAAGTGATATTCTGTCCCTTTGTGTTTTTCATGTTCTCTTTCAGACAGTGGCTCCTGATGGGGAAAATAGGGTTACCATATTTTGTGCCTCCAAATGGAGGACACTCCACGGGGGCCCGGCCCCGCCCCGCCCCCGCCCCAACTCCGCCCCCTCCCCAAAGTCTCCGCCCCTCCCCTGCTTCCCGCGAACATTTAATTCGCGGGAAGCCTGAAGCAGGTAAGGGGGGTGTGGGGGGAGGAGGCGTGGCCCAGGCTGGCCCCCCCGGCATTTCCAGCCTGGGTCGGCTTGGGCCCTGGGGTGCCGGCCCCGGGCCCTGGGGTGCCGGCCCTGGGCCCGACCCCCGGCCGACCACCCCCGGCCCGCCCAGCACTGCCGGCCCCCAGCGGCCCAGCGCACCCCCCGGCGGCCCGGCCCCGCGGCCCCGCGGCCCAGCGCACCCCCCCCCCGCTACCCCGGACTGGCTCCTGCCCCGCGGCCCAGCGCACCCCCCCGCTACCGCGGACTGGCTCCCGCCCCGCGGCCCAGCGCCCCCCCCGGCGGCCCGGACCGGCTCCGCGGCCCAGCGCGCCCCCCCCCCCCCCCGCGACCCCGGCCCGGCACCGCGCCCCCGGCTCCCCGCCCGGCACCGCGCCCGGCCCGGCACCATGCCCCCGGCCCCGCGACCCCGGCCCGGCCCCGCACCGGCCGAGCCCTCCCTCCCTCCCGATTTTCCCGGACATGTCCGGCTTTTGGGGATTTCCCCCCGGACGGGGATTTGAGCCCCCAAAAGCCGGACATGTCCGGGAAAATCCGGACGTATGGTAACCCTAGGGAAAATATGTGTATGTGGATGCTTATAGCATTTTTCACCTAGCTTTGAATCTTTGAAGATAGACTGGCATTACAACTGATGCTGTAGGGATGTTGACAGCAGTTTCACTGTTTGCAGTTTTTCATACTGGGATGTTGGCCCTAGAGGTTTGAGAGATCATTGGAGAGGAGCCAAAACTGGGACTCACAATTTCTGATTGATTTTATGTCGTTCATCACTGAGTGCTAAATAGTCAATAAAGATGCTGAATATTTTATGTTCAGAAATAAACATTAACTGGGTTGGGAGAATAAGAGAATATCAGTGCCACTAAATGTTTGGATCAAGCATTTTTCTAGCACCCTGAGATTTTAAAATATATAAAATATTATATAATATTGCAGCTTGCTCTCCTGATTCATGCTGGTTTTGTAATACTTAAGCAGTCAACTTTTACCCATGTTGGTTGTCTGTGCACATGCTGAGGAGATGATTAATTGGTAGATAACAAAGAACTCCTTGATCTCGGAGAATCTTATGCCTTTGGTCCATTGAAGTAATCACCAAATCATCATACCACTATCAAAACACACATACCCACCAGTATTAACTTATCTTCATTAGCTGGAGCAGAAAAAAACCCGATGGTTATAAGCTACAGTTCAAAGGGCTGACAAAGGTCACACTAAATAGCAAAGCAGCATTATGTGGTATCATATCCTATTAGTATACAGTTATAAACAGCTACCTTCCACACCACATAAACACTATTGGACCTAGAGAAAAGTGGTATAACAGTTTCAATTCAGTGCTGACAAACATGGAGAAGTCATGCACGTGGGAGTTGTGCAGTGTTCAGCAAACTGAGCAGTTCCAGATAGCTTGGGATTTTCAAAGGAGCCTTGGGGATTTAGGTGCCCAAATTCCACTGGGTTTCAATTTCAGTTCCGCAACTAACTTCCTCAACTTCTTTGAAGATATCAACTCTACTAGGCCAACCTATTGCCACTGTTTGTGTCAGCCTGTAAATCTGGGTTAGGAAGGGTCCTGCTAATATGGGCACATGACTCAGCCTCCTCCATGCTAGCAGCACATGTCTGTGTCAGGCACATACCACCATGAGTTGTCTACAAAGTACACCTCATAGAATTTAAGGCCAGAAGGGGCCATCATGATCATCTAGTCTGGCCTTCTGCATTTTGCAGGCCACAGCACCTCACCCACCCCTTGCTGTAATAGAGCCATAACCTCAGGCTGAGTGACTGAAATACTCAAATCTTGATTTAAAGACTTCAGGTCAAAGAGAATCCTCTAGTTCAAACCAGCAAGTGACCTGTGCACCACTCTGCAACAGAAGATGAAAAATCCTCAGGATCTCTGCCAATCTGATCTGGTGGGAAATTCCTTCCTGAGCCCAAATATGGTAAATAATTAGACCCTAAGCATGTGGCTGAGACCCACCACCTAGACATCTTGGAAAGAATTCTCTGTAGTAACTCAGAGTCCTTCCCATCTCCAGCTGTTGGAGATATTTGCTAATAGCAGTTGCAGATGGGCCATATGCCATTGTACTTCATCCTCCATAAACTTATGAAGTTTAGTCTTGAAACAAGTTGTTTTTTCCCCCCTCACTATTCCCCATGGAAGGCTGTTCCAGAAGTTCACTCTTTTGAGGGTTAGAAACCTTCAGCTAATTTCAGGCCTAAACTTGTTGATATCCATTTGTTCTTGTGCCAACATTGGCCTCAACTTAAATAACTCCTCTCCCTCCCTCTTCTTTATTCCTCTGATGTATTTATAGAGTGCAATCATATCTCCCCTCAGCCTTCCTTTGGTTAGGCTAAACAAGGCAAGCTCCTTACATCTTCTCTTGTAAGGTAGGTTCTCTATTCCTCTGACCATCCTAGCAGCCCTTCTCTGCACATGTTCCAGTTTGAATTCATCTTTTTTAAATGTGGGAGTCCAGAATGCACATAGTATTCCAGACGAGGTTTCACCAGTCCCTTGTACAATGGTAATAATACTTCCCTATCTCTGCTGGAAATACCTTGCCTGATGCATCCTAGGGTTGCCTTAGCCTTTTTTCATAGTCACATCACATAGTCATTTGATCCACTTCTTTCTCCTCCTGTCATTTTCAAATAAGTCCCCTTTTACTATTGGTTTTAATTTCCTTTGCAAGGTTCAGCTCTGCTTGGTTTTTGGTGGTTCTCACTTTTTGCCTGCAGTTTCTGATCTCCAAGCTTTCCTTGATGATCCATTCCTCCTTCCATTCCTTGTAGACTTTTTGCTTTTTGTTAATAACCTCAAATTACTGCCTGACTTCTTCAGAGGGTTTCTTGTGCTTCTCTGAACTTTTCAGACTTCTTCACACACACAAATACAATAGCATGCATAATATTTTTCAATACTGCTCTGTCCTTAGCTAGGTTTGAGCAAAAATTTATGTTAAGTCTGATTTTTAATTTATTTACTTTAAAAAATGTTGATCTGCTTTTTAAACAAGTGAAGTATGGAATTGTGTATGCAAATCCCATTTGCACGTGCAATTATTGTGAAGGGATTCACAACAATGGTAAATATATAAGCCAGTGTCCATAATTAGTGATTTGTTCAGACAATTATCCTATTTTCTTCTCCAGTCATGGAGACTGTGCGCATTTGTAGGCCCCATTTTAACAGATGCTAGATACATGACAAAACTCATTATAATCACATATTTCAAAGTTGCACATACAAAAATCAAAGATGACCTTGAATTATTCCTTTCCCAGGTAACACACAACCAGACTGAGTGCCAAAAATCTGTTTCACCACAAATTTCTCCTAAAGCCAAATAATAATAATAAAAAAAATGCTCTCAACTTTTAAGCCTGCAGATTATAAAAAGAAAGACATATTCCTACTGAGCTCAGTGCAATTGTTATGTTGATGTTTGATACTATGTGCTTATTCTGAGAAGTTATAGTATACAAAGTATTAAGACACAGCATTATGAAGATCAGTATATAATCTTACCGAATCCAAGATTTGCAGTTGCATAATTTTTTTACAAGAGGCTAAAGTTTAAGTTCTTATAATTTTGTTCTTAATATTGTGTTTTAAATATCTCAATGTGTTTTATCATGGGCAATTTATTTTTCAATGAGCCTATGTGCAGGTTCTTAAGAATAGCTTTCACTTAGGATCCATTTGCTCAGGTTTTACTCGTTGTGGTGAGCACTTATGGCACAACAGTGTATCTGCTTAACTGAGTAAGTGATCACAAATGTGGCTAAGGGCTGCATGATCAGGCCTTGACCCATTATGATAAAATAATTAAATACGTTTAACATTTGTTTGTGAAATAAAAGAGCTCTTGCTGTGTTAAATTCTAGCTGGTACTTCTCTGAAGGGAAGACAGAGATTGGGTGCTTCTGTGGATGCATAAATCTGAGAGGTTATAAATGCCTTTGATCTGAGTTTTTTAGATAAATTTCTTGTGTCTGTGCCTTTTGTTTTACCTCTCCCTATTTAAATCTCTGCTGTAAAATCCTGATTCTAACTGGATGTGGTAACTGAGCTTTTTGTTTTGTAGTAAACTTTTCAGGAAGAAATTAATTATCATTATTACTGAGCATTATTGTCATGTTGGTCTACAGTAAGTTGATAATTGTTTGGAACTGAGTAAGCCCCAACTGCACCCAGAAACTAACTGGCTGCTGAGAGTTGTCAGCAATACCCCCTAAACAAGTATAAAGGTCACTTTCTCTATTAATGCTGAAAATGGTTTTGTTCCATATGTATTTGAAGTGAATCCATTTTCAGAACCAGTTTAGGAAAGCCTGTTGCTGACAAGCATTATAAACATCAGGTCAAATTGCTAGAAATGAAATTCTGGCATCACTCAAGTCAATGGGAGTTTTGCCATTGACTCTGTTGGAGCCAGGATTTCACCCCAGATTTCCAGTTTCCAAGCTGTGGCCTTGTGTTGTTGCTCTAATAAAGATGATACCATACAAACTTAAATGATAGTGCATTCTGTTTTCTGTTGTGACCAAGTGATCACTGTCCTTAAATGTTGAAAGAAACCATAGTCACTAGGACATCTTCTGTCTTACAAGATTAAAGAGAGTCAGTCACAGCTTTATGGAGAGAAATTCAGCATGCTGTGCTGGCAGTCACAAGACCAGGTTCAGGAATGTTCAGAATGCTAGGACATGGGCCACTATACACTGATTATAAATCCAGTACAAATTCAGGTGCTAATAAATTAACGTTCAAAAGACAGAAGATTTCTCTCTGAGTTATGTTCCCAGGTCTTCCTCACATCTCTGTAGAAGAGTAGCAATACATCACTTCTAGATGAGTAAGGGTAGTGTTTTAAAGTGATCCTAATTGTATGCACATAATTTTCGAACTGCTGAGAAGGATCTGCTATCACATTTTTGAAGCACTGAATATCTATTTATATAAAATCTATTGCATGCCTTTACCAACTTAAAAAATAGGTTTGACTTTTTGTAGTCTAGTGTGTTTTATTAGCCAGCCATCATCAATATCCGCAAGCCATTACTGGCAGTAAGACTGAAAAAGGAGCAATAGATTGTCCATGAAGCTGTAGTAATTCATTGCTCATGTTTAGAAAGACAAATAAAAGGAGCACCATGTCCCTCTTCCATACATTAACCTTAGGAAAATAGAGACACACTGTATTTTCTGTATAGACAACTTGCTAAGCATTCATTTGCCTGGCAGTCTGCAACATATTAGCGATAAAAGGTGGGGGTCCAAAATACGTTCCGTGGGCCAAATGCATCTTGCTTCCCCTTGTCGTCTTTAACACTGAGGGGCAACCCATTGAGAAAACAGGACCCAGCCTGCGTTGTTTACATCTTGACAGCTTTCACCATTGTCTGCAAGATCCGTAGCGTATCTTTCAGGATAATCCAGTTTACAGTGATATTAAGGAAAAGGCCTCTGATCAAGATGAAGCACAGTATATTCCCTCTCCAACATCCTGGTTTGTTGATATGGGCTGTGTTCTCAGGTTGGTAAAATCAGAGCACTCCTATTCAAAATGTTAAGAAAAGGACAAGTAAGTTAGCCTGAAAGAACATCAAAGGCAGTGTCAATGCAAGCATGACAAACAAAGTCAGTAATTGCTAAGCTAAATTCATTATCCAATAGAATGTTCAAAAGAGTCAGAATTGTAATAGAATATTGTTTGATACAAAAAATATTAGAAGCACAGATAGTCCTTAATTTAATACTTACTGAGCGTGTTCCATGACAGGGATGACAATGGTCCAGGGTCTAATCCTGTGATGTCTTCACCCTCAGGTCTTTAAAATTTATTGTCTCCGAGGACCAAAAAGTATATGTGTCTAAATCAGACACAGCAAGGCAATTCTACGAAGATTTCCTCTTTGGCTATATTTGTATTTCTCCCTACAGTGACACAAGAGCATGAGTATCAACCTCTCAGGGTAGACTGTTTGAAAACCAGGGCACAAACCCCAAGTTAGCTGTGAGTTTTAAATTTAGATTTCCCCAACCACCTGCACACAGTGCAAACTCCTCAAGCATTTCAACATCCTTAATACAGATTCATAAATAGTTACCCAGGGTACTCCAGTCTGTCTTGCCACTCACATGAGTGTATTTCTGATAGATGGCCCTTTAAATCAAGAATCACAGCAATAGTCAGGTTACTCCTAATCCCAAAGGAACAGTCACTTACCCAGGGTCAATTGCGCTTGGGCTCTCACACCAACGACAATGCTTGTAGTCAATCCTATAGTAAACTTTATGGGGATTCATTAAACAGGAAAAAGAAATTAGAGAGTTATTTCTGAGGTTAAAGTAAACACACATAGATACATAAATGAGTTTGTCTTAGGTTTCAAAAGGTAATATAGGCTTCTATAATCAGCAAGTTCTATTTGACTTGCAAGGTTAATACAGGCTAAGCAGCTAGGGAGCTCGTGCTTATGCTTAGAAACACCTTACCCCCTCCCCCCAGAATCCAAGCTGCATAGAGATGTTTATTTCCTTTGGTTTTGAGTTTTTATCCCCCTCTTGCAATATGCTGAGCTTCAAACTGAGCTGATGGGTGGCATCCACTTGCAAGACATCTTCACAGGGAGGAAAGCAGAAAAATAAGTGTTTAGTCTTTTTATTGATGGTTTCTTAGTCCAGATATAGGGAGTTTCCAGTTGTAAGATCCAACCAGAGCCCATCATGGGTCTCCTCTTTCAGGAGGGGCATATCAATTTTCTGTAGGAGAGCAGCTTTTCACACTAATTAATATCCCTCTCCTCTATGGCAATTCATATAGTCACAGAGGCTCATAATTCAACTGCTCAAATATATTACAATATGGAACATGGATATTAAAAGTAAGATTAATGCATGATAATACAGATTGTGTTCAACTAAGACATGGGGACCTTGGCATGAGCTGACGAGTGGCCTGCTAATGTCACAGTATTGTTTTACAAAAATTTGAACTAGCCCTTGGAATAAGTGTTCTGTACTGTCTCTTTAACTTGTTTCCTTCAGCAACAATTTTTAGCTAAGAAATCCATGCCCTTCTCCAGTAACAGGAAAATATAGCAATGAAGAAATGAAGTTTTCTTCATGAACTATAATCTCTTTTGCTTGCATAGATGACAGGTGCTGGAATGAGTACTAATGGGAATTCCTGTGCTCCCAAGCGTAAAATGTAAGCATCATGGAGAGGAAAGATGGGCTTGTAGTTAAAGAACTGGACTTGGCTCAGGACATTTGGGTTCATGTTCTTACACTGCTGTAGACTTCATGTTTGACTATGGCATAACCTTTGGAATTCCTTGCTAGAGGATATTGTGAAGGCCAAGACTATAACAGGGTTCAAAAAATAACTAGATAAATTCACGGAGGATAGGTCCATTAATGGCTATTGGCGAGATGGACAGGGATGGTGTCCCTAGCTTCGGTTTTGCCAGAACCTGGGAAAGGGCAATGGGATGAATCACTTGATGATTACCTGTTCTGTTTATTCCCTCTGGGGCACCTGACATTGGCCACTGTCGGAAGACAGGATACTGGACTAGATGGACTTTTTTTTTTTTACCAGTATGGCCGTTCTTATGTTATTAGCACCTAATCTTCAGTAACTCATCTGTAAAAATGCAGATTATAATATTTATCTCTTTGTGAATCCAGTAGTAGGTAGTCTTCAGAAACACACTAGAAAGGGAAAAGTACCCGTAATTATTGCTTTAGAATTCTAGCCCCTACTGAGGGGCTCACATTAATGGTCTTTACTGAGGGACCGGAGCACAGAGTATATTAATCTCCAGTTACTCTATTGTTCTTCTTATCCACCGCCTGTCTCACTTCCACTCCCTCTTCCCATACCTCCCATATCCCAGGAACTAAATTTTCTGAGAGCAACCAATCTTCCTCTATGCATTACTTTTAAATCAGATTACTGGGAGGGGGGAGATAAAAAAACAAATACAAAATCTCCATGGAGATGTTAGACTGTGTTACTCCCTAGATATTAGCCATTTTGAATTGATGGATGCAGTGTTGTATGCATGTTGATCCTAGGATATTAGAGATACAAGGTGGGTGAGGTAATATCTTTTACTCGACCAATTTCTGTTGGTGAGAGAGACAAACTTTTGAGTTTAAACAGAGCTCTTCTTAGAGAAGAAGAGGGTTGCTTGTTCTTTTTCAGGATTGCTGGTGAAGTGAGGAAGCAAAGTGTCCCAGGAAATGTGACCCTGGGTTTGTGGCAGCATAGATATTTTTAGTCTCATATAATAGGGTTTTGTCTCAGGCGAGTATATTTTGGGGGGGAAATTTCAGCCATGCTCCTCACTCTTTGTCAAGACCATAGAGTAGATAAATGAGCAAGTTGTATCTCATGAACGAAGAGACTCAATTCATACTCCAAGCACAGACTGGATGTACATTTTTAGTTGGTTGGGGCTGGAAGGGATGGAGAGTTAGTTTATTGGTTTGGAGTCTTTATATTGGTTTGGGTAACTCATCCTATCTTTTACTTGGTGGCATGAAGGCTTATTCCTTGATAGAAAATAGCCCATTGTTTTCTCAAATCCCTCTGAAATTCTCTCTGTTCCTTTTACTTGCTACTTTTTTTCTCTCAAATTCTCCTTCTGCTTTCTCCACCCTGTCCTCCAATGTAATGTCTGATCCTTCATTAATTGTACTTGTTGGCACCGATTTGTTTTGATTTTACTCCATATTAAGATCAGCTACACTTTTTCTTTGCATGCTCATGCTTTCAATATAATTTTCTTCCAGCTACACTCAGAGAAAAGAAATGTGCCCTTTAATGGTGAAATGATTTGCTAAATGTCATAAAAGTATTTGGGAATGTCTACTGAATGTTCTTCTCGTGAATAAAAGGGCAGTAAGGGTCAGCAAAAGCTGATAATACATGTTTCAGCTATGTAAGACTCTTATGACAGAAAACTTGGATTTCAATCAAAAATAGATTGCAGATAATACTCTTATTACATGAAGTACAAAGTTAAAAAGAGGTTACTGTGCTTGCAATAATCCAACTTACTTGTGAAGTTTAGGAGTATTATAAACCCTTAATTTGTGATGTGACACTTTTGTAAGGGGACTGTTGCCCCCTTACTAACACTCAGTGGGGGTGTTTTGGTTGCTAGCTCCCAGCACTAAACGGGGAAGGGTCAATGGCAAATCAGGAGCCTGAGACTGACAGTCTCCAGGAACAATGGCGAGAGGCCAATGCTCCAGGTAAGCCTGATTGACAGGGCGGGCAGGCTAATCAGCATGACAGGAGGCCAGGGTGGGTCCCGTCCTCCGTGTGAGTTGGAATTACCTGGGTCAGACTGAGTGGGGCCGAGCTAAGGAGAGAGCAGGGGCCCAAGCTGAGCTGGAGAGCAGAACCGTGCCAGATCCAGAGGGGCCAGAGGCGCAGCCACAGAGCCAGAGATGCAGCCCAGGGAGAGCAGATCCTGTGCTGGGAGCAGAGCTGCAGCCACAGAGCCAGGTGTGGTGAGCAAGTGGGGCCAGCCAAGGGGGGACCGTGGGCAAAGGGCCCAGCACAGAAAGACACCCCCAGACAAGGGCCCTTGCAGGCCAGACCGGGAGGGGGACCTTAACCCTACGGGGGGCTGACTCTGGGAAGAAGGGTCCCACCACTCAAAGCCCGGAGGTGTGTGGCCACCACCATTGCAAGTGTCCAACCCGCAGCGTCTCTGCAGCACGGCCAGGGCCTGAGAAGGAGGCCTGGGACCTACAAGGAGCAGACTGTGACCTGCCCTGATGTTCCAGAGACAGTGTTTGTGATGTTCCCTGCCACAGAGCGGGATGATGTGTTTTCCTTTAACCTTTCCCATTTTTCCTTGTTCTTTTCTTTAGATTGTTAATTAAACAACTTGTATTTGCTTTAAATTGTATGGAATAATCAGTGGGTCAGGGAGGTGCCCAGTGCAGAGAGAGTATCCCGGAGTGGGGACACCCTAGCCCCTGTCCTAGGTGACCACAGCAGGGTTGGGGGTCGAGCCCCCCAGGAATCCTGGGCCCAGCCTTGTTGGGGTTACGAGGACTCAGCCAGACAGGAGAGTGGAAGGGGAGCCCTCAAGGGCAGGGAGGCCTCTGGGTAAAGAAAGTGGGAGCGGGGACTCAGATCCTTTCGCTAGCCCACCTCACCGGGGTAGTGCAGAAGCCAGGAAAGTTCCCCACAATAGCGGGACCATTCCCCCGCTTACACTTTGGTGGCTTGGTACATGATGGAAGCTTTCATTTTTCTCTCTTCCTTTCTGCTACTGAATGAAATAAGTGATACTCTTTCTTCCCTAAAGTTCTATTTCAGGTATGTCTACACACAGAGACTATGCAAGCTTAGCTATGCCAGCATAACTTCCTAGCCTACATGGAAGGAGGGTTTTTTTTGTTGGTGTAGGAACACCATCTCCCCAAATATAAGTATCATTCTTATGTCAACATAGTTGCATCTACACTGAGGGTAGCTACGTTGGTCAGGGATATGGCATCAAGTGTCTATGTTGATCTAATTTTTAAGTGTAGACCAAGTCTCAGCTCATCATTTAAGGTACTTCCAAATTCTTGTGTATAATTCAAAGATTGCTTTAGCCCAGAAATGTGATTAGGTAAAATCAAATCTTGCACATTATAAAATTAGTCTCTCTTCCTCTTGGTTCAGCACATGTATGAATTATTTTTGTAATATACTTTTATACAATAGTTACTCTTTGTACAAATTTTGGATATTACCCAAGCCCAGTGCAACATAACATAAGAACATAAGAATGGCCATACTGGGTCAGACCAAAGGTCCATCCAGCCCAGTCTCCTGTCTGCCAACAGTGGCCAATTCCAGGTACCCCAGAGGGAGTGAACCTAACAGGTAATGATCAAGTGATCTCTCTTCTGCCATCCATCTCCACCCTCTGACAAACAGAGGCTAGGGGCACCATTCCTTACCCATCCTGGCTAGTAGCCATTAATGGACTTAACCTCCATGAATTTATCTAATTCTCTTTTAAACCCTGTTATAGTCCTAGCCTGCAAGGTTTACAAAAAATGAGCTATAAATATTCAGTACCTCTTTGTTTTGGGCTTTCTGATTAAAGTATAGGAATAGAAACCCCTGTGTCAGGTATGTTTTATTTTTTTTGATGCTGCAAATTTTTCAGGACACTGACTAATCTTTTAGTGATCTATTGTACAAATGGTGCAGGGTCTGTAGTAAGGGGCAGTGAGGCGCTACAACATCACATAGGGAAGGACTGGAATTCTGGCTGGCTATCATGTACATATAAGAGGATGGGGTGGAGTCATTGTCCTGTTTCCTCCTACTGGCATGAGACCCCAGTTGTCTTATCTTTTTCCATGCTTCTGTGAGTAGTGGGATATTTACCTTAATCGGGCTCTCCTGGAAGGTGAGAGACTCAGTTCTGTGGTGGCATATCCATACCTGCGATGCCATGGAAGCTCGCTGGATGGATCTCAAAGGTTTTTCACAGTTTTGAGGGAAGAGATGGAGATAGGTGAGGTTGGAATGAGGAACAGCTAATGTTCATGGCAGTATCTTCTGTTGAGTTTGTCGACCTAAAATTGCAGTAGCACTAATTCCCAAAGGGTCAATGCTGATAATATTTTGAACTATGATGAAGGATGTTAATGGCTAGACCATTTTCTCCTTACTTGGGAAAAACTCTTCTTGATTTCAGTGTTGAGTCCTTAGAGCAAGATTGGGCTCTAAAGCATCAAACTGTAAAAATATCCAATATTTTATTTAGAAGATTTCTGACATGGAAGGAAACCAGCACCAGTGCTGTATAACAAGAAGGCAACCTAAAGGACTGAATTTACTGCATTTGAGTACAGGCAACATCCAGTTACTATTAAATAGATTGTCTTGTAGGTGAATAAATGAGATACCATCAGTGTACCAACTCTTTTCCCTCTAGAAATGGCAGCTCAAACAGGCAGATTGGTGCTCAGAAGACTGATAATCCATTACTGACCTTGAAATGGGTAATATTTACCAAAGATTAACTGTTCTTGGACAATGTTTCCAATGTATTAAGGACAAAAAGCTTCTCTCTCTTATCAGATGTGTATGTCTTCCTGTTGTACCTGTTTTATTCTTGAATACACTTCTTTTGTGGCCATTGCAACACAAATCACTCCTTCTGTTTAAGTCTTTGTTGCATGTGTCTCTCTCTTATAATATTCATGACTGTGCCTGGGAGTTGTTCCATACTCAAAGGGTTTACCATTTGGCCTGTGTTGCCATTCTGCAAGAAGAGGACAAACACTTCCTTTATCTGGAAGGTAAACCCTGTTATGGCGATAAGGCTAATCAGAGCCAAATAACAGGATTTTTTCATTCCTGTATTAAGTCCTTTGCTATTGTTACCGTAGTTCTCCATGGAGTCTGTTTTACCGCACAGATATTTTATCTGATACCTGGTTGTTGGCACTGTACATTGTGTATTAGATTCAGTCACAAGTAAAGACATATTAACAGTGGAAGTTTATATATGTAGAGCAGAGCAAATAATTCTTAAATACAGCAAAACATTAATCTAATATTGATTCTTTTTCTGTTGGCAAAATGTTTGCTAGTAGACCACAAAAATTTCAAAAACATTCAATTTCTTGGTGAAATCTTTCCTCTCTAGGTGGCAGGGACTGGACCAGAATATATATAATTCTTGCAATTAAGTCTAAATTGTGCTTTGAACAAACATTGTGCTAGTGTAGCCCAGGTGGTCCAATTGTTATTGAATATATAGATGATATGGTTGAATTGAAATTTGCTTTCCAATTTAAATGAAAATTCACACAAAAGGGCTTTTCCACCACTGATTTTTGGCTCTAGATGCTTGTTTAATAAGCAGCATTACAGGAAAGGAAAGAGAAGAATAACTTTATCCCTCAAGTCCTTGTAATTCAATATTTTGCTTTCTCCTACCGGTAGTTTCATTCTTCATGTAGCACTACTGAGAACCTACTACCTTTGAATGACTTCCAGCACCAATAGTTCCAGCTTTGCAGATTGAAATTATTTTCTTCATTTTAGCATGAAAATATGTATAGCTTGCACTTTGTCCCTTTACCTAAGAATGTTCAGTGGCACCAAGGAAGCAGATGAGGCAGAGGCAGCGGAAGAGATTGCCCTGTAAGCATCAGAATGAGCAGACTCTAAAGCAGAGCTGCCTTGTTGACCTATGATATGAAACTGACCTGTTCTTTCCCTACTGTATACACAGAGATACTTCCCATGTTGATGGATATATTTCAAAGTTTGTTTCTGTAAATATTTGTGTGGCTGCTTGACCCTGTCAAACAGCAACGTTTTCCTATGGTCATTCTTGATATGCATGAAGAAATTAAGAATTAGCTAAAACAAGTTCAGGTTCTAGTATGACCATTTCCAGTGAATTTGATGAAAACCACATAGGTGCCTATACATTTTTCCCCCCATCTACAGAGTATTTGTATGCAAAAGAGTGATGAATATAGATTAAAGAATGTTCACAACAATGTGAAAGCCTTTCAGTAATATGCTAAAGATAATGTTTTTAAAAAATATATATATATAAAAAAATCCTGTTTGACATTATTACCTTTATCGACCAATGTAACATTCATGGAAGGTATATGACTTGATACTACATGACATAGTTTCTTAATCAAACTCAACATGGCACCTAGCCTGTTTTTAATCCATTTAATATCGGGTCTTAAAATGTAACTGTAAATGGGGAATGACCTGGAAGAATGTAAAATAATTACTGATAAAATTTGCAGATGACAAACAAACTGAAGGAGTGGTAAATAATGAAGAAGACAGGACACCCATTCAGAGCAATCTGCATTGCTTGGTAAGCTTGGCACAAGTAAATAATATGTAAAGTCATCCATCTACAACAAAGAAGGCAGGCCCTACTTACGGGAGGGGGACTCTGTCTTGGGAAAAGGTAATTCTGAAAAGGACTTGAGAGTCATGGTGGTTACTGAGCTGACCACAAGCACCCATTTTGACGTGGTGGAGTCAATGCGATTCTTGGGTGTATAAAACAGGAATATCAGGTAGGTGTAGGGCAGTTGTATTTAAAGCTGGCCAAAACTTTTTGGGCAAATAGTTTTGATCAACCCAAAACTGTTTTCTAATTTTGCGTTGAGTTTGCTGAATAGTTTTGACCAAACTAAAAAAAAAAATAAAACCATTTCAGTACAGTTGTAACAATTTTTCATTTAGAATCAAAATATTTCAATTGGGGCATATTGACAAAAGCATAGGAAGACAAGATTCATAAAACCCTTGGTGGCAGGGGAAGGAGGGGAAACTCTTGTGACAAGCAGGAGCAAAGTCTGTATTATTTCTTAGGAATGTAATGAAATACTTTGTTTCCCTGTTCAATTTTATACGGCTGCCTAACTTAAAGCATATAGTCAAATCAAAGGAGGCTGTAAAGAGAAGCTGTTAAGGTACCCAAGAAGGCTAAAACAAAGAGACAGGTAAGACAGCCTCTCTATTATTCATTTCATAGGAATTAAGACAACAATGGCTGGACCATCAGTTGGGGAAAGAACCTACCTGTCTGGCACCATCTATGTTAGGATATTTTTCTTTTCCCAAGGCTAGGGCTGAGATCAAAAGATGCCGAGGAGTTAAAAAGGTGCCTCTAGCAGAAAGGGAGGGAGAAAGGGTCAAGTTAGCTAGAAGCTGATAGGGACCACAGAGAATTTGCAGCATGGCTCACTCACAGACTCACTGCTGTAAGAGTAAGGGTCTGCAGCACACAAGCTGGTGCCCAGAAAGAACAGAGCACATAAAAGCTAAGGTATGTCTATCTGGGGCTTGAAGGGAATGCTAAGCATAGATAAAACAATATGCATAGAGACCTCTCTGTTATTTTTAAATTGACTTCTCTCAGCTCAGTGTAACATTTGGTAAAATACATCATACTTCATTACAGAGAAACTGCTTCTGTATTACTGCAGACTATTACTGACCACAGGCTTCCAAAAGATAACTTCCCCAGTGTCCAAGCCCACTTAGACCTGCTAGGTAACGGTTCACACTGAGGAAGGTTTAACCTGGAGACCCAGCCAGGGAGAGGTTGGAGTGCACGATCCTGTCACAAAAAGAAGCGGTGGCATGGGCCTGCCTCTTGAAAGGGGGACTGGAAAAGGATCTCAGAAGTGGTAGACGTCCCAGGGACCAGGCTACCTCCTTTATAAACATTAGCCCAGTGGTAAGGGTGCTCTGCTCTGCTCTGCTGTGATATGGGATACTCAGGTTTGATTTCCCCACTCTGGCTGTTGTGGAAAGGGTCTTGGTCCTTCATAGTACAGGACAGTACTCCAGCTACTGAGCTTTCTAAATCTCTCCTGTCAAAACTCTTCCACTTTGTATAAATAATGAAATAGTAATTGGAGCAGCATCAAGACCTTGAAGCTCCTACAGCAGGGGTGGGCAAACTTTTTGGCCTGAGGGCCACATCGGGGTGCCGAAACTGTATGGAGGGCTGGGTAGGGAAGGCTGTGCCTCCCCAAACAGCCTGGCCCCCTCCCACTTCCTGCCCCCTGATTGTCCCCCTCAGAACTCCCGATCCATCCAACCCCCCCTGCTCCTTGTCCCCTGACTGCCCCCTCCCATGATCCCCCACCCCAACCACCCTCCTGAGACCCCACTCCCTATCTAACCCCCCCTTCTCCCTGTCCTCTGACTGCCTGGACTCCTATCCACACCCCCGCCCCGTGACAGCCCCCTGGGACTCTCATGCCCCCACCCACAGAACCGCCGCCCCATCCAACTGCCCCCTGCTCCCTGTCTCCTGACTGCCCCCTGGAATCTCCTGCCCCTTATCCAGTCTCCCCACTCCCTGCCCCCTTACCATGCTGCTCATAGCACCAGGACTGGTAGCCATAAGTAGTACACCGTAAGTAGCACATTCCTATGGGGAGCAATTTAATACACTACACCTGTGGTTCTTGCAGCCACGCTACCCATCAGGAGCTTGCAGCCCTTCCACCCAGAGTGCAGGTGGCATGGTGAATTGAGGCTGTGGGGAAGGGGCCAGGGGCTAGCCTCCCCAGCTGGGAGCTCAAGGGCCAGGCATGATGGTCCTGCGGGCTGTAGTTTGCCCACCTCTGTCCTACAACCTGGGTGAGTACCCTAACCAGCAGCCTATAGAGTCATTCCCAGTCTCTCTCATTGGCCCAATGGCTATATATTGTCATTATAAATGACTATGAATTGCCACTGTGAATGACAGTGAATAGTTTTTGGGCAGAGAAAGTGAATGTGAATGGCTTTATAGTCTGCTGGTTAGGGTACTTGCTGCCAATGGGGGAGACTCAAAATAAAAACCATTCTCCCATGAGTATTTAATTATTTACACAAAGTGGAAGAACTTCAAAGGGGAGGTTGAGAAAACACTGCAGCAGAGCATTGCATAGCCCAGGGGCAAAGTTACTTTCCTATAATATGGAAAACCAAGTTCAAGTACTTTCAGAATTGGGAATTGTACATGGGCCTCCCACATCCCAGGGAAGTACACTAACCACTAGACTAAAGCTAATAAAGGTGGGCTGATGCCACCTACCACTTTGTGAATCTAGTACTCCTTTGTTTTTATCAAAATGTCTGAAATTTAAAAAAAATATATTTTTAACAAACAATACCTTTTTGTTTTAACCTGACTCAAAAAAAATCAAGTTTTTGATTCACTGAATATTTTGAAAAAGTGTCATCTTTGGTTTGACCTGAAACAAAACTGCTTAGATTTTTCAGAATTGTTAGTGAACCCAAAAATCCATTATTTGCCCAGATCCAGTTATGTTGCCTATATTTGGAACTGTGCATCTACTATTGGAATACTAGGTCCAGCTCTGGTGTCCACAATTCAAGAAGGGCATTGATGAATTGGAGAGAATTTAGAGAAAAGCCACAAGAAAGATTAAAGGATTGGAAAACATGCCTTAGAGAAAGAGACACAAGGAGCTCAAGCTGTTTAATTTAACAAAGAGACAGTTATGGGGTGACTTGAACACTGTCTAAATACCTATATGGAGAACAGAAATTTGATAATAGAGGGCTCTTCAACCTATCAGACAATGGTATTAACAAGCTCCAATGGTTGGAAGGTAAAGCTAGACAAACTCAGACTAGAAATAAGCCACACATTTTTAACAGTGAGGGTAATTAAACATTGGAACAACTTACCAAGTGTTGTGATGGATTCTCCATAAATAGAAATTTTAAAATCATGATTGTATGTTTTCCTAAAAGATCTGCTCTTGTTCAAAGAGGAAGTTATGCAGGGAAGTTATATGGTCTGTGTTATATAGGAGGTCAGACTATCAGGGATAGTCAACTAGCAGACAACAGGGGGAGGGATAGCTTAGTGGTTTAAGCACTGGCCTCCTAAACCCAGCATTGTGAGTTCAATCCTTGAGGGGGCCACTAAGGGATCTAGGGCAAAAATCAGTACTTGGTCCTACTAGTGAAGGCAGGGGGCTGGACTCAATGACCTTTCAAGCTCCCTTCCAGTTCTTTGAGATAGGTATCTCTCTCTCTCTATATATATATATATATATAAAAAAATCTGGATAACCAGATGCTTTTTGAATGGACCACAAAATGTTTTTATTTACCTGTTATTATTGCCATGTGAAAAATGTTTCTCTGGACTATAGACTATACCTTTATCAAGAAATGTGGACCTTGACAAAAAATAATTGACTAGCCCCAGACTATATGATCACAATGGTTCCTTCTGTTTTTATAACTTATTTTGGACTTAAACTAGTACAATTCTACTCTTCAAAATGACATTATTATTAATAAAAATAAATGTTAAGCAGAAGAATGGAAAAGGCTGCAAGACAATGGACTCTATTCTTTTTAACACTGTTGGCAAAGTTCCTAGTTCTACCATTTCCAGTTAATTAGGAGCAGACACGGCAGTACTAGTAAACCCCACCTCACTGTGAGCTTTAGTTGCTGGTTTGACATGCTACAGCTCATCACTGCAACAATTACTTTTCCATCTGACTAATAGTTTTAATTTAGATTTGCTTCATTTTGTACATCATTACCCTGGACATGTCATTACCCTGGACAAATGGTGTCTCCTCCACTTGTCTAAGAGAGTTTAATATTCAGCCTGACAGATATCCAGCCAACAATGCCTTGTAAGGAAAGAACAGTCAGAGACTTTCTCACTACACCGGACCGAATAACAAGTTAGCCCTCCTTAGAGTCAGCCAGTTTAGCATGGCAAAGTTATACCAAATTAATTTATTTTGAACAGAAACCTGAATTGTTTTAAAATGAAAATTCCACATAGAAGAGCTCCAGATGTCAAATATTCCATTGATGTTGCCTCATGTTAAGGTATTGCAGTGGGTATCAGTCTTTTATTCTAGTCCAGTTTAATCTACTTAGATTTCTGCACACCAGATACTGTAATTTTACATCTGATTTCAACAGGGTAGAACTAGATACTCCCTTGGGTAGTATCTTGGAGAAACTGCCAAGGTTGTCATCGTGGAGGCAATAAACCTTCTCTCATGTGCAATTAGGGAATGACCTGGCTGCTGACTGACTAACCCTGTGAGTTATGCTTCACTGAGGAGTAACTTATCAAATGTCATTTTGGAGTTGGAGAACCAGAATTCCTTAATTCTCTTTAGGCTGAGTAGCTGCTTCAAGGAAATTTGTTCCCCTCAGTAAGAAGTCTGCTGGCAATCACAGGCAAGAAAA
Organism: Malaclemys terrapin pileata; assembly: GCF_027887155.1. NCBI lineage: Eukaryota > Metazoa > Chordata > Testudines > Emydidae > Malaclemys > Malaclemys terrapin. The sequence continues at coordinate 32,463,652 of NC_071513.1, read as the reverse complement.
GTAATTGAGTTGCATGAGGATCCTAATGTTATGTTCAGTTTTTGAGTAGGGAAACACTTGCCCATTAGCCAAGCTGCTGGTGTAGGATGGTTGCAGCATGAATGAGAAACCAGTGACAGAGAATGAGCACACTCTTAGTCTTTCATAACAATATATCTACAAAGACACACAAACTCACAGCAAAATACAGGATCTGGGCAAGTGCAGTCTCTTCTGCTGCATCCCACACAAGAGTTTTATCCCAGCTCTCTATATTTGAAATATAGGAAACTCTGTTAAGCTCCATACTCCTCTCTGAGGTGCATAGTCTTACCAGGTAGATTCAGGCATCAGGCTCCTCCTTTTTAAGTAGCTGTTTTTACTATTCAAAGGAGTGCCATTTGAGTGCCTAGCACTCATTTATTTTAATAAGGTGTAAACAGCTCTACCCTGACATCTGGTGGTGAATTATGGTGAGTGTGGAAAAGAACTTTAGGGGCTGATCTTGTTTGCATAGGCACACCCACCCAGCCTAGCATGAGCCCATGGCACCCCAAAATGGTCACTTTTGCAGCTGTGGGATCCCCAGTTTCTCTGTTATTGGGGCAGGAGAAATAAAATGTTGTTACCCTGATTATGTGAATCAAGGACAATGGAACTGTTTTATGACAGAGGGTCTCACCATCACCTAAGTAGCACTCGCTAGACAAGGGACATGGGTTCCAAAAGCCAGTTAGTTGAGAGAGGTTGGGGTATAGGTATGTATGCCTAATAGTATGGGTCCCCTTTGGGGGCCTGGAACACCAATTGTACTACTTCCTCTCCCTCCACTATTGAATAACAGAGCAAATTTTGTTTCTATTAAGAGTCTAGCTAGATGTTGCTGAGCTGAATTCACTTTGGGCCAATGGTGCATTAGCACTGGAGCTCCCCTACTACAAGCTGAAAATGCTAAAAGGGCTGAGCTGAGATGAGATAAGATACTGAATGCTGTGTTAACTAGTGGGAGAGCCTGAAGATATATTGCTAAGCAGCTGGCAGAGTGGAGCAGTTTGTGGGACGGTTGGAGCAGCCCATGGAACAGTGAGTGGAGCAGAGCTGAGCAGTTTGTGGGGGCAACTGGCATGGTTCATGGGATGGTTGGTGGAGTGGCTGGCAGAGCCGAGCAGTTTGTGGGATGGTTGGAGCAGCCCATGGAACAGCGACCGGAGCGGAGCAATTTGCGGTGATGGCTGAAATGGTTCACAGGACAGCTGGAGGAGTGGAGCGGAGTGGCGTGGGGCGGCTGGTAGAGCGGAGCCATTTGTGGTGAAGGCTGCAGCAGAACTCCACGGAGAGGTGGAGCAATTGGCCTTGGACCATGTAAGGTGCCCCTTAACACCCTGTGTACCCCCCCCCCATTTCCACTCAGGCTGGGGGAGTAAAACTCTGCAGATAAACTTGGACTTAAGACCCTGAGGGGAAAAGGACACTGCCAAACTTACTTGGAGGTGGGTCTTTTGCTCATGGTTTGTGTTATGAACCCTGTTTGTGGTGTTTCCTCAACATAATGCCTTCTTTATTAAAAGGCTTTTGCTACACTCAGACTCCGTGCTTGTGAGAGGGGAAGTATTGCCCCCTAGAGGTGCCTGGGGGGTGGTATGTAATTGTCCCAGGTCACTGGATGGGGGCTCGAGCCGGTTTTGCATTCCGTTATTGAAACGAAACCCCTAGATACTGAACCCGGCCCTTGTTGCTGCCAACTCAGGGGTAGAAAGGTTACAAAGGTCTATGATCATCTTGGCTTCCAAGACCCTTAATGATATTTGGCCCATTAGCCCCTCTTTCATAACAATATGTCTACTAAACTCTTTGCATAGTAATTATCAAATAGTACATATCAGCCATTGTATTACTGGCTTCTTAAGACAACAGAACTATTGAATTTTTCATCACTATTCTCGAGTTCTCTTGGCCTAACGGAAGAGAATGCTCCTGAGCTACTTGCAAAGGGGGTATGCAGATAAACACAAGGGAGAGTGAATACACAATAGTGTACTGTGAGCATGTTTTGTTGGCATGGGAGCTGTATTACTAATGACTGATAAAGCCACACATAAGCTTTCTAGTCTTCCTAAATGAGCATCAGTGAAGCCACCTTTCCTCACCAGCAGGAAGTTCAGATTACAGTGGTGACTTCATGGTGTGAGGGGGAAGGTCAGGATTCAGGGGGTCATTTCATAAGCAGAGATCTCATCTTCCTCTGCAGCCCCTAGCTGGCTATAGATCTTGTGGGGTTCACAGGTATTTGTGAACCTAAGTTTCTTAGCACAAAGGAGCACTGATTCTTATTGGGAGGCTCTGGGTGCTACTGTAATCAAATATTAAATACGTTGTCAATAACAATAAGAATCAGTGTTGGTTCTTGGCTCCCTTTGTGGCTGAGGCTGACTGAGGCAGATTAGGAGTGTTGGTCCCTGTCACCTCTCATTACTGTTCTTTGGTGCATGTGTGGGAGTGTTGCTTTTGCTGAGTTTTGCATTGCTTAAGCGATGGAGGGCTTATGACTAACCCCACCCCAGGCTGGCTGTAAAAGTCCATGTATGCCTTCTATCCTAAGGGATGGATAATCCAGAGGCCAAGGGCATCTTTGCACAGACAGCTGTTCACTGCTTTGCAATGGAGATCCAATTATAGGAAATTACAGACAGATTGGCTTCAGATTTCAATGATGTGTGTGGGGGGGTTCTTTCTGACAAAAAAGAAAAGAAGACAAGCCTTCATGAGGCACAAAATGTGATCTCAAATAATCTTTTAAATATGTCAGTCTATAACTTATCCTGACTCACTTTTTTTAGAAGGTGTCAGGGAGAAACAGAATCCCCATGTGCTTTAAACGTGTACTGTGAAGCTGTAATGAAGTGTATGTATTGTTATGCTCGAAGGTGTTACAGTGAACCTTTGATACAAAGACAATCACAGACCTGGTTAAAGCTTTGATACAAAGACAATCACAGACCTGGTTAAAGCTGAGTCATGTGCGAAGCACTCTTCTTTCAGGCTAAATGGTAAGGCAATTAATCCCCTCCCTCTAGTGAGATATTTGGAAGCAACAGAAGCTACCATCCAAGGCAATTCGCTTTCTTTCAAGCCTTGAAAAGTGGCTAAGTCACATAGATAAATAAGGGTTTCCCTGATTGCAAAGGCACGGGCTGAGTTTTGAGTTGGTGTGTATGGTAGATGAGAAAACCATAGAACCCAGCAGGGAGTGAAAGAAGCAGCAGTGAGAGTCACACTGAGCAGAACAGAGCCAGAGTTCCTTGGTCACCAACTCAAGGGAGAGGTAGTCTTGGGGATTTATGAGCAAGGGAGCTGCCTGCTGTTGTTTCTACTGTATTTCAGGGGTACAGGACTTTGTGTACATTCTGACTCAAATAATTAATTTTTCCTCCAAAGGCAAACAACCCTGCAAGGCCCCAATACTGGCTAACTGCTTGTGTCAAAGGGGCAACAGGACCAAGGCCCAGTTACCTTAGCTATGGAACAATGTTAATTTTGGCATTATGTAGATTTATTTTTATGGGTTTTTCTTCCCAAAGATGGACTATGATTTTGATGGGTGATAGGTCAATTCCTTTAGGGCAGGGGTTCTCAATCTTTTTCTTTCTGAGGCACCCCACATCCCCCAACATGCTACAAAAGCTCCATGGCTCATCTGTGCTACAATAACTGTTCTTTTGCATATAAAAACCAGGGCCGGTGTTAGGGGGTAGCAAGCAAGGCAACTGCCTGGGGCCCTGCCACAGGAGCCCCCATGAAGCCACATTGCTCAGGGTGGCGGGGTTCAGGGCCCTGGGCTTCAGCCCCATGCAGTGGGACTTCAGCTTTCTGCTGAGGGCCCCAGTGAATCTAATGCTGGCCCTACTTGGCGTATCCCCTGCTCACAGCCCCCTAGGGGGCCCTAGACCCCTGGTTGAGAACTACTGCCTTAGTGTAAGGTCTGCTTCCCCACACTCTGCCAAGAAAGAGTTAATGCCTTTATTAGAAAGTCTGCTTCACAACTCCCTGACAGCCGGGGATTGGCCAGAACCTGCTAACTGTCAAGTTAGAAGTTCTTGGGAGCTGCAAGAGCAACAGGTGATAATTGCAGGCTAATTATTATAAAAGATACAATCACATAGCATATTCATTTTCCAAGGAGAGGGGGTATGAGAACTAAGAGCTCTCTGACTTGTTTATAAAATGCAGAAGCATGTTTGTTATTTTTTCTGGTAAGTTTGTTTAAGAGACTGATTAGGATTCAGTACAACAGAGAGGATGAGATTTGAGAACTCCTTTTGTTCACCTTATTGATTAGCTTTTTGTTTTCAAGTGAATAAGTTAGGTAGAATAAGAGCAGTTGTTCTCTCATTTGTCTTGCATTGGCTAACCTGGCATGTTAAAATCCTACATCAGCAACTGAAGGGGTAAGACTTAACAATTAAATACATTCTGAAACAAAATAGCTGAAAATCAATTGATACTTCAAATTTTGTGCAATTTCTAACATTTATTTTTCTGATACACTGGTCTATAATATGCTCCCTCAGACCTTGATCTCTTTCACTTTCCTAGTACTTGCTCATATGTTTTATAATTTTAGAAAAGCTTTTTGTTTCATCTCTATTAATTCTCAATGGTCTTGTAGAGGAATAAGTAAACATGCCTACAAAAACCCAGGGTAGGGGATCAAAGCTGGGGCAGTCTTTCAGTAAGGAGTAATGAAGACTTAAAGCAGTAAACGTGAGGGGTCTTGAATAAAGGAAAAAAGCTTAGCTGCTATTTGAAAATGTGCCCTATTTTTTCCCAACCTTTTTTCATTCTAATCCCAAACAAGAGGCAATACTGAAGAAGAATTTCAAAAATAGAGTGTCTCAGAAAATGCATGCCAGTTGAGCTATATGCACACATGGCTTTGTGCTGTTATGTCAAGTTAGGTCACATCACATGCTATGAATTGACCTAAAGTAACCCAGTGCAGCTTGATGCATATGCTTCATTGCCTTGCCAGTTTAAAGCACCACTGCCTTTTATAAGGGACAGTTCAAAGTTAAAATTGCCCTCCAGTGGAATGTATTTTGAGGGTTTCCAACAGGTATGTGCTGCTCTTAGAAATTCTGTGGTTTTGATCAGAACCTGAGAGCAAAATTGTGTGTGGGAGAAAAAGGTAAATTAGCAAGCAAAGAAAAAGTTAAAGTAATTAAAAATGTGTTTATACATGTGGTGTTCATTTAATTCTCTAGCTGTATTCTATACATTATTTGTAATTAAATCATTTCATCTAACTTCTGTGATTGTTAAAAATGCAAGACCTGGGTCTCTGTTTGTGAAAGAGTTAAATGGCAGGACTTCTTTCAAGCACATAAATAGAGCAGCATAGCACAATGTGATGGGGTGCATGAATCCAATGCTGGCAGTGACAGGGTTATGGGCATCTGGAATGTCCAATCAGATGCCACAGAATGGGCTGAGGGGAGACAGGATTAGACCCAGCTAGGGAGAATAAGAGTGGGTGGCTCCCATAAAGGGAGGAGAGCTGCAATAGGAAGCTTATAGTCAGAGTGGCTGTGAAAGGAAGAGAGTGTCAGGGGTTCTAGGTGGCTCCCTAGCAACAGATTGTCTGGAAGCTGTACAAGGAGTCAGACTTTGAGAGAGATACATGCATAACAACTGGAGGAAGTAGTCTTGCAAAAGCTGTCTGTGGACAAATTGAGGTAGGCAGCAGCAGCAGCAACGGATTGTAAGGAGCAGGTTTTAGTTCCTTAAATACAGGGTCCCAGAGGAGCCAGTGGGCCTGAGTTCCCCTACCATCCCCAGAAAGGGAGGTGGAAGAGCCTGTCTGAGAAAGAGGGGACAAGAACTGTAGATCCCAGACTGAGGTCAGGGCTGACATCCCAATTACAGGGAGTTTTGATCTGTTACCCTTGAAAAGGTGATATTATAAATGACCTGACTGGAGTTGTGAGAAATGGCCAATTGTCAGAGAGCCAAACAGCTGTTCAGGGAGAGGGGGAGAACTGAGATGGAGTCACTGCAAGGGCATTAGTGGTGAGCTGGTTGGTGAGTTCACTCCAGTGAATGTACTTGCTATCATCAGGCAAGAACCTTATCCTGGGAGAAGGTTGTTTTCGCTTGGTTGGGTTGTGTAGGACTGGTCATAATGGTAAGTAGAGTGCTTAGTAACAAGTTTCTGTGGGATTGAGCCTAAAAACAGAAATAAAACTGGCCCTTCGGAAACAGAATCAAGAAGTTGGATATCTTTAGTAATTGCTTCCCTTTCTCATCACAGAAAGCTTCTCTTCTCTGATGTTTCATGAACATTTCTGTTTTCATTATCCTCAGTGGTATGTTGGGGAAGAAGGTTGGTGCATAAAGGAAGAATGATTACTGTGTGTGAATAACCCCCTGTGATGTTGCACTCCATAGGTATTATGGAAATATGCTTATGAGTGTGAATATAATGGAACTGGAATATGCTTTATGCAAAGGTCTCTTGTAAGGTATCATTACAAAGTTTATAATCTGAGTGTTCATATTTCTAGCTTCAGATACAAGAATGACACATCCATACAAATAGGATGAAGTATAACTCTGAAGTCCTATTGTAATTCTGCAAAGTGTGGGCCATTAATAGTGGTTTGGAAGCTTGATGGTTCCCATTGACTAGGACAATTGGTTGTAAATGGCTCTGTTTACTTGCAAATCTCCCTGGGTATCTGCATGCCAGCCCTGGAAGAAAGAGGTCTCACAGGACATGTAACTGTACCACCTGGACCGGAATCCATCTTAAACCTGGTCCTTTTCCAGTTAGAAGGAGGGGAGGGAATCCAGAGAGACAAAGGGTTTCTGCCTTGGGCCAAAGCTATAAAAGGGGGTGGAGCAGAACAAGGGGGGCTGCCAGTCATGAGAATCCCCTAGTTACCACCAGAGCTGGAACTAACAAGAACTGTACCAGGTAGGGTGACCAGACAGCAAGTGTGAAAAATCGGGACAGAGGGTGGGGGGTAATAGGAGCCTATATAAGAAGAAAAACCAAATATCAGGACTATCCCTATAAAATCGGGACATCTGGTCACCCTAATACCAGGGGAAAGGATTGGGCCCAGACTTGGAAGGAGTCTAATCTGTGAAAGAAGTTTATTGGAATCTCTGAGGGTGAGATATTACCTGCATCAGTTTCTTAATGTATTAGACTGAAACTTGCGTGTTTTTGTTGTATTTTGCTTGGTGACTTACTTACTTTATTCTGTCTGTTACTACTTGAAGCCACTCAAATGCTACTTTTTATACTTAATAAAATCACTTTTGTTTATTGATAAACCTACAGTAAATAATTAATACCTGGGGGAGCAAACAGCTGTGCATATCTCTCTATCAGTGTTATAGAGGGCAGACAGTTTGAGTTTACTCTGTATAAACTTTATACAGAGTAAAATGGGTTTATTTGGGGTTTGAATCCCATTGGGACCTGGGTGTCTGTGTGCTGGAGATAAGTGACCTGCTGAGTAGTTTTTGGTTAAAGTCTGCAGCTTTGGGGGCATGGACCAGACCTGGGTCTGTGTTGTAGCAGGCTAGTGTGTCTGGCTCAACAAGGTAGGGTTCTAGAGTCCCAAGCTGGAAATGGGCTCAGAGGTAACTTCAGCACATCAGGTGACAGTCCCAAGGGGGTCTCTGTGACCGAACCTGTCACACCTCCTCCCCCACAATGATCGATGTTGTGTTGCAGCCTATGTGAGCATGACAAATTATATAAAATTACCTGTTCTTCCCCCAACAACCTCTTCAGTTATCTAGGCTATGTTGAAGGAAAGAGCTTGCTAGTTCAAAGGTAAGAGTAATATAGGAGCATTAGAGTTTGTGGTTACTGCTTTGTAGCAGTGGAGAACAAATAACTCATTGACTTACTTTGAAGCATAATGCTTACTACCTAAGTGTTTTGAGCAATTGGATATAAAGTTCTGTCCATCATCAGAAAAGGTCTTTTTCTGCTGTTAATCGGAAGATTGCTTACATCCCCACTTGAGCACAAGATTTGTAATGGTGTTTAGGTGCCTAAAGATGCAGATACGTGTCTACCTGGATTTTCAAAAACTCTTGGGTGCCTAAGTCCCACTGAAATTGATAGTGACAGTTGGAATGAACATTCATTTTTTTTTTAAATAAATTGTTGTTTATAATTTGACTTTTTAGAACGGTGTTCTGGACAACTTTGTTGCAAAACACTTAATAAAATCTTCCCAAAATGGTCTTAAAATATGAATAATTTTATCTAATATGAACAGCTACCTGGATTTAAATGAATTTTGAAATTTATATTGTGAGTGAAAGTTCTATGTTTTATGATATAGCTGTGCAAAATTAAGAAACCCTTTGATCTTGAGGGGTGTTTGAATGCTGCTGCAAATGCTATAAACATTTGTTTGAAAGCTTTCCAATTATAATGTGCTTGCCAGGTTAGGAAAAAATCTGGACCCAGAGAAGGAAATACTGTGGAATGCCAAATATTTTATTTTACAGCTGCTGAGGAGGGAGACTTATTAATTTTTCCTCACTGGTGATTAAAATTATCCTGATAATCTTGGCTCAGGAGGTTATTTCTGTAGTGCATGAGCAATGGAACCATTTTTAATAATCAGGACATCTGTCTAAAGGCCAATGCTATGGTTTCTGTAGGGTTGGGTCCTCTGTCTTCCAAAAGGCCTCTCTTTTTTTTTTTTTTTTCCATTCCAGAAGAAGGTAAAAACTAGATGAATGATCAAACATTACCACTCTGCAATGCTCATAGAATGAAGATTTATTTTACAAAGTACAGAAGTTAGTGACATCCCCATATTTGCACCATTGTCTCTTTTTGAATGGTTCAAGGAAAGAATGTGTACATCTAAGAACTAATATTCATGCTGAATTCAGGGAGAAGTGGGGATTTATAACATTAATAGATTAGAGAGAAATGTAAACACTCGATATTGAACACATTTTAATTTTCAAAGGTTTGCAGTGGGAAAATAACACCAAAACATGAGTTTTGTGGGGGGGAAAAAAAAAAAAAAAAAAAAAAAGCTGAACACTAACAAATATTTTTTTTGTAAAAACAGATGTTTGGCGGATGAAGACATTTTTCTTCAATGAAAAGAGAAATACATTGACTGATCCTGATCACCTGTACACTAGTTGTACACTACTTTACATTACACAGCATTAGGAGATCTATTTCAGGCTAATTCTTAATAAAATTTCAAATCCATGTATCTATTCCTTTTATGAATTGTCTGTGAATTTGGAGTTCTACCATACTTTTTTTCAGGCAAACCATCTCAGTGCTTCAGGTATTACTACCACTCACCTACCAAACTCTGTAATCTCATTGTAAATGATCTCTTTAAATGGACCTGCCATTGGGTGCCCTTACATCTCCTGCTTTTCTTGTATTTAAAGGTAAAATGGCACTGCAAATGCGTGGAAATAATGGTTGGTTTTATATGGCTACTTACAGTGATGCTATATGTTAGGGAAGGACTTGAGCCTGAATATTTGATCTATTCTTAAACTTTGGATATGAAAGCTAGGCCACTTCATAACTTTTTTACTGTCTCTACACATGGCTGATGGAGCTAGTTGATGGTGTGACCCCATCTAAAACAAAATCCCATCTTCCATTCCCCTCCCCAAGTTTAGTAAAAGGAAAAACTTTGCCCAGTTCTGTACTTAGTCAAAAATGGAAAAACTTTCACAAAAAAAGACAACAATTTTGCCAATACATTGAAAAATATTGAGTCGTTCTAATGGCTATGTGCATTTTAGTATATATGGCACCTTAGAAACAAGTACAAACCTTGATATTTTTCTTGCCAATATATTCTCGAGGGACAGACCCCTCATGAACTTGGTTGGAGTCATGGAAGCACTTATGACAAATGAAAGGGATTCCGTGCTCCACTAAGCTTCTGCTAGGGTGAAAGGTAGGGCCAGCAGAGTCCTATGCCACAGCCTTCTTTGAAGATTGAAATGCCACATAAGTCTTGGGAGGGCTTCTTCCACAATGATGAATTTCACCTAGGGGAGCACAGAAAAAGCTATGTGGCTACCATTAGCCCTGTTCTGTTAGGATGATTAATAACAGAGGCAGAGAGGTATGTCTACTTTAAAGATATGTGGAAAATGTGCCTGAACTAATCCTATCTAAAACCACTAGACACAGGTTCACCCATTTTTAAAATACATTCCTAGATTAATTGTAGCCTGCACATAATGAATACTGTAAACTTATGAGAGCAATGAAAAGTTGGTGCTGTTCCAGAGAATCAATTCAGAAAGCTGATATTGGAAAGTTCCACATCACATCTGGGGTGCACAAGGTCAGACTGTGGCCAGTGGGTTCCTCCAAGGAGCTCCAGCGCCTCCAGGCAGAGAAATTTCTCTCAGCACTCCCTGAAAGAACTATCACGGCCACCAATTGTGCTGTGATCTCATCCTGCCCTTGCCAGCTGTGGCACTTTTCAAGACTGGATTTATGGAGGCTTTTTTGGGTTATTTTCTTTTATATTGCATGGATGGTAAGTGGTTTGCAGCACTTCTCACAGGGAGAGTAATTGTGTGTGTGTGTGGGGGAGTGGTGATACAGTGGGTGACTTAATTTCAGATACTCTGGAGCATGCTGAATCTGAAATTAACTGGGAACTTGAAGCTTAATGGACTTAATTCCCTGCCTTCAAAGTCTTGAACCCCAGCAAGTTTTAACAGAAGCAAATTCAATCTTCAAGCTTTCTGTTAATGTTAGAGAGCTGCCCTTTGTATAATATGGATTTTGGTTATGGTCAAGGCATTGACCCCATATGACTGGGCTAATTCTTAGTATCAAATAAGTCATAGAATCATAGAATATCAGGGTTGGAGGGACCTCAGGAGGTCATTTAGTCCAACCCCCTGCTCAAAGCAGGACCAATTCCCAACTAAATCATCCCAGCCAGGGCTTTGTCAAGCCTGACCTTAAAAACCTCTAAGGAAGGAGATTCCACCACCTCCCTAGGTAACCCATTCCAGTGCTTCACAACCCTCCTACTGAAAAAGTGTTTCCTAATATCCAACCTAAACCTCCTCCACTTTAACTTGAGGCCATTACTCCTTGTTCTGTCATCTGGTACCACTGAGAACAGTCTAGATCCATCCTCTTTGGAACCCCCTTTCAGATAGTTGAAAGCAGCTCTCAAATCCCCCCTCATTGTTCTCTTCTGCAGACTAAACAATCCCAGTTCCTTCAGCTTCTCCTCATAAATCATGTGCTCCAGCCCCCTAATCATTGTTGTTGCCCTCTGCTGGACTCTTTCCAATTTTTGCACATCCTTCTTTTAGTGTGGGGCCCAAAACTGGACACAGCACTCTAGCTGAGGCCTCACCAATGTCGAATAGAGGAGAATGATCACATCTACACATTTGGCTCTCTGAAGGAAACTATGGCGCGCACAGTGAAAGATTCTGCCTTGGTGAAATTCACCCCAGTGATACAGCATGAGGTCTACATATTTCATAGGTCCCATTTTGAAGGCCAACCACTTAAGTTCCACTTAGAGCATAGGCTGTGTGTTTGTCTCTAAGGGGTGAATTTCATTCTGTGTATTTATAATAACCTGCAAACTATCCAGTGAATCATTGTCATTCCTGTTCATTGTTTTTAATGCATTTCTTCAGAGTAAGCTGTTTTGCTTTTTCTAGATTTTTGCTTTGTGAGACTGTCTTGCTTTTGGCAATTGAGGTTTTTAATCAACTTTTTCCCCTCCCTGCATCTCTCCAAAATGCAAATTCCATATGTCCATGCATTTGCAGTTATCGCATTTCATGGCAACTGTACCTCTATTCCACCTCTATGATCTAGCAAGGGCACACACTCTAGGCTTCCAGCTCTCCAACCGTTGCTTCTCTTGGGTGATGTGCCTTTTTCCCTTATGACCAAGGTATCTCTATAGTGTGATCCCTAAGCAGGCTTCTTTCGCCATCTCTTTAGAGACAGTACACAGTATAATTGCCACTGTTACAAGTTACCTCACCATCTTTTTTTTTTTTTTAAAGTAAGCACACTTTATTCTTTAGGTTCTGTGTATGGTTTTACCTTTTTAAAAACAGTAAAAGAACCTACATGCATGCTAATAAGCTTACCAGAGATCACTCCAACACCAACATGGGCATTGGCAGGTGAGCAGTCCTTCAAAACCCTACTGGGGGAGGGGATTCAAATTCACTACGCCCTTTGTCCAGAACAAGAATGCAGTCTTATGGAGCCTCTTTAGCCTAACATCCTTCCAATCTTTCACTAAGGATTGGGGCCCTGCATCGACCAGGGCTTGTCAGTTTACTGGATGAGGAAGAAGGCCCTCAGTCAGTTTTTAAGTCCGGCAGTTTAAGCTGGGTGTGGGAAAGGGAGGGGAAATAAGGGGGTGGGGGACATAAGTCCCCCCATCTGAAACCTTGGTTTTATTTCAGTTTTTGAAAAACAGTAACAATGTCCTTGTCAAGGCTGATTTCCCCACTCTGGCACTTCGAGTGTGGAAGGTCAGGGCCTGCAAGGACTCTAAAAATTAATACTGGCCACTCCGGGCTTGTATTAAACTCCCAAGGTTACAGCTTTTCTCTGACCTTGGATTGGTAGATGCTGCCACTACCCAAGCGCAAAACCCCTTTGAAAACCCAGGAAAGTGCACTTGGGAATTCCTTCCTGTGGGGTATCCTCAAGCTCTTTCACTCCCTGTGGCGGGCTCATACCTCATCAACCCATTAAGACGGAGACGGGAGGTAACCCTGCCTCTCTATGCCTACGTCCATTTTCTAACCCCTCGCCCCACCCCTGGTAGTCAGCACAGCATGGCCCAAGAGGCACCTACTGCCTCTTCCTGAATGGGGTAGCATGGCCTAGTGGCCAGAGTCCGTTTAACATGCCCCTAGGGCAATGCAGCCCAATGGCCAGAGTCCACCTGTCAAAGTTAGAATCAGGACTCACAATTTTGTCAAGACCACTCTGTTTATTAGCACAGCGCTCTGCTAATACAATCAGATAATGTGAGCCTCCATGCAAGATTCAAACAGTCTTATTTATACAGATAAAAGGGTGCAAACTAAACAAAAGGACAGAGAGAGCAAAATTGTAAAATATGCATGGAGCACAATATGCATATCCTGCTTCCTTGTTAACTCTTATCGATCTAAGACTAATGCTTCACTAATTGCCCTTAAGTGGCAAGTTAAGCAGTTAATGTCTGCTTTCCTGCACACCTGGCTTGCAGCATTTCTAATTTCTACTTAAAGGTACATACAGCATTCTTTAATTCCTTCTATTTCTTTAGTATAATTCATTTCACTTTCACAATCCCTCCTTTTGGTCAAGCTTACGCAAAGACCAACAATTACTGGGTTCCACATATTAATAGTTCTTTATCTCTTTGTTCATCAGCGATATTTAACATCATCATATTAGCACTCTGTTTTGGGGTAGTCACCTGAGTGGCATACCTTACACAATTCTGGATACAACAGGAGATTAACTGAAAACATACAAAAATCATTAGGATTCCACACAGGATAGTCAGGGCTCCCTGAAACAACCAGTTTCCTATGCCAGAGAAATTGAATAGGTTACTTAGCCACTTCCATAAAGAACTTGGCTCTTCATGGGGAAGAGATGCAATTTGTTCTAAGTGACTAGCGTCAGGTATGAACACACAACATTCTTTTCCAATGAGAGCACAGGTCCCTCCTTTGGCCGCCAGCACTATGTCCAGTGCCTGACGGTTTTGGAGGGCCATCTGTCGGATCGCCCCTGTTTCTTTGGCCAGGGTTTTTAAACTCTCTCCGGTTTCATTTGCCATTATTTCAACTACTGCTTGTAACCTTAGGAGCCTTTTTGCATGGTGTATTACTCCCCCAAGTGGGATAAGGGAACCACCAATGGCCTCTTCCCAGGTCAAGGGGCTTATGTTATTTACATACCATTGGGCATCTGATAAGTCCCTTCTTCTTCGCCTGAAATTACGCAGGCGTTCTCGTGGGAAGGACCCCAGCACTCGGAATTGTGGGAAGAGTCGAGCGGGATAACAGATACCTGACCAGTTAGCTGGTAACACAGTATAAGCTTTGGTCCCACAAACCCAATGATGGCCTATTAAGGCTGGGAAGGGTTGGTTGCACCCATTTGTCACATAGGTGCCTACAAAGGAGGAGTAATATCCTCCGAAGGGCACAGGGTAATTCTCCTTATGAGGAGTGGTGTTATTTGCATGGCATTGGAAGATTGTATTGTTTCCACTAAGATTACTGTAGGGGGAACATGAAATTGATTTTTCTGTTTGATCCCAGGTTGAGAAAAAATTCATATCCCCATACGCAGCCCGCCACTCTTTAGTTTTGTTCGAATAATCCCATACACCATTTGCCACAATATGCTGAAGGCAACGACTTTTTCCCAGATCCAGCCCTGTCCCATTACACACCCAACACCAATGACCTTTTCCCTCCACCACACTTATCCATTTAGATACATTTATTCCCACTGCTTCCCAAGTGTCATTGCTGTTCCATATTTTGTTAAACGGACGAAGTCCCCCAGTGAGCTCTGGGGAATTGAGTGGGATTGCCAGGACAGGAACACCAGCTTGAGAGTGAGCTGGGATGTGGCTGCAGACCCAGCAATTAGAAATATTAAGAGTCTGAGCTATCCACACTTGCTGCTGGATAAAAGAATTGTCATTGTGGGCTCCCCAGACCTTAAGACACCAGCAGCCAAGGAACAGGCGCCACCAGAGGTGCATGTTGGAGGCAAGGCCCTTCTGGTTCTGACAACCTCAACTGAGGGAACCGTAGTTACGGTTTCACGTCCACCAGGCAGCAGGCGCTAGGCTCACTACTGCTCCTTCTCGGGCCTTGCTTTAGGTCGTCGTCTGCTTCTGGCAACCCTTACGAGAGGGTAGATTGTAAGGTATTGCAGGCTGTTCCTCTACGTCTTTTTCCGGAGTCAAAATTGACTCTGCGCAGTCCTGAGGTGATGATTGGTTCGCCGGGGAGGGTGTCTTCTTACACTGCGAAGCATGTATCCACGCTGCAATGCCAGATAGTTTAACAGCTGTCTGGGTAGTAAGCAGTACCTGATGAGGACCCTTCCACCGGGGTTCCAAGGCGTGTTTTCGATGATGGTGCCATACGTAGACCCAGTCACCTGGCTCGAGGTTGTGGCAAGCGTCAGAGGTGGGTTCTGTTGGCCAGGCGGCTCGAACCTGTGAATGGAAGTGATTTACAGTGATTTACATTAATCCCTTGCAATATTGAAGGAGCGTACTGTGAGTCAAGTTCAAGTCTGGGATTGGAGTAATGGTAGCCATAGCTCGCATGGGCCGTCCCATAACAATTTCAAAGGGACTCAATTTATGCCTTTGGGATGGAGTGGATCGCATTTCCATAAGGGCTAGTGGTAAAGCTGCTGGCCAGCTTAACCCTGTGGAGTCACAAATCTTAGCAAGCTTATTCTTAAGTACACCATTTCGCCTTTCCACAGCACCTGCACTTTGTGGATGGTAGGGACAGTGCAGCAGGTGTGTGATATGTAATATACGATCCAGGTGTTGAACAATTTGTCCGGTAAAATGTGTACCCCGGTCACTGGACAGAGTGGCAGGAATTCCCTTGGCAGGCATAATATGATTTAACAAACATTTAGCAACAGACAGTGAATCAGCCTTGCGACAAGGAAAGGCTTCAATCCAACCAGAAAATAAACATATCATAACCAAAATAAATTCATATCGTTGACACTTAGGCATTTGTACAAAATCAAGTTGCCAATGCAAGAATGGTGCCTGGGGCAGGCCCCGGAACCCCTGAGCCACTTTTACAGGTTTACCAATATTGTGGCTTTGGCAAGTGGTACAGGCAGCACAGTGGCGGGCTGCAAAGGAGCTGAAATGCGGGGCCCACCATCCTGCCTTAGTTACAGCAGAGACCATCCCCTCCTTTCCGACATGCGAAACACCGTGTAGCAGGTCGGCCAGCGACGGATAGAGTGAAAAGGGGGCCACAAAGGCACCAGTAGGCGAACGCCAAAGGGAATCAGGATATAGAGAGCAACCCTGGGCAATCCAGGAGTCTTTTTCGACTTCTGGGGCAGAGTCTTGGAGCAGGGTGAGGTTAGTGAGGGACGGCGGTGGTATAGAAACAGAAAGGGAACCTAGAAATGCATCTGGGGAAGGTTCTATGGCAGCAGCATGTTTAGCAGAGGCGTCAGCAAATGCGTTACCCTTAGCAACATCAGTATCTGCCATCGAGTGGCCAGGGCACTTAACAATAGCTAGGGCAGATGGAAGTAAAACTGCATACAAGAGGGCAGCGATGTAGGGGCCATTCTTAATAGGGGTACCGGCAGAAGTAAGGAAACCCCTAGCTTGCCAGAGGGTGCCAAAGTCATGTACAACCCCAAAAGCATAGCGAGAGTCAGTGTAAATAGTGGCGGAGCGTCCCTCTGCCAAAAAGCAGGCACGGGTGAGGGCAACCAATTCGGCAACTTGTGCTGAGGTTACAGAAGGTAAAGGCGCAGCTTCTAGGGTCTCAGCGAGTGACACTACAGCCTACCCTGCAAGGAGACGACCTTGGTTGTCTCGAAAACAGGAACCATCAGTAAACAAAACAAGGTCAGAGTTAGGGAGAGGGGCATCAGAGAGGTCAGGGCGCGGTACGGTGACAGCAGAAACAGTTGCAAGGCAGTCATGGGGATCACCGTCATCAGACAAAGGAAGGAGAGTGGCAGGGTTTAACTGAGAACAACGCTTCACAGTAATATACAAAGCTGACAGCAGTAAAAGTTCATACCTAGTAAGGCGAGCGGAGGAGAGGTGGCCTGTGTTACGTTGTAACAGCAGGGTTTCCACAGAGTGAGGGACCATGAGGGTAAGGGGAGAGCGAAGGACAAGGAATTCGGACATTTCAACTAGGCGTGCTGCGGCAGCCACAGCACGCAGACAGGGGGGTAAGCCTTGGGCCACAGGGTCCAAAGTGGCAGAGAAGTAAGCCACTGGGCGGTTCTTGCCTCCGTGCACCTGAGTGAGAACTCCAAGTGCACACCCAGATTGTTCATGGCAGAAAAGGGTAAAGGGCTTAGAGTAGTCAGGCAGCCCTAAAGCAGGGGCAGAAGCCAAACCCTGTTTGAGGGAAACAAAGGCAGAGTCTGCTTCAGGGGGCCATGGCATGGGGTCAGGCACAGAGAGTCGAGTGAGTTCCTGGAGAGGTTTTGCAAGGGAGGCATACTGGGGAATCCATTGCCTGCAAAATCCAGCCATGCCCAAAAACTTTCGGACCTGGCGTGGGGAGCGGGGTCGGGGAAAGCTAAGGATAGCCTGGACGCGGGCGAGAGAAAGTGTACGGGAACCCTGGGAGAGGAGAAAACCAAGGTATGTGACAGAGGCTTGACAGAGCTGTAGTTTTGAGCGAGAAGCCTTGTGACCTTTTTTTGCTAGGGCAGTAAGGAGCACTAAAGAATCAGTTTTTGAGGCAGATAATGAGGGGGAACAGAGGAGTAGATCATCTACATATTGGACTAGAGTGGACCCGGATGGGAAAACAAGGTCAGCTAGGTCTCGGGCTAGTGCCTGGGAAAAGTAAGATGGGCTTTCAGTATACCCCTGGGGAAGCGTAGTCCATGTATATTGCTGTCCCTTGTAAGAAAAGGCAAAGAGGTACTGGGAGTCAGGGTGAACCGGAACAGAAAAGAAAGCAGAACACAAATCAACAACAGTAAAATGAGTTGCCTCTGGTGGGATAGAAGCCAGAATTGTTGCTGGGTTAGGGACAACAGGAAAGGCAGGTATGACAATACGATTAATGGCTCGAAGGTCCTGAACAAATCGCCATGATTTGCCATCAGCTTTTCGAACTGGGAGGATAGGGGTGTTACAGGGACTGGAGCAGGGAACAATAATGCCTTGCTCCCGCAGGGCGGTCATGACCGGAGCAATGCCAGCCTCGGCTTCGGGGTTTAAAGGGTATTGAGACAGGCGAGGCAGAGGTTTGGAGGAGTCAACAGTAATGCAGACGGGGTCAGTATTTAGGTGGCCCACCTCAGAGGGATGGGTTGGCCACAGAGAGGATGGGACCTGCGAAATTAGGTGTTCAAGGGACGGGACCAGTGTGCAACAAGGGACTGGGGTGGAAAGGGGGGTCTCAGACAGCAGGGAGGCCACAGAATCACTCAGAGAGGACTGGGGAATTTGCAAATAGACACCATCCGGGGAACAGTATATGGTGCAGCCAAGTTTACATAACAGATCCCGACCCAAAAGGTTTACTGGAGTGGAGTCAGAGAGAAGAAAGGCATGATCTGCAGATAGGGGACCAACCTGGACCGGTAGAGGTTTTGAAAGGGGATAAGGGGTTGGGATTCCCGAAATGCCCACAGCAGACACAGTTTTTCCGGAGCAGGGAACCGCAGGCAGGTCAGTAGTACGAACTGCAGAGAGCGAAGCTCCCGTATCAACAAGGAAAGGGAGAGACAAATCATTGATAGTTAACACACACTCACCCGTGTGAGTGAGGGGTAGTAAAGGAGCTAAAATTTCCTGAGGTTCCCTGGCATCCCGTCATTGCTGTGGAACAAAGTAAGGCTGGGGACTGACTGGCTGTGCCGGCAGGGGGTCTAGCTGGTTATTTACAGAGTTATTAGGCCTGCTCGGACATTCGTTCTTCCAATGTCCGGGCTGCTTACAGTAATTACAAACATCCCCATAACCCGAAAATCCAGTTCCTCGGCCCCTCCCTCGACCACGTCCCCGTCCCTGGTATTTTCCCCGTCCCTGGTACTGTTTGCCCTGTCCTGAATAATGCTGTATTTGCAGGGCCATTAACTGTTGAGCTGATTGTTCCTCCTTTCCTTTTAAAGTACGTTGGCAGTGCTCTGCCACTGTTTGCAGTTTGTCCATGGTTTCGGTCTCCCACCCAACACTTATTCGTTTTAGCATATTACCAACAGCAGGTAGGAGGCCATTAACAAATGCATTAGCCAGGGCGCCCTGTCCATTTTTATCCGGTTGCTGTATACCAGAATGTTGCAGAAAAATGTCAGTTAACCGGGAGCGATAGTCACCCGGGTTTTCTCCCTGTCATTGCTTACAGCCGTTTATGGCTGTCCAGTTAGTTTTAGGAGTCCATACCCGAGGGATGGCTTCAAATAGATTTTTAGCTCGCTCCTTACACCTTTTCCGGTATTCAGCATTAGGACCAGTGTCTGGTAAAGTAGAGTGGCGGTCAGCTGCGAGCCAATTTGCTGCTGTGAGCCATTTTTCATGCTCACTAGGGGTGAGTAGCTTGCACAGCTGCAGGAGGTCTGCCTCAGAGGGTTCATAGGTGTCACATACTAACAAAAATTCCTCTGCGAATTTGGTAGGATTTTCCCGGGGCTTTGGAAAGCCTTTTACAACTGAAAGGAGTTCTGTACGAGTCCAGGGTTTATAGCTCCAAGTGGGACCCCCGTCTTGGCCCCCAGTATGCAGGATTCGGAGGGGAGCCTGGATATTTTTAAGGCCCAAGCGTAAGCTTTTACGGGGCAGAGCGGGATCAGAGGAATGGGCCTGGGTGGTATCGGACGATCCAGATGGGTCTGAACTGGAGATCTCTGGAAATTGTTCCTGAGCTGGGGAATCTGGTGACAGTTGTTCCTGAGCTGGGGAATCTGGTGACGGTCTATTGATCCGACGCAAGGCTGCCAAGCCAATTAATGCGTCTTCCTCATCATCATCCCCAGAATCTAACAAGGAGTTTTCTTCATCTTTTTTCACAGAGAGACAGGAGTATGAAGGGGGATCTGCTCGGAGAACGGGGAAAAGGGGAGCGCTCGGTCTGGTGGTGGGAGAGGAGGTTTTCAATAAAGCTTTTAACTTATCATTTGAATCTTTGAGAGAGGCGAGTTTCGATTCTGTCCACCTACGATTTGCCTCTTCCCACCACTGCATGAAACAATCAACCTCTCCTCTGGCCAATTTAGTTTTAGATTGGCCGAGTTTGTCTTTTAAGACGTCTACTCGGTCCTTGTCCCAAGATCCTAACAGTGGCCACTGAGTTTTGGGATCTCCCTGAGTTAGCCTAGACCATTTTTCCAGAAATTTACAGGAGTCCGGACCCTTCCTAAAATACATAAAATGAGCCGGCGTTCCTTTAGGGAACTGTCCCGACTTAGACGTCTGGTTACCCATACAGGAGGACTTTACACACACACCAATCACACAAGAAGGAAATTCGGGTTCGTCAGAGCGATGCCCGGTGCAACACACAAAAGGAGCCCACAGGCTACTGCCTCAATCGCCCTTGCTTTCACACCAAAGGTTTTACCCAAGGTGTGGTGCGGCTGCGATTGTGCAGATTTCACTCACTCAGACCGTGGGGACAGGAACCCCTTGGTCGGCCGATCCCCGGACGGAGATGGCACCCAGACTCAAACACTCCACAGGAGGACAGATAGACACAGAGACAGGACAGTCCTCAGTCCGGACAAAACACAGAAATAATTACCTGACCAGCTTCCTGATGCCAGATCCTGGGATCCCTACCAGAACAGAGTGGGAACCAACAGGTTCAATGGCGTAGACCTCACTGTGGTTGTGTGCCCTTCCGTTCAGGAGGAGGACCGCTCGGGCCAAATGCCCAGGTGCCGGCTACCACGGTCGTCCTACAAAAATGGTCAGAAATCACACAGCCCCAGTGAAGACAGTTGCCATCTCGGTGGAACCTCCAAATTGTCAAAGTTAGAATCAGGACTCACAATTTTGTCAAGACCACTCTGTTTATTAGCACAGCGCTCTGCTAATACAATCAGATAATGTGAGCCTCCATGCAAGATTCAAACAGTCTTATTTATACAGATAAAAGGGTGCAAACTAAACAAAAGGACAGAGAGAGCAAAATTGTAAAATATGCATGGAGCACAATATGCATATCCTGCTTCCTTGTTAACTCTTATCGATCTAAGACTAATGCTTCACCAATTGCCCTTAAGTGGCAAGTTAAGCAGTTAATGTCTGCTTTCCTGCACACCTGGCTTGCAGCATTTCTAATTTCTACTTAAAGGTACATACAGCATTCTTTAATTCCTTCTATTTCTTTAGTATAATTCATTTCACTTTCACACGCCTATCTCTCCTCCTCGCTAATGGGATAGCGCAGCCAGAGTCAATACAGCCACCTTTGAAGGCAAAAGAGTGGGCCTAGTGGCTGATTCCTGGGGGCCATCACAAGGGGATGGCAGCCCCAGGTAGGGGGGCCCAGGCCCACCCGACTCCACCCGGCCAGCCCAGGGCCCTGACAGCGGCGGAGCAGTCTGCCACGTGGTCAGTGGGGAATCCTACTGAAAAATGCTGACCTCATAAAGGTGGGAGGTACCACTCCCTCATCCTCCCTGGGTCAGTTCTGACCAGCTGTCCTCCAGCAGTGGTCCATATGGTATCAGGGGCTCCAGGTTCCTCAGCACCAGACACTCCCTGGGGTCCCAATAGCAGTAGGCCTCTGGTCCAGGTTTCTGGCTCTTCAGCTGGTAAGGGCTGTAACAGCTCCTGGGCTGGAGTTCCTGCCAAGTGTCCCTCCTCCTTGGCAGTCAGCCAAGAGAAGCAATGCCTGGGGAACTGGAAGCCTAGAGTGTGTGCCCTTGCTATATCATCGCTTATAGATTTTTAGCTTCCTCTGCTAAAAGGGAAAGATTAACCCACTCTGAACCAGTGTGGAACCGCCCCATCACCCCACCGCACCCCACCCCAGGGAAGAGCTGAGAAAGAAAGGGGGTGGGGTGGGATGGAAGGGATCTCAAGAGGTCATCTAGTCCAACCCCCTGCTCAAAGCAGGACCAATTCCCAACTAAATCATCCCAGCCAGGGCTTTGTCAAGCCGGGCCTTAAAAACCTCCAAGGAAGGAGATTCCACCACCTACCTAGGTAACGCATTCCAGTGCTTCACCACCCTCCTAGTGAAATAGTGTTTCCTAATATCCAACCTGGACCTCCCCCACTGCAACTTGAGACCATTGCTCCTTGTTCTGTCATCTGCCACCACTGAGAACAGCCGAGCTCCACCCTCTTTGGAACCCCCTTCAGATAGTTGAAGGCTGCTATCAAATCCCCCCTCATTCTTCTCTTCTGGAGACTAAACAATCCCAGTTCCCTCAGCCTCTCCTCATAAGTCATGTGCTCCAGACCCCTAATCATTTTTGTTGCCCTCTGCTGGACTCTTTCCAATTTTTCCACATCCTTCTTGTAGTGTGGGGCCCAAAACTGGACACAGTATTCCAGATGAGGCCTCACCAATGTCGAATAAAGGGGAATGATCACGTTCCTCGATCTGCTGGCAATGCCCCTACTTATATAGCCCAAAATGCCATTAGCCTTCTTGGCAACAAGAGCACACTGTTGACTCATATCCAGCTTCTCATCCACTGTGACCCCTAGGTCCTTTTCTTTTCTATCACAGTCCTTTTGAAACTAAACAAAAAAAATTGTTTGAAAATGTTAATTGAAAGTCAAATTTTTCCTGTGACACAGGCAGTCCCCTTGGGTACTTGGATCTATCTTGCCACTTTTCACGATGATGGTGTCTTACACCAAGAATCACAGCAGTATTCAGATTACTCCCCAGGTCAGTTGCACCTAAGATTTTACAGCAAAGACACTTGTAGCCAATTGTATAATATACATTTATTAAGTAGGGAAAAGAAACAAGGTTTTTTTTATAAAGTTAAAGCTTGTAAACATATATACACATGCGTTACAATCTTAAATTTAAAAAAAAAATAAGAGAAGCTTATATAATCAAGCTCTATATGTCCTTTAAGACTAACTCAGGCAAAGCACCAGGGATCTCTTGCTTATGCCTAGTAAACCTTGCCCCCTGAGCAAGGTTTACTAGGCATAAGCAAGAGATACCTCAGGGGGCAAGGTTTACTAGGCATAAGCAAGAGATACTTAGTTTCTTTGGTTTGTGGTTTTATTCACCTCCCGCCATGTACTCTGAGTTGCAAACTCAGCTGATGGGAGGAATCTACTTGCATGACTCCTGTTCTTCGGGCAAGAAGAGAAGAGCAACAAAGTGTTTTGTCCTCTTTAGTGTCTCATAATAGTCTGTCTGTCAGTGGATCCTTCTGGTTGGGTAGGACATAACATCTTCTGTTGCAAATTAACTAGTGTGAAGTGACTTAGGCCTTGGCTACACTTACGAGTTACAGTGCAATAAAGCAGTCCTGGGCACCCTAGCCCACTCCCCGTCCACACTGGCGAGGCACGTAGAGCGCTCTGATTCTACAGCTATAGCCTGCTGATACTCCACTTCGGCGAGTGGAATAATGTTTGCTGCGCCCTGCTGGAGTGATGCAGTGCCACTGTGAACGAGGTGTTGCATTACTGCACTGTGATCAGCCTCCAGAAATGTCCCATAATCCCCTTAATTCAAGTGGCCACTCATGTCATTGTGAAATTGGCTGCAGGAATGCGGAAATGCCCTTTCAAAGCTCTGTTTCGGAGAAGCCGGCTGCTTATCAGCTCTGAGAAAAAGCAAACATTTACCGTTTGCTTTGAGTGAGTGAGAGAGAGAGGTGTGTGTGTGTGGGGGGTCTGAACTTACAAGACAGCATGCTGACACACAGTCAGCACCCCAAAAACCCACTCTCTTCCCCCACATACACATGTCACACTCCTCCCCCCCGCCCATTTGAAAAGCCTGTTTCAGTCACTTGCATGCTGGGATAGCTGCCCATAATGCACCACTCCCAGTGCCACTGCAAGTGCTGCAAATGTGGCTACACCAGTGCATTTGAAGCTGTCAGTGTGGACAGACTGCAGCGCTTTCCCTACTGTGCTCTACGAAGGCAGGTTTAACTCACAGCGCTCTACATCTGCAAGTGTAGACATGTCCTTACATAGCCTTGTAAGTCACTACGCTACAGAGTTAGGTTGATGCAAGGCAGCTAAGCATCTCTCTAAGCATCTACACTAAAATTTTGCTCCAGACAATGTAACTTGCCCTCTACGCAGACTTAACTCCACTTCCACGAGAAGCATAGAGTTAGTCGGTGTGGCATAGATGCTAAGTTGCTTACATTGACTGTTGCTGGCTTTCAGAAGCCATCCCACAATGCCTCAACCAGTGCAAGTGCTCTTCGAGAGAATGTGCACAGCTGACACGAGAAGTAAAGTGTAGACACACACAAGGGATGTAATTACTGTGACAGCAGTATGCCAACCTAAGTTAGGTCAACTTAATTTTGTAATGTGAGCATACCCGTAGTCAGAGGCTCCCCCTAAAACCTCTTAAATATTATCTTACAACATGGGAAACAGAAGTTATAAGTGAGATTAATGGATGCAGCAACTCACAAGCATTCAATAAAGTCTAAACACATTCTTATAATTGTAATATTTATTTTAATAATACTAACACACAGGTGAGCCAGACAGATTCCAGCTACATATTTGTCAGTATTCCACTGATGCATGAGGACCTTGGTAAGAGCTGGCACCTGGTCTGCCAGGGTAACAGATAGAGCCTAGGGTATGCAGAAGCAGATGCGAGATACTATTATTGATAGATTCTGGAGAGCTTGTGAAATGCCCTTTCTTTTTAACTCTAAAATCCCCACATAATTAGGTCCTTCAAGAATGGAGATTTAGAACCACTTTTTATTTCAGAAGGTCTTCTGCACAGCTCACCAGTTTGATGTGATTAGTTACCTTATAAATTCCTGTAATAAAGTTATTCTATGCTTTTATACCTTATAAAACAGAAATATTTTGAATTGCTTTATAAGGCACTGTTTATATTTATTGTAGATATGTGCCTAACAAGCTCAAGTATTCTCATGGTTATTATCAATTGTATATTTGATTATTTTGACAAAAATCATGGTAACTGGGGAGGATTTCTTTCTTATTTTCCCTTTTATGTGCAAGGAGTGTGGCAGCTAATATAACAGAAAGTTGATGTTTCAGTTCCTTGTTATCTTTAGTAACCTGATGCTTGTGATATTTGGGGAGTTGGAACAACCCTACAATCCCAACCTCTTCTGTAGCTTCTTGTTAATTGACAGAAACAGTTCCAGGATGAAAATATGACTGGTGTTTTGGAAAATTTCAGAAAAACCTATATCTGAATTGTTAATTTGCCATTCTTATGATTAGTCATACCCAGGTATAGTCTTTATAAGACAATATTTTTAAGTTCCTTCACACAGTGAAAATCAGTCAATTCTAATAATTAAAGAACCATCATTACTTATATCTGAAATGCAGGCAGAAAGGAATGCAAACATAGAGGAAAAACAAATATCTATTTTTTTAGGGGCGGGGAAAGGACGAGAGTGGAAAAGAGCAGTAGAGCAACAACATACCTTCCACATATTCTCTTTATGCATTTGCTTGATTGTCACCTGCTATTCTATGTACCCAGTTCTACATCCCTTGTAAAACACCTAAGTTTGTTCCCCTGAATATCTAGTACTTTGGTTCATCCCTCATAGCAAATAAGTCCATTTTTAACTCTCTTCCAACATTAATCTCACTCCATTTAGCTTTAGGAAGGAGCCATCTAATTTAAGAATGTAGGGAATACAATTGTGGAAATATAAAAACCATTTCAATTGACTTCTGGGCTATAATAAACTGTTATTGAAGAAAATATCGACCACATACCAGAGAAGTAGCATAGGCCTGGAACCCTAGACCTGTTAGCCTTGATTCTCATTTCTGGACATACATGGGACAAGAGCCAAGGTGAGGGTTAAAGTGACTCACCAATTTTGAGGTTCGCTGAGGCGGCTTCAGCCACTTGAATAAGTTAAAGTAACTTCAGAGATGCTTTTACCTACACTTGATTGCCCAATAGTCCTTTATAGCAACATCCACTTTTCCCAGCAATACCAAGTCATTCAAGAGGGGTGGGAGAAAATTAGTCATTACATCAGTTCCGTTATCCCTGGGTGTTCCCCCGACTCTGGGAGAATACACAGGTGGGTACATCAAGTGGCTTTGATACCTTGTTCTGGTGGAACAGCACAAAGATGCCGTAGCACAGTGAGATTCAATATGGCCTGCCAAGGCTTTGTGTGTGGCCCAACTGCTCACCTTAAAAAAAGTTTATAATTAAATTCACGAAGAGAGATGCACTGCCTATCATTTGCCTCAGACTTCCTCTTTTAGTAAGTAACTTACTGGCGGTATTTCATTTGTAATGAAAGAGGTGCTGGGGCTCAGCCCTGGCACGCCCTGGCACAAATTAAGCACTGCTTACTGGATCTTAAGTTCTTGCGATAGCATCAGCAATGATTGAGCTAGGATGCTTCCCATTCTTTCATTAGTGATGGAAATGGAGCCAAAAAGGAATGTGAGTAGGAGTAAACGTCACAAAGTTCACAGTGAAAACCAAGCTCTTATCCCAAACTGGACAACAGATTTTCTTTTTATTATGCCACCTCATTTACACGCAAAACCTTTGTGTTTAATATGCTAAACCACTATACCCATCTGTAAGATGGTCAAAATGAGGCACCACTTTGAATCAAAGTACAGTCATTTCAGTTCGGCCTATCATCCTAGCCGTGACAGAATTGAAAATCTGAAGTTTTCATACCACACTTCAAAGGTCATTCTCACAATATCAACGATGGTATAGGAAAAAGCAATAGCTGCTTCTCTTCAGATAAGTTGGTACTATCCAAAAAGAAAAAACCTTTCCTGGGTGCCAAGCTTGTGAAGGAGTGCATGTTGGAAATGCTGGAGGAACTTTTTGCTGGGGATAAAAACAAAGATGACATTGTGAACCGTGTGAAGCAAGTTCCCCTGTCTGATTCCATAGTGGTGCAAAGATTGTATTTAATTTGTAATGAAAAAGGTGCTGGATTTCATGGATTTGTTGGATTTCATGATGGTGAAATTTTCAAGGAAGAATTTTTATGCTTAATACCATTAGAAACCTACACCACAGGAGAGATTATATTTGAAATGTAAAAGGCTTTTTTGAAAAAGAAAATTGTTGCTTTTTAAAGACGGAGGTCCCTCCGTGACAGGGAAAGAGAAGGGCTTTTCTTCACGTTTGGCAGTGATATACACTTCACTGCATCATTCATCAGATTGTCATGTGCGCTAAATTGCCTGGGTACTTGAAAAAAATGGGTATTGTGATGAGATTAGCAAACTACATCCTCTCAATTTGTTCTAGCTTGCACCATCATCCTTTTTAAAGCTCCTTTACATAACATTTCTGCCAAATACAGTGACCTGTTGCAGCATTTTCTGGTTAACTGGGAGTGTATGTTAGAGGAACCACAGTCAATGGGAGCTGCGGGGGTGGCACCTGTGGACAGGAGAAGTGCACAGAGCTGTCTGGCCATGCCTCCGCCTAGGAGCCGGAGGGACATGCTGGCCACTTCCCAGGGGTCCCCTGAGGTAAGCGCTGCCTGGAGTCTGTATCCTGAACCCCCTCCTGCACTCCCCCCCCCCGCACCAAAACTCCCTCTTGGAACCCACCTCCCCTCCTGCCCCTCCAAGCCCCTGCCTCAGCCCTGAGCTCCCTTCCACACCGACACTCGCTCCTGGAGCCCGCACCTTCTTCTGCACCGCAATCCCTGCCTCATCCTGGAGTACCCTCCCACACTCCTAATCCCTCAGCCCCATCTTCCAGTCTGGAGCCTCCTCCTGCACCCTGAATCACTCGTCCCTGGTCCTACCCCAGAGCCCACATTCCCAGCTGGAGCCCTCACCCTCTGCCCCAGCCTGGTGAAAATGAGCATGTGAGGGTTGGGGAGAGCGAGCAACAGAGGGAGGAGGGATGGGGCGTGGCCTTGGGGTAGGGGCGGGGCCTCAGGGCAGGGGAGGAGCAACATTTTTGTGCAATTAGAAAGTTGGCAACCCTATTAACAGGAAAGATGTTGCACTTTCCCACATTATGTGTTGTTGCTACAGATGAAACGTCAATGAAAATAATGCAAGAATTCCTAAACAATCTCATTGAAAATTTTAAAATGTGATTTGAGAATTTTAAACTTCCAAAGTATTTGCTTTTATTTGTTCATGATCCATTGGTTATCTCTGCCAATGGACCTTGCCCTTCTGAAGCAAAGAACATTCTTGAGTTAGTTGAAGGTGCTTTTTCAATTAGAAATTGTAAGATTCCAGAGCTCAGATGTCTAGAAGGCAAAATTCAGAGAAGTGAGATTTAGTGATTTCTGTGTGATTTCAATGTGCAGATCAGTTTCAGAATAGACAGAATCTAGCCATTTGTCTTTTAATGATGTTTGGATCAACGTACCTCCGTGAATCTGGGTTTTCTACCATGAACATTATAAAAAAAAAAAAACACTGCAATGGCCTGTCTTCACTTGTGCATGCCCCTTCCCCATGACCTCCTCCAAACCACTCTTCACAAAGCTTGACCGAGATTGTTGATCACACCTTTTCCATTATAGATTTGCCATAAACACATGTAATGTTGATTTATAAACGTTGTTTAACATCCCCCCCCCCAATACTTACATTGCAATCCAAGTCTTTATTTATTGGCAGCGGAAGGGTTTTTTGTGTATTTTTTTTTTTTTTAATTTGTCAGCCTTCTGTGCAAATTGCCTTTTTACATAAAATTCTCATATCGGCTACAGGTAGATCTAATTGGGTATCATTGCTCTAACAGATCTGAGATTGGACCTATTTTGTCCTATTCCTGGCTCTATCCATGACTTACTCTGTGGTGACTCCATAGTTAAACTTATGCTAAGGTTTGAAAGACATAACTTTGTTTCACAACTGACCATGGTTCACTGTGGAAAATAATGGAAAACTGTTCAGACCCCAGAAGACAAGGTCATTTTCATTTTAAAATGATTTCCATTATAGTCCTGCTATGTAATGTTCTGTGCAGGTTTTTAATTTAATGGACCTTGTTCTGCTCTTTTTTTTTTTTTGGTCTCGATGTAACTCCATGGACCTCAATCCAGATACTCTTTGATTTGCACCAGTCTAGGTCAGATCAGAATGAGACCCTCAGTATTTCAGTGTAAAGGCAGGAGTATGTCACATAAGTATGTACTGCTCATGCTGATGCAGTCACTTGTGCTGTCCCAGAGGTGCTACTTTCATAACTGTCCTGTTGGTATGGCAAGCCAGAGAGAGGGCTAAAGGATATGGTTTTGTTCCTTACATATAGAAACTTAAAACATTTATTTTCATCTCTTAATGGTGTTGGCAAGGATGGTCCCCTAGTCACCATTTCAAGCACTTGCATCTTGAAGGCCTTTGTAATGGTGTAGTGCTGATGATGTGATGTAAACCAGAAAAAGAAAACTACTCATTCGTAGGCAGCCAGAATTTTCAGGTGTTTGCCACATACTGAAATCATAAAGAATATGAAAGCAAATGTGTTGAAAATCATAGAAATACACACACTCTCCCATCTCCCTGAGTTATTTTATAGATACAGAGTTCAGCAAATAGTGGGAAAATTGCTTTTCAAATACTTAATACTAAATTGCTTTTCAAATACTCATTTGAATTCAGAAGGAAACTTTGATTTGTCTGTTTCTACATACAGGCTTTCCTCAAACGTATGAATGCTTGAGTTTTTACTAAGGTGAATTTTTTAACTTCAAATTCAGATTTTTTTTCCCAAAGCAAATTTTAAATTAGTATTTAGCTTGGAATATTAAAATTTCATTATTTGTGCAAAGTTTAATTACATGAGGCATACAAAAAAAAACCCTGTAAGCAATACTACATGACTCAACTAATCAATACTATGAATTTTGAATCATGTGAAGTGTTGGTCAGCATTTTTCAAACACAGCATTTAGATGGGAACTTCTTAAAATCACATCCAATTGTGAATATTTGTTTAGCAGTTGTCATTAGCTGAAGAAATTCTCCAATAATACACGCACAAAATTCACAATGTCATAATAGACAATTTCTAAATGGAAACTATATTAAATGGATTTATTCTCTTGGCTTTATATATCTTGGTTCTAGTTAGATCTCACGTTTGTACTTCGCATACAGAAAAAAATGTTCATTTGCAGTCCATTCTAAAAAAAATGTTGCACTAATGTTGCCAATGTCAGTTTTGGCTTGGGTAGCCGCACAGCCTGGAACTGCCCAGGGACTAGTTTAATTATAGCATGTGACTTTTTTTTCTTTTCTTCAGAAAAAGGTTCTGGTATTTTCAATAAATTGCTATTCTTTACAAATCTGCAGAATTTCCATTCCCATGTCCTCATTCTGGCCCAGAGATTTTCTCCTTTCCCCTTCCATCTCTCCCCCCCCACCCCAACCGCAACAAGAACTAGGCCCTTACCAGGCAAATCACCCACTGAAATCAGTGGATTAAGGTGCTATCTCTTCCCATTCCTACATGGACTGACTAATTCATGGCTTTGTGAAACCACCATGATTCATTTGTGGAAGAGCTCTGTTGCATGCAATTTAAGCTTCTGTAGAAATAACTTTTCATGAATAGCATCTGTACGATATACCTGCTTGTGGGTATTCGTGTATACTGTAATAAGACACAATTGCCTAACTGATTTATTGACACTTCTAGCTCGAGATCAGACAGGAGGTTTAATCCACATGAACTACAGTCAACTAAATTCAAGCCTCGATAACTTGAATTTGATGTAGTCATGCTAACTTCTAGTGTTTGCAGTGCTTGCCACTGCAAGTTCATCAGCACAATGAAGGGCCCTAAGGCCACCATGAAAATCTAGTCACTTGACACGTCAACATGTGACATTGACTGACGGAAGCCACAGTGACAAAGTCATGCTAACTGAAAGTATGAGATACTATGCACTAATAGTGCCAGTAAAAGAGCATGTACCCTTTAAAATAGCTAAGCTTTTTGTTTACACAAGGCTAACAGAAGGAACATTATTTACAAAATAGTAATAATAAAAGCCACTGCAGTATGTGCTTTTATTTTCATTTGCTTTTTTTCACACAGTAGTAATTTTTTTTCTTTCTAAAGAAAATGTTGACTGAAAGTCCAAGTCATTTCTGAATTTGTTTCATTTGCCCTTTATAAATGAACACCAAATCTGGACATTTCTTTTCTACTAAATCTTTGAGCTGTGAGACAATTAAATTTTACATGGCAGGAGCAGGTGGCAGATTACCTTTATAATGGGTTTCTGTTTCCTCAAGTGTTTGTTAAAACAGAGGCACTTTGGACACAGCGACAAATGAGGACTTTAAAGAGAAATAACCAGAGCAGAAAAGTGTTACCTTGGCCTTCATTTTTTCTCCTCATATTTGATAGAATTAATATATAAGTCAGGGGAGATCTTAGTTTGCAGAGAAAAAAATGCAGATGGTCTGTGTTGAAGCTTTAGAGAAATATGCTGGCCCTGCCCATTTCAGAGCAACTGTTTGCTGCAGGTTTAATAGGATTGTGCAGCATCAGAACTATAGTAACCACTTTTTTGCCCTGGTACTCAGAGATGTAGTTTGAATTGCTGAGCTGTGACTGAAAAACCAATTAAAATGCGACTCTTCCACCACCACAGAAGATTGTACCTAGAGTTGCATCAAATCTGCACAGAACAAGAAGGTGGAATTGTAGCCTGCATTTTTCAGTATAATTAAAGACCAGTTATTTGCACATGAAAACTTGCCTTTCATCTTATGAACAATTAGAGAACATTGTGAGGCACAAAGTTAATTGAGCCTGCACGAAGCACTCATAGCTGCTGTGAATTTCAGCAGCTTCAGATGCCACAGGACTGGCTCTTTGAGAAGTAATGGACTTATAAAATAGGTAAGATAGGACCTGAGATGAAAAGCAAAAAGCTTTCATCTATAGGGCCAGTTACTCAATGAAGCTACCCTGATTCACTCAATTAGAGGATTTGGCCCACAGGGTTTCCAGTCCAAGGGAAGGGGCTGTTAATTTAATTTACATCTCAATATTTTATACTAAGTTTTAGCTGTGCAAAATGTTGGAGATAATGTGGAGGTCTACTGCAATACCAACTGGTTCATCATTAACTGTATTCATGCTGAGGAAAAAGGTACCTGAACCCTGCACTAGAAGATTTTCTTCACCCTTAAAGATGGGTCTCTTGTCCCCTTGGTGGGTATCCATGGGCTCAATCCTGCAAGGCGCTGGGTTCTGACCCTGATCCAGCAAAGCATCCAACCTCCCTGTAAGCACATGAGTTGTCATATTAATTTAGATACTCATGTGCCTTTGCTTTGCTGGATCTGGGTCAGAGTGCTCATAGCCTTATGCTTTGGAGTCAACAAGAGTAACCCCGATTATGGGGAAATATCTTCCATTATAATGTGAAAAATTGCAAGTGGACTGAGGAAGATTTATATAACTGCATATTAAAGGTCACAGACCATTTGCTGAGATGTAAACAACTACACTGTTCTACAGCCAAAATGCTTCTGAAATAAATGTAGTCAAACTTTACTAATTCTGGGTCACTGAGAATGAAAATGATGCTTAAAATTGTTGATTGGCTCTAGTTTTCAAGATATGCTATTCGATCAGTATGTACGACCCTTGACTTGGGAATGGCGGAGAATAAGTGAGTTATAAAGGGAAGGGATCTCAATTTAAACCAGAAATGACTAAAATACATCTTTGACTGGATCTATGAATAAATCTATGACTGGGTTTGGACAGTACGTGCTTTTTAGGCAAAACAATGAATGATGCAATCTGAAGCTGGTATTGCGACATACATGATATGAATTGCATCATGTTATTCCTAGAAGTCATGGATGATGCAATCATAACGAAGTTTACATCACTCTGCTGAACAAATTGCCCTATTTCAGCTCTAGAAATCATACAGTGTCGTGCTCTTATTTGTCAGTGTTTGATTTTGCAAAGGGACACATTTCTGTTTAGCCAAAGTGAGCAGAGATGCCTCGTACTTGTGTGAACAGTGCAGATAACTTCTGCTATGTTTGTGGTGAAGTGACTTTTGCATCACAGAAGCGCAGTATGGCTATGGTTAAGAAAGCCTATCACCTTTATTTTGGCTGCAAAATTGGAGATCAGGACAAGAGGTGGGCCCCACACATATGCTGCAACACTTGGGCAACAAATCTTCGCCAGTGGTTGAACAGGAAAAGGAAATCTATGCCTTTTGCAGTGCCAATGATTTGGAGAAAGCCAACAGATCATACCAGCAATTGTTACTTCTGCATGGTGCCTCCAGTTGGGAAAGGTGTGTCAAAGAAGAAAAAGTGGACTGTGCATTATCCAAACATTCCATCAGCTATACGCCCAGTACCCCACAGAGAAGGACTGCCAGTTCCTGATGCACCAGAATCATTCTCACTTGAGTCAGACAAGGAAGAGGAAGAGGATGCAACTTCTGGTCCTGAACCATCCATGTCACAGGACCCACATTTTCTCCCATCCTCCTCCTCTGAACCACACCTCATAACACAAGGTGAACTGAATGACCTTGTCAGGGATTTGGAACTACCCAAGAGTAAGGCAGAGCTGTTGGGCTCCAGACTACAGCAGTGGAATCTCCTGGCAGGTGATGTTAGGGTTTCCATGTTCCGTGACCGTCAAAAGGATCTTGTCCCATTCTTCTTCATGGAAGGTGATCTTGTAGCCTGCAACAACATCGATGGTGTGATGGCAGCCCTCAACATTGTTCACGATCCAGATGAGTGGAGACTGTTCATTAATTCATCGAAGATGAGTCTTAAAGCTGTTTTACTGCATAAGGGCAACGTTTTGCCATCAATTCCAGTTGGTTATGCAGTCCATATGAAGGTAACCTATGACAACATGAAACAACTTTTGAGGTGCATAAACTATGACCAACATCAGCGGCAGCTTTGTGGATATTTGAAGGTTGTTGCTCTCTTGCTTGGTCTGCAGACTGGATACACAAAGTACTGCTGTTTTTTCTGCGAATGGTATAGTCGTGCAAGAGATTCCCACTACATGAAGAAAGATTGGCCACTCCAACAGTCATTGGAGCCTGGGAGGAAAAGTGTTCAGCATCCACCACTTGTTGAATCAAGGAAGATTTTGTTACCACCCTTACACATCAAGCTGGGTCTGATGAAGAACTTTGTCCAGGCCATTGACAAAATACAAGCAGCTTTCAGGTACCTCCGTGGAAAATTTCCAAGGTTAAGTGAAGCTAAGATAAAGGAAGGTGTCTTTGTTGGTCTTCAGATTCGTGAACTTCTTTGAGATGATGCATTTGACCACGCACTGCGTGGCAAGGAAAAGATGGCATGGAAAGCCTTCCAGTTAGTGGCAATAAATTTTCTCAGAAACAACAAGGCAGACAACTACAGGTTGTTGGTGGAAAACCTCCTCAAGGCATACAAAAGCCTTGGTTGCAACATGTTACTAAAGATACATTTTTTTGCACTCTCATCTAGATTTTTTTTCCACTGAACTGCGGAGCAGTGAGCAACGAGCATGGTGAGCGATTTCACCAGGACATTGCAACAATGGAGAAACGCTATCAGGGCAAATGGAGCCCATCAATGCTTGTAGACTATTGCCGGACAGTGATAAGAGATGCTCCATTTAATGAATACAAGAGACAAGACAAGAAGCGCCGAGTAGACACTGAATAGGACTAAACTATGTACAGAATAGTTTTTTGCCTTTTGTTTCATAATAAATTTTATTTATATAACCCTTTTGCTGATTTTTAAAGTGTTACATAAACAGGACAGGTGAAATATTATCGTGTAAAGCAACCATAAACACATGAAAAGACCTAGGTTTACAATTTATGATTAAAACTCTACTATCTACACAATATACATAAACATAAAATGTAAAAACTTAAATATCTTAGAAATAATAGCCAGTCAGTTGTTTTAATTGTCATATTTGAATTCAGCACATCAAAATGCATAATAAATAGCACATTTTATCTCTGAAGCAGACGACTTCTCAAAAATTGTAGACCAGTGCTATATCACAGACATAGGTCCATCAAGACATTTTTTGAATCGCAAAAAAACCTTTTATACTAGCTGAATGTTCAGAATCCAATGGTCAGCTAGAGCAATTAAACCTACTTCTTAATTTTTTTCTTTATCATTCCTCATTAATCAATACTTTGCTTTTTAGAAGAAGCAATGTCAGTTGTGGACCTTGAAGAGGTAGAAATAGTTATTGAGAAACTAGAATACAAAATTTTGAATTTGTGATAAAAAGCCCTGAAAACAAGATTGTAGTTTAGGAAATGCTTTCTTCTTTGATTCCAGTAATAGAGCAAAACTCAACACCTTTTTAGAAGAAAACATGCATCAAGGCTTTAAAGAGGAGAGTATGATCCTCTAGAACTACCTGAATATCTGGAATAAATGGAAAGAAAGAAAAGTAATTGCCTTTATTTATTATTAATGGTTGCAAAAACTAATCTAAGTACCAATCCAACTACTGAAGTTTAGAAAGGTTCTCTTTGTTCTCTGTGGGAGTTGGTTTGCTCCCAGAGAGAACAATTGTGCAAGCTGTTGAGCAAACTCCTTCCCCAATGATGTCCACACCTATCAGGTACTGAGATTGCTTAGGACAGTCCTTGGTCAGATTCTAAGGGCACGTCTACACTTAAAACACTGCATCAGTGCAGCTGCACCACTGTAGCACCTTAAAGAAGACACTCTAAGCCAATGGGAGAGAGCTCTCCTGTTGGTGTAGTTAATCCACCTCCCCAAGAGGCTGTAGGTATGTCAGTGGGAGAAGCTCTCCTACCATAATAGCGCGGTCTACACAGGGGGTTAGTTCGGTATTACGATGTTGCTCAGGGGTGAGGTTCACATCCCTGAGTGCCAGTTATACTGTTATAGGATGGTAGTGTAGACAAGACCTTTTATTCCTTTCAAAAGACAGAACTACTCCTTTTAAAATGCAGTTGTAATTTCTTGCTCAAAGATTTAGATACAGGATTTTATATCAAGCAAATGTGTTTGGTACAAGTGGAGAAGTAATGGGGGAAAATCTTACAAATATTTTATTTTTTAAAATGGTGTGCAATTTGTCTAACAATGTTTGCCATTACTTGCCCAGCTCTGAATCAGACCTGTATGGCACTTGGTAGGAAGAACTACAAGTGCTTTTTAGAAAAGTAGTCTCTCTCCTATTATGTTAGACAATTAAAATAACAGCTATTGCACTTTTATGTGACAGCTCACCAGTAAACATTTTTATACAGTGGAATAAAACTACGTTATACATCTTGTCCTCTAAGATTGAATGAGATGAGAACTCACATAGATATATCATTCCAAACAGCTTGAAAATGTTACCCTACAAGTGGAGTTTAACTTTTCATCAGCTGACTCTTTCATCTGAAGTTAGCCGGGTGAAGGATTCACAGCTCCTCTTTGGTGTAGCCTCTTGCATCCTTAACTCTAACCACCACTCTAACATCTTTGACTAGGTAGAAGAAAAGCCTGCATCTCCTTACTGGTATGTGCTTCATCTGATCTCCACATGGAGCTGTTAAAGGCTTGCATGACATGGTAAACTAAGATTCTAATTAGACCTGCTTCTCAAATATCATGTGGTATGAATGAGGAAGTTAATATCCTGGCCAAATTCAGTTTGAATAAATGCATGTTAATCTTTATTCCTCATCCTTTAACTCTTGTGCAGCATTGTTGGTTAATTTGGCTCATTTCCTACTAGAGAATCCGGGTCAGATCCTAAGCTGGTATAAATTGTCATTGCAGTCAATCATGCTATGACAATTTACACCAATTTAGGATATTCCCCTTTATATTTTGGAGATGGGTAGGTAATTTGTTTAAAGAAACTTCAGCTATCAAAATGGTGCTGTGCGGTGTCAGTAAACAAGAATAACTTTGATTGCAGTGTGAAATTTGCTACCAAATCTGACCAGCAGCTTTAACTATCTGTGCAATGTGTAAAGTTTGGAGTGATAAGATAGATGTGTCCAGCTTTCCTCCCTGGCAATCTTCTTAGAAATGTAACCAGGTTCACTCACTATGGGGGCACCTCCTGTTGGCTGTCCTGGGGATTAGCTTGGTTCACCAGAGTGTCGTCCTCTGGTGGTGCCTCAACACTGCCACTCCTGCTCTAGTCTATTCCACGTCTCTCCAAGGACTGCAGCGTCCTCTTCAGTGGCACAGCCCTTCGGCCATGCCACACACTTTACTCCCCTCTTCCAGGGGACCTGCATCTGCTGTTCAGCCACTTCCCTTAGTGGCTACTGCAGCAAATTGTCTGGCCACTTCCTTGTGGCCCTAGCATCCTCTTTGCCCTTCCCTCAGGGCCTCACCTTGCAAACCCCAGGAGCTGGCTCTCATTGCCCCGGTCTCTGCTAGCAGCACTGCTCGGCCCAGGGTGCTGGCAGTTCTCTCACCGCTCCAGAGACACAGTCCTCCTTCCCTGGGCTCCCAGCAAAGATCTGCCTTCCTCTGCCCTGCAATTCCTTTTTTATATGCTTGGCCCTGATTAGCTGCTCCCTTCAGCCCTTCACTGATTGGCTGCCTACGGTGCAGCCTCCCTAGGACTCTATTAACCCATTAGAACCCAGTATGGGGCAAGCACCCCATCACAAGAAACAAATGGAGCTCTTGTAAAATCCAGTTAGAACATACAGCTTCAGAATTATAGCCCTGCCAAGGGGATGAAAGACAATGACTCCATTTAGATTTTGAGAGTTATGGTTTCTAGAAATATTGCAAATGAGTGAGGAAAAGGATGCCATCTTCATAACTGATCACATAATTGGATGAACTACTGCCAAATTTGGCAAGACTCTTAATGCTGTTGTCATTAGTCTCAGACTTCAGACAAAGATAAGATTTTAGCCATGACATGCAATCAAAAGGATATTACTTATTAAAGATAAATAGATCATTGTATTCTCAGATCTGGATCTAATAAACTAAGATCAAAAGCAGGTCTTTTTTCCCTGCTTAATTCTGAAATGCTACTTTTAGAAGAGAAATTACAGAGCTTATTTTGTTTTCTATTGTATATCCTGCAAAACTTTGGTCTTAGCAAAGACCATCAGCTCTTTTTTTATGGTAGAGGTTTCATCTATGCTTTTGCACTTCCCTGGATGCTTGTCCACGTACTTCTAGCACATATACCTGTGCCGAGTGTCCAAATTTGAGAAGCTGGGCATGGGTACACACTATACACAGGTATATATCCATGTCCACACTGTCCCTTTTTGGTTCATAGCTTTACTGCTACCATTTGAGAATTCAATGCATCATAGGAGATACTCTAGGAACTTTCTTGGTGGTACTGTATGCCACCTTCACACATTTGGTGAGGTCAGCTTCTGTCAAACTGCATTGGAGACATGGAGCAAGTGTATGATTATATGGTTCTGCTACCATTCACTAGCAAATGTTCATGTAGCAAATGTTTAGTACTGGATACTGGATGGAATCAATCCATAAAAATTTGAGACTGCAAAGAAGGCTGACCTAGAGGGGGGAATGAAAATCCATTTGGTCACAAGAAACAGATGTGCTGTGTGCCACGATTGCAGTGCTTTGTGTGAATCACCACTTCTAGTTCCGGAGAGCCAGCATCATGTGCTGGGACCACATAGGGAAAATTGGGATGATGACCATTGGCTTCAGAATGAGGAAACAGATCTTCATGGAGTTGTGCAAGCTGCTTGCACCAACTCTCCAGTGCCATACCACTGCGGTGTTTTTATAACCCATTCAGTGTAGAAGCATTGTAAAGCAGAACACACCAGTTGTGCTGATTGGCAACCCTCTGCATTGTTGGAGATTCCAGTGCCATGTGCAAGAGTAGCGGAATGAAGTCCCATATGGAGTCAGAAACAAGAGCTTTAATAGCATTTTCACTAACGAAATACAAGCAATTTTTGGATTCCTTACCACTTGAACTTAGGACACGAATAAAACTGCAGTGTCTCCTTGTTGAACTGGCCATGAGAGATGTTGTTAATGCCAATGATTTGTAATCACAAAAAGCTGGAAGCCAGGTTTCTGCCTCCATGCAATTAAAATTATAACTGCTTTGGCAGTGCCAGTGGGCAGTGTCTGTTTGATACTCCTGGGTCGAGAGGAGAGTAGTTACTCTTCAGTAAGAATGAAACAAACGAGCCCCACAGCATGGATCTCTTTAACGTTAGGCAGCCTGTAGCTATTTGTGCCTGCATCCAAAAGCAAATAATTTAAAATATATATATTTAATTATATATTATATATAATTTAAATAATACATATATGAGCTTGAATACCAAATATTAGTTTGGAGCAAAATTTTCATAGCACGTTTACGAATGCTGAAAATGCCTTATAATAAAAATGAGCACAAGCTCTTCACTAAAAGGGGCCTGATTGAAATACAGTACCATTTTTCAAATGACCTGGGGGACATATGAAAGTTTTGGATAACTTGAAGTGCTGTTAAGTAACTTAGGGCTACATGGGAGACACGTGGATTCAGATAACTAGGATTTTTGGTTAACTGAATAGCTGGAATTGTATGTGTATATTTATGTGTGTGTGTGTGTGTGTGTATATGTGTATATATAGTCTAGCTTTCATTTTGCAGAAACTTCACCCAAATAGTTTGTGACAAAGCAACCAAACATGTTGTTTTGTTGAATCAAGTCAGCCAATGCTAGTGTATGTCATTAGTGTGCCTAGCAGTAATTGAGGCTATGTCTACACTGCAGCCATGTCAGCATAACGTATCGCTCAGAGGTTTAAATAAACCATGCCCCTGTGCGACATGAGTTACGCTGACATAAGCGCTCATGTGCACAGCGCCATGTCAGCAGGAATGCTACTCCTGCCGACATAGCTTGTCGCTCACAATGTTTTTTTTTTTATGCTGACAGAAGAACCGTTGGCATAGAGCATCTTTACCAGATGCGCTGCAGTGCTGTACGTTTAGGCGTGGAAGCTGTCCATTAGAAATCCCTATTTTCAGAGATTTATCATTTGGCTATAAAAATTTGCTCTAGGCTGAAACTAGGCTTGGCAAATAACAAACATAAAAGAATTTTACATTTGTTTTTAAGATATAAAATTCATTTTTGCTTTTTTAGATACGTTTTTTAAAGTCTTGTAGCTCAATTTTGTGCTACCAAATATGTACACAGTTTTCTGAATGTGGATTGAAAGCAGGACATGATCATTAGGCTATGTCTTATCTTACTACTTTCTTTTGTTTAAGAGAGTCTATCCCTTCTGTGTTTCTTCCTTAAATTCAGCATCGAGACAAATTAAGGGTTTTATTTCCTCACATTTGGCTTTAGAGTCTCTTAAGTAACTTCTTCCACTATTATTCTCCCCATTCCTAAAGCCTAGCATGTGTCAGGGCTAGATGACCCCTCTTCCCGGTCACTCAGAGTGCACCCCTTCCAGTTTTAAGCTTCTTGTCTTCACCTATCTTGGAGTGGAATCCCACTCTCTGTGCCTAAGCTGCGGCCCTCTAGGCACCAAATGTGATTCTTCCACAGGTTGACTGGGTTTGATTACTTCAAGCCTTCCCTTCAGGACTTGTGACCAGTGGATAATCCAGTGACCTAAAACTGCCTTTTCAAAACAAAGTATTGTTTAATCTCATCGGTGAGAACAAAACATAATAAGAGAAAAGCAGAGCTTTGTGGAGAGAGGTTATTTTACTCCATGGAGGATTTTGATATTTTTAAATTGGGTTAATTCTGACAGAGCAAAAACAAACCAAAACAAAAAAAAATCAGAATTCTCTGTGAATGGAAAAGCCCTGCGGTCCTTGACTCAGAGTCTGCATGGTTGGTTGCCCCCGAGTTGTGGACCTGGGAATCCCAAACTTCCCAGCTGCCTGACGAGCTCGAGCTTTAGTACAATCCATGTGCACCTATCTCTTACCTCTTTCTAACCCTCCCCCAGGGTCCATCTTTGTCTCAGGCCTTGGCTACACTTACCAGCTAGTTCGACGGCTGGAAATCGAAGTTCTGGGTTCGACTTATCGCGTCTAGTCTGGATGCGATATGTCGAACCCGGAAGTGCTTGCCGTCGACTGCGGTACTCCAGCTCGGCGAGAGGAGTACCGCGGAGTCGACGGGGGAGCCTGCCTGCCGAGTGTGGACCAAGGTAAGTTCGAACTAAGGTACTTCGACTTCAGCTACGTTATTCACGTAGCTGAAGTTGCGTACCTTAGTTCGAATTAGGGGGGTAGTGTAGACCAAGCCTCAGTCTGCTCCTTCTTTTCACAGTTCACTGATCTCTGCCTCACTCTCCCTCGTTCTTCAGGGGCTGTATCTTTATCTGCCCCAAAGCTCTTTATGTGAGTTTCCCACCTGGTTCTCTTCTTTTCCCCACACCCCTGGGTTACAAGCTCAAGAGCTAAACCCAGCATGTTCAGCGGTAAAACCCCAAATGAAGACTCCTGCATTGTCTTTTAAATACTGATAAATGGGGCACTCTGATGCTTTCCTGGAAATGGATGAGTGACTCCTGCTTGAATTAACCCTTTATACTCATGCACCCAACAACCCTAACAATCAAAGATACAGATAGAATAAATCCTAATTAGACAGCTCCTGTGTCCTTCACATTTAGTGTAACACTTTTTTTATTTTTGACACAGTCCCTCCCACAAGTGTGTTGAGTTTAATTATGCTGTGGTGGTTATTACTTTCTGGCTGATTTATAGCTACTGTCTGAACCAGCTCCTGTGTGCCACTTAGAACTAAGAGTAGCTTTTACCTCCAGGTGTTCTAAGTAGTAATCACATAAGATTGTGAGAAATGTATTCTCTAAATCTTGCTCCAAATTGACATGTGGTACATGTATGGACAGCTGAATTCACCCACTATTAGTATTTAACAAACCTGCAAACTTCAAGAAACGGTTAAATTTTTAATTGTGAAAATCTAATCTTTTGATCATAGTGAGGAAAAAGTTGTCAAATCACTCAACAAATCCAACAAAAACATAATGTTTTGATGGGCTCACTAGAAGTTCACATTTTTTTTTAATCCACTTCTAATGTGAAAGCAGAAGTACTTTCAGAGGTGCTTTCAATTAAATACTGTAAGTCAGAGCTGAACTTCAGGTTTCCCATGACTGGTGAATTAACACTTTATCGGGCATTTGGCCGGCCATATTTATGGATGTCCCGGACTACTTCTGTAGTGTTTGTGCAGTACCCATAGTTTAAAAAATTCCCATGGTTGTGAAAGAGTCAGTTTTCAGTTCTTCAGCAGCCCACTGAACTAAGGATTCCATTTGGTAAGCTTTGCTAAAAGCAGTTGGATATGTAGGGTAGAATTAATGGGCTCCTATCTTACTATCAATCTAACAAACTTTTAGAAAATATATAGGGGTGTATATTTAAAGTGCACTCAACCCAGCTTCCAGTTTAAAGGTTGTTGGACATCAAACATTTAGTTGTCCAAGTGCCAATATTTGCACCCACAAGTAATTGCTTCCCCCCCCCCCACCCCGCAATTGGATGCTTTTATTTAAAACTGTGGTACTTCAGGCCAAGTCCTGAAGACTTTACTCATTTCCTAATCAGGCAAAATGGCCTGTCATAGGTTTACAACATTAGCTTCAAAAGTACTGCGGAGTTTATATGTGGTGAGAAGTGCTTTTGTGTGTACATGCTTTCTGAGCTGATCAAAAGGAGTGGAGTTTTCCTTCAAGTTATGAGGCATATCACACATCAAGCACATTTCCCCCAGTTTGGGCAGATATGGGAAATCCAACCCTTAAGTGTGAATGTCCTTTTATTTATTTTTATAGGGCTAACAAGCCAAATCTCTTTTATTGTAAGTTCTGATGTGAATTTCTGTTTTTGTGAATGCGGATGGCACATGCTGCAGGTAAGGGAGAGTTCAAACTTTCATTCTAAACTCCCCTTTTTTATTTGTCATAACATTAATCCCAAAAGGAATTGGTTTGTTAAATATGTCAATCCTTTGTGTCTGAGGTTAATTTTATTTTTCTGTTCTTATTCTCCTTTTTTTTTTTAAGTTTGAGGAAAAATTAGTTTAGCCATTCCTGAGTTATGTATATTGAAGTACCTCAAAAAACAACAACATATGGTCCAATCAGAAATTTTGCACCAAGCTACAGTAACCCAACAGCTGAAGGCAGAACTATTAATCTTGGCTCATTTTGTAGATGCCATTGACATCTAAGGCATCACTGAAATCCCTGTTTTTGAAGAAAATTGGTTCAGTAGCTTTTAAAGTTATAAGACTGTTTAGTGGGAAATCTACATGTGTAATTGTTTTGCTTACTTTATTTTAATGTAACTTTATTTTTTTTTTTAAAAAAGATGAACAGCTGAAACAATTTAGACCATGGGAAACATGCTGATTTATTTTAAAGCAATGAAAAATTTCAGCTGGCCTAACAGTTGAGAGAGTCCAAATTTTTAAAATGTTCTAGTGTTCGAGTTGGCTGGGAGTTTGAGACTGCATGGCAAAGGCTGGAGTGTTCACATTTGAAACAGTCTCATTTTGAGGTAGTGCTGGTGAAGTCAAAATAAGCAAAATTAAACTCTCTCTTTGGGAAAGAAACTTACTGAATGTTTGTACAGTGTGGAGCAAAATGGGGCCTTCATCTGTGTTGGGGCCTCTAGATGCTACTGTAATATCAGAAGGAAATGGCTACTGGTAATCATACTTGGCCAGAAGTTTAATGGAACTGTTTTATTGTCTTTCCTAATGAATAAGTTGTCCGGTTATGGTCCTGAAAGCGTGACCTCTCAGTCCCTTCTCATAGCATTTCACATTATTATATTTTAGTCTTTCCTGTGGTGTGCTGCAGTTGTCTTGTGTTATGTGTATAATATATTTGGACTTTCTTTTGTTGTTCCTTTTCTGTTGTTCATGATTTTTTCTTCTTCCAGCACTCCTGACATTGTGATATTGTTCTTTCTATAACAATAGAACCCTTTTAAATATTGCTTGATTCTTTTTGTCCCCACAGGAAAAATCCCATAAAGTCATAATTAAAAATACAATAAGTGCATAAAAGCTTTTCTGATTTCCATGTCTTCTAATCATTCTGGATATCTCAAGCACTTTATTTAAAGGGGAAAAAAATCCCTATGGGAGCCATTGTGTAAGGCAAGGGCAGTCATATTGTCACAACAGGAAGTGAAGGTCTGATAGATTTTGATAGAGCTGTATGTGAAGCAGTTAAGGTTTTTTATATAATTGTACTGTATATTACTTTGTGCACAAAGAAAACGTTTGCAGCATATAGGGGAAAAAAAATCTTTTCTGATTAAATGCTTCATTTAATGCCCCCCTCACCACCCCCTCAAAAAAAAAATTGTACGTCTATTGTAAATTAAAGTTTGGAGAATCTTTGACTGGATATAATTTATGCTTCTTTCAGTTTGTAAACTCTGAGAGCAACACCAATGGTGAACTAATCCGTGAACAAAAAGATCTATGGTTTGTGCTGCTGCAGCAGCATGTTTATCTGGGAAGTTATTTAGAGGGGGTTTTGTCTAATAAAGGGCCTGATTCTGCAAACACTTGCATGCATGAGTAACTATTCATATGAGTGGTCAAATTGAACTCAGTTAGTCACCCGTGAAAATTATATTTCTTAGGATGAGGGCTCAGTTCTGAAAGGTACTGGGAACTCAGACCCTGATTCAGCAAACACTTTAATAAGTCCCTTGACTTAAAGTTAAGCACATCCCACACTTTGCAAGTTCAAGCCCTAAGTGAAATGGTCTTTCAGTTTGACTTGGTTTGTTTACGTGAGGTGGTGTTAGTAAAATATCTAGGACTTATCCTGCAAACACTCGTGTACGTGAGTAACTGTAGTCATGTGGAGACTCCCGTAATGGGAAGCTTAGGTACAGAGACTGAGTATGACTCTCCAGGGAAGTTAAACAGCTGTCAAGCTGGGGCATTAGAATAATGCCCAGAATGCCTACCCTATAGTCAGACAATGACTCACTGGCAGA
Organism: Malaclemys terrapin pileata; assembly: GCF_027887155.1. Lineage (NCBI taxonomy): Eukaryota > Metazoa > Chordata > Testudines > Emydidae > Malaclemys > Malaclemys terrapin. Next base: position 32,418,727 of record NC_071513.1, on the reverse strand, counting down.
GTTCAGTGTAGAACCAACACCTCCTGAATCTGTCTTGTGGATGGCTACTTAACTGTGCACTGCTTCCTCAGCATTATATGATATATAATAATGATTTTTTTTACTGTAATGGCCCCAATTCAGCCAGCATTTAAGCATGTGCTTAAATTGATCCCTATGGAGCAAAACACTTCAGCACATGCTGAATGGAGCTGGATTGCTAAATCAGGACCTTTTGTGAGCCAAAATTATATAACCTAGACAATTTTGGCACAAGGCTGAAGTCAAAACACTCACTTGATGCTCAAGGGAGTAAGGAATAGATAGAGGGAGACCTTTTGAGCCCAAAGTCCTGATCTAGAAGTACTACTACTATTACTTTCCAATTTGGCTGCATTGTGCACCAGGGTAAGCTCTCTGAGCAGTAGCATTACATAGGATACCTAATGTCAGTTAAAAATTGTTCCTGCAGCAGGGACTGAAGTAATACATTTAAAAATTCAGCATTAGAGTTCAATTCAGTCATGCTTGGTTTATTTTATGCACCAATGAAGTGGTTTAAAGTGAGATATCAAAATAGTTTTCTTTATACCATGTAATTATTGGCTGATTAATACCTGGTGTGGGTTCATAGGAAAAAGAGAAATGTTTTTTGGTAAGGCAATAAAGACAAATTTTGGATAATATAGTTTATCTGTTTTTGGTCAATAAAATCCTCCATCTTACTGGGTTATTCAGGTATCTTAATATAGCAATGACAATATTATACTGTTTTCCTAATATCTATGTTTCTCAGCAGCAGAAATCACTGTGGGCATCTTGCAATTTATAATCCGCTCTACCCAGTTACTTGTCAATTATTTTTGCTACTAAATGTAGTACCACTGATATATATTTTATCTTTATGGTACATTCCTACAGCCTGTGGGACTGTTGCTTTGAAGAGAATCTTGAAAGCATTGCTATTAAATGGTACTAGCCAGTGCATCTGCTCTAATCCTTAATTTTGTTCCAAGTCAATCACCTTCTGTTTTTGACAATGCACTTTCATGGATGTATGGTAAACACAAAAGAACCAACAGAGAACCCCAAATGTCAGTAACTTTAAGAACACTTCAAAAAGTTCTAATGTTAGTGAAACATTTTTATTCATGTAAACAGCAAAAGAGTTTAACTAAAAATGTGTTATAATGTGAATAAACAATATTTTGCCTGAATAGATTAGCTTACAATTTGTTTTTGTATTTTATTTGTATTTTTGGGAGAAAACATTACAAACATAGAAAACATTTCAAATACTACAAAAGTTTGTGGTTCATTATTCAAGTCTGTTCTGCTTCTTCAGTTAGTCTTTTGGGAGTCTGGACTGTGTAATCAGAATGAACTTTCCCTCAGACATAGCAAGCGCCATACTGGTGCATGTGGTCATGTGTAAATTCGGTGACTATTGATTACAAGAATGAGAGGGGAAATCCCCTTAAGAAAGAGCTGTTTAGTGCAGTCCTTTCCACAACTGTAGTCAAGGCCAGTACTTAGATACTTTGTGGAGATATTGGCTGTGTTTTTAGTCTTGAAACAAGAAGATCAAGGAGAATTGCAAGGTCCAGAAGCTTCAGTATGCAGTCCCCTTTATATTCTTAATAACTTGTGAATTCTATCACTAAACTATAGCTTGGTCTGCACTACAAAGTTAGGTCGACTTGTATCAACCTAGGTATATATGTGTCCAGACCAAATTTTATCTCTTGTTGATGTAAGCACCCTGCTACAGCGAGGCAATAACACCTCTTCTTTGAGTGACTCAGAACCATGGTCAACCTACTTTTGGCTGACACAGCATGAGTATAGACACTTCATTATTTGTGTCAACACAAACAGTCCTCCAGCAGATAATCCCCCACAATGCCACTGATCCTGTGATAGTAACCGCTCCTGTCACAGTTTGAATGCCATTGCCCTGGGATCATGGAAACTCACTCTCCTCCTTGTTTTTGAAATGCCTTTTCTTCATTACCCACCTTGGTGAGCACACCTACCAGCTCACCTTGTTTTGTGCATCCAACTATGCTGGTTTCATGAACGCGCAACTACTAGATGTGCTCCTTCCTGGAGCAGGAAAGAAATCCTGGATCTCCTTGCAGTGTGAGGAGAAGAGGCTTTGCAAGTACTGCTACAGAACTGCTGAAGAAATATCTGCATCTATATGCAGATTACACAGGATGCTGCAGAAAGGGCATGACCTGGGTAAGCAGCAGTGCTGCAGGAAAGTGAAGGAACTTTCTGGTGAAAGAGGGCAACAAGAAATCTGGTGCTGCCCCATGGATTTGCTTCTTTTACAATGAACTGCAGGCCATACTTGATAGCGCCCTGTCTATGACTTTGGCCACTTGGCAGGAGCCCAAGACACAGGCTCCTGCCATGAACAGAGAAGAGGGGAGAGATGTGGTGGGGGACTCAAACCATTCTGAGAACTAGGAACTATTTGACTCTCTGTAGCATTCAAGCCAATCCCTGCAGGCGAGCACAGATGAGCCTACTGATGAAGGGGAATGGCATATGTGGGTACCTGCATTATTTTGTTTTGTTTCCCTGAAAGCTTATCTGTCCCATCCAATCTGTAAACTTAAAGAAAAAAGGTATTGAGTCTTGATTTGTCTTAGGTTTACTGATATAATGTTATAAAATAAAATAATAGAGACTAAATTGACAAACAGTGGTATAGCAGTCTGATCACATAATCCGCATCAGATCAGTGTCCTGTACTCTGGTGCAGGTACAAAAAACAGAGTTAGATTTAGCATCTGCTTTTCATTTTTTTTTTTTTTTGGCTTGTTGGGCTAGGTCCCACACAAAATGTTTTGTTTATTTGAATGGGGGTGTTCCTTTTACCCTCTCAGAGGTATCACTGACACTTTTCCATGGAGATGTTATATGACTGTCTCTAGAATGTTTTGAGGGATGGCAGCTTTCTTTCACCACATTTGGTGACTTTCCCATGCCACTCTGAATTTGGATGCTGCTATTGCAGTAAATGGACAAGTAGCATATGACCCCGGGCTGCTTCTGGGCCCCAGTAGCAGCTGGATTCTCTGTTCCTTTGTTGCCCTCAGGACTGAGATATTAGCCAAAATTAACATTGCCTCCATCAGCAGCATACCTTCACAGTTGGCTCTTCTAATAGCCTTTGGGTCTAGCTATTCAAATTCAGGAGATAGATGGTCCGCCTTATCCCTCTGCTTTGGCATCAGTTTTCTCCCCTTTATCCCAAAGATAATATGTAGTACATAATATGCAGCTATAACCCCGGGGATGCTGAGATCCAAACTAGTGCTTAAACAATGCCACATCCCTTCACTCAACCAAAAGCACATTCAACCGTGGCAGGATTCTTGTATTGATCCATCATGTTAGTAGATGATGGAACTTTGCAAGGAGATTCTGACTTATACCTTTGGAAAGTGCTGTACATTAACTGCATCCTTCCTAAAAGGAACATGGGAGTGGCTCTTTGGGCAGAGCGAACTAGAGGCTGGAGCAGAAAAAACAAGAGATATCATTAGGGAACTCCTAGGAACAGCCAAGCTTTGGGAGAATACATAGGCTGAGGTCTATGTTTTTTGTTTTGAAAGTCCAGAAAAACCAACGCCATGAATGGGTTTAGCCAAATACTCTGTGGGAAGATTCAACTCATGGAAGAGTTGGAATACCACCTGCTTCCAGTACAGTACTCTATATTACAATTATATACAAATGGAAAGTCACATTTCCTTAGGAATGGGAGCAGGAATTCCCTGCATTGTAATAGCTCCTCCATTTTCATATTGGCACAGTGCAGAAGATTATTCATTACAGCAAGACATAAAAAATCTGTAGGATAATATGCATGAGGCATGTAGTTAATCCACTACGGATTCCATTAAGAATTGAGCTGATATACAGCTAACTAATTACCCATTCATTAAATAGAACCATAAATGACATTTCCAACATATTACAAAACCTCTCCCTGGTAATACTTTCCCATCTACATCTATTCTGACACTTTATATTCTATGTCTATTTCATAATTATTTCAAATAATTTCTTTGACAGATTGAGGGGGGGACAATAGCTTAAAAAGCGATTACTTACCATCTACCAGTTGCTTGTAGAAAAAGCCGCATGGAACTGCTACTTATTTTGATATATTAACATAATATTGAAATGCTTATGTCTCTAAGCATTGCTATTCTCCCACCTACCATTATACATATGTGCATCATGGTGTGACGCCTTCCCCCTCTCTCCCTCCTCCTCCCCCCCCCCCCCCCGCTTCTGATTGTTTGCTTGGAAGCATCTTTTTCTTGGGAGTTAGGTGCCAGAGACAAGGAGCCTTATTCTCCTCCCACTTGCACCTCTGTACATCAGGAGTGACTCCAGTAGGGCAATGGACATCACAGCCCCATGAGTAACTCAGAGTAGGTAAGAGAAGAATCAGGTCCAATGTCTCTAGTTCCTGATTTTGGCTATTACTATTGCAACAGATGCGGTTGGATATGAAGTAAAGAGGGGAAAGTTAGTGACTCAAATAGAAGCTGGATACAGAATAAAGATGGCTTCAACCCAGGGCCGGCTCTGGCTTTTTTGCCGCCCCAGGCAAAAAAGCCTCCCGCCGGAAGTGTGGCAGGGGAGGGCGCCGAGCCCGGCCGCGGCCCGCTCTCCCCAACCGGCCAGAGCACCGGGAGGAGGGCGGTGAGCCCGGCCGGGGCTCCGCTCTCCCCAGCGGCCAGAGCGCAAGGAGGAGGGCGGAGTGCCTGGCCGGGGCTCCGCTCTCCCCGGCGGCCAGAGCGCCGGCCGGGGCTTCGCTCTCCCCGGCGGCCAGAGCGCCAGGAGGAGGGCGGAGAGCCCGGCCGGGGCTCTGCTCTCCCTGGCGGCCAGAGCCCCAGGGGCAGGGTGCCGAGCCGGCCGGGGCTCTGCTCTCCCCGGTGGCCAGAGTGCCGGGGGGAGGGCGGCAAGCCCAGTCGCGGCCCCGCTCTCGTTTCATATCAATATTTAAGCTTTAAATTTTTCCCTATGCTCATTCTCTTCCCTTTTTCATCATTGTAACAGCTTCCTTTCCCCTCCCTGCCTAACCAGACACTTCTCTCTTCATCCACCCCTCATCCTTCCTTCAACTGTACTAGGCCACATTCCCCATCCCAAAATATCCATTCTTCGGCTAACTCTCTTTCTCCCCCCGCCCCCAATCCTCACCCTTACACGTCCTGCAGGCCCTATCACCACTTCACCTTTCCCCTATTCTATTATAATCTCAGGCCTATCTTCTTTTTCTGGTATTCCAAATTCATCAAAGTTTGTACAGGTCCCATATCTAGTTGCTATTTTCAAATCTCATGCATTTAAAAGGAACCTCATCAAAGTCAGCAATATGTTGTGGGCCTCATCTGACTTGGACCCTTTGACATCTGACGAGAGGAAGCAGACTGGGTTTAGCACAGATTTGCCCAACCTGCTGAGATCTGTAGTGGGTTAAAAATATCAGCAATGAGAGGAAGGGCATGATGCCACTGTGGTATTGCATGCTATTCGGAGATAAACTAAAGTAGATCTTATCCCGTTATTACAAAGGGACTGATTTCTAGAAGCAAGAGGAGAGATATCCTTGAATCAGAGCTCTTCACTCTTGCAGATATATTTCCTGCTAGTTCAAATAAGCATGTGGCACACATCCTGTTATCAAAACACATAAGCCAGAGAGTAGACCGGTCAAGCAATTACAATAGCTGTCATATCCATGGATGGAAAAATAATCCCCTGATGCCACCTTGCCTATGGTTGTTGATACCCAAATGATTTCTAAACTATTTATCATATTAAGAAACACAAGCAGCTTCAATGGATTAGAAAAAGCTGCAAGTAGTAATAGACCATGATGCACTGCCAGATACTGAAACAGTCTGAAGTCCTGAATAAAATCTGCTTACTACTGAAGCATGGCCATTGATGCGTGATCAGGAGAAGACAGCTGCTAGTATACAAGAAGCTCAGACAAGTGTGAGACAGACAAAAAAACTGCTAACAAGGCCTTGGAGTACAAGAGCAGCAAGGAGTTCTTCCACTTGACTGTATGGAATCTTTCTTAAAGTGCTAGCCTTAGATAAAGGGGCTGTGGCATAAGGGGCTGGGGGAAGAGAGATAAATAGGTAGTAGAAGTACCTGTGGAACGATAATAGAATGGAAATCCCTGTATTCCAGTTGATACTGTGAGGATAAAAAATATGGAGCTGGTCAGATGGGAACACGTGTGTAAAACTTTTTGAAATCTTAACCTTACCAGCGCAATGCAAAACCTTCAGAGATGGAGAAATCCACCTGAAGAGTCTACAAATTGAATGGATACAACCACAGTCCTTGTCTGAAACTTATGCTTGAAGGAACAGAGTCACCTTAAGACAGTAACAAGCAAACCCATATAGAGCTTTGGAAAAGAACAGAGCATTGCTGATCTCTTTGAGAGTGAAAGAATCAAGGCTAGTAAACAAGCAAGGACTGGCAATTTCGCAGCCCAAGTGGCAAAGCAAGGAAATGTGTGTGGGGGAGGGGGGAAGTGGGAGGGTGGAAAAGAGGGTAAATAACTTCAATTGTTTATTTAAATGGTTGCAATTTATGTGTGTGTGTGTGGGGGGGGGGGGTTAGTGCAAGGCCTTAATATGGGATGAATCCATCTTCAACTCACATTGCTCATTTGCCTGGTGTCCATGTAGCATAGGCTAAACTGTGTTATGTTAGAATGGCTGCTTGGAATTTTCATTAGCCATTAAATTCATTGGAAGAGAACTCCAAATTGTGTTGGCATGCAATTGCCAAAGTTTGTGGCGCAGAGCTCACATAAGCGCCCATCTTCACTAGGAGTGCATGCATCAATGTAAAATGTGCTGCATCCTGGATAGGTATCCCAGTGTGGTCTGTGCTTCCATCTAGTTCAGTGCCTAAGGGACATTTTCTCAGCGTTCTGAGAGATACCAGTGATTTGTCCGGGGATTTTGGGGAGTTATGGGTCAAGTTCCCACCATGCCACTTTCTTCACCTTACAATATCTTCCATATCCCCATAATCTTCACACTATTTATTTAAAAAAACTCACACAGTCCTGCACAGCTCTTTTTGGTCTCTACAGCTCTCTGGCAGAGGCATAAATCCTGCAGAGCTCAGCACAGTTGTCATAGGCATTGCTCATACATGATGTATGATTCACCTGTATTTGCAGAGATTGGAGTACTACTACATCTGGGATTATTAAGAGGAAGTGCAGAGATGTTTAAATTCAATAACTGCATGCTGAGGGATGTAATGTGGAAGTGAAGTTACTGCAGGCATACACGAAGCAGCTCCACACGGTGGATTGCCACTTCGGGGCTCAAGAAAAAAACATTGATTGGTGGTTCACATTGTAATACAGCTTTGGGGTGACAAGCAGTGACTGCAGAACGTTTGGCTGCAAAAGGCCACATTCCTGGATCTAGACTCTAAGCACACCAAACTTTCTGATCTGGGTGCTGCATTTGAAAGCTGCCATTTGACAGTGGAGAAATGAATGGTGATCATGCTCTGGAAGCTTGCAACACTGGATTGTTATTGGCGAGTGGGCAATCAGTTTGGAGTTGAAAATCTCCAGTGAGGGCTGATGTCATCCAAGTGTGTAAGGCAATTAAGTACTTTTCCAACACAGGACTGTGACTCTCAGTAATTTACTGGAAATAGCAGATGGATGAACAGCAGTGGGTGGCACAATAGATAAATGGCACACACATACCTATGCGGATACTAGGTCACCTTGCCACTGAGGACATCAGCAGAAAGGGATACTTTTTCATGCAAGTGCTAGTTGATCACTGAGGACATTTAACTGATTACAATGTGGGCTGGTCAGTGAAGGCGTTTGACACTCATAATTTTAAGAACACAGGACTTCTCAAAAAACTGCAAGCAGGGACATTCTTGCCCAACCTGGGCATTAACTTTTGGGATGTTGAAAGGCCAGTAGTGATTGTGGAGGACCAACACTACCCACTGCTCCCCTGGCTCATGAAGCCATACACTGGTCACCTCAACAGCACCAAGGAAAGATTGAACTGCTGGCTTAGTAGGTGCAGAATGATTGTTGAATATGCTGTTGGTAGATTGAAGGGTGTTGGCAGTGTTTGCTCACTAGATTAGATCTCAGTGAGGTAAATATCCCCATGGTTATGGTTTAATGTTGTACTGCACATTAGCTAAAGGAAGAAAAGCAACTGAGGGGTAGGGGGAAGAGAGGGGAGGACTGGCTGTCAGCAGTATTTGAACAGCCAGACACATGGGGTATTAGAAGAGCTCACCATGGAGCTGTGTGGCTGAGGAAGGCCTTAAAAGACCATTTTAACAATGAGGCACATTCATTTTGTCTGATGAAATGGTGTTTGGGGTGGGCTACTGCCCCCGGCTTGGAAATCTATAATGCTTGGTGTAAACTATTTAATGTATGTGGTTGGGATGGTTATTGTGTCACTATGAATTATGTAATGTTTGGTGTGCATTATTTAATATGGGGGGTTATTGCCCCCCCCCCCCCGTAATTTTCTGTAGCTTTGTCAAAAGTTTTGAATATTTGTTTTTAGTGCCTACCGATTGAATTCTGTAATGTATGAATTATGCATTAATACAGATATGCAATTTCCAAATAATAGAATTTTATTGTGTGCAATGATACAGTAAAGTGCACCCAAAAAGGGGGTAGTGGTGGTTAAACTATTCATCAGCAGTATGAATCCAAAATGGAATGAAATAAGTAGTGTCTGTACAGCCTCTTCTCCCCACAGATCCAGGAGATCCAATACTTCATGCCTGCTCTGGGCAGGAACACGTCTAGTAGCTCTCTGTGCTTGGAGCCTGCACATGGCATAGGAGGGCTGCTGGGTGTGCTCACTGTGATGGACAATCAAAAAAAAGGTATGTCAAAAACATATGGGAAGTTTCAAAGGAGTGGGGGAGGGGCTTTTAGTCTCTGTGAGCCCTGGGCAGTGGTCAAAATTGTGACCAGAGCAGCCACTGTCATAGCATCAGGGGAGCTGTGGGACAGCTTCTGGAGGACTGTTATGATCGATACAGATTATGCAGTGCCTACAATCAAACTGTGTTAACCCATGTAAGATGACCACGGCTCAGCATCACTCAGGAAGGTGGTATTGTTGCATCTGTGTCATGGGGGGCTTTATGTTGGCAGGAGACAAATTTTGGTGTAGACACATGCATAGCTAGGTTTATACAACATGACTTAAGTCAACTAAACTTGTAGTGTTGACCAGGCCTAAAAGAATACTATTTTTTTTTAAATCCTTCAATATAGAGAAATAAGGAAGAATGGGATTTAAGGCCTGGACAAACCAGTAGAAACCAATGTGTGAGATAAACAGATTTATGCAGCACCTTGGGGAAAAAATAAATTCAGCCATTTACACAGTTGCATAGTATAGGCCCCTGGCTAAATACATCTCTCAGCAAAGGCAACTGAGAAGATCAGAGCTAGAGGACGCCCCAAGAAAGGCATGGAATCAAGCAGCCTTGAAGGCCCAGAATCAAGTGATGTAGGTGGCACCAATAACAATTCAAGCCAGAGGAAAAAGCACTCAGGTAATTGAATGGGACAATGGCTCAAGGCCCTGAAGACAACAGTGATGATGGCAAGCTCACATGCTGCTTCAATAGAGTATCTCCTTTATAAAAAAAGAAGCATGAAAGGAGACTGAGACAACCAAGTCCGACTGATGTAAAAGGTAAGGTCAAATAATGCTCAACAGAATGAAAGGCATTGAAATGAGCAGAAATGCAATGCAGCTGAGCACCCAGACAGTGATACTCACAGGACCAGGCTTCCCAACTGAAGTTGGAAAACAGCAGACACCTTGAACTCTGAACAGTTTGCAGATCACACAGGAGAGGTGCTGGGGCATCCCCTCTTGGAGCCCCTGGATTGTAACTGAGACCTGAGGCAATTTCCTGTGTTCCTATGTGCAGGGGCCTGGACACAAGAGGGGGGACATTCTGAGATTTAACTACTAGCAGAAATCCTCATCGTCCCCACTATTGTAACATGGGGACAAAGCCTAACATTCTGGTGTGTGAATTGTCTGACAAAGCTGGTAAAGAAAAGAAACAAACCTTACTGAGATACAATATCTAACATTGGCTGAGAAGAGTTAAAAACATTGCAGTTCTACCTAGCTCATCAGCTTTGGTTAATTGATAAGGACAAATAAAATGCCTTCAAGCATAATGAGCCATTAGTTTAAAAGTGAGGATCATTGAATTCAAATGGGTCCCCCTCTTGTGTTGCAAACAACTGTATGTAGAGCAGAGATTCACCCTTAAACTTTGGGCCCTGACTCATCGATTTTTAGAGCCAAAAGGGATCATTCTGATGATCTAATCTGACTTGCTGCACCAGATAGGTGTGTTGTTCCTGTAAAATTCTGTCCGACCCCTTGAGCAAGTGGCTGGATAGTGATATTTTTGGATGACTGCTTCAATTCTAAGACGTTTTATTGTGCAGGGGGTCCTGGGGTCATGGAGTGGGGGTGCTGAGCTGCACCCCTCTTACCTGTATCTGCGCCCCTCACCGCCCCCTAGAGCTGAGGCCGGGAGCAGGGCTGTGGCTCGAGGATGGGGATGCGGACAGGGATAAAGCGGTGGAGGTGGGTGCAGAGCCCGGCATGCAGGGCCGGCGGCTGAGTGGGAACCGGACTGGTGGCAGAGCCCCTTACCAGCTGGGGAGCCAGTGGTCGGGACCCTGGGCAGCAGGGGCGCTGGCTGGTGGCCAGAATGCCGGTCGCAAAACCTGGGGGTGCTGCAGCGCCCCCTGCACCTCTACTTCGCACACCTATGACCGGGATTAGGGGACACAGTCACAGCGTGGTATGTGGGAAGAACAGTGAGGCACAGTAGAAAAAGAAGCAATTTGGGAATGTGAACACACAGGAACTATCTACACTTACAGTGCTGCACCGCACCATAGTAGCACTTAGTGAAGACACTACCTATGCCAATGGGAGAGCTGCTCCCGTCAGCTATGCTGAATGCAGAGGCCCTCCTGTCGAAATAGCACTGCCTACACCAGGAGTTAGATCAGTATAACTGCATTGCTAATGGTTGTGGCTTTTCCACACCCCTGAGTGACATACTTATACTGACATAAGTTTGTAGTGTAGACCAGGGCCAAGTTGTATGTCTTCACTGCAGAGTTAATCCAGGTGCTGATCACCTGGGTTAGCCTAGCCCTACTGTGTGCAACCATACCGGAAAGCCAGACCTGAGCTAGTGTGTCCTCACTTGTGTGTCACTAGGGTATGTGGTGAGGAACTATGTACATACCATGAATAAAGTAAACTAGGACAAAAACAACCTGCATCTGCAGCCATTTAATTGTGTCTGAGTGAACAATTAACCCACCACAGCAAACCCTTCTTGACCTCTCAGAAGCCAGGTCATTATTGAAAGAGAGTCTATGTATGTGTATATCTTGGTTTTGGTTACTAGATGGTAATATTCCTGAACTGAGACTATAACTTCCAGTCACTTTTCGACAGAACTTTAATACAGTTTAAAAAAAAAAAAAAAGCCAGGATACTCACACTTCGAATCAAGAGCTCCTCTCTGTGTCAGACTGTTATGTGGGTGTGTTTCTACAAACATATAACATCTGTTATAACTTTTTAATAGAATTGAAACTAGTACAGTGCCTTTGCATTCTATACTGTATCAGGGAATATTACCAGGTATAATGAATCTCCCAGCAAGATTACACACTTAGACAGAACAAGAAGGTTTCAGTTAAAGTAATTTGGAGGTATAATTCTTTCATTTTATTTTACTTTGTGGCTACTAAAATGGAATTCACAGACAATCTTGGTATATCAGCTGAACCATTATATTCAGCTGTAATTAGAATAAACTGCCAGTATGAATTACAGTACATTGGTTTTAGAGATCTGTTTTGAGACAACTGCTTCTTACCAATGCAGAGACACAGCAATTTGCTGTCTAACTTTGTACATTTGCAAAAGACACATGGTGTAAAATTAATTAGGTCATTAGAAACCTATTATCTTGCCTCTAAGGACTGATTTTAAAGGCAAGTGTGTTTCCTGTACAATGTTCCATCTTAGCATTCAAAACTGGTTGTGCTTCATTCTTCAGGTTTTACGGTGCTTTTCTGTATTTGTCAGTTATAATCTGATGCACGTTTCTGCATTCTATCTCACAATACATTAGCATGTCCCAGAAAAAGGTTATTTGACTGTTTACTTTATTGCTCAGTATGGCTGAGTGAACACTTCACAATAAATAATGTATATTTTGTGAATTTAGTCTTTTTTTCTTTTTTAGCATTGTCCACAAACAGATTGATTTTTTTTAAATGAATTTCAGCACCTAGTGAATGTTCAATTAATCTTTCATACAGATAGATTTCATCGTATGGATTGCTCATGAACTATTCACTGCAACTGTTAATTTGAGTAGTTGATATTCATACTGTGTGTGGGTTTCCATTGGTCACCCGGTACTTCACTGGTCACATGTGTTCCCTGACTGGATGAACTGAATAAATAATTGGGGCTTCTGTTTAAGGAAAACTGTATCCAAAAGAAAAAGCATATTTGGGCATGTACAAGGACAACAGATTTTCTTAAAAAAACAAACTGGCCTCTTCCTAGCTAAGGGGGAGGGGAGAGGATATAAGACCTATATATATTAGCTGTTCAGCAGGCTTTACATCCCGTTTTTTTTTCTCTCACATACATAGTCACAAAAAGTAACTGCATATAAATGTGAAGTCCTATTTCCATATTTGTAACACTCTTTAAGTGCCAGGGCTTTTGCCAGAGGGGATGGGAGGAGAAATGTTGTAGATCTGCTGTATATTCTCCATACCATGTACAGTAATCAGGAATGGTGGTGTGTATTATATATTTATAGGTATTTCTAAGACACTGAGCATTAAGGATGCAGTGAATACTTTTGACCAGTCACAGAGGGAGGAGGCACAGGAGGTCAGTGTATCTGGAGAGGAAGGATTCATTGTGAATGAGCTATGATAGAAGAAACAAAGCTCCAAGTAAGATGATGACAGAACTGTTGTCACAGGCCAGTTACTCCTGAGGAGTGGAAGGAGCCTGAGGAATCTCTACACTTTACGTGTTGGACTGGCTCTGAACAGAAACAGGCCCACTTAGCCTTCTGAGTACCTGAGACTGAAGTCGTAATTTCCAATAACACTTAATTTTTAAGCTTACATTGATCTTTGTCAGAAGCAAAGCTTTCCAGGAGAAAGGAAAAAAACCTACAAGATAGTTTCATTAGTCTATATGTATAAAATGATGAATGATTTTGATCTTGTAATTACTAGGGCCAGTTAGAAAACAAGAATTGTTTTGCAAAATATATATCAAGGTTTTGACACTTGTTTTGCAAAAAACTAAACTTCTCAACTCTTTTCACAGCCACCCTCACAACAGAATAGCCAATACAACAATGGTTGGGGCATTAACTTGGGATGTCTGAGACCCAGGATGAAATCTCCACTCTGAGGCAGAGCAGAAACTCGCACATTCCAGCTGAGTGATTTTACCCTCTGCTTACTGGTTATAATGCAATGCGGGGAGTTTCTCTCATTTTGACCAGAAACTTCCCCAGTGAAGATTTTGTCTAAACAGCTGTTGTGCTGTCTAGAGTGGCTCATGACTGTGAGTGCCAGCCTCAGGGCAACCTGCCAAAAACCTGAGATACCCCAAATGGCAGAAAGGGATCTAGAGGTTATAGTGGACTACAAGCTAAATCACTGCTCTACAGCCAAAATGCTTCTGAAATAAATGTAGTCAAACTTTACTAATTCTGGGTCACTGAGAACAAAAATGATGCTTAAAATTGTTGATTGGCTCTAGTTTTCAAGATATTCTATTGGGTCAGTATATACAACTCTTGACTTGGGAATGGCGGTGGATAAGTGAGTTATAAAGGGAAGGGATCTCAATTTAAACCAGAAATGACTAAAATACATCTTTGACTGGATCTATGAATAAATCTGTGACTGGGTTTGGACAGTACTTGCTTTTTAGGCAAAACAATGAATGATGCAATCTGAAATTGGTATTGTGTCATACATGATCTGAATTGCATCATGTTATTCCTAGAAGTCATGGATGATGCAATCATAACGAAGCTTACATCACTCTGCTGAACAAATTGCCCTATATCAGCTCTAGATATCATACAGTGTCGTGCTCTCTTATTTGTCAGTGTTTGATTTTGCAAAGGGACACATTTCTGTTTAGCCAAAGTGAGCAGAGATTCCTCGTACTTGTGTGAACAGTGCAGATAACTTCTGCTATGTTTGTGGTGAAGTGACTTTTGCATCACAAAAGCGCAGTATAACCACTATGGTTAAGAAAGCCTATCACCTTTATTTTGGCTGCAAAATTGGAGATCAGGACAAGAGGTGGGCCCCACACATATGCTGCAACACTTGTGCAACAAATCTTCGCCAATGGTTGAACAGGAAAAGGAAATCTATGCCTTTTGCAGTGCCAATGATTTGGAGAGAGCCAACAGATCATACCAGCAATTGTTACTTCTGCATGGTGCCTCCAGTTGGGAAAGGTGTGTCAAAGAAGAAAAAGTGGACTGTGCATTATCCAAACATTCCATCAGCTATATGCCCAGTACCCCACGGAGAAGGACTGCCGGTTCCTGATGCACCAGAATCATTCACACTTGAGTCAGACGAGGAAGAGGAAGAGGATGAAACTTCTGGTCCTGAACCATCAATGTCACAGGACCCACATTTTCTCCCATCCTCCTCCTCTGAACCACACCTCATAACATAAGGGGAACTGAATGACCTTGTCAGGGATTTGGAACTACCCAAGAGTAAGGCAGAGCTGTTGGGCTCCAGACTACAGCAGTGGAATCTCCTGGCAGGTGATGTTAGGGTTTCCATTTTCCGTGACCGTCAAAAGGATCTTGTCCCATTCTTCTTCATGGAAGGTGATCTTGTAGCCTGCAACAACATTAATGGTGTGATGGAAGCCCTCAACATCGTTCACAATCCAGATGAGTGGAGACTGTTCATTGATTCATCGAAGACGAGTCTTAAAGCTGTTTTACTGCATAATGGCAATGTTTTGCCATCAATTCCAGTTGGTCATGCAGTCCATGTGAAGGAAACCTATGACAACATGAAACTCTTGCTTGGTCTGCAGACTGGATACACAAAGTACTGCTGATTTCTCTGTGAATGGGATAGTCGTGCAAGAGATTCCCACTACATGAAGAAAGATTGGCCACTCCGACAGTCATTGGAGCCTGGGAGGAAAAGTGTTCAGCATCCACCACTTGTTGAATCAAGGAAGATTTTGTTACCACCCTTACACATCAAGCTGGGTCTGATGAAGAACTTTGTCCAGTCCATTGACAAAACACAAGCAGCTTTCAAGTACCTCCATGGAAAATTTCCAAGGTTAAGTGAAGCTAAGATAAAGGAAGGTGTCTTTGTTGGTCCTCAGATTCGTGAACTTCTTCAAGATGATGCATTTGACCATGCACTGCGTGGCAAGGAAAAGACGGCATGAAAAGCCTTCCAGTTAGTGGCAATAAATTTTCTCGGAAACAACAAGGCAGACAACTACAGGTTGTTGGTGGAAAACCTCCTCAAGGCATACAAAAGCCTTGGTTGCAACATGTCACTAAAGATACATTTTTTGCACTCTCATCTAGATTTTTTCCACCGAACTGCGGAGCAGTGAGCGACGAGCACGGCGAGTGATTTCACCCGGACATTGCAACAATGGAGAAACGCTCTCAGGGCAAATGGAGCCCATCAATGCTTGCAGACTATTGCTGGACAGTGACAAGAGATGCTCCATTTAATGAATACAAGAGACAAACCAAGAAGCGCCGAGTAGACACTGAATAGGACCCCAACCCCGATATTCTATGATTCTAAGTCCTATAATAGTTGTTTGCCTTTTGTTTCATAATAAATTTTATTTATATAACCCTTTTGCTGATTTTTAAAGTGTTACATAAACAGGACAGGTGAAATATTATCATGTAAAGCAACCATAAACACATGAAAAGACCTAGGTTTACAATTTATGATTAAAACTCTACTATCTACACAATATACATAGGCATAAAATGTAGAAACTTAAATATCTTAGAAACAGTAGCCAATCAGTTGTTTTAATTGTCATATTTGAATTCAGCACATCAAAATACATAATAAATAGAACATTTTATTCCTGAAGCAGACGACTTCTCAAAAATTGTAGACCAGTGATATGAGTCAACATTGTGATGCTGTTGCAAAAAAAGCAAACATGATTTTGGGATGTATTAACAGGTGTGTTGTGAGCAAGACACGAGAAGTCATTCTTCTGCTGTACTCTGTGCTGGTTAGGCCTCAACTGGAGTATTGTGTCCATTTCTGGGCACCGCATTTCAATAAAGATGTGGAGAAATTGGAGAGGGTCCAGAGAAGAGCAACAAGAATGATTAAAGGTCTTGAGAACATGAACTATGAAGGACGGCTGAAAGAATTGGGTTTGTTTAGTTTGGAAAAGAGAAGACTGAGAGGGGACATGATAGCAGTTTTCAGGTATCTAAAAGGGTGTCATAAGGAGGAGGGAGAAAACTTGTTCACCTTAGCCTCTAAGGATAGAACAAGAAGCAATGGGCTTAAACTGCAGCAAGGGAAGTTTAGGTTGGACATTAGGAAAAAGTTCGTAACTGTCAGGATGGTTAAACACTGGAATAAATTGCCTAGGGAGGTTGTGGAATCTCCATCTCTGGAGATATTTAAGAGTAGGTTAGATAAATGTCTATCAGGGATGGTCTAGACAGTATTTGGTCCTGCCATGAGGGCAGGGGACTGGACTCGATGACCTCTTGAGGTCCCTTCCAGTCCTAGAATCTATGAATCTATAAACCAGTGGTATGTTCTATAATTAGATTTCACCCAGCCAGTAACAAATGTAAACTCCTAGATCACTGTAACAGTTTTACCATGGAGCTAGACAGTCCTCTTGGGCTCTGCAGTCTATCTTGCCACCCAGACAAACAGGACTTAGTGATAAATGGTCACTTACACCAAAAATCACACAATATTCAGGTTGCTTCCAATTTTAAGAGATCAGTTACTTTCCCCAGATCAATTGGTATCTTGGATCTTACACCAAGATCACCCCTGCAGCCAATCCTGCAATAAATTATGTAATTTAATGATTTATTAAGTAGGAAAAAGAAATGAGTTTGATTTACAGGTTACAGCAAGGAAACATACACACACAAATGAGTTATTAACTTAATCCTAAGAATGACAGAGAAAGAGCAGGCCTGTCCTGTCCACTTTTCCCCACCATGGACCCCGCCCCCCTCGCCTCCTCATGCCCCTGTGTCCCTGCCCCGTGGGTTCCCCACCGAGGGCAGATGGTGGGTCTGTGCCACAGTTCCCCACAGCTGCCTGCACGGCTCTTTCCATGGCTGGGCTGCAGCTCCGAGTCCCTGCCCCCCAGTTGGGGTAAGAGCTGCACGGGCAGCTGTGGGGAGCCCGGGTCCCTCCAGCTGCCTTGGACAGGTGACCGGAGGGCTGGGACATGGGCAGGGGGCTGCTTTTGGCCCCCCCACCTCCTCCACCCTGGGTGGGGGTAGGCTCCCTGGCCCCACTCTGGCTTGGCCAGGGGTGCGGTCTCAGGGGAGGAGGCAGGGCCTCAGAAGGTAGAGGTGGGGCATCAGGGGCAGGGGCCCTGTCCTCTCCCGCCCCGCCGCACTTTTGGGAAGGCACTGTCCATTCCTACCATGGGGATCTCTAGCTTCAGTTTGGTGGCTCTGGCCCTGTGAAAGTTCAAACAGTGAAGGCATGGAAAATTTTTCTGGGACTGTTTAATTTCCTTCATTCAGCTTCTAAGTCCACAGATGAGCTTCCTTGCATATAGCATTTCCAAGGTATTTCCAAGGGCCTTTAGTCAATCCTTTGTATTGAGATTTACTTGATGACAGATCTGATTTTGGTAGCCCTTCTGGATGGGGGATGATTCCCGTACCTGGGTTCACAAGTTCAAAGCAAACATTTTCAAAGTTATAAAGCAAAACTTAAATATTTTATTATCACATGGAATACAGACATTACCAGTGAGATTAATGCATGCAGCAATGTACACAGATTTTAGTGTCTGAATAAGGAAAAGTTGTTCCCATAACATAAGAACTAGGGGCCACAAATGAAATTAATGGGCAGCAGGTTTAAAACAAATAAAAGGAAGTTCTTCTTCACACAGCGCACAGTCAACTTGTGGAACTCTTTGCCTGAGGAGGTCGTGAAGGCTAGGACTATAACAGGGTTTAAAAGAGAACTGGATAAATTAATTGAGGTTAAGTCCATCAATAGCTATTAGCCAGGATGGGTAAGGAATGGTGTCCCTAGCCTTTGTTTGTCAGAGGCTGGTGATGGATGGCAGGAGAGCGATCACTTGATCATTACCTGTTAGGTTCACTCCCTCTGAGGCACCTGGCATTGGCCACTGTCGGTAGACAGGATACTGGGCGGGATGGACATTTGGTCTGACCCAGAACGGCCATTCTTATGTTCTTAAATACATTCTTATAAGACTAATACCTATTTCAAGCAAAATAATAGTTGGGTGAACTGGTTTGGTCTTCAGCTGTGAGTTTGTCCTGTGATAATGCCAGCATTTGGGCAAGTTCTGGCATCTGGTCTGTCAGAGTCACAACTGTACTTTTCTGTACAAAGTTTCAGTTTTGATAAACTGGCATTTTACAATAGAAAACGTTTAATCAACATTTAAATAGTGAATGGTGGTATGACGTTTCTTTGGTACTGTATCTTATTGCTCTGTAGATATTTATAGGTCCCCATTGCTGTGGTATCTGAGCACCTAGACGTGCACTGCTCAGTGCATCCTTTGAATTTGTGTTGCCCATGGAAAGAGCTGTTCTGACCATGTTAACAGGGAAGACAGGAAAGTTTTCGAAAAACAGATCCCAGATCATAGTGAAATAAACATTCTCACTGTAAAACAAGTCAGACAGGATGTCCACTGAAGTGCAATTGTATGCATGTGCAATAGAGACTTAGGCTGAGACTTTCAAAGCTGCTTCAGGGATTTGGATCCTCAGTTCCCATTCGTTTTAGTGCATCATATGGATGAGGACTTGGTGTTGAAGCAAAGGAGAGAAGTCTGCAACAGATAAACTTTGCAGTGACTGTTGAATTTAGTTCACAGACTGCTGCATTTCAGAATGCGTTTTCTGAGTAATTGTGAAGAGCAGCTGTCCTCTTTCTTCTGGAGCTATTTTGATACTCTTCTCCACCCTACCGCCCTCAATAAAATTATTTTGAACCATTATTAAAATGCAAAGTTAATCAGATTTTGAAATGTATGTAACTTCTATTGACTGGCAATGTTACGTCAGGGCTAGACTGAGCTGTTAAGTTGAGATCTGTGAAGAGGGCAGCTCACAGCTGTGCTGTCTCTGAAAAGAACAGTGATTAACTCCTAGTTCCTTTCTCGTTTTCCCCCTTGCTGTGGGGAATAAGCTACCTCACCTTTTCAAGGTGCAGCTTATTTTCCCCCACCCCCTTTCATGTGGCCAGCTCCCTTCTGAATAGTGGTGCATGGTTCTGTCCACTTCTCAACTCTCACACCCCTGTACTTGCTTCAGTCCTCCCCCCCCCCCACTGTAGTGGCCTCCCCAGTCCTCCTGGTATACTCCAGGGAGTCCTCAAGTGACCATTCAGGGAAAGGAGAGTAGGACAGAAGAGCAAATTTACTCTTCCCCTCCATGGGGACGCTTCAGAGCTCAGTTCAGATTGTAAGCTCTTTGAGGTAGGATACATCTCTCACTAAGACCTTGCCTACACTTGTGGCAGCATGTAGAGCATGTATAGAACTACATGTTGCTGTGAAAAGCAGGCTGTGTCCACACTCATTGTGGAGCTGCAAGAGCCTTTGCCTGCTGCTGGAATCTTTCACTGTGGCGAGGAAAGAAAAGCCACTACAGCAGGGAAGCAGTGGGACACTACCCTGCTAAAAATAGCAATGGAGATACGAGAAGCCCTGCTTGGGTGTGTTAGAGAGCTGTGTAGAGTATATAAATTAGGGTTCAGGAGTGTAGGGCATTGTACTGTATTTGCCCAAGCTGTGCCTCACCGTCTACACCGCTATTTATACTGGTGCTAGCTGGGGGTGCAGTGCCTGTGCTCTGCATGTCGCCATACATCTAGACATGACCTCAGTCTCTGTATCATGGCTACCATAATAGGGCCCATCTCCATTGGGGCCTCAAAATGCTCCCATAATACAAATCATAACTAAATAATGGACAATTTTTCTTTAACGAGGAAAAGTAACATTTAGATGCTTGGTTGCTGTTGCCTCAAATTCTGTTTAGATAAATCTTGCGGATTCCATCAAACTCATTCTATTTGCCACTTTATGTCTTCTCTTAACTACCTCTCTCTTTCTGTTTCCAAAACAAGAGTTTTTTATAATCACAGTAATTAACAAACATACCCAAGAACCAGTCTGCTTTTCCACACCTTTTTCAGAAAACAGAGAACTCTTAGATCCCTTTCCCTCCTAAAAACTGCTTTAGGCAATTTAGCCAATTTCACTGCTCAACCAGAACTTTTATTTACAGAATTTCTCTGTGCTTTCTTCAAAGCCACCCACCAGGTCTCCCTCCCTTTCTGAGAGTTCCCTGCCGTGAGTCTGAATGCTGCTGATCATATGGATAGGATTCAGCTCAGAAAAACACAGCAAGCACAATTTACCTTTAACATTCAGCTTCCAGCTTCTGCCTTGTGATGCCTGAGTTTTGTTTTTGATTACAGTGAATGCATGTGGCACTGGATTGCCACAAAGAGGATTGTTTTGACTTTTCAAAACTTAGAAAATTTTCTTTTCACCTTTACGTTCAAAAACTTTTACAGTAAAAAAAAACAAAACAAAAAATCCACAAACAAACAAGCAGAGTGGCACAGCTGGCAATGGGAGTGTGACAAACAAAGCATTAGTTTACAATTAAAATGACTCTGTCAGGGGACTAGATCAGACAAAAGAGGTGGGACGCACCATGACTTCCAACATCTATTGTTCTCTGATCTTGAGCCAATAAACTAGAAAGGCTCACAGAACCAAAAAGTGTTGGGTTTAATATCAGCAGTCCTGAAAGCACTGCCTCAAACACCAATTGCAATATGATCTAAAGTGGACTGGCCAATGCTGTGATAACAATGGCTTTTGAATGGTGTTGCTGTGGGGAATGATTACAGGGAGCCAGATCTGTGAATAAACAGACCAGTATTTGGATGAGCCTGTTAGAATCTGGGTAGGTTAGATAGTTCAGTCTGTAACTATCTGCGATACGCATTTCAATTGCAGTGCATTTGCATTGTAATACTATTGGCTATGAGGCTACCCCACACGTTGGACATCATAGTTCACCTTAGCTCCCTCTTCATATTTTGAAGTGTTATAAACTTCATCTAGATAACATGCACAATATTAAAATATCTATCTCCCCTTGTAAGTATTCTCACACTTCTTATCAAACTGTCTGTACTGGGCTAGCTTGATTATCACTTCAAAAGTTTTTTTCTCTTACTTAATTGGCCTCTCAGAGTTGGTAAGACAACTCCCACCTGTTCATGCTCTCTGTATGTGTGTATATATATCTCCTCAATATATGTTTCACTCTATATGCATCCGAAGAAGTGGGCTGTAGCCCACAAAAGCTTATGCGCTAATAAATTTGTTAGTCTCTAAGGTGCCACAAGTACTCCTGTTCTTTTTGCGGATACAGACTAACACGGCTGCTACTCTGAAACCTAATATTAAAATACTCAACCTCTTTTGGCATCTCTGAACATCCTTAAGGACAGGATGCAGCAGATGGACAGTGACTTCACCTTTTTCCAATTTAAGTGTGGTTGACTATAATATTCGTCGTGTACTTCACAAACTAAAATATCATTTCTGCAGAATAGTGAGAATGCAGTTAATTATCAAAGCGCTGAGCAGGCACAAAAAATAGATCTCTCTGAAATGTTAAGACGACAGTAAGCTGATCTTGCAAGTTTGCTCAGTTTTAATTGTCTGCTTGTGGCAAGCTTGCCTGGTATTGACGCATCCACATGGTGCAGGCACTCAGTGAGCATGCTAAAAGACTCTTAACACAAAGCTGCTACAAACTTCATTTTGGTAAGAGTCGTGCTGCAGACAAGCTGCTGCAAAGTTAATTTTGAGCCAATGTTTAATGTCTCTTTCAGATAACCTTGGCAGAAGGTGTTAGACAACTGTGAATTGATCAGGCTAATCCCATGCAGGGTGAAGACGATTGCAGCCTAGTGTTGTCCTTTCAAAATCCACAGGTTTTGCTGACTGTCTGCTGTGAAAAGCTTGCTGTAATTTGGTGGCAAACATGCAGGTAATTCCTTATTATACAATAGTTTGGAGTGTTTTATATGTAAACTGCTGAGCAAGTAATAGCAAGCCTGTAACCTTACTCTGAGCAGAGCAGGGATGTGTAGTTCAGGTTAACTAGAACTGCCGTTATTCCTTTATGCTCTTTTATCATGGGAATTGCCTCCCCTATATAGTTCTGCCATATTTACTCTAGATGGAATTATGCAATACTAAAAGATGACCTTAAAAGTTCAACACAGAAAATAGTAATGACCTGATTCTCTAGAGCCTTGCCACCTGTATAGTCATTTAGACCTGTACAAAGTGGCGGTTCAATGCTACCAGGTCAGAACTATAGTTTCTTACATCCTTTTTGCATAGGTCTCAATGATTATACTGAAGAATCAGGCCCCAAATGCCATAGAATGTGTCTGTATGGGGAAATTGACTGGCACAGCAGCACAATTATTACTGGCATAACTACCCCCTGTTAGTTATGTCCCGCTCTTCCAGGGGGAAAAAAAGTGACTTTATTCTGCTTTGCAATTACTATAATTATTTTGCAATAGCTGTGGTCAATTTCCCACATTTCACATATGCTGCCCCAAAGGGTGTTGAACTGAGCCAGACTCGGATATGATCACTATAGAATTGTAAACAATATCCTGGACAAAAAGTTGGGTGACTGTTGACCTTACATGTTGACAGCCTGGATCCGTTGATGCTTTCAATTTGAAATCTGATAGAGGTAGATTGTACACTAGGTTCTGTCGAGTGCTATGCCTCATTCAGAGTCCTGTTCCTCCCCACCTACCCTAAGAGGAACTCTGGTTGATGCAAATAGCACATTGACTCCCACTGCCATGGAACCTGCACCACCAGTGAAAAAACAGAATAGAGTATGTCTTCATTGCAATAAAACACCTTCAATTAGCCTGCGTCAGCTGACTCGGGTTCTCAGGGTGGATTTACTGAGCTATAATTTTGTAGACATCTGGGCTCGGATAGAAACCCAGGCTCTGAAACCCTGCCAAGTAAGCCCAGGGCTAGTAGAACTCAAGTTATCAGACCCTGGGTTTGTTAATCTAGGGCTTCAATGTCTACACTCATTTCTAACCCCAGATTAGGAATTGTTGAACCGTGGGTCCCAACAATTGCATTATGCAAGCCTGAGTCCTACCACCCCAATCTCAGACTTCATAGCGCCCTCACTAAATGTGGCCGCTCTAGCTTTTTGTTCATGGTGCAGCGTAGGAAAACTTGACTGTCCACCAAACTTGACTATACAGCATGAACTGTACTCCCCAATGAGATGTTGGTCAGTCCTTGTGCAGGAGCACTAGGGAACATAACAATGGCCCTACGGGGTCAGGCCGAACGTCCATCTAGTCCAGTATCCTGTCTTCCATCAGTGGCCAGTGCCAGGTGTCCCAGAGGGAATGAACAGAACAGGTAATCATCAAGTTATCCAGCCCCTGTCACCCAATCCCAGCTTCTGGCAAAACAGAGGCTAGGGACACCAATCCTGCCCATCCTGGCTAATAGCCATTGATGAACATATCCTCCACAAATTTATCTAGTTCTTTTTTGAACCCTGGGAAGGGAAGCAACTTGCACCCTCAACCTTTTGTACACTCATACAGGGGCTGAGCAGAATGTGGCCCATAGTCCTCTTCACCATGGATGTAAAAGAAGCAGAGAACCTGCTGGAGGCATGAGAACATGGCAAATGTGATTCTTTTCTGGTTTTATGCAGAAAATCTTTTAAGCTATCACATGTAGCTGGAGCACTTTGGTGAAGCTTTGTCATAGGCAAGACTAAGTTTTGTGACAACAAAACAGCTTCCTGGGCAGTAACGGTGTCACTGAAAGAGGGGGAGCTGATGGTGGGATAGGTTGAATCTCGTAGGTTGAATCATGCTTGGTCGCCAACTTGAAAGGTTTGAGAAAGCAATGGAAAGCAGCACCTCCGCTCCTGTCACATCAGGAGAAGATGTGTGAAACGACAAGCATGTGTACATGTATAATTTGTTGTTGAACAGCAAAAATCAGCATCTGCAATTCAGCTGCTATTCTATCTTTTTTTTTTTTAACTGTAAAGGCAAAAGAAATCAGTGAATTATTTGTTGCTCTCTGAGAAGGAGGAGGCTTACAAGATGCTTGGAGATTTGCAGAGATACAGTGTGAGTCTGGCAAGGGATAAGGCAAGATAGGACAAAGGGGAAAAGAGACCCAAGGAAAGCATTCGTGACCCTGCTAGCAGCACTAACAAAGTCCACTCCACCCCACCTCCCAAAAAACCAAGCGATGTAACCATAGTAAGAGTGCAAGCTCTTACGAAATGGGGGCATGCGTGCAGTAGTGGAGAGAGGTTGGACTGGCAGAGAAACCACTGCATTTTGCCTTTCTCCCGCAAACCAAAATCAGCAAGAGAAATGGCTAATCCTCCTTTTGATTGAACAAAACTGATTTTTTTTGTCTCAGCAATGCACAGCTACCTATGTGAACTTTTATTAAAAAACGTTTTCAGTGTAGCATACAAATTAGTGGTCACCATTCATGTCAGTGAAAAGTTTAGTTGTAGGTGTGTTGGTCCCAGGATATTAGAGAGAGAGAGTGGGTGAGGTAATATCTTTTATTGGAACAACTTCTGCTAGTGAGACAGACAGGATCTCCCACCAACAGAAGTTGGTCCAATAAAAAATATCACTTCACCCACCTTGTCTCAGTAAAAAGTTTGTCAGTTTCAGCAATTATATTTTTATAAGTAGAATCAATCCCTTTCTTCCTGCTGGACAATTGAAGCCAGAGAAGTAGAATGGATTTGAACTCTGGAGGGGTTCTGAACTTTCATCAACAGAGCAAGAGAAGTTGTGAGTATAGGTAGAAGAGGATACTATAATATTAAGCACGTTTCTTCCCTTGAGCCTCATGGATCCTCTTGTCTTAGGTGAAAAACGTACATTGGTATAATTATAGAATAAAGACTGAAGTCTTTCACCTGTAGAGCATCAGTTAAATTCCAATCTGAGTATGCAAGTCATTGGAAAATACCTAGAGCGGTGCAAATATTGGGTGGGCGGGATAGTCTGTGAATATTTTCAATTTTTTAAATTAATTCACTAGAATCGTTAATTCTGCTGATATTCTTGTATATCCATTTACTGGCAAATATTTGCATAAGTAATGACTATTAAGTGAATACTATAGAATATTATTGGGCAGCAAATATGAGATTTGAAATCATGAATATTTGCAACAGAAACCTGATTTTGAGTTATTCATCCAATCAGAGGACAAAAACATACCATCTGACCTGGGTGTCCAAAAAGAACCAGCTCAGATATGAAAGTCTGAATGCTCACAATGCTACTGCTCATAAGCAACCTAAAGGCCCAGAATTATTCATGGAAATTACTGGCTGAATGATTTCAATAAACTTGAATTGTTTGCAAATGAATTTTCTGAAGGACATACAAGAGGAAGTGGAATTCATGGAATGAACTCCTTATTGTGAATCACATGCCCCACTCTAGTCACTTCCATCTGAGGACAATGTGATGGGCTAAATGACCTGAGTTGGTCCACTCATTCCAGTCTCTAATGGAGAGTTGTACAAAAACTAACATCACATCTGAGCACCCTCATTGGCAGTCCCAGCAGAGAGCCAATTATTGCAAGAGCCATGGAAGCTGAACTACTCTTTAATACCTAGCTATTGTCAGGGTTGAAGAAAATTGATGCGGCAGCACTAGGTGGCTAGAATTGCTGCTGTCTGGGAAAAACAACAAGGAGTCTGGTGGCACCTTAAAGGCTAACAGATTTATTTGGGCATAAGCTTTCGTGGGTAAAAACCTCACTTCTTCAGATGCATAGAGTGAAAGTTACAGATGCAGGCATTATATACTGACACATGGAGAGCAGGGAGTTACTTCGCAAGTGGAGAACCAGTGTTGACAGGGCCAATTCAATCAAGTTGGATGTAGTCCCAATAATAGATGAGGAGGTGTCAATTCCAGGAGAGGAAAAGCTGCTTCTGTAATGAGCCAGCCACTCCCAGTCCCTATTCAAGCCCAGATTAATGATGTTAAATTTGCAAATGAATTTTAGTTCTGCTGTTTCTCTTTGAAGTCTGTTTCTGAAGTTTTTTTGTTCAATGATAGTGACTTTTAAATCTGTAATAGAATGACCAGGGAGATTGAAGTGTTCACTTACTGGCTTATGTATGTTACCATTCCTGATGTCCGATTTGTGTCCATGTATTCTTTTGCGGAGGGACTGTCCGGTTTGGCCAATGTACATGGCAGAGGGGCATTGCTGGCACATGATGGCATATATAACATTAGTGGATGTGCAGGTGAATGCCTTGATGGTGTGGCTGATGTGGTTGGGTCCTCTGATGGTATCGCCAGAGTAGATATGGGGACAGAGTAGGCAACGAGGTTTGCTACAGGGATTGGTTCCTGGGTTGGTGTTTCTGTGGTGTGGTGTGTAGTTGCTGGTGAGTATTTGCTTCAGGTTGGGGGGTTGTCTGTAAGCGAGGACTGGCCTGCCTCCCAAGGTCTGTGAGAGTGAGGGATCATTTTCCAGGATAGGTTGTAGATTGTGGATAATGCGCTGGAGAGGTTTTAGCTGGGGGCTGTATGTGATGGCCAGTGGTGTTCTGTTATTGTCGTTGTTGGGCCTGTCCTGTAGCAGGTGATTTCTGGGTACCCGTCTTGCTCTGTCAATCTGTTTCCTCACTTCCCCAGGTGGGTATTGTAGTTTTACGAATGCTCGATAAAGATCTTGTAGGTGTTTGTCTCTGTCTGAGGGGTTGGAGCAAATTCGGTTGTATCTTAGGGCTTGGCTGTAGACGATGCCCTTGGATGGAAGCTGGAGGCATGTAGGTATGTATAGCAGTCAGTAGGTTTCTGGTATAGGGTGGTGTTTATGTGACCATCACTTATTTGCACTGTAGTGTCCAGGAAGTGGATCTCTTGTGTGGACTGGTCCAGGCTGAGGTTGATGGTGGGGTGGAGATTGTTGAAGTCCAGGTGGAATTCTTCAAGGGCCTCCTTTCCCTGGGTCCATATGATGAAGATGTCATCAATGTAGCTCAAGTAGAGGAGGGGCACTAGGGGACGAGAGCCGAGGAAGCGTTGTTCTAAGTCAGCCATAAAAATGTTGGCATACTGTGGGGCCATGCGGGTACCCATAGCAGTGCCACTGACTTGAAGGTATAAGTTGTCCCCAAATCTGAAGTGGTTGTGGGTGAGGACAAAGTCACAAAGCTCAGCCACCAGGCGTGATGTGGCCTCATCAGGGATACTGTTCCTGACACCTTGTAGTCCATCCTCATGTGGAATATTGGTGTAAAGTGCTTCTACATCCATGGTGGCCAGGATGGTGTTTTCAGGAGGAACACCAATGCATTGTAGTTTCCTCAGGAAGTCGGTGGTGTCTCGAAGATAGCTGGGAGTGCTGGTAGAGTAAGGTCTGAGGAGAGAGTCCAAATAGCCAGATAATCCTGCTGTAAGGTGCCAATGCCTGAGATGATGGGGCGTCCAAGGTTTCTGGGTTTATGGATCTTGGGTAGCAGGTAGAATACCCCTGGTCAGGGTTCTGGGGGTGTGTCCATGTAGATTTGTTCCCGTACTGTAGCTGGGGATTTCTTGAGCAGATGGTGTAGTTTCTTTTGGTATTCCTCAGTGGGATCAGAGGATAGTGGCCTGTAGAATGTGGACTTGGAGAGTTGCCTGGCAACCTTCTGTTCATAATCCGACCTGTTCATTATGACTACAGCACCTCCTTTGTCAGCCCCTTTGATGATAATGTCAGAGTTGTTTCTGGGCTATGTGTGTTCTGAGGGTAAATATTTCACGCTCCCAGACTAACAATCTGGCACTAAATGTATTTAAAAACAAAGTTTGCAGAAAGAATAGGCAATGGCAGATTGAGTATTGCTAATTTGTTGACATTTTCTTGACCATTGGCTGCTTTATTTTTATGTGATCATGTGTGCATTAGTTGAGTTAATAACAATGATAAATTAATAGCTTAACCAACACCCTGTAAAGATGCTGTCCTTTGAAAAGAAAGAAAAAGAGGCTCAGAACATAAAACTCGGTTATACATGTTTTTGTTACATACCTCACAGGCAGAATTGCATATAACTGAGTATGGAGAATCCTCTGACAACCTATTGAGAAACTAAGGCCAGTTTTATTATTTAAAAGAAAACTAAGAGAGGCTTGATCGTAATCTGATTTACATTGATGAAGCTTCATTCATTTCAACAGATGTACACTGGTGTAAATAAAATCTGAGTCAGGCTGATTGGTTTAAACTAGATGCATTCACAGTATGGTGCTATGCTGTGGATGTTTGATGTTCAATTATCAATGTGACAGGGTATAAATGTATGGTTCTACAGTGTATGAAATGCCACATTAATATTTCTAACCTCTTGGGGCCTGACCCAGATTCATGGCAATGGGAGTTTTCTCACTAACCTCAGTGGGCATTGGATCAGGAGCTCTATGCAAACAAGGAATACGGTGCTTGATGAGTTAATATTTCCAGTTGCCAAGACACCAGGCTATTTTTGACACTTCTACACCCTCTTGACAAATTGTTGATTGTAGCATTTACAATTGTAAGGGATTTCCCCCCTGCCCTCCGTGATCCTCTTTCCCTCGTACTGAATTCAGAGGGTGGAACATAACACAACATAAGAATGGCCCTACTGGGTGAGACCAAAGGTCCATCTAGTCCAGTATTCTGTCTTTTGACAGTGGCCAATGCTAGGTGCTCCAGAGCGAATGAACATCAAATAATCCATCCCCCTCGCTCATTCCTAGCTTCTGGCAAACAGAGACTAGGGACACCATTCCTGCCCATCCTGGCTCATAGCCATTGATGGACCTATCCTCCATGAATATATCTAGTTCTTTTTTGAACCCCGTTATGGTCTTGCCTTCACAGCATCCTCTGGCAAAGAGTTCCACAGGTTGACTGTGCATTGTGTGAAGAAATACTTTTTTATTTGTTTTAAACCTGCTGCCTATTAATTTCATTTGGTGACCCCTAGTCCTTGTGTTATGAGAAGGAATAAACAACACTTCCTTATCTACTTTCTCTACACCAGTCATGAATTTATAGACCTCAATCATATCTCCCCTTAGCTGTCTCTTTTCCAAGCTGAAAAGTCCCAGCCTTATTATCCTCTCCTCATACAGAAGCTGTTCCATACCCTAATCATTTTTGTTGACCTTTTTTGAACCTTTTCCAATTCCAATATATCTTTTTTTGAGATCGGGCAACCACATCTGCACACAAGATGTAGGCGTACTGTAGTCGGTCCTAGCCGGGGCTCGACCCTTCCGGACAGGAGGGGAGCCACACCGACTCACTACTGTGGGAACAAGTAGTCAGTTAGTCCCGAAACTCCGGCTCTTTAGTGCAGAGTCGGAGCAACCACAGTTAAAGCTCAGGCCCTTGACTGCAGGGGCTGAGCGAGCAAATAGTTCAGAGCCCAGGCCCTGGATCAGGGCGGGGCAAACACAGTTAGGCTCAGGCCCTTGTTTGCAGGGGCTGAGCGAGCAAAGAGTTCAAAGCCCAGGCCCTGGATCAGGGCTGGGCAAACACAGTTAAAGCTCAGGCCCTTGTTGCAGGGGCTGAGCGAGCAGATAGTTCAAAGGTACGGCTAGGCTTGCTGTAGCCGAGCGTTGGGTGAGGGGGAAGCCTGCCACCCGTGCAGGGGGCGGCAGGGGGGAACGCAGGCCCACCCACTCCACTGCGTTCCAGCCCGGGGCCCTAACAGCGGTTGCTGCCGCTGCTGGTCAGTGGGGTATCCAGGCCGCAACACACTGACATAGGCTCACACTCAGTAGCAGCCGGACCGGGGTCGGCTATCCCCGGGCTACTTCCGTGATCCCCCTCACAGCCTACCTCGTTCGTTACGCCGGGATCGGGCCAGTCCATCTCCATGGGCTCCTCTCTGCCCGGGCTTGGCGGCAAGTCTGGTAGCTCTGCCGGGAAGTCCGGCCAATGGTCCTCAGGCGGCTCCTCTGGATAGCAGCAGGGGCGAAGGGGTTCGGGTCCAGTCTCACCCTCAGGGTTAGTGGGGTCCGGTTCCCAGGGGTTCTCCCAGTGGCGGGCGTGAACGGGCTCCGGCGACTCCCCCTCGTAGCGGGCCCGGGGTAGCTCAGGCCAGCCAGGGTCCAAGCCCCGGTCTTCGACGGTCTCCTGGCCAGGAGCTACCGGCCGCACGTCTGCTCCCTGTGGTGGCTGGGCCCCAACTGAGCTCTGGCGGCCGGCCTTTATACTTCCTGTCCCGCCCCTTGACTTCCGGGGGGCGGGGACAGGCGGTGGTGGTCCCACCCACTCTGGTGCCGGCACGTGGGCTCCCTCTTCTGGACAGGAGGGGAGCCACACCGACTCACTACAGTACCATGGATTTATATAGAGGCAACATGATCTTGTCTGTCCTATTATCTATTCCTTTCTTAATTATTCCCAGCATTCTGTTCGCTTTTTTGATCGCCGCTGCACATTGAGTGATGTTTTCAGAGAACTAGCCACAGTGACTCCAAGATCTTTCTTGAGTGGTAACAGCTAATTTAGACACCATCATTTTATATGTATAGTTGCGATTATGTTTTCCAATGTGCATTACTTTGCATTTATCAACATTGAATTTCATCTGCCATTTTGTTGCCCAGTTACCCAGTTTTGAGAGATCCTTTTGTAGCTCTTCGCAGTCTGCCTGGGTCTTAACTATCTTCAGTAATTTTGTATCATCTGTAAATTTTGCCACCTCACTGTTTACCTCTTTTTCCAGATCATTTATGCATATGTTGAAAAGGACTGGTCCCAGAACAGACTCCTGGAGGACACCACTATTTACCTCTCTCCATTCTGAAAACTGACCATTTAACCTACCCCTTGTTTCCTGTCTTTTAACCAGTTACCAATCCATGAGAGCACCTTCCCTCTTATCCCATGACAGTTTACTTTGCGTAAGAGCCTTTGGTGAGGGAGGCTTTGGTGGAAGGGGGCTAAGGACTCATGGAGTTAGTTAAGGGTACACTTACCATCCTTGCTATCAAAGTTTGTGATGATTTAGACTCAGATCTGTCAACTTGATGTAATAATTGTTGCTCATAATGGTCCTCTTTGGTGCAGAACCTATTCTAGGTCAAAAGAAGGTTCATTGTGACTTGACTTGAGAGAGAGCAGGCTTAAATGGTTACCTCCCAATGACAGGTGCATTTTAGTACTGGTGTGTATGTTCATTTCACATGAGTTTGAATGCTCACTTCACCAGCATTAGGGTTGTGTTATGTGGCCATTTAGGAAACAACTAACATCTCAGCACTAGCAATGGAAGAATTTCAAAGGATTTTGTTCAATAAACAGTCAAATCTAGATACTTATCTGAATCTTTAATCTCTCTTGAGTCTGGAAAAACAGGGCAGGATTGTTCTTGTGAAATTGTTGGGATTTTTGATCTTGGCTGGAAGTGCAGAGGCATGAGGGAACTATCCTTTTTTTTTTTTTTTTTTTACTTCAGATACCTTTTATTTTTGGCTTAGTACATGTGAAATTTCTGGAGGTGGTTTTCATGACACCCCAGTTGAAGAGCCGGCAATGAAGGAAGGGTAGGAATAGGTTTTATTGGTGGATTAGAGTTAAAAATCCTTTCTGAGGGAGATAAATGGGGCACTTGTCAGCAGTTATCTCAGCAGACAGGCTGGGACCGACAGGCTCTGTGGAGGAGTTTGAAGGAACTGGGCCTTTCCAAATTCAGGGTATGGTAAACCCTAGGGAAAAGTAGACCTGTATAGGATGATTCATTGGTTTTAAGGTATGTTTTCTCTTAAGTACTTTTTTCCTAAATAAATATTACTTTTAATGAGGCTGTCTGCTCACTGATGACCATGGTCATTGCCTTGGCAGGAATAGAGTTGCAGGGTCTGGACATAAGTCAGACCTGTTAACGTGATCACAGTTGATGCACAGAGGATTGCAGCCCAGGGCTGAGTCTGAGAGTGGGAGAATTCCATGACTCTATCCCAAGATGGAAGTGATGACTAGAGGCCTGAGACCCGAGGAGCGCAATTGGGTGCAGGGAGATGGTGGTCAGAGGTGCAATTAGCATGGGAATTTTGGCATCAGTATATTGCTATACATGTGGCTAGGAAATCATTCAATTCAAGTTTTCTGATTTCCATCTTATACCCGTTATATAAACATATACACCAAAAAGAGAAGATCTGGAATTGGGATTGATTTGTTGGTCTACAGGAGGATATCTGGCTGAAAAAGTGATTGCTACTCAGTATCCGAGGAGCACTGTCTCATCCTAATGTAGGATGACCAGATAGAAAATGTGAAAAATCAGAATGGGGCATGGGGAAGGGGGTAAGAGTTGCCTATATAAGACAAAGCCCCTAATATTGGGATGGTCCTGATAATATCAGCATGTTTGGTCATCCTATCCTAATGCACAGACAAATATTGTATCAACATTTACTACACTTACTGATATGAAAGGATCGATTTTTGCAAAGGAGGATGAGCGTTTCTCACAACAACCTAAAATGTTACTTGCCTAGTGAGCGAATATAAATGTCACTAATCCAGTTAATAAAAATCACCAAAATGTTCACTTTATATGATGACAATATGCTAGCGAATTCCTGTTGTCCAGCCAGATGGCTATAGAGCTGGGGCAGGCAAATTTTTTGGCCTGAGGGTTTCGGAAATTGTATGGAGGGTCGGTTAGGGGAGGCTGTGTCTCCCTAAACAGCCAGGTGTGGCCCGGCCCCCACCCCCCTATCCCCCCCTGCTTCTTGTCCCCTGACGCCCCCCCAGGACCCCTGCCCCATCTAGCCCCCCTTTCTCCCTGTCCGCTGACCACCCCCGGAACCCTCACTTCTGACTGTCCCCCACTGCCCCATCCAACCCCTCCTCTCATTCCTGACTGCTCCTGGAACCCTCACCTCTGACTGCCCCCCACCGCCCCATCCAACCACTCCTCTCATTCCTGACTGCACCCCCCGGACCCCTGCCCCATCCAACCACCCGTTCTCCCTGCCCCTGATTTCCCCCACCTCCCCCCGGCTGCCCCATCCAACCGCCCCGCCTTCCTGACTGCCCCCTGGGACCCCTGCACCCATTCAACCCCCCCGTTCCCCACCCTCTGACCGCCCCAACCCCTATCCACACCCTCTGATCACCACCCTGAACTCCCCTGCCTTCTATCCAATCCCCCCCCGCTCCCTGCCCCCTTACCACACTGCCTGGAGCCAGCCACACCACCGCGCAGCACAGAGCACCGGCTCAGGCCACGTCTGTGCAGCTGCGCTGCCCAGAGCATTGCGCCGGCGGCATGGCACACTGAGGCTGTGGGGAAGGGAGAACAGCTGGGGAGGGGCCGGAGGTGAGCCTCCCGGGCCAGGAGCTCAGGGACTGGGTCAGATGTGGCCCACGGGCTGTAGTTTGCCCACCTCTGGTATAGAAGAAGTAAGTAAAACTGCATGTGAACCCACCAAGAAAACTTATTTGAGAGTCCCAGAATCTGCAGTTCTATTTCCTTGCTCTTATGATCACATTGCTGTGCCTGAGTCATACTGGAAATATTTGGAGATAAACTTTTTTCACAAGAAGCACTTATATTAACCATTTTCTGAATCAGATGCTTGATTATATCACCTGCTTCTTTAGTGAATATAACTCAAGGATGTGTCTAAAGTCGGTTAATTGAAGTTCTTCTAAAGTTTTACTTGTGTAATTCTACTAAGAAACTTAAGGCACTTTTCACTGAACAGTGAAGGGGTAGAGGATATACTGGAGTAAAAGAGAAAATCTCCTGCTGTAGAGCACTTCAAAAATTACCCCTGGAAAATGCATCGTATGTATGCTATGTTGTTGTTTTTTTGATAACTTTTAGGGATAAACATTATTTAGTGTAAAGATAACCAAGTCAAGTTTTTGATAAGAGATTTCCAGTCACTATAGGCAGGTAGTGAGACAGATTTTCAAATCCATTAATGTTTTTTTCCCATGTGATAATCAAAGCTCCTATACATAATGCAGAGACAGTGGGTGGGTGGAGTTATTGTTAGAAAACAGATCAACAAGCAGAGCTGAAAAAATGGGGGCGGGGGGGGAGGAGAAAGGGAACAGGAGAAAATTAATAAATTTATGTTGAATTCTCATAGGGGAAAAATGGGTTTAATAAAAGATGGACTTTTTAAGTTTTATTTAATTTTTTGCTGCTTTATTGATGTCTTGTGAGAAAATAGGAAGATGGCTTGTAACAGAGAGGTTTCTAACTGAACAGAAAGAAAGTAGAAAACTCACGGGAAAAAAAGTAGGGAAAAGGCAAGCAGAAGTAAAAAGCTGAAAAGTTCATTCAATATAAGGCATGCCCCAGAAGCATCTCCTATAATGGAACAACAGATCAACTGTAAAACCACAGAGAATGTAACTGTGACTGAGTCAGTCTTGGCTGCATCATTTATTCAGCAGTATATACAGGAGTACCCACACAACCCTTTACTGATCCATATTTAGTCCCATCTCTGATGCCCTCTCATGAAGGACTCAGGATAACTACACAAACATATAGGCCATCTCCACAGTAGAGAAATGGACGTTCCTATCTAAACCAGTGGGGTAGAACTGTTTTAAGAACAAATGATTGTGTGTGCCCATGCTGTGTTATGAACTGTTGAAGCATTGTCTTCTCATCTATACTAGTCCTGTTGCTGAAGGTGTATAGTTAAAATGCCTTCTAGAGTCCTGTCCCTCAGTTCCTAGAAACAGTAGATTCTGGGAGATTCCAGAATGGCCCTAGTGCACTGTCAGAGAGTTGTGGATGGAACATCTGAACAGATTCACTCAGAACTGTTTTGGTGATGTTTACACTAGCACTAAATCAATGTAGTCTGAACTGGTGTTGAGACATTTTGGTATTTTGAAATCCTCCAGATTCCAGGAACTAATCCAAAAGGCAGTTGACATGCATGTAAATTTTGGAGCACTGTTATGTGTGTACAAGAGGTGTTTTATGGACATGATGGTGGGACCAAATGGTTCTAGGAACGGTACGTTTCTCTAAAATAGAAAAGGTCATCTTTGAATTCTTCTGGGCTGGGCTCTGAATGTCCCTAGAGTGTGGGGCCTCCAACTACTTTCTTTGTGGTACCTCTGTGAAGAGGAGATTAAAAATGTATGTGCAATGTATAACCCCTGATAAAATATTATAGCCAACTTTAACAAAATAATCATAAACAGACCAATAGTCCTTACTCATTTGTAACTGGTAATTTTTTTTTCTTCTTATATGAAAACTACCTTTGCAAATACTTTTCTTTCAGAAAGCTTTCTCCTCGTCCACCTTTTTTCACCCTTCCACTGATTGCTGTTCATGATACAGTTTCACCTATATACACCTTCAGCAAACAGCCAATTATTTTAGTATTTTTCCACATTATAAATGGGGGAACTGAGGCACAGGGTTAGTGACTTGCCCAGGCTTGCACATGGATCAGGAATACAACCTGGGTCTCCTGTCTCCTTTTCCCCTGCTCCAACCATCAGATGAAACCATTTCTTATTTCACACTGCTATAAAAACCCACACTTTCTTCCTGTGATGGGGTGCACTTGCCCCACACCAGACGGGAAGGGATTAACGCTACATTGTGGGCTGAAGAATCCATGCCCCCTTCTCCCTACTGGGCATGCTCCTGGTGTACCAGTATAAAAGTGAATAGCCCAGCTCAGAAGACGCTGGCGTGGAAGGATGTGTGCCTGGAGCTCTTGCTGAGGATGGCCTCCAGCCTGTGCCAGAGGGGAGCGGAGACATGGACCACAGCCTCGGACCCCAGCAGCTCCTGGAGCCCCAGGGAGTGGCCGGTGCAGGGGAACTAAGAGATCCCAATGCCTCCTGTACTACAATGCCCGAGACTGCAGTAAGAAGTGACCCAGGGGTGGTATTGGAGTGGTATCTCCCACAAGGTAAGCTCGGCATGTTTCGGTGGGACTCCCTGCTGAGCTGTTAGCTGGTCATTCCACCGCTACTATGGCTGTGGGTTGGGGCTCGGTGGAGTCGGGCGGGCCCAGGCCCCCGAGGGCTGGCGGCCCCCAGGAACTCTGGCCATTGGGCCACACTGCCCTGATAGCAAGGGCTGCACTACCTTGAATGAGCGGGGCGTTTGCATAGACTCTGGCCATTGGGCCATTCTGCCCTGACAGTAGAGGTGTGTTTCATGGACTCCAGCTAGGCTGCACTACACCCAGAAGGGGGGGGAGAATAGAGCAGTGACACAGCCGGAGGGCTGTGTCCAGAAGAGGACGCCGTAAACCAGGGAGCAATGCAGATCCCAGACAGCAGAGCAGGCAACACCACCCACAGAGGGCACTCCACGGCTAGAATGGAGTTAATTCCCAGAGCGACTGGCAGGAGGTGCCATGGTGGTAAGCACAACCCGTTACACTGCCCTACAAGTGCGTGGAGAAATCTGACATTATCTAGACTGTTGATGTGACAGGTCACGTATTCCAATGGTCTTTAAATTATTCCTCAGTAGAGATGTGAGGATAGAATAATGTCACTTCTCACATCTACCATCTTGATGTATTGTTAGTATTATTTGGCATTTACACTGTGGTAGTGCCTAAAAGCTACAACCAGGTTTAGCCACTTTGTGATGGGTGCCATACCGACATATTATGTTACCTGCCTTCAACTGCTTATAATCCAAAAGGCAAGCTATAATAAGTGGGCTGGGATGGAGTACAGGAGATTGGGCAAATAAATTCAATAGGATATGTTAGTTACTAACTGGCTAGTAGCAATGATCACAGCTGCCTAGCAATTGTCAGGTTGCATTTTGTATGCATTATGAAAAAGATGAATGGAGGGACAAGATAATTGCTTGATGGATTTTAATTGAGAGCTTATTCTACTTTTAAGAGATGGAATGGGAGTAGGCATGTCAGTGCATTTTGGAGAAGCAAAGCATTGGATGATTGAGAACAGCATCATTGATGGAGCAAAGGTAGGAGCTGAACTTGTGATAAGATGATAGTCTGGATAGGCAGAGAGAGCTAAATTGCAGAGGGGTTTGAAAGTAAGAACAAGGAAATGTTTGCATTGGAAGAATGGAAGCCAATGGAAGGACTTAAAGCAGAGGTGACATAGTTGGAGTCACAGCCAAGATGATCTTAGCAGTAGCTTGTTTTTCATTTATTTGTGGGGGTGCAAGGTTGCAGGTATCGAAGACAGAGAGGAGGAGATCAGTCACCAAGATATGAGATGATCATGGATTGGACAAGAGTTTTGGCAGTGTGGTCCGAGAGGCCAGGTTGGATCCTGGACATATGCAGGAAGAAATGGAAGACTTAGACATGGCCTGTCTTGGTATAGGGTCAAAAGAGAACCCAAAGACAAAGCCAAGATTTTGGGATTGTGTGAGGGGGAGGATGGTGGTGGTGTCCATGATAAAGAAATGGAGGATTTAGACGGAAAGACTGGTAGCTTGATTTTGGCCATGTTAAGTTTCAAGTGTATTGTATCATGATTCCTGG
This sequence comes from Malaclemys terrapin pileata, assembly GCF_027887155.1. NCBI lineage: Eukaryota > Metazoa > Chordata > Testudines > Emydidae > Malaclemys > Malaclemys terrapin. The sequence continues at coordinate 32,380,671 of NC_071513.1, read as the reverse complement.
AAGATGCTTCTAGAACTGACATTTGAAAGAGACAGTGAATTAGATTTGATGGCATAAATGTATCATTTATGAAAGGACCTGATATTTTGTGAGAGACATGATAATGCCTAATAAAGAAGTAGAAAGCACCTTTCCTCATGGGTTTAGAAGGACCTATACCTTTGGAAGTAGCAGAGTTTACATAAGCATAATATCCACTTTATTTTCATTCTTTCTATAGACCTGCAGTCATTGACCAAAAAGCAGACTCACTAGTGTCTCTCTACAATGGATTAAATGAAGAAGTGACGTAAATGGTTATTTAAGTTAGATTTTTGTAAGTGAGTGTAATTTACATGCTAAAGTGGCAGAAGAGGTGGGGTTGTATTAAGAAAAGCAAGCAACTGAGCAGTACAAGATATAAGAAAAACTAGCCTCAAATAAAATTGAGTATAACAGCAAAGTATTTTCTTAGTATTTTAATGTATTTTAAGTGGTTATATCTTAAATTACTAAGGAGTGTTGCCTTCTAAAATTAGAAACATACACAGTAATAGGGATCCAATAGTGTGTGTTAGGTTAAAAATAAAAACATATATATTCACAGAAAGCTACCCAGATCTAACCATATAAACTGCAAATAGCTACAATGAAAACCTGAAATAATTCCTAGAATATAGGCATTGGAAAATGTTTGAAATCTGCAGTTTGAGTTATATTGCTACTATTTTTCTCCTATCCTAATTCACTGAGACAGTCTTATTTGATGTAAACAAAATCTTCTGTGTAAAAAGAAAGAAATATTGACTCTGGCCTCTGTTAGTGGTAGGGAGATGGGAGGAAGGAAAAAGTCCATTTCAGGAGCTCATTCTATTGAAACTTCAGTGATTCAGTGCAAATGGAAACTTGCTTTATTGATTATACTTGTGCTTTCTGGAGGCAGATTCATTGTCAAAGTCTCCAGTATGCCATGTTTTAATTCTACATGTGCTTCTATGAGGCTAAGAAAAGCACTGTTAATTGATTTGTGCAATTCAGGACCAGAGCCTGAATGGTTATAAAAATGAATGCTTTAGTGTTCCTTTCTTTAGAACTGTTGTACATCATTGCCATGTGAGATTTGTTATCATATGGGCATTCTGGGTTGTTTTATTAATCCCAGAATTTTCCATTATGTCAGTTACTTGATAAATATAACATTTCTGGCTTTCTTTTTTTAAATATAAATGATGGCTGTTGATAATCTTTAACTCTCCATAAATCACAGCATTGTTTCCCTATCACTACCAGTGTGACCCCACTGTTTTCCCTCTTGTAGCTTTAATCTTATTTAATTCTCTGTAGAAGAAACTTCATCTCTATTAAAAAAAAAACAGTAGAAAGCTTGGGAGTCTCGCGTGTATATTTGATTTTGTTCAAAGTACTTTGATATGCTATAGATTAACAATTATGAAGGGTGGTATTCTATTCGCACTCAGTTCATTTTTTATTGTAAAAATAACCCATTGGCCACATGATCTAAAAGCAATTTGAATTCATTTCTAAAAGATGAAAACTTTGTCTAAAAGGACATGCATATAGGAATTCAGATTTGGAGCTTTGGTTAAAAATGGGTCTTCATTGAATTAATTTAGTTCTCACTGAACTAAGTGACTAATGGTCCTATCTATTTCTATAAAAGGAAATTTACTTTAACTACACTTGGATTAATCTGTAGAAGCCAGGACTAGAGTCAGGCATTATGTGGGTAAATGTTGCTTTCCACACAGTTATACCAAATAATTTTATTCCTGGCCTGCAATCCCCATGTTGTAACACTTTCACTAATACTCAGCTGTGTAGTTTTGTGATGGGACTTCAGTTGGAGATATACCACCTTTGTTTTCACTTTTGACAGGTTTTGAATCCAACTTTCCAAAGGTGAGAGATTAGTGCAAACTATTGCATTGCTTTCCCTGGACTGAACTAAATCCTGCTGATTTTCTCCCTTTCCCACAGAGCTGGTGATAGACAAAGCAATTACTTGGGGCCCTGGGTAGATCAAGGGGCCCCCCTATTATTTGTATATGTTGTATGGGGGCCCCCAAAATATTCCTGCTTAGGGCCCCCAATGAGCTAGCACTGGCACTGCCCATTTATATGTACTAGTAAGAAACTTGTTACAAACTTTTAAGTACCATAGGAACAATAATGCACAGGGCCCAATTTTCAATTACACTAAGTCCTCTTTATGCCAGGTCATAATATAAATGAGAATCTGGCTTGTGATCTTTATATTTCTGTGTCATAATTAATCAGACAGGCAGTTTTCTCTGTCTTACCTACTCTTGACATATGTAACCGGAAAACAGTCCGTAAACTCTTCACTGCTATTTTGGACTAAGAAATACCTTTCCCCATGTGTTCTTCCCTACTTGTTCCCATGCTGCAGAGCTGGGGATTCTTTTGGCAAGTGGAATCAAAGAAACCAATTTACAGTGAGCTCAGTGTCTCATCCTGAGAGGTGTGTCAGTTGTTGAACCACCTGCAAGTTCTCATTGCCACCAATGGAAATTGCAGGTTCACAGCACTTCCCAGGATCAGACCCTAGCTTTGTGATTCCGTCAGAGTTCACAATATTACAAGGAAAAGTGACAGTGCTATTGTAAGAAAACATTGTGCAGTGCTGTTGAAGGCAGTCTTTGGTTCAGCATTTTGTGTGATCAGAATTAGAGCTTCAAGAGCTTGAAGAAAACCTACCTTGCAAGCAACCTCACTTGAGAGGATATTTTTAAGCTCCTGTACCTAGGGAGAGCTAAATTAAAGTCAAAGGAGAGCTTAAAGGTAAGAAATAATTAGGGCAGGGAGAAATAATAAAAATGCTAGGCAGGAGAGTCAGACATCAATGATTAAAGGGTAGGATATGTCAAGTATAGAAATGTCATCTATTGTGGGAAATATAAAGAGATGACATACTGTAAGGGCCCCACCTACCGATTCTCGGTTATAGATGTCAAGCATGTATGGTCGCTTGCTGCTTGAAAATCCTGCAGAAATGCCCTGAACATTCTCCATGGAGTGTTAGCCTCACTTAGCGTCTCTTCTTCTAGTGTAGTAATAATTATTTCTGTTCTCCAACTTTATTTCCTATTATTTTAAGTAAAGATTTTTTATTTCATTTCCAACAGCGTGGCAATAATCTATCCAGTGAATTTTAGTTAGGTATTTCCAAACTAGAAAATTAGGGATTTGGGGTGAAATCTTGGCTCCATTGAAGTCCATCACGCAACTCCCATTGTCTTACCTGGGGCCTGGATTTCACCCGTTATATCCATTCTTGAAAAATACTGAGCATTATCAGTTCCCATTATAATTGTCTTTCAGGATCAGACCCTTTCAGAGAGTTGGGTAATTCGTGAACTATGCTGTTGCCATGGTTTTGTGAAGGTGGGATTCAATTTTTACCACCAAAAAAAAAAAGCCTCTCATCTTGAACTCACATTTCACATTATACTTTACAATCAGTGTCCGATGATATTGTATATCAGCAACAGTAGGAGAAAGAAAAGACATTAGTATCTTACCCTAAGAAATAAACTTATTTGTGTCTGGATCAGTCATTCTCAGTGTATAGACTTGTTTGTCAATCAGTGGCATGAATGCCAGCTGCACTAAAAAGACATTATGAACATAGCCCTGGTGTTGAGGAGAAGAAATGTTTGCATCTCACACAGCAAAACCCTAAGAAATGTTGGTCCTTTCAGGTTTAAAAAAAAATCAGTCTGGCCTCAATGAAGTGTGTGTATGTGTGTGCGTGCGTGAGAGAGGGTCAGAGAGTAGAAGAGTTTAGATCATCAATGAACACAGTCTTCTTTCATTCCACAGGTTCTCCCCCAAGCTGATTTTAAGTCTTGTCTCCAATAAAATTACATGATTTGGGAACGAATTTACAATCTCTCTCTTCCCAAATCATGTTCTGACTCCTTTTAGTCTTAACTGTGTAGACAAAGCTGCCTTATAGGAACCTAAGCTGCATCTGTAACTTTCACTCTATGCATCTGAAGAAGCAAGGTTTTTACCCACGAAAGCTTATGCCCAAATAAATCTGTTAGTCTTTAAGGTGCCACCAGACTCCTTGTTGTTTTTATAATAGATCAAAGTTTCCTTATTGTGGGTATTATTGCATGATTTGGGCTGATTTACACAAACAAGTTTTTTTTTTTTTTAATATAAAAACCCTTTCCCCCCCCCAGGGCCTAGGCATTTATCACCTTGGCATTTGAGCCCCTAGGATGGGGGACAACAGAGCTGTAAGTGGGTGCTCCAACCCAGGTGTAACTTTAATATAGCTAGGAATTTACACCCATGTAATCTGTGCCCCCCACTATAATAAAAATGTATTAAATCCTGACTCAGGTCTGTGGCCCAACTGGTATTCATCATCACATACCTGGTATTCTGATGATGAAGGCTGACCCTTGGCAAAGGTAGCTAAGTCACTCCATGGCCACCCAGACCTAGCCAAAGAGCTGTCTTCCTTCTGCCATATATTAGCAGTAATCACCAGGAAGTATCCTTGCATGGAGGTAGGGGGTCTCCTTGGCTGAACTAGAGACAGTGAAAGGTCAAGTGGCCACCCACTTCCTTATGTCAACACTGAGCCATCTGATAGCTCTGAAATTGAACAGATGCCTAATGTAACCTTCCATTTTCTCCAAGCAAATGGGGCTCCATGAAGGGGGGAGCTAAAATCCTCCCAACAGCATTTATAGAAGGGCTGTGACTAACACCTGGATCCCACCTGCACTTGTCACCTCATTCCCACATCCTTCCAGACACACACAATGGAGGGGAAGAGGCAGAGAGGAGAACTACTAGCCACTACCAGTTCCTGTTTCGAGTGTTTCTGCCTAAGTCCTCCTCCTATAACTGGGTCCATCTCTCTGTGCTGCAGAGTCTTCTTTCAAGAGTTATGTACTGGTCTTGTGTTCTTCTGTGGGAGCAGAAAGGAGAGCAGGGTGCTCAGAAGCCTAGTCAAGAGGGGCCTGGAGAAGATTTTTTTTGTATGAGCTCTTTCCATACATCCCAAATGAGTAGCCACTATAGGCCCTCTCCTGCACTGGTTTGAACGTCCTCAGGATTGATTCAAGTGGCAATGCACTCCCAATCATAGGACTAGTGGGGCTTCTGCAAGCCATAGGATTTGACTCCAAAGAAGTCAAAATAAGGCAAAAGCAGAGAGGCACTAGGCAGAAAGCCTTAGATATAATGGTGTTGTGGTTTTTGGTTTGTTTCGGGGTTTTTTTAGCAAATTTTCTGCTCAAAGAAAGGTGTTATACTGTGGAAGTTCCAGCTTCCTCCCATTGCTTAGATAATTCATGTCAAACCTGGCCTGAAGAGACCACCTCTAGCAGTGAAAGTACCATTAGGTCTCCTTGCTCATCCATGAACAGCCTTTCTGCTAAGACTTCCATTAAAGGTGTCAGTTATGATGGTGCTTTTCATGATGTGAAGATGTAATTAACAGGACTTGCACTGAGACCACAAACACATTTATTATAGACCACGAACACGCAATGATTTTCAGTCATTAGTGGCCTGAGCTGGATTCAAACTGGTGATGTAGAAGGGCAATATATTTTAATGTCTTTATTTTGTTTATTATTCTGCTGGAGCAGAGAAGAGCAGAGAGATTTTGATTAAAGGTTATTTGAAGAGAGAATCCATCCAACCCCTTTTCACCCAGCTTCACTCTGAAAAGATAACAGGAATTAACCCATCAACACACTAGATTCCTTTGTAAATCAGAGCATATATAGTGGCATCGGACTTGCATAATTTTGATAGAGGAAAAGAATCCAAACAACTCATTGAGGGCTATTCATAGAGTATGGTTGGGCTCAGGACGGGGGTTTGATTAGAGCTGAATGAATAATTGATATTTTCACTTTGGGGGCCAAATCAATCAGTTTGTTTTTAAGCCAAACTGATTCAGTCTTTTTCACTGAAATGAAAAATTAAAATAAATGTTTAGGATCAAAAAGAAAAAATCCAAATAAAAGAAAAAAAAAACTGTTTGTTTCATTTAGGTTTTGGGTGACTTTCACGCAGCCCCCCCATTTAAAAAAAGAAAAAAGAGAAATTTTTAAATGAAACTTCATTCCAAAATGAGAAGCATAAATGTTTCAACATTTTTCTTTTAGACTTTTTTTTTTAATAATTTAGCATAAACTAGTTGCTGAAATTGACTGGAATTCACAACTAGTTTTTGGTGCACCAAAAATGCATTTTTTTTTTGAGAATTTACTATTCATTTAAAAAAAATCATCCAGCTCTAGTTCTGACCAAATTTTATTTATAGAACATAATCTTAGAGTCATGGCTTATCATAGGGCCAATGTCAAGTCAGAGAGCTCATTTATTTTCCTCCATATTGTTCATGGTTTTTATTTTGACGTCTTGTTAAGCTAGTTAGATCATTTTTTTCCGTAGTAACTTCAGATATACTTATTGATACTTATGGCTCACATCAAAACACATTGTACTGAAGATTTGTTGATTGCTAGTCATTTTTCAGACTGTCTGTTTATGATAACACGGTACTATGCTGCATACTGTGGGGGAATCTCTCAACTTGTAACTTTTTCATTTGCCTTGGATGTGATGGATACTAATCTCATTCTGATGGTGAAGACAGGACTGTACACTTTTAATATGGAGCTGGGCTTACTCCAGGGTCAACCAAGAATGACCTACCTGCATCACAGATCTGGTGATGAGCAGATCACTTGGGGCAACTGAACTGATTTGGAGAAAATAAGAAGTAGTTTGAATTTTATTTCATTGCTTCAGTTGAATAGAACCCCGAACATGAGCTAAACATGCATTTCAGTTTCCATTTCATTTACCTTCAACTGTTTACTTCCTTTGGTCTGTCAGAAGATGTTTTTTTATGGAGGAGGGTAGCCAGGTTGTTACCCTGCAATGCTAGGTACTTTTTGTGGGGTGGTCTTCTCTTTCCCCTTTCCTTAAGCAAACAGGATCTTGTGTGCTACAACAAATATTCTAAGACGACCAGAGAAGAGTGCATTAAGCTTGCAACAGACACCACAATTGTGATTTAGAGTGTAGAATGGGTGGGAAACAGATTTTCTGTTTCATGGGAAATTCCATGATTTTGAACATTTTTGCCATTACAGAATGTGATGAAAAACAAATTTCAAAATTTTGCAAGAAATGAAAGTCTGGGGAAAAATCCAGGTTGATGAAAATATTTTGTTCTCACACAATTGAAATGTTTTGTTCCAATTTCAACATTTTGTATTATTACATAAAATAAAGGAAATTTCAAAATGAAAAGTTGTTTTGAAGTGAAATGTGGAAACAGAATGATTCAGCATTATCAAATTGTGTTGTCAGGTTTTTTGAATGGAAAGTCATCAGAATTGACATGATTCCCTGAAAAGTTTCACTTTTGATACTTTTTTTTATTATTATTATTCCTCTGGTGGAAAAATGTTCCATTGAAAAATTCCTGACCAGATCTAGTGGAGAGTTTACTATATCCTGCTATTCCACCTACTGCCACCAGGAGCAGAGTATGTCTAGCATTTTCCAACAACAGATCCTATCACTGGAGCAGGCTGTAGACAAGATTCAGTACTTCAGTGCTATTTCCCAGTGACTCATAAAAAAGAGCTGTGGCACAGACAGATATAACAGGTTTGTGCAGGTCACATGGAATCGGGAAAGGAAAAAAAGGGCATCCAATTAAATGTTAATGAAAGGGAATTGTTTTTAGTATTGTGTGTGTGTAAAACAAATATGTCTTCTCCACTCAATATTTATGACCTACTGTGATAGTACAGTGAACATGTAAAATAATCTGTTCTTGTGAGAGCTTTATATACTATATGTGCACAACTGAATGAAATCAGCACAGAATGAAAGCTCTTAAATCTGAGATTTGAATTTCTTTGCTTTTGTAAGACTCATAACATTACAAAGCTGGCAGACATAGTAATAAAAGCTTCTGTATGTGTTCCAAGTGCAATGTAATCCTTCTGTTCATCTGTTTTCAGCTATCAGTTAACACTAGCGGAAGTACAGTGATTTGGTGGTGTCAATTAAACCCTCATAAGGCATCAGCTCTAGTCCAAGAAACTGCTGTACTGTACAACTTTATATTAAATTATTTACGTTAATCTGATATAAGACATGGATGTTAAGGGAATCCTAACAAGGAATAAGTAACACTAAGGAAGTCAGTTTTGTTGGGTGAGCTGGACGTCTGTAGATGAAGAACAGAAAGTCACTCTTAGCTCTGATAGGTCATTTGAAAGATTTCTAATTTCCCAAATGTTCTTTCTGGTGGCAGAGTGGATCCATTCAGTGCTTGTCAATTCCACTTCTGTCTTCCTTGTGTGATAGGAGCCAAAGCTGAAGGCTGGTTGGTTAGTCTCAGTCTAAAATGGAAATGGATAAGACTTAAAAACATATGAAAAACAGATTTAGTCTAGATTGTTCTAACAAAACCAAAAAGCAATAATATATAAAAAATGTCCTTTCATCAGATTCTTTTTTGAATGAACATTGCTGAATTCGATGGCCCTTGCAATGAGTTTATCTGCCCCTTTAAGGGTAATTGTGCTTAGGGGTCAGCCCATCTCTACAGTGTGTCCCCTTCAAGATTTGGGAGGTATGGCAGGCAAAGACTGAGGAAGCACTGGGAGAGAGGAAATGGTCCTGGGAATAAGTAGTGTTTAAGAGGAATCGTGTTATGGATAAGAGGGAAGATCCTTTCATGGATTGAGAACTGGTTAAAAGACAGAGAACAAAAGGTAGGAATAAAAGGTAAATTTTCAGACTGGAGAGGGGTAACGAGTGGTGTTCCCCAAGGATCAGTCTTAGGACCAATCCTATTCAACTTAGTCATAAATGATCTGGAGAAAGGGGTAAACAGTGAGATGGCAAAGTTTGCAGATGATACTAAACTGCTCAAGATAGTTAAGACCAAAGCAGACTGTGAAGAACTTCAAAAAGATCTCACAAAACTAAATGATTGGACAACAAAATGGCAAATGAAATTTCATGTGGATAAATGTAAAGTAATGCACATTGGAAAAAATAACCCCAACTATACATAAAATATGATGGGGACTAATTTACCTAAAAACTAATCAGGAAAGAGATCTTGGAGTAATCGTGGATAGTTCTCTGAAGATGTCCTCGCAGTGTGCAGCGGCAGTCAAAAAAGCAAACAGGATGTTAGGAATCATTAAAAAAGGGATAGAGAATAAGATGGAGAATATCTTATTGCCCTTATATAAATCCATGGTACACCCACACCTTGAATACTGCGTACAGATGTGGTCTCCTCATCTCAAAAAAGATATACTGGCATTAGAAAAGGTTCAGAGAAGGGTGATTATAATGATTAGGGGTTGGGAACAGGTCCCGTATGAGGAGAGATTAAAGCGGCTAGGACTTTTCAGCTTGTAAAAGAGGAGACTAAGGGGGGATATGATAGAGGTATATAAAATCATGAGTGGTGTGGAGAAAGTGAATAAGGAAAAGTTAGATGGATGGCATGAGAGAGATCACTTGATCATTACCTGTTAGGTTCACTCCCTCTGGGGCACCTGGCATTGGCCACTGTCAGTAGACAGAATACTGGGCCGGATGGACCTTTGGTCTGACCCAGTATGGCCATTCATATGTTCTTATGTTCTGTCTCTTTAAAGGTCTGGGACCAGGCCTCTTGGAGAGTGAGCCGGGCGGTGTTGCCATCTTCCCCAGCCAACTGGGATGAGTTCCAAGAAGGGAAACAGCATATATATTGCTTCCGCCCTCATAATAAGGCAGCTATCAGCAAGAGAATTCTGGCCTGCTGAATCCTCCAAACTGGGGTCTGGGTGTAGAGGATAATTGGGAAAAGGGGTCTAGCTGAAGGCAAAACTGGCTAAAGTTTTGTACCACGAGGTGAACTGGGGCCTCCTGCCGTAAGGATTGAGTAGAATGCCTAAACCAACACCCCGGCTCCACAAAGGAGAGCTGAGTGGGAGATGCTAACTGCCGTAAGGGGTGGGGGGAGGAGGGGCAGTAGACAGAGGGATTGTTTGAAATACAGCCTAGCTGCAGTGAGAGGGTTTGGGAGCACCTTTGGGGGAGTGCCTCCATTGCTGGCTAAGAAGAAGGTCTGAGGCACCACAAATCCAAGGTGGGGGTAACAGAGTCCACAGATATGCTGAAGATGCTAACAAGCAGAGCAAAGGCAGAAGCAGCCCAAGGAAGTGACGGAGGAACAGTCGTTAACTATCTAAAACAGGGTGTCTGGGCTAGAACCCAGAGAAGAGGGAGAATCTGGGTTCCCTATTTCTTCTCCAGACCATAGGGAAGAAAGGCCAAGAATGAAAACTGTCAAGAACTAAGAGTTCCAGATGGGGGCTGAGGGCCAGGCTTAGAGGCCACTAGAATATGGGTTTCTTATTTTGGAATTTTTCTGTTAATATCAGAAGGGGAATAGACTGAGAGGTGACTTGGCTGGAGCGCTGGGCCACAGAAACAGCAGTGAAGATGAGATAGGCAAGGGATGTGGGGTTAGAGTGAAAGAATCCCTGCAACACCACATCCTGACATGAGGGGGAGCTCTATTAGTTCATGCATACAGCCTGAATCTAAAGACAGAATGATGTTTGTTTTTTAATTTTCTTCTGATCCTGAATTATCTATTAATTTTTTCCAACACAAAGGCTTTAATAGTGTTAAAAACTCAGATTCACAATCCAGGCACAGAGATTGCTCATTTGTGACCAAAGGTTCACAAAAACTGACCTGAGGAAGAGCTCTGTGTAAGTTCTACAGTTTGTGTCTCAGACCAATAAAAGTTGGTCCAATGAAAAACATTATCTCACCCACCTTGTCTCTCTCATACCCTTGCTGGGGGAAAGCAGGCAAAAAGTTTCTAAAATTTACAAGAATCCTGCTTTTCAGTGTCAAGTATCAGGGGGTAGCCGTGTTAGTCTGTATCTACAAAAACAACAAGGAGTCTGGTGGCACCTTAAAGACTAACAGATTTATTTGGGCATAAGCATCCGAAGAAGTGAGGTTTTTACTCACGAAAGCTTATGCCCAAATAAATCTGTTAGTCTTTAAGGTGCCACCAGACTCCTTGTTGCTTTTCAGTGTGTGCACCTGCAAATCAAAATAAAGTTTTGGTTAGTTGAACTTCGGGCTAGGGACATCTGTGTCAGTTTTCAAGTCCTTTAGACAAAATTGTGGCAGTTTTCCAGTCCTTTAGACAAAATGGGAGCGGAGAGAGAGACAAACAGAAAACAAACCAGTTGAAACTCATATCAGACACCCATGATGTGTGCCATGTATATTTCCTTTTAACTAGTAGGTCTGACCTGACTCCAGCTCATTTGACCTACCTGAGCATGCTAATATATGCTGTTGGTATCCTCCATCTTTTTTTTGCTTCCAGGCGAGCTGCCAGCAAATCTAGATGAATGCTATTGAAGCTAAAGTTCCTGTATGTTTGAAAGTATTTCAGTAATATTAGTATCGTGTGTGTGGGTGAGACCCATTAAATGTTGCTGCTTTCAGTAATTTTTGGTCTGAAGTTTGCCTTGCTACTTATACTATACAGAATTGAATTATTTTATGAAAATGGAAACAGACATCTGTGGGTATGCACATTGTACAGTTATCACAAAACTTGAAGTTATTAAAAAAAATCTAGTCTTTGGAGGTATGATTACATAACCATTTTGCCAGAAGAAAATATAAATATTATAGAACTGAATGCAAATTTTTAGAAATGGAACAGCTGGTTCAAATTGCCTATAATTATTTTGCAAATCATGTTTTCCCATTAGCATTATATTGCTTTAATTGATTTTCCAATATATGACAACAATGTAAACACACAGTGCATATAAATTGTTAAAATAACTATTTAAAAATACTATGTGCACATTAGAGCTAAGAGGCAAATGCCTCTGTTGTTCTCCAGTGCTACCATCATCGTAACATGAAGAATAGACAGGGAAAACAAGATTCCAAACATAACTGATGTACACTGTCTGACTTTCATGTCCCACTTGTGTCAGATGATCTAATAGTGGGGGGCAGGACATGGAACCTCAGTTGGCTAAGGCATCAGGTAGAGGAAGTTAATTACAGTGTGTCTAGAACTATGTGGAATGTTTCTCTTTCATATTAATTTGATTGAACTCGTTCAGAAATATCCTGATCACTTTGGATGTCATTTAGCAATTCCCTGTTTTTCTCAGAGTTTCAGGATCAGATGTACCTAAAATTGTCAATAAAGATGCTGCTGAAACTGGCTGGCTCTCAAATGAAACTGATGGATTTAGCTATGTCGCTGATTGGTTTTGTAATTATTATTACTACTACCAGGGCCAGCTCCAGCATTTCTGCCGCCCCAAGCAAAAAAGAAAAAAAAAAAAAAAAAGCCGCGATCGGCAGCGGCAGTTCAGCGGCAGGTCCTTCGCTCCTAGAGGGAGTGAGGGACCTGCTGCCCCGAATTGCCGCAGGTGCCGCCCTTCTCCCTTGGCCACCCCAAGCAGCTGCTTGTTAAGCTGGTGCCTGGAGCCGGCCCTGACTACTACTACCAAACATTTATATCATGGTAGTACTGAAAGGCCACATTGGGGGTTGGGACTTCATTGTGTTGGGTGTTGTACAAACATAGGACTGGATTCAGCAAAGCATCCCTATTCAGTACAGTGCTTAAAGTTAAGCACATGCTTAAGTGCTGTCCTTGATAGGAGTACATTTAAATATGTACATAAGGTATTTAGGTGCCTACAAGGATTTTCAAAGATGCCAGAACCTGACTCACATTGATTTCACCTGAACTTATCTGCATCTTTAGATACCTAAATACCTTTAAAAATGTGGCCCTAATTGCTTTTCTTGAATCATTGCCATAGAAGAGAGAGAGTCCCATAAAGAACCCCTATTGATAGAACACAGTGTTCTTAGCTTGGCAAACCCACTCTTGTTCTGTGTCAGGAAAGAATTCAGTGAACGTCTTTCACAAACTTAGTCAAACAATTCAACCAACCTTTTCAACTCTTCTGGGTTGCCTGATTCTGTGTTGCATTACAAAATAATTGCAGAGCTCTGAAATTTGGATTCATAATGTTGGTTAATTTTTCTTGTATAAAGCGCTGTTTCTAGTAAAAACTTTATCACTATATATAGAAACACATTAAAAATATCTGAACAATCAATAAATATGATAGAAGTTTGTAACTGCAGCAAGGTGATATATTTTCTTTTTTTAGTCTATGCAATGAAATCTTGAGATGCTCCAACAAAGGAATAAACCTAGCAAATTTTATTAATTTCATGTGTACTTATATAATTTACATTAGGTGCAGGAGATTTTAGTTTCCCTAGATATAAACTAAGGCTTTATTTAGTTCTGAAATATTATATTTTTGTTGTACAACTGTAGTAAGTGTCATCTGCATTAAAAGGAACCAATAACATGTAATGTTACACATCTCCCTGTAAATGGATCGACTCCCACCTGAAGATTTTCCCCTTGCAAAGGAAATAAGAATACCAGAAATTCAGAGAAAGGTGCTTATACATCTGCAATATGTGCACAGTATCTTTATGACAGGCCATGAATACTACAGGTTTTATACTGGTATAACTATTTTAGTTAGGGATGTGACCCCCTCCTCCCCCCAAAATAGTTCAATCAATACAACTCCTAGTGTGGACAAAATTATATTGGTATAAGGTGCCTTAGACTGGTGTAATTTATTACCCTTCCCCAGTAGACAAAAGCTGAAGTACTCAATGCTTTTTTTGCTTTGGTCTTCACAGACAAGGTCAGCTCTCAGACTGCTGCACTGGGCAACACAGTATGGGGAGGAGGTGAGCTGCCCTCAGTGGTGAAAGAAAGGACTATTTAGAAAAGCTGAACAAGTCCATAGGGCCGGATGCAATGCATCCAAGGGTGCTGAGGGAGATGGCTGATGTGATTGCAGAACTATTGGCCATTATCTTTGAAAACTTGTGGTGATCTGGGGCAGCAGTGATGGAACAATTTGTGGGGGTGCTGTGGGGCCATTGAACCTAACTGTAAATCCTGTATATAATGGGAACTACTTCAAGTCAGGGTGTGCTGCAATACCCCCCGCACTCATAGTTCCAGCACCTTTGATCGGGGGAGGGTCCCGGATGATTGGCAAAGGGCAAATATAGTGCCCATCTTTAAAAAAGGGAAGAAGAAGAATTCAGGAAACTACAGACCAGTCAGCCTCACCTTAGTCCCCAGAAAAATCATGGAGCAGGTCCTCAAGGAATCCATTTTGAAACACTTGGAGGAGAGGAAGGTGATCAGGAACAGTCAACATGGATTCACAAAGGGCAAGTCATGCCTGACCAACCTTCTATGATGAAAAAACTGGCTCTGTGGATATGGGGAAAGCGGTGGATGTGCTATATCTTAACTTTAGCAAAGTTTTTGATATGGTCTCCCACAGTATTCTTGTCAACTAGCTGAAGAAGTATGGATTGGATGAATGGACAATAAGGTAGATAAAAAACTGGCTAGATTGTCGGGCTCAATGGATAGTGATCAACAGCTCAATGTCTAGTTGGCAGTTGATATCAAGCGGAGTGCCCCAGAGGTTGGTCCTGTGGCTGGTTTTATTCAACTTCTTCATTAATGATCTGGATGATGGGATGGATTGCACCCTCAGCAAGTTCTTGGATGACACTAATCTGGGGGAGAGGTAGAGACATTGGAGGGTTGGGATAGGGTCCACAGCAACCTAGACTAATTGGAGGATTGGGCCAAAAAAAATCTGATGAGGTTCAACAAGGGCAAGTGCAGAGTCCTGCACTTAGGATGGAAGAATCCCATGCACCACTACAGGCTGGGGACTGACTGGCTAGGCAGCAGTTCTGCAGAAAAGGACCTGGGGTTTACAGTAGATGAGAAGCTGGATATGAGTCAACAGTGTGCCCTTGTTGCCAAGAAGGCTAACAGCATATTGGGCCGCATTAGTAGGAGCACTGCCAGCAGACTGAGGGACGTGATTATTCCCCTCTATTTGGCACTGGTGAGGCCACATCTGGAATATTGTGTTCATTTCCCCCTCCCCCCCCCACTACAGAAAGGATGTGGACAAATTGGAGAGAGTCCAGCAGAGGGCAACAAAAGTGATAAGGGGGCTGGGGTCCATGACTTATGAGGAGAGGCTGAGGGGACTGGGCTTATTTAGTCTGCAGAAGAGAAGAGTGAGAAGGGATTTGATAGCAGCCTTCAACTACCTGAGGGGGGTTCCAAAGAGGATGGAACTAGGCTGTTCTCAGTGGTGGCAAATGACAGAACAAGGCGCAATGGGCTCAAGTTGCAATGGGGGAGGTCTAGGTTGGATATTACGAAAAACTATTTCACTAGGAGGAGGATGAAGCATTGGAATGGGTTACCTAGGGAGGTGGTGGGAGCTCCATCTTTAGAGGTTTTAAAGGCCTGGTTTGACAAAGCCCTGGCTGGGATGATTTAGTTGGGGATTGGTCCTGCTTTGAGCAGGGGGTTGAACTGGATGACCTCCTGAGGTCTCTTCCAACCCTAATCTTCTGTTATTCTAAGGGAATAGTTATACTGCTCTGAGGGACTCTGACATCAATATAACTGCATCTCCACTAAGAGGGTTGTAATATTTTAACTATATTGGTGTAGTTCTGTAGGTTTGGACCCCAAAGTGGGTCAGGACCCCATTTTAATGGGGTCGTCAGGGCTGGCTTAGACTTGTTGGGGCCCAGAACCAATACCGAAGCCTGAGCCCCACCACTCTAGGCCAAAGCCTGAGGGTTTCAGCCCTGAGTGTTGGGACACAGGTGCAGGCCCTGTGCCTGGAGCTGAAGCCCTTGGGCTTCAGCTTTGCCGCCCCCCCCCCCTCCCCACGGATTACTGGGGCTCAGGTGGGCTCAGGCTTCGATCCCCCATCCTGGGGTCGTGTAGTAATTTTTATTGTCAGAAGGGGGTTGCGGTGCAATGAAGTTTGAGAACCCCTGATATTGTTAAATAACTGTAGGCCAGGCCATAGGAAACTAGTTTCTTTCTACTGAACCCTCTCTCTGTCACTGTGTCAAACCGTGAAAGCTATAGATCGTGCTAAAGTACATGGAACCCATTCACAAAACTGCTACAAATATCCTCAGACTAATTTTTTCTCTTCCTTGTGATGGTGAAGCAATGAGAACAGATTTCGTTTCCTGGCTAGCTAATGTGATTTTTATCTCTCTGCTGATGAATATTTGCTTACTCGGGAGGATTCTTTTGGTGATTTGGCTTACTCTGCACTGAATTTCCAGCATTAAGCATTAACTCTGCAATGATATTGGGTATTGTTTAGAGTGTATTCACAAATTCTCCTACAGATTACAGTCTCACATGATGGGCTGGATAGAATAAGTCATATTTCTTTATAAGGTAATATACAATGTTATATTCTCAATATCATTGTTATTTTTTACACCGCAGTGTCAGCGGATATAGTTCTGCTATTTTTTCAGTAGGCATTTGTTATCCTACTGGATAGATTTTTTTTGTTGTGGAAGTCCGGAGGTCTGAGGCCAGGTCTGCACTGTAAACTTATATTGGTATAAATACATCTCTCAACAGTGTGAAAAATCCACACCCCTGAGTGACGCAGTTATATTGACCTCACCCCCAGTGTAGACAGCGCTATGTTGACAGGAGAGCTTATCCTGTTGCCATAGCTACTGCTTCTCCCATCCACATAGTGGTGTCTTCATTGAAGTGGTGCATCCACACCATTGTAAGTGTAGACCTGCCCTGATACATGGAGCACAAGTTCATCCCAAAGACAATTCCAGCCTAGGACTTGATCCTGCAGTGTGCTGTGCACCTAAAATAAAAATAAAAAAATAAAATTAATGGCGATATCCTATCTCCTAGAACTGGAAGGGACCTTGAAAGGTCATCAAGTCCAGCCCTCTGCCTTCACTAGCAGGACCAAGTACTGATTTTTGCCCCAGATCCCCAAGTGGTCCCCTAAAGGATTGAACTCACAACCCTGGGTTTAGCAAGGCCAATGCTCAAACTACTGAGCTATCCCTCCCCCTCATGAAAGATGGTGAGTGGCTTCAATCCCAGCTGAGTTGAGGCACTCAACATTTCACAAAATTAGTCCCTGAGTTGGAGATGCACATGGCCAAGCCACTGGCATGTCAGAAAGAGAAAGAATGAAGCTATTAGTGCATACGTGGAAAAGTTAAGAAGCCTGTCGCTTTCTCTTATTCTGTTCTTAAAATACTAGAAACAGCTTTAGACCCCTGAGACTCACCCTCCCAATGTATTGTGTCACGTCTTGTTCTGTTGCTACAAATACTACTGTGTAGCCCAAAGAGCCTAGTGCATAAGGATACTGCCCTGTCCTTTTTATACTGTAAACTGGAAAATCCAGTGCTAATCTGATTACTAGCTACTGCCACAGCCTAAACTGTCTCTTCTGGTTCTCTTTCACTAGGGTGAACAGAGCAGAAATGTTTCATGGGGCTTTCTTGGTACAAACCATTTTCTCCTCTCCCTAATATCCTCTTTCAGTTGGATCATTTCCACAAGGATCTTCCCAGCCATTACCCCTTCTCTGTTGTCTCTAGCTGTTATTTTTAAAAGCTTAAATTAAAACTGTATGAATGATTGATTTAAACAGGTTTTCCCTATCAATGGTTCTCAATCAGGGCCTGGGGCTCCCTGGCGGAGGTGGGGGGGGCACAAACAGGTTTCAGGGGGTCTGCCAAGCAGGGCCAGCATTAGACTTGCTGGGGCCCAGGGCAGAAAGCCAAAGTGCCACCACATGAGGCTGAACGCTGAGGCGCTGAGGCCCTGAGCCCCGTCACTTGGGACTGAAGCCGAAGCCTGAGCAGCTTAGCTTTGTGGGGGCCCCTGTGGTATGGGGCCCCAGGCAATTGCTTTCTACCCCCTACAACTTGTCCTAGATTTTATATGCAGAAACCCAGTTGTTGTGGCACAGGTGGGCCATAGAGTTTTTATAGCAGGCTGGGGGGAGGCGGGGGAGGTCTCAGAAAGAAAAAGCTTGAGAACCCCTGCTATATATGACACTCCTCAGGGCCCAGCAAAGAAGGTCCAGGGTGCAAGCTTTCATTATAAGATTTTTCTAGACGGTAAAAAATGTATTGTGGACACACAACACACAACACCAACCTTGCAAGTGCAATTGCAAAATGAGCAAAATCAATGAGATTTTTCACATTTTGCAAACTTTTCATGAGCTGTCCTGACTCTCCAAGTGTTGGCTACAAATGATAGATGAATGAAAAAGAGAGAGCACTGCACCACTCTAGCTTCTATTTAGCTGTCCATTCTTTTCAACATTTCTCTACTGTTTCACTGAAATGCCCTGGCTAAGTTCCAAATCCCAACCTTTTCAAGCTGCCCGGTGATTTTGGAAAGTAATGATCACATGAGCAAGCTCGAACTCACCAAAATATGTTGCACCTCCTGCTGTTCTAACTCTCTCAGAAACATGGGAGCTCTGTAGTTAAGAGTCCTTTGAGATAGAAATCAGGGATGATATTTGGAAACACATTTTTAAAAGAGGACACATGCTGTGTTTAAAAGAATTCTCAATGGTATCAGAACTTTAAAATGGGGCAATACTATACTTTCTCTTAATGAGCAACATCAGATTGGAAAGTGACAAAGGGAATTTTTGATGAAATAATCAGGGACTCTTAAAAAGAATGTACATAAATACACCTCTGCACTAAGAAAAATAAGTTACATTAAGTTCTGGTGTATTTTCATTATTTTGAATATTTTAATACAGGCTTTGGAAAATTTTCATAAGTACTTGAAGTACAGTGAGTCTTTTGTGCATAATATTAAAAATATACATAACAAAGGCCATCGTAACAGTTACTGAGTGTACTAGTGGACTTAATTTTCTAGATTTGAGGCTGTTCTAAACATAATGGGAAAGTCTCCCAGTGACTTCAAACAGCATTGTATCAGACCTTTAGTGACTCATTCTCTTAATTGAGATATTCACTCTTGTATTATAGCTAATTCCTATTTTGATTTTAAGGACCCAGACCTACAGCTCTTACTCACATTGTAGCAAATCCAGAGATGAGTCTGAAGGCTTATCTACACATGAAAGAAATAGAATATAGAATATATAATATAGAAAATACAGAATAAGATAGGGTGTGCATTTAAAGTGGATTAACTATTCTTCATTAACTCCATCTGTGGATGCTCCTATTTGTAAATAAGAGTACCTTGTTCTGAATTAGCTTAATTCAGGTGGAATAAAGTACTTATTTTATCTATATAAGATTCCAAGATTGTCACTCTGAAGTCTATTATATCTGTAGAGTCAGTATGGAGCAATGGAAAGAGCTACAAGCATGACTGAGAGCTCTTTTTGTTCAGAATATCACCAGTTATTCACCAGATGAAGAACATAAGAACGGCCATACTGGGTAGACCAATGGTTCATCTAGCCCAGTATCCTGTCTTCCGACAGTGGCCAATGGCAAGTGCTTTAGAGGAAATGAACAGAACAGCTAATCTGTTGCCCAATCCCAGCTTCCGGCAAACAGAGGCCAGGGACATCATCCCTGCCCATCCTGGCTGATAGCCATCAATGGATCTATCCTCCATTAACTTAGTTCTTTTTTTAACCCTGTTATATTCTTGGCCTTCACAACATCCCCTGGCAAAGAGTTCCACAGGTTGACTGTGTGTTGTGTGAAGAAATACTTCCTTCTGTTGTTTTAAACCTGCTGCCTATTAATTTCCTTTGGTGTTCTTGTGTTATGAGGAGTAAATAACATTTCCTTATTTACTTTCTCCACACCAGTCATGATTTTATAGACCTCTATCATATTCCCCCCTTAGTCATCTCTTTTCCAAGCTGAAAAGTCCAAGACCTATTAATCTGTCCTCATATGCAAGCTATTCCATACCCCTAATCAATTTAGTTGCCCTTTTCCAATTCTAATATATATATTTTGAGATGAGGCAACCAGAGCTGCGCACAGTATTCAAGATGTGGGCATACCATGGATTCAACCATCACGAGGATTCATGGTCTGTTACCGTTGAATTTTTAATTTCTCAGACATGTTGTCTTTACCAATTACACCCCTGCAACAGCAAGACATGTAGTTGTGCCATGCCCAGAGTCCTAAGCCAGTGTGATATCAGAAGTAAACTCAACCACTCACCATTTTTTACTCTAAAACTAATTTGCTTGCAACAATTTTGTTGATTTGTATGAGGGAGATTGCACAGATGGTGGATTACTTGGCCTCACTGCCACACCTGTCCGATAGCATGGGTTGTCAGCTACTAGTTCTGGAATAAGAGCGTCCATGGAGTTAATCAGGAATAGGTATATCAGAGTATCTCCCTGTGTAGAGAAGTCCTAAATGAATCTAAGAGAATCTCTGCTGGTATAATTTAAGCTTTGCTCTTTACCCCTCAGTGGAGAAATTGTATTAACATAACCTCTTTTAGGCCTGGTCTACACTGAGGGTGTGTGTGTGGGGGAATCGACCTAAGATACGCAACTTCAGCTATGAGAATAGCGTAGCTGAAGTCGACGTATCTTAGGTCAACTTACCTCGCGTCCTCACGGCGTGGCGTCAACTGCTGCCACTCCCCCATCGACTCTGCTTCCTCCTCTCGCCACGGTGGAGTACAGGAGTCGAAGGCAGTGTGATCAGGGATCGATTTATTGCATCTACACTAGATGCGATAAATCAATCCCTGATAGATCAATAGCTACCCGCCGATCTGGAGGGTAGTGTAGATGTACCCTAAGATTCAGATTCAGTGGGCAAAATTAAGAGGTGAAAGAGGGCAAAATTGAAGTAAATGAGAGTTTTGCCACTGACTGCAATGGAAGTAGGATTTCACTATAGTTTGTATGGGTGTGTTTCAGTATAATAGTTTACATGTGCTCAACGGCTTAGGAATCCCAATAACTTCCCATCATTTTGGTTGCTGTTGTATTTTCACATTCTGAATGGGCTTTTTCCTTAGCTGTGAACACAGATTAATTTTATCATTTCCCCCCAAGGATATAAACGGGTTCCAAATAATTTTCCATATAAAACTCCTACATTTCTGTATTCAGATGATGATTGTTTCAAGTTGATAAATAGCTCTAAAAATTTGCTACAGTATAAATGATTTTGCCATTGAAACAGTCAATTCAAAGAAGCCGCACCTTCACTTATATTTGTCTGAACTCCTGGAGGACAGATCCTGTAAATAAATGATTTTAGACTATTTGGGTAAAATGCAGAGAGCTAGATTCTCTATTATGACCTGGCCCCTGTGTGGTGGAAAACAGGTAAATCTCAGGTCTCCCCTCAGACACTGGAGGAGCTAGGTGATACCATACTCTACTTCTCGGTTGGCATACTGCCCCCTTTGGGCCACATCCTGCCAGTGTGGAACAGCCCCAGAATCAGAGAATAGCAGCAGCCTCTTTGAGTCTCTCTGATATCTGCTAGGTGTGGCTGAGACAATCAGCTGAACAGCTGTCCTACAACTTTTAAGGCGCTGTCCTTTCTTAAAATTGGGTGTCTTATAAAATAAATGCTCTAGTAAAACCAGCAGTTATGGCCTTTATTGCAGGAATCACTGGCTGAAATTCTCTGGAGGTCGAACTATGTGATTGTAAAGGTCCTTTCTGGTCTTAATATCTATTAATATATGAACTCTTTATAACTTAGGATCAGTTTTTTTACTCAAGCATCAGGGGGTCTTAGCAATGCCAACGAGGGCAGAATTTGGCTCAGTCAGTGTTGTTTATGAATGATATTGTACTATTTTGGCACAAACAAGCAGTTCTACTGATTCACATGCTTTGCCTGTGTAGTTGAAATAAGGATACTTGCAGTGTTGCAGGGTCCCTTAATAGAGAGCTATGCTTTGCAATGTTTAGTCTTGACTTTGTGCTTGCTTACAGCCTAAGCAACTCCACTGATGTCAATACGATGCTATGTGTCACTGCAGAATTTAACTCAAGGGATCATAATTAAAGGTTTTACCTGGAGCACAAAACCAAGAGAAGCAAAGCAATTCTGAGTTCACTAAATCTTAATGTTGTTTTAAAGTAGTTTTTAATGGGGTTAATTTCTTTAGGTGTTTTTTATCAGGGTAGTATAACTTGATTGATATAATTTCCTTTCACTTTGACATTGTAACTGGGTCTCATTAGGCCTGCAATAAAATTGAAATGCTGTCATAATACATCATAAAGGCATATTAACAAGATCTCTATAGACTTCTATTAGAATAATTTTTTCATCATAACTTTAATATAATCAAAGCAGGGTCTTACTGACCAGAGAAAATAGGGGCAGAGAGGACCAAATTGACTGGGACCTGCATTTCTAAGATCTAAATGCTGTTTACAATTCTTATTAGTTGTAGAAAACTAATTGGCTACCAATCACAAATAAGTCCCATTTCACTTCTTAATTATAACCCTATAGAATGATACTGCTGTTTTCCAGTTATTTTATACTGTGCCTCCCACAACCCTCCCTTCCTACTGGCTTTTTGGCCCCTCTCTTTCATTTTCCTTTTTTCTCCTCCTACACCATGTTTTATTTTGAGGTATGTATTTCTGGCTTGGCTTTTCTTTCTCTCTCCTCACCCACTCTTTCCTGACCATTTTTATCTTCGTCCTTTCATCTGTCCCCCCCCCCCCAAGGAATAACTGGCTATCAAGCCCTAAAATACAGTTGGACTAGCTAGGTGTTTTTTAAAAAAGATGAACTGAAGCATCAAAAGATGGTGCTCTTTTGTAAGAGTCCAGAAAATCTGGTAGAGGGCTAAAGAGGAAAATCTGATTCTCTTCAGAGCCAGGAACCCTTCCTTAAGCTGAAATTACTTTATCATAATTATTCCACCTGTCAATGACACCATGAAGGTGTAATTCCTTAATTTGGCCTAACATGCTCTCTCCTGCACAAGTACTTGTGAAAGTGAGGCTTGGGAAAAGGGGGATGAGAAGTGAAACTCCCTGATAGCACTTTCCTAGAGTTGCCCTAAATCAGTCCAAGGAAGGTAGCAGATGGCGTGTGCCCCCTCCACGTTGGAATAAGCAGGACCCAGATCAAACCCTGCAAAGAGAGTGAATACTGTGTGAATACAATTTGGCTGCAGATTATTGAAACTGACAGAATTGTAATAATATTTGCTGCTTATATTTATGCTGTTTTCTTTTTGCATTTGTCTCAGTTTGGACAATGCAAACAGACTAGGCATTTTTATTGACTCTATCAAGGCTCAAGCATTAGTACGATACTATAATGTGTGGCTTGGTAACACAACTGAGAATGTTTGCTTAATTTCTGCTGGAAATTTGAAGAAGTATGGAAATTTTTCTGACAGTTTTAAGTTGTTAAATCTTACAAAATCTACATATGGGGCTAAGTTTGACCTGATGGTGTCCCTTAAAGAATAGTAAATGCTACTGTAATATGCTGCTGCAAATTCCATCCATTATCATAAAAGGATTAATATGGTAAGGAAATCAGTATAAGAGTGACTTGGAAATAGGTTTAGTAATTTGTGTGAGGTTTTTTTTATTTAAAAAATATCATTCTTAACTGATGCTATGTCATGTGGTATGTTCTTCTACAAACTGTTTCACTATATTAGTATTGTATGTGGCTTGGCATATCACTAGTTAATAGATTCTCCTATTTCCCAGTCACCTGAACTGTCACATTTTGGTGAATTATAAAAAAATAAACCTCAGCAAATACTTTGGAAAAATGTAGGCTACACAACACAGCTATGCGAATTGAAATATTTAAAAACGTTTGCATGATTAACTCACCTACTATCCTGGAATGATTAGATCTGCTAACGTCACATGTTTATAGCATTCAGGTAATTTAATCAGCCTGAGAAGGCTTCATTTATTGCCAAGTGTTTAGAGTGATGATGGGTCTGATTCATATTTAAAAAAAAAAAACATTTTGGTTTTTGTTTGTTTTGTTTTAAATGTGGGTGGTGCACCATTTGTCTCCAGATCATTCCATGAATCAGGGCATACACTGATATTGTATGGAGTATTCTAAAAGAAAAATGAGGGACTTATGCAGAATCATTTCAGCTTGGCAACTGAGTGTTATTGAAGGGCACATAGTAGTTTCATGCTAAAGTCAAATATGTAACAGGAGGAATACCCCTTTTTTACACATTAAAAGGTTGGATGTCATATTCACAGCTGGAATTTTCACAGTTCCTGAGTCACTGGCAATGTCATGAATATTTTGCAGGAAGCTACACGGTGGCTCAGAAGTGATGTGACAAGCCACATAGCTTACTATAATATTCTCCTCCTGTCTCTCTCTCTGTCTCTCGAGTAATCATTCTGATTCTTTTAAATAAAAAAGAAAATGAATTTAGGTGACTTTATAATGAGATCTGAAAGCAAAAGAAAATGTCTAATTATAATGTTTTTGTTGTCATTTAAAACAGCACAAATGGCTTGCCTGCGTCTGTTGCAGAGGGTATCCTGTATGAAGATGTTTTTTCATCTAAGTACAATAGCGTAATGTATTAACTATGGCTGTGTCATTATAATAGGCCTTAATGTTTTTTGTAGCGCTTTGAAAACATAAACGGATTAATACTCACAACAACCGTGTGAGGTAAGTAGGTAAATATTATTATTGGGGCTGGTTGAAATGTGTACCCATGAATAGTTGTTTTTATGGAAAACTAGCCAAATATTTTTCAGAACAAATTATTCAGCTGGTTCTGATGATAGTTCTCATTTTAATGATAAGGAAACAGAGGCAGAGAGAATAAGGAATTTGCTCAAAGCCGCAAATTGAGTCAGTATTTTTTTTTAAGACTACAGTCCACCTCCACATGGTTCCCCTACATCCCATTGCCTCTCATCCTGCAATGAGAACAAAACAGAGTTATATCATACAGTGTGAGCCTATCATACAGTATATTTATACAGTCTTTATGAAGTCTGTTTTCTTCTGTGTAAAACTGCAAGAAAATGGTTGTCACCTTTTTAAATAAGGTTTTAAAGTCAGTGGGGTTCCACCCAGAAAAATTTTTAGGACTGAGGCCTTAATATCGGTTGGGCTAAACATCCAAACACTTAAATCTAGTCTGCGCTACTGACCTAGATCAGTATAACTACATTTTCAGAGGTGTGAAAAATCCCCCTCCTGTGTAGACAGCACTATCTTGGCAGGCGAGCTTCTCCCATCAACATAGCTACCATCTTGGGGGTGGTGGGAATTAACTACACTGATAGGACAGCTGTCTCCCATCTGCTTTGAGTGTCTTCATTAAGGCATTATAGCGGTGCAGCTGCATTAGAGAAGCTCTGACAATGCAGCATTTTAAGTGTAGAGTTGTCCTTACAAAGCTTATTTAAATGGATCTAAACTGCTTTGGTCTCTTCCTAATAATGAGATTTCTACTACTTCCTGCTTTCTGCCATGCTGGAAAGAAAGAACATTTTGAGAAAAGAGGGTGGGGTCAGATACTTCTCTACCACTGCCAGTCAAGAAGGGGTTACAGAATATCTGTGGTTACAATTAGCCCCAACCTGCCACACCTGCAGCTTGTCAGGGCGGAAGCAGACCCTTAAAAAGAAGGAACTCAGCTGAGTTGGGATGTGATTCTGAAACAAAAAGAGCTCAAGCTCACAGGCCAGCCAGGGGGTTCCTTGATGAGGAGCAGCTTGAGAGTACAGCCAGCCTGCACCCTCTGAGGCAAGAAGATGGGCTGAATTTTGTTTTGTTGTAAACCCCAGGACTAACACTTGGCCTCTAGCCCCACAGTGTGTGGAAGCTAAGACTTCTTGTAAAGCCCTAAAGGCTGCTTCCCCTCATTTGTATGAGGAAAGGGTCCTGGCACTGTGAGGGGCTTGGAACTATTTGCTTTTTTGTTTGAGTTGTTTTACAATTGATGGAAGGGGATAGACTTGCTAAGGGGTACAGCCAGAGGGTGATACCCCAGGAGCAGGCCACAAGACTGCCATTGCCTGGGGAATGACATGCAAGGTACTTGCCTTCACCCCAACAGGGTAACCTTCACATACAATCTTTGATAGGGATTCAACTTTCTGGTACTCTTCCTGGCTGATACCATTTTGTGCAAATGTTTCTTTTAAAGGACAAGAAATGAACCAAACTTTTTTAACCTTAATTCAGTAAACAGTATTGGGTCAATGGCTGGGTTTATCTGATTTATCCTTATGAGCAGTTTAGCATGAATTTAGTGTTAAAGAAAGGAATAATAGAAGGGTCTAGATCCAGGCAGGCTGGATACAAGGACTCTTCAACGTTCTTACTCTATACTTTTGGGAATGGCAGATCAAGTAGAAACAAGTGTTCAGTGTATGCTGTTCTGCAGTAATGGCTCTTCAAAAGGCCACAGAATAAATAGTGATACTTCAATGTTTGGGTATATTCCTGTAGAATACTGTATTTATCTAATTTGGAGGGAACTAGTCCATTCTTCTCTCTCTCTCCAACTATCGGCAATATTTTGTATACCTGCTGACACAAGGTTGATTTCAGTGACCCTCTTCAATTCTTACTGCTGTGTATGTGGATGCTGTATAACAATTTAGTTTTCGAAAAGCTAACTTATGAGTCTTAATCATGAGACTGACAGTGTCTCTTTAAGCTTTTGACTATCCCAAGAGCTTTGGTTAGAATATCTCTTCATACACCATAGGATACATATGTAATATGAAAACCAGATATATAAACTGATTCCTGTTTCAGGGCAGCAGTAAAAGAGAACAGTTATTAGTCAGATGCTAGGGATGATGGTGGAAGATACACAGGCTGACTTGTATTTCCAGCAGTTGGTAAGGACAGGCCTAGATGGGCCATATGGTCTTCTCTTGGGCCTTAAGTATTCATAATTATATTAAGCAGTTAAACCTGCCATATGGTTTGCTTCCATGCAGAAGAGAAGCATCTGCTTCTTGCAGATTTTCTGGGAGTTTTTCTTAGTCTCCCTCGGCTCCTAATATTGACTTAAAAATAGTTTTTCAAACCTACATGGACAGTCACAAAGAGAAACAACAGCATAACCTGTTTCAGAGGTATAAAATTGACATTTTTTTCTAATTCAATTTTGATCTGTTGCAAATGAGTTTTTCAATTATTGGTGAAAAATGGATCTCTCTTCTCTTTACAATACGAAAGTGAATGAGAAGTCAGCATGCCTTGAATTCCATTGTTCCAATCTTGACTAAGGTGAGGTTTTTAGATGTGTGTTTTGCTATGTGGCTCTTCGCTACAGATCACAAATAGTAACACAAGGTATTAAAAAAAATTGAGATCTGTACTCACATTTGATTGAGATATTGACCTTTTATGATCCCTTATGTGTGCTTGGTTAGGCTCCAATTGTTCAAGTACCTACTTGATTCAGGATAGTCTATTAAGGTATGTAGCTATTTTGGTTGGGGGAGGGTTATTGTTTTCGGCTTTTGTGGGTTGGTTGGTTGTTTTTTGTTTGGGGAGGGCAGCAATCACAAAGCCTTAGTCAAGCATACCTCAGTACAACATGTAATGAAGGACGCTCTAGCTAAAATAGCAGACCACATTGAGCCGCCAAAATGTCAGTTTAGTGTAAATAGAACTAAGAAAAATTTGTTTCCAATTTTAATGGATTAGGTAGCTCATTCAAGCTCTATTTAAAGATATGAGTTACATAAAATGTTGGCCAATTACTCACCAAAGGTAATTCTTTTTTATCACAATGGGTTAAATGAGGGTTACCTTGGAATGTTCAGATCATATGTTAGCGTAATGCACTATCTGAGTGAAAGACCCAGGTTCAGCACAGACTCCTTGGGTTCCAGCCCATGTCAAACAGGAGTGAAAGTTTCTCTACTATTCCTTCAGTGATGCTGTAGTTGTTGATGTTAATTGGATTTTTTGCCCTTAGCTACTTCATATCATCCTGCCACACTTATAGTATTTCAACCCTGGAGACAGATACTTCTTCTGAAATGTGTGCTGTAGTTTTGTAATATAAATATCTACATACCAGGGTCAAGACTGAAATATTCCAAGGAAATGGACTTAAACACTTGTTTTCATAATTTTAAAAACACATCAACAACAAAAAGTCACTGATCATAATCTCCCTTAGGATGTTTAAAAACAAAAACTGTTTCCTTATTCACTTCACCCTTCTCTCCTCCATCACCTAAACATGAATTCTTTGATGTTGTAGGGATATACCTTGGCTGATGGGCTGTACTGGCCTGGATAAGGGAGTGCGAGTGTTTGTTTTCATGGTAATGAAGTTCTCATGTAGGATGCCAGACTAATACTTATGGAAATTGAAGTCCATTTGGGGTCTACTATAGAACACCAAGTCATGAGGAAGAGGTGGATGACGTATTTCTAGAACAAATGACACTAATATCCAAAACAGAAGACCTACTTTTAATGGGAGATTTTAACTACTCAGATATCTGTTGGAAAAGTAATAGGGCAAAACATGACATGTCCAATACGTTTCTGGAACGTATTAGGACAACGTGTGTTACAAGATGGTGGAAGTAACCTGGGGCAACAGCCATTTAAAACTTGATTCTGACTAAGAGGGAGGAATTGGTTGTGAATGTGAAGGCTTAAGGCAATTTGGGTGAAAGTGATCATGAAATGTTAGATTTCATTATCCTAAGGAGAGGAAGGAGTGAGAACAGCAGAGTACGGACAATGGACTTCAAAAAAGGAGACTTCAGCAAATTCAAAGAACTGGTAGGTAAGGTCCAATGGGAAGAAAATCTAAGGGGAATAAGAAGTTCACGAGAACAGGCAGTTTCTCAAAGAGACAATATTAAAGGCACAACAGCAAACTATCATGATGGGAAAGAAAGATGGATAGAATAGTAATAGACTAATATACCCATATCAGGAGCTCTTTAGTGGCCTGAAAATAAAAAAAAAGAATCCTACATAAGAGGGAAACATAAACAAACTGCTAAATGTGAATACAAAAGAATAGCATAAGCGTGTAGGGACAAAATCAGAAAGGCTAAGGCACAAAATGTCCCTAGCAAGGGACAATAAAAGCAATAAGAAGGTTTTTTTAAAATAAATTAGGAGAAGGAGAAAGATGAAGGAAAGTGTAGGCCTTCTATTAACCAGGCCAAGAGAACTAATAAGCAATAAATCAAAGAGGCTTAGGTGTTTAATGCCTGTTTTTTTCTTCAGCCTTCACTAAAAAGGTTAACTGTGACCAAATGAACACAATTTATATTAAGGGAGAAGGAACAATGCCACAATAGGGAAATAATGGGTTAAAGAATGTTTAGATGATTACATTTAATTTAAGTTGGCAGGTCCTTATGACATTCACCCTAAGGTACTTAAGGAAGTAGCTGAAGCAATCTCAGAACCATTAGCAACTGTCTTTGAGAACTCACGGAGGACAGGTTAAGTTCCAGAGGACTGGAGCAGGGCAAACATAGCACCTATCTTTAAAAAGGGGAAACAAAGAGAACCCAGGGAATTATAGAGTGGTCAACCTAACTTAGATGCCTGGAAAGATACTGAAACAAATTATTATACCATTATTTTGTGAGCCCTTAGAGGATGATAGGATAATCAATAATAGCTTATGTGGACTTGTTAAGAACAAATTTCCTTATTTAGTAGGGTTACTGACCTAGTGGATAGGGAGGAAACTGTAGACGTGATCTATCATGATGTAGTGAGGCTTTTGACATAGTCCCACATGATGTTCTAATAAGCAAACTAGGGAAAGTAGGTCTAGATGAATTTACTATAAGGTGGATGCACAACTGATTGAAAGACTGTACTCAGAATAGTTATCAATGGTTTGCTGCCAGTGTGGAAAGATG
The DNA here is from genome assembly GCF_027887155.1 of Malaclemys terrapin pileata. Classification (NCBI taxonomy): domain Eukaryota; kingdom Metazoa; phylum Chordata; order Testudines; family Emydidae; genus Malaclemys; species Malaclemys terrapin. Next base: position 32,350,762 of record NC_071513.1, on the reverse strand, counting down.
TAACGAGAAAGGCCCTGCAATGGTCTTCCCTGGGTCTGGTTTTATTTAATATTTTCATTAATGAATTGGATGGCAGTGTGGAAAGTGTACTTATAAAATTTGAGGATTACACCAAGCTGAGAAGAGTTGCAAGCACTTTGGAGTACTGAATTAGAATTCAAAATAACCTTGACACATTGGAGAATTGGTGTGAGATCTGTAAAATGAAATTCAATCAAGACTATTGCATTTAGGAAGGAAAAAAAATCAAATGCACAAATATAAAATGGTGAATAGCTGGATAGGCACTAGTACTTTAGAAAACTATCTGGGGGTTCTAGTAGATCCTAAATTGAAAATGAGCCCAAAAATGGTGCAGTTGCAAAAAAGCTAATAGCATTCTTGGGCGTAGTAAAAGGAGGATTGTATGTAAAACACAGGAGTTAACTGTCCCGATCTTCTCTTTGCTACAATATCTCAGTGAAGTACTCTGTCCAGTTTTGGGTGCCACCCTTTAGGAAAGATGTGGACAAATTGAAGAGAGTCCAGAGGACAGGAACAAAAATGATAAAATATTTGGAAAACTTGACCTACAAGGAAAAGTTTAAAAACACCCAAATAACCGGGTATGTTTCTTCTTGAGAAAAGAAGACTTAGGGAGGATCATTGAAGGTAGGACAAGAAGTAATCCTGCAGCAAGGGACATGGAGGTTTGGTCTGCTTTTAGCACAGGAGGCTGGATTAGGTGCCCCCTCAAGATCCCTTGTAGCCCTTCATTTCTATGATGATTTATCCCCAGACAAGGTATAATGCAGGCTCCAACAACACAAGCTTCCCCTCACTCAGCTGCCAATGTTGACTGCTTCTGTGTCTGAGGGTAGTTCAGTCTGCATGTGAACTCATTCATTCCTTAGCCCCTTTGTTGAGAAGGTCAATGACTTTGCTCATCTGTGTTGCTAACGGTTGTGCATTTTTTTTTCTTTCTCCTTAGTATATCTGGGAATAGGTTTGCAACAACTATCTTGTTTCGCATAGGCCACTGAACAGCCAACAGATGATCATGACTGTCAGCTATTGAACAAAATCACATGGACTTCCTAACAGTTTTATTCTATGCAAAGCAAAGTGAGGTATGACTAAGGCTACATTTTAGTCATGGGTATTTTTAGTAAAAGTCATGGACAGGTCATGGGCCGTAAACAAAAATTCACAGCCCGTGACCTCTCCATGACTAAAATTAGGGCAGGGATGCTGTGGGTGCTGGGGGAGGGGAGCGCTACAAAAGTCATGGAAAATCACAGAATCTGTGACCTCAGTGACAAACACTGAGCCTTAGATATGCCTACATGAGCCAGCGTAAGTAATAGTTTAATTCTCTGATCGGTTACTGTCATAACTATAAAGGGAAGGGTAACAGCTGTCCTGTGTACAGTACTATAAAATCCCTCCTGGCCAGAGACTCCAAAATCCTTTTCCCTGTAAAGGGTTAAGAAGCTCAGGTAACCTGGCTGGCATCTGACCCAAAGGACCAATAAGGGGACAAGATACTTTCAAATCTTCGGGGGGGAAGGCTTTTGTTTGTGCTCTTTGTTTGGGAAGTTCGTTCGCTCTTGGGACTGAGAGGGACCAGACATCAATCCAGGTTCTCCACATCTTTCTAAACAAGTCTCTCCTATTTCAAACTTGTAAGTAAATAGCCAGGCAAGGCGTGTTAGTTTTCCTTTGTTTTCTCAACTTGTAAATGTACCTTTTACTAGAGTGTTTATCTTTGTTTGCTGTACTTTGAACCTAAGACTAGAGGGGAGTCCTCTGAGCTCTTTAAGTTTGATTACCCTGTAAAGTTATTTTCCATACTGATTTTACAGAGATGATTTTTACCTTTTTCTTTAATTAAAAGCCTTCTTTTTAAGAACCTGATTGATTTTTTTCCTTGTTTTAAGATCCAAGGGGGTTGGATCTGTATTCACCAGAAGTTGGTGAAAGGAAGGAGGGGGAATGGTTAATTTCTCCTTGTTTTAGATCCAAGGGGTTTGGATCTGTATTCACTAGGGAATTGGTGAAGGTCTCTCAAGGCTACCCAGGGAAGGGAATTAGCCTTGGGATGGTGGCAGCGGACCAGAGCTAAGCTGGTAGTTAAGCTTAGAAGTTTTCATGCAGGCCCCTACATTTGTACCCTAAAGTTCAAAGTGGGGATACAGTCTTGACAGTTACCATGGAATTAACCATTTATGGAAATTAGTCAATTGGAGGAAATTTCATAGATCAATAAGTGGCTTATAATAGAGTAACCACTTGCAGAATTATGGGAATAAAAGTACACAAGATCCTATGGAAAAGTCAAGGCACGGTTGTGTTGGTCTACTGGGTGCATTTCAGTAGCCTGCTCTCACCACCGTGTATGAGTACTACATGCCCATCACAGCCACACTGAAATAGATGTGATCCATGCTTGTTTAGTGCAGGTGATCAACACACCAGGAGATATGGAGCAAGTCTTCACATACACCTATCTCAATTGTCCTGATAATGGAGGGGGTGGTATGATGGGATAGCCTAATTTTGGCAGTTAATTGATCTTTGACTATTTGTGGTAAATATGCCCAATGGCCTGTGATAGGATGTTAGATGGGGTGGGATCTGAGTTACTACAGAGAATTCTTTCCTGGGTGTCTGGCTGGTGAGTCTTGCCCACATGCTCAGGGTTTAGCTGATCGCCATATTTGGGGTCGGGAAGGAATTTTCCTCCAGGGCAGATAGGTGAAAAATCCCCAGGGCCTCTACCATCCTCTGCAGTGTGAGACATGCAGGGGTGAAAGTAATTTACGGGTACTGCCAGAGTCCTGAGGGGGCGTGGCCTCATCCGGAAGAGGTGTGGTCTCAACTGGAAGAGGCGTGGCCTCTCAAGATTTAAAGGCCCTGGGGCACCGGTTGTGGCTGGGAGCCCCATGGCCTTTAAATCAACCCAGGGCTCCCAGCTGCAGAGGTAGCTGGGAGCCCCCAGGGCTCAGGGACAAATTAAAGGGCCCTTTAAATCCCAGCCCAGCCGCCGGAGCTGCGGGTGGGATTTAAAGGGCTCTAGGCTCCCCGCAGCAGCAGGAGCTCCGGGCCCTTTAAATCCTGGCCCCAGCCTGGGTGCCGAGCTGCGGGCGGGATTTAAAGGGCTCTGGGCTCCCCACCGCGGAAGCCAGTGTGGTCCAGCACGACGTACTGGCTCTTGCCGGTATGCCGTACCGGTTTACTTTCACCTCTGGGGATAGGGGTCACTTGCTGGAGGATTCTCTGCCCCCTGAAGTCTTTAAACCATGATATGAGGACTTCAGTAGCTCAGACATAGGTTAGGGGTTTGATAGAGGAGTGGGTGGGTGAGAGTCTGTGGCCTGCGTTGTGCAGGAGGTCAGACACGACTATCATAATGGTCCCTTCTGACCTTAAAATCTATGATTCTATAAAAAATTGCTGTAGTGGTTTGTGGCTGTGATTGCAGTTGACAGCATGGGCAAAGAATACCGCTAGACATGTCATCAGGTAGTAGCTATCTACTCCTTCCCCTGTGATTTACCTAGCACTTTCCATGCCCACCTCAGGTTGCAGATGGTGCTGGCCAGTATTTATTTGTTGCAGCTTGTTGTTCCTTCCCCTTCGAAGTCAGATGGTTATTCACCCTTATTCAACAAATAAATCCATCTCCAATCACAGTTACCATTTCTGTGCACTTTTCTTGGACTGCACAGCATTATTTGGCCACCAGCTACTAGTGTTTCTCATCTCAAGCACCACAGTAGACCCATCTTTTCAGTGTTTTGTGTAATCTGTGGTGCTTGCTTGCGTAAGTCAAGTTATTTTGTATTTATATATGGATGTCCAAGTAACTTAACTTGCAGTTCCAGTATTAAGTGGAACTTGACAGAAAAATGTGGGGTAGGTTCTGAAGTAGGCATTATTCTATTTAGTTGAGTTTTTGCAAGAGGACTCCATTTGAGGTTTAGTTCAATTGTGTACAGCATTAGAGGTATTAATCAACTGGGCTCAAGCACCAATGTTTGGAAGCCTGCCTCGTGAATTAAGGTGTTAGAGTTCGTTTGATTAGTTCATGTTTGATTGTAACTGATTTAGTAGTTATTGGACAGGGATATAAAGAGACCATTTTGGAAGCACCAAGAGTAACAGGTGGCCCTGTATAAACTGCTGCGTGTTTGCTGAAATGTACTGTCTGGCTGTTCTTGCTAAAGACTTGTTTTTTAGCATCCCTATGAATGTTTTATTTAAGGACATCTGGTAATTAGAAAGAAAAAAGACTCATTTTCAAGTACTGTGCCCAAAGTAAACAAGTATTTTTCATCCATTGCAGATTTGTATTCCTGATTAAATGAAAATAAACAAAGGAAAATAATTTTTTCCCCAATTGCATAAGCTTAACAGTATTTTTTTTTAAACATAGCCATATTCTCTACAGGGTTATGTATACTTCAGTTTTTACACTGCTTCTCTCTGTGCCAGATTCAATTTGGATTGGCTAACTACAATCTGATATGATAGTAGTTATTGGACCAGGAAAACATTATTTTTTTCCCATAGATTCTAACTGTCACGTCACATTATCTTACTAATGCTGTGTCATGTCATGTAATATTCTTTCAATCTCTAGGCGAGTTTGACACAATGTAACATGATCTGAAACACAGTCAGTGATGTAAAATAATGCATCATGTCACACAGTACATGCAGCATCTCATATACTATGTTTAACATGTACAGACAAAGCCTAACTTTTATTTCCATTTTACTGCTCTTGATCAATGAGTGGGGTATTAGTAAAGGTTGCATGCATGGAACATGAGACCAATATATGGTGTTAAGGCCTGATCCAAATGCCACCCTGGTAGATGGAAAGACTCCCATTGGCTTCAATGAGCTTTGATCAAGCCCTTAGTCCTTATATTTATAGGATATGTAATTTTGTCCCAAATCAGGCATTTAATTTACTAGATGTGTAAAGTGAGTTTTCTGCTAACACTGCTTAATATGTAATCCATGCATTTTACTAAATCTCATATACTGAAAGTTGTGCAAGATAGTGCTGTGGGGAATGTTTCACACAAAAAAAATGGTTTAATGACCTTTGTGAAATGGGAAGGTCAATGAAATCAACTAGGCATCGTTGCTGTACCATATACCAAGCTGTAACTATAAGTGATCTAGTTTTGAAATGACTGGGCGGTGGGTTCTCTTCCCCATCTTTCTCCCCTCCCCCCATCATTGCTATGTTCTGACTGAGATGAGTTCTCATCAGTAAGTCACTGGTTTCAGGTTCACCTGCAAACTTGTGCCTCCTGGAGGGACTGCAGAAGAGCTTTCTTCTTGCAGGACTGGGGTACTGCAAAGCACAGGCACTGTGCATCAGAAGAATTTCTCTGCAAGCAAATTTCACGGGACATTCAATGTTCCTATTATCAAGTATTTTGATTAACCAGGTGATAAATCATCAGGATTTGTCTACAGTGAAAACTTGTAGGAATGTAGAGTGCAGTTCCCAAAATATCCACATTCTGTACATGACTCTTGCAGTTCAGGTTGTGGGGAATCTCTACTTATTGTGAAGTTGTTCTATGAAAGACACACCTTCATTCTAAGGCCTGGTCTACACTACGAGTTTAGGTCGAATTTAGCAGGGTTAAATTGAATTAAGCCTGGACATGTCCACACGACGAAGCCCTTTTTTTCGACTTAAAGGGCCCTTTAAACCGGTTTCTTTACTCCACCTCCGAGGGGATTAGCGCTAAAATCACCCTTTGCAGGTCGGATTTGGGGTAGTGTGGACGGAATTCAATGTTATTGGCCGCTGGAAGCTATCCCACAGTGCTTCATTGTGACCACTCTGGACAGCACTCTCAACTCAGATGCACTGACCAGGTAGACATGAAAAGCCCCGCAAACTTTTGAATTTCATTTCCTGTTTGCCCAGCATGGAGAGCACAGGTGACCCTGCAGAGCTCATCAGCACAGGTAACCATGATGGAGTCTCAGGATCGCAAAAGAGCTCCAGCATGGACAGAACGGGAGGTACGGGATCTGCTCGCCATATGGGGAGATGAATCAGTGCTAGCTGAACTCTGTAGCAGTAAACGAAATGGCAAAATATTAGAATAAGTCTCAAAGGCCATGAAGGACAGAGGCCATAACAGGGATGCACAGCAGTACCGCGTGAAAATTAAGGAGCTAAGGCAAGCCTACCACAAAGCCAGAGAGGCAAACAGAAGGTCTGGGGCAGAGCTGCAAACATGTCGCTTCTACGCGGAGCTGCATGCGATGCTAGGGGGTGCAGCCACCACTACCTCAACTGTGTGCTTTGACTCCATCAGTGGAGAATCACGCAACAGGGAAGCGGGTTCGGGGTACGAGGAAGACAGCTCACCGCAAGGAAGCGGAGAAACTGGTTTCCCCAACAGCCAGGATATGTTTATCACCCTGGACCTGGAACCAGTAACCCCCGAACTCACCCAAGGCGTGCTCCCAGACCTTGGGGGCACACAAGGGACCTCTGGTGAGTGTACCTTTGTAAATATTACACATGGTTTAAAAGCAAGTGTGTTTAATGATTAATTTCCCCTGGCAATCGCGGCCAGTACAGCTACTGGAAAAGTCTGTTAACGTGTATGGGGATGGAGTGGAAATCCTCCAGGGACATCTCCAGAAAGCTCTCCTTCATGTACTCCCAAAGCCTTTGCAAAAGGTTTCTGGGGAGGGCTGCCTTATCCCCTCCGCCATGGTAGGACACTTTACCACGCCAGGCCAGTAGCACGTAGTCTGGAATCATTGCATAACAAAGCATGGTAGCGTATGGTCCCGGTGTTTGCTGGCATGCAGACAACATCCATTCCTTATCTCTCTGTTATCCTCAGGAGAGTGATATCATTCACAATCACCTGGTTGAAATGGGGTGATTTTATTAAGGGGACATTCAGAGGTGCCCGTTCCTGCTCAGCTGAACAGAAATGTTCCCCACTGTTAGCCACGCAGTACAGGGGAGGGGTGAAGTGATCATCCCAGAGAATTGAGTGTGTGTGTGGGGGGGGTAGTTGGGTTTGTGCTGCATGTTAACCCAGAAACCGCTGCCCCTCCTTTTAAAATTGCAAACCCATTTTAAATGGCCAACCCAACGGGTGCTTGGTATGGGAAATGAGGGCGCTACTGTTTGAAACCATTCCCACATGTTAAGAAGGTTAAAAAAGCCAAAAGACTGTGGCTTACCATGGCTGCCTGCAAGCCGAAATCTGTTGCCTGGCACTGCGTGAGTGATCTCTCACACCAAACCGGCAGGTCCTCAATATAAGAGGAAAAATGCGACCTTGTAACGAAAGCACATGTGCTGTGTAATGTGAACAGCAAAATTTAACATGAAAGAGTGTACCCATTGTTCTCTAAAATGTCTTTTTAACCACCTCTCCCTTCTCTTCCACCAGCTGCAAATGTTTCTCCTTCACAGAGGCTAGTGAAGATTAGAAGGAGAAAACGGTGGACTCGGGATGATATGTTCTTGGAGCTCCAGATGTCTTCCCATGCTGAGAGAGCACAGCAGAATGCATGGAGGCAGTCAATGTCAGAGTGCAAAAAAGCACAATATGAATGAGAGGAGAGGTGGCAGACTGAATCGCGGGCTGAAGAGAGCAAGTGGCTGGCTGAAGAGGATAGGTGGCGTCAGCTTGTTGAGAGAAGACAAGAGTCGATGCTCCGGCTGCTGGACCATCAAACTGATATGCTCCAGCATATGGTTGAGCTGCAGGAAAGGCAGCAGAAGCAGAGATCGCCGCTACAGCCCCTGTGTAACCAACAGCCCTCCTCCCCAAGTTCCATAGCCTCCTCACCCAGACGCCCAAGAATGTGGTGGGGGGGCCTCTGGCCACCCAGTCACTCCACCCTAGATGAATGCCCGAGCATGAGAAGGTTGGACTTCAATAATAGTTAAAGTTTTAAACTGCAGTGTGTCCTTTTCCTTCCTTCCTCTCCCACCCATCCTGGGGGATAACTGCCAAGGAAGCCATAGTTGTGTGATGAATTAATAAAGAATGCATGAATGTGAAGTAACAATGACTTTATTGCCTCTGCAAGTGGAGCTCGAAGGGGGTGGGGAGGGTGGTTAGTTTACGGGGAAGTAAAGTGAACTGGGGGGGGCGGAGGGTTCATCAAGGAAAAACAAACAGAAGTTTCACACCGTAGCCTGGCCAGTCACAAAACTGGTTTTCAAAGCTTCTCTGATGTGCACCGTGCCCTGCTGTGATCTTCTAACTGCCCTGGTATCTGGCTGCACGTAATCAGTGGCCAAGTGATTTGCCTCAACCTCCCACCCCGCCATAAATGTCTTCCTCTTCCTCTTACAGATATTGTGGAGCGCACAGCAAGCAGCAATAACAATTGGAATATTGGCTTCGCTGAGGTCTATCCGAGTCAGTAAACTGCGCCAGAGTGCTTTTAAACATCCAAATGCACATTCCACCACCATTTGGCACTTGCTCAGCCTATAGTTGAACAGCTCCTGACTACTGTCCAGGCTGCCTGTGTACGGCTTCATGGCATTAAGGGATAGGCTGGGTCCCCAAGGATAACGATAGGCATTTCAACATCCCCAATGGTTATTTTTTGGTCCGGGAAGAAAGTCCCTTCCTCCAGCTTTTGAAACAGACCAGAGTTCCTGAAGACACGAGCATCATGTACCTTCCCAGCCATCCCACGTTGATATTAGTGAAACGTCGCTTGTGATCCACCAGGGCTTGCAGCAGCATTGAAAAGTACCCCTTGCAGTTTATGTACTCGGTGGCTTGGTGCTCCGGTAGGGATATGGGTTCCATCTATCGTCCCACCACAGTTTGGGAATCCCATTGCAGAAAAACCATCCACTATGACCAGCACATTTCCCAGATTCACTACCCTTGATATAGCAGGTCTTTGATTGTGGTGGCTACTTGGATCACAGCAGCCCCCACAGTAGAATTGCCCACTACAAATTGATTCCCGACCTACCAGTAGCTGTCTGGCGTTGCAAGCTTCCACAGGGCTATCGCCACTCACTTCTCAACTGTGAGGGCTGCTCTCATCCTGGTATTCTGGTGCTTCAGGGCAGGGGAAAGCAAGTCAAAGTTCCATGAAAGTGCTCTTATGCATGCGAAAGTTTCGCACTCACTGGGAAACGCCCCACACCTGCAACACGATGCAGTCCCCCCAGTCTGTGCTTGTTTCCCGGGCCCAGAATCAGCATTCCACGGCATGAACTTGCCCCAGTAACACCATGATTTGCACATTGCTGGGGCCTGTACTTTGTGAGAGGTCTATGTCCATGTCAATTTCCTCATCACTCTCGTCGCGGCGCTGCAATCGCCTCCGCGCCTGGTTTTGCTTTGGCATGTTCTGGCTCTGCATATACTCCAGGACAATGCGTGTGGTGTTCATAGTGCTCATAATTGTCGCGGTGATCTGAGCGGGCTCCATGATCCCAGTGCTATGGCGTCTGGGCTGAAAAAAGGCGCGAAACTATTGTCTGATGGAGGGAGGGAGGGAGGGGCGAGTGACAACATGGCTTACAGGTATAGGGAATTAAAATCAACAAAGGTGGCTGTGCATCAGGGAGAAACACAAACAACTGTCACACAGAATGGCCCCCCCAAAGATTTAACTCAAAACCCTGGTTTTAGCAGGCCATTGATTTCACGGAGGGAGGGGGAAGCAAATGAATACAGAACAAATCTGGTCCATCTATTTTTTACATCTTAAGCTGGCAGCAGATGGTGCAACATGACTGATAGCCATTGGCATCTTCTGGGTGCTTGGCAGAAGATGCTGTACTACGACTGCTAGCCATCATCGTCAAGATGGTTCAATAGGACTGCCGGCAGGACTGAGTCTCCAGGAGATAAAACATGTGTGCCCCGGTGCCTCTGATCAAACTCACTGAGGAATACGATGATGATGGATACCAGTCGTAATACACCATCTACTGCCAAAAGGCAAGGAGCTGCTGCTGTATAGCAATGCAGCCCCACGTCTGCCAGCACCCAGATAGCCGATGACGGCTACCAGTCATATTGCACCGTTTACTGCCAAAAGGCAATTAGCTTTTGCTGTGTAGCAATGCAGTACCATGTCTGCCGGCACCCAGATGACATATGGTGATGGTGAGCTGAGCTGAGCGGACTCCAAGCTTGCCATGGTATGTTGTCTGCACAGGTAACCCAGGTAAAAAGGCGCAAATCGATTGTCTGCCATTGTTCTGACGGAGGGGGAGGGGCCTGACGACATGTACCCAGAACCCCCCTGACACTGGTTCTGCATCATCAGGCATTGGGATCTCAACCCAGAATTCCAATGTGCAGTGGAGACTGCGGGAACTGTGGGATAGCTATCCACAGTGCAACGCTCCAGAAATCGAAGCTAGCCTCGGTACTGTGGATGCGGTCCGCCGACTTAATGCACTTAGAGCATTTTATGTGGGGGGACACACAGTTGACTGTATAAAACCGATTGCTATAAAACCGGCTTCTATAAATTCGACCTAATTTCGTAGTGTAGACATACCCTAAGAAGCTTAAATGGTGTATGGATGGTATGATATCTTGTAACCATTATATAGTGTGGATAATTCAAAAACTGCTCTGTGTAATAGCAAGAGTCTCATTAGTTGCCAATCCGCAAAGGTATGGTCACATTACACTTTTATACATTTGTTTTTCAGATGGAGTGTGCATTTGTGGAAACAGGAAAAAATGTTGTAAGTTACTTTAACAAAACCAAAGCAGGGGTGTGTGATTTTTTTTTCTTTGTTTTTGTGTTTTGTATTTTTGCTGTGTGGGAGGAAAGAGACAAAACCTGCTCTGCTTTTATTGTAAATTGTTTGCGTCAGTTTATACTATGTTTTTTTTCCTTCCCTTAAATAATTCTTTCAGTTTTTCATTTTGAGCCCAAGTCCAGGCCATCCACACTGTGTGATGGGTAGAGGCTGACAAGGTGGATATTTGTACAAAGAAGAAGCACAGAGTGGAACAACACACAGCTGGGTCCAAACAATTTAGCTATGATATGACACTCTAAAAAGCCCACTCAATTCCTAAACAGTGATCTGACAAAATCTTTTATGTCAAAGCCCCCTATGTGGAGATGACGGATAGGGGGAAAAATACCATTTGTTTGATGTGAAGGGGGGAAAATGAAAATTCAGTACCTTTCTGAAGGTATTTTTATAGCATACTGTATACTTACAACAAACTGCCATAACTCTTAGGGATAGCATTAAACATCTTCCCACTCTTTTAAATTAAGAGGATCACACATTAACATTTTAAGGGGAGATGGTACATTTTTAGAGCATGTGCCATCGACTCCAGTCTCAGTACATCATAATTCTCCACACACACACACACACTTGTGTTTTTTTTAAATAACAGAAATAGTAGGTGTGAGAGTCAAAAGAAATGGTGGTGGTGGTGGGAGACGTTAGGCTTTTTCTTAGTTATAAAGGCAGCCAGTGCACTATTGTTACATTTAACGGTTCTGAGTGGAAGGGTTCTCAGGTACAAAATGAATGGGAAATATTTTTGTAGGTTTTCAGTGGGAAAACTGTTACTTACAGTTCTACATGTTCGACTTGTAACTGAAAAGAGCCATGAAACATAAAAGTCCGGAATCCAGGTATTCTAGGACAAATCCAGAAGTAAATGTAAATGCATCCAAAGAAAGGCGTGTGTGTTGATATAGCATAGCCCTTCTTGTGGCACTTCCTTTGAGACACTTTTATATTTCCTCTCAACTCAATCATGTTTACTTCATCTCCCAGGTCCGAATCCTTGGCTGTGTCCAAGAAGGATACACCCAGGGCCCACTTTGTGGGGTGTAGAGGTGGCTTAATGCCATCATGCTGTGGCCAGACCTCTAGAATAGGCACAGGTTGCCAATGACCCCAAGAAGTTGACAAGGCAGTTAGGAGACAGCAAGGAGTAGAGATTTCCCAGCCATATCTGTGTTCCCTGGCTATGTGCTCTATCCAGGCTATCGGAAGGGTGAGTCATATAATACCACTAGAGGATCTTCTTACAGTGGGGTGAACCTCCCTTGACTGTCTGTGCTGGCTTTAGGGTCACAGCACTGCCCAGGATCTCGATTGTGATAGTCATTGCAGCTGCTGTTGAATAGCACTTGATCCTTTGCTTCCACTTACATTTCCACACAGAGAAACATGAAAATTCCGTGTCTAGTTTTTTCATCCCCTCACATGAGTGATTTTCCCAACACAAAGGGGAAAACACTTTGTGATAGGATGGTTCTGATTTTGGAATCTTCTAGTATGATCCACAAAAAAGACAAGCAGAGTGGAATGATTCTCCCACTGTATTAAGCAGGCAGTGATTGGCCCTTGGGAAGCTCTCAGTATATCCTCTTAAATGCCAGAGTGCACAGAAGATTACAGGACAAAAACTGATGTAAAGGTTTAAGCATTTCTCCATGGGACTGAAATACCTTTTATCCTAGAATTTTTCTTCACATAAAGTTACCCAAATTACTTTTGGGAATTCACTAAAACTGAAGCTTTCTCTCCTCCTTTGTAGCTTAAGCTAGCACTTGGCTGAATTTTTCCTGACAGTTCACCAGTATTTCTCTGGATTTATTGAAATGAACATGATTCTCAGTCACTTAACAGCAGTTGGCTTAATTTCTGTGGATAAAATCACGGTAGTGGGCTATAAATATATTGTGTATCCAGAAGCACAGTTTGTATTTTTAAATTTTTATTTTAAAGGCCAAAGATAAAGGCACTTTCTTTCTGGAGTTTGTACCTTAGGTGTAACATGTTTATTATGCTGAAAACAAAACACAAAGGTATCAGTCTCTGAATTAAGCAGGAATTGTATAAGGACTTCAAGGATCACACTACATAGAATGTTAACTTACGGATTAAACATGCAGACCATTTACTAAGGACCGTAGACAGTTAATCAATAATGTTTTGCCCTATTCACCTGAACTATCAGGTTTCAACGGGGAAAACAAAACCCACTCCTGCTTGTTGTATTACTTGATTCATAAAGTAAAATTTAAAAAAAGTAAAATTTGGATAGCTTTTAAATGAAGTTTATATAGCATGACTGCTGGCCATGTCTCTTAGGCTAAAAATTCAGATTCAGGATTCAGAGAGCTCCCTAATGATGTCTGGAAGTCAGAAACGTGCTGTCATCTTGTCAGATCTCACAAACCTGGGTAAGGCTAGGCAAATGTTTGAATGGGAGACCAATAGAGAATGCATAGGTGCTACAGGACACACTGATTTGCTAGATAGAATTTCCTTCTGAAGTTATTGAACCAATGATCTAATACCCTTTGAATTAGACATTAAACTGAGTGTCACTAAGAATCAGAAGGTAGGGATGATAACGCCAAGTTCCTGGCCAATTTCCAGCTAAGCAATTTACATTGTGCCTTCTCAAAATCCCCCTCCCGAGTTACACATGGGTTCAATATTCTTTGCTGCCTGTCTTTTTAAAAAACAAACAAACAAAAAACCTGGGTTGTTTGTTTGTTGTATGCTATGCTGCACTTCACCCCAGAGGTGGCTGTATTTCAGAGGTGTGAACTGATCCATGGCTACACTTCCTACCTTACCTCCAAAGGAGTTTTGAGGCTTAGTTAGGTAAGATACAATCTGACTCTCATTGGGATCAGTGTGAATCTTTTTCCTGACTTCAGTGGACGTTGGATGGGATTGCTAATGTTTTCAAAGCACTTTGAGACGCTCAGATGAAAAATGCTATTGAGAGTCAAAGTATTATTAATATGTACTTATTTTATTATAAAACAGGTTGATAGTGAAGGGATAATACTTGAATGTGATTGAGTATGGTTCATAGAGATGTTACAGTAAACACAGCTACTCTCAACAGCCTTTTCCTTTCAGTATTTTCACTTCTCTAAGTGAATGGAATGTCAATGTCTAGATTTTCTTTAAATGCATGTGTCATGCTGCAGCAAGTGTCCATTTTTCTTCAAGAAACAATGAAAACAATTCTTTACTCAAAAGAGAACAAGACAGAATAAGCCACTGAATATTGGTTTTGATACTTTTACCATTTTTTTTGTTCATTCTATAGGTCCAAAGTTCCTGCAAGCTATAGTATTTGATTAGAGAAACAAACTAAAGAAATGAGTTATGATTTTTTGTGCTAGTAAATCATATTTTAACACAATGGATTTTTATCACTTTCCTTTTTCATTTTTGATTTATCCTTTTCATTTTTTTTAATATAATACATTCTTTGGCTGAAGTTCACACTGAGAAAGCAGATCCACAATTCATAAAAGTTCACTAACGAATCCATTAGAAACAGATATAATTTGATAGTGGATATATACTGATTGTGTATATTGCTGATACAGAAGTATTCAGCATGTTACCATGAATGGCAACATGCTTGAAACATGCCATCTTTGATGGTGATTTGTAAAAATATCAGTGTTGTATTAGATTATCAGAGCACACTACTACACACTTGGGTAGTATCTTTTTAATTCCAGGATCTCTAAGTGCTTTGTAAACTTGGATGCTTTACAAATGGGAATAGTGATGAACATAATGATTAAGAGCATTTTTTTTTAAAGTCTTCACTGAAGTCATGTATGCAGAACAGCTCTTGAGATGGGTGAAAAGAGACTTCACCTTTCACTGAACATCAGGTATTGACCACTGCTGTGGGGAGGACATGAGACTTGATTGACCAATAGTATGATCTGGTATGATATTCTATGTTTATCCCCAGAAGATATCCTGCTTTTTCAGCTGATAGCATGACAGTCTTTCCAGGTTCTTTTTGCCACAGTGGCAACTTAGATGCCACCTGGGGAAGGTTTTTGAGTTTCCTATTTCCCTTGGGTTTTATGTTAACTTTTCCCATCTGGTAACTAAGAATTAGTGTTTCTACTCCGATACTATCCCACCCAGGATCAAACAGGTCACAAGGTACCTAATGTGAAACTGAAATTGATGACTCTGCACACATTTGTTTTCTCCCAAGAGCTCATACAAATGCATTTCTTAGAAGTGTTGCTCACTGGTACACTCTTTGGGCCAATCCATATCTCAGTGAACTTCAGTGGGAGCTGGATGGATCCCTTGCTGTTTTTAACCATGAGTTCTTATACATGAAAGCAGTATCCTCGCTCGAGCGGAAAACCTGCAACTACCTGCTGTGGAACAAGAATATTTTCTCTCTCGATAGTCCCTCTTTAGCAAGTATGTATAAGCATTGTCCCTTTAATTAATGATGGTAGTGTAGTTAGCATTAGTAATTACTCAAGAAAAGGAAGTTCTGCTTTATAATGAACAATGGATGTTGGCTGATTTTTTTTTTTTTAAATAGTATTATTCCCTCTTGTTCCACTCAACATGAAACTTCCATCTCTTAGAGCATTCCCCTTCACCTATGGGACAAGCAAACCAAGGTTTGGCTCTGCTGAATGTAGGAAGTGCTGTGCTCTAATAAGTAGGGCAGCTTTTTGCATTTTGTACTTCAATATGCTGTTTGCTGTTTTTTTTGACACTTGCCAGACTATGTGAAAACTTTCTACAATAAAAATGCATGTCCTATTTGCAAAGGAATGGCTCCTCCTAGAAAGAAAGTAAAGGGCAGCTAGTAAGAGCAAAAAACAGCCATGTCACAGTCAGACATCTAGTGCCAGAGAGACTATTTGGTGTAACTAACATGGCTGTATAGGTCCACTAAGGACTTTAGACCCTTAATTTTAACAGTAATTTAGAAGCCTTTTGTAGACTGGATTGAATGTACAAAAGGCTTTTTTACTGGTGGTGGTAAAGGTGAACTGTGGGGTTAATACACTTTTAAGAGCCAGAAAAATATCTACAGTGTAAATAGAAAAGTATTGGGCCAGATTCCTGGCCCTACCTAAGTCCTCTTTGTGCTGTTCCAGTAGCACAATTGAGACTTAAGGCTGCCAAAACAAACACCTGATGATTTCCCCCCCAGGTGCCTGAGGAGGGAGGCGACAGGGGCTAGTCTAAAGTGCCCATAGCTTTATATCACAGACCTCCCCCTGGGATGTAGGGGCCAGGTCTCTAAAATTATGCTAG
This sequence comes from Malaclemys terrapin pileata, assembly GCF_027887155.1. Lineage (NCBI taxonomy): Eukaryota > Metazoa > Chordata > Testudines > Emydidae > Malaclemys > Malaclemys terrapin. Next base: position 32,334,666 of record NC_071513.1, on the reverse strand, counting down.
TGGAAATGATCTGTAATCCAGAAAATTGAAACAATTGCCTCCCCCCACTTTGCTCACAGCTCAGGATCTAGCTGAAGATTTTTAGGGCTACACTTGTCAATCATGACAATGTTGAAGAATGAGAAGAGCTGGGCACTTCATATAGAAAATCACAAAGGGTCTGTGCATTCAAAAGTACAGCTCCAGAGGAGCTCAGCACTTCTGAAAAACAGGCCAACAATTCTTTCAAAGCTATACATTGTAGTCATCTAATTTACCATGAAAAGTCAGCCACTACTGTGGCAGGCAGGTAACATCCCACAGCTGAAGAGACCTAAGTCTCTTAGGCTAAGCAGTAAAGAAGAATCATGTCCAGTTGAAATGTTAGGAAGTAGGGAATGTAATAGCCAACTTGGAATTTTTCTCGTGACACCAAAATTATTAATTTTTCCCCTCTCATGAAATTTTTTTATGGTGGTTTTAATTCTCCACTAGTACAGTGTCCTAGCTTGCTGAGGGGCTTGTTCAATACTGTCACCTCAAGAAGAATACTGTATAATGAATCACCAGTATCTTTTCCTGAAACAAGTTATTCTCTAAATGTCACCCATGTAAGCACTGAGAAAGCTTAACTCTATTTAGCTTGTAAGAAAGATCACAGCTGGAAGTGGTACGGCTACATAAACAATCTGTTCTGTTCTGCTGCTAAATGTGATTTACAACTATCAACCCCAAACCATAGTAAATTCTGAGATTTCATATTGATCAACAGAGCAAATCTCATTTCAGATGTGAGCTGGCAATAGCTAATTCTTAGTGCCTAAAAACTAAATTAAAAATAACATGATTAGTGAAGTAGGCCCACTTTAATGATGCCACAATATAGATTCATAGCTTATCAGGCCAGAATGGACCACTGTGATCCATCTATTCTGATCTCTTGTGTAACACTGTCCATAGCACTTCCCTGAATTAACTTTTGTTTGAACTAGAGCAGATCTTTTAGAAAAATATCCAGTCTTATCTCCTACTTCCCCTCTCCACCCCCTCTTTCCTTCTAGTTTCTAGTCCTACACAAATCACAAGTAGAACTGGTCAGAAAATGGAAGTCTTCACAGAACATTTTCATATTTCTTCTAATTTTTCTATATTTTGCACAGATTATTCATGAAACTTTCTGCCATATTTTTAGTAAGCAAAAACTACTGTCTTTGAAAATAATTTTGACAAACTGGTAAAAAATAGGGCAGAACATTTTGTGGGAAAATTCAAGACTTTAATTATGTCCAAAACTCTTTCAAGAAAAGTTTTGTTTGATAAAAGATAATTTTTTGATTGGAAAAGCTGTTTGTGAAAAATTTTGACCAGCTGTAAAATACATGCTAATTTGCTGCAAACAAGAAATTTTTCATAAAATATTTTCACTATGCTATGGGATACTCAGCAAGACTTCAGATCTTCATTCATAACCTTATGTATATAACTGGGTCTTCATAGTTCAGATTCTCCAAGTTTCTGAATGAGGCTAGTCTCTGAAATCCAATGACCCAGACAGACATGTTGTATTTATTGAAGTTTTAGTTTTTGTAGAAAGATGAAAAGTTTCTGTTTGGTCCCCAGATCCACTAAAAACAAAGTCCAATAGCACTATATATTCCCTGGTATCGATAGGTTGTCAACTGATTTCCTTCCCCAGCACTCTTTCTTCCCCCTGGCCTAAATCCTCTCCTTTTGATCTGTAATTACATGAAATATTACTGTATGTTGCCAACAATAATGTAGCACCACAGAGAGTGTGTCCGTTCTCAAAATTCCAGGCCAGAGCCTTGGCACTAACATAGTTAAATAAGATGGGGCAGGGTCTGAGACAGCACCCTTTGCAAGTAAGCCAGTACAAAATCTCTGGTCAGACCCCTGGTACAGAGGCAATGAAATAAACCAACCAAAAATCCTGCTATAACTTTGAAGTTAGCATTATGTTAACACATATTATGCAGTTATTTTGTGTGAATGCAGTGAGAATAAATTAATTTAAATTTTTACACCACTCTCTAATATTACAGTGATGCCTCAAGATGAAAAGAAAACAGGATATAATGTCCTAAACAGTCCATAATCCTGGTGGGCCAGCTACTTCTAAATCCATAACTCTTTTCTCTCTCTCTCTGAATCTTTTAAATAGAGAGAGAAGGGTCTTGATCAAATTATCTTGTCTTTATTACAATAACACACATCCAGTTAGGAAACAGTAACAGTAATATGGGACTAAGGTAAGCAATAAATGAGGTAATAAAATGCTGAATAACACAGACACAGAAGAGCACTTTTCCTAAGATATCTGATGTCTGAAATTAGAATTGGTGACATTTCCAAATTTTGATTTTGTTTTTCAACAAAATTTTAATGATTTTCTTAATGAAAAACTTAAACAAAAAAAGCACTACATTTTTCACAATATAATTTTGATCAATGAGCTAAGTCATGAAAAACCAGACATGAAATCCTGCACCCACTGGAGTCAATGGCAAAAATCCCATTGACTTAAGCGGGGTCAGAATTTCACCCCCAAAACTCAGATCCTTCAGTCTGGCCAAGCTGTGCTTTGTGCAGGATGTGTGAGGTGGGGGCAAAGGTATCTTAAAACCATCTTTGCACTCCCCAGGCCTGTTAGAGCAGCTTTATGTCCCATTTCTGTTACAGAGTTCCTGAGATGGAACATATTGGGTGCCAAGGCTCTGGCCCAATGTCCATCTGTGGAGCAATTTTAGATCAGAAAAGATGATGCATCATTGACTAAATTATTAGTCAAAATCAGTGCACTCATCTCTGTACCTTTTATAATTCTTGCTCCTATGATTTGTAAGTTTCCATGTTTATTCCCTATAGAGAAAATAACTAAATTGACAGCTTGATATATGCCTGATAAAATTTTATCAAAGCTCACAATGTTCTTATTATCTTTTGGGATATTACGTGGCTGCAAAAATCCTTGTATAAAGGATTAAAAGCCTAAAAAAGTCCAAATGTAATAGCTTTAGGAATTATAGTTAATTGAATTAGTCTTTGATCTTGGGTACTAACTTTTTTTAAAAGAGGAGTTTAGCAGGCATGAACAGTACTTTTTCTGAACAAAGGCCTATTTCTCAACTAATTGCTAAGCATGAGTCCGGAATGCACCTGAACAATCATGTATATAGTGCCCTATATATATATATATATATTAGCAGTGGAGGCTGGAAAAGCCTCTAGAAAGTTTAACAGCAGCTTTCTAGTCCCCTTCCTATCAAGGAAACCACATTTGTAGGCAACCACTGCAAGAACTGAACAAGTTAGAACTTATCAATACTGCAGGTGAGTCAGCAGCTGTCTCCAAATCAATAGACAGCATTGGCAAGACATGCTGTAAGAAATGGCAAATACCGTGCTGGTCATCAACAGATTATTGCTATGGCCGCTATTCAAAACAGCTGACCCTCTGTACAGTGCCGTGTTGGTGTACCTAAAGAAACTGTCAAGGTAGTTCAAGTGAGTGTTAACAAACGGACAAAAAAAAAGAGAAGATGTTTCTTGAACAAAGGAGCGGAATGAAGAAAGTATAGCTAGCTAGAAGGCTTTTAAAATATGTGAAATTACTACTAAAGAGCTTGCTTACCTGGTGAGGGCAGGATAACTGGATGGGAATGGTGAACTTTCTATTGTCAGCAGATGGGGTCTGTGAGCATTGTTATTATTTAGATTACAACAGCATCTGGAAACCTGAGTTAGGTAAGGTCTGTATTGAGTCCAACGACTCTGAGGTGTAGTACTCCGAGTGTTCATTTGTAACTCTGTTACCATAAAGCTGCATGCTGGGGAGTCAGAGCAGAGAGAACCAGTTTTGTTTTTTTCCCCCAAGTCCTAATTTTTTAAAGCTGTTTTAGTCTACGTCCTTTTCCCACCATTATATTCACCCCAAAAAGATAAATGTCCTAATTTTACTCTCATTTATTTACACCAGAAGTATGGAGTTACTCTGCTGTAAAACTGGTGAAATGGAGAGGAGAGAATCAAGCTGTCTGTACTGTAATTTAGTGCATAGGAAGTAATGAACATACAAAAAGGTCTTTCTAGGTGCCTACAAAGCATGTTCTTGCAAATAACTTTGTCCTTAATTTTTGTTCTTTGTTGTTCAGGAAGGCTATAAAAAACATATTCACTGCTGAGTGAATAGAGTGACTCCCAAGCCCAAACATCTCTGACTGTCAGGTGGTGACATTTTATCTGAACAGGGTTACTATTACTGCAAAAGCAAGCACGAAAGGAATATTTAAAACTTGTTCTTAGATACTTGTGTTTGTCCAAGATTTGCTAGGATACCTGATGGTATCTTAGCAACTTTGACAACCTATTAAAGCATCCTTAATTATATTTCTCAACCATACACAGCTGCCTGTATCTCCAAGTATGTCTTTGCATGTGTATGTGTCTTTATGTGACAGTGAAATTTGCTAAATTCCTGTGCTGTTTGCCATGATAATTAGAGCAGTGAATAATTCAGACTCAGTAAGTCATCCAATGAATTTAGCCTCTCTATTCCACTTATTTAAAAATAGATCACTATATAACCAGACTAATTATTTTTAAATATTCAACAATTTTATTTATTGTCTGTGGATTGACTGCCAACAGTTCTTTCTGAAAACTGAATGTTTTTATAGTCTCTAAGCTTGCTGATTACTTGTGATTGGGCAGGTAAGTTACATGATGGTACTCTTTGTTCTCCAAATCAACAAAATGTACCTATTTTTTTTCCAGCAAAGCATGTATGTACACTCTTAAAGCTTAACATATATTTTAAATGCACTGCTGAATAGATATGGACTTGAGCATGTACCTTATTTTAATAATTTAAATAGTCCTAATCATCCTTCAATGGGAGTACTCAAATGAATAAAGTTAGACCGGTGCCTAAGTACCTTGCTGATTCCTGACCTTAATGTGACTTGTGCATGCAAATTTAACATTTGCTTATTGTGGATCATGTACACATATCTTTTTAAGCCCCTATTCTGTAAAAGTTATGGCAGTAAAACTCTATTCCATGAATATGCTGGGGAGGAGCAAACACAAGGGCATGAGCATGGCTGAAGCAAATTCATTTAAGCAGATATTCATGGCGGGTTTTTTTTTTCCTTCCAATGCTAGCCCAGACTTATTAATTGAAAGTGACAAAATCAGCAGAATTTTAGACCATTCCTATTATAGGATACCCACTCTATGTTAAGTACAAATGTTTGAAACTTAATTTGTAATCTCAATATAAATTGGAATATCAGTAAACATAAAGGGCTAAATTTAGCCCAGACATAAACAGGTACAACTCCCATTGACTGGTACCTGCCTACTTAAATGAGGCTGATGTACTTTCTAAATCAAGGGCATGTTTGTGGACTGTCACAGGGTGAAGTTGGGACTGGCATTACGACTGTGGAAACTACTCTGTCCGTCAGAGTAGAGGATTCTCCTTGGAATGGCTTTACTGCTGCACCATGGCCTTTGCTGGGAGGACTTCTCTCTCTCTCTTGGGTAGGGTAACTGGGTGTGAATTTGCCCCTTGAATAACTTTGATACAAACCCTCTGGGTTTCAGTCTTTCCATGTGGGGGAGGAAGTGAGATTGAAGGACCTGATCTAAACATGTCTTTGGTCATAGCTGATTTATCCTCCACTTGATAGAGGTGAAGAGCTCAGGATTGGCAAATGTAATAGGAGTGTATTTAGGAGAACAGACTCCCAAAAAAACCCAACCAAAAAAAAAACCACAACAACCCTGAGGTCCACCGTTGATGTTATTCTTTCATGGCCTAATAATAAGGTACAGATTTAGGTCCTGAAAGAAAAATCTGGAAACCATCAATCTAGTCCATTACCTATTATGCTGATACTAAAGATCATGGAACAGCTGCACAAAACAGTGTGCATCTGAAACTCCCGCCGACCCCCTTGTTGTATAACCTTTACATTCCTATCATTCAAGAATTAGAAACTCCTATAACAGGAAGCAGAGGTGTCTGTATGTCTAGGTCATGAACAGACCATCCGTTCATTTTTTTTTTACCCCCAACAAGGTCAGAGTTCCTGTCTAACCATATATTTAATAAAATGTGGGGAAAAAAAGCATATTTCAATATCTTGACACACAAAAAGTAACCACCAAAAAATAAGTCCCTATTACAATTTCTAATGCAAAATTAGAAAAGTAAACTAGTGAAACAAGAAGGGCTGTCACTTACGTTGGTCAAAAACCCTCAGGCTGAAAGGCAGTTCACCAAAACCAGAGAATCTCAATTTTCCACATGACAAGTTACCATCTCATTTATAATGATGTTTTAATCATAAGATATCCATCCTTTTTAAAAGGGCGGGGTGAGGGGAAGGAACACGCAGTTCTAATGGACAAGATTTGGAGAGAACAATTTTGTCCCTTCTTCCAGCTGACAGATATTGCTGTTGTATTGCAAAGTTTCATTTTAAGAGAGTTTTATAATAAATGTTTCCAATGTGAACTAGTGAACAGTAGTCCGCTGTGATTATCCTGCAGTTCATTACAATCATACTTCTAACTTACATTGCTGACATCCTATTTCTGAAATGTATTTGAACTGATTAAATTGTTCTTTTCTGATTAGAAGGGCCACATCAAACCAAACCCTTGAACAGATATCTTATAAAAATAGATGGCATGAAGTTTTATTAACTTCTTCAGAGGGCAAATATCTTCATAAATTAAACAAGTGCCAATAATGTTCCAAGTCTTTCCTGTTGTTTAGTGGAGGGGTGCTTAGGTCAGAAGTCTATACATGGTTTTTATCCTCGGGATCAGATTGTTGAAAAAAATCCCACATGTAGGAGGATGAGCAAACAAAGGAATGTGTTTTGTGCATGGTTTGGAAAGTTTAAATGTTTCAATTACATTTGCTGCAGGAAGCAGCCCTGAAATTTTGAGTAATAGAATACTGCAATAAGCAAACTTAATTGTATGCTATCCATGCAGTTCGTGTGAGTATTTAACATTCTCTCCAAGCAAATATATTAACATTAATTAAGCTATTGGATGAGATTTTCAAAAGCACCTATGCCATTTAGAAGCACAAGCCCCACTGAAAATCCCAACCATCACCTTTACATGTTTTTGATAACCTATTTGAGACAAATATCTAATGATACATTTCTGGGGAAAGTTTAACAGATATTGCCATATGACTTGCTCCAGATATTTTTTTCTTATTGTGCTTATTTTCTATTTTGCAGACATTGATTGTGTTATCAATCCTGAAATATGTTGATAATCTAAGTATTGGGATAACACAAACCACATCAGAGCACTGGTGAATTATCTGGGAAGGCTTTATGTAGCTCTAAATGAAGCTTGAATAATAAGTTTCAAGTAGAAAAATTTTGCTCAACATTCATCTTGATTCAAAATGAGGGTAGTGGCATTAATGACTATATCAAAACTGATTATTTCATATTTGCTATTCTAGTTGTGATTGGTCAAGTAAATCACATGGTACTGTTTCAGTTCTTGAATGGATGAGCATGCACACACTTGAGGTATGTTTACATGTGGATAAAAATCCTGCAGCTGGGCCAGGTCAGCTGCTCAGGATCTGAAAAAATGCTGTATAGACATCTGGGCTCAGGCTGGAGCCCAAGCTCTGGGACCTTGTGAGGTAGGAGGTCCCAAAGCTCAGGGTCCAGCATGAGTCTGAACATCTACCCAACAGTTTTTAGCCCCACAGCCCAAGCCCGAGTCAGCTGACCTGGGCCAGCCATGGCTGTGCAGTGGAGCTTTCATCCCTTTGTAGATGTACCCTTGGTGCACAAATATCTGTACATGCAAATGTAATGTGTGTTCATCTGTGAATCATGCACATATCTCTTTGAAATTCATTTAGTGTGACTGTGACAATAAAACACTATTGGATGAATATTTGCATTAAAAGGGAACACCGACAGGGCGTGTGCATGGCAAAAGCATATCCATTTACAAAGTCTAGAGAGCAGTCATGGATAATTCTACACTGTACATGTGCTAGTAATAAGTAAGAGAAATAGTGCAGAGTGGCAAACTTAAAATAATTGTGCTTGTTGAATGTAGAACCATTGTTCACATCGGTGAACATTTACTCACATGAGTAGATCTATTGGTGTCAATGGAAATACTTTTGTAAGTAAGTGTTTCACCAATGTTAATTGTTCTGCCAGAGGGCCCTGAATGACAAATGTAATAATACATGGCCTGAGCCTGGGACCTGACACTAACTCCTTTGTACAACTCCGGTGATGACATAGCATCCCTAAATCTTGCAGTCCCAGCCTACTGAGAATTCTCTGCATATGGGAATTCCTTTAATTCCTATCCCTATACATTTCAGGCCAAATTGGCTCAACTGACAGTCTTTTTCTGTGGCATTCATCTGGGTATTCCCTGAACATTTAAGTAAAAAGTCGTATTTCAGTAACACTCGTAAACTCACAACTATTCCCTCAATATTTAAAGTGAAAAATTCTTGTTCTTCAAATCCTCTGGAAAAGATGTCATTTAATTTATGATTGAGAAAGGATGGGTCTCACCATTGATATATATGTCTTTGATTCTCCTGTAGAAATGGAGCTGGTTAGAGTGATATGTGAACTGGTATTCAGGTTAACTGCATTGCAAAAGTCATTTCTCGTTCTAAAAGAGTGGGAAAAGTATTCAAAAGTTCAGTGGCTCTTCAGCAAAACAAAATTTGGGAAGTGCTTACATTAGAGTAAGTAGACGACAGTGCTTTGTCTACCTACAGCTGGCCTCAGGTTATTTTTAAGATTTTTAAATTAAGTTCTAAATATAACTGAATACTGTAATTTTTAAAATCAATGTCATTTTAACATGCGCCCAAACAACTTTGCTGGAAAAATGTTATGCCAGCCCTAAATACCATCACACACTTCCCTTAATTAGTTCTGTTTGCAAAATATTTAACAACTAACTATCCATGTGATTTTCAACCCATGACAGCTAATGGTACCAACTGAATTCATTTCCAGGCAAACACCTACAGTATATGAGGCAAACTAATGGACTAACACAGTACTCCCTTCTTAGGCAACTTTCACTTTAAATCATAGGGAATTTCACTGGAGAAGTAATAACATAATATATTAAGTTTGTATTTCAATAATTCAGCTGATGATTTCAAAGTGCTTCACCAAACATTAAGGATTATATTCACAGCACCCCTGTTAGGTGGGTGGTGTTATCCCCAGTTTAGAAAGTGAGAAGCTGAAGTGACTTGCCCATGATCACAAAGGGACTTGAGGGATAGAAGGGGTGAGATTCTGTGCTTCACCTCTAAGAGACAAGTGCAACCTGTAGACCACTTATAACAGACGTGCAAACTAATCTGATCTCCAAGCTAATTCTGATCTCTGGCACAATTGTTGGTGCTCTATTAGCAAATCACATAAACCTGCTGGTTATTTTATTTAGATACATGACACTCGCTAAAAAATTGGTCTGGTTTGAAAATACTACATGTATAGTGCCTTACATCCAGGGATCTGAAACTACTGTACAAGCATAGGATAACAAAGCTGAACCACATGGCTGAGGCAGAAAACCATGGATCCTGATCTCTTTGGATGTTAGGTAAAAGTCATTTGAAAGGGCCCTCCTTCAAGTATTGAGGGTAAATAAAGGAAGGAAAGATGGTCCAGTGATTGATACTAATCTGGGCATGCAGAGGACTTGGTTTAATTCTCTGGTCTGCCACAGACTTCCTGACTTAATCAAGTCACTTAATTTCTCTGTGCCTCAGTGTCCCATCTGTAAAATGGGTATAATACCATTCTCCTACCTCACAGGAGCACTGTGAGGAAAAGCACATTAAAGTGTGTAAGCTGCACAGGTACTGTTGCAATGGGAGGCTATACGTACCATAGATATTTCACCTATTGAGGAAATTAAGGCACAAAAAGGTTGACTGGCATTTTCAAAGGACTTTGAATGGGAGTTGAGCACCTAACTTTTTTAGGCCCCTTTGAAAATTCCTCTTAAGTGTGGAGAAGAACCTGAATCAAATCCAGGGATCCAAACATCCCCCAGGCTTTGGATCTGAATCTCAATCCAAATTTGGTCCTTTGGGCCTTTTCCTACTTCAGTGACCTGCCTGATATGTCACAGAAAATCACTGGCAGAGTTGGGTATAGGAATCGAGAGTCTTTATTGTAGCCAATAGATCACACTCATTAGTTATTTTTCAGATCTGGTTGATCATGGCTCTAGGACACTACATCTGGCTGAATGAGTTATTACTTTTAAGTTTGCTGAAATCCATAAATGTTGAATACTTCAGCAAACGATTTCTGATCTAGGAAAAACAAATGACATAGAATAATTGAACTTGTCTTTTCATTGTCTAGAAGCCTAGATTTCCTATAATTTTTGTGTTGATCTGAGCCAAGTTTTACTTTTTTTTTTTTTAATGTTGAATTTATCTCATGATGAATTCCAAAGAATCCAGGAGTTAGAACAGTTAATCTGGTCAATTTTTGTGAGGGAACTTTTCATTTTCTCATTTCTTTTTTTTGTTTTTAAGCGATGTTTGATTAATGACCCGTGATTTATTGGAGTACTGCATTAAAAACCCATTTAGCCATTTCTTTACAGGGAATTTGCCATGTGGGATATGAAATTGTAAGTAGTTGAAGTCCCTTGGGCCTAGTAGACATGATGATTTTATTAGAAATGTGCCGATTAGTGATTTTTATTTTCTACCTTTTTACAGCTGCTGAATAAGTGACCTCTTATCTGAAAGGAGCTTTTTGAGTCCACATTATAACGTTACCTAGGGAGGGTGAATAAATCTTTATAATGTTTATTGTTATTATAAACTAGTTATGTTATCTTTAGCCAATCTGATCCTAAAATGCAATGACTCACATTATTTTTGATCCTTAATACAGTTAGGCAACCAAACCTCCTGGGACAGAACAAGCTTGAAAAAAAGCCTTGATTCAGATTATCTCTATACTAATATCGTTGTTAAATGAGAAGCAGTACAAGGACCTGCAGTTTGCAGGCATCTAAGTGAGAAACAAGAAGATTTGTTGTATAGTGACTGTGTGTTTCTAATTAGTGGATTCATTTTCAGTTCATTGTGTATTTATCCAGAAATGTTGATGGACACTGGGCAGCCAAATGTGAGTCAGATGCATTCCACTGCTACTCAGCCTGTGGCTTGTTAGCTGTAGGACTCTCTCACACCAGTGTTGTTTGACTTTTGTTGAATTCCCCAAATCTGGTACATGTTGCCCTTGTTCTGTGCTGGGCACAGAATGAGTCCAATAACAGAGTCTGAGGAACGTTGACCAAATGAGCCAGCAAGGAGGAAGCTAACTGGAACTAGATTCCCTAGAAAGGGGAATAAAAGGAATTAGTGCCCCACATTCTCCAAGAGCCAAGAGGAGGAAAAAATCCCCTTCCTTCCCAGCACCAGGAAGAAAAACCTCTTTTGCTGGCCCAGAAGAGAGAGACTGAAACTTCCTCCCACCCAGAATGAAGGGAAGTTAGGAAGGGATTGGGTGGAAGGAAAGCAGGGCCAGCTCCAGGCACCAGCCAACCAAGCTCGTGCTTGGGGCGGCACCTGGTAAGGGGTGGCCAATCTTGGGGTGGCGCGGGGGGCAGCGTGGCGTGGTGCTTGGCGGGGGGGTGTTCGGTGGCGTGGCGCTCGGCGGGGGTTCAGCAGCTTGGTGGGGGTGTTCGGCAGCGCGGGGCTCCACGGGGAGGGGTTCGGCAGTGCTCCGCGTGGGGGGGGTGTTCAGCAGCGCGGTGCTCCGCGGTGGGGGCGGGGGTGTTCGGCGGCGTTCCACGGTGGGGGCGGGGGTGATCGGCGGCGCTCCGCGGGGTGGGGGGGTGTTCGGCGGTGCAGCGCTTGGTGGGAGTTCAGTAACTCGGCGGGCGTGTTCGGCGGCGCTCGGTGGGGGTTCAGTAGGGTTACCATCCGTCCGTATTTCCCCGGACATGTCTGGCTTTTGCGTCTCTAAATAGCCGTCCGGGAGGAATTGGTAACAAGGTTAAAATGTCCGGGGAGGTTTTCTCCCTCGCCTCCCTCCCTCCCTTCCATGCAGAGTGTGGCTGCTGATTGGGCGGCTAGGCCGATTGACCCACTCCCATTGGCCTCCAGCAGCCAGTGCCCTCCCCTGCTCCCCCCTCCCTCTCTCTGTAGTCCTGTGTAACACACAAACCAACCCACGTGGAGCCAGAATGGTAAGAGGAGTGGGTGGGGCAGTCAGGGAGCGGGGGAGTATTGGATGGGTCCCCAGCCTCCACCTGCCATCCCCCCTCTGCGCATCCCCCCCTCCGTAGGTCCCCCCTCCCTGTCTGCCTCTCCCTTGTCTGCATGTACTGCCAGAGCCAGCAGCAACTGCTGTCTGCTGCCCCCGGGTCCTAGTGCCCCCATCCACTAATGGGAAGACAGGCTGCCCTTACCCTGCCCTTCCACCCTAGCCCTGAGCCTCTCCAACACCCCAACCCCCCCAACCCCAGCCCTCATTCCCACACACCCTAATCCTCTGTTCCATCCCTGAGCCCCCTCCTGCATCATGAACCCCTCATCCCCAGACCCACAGCCCTCACCCCTGCATCCCCTCCTATCCCCAAACTCCCTCCCAATCCCCCTCCCCCTTCCCACACACCCCCTCTTGCCCTCAAACTTCCTCCCAAAGCCTGCACCCCCTCCCTTTGCACCGCCTCTCACCCCCAAACTCCATCCCAGAGCCTGCACCCCTCACCCCCTCCTGCACACCCACCCCCTGCCCCAGCCCGGAGCCTGCACCCAGCACCCAAACTCTATCCCAGAACCTGCACCCCTAATCCCCAGCCCAGGACCTGCACCCCAGACCTCCTCCCCCCACCCTACCCCAGAGCCTTAGGCAGGTGGGGTGGGGGGTTCTGGGCACCACTAAAATTTCTACAACCCTGCCACCCATGCGAGTGGATAAGGGTCAGGGCAGTCAGGGGGACAGGTAGGGTCCTGAGGGGGGCAGTTAGGGTAGGGGGTTCTCAGCAGGGGGCAGTCAGGGGACAAGAAGCAGGGGGGGTTGGGGTTCTGAGGGGAGCAGTCAGGGGGTGGGAAGTGGGAGGGAGTGGATGGGGCGGGGCGGGGCTGGGGCGGGGCTTCCCCCCCCAAGTGTCCTCTTTTTTGTTTGTGGAAATATGGTAACCCTAGGGTTCAGCAGCTCGGCAGGGGTGTTCGGCAGCGTGGAGGGGGGCGGGGGCTGTTCGGTGGTACGGTGCTCGGCGGGGGGGTTTCGGCAGCGCAGCACTCGGTGGGGGGGTTCGGCAGGGCAGGGCGGCACTGAGGGGGGTGTTACAGCGGGGCGGCACTTTTTTTTGCTGCTTGGGGTGGCAAAAAAGTTAGAGCCGGCCCTGAAGGAAAGACACCTCTCTTCCTCTCCGCTGGGTAAGAATGTCATGGTGTGATTATCTTGGGTCTCTCTGCTACTCCATCCTAAAACAAAGTGACTTCCAGTCGTTAAAGGGAGAATGGCATTGCACTAAATCTTTCAATAGTCAGTTTTCAGCAAAAAAGAAAAAAAAAGTGCTAGACAATGGGAGGAAAAGCTATAATTTATGTTCATCATCAGTGGCATCTTAACTGCATGTGTGCAAGAAGCCGTAGAAAGCTTTAGAAGGATCTGGTTTTTATGCAGCATTCATAGGATTATATGCAGTCTCCCTGTGACTTTCTTTTGAACCTTCACACAAGAAGAGAGATCCTCCAGTCTCAGGCCTCAATGTGCTTTAAGGGATAGTGCAGACACAGCAGGAGGGTGGCACACCAGCACATACCCAGTTTTGTAGGTCACTGGGATAGTAGGGCTAGCAGGCTGATACTTAGCTGGATAATATTTGGGTTTGCATCTGAATACAAACTAAAGACAAGGCCTCCTACAAATCACCGAAATGCAAATATCAGCCCATCCATTCTCCATATTAAACAGAATGGGCCAAATTATTTTTTACACCGAGACTGCTTTTCACTGCCCTGGCAATGTAAAGGGTCTTAAAGTGGACTTAATGTTTACACCCACTCATAGTCCCTTTACATTGCCACAGAAGTGTAAAGCAGCCTTAGTGCAAATGAGAATCAGACCCAATGCCTGATCAGTGAAATAGGAAAGTTCAAGAAGAGCTGGGTTTTAAGCAGCCCTAATAGGATGCGATGAAGTTTCCCTGAGATCTGGTGTTCTGTGTCAGGGACTGAGTGTGTGTCAGTCAGCACTGCTCTAAAGTCATGGTTGTCAAAGGCAAGTAAAGCACTAGAATGGGATGAATACAGCAAGAAAAGATTCATGACGTTTTTCTGACCCTTTTTATTCATGAGCATTCAAGTAAGCAAGTTTTTATTCACAAGAATGTTTGTTTTGTGGCAAGAAAAATGTCACAAATACTCCTGCAAATCTGTATTAATATGCAGACGTACTGGTATTCAAACAATTCAGTAAAAATCACAAGCTTTTCACAGGTAATTTGTGAACAGAAAAGAAGCTAAATTTCCTGAATAAATTTCTATGAGAAATGTTTGCCTTGCTCTGTTCTATACTCCGTAGGACTATTTACCTGGGGCTAAGTGGGCATTTAGCCAGGCTCATATTAGGTGGGGGTTAGGGTGTGGGAGGGGGTTCTGAACTGGGGCAGGGGGCTGGAGTGCAGGTGGGGGTGTGGGGAACAGGCTCTGGGAGGGAGTTTGGGTGTGGGAGGGGGTTCTGAGCAGGGGAAGGGAGTTGGTGTGTAGGAGGGGGTGCAGGCTTCGGGCAGTGCTGATCTCAGGCAGTTCCCGGGAAGCGGCGACATGTCCCTCTGGCTCTTAGGTGCAAGTATTGCCAGGAGGCCCCACAGGCGCTGCCCCCACATCTCCATTGGCTGCGGTTCCCCAGCAGTGCCTGCAGGTGGGGGCAGAAAGTGGATCCTCCCTGCCCACCCCTCTGACTAGAAGCCGGACATGTCGGCTGCCCAGGATCCACACAGAGCTGGGCAGGGAGCCTGCCAGCCCCACTGTGCCACCAACCAGACTTTTACCGTCCCGGTCAGTGGTGTTGACTGGAGTTGCCAGGGTCCCTTTTCCACCTGGTGTTCCGGTCCATAACCAGATACCTGGCAACCCTATTTTAGGCTGGTGTAAATCAGCTGAAACTGAGCATAGAACCAGCCCTAGCACTCCTTAAAGGTGCTTAATTCTGATAGCTAATGAAGACTAGAAAACACACTCTCAAAACTGGCTATGAGTAGATTCAGTGCAAATTTGTGTGTGTAGTTGCATTCTTTATTAATTTTCTGCATTCTGTTAACCTGTGACAAGTTTTGTAACATTCCAATTTCCTTGATTTTATATAATGAAGCACTGGGTGACATGCTGCACCCTGATATAACTTGGCACAATATTATTGAATTATTGAGCATGACTTAATCCTGCAAACAAGCATATGACTATGTTGGTGCATATAACCTATTGCAGTGGCTCTCAACCTTTCCAGATGACTGTACCCCTTCCAGGAGTCTGATTTGTCTTGCATACCCACAAGTTTCACCTCACTTAAAAACTACTTGCTTACAAAATCAGACATAAAAATTCAAGTGTCACAACCCACTACTACTGAAAGATTGCTTACTTGCTCACTTTTACCATATAATAAATCTATTAGAATATAAATATTGTACTTATATTTCAGTGTATTGTATGTAGAGTAGTATAAACAAGTTGTTGTCTGTATGAAATTTTAGTTTGTACTGAAATTGCTAGTACTTTTCATATAGCCTGTTGTAAAATTAGGCAAATATCTAGATGAGTAGATGTACCTCCTGGAAGTCCTCTGTGTACTCTCAGGGTTGTGTGTACCCCTGGCTGAGAACCACTGACCTATCCCACTGAAGTCAATGACACTGCTTACCTGGATCAAGTTAGTGAGGTGAATGTGTGTTTGCAGAGTCAGAAGCCGTGTCAATGTTTTTATTTTTTCATGGTGTAAATGCAGAGTAACTGTGTTTATGGCAATAGAATTATGATTTTTACACTGGTGTAGATCACAGCAGAATTTGCCCCATTGTTTTTAAACCCTTTCCCCTTAACATTTTGGTTTGGGTGCAGGAGATTGTGACAGTGAGCAATGAGTCAGGACTGGAAGAACATATTGGATGGGTATAGAAACTTCATTTTTGCCACAGATGTGGCAAATATTCTATCTAAGTGCACCGCACAATAATTCTGTTACACATACATTTCCAATTTGGAAGGCTGATGCTATGCAATAGTGAAGGTTTATGGAGGGGTTGTAAACAAAAAATGGAAAAAAAAGACAAGGGTTTACATTAATAAATGTAATGGGATGTGCTAGGAAGTGTGTGCAGTCTTTTCCTTAACTGCACTAAGTGCAGCAGACTTGAGATCACTTGGATTGTTCATTGCTGAACTTGGGCTTAGACTTGAGATGTAGAAAAGTTGGGATACAGAGCTGACAAAGTTTAATCATTAATTAAATAATCACAAATGGCTACAATAACTTTTTTCTACTTCCTATAATGTTAATAGATTGCTGTAGTGGCACTGATTCTGGGGGGGGGGGGGGGGATAACTCAGTGGTTTCAGCATTGGCCTGCTAAACCTAGGATTGTGAGTTTAATCCTTGAGGGGGGCCATTTAGAGATCAGGGCAAAAATATGTCTAGGGATTGGCCCTGCTTTGAGCAGGAGATTGGACTAGATGACCTCCTGAGGTCCCTTCTAACCCTGATATTCTATGATTCTCCTCATTTTTCTTCTGGTGTAAATCTGAACTAACGCAATTGAAGTTAATAAAGTTACAGTTTCTCTCTGTGTATCTGTTTGGTCCCAATCTCAATAGCATAGGAAAGCTTTCTTGCTCTTTCCCGTCTCCTCCTGTGAGATTCCACATGAACAGATTTAATTGTAAATGGATGAAGCTGCATGTTTGTGTTAGGGTTGCCATCTTTCTAACTGCACAACACTGAACACCCTAGCCCCTCCCCTTCCCAGAGTCCCTGCCCCCGCTCACTACCTTCCCCCTCCCTCAGTTGCTCGCTCTCCTCCACCTTCACTCACTTTCACAGGGGTTTGGGGTGCAGGAGAGGGTGAGGGATCTAACTGGGGGTGCAGGCTACAGGGTGGGTCAGAAATGAGGGGTTCAGGGTGGGGGACAGGGCTCAAGGCTGCGGCAGGGAGGGGGTACAGGCTCTGGGCTGGGGATGCAGGCTCTGAGGTGGGGCTGGGGATGAGGGGTTTTGGGTGCAGGAGGGGGCTCCAGGCTGGGGTGCTGGGGCTGAGGGATTCAAAGTGCAAGTGGTGGCTTCAGGTTAAGGAAGGGGTTGGGGTACAGGCTCTAGGGTGAGGACAGGGATGAGGGTTTGGGGGGGGGGTCATGGCTGGGGAAGAAGGGGTGGGGCTTGGAGTTGGGATCCGGGCTTACCTCAGGCGGCTACCAGTCAGTGGCACAGCAGGGCTAAGGCAGGCTCTCTGCCTGTCCTGGCTCCACACTGTGCCCTGGAAGTGGCAAGTAGGTCCGACTCCTAGGTGAGGATGTCCAGAAGGCTGTGTGCACTGCTCTTCCCCGCAGGCACCACCCCTAGCTCCCATTGACTGTGGTTCCCGGACAATGGGACTGCAGAGCTGCTGCTCGGGACGGGGACAGCGCGCTGAGCCCTATGGGGACCCCCCCAAGCCGAGGAGCTGGACCTGCTGGCCGCTTCCAGGGGTCAGTGCCATGCCAGGACAGCCAGGGAGCCTGCCTAAGATCCACAGCATGTCCAACTGGACTTTTAATGGCCCAGTCAGCGGTGCTGGGCGGAGATATCAGGGTCCCTTTTTGACCGGGTGTTTTGGTCGAAATCTGGACGCCTGGCAACCCTAGTTTATCTACATGTGTGTGAAAAGCTTATTGTGAGAAACTTAAGGCAGTATTTCAATGGGCTTTCAAATGGATCTTTAAGTGTGCAAATGGCAAAGCCATCATTATTCTTCTGGAATAAGTTGCATAGTCTGAGTCCTGTGTAAATTCTGTCTCCTGTACAAACAGCCTCCTCTACTGGTTGACAGTTTCATTGTTCCAGTGGTCCTTCGGTCTTGTCAGAGGTCTTCATTAATAGAGGGAGAAGTGATATTTCAGGTAGCCAGGTATACTCCCATTAAGGATATCAAGTATCAGGACTGAATTGGACCCTGAATTCAATGTGGAGCCAGTGCATAGCACTAAGTATTTGGATGGTGTGTTCATATGCCCTATATTGGGGGGAGAATAGCTCAGTGATTTGAGCATTGGCCTGCTAAATCCAGCATTGTGAGTTCAGTCCTTGAGGGGGCCATTTAGGGATCTGAGGCAAAAAAACAAAAACACAACACTGTCAGGGACAGTACTTAGTCCTGCTAGTGAAGGCAGGGGATTGGACTCAATGACCTTTCAAGGTCCCTTCCAGTTCTATAAGATAGGTACATCTCCGTATATATAAGCAGATGGGATCCTTTGTTCTGAACCAGTGAGTACATAATGAAACTGAATTAGAATCAGGTCCTGTCTATATCCCAAACACTGAAGTTTGTCAAAAACCTTCTTAGCATCCATCTACAGTTTTCCCAGTCATCACAGAGGTGGAAAACGGAACTCCCAGGTGGAACACCTCCCACTGTCAGGAAGAACCCCACCAAAGAAACACTCTGCCAAATGCCAGCTGGGTGTTCCTCAAGCCAGGGATAGGCTCTGAGGAGAGAAGCTGTTCTTCACAGAGGAAGGGGGAGAGGCACTCCCTTTACTTTACTCTCTGGTTCTATCCTTGGGGCTCTGTAACTTATTAATATACCTTGTCATTAGACAACTTGGATGCTGGACCTTCAACTGTGCTATTTTGATACTGGATCTTAAATGAGACTAAAGGTTTTTGGTTGAATGAATTTTATTTAGTCACTTGTTTAGTTTTATATCAAACCCTACGTTTTTATATGCCTTGCATGGTGTCAAGTATCAGGGGGTAGCCGTGTTAGTCTGTATCTACAAAAACAACAAGGAGTCTGGTGGCACCTTAAAGACTAACAGATTTATTTGGGCATAAGCTTTTGTGAGTAAAAACCTCACTTCTTCGGATGCATAGAGTGAAAGTTACAGATGCAGGCATTATATACTGACACATGGAGAGCAGGGAGTTACTTCACAAGTGGAGAACCAGTGTTGACAAGGCCAATTCAATCAGGGTGGATGTAGTCCACTCCCAATAATAGATGAGGAGGTGTCAATTCCAGGAGAGGAAAAGCTGCTTCTGTAGTGAGCCAGCCACTCCCAGTCCCTATTCAAGCCCAGATTAATGGTGTTGAATTTGCAAATGAATTTTAGTTCTGCTGTTTCTCTTTGAAGTCTGTTTCTGAAGTTTTTTTGTTCAATGATAGTGACTTTTAAATCTGTAATAGAATGACCAGGGAGATTGAAGTGTTCACTTACTGGCTTATGTATGTTACCATTCCTGATGTCCGATTTGTGTCCAAGTTAGCTCTGTAGTGAAGTCAAACACACTGAGGACCTGAATTTTATTTGACTTCCATGGTGTATAGCAGTGGTTCTCAAAGCCAGTCTGCCGCTTGTTCAGCGAAAGCCCCTGGCGGCCCAGGCCGGTTTGTTTACCTGCCACGTCCGCAGGTTCGGCTGATTGTGGTTCCCACTGGCCGCGGTTCACCGCTCCAGGCCAATGGGGGCTGCGGGAAGTGGCGCGGGCCAAGGGATGTGCTGGCCACCCTTCAATGAAGTTATGGTTGTTCCCACTGCACCCCTCTTCCCCCGCCACACAGGTAGTTACACCTGTTTTGGTTTGTTGTTTAAGGGCTGGCGAGTGCAGCCCCTAGAAGGTGAAGTCAGACTGGGCTAGGCACAAGAAAGATGTAGGTGTTCTGCCATGACTGTACCTCTGTACTTTCATGTGCTGCCATGGTTCAGCTCATGCATTTGAATGAAATTTGATATTAGATCAGATTTTAAAAATTATTTGAATTAAATCTGCCCTCTCCCCCCCCCCCCCCCCGAACAAACAATAATTTCCACTAAGCAGTGATTATTTTTTTGTTTTTTTTGTTTTTTGTTTTTTTCCCCCGGACTCTGGAAAATAACCTTTACTTATGAGAGAGATGCTGAAGTATTCAGAATTTTTTTGACTAGTCAGCAATCTTGTGTATGAACAAGTTCATGACCAGCATGGCTAGTTTTTAATCTATATGCAGTGTATAAAATAATAGTGACATCAGTTTTCTCTTTTTAAAATGTATGTTCTTATAACTGATTTTTATTGAAACTACTCCCTTCAGCTGTCTTGCTTGGGTAGTTTTTTCCTTTTTTTTTTTGTATCCATAATTGTTTTATTTCATCTTCAGGTGATATTTATAATTGTAATATCTGTACTGACACATGCAAATACATTTTTCTTTTGCAGATAGTTATGAATTCAAATTGAAGGTATTTGATCTGGAATTAGTAAAACATAATTAAAGTAATGTTAGTTAAATAATTGTCATACATATAGTTATTTTCAATCTCTTCATGTATTGATTTGAAGTAATCTAAATAAATAACACATTAAAATGTTCCATTCCAAAGATGCACATTAAAAATGCAAAGTAACTAGGGCAACAGAAATAAACTCAGCAGACACTCTATACCAGAAAGATGAGAAAAGACCCTATTTCACCTCAGAATACCTCTCCCAGCCTTCAGCTCACCCTCACCTGGGGAAAGAGATGAGCATTGCAGTATGCCTTGAAGGTCAACAGGTAGATGGGGAGGTGAGATAAGTGACTTCTGAAGTCTCTGGGCCCTAATGGAGGAGCACTCTTCTAGCAGCATTCTTTTTGCAGTTGATCGACCTCCACTGATGATAGTATGGGAAGAGAGGAAGTCTTTCAAAGGAGGGTAAACATCCTCCTCCTCATCCCATTTTATAGATGGAGAGACAAAGGCTTAGGGTGATCACCAGGACTAGCACCAACATCATCCTACTCCAATGTAATGTATATCTGAATTCTATAAGGGGGGTAGGTGTGTGTGCGCCCACTATAATTTACAGACGAGCCATTTGGAAGTAATATAAATACAGGCAAATCCCCTGGTTTGGCCAATCTATGAAGTCTACTTGCCAATAAGTGACGGTATATCAGGAAAAAGGTCACTATCTAAAGATATGTTATAGGTATCAGCCTGGGATGTTTCTTGGTCATTTTTACTACATTATGCTGCTGCTCGGTATTAGTGTATGCCATTGTATAGTACTACTCTTTTAAGAAGTTCTGGGATGCTGCGCTACCAAAGCAATGGCCCACCAATACATTTCTCTCTCCCTCCCCCACCTCCCCAAGGAGAAAGAAAAGAGAACCCATGGCCAGTGCTGCACTGTGCACACAGCCTACTTCACACACTGAGCCCCTATTTTTAGCTAGGAGATTTGCTCTTTTGATCAAGCCTCCAGCACAATGGTGCAATATTGAAGGGATATTTCCAGAAGACAAACTGCCTCCTGATATTTCTGAACAAAATGCAAATGCTAATCATGGAAGCTAATAGTCCAACTGTCTATGTTTAAATACCAACAGATAGTGTGCATCCTGGGCATTGCACTACCTGCAGAACTCTGATTCCTGGATCTTTACTTTGATGCATTTTTTAAAATCAAATACAGAGGCTAGATTGATGCTGTATTTCCTAGTGCTATGTTGCACTCAGTCATTAAAAGTAGACTTCCTTTGATTTTTAAGAACAGGTACAATTCTGCATATGGGGAGAAATAAAGACATTAAGCCAGATCTTCAACTGATATAAATTGTCAGAATGCAAATGAAGTGAGTAGATCTCTGATTTACACCAGCTAAAGGCCTAACACATTATTTGCACAAGAGCCTTTACTTCTCTATTTAAAGGTACTTCAGGTGAGGATAAGCAGATCCTTGTGCCATGAAGTTGTTCATCAGAATGTCATATGAATAGGGTTAACCTCCCCCTGATTGCTGATTCTGAACCCGTTTCCACTAGATGTCCAGAAAAATAAGAAACTAAATATTCTCAAGGGGAAAATGTTTCTTCTACACAAGCTGAAAGCTATGTTGCAAATAAACAATTATATTGCACACACTTTTAAAGCTGGAGCAGTGATGGCTGAAATAGGTAAGACTGTAGTGAAACTGCCATGTGCAAACCACAGAATCTCATAGCAGGTCACAATGTGTTCTAGTGGATCATTTATGGAAGGGGGAATCGGAAGATCTAACTTTTTCTGGATTTCCCAGCTACCAGAGTGGGGAGCTCTTGGCATCAAGGCTCCTCTTGGAGTACTGCTAGGGCCTGAGAGAAGGCTGCAGAGGGAGCTGGGAGGCAGTACAGCATTTCTGGGACTTGTGTGGATGGCCTGGGCCTTCAGCAAGAGCCATTCATATTGGGGGGGTGGGGAGGAGGTGAATCTATGGATTTTTGGAAGCTCTGTTCCCTATTCATTCTGCAGGGGAGCAGGACAAAAATCCACATCAGTCAGTTTCCTGTGTGGGGTTTTCTCGGATATTGTATTTAATAGATTTGGTATGGTTTTATCGTGTCTTCTCTATGCTATCCTTTTCTACTTGGAGGGCTTTTTGCAATGAGCCATTGTAATGTACCTAGACCAGCTTCTATACTACACACACAGGAAGGAAAGGCTATCAGGGAAAAGATAATTAGTAGGCTTAGGTATCTCAATTTCCATGTAGGAAAGAGGACATTCAAAAGTCAGGCATTCAAGGATCATAGAGTATGGGCTAGGGAAAAGGAAGAGATAGATGGAAGAAATAGGAGGTAGTAGATTTACAGAAGATCTCTAAGACAAGAAGTGGAATTTTATACTGGATTCAGGGAAAGACAAGAAAGCAGTGAATATATAATTTTTGCAGGTGGGGACATTTTTCAGTTATGAGCATGAGAGATTAGATAGCATATTTTGAATACGCTGATTTTTATTTGGGGCTCAGAGGGGCCATAAAGAAAGGCAGCCTCAGATGATGATGATTGATGGTGATGTTTTATTTCTAGTAGTGCCAACAGAAAAGCTTACATTGTGCAAAACTAGGCATAGCTTTGGTGGACAGGCAGATTCACAAGCTTCGGAGACATTGAAAACAAAGCTTCAGACTTATAAAGTGCTTCATGCTATATATGAGGTGCTGAGCAACATCTGTTTCCGTAAACGGAGTGAAGAGAACTCAGGACTTCCCAGCAGGCATCCAGCACCTTGCAGGATGAGGCACAGAGTGTATTCTTAAAAGAAATAAGAATAATTGTATATGTAACTGGCAGCTTGCCTGTATTGTACTTACATACTAACCATGTAACCCAGCCGATTGGGCAGGACTGTTGGTTATCTGATCAAGAGCTTTGTTATATTTAATTCCTTGTTACTTTTGTTGAAATCTCAGATGAAGTAACACTAGTCCACAAAATTTTTCTCATAGAATGAAGTTTTTATTGTTTTGTTTTGTTTTCCAAATTTTGTGTAAAACATTGAATAATTTTCTGCAGCCAGATCTTGATTTGGGACCATGGCCTAGTCCTATACATTTGGGGTAGAAATAGGGCATTGCAATTACCAGTCCATCCCAAGGTACGGTAGATGCCCACATTTCTGCCAACATATTTGCTATATTTTTAATTACTGGATTATTTTTTGGAATAAAGTATTCAACTTTACATGTTTATAATTCAAAATATAGTCACAACAGTATGTTCAAATCATAGTATGCAAAATGTGTCTCTACTACATGGTAGTTAACTGATGACTTTGAAATATGCAAGCAGGGAGTCTCATTTAGATAGACGGCACAAGAAGTAAGAGGTACCAGTGATGCTGTCTAGTGTATCCTAATCTTTTGAAAACAAAGCTTCAGTTTGCTTTGTACTTGATTGCATTATTTCCTGACAAATTTTGTGATCTGTAGTTATTTTACACTGCTACAACATTGAAACTCTTCACCCTTTAACATGTGCTCTTGAACTAATTGCTTTGAAGTTCCCAGAAGAATTACTCCAATGAAAAATAAATGGTACTAGCAAGACAAGTTCAGTGATATGAACAGCAAGGGCAATGAGTTGCATATACTGTGATCCTTGTAATATAGCAATCAAACTATTACATGCTAGAGAATTTATGTACAGTTAAGGCCATGCTACAACCTAATCTTTTTATGTCAGTTGGGATTTTGCACAAAGGTAGGGTAGAATATGATGCTAAATAACTTTAGCTGTCAGGTTATATGATTATAGCTGCGTGGTAAAATTGGGATGGTAGAGGTGAAAGGCTCCATTTCCCACTGTCAATCCCTAAGCCATCCAGTCTCACCATTTTACTTATTTATATGGGTACCCACTCTTCCACCACAAGTCAGATTTCTAAGCCTTGTACACGGTTTATTTAGTATTATGTGACAAGCTGAAATGAGTCTCTGCTCTTTCTGGAATGTTGTTATGAAACCAAACTTCATTTATCAACATATTGAACCACCCTGGTATATACCCACGTGCCAGTATATACAGATGTACTGCATTATAGCATATAGACCAGTTCAGTGAATACAAAAACTGCAATGAAGAGAGAAATAAAATATTGCAGCTTGTTTAGGTGCTGGCTTAACCTCCCTGCCCCCAAAATACATGTTCTCTCTAGAATTTGTTGCACTACAATAATTCTTCCATGCATATAGGGGTAGTAGACACCTGTATTGTCTTTCAGGCACATTGTACATTAGGGTTACCTGTGTTGATTTCTCTTGTGGATGGACGTAATTTGGGAAAATTAAATAAAAAACAAAGCACCAAATGTTGCTCTGTTATATCAGTTAATTACTCCCCGCAACTTTGTGTCCCATTCAAATTCACGCCCATTGCAAATCCATAGGTGTATTTGCATTCACAATTGAGGTTGTGGAATGCTGCGGAGTTATCTGGTTTCACTCGAGTGCAACATTGCTCTTTGCATAATATCTGATACAAACAAACTAACCTACCTTTCCCACATCACTCCTGTGTAACCTCAAAGCAATATTTATATAGACATTTACTTTAAAAGACAGTTTGCTTGAAGCATTCCACCTAGGGAAAATTGAAGTTATGAAGTGAAGCACACCTCCTGGACAAAGCTCCCTAATTGTTACCTGAGTTTGGAAAACTAGACTTTGCAATATTTCCTAAGGCGGAAATATTTTAAAAAGTGTTTTACTCGATAAAGAGCAGCCTGTGCTAGGTATTAAGCAGAGATAAACCTACTTCAGCCCTGGGACAGCACCACTAGGTAACTCTCAGACATTAGTAAATTCTGTATTTAAATTTCATTACAACATTTCTCTTTCTTTCTGTTGTCTATTTTTAGACTCCTTTTGTTCGTGTTCAATTCTATCCACTTCTTGTTCCATTTTGTTAAACCTCTCTATATTTTTTTCCATTAAAATTTTTAATTGTGTAACTATTGTAATTGGAACATGAAACATGTAAGCTGACATTTGAACCTTCAATGTTGAAGCGCATTATAAATTGGGCAAAACTTTCCCATCTCTATTTCTGACCATGTAAGATTACACAGGGAAACACATTCCCTTAAGTTTGTAAGAGTTAACTAAAACTTGCAGGTTTTCTGACTGTATCTTTAAACCATTTTATCTTTATTTTATTATGCCAGGAAGCATGGGAAGGCAAGGGAGTGCCAAATGTGTAAATGTATGCTTGTGGTTTAAAGACTGTTACTCTCTAAATACTGATTCATTAAACAGCCATCAACACAATACAAACAGTACAACAATATGATTTGCTAGTCCTTGTGGATGGATATAGATAATAGAGGGCTTAGTCATGAATCAGCCTACTCATTGAACTGTGTTCCTATGCATCATACACTGTTATCTCTGAAACAAACATGGTTGAAAGGTTGCATAGAATGAATGTTAGTTATTGTTGTAATTTAGAAATGAATATGGGGTTTTCTTTTTATTGTAGTGTAACTGTAGTTGCACAAATGACAAGGAATATGTTCTACTAAACCCAGTAGAGATATCCGGCACAATCTTCATTAAAGTGGGACAAAGACCACGCCATCTGCTACAACTAGTCCCAGCTCTCACTGGGTTTGTTTTCTCAGTAGCTCTTCCTGGTTAGAGCCACCTGTTCAATTTAATTATAAACACTTTCTTAAAATGTTGCACATTATGAGCTCTATTTCTCTCAAGCAATGGGGAACTAGGACAAAGAATCTGGTAAAATAAGTTGCATTCATGCTTGGGAGAGAATGGTTAGAAAAATTAAACAAAAGGAGGAACTAAATGAAATACAGTTTTCAAGAAAATGAAATTTCACCCAGGGTTTTTTTTTTTTTTCATCACAGATAGGAGACAAAAGGCCTCAGTCTGTTCTCACCGTTTACACCAGTCTAACTCCATCCAATAACTCAATGGAGTTATTTCTGAATTACACCAAGTGAGAGTGATGTAGGCACAAAACATTTTTTATCTGGTGTTGAACAGGTCACAATTTTTTCAGGTGCAAAATTATGAGCTAAAATATTTGAAAGTGCAACAGGTCACTAAGATCTGAAATGTGCCTGTGTATCAGAGACACTGAGGGAACTAAAGTGCAGGGAACAGTAACTGCAGATGTACAAATTGCATTCAGAGTTTGTGCACACAGATGAGAGTCTGCAAATTCAGCCTGAAATATTCTCTGTTCCTATTGGAGCTGGGCAAAACCTATTCAGCAGCATATAATAAATAAGGGACGTTTTCACCCTGAGACTGATTGTAATGTGCTGCTGCATAGAATAAACTGGCATGGGGAGCAAACTTTGAACTTAGCTCTGTTTGAGACCCCTGGCATTTGTTACTATTGCAAGTATATTTCTGGTTGCATTTTATTCTGTTTATTTGCGACAGCATATGTCAAGGCTAATTCTCCACTCTGGCACTTCGAGTGCAGAAGATGGGGGAGCCCTCAAGGATTCTAAAAATTAATACTGGCCACTGTACTTTTAATACTGTCCAATTAGATGGTGCCACCACCCAAGTTCAGAATCCCTTTGAGAGCCCCGGAAGGCGCACTTGGGAATTCCTTCCTGTGGGGTACCCTCAAGCCCTTTCACCCCCGCCCCCTGGGGAAGAGCTGAGAAAGAAGGGGGGGGGGGACAATAAACAAATAAACAAACAACATGTGCACAAACTTCTTATGACACAAAAATCCAATTCTGTTCTTAAAAAAGGTAAATTTTATTTTTTTTAAAAAGGGAAGAAAATATGTCTGGGAACTCAGGCAATTGCTAGATTTTAAAAGAGCAACTACCAGGATTAAGCACCAAGAATAGCTTTCTTGAGGTCCAGTTTAAAGATTACAAGCAAAACAAAAGCACTTGGGGTTAGCACAGAGGAATTCACAAGCTGTAAAGAAATAAAAGGGATAAACCTAATCGCATCTTCCTAGATGTTTCCTGGTCTACTAACATATCTGGGTTTTTAAATGAGAAGTTACTAGGTATGATACTGATGATTTTTTCATACCTGGACCAAGCTTCTTACAGCATAGCTCTGCCCTGTCTGCCTCTCCCCGGCAGAACAACCACAGACAGACAAAAGGGGAGTTGGTTTTCAATTTTAAAAAGTTCTAGCCTTCCCATTGGCTCCTTTGGCCAGGTGCCCATTCCCATACTTTTACCTATGCATAGCAGTGAGACATTTTAACCCTTTTCAGGTAGAGCAATTAGAGAACACCTACTAAGAGGGATTTTATAACTACTGGCTGGCGGGGTGCCCATAAAAGGGAGCTCTCCCCAGCCCTCCTTCATTTAGCACAGCATAGATTAAAAGATTATACTTATCTGGCTGTTCTATGGGACATACGTTAAGCCCATATGGTGGCTTTCCCTAAAGAGGAAGGGAACTTCAAGAAAATAAAATAAGAGGAGATCAGAAACTAATTCACATCTTAATTAAAGCTGGATTTTTAAAGGAGCCTAGAGGAGTTAGGCACCCATATTTACTTGAAATTCCCTTAGTTTCCTTTGCATATCTCATCCTATAATGATTCTTATCTTGGCTCGGCAAGAGTCCTATGGGAAAAAGCCAAGAATATCTACTCTGGATTCTGGAGGCTTTAATAAATATGTAATAATTAAGTTGTCATTCATAGATGGACTGGTTTTTTGTTTGTTTGTTTTTCAGGTACAACTTTGTGCCTATCTTTTGGTACCTGACTGTGCAGTAGAAAAATGTGAGTGTACTACCAGCTATTCAAGTAATTATAATTACTTGGTAACAAGATCTAGATGCCATTATCTCTACATTGTACCCAGTGCTTACTATTTCCTCCATGATATTCATATGAGTTCTGTATATGATATTATGTGATGAAGCTTAGGTGAAACATCTGTTTCACTGTGTATAAACTTTATGAAAAAGCTGAAAGTGAATGCAAAATTTAGAGAATGAGCTTTAAGAACTGTGGTGACTGTGATTATTAGGCTTCTAAACCATCTGTGCAGCAGAGTTCAAAATACTTGTCAGTAGATGTAGCTCACGTTAAAATTGGAGAATGATTTCAAGAATTAGGTGGCAGTGGATGTAATCTTTAAACAAGGACTCCTTCACCAGGATAACTCGATTCACTAGTGTTACTTTTTTTGTTATTCCGGTCCAATTAAAATGACTGGGTCTAGGCCACCATAGCAGTTCTGTGATTGCATAACTCCAGTAAAAGAGTGGTCAAACAGGCCCATTTAAGCTAATTAAGAAGATATATTAGTGTTACTACGTTTGGGAAAATATAAGACAGCCACTGTGCAATTTTGCCTATTTTCACCAAATTTTGTAACTTTACTATAATTTGGTGGATTTTCCTGTATGGATTTTGACCTCACATATGTACATTCATCTTCTATTGAAATTACATGTGCACACCCCTGTGCAGACTTTGCCTTTCCATTTGAAAATTGAGTGGAAATGGAATTGAAACATTTTTCAATAATCAATGTTTGGGGCTGAAATCTGCAGGTCTTTCTTTGACAAAATGCCAATTGTGCTTGTTTTGACTGCCTGCAGATGGGGGCATTATTTAAAAAAAAAAAAAAGAAAAGAAAATTGTAGCTGGACTGAGACACTGGAATTCTGGAAATAGAGAGTTGCTCCTGGATAACTTTATTGCTTGCTTCCCTTGATGTTTCTTCCATTGGTGCTCTTAATTGGTTACCTTTTCTAATGTGTCTTAAAGATAAGAAGCCTCCTCTAACATAAGTGTTTGATATTATCAATAATAGTATCATCATTAAGAATTATTCATTTGCAACAGGAGGAACTTGTTCAGAGCCCCATGTACAAAGGCCTCAATATTCAATAATGCTTTTCTTACCTTTGTTCTCTGCACATCATTCACGACAGTTTCATACAGTAATGAAGGACCACAGCAACTTCAAGAGTGAATGATTCCCTATTGATAACCCAGTGCTGCATATATACTTCATAAAAAGATTTGATTCTTTCTCTCTTCTAATCCATTCTGGAACAGTAATCTCAAGATGTTGCTGTTGTGAATCGTTCGTTTCCTTTTTTAATTACCTCTCCTATTACACTTAATAGCTATTTAGCTTCCTCTCCAGTCATGCTATAGCTATTGTTCTCTTTAACCCTAACACCTCCCTTTTGGGAACTGCTTTAATTTTCTTAGTACTGGGACTCTGTTCTCCATCTGCTGATTTCACTAGTAAATCAGATGTCAATGAAGGTTAGTGTAATAGGTCAAGCAGAGATAAGTCACCAGTTACTTACCATTGGTATTTCTATGAGTTGTGAGTTATCTTCCCCTGAATATGGCAAGAGAGAGAGTGTGTGTGGTACTACCCCTTACTATTGCCAATATCAGTAAATCTGAAACTGCAGTTGAACAGATATCGCTAATAAAATTTGGTTTTATCTGTTCATTGATCTAAAGACTGGATCCCAGTCAGTAAATGTACTGTGTACTTGTGTAAATGGAACTGGGTGTATTCTAAGCTCTATAAGCATTTTCTGCATTGCTATAAATCCCTCAAAAGAATCAGGGGGAAAAAGAGACCTTGGGTATTTCACTCTGAACAGCAAAGGGGTTAGTGGTAGAATGCTCTCAGTGAGGAGCACTCAGCTATGGAATAAACTTCCGACATTGGGCTGGAATATGCAGGATTGACTTTCAGGGCATGTTGTGAGATCTAAATTTCTGGACTGGGATCTGGGCTCTCAAAGAAGACGGAGTCTTAAAGTGGGGGAGACTGTGTATAGGGGGACTGGAGTTTCAGTGAGGAAAGTCCTTTTTTAAAAAATTGTATTGAAGTGGCAAATTTTTTTTTTGAAGGTTTTGATGTTGATTTTTCATAGTACCACTCTTTTTTTAGTACCCTCAAAGCTATCTACAGCAGAAGATTGGCACTTTTTAAAAGCACATTGTTACAAATATAAATAAATAACTCTTTACATGACTCTTGAATACATTAATATTGGAACAGCTAATTGAATAATATTCACAAGTATCCTCTTTGATAAATTTTCTACTTTACTTGCAAATGACTTAATAGACAATTTATTTTCTTCCCTCATTATTAGACCTAGCTCTGTAGGTGGCCAAATACTGTTCCTCACATACACTATACATAATTTTTCCCCAGAGAATTGGCAAGTGATTTATTCATATATACTTATTTAAAAAAATGCAAGTAGCTCTAATTGCTTAGTCCTCCAAACAGCAAAGCACTTATAAGCACATGCTTAACTTTAAATGCTTTCCTAAATCACTGCCTAGTGCTTTGATCCCACAACTGGCTTCACACTGGCAAACCCCTGCTACTGTGTAGAGTGCACTGAAATGTCCACAATAGGAAGAAAGCAGACCCATAATCACGTTGAAGTTCAGATTGCATTGTGTGCAGTAAGATTTTAACACCCATTAACTCTCACGTTAACACATTTTTAAACCCACTTTTTCCCCTATGATGGCAAAATCTGAATGGGCATAGGGATCTGCCCCTGCAGTGTCAGTTGCAGATCATCACCATGATACTGTGCCATTTCAAGTAATCATAAACATTAATCTAAGCTTGATCATCTCAAGTGCCATGGTATTGATCCTGCTTATGTTTTTCATAGAGGCAGATTATTTATTTTGAAAGAGAAGGATGAGACGACAAATATGGTGATACGTCTACATTTAGTAGTTTTGTTGTTGTTTTGTTTTTTAAATTCCCACACATTTGGTTTGGAGGGAAAATGAATAATTCAGTGCTTTGTTTTATTCTTTAAACACTGTACAATGCATACAAATTCAAACAAATTCCCACAAAAGAATGGCAGTAAGCCACCTGACATTATAAGGGAGAAAGATAACATTTAGAATCCTCAGAGTTTATCACCACTGTGTGACTCTCATATCTGAGACCATGAGAATTAAAATGGAAAAGCAAGGGCAACCTGAACTGCAAATCCAGAAGTGTTGATAAGTTAAACCTAATATTTCACCACAAATCATTATAGCCTTTTCAAAACAATAAACTTTGAAGAGTTCTGTGAGCCCCCCAAAGAGAATTTTTAAGTGCTATCCTTTTTTAGATGTTGTTTGGGATTTGTTCCAAGATCAGGCAGAGGGAATAGAGTCAGACTGATGGAAGGAAGAGACGGTTTGGTGCTAAAAATAAATAAAACACATTTTGACACTTTATCATAACATTGTGAAATAGTATACTTTGAAGTTGTTCATGAGCCTCAACAGATTTCTTGTATTGTATGTTCAAATTTGATATTTTTTTGTGTACCAAGACCAGTCAAGGGGATCTAATATTTTGTATCTATCTTGTGTTTTTAACTGTTTTGCTGGTCTAAGATTCTTTTTTTCTTGTGTTTTAGTTTCCCTTTATCTCTGCTCCTCCAGACCCTTGTCTTAACACAGTCAAGTTTTTTTCCAAACTTATGTCCCTCTATATACTTCCCACCTAATCTCTAATACAACACAGAATTGTTTTGAATAACAGCTTGAAATTCCTCATTAGAAAGATTGAACCACTTCTGCAGCTGCTGCCCACCAGAACCTGAATTCTGCACTTATAACTTCCATGGCAATTAAGCAACCACTAAAGGGTTTCTGCATGGGTTAATATGTGGCACGCATGTCCATGAGGGAAGTTCAGATATAAATGAAGAGTATTGCTATGCCCCATGTGCTTCAAATTAAGTAGTAGTCTATCCTACCATCATTAACATAATTATGTTTAAAAAGTGACTGAATAGCTCTGTGTGCAGTCACTGAGACCTGGAGTGTTACGGAACCCCTTATTTGCCGTCAATGCAGTGTGGTGTAGATCAAAGGAGTATTGCTCATCAGAGCATGTGTAATTTGTTCCAGACTAGTGTGTGTTTGAGTGATATGCTTCAGTCTCCTGCTCAATCTCCAGTGGCCCAGTCATTGAATTGGATATACAGTGACATCTGTTTAAATATATTTTCTATACAGTGAAGGACCTGCAGCCTGTGTCAATGCCACTGAGGGAAATCATGGACATTTCCATATAGTATATTAGTCCTCATAGAGAGGGATAATCTAGCATGAGCAGGATCCTACAGAAATCTCAAATAAAATGCAAAGCTTTTCTGCAGTCAGCAATGAATTTGCAACTATTATGATTACCTTCTCTTGCTATCTGCCTGAGGTTTTTTTGTTCTTTCAAGGAATTATAATGCCTCTGCAACTCAGAGCTAGTTGACAAATATCTGTTTGTTAGCTTCAGTACATTGATATAGCTTTTGCCAGCCTGAAATCAAATGGGCAGTTTGTGTGTGTGTGCTCTCTCTGGCATGACAATTATAGTGAAGAAGTAAAAAGGTAGGTTTCCTTTATTTCTGTAGTACCGTGAGGAGAAAAAATTGTGGACCAGATCCTCAGCCAGTGTAAATCAGCACAGCTCCATTGACTTCACTTTACGTATGCCCTTTTACACTAGTGGAGAATCTGGTGTATATTTGCTAGAGAGAAGAGTTAACATGGCTCAGATGGATATGTGGATATGGAGTTTTTAATGTCTATCTTTTCCAAATAGTCTTCTGTAACTCTAGCACTTAGTCATATTTGCTTTCTATGTACTTATCACTCACTATGATTTATTTTCCACCAGTGTGGAGCAAATAGAAAGAAAAGAATCAAGCTACACACTCAATAATCTCATAGGCAATACCAAAGAATTATTGCAGTGTTTCTGTAGCATAGTAAAAAGGGTATACTGTTGATTTATTGCAATAGCATTATAATATTCTCAGTGTTTTCTGTGCAGTTTTTATATATCCTAACATTTAGTTGGCTTCTAGAATAGATAGCTACTGAGCTGTACGTAGTGTGTCTATGGTCTTGTCTACACAGGAGTGATTTGGGGGTTTAACCTGAGGTCTAAATTTAAACCAATATAGTTTTACAATATAACCTCCCCACTGCCATGTAGACGCAATTTTACCAAAATAAGAGTATCCACATAAAGCAATATATTGGTATAACGATATCTGTATCACTGGCAAAAGTTGCCCATATAGGCAAGGCCAATATTAGATTTATACTGCTACTCATCACCTTAGTATCTGAGTGTCTGCCATGTAAAATCAGTAGTAAATAGCAAAGTCCCTAGTGGACTTCATGTAGTCTCTTGTTCACCTCCTTTTTTGAGGTTAAAAACTCTGCTTTGGGTGGAGTTTATTTTCTGTTTGTTGGATTGGATTTATTGACTTGTTTACAGATTTTTAACAGTTTTGGGGGACAGGAATATATGTTTTGGATGGATGGGTTTGTCATTGGAGTGAGTGTAATACTTGCTATGGCAAGTCTATTTTGCAGGGCGTGGTTTTGCACCATCCCCTAAAAATGGTGACTGACTTTCAACTCCTTTGGAAGTTCATTCCACAGCCCTATCCCATCAACCAAGAAAGTGTTGTGACCTGGTGTGACATTGAGAGACCAGGTCTCAGCTCATGCTGAGGCTGTAGGTATCAGAACTGACATAGCTGGAAACCAGACCAGCTCATCTATATGATGACGATGTTCAAGATAAGTGTTAGACTTTTAAGGATGTATTTACTGTTTAGACCAGGGGTCAGCAACTGGTGTGCTGAGTCTTCACTTATTCACTTTAACTTAAGGTTTTGCGTGCCGGTAATACATTTTAACGTTTTTTAGAAGGTCTGTATAAGTCTATAATATATAACTAAACTATTGTTGTATGTAAAGTAAACAAGGTTTTCAAAATGTTTAAGAAGCTTAATTTAAAATTAAATTAAAATGCTGATCCTACGCCGCCAGCCTGCTCAGCCCACTTCCAGCCTGGGGTTCTGTTCACCTAGTTTGGCAGCGGGCTGAGCGGGGCCTGCGGGCCCCCAGCTGGCAAGGGGCCGGCAGCCGGGAACCCAGACTGGGGGTGCAGGTGGGAATGTGGGGGGGATGCAGGAGCTCCCGTTTGGTTCTCAGGGTGGGTGTGGGGATGTGGAGGGGGTAAGAGTCAGGGAATGGGGTGTGGGGGGGCTGGGTATGTGTGGGGGTGCAGTAGTCAGAATGGGGGCTGGAGGTGTGTGAGGGAGTGCAGGGGTCAGGGCAGACAGAGGGCTGGGTGTGGGGGGGGGGTTCATGGGTCAGGGCAGAAGGTTGGGTGTGGGGGGGGGTGCAGGAGTCAGAACGGGGGCTGGAGGTGGTGTGAGGGGGTGCAGGGATCAGGGCAGAAGGCTGGGTGTGTGGCGGGGGTTCATGGGTCAGGGCAGGGGGCAGGGTGAGTGTGGGGGGGTTCAGGGGTCAGGGCAGAGGGCTGGGGTGCTCTGCTCATGGGGGTGCTCACAGCAGGGGGCTGCAAGGGATATGCCCTATCCCCACCCCTTTCCCCAGGGCCCCGTTCCCACCTCTTCTCTGCCTCCTCCCCGGAGCAGCGAGCATGCTGCGGCTTGGCTCTGCTCCCCCTACCCCTTCCCCTCGCAAGGGCGGTTAGCTGATTGGCGGCAGGTAGAGGGAGAGGGGAGGGGCAGGAAAGCACCATGCTGGGGGAAGAAGCGAGGGGAGGGGGGAGCTTGGCTGCCGGCATGACCAAGCTTCTGCCTCCTGCCCCCGCAGGAGAAATTGGTGGGCAGGGGGGCTGACTGGGCCAGGACCCCATCAGGCAGCAGCATGCCATCAAAAATCAGCTTGTGTACCATCTTTGGCATGCATGCTGCAGGTTGCCGACCCCTGGTTTAGACTCTGTAAAATGCTTGTAAATTGCTGCATGCATTAATCTCATTTGTAATGTCTGTATCCCATGCTTTAAGTAATATGTAATTTTGGTATTATAACTGTAAAAATGCCTGCTCTGAAATTGTGAATCAAGGCAGGAGGAGGGATTGCTCTGCCCATCAAGGATGACTGAAAACTAAATGGGCTATTGTGGAACATCACCATACAGAGTCTTGGTTAATGGCCCCCTCACACCTGTGAAGGTGCTATGTGCAAGAAAGCCCATCCCATCAGCTTGAATGCTGGAAGAAACATGGACACAAGAAAATTTTCTATCCCTCTTTGCTGTTTGGACTCTCCTAGGGATGGAGCTAGGAAACAAAAGCAGAGATCCCCAGGGTCAACCTGGGATAACCCTAAAATACTTTCAATGCTGGCAGATTACTACATCTGTCAACTTTTGGAACCATAGACTGTCACTCATTTGTATATATATGGAATCTTCTTTACCCTGTAAATAACTCTTTAGTTACTTTATTATAGGACTGGCTACAAGCATTGTCTTTGGTGTGAGATCTGAGCTACAAATTGACCTACGGTAAGTGACTGGTCTCTTGGGTCTGGAAGCAACCTGTATCTTTTGTGATCTTTGGTGTTTGGCAACCAACTGTCACTCAGTCCAGCTTGCTGATTGGCAAGGTAGACTGGAGTTCCCTGGGGGACTGTCTGTGACTCCATGGTAAGACTATTCTAGTGCTTCCGGAATTCACATTTGTTACTGGGTTGGTGAAATCTATTTATAGAACATATCACCCCTGTGGGGTGTCTGCCCTGCTTCTTGACAGTCTGCCCTGAGGTTGGCACACTCAGTCATGAACCACTGCAGGCATCATGACATTGGCTCTCCCGTACTTTGTCCTGGGTTTTCTGATTTGTGTTTTGGCATCCAGTTCTTTTTCCCAAGTGGTCACAGTTTAGTTATAACACAACCAATGTATGAGTAGTTTTAAATGATACCTTCAGTGCCGTACTCACTTGCATTTGTCAACACTCAATTTCAAATGCCATCATATTGCCAGTTCATCAACCTTTTTTAGGTCTCTGTGGAATTCCTCAGCGTTGTCTCTAATCTTGACTAACCAAAATGTGTCATCTAGAAATCATGCAGTGTCACTGTTCACCTCCTTTTATAGATCATTGATGAATTTTTCATGCAAGACCACACCAGTACGGACCTTTGTAACATTCAACTGTCAACCTATTGTAAATGTAAACTTTATTCTACCACATGATGATTTATTATATTTCCTCCTTTTTAATTAATTTTCCCCACATCAGATGTCAACATCAAGATTTATAAATATTGAATTGATTAGAAAGTGCCAAAAGCATAGAACACATGCCCCCAATTTCCAGTAACACTTTATCTTTTGTTAACTTATATGGGATAAGACAAACTGAGCTCCTGTTACCTCTTGGGCAATGAACAAGAATTTTTACAGACAAAATATGTGCTAGTGTTAATTGGAGATTTCATCCCACACGAGTTCAAGGTGACTCATATATGCACATAAAATTGTATATTCTTCTAATTTATCCACTTTCAATTGGTTATGAGCTCAATTAACACAGTAATTAATGACTTAAGTACAAGTCTGACAACATCACTAGCTAATTAATGTTCTAATTTGTATCAATACTTAAAAGATAAATTTTCAATTTTGCCTGGGAAACAGTAGCTTTTTTTTTTTTTTTGTGGCTCTCTTTTAAAAACTGGATCCTGTTTCATTAAATCTTGTAATTGTATGTGTCCACGGGGTTTTGTCAATAATTAATATTTCATGGCAAGGGAACATTGACAAGGGAAAAGTTTTATATTACCTCTATGGTCAGCAACTGGATGTACTTAGCTGGAGGATGTGATATAACTCTTATAGTAAGGAACAATAGGTATGCAAATCAAAGGACATTCACCTTGATTTCAGAGTGGTAGCTGTGTTAGTCTGTATTAGCAAAAACAATGAGGAGTTCTTGTGGCACCTTAGAGACTAACACATTTATTTGGGCATAAGCTTTCGTGGGCTAGAACCCACTTCATCAGATGCATGAAGTGAAAAATACAGGAGCAGGTATAAATACATGAAAGGATGGGGGTTGCTTTACCAAGCCTGAGGTCAGTCTAACAAGATAAATCAATTAACAGCAGGATACCAAGGGAGGAAAAGTAACATTTGAAGTGGTAAGAGAGTGGCCCATTAGAGACTCTTGACAAAAAGGTGTGAGTAACAGTAGGGAGAAATTAGTACTGGGGAAATTACATCACATGATCCATTGTCTACAGCCAAGCTCTAAGATAAAACCGCATTTGCTCCGATCCCTCAGATAGAGACAAACACCTACAGAACCTCTATCAAGCATTCTTAAAACTCCAATACAAACCTGGTGAAGTGAAGAAACAGATTGACAGAGCCAGAAGGGTACCGAGAAGTCACCTACTACAAGACAGGCCCAACAAAGAAAGTAACAGAACGCCACTAGCCGTCACCTACAGCCCCCAATTAAAACCTCTCCAGCGCATCATCAAGGATCTAAAAACCTATCCTGAAGGACGATCCCTCACTCTCACAGGGAGACAGGCCAGTCCTCACCTACAGGCAGCCCCCCAACCTGAAACAAATACTCACCAGCAACTACACACCACACAACAAAAGCACCAACCCAAGAACCAAACCCAGCTACAAACCCCAGTGCCAACTCTGTCCACATATCTATTCAAGGAACACCATCATAAGACCTATCCATATCAGCCACACCATCCGGGGCTCATTCACTTGGACATCTACCAATGTGATATATGCTATCATGTGCCAGCAATGCCCCTCTGTCATGTACGTTGGCCAAACTGGACAGTCTCTACGCAAAAGAATAAATGGACACAAATCTGACATCAGGAATCCTAACATTCAAAAACCAGTAGGAGAACACTTCAATCTCTCTGGTCACTCAATAACAAATCTAAAAGTGGCAATTCTTCAACAAAAAAACTTCAAAAACAGACTCCAATGTGAAGCTGCAGAATTGGAATTAATTTGCAAACTGGATACCATCAGATTAGGCCTGAATAAAGACTGGGAGTGGTTGGGTCACTACAAAACCTAAACTTAATTTCCCCAATACTAATTTCTCCCTACTGTTACTCACACCTTCTTGTCAACTGTCTGTAATGGGCCACTCTCTTACCACTTCAAATGTTATTTTTCCTCCCTTGGTATCCTGCTGTTAATTGATTTATCTTGTTAGACTGACCTCAGGCTTGGTAAAGCAACCCCCATCCTTTCATGTATTTATACCTGCTCCTGTATTTTTCACTTCATGCATCCGATGAAGTGGGTTCTATCCCACGAAAGCTTATGCCCAAATAAATGTGTTAGTCTCTAAGGTGCCACAAGAACTCCTCATTGTGTTTTCACCTTGATTAGTGAGGAGTGTCTAAAGAAGTGGATATCAAGAGGGCTTTCCAGTGCTTGGCTTGGCAACAGGATGGTGGGGGAACTCCCAGGGAAAGAGGAAACATAACCTTTATATCAGAAACAGACTTATACATTTCCTCCAGACTGAACTCCTAAGCAAGCCCTCATCTGGGGAAATTTCAACATCATCTCACCCTAATATGAAAATGAACTCTAGTAGTTGAGACTTGATCCCAGTAGGATTTCTGTCTGAGTAAGGAATTCAGGATTTGGTCTTTTAATACTATGATTGTTAGTGTTGAGGTGGTTTTATTTACATTTGCAAAGTGTTTGGAGGGTACTGCATTGTCAGTGGTGGTCTTTCTGCAGAGATCCAAAACACCTAGTTGTTTGTTCAAAAAGGGGCTTACATGTCTTCACTGTGGGTGTTTGGGAAGCAAATGGAACTGAGGTTTTGATGCCTTCACTTAATTCAGGCAATTTTAAGGAATAAGAAGTGTTGTTGTTTTTTTTAAAGGATCTAATTTTTATGTATGTTTCTGTGGTCTTAGCCAACAACATTCTCTTCCACTGAGAATGACATTTCCTTACAACATGATCCTGGAATTAACAAGGGGGAAATTTTCATAGCTTTGTGAAATTTCAGTCTACTATGGCTATTTTAGATACATTTTATCTGAATATTGCATTACCATTTTAAAATAATGGCATATTCACTATGCTTCTAACATAGGCGAATGTTTTAATATCTGTAATAGTTTCAATATATGCCTTATATATTCTGATGCAGCATACAAAAATATGAAAATTAAAAAGCACAAAACTTTAATTAAAAACACTATATTGCTTTCTGAAAAATTGCAAGTATTATAAATTTTACAACTGTTAAAAGAATCATCCTTGAATTATTCAATACTAGTACAAGTTTTTATGCTCTGTGTAGAACTGTCTGTTCTGATACAGTATTTTTATAGTTGTTTGACACTTTTTTATGAAAAAGAATAAAAGATGTGAAGCTGATCCATGATGTCAATTTTTTTATCATGTCCAAACAACTTTCTGGCTGTTCATGTTTTTAAATCAAAGTATTCTAGGTTGTTTATTATTATTTATTTAAAACCCTGACCAGAAATAATTGGTTGAATTCAATTTTACACATGGTTATGTCTGGCAAAAGGGGGTGAAAGACTTATTGTTGTGTTGAAAATTTTGTTTTGATATGAGCATATCAATGAACAGATCATTTTGTTTTCTTTATTCTGGTTTGTATTAAGTAGAGAGAGATCTACTACTAAATTCACTTATGAATAACTGCAGTGGTAATTTCAGATACCATGGGCATAAGCATAAACTGAGAGACTTGTATATAAGATGTGTGTTTCTGAGCATGTCAATAACACAAAAAGTAGCCACGTGCAATTATAGCACATAGAAGTGTGAACCAACACTCAATTTGAGGCCCTAACAATATACTATAAAATACCCTGAACTGATGAGTTATCTCTAACCTGATTTTATGGTTATTCTGTTTTGGGTTCCTATTTTTTAGTTGCTAATAACAACAATATTGTGGCTGTAGGTTACAGTATATGCATCATAACTTTGTCATATATTTCCTGTAACAGTTCCTTGTTAAATTTCAATAATCTTGTAGTATTTAGATTTTCTATCACAAATTATATTATTTTATGGAGTAGGGGTGGGATTCCCCAAAAGGACTTGGGCATTGTAATGCTGAGCGTCACAGTGCCTAACTTTTAAGTACCTAGAAAAATCACAGGATCAACACTGTGTGATCCACAAAGTCAAGTCAGATGCTTAGGAACATATAAAATCAATGGGGGGAGAGAGGTATGTTAGAATGTCATCCACAAAACTCAGCACACAAGGTGCTGAAGCTAGCTGATGGGAAAAGCTAAGACCATTATGCCCTAAGCCGTGCCTCCCTATAGCATGGACTTAAGCACCTAGCTCCGTGTAGCAATGCACAAATGGGAACTCCCTGCCTGGAGTCAGGTGGCTTAGGTGCCTAAGATATTGCTTGAGGGAATGAGTTACATGCTTGCCTCACTCAACACGGAGGAGGAGGTTCCCCTTTATAATGTTTAGCTCAATGGTTACAGAACTCTTCTGAGGTTGGAGGCCCCTGTTCAAATCCTTTCTCCTCTTCCAGCAAGAGAGAAAAAATTGAACCTGTGTTTCCCACATCCCAGGCAAGTGCTGTACCACTGGGCTAAAAATTGTAAAGTGGGCCACCACTGCCACCTCTGGATGGGTTTTGAACAGGACCCAATTCAGTAAGCGGACAGAGCACACCTACCAAACTGGGCATTGTACGAGACTTAGGTGGCTGAACGCCTACCTTCCTCTGGTTCATGATTCAATCTAGGGCTTAGATTGTCTAGAGGGAGGCATTGCGTGTGTGCCCAGAGGCAGGAACGTGGGCACTTAGAGCCCTTTTGTCCTGAAAACAAAAGTGCTGAGTTTGTTTAGGCACCTAAAGGGTTCAGTGGGAGTTTGGTGGATTGCAGTGGAGCCAAAACCAGGCAAGCTGGACTTAATGATGGCTGGTTGCTATAAACCAAAGATAATAAAATATTCAGGTTGCTCCCAGTATCAAGAGACCAGTCACTTACTCCAGGTCAATTTGTACCTTAGATCTCATACCAAAGGCAATGCTTGTAGTCAATCCCATAATAAATTATCTGAGGATATATTATCTAACAAAATAAATGAGTTTATTACAAAGTTAAAGCAGACAAACGCATCTGTGTGTGTGTGTGTGTGTGTGTGTGTGTGTGTGTGTGTGTGTGCATATACACATGTGCACACACAGTCTACGGTATCAAAAAGTGACAGAGTTGTAATAATCTGTCAGCTCTGAATGTCTTTTAGGGATAGCTGAGGTTGACCCAAGGGATCTCTACTTCTGCATCATAGCTCCGGCCCCGTGAGAGTCCAAACAGCAAAAGATGAAAATTTTCTTTGTCAGCTAATTTTATTTCCTTCTTCAAGAATACAAGCTGATGGGACAAGCCCTTTTACATGTAGCCTCTTCAAGGCTGTAAGGGGGCAATTAACAAAGTCTTTGTATTGTGATGGCCCATTTCATTTTGATACACCTTCTAAGCAAGAGATGATCCATTCTGACTGGGTTCACAGTTTCAGAACATACATGTTTGTACAGTTACAGAGCAAAAACTTAAATATTACTTTATAGTATGTGATAAAGATACTTATAAATGAGATAAATGCATACAGCAACTTACAAGCATTTCATAAAGGTTATAAGTCCAATACCCATTTTAACCATACTAACAGTAACACAGAGGTGAAAGTCTGGTTTCCAGCAATGAATTTAATGCTGGGCTGAGACCTAAGGAGCTGGTACCTGGTCTGCCAGTGTCTCAGTTCAAATCAGTGGAGGATCTGGTTCCATAATTGTGCCATAGCACTTGAAAGCTAGTGTGCATCTATCATGGTAACAACTTTCATATGAGATCTGTGCATCAGACCTTATTTTCATACTATGGATCACATCCTGCTCACCTTACCCCTATAAACACTCCCATGGTCTGGGAATTTGACCCCTGATGATGTCTTGTATTATACAGAATCATGTCTACTGCATAACTTTCCCCAACAGTTTCCTTAGGTGAATTGGTACATTTCTTACACTGTGAAAGAAGGAATTAAAAAAGTTAATGTCACAGTCTTGCTATCCCTGGAA
This sequence comes from Malaclemys terrapin pileata, assembly GCF_027887155.1. Classification (NCBI taxonomy): domain Eukaryota; kingdom Metazoa; phylum Chordata; order Testudines; family Emydidae; genus Malaclemys; species Malaclemys terrapin. The sequence goes on along the minus strand of NC_071513.1, from coordinate 32,292,188 downwards.
GTTATGGTGGCTCTTCCATATTAGAACGAGTACTTACCTTTCGCTATAATCATACTGCCTCTCAGTGCATCTTGCTCCTTCTTACTTCACAACATGACAACACATGCTCAGTGTTTCATGTGGTATGTGAATATACAGAGATTAAGCCTGTAGTCATTACTCAAGCAAAACACCCTTTATCTTCAGTAAGTAAAATCTGAGACTATGGTCCTTAGATTGCAGCAGATCATGGATTCCCCTTTTTTTTTTTTTTTTTTTTTTTGGTTTATCACATATGACAACTTCTCTAAAATAACTTCTATATAAGAAAAGTGTACGAGTCTGCTCAGTTGGGGGGGGGGGGGGAATCATTCACTTTTTGATCCAATAGAGCTCTATCCTATTGGGAGTGCAATAGAAACAATTACAAATAGAATGACAAAATGCACCTGCAAGAGAAATTGGCCAAAATAAGTGTTAAACTGTACTCTCCTTTCCCTTCTGAATGAGACAGAGAACTGACTTGAAAAACACAAAGTCAATATGGTTGCCAGCAAATTCGAGAGATGAATTTCCCAGTTTCTACGACAGTCCTGAAAAATATTTCTGGTCTAATGGTAATGCTTTGAGTTGGATTTAGAGTGTTGATTTTTGTCAAGTAGATATTTAAGGGTTTTACAGTTAAGATTGCTAAGGCTATTTAGATCTTTCAGTCAGCAGAGCTCGACTGTTTTAGGTGAGTGGATGTTCTATTAAAGGTTCTGGGCAATATGTGTCACAAGAGTGGACAATGGCTTTATTAAGTCATCTAAAGTTATCTCTTTCTTCTGTATAACCTAAGGATTTAGCATTTTCAAAAGTGGATGTTGACCTAACTCTGCTTACATTGAAATCAATGATAAAACTCTTGTCTTCAATGGGATCAGTTAAACCAATGCTGAAATCTTCTGAAAATCCCAATCTTATACCATGTTCATCAGCTTGGCATTTAAAATCCTTAGGGGAGGTGGGGGAGAGAGGGGCGAATCAGCAGGCTGATTTTTCTTTTCCAGGTATGATGGTTGATTGCTTAGAGTTCATATAATGTTGATTCCTTGGAGCTCATAAAATGTGAGATTCAGACACATGTGAAAAGTATTAGAATATGTAAAGAGTATTTGGCAGTAGCATTATCAGGATAGGTTTTTGATAAAGAATATGTTGATATAACATACAATTTTTTAAAAATTATTTTTAATGTTTAAAGTTACTGTACATATTTTGCCCAGATACAGGAATACAATATAAACCATATAATGCTGCTATATAAAGACAGATATTAAACTTAATTGAAATACTAATATGCAGCTATGATCTAAACAATTTCTATATTATTCGTCCTCTCCCCTACTTGCCTCTCATGCAAAAATATTATAATAATAAGTGTTGGTTGCAACATATATAAAATATTTCAGCCCTATCATCTTGTGAAGTAGAGGTGCATTGAGGTGTACCATCACATTAATCATGCAGTTCTATAAATCAGATCAGTCCACAACATCAAAGCTGTAATTTTTCTCTCTTGAGGCTTCAAAAAATAAAAATCCCTTCATAAACACTTTTTCTATATATAAATCTGTAAGGGACTGCTGTAAGAGACCTTATTGATTTGGTGTATTTATCTCTATGGATGCTGTTGCAATTCTAAATTGCCACAATATTATTACAATAAAAGCTGTAATTTAATGTAGATATTGTTGATTCTATAATAATTGCCTATTTGACTGTCACGCTTGGGTAAAATAACTAAAAAAAAAAAAGTTTTCATAATTCTGGAGTGTCTAAACAAACATTAGTGTCCCCAAGATGTCCTGTTCTGTGTGCAGATGGATAGCTGTGCTCCATACAAGATTGAGCCCTAGGGCCAGCTTCTGATCTCAGCCACAACAGGTGTTGTGTGTGTATGTGCAGTGCTGAATCGAGGGCTTATAATCAGGGCTTGTCTAAACAGTAAATTACTGTGTGGCAAGCTAGAGTGTGAATGTACAGCCCACCAAGTTGCTGTGCAGTAACTCACTGTATGGACACTGCTACAGTGCAAGGAAAGTCCTTCCTGCACTATATCAGTGTCCACAAACAGTGTTGCCCCTTATCTGAGGAAACAGGAGTCTCTGGATTCTACTGTGTTTGAGCTATGCATAGTTGCTGAGGTGGGAGGTTCGCTTAGGGAAAGAAGATGGCAGTGGCAGGAGCCTGCTGCAATCTCCTTTCACCAGGAAGCAGAGGCTAACATGAACCCTCGAAAAGGTGGGATTGACCAAGACAAGGAACTTGTGCAGGCCTGCTGAGGAATGTTCTGATCTAAGAACCACTGAAATAGAAAGGCTTCCATTGACTTAAATGACCACTCAGTCAGGCCCTCAATGCACTGTTTCAGCAATCTTAGCTAGTTTAGGTCTAGTCACACACAAGAGCAGACTCCTCAACCTCCAAGCAAAAAACACTGAGTACCACAATGTTGTCTACCCTCCCTCAAGATGAATCCTTCTGTAGAGTGCTGAGGACTCACTAGATGCAGAGAGATATAATTTACATTCATCTGCATCATCTTCAGTGAATGTTAACCCATTTCTTTAAAGTGAATTTAGAAACTTAGGTTCATTTGCTTTAATACTGGTGTGGTAGGGAAAGTGGAATCTTTGCATCCATAGCAAATCTTTCAATAATCATTCTCCTGTAATATTGTTAGTTGATAAGCATTTAAAACTGTGAATTGCTTTCCTTCCTCTTTGAAAGCATAATGTTTATTAAAGTTACTCACGGTTTTAAGAGTTTTATACTGATGTTTTAGAAATTTGATTTGATTTAATTTGAACACATTTGTGACAAATGAAGGGGGAGAGTGGTAACTCCCTTTTATGGACCAGCTAGCTAGTTATCTATGAAATCCCTTTTAGTAGCTCTTCTCTACTTGCTTTACCTGTAAAGGATTAAAAGTCTCACTGTGATTGAAAGGTTAAAAGAAGTGGCCAAAAGAGCCAATGAGGAGGCTAGAACTTTTTAAAATCGAAACAGGACCCCCCTTTTGTCGGTCTGTTGTTTGTTCTCGGGGAGAAGCAGACATAGTGCAACTAGACTGTAAAAAACTTGGGGCCAGGTATGAAAAAGCATCGGTATCATACCTAGAAACTACTCATTTGAAAACCCAGATATGTAAGTAGATCAGGAAATGTCTAGGAAGACGTGAATAGGTTTCTCTCTCTTTATTTCTTTATGGCTTGTGGACTCCTCTGTGCTAACCCCAAATGCTTTTGTTTTATTTGTAACCTTTAAGCTGGACCTCAAGAACGTTATCCTTGATGCCTAATCCTTGTAAGTGTTTTTTTTAATCTAGCAATAGCCTGAGTTTCCAGATGTATTTTTGTTTTTAATAAAGTTTACCTTTTTGAAAAACAGGATTGATTTTTGTGTGTGTGTGTCCTAAGAGGTTTGTGCACATGTTTAATTAGCTGGAGGCAACAGCTGATTTCCTTTGTTTTTTTTTTTCCTCAGCTTTTCCCCAGGGGATGAGGAGGGGTGAAAGGGCTTGAGGGTACCCCACAGGAAGGAATTCCCAAATGCGCCTTCCTGGGTCCTAAAAGGGGTTTTGCACTTGGGTGGTGGCAGCATCTACCCATCCAAGATCAGAGAAAAGCTGTAACCTGGGGAGTTTAATACAAGCCTGGAGTGGCCAGTATTAATTTTTAGAATCCTCACGGCCCCACCCCCACCCCCATTCAGCACTCAAAGTGCCAGAGTGGGGAATCAGCCTTGACAACATTCAAAGAAAATAGAATCAAATTGAAATTGGTAATTAAGCAAATTAAAAGAAAAAATACCTTTCAGGAATATTTATGGTGAAATAATATAATTTACATGCAAATGTCACTGTCAATGATGTCAATAAAAGGATTTGCTTTTACAGGATTTATAACTAAAGAGGCTTATTTCCACAAGACTTATGGTGTCATTGATGCAAGGAGATGTAGTTTTGTTTAGTAGTCACCAAATGGTGTACAATTGTACAAGGTTTACTTCATGTTAATTGAATAGTTGCAACATTATTGCATCTGTAATTACTTAACTCAAACCAAATGGCAATAGATAATCTTTTGCTACTGAAGCATGGAGGATTTTTTACAGCATAATTTTATGCATGTTATGACTTCTTTGGAAAGAGTACTTGTTTGGTGCATATGTGATCATTTAGGGTTACAGTGATTCCGAGAGTGGTTCCCAAAGACACAGGAGTTGCTGCCAAAGTGCCACCAAAGAGGAAGAGAGGGACTGAAGGACCCGCCGCCGAATTGCCGCCGCAGACCCAGACATGCCACCCCAATAACGGATGGAGTGCCGCCCCTTTCTATTGACTGCCCCAGGCACTTGCTTCCTTCGCTGGTGCCTGGAGCCGGCCCTGATTGACTGCCTGCTAGGAGGAACTCCCAGATCTTTCCAATTGCCATCTAGAGTGGGACAATTTGGAGTCCTCTTAAGCAATGACAGGAGCAGGGTGGCAGGTCACAAACTGGCAAGACACCTTTTTCATATACCACATGCTGGATGATGACAGGAAAAAACTCCATACTGGTAAAACTGTGTACAAGCTCTTCATTAAAACAACCATTTACAGCAGAGACTACTAAACAAAACAATCTCCTTGCATCACTGGCACCATTAATGGGTTTTAGTGGCTGGCAACAAGGGTTACCAATTTTGGTTGGAAGTATTCTGAAGGTTTCATCACATGACATAATTTCTAATTAAACATTAATCTGTAATTCCTGGAGGCTCCAGGACAATCCTGGAGGGTTGGCAACCTTACTGGCAACCGGCATAGCACTTGGAAGGAGAAGTGCCGGAGGGAAGGAGGGAAGAGTTTGGAGGAAGTACAAGGAAGTCAGCTGGAATTCAAGCCATGTGAATACAGACTGACTTCCTGGTGCCTCCTCCAAACCCTTTTCTCAGCGCCAACGTCAACCGAAACCTTCACCTCACATATAGATCTGGAGGCTTGCTCTGGCTTTCATTTCCATGCAATCTTGAACCTACTCCACTGAGCGTGCTCTTCTGCCAGATGCAGCTCAGTGGAGGAAGGTGGCTGCAGTTGCTTGTACCAGTGTCACTTGTGGAATATTGGGTCAGTTCTGCTGATTGATATGTTCTCTGTCTCTCCCTGCCCAATCCCCACCCAGGTTCTGGGGCGGGGAGAAGAGGAAAGTAGACAGGCAGCAGTTCTTGCTCTGTGCATTGCCCGGGTATCCTGCACAGGGAGGTAAGGTGGAAGTGCTTGTTCCTTCTTACACCCCTGCACACACAGTCTAGGTCAGAATCTAGCTCTTATGGAGTATTACATGCAGACTAAAGACTGCAGAATATCACTGCAGCAAATTATTTCCTGTAAGAAACATAACCCTCAGTCAAAGCTGTCAGTCTCCTGCAAGATAAACTACAGCTATTAGGGCAAATACGATCGGACGTTGTTTTTACTGCAGTAACTGAATTTAAACTGGAGGCATACTAAAATAAAATGTGTTCTTTGTATATGAATTAAGAGCAGCCTTAAGCGAAAATAACTCCTTTAGACAACATATAACCAATTAATTCTGCTCAACAGTTTAAAGTAGTGCCTGACTGTTGTAAATTTTCCTTTCAAGGCCTATACATTCCACATATGCCCCAGGAATACATGTGGACTAAGATTTTTAAAGTGCCTGAGGGTTGAGATGCACAACAGTCACTTAAAGAAATGGGTTACGCATCTAAATCTCCAAAACACTTTTGAAAAATTTACCCTGGTCTCCTTCCCTGAAATGGTGTTTCTGTCTGAGTGCCCAGCTGAAAATTGTATGTTTTTCTTTCCCCATCCCTCTGACTTTTTTAAAATATTTTTGTTAATGGAGTTTGGAGGGAAAAAAATCACAATGGTTGTAATTAGCAGTGAATTGACTTTGGCCATGAACATTCAAGCAATTGAGTTTACCTTTAATGAAAGCAAGTGACTTGAATATTTTGCAGAGGGAATGGTATTTTATATAGGATGGAATGCTATTGGATTCAGTCATGGCAAAAATACCCCCCAAACCTCTCTCCAGTGTTGTGGCATGGACAGTGAGCCACACAACAGTCTAACCCTTTGCAATTCGGGTTGCACATATGTCTGTGTGTACGTGTACATGTATTACTCAATATCGAGCTCACTTGCTGCCTGCATCAGGGGCAGTTCAGAGAGGTATCTCCCAGCGGAAGCAGTGGCTGAATTTCTGCCTTAGTCTGCCATGACTTCAACCCCACCTTTGGGGTGTCCTGAATTACAAAGCGAGCCTGTGAGGGAATCCTCATGTAGGGAATCCAAGGGCTGCAATTGTGCCTGACCACTGCACAGAGATGAAAGCAGTAGGTATTTCTTGTGGTCTCCCTTCCTCATATGCTACTTTTGAACAGCCAGGTAAAATCTTGGCCAGAATGAGCACAGGTTCAATATGGAGCAGCTACTACTGACAGGAACGTAGTGACAATTCTGTTTTACAGGATAATACAGTTTTTGAAGAAAAGCTAAGGTTTGCTGCTGCTTTTGCAAGAAAAATCTAAAAGAACAGATGACTATGTCAACAAGGGCCAAAGGATAAGCAGCTCTGGAGTCTAGGGGTGGATTCAGTGTATGGAATCAGTATTTTAAACTTTTGTTCATTTTGTTTTTCATTGCAGTAGTTTTATCAGTAGCAACAATATGCCAGACCTTGCTGAACTGAGTAGCCCTGAAAGGAACATTGGGTTCATGCAATTCAGCAGAGCAATCTATAGATGCTTCAGTCAAGAGGAAATAGTGTGGAAGAGAAAGGAAAGGGGAAAGGAGTGGATCAATTTTAGTACTGGGACTAACATTGTCAAAGGATGATAGACGTGTTGTGTAGGCTTAGGAAAAAAAATGACTTTTTAAATATTTCCCAAAGATCTGTATCAGTTTTCAGTACCACTATATAGGCTTCTAAAGGAGAACTGTGTCATCAGCATAAGTCAGTTACAGCATGGCCCATACTATATAACTTCTGTAGGGTTCTACATAACTAATATTGTGCACCAAACAATGGGTGCAAATTTGTCACTTATGTTAACAGCCTTCTACTTCATCCCACAACTAAGAATGATTGTTTACAAGAATATTGATATTCATTTCCCTGGGGTGGGTTGCGGGGTGTGTGTGTGTGTGTGTGTGAGAGAGAGAGAGAGAGAGAGAGAGAGAGAGAGAGAGAGAGATTGGGTCATGGACACTTAAAAGTTATAAACCTTAATAAATAAATAGACTTTACTATTAAATAAACCTGGATACAAAATTTCAAAGTCTGTATTAGTTATGATTCAGATCGGATATTATTCTTTCAAAGTTTAGGATTTCCTAAACATCCATGAATTATTGTCCTATAAAACTATGAATTTACTAATACTGATAAAGTTATATCTAGGTAATTGTATTTGGTCCTGAAATACTGTAAAGAATGAAGCTAGCTATTCTAAGCAATAAATTGCATATACTTCCTATATTTAATACAGGAATGAACACAGAACTGGAACAGGGTACCCCTCATCTTCACTGGACTCCAAGAACAGACACAATTAAATGAACCAGATGAGCTCTCACACCCTTCATGCAATTATTGTGTGTGTATGCACTAAGAAAAAATGACATTAAAACTCTGCATATTACTCATAGCCCACATTTCCCAAGGAAATGTACCTCAGGCAAGGCCTGTTTAGCTCAGGAAAGAGATGTAAAATTTCTAAATATTCGTAATCTCGTTTGTTTGCTACCTCTCCCTAAATTCCCTACCTCTCCCTGAGAAATAAAAAACCCCAGTAACTTCTTCAAACCCTGCTCTTGACTATAACTATTATTTGGATCAAGTGAATGGAAAGAATGTGATATGATTTATGTGAACACTTACAACAAATCAATACAGCTAGAATTCCAGATGCTCGAACTCCAGTTATGGAGTACTTAGAATTACTCCTGAGCAGTACATAGAGCAAACAAACAAACAAAATAAAGTATCACAACTCTGGAAAAATGTGTTCAGTAAACTTGTATAATGAATGCAGGCAAGGAAATCCTCACCTGCATGTTCACAATATTTACTGTGTGAGTTATTCACACAGCTGGTTCCGGTCATTTAACAGTTCATTTTACCACTGGAAGTGTATTAATGTTCAGTTGTATAGAATTACTGTAGATTAGAAGGGAAGGGGAATAATTACTATATTGATGGTTAATACAGAATGGACTAGAAACCCCAGCTGAGGCCAGTAGGGATGATATTCATGGAGTGATATGGACAAGCAGTTTGTTTGGCCAGTGATGAACCACAGTTGCTCAGCCCCTTAGTGGATGGGGACAGCCTGATTCAGAAACAGATTAGTTTTAATTTCAGTTTTAGTTCTGAGTCGAGGAAGTCCATGATTAACTCCTCCTCACAAAGGGAATCTTTGCACTGCTGTGGGATCTAATACATGGGTCAGGCAGAGATCCAGTCTGGCGCTTACTACTGAGAGCCAGCCAAGACCTCTGCAGGACTCCGGAGCTGGGAGAGGATCCTGCTCCACCCACGGGTAAAGTTTCAGTAACTTTGGCTTAATCTGGCCAGTATTCCCAGTTCTTGTCTCCAGACTCATCCCCAGAGTACCATGTGCCTGGAAAGGTGCCAGAGAGGGAGCATGGGATTGGGTTGCCAGGTGTCCGGTTTTTAACTGGAACACCCGGTCAAAAAGGGACTCTCCCCAGTCTGGTGAAAATGAGCGAGTGAGTGAGGGTGGGAGAAAGCAAGCGACGGAAGGAGGGGGGATGGAGTGAGTGGGGCGGAGCCTTGTAGAAAGGGCAGGGCAAAGGTGTTCAGTTTTGTGCAATTAGAAAGATGGCAACCCTAGTTAGTAGGAGTTGGAAAATATGTTAATATTTCAGTTCTTCTTTCTTAACACTAACCCTTTCCTTCCCAGATCCTGTTTTCCTGCTCCCAATTAAGTCCCCCTTTGTTCTATTGTGTTTTTGGGTGTCTCATTTCCTTGTTGTGGGTTTGTGTAAATGTACTTTGTTTCTTGTGTACTGGGTTTTATAAACCTTGCCAGCAGGAGTAGCATTATTCTTGTGTCTCAGGCACAGTGAGGAGTTGCCTTGAGTGGAGGTAATAGGCATTACAACCTCCCCACCCCCCCCGCATCACCAAAACAATACCCACCCACTCAAGTAGCAAGCCAGGAAGAAGGTTTGAGCCACACCTCAGGATAGGGGCTACATTTGGAATATTACAAATACTTTCAACACTATTTATTTTAAAAAAAAATTAATGAAGGAAGATTATATAAACACAGGTCCCTAAAGATGCTGCTTACTGGTTAGTTGCCTATTGGCAAAAAATAATTAGTTATTAGTGAATGTCTTCTGTTCGTTATTGCAGTGCTGTATAAACATATGAATTTACTCATATGTAATGACAGATATATTTCTCTTCTGCTGTTGCATATGATATACGATACTCATTTCTGTCTGACTCCCTCTGCCGACATATTCTTCTGCACCCAGTTCAGCTAAATTCAGAAAGCAGAAGTTAATGTAAAGCTCTTCTGTAATTCATCAACCCTAAAAAGTAATAGAAGTTGCATGTGCAAGTGTGAATCATGAGACATTAATTGGTTCACTGATTCTCAATCTTTTTACCACAGTCCTTCTTTTATCAAAGGGGTGAGAGTCAAGATGCGAATTGCCAGCCATTTCCTGTTACTATCTTAAGAACAAGGAGAGGCAGCCAGGGAGAAGCATGCATTTCTGTAAACATCAATCTGAAATTATCACCCACACATTAGCAGAGGAGTAGAAGGGAGTTCAAAAGCCAGCCTGAAAAACATGATTTGATGTTCTTTTAAATCTTACTCTCTGGGCCAATCTCATGATTTTTGGGTGACTGACTCATACTGTTTGATCTCTGGGCGTTGGTAATACTGCATATACATGTGCGTGTGGCTGTGTAATATGGGCACCATAGCCTGTACAAGGAGCTATGAGCTGCCTAAAAAAACCCCAGCTTCCTTCGGTGTCAGCTCTTTGTTTTTTTGGTTTTGTAAATCCTGCTTCAATGATTTTGCAGAAATAATCAGAGTGGATTTCAACTGTGCCAAATGTCCAAGTGTGAGGGATCCTGAGGAACTGCACCATGCCGAGGGAGCTCAGGCAGGAGCTTGCTGCTTCTCCATGTCAAGAGGTACAGCTCACTACCCTGGTCAGTCCTGCCTTTTCAGGACTCACAGGACAACCTTTTCTCTGACTCCAAGAGAGTAGGGTGTGAGCAGACTCTGTGCTGCCTTGAGCACTAGGTCTACTACAGTGTTTAGTCCCTACATGAGCAGCCTGGGCAGGGGAGGTGATTACAAAAGATCCTGGTGCCTGTTCCTACAGTAATATGGTGCAGACATTATTTGTTGGTAGTAACCATGCTGCGAATAATTCATTATTGTTAATCAAACAGACTCCAGGTCTTTAAATAAACAGCCCATTTAGATACAGTGAGATATTCCCTTTAGTAGAATTATCTCACTAAGAAGTCCGTTGTAAGGTAAAATAGTTAATTTGAATAACATATTCCAAGGGGACTCTAATACTATATATTTGCCTTGTTAAATTTCTGTTATGGGCTTTCAACAGATGTCTTAAGTAGATGTCCCATTATTAAAGAGATTATTAGACAGATTAAGTCCAGCTCTTCTCTCTGCTTTTAAATTGAACAGGATGAAATAAGTGAATGGATTTAATACATGCAAATTTTCCTGTATGTCTATTATAGCAGAAACAGGATTATTTAGGAAAACAGGTCATAAATAATTATACACAGACACTGTAATCCAAGATGCTTCTGTTTAGTGGATATTTAATCTGTTAATATAGTTCCTCAAAATACAGATGCAATGCTTTCTGTGACATTGAAAATTGGATCCACAATTAAAGGGGTTCTCAGTTCTTAGAATCATCCATACGGTATGTAGGTGTCAGTGTTCTGTACATTTCTACAGTAGATGTCTCTGAAGTCACTCTGTTGAAATTAAATGGTGCTGCTGTAATGGAATGTTTTCTGTGTATTGAAATAACTCTGTAGGCAAAGAGCTCTGGTTAGAGGGGCTGTGTTCTTGGAGGTGATACTGGCTATACCAGGGATCGGCAACGTATAGCCCAGGGGTCGGCAACGTTTGGCACGTGGCTCGCCAGGGTAAGCACCCTGGCGGGCCGGGCCAGTTTTATTTACCTGGTGATGCAGCAGGTTCGGCCGATCGCGGCCCCCACTGGCCGTGGTTCGCCGTCCCGGGCCAATAGGGGCAGCGAGAAGCCACGGCCAGCACATCGCTTGCCTGCGCCGCTTCTCGCCGCCCCCATTGGCCCGGGACGGCGAACCGCGGCCAATGGGAGCCGTGATTGGCCAAACCTGCTGCGTCAGCGGGTAAATAAAACTGGCCCGGCCCACCAGGGTACTTACCCTGGCGAGCCACGTGCCGAACGTTGCCGACCCCTGGGCTATACGTACTTAACTATGATGACTATGCTGTCTATCTCTTTTCAGCCATACTCTGTAAAGCCTTGAACATTTTTCTGTCAATATAAAACGTATTTTGCATTATCAGGAGTTACCAGTAAAATTCTCACACAATAATTCATTAAACTGGAATTAGTTTTATGCATATGGATAATTTAAGAGAAAGAAATTGCTAATGTCGAAAATATCTATAAAATGTATTAAATATATTTTTAAAACTTTGGTAAGCTGCAGAATTGCATATTTTAAGTTAAATTAAAAAAAGTTGTTAGAGATGCACAGTTATAGGTATCCATATACCCTTAACTCTGCCCTTGCCAGACAACCCAAAGAACAGTTAGAAACTCCAAAACTATCTTAAAATTGCAGAAAACTGGGACAGTGACAGCATTTCCAACAGTCCTGGGTTTTGTGGGACTGTCTTGTTTTGACCCACAAACCCCTTTGTCCTAGCTGAAGCAGCTCCTGTCCCACAGGATTGGCTGTGCTCTGTTCTCTGCTTGCTCTATGCCTCCCACTCCCTGAGGTCAGGACCCATCCTGCTTAAGTTTAGTTACTTGAAATGTTGCGAGGTATGCAGTGTGCTTGTGTGGGGGGATTGCTAGGAAATTCAGAAACACTCAATGCAGTTTCCTCAATTTTGCAAGTTTTAAAGATTTTTCTACACAAGTATTTGTATTGTGCATTTTCTTTCCCCTTTTCCTATGGAAGACAGCTCTTTCAGAGTACACCTCCTTTTCTTCCATCAAGTTTTGCTGCTCCACCTACTGGTAGGATATCTAAGAGCCCCAGAAGTTCTTCAGCCAGGCACTTCTGCTTCTCTTATTTCAGATGCTTTCTGGCATCATTTAACTAGGCAGAGAGAAGGGGAAATCTGTGGGAGTAGCATTTATCTAATCCATGGAGAAGGAGAGGAGGGAGCATTCTTCCCTTGCTTATAGTAGAGGAAGAAAAGCTGTGCTGCCTTTTGCTTCAAACCATGCAGATATGCTTTCCCATCTATTGAGTGTATTATGTGTGATTCATCTCTAATTTGGCCATGACTTCAAACCTGAGAGAGGATCACACATGACACATCAGGTGGACTGATTTCGTGTTGGCAGTCAAGGCAGTGTGGTCATCTGGGAGTTGTTTTAGAAAGAAAACTAATTACAACTGCTCGCCTTTTAAAGTTTCTCTGCTTCCTTCTGTACCTGAGACGCTCTGGTGAGATTCTGAAAACAACCAGCAGCTTCACAAACCTGCCAAATGCAACATACCTTTGATGATACTGTCTCTGTGACAGGCAGCCAGCATGGTAAAAAACAGACCTTTGCCAACCTTCTTTTTATTTTCAATATATATTGAGCTCTCAGATCAGTCAAGTTCTAGGGCCTTGGAAATAAGTTTCCTCTTTGTCGGTATCTAGTATCAGGCTACTATTTCTTGTCTGAATTTGGCATTCAGCCATCCCTACAACGTTATGGTCTCAAGTGGAAACTACCACAATGGTAATGTCTCACACTTGTCCCAGTGGATTTTGTGTCCTGACAATGTACTAAATCCTCAAGAGACCCAGCTGAGTTCTCCGGTGCTGTAAGCAACAACATACTATTTGTGTGCTAAAGTATGTTTTTTATCGTGTTGCCTATATTATACTGTTCAGCCTTCACAGCTGCCAATCTATGACAGGTGCAACCATGTGTGACAAATAACTAAATCATGGAACACCTGTGTTTTGTTATACATTGCACCGTAACTGACAGATTATAATTGTTTTAACTATACCACCTGCTTTTATATATTTCGTTGTTTGAATCAGTTGAAACAGCTGCATAAAAAGAGAAATAGAAAAACAAATTCCATCATATGGAATCAGAAAGTCTCACCACCTAGGTTAGCAGTAGCATCAACCCTGAAGCTAATGCAACACAGACCTCTACCATTTCAACTGAAAAAATAAACATCTTGTATAGTGTGTGACACATGCTTTGCTGTGGGTTATACATCTATTTACTACAGCAGTTGAATATTGTGGACCAGGATTCCTGGATTCTGTTCTGGCCCCTACAATAGCAGAGTTTCCTAGTGCTTACAGCAGTGGTGCCCAAACTTTTTCTGTTGCACTCCCTCTTACCAGTAATGGAATCTGTCCGCACCCTTCCCCCCTCCATTACTGCATAGCCAAGGCTTCCTCAGCTGTGGAGCTTGGGCTGAAGGTGGAGCTGGGGGCAGAACTGACCTGGGGACGGAGAGGGAATAAGGGTAGAGCTGGTCTTGGGACAGAGCAGGGCTGGCTGGTGGTCCCTCCCTGCCCTTCATGGGGGCTGTCCCCATACCCCCCCACACACAAACATTCCTCTGTGCCCCCTAGTGGGGTGCACCCCACAGTTTGGGGCCACTCACTTAGAGCAAGCATCTGGGTGTCATATATCCTGGGTTCTTTTTCTGGCATTGGGAGAGGAGTCTGGTATAGCAGTTAGAACAATGATTACAGACACAGGATAACCATATACCTAGATCTAGCATTCTTGTTCTGAAAAGCAGTATGACTGTGAGTGGGTCTGTCATATTAGACACATTGATCCTATTCCTATTTCTACAAGAATCATCCACTTGTAGGACTGGACGGGACCTCAAGAGGTCTTTTAATCCAGTCCCCTGCACTCAAGGCTGGACTAAGTATGGTATCACCATACATGCATGGTATCACTATGCAAACTGTCAAAGTAGGGAGAGAAGTACCTGCATCTGTCCTGGGGTATGGAGTATGAGGCCATGCTTAATAGTAGGGGTTTGAAGTTCACAGAAATATGAACAGCAGTAAGTGCCAGCTCAATGGTGAGCTTTGTACTGATACAGATGCCCAGCTCAGTGTACCTTTCCTTAACCTAAAGGATATTTAGAAAGAGAATACGTGTGCATCGCTCTCTACCTCCCCCACTCCCCACCTTGGTGTCTGAAGAATCCAGCTTGTTGGTGCAATAGGACAATGGAGGCTTATGCATCCAAAATGCCAAATGTACTATGAAATCTAGGACACTTGAGAGGTCTGATTCATTCTCATATTCTTGATGGTATGAGTCAATCTGACTGACAAAGCTAATGGGCCCAATGACAAAATAAATAAAAGAGAAAATGAGCACCCTTCTGTCAAGTACTTGAAGGAACAATGAAAGGCACACCATATTACATAGTACAACTGTCATAAGGTTTTGTACAAAGCAACGCTGTCTTTTAACCAAGAATGGAACTAACATTATATACTTTTTAAGATGTTGAAATTATAGTTCTTTTCCTCCCTATGAAAATCCGGAAGGGAACATTCCACTCTCAGCATGGAGTGCTTAATGCCCAAATCCCTGCAGTTCCCAATTCACTACTGTATTTACTACTTGTGTGCATAGCCAATTGAGCATCATGGACACAGAAACTTTGCTGACTCTGTGTGTTGTAGGAGTCAGACAAACCCACTATTATCTTTGGCAAGAGTTTTATATGAAATAATCCTTTAAAGACTCAGCATGTTTGTTTTCTCCTCTCACAACCACCGATTACTGACAAATCAGCATATCTAGTAAGTGATATAGAACTATTCTTTGGGATATACCAGCATGACAAAAGTTATAGTTTGTCACAATTCTCTTCGGGAGTATTCAGTTTGCACCCTTATAGGAACGGGGAATATATGTAATACTATGGAGAACCTGTGCCTCGGCCAAAAGGAAACATTTGCTTGTGATCTGATAATATTTGCAACTTTCCAACAGAAGTCGCTACTAAATTAGTAGAGTTTTGCATTAACTGCTTCTTAGGAGATATTGTTTGTTGTACTTGCAGTGGACAAAGTTCTTTAAAATTGAACGTTTAAATCTGGCCAGTTATTTCATGTGGTGGAAGAAGTCCTTCCGTATATATAAAACATACTCAATCACACATGTGTTAGTCTATCGGGAAAAACTTCTTGGGTTGGATTCACAAAAGGACTTAGATATCTAACTTCCACTTAGGCTCCAGTCCCCCACTGGGATTCACAGAAGACCCACTCAGCTGTCCCCAAACACCCTGTAGGACCAAAAATTGCTTATCACTTAGGCACTTACGTTTCTCCTCTGAGCATGTACACTACAGTCCCACTTCAGGTGTCTGGACGTCTAAGTTCCAGAGCACTTCACAAACTGAGAGAAGATAGGCATGCTCCCTAATGAATCACTTGTGGGGCCCAATCTGGTAAGTATGCTCAGAGCTTGCCTACTGGATCAAGCCTCTATATATGAGCTTACACAAAACAAATAGTGGGTGGAATAGAGGCAGGCCACCCTCATAACTTTTAGCCCAGTGGCTGGGGTACTTAACTGGGATGTGGGGAGACCACCAGTTCAAATCCCCTCTATACCAGAAGGGGAGAAGGATTTTGAAATGGGATCTGGCACCTCTTAGCTGAATGCCCTAGCCATGCAGCAAAAGGGTATTCTGATGTGGAGTTCCCTCAGTCTCTTCTGTTGATGGTGTTCCACTATATGGATAGTCATTGGAGTGGGAGGACTGGATCTTCGGTCTCCCATCTCCCTAGTGAGTGCCCTAACTAGCAGACAACAGTCATTTGCTTGCTTCCTTGCTTTCTCTGGCCCAATGGTAGGCTAGATGAATCAAGGCAAAATTCTATGCCCTGTATTATGCATGTTAGACTACATGATCATAATGGTTCCTTCTGGCCTTAAAGTCTATGAATTCTTATAGAGTCCAATTCTGTTGGAAGTTCGTTCTTTCAGAATTTTAGAAAAATTAGGTTCTGTCTTGTTTTGTTTTTTTATTAGAACTAAAAACTGGCATCCTACTTACTAACCATGTAGTTACACGCTATTGCGACAGTTGAACCAAATTTCGGTTAGCTTAGCTGTTATTTCCATTAGGGTAGAATCATTCTAACATGGTTTGTGGGGCTACGCATACATTTGATAGTTCTGAATTCTTTAGTTAAAGGTTTCAGATTATTGAAATACTAACTCTGAATTGTTCTGAGGTACAACATATAAAAGATTCTCTCAAAACTAAATTGAGGGTTTCAAAATATTGCCTTTTTTGCTGAGTCGGTAATTACAGACATACCCCCAAAGCACTGGGGATTATGACAGTGAAATATGAATACATTTACGTGAATGTTGTGATAGTGACAATTAGAATTGTATTCACATTTAAAAAAAAAAACCTTCTAAGACACTCTCCTATTAATTGCCATAGAAAATGCAAAGCAGTTGTACCATAAAGCCTTAAAATGTATGGCCTATAGTAATGTCAACTCCCAACATTATGCAACCTACCTCAAAATATCATAGCATGTCTGGGCCCTACTGTTATCTATTTAGAACTATAAAAATAATGCTCAGAGCACTCAGATTTCATAGAGCAGGAATCAATCTGAAGCTTAAAATGTACAAACTGGAACTTAGTGTTTTACACTTCTGCAACCCATAAAAGGTCTAAGATAGAACAACTGGTGAAAGTGCCATTTCCTAATGAGAGCCATTTTTTTGTGATTGACCCATGATTATTGATAAACACTATCTTATAAGTATGATTTCGCCACTGAGAAACAGCTAGGATTGATTATAAGCCCTACTTATAGTTTTAAGCTATCATTATATGTGAAATTAGTGCTCATGGAACCCCTGGCAAGCATCAGACTTCATTGTGCTGTGAGTCAAGTAACAAAGAAATCAATCCCTGCTCCAGAGAACTCCAAGCTAATCATAGGAACCAAACCACAATATTTTGTCACTGTATAAAAGAATGGTAGAATACATGTGGTAGAATGGCCATAGAGTGTGATACTTGTAAAGTTTCAGTGACAAGAATTTGGGATGGGTATATTGCTTATATTATATATATATTCAGGTGGCAAAGTTATGCTAAATAGAAATTACTAAAACTTCATATACCACACCACACTAATATGAATATGCTACATAATTTTAAACTATTTTAAAAATGTTTTATTTAAAAGAAAAATCAAATCTTTCTTTGTATCCTATAGACTTTAACAGAAATGAATACTATTAGTACTGAATTCTATAAGAAGGTTAAAAAAAATCTATAGAAAAGTTATCCTTCTGTATTAAAGTATAAATGTTTTAGAATAATTTCTGAATTACTCCTATGAAATTCTATCTATAGGTTTCTTCTGTAAGGAGTAGACTTTCTCAAGTCAGTTGTCCAGTTGTTGAGGGGGAAAGATAGCTATTGATATAGTTTACAAATCTCTATATAATTAATAACTAAAATAGTTTTTTTCTATCTATAATATCAGGTCCTTAAAATTGCAACGATATCTTAATCTTCCGGGACTGGAGCCAAGTGCCCAAGAGAAAGTATCCCTCCATCTAAAGCTTAAATGTCAAGTCCTAATAGGTTGTAAGAAACTAGATATTAAACTCATCACTGGTGCACCATTGAATACATAGGACTGGAAGGAACTTCTAGAGTCATCAAGTCCAGTCCACTGCTATTGCAGACAACCCTGTCTTATACTTCCCTTCTTGGCTATAGCTTGGCTAGAGTCCCCTCTCATGCTGTTGTAGGGGAAGTGTTGCTATGAGTGCATCTAGTGTTAAGCATCAGCCTAAGCCAGTAGTCACCAACCAGTATACTGCAATCAACTGGTTGATCGTGGAGCCTCTGACAGTTAAGCTCAGTCTCAGTCCTTGAGACCAAATGTCAGAGGCTCCAAGATCGACCAGTCCATCGCGATCTAGGGTTGCCAACCCTCCAGCAGTTAACTGCCAGCAGTTAACTGTCTGGCAGCATAGCAGGGCTAAGGCAGGCTCCCTACCTGCCCTGGCCCTGCGCCGCTCCCGGAAGCAGCTGGCATGTCCCACAGCAGCTCCTGGAGGGGAGGGAGTGGGCAGGGGGTCTTCTGCAGGCACCGCCCCCAAAGCTTCCATTTTCCGGGAATGGGGAACCACAGCCAATGGGAGCTGCAGGGGTGGTGCCAGTGCGTGGATCCACGTGACCCCTCTCCCCCCAACAGCCAATGCTGGACATGCTGGCCACTTCCAGGAGTGGCGCAGGGCCAGGGCAGGCAGGGAGCCTGCCTTAGCATCAGTGCACTGCCAACAGGGAGCCACCTGAGGTAAGTGGTGCCTAGCTTTAGCCCGCACCCCAACCCCCTACCCTGGCACTGAACCCCCTCGTGCACCCAAACTCCCTCCCAGAGCCCACATCCTGCACCCCCCATACCCTCCTCCTGCACCCAGCACCCCAACCCCCTCCCAGAGCTTGCACCCCACATCCCCTCCTGCATCCCAACCCTCTCCCAGAGCCTGTACCCTGCACCTCATTCTCCTGCCACATCCCTGAGCCCACTCCTGCACTCAAACTCCCTCCCAGAGCCCACACCTTGAATCCCCACCTGCATCCCAACCTCCTGCCCCAGGCTCAGCCCGGATCCCCTCCCACTCCCTGAATCCCTCAGGCTCATCCCAGAGCCTGTCCCCACTCCTGCACCCAACCCCCGTTCCAGCCCAGTGAAAGTGAGGGAGAGCAAGAGACAGAGGGAGGTGGGATGGCGTGAGCGGGGCGGGGCCTCAGAGAAGGGGCAAGTCGGGGGTGTGACCTCAGGGCAGGGGGCGGGGCAAGGATGTTTGTGTGATTACTGTTATTTCTACATTTTCTTGGAGGTAGATCCGGGGTTGCACTTAAATTCAAAAGTGATCTTATGCTTAAAAATGTTGGAGACTACTGTCCTAAGCACTTTCCGTATGCGCATAAGGGTGAAAGTGGCCTTTCCATTCCAGAAAAGTGGGGAGAATCACCCTGAATGCCCCCCCGCCCCCCCACACCAGTCTGTTACTTGCTATGAATAATGGAACTGCTGAGCACTCGCAGTTTATACATTTCTCTCAGGTTCTTGTAGAGCTTATAAACTCCACAGACACAGAGGTCTCTGAAGGCACATTCTGCAGACTACTTGAAGTCTGGAGCCAAACTGGAAGGATTCAAGGACTTTCTGATCCTCTGCAGTTGAGCTCAGCAGTTCCACTCCTGCAATTAGGAGGAAGAAGAGATCAGCACATCTGCTATTTCCCCACCTTCCAAACCATTTGGGAATTCTGGTATGCACAGTAGTTCGGCTTTATCCTCACTCCACCAGACCTGCTGTGATTCACTCCCTTGCAAGCTCAGTGAGCAGTAGTCGCAGCAGACACTTCTTACCAATCCTGTGATGTAAGTACTAGTTATATGTGGACTGTGCTAGATACAGTACAGAATCCTTGGATAGCAGCACCGCATTCAATTTAGTGCCATTTAATAATCTTATGAAGAAATTGTATCAGTACCAACATTAAAATACAATAGCATGGATAAGAAATTGAGTGACAAAGAAGGATCAGAGTTTAATCATTAATAGTAAGTCCTCCACAGAGAGTCAGCATTGGTACCCATCTTAAATATAATTTGGTTGTACTGACAACATGTACTGAAGCTGTGAAAAGCAGAAGGTTACCAAGCCTACAGGATGCTAGACCTGGAATGACAAAAGCAGTAGGCTGTATGTGATGAGGTGAGGGTCAGTACTGTACTCCTCAATAGAAAATACAACTGGAGAGTGAAATAAACAGTGTATATTGAGATTGGAAGGTGCCCTATTGCAAAGCATTGATTCTGTAAATAGACACAATGTGGGCCCACAATTCAAAACAATTGAGGAAAAACAGCCAATGCTATCATTTTTGGATGTATCATGGTTGCAGCTGACAATGAAACCTTATCTTTAGGTTGCCTGACACTTCCCCATTATAAAAAATTCTTGTGACTTTTTTTTTTAAAGACGCTCTAATAACTCCATTATTTAGAGAGAGTCTGTAAAATTCAGCAAGGAGCCTGAGAGATGCATTTTGCTAGTCCCATGAAATTCCATTCAGAGTTGTCCCAGTTGTAAACTGCTGAAAACTGCCATCTAACATTGTGCTTTGCATGGTACATCCTGAGTGTGGCAAGACATTCAAACCCATGAACATTTTAAAGCCCTGTGCATGCACTGCACCCTGCTGCCTCACTTCAGCATATGCTTATACCACATCAAATGACCATACCCCTAGACTGAGACTGGGGGAAACTGAGTCACAGGTCTGGAGTGGAAATTGATGCAGAGGCACAATAGGTGGAGAGAGGTACACAATCCTTATATAAAGATGTTCAAGAGTGTCCTCCCCCAGGAAATGTTTCCAGAATACCTAATACTGAGTTCAAGCTGGTACCTTTGGGAGTTGTTTTTTAGAAGTATTTTTATGCACTTCAGGGATAAGCTGTCTCTGCTTGAAATGATTTAGCAGTGTCCAGAGGAGAAATTAATTCCCTCCAAGGCAGGAAGATCACCCCAAAGAGCCCTCCAATTGGATGGTTCAATTTTAATTAGAGGTTCCCTCAGAGACCTCTGCAGCATCCTTGGGTCAGTGGGCCTGCAATTTGTGGATCTGCTGGCCACAAGCCTTGTATGTGTCTCTTCCATTTATTTAAAGAGAGATCCCTACACCTTGGTCAGACCCCAAGTGTGAGTGGTGAGTGGGATGGGGGGAGAGAAATTGTGTAGCACAGGAAACATTACATGATGTCCTCTGCTGCCAAAGAATTCCTCTACCCAGGGGACATCTTCCACTAGCTAGATTCACCAGGAATAATGGCTGCTTTGCCCAATGAACTCATACAAAGCTGCCATAGCACTGTCTAAAATGTGAGCCATAGTCTATATTATTATTTTATGTTACCTTTTACTATAATGGCATAACTGATATAAATTATAAGCTGTAGTGGGGGACTGTAGTAGTGACTGCAGCCTGTCTTCTTCACTCTGTGTGTGTGTTGGGGAGATTTAATCACACTTCTTATTTATCCTAAACCAAAGCCCTTTACTCAAGCTTTTCACAGTCAGTCAATATCTCATCCTTAGTGTATAATTGTGCAATATACAGGACAACTATCTAGATGACATAGGTGGTCTATTCTGACCTGAGTTCAGATTCTTGTCATATAAACACTAATGGGCTATACTGGAATCTTGAAGAACAATGGGTGAGCCCTCCACAAACAAGTGAAACATTAATTCAAACAAAGAAAAAATGTGAGAGAATAAATTTGGTAGCACTAGTACACGAGTACTCAGCAGGGGATATAGAATCAATGTGCTGTAACTGAAAACAGGAGTATGTTTTTTGTAATGAATACCTGCACATTCAAATTGAAGAAGTGACCATGTTATATTAATCTAAATAGCTATGCACTGAGATCAGATTTTGTGAATATTTTGTTCCTGTTTACAAGCTTAATATTGTGATGATCATGCATTGAATTGACCTAGGTATTTAAACACACATTGAGATATGTATGGGGGGTGGCAGGGAAGGAATGCACCATGCTGCAACTCAAAGGCTTGGGGTTTTTGGACTGGCAAGAAAAAATGGGTAGTCGCTCCTTTAAGGGTCTCTCCCCCTCTCTTGGGGTTGACAGAAGGAAAGTGCTGGTAGGGGAAAGAATCACCTGAGCTGGTAGGATGGTAGCTTGTGGGCCTCAGGTAAGTCATTGGCCCTTGTGCACCCAGAACCTGTCCTGACACCTCATATAGTGAGGAAACCATCCCCTTTCCCTCTCAACCCCTTAATGCTCATATGAAGGGAGGGTATCAAGGGATGAGGATAGTCTGTGAAGGGATGAGGGGCTGATGGGAATGGTGGAAATGGTTAAGGAAGGAATCGTGACCTGCACTGTATGTGGTATTGCCAGTTAGTTCCCCGATGGACAATGTGACCCATACACTTTTGTCAGCTGCTACCAGCACTTGACTATAGGTTGCTTTAAAGTGTATTGGGACTGGGGCTGGTGTAGAACTGGTCCTGGGATCAGGGAGCTGAAACCACCTCTGCCTCTCAGCTTACCTCAGTGGAAACTGGGCACAGCTGAGAATCTAGCCCCATAACTCTGGGTTAGATCAGTTAACTGTCTAATCAATTCACAGAAGGGGCTCCCTCTTCCACCTCAGACACATGCCTATTTGGGGATCTATATGAAAGGGTGTAAAACCAAGCAGCACACTTTTTTAAGATTGCATCATTTTATACTGGCACAATAGGCTAAAACAATTCCTTTTAAACTGCAACGCCAAGACAGAACAAATTGGGTTAAGGATGAAATTAAGCCTTCCTTTCTGTGGCCTGACAAATATATAATATTTAATACTGACAGCATATGAGTAGAGCATTAGTGTAAAATGCTGTATGCAGTATTGACTGCATTAGAGGATCATTCAGAGTGTCTTTTCTGTACAACTTAAATGTATATCCATCCAAAGAAGCAATTCAAAGCCCATTGTTCCCAATCTCACTCTTTCACTGCTGTATATTTTACCGGCA
Source organism: Malaclemys terrapin pileata (assembly GCF_027887155.1). Taxonomy (NCBI): domain Eukaryota; kingdom Metazoa; phylum Chordata; order Testudines; family Emydidae; genus Malaclemys; species Malaclemys terrapin. Next base: position 32,269,246 of record NC_071513.1, on the reverse strand, counting down.
TGGACCCATGAAATTAAACACACTTCTAATATTCTTAAATGAAATAGTAAATCTCTCTGATCTTTACTTGTAGTTATAAAATGGAACCCCTACTGTTCGATATATTTTCACACCCTCTGAATACAGTTAAAGTTGTACTTATTAGCACACTTCACTGTTGAACCACAGTACTAGCACTTGCTCACTCTTTAATAAATGGAAGTACATTCTACATCTCCAAAGTGTCATGCCTATAATTTATCTAACTAGACACACTTTCATTATCCATCAAGATTTGATGGCAGCTTTTAAAATTAGAACCATTAGAATATCTTCCAAGTTTCCTTTCATATATACCTTTTCCTGTTGGCTCATTCATCCTTGTTCACGTCTCAGAAATTAAATGTTCAACTGATTTGTCTTGCCCTTCGCTTTAAATGTGACCGTCTGCTGTAAAATTAATTTGATATCTTTTCTATTACCCCTGCATACCACAGCAGCTTATTTGTTGGACCTCCTCTAAGCATGTAATAAGTCAGAGGTTGCGGCTATTTTTAAAAAAAATATATTGTGGGAACCAAAGAATGTAGATTGTTATGAGCACTCATGTCAAAAACATTCAGAATCCTTTATTGTTTTATCTTTAAAAATGTCTATTGATCATAAGCAATGACCTACAGATTTCTTATAGAAAAGAATATGGTAGGACTTTCCATAAGACTTCCCACAGTCTGTTGAACTGGTTTAATAACTACTCTCTACACATATCTTTAATATTTTTAGAGGAGTCACTTTAAATGAGTATTAATGAATCAGTATTTAGTGATTGTACCTGAAATGATTATTATCAAGGGGATGCTGATATTTTCTCTTTTGTTACATCACTTTTCAAGGTCTGATTCTTTGTATACAGAGCCTAAGGTTGCTGGACAAGTTCAAGTAGTAATGATTGATTCTCTGGTTGGTTTGTAAGTTCACTTAGAAAATTTGGGGCTAAAACAGCCTATTAAATTTATGCCCGCCATTTAATTTTATTTTGTTATGTCTAGTTGTTTGCTCTGTTTTGCTTCTCCGCCCGTGGTCAAAGTGCAGCCAGCCACTTCTGGGCATGGAACACAGCTACGATTCTATAAGGCAAGATTTTAGAGGAAGTGAAATATCCGAAGTAAAAACAAAAAAGACTTTAAGTAGGCTAGTTCTAAGGCAGCCAGAACCTTGTCCAGAACCTTGAGATTAACCCTCCACTCCTAAACGAATACACCAATAAAACATTTGACAATATGCATACAACATAAACTGTATGAGGCATCCCCAGTGTCAAATAGGGGCCAACTTGTGGCTGGCCCTGCTGTGATTGTGTCTTCCAAACCAGCCACTCCCAGTTGCAGTCCCTGTGGGTATAGGGAAAACCTGTAATAAATAATGGGACTAAAGCACATTCTTCAATTTGCACACATGCTAAAGTGTTTTGCTGAACTGGATCCTAAATGAAATAATCCGAATTACACTTTCAATCAGGAAATAGCAATAGGGATTACTCTGGGTAGTAAAGTTAGGCACATAAGTATTTGTAGGATTAAGGCATGTGTGTCTGACACTTTCTTAGCATGGTCAGGACTGTGAGACAGTGTTACCCCCCGCCCCCACCTCATGGGGTGAGAGACTTGCTAGTGCTAAAATTGTGTGTCAGCTCACTCACACTCACAGTCAGTCACCAAACAAATTCCTCAAGGCTCTGCCAGCCCTCACTTGCCTTGCAGGTGAACACTTCATGTATCCCAGCCCCCATACAGTCCAGGAGCATTCCCCTATAGCATCCAGCCCCCATCACTGGACACTCACAATAATTACCAGGTGCACTGCTCCCAAGGGAATACTACACAGACATCACCGGGTTTGAGTCAACTGAATATCAGCTCCAGTACAACAACATAGCACTCTAATCTATTTACAGTGAAAGCAAGTATAAATTCATTATCACAGTTTAAGATTTTCAGAGATTGTGAGCAAGGGTAATAAGAACAAAATGATATAAATAAAACAAAAGTATAACTTTAACAAACTAACCTCATCTAACGCACCTACTCACCTGGGTCCTTTCTTGCTGCATTTCAACCGAGGTTTGTTGAGATCCTGTTTTCATAGCCATAACCACACGTCCTTGTTACCTCTTCAAGTGCATGATAAAAGTGGGGTCTGGTGCCTTATTATATCCCAAAGACCCTTGTTCTTGTGTGGAGTGTCAGAATGACTACCAGTGTTTTCCTTTCTGGGGTGCTGGCTCTAACATGTCTCCCATCAACCTGTCTCGTTCACTTTCTCCCTCTGTCTGTAGACCTGTTTTTTTCTGTTGATTTTTACATGTAATTTGGGCTTCCTTTGTTTGGCTTTACAATGCTTATTTTACATCAGAGATCTGGGGGGATAGGTGATTCCACATCTTTTTGCCTTGCAAAACCAGCTTGTCAGGGATGCATATTCAATCTAAACATATTTTCAATACATACATCTTCTTAAATGTCACCTGTACACATCATGCAATGATTAGGAGGATCAGCGTGATGTATGCCTCCATAATACACCTCGCATGACCCTTTTTGCCTAAATACCATCAAAGCAGTGCGTGGGTGTAATGAGTTTATCAGGCCTATTACAGAACAGTGAACTTCTTTGCCAGCTGGCAACTAAGGATATTTAGGTAACAGTGTATATACCTCATTCTTCCTTCATTTATATACCTTTAATCCCATTGACTTGAAAGGGATTCTGGGATCCTTGATCCTTAGTCAGTAGCAATTTGAAATGTGCAATATTTATATGAATTATTGCTGGCTTTTCGGCAATAGTACAGCTACAGTGTAATGCAATACTGTAGATTCCTCTTAATAAAAGTGATGTTTTATTTCATTCATATGAGAAATAGAAAAGCCAATCAGAGTTTAAAGAACAAATTTTAATAAAATCTCATAAAATTTAGTGTTGATGGCAGCTGCACACAATTAGCTACTTTAAATGAGGCTGAGTTACAACAAAATCCATTTGTCAGCTAAAATCCAGTATGGGGATTCTTTCTGTGGTTTGAGGAATAGAGTGAGAAATTCCTTGGAATATTTCCTGAAAATAAAGGGTCATGGGCTAGTCCCAAATGTCCAGTAAGGTTTGCCACACTCTTTTAGAATTAATTTGATTAGTACAATCCAAAAGGGAAAGATTATCTAAAAACTTACTCTAACATATACAAAATCAACTCTGCCTACATAGACTTCAAATATATGGGTGCCATCCAGAGGGGGTGTGGAGAAGAAAGGGGCTCTAAATTCATCTCCCAACCCTGGGCTAAGCTGCACAGGCCCTTTGCTCCACATCTGCAGCCCCTGCATGCCTAGATCTGCATAAATGGGGGTATGGAGTTAAAGTCCATCCCTGTTGTGGCCTTCAAATTAGTTTACGGAGGCCCAATGTGGAGATCCTTTTTGACAGTCAAAGCTTCTTTGTAAAAAGAACAGGAGTACTTGTTGCACCTTAGAGACTAACACATTTATTTGAGCATAAGCTTTCGTGCGCTACAGCCCACTTCTTCAGATGCATAGAATAGAACATATAGTAAGGATATATATATATATATACACATACAGAACATGAAAAGGTGGAAGTAGCCATATCAACTCTAAGAGGCTAATTAATTAAGATGAGCCATAATCAGCAGGAGGAAAAAAAAACTTTTGTGGTGATAATCAAGATAGGCCATTGCAGACAGTTGACAAGAGGTGTGAGGATTCTTAACATGGGGGAATAGATTAAATCTGTGTAATGACTCAGCCATTCCCAGTCTCTATTCAAACCTAAGTTAATGGTATCTAGTTTGCATATTAATTCAAGTTTAGCAGTTTCTCGTTGGAGTCTGGTTTTGAAGCTTTTCTGTTGCAAATGTGCCACCTTTAAGTCTATTACTGAGTGACCAGAGAGGTTGAAGAGTTCTCCTACTGGGTTTTGAATGTTATGATTCCTGATGTCAGATTTGTGTCAATTTAGTCTTTTGCGTAGAGGCTGTCCGGTTTGGCCAATGTGCATGGCAGAGGGGCATTGCTGACACTTGATGGCAGCTTCTTTGTGGTGTCCCAACCAGCAGATCTGTAGCACAGTCCCTATGTGGGGCATAAATGCTTGATCTTGCATCCTTTAAGTAAATATTAGCTTCACTGAGACTAGTATCAGGCTCTAAGTGAGAAGAGAACTTTGCACTGACCCTGTGTACCTTGGGTGGATTTCACCATAAAAGATCAGAGAAGGAAAAGCTAGAACAGCCTTTCTTTGAATGAACTATGTTTGACAGACAATGATAAGATGCATGAGACTAGTACAGATCACCCAGCAATTGTTGAAGGTGATGTGATTGATAATGGATCCAGAAAGCTGCACAGACATTTCAGAACCAAGATCACCTGTCTAAATTCAAGATGATTGACATTGCCAATAATTATGTTGGTTACCCCTTGTGGGTGTCACATCTCTTATCAGAAAGACTCAATGACTTGTCATTTATTTTAAGTTTTAGTGCTAGAAACCCTGTCAAAGGTTTGGGCCTTTTGTCATTTCCTTCAAGTTGGGATGCTTGGGAGATTTATTAAGGGCCTTGTTTAATGATGCATGCACAGCTGTTTACAAGAGAGTCACTCAAATGTCAAAAATATGCTGAAGCATAGCTGTAAAACCAATGGGCTGATTTTTTTTTCATAATGGGTTGCTTCACACTAGAGTAAATGAGGGTTTTAGCTGCCTTTTATTTAAACCAGGACACTCCATACTCAATAGCTTGGCATCGTTAAATAACAATGCATTTCATTTGTATCAATTTGGAAATCGAGGTGGCTCTAATTAGTCACTAATATGTGGTCATGACAAATTAGTGCTGTTTATTGTTGTGCTTATTATGTGTGATTTATGCATGCTGTGCTTTGGAGAGATGAAGAGGTTTGACTGAACCATTGTTTATTTTATTTCTATTTGTGTCTCTTAAAGATAATTGTGAATGAGTGCAGTGTTCATGAAAGTGAAGGACTAATGATATTGACTGGAGCAAAGAAAGATGGAGTTAGGTGCTGTGCAAACTTTCCAGATAATCCTGATGGAGCACTTCAGTCTTTCTCTTTAGCCCTTCTTTTTTTCTTCTCTCCTTTTTGACATGACACTGCCAGTTTAATTATGCTAAACTTTGTATAGTATGTGCTAGGGATAAATATCCATTCAGAGGCAGGATGAGGCCATCATACTTGTTTTCACTTGTAAACAAATTGCTTTCTAATTTGCCTTTACTGAGTGAGTGAATTTGATTGCCTTAAGAAAATATATTTGAGCTCTGCAAAATATTCCTAATGGAACCCCAAGCCATGTGAAACTTACCACTTTGGGGGTTTGTTACAAGTGTAAGTCTTAGATCTTGTTGAAAATACTCCCTGGATAAAGATCCAGTTTTGGATGAACATAGGCATGTTGCATCATAATAATGGGAAACAGTAAGTTTTTACTGATTTACGAGCAAAAACAAGTGAAACTCCATGGTTCTGACTGAGTTTTCGGTTCGTTTGTGTCTGAATCTGAGTTAAACTTGAGCTGTATGTTGCCACCTGGAGCAGGAATGAAGAAAATGTTCTCATGAACTCCTGCAGAGTGAAAGCACAGAGTTCCATGTAACTCTGGTATCTGCTGCCCCTCACACAGAAACGTATTTGTCAGAAAATTTATTATTGGCTGTAATTTGGTCCTGTTGTGACAGGTCTTGTGGATGACTTAATCCCTTTAGGGTAACAGAACGCTGTCAGCCATATTTGCTTGACCTTTGTATGTGTGCATGGGAGGGGAGACACAGGCACCTCTTGCTCATTGTGGCCCTGGGTTGATTTGGGGAATCTATGTACAGTTTATGAATTCTGACTGGTGCCTTGAAGTTGTTATGAAATTGTTGGACTGCTTCAATGGCTGTGCTGCAAGGGCTGTAGCGCGACTCTCCCAGATCATGGCCAGTGGTCGATAGTTAGACCTTGGTTACCCATTCAGATGGGCCATAAATACAATATCCTAGTGAGTGTCCAGCAGAGGGGAGCTCTACTAGGGCTCGGTGGGTGTTATAGACCACCATGCAGAGGCAAAGAAGAGTCCCAACTAGCTCTGTCTGCATGTTGCATCTGATGTGCAAGTTGTACCAAAAAGGGCACTGAGGCAGGCATGTTACAGTCTTTCTCCCTATTCCTATGCTGGCTGGCCATGATGGGAGCTTTGGGAACCTTTTTGCTTCTGTGTCGTTCCTATTGTAGGCAAGTGCCTTAATTAGCAGGCTCTAGCTTTGGGATTTTGTAATTATTTATTTTATTTTGTTTTTATTTATTTCAGTATAAATCATAGCTAAAAAGCCTCCCCAAGGCTCGAAGTGTCCTAACATCCGATTACCAATACATGCTAATTTTAAGTAGCCATTAATATGATCAGTGGAACTCAGCCAGCCAACCACCTGCAAAAGTTTTTTCTGCCACTTTATCATTATGGGAAACATCATCCTTAGCCTTCTCCAAATCCCTATTGAACAGGTGACTTTTGCAGAGTGCCTGGAAGGTCACAAAATTCAGACTGTTTCGGACAAGGGGGAGCAAGTTCCAGGTCTCAGAGAAGGTCCTGCACAAACTGTCCTCTCTCCTTTATTGTGAGGAAGCCCCAGCTTGAGTGCTCCTGCTGACCATAGTATGGCACGGGGAGAGAGAGGCCATCCCTCAGATAGGCTAGTACCTGGACATTTAGGGCTTTATGGGTCACCACCTTAAACCCCAGGAGACCAGGGTAGCCAGTGCAAATCCTGGATTCTGCCTTGTGTCCACTGAGGTATGGCTACACTGCAATGTAAGCCCAAGCTTGAGCCTGGGCTGAAGCCTAATCCCCTTGCATCTACATTGCAATTATGTTAACCCAGGGCTTGGATCCAGAGTTCTAGGACTCTGTAGGGCTGGAAGGTGTGAGTTCAAGTTAAGCCGGGACCCAGAGTTTGAGCCTTATTTTTTTGCCGTGTAGAAACAAGTCCTGCTTGACTCAGTCCAGGGAATCAGCTAGAAATATCCCACAATTCCATGGGACAACTTCCTTAGTCCTCCCTATCCCAACAATCTGCAATCCAGTTTACTGAAAATGGAAGCCACCCTCCCTTTGTGAAGGGCAGCATCTCAGGTCAGCGTTAACACATTCGAAGAAGTGGGCTGTAGTCCACGAAAGCTTATGCTCTAATAAATTTGTTAGTCTCTAAGGTGCCACAAGTACTCCTGTTCATTTTACGGATACAGACTAACACGGCTGCTACTCTGAAACAGTCTTTTCTGATCACTGCTCTGCAAGCACACTATCAGAGCACATCCTGAGTTTGCAGTGGAGAGTGAACTGATCAGGCTGTGTGCAAAACAAATTGCTTCCTGGTAACATGCAGGGTGGGCAGTAAAGTTTTCTCACAGTGCAGCACGATTCTACATCTAAAATGGCCACATTTTTGGTGGTGGACACAGCGCTAGGGACTCTGGGTTATGGTTACTTTGACTCCAGTCTGCATACTGTAGTGTGAATGCCAGAGCCCTAGGTTCAAGCCTGGGTTTGAAAAGTCTTAACACAAAGTTAAAATACAATATAAATGCTCAAATTCAGGGTTTCCTATTATGGGTCAGCTGACTTGAGTCCCACTAATCCTGGGTTTACATTGCAGTGTAAACATGCTCAGGGAGCACAAGGAAGCCATTGTGTTCTCTACCAGCTTCAGTCTCCAAATGTGTAGTCCCATGCAAAGTACATTGCAATAGTCTAATACTGATGGGTAACAGAGGCAAGGCCTGCACCTGACAGGAAAAGCTTCAACCTGCTAGCCAGATACAGACAGTGAAGTCTGATTGGGCCACTGCTGTAATAATATTATCAGACAGACAGTGGGAGTCTAAAATCACCCCAAATTGTGAATCCTAAACTGCAGAAACTGGATACAACATACTACATTCAGATTAGTTTCTACCTTACCTTTTAATTTCCAGGGTTGTGACAATATGAACTGGGCTGTTCACTTTCTTGTTTGCAATGTTTTGTGTGAATGACTGTACCATCGCAACCTGAAGATTGCCTATCACTCATTGGTTTACCTTTCTGAACTGTGAAGTTTTTCACTAATCACAAAAATTGAAACCCTTTGAATAGCTTCTTAGTCGAAATTAGGACTGCAGGCCTATTTATGTAAATTTTATGGATTTAGAACAATCTCATGGAGTAAAATAAGTATGTCTGGTAACAAAACTGTACTATGCAGAGATTGGTTTATCTCTTGTCTCTTGTTGATTGCTAATAGAACTCTTTTATGTTCTGAATTCACATCACAAAGCTATTATTTTGACAGGTCTTAGATGAAATACACTCAAAATGTTTTTTTCCTTAAAGAAAGTAAGTTACAAAAACCAGATTTATTCTTTGCCTTGCTCATAAGTTTCAGACCCATCACAAATCCCCTTTTATCTGATTTCAGATTGTGTTGGTTGTCACTCAGTCTCTTACAGAAGTTTGGCTAGAATTTTGGTTTGTCAATTTATACAGTTAAAAAAAATATAAAAGAACATAAGAGAATTTCCAACATTTCAAGGTTTGAAGAACTATACAATGCTAAGATATGTCAAAAAACAAAACAAAAAAACCCTCTTGTTTACTATGCAACTTGAAATAAGGACTTAGCCTTATTTTGGATATCAGGAAATGGCACTGTTTCTCGTGTGTCTGTAACCACTGCAGTGTGTTTTATAAAGGACACACAAAAGCAATAAAATGTAATGCCAGTATCTGAAGTGGATTTTTCTTTAGTGTCTGCGAGTGAGAAATGGACATCAAGTAGGACAATTTCTGCCAAACTTGTGAAATGTACAGAAAAATGGGTTGTCCTTCATTCAGCAAACTAGATAGCCTAAAAGCCTACATTACATATGATACATCTTCATAGGATTGCAGAATAATTCAGAAAAAAGGAAATGGTGTTGCTTACTGAAACAAAGCAAGCATTTACTCATTGATTGGTTTGTTTTTAACTTATTTGCTTATGTTTTTCATAAAAGGCAAATTATGATGGTGTTTTTGAACCACCAGTAGTATAAATATACATCTACATAGTATATTTCTATTTCTGTATGAATTACATCTGGAAACAGAATGTTTCTGATATTTTCGGGGGTGGTGAATGGAAGATTGTGATTTGCCTGGGAATACACAAAATTCTGCTTGTGTTCTCTATGGTGTGTGGTGGGGCGGCTGCCCCACGCCCAGAAAGTGTGGGCTGCGGCAGGCCCAGGCGCCTGCGTATTCCAGCAGCCAACGAGAGAAGGGCTTGTTGCTAGCCAATCAGAGAACAGATTGGAGCCAGCCATTCAGGGCCCAGCTCAGCCATATAAAAGACTGCTCAGGGAGAGAGCAGTCAGTCTGTCCCAGGCCTTCAGAGGGGAAGGTCTGTCTCCAGAGTGGGGAGGCCAGCACCATGGACAGCGCAGTGCAGGCCAGCCTTGGAGAGCGGGAGAAGGTCCTACTCCGTAGCCTGCCAGGCGGCCGGCCTTGTAGGAAAGGACCTAGCAGGAAGGAGAGCCATTGGGGAAGCGGTCCAGAGGAGCAGTCAGAGGAGGAAGGAGAAGGAGGACAGCAAGGCTGTCGCTAGAGGGCCTCTGGACCGGGACTCAGAGTAGTGGGCGGGCCTGGGTCCTCCCCTTCTCCCCTTCTTGTTCCCTTTGGCCATACACTCAGCTATAAGCCGCAGGGAGCGGCCAGCCGGAACCACGCCAGATCCTGGACTGTAGGGATCAGACTTAAAGGTGTGGGACTGTTGATCACACCCCCTGCCCCCGGAAGGGGGCACGAATAGACAGAAGGACACTGTTGGAGGGCAGTGTTCCAGAAAGAGGACCCTGTGTGTCGGGAGCACAGCGGGTCCACACGCCTACCCCTGGCGGGACAACAGATGGGACACCACCAGAAGGAGGTGCTCTACTGGATCGAACCGATTCCCTGAGACGACCAGTAGGAGACTCTGAGGTGGTGAGTCCCAACCCTGTCACACGTGGTACCAGAAGTGGGGAACTGATCCGGACCTGTTAAAAGGTCCAGAGTGTGGGGGTTGCGTCGGGAGCATCCCGCTGACCCCCAAGATAGAGGCCGAGAAGCTCCTGAAGTGGATGCTGGAAAAGCAACAAGAGCAGTCAGCCCAGCAGCAACAGCAGCAGGTGCACATGCTGCAACAAATGACTAGCCAACAGCAACTGCTGATGACTCCGCACCAAGAGCACCAGCAGCAGCTCCTCCAGGAGTTGGCTGCCCAGCAGAGGGCGCAGCAGGAACACCTGGTACAACAGATGGCCGCGCTATTACGCCCGGCGGGAGGCACCTCTGCCACACCCATGGGGACCGGACTTGGGGATACCTTGGAGGCACTACCAGTACGCCTCACCAAGATGGGGCCTGAGGACGACCCAGAAGCATTTTTGGTGACGTTTGAGCTGGTGGTGACCGCTGCCCGGTGGCCCTCAGAACATTGGGACACCTTGCTAGCCCCCTATTTGACGGGGCAAGCTCAGGCCGCATACTGTAGCCTCGACCCCTGGGAAGCCCTCGAGTACACCCGAGTGAAGGCGGCCATCCTGGACCATACCGGCATTAGCCCGGAGACCTACCGACAGCGCCTCCGCAAGGAACAGTACCCCCTGGGGGCCCGTCCCCGCGCCGTGGCCCAATGCATCCGAGACCACTGCTGGAAGTGGTTGGACCCGGAAGGCTTGACGGGACCCCAGGTGGCGGAGATGGTGGCCCTAGAACAGTTCACCCAGGTCCTGCCCCCGGGAGGAAGGGCCTGGGTACGACGGCATAGACCGGCCACCTTGTCAGCAGCAGTGGCCTTGATGGAAGACTACTTATCTGCCGAGGGGGCTGAGGTGCCACCCCGAGCAGCAGGGAACCTTGGTCGCAAGGGCGGGACAGAGAAGGGGAACCTCCGCAGGTTGGGACCCTCCAAACCACTGGTAGGCAACTGCCATGGACCTCCGAGGCCCCCCCACCCCGAGCCCAGACACAAGTTACCACAGGTGATGATTTGGAGGGAGCATCAGCCCCCCCCGGAGCGAGCAGGCCCCCTTGGGGGAGGCCCAGGGCCAGCCGAGGCTCGAGAGAGATGCTGGGGTTGCGGACAAGAAGGACATTTTCCCATGTTGTCTTCAGCTGGCTAAAGAAGGAGCCTTTCCACCCCCCACCCCCCCAGGATACTTGAAGGAGACTGAAACAAAGGACAGTAACTACAGGGGGTGTGAGTGATTGCTGGACCCAGGCTAAAAGGAGCTTAGCCTGTAAAAGGGAGCACTCTGGAACTGGTGAGGAAATTATCTGTATTCAGTTTGATTAGGCATAGATCTGCGCATTTTATTTTATTTTGCTTGGTGACTTACTTTGTTCTGTCTGTTACTACTTTGAACCACTTAAATCCTACTGTCTGTATTTAATAAAATCACTTTCTATTTAGTAATTCACTCAGAGTATGTATTAATACCTGGGGGAGCAAACAACTGTGCATATCTCTCTATCAGTGTTATAGAGGGCGAACAATTTATGAGTTTGCCCTGCATAAAGCTTATTGCAGGGTAAAACGGATTTATCTGGGTTTAGACCCCACTGGGAGTTGGGCATCTGAGTGCTAAAGACAAGCACTCTACTGTGAGCTGTTTTCAGGTAAACTTGCAGCTTTGGGACAAGTGATTCAGACCCTGGATCTGTGTCTGGAGCCAAACAGGAGTGTGTGACGTTGTGCAGTCTATATGGTTTTATAAAAACTTGATAATAAGTCAATATAATGTAACTGAGATAGTTTTAGAGAAAATACGGTAATAAGTGAATGTAACGTAACTGGGATATGCCTCATGCAAAAGGTCTCTTGTAAGGTATCATTACAAAGTTTATAATCTACTGAGTATGATCATCTGATTTGTATAAATGTACCACTCTTGTATCTAAAACTAGAAATATAAAATGTAACTCTGAGGGCCTATTGTAATTGTGTAAAGTGTGGACCATTAATGATGGTTTGGAATCTTGATGACTCCCATTGTCTGCAGATGGCTGTATTTACCTGTAAGTCTTCCTGTATATGTGTGTGCTGGCAAGTGAGTAATGAAGTCTTGCAGTGACATGTGATCATGTCACCTGAACTGGAATCCATCTTTAACCTAGTGCTTTTCCAGTGAGGGGGGGTGGAAAACCAGAAAGACAAAGAGTTCCCGCCTTATGCAAAAGATATATAAAGGGGGGAAGAGAACAGAGAGAGAGAGGAGCCATCATGAAGAATCCCCTAGCTACCACCTGAGCTGCAACAAGAGCTGTACCAGGGGAAAGAATTGTGCCCAGGCCTGGAAGGTGTCCAGTCTGAGAAAAAACTTACTGAAGCATCTCTGAGGGTGAGATTATCTGTATTCAGTTTGATTAGGCATAGATTTGCGCATTTTATTTTATTTTGCTTGGTGACTTACTTTGTTCTGTCTACTTTGAACCACTTAAATCCTACTGTCTGTATTTAATAAAAGCACTTTCTATTTAGTAATTCACTCAGAGTATGTATTAATACCTGGGGGAGCAAACAACTGTGCATATCTCTCTATCAGTGTTATAGAGGGTGAACAATTTATGAGTTTGCCCTGCATAAACTTTATGCAGGGTAAAACGGATTTATCTGGGTTTAGACCCCATTGGGAGTTGGGCATCTGAGTGCTAAAGACAAGCACTCTACTGTGAGCTGTTTTCGGGTAAACTTGCAGCTTTGGGGACAAGTGATTCAGACCCTGGATCTGTGTCTGGAGCCAAACAGGAGTGTCTGGCTCAGCAAGACAGGGTGCTGGAGTCCTGAGCTGGCAGGAAAACAGAAGCAGGGGTAGTCTTTGCACATCGGGTGGCAGCTCCCAAGGGGGTTTCTGTGATCCAACCCGTCACACAAGTTACCACAGGTGATGATTTGGAGGGAGCATCAGCCCCCCCGGAGCGAGCAGGCCCCCTTGGGGGAGGCCCAGGGCCAGCCGAGGCTCGAGAGAGATGCTGGGGTTGCGGACAAGAAGGACATTTTTGACGAGATTGCCCTTTTATGGACTGCAGCTACGGGCAAGCCTGGGTGGCCGGACGAAGGGCTCGGAGGAGAGGGATAGGAAGTCTGGTAGTCCCTGTCCGGGTCGAGGGGACCCCCACAAACGGCCTCGTAGACTCGGGGTGCAGTCAGACCCTCATCCGAGAGGGGCTGGTCCCGAACCTTAATCTTTCGGGGCCCCCAATCCACCTGTAGTGTGTGCATGGGGACATCCGCCCGTACCCCACAGCCTGGGTTAAAATAGGAGTAGGCTGCCGAGAGGAGGGTCTCTGGGTAGGAGTGGCCCCCAGGCTGGCCTACCCAGTGGTGCTGGGACGAGATTGGCCGGGCTTCAGGGAGGTTCTCCTGAGGTACCAGTCACCCGAACCACGACCCGACAGGACTAAGGCGCCTAGAACAGGACTGCTCGGGTGCAGTCCAAGGAGTGACCCCGGCGAGGGGACCTCCATAACCCAGGACACCCCCGTGGATCATCCTGGAGATAGGCCCCGTTCAGTGGAGAATGCCCAAGCAAAACTAGAGCGGGACGGCAACTTCTTACAGGAACAACGAGAAGACCCGACCCTAAGCAGAGCCTGGGAGCAGGTCACCAACCCCGACGCCGAGGGGGACATGATGCCATGGCCTCCACAGGGCCCCCACTTTGAAATATGGCGGGACCACCTGTACCGCATAGCGCAGGAACCCCAGACCCGAGAGACGTTCCGTCAGATGTTGGTCCCACGGAGACTGCGATCCAGCCTCCTCCAACTAGCCCATGCGAACCCTTGGGCGGGACACCTGGGACGCGAGAAGACCCTACAGAGGGTAGCTCGCCATTTTTTCTGGCCAGGCATACACCGAGAGGTGGGGGACTTTTGTGCATTGTGCCCAGAATGCCAGGGAGCCGGGTCGAAAGGGGTAGCCCGTGCGCCCCTGGTACCCATGCCTGTCGTTGGGGTAGCCTTTGAGCAGATTGGGATGGACCTTGTTGGCCCCCTCGAACGAAGTAAGACAGGGAACCGTTTCATCCTAGTGGTGGTGGATTATGCACCAACCATCGCGAATGAACTAGTGAAGATTTTCGCCCGGGTTGGGATACCTGGGGAAATATTGACTGATCAGGGCACGAACGTGTCTTCCAAATTGATAGCAGAGCTATGTCACCTCCTCCACATACGGATTATCTGGACATCGGTATACCATCCGCAGACCGATGGCCTGGTAGAACGATTCAATGAAACGCTAAAAGCTATGCTGCGGAAGTTTGTAGAGGAGGACCCCTCGCATTGGGACACCTTGTTGCCGGCCTTATTATTCGCTATAAGAGAGGTACCACAGGCCTTGACGGGGTTCTCGCCCTTCAAGCTCTTATACCGGAGACAGCCCAGGGGGATATTGGACCTTCTGAAGGAGGAGTGGGAAGCCCAGGAAACACGGGTCCTCGGAACCACGCAATATGTGCTACATCTCCGGAAGCGACTTCAAACATTAGGGGCCTTCGCCCGGGAAAACTTGGAACATGTTCCAGGCATGCCAGGAACGCCTCTATAACCGTGGGACTAGAGGGAGGAAATTCAGCCCAGGCAATCGGGTGCTGCTCCTACTGCCCTCAGCGGAGTCGAAACTCCTGGCCGAATGGCAGGGCCCCTATGAAGTAATCCAACGAGTGGGGCCGGTTGACTACGAAGTCAGACTACCAGGACGATGTAAGGAGACTCGCATTTACCATGTCAATCTTCTGAAGGCCTGGAAAACTCGGGAAGCCCTGTTTATTGGCCCGTCCACCCCAGACTCGGAACTTAGACCCCTAGCAGGAGATCTTCCCCACCCCAGACCGGCCACGTTGGGGGTCAGGCCTCAATCCCAGACAGAGAGGGCACTTACAACGGTTGGTGGAGGAATTTCCGGATGTTTTATCTGCCCGCCCCGGGCCGGACGACTCTAATGAGTCATCATATCGCCACCGACCAAAGAGGGTGAGGGACAACCACCGACCGTTACCCAAGAGAATGTGGGATATGGTCCAACAGGAGGTGGAGACGATGTTGGAGATGGGAATAGTGGAGGAATCAACGAGCGAGTGGTGTAGCCCTATCGTCTTAGTCCCGAAGCCAGACGGGATGACCCGGTTTTGCATCGACTTCAGAAAGGTCAACACTATCTCCCGCTTCGACGCGTACCCAATGCTGAAGGTGGATGAATTGTTGGAGCGCCTTGGGGGAGCCAGGTATCTGTCAACCATAGACCTAACTAAAGGATACTGGCAAATCCCCCTCACGCCAAACTCCCGTGCAAAGACGGCCTTCCACACCCCTTTTGGCCTCTTCTAGTTCATAACCATGCCATTCAGGTTACACGGAGCAGCGACTACGTTTCAGCGCTTGATGAACAAGGTCCTCCAACCTCACAACCAATACGCGGCGGCCTACATAGATGATATTGTAGTTTACAGCCTCGACTGGGAGAGCCACCTACACCACCTGGCAGAGGTGTTACAGGCCCTCAGAGCGGCCGGCCTAACGGCTAACCCGGCAAAATGCCACCTAGGGCAAGAAGAAGTGACCTACCTGGGATACACGGTAGGAGGGGGGAAACTAACGCCCCTGATGAGCAAGGTACAAGCACTCAAAGACGTACCCATCCCCAAGACGAAGAAGCAAGTGCATCAGTTTTTAGGATTAGCTGGGTACTACTGCTGTTTTGTGCCGGATTTTGCATCCATAGCCGCCCCCCGTCAGATCTGACAAAGAATTCTCAGCCCCGACAGGCACAATGGTCCGAACAATGTGAGAGAGCCTTTGCCACATTAAAGGAATGGCTCACTCGAGAACCTGTCCTACGACACCCCCAACTTCACGAAGGAGTTTATACTTCAAACGGACGCATCCGAAGTGGGTTTGGGTGCAGTACTCTCCCAAGAAATAGACAGGGAAGAGCATCCAGTACTATACCTAAGTCGTAAGCTGTTTCCCCGGGAAAAACCTTTTTCGACAATAGAGAAAGAGGCTCTAGCGGTACGGTGGGCTATCGACGCCCTACGTTACTACCTGCTGGGAAATAGTTTTAAGTTGATCACAGACCACACCCCTTTGCGATGGATCCACAGCATGAAGGACACAAACTCTAGAATTATGCGGTGGTACCTCTCCCTCCAGCCTTACGACTTCTGTGTGTTTCACTGCTCGGGTAAGGCCCATACTAATGCAGATTTCTTCTCCAGGCTGGGGGGAGGAGGGCGAGGAAACAGACCGAGATGGGGGTTCCTTGGCACAGGGGGAGGTTTGCGAGGGGGCAGCCAGGCCCCAACCCAACTACAGAGGCACCAGGCAGGTAGCCCTGACGGCAGAGGACTCGTCCCGCTCGTACTGGGTATGCTCCAAGTGCAGAGAGTGTGAAAGGAGAGAGCATAACCCAGCCCAGACAGGCAGCCGTATGGGAAGGACCTATCCGGGAAGCTCCGGTGGAGGACCAGCCCGCACTCCTGAGGCCGCCAGGAACCGGGCGGGACTTCTCCAGGTCGGGGTGGAGCCTCACGGTGGGAGGAATCAGAAGAGGCAGCGAACTTCGAGCCCCATGGGGATTCAGAAGACCTGTGGGACACCCCAGCATCCGAACTGATAGGAAGCAGTCTAAGGGGAGTGACGGACTGGTATGTCGGACCCGGTAAGCCTCAGCGTGTTTTGGTGGGACACCCCCGCTGAGACGGTGACTAGGCCGTGTTGCCCTGTGACAAGGGCTAATTTCCCGGACTTTGGGCCAGGAGGCCTTTTTGCCCTAGGATGAGAGCTAACTTCCTATACTTTGGCCAGTAGGCCATGTTGCCCTGTGACAAGGGCTAATTTCCTAGACCTGAGCCAGTAAGCCAGGCTGCCTTGGGATGAAGGCTAATTTCCTGGCTCTAGGCCATTAGGGCGGTTAGGACCTCCCCCCCCCCCCGGGTTCTTAACGGGGAGGGTGTGTGGTGGGGTGGCTGCCCCACGCCCGGAGAGTGTGGGCTGCGGCAGGCCCGGGTGCCTGCGTATTCTGGCAGCCAACGAGAGAAGGGCTTGTTGCGAGCCAATCAGAGAACAGATTGGGGCCAGCCATTCAGGGCCCAGCTCAGCCATATAAAAGACTGCTCAGGGAGAGAGCAGTCAGTCTGTCCCAGGCCTTCAGAGGGGAAGGTCTGTCTCCAGAGTGGGGAGGCCAGCACCACGGACAGCGCAGTGCAGGCCAGCCTTGGAGAGCGGGAGAAGGTCCTACTCCGTAGCCTGCCAGGCGGCCGGCCTTGTAGGAAAGGACCTAGCGGGAAGGAGGGCCGTTGGGGAAGCGGTCCAGAGGAGCAGTCAGAGGAGGAAGGAGAAGGAGGACAGCAAGGCTGTCACTAGAGGGCCTCTGGACTGGGACTCAGAGTAGTGGGTGGGCCTGGGTCCCCCCCCTTCTCCCCTTCTTGTTCCCTTTGGCCATACACTCAGCTATAGGCCGCAGGGAGCGGCCAGCCGGAACCACGCCAAATCCTGGACTGTAGGGATTGGATTTAAAGGTGTGGGACTGTTGATCACCCCTTCGGAAGGGGGCGCGAATAGACAGAAGGACGCTGTCAGAGGGCAGTGTTCCAGAAAGAGGACCCTGTGCGTCGGGAGCACAGTGGGTCCATACGCCAACCCCTGGCGGGACGACAGATGGGACACCACCAGAAGGAGGTGCTCTACTGGATCGAACCGATTCCCCGAGATGACCAGTAGGAGACTCTGAGGTGGTGAGTCCCAACCCTGTCATAAGGAGCAATAGGCTGCAAGAGCTGCCCCCATGATCCCTTCAGTCATTCTGCCCTATAGTGGATCTGAGAAACTCTCCCATTGCTCATTCTAATTCTCCCCAACCCCTGAAGTCACACACGTACCTCAAAGGAGCGAGGATAGGATTTTCCCTTTAACACAGTGATGTTATCCTACAGAGTGAAAGGGTTAGGAATGATAATAGAAACACTGTGTGTGTGTGTGTGTGTGTGTGTGTGTGTGTGTGTGTGTGTGTGTGTGTGTGAATTAGAGGGAGAATGGGAGCAATGGAGAGAGCTTTACAATAGTCAGTATTTCAGGAGAATATTAATTCATGAAACAAGGCAGCATTTTCTTAAGCATTTTCTGTTCTCGGTGCACATCGTGAAATTACCCAAAGGGCAGACACTGCTCTGGTGTACAGATCTGAAGAAGAGGTCACTCCCACCTCCTACAAAGCCTTGGTATCATGGTGGTGACTCTCTCTCTGATGCAGGAGGGCTCAGTGAAGCTTTATCTGGTGCCTTTGAACATTACACCACACTCTGCCAGAAGGAGGGTTATTCAAGGGCACCGATATGCATTCTCCTCTCCTCACAACTCAGATGAATGCACTGTTTCTATAATGCTCACAAGTCCTTTCGGGTTTGGGAGCTGATATTCAAGCTCAAAACAAGAATTCAGATTTCTGGCATAAAGCTCCTTAACCAGCTCTCTATACCAGATTTAGTCCCAATGATGAGATGTGTTATGACAGCTAGGTTCTAAATTCCCACCCCCATGAATCAGTGGAGATATGGGGATTTTTTTAAAGTTAACTTCTTTACTTTCAAGATAAATAATTCAGAGGTGGGGTCACTAACGCAGGTTAGTGGACAGCTACCACAGGTATGTGTGTTATAAGTATTACGTAGATTCTCTTTTCTGTGGACCCTATCAGGAGGTCTTTTTGTGTTTAAAATCAAGAAGAATTTGGCTGACTATGGACCACAGGGTACGTATCTCCGAGTTATACAGCTATTTAATAGTCCATGATTTACTGAAGCCAGGTCCTGATACTTATAACTGACACTGTGTAGTATGTGACCCAACCACTAGTCCTATTTGATTTCAAACTGGTTTAACAATAAGCTATTCACCATAACTAATCACATCAGAATCTTGGTCTGAATATTTAGCAACCACGTTTTTAAGTCTCAGTCATTTTCTTGATTGTTTATCAAAAGTGTTTAAGAGCAGTATTAGTCTTGTCTTTGTTTGAATGGGAGGAATGACCTGTTTTTACAGAGTCTAACATCCAATCAGCCATTTAAAAAATGCATGGATATAGTAAATAGGAGAAAAGAAATAATGTATGGTATACAGTTAGAGTAGAGAGTAATAAAGTAGGGTTTATTTCCAATTGTAAAAAGGAATTACCCATAACTCACAAGAGGGAAGGTTAAAAGCTTCTTTTATTCTCTAATTTCAAGACAAAAACTAGAGTACAACAAAATTTATAAAAGCCTCCTTTTACCATTAAACACATCTTATTGCTTTGTTAGTCAGTGATGTTTATTTTTTAATTGGGACAAATATAATTTTACTGCAATGATGTTCTTGATTGGAATTTAAGGAAATTTGGATTTGGAGTGTGAAATATGCAAGCAGATACTTAACAAAAGAAAGATTAATGTGTCTATGAAGTGTGTGTGTTTATGGTGCATACCAAAATAAGACATACTGCTGCCTGCCATGTAAGGGAACTGAGAGGATTGTGGTATTAACATTTCACGAGGGAATTTGAGTCCACAAAAATACACACATGCACACACTATCTCCACCACATACTTTGTGGAATGCATAGCATAATTTCATATTTTGATGCTCTCTGGAAAATATTATAACCCTAGTAAAGCAGCAAGGAAATTAATGTGTTTCTGTTTTCTTGCTCTATTGTTATTTTCTTATTTATTTTCACACCTAACATTCCATGAAAAGATAGCTGCCTCTTTCCGGCACTTGAAAGTAATATTAAACAAATAAATCATATCTAACTAGAAACAAATGTTGAAATGTGAGGCAAATGCATTTGAGGTGAAGTAGATCATATTTATTATTTAGCATAAACAGCTATGATGAAATGGATGTAATGAGGCTGATTCTGCTCTGTTACATCAATATAACCTGAACTCCATATTACTCTGGTGTGAAACTGGTGTTACTTGCTTTCAGTGGATCAAACCAGCTAAAGGAAAAATCAGATACAGCTTTGCATTTATTTAGTAGCATTTAGGGTGCAGATTTGTTTGAAAAGGATAAAATAGAATGAAATGATAGCTTTGAATATGTTTGTGTACATGATCTCCTCTGCTGATTTTACACCAATGTAATTTCAATGGACTGATTTCTTGGTTTGCATTGGACTGAGATTGGAATAAAGATCAGTATATTAAATAGACAGTTTTGATTCTAAATGTGGCCTTTAAACAACAAATGACTGATTAAATTAGAGGGGATCGTCTTTGTTATTTATAGTGAAAAGTTAATGAAGACCCCTTTCCAGTTATTAATTAAGTCAACAGTTAACTCAGAATTTGTCCCTAAAGGTAACTTTTATTACTTATTACAGCTCTACCCCAATATAACGCGACCCGACATAACACGAATTCGGATATAATGTGGTAAAGCAGTGCTCCGGGGGGGGGAGGAGGGAGCGCACACTCCAGCTGATCAAAGCAAGTTCGATATAACGCGGTTTCACCTATAACACAGTAAGATTTTTGGACTCCCAAGGACAGCGTTCTATCGGGGTAGAGGTGTAGTTACATTTATCCATTTAGTACATATTTATTAGTTATCATAGTTATTTCTTTGTTTAGTACTGGCTAGGTGCTTGATACTGGATAGAATGAAGCCTCCCTTTAATTTCTTTGGTATTTGACTCCATTTATGGATCATTATAGTCCTGTTTGTGACTGGCCATAACACAGCTGCACAGTGGAGTAACCGCCTTGCCCACCTCTCACCTTGAGTGTGCAGTGAAGAACAAGGGCTGCATGCCTGGTACTCCCAAAGCAAGTGGGTGGCAAGGGAGTAGAAGATAGCCAGAGTTTTAGTTTCATGCTCCCAAGATGCAAGGCAGCAGGCCTGAGCTAGTTCAGGAGTGAGAATCCACTTTACCTAGCACTTATTTGTAAAAGCTCAGAACAGAACACTGAGGGAAAAAAGGCAAAGGGTCCTCTGGAATCTTCCTTCCATATCATCCCTTGAAAACTAGCTTTCTCCATTGTACCAAAGCAACTTTATTTCTCGAGGTAACATAACATGCAGCTCAGTTCTCTTGTCTCACACGCACAGTATGGTACATTTATGATTCCATCTACAAAGAGTTTGCAGTAATGAACTCATCATGTTGTTTTGCTAATTTAACACTTCATGTAACACTGAAGTGCCACCCCAATTGAATAAAGTAAATTTTATACTATTTGTTATTATTGCTCTTAGTATTATTAAGCAATCATAATGAAATCATCTACACTTAGTCATTAACGTAAAAAGAGAAAGATCTGATTTAGAATTGGAAAAAGAATAACCGACCGGCTGCATCCATCAATGTTTGATCATTAACTTCGGTGAAGCAGCACTGACTGATGAAAGCCAGGCTCTGACTGAGCATTCCACTGCCATCTGTTGATGAACTAAGGAGAAGAGACCTCAGGAGCAAACCATATTTGCATGGACACACCTACTCTGTCTAGGTGATCAGTAGATAGACATGCTTTTGCCAGACTGATCAATTTTGTCTGTTTTACAATAGTCATACAACTTTAGTCATACAACAAGGATAACAACACTGTCATCCCTTCATCAAAGACTAAAGGGCAGCAGAACTATACGTAAGTCCTAATTGAGGTGCTCACCCTAAAATGAGCCTCACTTTCTGTGAGGTACCAAGGCATAGGCAGTTTGGCCTTGTGGTGATAGCTGGGCTTGGCATGGTAGCTGCTGAGTAGGAATTGGCAGAATCTCTAGATCTAGGCTCAGTAAGGAATAGTTGGCATCCGGGTTAGGCCAGGGTCAGAGACCACAGATCAGAGGTAGTACAAGGTTGGGGTTGGAAACCTTAGAATTGGGCTGGGGTCAGAGACCAGAGACAAGGTGAGGTCTGGAATTGCAGAAGGCCAGATGTGTGTGGTGTTGCCCAGACAACTTACTTGATCACTCTCCAGAGTTAAATAAGGTGCCTGGTCAATCAGAGGGCAGCAGGGTACTATCACTCTGGGTCCCTTGGGTGGTACTTCCTGTAGTGCCTAGTCTCCACAGTGCTCCCTGGTTGTGGCTCTGCATGGCCTCCTGGTAGCAGTCTGGGAACATGAGCCATTCCAGGCTCTGCAGACCAGATTCTAGTCCACTGACCATTATATTTGCTAAGGAGTGGGTAGTGATGCTAAATCCAAGTGAAATTCAAAAGGAAATGGGGACAGGTGTTCCTGTCTGGGGGGTGTGGACTCTCTTTAAAGAATCCTAGATACCATTTGACCCTCTTCCATCAGTGCTGAAAGATAGAGCTGACCAGATTCAATGTAGAGCCCTGGTTTCTGATCACTAGAGCTGAAATGACTGATAAGTTGGTCTAGGGGGCTGAACTTTAGACCTGGTGTGGGAATAGTGTTGCAGAGGTTCAAGCAACTGCAGAAATAGTGAGGTTCTCCACTAGTCAGTGAAACCACTAAGAATTGAAATCACTAAGCTGTGCTAGATAGTGGAACCTCAGAATGTGGCATTGCAGCTAGAAGCAGAGGTGACAGCAAGTGGCGGTGGTCGTAGCAAGCAGTGGCAAAGGTGGCAGCAGCAGCCTTGAGCAGCACCAGCGGTGGAGGCATTGCTTGACACTCCCTGTTCCTTCAGGAGTGGAAGGTAAATGAACATGATTGTGACCTTGAATTCTGGGACTTTGCTGAGTTCGGACAACCAAGTGTGAACAGGGTGAAGCAGAGGGAACAGGAGAGTAGCATATTACAGGGACATTAGACTATTAGACTTTCACGCCACAAGGTGGGAAACTGGCAAAGGTACTGCCCAAGATATTTTGGGACAGATAATTTAGTTATTGTTTACTTTTCAGTTGTTTTGTGTTCCTTCTGCTCTTAAAAAACATTGTCTTTTGTCATGCACAAAATCAGTGCTTTTGAATGAAGAAGTATTGTCTCTTAAAGGCATCCAAAGTGGTGTTTACTTTCCCAGATTTCTGGGTGGAGATTCGAGCCAGTTCTATCGTGTAATTTTAAGAGAAGCCCTAGATATGGAACTTGGCTCTTGTAGGTGCGGACCTCATCTGGCAGACAGGTTACAGTTATATTATCTGAGGATCTGGTCATGTAGAGGTTACTAATGAATGAAATCTCAATGGAGCCATGCTGATTTACACCAACTAAGGATCTTTTCTTATTATATTTTCTAGAGCTAAATGAATATCACAGAAAAAATGTTTGAGTATTGAGTTGAATTCCAAAATGAATTTGTATCAGCCACACTCGTGTCCTTTTATGCTGGCTTTCAATTTTCTCATAGCAGGAAGCGAGTTTTATTTGCTTGAATTCTTGGGAAAAGTGAAGATTAATCTGACTTACTTGAGGACTTGCCAAGAGTAGGTTTAATTCTCATTTACACTGGTGTAATCAGGAAGAAGCCTTCGGAAATCGGTGTAATTACACTGGTGAGAAGAGAATCAGGCTGGTGGTTAGAAGTAGCATATAACGAGGAGTCCTTGTGGTACCTTAGTGACTAACAAATTTATGTGGGGATAAGCTTTTGTGGGCTATAACCCATTTCATCAGATGCATGGAGTGAAAAATACAAATTACAAAAAGTAACTTTCCCTCTGTTGATATTCATCCTTCTTGTCAACTGTTGGGAATGGGCCACATTCACCCTGATTGAATTGGTCTTGTTAGCACTGACATCCCCCCCACACTTGGTAAGGCAACTCCCATCTTTTCATGTGCTGTATATTTATACCTACCTACTGTATTTTTCAATCCATGCATCTGATGAAGTGGGTTATAGCCCATGAAAGCTTATGCCCAAATAAATTTGCCACAAGGACTCCTCATTGTTTTTGCTGATATGGACTAACATGGCTACCCCTCTGAAAAAAGGTTCCCAAAGTCCCTCACCAAACACTGCCACAGACGGGTCAAAGATGTATTTACATGAACCAGTCTAGGATCTGTCTGCACCATTCATAATAGGACTGTATGTAAAAGCAATTATTTTCTGGCAATAGCTGGGGTGATTACATAAAATTACAGGACAATAAATGTGGGACACATCTTTTGTAAAAGATGGAACATTACTTGGCATTTCCCACAGCTACTTGCCAGAACCCTGGAACAAAGATGATGGTGGTGGTTAAATGAATGAATAAACAATCAAAGGACCGAACCCTTTACAGCTAGAACTTTGAAACTATCATCAGGCACCAAAAGGGCATTATCTTTTTTTTCTAGGAATTATGCCTCCAGCACTGTGTGTGCAAGAAAGGCAAAGATTTAGGGCTAGATGTTTCGACCCCTTAAGGCAGCTTTATGGTGAACCAGGAATGAAACAAAGGTTCACAGTGACTTTTATTTTTGTAGCCTAAGCCTAGGCTTATTAGGCATAAGTTTCAGATGTTTTCTTTTATGGGTTTTTTTTTGGGGGGGGGGCGTGGGGGGCGTGGAGGAAGGTGGATTTTCTCAGGATGAATATATTTGTATTTAGGGAAACTTGTTTTTAAATGTTTTCACCTACCCATGAGAGAAAATCTGTATTAAAGTCCAGGTACCACCCTGCTAAACTAGAGCTGCTTTGTGCAGGTGTAGCATCATTTGAGCTCTTGCTTATGGGAGGTTAATGAAGCATACATTAAGGATCAGGCGTTGGGGGGGCGGGCATTGGCTTAAATTAACAAAAAACATTCAGAGCACAGATGGAATAACTTGTTTCCAAATAAACAGTGCAGAGTGGCATATGATTTTGATTGGATTATGGATATATTTTTTT
The DNA here is from genome assembly GCF_027887155.1 of Malaclemys terrapin pileata. Taxonomy (NCBI): domain Eukaryota; kingdom Metazoa; phylum Chordata; order Testudines; family Emydidae; genus Malaclemys; species Malaclemys terrapin. The sequence continues at coordinate 32,244,349 of NC_071513.1, read as the reverse complement.
TGAATGTGGGACACTCCATATGTAGAAATGTACAAATGCATGAAGAAACAAATAAATAGACTAAATACTGGAAAACAATCCTTGGGCAAAGAGAAATGTAGTTGATATGTAACTCAGATGCCATTCAAGACCAGCTTCAAAACATTAAACAATGTTCAGGCACATTATGTTATAGAATGTTTTTTTCCTTGGGGAAAAAAAAGCCAACAACATAGCACTGTTAGGTTTGTATAGATCAGAGCTACCCTAGGTCGAGGAGAATCAGGTTTCATTTATTTAACACTAAGGGGTACATTTTCAGTATGCTGCTTAGGGACTTTGTTGCTTGGCTCCCATTGGTGTTAATGGGAGTCATGTAGCTAAATTCTCATGCATCTTTCAGAAATGTGCCCCTTTAAGCCAGCCGAGGTACTTCAGAGTGAGTGAAAACACTTTAACCAGGTGAAGTTTCACAACCACTCCACAGGTGAGAAGCGAAAAGGCTGTAAAATGCTTTTATTTTGAATCACTCTGCGCCAAAGAAATAACACTTTGTGTGTGTATGTGTGTCTGTGTCTGTGTAAGATTTAAACATAATCTTTTATGGAAAGCACTGCCTGAAACCTGCTGAGTTGCCAATAAGCATATATATCATTACAATTCATTCTTGCTGAGTCTTGGTCTTTCTTATTCCTGATGGACAGTTGAAGTTCCTGTCTTGGATCAAAGTTCTTCCTCAGCCTATTTATATTTTTACAGCATTTCGTTTTGTTTTGTTCTGAACGACACTTATGCCACTTTGCATTCCACAGACTTATTTTGAAAAGCTGATTTGGATGTTTTCTTTCATATAATACACACGTATCCTGGCATGCAAACACCTCTCTTCTCTTGCGGATATTCTTGCTGTGCTATGGGACTTACATTAGCTTTCAGTTTATTTCAGATTTGTCTTCAACCTATATGTAAGTGGGGCCCTGGACACGTCAGAAATCACTTCTTCCCTCATTTGATACTATGGAAGCTGAGATCAGCTGGATGCTTAAATCAACAACATTGTGCTTTAGTGTGAGGGACATTTTCAATGAGGGCTCCTAATTTGGACATTTGCTTCCCTAACTGGTTCCCTGATTTTGTAAGCCTTCTGGTCATGCAGCCAGATCAGATTTCTGAAGCTCTTCTGTGGTGAGGGGTAGAGATAGGACTTAGGCCTCGTCTACACTACGAGAGTAGTTCGATTTTACTTAAATCGAATTTTTGGAATCGATATTGCAAAGTCGAACGTGTGTGTCCACACTAAGGACAGTAATTCGACTTTGTGAGTCCACACTAACGGGGAAAGCATCGACATTGGAAGCTGTGCACTGTGGGCAGCTATCCCACAGTTCCCGGAGTCCCCGCTGCCCATTGGAATTCTGGGTGGAGCCGCAAATGCCTTCTGGGTAAAAAAAATGTGTCCAGGGTGCTTTTGGGTAACTGTCGTCATCCGTCCATCACTCCCGCCCTCCCTCCCTGAAAGCGCCGGCGGGAAATCAGTTCACGCACTTTTCTAGTCAGTGACAGCGCGGACGCCACAGCACTGCGAGCATGGAGCACACTGCGACCATCGCTGCAGTTGTGGCCGCTCTCAACGCCTCGCAGCTTATCATACACCTTTCCCTGAGGCAGATGCAGATAAGTCAGGCGAGGAGGCTACGTCACCGCGGTGATGGCCTGAAGTCTGAGAGTAGCACAGACCTCTCAGAAAGCAGGGGACCCAGCGCCGAGGACATCACGGTCACAATGGGTCATGTTGATGCTGTGGAACGGCGATTCTGGGCACGGGAAACAAGCACTGAGTGGTGGGACCGCATAGTGCTGCAGGTCTGGGATGAATCCCAGTGGCTGCGAAACTTTCGCATGCGGAAGGGAACTTTCCTGGAACTTTGTGAGTTGCTGTCCCCTGCCCTGAAGCGCAATGACACCCGGATGCGAGTAGCCCTGACTGTCCAGAAGCGAGTGGCCATAGCCCTCTGGAAGCTTGCAACGCCAGACAGCTACCGGTCAGTCGCGAACCAGTTTGGGGTGGGCAAATCTACTGTGGGGGTTGTTGTGATGCAAGTAGCCAAGGCAATCGTTGATGTACTGCTGCCAAAGGTAGTGACCCTGGGAAACGTGGAGGCGATCATAGATGGCTTCGCAGCGATGGGATTCCCAAACTGCGGTGGGGCCATAGATGGAACTCACATCCCTATCCTGGCACCGGACCACCAGGCCAGCCAGTACATTAACAGAAAGGGCTACTTTTCCATGGTGCTGCAAACACTGGTGGACCACAGGGGACGTTTTACCAACATCTACGTCGGATGGCCGGGCAAGGTTCATGACGCTCGTGTTTTCAGGAACTCTGGTCTGTTTAGACGGCTGCAGCAAGGTATTTACTTCCCGGACCACAAAATAACTGTTGGGGATGTGGAGATGCCTATAGTCATCCTCGGGGACCCAGCCTACCCGCTAATGCCCTGGCTCATGAAGCCCTATACTGGCGCCCTGGACACTGAAAAAGAACTCTTCAACTACCGGCTGAGCAAGTGCAGAATGGTGGTGGAGTGTGCTTTTGGCCGTCTCAAGGGGAGATGGAGAAGCTTGCTGACTCGCTGTGATCTCAGCGAAACCAATATCCCCATTGTTATAGCAGCTTGCTGTGTGCTCCACAATCTCTGTGAGAGCAAGGGGAAGACCTTTATGGCGGGGTGGGAGGTTGAGGAAAATAGCCTGGCTTCTGATTACGCACAGCCAGACAGCCGGGCGATTAGAAGAGACCAGCGGGACGCGCTGTGCATCCGGGAGGCTTTGAAAGCTAGGTTCCTGAGTGAGCAGGGTAACCTGTGACTGTAAAGTTTGTGTACAGAGAAGCCGAACCTGCCCCCGTTTCTTTACCCAGTTAATGTTGACTATCCTCTCCAGTTACATACCCCCTTCTCCCCCCTTCCAACACACGTTTCGAAATAAAATCAGTTCTACTTTGTTAATGAACACCGTTTTCTTTACTACTGTTTTCGCGGGAATTTTTTAAAACTGGGACGCGGATTGTGGTGCGGAGCGGGTGTAGTGTAGTGACGCAAAGAAAGCTTCTAAACTCAAGTATTGACAGGCTCTGCTGTGGTGGGCTGGTTCTTTCAACGGAGCCTGTCACCCCTCCTGATCGGGACTGTGTGTATGGGGGGGCTATGTGACTTTGTGGCAGGGGGAGGACGGTTACAGATCTCCTGCTGTGTGGCTCTGTGATCCTGCATAAGGACCGCCGCTTAAGATCTGTAACTGCCCTCCCCCGCCACAAAGTCACAGAGCAACCCACCCCCCACTACAGAACATGAAAACCACCTCCCAGACTGACCAGGGCAACTAGTCACTGCACTGTGTATGTGCCCTGCTGCTGTACCTGCCCCCGCCTATGTACCCTGCCAAAGGTGACTGTCCTGTCCAATTACCATCCCCCTTTCCCCCCCTCCTCCAAAAGAACATGATGGAAACATTAGTTAACAGAAACATATTTTTTATTATCAACTACACATGGAACTGGGAGGTGAAACTTGGACGGGGGCTTGTGTCAGGCGGGAAGGAAAGAACTTGTCAAATTTTGGGGAATGAGAGCCTTCTGCTACTAGAGCTCTCTGCAGGGGTGGAGTGAGAGTTTGCGTGGACTCTGCCGCCTCTCCTTCTGTGCACTTTGGGTGAGGGGGGTATGGGACTTGGTGGCGGGGGAGGGCGGTTAGAGATGGACTGCAGTGGGGCTCTGTCCTCCTGCCTCCGTTCCTGCAGAACATCCACAAGGCGCCGGAGCGTGTCCGTTTGCTCCCTCAGTAGTCCAAGCAGGGTTTGAGTCGCCTGCTGGTCTTCCTGCCGCCACCTCTCCTCCCGATCCATGTTTGCTTGCTGCATTTGGGACAAGTTCTCCCGCCACTGGGTCTGCTGTGCTGCCTGGGCTCGGGAGCAGGCCATAAGCTCTGAGAACATGTCCTCCCGTGTCCTCTTCTTCCTATGCCTAATCCTCGCTAGCCTCTGGGAGTGTGATGCCAGGCTAGGTTGTGAGACAGTCGCAGATGGGGCTGTGGGAATGGGAAAAAGGGAGTGAATTCCTCAGAAAGATAAATGTAGTTGTGAACAAAGAACATAGTCTTTCTCTGTGAACAAGACCATGCACAGCACCTATCACATGCGCACTCAGCACAAGGTCGAATTCTCGGCCTTCGCATTCAGTGCCTGGGGTCTTGCACAGCACATTTGAGAACCGTGTCAGGACAACGGAATTTCTGTTGCAGGCAGACATGGTAAGCCGTAGACTCGTGGCAGCTTAAAACTTTAATATTAGCAATGGCCTCATTTCACATTGAAATCAATGTCGGTCCCTGCTGCCAGCAATCCGGCAAGCAGGAACTCTGCTCCTGTCCCACACCCTCGCGGCTGTCCCCGGGAACGATCCCTTTCGGCTGCCCCTCTCCCGCCTCCACCGCGTGGCTGCAAACCAGCGGTTACAGTTCTGTAAAGGAACGGTAAAGCAGTCCCAACACTAACATTCCCCTACCTCATTCAAAGCAGGTCACCATGAGCGACATCACCCTCATGAGGATCTCTGACAGTGAGAAAGAGAGAATGCTCCGGGAAAGCCTCCAAAGACCAGGGCCGTATGCCGCCCTGCTGTGCAGAGCAATGATTCCCGAGTACTTGCTTGTCTCGTGGCGCGGCAACGTGTCGTACTACGGAGGACCCAATAAGGTCGCTCTCCCCAGGAACCTAATGCAACGGATTTCCAATTACCTCCAGGAGAGCTTCCTCGAGATGTCACAGGAGGATTTCTGCTCCATCCCTGGACATATAGACCGCATTTTACTCTAGCTGCTGTAGCAGTGACTAAACAGTAGAGCGGCTTGGGCAGGACAATCATGCAAAACTGGACATTGCTAGATTTTTTTTTCAATAGTTGCACTGCCCATGACTGAACCGTTAAGCGCCTAGGGCAAACTAATCATGAGAAACCCATTTTTTTAATTGTTAATATTCCTGTTCTGTTAAAAATAAATGTTTAGATGTTTACAACACTTACTGGCTGATCCTTCCCCAGATTCTGTGTCCGGGGTAACGGCTGGGGACGGTTGGTAGGGGATCTCTGTAAGGGTGATGAAGAGATCCTGGCTGTCGGGGAAACCAGCGTTGTGAGTGCTGTCGACTGCCTCGTCCACCTCTTCCCCGTCCGCTAACATGTCCGAGGATCCGGCCGTGGACAATATCCCATCCTCAGAGTCCACGGTCACTGGTGGGGTAGTGGTGGCGGCCGCACCTAGGATGGAATGCAGTGCCTCGTAGAAACGGGATGTCTGGGGATGGGATCCGGAGCGTCCGTTTGCCTCTTTGGTCTTCTGGTAGCCTTGTCTCAGCTCCTTGATTTTCACGCGGCACTGCGTTGCATCCCGGCTGTATCCTCTCTCTGACATGTCTTTAGAGATCTTCTCGTAGATCTTTGCATTCCGTTTCTTGGAGCGCAGCTCGGAAAGCACGGACTCATCACCCCACACAGCGATGAGATCCAAGACTTCCCGATCAGTCCATGCTGGGGCCCTCTTTCTATTCTGAGATTGCACGGCCATCACTGCTGGAGAGCTCTGCATCATTGCCAGTGCTGCTGAGCTCGCCACAATGTCCAGACAGGAAATGAGATTCAAACTGGCCAGACAGGAAAAGGAATTCAAATTCAAATTTTCCCGGGGCTTTTCCTGTGTGGCTGTTCAGAGCATCCGAGCTCGTACTGCTGTCCAGAGCGTCAACAGAGTGGTGCACTGTGGGATAGCTCCCGGAGCTATTAGCGTCGATTTCCATCCACACCTAGCCTAATTCGACATGGCCATGTCGAATTTAGCGCTACTCCCCTCGTCGGGGAGGAGTACAGAAGTCGAATTTAAGAGACCTCTAAGTCGAACTAAATACCTTCGCGGTGTGGACGGGTGCAGGGTTAATTCGATGTAACGGCGCTAACTTCGACATAAACGCCTAGTGTAGACCAGGCCTGAGTGAATGTGAGTGGAAACTGGGAGAGATTTTATTTTTGTGGGAATTGGGAAAGGTGTTTTGTTTTGGACAGCCTGGATTATTTTATTGTATAGGTTTTTTTATCTGCACGGTGTCTATGTACAGTATCTGTCTATATACATTTAGATAACTTTAGGGCTAGTGACCTAAAACTGTAAATGAATATATTTAATATGCACATGTAGATAACTCGCTTGCATGTTGCATCCCTTCAAATGCATTTTAATTTTATAGACTAGATTGTCGGCTCTTTTGGGCAAGAGCCATCTTTTTTGTTCTGTGTTTGTCAGTGCCTAGCACAACGGGGCCTGGTCTGTGAGTTGGGCTTCTACATGCCACCATAAAAATAATAGAAAATTTTATTTTTTGTTTAAAGGAAATCTTAAATTCTTCAGAAACTGCTGAGCTGATCAGTTCTAATGAGATTTTTTTCACCTACTGCCCTCATTAGATGAGTGGCAAATATCCAGCTTTAGTTTTATTTTCCTAGCCTTTAACTAGGAAATCTGTGTGACAAGGGAACAGGAATAGAGGTGGATGAAGTAGGTGAGAAGTGAGATTGGCATACAGCAGCAATGTTGGAGCTATCTGCAAACACCGTACACTAACTGCCCACTGTCCCAGTTTGGCCAGGAGCATTCTGAGTTTTGTGAACTTAGCCCAAGCAACTTTAGCCCTGAAACTTTGTACTAGCACTGCCAAAGCATGGGGGCTGTCAGACTCAGAACACAGCAGCCCCCCTCCCACCAGTTCATATCCTCCCCACACCATGGCAGCTGGCTCAGCTGCAGCAGCAACTCCCAATGCTGTCTCCTCCCATTGAAGCCAAGGAGTATCTGGCACTGATGGAGGTTTGGGGAAGGAGATTTGTCCAGGTGAAGCTGGGGGAACTCAAAGGCTCGGAAGGTGGAGGCATGAGGGTTGGGGGGGGGGGGGAAAATGAGAGCAGAAAGGAAGTCACAGTTGTTTGCTGGGGTCAGAGAAGATACCTGGTGTGGGGAGAAAGGCCAAGGAGTATTTTTGAGGAGGGGCAAGTGTTTCGAGGGATGATTTACAAATAGGTCTGAGCATTGCTGGGGGGTGGGCGGGTGGGCGTGTTATGTGTATTCTGATTGATCTTTAATTAGCATTTTCTTGCTCCTCTACAAAAAAATCTATCCTATGGGACAGTGTCTGCTTTAATTTACACCTTCCCCACAAACTCCCATTGGCTGCCTTTCCTGCAGCACAATTCAGACCAGGTGAACAGGAGGCTGAGCCACTCCCTGCATTTGTTCTACCTATCTCTAGTGTTGAGAGGACTGTCCTATGTGTACTTTGAATCTGTCAGAAAGCTACATTTTCATGATCCTTTTCTGGAAGAATAGATGCAAAATATTCTTTATATGCAGGTAAGATTCAGTTAGGGAAGAAGCTCCCAGGCATTCCAATATCAGTAACCCTCAGGAAGAATATAGCTGTATGTAACAACGTCATAAAATCATTTTCTTTAGGAATGCAGCTGATAAAAAACACATGCACGCTAGCACATAAGGGTAGAATGTGATTCAAAGGAATCCTTTTTGATAACAAACATGTAAAAAAAATCTTGAACATCAAGCATTATAGACCCTGATATTAATTCTTCTGTCAAAGTCTTCAGATGATTTTTGTAAGTCCCCTGCTCCCTGTGTCATTGTTAATATAATTCTCATAGCTCCAGTTGTTGTAAGGATGAATTTATGAAGTGTCAAAGTCATTTCAAATAAACACTTTTAGTTCTTCTACATTATGAACCTGATAAAAGTTGCATCTCCCTGTGTATGTTGAACAATCCTGTTTCCAACATATACCGGTATCTCTAAAGCTTTTAAAATGATTTTTCTTGGATTGCTTCACACACAGTAAACCAGGAGAGGGAAATAAGTGAATTTAAATTAAAAAGAGAGGATTCAGTGCAATAAAGAGAGAGAGAGACTAGAACAATAGTACATGAGAACTAATGGACAAGTAAACGAGAAATAGGAAATAGTGTATCTTCATAAAAATCTAATTCACATTGCTAAAAGGGTATCTGCCACCAATTATAAATGATAGTCGTGACATTATATTCCACTAATTCTTGTCATATCAACATTGACTAAGAATTACATCTTACCGATATTGTGCTTGTAATGGGGAATACATAACTTCTGGAGATGATTGTGAATAATTTAATAATGTGACACAATGCTTCATTTTTGTCCTTTTTAAAGATTTTAACCTTGCAACATCAATGGCAGTAAGATAAATTTATATATCAATTTGCGTTTGCACTTTCAAAGGAAGTAAAGTGATGTAAAAAGGCATGGAAGTAGATCAGTTTTTCATTTGAGTTAACCTGTGAATGGGGTATCCCTTTTTTTTTTCTAGTGCAGTTTTCCCCCCCTTTTTTTTGCTGTAAGTGGGCAGTCGTTTCCATTCAAGGAAACTTGAATTCAGCAATGTAGGATAGTAAAGGTCAAAATTAGAGCTTTTGTGTTGCAACCGATTTGCAGGGGTTGAATTTTGGGCAAAACCCTCTTCTCTGGGAGTCCACATAGTTAACACATGTTCATCCCACCTGATTCTGCTCCCATGTGAAAAAGAGGGTTTGGGAGTAGTTTGAGACTAGTAACAACTACCAAACTAGACAAAGGAGAAGAGCAGGATAAAAACGGGTACTAACAGTAATCCACTATAAAGAGTTAGTTTCATTTATTTTCCAAGAGTCAAATAGCAAAACTTAGGGACAGACACAGCTACTGTAGCAAAAGCACAATGTATGGATGAAATACTCAGGGTAGTAACATTGTGTATGGTGATATTGCCTGTATTGTGCAAAAACTTATTTATATTACTATACTCCTCTTCTAGCCAATCACCAGAACTGGTTCTTATGCTGTATATTCTTCTTCCAGTAAATGATGACTAAGGCTTCAGATGATTGATCAGGAAATCAAAGAGGCAACTGTATCTTTGCTATTTTAACATAATTCGGATGGAGATTTATCTCTTCACTTCTGTGTGGTCAGGAAATGGGACGTGACTTCCACTGCATGACTAGAGATTGTGGTCAGGTCAGGCCACTTAGCTTGTTTCAAAAGATGATGATGTCACCACTTATTTCATTACAGGGGAAATTACCATTGTTGCAAAACAGTTATGCAGATTTTTCAACTCAGGTACAAACTTATTCTGATAAAACATTTAGGTCACACTCCACCATCATGAATATTATATCTTTCTCACACACACATTGTATTAAAATCACAAACATGTATATGTAATACTTGCATGTATGTATACATCCATTCACAAATATATTTTAAAACATATCTAAGAAAAAATATAGAGTATATATACGTTATATAAATACAAACACACAGGTGTACATGTAGTGTATATTATAATTTTGGAAACTATAGCGTAAACATGTTTTTTGCTCATTTTTCAGTTTTCCTTTGATGAAAATGTTAATTATATTGTCAATCACAATCAAAGTACTTGCACTTCCAAAGTACTTTCAGAGTAGACTCATTCTTAATGAGCCCACCTATAACTTCTCATTCAAATCATAAAGTAATATGTGAACAGAGGTCATATTTTCCTCTGAAATAGATGGAATTGCATTTTTAGAAGGGTGAAAAAATAAAAACAGCAGGCATTTAATTGTGGCTGCTATAACAGTTTGTTATCCTTCTCAGAATTTCTGATGTACATTGTAGGTTCCTGGATGTGGTGGAATATATTTCAAATGAGAAACATATTTTATGCTGACATCCCTAAATATCTGAGATTTTAGTTCAGTAGCATTTTCCTTTGTTAAAAACAAAATGAATGATAACTAGGCAATATTCAGGCCTTTCAGGAGATATAAATAAACACAAACATTAATACATTAATCTTTGACTATTTTCTTGAAAAGAACATGAAGTGATTTCCTCCCACTCCATATAAACACAGGTTTTTACATACACCCCCCCTCCAATAATAAAAGTTGAATTGCTCCATTTTCACTGTGTTGAGCAAGCTCTTATGCCAGTGAGGCTGTTGTGTCCTGAACACAATGGGCCAGATTTTCTGCCTGCTCTCCTTCAACATTACAAAGAAGCAGCATTCCATTTTTCTTACCGGGAATTTCCTCAATGTGAGGGAGACCCCAGCTGGTGTACCCATGTTCTTACACCTTTCCATTCCCAGCACAGGCTTAGCAAGCATGACATGCTCAGAGTGGAGAGGGAGCATGGCCGGAACACGTTGCTTTCCTGCTATACCCAGATGGCTTATTGGGAGCAGTTACCAGCTGGCAGAGTTTAGGGGAGCCTTCTTGTGCAAAATCAGCCTGAGAATCGGAGCCAGAAGAAGCTTCCTGATTGCACTGGCATTGCAACCATCCTCTAAAGGAAAACATCACTGGGCTTTTGACTCTACAAACCTGCCCTTGTCAATCACAGAGCCTTCAGATCCACTCATTGCCCCTTTTTGGTATACATAGTCCAACTGACATTTAAAGGAGTGCAAAATGTTCTTTGTGTACAAAAAATAGTTGTAAGAAAACTGCAAAATTACACTAAAGCCCCATTATTTTCTAAGAATGGTATGGGGGGTTGCTACTGTGCTTTTGCTGGGTCTAATGGGAGCGACAGAGCTAACAGCACACACATCTCTTTAAAATTGTACTACTGACACCATGACAAAGTTCATTTACAGGGAGAAATAGCCATTTTTGCCTTTTGACAATTCATGGAAATACTTACAATTGTGCAAACCTATCAGTTCTCACTTTGCATCTTGTGAGGCACTTTGACACTATGAAGTCCTTTGACCACTTTATTGTGTCACACTCTGGTCTGTTGAATATACAAGGGTGTGTCTGATAGACTTATACAACTGGCAAACAGAGATAAATGCATTTAGACTCATAGACTCATAGACATTAAGGTCAGAAGGGACCATTATGATCATCTGGTCTGACCCCCTGCATGCTGCAGGCCGCAAGACCCTTCCCTGGACTCTACCGTTGAAGTCCCCAATCCTGTGTTTTAGTGACTTCAATCGGCTGAGACCCTCCTGCTAGTGATCCCTGCCCCATGCTGCGGAGGAAGGCGAAAAACCTCCAGAGGCTCAGCCAATCTACCCTGGAGGAAAATTCCTTCCTGACCCCAAATATGGCGATCAGTAATACCCCGAGCATATAGGCAAGAGTCTCTAGCCTGACCCTTGTTGGCCATTATGCTGTTCATGTACCATTGCTTGGTTTTCCTTGGCTACTATGTTTTATCATTAAACCATTCCCTCCATAAACTTATCCAACTTAATCTTAAAACCAGACAGGTCCGTCGCCCCAACCGTTTCCCTCGGAAGGCCGTTCCAATATTTCACCCCTCTGATGGTCAGAAACCTTCGTCTAATTTCAAGCCTAAACTTCCCCCCGGCCAGTTTGTATCCATTCGTTCTCGTGTCCACATTAGTACTAAACTGGAATAATTCCTCTCCCTCCCTTGTATTAACCCCTCTGATATATTTAAAGATAGCAATCATATCCCCCCTCAGCCTTCGCTTTGTCAGACTAAACAACCCAAGCTCCTCTAATCTCTTTTCATACGACAGGTTTTCCATTCCTCTGATCATCTTAGTCGCCCTTCTCTGCACCCGTTCCAGTTTGAGTTCATCTTTTTTAAACATTGGAGACCAGAACTGCACACAGTACTCCAAATGAGGTCTCACCAGCGCCTTATACAACGGAAGCAGGACCTCCCTATCTCTATTAGATATACCTCGCCTAATACATCCCAAGACCGCATTGGCTTTTTTCACCGCCACGTCACATTGCCGACTCATAGTCATCCTGTGGTCCACAAGGACCCCTAGGTCCTTCTCCTCTTCCGTTACTTCTAACCAATGCGTCCCCATCTTGTAACTAAAATTGTTATTATTCGTCCCCAAGTGCATCACCTTACACTTTTTACTATTAAATTTCATCCTATTTCTGATACTCCAATTCACAAGCTCATTCAAGTCTCCCTGCAGAGTATCCCTATCCTCCTCCGAGTTTGCAACTCCTCCCACCTTCGTATCATCCGCAAACTTTATCAGCCCACTCTTGCAATCGGTCCCGAGGTCAGTTATAAATAGATTAAATAAGATGGGTCCCAAAACCGAACCTTGAGGCACTCCACTAGTAACCTCCCTCCAACCCGACAATTCACCCTTTAATATGACCCGCTGCCTTCTCCCCATTAACCAATTCCCTATCCACCTCTGGATTTTCATATCGATCCCCATGTTTTTCATTTTAACCAATAGTTCCTCATGGGGTACTGTATCAAACGCTTTACTGAAATCCAGGTATATTAGGTCCACCGCATTTCCCTTATCTAATAAGTCCGTTACTTTCTCAAAGAAGGAGATCAGATTCGTTTGGCACGATCTGCCCTTCGTAAAACCATGCTGTAATTTATCGCATTTGCCATTAACTTCAAGGTCCTCAACTAGTTTCTCTTTCAGAATCTTCTCCAGCACTTTGCACACTACTGATGTTAAACTAACAGGCCTATAGTTACCCGGGTCACTTTTTTTCCCTTTCTTGAAAATAGGAACCACATTGGCTATTCTCCAGTCTAACGGGACTACCCCCGAGTTTACAGATTCATTAAATATAGTCGCTAATGGGCCTGCTATTTCCCGCGCCAATTCCTTCAATATTCTCGGATGAAGATCGTCCGGTCCACCCGACTTAGTCCCATTAAGGCGTTCTAGTTTTGTTTCTACCTCGGATGCGGTAATCCCCCATCCCGTATGCCCCTCTGTAACTGTGCTAGTATCCCTAATACCTTCATTGGCCTCATTAAACACCGATGCAAAATATTCATTGAGATATTGCGCCATGCCTAGATTATCTTTAATCTCCTCTCCGGCTATAGTCTTCAGCGGTCCCACTTCTTCTTTCTTTGCTTTCTTCCTATTTATATGGCTGTAAAACCTCTTACTATTACTTTTAATTCCCCTCGCTAAGTCCAACTCTTCCCGGCCTTTGGCCTTTCTCACTCTATCTCTACATTCTCTGACTTCACTAAGGTAAGTTTCCTTACTGATCCCTCCACTCTTCCACTCTTTGTACGCTTTCTGTTTTTTCCTAATTGCCCCTTTCAGCCGGTCGCTCATCCAGCTCGGTCTAAGTCTCTTGCTTAGTAATCTTTTTCCCTTTTTGGGGATACAGGCCTCTGACAGCTCTTGCATCTTTAACTTAAAGTAATCCCAGGCTTCTTCTGCCTTTAGGTGCCTTAATACGTTTGCCCAATCCACTTCCCTTACCAGTCCCCTTAATTTGTTAAAATTGGCCATTTTAAAATTATAAACCCTAGTCTTTGACTTAATTCTGGTACTCTTTCCATTTAGTTTAAAGCGAATTAGCTCATGATCACTGGAGCCCAAGTTGTCCCCCACTACCACTTCCTCAACAAGGTCCTCACTACTTACCAGAATCAAATCTAAAATGGCCTCCCCCCTCGTCGGCTCAGCTACCACTTGATAAAGGAATTGATCCGCAAGCACATCTAGGAACATCTGAGCCCTATTATTGCTACTAGCGTTTGTTCCCCAATCTATATCCGGGAAGTTAAAGTCCCCCATAATTACACAGTTTCTATTAGTATTTACCTCCCTTAATACATTAAACAATTCCTTATCCATATCCTGGGTCGATCCCGGCGGTCTATAGCACACCCCAAGCACTATCCCCGGAGAGGCTCTAGTAGTACTTTTACCCAGCTTGAGTATCGCCCAGACGGACTCTGTGTTATCTATTCCATCCACTATTATTTCTTTACAGCTTATTTCACTATTGACATACAATGCCACCCCCCCACCTTTACCTTTATCCCGGTCTTTCCTAAACAGCGCATACCCCTCCATACCTGCATTCCAGTCGTGACCGCCATTCCACCACGTTTCAGTTATTCCTACGATACCCGGTTTCAATTCTCGGACCAAGAGCTCCAATTCCTCCATTTTATTACCCAGGCTTCTCGCATTGGTGTACAAACAGCCTAATGTATGTCGTTTAGCCTGTCTCCCATTACTAGCACTGTATGTTGCGGGCCTCTTTGTGTTCGTCCCCCCTGTCCCTCCTATGTCCAATCTCATCTCCCTGGCTATGTCTCCTCTTATTACACTCAGCTTTTCAATACCGGAAACTGGCGTGGAGATTAACTGTGCATCTCCCAACCATCTCCCCAAACTTCCTAGTTTAAAGCTCTTTTGATAAGATGAGCCAGCCTCCCTCCCAGAAGTCTATTTCCTTCCCTACTCAGGTGAAGCCCATCCCGCGAGAACAGGTGTCTGTCCCCGAAAGCCTCCCAGTGGCCATACATCCCAAAGCCCTCCTTATAGCACCACTCCCTTAGCCAACTATTTATCCTCACAATCCTATCAGCCCTTTGCTGCCCTTCCCTCGGAACAGGCAGAATCCCACTAAAGATAACCTGAGCCTCTATCTCCTTGAGAGTCTTCCCCAGCCTGGCATAATCTCCCTTGATTCTCTCTAACGAGAACCTAGCCGTGTCATTCGTTCCTACATGAAGGATTATCAAGGGGTTCTTACCTGCTCCTTTTAGGATCCTTTTCAACCGCAGGTCCACATCGCGTATCTTTGCACCCGGTAGACAGCACACCCTTCTGTTCTCCGGGTCCGCCCTGGTCACAGGCCTGTCCAATCTCCTCAGTAAAGAATCTCCAATTACATACACCTGCCGTCGCCTGGCAACAGTGCGATCTAGTAATCTAGTCTCCGATCCCTCTAGTCCTGACCTGTGTCTGCTCCTATCTTCCCTTATGCTCCCCCTTATGCCTTCCTGTATCCTCTGGTGGCCCATAATTGGTGCTGTCTCCATCAACTCCTCCCCCCTCTCTCTCGGACTAGCAGCTCTTCTCTTCTTCCTCACCCTCCCACCTTCAGTCACCACCTTCTGCCCCTCTACCTCGTTATCCAAACACTCAAACCTATTCCTGAGTTCTATTCCCCCCTCACTGGCCCTCCTTTTCCTTGGCCTACTTCTCACAGTCACATGCTTCCACTTCCCTGGATCTCCTCCTTCCATTCCCCTCTTGCTGTCATCTACTACTGCCTCCTCCTGCACCCTAGAGGCTTCCCCTTCAGCCCCGCCTTGCCCATCCTCCATCAGCTGCTCGAACCCCCACCTAAACTCCACCAGGGTCTCTACCTGCATCTCCAGCCCCTTAATCTTTTCCTCCAGTAACACTATAAGGCGACACTTCATACACACATACCTTTGTTCCGGGTCTCCTGCCAGGACTATATACATACCACAGCTTCCACATGCAGCCATCTGCATTCTGTCTGCTGCTGCTGCTTCTTGGCTCATGGCTGCTGCAGTCTCTGCCCACAGCACCTGGGGACACAGAGCACACGACACACCCCGCCCTCCTGCCTCCCCGTTTACCTCCCCCTGCAAACTCCCTCTCAAACTCCCCTGTTAGCCGCCCTGTTGGCTGCCGCTGCCTGGCTGGGCGGCCGCTTTTATGGGCCCCTTGATCAGCCAAGCCCCGCCCCCTGCTCAGGGCTCGGCGTCCGTCCCAGCACCCAGCCCCTGCTGGCCCCTACAAACAAACACACAAGAACACCCAAGAACACACAGGACAGATGCAAATACAGGTACCTTCTCCTCCAATGAGAACTCCCTCTCAAACTCCCCTGTTAGCCGCCCTGTTGGCTGCCGCTGCTCGCAGCTGTACCGCTGCCTGGCTGGGCGGCCGCTTTTATGGGCCCCTTGATCAGCCAAGCCCCGCCCCCTGCTCAGGGCTCGGCGTCCGTCCCAGCACCCAGCCCCTGCCAGCCCCTACAAACAAACACACAAGAACACCCAAGAACACACAGGACAGATGCAAATACAGGTACCTTCTCCTCCAATTTCTGTGAGAAGGAGTGGGATCTAGTTGTTCAAGCAAGAGACTGGCAGTCAAGAAGTGTGTAAAAGTTTCACAGCGGAACTTTGGAACAAGTTGACACTCCAAACTTGAATCTGATGCTGGGGTGTTACACCTATAAAGAAAAGACACTGTTTCAGATTTGTGGAATTCCTGCAAACTGAAGCAGTCTGGTGTCTCTCACCCCTAATCACAAAGGGCTCTGTTCATTCACACTTACTTACTGAGCAATACTTTACTCTGCTGATTTCAGTCTGATTACTCAAAGAGTAAGTTGCTACTGGAGGTAGATTCCACACAGCATGACACATGTGGTCCTATCACCATTGCTTCTGGAGTGAGACTAGAGCATTTCTGCTGTCCCAGGGCCAGCATGATAGTCTGGCCTTTGTTATCTGGGCCCCGTTAGAATTCTCTGAGGGATAATAATGTGTTATAGCATCTCTGAATCCCAGCAAACAGACATGCTCTTTGTGGGGCACCTTCTAATTCAAATAGGGCAAATAATGTGCATCAACTCTTCACAAACTAAAGGCCTTAGTTACAACACAAAGGTAATACGTTATATGATTAATATGGGAATTTGAAAAATGCATTACAAATAGATGTTTCAGACTGCAGGAATTATCTTTCCTCTTTTCCTCCCCAGACGTGCTATGTCTGGTACAGTGTGATGTTATGCTGCAATTTGCAATGAATGTTCATGAACAGCAAATATATACAAATTGTGAAATGTGTTTACTTGAAAGAGGTGTCAGCCATGCTTTCTGAAACTTGTCCTTATTGCTGCCTAGAAAGAGAAATAATTAAGACAGGTTATATGGACTTTGTAATATCTTTCACTGTAGAGCTCTATGTCCAGGGTTCAAAAACATAATAGTAACTACCTGACAATGAAGGATAAACATCTAGTATCTCATATTTAATGGAAATTTGTAGGTGATCCACCATCTAATAATATATCAGTTGAAATAAACTGCACATTGGCTTCTACCGAGGTAGAAGCATCCCCCCTTTCTACTTTTTTGTTTTTTTTAAATCTGTACTGTCAGATACTTAGCTGCTGTAAATTGACACAGCTCCAGTGTCCTTAATAGAACTATGCCAATTTACACCCGCTGAGAATCTGGACCATACTCATTAGTGGCTTCTATTATGTTTTTGTTTTTTCCCTGGTTTATTCAATGATATAGAGAGCTGTATAGCACAGGAGAGATGTTAAGCTACATGATGTTAAGCTACATGAAATGTTCTGTTCTCTCATAGAAAATGTCTATTCTTTTCCTCAATAATTTAATTTGTGTTTTATTTTCCTGTTAGTGTACGCAAAAAGCAGCTTTCTCTTTCCATAACAGAAATTGCTTTTCACTGTGGTGAATGCCCAACTTCAATGCCACTTGCTGAGCGGAAGGCTGTCTTCTGCAGGGAAAAATCTCAGTTGAAAAAGGTTGCAGAGCCTAATTTATGAGAACGTGTCAATGTAACTAATTGCAACATGAATGAGTAGCGATGCTCATTATGTGCAACCTAATGCTGAGTATCCTTGCTGACTATGGCATCATATCTCAGTTGTGGCAGTAATATCTCAAACCCTTTTTTTCACTGGTGGACAGAACAATATATTAAATGTTGCTTCAGAGTAAGTGGCATAAATGGTTCCAAAACATGAATACTAGAAAATTAATGTTTATTCCATTTAAAAAATAGATCTGCTTTTAAGCATGTATTTTCACACTGGTCATAATTTTTGTCAGTTTATTTCCATCTGCTTCTAATTTCAGTACAATATGTCAGTGATACCTTTCTATTATACCCCTTAGACATTTTTTCTATGTACTTCCTCAGCCTCCTGGGAGAAAAGGCAACACAATTCAGGCTTTCTCAGGGGAGAATTGAGATGCAGCTGGTTGCACTGTGCTGGTACTTCAGTTACAATACTAATGAACACATGTTTCTCAGGAGATATCAGCATGGTTTGGGGGCGGGGGAGTGAAAATGAAACAAAATTGCCAAGGAAATGTCAGCTTGTCCTGTTGCTTTAGAGTTAAACCTAAATACAAATAATTGTAAAGCAGCGTTTTTCAAACTTTTTGAGCTGAGTCCCCACTTTGAGTTACAATTCTTGTCTGCAGCCCCTTCCCCCAGCCCTGATTAAAAATAGACACATGCAAAAGTATACTTGATAGCATACTCAGAAACCTAACAGAAACCTTAACACAGCTTTAATTAAATTACCTACACCTGTAAGTTTCATATACATAGGCATGGTCTACACTACAAAGTTAGATCGACATATGCCACATTAGGTCGAGTTAATAATGTATTTGTTTACGCTACTGAGTCCTTTCCGCTGACCTAAAGGGCTGGTAAAGTTGACTTCTGTACTCCACCTCTGTGAGAGACGTAGCTCGTCAGTCGACATCCATGCGTCAACGTGGGGATAGTGTCGACAAGGCGCTGTGTAATTTGAATGAATTGGCCTCCAGGAGGTGTCCCACAGTGTTCCACTGTGACTTCTCTGGAGAGCACTTTCAATTCCACTGCACTTCAGCCAGATACACAGGAAACAGCCACTCACCTGTTAAAGCCCTAGGAACTTTTGAATTTTCATTTCCTGTTTGAGAGGCATGGAGAGCTCATCAGCTCAGCTGACAGTGGATGCTCAAGGCCACAATCGTGCTCCAGCATGGAGCACACAGGAGGTAGTGGATCTTATTGCGGGGAGAAGAGTCTGTGCAGGCAGAGCTCTGAACCAGAAGAAGAAATGCTGACATCTATGCCAAAATCATGCAGGGCATGGGGGAGAAGGGCTATACCAGGGACACACAGCAGTGCCACGTGAAAATAAAGGGGCTTCATCAAGCATACCAGAAGACAAGGGAGGCAAATAGTCACTCTGGTTCGGAGCCATAGACATGCCACTTCTATGAGGAGCAGCATGCAATTCTCAGTGGCGACCCACCACTACCCCAAAATGCTCCCTGAATACCATCCAGGAGCACCGAGCGACCTCAGGCAACAATGAGGAGGACATTGTTGATGAGGAAGAGGAGGAGGAGACTACGTGGCAGGCAAGCACAGGATCCATTCTCCCTGACAACCAAGAACTTTTTTTTAACAGTGGAGCACATCCCTTCACAGGACCAATTGTCGGTGGAGCGTGATGCTGGTGAAGGCACCTCTGGTGAGTACACATTTTCAATCAAACTGTAGGGGTTACATGCTATTATTTTTAATGTGGAATCTGAATAAAAAAATTGGGATAGAAGTTATCGATGGCCACTCCAGCTATGCAGAGGGTTCTCTCTGGAAAAGACTGTTTTTGTGCCCAGGGATGGCTGAGAATCCTTCCTTGAGATCTCTAGGAAGCTTTCATGGAGATACTCTGCAATCCTTTGCAGAAGGTTTCTGGGATGGGCTGCCTTATTTCGTCCACCACAGTAGGACATCTTCCCATGCTACTTCAGTATTAACTCTTCTGGCATCATTGTGGTACCTAGCATTGCAGCATAAGGACCAGGTCTGTACCCAGATGCTTGCAGCATCTGCTCCCTTTCTGCCTCTTTTACTCTCAGGAGAGTAATATTACATATGGTCACCTAGGGGAAATGCAGAAAGTTTTAAATGCTAGCCCTTAAACCACAAGCAATTTGACAATAATCCACCCCTGTTTGGTGAATTCTAGGCCACACAACCACACTTTCCCAAGTGTGCCCTGGTTGTGATTGGAAGGGATCACCATGTATTGCAGCCAGCATTTAGAAAAAAAAAAGGGGGGGTGCTTCCTGTTCATCTCCCTTCCACCCCAACTCAGTGCCACTTTAGAAACAATCAAACTATTTGTAGGGCTTTATGCTTGTGCTGGTCCTCAATCACCATCCAGGTTGCTATGGGAAAGGGGGTTGTGCTGAGGTTGCAACCATTGATCCCAAGGATGTCTTAACAAAAGCTGCAGCACAAGACCTCTCACCCATGCCTTGTGGCTTTACTCAGCATGGCTGTAGCAACAAACTGACTCATGTAGTACCCAGCAGTTCTGCTTAAGTTCTAGCTTTCAGGGAAGTGCACAGAGGGGTGTTTCTTTTAAAAAAGATTTAAACTTGCACCAGAAACAATGTATGCATTGTCAATGTTACCCTTGTGCTTTGTATTCTTTATAGCTGAAACTTTGTCCTTAGGTGCATCCTCCATGCCGGGACAGAGACCTTCCCAGATTAGAAGGTGGAAAAAGAAGACTCTGGAGGACATGTTCAATGAGTTAATGCATACCTCTGAGAATGTCAAGGTGGAGCTCAGCACATGGAGGACTGCACTTTCGGAGAGCCTGCACAATGACCGTGACAACAGAAGAGCATGCAGGGAACACAAACATGACATGCAGGATGAGATGGTATGGATTATGAGGTAGATAACGGACATGTTGAGGTTCAAGAAAGGCAGCTGGATGCTAGAAGCCCACTGCAGCCTATGCTAAACCTGCTAACATCATCACCAAGTTCCATTCTCCTCTCCCAGATGTCCTAGGATCTGGGGCCGGGGGGTGGAAGTGGAGTCCAGTATCCCTTGAACTCAACTCCAGGAGCAGAAGGCGCATATTCCTACTCCTTTGATTGTTATTGCAGTGCAATTGTAAGCAAGCTGTCCTTGTTTCCTCCCCCTCCCCCCAGTGTTATCAGCTCTTTTGCCCCAGGTTATCTTACTTTTCTTTGCTGTCTGTGTTTGTGAGCATAATAAAAATTAATGGATTGAGAAGAAAAGGCTCTTTATTCATTCAGCACACAGTGGTTAGCAGGGGAGTACATGCAATGAAGCTAGGTAAAGAACAACACACATAAGTGTCACATTACTGTGGGTCATTGATGAAACAAGTTTTCAAAGGCTCATGGAGACACAACATGTCTTGATTGCTCTTCTTATTGCCTGGTGTCTGGCTACTCAAAATTGGCTGCCAGGCGATCTGCCTCCTCCTCCCACCCACCCTGCTGGAAACTTTTCTCCCTTTGTTTCACAGATATTATGGAGAACACAGTATGCAGCAACAACATTGCTTTCACTGAGGTCTAACCTAGTAAGCAAACTACACCAGCAGGCTTTTAAATGTCCAAAGGCACATTCCACCACCATTCTGCACTTGCTTAGCCTATGGTTCAGCTGCTCCTTACTGCTGTCCAGGTTTCCTGTGGACGGCTTCATGAGCCATGGGAACAAGGGGTAGGCTGGGTCTCCCAGTATCATGATTAGCATTTCACCATTACCAGTGGTTATTTAGCAGTGTGGAAAGAAAGTTCCTGCTTGCAGCTTTCTGAACAGACCAGTGTTCCCAAAGATGTGTTTGTCATGCACCTTTCCTGACCACCCTAAGTTGATGGTGAAATGGCCCCTGTGATCCACCAGCACTTGCAACACCATTGAGAAGTACCCCTTTCAATTTATGTACTCTTTGGCAAGGTAGTCTGGGGATATGCGTTCTATCGCTCCATTGCAGTTAGGGAACCACACTGTGGCAAAACCATCCACTATGTCATGCACGTTTCCCAGAGTTTCTACCCTTCTTAGCAGAAGTCTATTGCTTGCCCTGGCAACTTGGATCACAGCAGACCCCACAGTAGATTTACCCACTCCTAATTGATTCCGCTATGACCGGTAGCAGTCTGATGTTGCAAGCTTCCACAGATCTAGCGCCACTCACTTCTCAACTGTCAGAGCAGCTCTCATTTTAGTATTATTGCCTTTCAGGGCTGGGGAAAGCTCTTTGCACATGTTCCATGAAAGTGGCCTTGTGCATTCGAAAGTTCTTCAGCCACTGCTCATCATCCCATAGCTGCATAACTATGCAGTCCCACCAGTCAGTGCTTGTATCCCGTGACCAGAAGCGGTGCTCCACTGTGTCAAACTGATGTGCAACTGTTGCCAGCATCTGCAAATTGCTTTACTCCATTGCTTCCAGCAGGGATGCTTGCTTGGCATCACATTGTTCCATGTGATGGCTCCTACTTTGGCTGAACAAATACTGCAGGATAAGGCATGAGGTATTTGTGATGCTCACAACAACAGTGTACAGCTGAGTGTGGTCCATGCTTGCCATGCTATGGCATCTGCGTGGGTAATTCAGGCTTAGGAAAAAAGGCACGGAAAAGCTTGGTTTGTTTGCCATTGATTTCAGGGAGTGAGGGAAATGCATCATGGGAGGCTAATGCCATGTTCCCATAACCACCCATGCAAATATTTTGGTCCCATGAGGCATTGGGAACCCAACTTGACATTCCACTCGGCTCTATGCCTGTGGGATAGCTACCCATAGGCCAGCACTCCATGAGTCAATGCAAGCCCTGCTAGTGAGGATGTGCTCCGCCGACACAATGTGCATCGTGGAGATATGCAGAATCAACTTGCTTAAATCAGAGGCTCAATGTTGACTTAAATAAAATCAACCTAATTTTGTAGTGTAGACATATCTACAAGGACTTACCAATGGTCCAGCTAAGGCTTCCTCAGCAGCAGGCTGCTTGTAACTTGAAGCCAGGCTGCACCCCTAGGGCAGAACCAATACCTGCCTCTCTGTCCCTCCTCCCTAGGGTGGGGGAAGGTACATGTGACAATCTCTGGGGGTGAAGCCAGGGCTGGGCGCGCAGGCTGCCAGGAGTAGAAATCAGCACAGCCGCGTTGGATGTTGACACTGACTCACAGGCTGGGGTGGAGTCAGGGCCGGCTCCAGGCACCAGCTCAGCAAGCAGATGTTTGGGGTGGCCAACGGAGAGGGGCGGCATGTCCGGCTCTTTGGCGGCAATTTGGCAGCGGGTCCCTCACTCCCTCTTGCCGCCGAAGAATGAAGCGGCAGCAGTAGAGCTGCCGCCCAAGTGCCACAATTGCAATCGTGGCGTTTTTTTGTTTTGTTTTGTTTTTGTTTTGCTGTTTGGGGTGGCAAAAACCCTGGAGCTGGCTCTGGATGGAGTTAGCGCTCCCTTCCAGCTCCCCATAGGGGCTGGCACGAGCCACCTGGCATTACCACTCACCCCCCTGGGGTGGGGGGTGCCCCACAGTTGAAAACTTTTGTTGTAAAGTCTAAGTGATGGAATTTTTTTCATGGGGTATCAAAGTGCTAGCACTACTAATTTCAACACCGTGCTACTCTTTGGACTTGGAGATTAAAGTCCCATATCCTATAAAGCCATGGAGCACTATTGTGGGTGTTCAGTAGATTTTAGGCGTCACTCAGCACCTGGTAGCATCAAACTGTAAGTGCCATATTCTACTATAGATTTTTTTACACAGGTGTCCCATTTGTTTCAGTGGAAGTTCCATGATGGTAGGTTGTAAGTATATTCAATCATTTTCCACATATATCTCTTACCTGTGTCTTAAAATATTTTACATGGTCCTAATAATATTTAAAATATTCAAAAACCCACATAAAGATGTGTAGATGGCCTTGTGTTTATCTTTTAAGCACCCTCACCCACCATTTGTTTTCTTTCATATTACAAGGGTTGTAAGGCAAAAGGAGAATATTCTCCTGCAAATAAAAGCTGGCTCTTGCAATACAGTGACTGATGCAGGAAGGATTATACTGCATTCCCAAAGATTGACTGTGCAATGAGAACCAATTTTTGTAACATTCTGTATTCACATCATTCTCTTAAAAATGTGACCAGTACAGTAAGTATAATGATAACAAAAATGATCTCTACAAGGCATATATGGGCTATACTTTGAAATACAACCAGGTTACAATCTGACAGACATCTCTAGATGTAGTTGGGCAGGAATAAATAAAGAGGGATGCAGTAGGTCAGAATGAACATGGAGGTTCAGGAAACAGATTGTTGCATTGATGCCATCCTGAATAAAAATGCATACATACATCGGACCACAAGTTATTTCTGATGAATTCCCATTTTTTTTAGGATGGAAAGGGTCCTTTTCCCTTTCTTTCTAGTCATCTAAGACATGCACTCAGCAGCCTTATTACTGAAAAAACTATAGTGTTAGCTATAGCCTCTTGGAGGGAAGCTAGTATGATATTTACAAATCAGGGTTATAGAAATGTAGAATGGATGTGCCATACTCCTCTGTTCCTTGGATGTTTCAAAGGCAAAGCTCCTTTTAATAGAGTTTCTGAAAGGTGCCTTCAAAGCCACTGCAGCAAAATCAACTTCTTAAAAGTGTTCTTGTATTTTAGCACATTTTTCCCCTCGAACAATCAAATGAGATAGTGGGTGTGGTACCAATGAAAAGACTGAGCCCTTATTTCACAAAGTGTGCAATACCTTGCAGGATGCGTCCTTAACATTGTGCAATACCACCTGTGTGCCTTGAAAAAATCTCAGGATGGTATCTCTCTGCCTTATCAGCTTTCCATCTGTTTTTTCCTCCCATCTGAAAACATTTCTCTTGTGCCTTGTCCATTTTTTCTCTCATATATTACTACCTGTTTTAACTTTGTAACTGTATTTTTTTAACTCTGTAAAGTGCTAGGGATGCAGTTTGTACGAAAGAACCACTATTGTACTGCACGTAGTTTAAACCAAGACATGTTACATTGTGACTTTGTATAACTCCTAGAGCCATTCAGACATAGATAGAGAATACTTTATTACAGAAGAGAAGTGATATATCAACCTCAAAACTCTTGCTGTGGATAAGCTTTCAAAAGTGTGGCTGCTTAGCTGAACGTCATTAGACTGAAAATCAGCCTGGAAATCTCATCAGAACAGACTCTCATGAAATTGTCAATATTTGATTGATTTTGGGCAGATTAGAAATAGCACATATATAAGAAATGTCAATCCAAATACAAGTTTGATTATAGATTACGGAGAACATGACAATGACACCAAAGATATCTTCCACATGGAAAAAAAATCGAATTTACCATTTTATTGTTGGTGTCACACAGTGTAATTAAATTAATACAATATAGTTTATGCATGGCCGATTCCGATGCCATGTTGAAAGGAGTCAGATGGCTATCTCAGCTGCCTATGTAACTGGTGAGAAGTTCAGTTTGCTCTTTGGTAGGTTTTGTTTCTGTTTTTTGACTCACTCTGCACAAGTGTTCTGATACTGCACTAAAACATGTTACACCCCTTGTGACTTTTCTCACAGTGTGTGCATTCAACTTCTATTGGCTTCAGTGGAGATTCAGGTCACTTACCATTTCCCAAAATCAAGATTTGATTTTTCAGCAAAAAAATCACTCTGTCTTTCACTCACTCAACTTGGAGAGATCCCTCCAAGAGAGCTCTGCAGGTGTATGGTTTTATGGGTGTTTAGGAAAAGGATTGGAAGGGAAAGAAACAGTGAGGCATTATTCTGTTCCATTGCATGTTCCCAACAGATGTCTGAGTGTTAGCTAATGTGCATTAGACGCATCCTTGTTCATAGTGGGAATAGCTATAACAACATCTGGATCCCCTAATGTGATTAGTAACTTCAGCTGTGTCATCTCATAATGTGATCTCTGACGCGGTTGGGTTGGCAATTACATGGATGTGAGACCTTCAGGGAAACCCGGATCCTTTAAAATGTGCTGCTGGTGATTCAGCTGGCAGCAATTCTCCGGCAAGTCAACAATTAACACAGTGTTCCAGTATAGTGATATGGGCCCTGGTGTTAACTGGAGATGCTGAAGAACAAAGTATTTACTGCTGTGGTTATTAAGAATAAATATATTTTAAATAACATAAATAAAATTCAACTAATGTATCACTTTTCAGTAACATTTCAAGTGTTAGCCTGGGCATCCTGGCAAAATTCCCACTAATTACATTCAGCTAACCTACCAGTAATAACTCATCTTCAGTGTCAGTTGGACAAAAGATAGCCTTCACTTTCTCTTCTGAGTCATTAGGTAGTGTATGGTGATAATTTAAAGGCAGCTACTTTCCACCTGAAAGACTACTGCATTTCAGTGATGGGTGAAAACTGCTTCTTGGCTTTTCAGATTTATTGAGCATTTTGAGAATGTTTGAATGAAAACAAAGATGGGCTTAAACTGCAAAGTCTGGATCTGCATCTGAATGCCCCCAACATTTAGAGGTGCTCATCATTCAGTGTTTGCTGCTGGTCCCAAACTTAATGATGGCACAAACCAAGTTCAAAATTAGATTGGAACTTTCCCATAGTTCATCTCTAGATGAAAAGTGCTATATAAACGACAACATTATTATACTTCAATATTAGAGACTTAGTAACACAGATGAGGAAAAATAAATACTAAACTTCTGTATTTCCCTTTCTGGTATCTAATTTATGTTCCAAGACTTACTCCAATATCACACAATAAAATAGAAGGGTTTTTCTGAAGCATGCACACAGAACCAGCTTAAGCCACAGAGGACAGAATGACTTTTTTTTTTAAAAAATTACCTAGTAATGGAAGGATCCCATTTGATTTACAAATTATTTAAGGAAAGGCACATTAATGCAAGCCTGCAGAGCACAAACATTCCCCCAAATCCCATGGTGAGTTTATTACAAAGTTGAGGAAGGTAGAAGAAAAAGGAATGATATTCATAAAGGGGGAAATATTTGAGTTATTTCTGCTTGCACTGGGTGCAAAATGTAAGAAATTTTACTGTACTCTAAGGTAGGTAGACCTTAGCCTTTTTTTCAACTGCATGATCCTGCATGAACTCAATATATTTACCTTTGATGTCCTCTTCTGCTAAAGAACTAGTAGAAACATAGCAATGAAAGTAAGATGAATCAGGGAAACTGTCAGTGTTCTGGTATCCCTCTCATTTACAGTTTGGTGGTTCCACAGAGAAGTACTTGAGGACTGAATCCAGAGAGTTCCATGTGGACCTGGGGTTGAATCCTTCCCCCAAGGTCACAGCACACTTGCATGTGAGCTCCATTTACATGGAGTGCAATCCCCTACACAGGTATTTGGTTACTTGGACACATCCTTAGATCCAGCCTACTCTGCTCCTAATAGCTGTGCAAGAAGGCATGGATCAAACATCTGAGCATTAGTGCTTCACATTGTACTGTGGGAGCTGCACATTCAAAAGCACTGCCCCGCAGCACAGCATGACTGTTGATTCTAGTACCTTTCAAGCATCTATCCACAATTCTGTAGTGGGAAGCCAAGATTTGACCCTAAGAAAGTTAATGTGACCTTCTACTCACTATTTCCCTGTAAACAATTATGGAAACAATGGCCTATCACTCAGCAAAGACCATTTCTAGTTTATAACTTAACCCATTAGCTGGCAAATAAAAACAAATCAATCTGTGTGTTAGATATGGAAAACTAAAATGTGCAAATGGGCAAATACCTTATTCATTCTAAACAATTGAATTAGATTTCACTTAACTTTACAACCACCGCAAGCCTTCAGGCATCGGGTGAGTCATGTCTAATCTTCTGGAACCCACTGGCCACAGAGTAGGACTAAAAGGCAGATGCTCTCAAGCAGATGCATGATTTTCCTTACTAGACCATTGGCTTTCCCCCAATAAGCTCCATTTTTCTTTGTGACCTTGCTAGAACAGAGAGCGCTCTAAGGCCCCAAGCACATGTAAAGTCTCTACAGAGAACACTCAAAAGTCTATTATATCTAACACTAACAAATCCCCCGATTAAAGCAATTAAACTGCAAAGACTTGTAGACAACTCACATGGATGTCTTTTTCCCTGCTTCAAAGGGAAAGTGCTCAGGCAGCAAAGTAAAAATCAGAGGAAAACAGAAGGTCTTGTGCTAAGCATACCACACCATACAAAGCCCACTGGCTGTGGAGCAGATACTTAGCCTGCCCAAAATAATATGTACGGAGTAACCCCAATCCATATCCCTCAGTTAACCAAAGGCTGGTCAGACCCTCTGACAACAACACTTGGTATGAATTGCAGCCCCTTCTTATCCAAGCCCTAGAGATTGTATGTCAAGACTTTTATGGCAAAATGCAGGACATACAGACCCTCTGTACCAATATTCTGCTGGAACCCAAGTGGTATAAAAAAGAACAAGAAAATAGAGTTGCTGGCAGTTTTGGTCTTGCAGTGGGTAATGCAAAATGTGTCACTTTCTTTTTTTAATAACACAGCCCACACACTACCCAGCATATTTCCACAGCTTGTCCCTCCCCAGTTCTGTTTGCTGCTTCAAGATCCTCTCTAAAAATAAAAATCCTGTTCAATTGAAAATCCATGTTTGTTTATATATTAACCAATAGTTTTGCTGGTTACTCAGACTTACTGGTTAGTGGTTATACATTATAGTGAAGCTGCACACAGGCTAGAATGCTTTCTTTTTTTAAAGAGACTGATCTAATTTTCACTGTATCTGCCAGATTTTCCTTTCTTTTCTTCCAATTATATTGCTGTCTCCTCTTGCTCACAGGGGGGCAGAAGCTTTGCTGATGTAAACTAGCACCACTCTGTTGACTTCAATGGAGCTAGGCCAATTTATAGCAGGGGATCTATCCTCTTTTACTTACTCCACCCTCTCCATCACTCCCTGCCACCAGGCCTCATTCTTCTCTCACTTCAGTGTAATTCTGGAGTTGCACCATTGCCCCTATGCACTCCTTGGGGGTCCATCTGGGTCACAAAATCTGTAGCCTGATCTATAGTTTATGTATTATTTATACGGTTTACTTAAGAATTTCCAATTATCACTTTGAGGGTTGACAGGTTCTTGTCCCAAGATCAGGCCCAGGAATATTAAAATTACTATATAGTTGGGAACCCCGATGTGTACAATTGCAACACTCACACTATCGGAACACTTCTATATTTACAAAACTTTATTAATACGTTTAGTGAAGTCACAAACACTCCAACTCAGTAAGGTGGATGGAGAGAATACAGAAAGTACATCTGGACATCCACGCTTGCACAATCCTTGCAGAACAGGGGTGGCTAACAGGGAGTTTTGCAAGGGAGTTTGGAAGGGGAGCAGAAAGGGGGCGAGGGTCCCTTGCCGGTTCTATCTGTTTCTCTTTATTCCCCTTAATACCTATAAACCAACTACATTCAAAACTTCTTGCTTAAACAACCCTTTCAGCAGACAGGGGGCTGCAGATGGGAGTTTGACAGAGGGAGGCTTACGATGGTTAGGAAGACCCGCAACACCTGTGCCAGCACTGCTTCTGTCTCCTCCACCTGTGCCTGTAGCCAGACAGAGTGCCTGAGCATGGATGCTTCTACCCAGATCCTGGTGTGGTTTTGCAGAGACTGAAACTTGCAATTTCCACTTACTGATATCCAGGCTGGGGGGACCAGCCAATGTGAGAGGTGCCTGCTGGTGGAATCTCTCAGGCAGCAGGTGGGAGAGCTACAGGAGGAGGTGGCTAGGTTGAGGAGCATCCGAATCCACGAGCAATTCCTCGACAGTGTCCATGTGGAGACAGCTGAGGTAGCTGTCCCAGTACACGGGACTGCTGATACACCACTGGTGGAGGAGGAGATGGCTCAGGGTGGACACTGGCAGCTGGTTTCTTCTGGCAGCAGGCAGTGCTCCACCCCTGCTCCGAACCCTCCTGCCGTGGTAATAGGTAACCGTTATGCTCTTCTTGATACAGGAAAGAAAGAATCACCCCTATAGTAAAGGAGGAGACGCCTCATACCCCTAAGGCTGGGAGGTCTGCTGCCACCACTGCGAATAGGAAACGTAGGGTAGTGGTGGTCGGAGACTCTCTGCTGAGGGGGACGGAGGTGCCCATCTGTCGCCCTGACATTTCATCTCGGGAGGTATGCTGCCTGCCGGGAGCCCGTATCCGAGACGTTACGGAGGCATTGTCGAGGATTATCCAGCCCTCTGACTACTACCCCATGCTACTCATCCATGTGGGCACAAATGATACTGCGCGGTGTGACACTGAGCGGATCAAGAGTGACTACAGGGCTCTGGGAGTACGGGTGAAGGAGTTTGGAGCGCAGGTGGTATTCTCTTCAATTCTTCCTGTCAAAGGTAGGGGCCCGGGCAGAGACAGATGCATCATGGAGGTGAATGCCTGGCTGCAAAGATGGTGTCGCCAGGTGGGCTTTGGCTTCCTAGACCACGGGATGCTATTTGAGGAAGGACTGCTAGGCAGAGATGGCGTTCACCTTTCGAGGAGGGGAAAGACCCTATTTGGACACAGACTGGCTAACCTAGTGAGGAGGGCTTTAAACTAGATTCGATGGGGACAGGTGAGCAAAGCCCACAGGTAAGTGGGGAACATGGAGACCGGGGAGATGGGTCGGAAACGAGAGGGAGCGTGGGCTATATTGGCAGAGAGAAAGGAGGGTCAGGACAAAACTGGGAGGAAAGATCAAACCAGTATCTTAGATGCCTATATACAAATGCGAGAAGTATGGGGAATAAGCAGGAAGAACTGAAAGTGCTAATAAATAAATACAACTATGACATTGTTGGCATCACTGAAACTTGGTGGGATAATACACATGATTGGAATGTTGGTGTGGATGGGTACAGCTTGCTCAGGAAGGATAGACAGGGGAAAAAGGGAGGAGGTGTTGCCTTATATATTAAAAATGTACACACTTGGACTGAGGTAGAGATGGACATAGGAGATGGAAGTGTTGAGAGTCTCTGGGTTAGGCTAAAAGGGGTAAAAAACAAGGGAGATGTCATGCTAGGAGTCTACTACAGGCCACCTAACCAGGTGGGAGAGGTGGATGAGGCTTTTTTTAAGCAACTAACAAAATCATCCAAAGCCCAAGATTTGGTGGTGATGGGGGACTTCAACTATCCGGATATATGTTGGGAAAATAACACAGCGGGGCACAGACTATCCAACAAATTCTTGGACTGCATTGCAGACAACTTTTTATTTCAAAAGGTTGAAAAAGCTACTAGGGGGGAAACTGTTCTAGACTTGATTTTAACAAATAGGGAGGAACTCGAGAATTTGAAAGTAGAAGGCAGCCTGGATGAAAGTGATCATGAAATCATAGAGTTTGCAATTCTAAGGAAGGGTAGAAGGGAGAACAGCAAAATAGAGGCAATGGATTTCAGGAAGGCGGATTTTGGTAAGCTCAGAGAGCTGATAGGTAAGGTCCCATGGGAATCAAGACTGAGGGGAAACACAACTGAGGAGAGTTGGCAGTTTTTCAAAGGGACACTATTAAGGGCCCAAAAACAAGCTATTCCGCTGGTTAGGAAAGATAGAAAATGTGGCAAAAGACCACCTTGGCTTAACCACGAGATCTTGCATGATCTAAAAAATAAAAAGGAGTCATATAAAAAATGGAACTAGGACAGATTACAAAGGATGGATATAGGCAAACAACACAGGAATGCAGGGGCAAGATTAGAAAGGAAAAGGCACAGAATGAGCTCAAACTAGCTACAGGAATAAAGGGAAACAAGAAGACTTTTTATCAATACATTAGAAGCAAGAGGAAGACCAAAGATAGGGTAGGCCCACTGCTTAGTGAAGAGGGAGAAACAGTAACAGGAAACTTGGAAATGGCAGAGATGCTTAATGACTTCTTTGTTTTGGTCTTCACCGAGAAGTCTGAAGGAATGTCTAACATAGTGAATGCTAATGGGAAGGGGGTAGGTTTAGCAGATAAAATAAAAAAAGAACAAGTTAAAAATCACTTAGAAAAGTTAGATGCCTGCAAGTCACCAGGGCCTGAGGAAATGCATCCTAGAATACTCAAGGAGCTAATAGAGGAGGTATCTGAGCCTCTAGCTATTATCTTTGGAAAATCATGGGAGACGGGAGAGATTCCAGAAGACTGGAAAAGGGCAAATATAGTGCCCATCTATAAAAAGGGAAATAAAAACAACCCAGGAAACTACAGACCAGTTAGTTTAACTTCTGTGCCAGGGAAGATAATGGAGCAAGTAATTAAGGAAATAATCTGCAAACGCTTGGAAGGTGGTAAGGTGATAGGGAACAGCCAGCATGGATTTGTGAAGAACAAATCATGTCAAACCAATCTGATAGCTTTCTTTGATAGGATAACGAGCCTTGTGGATAAGGGTGAAGCTGTGGATTGTAGAGATGCATAGCTCCCGAATCGCCAGTCCACAGGCGCGGCAAACTGCTCCCATGGCTACGAGGCAGGAGTGACCTTCAATCCAGCGTTTGTGTTTGGGAAACTTATTTGGCTGATTTGATTGTACCCTCGCAGCTGGTGTTCACGCGCTCAAGAGATGGGTTCGTTATCTTATGTGCATGTATACTGCCTGGCTCTTCTATGCGCAAGAATGTAACCACTAAGAAGAGTTGTAAACAAAGTAAGGAGAGAAATAAAAACCCCAGGAAAAGTTTTCCTGGGAGGCTTTTTGCAAGAGGCTTGTAAAGCTCTCTAGCTACCACAGACCTGGCGTTCTGTTTCCTTTCCTGCGTCGTCACCACAGCTGGTGACCCCGACGTGATACCCCTCTACTCACCGGCTGGATACGCCGAGCGCGCCCGCGGCTGTTTGCCGCCCCTTATTCGTGAGTATGGGGGGGAAACTTTCCAGTGCCCAGAAGGAGCACGCAAGAGAGTTACAAGAGATTATACGACAGCGATCATGTGTCGCTGTCCCGGTCGCTCATATTGAGGACCTCCTAAGGGAAATAGATCGCCAGTGCCCCTGGTATCCAGACTGCGGGTCATTGCAGCTTTTTGATTGGATACAGATTGGGATCACCTTGTATAGTAAACCCCGTGCCCCAGTTCAGTGCCTGCTGCTCTGGCAGCGTTGTAAGGAGGCACTGGAGGGGATCGGCCCCAACAGCCCCAAGCCGGTCCCCCTTTTGCCCCCAGGTGATGAGCCACCCCCCTCCTGCCCACAGCTGACCCTCCCTGCGCCGCCGCCCGTGGCGGCGCCCCCCTGCCTACCGGTCGGGCAGGGGGGCGCTGTCGCCGCGGCGGTGCGGCAAGCGCGTGAGGCCGGTCTCTTGACCGATGAGGAATCCAAGTGTGGGTTCGAGGCGTTTCCCGTCTCTTGGCGGGATAATGGAAATGGGGGGCAGATAGTGGACTGGGAGGCTCTCCCCTACTCAGTTCTGCGCGAGCTCCGCAAGGCAGTTCGTGAGACCGGGGTGCGGTCCACTTTCACCCTGGGGATCTTGGAAGGTGTGTCAAACGGTTACTTCTTGCTCCCCCAAGATTGGAAAGACATGTGTCGCATGGTGCTGTCTCCCGCGCAATACGTTGTGTGGGATAGCGAGTACCAGCGAGAGGCGCTTGCAGCAGCAGCGCAAGGTGGGGGGGCTTATCTTGCTGAGCAGTTATATGGCACAGGGCAGTTTTCGAGCATCCCCGAGCAGGCGGCGGGCACGCCCCGGGTAGCTTTTCCCATCATTGGCCAGTGTGTCCGTCGCGCGTTCCGCAGGGTCCCCGCTGCAGGCGAGTCCTCTAAGTCCTTTGCGGTTACTCGGCAGGGTGCCACCGAACCATTCCACCAGTTTATTGACCGCCTCCAAGAGGCAGTCCAGAGGCAGATTGATAACCCGCAAGCCCAGACTGAACTAATGATAAAATTGGCTTACGAAAATGCCAATGCAGACTGCCGCCGTGCCATGCAGGCAGTGGTCGGGCGCCCCGGGTATACCCTGGCAGAATTGCTGCAGGCGTGTGCTGACGTAGGCACTCAGACCCATCAGATGGCCCTGCTGGCAGCTGCCCTGCACAAGGGGCAGAAGCCTCAGGGGAACTGCTTTAACTGCCAGAAGCCCGGACATTTTTGGCGGGAGTGTCGGGCCCCTGCGGGGGGCATGTGTAAAAACAAACCCAAGCCCCGGACAGACCAGAGGCCCCGCACGCTGTGTCCGAAATGCAAAAAGGGCTACCATTGGGCTGCGCAGTGTCGCTTGGCCGGGGGTGACAGCCGGGTCTTGGCTGCTAACCGAGACAACCCCCCGGGAAACTAGTAGGCGGGCCTGCGACCAGCCCGAGACCCAAGGCCGCGCCCCTCTCCGTGCACGACGCCCCCGCCGCCACAAGGGGCAGTGCGGGGATTGACCTTGTTAATCAGGAAAATATGGATATCACTCTCCCCGGGGAGGTCCTCCTCATGCCGTCCCAGATTCAGGGCCCGCTGCCGGAGGGCATGGTGGGCCTTGTCCTACCCCGCTCGTCCGCCAGCAAGCAGGGCCTGTTTGTGGTGCCTGGGGTGGTGGATTCGGACTATGGTGGAATTATCCATGTTCAACTGTGGAGTCATCTCCCGAAACGGCTGTTTCAGGGAGATGCCTGGGCGCAACTCATACTTGTGCCCTACTCCCTTCCGGCAGGGGGAAGAAACGTTCCCCGAACCGGAGGCTTCGGGTCCACCGACCAGCGCACTATTCACCCACAAGTGGCAGCAGTTGTTAAAGACATTGGAGCACCCCAACCCAAACGCATTTACTGCCTCAACGATCAGCCGTTCGAGGGTGTTATCGACTCTGGGGCAGACATTACCGTCATTGCCGCTGCGCAGTGGCCCGCCCATTGGCCCACAGAGCAGGCTCCGGCAGTTTGGGGTGTGGGCGGGGCACAGGACTCACAACGAAGTGCCCGATGGTTGGAGGTTAGGGCGCCCCAAGGCATCCGCCGCGCCCGTATCCGGCCTATCATTCTCCCCGTCCACCTCAACCTGTGGGGCCGTGATTTATTGACACAGTTCACTGCCACCATCCATATCAATGATTAGGCATACGGCCCTCCCCCTCCGTTGGCTCACTGACGAACCCGTATGGGTTGCGCAGTGGCCGCTTCCTTTAGAAAAGCTGGAGGCCCTCCAGCACTTGGTTAATGACCAGCTGAAGGCAGGACGTTTGGAGGAGTCCACTAGCCCCTTTAATACCCCCGTGTTTGTGATTAAAAAGAAATCTGGCAAGTGGCGCCTCCTGCAGGACCTTCGCGCCATTAACAAAATTATACAGCCTATGCAGTGTGGTACCCCTGCAGTGTGGTACCCCTAATCCCAACCTTATTCCCTGTGATTACCGGTTATTTGTAATAGATTTAAAGGATTGTTTTTTTACCATCCCCTTGCACCCTGAGGACCGGGTGCACTTTGCCTTCACTGTTCCGGTTTTGAATCACTCCCAGCCCACTCCACGCTATCAGTGGAATGTGCTCCCTCAAGGCATGTTGAATAGCCCCACCTTGTGTCAGCATTTTGTTGCGCAGGCCCTACGGCCCTTCCGCGCAGCACACCCAGATGCCTTAATTTACCACTACATGGATGACATCCTGGTGGCTCACCCCGTCCTCCCTGATGACTGGCTGGACGAACTGCGCCACCAGCTTGCGGCGTGTGGCCTGGTTGTGGCACCGGACAAGATCCAGCGTCAGCCACCCTTTTTGTATCTTGGTCACCGCATGCTCCAGTCATATGCCCGTCCAGTTTGTCCCGAGTTGGTATTGCCCAACCCTCTTACGTTTGTACAGCTTCAACAGTTATTGGGGTCCCTTAATTGGATTCGTCCTTTTTGCCCTCTGACTACCTCCATGCTGTCCCCTCTTTTTTCTGGCCTTCGGCAGGGCCGTCTCCCCGGAGATATCATTCCCGTTTCCCAGGAACAGCGCCAAGCGGTCACCCTCATTAACCAGACCCTGGCCCAGGTGTGGGTCGACCGCCGAGAAAGGGAACAGCCCCTTTTTGCCATTTTGCTTCCCACACTCTCACAACCGACAGCTGTCCTCGCCCAGGAGGGGGCGGCAGCGCGTCTTCGTTTAATTGAATGGATTTATTTGACCCACTCCCCTCCGCATACTATTCAGACACTCCCTCAACAGGCCGCAGAGCTGATTTTTAAAGTGCGAGAACGGTCCCGTACCCTCTTGGGTTGGGACCCCGTTGCCATTATTGTCCCCATCCCGGCTAAAGACTGGGAACGCACTGTCTCTTGCAGTGCCACCCTCCAATTGTCTCTTGCTGACTATGTTGGGGAAGTTAAATATCACATTCCCCCTGACCCCCGTCTTTCATTCCTACAACAACGTTGCCTTCACCTCCGGCCGTCCTTGTCAACCGTCCCCATTAAGGATGCACTTACCCTTTTTACGGACGGCGGCCCAACACGAGGTGCGGTCAGCTGGCAGGTGCAAGGCACTTGGCAAGTCCGCTTTACCCTGCCTCAGCGCTCCCCACAGCGCGCAGAGTTGGCTGCTGTCATCCTGGCCTGCCGATGCTTCCAGGATGACCCTTTTAATTTGATTACTGACAGTCTTTATGTTACTAATGTTCTTAAGTCTCTTCCAGGTTCCTATGTGTCGCCCTCCTGTGATGACAATTTGTTGGCCCTTTTTCTTACCCTGCAACAGCTCCTTTCCTCCCGCTCTAGCCCACTGTTTGTGGCACACATTCGCAGTCACACCACACTACCGGGCCTATTAACAGAAGGCAACACGGTGGCCGACCAGGCGGTCAAATCGGTGGCCTCAATTTTTTCCTCCCCAATCGAAAGCCACGCCTTTTTTCATCAATCCGCCAAGGCCCTTGCCAAGCAGTTCACTCTCCCATTGTATCAGGCGCAGGCCATTGTTCGCCAGTGTGACCTTTGCGCTTCTCTCTCCAATAGCCCGGAGGTAGGGGTTAACCCTCGTGGAACCTCGGCCAACCAGCTCTGGCAAATGGATGTTACACATTTCCCTCCCTTTGCCCCCTGGCAGTATCTTCACGTGTGTGTAGATACCTTTTCCCATTATGTGTGGGTCACCCCCCAGAAGGGTGAGGCCTCTCGTCATGTTATTAATCACATGATTCGCGCTATGGCAATCATGGGTCACCCATCCCATCTTAAGACCGACAACGGCCCCGCCTACTGTAGCTCGGCCTTTGCCTCCTTCTGTACCACGTGGGACATTGTCCACACGTTTGGTATCCCGTATAACCCCACAGGCCAGGCCATTGTGGAACGAGCCAATCGTGCGCTCAAACAAGCCCTGGTCCGCCAAAAACAGAAAGGGGGGATTCCCGTAGGCCTTCCTCCCCGCCAGGAATGGCTGGCTGCAGTGCTTTTTACCCTGAATCATTTGAATTTGACTGACAACTACTCTGCAGCAGAATGTCATTTTCGCAGCTACCAGGCCTTGCCCCGCCCCTTTGTTAAATATCGCAAGGCCCCAGACCCTCAGTGGCATGGCCCAGTGCCCCTTATAACGTGGGGACGAGGGCATGCTGCCGTTTCTCTTCCTACAGGTCCGTTGTGGGTCCCAGCGCGTAACGTCCGCCCGTGGCACGGCGATGGCCTAGCACCAGAGACTATCGAACCCCATTCCACAGTTCAACCTACATCTGCAGGATCCCGAGCGTCCTCGCCAGCGCCCCCCGCGGGGGCCCCCGCAGCGCATAACCTGGGGACAGGTTAAAGCCCTTTCATTGCAGGCCGAGCAGCTGCAAGTGCAGCAGCAGCTAGAACCTACCGCAGAAAATTACCTTGTGACATTGTTAGCTTGCCTTAATGCTAATTCACTCCTTATTTTGTGTGTATTGGGGAGTTTCCTGTTGGCCCCTAGCTGCCAAGGCGAACCCCAGATGGAGCAGCGGCTGCAGTTTAACACCTGGGTCCACCTGGCAGAAGTATTAAATCAATCTGATTTCTGCCTGGCCGTTGCCCCGGAAATGCAAGGTCTGTTAAGTACCTGCCTTGTTCCTGTCTGTAAACCACCCAGCAACATCTGGGGTGTGAGACAGTGAAAGAAATGTGCTGTTTTAAGCTTGCTGATAATAGTTTTGTATGCAATAGCAAATTGATATGCTGAAATGCTATGCTTAAGTCATCCGCCAAGACGTTTTTCTTCCTTGGTAGGATTATATTTAGTTATAGCCACCCTTAGAGTGGATGAAGACCCTTTTATAGTATGGGGTCCTAGTTTTGATGTTTGACGTTTTACTTTGCTGCTTTGTTTAATGTATACCCAATCTAGTGGCATTGTGTATGCTACCCTGCGAGAGTGTTTTGTTTAAACACCGCATTTATAAAATAAAACAGGGGGAGATGTAGAGATGCATAGCTCCCGAATCGCCAGTCCACAGGCGCGGCAAACTGCTCCCATGGCTACGAGGCAGGAGTGACCTTCAATCCAGCGTTTGTGTTTGGGAAACTTATTTGGCTGATTTGATTGTACCCTCGCAGCTGGTGTTCACGCGCTCAAGAGATGGGTTCGTTATCTTATGTGCATGTATACTGCCTGGCTCTTCTATGCGCAAGAATGTAACCACTAAGAAGAGTTGTAAACAAAGTAAGGAGAGAAATAAAAACCCCAGGAAAAGTTTTCCTGGGAGGCTTTTTGCAAGAGGCTTGTAAAGCTCTCTAGCTACCACAGACCTGGCGTTCTGTTTCCTTTCCTGCGTCGTCACCACAGCGGATGTGGTGTACCTAGACTTTAGTAAGGCATTTGATACGGTCTCGCATGATATTCTTATCGATAAACTAGGCAAATACAATTTAGATGGCGCTACTGTAAGGTGGGTGCATAACTGGCTGGATAACCATACTCAGAGAGTTGTTATTAATGGTTCCCAATCCTGCTGGAAAGGCATAACGAGTGGGGTACCGCAGGGGTCTGTTTTGGGACCGGCTCTGTTCAATATCTTCATCAACGACTTAGATATTGGCATAGAAAGTACGCTTATTAAGTTTGCAGATGATACCAAACTGGGAGGGATTGCAACTGCTTTGGAGGACAGGGTCATAATTCAAAATGATCTGGACAAATTGGAGAAATGGGCTGAGGTAAACAGGATGAAGTTTAACAAAGACAAATGCAAAGTGCTCCACTTAGGAAGAAAAAATCAGTTTCACACATATAGAATGGGAAGAGACTGTCTAGGAAGGAGTACGGCAGAAAGGGATCTAGGGGTTATAGTGGACCACAAGCTAAATATGAGTCAACAGTGTGATGCTGTTGCAAAAAAAGCAAACATGATTCTGGGATGTATTAACAGGTGTGTTGTGAGCAAGACACGAGAAGTCATTCTTCTGCTCTACTCTGCTCTGGTTAGGCCTCAGCTGGAGTATTGTGTCCAGTTCTGGGCACCACATTTTAAAAAAGATGTGGAGAAACTGGAAAGGGTCCAGAGAAGAGCAACAAGGATGATTAAAGGTCTTGAGAACATGACCTATGAAGGAAGGCTGAAAGAATTGGGTTTGTTTAGTTTGGAAAAGAGAAGACTGAGAGGGGACATGATAGCAGTTTTCAGGTATTTAAAAGGGTATCATAAGGAGGAGGGAGAAAACTTGTTCACCTTAGCCTCTAAGGATGGAACAAGAAGCAATGGGTTTAAACTGCAGCAAGGGAGGTCTAGGTTGGACATTAGGAAAAAGTTCCTAACTGTCAGGGTGGTTAAACACTGGAATAAATTGCCTAGGGAGGTTGTGGAATCTCCATCTCTGGAGATATTTAAGAGTAGGTTAGATAAATGTCTATCAGGGATGGTCTAGACAGTATTTGGTCCTGCCATGCGGGCAGGGGACTGGACTCGATGACCTCTCAAGGTCCCTTCCAGTCCTAGAATCTATGAATCTATGAAATGTTAGCCATTATCTTCCTCATCACCATCACTAGTGGCCCTTATTCTGGCACTTCCCAAGGGCTACATCTTTCATTCCTAACCCCACACACTGTGATGCAACTTTTCCTTATTTCTATTTCTTCACCCTACTAATGTTGAAGTGCCCTTCTCCTATAAATTAGTATATTAATGATCTCAACTTATTATCACATACGTCAATTCATTGGCATGGCACTTTTGTGGTCAGATATCTATGGATGTTTTTTCAAAAAGTTTCCAAAAGCTGGTGTTGACTCATGTTTCTATAACTGGCTGGTGTTGTTATGGACAAACTTCCCCCTTCACACACTATTTCCAGTTTGCCAAAACTTAGGGGTAGATCATTTATCTGTGCCAAAGTTCATAAGCCTCAAGCCTTATGCTAACTATTGAAGTCAATGTCTTACAGGTACAGGTCTGTAGGTTCCTTGCATTATTACTGAATATAATAAAGGCAAGTTCTAGCCCTATGGGTCACAGAATTCAGTAGAATTATAAGAGAGTAGAATCAGACTCCTTGTATGTAAGGAGTTAGAGAAGGCCGGGCCTAATGTTCCCCTGATATTGGGAAGATGAGAAGAGGGAGAAACTTTTCTCAGAGTTTCTCACACATCTTTCTCTCCTGGGGATTCTTAGGAACTTCACAGAGTGGGAAGGGTTGTAGGATCCCAGGTGTCCATAGGGTAAACAGTGAAACCAGGTGTATACCTGGTCATACGGGGGATAACCTGCCAGTGTGCACCCATTCCAGGCCCACTCTCCTCTACTGCAATACAGGTCCTTCAGGAAAGATTACTGCCATTAACTGAATCTTTTTGGCTGCACAGTTAATTCCTCTCCTGGCAGGCAGGAGAGGGGCTGAAGCCAAGTTAATGCTGCTTTGAGCAGCTGCCATACGAACATGCCAAAGTGAGACTATATCAGCAGTGGGAGCCTGTGGCTTCCTCTCCTCATCAATTCTACATGGCTAAGGGTTTGTTGGTATGGCAGACTTTTCCAGCTATAGTTGCACCGGTATAACCATAGTGGATTAATTCCCCTATTTGGACAAGTGTAAGAGAGTAGATTAATTCCCCTATTTGGACAATCTTGTTCCAGAATTTGAGTGGATTTTTTCCTGTTTAGCTTCCTAAGTGACATAAACTAAACCAGAAAAGGCATTCTTATACCTCAATAAGAGTGTTCATGTGGAGAGTTATACCGATATAACTTCAGTGGTTTAAGTTCACTTGGTATAACTTCCCCAGGTAGACCAGCCCTAAGGCTCTGTATGTACAGCCACTGGTGTACGGCTGGATAGTGGGAACCTGAGGAACAGCCACTCAGACTACAATTATGACAGCCTAACAGTATCCTGCAATATTTGGATAAACTGTATGGACCTAAGAGAAACATTACTGAATTAAGTGTAACACCTTTTGGGGTCCAATTGTCTGTGTTATTGTGAAATTGTTGGTAAATTTGGGATGCAAATATAATTCCTCCGGTTATCAGCCCTTTGAAGGCACCCGCAGCCCGGTTTGCATATACTAGTTCAAACTGGATCTCTGGGGATCAACAGAAAAAGGATTTTTTTGGATAAATCGCCTGCTTTTAAACAGACTCCGGGATGTCTTCTTGATCCACCAAATGCACAGGACCCGTTGTCCAGGGAGGATCCAGTCTTTAGGAAAGGGTTGGAAGTACTGGGTCTCCTGAATCCCCATAACACTGTGTGCATGTTCTGAGCTGGAGCATGAAACAATAAGGAAACTCCTTGGGTGAGGTTTTAAGGGCTGCTTCTTCCAGAGCCCATGTTCGGGTTGGCGTGATCTCTGGTGAGGTTATTGGCATGTGTGTACGTTCTTCTATTATTTTTAATATGTTTTGTCCATAGTACTTTTACGTTAAGAATAAAATAGGCTTGTATAGGAAGAGGTGCGTGGTACCTTGTAACTCTGGGCAATTACTCTGTTATTAATCTCTCTGAATAGAAAGGCAGAGTTTCTTGCTGGGATATCATAGTACAGTTAGGGACTAAAGTGGGCTGGAAATGGCCTGATCAGAAGGGAGTGAAGTGTCTTTCTCCACCCATGGAGATGATGGTTAGGAGAGCCTGAAGCCTAGAGTGGGTGCCCTTGCTGGACCACAGAGGGGGAATACAGGTGCAGTTGTCCTGATCTGGGACAGTTATCACTAAGAGAAAAGGGGGTGTTCTGCGCTTGTTCACTAACTCAAGGTGAGGATCCTAGAGCAGTTTGTCTTTAACTCGACCTGCTAACTCATGTGAAAACAACATACTGCCCTGTCTTCTCTAGGATTTACCTCGCTAGCTAACTCATGATAAGAACACACCTTTTTTCCTAGTGTTGACACAGCCTCAACCTTTGTCTACACTGAAAAACTGAATTGTTGTAATTAATTAATGTTAGTAAGCATCTTTACAAACACACCATCATGCACCCCTTTGTATGTAGTGAAGACAAAGACAGTCATAATTGTTTGCAACTGCTAGGCCTACTTGCTATGGAGGGGATTCCACAGGCTCCAGGAGAAGAGGGAACACACAGTAGAGATGCTACTTCTGTTGAATTCCCTCACCCCTTGTGCATGGCTTCTTTTAACCCACCACAGAAGAGATGGGGGGAATTGTTTATGAAATGGACTTGTACTGTAAATATTCATTATTGTTATTATTTAATATTAATTTAGCATTTGTATAATCATAGTGCCTAGGAGCCGCAGTTATCAACCAAAATCCTGTTAGGTGCTGTAGAGAAACAAAACAAAGAGCTTACAATCTAAGACAAGAGACAACAGGGGGATACAGTTAGGCTGGTGGGCAGTACACTGAAGTGGTCTCACCACACCAGCAAGCTGTCAAGTGTTTTTTGGGCTCCACAGTACAGGAGAGTTTTCAGGAGAGATTTGAAGATGAATAATGCAGGTGTTTATGAAAAGCACCTCCCGAGCGTGAGGGACAGATTCAGAGAAAGCAGATACTTGATTGAAAATTTAAGAAGTGGACAATGAAGACTGACATTATGGGCCAACTGAAAGCAAGAGTTGACCTTTCTATGAGAGATGTGTAGGGATGGGATAGGTTCTGCAGTGCCTTGAAAGGGAAGACAAGTAGCTTATCACAATAGCGAAGTTTTAGTTACTTTATTGTACAGCCTTAATACTGGCAATGTAGCCTCTTGTCCTTACTCCTTCATAAGCACTGCAAGTCTGTGATGCCATGCAATGTAAAATTCTTAACAATGGGACTATTTTTATTCTTTCCAACTTTAATAATAAAAAATATTCTTTAGTTTGGGTGAAAAGGTTTTATGACCAAGAGCTCTGTAATAAGGAAGCTATAGCTTCGGGTTTACATCTATACGTAATTCTCTCTGCA
Organism: Malaclemys terrapin pileata; assembly: GCF_027887155.1. Taxonomy (NCBI): domain Eukaryota; kingdom Metazoa; phylum Chordata; order Testudines; family Emydidae; genus Malaclemys; species Malaclemys terrapin. The sequence continues at coordinate 32,201,540 of NC_071513.1, read as the reverse complement.
GTATGTTGTCAAGTTATGTAAAATCATGAAATTACATTTTGTTAAGTCGCTATTTGAAAAGCTGGATTTTATTTGCTCTATTTTCCTAAGTGTCTTAATAAATTCCTTTTTGTGCAAATTGAGGTCATTTGGCTTACCTAACTGGAAAGCTGTTTAATTACTAAAAACTGCGCAAAAAAATTGATGATGTTTCTAGGACTAAGATGAGGTTGCAAAGAATTTAGCCATAATAAGAATCTGTGCTACTGAGCCCTGTCTCATACATTGTAGGGAATTGATATTTAAATCAATGAAGACAATGCTATTTTCTGCATTCAGAGCTATATGTTGTCAGGATTTATTCCCGGAATCACTGCTACATTATAAAAGCTTCAAGTAGCAAAACACAGTGCAAACACACGTGCTTCTGAATTTGTCTTTGATGTCTGCCACTTTTAAGGATGCCCAACTTGGATGGCAGACTTTTCACTTGGGGAGGGTACATCTCTGCTTTGAAACCTTTTTTAAAACACTTGCTTTTCCAGTGAGTACAGATCTTGTTAACGACTAATGTTCCTTAAAATTTACCTCTGATCGTGACTTTACATCATGTAGCGCTATGGCTTTTAACAGATTTATCCTCTCTTAAAACAGTGTGTGAGAAGAATCAGGCAAAAGAAAGTCTTTCTTTTGGAGTTTGTGTCAAATTCAAATGTCTATTGGGACCTCTTTCTGGGTAAGTTTAATATTATTAATGGTCCATCCTGCTCTTGTCTAGTTTAACAAAAGGTTTGTTGTTGATCAGGCAGAAGGCCTGTACATACAGGAGGTAAAGCTCCAATATGAAACAAGAGCTTCCTTGGAACTCCTCCAATTCATGAAAGTATTTACAGCTGGTGTGAAACCCAGAGAAAGAAATAAGTTCTATTTTGCTGAGATAAATGGTTGGTAAAATAATACAGTTCTCAAATTCTTCCTGTGATGCACCTGTTATTCTGTCTTGCCTTGTGGTTTTTCAGTAAAGTTTTATTTTCAGATAAGACATTGACATCTGTCCTCATAATAGCATCAACTCATTGTTATGAAACACGCTATCGTAGGTATTTTCCATGACAGTGGGATTTTTCCATGGCATTAATAAGCTAGCAACTCAGGTGTCCATGCCAGAAAATTCATGTTTATTTTAATCTGTTTACTAAAGTGAGATGCAAGTATAATATTTGTGTTGCTAATTTGTATAAGAAAATACTAAAGTTAGTTGAAATTTATGGGCCAAAATATTTTCTAGCCAAAAAATGGGATTTAATTGAAAACATTTTGTCATTTTTTTTTTAAAACTGATTTTCCACTTTTTTTCTGAATGGGAAAATTTCAAAACAAGATGAAACAATTTTTGTTTCATTTCAGTATTTTAAAAAAATAAAAAATGTTTGAAAATTCATTTTCCCACATTTCCCTCCCTTTTCTGCCAATGATTGCAAAGCATTGTACATAAAGTCTAAGGCAGGAGTGGGCAAACTTTTTGGCCTGAGGGCCTCATCAGGTTTCAGAAATTTTATGGAGGGGTGGTTAGGGGAGGCCCCCGCCCTCTATCCGACCCCCCAGCTTCTTGCTCCTGATGTCCCCCTGGGATTCCTGCTGCATCCAACCCCCCCCTCCCCCGTTCCCTGATGGCCCCCCCAGACATCTACCCCATCCACCCTCCCTGTCCCCTGACCGCCCCCGGAACCCCCACCCCTGACTGCCCCCCACTGCCCCATCCAACCACCCTTTCTCCCTGTCCCCTGACCGCCCCCAGAACTCCCACCCCTGACTGCCCCCCCGCTGCCCCATCCAACCCCTCCTCTCATTCCTGACTGCCCCCCGGGACCTCTGCCCTCATTCAACCCCCGTATTCCCTGCCCTCTGACCACCCCGACTCCTATCCCCTGGCCCTGACCACCCCGCAACTCCCCTGCCCTCTATCCAACTCCCTCTCCCTGCTCCCTTACCATGCTGCCTGGAGCACTGGTTGATAGCGGCGCGGTTTCACCATGAGAGGCAGCTGCACCGCCCGGCTGGAGCCAGCCATGCACTGCGCAGCACAGAGCACTGGTTCAGGCCAGGCTCTGCAGCTGCACTGCCCCAGGAGCTCGCCGCCCAGAGCATTGTGCTGGTAGCGCAGTGAGCTGAAGCTGCGGGGGAGGGGGAACAGCAGGGGAGGGGCCGGAGGCTAGCCTCCCTGGCCAGGAGCTATGGGGCCGGGGAGAATGGTCCCGCGGTCCCCATGTGGCCCACAGGCCATAGTTGCCCACCTCTGGTCTAAGGCATATTGTCAAATACTGGTCTGTCACAGATGTCCATGGGAGGAATGCTAAGTGCTGGATAAACACCATTTAAGTATTGTTCACTATTATTAATTCTTTGTATATGGATCTCTTATTTGTCTATCATAATATTTGATCAAATGTGGAAACTAACAAACTCATTAAAGGCTGGGTGAAGCATCACAGTACCATTATTACAAATACCCCAAGCTCCTATGATCTTTTATAGACAGTGACTTCCGTCAACCATTTTTGCACAGATCCTTCAGGATAGTCAATAATTCAGCCTAAAAACCCAGTTCCAAGTTTTCTTTTTGTAAAGGTTGTATGTCTTGGTACAAGCCAGCTTTTTACATCTTCATAACATTGAAATAGTCATTATTGGTTTACATTAATTTGCCTTGGCTATATCCCAAAATTATACTAGATATACAATTTTCAAAGCAGATTTTAGATGTCTGCTTTTAGGATAACTAACATCCGACACCTTACCAAAAGTTGGACAACCGAAAAATGGAGACATCCTAAATGTGACCACTTTGGCCATTTTAAACCAGACAATTGTAAAATTCAGGAAAATAAACCAAACCACATACTGCAGGACTGTTCTCAGCCAAGGTCTATAAAATTTCACAAAATACAGTAGCACTCAGAGAAAAGAAATAAAAGTCAGCAACAAGTGCTAACATACATTCTAGTTTCCACTGCCCTAATTAAACGAGGGCTCGTTCTGACATCAGACTGATGCCTTAACTAGCAAACTCATTGCTGGGAAACTTATAGTGGAAGTCTCTGTACGCTACCAAATGGGGAAATAGTGTGTTTCTAGGAGCAAATATCTGACACTTTTGAGTCAGACTGAGGTGTTAAAACATAATTAGCTGATACATAATACATAATCCCTGACCCTTCAGATCCTAAATCTCTTTGATCAAGACCTAGATAACTCAATTGTCTGTTCATTATTGAAATAGTCTGTCTTCTCAAAGCCATTAATTAAACAGTTTCACTTTGTATCCAGCATATTCTTTGATGTGCATTTTACTAGTTGAACCCCAAAAAGGGGCATATTTATGCAACATATATCATTTTTTCTTTGTTATGGATCAGCCCTTTGATCCAAATCTGGGTATCAATCATCCAGCTGTTCATTCACCTCTGGCTGCTCTCTATTGATCCCTGTTTGTAATTTTTTGAAGCTCACCTGTTTCTGCAGGGAATAACCTTATAAAAATTTAAGAAACTCAAATGTATTATTTGTGTGTGAATCTTCTGAAGGTATGTTACACTCATTCTCAATGTTCTGTTCAGAAAGTCCACCAAGTTTCTGGGAAAAAGGAGGAAAATATACAGCTTGATTTTTCTTCTTCTCTCTAACTCATGATGTATCCTACCACACACAGATTAATTTTCAGGTTTCATAGCCAAATTATATCACACAGAAATTTCTTCTGAGATAAACTTTGCATGAGCTCCAACAGTACCTTGTCTCTTACAGGAAAGTTGATATATGTGACTGAATTAATTGGACTTCACTGTGAATTCTGCCCAAGTCATCACTTAAGGGTTTGGCCCCATTTGGAACAAACTGAGAAGTGATGTGGAAGTGGCAAAATTACCCATCACTAAATCAGTGGGTTCCCCCACAGTTGAAGAAAAAGCTACCTTTTCTGAACCAGAATACACAACTGTCCTATTTCATATTGAGAAAAAAATAGAAATCAGTTGAAAATGGAGTTTGTCAAAACAATGAGCAGTAGCAGAAAAGAGAATCAAAACAACACATTCTTGTAAGAACTTCTGCATTGAAGCCAAGTGGAGTAAGGCCATTGACTTAAATGGGGGCAGTGTCAAGCCCATGATATTCATCTTGTGGTTATTCACGGGTGGTTTCTTTCACATATTAAGGATCTTATGATAATCTTTGCTAGAGGTAAAGATAACAAGCCTGATGGCTTAAGTCTGTTAGTGCTTTAGGTTGTCTTTCTAATTTCTATTCACTAATAATGAGACTGCATGCAATGAAGAATCTATTATAAATGAAGATTAAAATAAAAATAGAAGTCAATCATTATAATTCATGGTTGACACAAAAGACATTTCAAGAATATCTGAACTACATTTTTGATCATATTTAGAGTTTTTTGTTTTGTTTCAACTCTTCATTACTGTGTTACATCAGAAACCTATTCAATGCATCAGATTTTGATATATATTTCTGTTAGGAACCTCATTGCAAATAGATATATCCTAATTTCTTTTGGAGAATTGCAGTTGGTGTGTGTGTGTGTGTGTGTGTGTGTGTGTGATTATGACAGTTTGCAGATTACTTTATTTGTTTAGAGTAGAACTTAATGAGTCTTACAACATTTGAAATGGGAAAAAAGAGTAATCCCATATGTTTCCCCTCTGCATATACACATTCAGAGGGGAACTAATTAGTAATAGAAATCAATGGTTGTGTTAGAATTTGCATGGTTTAGGCAATGCCCCATTCTCCCTAAGCCTGTGGGATATGTGGGTAGTCGGGGTACGCTAATAAAAGAAACAGAGTGTAGAGAGCTGAAAGGAAGCAGATGCCATCACAGCAGATCACCCACCCAACCAAAAAGTAATTCTTCCTCTGTGGTCCATGTTGCCATTGGCTACCCAGCTCCTGAAGACACCGCTGACATATTTGGCAGATTGGGACCACCAAGGATGCAGTAGTAGCTAATTCAGTTTTTATGTAACGTTTGCTGCATAAGGCATACTTTTTTTTCTAGGGGAGCATGCCACTCAGATGGTCCCTATATCAGCTGGAAGAGTCTTTTGTGGAGGAATACAAAAAAGGCAGGGGAATATCCCACCTAGGCACTTTCCCCTCTAAAATTCAGCATCCCATCTTTTCCTCCTCAAAGCATTTCTAAACTGATGCAGAGAGCTTTGAATTAAAGATGGTTTGTAGGAAATGTCTTTAAAGCAGGCCTAAATATACAGAGAGTGCAAGAAGACTGATGTTTATTTAAATTGTGGAACTATTCAGAAGCTTGGACTAAATTTTTGGCTTCTTTAGTGGAGTAACTGGTTACACAAAGTTACTCGCCAGTAATTTCACTGTGCAATTTTAAGGAATTTCATTCAGCTCAAATTCTTCAATTGAAGAGAACAGAACTTTTTTAATAAATTTAATTTAATATATGGAGATATCCTATCTCCTAGAACTGGAAGGGACCCTGAAAGGTCATCGAATCCAGCCCCCTGCCTTCACTAGCAGGACCAAGTACTTTCCTACCATAACTATATGGGTCTGTGACTATAACCCTAGCCGGTAATTGAATTGGCCTCATTAGCACTGATGCCCCTACTTGGTAAGGCAACTCCCATCTTTTCATGTGCTGTGTATATATATACTGCTTACTGTATTTTTCACTCCATGCATCTGATGAAGTGGGTTTTAGCCCATGAAACCTTATGGCCAAATAAATGTGTTAATCTTTAAGGTGCCACAAGGACTCCTCATTGTTTTAACATTGTTTTAGTTACTGAGAACCCAATAGATTTAGTTTGGTTTAGCATTAACGTAGGTGTAAAAAGCCTTGGAGTTTCCAGAAAATGATCATTAGAAAAAAAGTAATTCAGAATTAAATTTAAAAGGCACCCAAACATGCGATTGAGTATATTCCTTGGGAGGTCTGCAAAATGGGTCTCTCTCCTGTAGACCTTTGGAAGGGCTTTGCAGTTGAGCTAATGGTTGGATGAATTTTGTGAGACTTGTAGGAATCCTGTTGAATTTCTGAAGGATCATCAGAGATATCAATGACCTTTGGTAAATTAGTTAGATTCTGAAAATACTAATTCAGCACTGAAGAATTTTTAAAATATGATTTTCAGCCTCTCATATTTATTTGATTTTCTGTATTAGATTTCACCAAGATCTTTCCAGTAAAGCTCACCTGAAGCATGAAGTTTTTTTACATATGACAAAAAAGTTATACAATTTTTCAAACTATATTAAAAACAAAAAACCTGTCACATCTCAAAAATGGCTTATCCAAATAACCTCAAATATGGTTACAGTTGGAATACACAATGTCCACTAGCCACATAACACACATGCCAGATTTTAAGCTGAATCAGATATTTATTGGCGATTTGATAGGATAGGAGGAGGGATTATGGTTTATAATTAAAACCCCTCCCCCCCACTCAGTTTTAACTATTGGCTGCTGCTGCTCCATAATAAACTAAGCAATATATACTATTCTCTGGAACATTAACCAGGTGTGACTGTATTGAGACAATATATGTAGGATAGTGTAACCACACACTATTAATTTCCAGGCTACAAATATCTTTATTTTTGAGGCCATGTTACTGTTTCTAAGGCTTTTACTTTTAGCAAAGACATTGCCAGCATTTTTTGTACTGCTTACTGTCATATAAAACATCTTTCCAAAAGAAAGGGAAATGTTCATCTTAGCTGGGGAGAGAGTGCACTGTAATTATTGCTCCATTACAGCCATTTATGCATTTTCCTTGTTTCTTAAATAACTGTCCTGTCTTAGCAGAACACAATATACAATAAGGAAAATGATGGGAAATGGGAGATCTGTGTATGCAATACTTCCATATGTTTGATAGAATACTGCTGGGTTTGTCTAAAATTTCAAAGGAAAAGTAGCTGTGGCAAGATATTGCTTTTGATTCATACCATTCTTTATATGTTGGACATTAATTACATGTTGCTGAATTGTTACTTACTGTGGCAGTCTGCACCCCTGTATTCAGCCATTGCATACTATTGTAATAATCTTTGTGCAAAGTATGCCTTATGAGGTATCATTTGAAAACACATAATTTGCTGGTCAGTATTGTCCTGAGTAGATATGTGTAGCCACATTTTATGTAAAGTTATAAGATTCTACTCTAAGGTGTTTGACACGTATTCCAAACCACAGCTCTTCCCAAACAGAAGTTGGCAAGCATGTCTGTCTCAAACAAAAGAACGTGTGCTCTTCTTAATTTGCACTTAAGTAATAAACAGAGCCATCAAGCAAAAAAAAAAAAAGAAGTTCCAATAGATGGGACAACTAGCAGGAGATATCCTCCCCTTAAGAGTTTTTGCCTCCTGAATCTCATCTGGAAATGTTTTCTAAGAGGGGTATTGATGCTATAAAAATGAGGGACAAAGACCCCAAGGCACCCCTCCTCTTTGTTTCTCACTCTCTTCCTTTGATTGACTGCACCAAAAGGAAAAAAGGAAACAGCCATTACCCTAAAGGGGTCCTGGACTAGAGGTCTGGCCAGCAAGACTATTGAGAACAAGTGATGAGAGAAACTTTGCTTTGAATGTAACATAGTTTGTTAAGTTAAGCATTAGTTGTGTTTTGTCTTTATTTCTCTTGTAACCATTTCTGACTTTTATCCCTCATTACTTGTAATTCACTTAAAATCTATCTCTTTGCAGTTAATAAACTTGCTTTATTATTTTATCTAACTCGTGTGTTTAGGAAACTCCATTTGGGATAACAGGATTTGTGCATATCATTTCTATTAATAAAATGATAGACTTCATATGAGCTTGTATTGTCCGGGAGGAGGCTGGGCCGTACAAGGCATACATTTCTGCAGAAAGTCTGGAATTGGGACTGTGCAGGCATCACCCAGCAATGTAATTCAGGCTAATGAAAGCCTGGGTGTGCAGGTGCATATAGACATAGCTGGCAGTGACTTACCTGCTAGAGGCTGTGTATGAGCAATCCAGGAGTGGAAGCAACAACATAAAAACAGGGTAAACGGAATCCCAGGTTAGAGGGCAGGGATGACACAGCTACTCACTAGTCAAGATTGTAACCTGTGTATGTCACACTTACATAGCATTCTTTGATAACCATCCATGAAACTATTAAGTGCATTAAAGATAACAATAACACACTAAAATTGAATAGCAGAGTTAAATCCATGCTCTCTCAAAATTAAACAGGCTCAACTAAAATATTGGCCAGAAAGGAACACAATGATTCTATGGAAAAGGTGAAATTTTCAAACTATTTAATAGGATATTTATTATGCATCCTTTCATTATAATGGAATGAGGAAAATAGCCCTGAAAACACTTTATTAGAATAAGAAGGATTTTTTAAATGAGTCAGTTAGATAGAACTGTTAGTATAAATCTATTTATAAACATTGAGAATACAGAATTCATATAGAGAGAATTATTTCCACAGCTGCTATAAATGTACTTCACACATTGTCATGTACATAACCACACTACAATAAAATCTTTTGTTGCAAGGTTACTCTGCATATTGTTAATAGCATTTGTTTATCTTTTTCTAACAGTATTAGTGCTGGTCCTTAATGAACCTGCTGCTTTTCTTGTATATACATCTGTTTTCATTTGCTGGGTGGCTTGTGCCAGATAGATACAAATGCTTCTTTACCAAAATACAAATGTAAGTGCAGCAGCCTCATAAATTAGCTGAGGTTAATCAGAAAGGCACTGAGGAAGAAATAAAAATGAAAGATAAAATTCTATACTGAGAAATTGAAATCTCATGCCTCAGTATTCCAAGTCATCTGAGCTATCCCACCACCATCCATTGACTGGTGGTGGGGAGATCTGGCTGTATTGCTGGGGTTGTTAGGGGAATAAAAGCTTGATACATGCCTATTGAAAAGCAATTCTGTTTCAACCCAAAGTTCTGCTCTAATCGGAGTGTTTATATCCAAAGGGAATTGATAAGGAAGGATCTGCAGAATAGCACAATGTCAGGTGTTAATGTTAGTAGCTGATTTCCCCCCCTCTTTAAGTGGAGCAATGATTATTGGTGGAAAAGTATTATAAAAGAAAAGGTATCGGGGGGCGGGAGGAACGACTTTGGCAGTACCATTTTTGACTGGAGAATACATTCCCAGTCCAATCAGAATGCTTTGCAAACTTGTGTTGATATTGCCAACGTTTTGTTTTAGAGAGCGGAGAAAAAAATCTGACAGCATCAAAACAATCTGATTAAATTTTTTTTGAATGAAATGTTCCCATTTTTCCTTTTGAAACAACTTCTTATTCCATTTTGTTTAAAAAACGTATTAGATTACATATGATAATGTGATTGTAAATAAAACTTAAATCAACCCTTTTTTGGAATTTTCTTTCACAGAGAATTTCCAAATTTCAGGGCTTCGTTGCTAATTGTAACACAAACAAATTCTGAAATTTTAAAATCGTCCATGATCCTACAGTTTCCAAATGTTGGGGTGGAGGGAAGGCTGGTGCTACACCAGTTTCGTTTTTTTTTTTTTTGAAGTCTATTTCCATTGGTCTATTTTCACATTTGGGCATAGTCTCCATTGTGAAGGCAATTGTGTGACAACCGTTAGTCACCTTGCAGGTGCTGGTCTCGTAGCATAATTTCCACAGCACAAACTCTCTGATAGGCTAGTGGATTTCCACATTCATGCAAAGTTTCTGTTGCACAGATGATTGCATGATTCTGTTGATCACCTTACAGATGTTGTTTGCTTAGTTTCTATAGCTTGAGTAGTTGTGTTTCCCTCGTTGTTAGCTTATGGCTACCTTTCACGCTTGAAGGGGTTTCATGTTGATGGCCTTCAGATTGTTCCTTAGCCTTTGTAGATGCTTATTGGTGTGTGTTTGTTTGTTTTTGGCATGATCTACATAGTGAACTGTAAAGAACATAATATAATACACCTGCTTACAACTTAAATGTAAGTAGGTAGGTACTTTAACCTCACCTGTCACCCATAGGAAGGAATATTTAAAGTAGGAGTATTTAAATTAGGAGTACCCTACCTTGTGTCAGGGGCTCTATGTGTGTGTCTCCCCTCTGAAGTATCTTTCTTCTTCCCTGAATTGGAAGGGAGGGATGGATGCCTGGTATTCCCTCCCCCCACCCCCACAGAGCAGGCTTTAGGGAGGCAGTGTGATAGGAGGGAGTAAGAAATCAAGACTGCTTCATTTTCTTCTTCTGTCTCCTCCTGCTATCCTTCTTGCCTTGGAAGTAAGTCATTCAGGGTATGTCTACACAGCAGTTACACCTGCGGCTGGCCCATATCATCTGATTCAGGCTCAGGCCACAGGGCTGTAAAATTATGTTATAGGCATTCAAGCTTGGGCTGGAGCCTGGGCTCTGGGACCCTCCTCTCTTGCAGGGTTCCAGAATTTGGACTCCAATCAAGCCCAAACATCTACACTGCACTTTTACTGCCCTGCAGCCCATGCTCTCTGAGCCCGAATCAGCTGACACTTAATTGTTGTGTAGAGACAACCTCGGAGGGTGTCAGCATTTTAAACTCCAATGAGACATTGGCTGTGTGTTCAAGTTCCACTAGAAGGTGTTAATGGCTGCCATCATCTGGTTCCTTGATCTATAGATAATTATAGAGCTGGTTAAAGCTCATGGGCATGCTAAGGAAAAAGGTGACACACAAAGGCCCTCACATTTCCCCCTTCCAGTTTTCCAATTTCTTCAAAAATCAATAAGTTGCTGCTCATTGATGCCTAGAGCGTTATCTGGTGGCAGTGAAGCGGGTTGTACAAGACCACCTGAGACAAACAGAATTCTTGACCATGCTGAACTCCATGCTACCGCTTCTTCTGCTATTGGTTCCTGATCTAGCTAAATTAAAGCTAGGTCAGGAATGTCTATTGAAATCACACCCCATGATTGCAACACAGTCAGACCTGCCGTGTTTTTAAAGCCTACATACTTTGTTCCATTTTCCACCCTATCCTATCATTGGATTTTTTTCTTTCTCTGCTCCTTTTTTAACAGAATATAAACCAAATTGAAATTTCAGAAGCAAGTTTGAGCACATTTGAAATTTTAGCAAACCAATTAATTCATCCCTCTCAGTTCGGGGCAACTGCACCTGTATTTTCCCTCTTTGGCCCAGCAAGGACACCTACTCTCAGGCTTCCAGCTCCACAGCTGTTATCTCTCTTAGGTGGAGACCCGTGTACCTCTCCCTTCTGACTGGGGTATTTTCAGGCAGCACACTTGTCTACCTACACTGGGTTATTCCTAGAAGAGACAGGCTGCCCTAGCAGAACCTGCTTGCTTTTTCTTTAGAGACAGTTAACAGGCATAATTGCTACTGTTTTATTAGGTACCACACAGCTTCCTATGCAAGCCTGCTTTATTCTTAATGACTTTATGGAGAAAATGTATTAAAACAATAAAAGAATCTGCTAATAAGATAACCAGAGTTAGCCCCAACCCTAACATGGATTCTGGCAGGAGCAGCCTTCAAATCCCCACGCCAGGGGAATTCCTTGTGATTACATGTTTATCACAGCTTCAGCTCAGAGCCAGCACACTCATAACATGTTTAGTCCATCCTTCATGCAGTTCAGAGGTCTTTGCTCTGGAATTTCAGGAGCAGGTAATTTGTAGATAATGTGTTTTGCTCTCCAGGGCATAGCTTAAAAAATGGAGGATTCATAGTGGGTCATTTGCATCCCCCACTTACTTCGTAGGAAATGTGCTTCACCGGTATAGTTCCAAAAAGTCCTTTTAAGTTCCTGATCTCTTCCAGAGATTGCACTAGTAAGTCTCCTAGAGAAGGTACCTACTTACAATTCCACAGTGACACCCCCTCCCCGAAAGGTTAAACTTAATTCAATAAAGTTAATTCAGGATATTGTCAGTATATCATGCCTATGTAATACTTACAGTCTGTGACGTTGGGTGCAGAACACAGCAAGAGAAATATAAGGGGATTTGCCCTCACAAAGCAAACATTCTTTTTTCCCCTTGCTTACCATCAAAGGGTTTGTGCTAGATATGGACACAAACAGACAGATTCTCCAAAGAGATGGAGCTGCTCTGAGCTACTCAAGTGGCATGCAGCAACCATAATCTGGCTGCAAATGCCTAGCAGAGAGAATTCCCTTGTTAGAGAGGAACTCTTTGCTGAGAATAACTGTGCTACATCTGGGTCTGTGCCTCCATCCCTCGTGTAGTAGGCATGTCACAGGTGGGCAGGAGAGATGACAGAGCTCCACTGAAGACCTCATGTCAGGAGTGCAACTTAGAGCTGCCCAGCAGCATCTCTAATTAACATCTGGGCTGGAGCCAGCTCTCAGGATCGAGCAAATGGAACCCGTTGACATTAAGATTAGAAAGGACCATTATGATCATGTAGTCTGACCTCCTGCCCATTGCAAGTTACAAAACCTCACCCACCCACACTTGTAATAGATTCCTAACCTCTGGCTGAGTTACTAAAGTCCTCAAATCATGGTTTAAGGACTTCAATTTACAGAGAATCCATCATTTACACTAGTTAAAATGTGCAAGTGAACTGTCTTCCTGAGTTTCCCCTCTCCTGCAGACCTCTGCCGCAGGAGAGAATCTGGCACATAATGCTCTTGTCATATAAAGCGGAGGGTCAGATTCTAAATCTCTGAATTCTTCCTGTCCCATCAGATATTGCTTCAGGCACAAGCAAGGCTCTACCATTCCTGTCTGTCATGCTGTTTGCTGGAATGGCTACCTTGTTAAGTGTTTATAACTTAACTTTCCCATGAGGACCAGTGGACTGCTTTTCTTCTGGTCCCTACCCTTTCACTTATCTGGCTTGGGTGTACCTACCAGGAGTTAGAACTTCTGCTGGTGTAGGTCTCAAGGTCATTGGAACCACGCAAGTCTTACCACTGGTTCAAGGTACAGTCTCCAGGGAAGGATTTCAAATTCTGCATCTTCAAGGAACCCACTTGAGTCTCCTCACATATCATCTTTCGAGTTACTAATCTAATTAAAAGTAATTTAAAATGGCCTAACTATTGAAATATAGAAGTCCTAACCCTCCCCGTTATCACAGTTCCAACAAGCTTAACTGCAGTATACAGTTTGATAAGAGCTCGAGATATAGATAGACTTTAAGGCCCCAATCCTGCAAACGGGTCCTTACCTACTCAAAGAAGAAGAGGCAAACACATATGCATGGTAGCTCAGCTCAGCCTGCCTCTTAGAATTAGAGCTGGTTGAAAAACAGGAACTAAGTTCACAAGAGTCTTTTTTTCTTTTAATTTTTGTAACCAGCTCTATTTACCACCCAATCTTACTCACACTGAAGTCAATGTACTTTTTGCTAGTGATTCCAATAGGAGCAGGATCTCTCTTGAAACCTTCTTCATAGGGTTATTGTAAAGTTTCATTAGTTAGTGCTTGTTAAATCAGTTTGAACTTCTGAGACACCAAGTGCCATCTACATGCAAAATGTTATTGTTTTATTTATTATTGTGTTCATTATTTATTTGTTAAGGCATTACATTAAAACAACAAACACCTCTGACTTTCCACACTCATCATGAAACCAGAATCCTCTTTATGGTTCAAGCTCTCAATGTTCTACTAGGTTCAGTAGAAATTGCAGGTAGCTAAAAATCACTTCTTCACCTGTACAGTATCTCTTGACTTACTATCAGCATTATCTTTTGCTCTTTAGTATAGTAGGTTATGCCTGCTGAATAGATGACAGCTTGGTGCATCAATTTCAAATATGTTTCATCATTAAAAGAATATGGGCCGAATTCAATAAAAAGTCCATCTGGCTTTCACAATACATAGTGCCAAAGAACATTACTTTTTCCAGGGTCTGGCCAGCTTTGCGCAGGTTTGAGCACAGGGCAGAGAGCATTTCTATGGATTTTGGCTCTTAATCAATTTTTTTTATATCAAAATGTTCTCAAACAATAATTCCTCACCTCAACCTCTTTCACATATTAGCAGTACATAGATAATGATATGACCCAGATCTGAAGCTTATTGCATAGTCTCTCTGCATGTCCATTAATCATCTTCCTCCTCTTAATCTGAAACAATTTTTAACTTTGCCTATGGGGCACAAGGCAAGACATCTTTGCTCCTTGTATGTAAGGACTCAGTGCACATGCACAGTGTTCACCTTAAAGGTTTTCACTAACTTTTCAAAATGTCATCTTTAATCACTTTGAGTAGTTTGTGAAAATAAAAGCATTGACATCAGACAAAATGTTTTAATTACACTCTAACTAGCCTTCCAAAATACATTATTTTCACTGTTCTTGAGCCAAAAGGAAGCCCTTTAGTATGAAGTACACACAACAGTTTGATGTCTTACTTTTTAGACAAATTGTTATATTCATTTCCATAAAAGACTAAATAAATGTAATTAAACATACTGAAGTACTATAAACTATGTAAATAAGCTTAATCTTCTTTCCCTTTTAGCTTGAATTTGATTGAGCTGTCTACTGGGGCAATATGCACTTTCCTTAAGATGAGGTCCACAATTTGCATACAGCTAACTAAAGGCCAGTTTAGAATCATATGAACACCAGTTTAAAAGCACAATCCCAGTTAAAACATAACTATTAACTTCAAACCCCCATCATAAAATTCCTTTATTCAGGGGTTAAAATCAGGGAAAGAGCAGTTATGTGTGTATTTTCTGAGCTCTGCTCCTTTGAATTTCTAAGTACCCTCCCTGTGTTCAGACCAGCAGACATCTCTTTCTAGGAGCTCAGTATCTGAGGAGAAGCACACACCATGCTTTCTCTGGGAGGTTTTACTTTGATTTTTTCTCATTCTATTATTCATTTAACCACAGAAGAAGGTCTTTCTGATTGTAAGTATCTGCTCCCTTTTTAGATTTGGAGAGGCATTTCAATGGGTCTGTAGGGGTCCCTTTGGAATATTTGCATGATGGCTGGAAATCCTGTGGGAGATGTTCCCCTTGCTGAGTCCTCTCTTCTTAATTTGTGTTTTTACAGAAAAAAATCTCAGTGCCTTAAAAAATGGTGTCCTCCACAGTTTTGTGACATGAAACAGCTTCTTGAGGTGTCCATGGCTTTGATGCTTAAACCTGAAGTAGAGGGACTGCCTTGAGAGCCAGTTAGTCACTTGATCCATGGTCTTTCTTAGGAGATTGTCAACAAGGATTCCAGATAGTGCCAATTACAAAGATGGCTTTTGTGATACGTACATTAAGTTTCTAGGAGGTGGCCCCAAACCATCAACTCATGTTCCATAGGGTATCAAAGAGCCATCCAATTCTACTGTAATCTATTTTGGTTCTTAAACCATGACTCACCATCATATCCAAATAACTACCAAAGTTAAAAAAAAAATACAAGCTGACTTGCCATGGGAAATTAGTTTCTTTGCTATTGTCTCCCACTATGGGGAGCAAACAATATTTTTAATGTATTTATTTTCATTTTTTTTCTCTTTATATAAATGCCAGTAGGTTTTTGCTAATGGCTTATGAGTTGCTTTGTGGCAGAATAAGTTTTGATGAAGTTTGTTTTGCATTAGGTCCTGGAAGGGGTGAGCTCTGTGACTATTCCTGATTATTGCAGTTTCAAATTCTGCAGTCTCAGGCCAGCTGCTAAGAAAGCCCGGACTCCTGAGCAAATGAAATAGACCATTCCATTATTCTGCGGAACAGAACAGTTGAGGGGGAGGGCCAAGTTCATGGAGGGCTTTTAAAATAAGGACTGAGACTTGACACTTGGCCTAATGTTGTGCGGGAGTGAACTTAAGTGTGTAGAGTACAGACATGATATGCTCTCAATAGCCTGTAAGAGTATCAGTTGCAGCTTTTTCAACTCTGATGCTGGCAAGCTGAGGTATATTGTGTTGCAATAAAGTTATCTGACGATAATGAGGGTATGAATAACCCATGCTATGTCATCATCAGATGGGGCACATTTGGCTAGCCAGCTATGGATGGTAAAAAGTGATTTTTGACGTCAGTACTATGTGACAGGCTAATGTCAGCAAGAAATCTCAAACTACAAGACTGCAGATTCTGTGATTTGGGTCAGATGTCCTTGACTGGAGCAAGAATTGTAGGAAAGTCAAGGTCTTCAGAGTGTTTCCCTCTGCCCCCTGGCATTATGTATGTCTTTCTTGGCTTTATCCACCAGATACTAGGGTAGTTGGTAGCATTCTGTATGGTGTGAATGATAACTAGAACTGAATGTTATCTCTGTAAGGTTGGGATTGGAGTCCATGGAGTGTCAAATTTCTGCTAGCAGCTACATGTAGACTTTGCATAGGACAGTTGTTGATTCAAAGGTGACTACACTGGTGGCAGAGAAGCAGTTGCCAGTCATCAGAATCTGAAAGGACTGCTATCATTTCAGGGTTTTTCCTATGACTCCCATTTCAGCTCATCATGCTGAATGCATCTGAGAGGCCTAAGAGTATGAGTGAGGTGGTATTAGGGTGACCAGACAGCAAGTGTGAAAAATCGGGATGGGGGTGGGGGGTAATAGGAGCCTATATAAGAAGAAGACCCAAAAATCAGGACTGTCCCTATAAAATCAGGACATCTGGTCACCCTAGGTGGTATGCTCCTAGTCCATGAAAGGAGATCATTCACCAGTGCCATTCCTATTCCACATTATGGCCTAAACTATGATTTGGAATGGATCTAGAATATTGTCTATAGACAGAAGTACTTGGTGATGGTGCTTAGGTATTTTCTTAGTTAACCTGCTTACAAAAGGGAGATTTAACTCTGTGTGATGGTTCACACGTCCAGTTGCATCTAGCAAATGTTGGGGCTTAATTTTTATGTCTTTTTTGGCTGTATTAAAGTGTGCAGGGAAAAGAAGTTCTATCTTTGAATGAGGTGCTAATAGTCTCTGTCAGGAGACTTGAACTTGTTCATGATGGCAACGCAATTTTTGTCACTTCCAATCTAGGCTGAATTCATACTGGTAACCTAGAAGGGAAGGCTTTGTGGCCCGCTGTCCCTTTAACCATCTTCTTCATTTGAGATTAATTTTTATCATACTTTTAAAAAGATGGGAACTGGTAAATGAATAGCTACTGAGGATCAATTTTTTTTTTTTTGAGAATATGACTAAGATATACTCAGAGCTAGATGTAGGAATGAATTTCATGCCTGCCTTCCAATTTTCTGAAAACTATTGCACTTCACTGGGTGAGGTGGATTAGTGCAAATTAAATTTCATGGCAGCACACTTGAGGCCATGAATCCACCATCAGGCTCTAGGTTATTCAGTTAATCATGCTAAAATATCATGCTCTTTCTATAATGCATAAATAGTGCATATGGGGATGAAAGGAAATATGCCAGACATATGAAATTTGATGTCAAGCAAGAAAAAAATTCTGAAAATTGTTGCAAGACTGTTCTGTTAAAAGACTGCTTTTGATGGTTGATACATTTCAGTTCAAGTACCTAGAATAATCTCTCTTCCTCTAATCAGACTTTATTATTACTTGATGTTGATGATGTTGTTTATGTATCGGTATTCTGTATTGCATAGAATAAAATTCTACCTTAAATACTGCGGGAAAGCAGGCACTACCTTAAGTCTGCAAGTTCCATAGAAAATATATTAATGAAGGAATTTGTTGTTGACATACATGTGATGTGTACTTACATTAAATAAATGTAAATTAAATTAATTTTGAGTCAATTTAAATTCCAAAGTTAATAGTGTTGAGAAAGATGCTCACTGTATTATGAATTCACCATTTAAAAAGAAAAAAAGAAGAATGACAGGAAGTTTTTCATGTACCATATTCTGGGTAATAATATGGGGGAAGGAGGACTCCATGTTTCTAAAACTAAACTGGCACTTTATTAGCAGAACTATTTACAGAGATGCTGCAGCTGGAGCTAGCATTTTTCTTTCCTGAAACCTGTGATCATCCTTTAAAGTTCCACACTAAAAAGATCTTTGTTTAGAGAGAGAGAAGGTAAACTACAGCATTAAGACACAGGTTCTGGTTTCAGTGTTGTGTGCACCTTGGGTAATCATTTATAACAATGTAAAATAGGTATAAGGTGCTGCCTTCTCATTTGTTAATGTATTATATGCACCTTTTTCCGGTGTAAATGATTGCACAAAGTACAGGGCAATGGGAAGTCAGACTAACAATTTTCTAACATCAGGAAGATCTGAAACCAGTCTCCTTTTTACTTTAGTCTATTTGTCTATTCTCTAGACTCTAAGCATTTCTTCAAATATAATACAATTTGGATACATTTATGAGAATGTAAGAAAAAAGAATTCATATGCCAGGATCATTTCTTGGCAACTTTGATATGTTTGTTGTAGTTGTTAACTCTAATGTATTTCCTGATAGTTTAGTGTGCTTATTTTCTTAAAAACAAAACCCTCCATTCATTGTTTATTTAGATTTTCTCTTTACATTTCTGTTTAAAGTGAAGAATAGTTTGCACATATCATTTAAACTAAAAAATAAAGCAGACCCTTTAAATCTTTTTTGCATTTGATCTTCTAATTTATATGGAAACAACTCACTTTTCAATCACCCGCTGATTGTAATTCTTCTGAAAGTTTCAATGTAACCCAAAAATCAATATTAACAGATGTTGTTTGCTTAAGTCTGAAAGTGTTCCAGAAAAATGCTTGTCAAATGCATCCCATCTCTAGTTTCATAAAGTTTCAGATTCACAGAATCAATATCAGCAGATGTTCGCTACTTTTTTTTATTTTATTTTCCTCAAGGCATTTCAGAAGTGCTTCCTCCAGCATAATTTTGAAAGAAAATTGAAACCAAGTATATGACAGCTATCACTGTTGCCAGAGAGTACAAGCTTGTCAACTTCTTGAGAAATACATTGTCTTCATCTAATATCATCAGAGACCAATAATTAAAAAGAAAAAGACAGTTTTAATTAGTTCATGATGAATGATTGTCTAAATCGATGTGGTGTAGGCCATGTGTGTTAGATGTCTATATTAGTGCTAAATTAGCATTTCTATATACCATGAAAACATCAGTGCAGGAGGTGAATATTACAAATTTAATGAGGGGAAGGAAAAGAGAAGAAAAATATCACCTTGAAAGATGAAATGTATGTGAATGGGACTCCTGTGTCTGATCCCTTTTGGAAATCTGCTAAAAAGATCATAGTAGATACATACAAAGGCTAGAGAGAGCGAGAGAGAGTATTGTGCATGTGTGCACACACACACACACACACACACACACACACTTGCAGCCACTTCTGGGCTAACCAACAGTGGGGTGTGGATATAATTTTTGACCCAGATCATATTCTTACTCTTATTTTAAAAAATAAAATAAAAAAGTGCCAGGGAATTGGTAGTAAGCACTGTGACAAAGTTCCTCCTCTACCTTGGTGGGTCCTGCGCTTATTGGTGGATATGCTCGCTTCACAGATTCACCCTGTGGGTCAGGAAACAGTCCAGAGACCTTCCCCTCTGGTAGAAGCTATAGTCCAGGTCAATTCCTCCTGTGTTTGATCAGGAGTTGGGAGGTATGGGGGGAACCTGGCCCACCCTCTACTCCAGATTCCAGCCCAGGGCCCTGTGGACTGCAGCTGTTTAGAATGCCTCCTGGTACAGTTGCATGACACCTACAACTCCCTGGGCTACTTCCCCATGGCCTCCTCCCTTTGTCCTTACCACCGGACCTTCCTCCTGATGTCTGATAATGCTTGTACTTCTCCATCCTCCAGCAGTACTCACTCTCAGCTTCTTGTACACCTCTTGCTCCCAGTCCCTCACACACACTTCCTCTCTTCTAGCTCCCCCTGGCTTGACTGAAGTGAACCCTTTTATAGCATCAGAGGGGCCTTAATTAGAGTCAGGTGCTTAACTGCCTCACCTGACTCTTAGCAGGTTAATTGGAGTCAGGTGGTCTATTAGCCTGGAGCAGCCCCTGCTCTGGTCACTCAGGGAACAGAAAACTACTTATCCAGTGGCCAGTATATCTCCCTGCTGCTACTCTGCTGTTCCCAACTGGTCTGGGTCTATCACAGCACATAGATCTCAAAATACTCAGCTTTAAAGATTTCATCAACAAATTCCCTGCTACACACACACACATACAGACCAAACTGCCTGGAGCTACTTATCTAGCTTGGAGGGAGGAGTTCCACCTCAGATGACCTTGCCCTCTTTTTGGAGCATCAAAATCTATGCTTGATATCACTGGGAATTCCATGTATGTCTTGAAGCTGGCATACATCTCAAAGCAAATGTCTGCAACCTAACCAATTTTTTAGCAGTGTTGCATCCATAATTATTGCAATTCTACCAATTTAAAGTGTGTGTGTCTGTGTAAATATAAGAAAAGCTCATTGTTTCAGAATTGTTTCTGATACTCTGCAAAGCCCAGTTTTAATAGAAGCACTTACTGGGTGTGCTCCTAGAAGTAGGCTACAAGGAAGTCCTTTTAATATGAAAGTTGATGAGCAGTAATTAGAGAATGTATACACATTTAGTAGATAAATTACAAAGCCTGCACAGTATTACTATGCATATGTGTGTTGGAAGAATTGATAATTATTTTGCTAAGGGTATCTGCTTCCTCTTTATATTTTAATCTCCTTATTTGCATGTGTAAAATAGGCCTCCTTTTTCAATCAGATAAACAGCAATGATTTTCATTTCAGAATTAATACAAAATAAAGTAGAAAGTCCAATAAATTGCAAAAAGATAAAGTCTGCAGATGGTCTTTCTGTGATACAGGTATATGCTTCATTTTTTATATTTTTTCTTCAAATTATCTTATTTCAATGTGAACAGCAGTTGAAAAAGAAAAACATGTCTTCTCTGCTGGTCTATATTATTGACTTCAGTGGAGTTAAACCAAGAGAGAATTTGGTCTTTAGTTCTATTTGTTTTAATAAAATTATGGCAGTTACTGTGCCTACTTGTATTCTATTTGATATAACACTCATTAGAAGGGAGCCAGTTTGTGGAAATTACATGGGTTCGTTTTGTTGCATGGAAGTAACGAGAAAATTTATAGTTTTACTTTAGCTGATCTTCTTTAGTGTGCTCACACCTGGGGAAGCTTCAAGAGGGTTTCTGGTTCTAGTGCATCATGAGTGTAAAAATCTCCAGAGAAGATCGTTATAAACTCATACAACCCTCCAGCAGCGTCTTCCCACAGGCCATAAAATACTGAAGCTATTTTTTTTTTCAGACTTTTTGATATAACAGATTTTGATCAGCAGATTTGGCCAGATGCCTATATAGAATATCAGGTAGCTATTTTAGATCTGTGAAACTTTAATATGTTACCATAACATGTTCTGTGTAGATACAATCATGCAACCTGGTTTTTAACAGCATGTGTTAAACATGGAGCCTGGGAAAACCTGAACAGAAGACAAATTTTCATTCTGAATTTTGAAATCCCTTGTTTTTCATCACTTACATTATAGCTTAAATGTTACAGCACCACTGTATTTTATTTCTATTGTTTCTTGTAAGATAGACTAAAAGGGAGAAGAAGGTAAAACATTTGTAAATTTCCTTGAAATCTAAATGAACATTGGATTATTAACTATGCAATGTACATCTGTGTTTAGGGAGTTTCTAGAAGATGAATTATTGACTTAATCTTGTAAATATACTGCATGCACATGAACCATAACATCTATGAGAGTCCTTTGGGTAAATCCATACTTGGGCGATTTTAAAAGAAATATTAATAGCCTAGGGCAGACTGTTTTTCTTTTTGGTGTATGCACAATGTGCCTCAGGTGGCACATGGCCATGATTCCTCACCAAATTTGGTCTGCTGGTTGGATCATTAACTTCCCCAGCTGGCGCTGGGTATTGACAGGGAGCATGATATGAACACTGATCCATGCCCACCAGGGCAGATTGTTCTATCTCATAGTAAAACCCCTCACAGAATGTCCCTCTCTGCTCTTCTGTTCGGAGTAGGTAAATAGGAGGGATTTGTCCCTTCTCTTCCCCCACAAAAAGAAGGGTACCAGTTTGACATCCACTATAGTAGGTCAGGACTATCCATCAGAAAGGACTATCCATCCATCCATGTTATAAACCTCTTTGGTTCTCGTCAGCTCCTTGATAGTGTGATGTCACTGAAGTTACATTGGTAGACCCTTCCACAAGGGGTTCCACTGATCAGAAGGGAGCCATGGAAAATGTGATCTAGCCTGGCATTTCTATCTTCTTAGCAAAGTTCCTGCTGGGCTCTGGAAAGAGGGGAGCAAAAGGTGTCTCTTCAGCTCTTCTCTCCTACCACCCCCCGTCTCATCTTTACTATCTATCAGGTAAATCGGTGTAGTGTCACATGCTTTATCCTTTATTACCTGTGTTGTTTGATTCATTACATGTCTGATGGCAATTCACCTACTAGTGAGGGATAGGAATAAAATCTGTATCAAAGTTATTAGAAGAATATAAAACTTAAGGAGTAACATTAATAGAAGTAGTCAAAAAATAGAGAGAATTGTCTCCATCCTTTTGAATTTCTCCCTTCTCTTTCTCCCCCCACCCCCAATAGTGTTGATTGCAAATTAGCCAAAATACATAAATAAAAAATGAAAAAAGTGGGTTGTCTTAGTTTGGGTCATTTAATTTGATTTAATTGCATTTATATTCATTTTTGGTTTCTTTTTGTTCTTGCTGATAATGAACAAAATGAAATCCATATGACTTCATCAGAGCTTATCTATATCATTCTGTGTTCAAAATTGATACTAAATAGCAAATGTTTCGTTGTCTTCCCTTGTATACCTAGCTCAAATACTGTGAGATACATTTAAAAGAAGTCATTAAAAAATGAAGCGATTGTATCTAATTCTATGATATATCATGTGCCATCAGTCAGTCTTTATTTCAGGGATATTGTTTAGGGAACAACAAAAATAAATACTATTTGTTACTGAATTGGTATATTATCAGCAAATCAAGGATAATGTAACAGGCTGGCAGTGTATGACTAAACACCTATTAGCGGGTGTTGAATCTATGAGAAATGTTGTCTAGGTTCTGTTGACTCAATGAGACCAATGGCTGTTTACTTTACACAGATATAAGAAATGTATGAGCAGTTCTCTGGAGGAGAGCATAGATGATGTGAGCTGAAGAGTCTAGCAGGAGGAATACTAGGAATAGCCAACATGTGGAGAAATTTTAAATTGAACTTTATTTTGGTTACTGTCCATTACTGTGTTAAAAACAAAGAAATCCCAGGAAGGAGGTAAGTTTATCTTATCACATATACTGATTTTTGCCTAGAAATTTAAAAATATATTCCTATTTGTTTATCACTTTAAACATTTTTTATCTCTCTCCCGCTCCCCAATCTTAAATTTAGCAAGAATTCTCACCTGGCTCTAAATTCTGCAGCATGGGTCCATTTTTAAAATAAATAGGAATAAATTAATTATACCAGCAATAAGAGAGGATAAGGAATAGCTGAATGAAGTGATGACTAAACTGAGAGGAGAAGGTTTAAAATTAGCAAATAAGATGAATATTATCAGATCTAAACTAATTTCTAACCAGATTTATCAAGGGCACAGCTGTTCAAAGCAACACGAGAGGGAAAGTCAAGGAATATTTACTTGTTAGAGGGAAAATAGAGCAAGAATGTAACTTAAAGTAATATAGCAGGAATGCATGATTTTTACAGGGGTTATGAAATAATCCAGAGCAAAATGCCTCTACATTGGAATAAATAAAACATTCCATAAATATATCAATTCTGTGACCAGTAGCAGTCAGAGAAGGAGCCATGTTCAGAATTTGTGTGGCAAAAGGGATGGCAATTGAAGCCCCAGATTGTATGTAATGTAGATCTTTTCAGGGCTGTAAATCCATGAAGAGATGAATTGGGATAGAACATGCAAAATAGAGTTTGATCTTGCAAATACTTATAATAGGCAATATGCCATCTTATAGCTAGTAATCTGCAGTATTGCTAATCATGAGCATTCAAAACAAACATGATTCAGGCCTGCAAAAATCATAAGATTGGCTTATGAAGCATTATATATATATATAATATATATACATACATACACACACACACACACACACGTGCCTTGTTTTTTGGAGCCTTTAGAGGATCACATTTTCAAGTTTTTTTTTTTCTCTGCAACCACAAGGGCTAGAAAATTACTTAAAAAAATAAAAACTGATATTATTTCACAGTAACTTGACTCCAGGAGCTACGGCTATAAAACTCAGATTAAGTATTCACAATAAAATCACAAAAGTTGGCAACATTGGGTTTGTATACGTACTGTGACATAATGCAGTTCAACAGGACCACTCAGAATGATAGGTATTATGCCTGTTAGGAAGTTTTGGCAAGACGGGTCACTAAAATGGGAGGTAAATTCAGTCAACAATTGGAGAGACTGTAGGTGAGCTGGAACATCGTGACTGACAGGTTAGGCCACTATTAAAAGGAAAGCCAGAGAGTGTAATACAGAGAGTCCACAACAATGATATGCTGAGAGAAATATATATATATTTCATAAGTCTGAAAATGGTGGATAGATAATAAGAGAGTGGTCGGAGCCCCCACACCAAAATATCCCATAATTCAGTGTTTAAAACAGTCTCCTGGAAGGTGGGAGACCCCTGTTCAAGACCTTTCTTCCCTTCTGGTGTGTGGCGGGGAGAGAACTGAACATGGGTCCTCACATCCCAGGTAATTGCTCTACGTACAACTTAAGTGTAATAGGTCCTTGCCGGGGCTCTACCCTTCCGGGCAGGAGGGGAGCCACACCAACTCACTACTGTTGGGGTAAATAGTCAGTTATTTCAGCAGCTCCGGCCCTCCGGTGCAGGGGCGGAGCAAAACCGACAGCTAGCTCAGGGCTCAGGCCCTCAGACGGGGCTGAGCAGGCAACCGTTAGTTCGCGGCTCAGGCCCTCTGGTGCAGGGACTGAGCAGGCAACAGTCAACTCGGGGCTCAGGCCCTGGATCAGGGCGGGGCACACACAGTTCCAGCCCAGGCCCTTAGGTGCGGGGGATGAGTGAGCAAACAGTTAAAGAACCCAGGCCCTGGATCAGGGCGGGGCACGCACAGGGATAGCTCAGGCCCTTAATTGCAGGGGCTGAGCAAGCACACAGTCAAAGAGCACAGGCCCTGGATCAGGGCGGGCAAACACAGTTAAAGCTCAGGCCCTTGGGTGCGGGGGGCTGAGCGAGCAAACAGTTCAGGAGCCCAGGCCCTGGATCAGGGCGGGGCAAACACAGTTAAAGCTCAGGCCCTTGGGTGCGGGGGCTGAGCGAGCAAACAGTCAAGGTACGCCTAGGCTCCTACAGCTGAGCGTTGGGTGAGGGGGAAGCCTAACACCCATGAGCGGGGTGGCAGGGGGGAACGCAGGCCCACCCACTCCACTGCGTTCCAGCCTGGGGCCCTAGCAGCGGTTACTGCCGCTGCTGGTCAGTGGGGTATCCAGACCGCAACACACTGACATTGGCTCACATTTGTCTGCAGCCTGACCAGGGTCAGCTATCCCCGGGCTACTTCCAGGTCCCCCCTCAGGACCAAGTGCAAAGTTCCTGCATTAATATTTAGGGTAATTAGTGCTGAGTGATATCAACAGATGGGACCACTCAGATCCTATGGGAATAGAAGTGGGGGGAAGTTTTGTTTTAGGTTAGAGGAATTTGGGGAGATAAGACATCTGAAGTCCTGCAGGGAAAAAATCCTA
This sequence comes from Malaclemys terrapin pileata, assembly GCF_027887155.1. Lineage (NCBI taxonomy): Eukaryota > Metazoa > Chordata > Testudines > Emydidae > Malaclemys > Malaclemys terrapin. Next base: position 32,175,788 of record NC_071513.1, on the reverse strand, counting down.
GAAATAGTTAAGTTCAGGAATGAAGCTTATATTGTTTATCAAGTTAACAGTACGGCCACAGCCTAGGTAAGGAGCTATATCTGAATATTAACTAGAGGCCTGTGTGTTCTGTTGGGGAGAGGATAGAGGCTTATTATTTTTTATTTATATCGTGGTATGTCTAGGGTTCCAGTCATGGACTGAGATTCCATCGTGCTGTACAAACGACAGTAGAACCTCAGAGTTACGAACATCTGAGGAATGGAGGCTGGTCATAACTCTGAAATGTTCGTAACTCTGAACAGAATGTTATGGTTGTTTTTTTTCAAAAGTTTACCACTGAATATTGACTTAATACAGCTTTGAAACTTTTAACCATCTTAATTTAAATGAAACAAGCACAGACACAGATCCCTTACATTGCCAAACCTTTTTTTAAATGTTCCCTTTATTTTTTAGTAGTTTACATTTAACCCAGTACTGTACTGTATTTAATTTTTTTGGTCTCTGCTGCTGCCTGATTGCGTAATTCTGGTTCCAAATGAGATGTGTGGTTGACTGATCAGTTCATAATTCTGGTCTTTGTAACTCTGATGTTCTATTGTAAGAACAAAAAGATGGCCCATGCCCCAAAGAACTTACAATCTAAGTATAATAGAGGTGCCAACAAGTAGATGCAGACTGGCAGATGCGGAGCACAAAGAAACAATGAGACAATATTCACATTACTGTGAAATTATATATGGAAACTTATTCTTTTAGAAGAGCTTATTCCTCCTTCGGTGATTTATATACTATAATGTCACTCTATTTTCAATATGGATTAACAAATGTGTGTGGAGGGTGTGTGTTGGGGGTGGGGGTGGGAGTCTTGCTTTATTATTTGAATCAGTCAAAAATGTGAGTTCTGTGTGCCCACAAGCTAATACACATATCTTGAGCAGAGAGAGCCTGAAAATTCAGAGCATACCCATAGTACCCTCAGCCCCTATTTCAGTCTATTTTTCTTCATCATTTCCTGGGCTTTTAAAGAGGAAAATCATTTGGAGGCATTCGGTACTCTAGGGAATTCTAGCTATATTTTTACCTGTGTAGAATTGAGAAACCATAATTTTCTTTCATTTGTGAAATGTAGACATTTTGCATAATTGCTAGTGTATGGGAGCATCATATTTTCAGAATGATGCCACTGCAGTTTTGCCCACAGATTTCCAGTCAATAGTTTGCTGTGGTTGTCAGCCTCAAATCATTTATTTAAAAAAACCTGGCCTATCCATCTTTACTACAGCGGTCAAAATGGCATTTAAAAATCCACACTTAATAAAGAAGATTTTAACATTTTCAGGACACTTAATAAAACCCAAACACACACTGGTGAGTGACCACACATTTAAACTGTGATTTATTATGGATTCTCTTCCAAGTAGCCTTCTCACTTGAAATTGCATCTTCCTCACTCTCAGCTGCTGCTGAAACTGTGTGGACGGGGTACGTAAATTGAAGGCAAACTTCTTCCTTAGCATTTCTGCCTTGCCAAATGAATCACAGATAGAAAATCACTGAGCTTGCCAAAATTTATCATACTGTGTCTCCAAAAGTGAAAACAGGTTTTTCATAAAGCAAAGCAAATGTTGTGTTTTGCCACAGATAATATTTTGAAAGTTGGTACAAGGTATCTTTGTAGCTCAGAAATGTTTTTGCAAACTGATTGCATACTTCAAAGTATCAAACCTTTCGAGACCTTCTTAAAACTAATTAATCAACTTTGCAAAATGCATATCTTCCTTTCAAGTAGAACCCACAATTCTTCCACCTTGGGGAATCATTTCCTTGATTTCCTACCATGTTCCCTATCTAATTATTGTACCTCTAAATGGGAGATTTGTTATTACACGACTTGATTAATTAGATATGTTATTTCTATATCAGGTGAGAAATCATCAAAGGATTGATGATAAGCTTATGAAATCAACAAAGGCTGTATAAGGCAAAATGCAATTACTTCCCAATTAAAAATCCATTTGACATATTTGAGAGATTAATAAACAACTTGGATTTGTTACTAACACAAATAATTAATTTTTTTTAAATTCAGGAATCAATATTTATATTTCAAACACTGCATCTGATGAAAGCATGGGATGAGATAATATTATAAACTTGATCACATATTATCTAGATTTAAAATATATACATTTTTATTGATGATTTAATCATTATTTACTGTACAGACTGGAGAGTGATATATTCATTTTCCCCACTGTTTAATTACCTCTCCTGGATTCCAGTTAAGGCACTATGTGTCAGATTTTCAAAGGTATTTAGGTATGGATAGGCAGCTAGTGAGATTCTCAAAAGTGCCTGAACAGATGGAACTTATGGCCCAGATCCTCAAAGATATTTCAGTGGCTAAGTCACATTGAGGATCTGGGCCCAGGTGTCTAATCTACTTAGGAACGTCTGAAAATCTTACTAGTCACCTATTTGCATTTTTGTTGCAAAACACATTCTGAAAATCTATCCCCCAAGTCTTTCATGCCAAGCTTTGTATTCCTCTCCAGTTTAAATAGATTTCAGCGTGGTAGCCGTGAGTTTGCCTCCTCTAAGCATTTTTCCCACTTATGCTCAAAGACAAGTTACTCTTCCTCTCTATTGTTGCCTCTTTGGCAGTAGTATCCCATTCTGTATCAGCTGGATATATTAGTTAATGTATATATAGAGCTTTGAAGTTACAAATCAATACCTTAAGTGTGAAGAATGTGGATAAAAAGATTTCCCAAGGAAAGAAAGCATTATATAAAGTCAAGACTTCTTGAGCTCATAACATGTAGGTAGTAGGTCATTTACATTCTTTGTTAACTGTAAAACTGTCTAAACAATAACTGTTACATCACAAATACTTAAGAAATAAGCAGGGTAAACATTTTGTTACATCCTCTGTTTTTCCAAATAATATATGCATTCAATTGCAAAGATAGTTATTGAAGGCTGGGGTGGAATCCTGGCCCCACTGAAATCAATGGTGAAACTACCATTGGCTTTAATAGGGCCACTGGTCTGTACCATCTGTAGGCCATTTACAGGGCATGATTTCCAACAACTATCATTGACTTCATTTGATGCTGTGAATGCTCAACACCTGGAAAATTAAGGCCAAAGGACCAAATTTAACCTTCATTTTGCATATGATTATTATTATTATTACTTGTCATTTGAGGATCACAAAGCATGTTAAATAAGTGTCATATTATTTCAACTTTGCAACTTTCACAATCTCTAGTGTTTTCCATGCTGCCAAAGTCAATGTCTTAATTTTGTTATAACCAGAGCAGAAAATTCTCAGGGCCTGTTTTTCCCCCACAAGGTGTTCACCCCACCCCTCTGTATAATACATACCAAAGTCCATTGTGCGGTTATATCCAGAGAGAGATGGTTCATAGCTAGACTCATTTTTCCACCAGTGTAGGGAACCTGGAAGTAACAGTAGAGGAATGTTTATAATAATTGACCAGATTCAGGCCAACTGAGAACATGTTTTGCCCAGAAAAAATGTTTTGAATAAAGCTTAATTTAATATGAATTTCAGAGTGTGAGTGAAACATCCTAAACTGTATGCTTTGCACTCAAAGAAAACTTTAATTGTGTTCACAACATTATCTGGAGAGCCATATGGATGGTAACTGGCACTCTGCCACTTATCAAGCATCTGATCTATCATTTTCTATATGTCCTCTGTTGAAAGTCTTGCAATAAAAAATCACTGGTTTGCTTTTAAATCTTTAGTGATCATGTGGGCTGTAAAACAAGAAAAGACCTGATTCTGTTACTTCGAGTCCATATATCAAGAGTGAATGAATAGCTGCTCCATGTCTTTAGCGTTAATGTCACTTGCCAGAGACCTCATCATATATATCAGGAACCATGGTATTTGGGATTGGAATTTGTGCTGAGTTCCTAAGTCTCATTACTCTCCCATATCCTCTATAATAAAAACTAGCTGGTGGTATATGCCATAATTCTCCCCAAGGTTTAACATATCATAAAAGCCTCTTTAGAATCCACCATCAGTGGTTCTCTGTATGGCTTTTTATCATCTGTGGCTTGATCAAAACTCAGCATACATATAGTGTGCTCTATTAGGGCTTGATCTCACATCCATTGAAGAAAGAGGTATAATTCTCATTGACTTCATTGGAGTAGGAATCAGGGACATACCCCTTCCGTGGTATTGCTATAAAGTTTCTGGATGTTTGATTGCAATATACTTGGTGGACATGGTGATCAGCACTTGAGTGATTCCAGATAGCCCCCAAAGATTGACTTGTGCACAGAACAAATCTGTTTACTGAAATATTATTTTTCTCCAGTTATTTTTACATATTTTTTTCAGCTTCAAGCTGCATGGCTCATTTTCTCTGATGTTCTTCAGATATGGAAAGAATGGAGAATAAAGTGGTTCCAGTCCCAAAGAAGAGGAATGCATACTACAGGGGTGGGCAAATTTTTTGGCCCGAGGGCTACATCTGGGTGGGGAAATTGCATGCAGGGCCATGAATGTAGGGCTGGGGCAGGGGATTGGGGTGCGGGAGGAAATACAGGGTGTGGGAGGGGGTGCGGTGTGTAGGAAGGGGCTCAGGGCAAGGGGTTGGGACATAGGAGGGCTGTGGGGTGTATGAGGGGGCTCAGGGCAGGGGGTTGGGGTGCAGGAGGCATGTGGGATATGGCAGAGGCTCAGGGCAGAGGGTTAGGGTGCAGGAGGGGTGCGGAGTGTGGTGGGGGCTCAGGGCAGGGGGCTTGGGGTGCAGGGAGGGGTGTGGGGTGCGGGAGGGGGCTCAGGACAGGGTAGGGGGTTCAGGGCAGGAGGTTGAGGTGCAGGAGGGGTGCAGCGGGGCTCAAGGAGGGGGTTGGGTGCAGGAGGGGTTCTGGGTATGGGCTCCGGCCTGGCACTGCTTACTTTGAATGTCTCCAGGGTGGCAGCAGCGCACAGAAGGGCTAAGGTAGGATCCCTGCCCGCCCTGGGACCGCACCACTCCCGGAAGCAGCTGGCACCACGTCCCTTTGGCCCCTGGGGGGAGGGGGAGAAGAGGGCTCCGCGTACTGCCCTTGCTTGCAGGCACCACCCCCTGCAGCTCCCATTGATCAGGAATGGGGAACCACAGCCAATGGGAGCTTCAGGGGAGGTACCCGCAGGCGAGGGCAGCACGTGGAGCCCTCTGCCCTCCCCTTCCCAGGGGCCGCAGGGACATGGTGCCTACTGCTTCTGGGAGCGGCATGGGGACAGGGCAGGCAGGGAGCCTGGCTTAGCCCTGTGGCACCATGGGGGTGGCAATCCCGTGGGCCAGCTCCAAAGCCCTTACAGGCCATATCCAGCCCACAGGCTGTAGTTTGCCCACCCCTGGCATTCAACCACACCACTTAGAAATGGCCATTGTTATAGGACATACACTTGTTTAACTATAGTATTTGGCAAGAGATGTTCTTTCCTGGAACATGTCCTATAGTTTCTAATCTTGCTAACTTTTCAAAAGACTGTGAACTGAATTACATGCACACACCTCCATTCCATAAGCAAAACTCTACTGCATACATGCTCACACACTGATATTTACATATAATTAATTACATATATGTGTATATTATAGCCTGTTCATCCAAAGTTAGGGGTTGCACACATGTTTTGGAAAATGTGGCTATGCTTGTTTAAATGCCAGAGACCATTCTTGAAAAGAGATAAAAATAAGAAAGGTTTTGCTGTTCCATCAGGTTGCCTTTTGTTTTCTCTTCTCCCTAGAGATGCCAAGAAATCAGCTTCCAGTCTGATAGGTGAGCGCACACCGTGTATATCAACAGATTTAGACTAGAAAAGTCAGTCACTTAGAGATCTATAGGTGACAGATCCTATAACGAAAACTCTATTGATTTAAAATCAAGATGAAAAAACAAAGCATTTCCATATTTCAGGAAATGTATCCCTTATGTTATGCTTTATTCTGCTCAAGAGGAGAACATTTTCTGGAAACTTTACAGTAGGACGTGAAAATTTAAAGGCACTAGGACAATTCTAACTGAAATGAAAATTCAGCCAAAAACCAGATCTTTGATGAAATTCTCACAAAAAATATTTCCATTTTCTGATCTGTTCTTCTTGTTACCCTTTGCTTGTCACAGCCAAGGTGTCAGGTAACTTGAGCAGATGTGTAGATTTCCTGCATAAGATTTTCCCTTCATCAGTATGAATATGGGTGAAGTGACTCTTCTTTGATCACTGTAGCTTTGACTGGCCATTGCCCATCTTGCCAATTTTTCAGAGCCATTCTTTAGTTAACTGTGCAAGAGGTCTTGTACCGCTATTGTAATATTTAGTTTGATTGTACTTTTCCAATCCTTTTCTCACTATTATAGACTCCTTAGTAATCTTTAGTTTTTGTCCCATACCTGTGTGACTTTTTACATTGCAGCAGTGTAGCCTTATACTTGAACAGTGCTAAATATGGATCTTTTCCGCATCCATTGCTTTTTTGAGTAAATTCTTAACTATACTTCACATTCAGCTAATCCATTGTCTGGAGGATATCTGGGACTGTGTGTCTCATAATGAAAGTCATATACTTAAGCAAAGTCCAGGAATTCCCTATTCTTGAACTGTGGTTTGTTGTCCACTATTACTTGGAATTTCATGACTTTTGGGACATTGATAAAGCAGCCCATTATAACCAAGTGATTGTCTACCTTGGTTGAACATGATAATTCAGATTTTGTCTGATGGAATTGCAAATTGTTCATGCAGTATCACTGGTTCTTTCTCCTGGGAATCTCTGCACTTCTAACATGTTCCCCTCCTGCTAACCATTTCTTCAAAGTCACTATTCATCTGTGGCCAGAATACAATTTCTCTAGTTTTCCTTTTTGATTTGGTCCTTCCCAGATGCTCTTTGTGTATTCATCCCAATATTTTCCTTCCCATGATCAGTGTTCCCTTCAACAGCACTGCTGAGATCACTGAAAGCTTGTTTTTATAGTAGGAATAGAAAGGTGGGAAGTGCTTATTCCCCCCCCTCCTTTACTTATTGCTTATATCACTGCTAGTATCATTGCTGTATTTCATCTTTATCTGTTGCTGTCGCCAATTCATCTCATATGCCTGGAGATACAGCACATGACATTTTTATCATGTAAAGGAGGATATTTACTACTTGTTCCAGGTCGCCAAGCTGTTTATTGCTAGATGGAGCATATGCTCTTGAGAATGTCTGCCATTACTAAGTGGCATCCAGGTTGGAACTGCAGGATCACATCATACTTCTGTATTTTCAGAAGTAGTCACTGAATACTTGCTTCTCCAAGCCCCTTTTTGGGGTATTGCAATCAGTGGTTCATGATAAGTCTCTGCTTTAAAGCTATGAGAATAGAAAAAAGTCATGAAATCTTGTACATCCATACAGTTGACCTAATGTCTCTTTTTAAATTTATGCATGCATCTTCTCTGCAGCTGTAATAACCCTAGATGCATATGAGACTGGCAACCAATCAGTTCCATGGTGCCTCCTTTCGAGGCATCTGTAGAAAGTTTACAGCACTGCATTTGATGCCAGAATATGCTTTAAATCAGCAGTTCTCAAACTTTAGCAACCAGAGGACCCCCATCTCCGCTCCTCTCCCTCCCTCCCAGTGCTTCCTGCATGCCACTGAAAAGGTGTTCCCCGGCATGCAGGAGGCACAGGGAGGGAGGGGAAGGAGGTAGAGGAGTTGATCAGAAGGGCCCACGGACCTCAGTTTGAGAAACACTGCTTTAAATTATTGAGCTCTCTTTCATGCTCTGGCATTGCAGTGGGACAGTCCAATGACCAGCTGGCCTAGTGGTAAGGCAATGGCCTTATAATTTCTGCTGGCCTAATCACCCCAGAGGGGGTGCCAGCCAAGATGTATGTGGCAGGTCTCAATCTTCTCTTAATTGCTCCAGACGTGAGGGGGACAAAATAGGGGGACCCAGGCCCAGCCACTCCTACAGGTCCTGACCCAGGGCCCGAGGGGGTTGTCAAAGTGTCTAGACCTGTTATTGATCTACCATAGTTACATATTACCCTGGATCTCTTCCTACCAGACTAGAGCTCTTCTGTTTGGAGCATAGTCACTGTCTTAGAAAACTCCTCTTGGTTTGTTAATGTCCTATTCAAATCAGTCTCTTTTAGGGCTTTCGGCTCCCAAGGGGGGGTGGGGAGAATCCTGATCCCTGCTGTAGAGCAACCTTAACAAAGCTGTAGCTCAGTTCCCAGCATCAGCCTTGCTTCCTGGTGCAGCCTGCAGTACCTTACCCCCCTTTTCCTGGGCTACCAGTGGCCTTTTAAACTATTCCTCCACTGGGAGCACACCTTGCATCTGCTGGAGGGGAAGTTACTCCCTAGCCTAGGATTGCTCAATACGTTGCCCTTGTTCAGTGTGAGGTCTGTAGACCTCATCACAGCCATACATGCTCATTTGGTGACCTTGTGGAGAAGATGTCTTAACTGAGTTGTGCATGCTGTCTAGTTAAGTATGAATTTGCTGGCATAATTCAACATGTCTAGCAGTCTCTGAATTCCTTTTTCAGCTTCATGTCTCAGCATGATCAGTATTGCAGGTTCAGTATTCATCAGGCAAGATTCCCTTTGAGGTCAGTCTCTCTGTCTCCCAAGTATGTCATTTCTGTTGTTTGAAATGACATTTGGCCTTATTCATTTTAAGGTCATTAGTTTTCCCAATTTCCAGAATACTCCTCAGATGTTCCTGATGTTCAGTGGCACTGCTGCCCCAAATTATGTCAGGTTTCAGAGTAGCAGCCGTGTTAGTCTGTATCCGCAAAAAGAACAGGAGTACTTGTGGCACCTTAGAGACTAAAAAATTTATTAGAGCATAAGCTTTCGTGGACTACAGCCCACTTCTTCGGATGCATATAGAGTGGAACATATATTGAGGAGATATATATACACACATTCAGAGAGCATGAACAGGTGGGAGTTGTCTTACCAACTCTGAGAGGCCAATTAAGTAAGAGAAAAAAACTTTTGAAGTGATAATCAAGATAGCCCAGTACAGACAGTTTCATAAGAAGTGTGAGAATACTTACAAGGGGAGATAGAGTCAATGTTTGTAATGGCTCAGCCATTCCCAGTCCTTATTCAAACCGGAGTTGATTGTGTCTAGTTTGCATATCAATTCCAGCTCAGTAGTCTCTCGTTGGAGTCTGTTTTTGAAGTTTTTCTGTTGTAAGATAGCCACCTGCAGGTCTGTCATTGACTGGCCAGACAGGTTAAAGTGTTCTCCCACTGGTTTTTGAGTATTATGATTCCTGATGTCAGATTTGTGTCCATTAATTCTTTTGCGTAGAGACTGTCCGGTTTGGCCAATGTACATGGCAGAGGGGCATTGCTGGCACATGATGGCATATATCACATTGGTAGATGTGCAGGTGAACGAGCCCCTGATGTTATGGCTGATGTGATTAGGTCCTATGATGATGTCACTTGAATAGATATGTGGACAGAGTTGGCATCGGGCTTTGTTACAAGGATAGGTTCCTGGGTCAGTGTTTTTGTTCAGTGATGTGTGGTTGCTGGTGAGTATTTGCTTTAGGTTGGGGGGTTGTCTGTAAGTGAGGACAGGTCTGTCTCCCAAGATCTGTGAGAGTAAAGGATCATCTTTCAGGATAGGTTGTAGATCTCTGATGATGCGCTGGAGAGGTGGACTACAAGCTATCAGGAACAGTATCCCCGATAATGTCACAGCTAACCTGGTGGCTGAACTTTGTGACTTTGTCCTCACCCACAACTATTTCACATTTGGGGACAATATATACCTTTAAGTCAGCAGCACTGCTATGGGTACCCGCATGTCCCCACAGTATGCCAACATTTTTATGGCTGACTTAGAACAATGCTTCCTTAGCTCTCGTCCCCTAACGCCCCTACTCTACTTGCGCTACATTGATGACATCTTCATCATCTGGACCCATGGAAAAGAAGCCCTTGAGGAATTCCACCATGATTTCAATAATTTCCATCCCACCATCAACCTCAGCCTAGATCAATCCACACAAGCAGTCCATTTCCTGGACACTACTGTGGATTAATGGACACAAATCTGACATCAGGAATCATAATACTCAAAAACCAGTGGGAGAACACTTTAACCTGTCTGGCCAGTCAATGACAGACCTGCAGGTGGCTATCTTACAACAGAAAAACTTCAAAAACAGACTCCAACGAGAGACTGCTGAGCTGGAATTGATATGCAAACTAGATACAATCAACTCAGGATTGAATAAGGACTGGGAATGGCTGAGCCATTACAAACATTGAATCTATCTCCCCTTGTAAGTATTCTCACACTTCTTATGAAACTGTCTGTACTGGGCTATCTTGATAATCACTTCAAAAGTTTTTTTCTCTTACTTAATTGGCCTCTCAGAGTTGGTAAGACAACTCCCACCTGTTCATGCTCTCTGTATGTGTGTATATATATCTCCTCAATATATGTTCCACTCTGTATGCATCCGAAGAAGTGGGCTGTAGTCCATGAAAGCTTATGCTCTAATAAATTTGTTAGTCTCTAAGGTGCCACAAGTACTCCTGTTCTTTTTCCAAATTATGTCATCAGTCTACACTTTCTACATGCCTGCTAGACCCTGCAGAATCTGGCTCATTATACAGTGAAATACTTCAGCAGCCAAACCTATTCTGAAAGGCAGTCTTAGAAAAGCAGTAACTGCCCAATGGTGTGTTGATAGTGCCGATCTTGGAGCTCTGTGTCCAAAGGGATCTGCCAAAATCCTACGGATGCATCTAATTTGCTGAAGAATGTGGCTCCTGCCATCTCAGAAAATAGATTTACTTCTTGTGGCAAAGTGAAAGAGTTCTCTTTATGTTTTTGTTCATCTTCTTAGGGTCCATACACAGATGTAGCCCCCTCCTTTTTTCTCTGCAATTATTAAAGAGTGAGCCCACTGTGTTGGTTCCTCTTTTCTCCGAATGATACCATTTGTGGTAGCTTCTTCTAGCTTCTTTCTTAAGGTTTATGGAGCTTTTTATGTAGCATGTACCTCAGATTCTTTATCTTCTCTTAACTATATCACACATGATATTATGAGGCACCCCATTTCTGTGAATACATCTTCATTTGATGCTATTAATAATTTCATATCTGGTCCTGTGCTGTCTTTCTGTCTCTCTATGGCATACATCTCTGACTGAGATCAAGCACCTCACATGGCCCAAGGCTGGTTGCTTGTCTCAGTGTACCACCAAAAATTCTTGTTTGATCATTTTCCTTTTGCATTTAAGTGTCTGTGTGCACTCTCCCAGCAATGGAATAGTTTCTCCATTATAATCTTTCACAGATACTTTGAACTTGTCCGCTATTATGTGTTCCCTACATCTCTCTATTTCAGTTGTTGTTATTACATTTACCTGTGCCCCAATGTCTTTCTTATATGTCCCATAAGTGTCATTTGTGCACATTTTAATTAGCTAATCTTTTTAGTTTTCAGCCTCCTAAATTATTGTGCTTAAGAACAGGTCCTCCTCTTCCCTTGAGGGATCCATTTTTGCACTTAATACATTCACTTTTCTGCTTTCTCTATATATAGGCACAAGGGTTGTGTTTATTACATATTTGCCAAAATGCTGGTCATTTTCTAGACTCATACTGGTTGCTGAATGATTGGCATTGTTTCCTGCTTTTCATTTTTCTGTTCCTAGCCAATTTAATTTCTGTGGACTCTTCTTTTGTTGGCTTACCTATGGTACTTTTTATTGTTACATCCCAGGATAATCTGAGAGAGAATCTTTTAATAAGCCATAAACTCAGGACTGACTTTTTAGTTTTAAGTTTCCTCCATTGTTTCCACTTCATTCTGTGTTCTCATCCGCAACGTATATCTTTCAAAAGTAACGTTTTTATTCTAGGGACACAATGATCCTCCTCCATTTTTCTTACTTCTCTCCCTCCTACCTCTATTGTGTTGAGTGGATTGTAGACTTCTAGCATTTCTGTGTCTGCCACTGTTAAGAGCAGAGCAATATTTTGCTCATCCTCCAGTTCATTTGCCCCGTGGCTTTTATGTACAGCTCAAATTATTGTTTGAACCAAATCCAGGCATACTCAGCATTCTCTGATTCTCAGGGCTGGTGAGGGAATTACTTTTAGTTGCACAGACTTCATAGCAGCCATTTCAGTGTTACCTCTCACTGGGTCATCCAGCACACTGTGCCTTCTGTTACTATGTTGGATCTTTATTATGAACAGGATCTATGTACAAAAATGAGGTAACAGCATTTATACTCCTCTGTATAGCTGCAGCCTGTGACTACTCTATCCTGGGCTTCTTTGTTTCTGCCCAGCAGGAAGTGTGTCCTATAAAGAATGTACAAGAAGTGTGACACCTTTATGCTTCCCGGAGCACTTACTGTATAGCACACAGAGGATCTTGTCTTCGGCCTGTCCATTACCAGATAACAAAGGTGAAAAGTAACATGATATTATTCATCAAATGATAGTCCACTGTATAATTCCCAGAGTTCCAGCATGTTTTACCAGAAAGTTTTCATATCCAAGAAGAATCAAGATTAATTTTTCCTTTTTAAATCTGTTTCATATCCATAGCAAAAGTGCTGCAGTATATTCCTTACCCCCATTTACAATAAATTATAATGAAATCCTGCACTCTAATTACAGACATTGGGACTGCAATGTTGCCTATGCATGCAGAACATCCCAATCTGTTTTTTGATTTAGTTGGGGATTGTTCCTGCTTTGAGCAGGGGGTTGGACTAGATGACCTCCTGAGGTCCTTTCCAACCCTGATATTCTATGATTCTATGATACAGCAGTTCTCACTTAGATCACATTAACAGAGGATGATAGAAAACCCTTGACTCAGAGCTGAAGTTGAAGTTGGCTGTTTCATAGACTCATAGACTTTAAGGTCAGAAGGGACCATTATGATCATCTGGTCTGACCCCCTGCATGCTGCAGGCCGCAAGACCCTTCCCTGGACTCTACCGTTGAAGTCCCCAATCCTGTGTTTTAGTGACTTCAGTTGGCTGAGACCCTCCTGCTAGTGATCCCTGCCCCATGCTGCGGAGGAAGGCGAAAAACCTCCAGAGGCTCAGCCAATCTACCCTGGAGGAAAATTCCTTCCCGACCCCAAATATGGCGATCAGTGATACCCCGAGCATATAGGCAAGAGTCTCTAGCCTGACCCTTGTTGGCCATTATGCTATTCATGTACCATTGCTTGGTTATCCTTGGCTACTATGTTTTATCATTAAACCATTCCCTCCATAAACTTATCCAACTTAATCTTAAAACCAGACAGGTCCGTCGCCCCCACCGTTTCCCTCGGAAGGCCGTTCCAATATTTCACCCCTCTGACGGTCAGAAACCTTCGTCTAATTTCAAGCCTAAACTTCCCCCCGGCCAGTTTGTATCCATTCGTTCTCGTGTCCACATTAGTACTAAGCTGGAATAATTCCTCTCCCTCCCTTGTATTAACACCTCTGATATATTTAAAGATAGCAATCATATCCCCCCTCAGTCTTCGCTTTGTCAGACTAAACAACCCAAGCTCCTCTAATCTCTTTTCATACGACAGGTTTTCCATTCCTCTGATCATCTTAGTCGCCCTTCTCTGCACCCGTTCCAGTTTGAGTTCATCTTTTTTAAACATTGGAGACCAGAACTGCACACAGTACTCCAAATGAGGTCTCACCAGCGCCTTATACAACGGATGCAGGACCTCCCTATCCCTACTAGATATACCTCGCCTAATACATCCCAAGACCGCATTGGCTTTTTTCACCGCCACGTCACATTGTCGACTCATAGTCATCCTGCGGTCCACAAGGACCCCTAGGTCCTTCTCCTCTTCCGTTACTTCTAACCAATGCGTCCCCATCTTGTAACTAAAATTGTTATTATTCATCCCCAAGTGCATCACCTTACACTTTGCACTATTAAATTTCATCCTATTTCTGATACTCCAATTCACAAGCTCATTCAAGTCTCCCTGCAGAATATCCCTATCCTCCTCCGAGTTTGCAACTCCTCCCACCTTCGTATCATCCGCAAACTTTATCAGCCCACTCTTGCAATCGGTCCCGAAGTCAGTTATAAATAGATTAAATAAGATGGGTCCCAAAACCGAACCTTGAGGCACTCCACTAGTAACCTCCCTCCAACCCGACAATTCACCCTTTAATACGACCTGCTGCATTCTCCCCATTAACCAATTCCTTATCCACCTCTGGATTTTCATATCGATCCCCATGTTTTTCATTTTAACCAATAATTCCTCATGGGGTACTGTATCAAACGCTTTACTGAAATCCAGATATATTAGGTCCACCGCATTTCCCTTATCTAATAAGTCCATTACTTTCTCAAAGAAGGAGATCAGATTCGTTTGGCACGATCTGCCCTTCGTAAAACCATGCTGTAATTTATCGCATTTGCCATTAACCTCAAGGTCCTCAACTAGTTTCTCTTTCAGAATCTTCTCCAGCACCTTGCACACTACTGATGTTAAACTAACAGGCCTATAGTTACCCGGGTCACTTTTTTTCCCTTTCTTGAAAATAGGAACCACATTGGCTATTCTCCAGTCTAACGGGACCACCCCCGAGTTTACAGATTCATTAAATATAGTCGCTAATGGGCCTGCTATTTCCCGCGCCAATTCCTTCAATATTCTCGGATGAAGATCGTCCGGTCCACCCGACTTAGTCCCATTAAGGCGTTCTAGTTTTGTTTCTACCTCGGATGCGGTAATCCCCCATCCTGTATGCCCCTCTGTATCGGTGCTAGTATCCCTAATACCTTCATTGGCCTCATTAAACACCGATGCAAAATATTCATTGAGCTATTGCGCCATGCCTAGATTATCTTTAATCTCCTCTCCGGCTATAGTCTTCAGCGGTCCCACTTCTTCTTTCTTTGCTTTCTTCCTATTTATATGGCTGTAAAACCTCTTACTATTGCTTTTAATTCCCCTCGCTAAGTCCAACTCTTAGCCTTTGGCCTTTCTCACTCTATCTCTACATTCTTTGACTTCACTAAGGTAAGTTTCCTTACTGATCCCTCCCCTCTTCCACTCTTTGTACGCTTTCTGTTTTTTCCTAATCGCCCCTTTCAGTCGGTAGCTCATCCAGCTCGGTCTAAGTCTCTTGCTTAGTAATCTTTTTCCCTTTTTGGGGATACAGGCCTCTGACAGCTCTTGCATCTTTAACTTAAAGTAATCCCAGGCTTTTTCTGCCTTTAGGTCCCTTAATACGTTTGCCCAATCCACTTCCCTTACTAGTCCCCTTAATTTGTTAAAATTGGCCTTTTTAAAATTATAAACCCTAGTCTTTGACTTAATTCTGGTACTCCTTCCATTTAGTTTAAACCGAATTAGCTCATGATCACTGGAGCCCAAGTTGTCCCCCACTACCACTTCCTCAACAAGGTCCTCACTACTTACCAGAATCAAATCTAAAATGGCCTCCCCCCTCGTCGGCTCAGCTACCACTTGATAAAGGAATTGATCAGCAAGCACGTCTAGGAACATCTGAGCCCTATTATTGCTACTAGCGTTGGTTCCCCAATCTATATCCGGGAAGTTAAAGTCCCCCATAATTACACAGTTTCTATTAGTATTTATCTCCCTTAATACATTAAACAGTTCCTTATCCATATCCTGGGTCGATCCCGGCGGTCTATAGCACACCCCAAGCACTATCCCTGGAGAGGCTCTAGTAGTCCTTTTACCCAGCTTGAGTATCGCCCAGACGGACTCCGTGTTATCTATTCCATCCACTATTATTTCTTTACAGCTTATTTCACTATTGACATACAATGCCACCCCCCCACCTTTACCTTTATCCCGGTCTTTCCTAAACAGCGCATACCCCTCCATACCTGCGTTCCAGTCGTGACTG
Organism: Malaclemys terrapin pileata; assembly: GCF_027887155.1. Lineage (NCBI taxonomy): Eukaryota > Metazoa > Chordata > Testudines > Emydidae > Malaclemys > Malaclemys terrapin. The sequence goes on along the minus strand of NC_071513.1, from coordinate 32,159,859 downwards.
CCATTCCACCACGTTTCAGTTATTCCTACGATATCCGGTTTCAATTCTCGGACCAAGAGCTCCAATTCCTCCATTTTATTACCTAGGCTTCTCGCATTGGTGTACAAACACCCTAATGTATGTCGTTTAGCCTGTCTCCCATTAGTAGCACTGTATGTTGCGGGCCTCTTTGTGTTCGTCCCCCCTGTCCTTCCTATGTCCAATCTCATCTCCCCGGCTATGTCTCCTCTTATTACACTTAGCTTTTCAATACTGGAAACTGGCGTGGAGATTAACTGTGCATCTCCCAACCATCTCCCCAAACTTCCTAGTTTAAAGCTCTTTTGATAAGATGAGCCAGCCTCCCTCCCAGAAGTCTATTTCCTTCCCTACTCAGGTGAAGCCCATCCCGCGAGAACAGGTGTCTGTCCCCGAAAGCCTCCCAGTGGCCATACATCCCAAAGCCCTCCTTATAGCACCACTCCCTTAGCCAACTATTTATCCTCACAATCCTATCAGCCCTTTGCTGCCCTTCCCTTGGAACAGGCAGAATCCCACTAAAGATAACCTGAGCCTCTATCTCCTTGAGAGTCTTCCCCAGCCTGGCATAATCTCCCTTGATTCTCTCTAACGAGAACCTAGCCGTGTCATTCGTTCCTACATGAAGGATTATCAAGGGGTTCTTACCTGCTCCTTTTAGGATCCTTTTCAACCGCAGGTCCACATCGCGTATCTTTGCACCCGGTAGACAGCACACCCTTCTGTTCTCCGGGTCCGCCCTGGTCACAGGCCTGTCCAATCTCCTCAGTAAAGAGTCTCCAATTACATACACCTGCCGTCGCCTGGCAACAGTGCGATCTAGTAATCTAGCCTCCGATCCCTCTAGTCCTGACCTGTGTCTGTTCCTATCTTCTCTTATTCTCCCCCTTATGCCTTCCTGTATCCTCTGGTGGCCCATAATTGGTGCTGTCTCCATCAACTCCTCCCCCCTCTCTCTCGGACTAGCAGCTCTTCTCTTCTTCCTCACCCTCCCACCTTCAGTCACCACCTGCTGCCCCTCTACCTCGTTATCCAAACACTCAAACCTATTCCTGAGTTCTATTCCCCCCTCACTGGCCCTCCTTTTCCTTGGCCTACTTCTCACAGTCACATGCTTCCACTTCCCTTGATCTCCCCCTTCCATTCCCCTCTCGCTGTCATCTACTACTGCCTCCTTCTGCACCCTAGAGCCTTCCCCTTCAGCCCCGCCTTGCCTATCCTCCATCAGCTGCTCAAACCCCCACCTAAACTCCACCAGGGTCTCTACCTGCATCTCCAGCCCCTTAATCTTTTCCTCCAGTAACACTATAAGGCGACACTTCATACACACGTACCTTTGTTCCAGGTCTCCTGCTAGGACTATATACATACCACAGCTCCCACATGTCGCCATCTGCATTATGTCTGCTGCTGCTGCTTGTTTGATAAATTACAAAAATGTTTAGCTGTCCTAGGATTTTATTCCATTTCAATCTCATTTCAATCTCATTAAAGGCCAGATCCAGAGCATATTGGAGTCAACAGAAAGATTCCTGTTGATTTAATTGTCTTTGGATCAGGTCCCAAATATGTACACAGCACAACACAAAATAATTGCCAATGACTATCTCTACCAAGACCATATTGTTCTTTCAAATAAAAAGATCTGTCATACAGTTCCTGATTGATTGCAATAGTATCTTTGGTTGACCTAGGATACCCCAGTATTTTTTACTAGAAATTATAAAGACCAGCTTTTTCCAAAATGCAGCTTTTCTAAGGAAATATTAATTTGACTTAAGTTTTCTGCATAGAACTAGTCATATTTCCTTTGTAATCTTAATGGTCTGAAGTTGTAGATCTTTGCTCCTTTAATTTCAGCAAATGAATAAATACCTGGAGGGACAGAAATTTTATATACATTTTCCCTCAAGGTTATCCACTCTGCAGATTGCTCGCCTGTCTTTTTAAACCATCCATCAGTTGTTCAAATGTGAATGCCATACAATATGTTTTAAATCTGGGAAGTTGAACCTCCTTCTCCTACTGGGAGTATCATATTTTTGATTAGAAAGTCTTGGTTTCTTTCCCTTTTATACCCCATAGGAATCCCTGGGAAATTAACTTTTGTGGTACAAATAGTACATTATCTAAAGCCATAGTGATTTTTACTTTATTTTACTTTTCCCCATAAAATATACTTTGGAAATTGCCATCAAGTTAAATCAGGTTCTAAATTAATTTTTATTATAATAATTGGCATAACAAGATATTTTATTATGTCTCTATTTGAGGTCATGAACTTGCAAATACATTTATTATTTTTATTGTATTTTATTATTTACTTTACATTTATATTACAAGCCTAAGGATCAGGGGCTTGTGCTGAGCACTGTATAAACACAGATAGACAGACTCTATCCTGGAGGCCTTACAATCTAAAAGGGACATAAACAGGGTCATTATTATGTGTGTTCTCATAGTGCACAGGAACCCCAGTCATAGGCTAGGACCCCATTGGGCTAGATGCCATACAAATGCTAATGCATGCACCAAGGACATGGTGATGACTGGATATAGTGTCTACCTTGAGGAGTCCCACATAGCACTTAGGCAAGAGTAGTGTATTCAATTCATGTTTCTCAAAATTGATGCATTTTGGTGATCACAAGATTTTCATGAAACTGGAAAAAACTGTGCAAAATGTTAAATTTCTGACCTTCCCCACCACAACTCTGTGTGTGTGTGTGTGTGTGTGTGTGTGTGTGTGTGTATGATTGTGGTGCGGGGCAGAGGAAAAGAATAATAGGATGACATTGTTCCATTACTTTTTTTTAAAAAATTATGAGCTGGGTTGCTTGGCTGTGATTGGACATAATAATCACATGGCCTTAGCTCATCAGTGATTTAGATAATGGCATAGAGAGTTCACTTATAACGTTTGCAGATGATACCAAGCGGGGAGGGGTTACAATACTTTGGAGGATAGGATTAAAATTCAAAATGATCTGGACAAACTGGAGCAGTGTTTCCCAAACTTGGGACGCCGCTTGTGTAGGGAAAGCCCCTGGCGGGCCGGGCTGGTTTGTTTACCTGCCACGTCCGCAGGTTCAGCCGATCACGGCTCCCACTGGCCGCGATTCACTGCTCCAGGCCAATGGGAGCTGCTGGAAGTGGTGCGGGATGAGGGACGTACTGGCCGCTGCTTCCAGCAGCTCCCATTGGCCTGGGGCAGTGAACCACGGCAAGTGGGAGCCACAAGCAGCCGAAACTGCGGACGCGGCAGGTAAACAAACCGGCTCGGCCTGGCCCGCCAGGGGCTTTCCCTACACAAGCAGCGGCCCAAGTTTGGGAAACACTGAACTGGAGAAATGGTCTGAAGTAAATAGGATGAAATTCAATAAGGACAAATGCAAAGTACTCCACTTAGGAAGGAAAAATCGGTTGCACACTTACAAAATGGGAAATGACTGCCTAGGAAAAAGTACTGCAGAAAGGGATATGGAATCAGAGTAGATCACAAGCTAAATATGAGTCAACAGTGTAACACTGTTGCAAAAAAAGCAAACATCATTCTGGGATGTATTAGCAGGAGTATTGTAAGCAAGACAGGAGAAGTAATTCCTCCTCTCTATTCTGCACTGATTAGGCCTCAACTGGAGTATTGTGTCCAGTTCTAGGTGCCACATTTCAGGAAAGATGTGGACAAATTGGAGAAAGTCCAGAGAAGAGCAACAAAAATGATTAAAGGTCGAGAAAACATGACCTATGAAGGAAGATTGAAAAAATGGGGTTTGTTTAGTCTGGATAAGAGAAGATTGAGAGGGGACATGATAACCATTTTCAAGTACATAAAAGGTCATTACAAGGAGGAGGGAGAAAAATTGTCCTTCCTAACCTCTGAGGATAGGACAAGAAGCAATGTGATTAAATTGCAGCAAGGGCAGTTAGGTTGGACATTAGGAAAAACTTCCTAACTGTCAGCGTGGTTAAACACTGGAATAAATTGCCTAGGGAGGTTGTGGAATCTCCATCATTGGGGATTTTTAAGAGTAGGTTGGACAAACACCTGTCAGGGATGGTCTAGATCAGTGCTTCTCAAAGTTGGGCTGCCACTTGTTCAGGGAAAGCCCCTGGCGGTCTGGGCCAGTTTGTTTACCTGCTGCGTCCGCAGGTTCGGCCGATCGCGCCTCCCACTAGCCGCAGTTCGCCACTCCAGGCCAATGGGGGCTGCGGGAAGCGGCGCGGGCTGAGGGATGTGCTGGCCTCCCTTCCCGCAGCCCTCATTGGCCTGGAGCAGTGAACCATGGCCAGCAGGAGCCACGATCGGCTGAAACTGTGGACGCTGCAGGTAAACAAACCGGCCCGGACCGCCAAGGGCTTTCCCTGAACAAGTGACGGACCGGCTTTGAGAACCACTGCTCTAGATAATACTGGACTAGGTGACCTCTCGAGTCCCTTCAAATTCTACGATTGGCTCACGGTCCCTGACTGTTCCATGTGGCTGAGTAGCATGTGATAGTTCAGGATGGGCTGGAGTAAAGGTGGCTTTCTGGTCCCCTGATTCTGAGCTATTTGGGTGCTAATACCTGCCCAGACAAATCAGAGCAGCATGAGGGCTGTTCTAACTTACAACAGCTGCCAGTAGCCCAAGAGGCCATTCCAGCAGCCCAGAATTTTTAGGAGCCATGCACCTCCTACATTGTCTGTAGTGAGAGAAGATACAATAGGTGCTTTAATGATGGCTCTATGAATGCTGGAGGGGATGCTTTATGACCCTGGCACGGTTCAAAGTAGTACTAACCTACATTTGGGTTGTAGATGTTACACTCCAGTCTGATATGATCTAAATAAAGGAGTAAAAAACAAAGATAGAGAAATCCCTTCGTTGAATGATTGTATTGTAATTGTTGAAAGTATCTTGTATGGGGAACATAGTTAAATGATGAACATATTGTCTGACGAACCCTGACCTAGTGAACAATTGTACAAGCTTGCATGACAGCTGAAAAGCACAAGAGGTTCTGACTCAGTGGCTATCATGTAAATGTTTTTCTTTGTGTAGGTAACATAGATATTGCTACTCCAGTTCACTAGTGATCCATCTGGTTCCAAATACTGTCTGCTAGTGGCCAATACCCCACATAGGACTATTATAAAATAACTTGCTCACAGTGAAGTTTCCTGTCAGTTAGTGTTTGGCTTTTGCCTTGAGACATGAGTTTATAGTAACATAATTATTTTCATAATACCTGATAAAACTGTGTGTGTGTGTGTGTGTGTGTGTGTGTGTGTGTGTGTGTGTGTGTGTGTGTGTGTGTGTGTGTGTGAGATATCTCATTTTCTTTCATAGTAAGTATTTGGACTCAATCAGGTCTTGTGCTGAGTTCCAGGGGTAAATTAGGCTTTGTATAACAATGTATGTATTTTTATTAGTTTGAAATTGAAATCAGTTCTATTTACCATCCTGTTGGTCTTGCATTATATGAAAGGATATATTGGAGCACCCAATTTACTTTACCCATTATTTTGTATACTTCTGTCATGGTTTCTGCTGTGCATTGCATTCTTTCTTTCAGCTCTCTAGTCTACTGGTTTTCAGCTGATACCGTATTAATTTTAAATAGACTATAATTTGCCAAGTGTTTAAATATAAAAACCCATACATTATTGGTGCTTCTAATTCTAAATCCCATTATTCAGCAACAAAATCAAATACATTAGCAAGTGTGGCTAGGATTAGACAGTATATACTTTCTAAAATGCAAAATACTACCATATTTTGCACAGAAAACAGATAGTACAGATAATGGGGGTAGCTAAGGTCTTGTCATTTGAAATAATCCTGTGGTTCTTTAAGATTGTAGTATATAAAAGGAAGAAAATATTAATGCTGGAAGAATTAAATCACTCATTTATTACTTGTGCCACATTATGAGTTAGAATGTAAGCAAAATGGATTAAATAAAATGAATTGTGAAATTCTTTTAAAATAAATAATAGAGTATCACAGCCATAATTTTAAATCAGATTGCTGACACTTCTAGTGTTTGTATGGAACTTGTTGGTTCAAATAATTTCCTTTATAATGTGGGTTATATTTTAAATATGGAAATCCTGGGAATATAAAGCTAGTTGGATAGACTGTCTGCTTAATTCAGAGACGGAGTTTGACTATGCAATCATCTGTACATAGTCTGGCACCTGAGACTACCCTACTCACTCCAGATCTGATCCAATTACCCTCACTATTCCTATTGCTACTCCCTTTCCCCCAATTTTGACTACAAAGTGTTCTCTTAGCGAGACCCCAGACTTTCATGCGCACCCTCTGGGTTTTCTATTGCCCGACTACAAGGTACAATGTGTACTTCTTAAAGGATTAAGAGAGTTTTCAAGGGTAGATGGGATCTGAGGTGAGGAAGCTTGTCATAGTATGGAGTGGAGTGGGGAGAGGTTTGGGAAGGGGACAACTTGGAATGTAGTTCTTGTTTTTTTTTTTCCCAGGATCATATTATTTTTCCACGTTGATAATGAGTCCTAAAATGGCAAACTATCTGCTCTCTTGCCTTCATCTGTCTCAGTCAACCCAGCTCTGCTTTATCATGCCCCTTGCTGTTGTAATACTGGGTTTGGAAATTGTGAAGCACAATGAATAAATGTCACTGTTGGACTCTCTAAGGGATTTTAGAGTTCTTTGAACTCCTCAGATCACTGCTTTTTAGGGGGACAATTCTTAATGAAATGGAAGCATTTGGATAACAATGGACCCAGGAAATTCAAATATGCTATAGTATCTTAAACCTGCAAAATACAGCTCTTAAATACACATGGGGTTAAATTCACCTCCCCACAAAGAAACCTCAAGAAAACTGACTTTGTGTTGGAATCTCCATGGCAAATAGAATTCATCTTCCCAGCTGTAGACCTTGTGTAAGGCTGCAGAGCAAGCTCTCAGAGGTTACTAATCCACTGTGTGTGCTGGAATAGTGGCCACTAACCTTCCACCTCACGTTGTGCACGTGCTTTGCATGAATATTACATTTATATTGTTAAGAGCTAGAGTTTTAAAAGGAGGCATGCCTCAGAAAACAGAGCCTGTGCACTCTTAATAGAAGATGCCGTCAGGACCTGAGAACTAAATGCATAGTGGTCACTAAGCAGGCACATCTAAATCAGTTTACACCAGCAATAGCATAAAGCAGATGAAGGTTATTTCTAGTGCCATGACACAGCATGTGTCATGTGGATGCTATATTTAGTTTAACACATCTGTACAGTTTTGTGCCATAAGTACCTACAGTTAATCTTGATGTTGCAAATGGAGAGCAACGTAGGGTCAGATGGAAAGACATTCCGAAGACTCAGTTAGGAACAATAAGTACATGTACAAAAGGAGAATTACTTTTAAAAGTGTTGTGGAAGCCCCTTTGTCAATTGCAAAAAGTATATTTCACATGCAATTTTTGAAAATTTTACCAGAGAAAGAGTTACGTATAAAAACCAAAGTGACACCATACCCTGGTTGGGGGGAAGTTTTTGCTCTATTATCTAGTCTTCAGGACAAGGACAAAAGTGAGCATTATTGAGTCAGTGATTGAAGGGCTATATTCTCTTCTTCCTGGTTGCATGTGTGATGCTCTCATTTAGAATTGAATGAATATGGTAAAATAATTCCCAATTAATCTTGCGAATAAAATCCTTCAGGCATCAGGATTGGTATTCTCTCAGATGAGTGGTAGTTTTATGATGATGATGATTTACAAAAATGTTCCTGGAGAGCAACAGCATCATGCAAAGTAGTATGAGTATCATGTGATGATTGGCATCTGAGGCACCACTGTAGCCATTTCAAAAATCATGTCTTATTTTTGCTAAACCTTTGTTTAATATTTATAAGCCCAGACCAAATTCTTAAAATGCTCCATCTATGTGCAGGTAACATACAAACAGAAAACCTAGTGGTGCCTACACTTTGAATTAACACTAAATAGGGCCTGGAATCACTGATATTTTCATGATGTTTAACTTCAAAAATCCTCACAGCTGATCCACTGCGCACATCCTTCCTTCTAGTCCTCCCACTCATTGCACAGTAGCTGTGAAACACCTTGAATTTAGCAGAGTGGGAAGGTTGAGGAGAGGCTGTAGTAGTGCTTTAAAGGTACCAGTTTGCTCTCTGACCTGTAGGATGGCAGCTGTCAAGATGTAAGCTCAGAACCATTGACAAGTATAGAAAAGCTGAAATTTCCCCAAGTATTTCTGAACTAATAATTATTATTTTTGAATAGTAATTATCTATTCTTTTTTAATACAAAATTAATATTATATCTCTACAGATAACATACAGATTATATCTATACAAACAATATATATATATGTGTGTGTGTGTGTGTATGCATGTATATTTATAGTGTCTGTTTAAAAATATATAAAATGAAGGCTTCAAGCTACTATTCAGCTAATAATTACCAAATTGTTATATATGTAATTCAACATATTTAAAACATTACCCAACCTTTATGGATTCAGTTTTATAATAAAACAGACTAAAATTCTACCTCTACTTTAGGTAGAAAATTCTTGCATGTGCATTGATAAGACACTGGATTTTGAGATGCAATCAAAGGTAGGAGTGAGCTTAATGTGGGAACAGATAGTGGGCATGTGATCTAAATATACACAGTGTGATTGCTCTCTGCTAAATATTAGCTGTCTGAAATGGTACTTTGCATCATGGTACCCAGACAGCATAAAATATGATGTGATATAAATGATGCCAATCTATGCACTGTTGGCATCAGCAGCTGTCTCCTTGGCAGACTCCATAGACAGTTACTGGCAGCGTTAGAGTTGCCTCTAGGTCTATCATATGGTTAGGCTTCTGACTTTTTCTGTTTACATAAAGTCCACCCCATCTGGAATCCATTTAATTCTGTGTCACCTTTGATAGTGGAGAATGTATGTATGGGTGACCTCATACAGGCTGAGGTGTTGACTTTGGACTATTTGAAATAAGCCCAATCTCCAAGGTGTTCCCTTTAAGACTTACGCCTCTGTATTGAGCTCTTGATGTCAAATACAAGAGTTTAAATCTGCCCTTTTGAAAAAAAACAATTTGAGAGATTAAAAGCAGCATTAGTATGAAGTGAAAAATGGAATAACGATATGGTTTCTTTTTAGTTCTGTGGGAAAAGGAATCTATCTAATTCAATAATTCTGTGATATTTTATCCAGTGTGCTGTACCAAGGTAGAGAGCAGTATGTGAAAGCTTTGATAAGACATGCTATTTGGATATAAAGATTTGGGAGCAGATCTTCAGCCCCCCCCCCCCTTTGGACTGCTATGGTGGCACAAAGGGGTGTGACGTGTTCCCAGGTGGGGAGTTGAAGATTCCCTTTGTGTGATGTAGAACCTGCATTAGAGGGATGTTGGAGCAAGAGGGGCAGAAGAAGGTAAGCTCATGTTGACTTCTGATTGATATGAAGGGCTGTTACAAGCCAAAGTAATTTAGAGCATCCCTAAAGCTAATCTAAGGCCATGTCTACATTAACAATTGTGTCGGAAAAACTTGTGTTGCTCAGGAGTTTGAAAAAACCCACCCCCTTGAGCAACATAAGTTTCACCAGCATAAGTGCTTGTGTGCACAGCGCTATGTCAACAGGAGAGCTCGCTCCTGTTGGCATAGAGTGGCTACATGAGCGATCTTACAGCAGCACAGCTGTACCAAGTGTGCTAGTGTAGACATGGCCTAAGTTGCACGCAGGATTGAACCAAACCCAACTGAACCCATCAACCCTGGTTATTTTATCGATAGAAGGGGAGAGGGAGATATGGGAAAGTGAAGAAGCCACATTTACCTCCCAGTCCTTTTTCATCAAAATCAAGGATCTTTTTATTTAGATTTCTCAACATGTGTCCATCCAATGCCGTGTTAAAAAATGTAACAAATAGGCCCTAACTTTCCAGATCCTTATGGATCCACCATAACTTAAAATTCTAGCACCACCATCGTCGTCTCTAAATGGTCCTTTTTTTTTTTTTTTTTTTTTTGAACTATTCCCTCCTCCAACACACCCACACCCCTGGGAGAACAGATGGGCCTTCCAGCATGTCCTGAAATTTGGGGTCTGGGAAATTAATTGGAGATGGGGATCCAGAGTCCAAGTCCTCTTGTGTGAACTAAAGATGGAACTCTTTGGAATTATTATTACTATTATTATTATTTATTTGTACTTCAGTGGGCACACAGAGGCTGCAATCTTGATCAGATCCCCATTGTACTACCAGGCACAATGATATTTATTGGTCACTTCAATTAATTTGGGTGTTCAATAGCTTGTACAATGGGAAGTTGCCTTTTTACAATAGGCAACCAAACCCAAGAAGCCTTTCAAAACTGTATTAAAAACTCTTTAAATAAAACAGCTAACATTAACTGTACATTCATTCTGGGAAAATTTCCATTCCTTGCATTTGCATTCACATAAAGTCTTTTAAGCAGGGTTTTCACTTACTTTTTATTGGTAACATCACATATCCATCATGAGGGAGAGGAATTTTTTGTTAAAATTTGTCCTGCTTTTTGGATAGATATAAAACAATGTGTATGTGAGGAAAAATGAGAATAAAAAAGAATAGGGGGCACATGGATAGCTCCCTCATGCCACCTCTGGATCCCAGCTTACTATTCTGGGCTGTGTTGACAGCTGGGTGACTTGCTTTGGTTTCTTTCCCACTGAATCTCTCTATCACCAGGAGAGGACTGCTCACGCTGCTCCATCCTGCCATTCCAATTAGAGCAATGGTATAATGAAGTTGAATCAATTCCAAAACTGGCCAGGCTTGCTACTGATTAGACAGAAGGATAAAAGGCTGGGAAAGACTAGAAACAATACTATGAGGTGAAATGACATATTAAGGAAGAGGTACTAGGAATGTTACAGCTTACTTCCTACATATTATCTGACACTCAGCAACCTAAGAAATGGTGGTGTAATTTTTCAATTACAATAAAAATTCTTCACAGTGAAAAATACTCAAATTTGCCACAGGAAAGAAGCAGCGAAAATTCACCAAACTAATGCTGATTGTAACTTGGAGGAGCCTATGATATAAGCAAGGAAGCTAGAACCCCCTCTTAATTTCCCACACAGATATATGAGAAGATACCCTTTACGCTACAGTTGGTCAGATCCAGATCAACACCGCTGCTACTGATTCCTTAGCTGTCTTATCTCATTTGTCGCAAATCCCTGTATAAAAAGGAGACATAGAACTGTCTTAGGAGCCACCATATCAATATATCTTGGCAAAAATCTCTCATTATATTATACTAGGTCAGAGACAGTGTAGTCCGTTGGCTGCTCAATAATTTCCTCAGAGCTGTTTGAAACCCATATGGTTCCATTAGTCTCTCAGGGTGGATCATCCTAACTGTTCCTTTGCTCTGACAGGAGAGCTGAACCCTGACATTGAGACATCTGCCAGTGTGATAGATGATGGTTCTAGTGAGGACAAAGATTGTTCCCTTTAATTAGGGTGACCAGATGTCCCGATTTTATAGGGACAGTCCCGATTTTGGGGTCTTTTTCTAATATAGGCTCCTATTACCCCCCACCCCCATTCCGATTTTTGACACTTGCTGTCTGGTCACCCTACCTTGAATATGCACATAAAGCTCCACAATGCATTTCTGTTTCCTGATTGTTTATCAACTGGTCTCAAAAGCTTGTTTTGAAGGGAGCTGTGTAAAGCTCTAGCAGGTCATGCCATGCAGTGGGGGGGAAGGGGGAAGAGAGGGGAGGGGAACCTGTATCTGGCTGCATGGACACTCCTAACTATGAGAAGGTTTTTCTCACCTTTTGCTACATGCCCAGGAGATGTACTTCTTGGGTGGGGAGAGCAGAAGAGAGAGAACTGCACTTCTCCAGAAGGTTTCCTCTTTCTCTTAGGCTACAGGAACTCCTCAATGGCTGCAGACTCTCAGGGTCAGCAGGCCTGGGAAACACAGATGCTAATATGGGAGATTGTCCATTTGTTCATCTGTTTTCAAGCAAACAACACAATGAAAAACATACCATCAGATTAGTGGAGTTTTGTGCTCACAAAAGTTTAAGTGAGATTGCTGGTTCTTACTCATTTTATTCCAGTGTTGTCAGAATATATGTATTTATTTCAAAACCCACTGTGCAAATTTTCTGATATCTAAGAATACATTGTGGAACAATATAAACTATTTTAAATCAGCAAGATACATTAGTGGACTCTAATGCAGGTTTTTTTAAAAACATTTTTAGTTTTTTCACTTAATTCCAAAAAGAAAGATAAGTATGATTTCCAGGAGTTTCTTCCCACCATTCTCCCCACAAGTATAAAACAAAACAAAACAAAAATCCTCAGATTAAGTACTAAATAACTAATACTTAGTTTAACATCTTTAAAGCGGGATCAAAGCAAAAATTAGCACTGTGACATTAAACTTGGGAAAGAAGGTTTTAAAAATAATGATGGAGCTAATCAAAAAGACCCTAATGTCAAAAGGAAAGAAATTGAAATACTTAGACTCAAAATAGCTGCTAGAAAAACATACCATAAAAGAGTCATAGACTCTGTATCTTGAAACTAAAAAGGGACTGGGAAGGAAAGGGGAGAAAAAATTTAGTCCCAAATCTGTGCATTTCAGAAAATGCTAATATAATTTAAGTGAGTGTGATAGTAAGGAACATAAAGTAGGCAAGTAAAATGAAAACTGGAAATAGGAGTAGACTTTGAAAGCAAATTAGGTGAAATTTGAAGAGCAAACATCCAAAAGTATAAAAACAACAAGAAGTTTACATATATCAGAAGTAGGCAGTCTGTGAGAGGACTGGTCCATCTGCTGGATAAAGGGAGCAATTAAGGAGGCTATCTCAATGATATGACCTTAGTTTTGAGCTACTCCCCATATCAAGACCCACAGTTGTCCCTTTCCCGCCCTGCCTCTCATGTTTGATGTGGCCTTTGTCGAGACAGGCTGGCAGCTTGCTATCCTCCACTCCACCACCAGCTGTTTCTCTTGCTCATTAGTGGCAGGTCTTTGAGTGTCTTCCCTCATCCCCAAGCCACCTCAAAAATCTAAGTAACCTGTAAAAGAAGTGGTCCAAATAACCTATTTCTTTTCTATGATGTAGCAGCACCAAGTAACTTCCACCTAGTCTGCCTCTTCTGAACAAAGGAGGAGGTAAATACTGTTCCCACACAAAGGTGTTTGCAGACCAAAACTGACACTGATATAACAAAGGTCCATATAATTATGTCTTTCCACATACTGCTGTCTCTGTATTGTAGGTAATGCTAGAAAACAGAAATCATTATGCAATTACTATGTAAACCAACTGCCACTTGCAGCTAACAAAAGATCAGCAGTCATATAAACAAAGAGGTACAGTACACGTGTCTTTTAAAATAAAGGGCTGCCCTGTTTTCTGAAGAACATATATTTAAGATGGTCAAAACATTTTAAATAACTTAGGGAATATTGTCAGAATACTGATGACTCTCTGGTACACTTGCCTTGGGAATCCCTTGTTTTAGGTCTGTCACTTTTTTTCTGATGGATGTATTTTGTTTTAGGCATGGCCTGGTAATGGACACTGTAAGTACAGCCTATTGTAGAACACCATGGGCCATCTCTTGAATAATAGAAAATTTAGAGCATGAATCCATCCATCACAAAGAAAGCCTAGCTAAAATGTATGAATCAAATAAATGACTCTGTATGTCTCTGAAAACTGATAGTAAGTTCATTTTTTGCTGCTTGAAAGGATAGTTGGGTAACTTCAACTCTAACTTCATCAAAATAGCCTGAGCCTTCGAACATTGTATGATTAAACTCAGAGCAATGGGAGAATAGGTGGCATTTTTTGGATTTGAAGGGCTGATAAATGTTTGATTTGTGATCAGAATCCTTTTTATTAGCAGCAGCCTGAGATGTATGCAAGCAGGTTTTCTTTCTATGAAAAATACCCCCTTTATATACCAAGGGGATAATGTTAGTTGGTGCTATTTGAAATAGGTGGATGGAGATAGGTGCCTAATGCTTGGATGGCTGATTATTCTTAAGTATGTGCCTATGGACATTTCCATCTAACAGATAAGAAATTTAAATAATCATTAATGGTTCAGTGTCAAACTGGGAGTGTGTATATTGGGATCCCACAGGGGTCAGTCCTAGACAATATTTTCATCAGTGATTTGGATAATGGAGTGGAGAGTGTGATTATACAATCTGCAGTTGAAACCACGCTGGGAGGGGTTGTGAGCACTTTGGAGGACAGGATTAGATTTCAAAGCAACCTTGTCAAGTTGGAGAGTTGGACTGAAATTAACAAGCTAAAATTCAATTCAAGGTCCAAAGTTCTACACTTCCAAAGGGAAAATCAAATGCACAACTACAAAATGGGGAATATCTCACTAGTGGATAGTACGGCTGAGTAGTGGACCTGAGGGTAATAGTGGATCACAAATTGAATGAGTGAACAACATGATGCAGTTGTTAAAAAGACTAACATCATTCTGGGGTCTCCTAACAGGAGTCTTATATAAGACATCAGAGGAAATTGTCCCACTCTACAATGCACAAGTGTGTCCAACTCTAAGCACCAAACTTTGAAAGATGTGGACAGCTTGGACAGTCCAGAGGAGAGCAACACAAATGGGGGAAAAATGGTTTAGAAAACCTGGCCTATGAAGAAAGGTTAAAAAACTGGACATGTTTAGTCTTGAGAAAAGAAGATTGGGTGGGGAGGACTTGGTAATAATCTTCAAATATATTAAGAGGATAGTGATCAATTGTTCTCCATATCCACCGAAGGTGGGACAAGAAGTAATGGGCTTAATCTGCAGCAAGGGAGATTTAGGTTAGATCATAGGAAAAACTTCCTAACAATGAAGATAGTTAAATTCTGGAATATGTTTCCAAGGGAGGTTGTGGAAGTTTTGGGGAGAGAACAGCATATGTGAAGGAAGCAATAAAGCCTAAATGTTGCTCTTTTCACTCTTTTAAATGCTTGAACAGCAAATAACAAGGAGTCTACAAACTTTTACCTAAAGCTGGATGGGAAACAATTTTCTGGTACCATGACAATTCAGATTTCAAAAATGTTCTCATTCTGCATTAGGATAAAACCAAGACCTTTTGAAATTTTAACATAAAAAACATGAACTAAAGACTGTAAAAGAGTCAATAGCCTGGTGGTTAGGGAACTCATTTTGGATGTAGGAGACCCAGGTTCATAATCCATTTATTGATGATGTTCAGGAGATCATATATAGAATATCAGGGTTGGAAGGGATCTCAGGAGGTCATCTAGTCTAACCCCCTGCTCAAAGCAGGACCAATCCCCAGACAGTTTTTTGCCCCAAATTGCCCCCTTAAGGCTTGAATTTATAACCCGGGTTTAACAGGTCAATGCTCCTCCCCCCGAGCTATCCCTTCCCCATCAGTTGGCTTTGGTAGATTACAGCTATTGCTTGGTTTTGATAAGATTTTCATCTCCTGTGAGTTCACAGTTTCTACCATTCTCATTCATTTCTCTGATCGTTGCTCTAAGATTTTTAGAAGCTACAACAAAAACAAAGAACCATAGGAGTAAATCAATCTGTGTCTTTTGGAACTTTGTTTCATTAGAGTTATGAAAAGTGAATATTCATAAGTCTGACCACAGCTGTGCTCCAAAAGGCTGAGAGAAAAAAGGAGTGGACAACAGACAGTTGAAAAATTGTGGCAGCTGATGTGAGATAGAAAATGGATATTACAATATGACAGGGGAGTAAAGGGGATGAGAGAGGCAGATTAAGGTAAGTGATATATATATATGTAAAAGATAGATAGATAGATAGATAGAAATATGGCCGCAGTATGGTTGCTGGGGAGAGAGGTTGGAGGAAAAACTGTGTCAAACTGAGCTGGGGAGACAATGAGGAGGGGCTAATGGACCCTTTCCCCCTATGCAAGATCTAGCTAAAAACTCAGCTCTAAAACTGAACTGCTAGCAGTCAACAAGCCATCACAGGACAAAGTGTCTGGAGGGTAGGGTTAGTGGAGGCCTATAGGAGGGAACTCATTGCATAAGATCCCTGTGCCCTTCTAGGCCTCCATGGATCTGACTGTGGAACATGTTGGGCAAGGTCATTTGTCCAAAACAATCACACCCTGCATCAGTAGCTAGTACCCAGGCAGTTCAGCTAACTACAGCCCTCATAAAAGAACAATAAACAGCAAATGTTTTGGGCATGTCACAGGTGCCTGGATTATGTCGGGTCCTTACTGAATTGTTGGAAGAACAAACTAACAGTAATATCAAGTGCAGGAACGAAAACACTTGACTACTCTGTGATGGAGACTGAAAACAAGGTCCTAAAATATGCAATTTATATGAGTAAAGTTTATTTAATCTTTATAGAGTATAGAGGTCTGGTGAGGTCATGCACTATCTGAACAAAACTCCCTGTTGCCTACAAACCTACCGTCAATGTAATGGACTAGGACAGTGGTGTCAAACTCAATTATTCATATAGGTCAGGTTCATTTTTATTGATGGCTGGAGGGCCAGTAGTAAACAGACATTTGACATGACAATGAAATTCTACTGTGATATGAGAAATAAATTGATAAGCCACTATAAAATTCTCTTGTGCTGACAATGCAGCCTATTGGAAATACAGCAAGTGCCCTGACATCTTTCTCTGGATACTGAAACAACAGTTTGGACCATCCACAGTTTTAACAGACAATTTTAAGGCAAAACATTTTGTTAAGAAAGGGAAGCACAGCTTGTTTAGCTGGGAAACATTTGCTCTCTTGTGGGATAGAATCTGATTTCAATAGTGAGTTTAATTCCTTCTTGAATAATGGCATTCTGAAAAGCTACGTATGCGTGAAAAAACACCTATTTTATCTGTTGCATATCAAGGTGTTTTTTTTGGGGGGGGGGGGAGTATTATTTAGTTCATTCGCCATAAAAGAAGGTTTGACCTCTAACGAGGACCTTGATTTCCCACATCCCAGAGGAGTGCCACTGGGCTATTAGCTATTCTGGGGTGTGCATCTCAGGCATACTTTCTATCTCTTGTGCTTTTTTTGTAAAAAGTTTCAAAATGGTCTCATTTTTGTTCCAACGTAGAACAAAAACAAATGCAGAAACCTCAGCATCTTTTACAAAATATAATTCTGATATTCCAGCCAGGCCCAATATGTTATAAAAAATCAGCATATGGTTGTTTTAATGCACCACAAAAAAAAAAAAAATTACTGTGGCTTTCAAAATGAGAAATTCAAAAAGATGCCCTTGCAGAGAGGCCAACCCTCCCTACTTTTCTGTATCTACCCCATTTTGAACAGGTAATTACAAAATTACTAATTCAGGCTTAAAAGTATAGTTTTTGTGTGTGTCACTCACACCATTCATGTCCAATGAACACAGCAAATAGTGTAATGGCTGCAGGGGGTTCTTCTCTAACACATGTGCAGTGAGGGCCTGATAGGAGACAAGCCTCAGCAATTGTCAGTGGGGTTTGGGATGCTGATGGATTCCACACCCAAGCCACTGCATGTGGCCCCCACTGGACTACATTAATGTGCACTAGGTACATACAGAGTGCTAGCAGAGTTCACCCAGGACAGTTAGAGCGCAACACACAACCTGTGGTTTGGTAGGGGAATCCAGCCCCCAAGCCTGAAATGGGATTATACATGTGCTGTCTTGCACAAAGGCTGCCACTTGGTCCCATAGAATATTCCAAGTACAGTAATGGTTATCTAGTGTCTGTGCTGTTGTACAGCAGAAGAGTTACTTACAACCGTGAAAGGCAAAAGGGGAAGAAGATAGGTCATGTTTCAGTGAGTTAGAATGTTGTATCTGCGTAGGGGGAAAAAAACTTTAATCCTGCCTTTGTGCTGGACTTTTAAACTTGATGGAAAAGGAGTGCAAGCTGGTCATACATCACTGCAAATTTTTCCTACTTTCTGTTTTCTCAATTACTATGGCTTGTGAAGCCAATCCCTTGCCATGCATGTTGGGAATAAAGATAGCACTTTCTATTATGATTTGCAGTTTATTCTCCAGCAGCTCACACAATCATTCATACCATTCTATTGAGATATGTCTAATGCATCATCATATATGAAGAAATCACATGGGGAAAATAATCAAGAAAGCACTAAGCTGCTATTTGATTTCAACTTAAAATGTGAGAAATGCAGAAAAAAGAATTTGAACCATTCAGAACAGGGAGATACTGATTGGAAACCAATCAAGAAATCATATGTTTCCATCACAGGTGGGATAAAGAAGGGTCTACTGAACATGTGTATTTAAAATAGAGATGAGCCAAAATCAACACTTTTTATCTGAAGTGCCCCTTCCACATCACCAAACTTTGGGGATTGGCAAATGACAGCTGGATCCAGAAAAGCACTCCCCCCCCCCAAAAAAAACCTTAAACCCTGTTTGACAGTGTTTTGCAAAATCAGATTGATTTCCCCCTCCCATCTTTAGTTTGCAGCTCACCAACTCCCCACAACTCCCTGCCTCAGGACAGGAGGAATATTTTGTTAACTAACCAGCACTCTGTTCAAATGATAGTAGATTTCATTGACACCATTCCTTGAATTGTCAGTCACAAAAGATTTCCAGGTGTAACACTCCTGCTGGGTTCATTATGTGATTAGGAATACGCATCATAGTACCTAACACTCCAGATACCCTCACCCCCAAAGTTTGGATTCACCGACATCTTTTTTTTTTTAACGTTATCCTTTTCTTTCTTAAGTTGCTTTCATTTTCAATTGTGGTGCCAAGACCTCATTTTCAAGCTGCAGTGCTGAATTTTGGTCATCTCCTAAAACTCACCCACTTGCTCTAGTTGATCCACCTTTCTAACAACTAGCTCTGACTGGATCAATCTCTGTTCCGCTAACCAGCTCTGTTTTGCTTCTCATAATGAAGCCATGTAACCTTCCTTAAGAAACAACCGCTCCAGTCTGATCTGTCTCCCTTCCTTCAGAGCCTGTCCTTCAACTTCCTCTTAGATCCTTCCCTAGCCTGCTATATTAAATGGAAATTTGGCTGTCTTGATGCCAAGAGCAATTCCCATTTATTGCTGCTTGTTTTTTGTTTGTTTGTTCTTTTTCTTTTTTTTTTTTTTTGGACAAATATTTGTTTAAGAAAATGTTAACAGGCTTACAAATCCTTGCCACATACATCTCAAAGACAAAACAATAATCAATACAACTGTGAGGTTTTATTTAGAGGATCCCTACACAGTACTAGCAGCATCTACACAGGGCAGTTACAGTGCAGCACTTTAGAATATGCTGCAATTCAACCCTTCCCCCGCACAGTCCACACTGCAGGACTATATAGACAAGCCCATAGTTTTATCTAAACCACACTAATTAACTACTACTGCAGCCTCATTGTGATAATTAATGGCTTCAGGGCCATACTTCTGGGAGCGATGGCAAAAACAGGATCTATGTGAAAGCAGATAGATAATGTCAAATGGTAGTACCTCATCTATGTACTCTATCTAACTTATATATTCAGGTGTTATATAGGAAAAAGTCACATTCCAGAATATTTTGAGTTTTTACCTTATGGTATCCTCTCTCTCTCTCTCTTTTTTTTTTTTTTTAGTTTCCTAATAAGGCACGTGGGTATAGGGAGGACAGGGAAAATCTTTATGTTGGCATCAGCTCTATTTTATAACAATGCATAGGTCTCTCTTATTGTTTCAGATTTTCTGCAAAACTGATAATATGAACAATACAAATACACTGCTTAAATTCAATTAGGTGTCACCTTGAGGAAAATAATATCAAGTGTATCCATTGTTATACACACACACACAGAGCACGGTGACTGAATACAAAAGCAAAAAAACACAACACACAAAAATGATATGATGGCATTTTTTTGCATAAAAAAAGAGGTGAATGCCAAGTTGGAGACTCATGTAGCCTCTTATGCCTTTTCATCCATGATTGAGATTTCACAAAAAGAAGAGCCCAGTAAAAAACAAACAAAGAGGATCCTAATCCATGAATGCAATCAAGACACTCAGTTCCAAAAGATGGTTTCTGATTTTCCATTAAAGTTAGAGAATATGCTGTGAATATTGGAAATCAATATTTTTCATACCACTTAGCATTTCAGATGATGACAGTTTGTGTCTCCAAATAATTACACCTATATCTATATATGATGTTTTCAGTTAAATGAAATGTAAAACTTGTAAAATTTACAAATATATTAAGTAAATCTGATGAGAACATGTTTGATGAAATTTCATTTATAAATATGCGGTTTTGTGAAAGCCGGAACATTTTGCAGAGATATATCTATTTCAACCAGGTTTTCATTGGGAAGTTTTTGGAGGTCCAGGGGTCTCTGGTCAGAGAGAGCGAGAGAGAGAGTGAAACCTGAAATTAAAAGCTCAGGTTTACCATGTGAAAACCATTGTTTAGACAACAACAACAAAAATTCATTTAGCAGAAACATGCAAAAGGTTTTCAAAGCCTCAAAAGTTGTCACAAAGCTGAATTATTATCCTCTGGGCCACTCTGATATAAACTCGATATCAATATTTTAAAAGGTTACTAATTTTCATTTAGAAATGGATCAGAAACTACAGTAAGAGATTATCAGTGGGAATTTGCCGTTTGCACTGTCGGACTGTCAATAGAAGTTGGCCCTGAGTAGAAGACTACAGCGGGATTATGCCAGACCTTAGAAAAGCACAATTATACTTTGTCACAGATGTGACTGTATGAAAAGCCATAGAGCAAAAATGCTGTTATATTTATGAAGGATACCTTGGAAGCAGCAGGAGAGTGTGGGCCAAAATATATGTGATGAAAAATTACTTAATTAAAGTTCCATGATCATACATAATCAATAGATTTTGGACTGGCCAGGAAGATAGTCAAGTACCTCATGTAGCTTTGCAATGTGCATGGTGCAGCTTCTCATCTTTCCAGTGTGCCACAGATGGGACAGCTGGGCAGAAGGGCCGCCAGGAAGAAATCCATGAGATTAATCTCTTTCTCATCTACTCCCACATCTGCTGCCAGCTCCTTACATCTGTTTCTAATAACAAATAATAACTAATGATAATTGCAATAATTAATACATTTCCGCAACTTTAAATATCTGCAGAGATGTTCTACAGTATTTTCCTCTGGCTCTCTGTTTGTCTTTTCTTTATAGCTGGTTCTTGTAAAGGTGAAACAAATCTTTGTTTTTTGTCCCCTTGAAATACCAAACATATAGGTAAATTACGTATCTAGTCTTACAAACAGTGGTGCTCTGTAGTATGGGATATAGGCCCAATTCAAGAAAGCGTCTCTATCTAAGGATATGTCTACACTACGGGATTAATCTGAATTTACAGAATTCGATTTTTGGCAACAGATCGTATAAAGTCGAATGTATGCGGCCACACTAAGCACATTAATTCAGCGGTGTGCGTCCATGTACCTAGTGTCGATTTCTGGAGCGTTGCACTGTGGGTAGCTATCCGATAGTTCCCGCAGTCTCCTCCGCCCATTGGAATTCTGGGTTGAAATCCCAATGCCTGATAGGGCCAAAAACATTGTCGCAGGTGATTCTGGGTACATCCTCCCTCCGGGAAAGCAATGGCAGACAACCGTTTCGCGCCATTTTCCTGGGTGAACAGTGCAGACGCCATACCGCGGCAATCATGGAGCCCGCTCAGCTCAAGACAGCAGTCATGAACATTGTAAACACCTTGCGTGTTATCGTGCAGTTTATGCTGAACCAGAACCTGCAAAACCAGGTGACGAGGAGTAGGCTATGGCAGCGTGGCGACGAGAGTGATGAGGACATGGACATGGAATTCTATCAAACCACGGGCCCCAGCGCTTTGGAGATCATGCTGTTAATGGGGCAGCTTCATGCCATGGAATGCCGATTCTGGGCCTGGGAAACAAGCACAGACTGGTGGGACCGCATAATGTTGCAGGTGTGGGACGATTCCCAGTGGCTGCGAAACTTTCGCATGCGTAAGGGCACTTTCATGGAACTTTGTGACTTGCTTTCCCCTGCCCTGAAGCGCCAGAATACCAAGATGATAGCAGCCCTCACAGTTGAGAAGTGAATGGCGATAGCCCTGTGGAAGCTTTCAATGCCAGACAGCTACCGGTCAGTTGGGAATCAATTTGGACTGGGCAAATCTACTGTAGGGGGCTGCTGTGATGCAAAGCAATCACTGAGCTGCTGCTACCAAGGGTAGTGACTCTGGGAAACGTGCAGGTCATAGTGGATGGCTTTGCTGCAATGGGATTCCCTAACTGTGGTGGGCTGATAGATGGAACCCATATCCCTATCTTGGCACCAGAGCACCAGGGCAGCCAGTATGTAAACCGCAAGGGTTACTTTTCAATGGTGCTACAAGCACTGGTGGATCACAAGGGACGTTTCACCAACATCAACGTGGGTTGGCCAGGAAGGGTTCATTAAGCTCGTGTCTTCAGGAACACTACTTTGTTTAAACGGCTGCAGCAAGGGACTTACTTCCCAGACCAGAAAATAATAGTTGGAGATATTGAAATGCCTATAGTTATCCTTGGGGACCCAGCCTACCCCTTAATGCCATTGTCAAGGCTGCTTCCCCACTCTGAACTTTAGGGTACAAATGTGGGGGCCTGCATGAAAACTTCTAAGCTTAACTACCAGCTTAGATCTGGTCCACTGCCACCACTCCCAAATGCTAATTCCCTTCCCTGGGTAGCCTTGAGAGACTCTTCACCAATTCCCTGGTGAATACAGATCCAAACCCCTTGGATCTTAAAACAAGGAGAAATTAACCATCCCACCTCCTACCTCCCACCAATTCCTGGTGGATCAAGATCCAACCCCCTTGGATCTAAAAACAAGGAAAAATCAATCAGGTTCTTAAAAAGAAGGCTTTTAATTAAAGAAAAAAGTAAAAATCATCTTGTAAATCAGGATGGAAAATAACTTTACAGGGTAATCAAACTTAAAGAGTCCAGAGGAATCCCCTCTAGCCTTAGGTTCAAAGTTACAGCAAACAGAGATAAACACTCTAGCAAAAAGGTACATTTACAAGTTGAGAAGACAAAGATAAAAACTAACATGCCTTGCCTGGCTGTTTACTTACAAGTTTGAAATATGAGAGACTTGTTCAGAAAGCTTTGGAGAGCCTGGTTTGATGTCTGGTCCCTCTCAGTCCCAAGAGCGAACAACCCCCAAAACAAAGAGCACAAACAAAAGCCTTCCCCCCACCAAGATTTGAAAGTATCTTGTCCCTTTATTGGTCCTTTGGGTCAGATGCCAGCCAGGTTACCTGAGCTTCTTAACCCTTTACAGGAAAAAGGATTTTGGAGTCTCTGGCCAGGAGGGATTTTATAGTATTGTACACAGGAAGGCTGTTACCCTTCCCTTTATAGTTATGACAGCCATGGATCATGAAGCCATACACAGGCAGCCTGGACAGTAGTCAGGAGCTGTTCAACTACAGGCTGAGCAAGTGCAGAATGGTGGTAGAATGTGCATTTGGATGTTTAAAAGGTTGCTGGCGCACTTTACTGACTCGCTCAGACCTCAGCCAAACCAATATTCCCATTGTTATTGCTGCTTGCTGTGTGCTCCACAGTCTCTGTGAGAGTAAGGGGGAGACCTTTATGGCGGGGTGGGAGGCTGAGGCAAATCACCTGACTGCTGATTACACGCGGCCAGACACCAGGGCGATTAGAAGAGCACACCAGGAAGCGCTGCACATCAGAGAAGCTTTGAAAACCAGTTTCATGACTGGCCATGCTACCGTGTGAAAGTTCTGTCTGTTTCTCCTTGGTGAAAACCCACACCCTTGATTGACTCGTTCTCTGTAAGCAACCCACCCTCCCTGTTCAATCACAGCTTGCTTTCAAAGGAAATAAAGTCACTATCATTTAAAAACCATGTATTCTTTATTACTTGAGTATAAAAAGAGGGAGAGAACTGACAAGGTAGCCCGGGTGGGGTTTGGGAGGAGGATAGGAGGGAAGGAAAAGGCCACTAAAAAAGTTCAATATAATGACAGCCTTTTCGTTGGGCTGTCCACTGGGGTGGAGTGGGAGGGTGCACGGAGCCTCCCTCCCCCCCCCCACATTCTTACACGTCTGGGTGAGGAGGCTATGGAACATGGTGAGGGGGGAGGGAGGTTATACAGCGGCTGCAGCGGCACTCTGTGCTCCTGCTGCCATTCCTGAAGCTCCACCAGACACCGGAGTATGTCCGTTTGATCACACAGCAGCCCCAGCGTTGCAGCCTGCCACCTCTCATCTCGAGCGTCTCTCATGGCCTCACGTTCACTGGCATCTTTCCTGTACTTTGATACCATGTCCTTCCACTCATTCAGATGAGCTCTTTCATTGCAGGTGGATTCCATTATTTCCGAGAACATTTTGTCTCACGTCCTTTTTTTTCGACGCCTTCGGGACAGGGGAGGGAGGACTGAAAAATTTGCAGCTGCGGGACGGAGGGAAAAAAGGGAGAGAAGTATTTAAAAAGATACATTTTACAGAACAATGCGTATACTCTTTCACGGTGATCAACACTATTCACATTACATAGCACATGTGATTTTGGTACAAGGTCGTATTTCGCATCTTAATATTGAGTGCCAGCGGCTTTGGTGTTAGAGAGCACACACGCAGGTCCGGGCAGCAGAATTCGGCTTGCATATGGCCATGGTAAGCTATTGTCTTTCAGCTTCTGCAGCTTTCCTACAAGCAGCGCCCTCCTTTCCCACATACCAAGCAAAGCCCGTTGAGTGCTGCGGTTTTCCTGTTAACATGCAGCAGCAGAAACCAAACTAATCCCCACCACACATCCAATTCTCTGGGATGATCACTTTATCCCTCCCCCCCACCGCATGGCTGGTATCAGGGAAGATCCCTGCAGAAACCAAACTAACTCCCCCTCATCCAATTCTCTGGGATGATCGCTTTATCCTTCCCCCCACTGCGTGGCTGGTATCAGGGAAGATCCCCCCACCCCCCACTTGGCTAACTGCAGGGAAGGATTTCTTTTCAGCCACAGGCAAACAGCCCAGTAGTAATGGCCACCTCTGTCCCCTTAATTAAATTCCCGTATTTCAACCAGGTTACCATGAATGATATCACTCTCCTGAGGATAACACAGCGAGATAAAGAATGGATGTTGCTTGAATGCCAGCAAACACCGGGACCATACACTGCCAGGCTTTGTCATGCAATGATACCAGATTACTTGCTACTAGCATGGCGTGGTCAAGTGTCCTACCATGGAGGACAGAATAAGGCTGCACTGCCAAGAAACCTTGTGGAAAGGCTTTTGGAGCACCTCCAGGAGAGCTTCATGGAGATCTCCCTGGAGGAAATCCGCTCCATCCCCAGACACGTTAACAGACTTTTCCAGTAGCTGCACTGGCCGCGAATGCATCCCAAGTCCTCAGGGCAAATTAATCATTAAAAAAATGCTTGCTTTTAAACCATGTTTTATATTTACAAAGGTATACTCACTGGAGGTCCCTTCCATGGCCTCATTGTCTGGGGGTTGGGAGGGTGCTTCAGTCAGGCTGAGAAAAAGATTCTGGCTGTTGGGAAGAAGGGAGTGCTGTGTGCTCTCTGGAAGCTCGTCGTCATCCTCCTCATCATCATCTTCCCCGTCCGCAGAATCCTCAGGCATGGCTGAGATTACCACCGCCTCGGAATCCACGGTTAGAGGTGGGGTAGTGGTGGCAGCCCCCCCTAGAATTGCATGCAGCTCAGTGTAGAAGCTGCATGTCTGCGGTTCTGACCCAGAGCGACCATTTGCCTCCTTTGTTTTTTGATAGGCTTGTCTGAGCTCCTTAACTTTCACGCGGCACTGTAGTGAGTCCCTATTGTGGCCTCTCTCCATCATGCCCTTGGAGATCTTTTCAAATGTTTTGGCATTTCATCTTTTGGAATGTAGTTCTGCTAGCACAGAATCCTCTCCCCATATAGCGATCAGATCCAGTACCTCCCGTACAGTCCATGCTGGTGCTCTTTTTCGATTCTTGGACTGCATGGTCACCTGTGCTCTGCACGCTGGGCAAACAGGAAATGTAATTCAAAAGTTCGTGGGGCTTTTCCTGTCTTCCTGGCCAGTGCATCCAAGTTCAGATTGCTGTCCAGAGAGGTCACAGTGGTGCACTGTGGGATAGCTCCCGGAGGCCAATACCATCGAATTGCTGCCACACTAACCCTAATTCGAAATGGCAATACCGATTTCAGCGCTACTCCCCTCGTCGGGGAGGAGTACAGATATCGATATTAAGAGCCTTTTATATCGAAGTAAAGGGCTTTGTTGTGTGGATGGGTGCAGCGTTAATTCGGTTTAACACTGCTAAATTCGAGATAAACTCCTAGTGTAGACCAGGCCTCAGAAATCACTTCAGCCTGGGCTTCAGCTCCGTTGAAATTGATGGGGCTAAAACATGTTTTAAAGAGCTTTTCTGAATCTAGACCACACTGAGTCTAATCATCATGTGACTATTCAATCAAGTCTAGGTGCCTTGAGATGTCAAAAATGAAAATGCTCTGTGATTGCTCAGTCCGTGAGAGAAAGAAAGATCTTCTCTCTAGTCTCTGTTTATCTTGTATAATAGATTTCTCAAGCCTTTCTTTTCCAAACATGTTTCATATTTCTTTGTTTTCTCCAAGTAATCGGTCCCATTTCTCATTCATGTTAGCTGTGTGTTCCTTATTCCTTTAACAGCTTCTGAGAACTTTCATTAATTGTTAACCTTTTGCTTTCCAGTCATTTCTGAAGCCTTTCTTAAGTCACAAAGATCTAGGCTACATCTACACTACGGGGGGGAGGGGGGATCGATTTCAGATACGCAAATTCAGCTACGGGAATAGCGTAGCTGAATTCTATGTATCTGATCCGACTTACCCCGCTGTGAGGAGGGCGGCAAATCGACCGCTTTGGCTCCCCCATCGACGACACTTTCTCCTACCTGGGCTGGTGGAGTACACGCATCGATTCAGGGATCGATTATCGCATCCCGACGAGACACGATAAATCAATCCCTGAGAGATCGATTTCTACCCGCCGATCCGGGCGGGTAGTGAAGACAAGCCCCTAGAAACAGATTTGTATCAATGTTCCAGGTTTGCAAACATTTCCAACTACTTATTTTGGGTTCACAAAACTACTCAGCCTTTCATTGACCTTTGTCCATAATTTAAATATAGGATCGTTTGGTTTTCCAGGATGGATCAATTTAATAAACCATAACAACTCAGTCTCTTTCCTCGTGTAATGCATTTAACGTCACTGAAGTTACACTAGGGATGAATTTAGCCCAATGCACTTGGCTAGAAAAAGCTTGTGCTGTGCAGATAGTATGTTCACTGGTATAGAAGAACTGTATTCTCTCCCACTATCTGCAGTTTTCTAATAGTTTCCCCAACAAGAACATGAACCCCCAAAATGTTCATATTTGTGTCAAACTGGAGATTTTGATGGCCTGCTGGGGGGGGGGGCAAGCTGTCAAGACTATCCACTCCCCCTCCCTGCCCATCTGGGCAGGAGGGTGAGTAGCAGGCTTTTGGCAGCAGCTAACCATCCAATCCCTATGTAGGCTCCAGCCGTGAGGTTAGCACAAATGGGGGAGTAAACAGACTCCTTTCCCTCTTTCCTCCTATGTATGGCATGCAAGAGAGCTCAGAGTTGAGCCCTGAGAGGAATACCTTACTTTCTTTGGAAAAATGTACAATAAATTACTGCTGTTCTGATATATAACATTGTTTACTTTATTCAGCTTATTTCAAAGAGATGTGCAATTTCTTCTGAATCTGATATAATCAAATGATATTGCTGTTTAATATTAGCAGCTGTCACCATTTTACATAAATATTTATGTCCTGAATAAATAACCCCATAGAAGTTAAAAACAGAAATCTGTTTCCTTACCATTCTGTTGCGGACATAGGAACTGTCAGATGTACGGTGCATATGGATCAGTGTACTAAACGTTGACCAATACCAGATTCTTCAAAGGAAGGTGCAAGAAAACCGGTGATAGGCAGTTATGGGGTAACCTGCCCACATGGAAAGTTTTTTTTTTCCTGATCCCCATTAGCTACAGTTTGGCTTATGCACTGGAGCATGACACAAGTGTGTTACCTGTTTTTCAGAAATCTTGGGGTGAAATTCTTGTCCCACTGAAGCCTATGGAGTTTTGCCATTGACTTCAATGGGGCCAGGATTTCACCCGGGGTTTTCTTTTTACTCTTCATTTATTATAACCTCAGGCATTCTTATTATCAGTATAAGGGTATTTCTCTTTTTAATCCTGATACATTTTTGGGCTTGACACCTTGTAACAATGAGTTTCACAGGCTAAATTTGCATTTCCTCCAATAACTGGCATGCATTTTATTATTGTAGGATTGTTTATGTATTTGGCATTGGTTTTGTGGTTTGTTTTTTAACGAATATATGAGTTTTAAAGAAATTTCCCAAGAACGATGCCAACAAAGTTGCACAGGTGAGATGGGGAGAAAATGGCCATATTCTAAGCTCACCAAAATTGACATTTATTTTGTAGAAATGGACTTTTTTGAAATGTTAATGTTGATGAATGCAGTCAACCATATCCACTTCTGCCAAAAATATTTCTTTTCTATTAATATTATAACACCCTTTTCAATATTTTTGCAGTGAACATTCTTCAGACCATTTTTTTTAAGTTCAAATGCACACAAATGTCAAATCAGAAGATTGATCCATCTCTCTACAAAGTGGTCTTTTTTAGGGGGGAAATTTTGTGTAAGCTTTTACATTACAGTTACCAGTTCAATTAATGTCATATAACTAAGTTTGCATGAGTGTGCCTTCTGATGTAAAAATAGTTCTTGAGATATGAATCTTTCTACTTTCTTAGATGTATCACAACAACAAATGATTCACTGATCACATACTACATGAACTAAATGCACACATCAAAAGTATTCTTCAAATAATTGCCAGAAAATAAAATATTGTAGCGCTGTCATGAACACTCAGTGTACCTAAATGAAACCTCACTCTTACATGATACAGCTAGAGATTTTTTATGATCAATTATTTATCTCTCCTATTCTATAATCTGTCAAATTAAGTTTCATCATGACTATTTGAGACTCATTATTTCTGGAAATTGAAGTAGGAATTTTATTTTGCATAGTAAATACCAGCAAATAGCATGGCACCATTTTCATCAAAGTTGCAATAAATATTACAGAAAGATCTTCAGGGCTCAAGACAATAAATTCTTGGGGTGAAACTCATTCTGGTGCAGAGGGCTGGCACAAAGCGTTCTGTATTATGGGCCTCATGCAAAGCCCATTAAAGTCAAAAGGAGTCTTTCCAGTGACTTCACTGAGCTTTGGATCAGGCCTCTTGTAAATACCATGGTGAGGTTATGCATGAGGCACCATAAAGAGGCACTACTGATGAAACCAATACATAGAGGGGCCTTTGAATACTGCACACTACAGCAAAGGTCTCTGTCCCATAGGCCAGCATGGAGATGAATTGAGCTGACTATGGAAAAGGTGCCCCCAAATGCCAGCATAGGGGAGAGTGGCTATTCCAGCCTTCCTGTGGTTTGGAGGGTTTAACATCATATCATCAACACCTGGAGAATTCTCTGCATGAAGGTCAAGGCAGAAACAGGTAGCTTTTATGCTTAGTGAAACTGATTTAAAAGGTATTTTTAAATTGATGCTTGAAAGAATAGTTATTTAAAAAAAGCAAAATGTTTACAATTTGAATCAGGTGAGGTTTGAGTTACATAGACAATTTTAAACAGGCAATGTCAGGCCTGCCGATGGGGGAGGGGGAAAGTGGGGGGGACAATTGCTACTGTAGCGGTGGCCAGGAGCTGGGCCCTTTTAAATCACAAGGGTGGGCTGCAGGGCTCTGGGCCCCACGCTTTGGTGTGGCCCCGCAGGCCAGCACAATTAGCCAGTGCGGTCAGTGGATTCATCATTTCCGCCTCCCCACCACCGTCGGGATGGCCCTGGCCCAGGGGCCCGGAATTGCTGTCGGTGGGCCTGGGCATTGTAAAAATACAACTATTATGCCTATAATTAAATGGACATAAAGTTAATGTTCTGCACTTTTAAAGGGCATGATAAAGGGCTTGCAGCTTGTCAGTTAGGCGCCTGTGTGCTTTTTTCATATGCTATCCCAGCCCTGTGCAGGTATTTGGTTTAGCAGACCTCGATAACACTACCCAGAGAGAAAGATCACTAGCATAATTCAGTGACAAAGGCACTTGGCTAGATTTATTGCCCTCATGACACAGTCCCAGTGCCCTGGCTTCATAGTTACAGGTATGCTAACACATGAGTAACCTGTGGCAAGGAACGGCTCAGTCAGGAGTGGGATTTTGCTGTCCCCAAGGCTGAACAAAGGGTTAAGGTGGGGCACCCTAAAACTTATAGAGTTCTGCAGAAAAGGACCTAGAGGTTACAGTGGACGAGCAACTGGATATGAGTCAACAGTGTGCCCTTGTTGCCGAGAAGGTTAACGGCATTTTGGGCTGTATAAGTAGGGACATTGCCAGCAGATTGAGGGACGTGATCATTCCCCTCTATTCGACATTGGTGAGGCCTCATCTGGAGTACTGTGTCCAGTTTTGGTCCCTACACTACAAGAAGGATGTGGAAAAATTAGAAAGAGTTCATCGGAGGGCAACAAAAATTATTAGGGGGCTGGAGCATATGACTTATGAGGAGAAGCTGAGGGAACTGGGATTGTTTAGTCTACAGAAGAGAAGAATGAGGCAGGATTTGATAGCTGCTTTCAACTACCTGAAAGGGGGTTCCAAAGAGGATGGATCTAGACTGTTCTCAGTTGTAGCAGATGACAGAACAAGGAGTAATGGTCTCAAGTTGCAGTGGAGGAGGTTTAGGTTGGATATTAGGGAAACCTTTTTCACTAGGAGGGTGGTGAAGCACTGGAATGGGTTACCTAGGGAGGTGGTGGAATCTCCTTCCTTAGAGGTTTTTAAGGTCAGGCTTGACAAAGCCCTGTCTGCGATGATTTAGTTGGGAATTGCTCCTGCTTTGAGCAGAGGGTTAGACTAGATGACCTCCTGAGGTCCCTTCCAACCCTGATATTCTATGATTCTATGATACAAACAATTCTCATACCATTTTACATCTTTCATAACATCTACTTGTTACAACCTCTTGTATTATGCTCCAGGTGTCTTGGGCACAACATTCCTATTCATTACTTCTAGCAGACCCTCTTGTCTGGTGTTAGGCCAGGATGTTCCTGGGCTAATTTTCTGGAGTGTTTTCTCATACATACCCAGTATTTGTTACTTGTTCCTTTTTAGGGGTACCTGTATTTTAGCAACACTAGCAGTAATTTTGTCAAGGTCATACAGTGAACTAGTAAACAGTTACTTTAAAATATGGCCTAATTTTGGTTCTCAGCCTCTGGTTCAGGCCTTAGATCTTGCAGCAGGCCCAGTGCTCCAGGCTCTCTTTCTCCTACATTAGCCATGAGACCAAATGGTCATGATCTGGGGAGAGAACTGTTAGCTATCTTCTGAAGAAAACTGGGAACTTGGAACTCTCTATCTATATATATCATAGACTTTCAGGTCAGAAGAGATCATTATGATCATCTAGTCTGATCTCCTGCACAATGCAGGCCACAGAATCTCACCCACCCACTCCTGTATTAAACCTGTGTCTGAGCCATTGAAGTCCTCAAATCATGGTTTAAAGACTTCAAAGTGCAGAGAATCTTCCAGCAAGTGACCCGTACCCCACACTGCAGAGAAAGGCGAAAAACCCTCAGGGCTTCTGCCAATCTGCCCTGGAGGAAAATTCCTTCCCGATCCCAAATATGGCGATCAGCTAAACCCTAAGCATGTGGGCAAGACTCACCAGCCAGACACCCAGGAAAGAATTCTCTGTAGTAACTCAGATCCCACCCCATCTAACATCCCATCACAAGCCATTGGGCATATTTACCGCTAGTAGTCAAAGATGAATTAATTGCCCAAATTAGGCTATCCCATAATAAAACACACATAAACGCTATACATTTCATTCATCTCCATGCACACAGTATTCTAGAAGATCAAGAGTAATCTTTGCAATGCTATTGGTACAGTATACTGCAGGAAGATGATTCAGGCAGTTATAAAATCTTATAAACACCAGAAGCTACCTTAAAAAGATTATAGTCAAGGCTGGTAGAACTAAAATTAAACCTACTATCTCAGCTTTGTTTTAATTTGTAAGGGTGCTTGTCTTCTCATCCCTCCATTCTGCCTATCTGCTCTAATCTTTAGATTAGATTGGATTAGATTTCACTACTGTTATTTTTCTGATGAGTAATCATCATTATGCTAGCCTATGCATTGCATTTCATTTCTTTCACTAGGCTGCCACTGCATTGGTCATTCAATGCTAACTTGCATAATGAACGTTGTTACCGCATTATTTCAGAATTGTTAATATTGGTGTTAATTCTTCCACACAGGGGAGTTGTAATTTGTTTCTAAAACACTGTAGAGCACTGAGAGGTCCAGAGTGTTGATCCATTCCTGGATGGAAATTTTATTCACTTTCTCCTTGTATGGTGCTGGTGTGTGTGTGTTTAGGATGTCTGGCATGATATCCAATAGAGTCCATCCTGTAGAGAAAAATAGACTTGAACTATAACTCTAATGAGGCACTTTGGCAGGATAACCTGAATAGAAATATTCAGGTTTCTAGCCAAAATATATGTTTTCAGCAAATATGGTCTCTGGGCATTTAGTTTTTCAACAAAAAATATATTTTCTGTGAATAGCAGCCACTTTTGTGCAAATTTTTGTTAGTCGAAACCCAAGTTTCTGTTGAGAAACAGTTTCAGTGGAAAATTTTCAACCAGCCCCATCCAGTATTCTGTTTTCTCATCAGAGTGTTTTGTTTTTTTGTTTTGTTTTGTGGTGGTGGGTTTTTAAATTTCTTTCTCTGTGGCTGGTTTGTGAATAGATTGTGTGCAGATTTCATGCAGTATTTACAGGCTGTTACCACATTTCCCTTAGTTTACATTTAGCTAAGCTAATCATACTTACCTTTTTTAATCTTTTCTAAGTTGTCCCAGCTAGGCCTTTATTCATTTTTATTGCTTTTCCCTGAAATTTCTGCAGTTTGTATATGTATGAAGATACTTGCTTCTTCAATGTAGGAACTATATCTTCATTTGTACAATGAGGTCCCAATCCTAATTTTTGGCCTTTGACTGTTACTGCAGTAATAATAATAATAATTAATAAGTATTTTATTATTAATGGTGATAATATGCAATATAATCAGTTTTTCAAGCATGCAGTAGAGCTCAGAGAAATGGGCACACACATTGATGCTTCCTTACTAGTGGGAACACACAAATCAGGAGCTTGAATGTAAGCAAATAGTTGGGTGTTTAGATCATGAGTCTGATTTCATACTGAAGTAAATCTGGAGTTAAAGTCAGTTCAGTTACACTAGTGTAAAACAGGTGTAAATGAGATCAGAATTATATCCTTAGACCCTAAGGCTAGGATCCCCAAAAGTATTAGGTGCCAAACTCTCATTGATTTCAATGGTAGTTAAGTACCTAAATACCTTTGAGAATCTGGCCTAAGTGGTCTACATACAAACCAACAAATATCTGATACTCATGAGTACATTGTTTTTCCGTATTCATAAACTTATTGTGCACTGTGCGTGCATCATTTAGAATATCTGACCCTAACTGAAGTGTTAAGCTGCATTGGTGCAGAGAATTCACACCAAGCATCCTGTTTTAGATGCATACAGTACATTATGTCTCTGCAGGGCCTGTGGATTGTTGCACTTTTCTCACTGTGTAACTCAAGGTCTACGGGTATGACTTCTATTTGCCCCAGTTCATTTTTGGTTTGTTTTGTCGCTGTCTCTGTCTTGTGCTGGTGTCTGGACATGTTTGTAAGGGCCAACGGTTATGCCCTGCTATGCCTTCACACTTGCAGATACCATGGTGAAGGATCACTAATCTTCCCATGACCCACTGCTCAACAAATGCGGTGCCTAGCAGCATGGGGTTTTCTACTTCTAGCACCACCAGGCTAGGGTGAATGAAGAGGTTAGGGAACTTGATTATTCCTTTTTGTTCAATCTATAATTGATCACTTTTAATTGTGCTTAACGGTTTTTTTTTGTCTCGTTTGGTTGTTTGTGGTGGTAGCTGAACCAATGGTTTCCTTCTCTGTTGTGTTTCCCTCTGGAATAGTGTGTAGTTGCTTAGCCAACTTCAATCAGTTTCACCCCAGTTGCTAATATGAAGACATCCCTTTGCTTCATAAAACAGGCACTTAATTTGTCATTCTCAGCTTCAATAAAAAAAGTTTTTGCTAGTGCTAGTGGGATTGTAGTTGAGTTGTATTGCTAAGGCAATAATAGAGAATTCTTCAAAAGTTGTTGCTTGCTCCTCAAAAGACTTGGCAGCAAATGTTATTACTGAATAACTTTGGTTTCTCTTTAATCTGGTATTTTAGTTTCTATTTAGTCTGGTATTTAGGTGCTGTAATATTAGCTGAAGTTTAAATCAAGGTTAATTGTGAATTTCAGTACAGTATTTGGGAGGGATACCCAGTGTTCACTTTGTATTAGCTTTTATTCTTTAGTTTGGGCAACCTACCTCTCTTGAGATCTGGTCCTGCAAGCCTTGCCTCAAAAGTAGTCCTTATGTAAGTAGTCTCATGTGAGTAAAAGCGGAATCAGATCCTTAGCGTAGGTGTCTTAGGATTTATGGCTGCAGCCTCAGCAAGACAATATTTCATTAGCTGAAATATTTAGGTTTGACTTCACAGATAGGCCAAAGGCATTTTGCTTAAATGAATGCTTCATTTTTGGAGAATACAGCAAGATCTAAAGGAGGTAACTCATTCTGCACTCTGCCTAGGTGTCTGTGCACACCAAAAAGCAACAGAGAGTCCTGTGGCACCTTATAGACTAACAGACGTATTGGAGCATAAGCTTTCCTGGGTGAATACCCACTTCGTCGGATCCATGTAGACATCCAATACATCTGTTAGTCTATAAGGTGCCACAGGACTCTTTGTCGCTTTTCATAGATCCAGACTAACATGGCTACCCCTCTGATACTATGCACACCAAGGATCAGTATCCTCCTATTTCATGTACTATTGCGATTTTATCATGGTTATCACCCTGGTATTTCAAAAATGTTGCCAGCAGCTCTATTAGACTGACCACCCAGATCTTAGAAACTGTCCTATTTGATTAGACCGTGTCTAGTTCTTTATCCTGTTTCTGATAGTAACCCGTACCTCATGCTTGTTTCAGAAATAGACATGGAAGCCCTCAGAGTGTCCCTATCTGGGAAGCGAAACATCTCAGCATAACCGTTAGTGAGCTCCCTGACAAATTGAGTGCAGCATTCTATAAGCATTATCTAGGGCTTTGGTATATGAAAAAACATAATTTATGTAGATTAAAAAAATATTAAACCACAAATCAAAAGCTTTTCCATTTAAGTAGATTTTCTGTTGAATTTGAGTTAATTGTCATTGTCAATCACTTTTTATAGGGTGATTTAGCATTATTTTTGGCACAATTCAATCCTATTTATGTACAAGCATTCAATACAATTAAAATTATTTTGAAATGTTCTAGAAAGGGAACACTGACTCTGGCAAAATGTGTAAAATGTTTACTGCTGCAACCCTCCTCCCTCTTTATATGCAAAGGCTCATCCAGTTATTCAGGCATAAATCTATTCTTTATAGAGTGCTCCAAGATAGTAGATGCATATCAGTCATAGATTGAATAAATTTGTCTTCTCTGGACTGCATTCTACAATTCCATTACTGCTATTTGAGATTCTGTTGTCTTTGTACCATTTATTCCTATTAAAATTTTTCCCTAAAATATATCCTAAAAGGATTTGCAGGCAAGACAGTGTAAGTTTCTGATTGTCACATGTATTGCCTTTCATGTTATCATGGGATCCTATTTTAGACATGCTTAAAAAATTTGCGATAAGTCAGGACAAATCACCATCTCATCCCAAATATGATATTTTGGGCTTTGGTTGCTGATGCAGCTAAACTCTACTTTGTGAGACAAGGAGAAGACTCTCTCCGTACAAATGAGCATATGGCTGTTTACACATTTACAGACAGAATGATCCTTACCTTAGGTAGAGAGAGCAACAAAACAAGAAGGGACAAAAGTAAACTCTCCAGAAGACAGATATATAGAGACAGACAGACAGACAGAGACACATAGTGTGTACTGCTCTGATAGTCTGTCCTGATCTCTGAGAACAAATAGTGCTTGTTGAACTCTGCATTCAAGAAGAGTGCTTAGAAATTTACAGACACATATTCCCCCACTGCCATATACCAGAGTACCCCTTTCTAACAGCAGCAGAATGAGGAAGAGGAGTCTGCCTCTATGTTGTTCTCACTGACTCTAGATGTCCTACTGTATTATGTGGCCAACAGAATTTCTTAGCTTTGCATTTTTCTTACCTTAGTTCTTATCTAAATACTATTGAAGTGAATGAAAAGACTCCCATTGCCTTCAAAGGGCTTTGAATTAGGCCCCTTAAGAACATTTAGGGCAGTCCTGTTTGATTTATTGTATATTTAAGTACCCAATCCTGCTAGCCAGGAGAGTATTAGTGCTAAACTATTTTTTACTATCATGATCTTATATTAGAGAGTTACAGTTGACCATCAGAGGGTGTAATAAACCATGAATTAATAGCTATTGTTGCACAAAAAATCTGACTTGGCTTGCAATGGAAGGAATGGGTCACCTGAATTGGGGTTAGTCCTTCCTCTCCTTTTTCCTTGTTTCAAAAGATGAAGTTTTCTATCTACAAGTAAAAAAGGCACACTGGGAACTGGCTTGCTGCTGATTCACCAAAAGAAAGGTAAATCAGTGAAACTAACAGTAAAAATGTCATATTATCTTTCCCATTGTCTGTATGTTGCCCCTTTACACTGTAAGGTCTTTGGGACATGGACAAGTTTGTAGAGCACCAAGCATGCTTGTGGGTGCTATATGAATAATGTAATATTTGAGTACTGCAGCAATTTGTATTTGTTTTGTAGGCATGTAATGCTCTCAAAAGATGCCAGAGAGATAGTCCTAAAGAGTAGAGTGCTTTGTTTATCCCAGAAACAGTCATCACTTGGGTAGAGAGAGTGCAAGGTTCCCCATGCTTCCTTCCAACAGGCCTCTTCACTGCAATGGAGGGAGACCTCTAGGTTTGAGAGGGCAGTTCACTCTTCATGAATGATCCAGTCCTTAAACTACTGAGCTTTCCGACAACATTGCAACTTACTGGCAGTTCTACAGGTGTTTTTATTTTTTCTTCATTAACCTAATGTTTGCAGGCCACAAATTATTGGGTTTTATGCAGGAATTCATCCGTTCTACAATATTATTCTTTACAAAGAACTTTTTAAATATACAAGAGACTTTTTATGTCAATCATTTTTACCAAAACTGAAATAAAACTAATTTAGCCATCTTTGAACCCTTACAAAGCATCTTATCCCCCCTTGCTTGTGCCTGAGGAAATGTCTCCCTGTTGCCTGGAAGATGTGGACTGATAACCCACAGTGCACAATTCATAACAAACAGACAATGTACTGTCTGTCTTAAAAAGAGAAACAGGGCTCTTAATGTGTCTTGAAGTGGTATGGTTTCTGTGCTCAGATAAAATTACCTCTGTTGGGTTAAATGTGCAGGTCTAGCGATTTGTATTTTGTATTTTTTTTTTTTCAGGCACAACTAACTGTGGGTGGAATTTTATGCCTTCAGTTTAGGCCTGTTAAATCTAAAGACCTATTTTTTGGTGCAAATATGTTTAGATGCAGAATTTCACCTGCAATTATTGACACCTCCAAGAAACTGAGGCCTGGCTAAATTAAAGCTGAACATTTTAACCTAAGGATGCATTTAAAATAAGTATGATGGGATGGAAAAAATTGCTCCCTAACAAAGATATCCATTCCTATTTCTCATTATAAAGTACACTCTATAGAGACTGGGGGAGAGGAAGAAGGGCTGGAGCGGGGTGTATGTTTTCTCTTGCACCCAGAATTGAGTATTAATCATGAGATTTTTCTCCTACTCTCATAACTATTTCGGTAATGTTTCCTCATGTTGAATTGGTAATAATATTGCAGGTCTTCTCAAATGCTCTGCTTCTTTTATAAATGTTGAAACAACTATTTCTAAAAGAGGAAGAAACTGAACATTTCTTTATGCTGATGCTCATGCAAGGGCAGCTCTTGCTGTTTCTCTCGCTATGTTTGCCTTTTTAGAAATGTCTATAGACTCTTATTCAGATGTTTCTTCCCCACCCCCAAGAGACATTTGCCCTGGTCATGGAAATGATAGACAGTGGGAGGTGGATAAGGATAGCAGGGGTTCATAGTACCTTGCTAACAAGCATCTCATTCCCATAATCAAACTTTACAGCCTGTGTGGAAATATGGTTTTAATTTTTCAGTTGAAAAATGGATCAGGCATTTTATAGTAGCTAGCACACAAATTTTTTCATGTCAAATATTTTACTGATTCTGCAGTCTTGGAATGTCTTAAAATCTATTTCCGCTGCCAATATTGCTTTAGCTGGATTCCTCTGCTAGTGCAGTTCTGTGTGTAAATAGGCCTTGATAAGTGGCAGTGCTTGGTTTAAAAATGTATCATCAGCACTGATTTCTCAGGACATTGTATCAGAGGGGTGGAAATTTGTAACTAAATGTGCTAGCAGATTCCAGAAAGACAGCTGGAGCAGTATCAGCTTGCCTATCTTATGCTTGCATAAATACTATATTCAAAAAGATTTTTTTTTTGTCTTTATAAACGGCTGGGGATGTGATGAATTGAATCATCTCCTTGAGGTGGTGGTTTTGAAAGTTATTTGGGCCAAATTCAGCTGTGATGTAAATGGCAATGTAAATAACGCATTGGCGTAACTTGAAAAGCAATGTAATTTTCACCAATCTGGTGTTCAGTGGGTGTGTGAGATGAATGTAATATGCATGGTGAAGGGAGAATAGGTGGAAAGATGTAACAGGGAATACTAACAAGAGGCACTTGTGAGATGCAGTAATAAAGTTGGGGGAACTCAGTCAAAATAACACAACAACAAAGTTTGTAAAAAGAAGAAAAAAATCCTTAGTATTCTTTTTTTTTGGAATGGAAGAATGCTAATAAAATGGAGGAATGATTTTATAATACACCTCTACCTCGACATAACGCTGTTCTCGGGAGCCAAAAAAATCTTACCGCGTTATAGGTGAAACCGCATTACATTGAACTTGCTTTGATCCACCGGAGTTGCGCAGCTCGCCCCCCCGCCCCGGAGCACTGCTTTACCGCGTTATATACGAATTCGTGTTATATCAGGTTGCGTTATATCGAGGTAGTGGTGTACTAACTTAAAATGGAATTTAAATTTTGAGAACAATATTATAACACCATCAAGATATTCTAGGGCATATTTTATTGGTCATTTAGTATACTCCAAGGTCCAGATTCTTTATTCTGCTGTGAGATCTTTGTGCCACTCTACTTTCACAAAAAAACTGTACACCTGAAGGATCTGACCCCAAGAAAATTCTCTTGGTAAAGAAGGAATTCCCAAGTGGCATAGAGCCAGCACAACAACTCTGTGCCACATTCCATTACAGTCCCTTGTGTAGGAGGAATTCCTGTTGAAAAGCAGGGCCATGAAATGAGAGATTTGCTTAACTTGTACCATCCTGCTTTTGTTTTCTTAATCATACCCTGCGTTTTCTGCCCCTAAGTTAACACATTTTATGCACCCAATGAATGTCAAATCAGTGCATGTTACATTAAGTAAATCAATTTAATCATGTTTAAATATCCATGACATCATAGCAGAATTTTCAAAAGCCTTTACAATTCATTGCTAATTTTGAGCACCTGGCAGCTGACCTTCCAGTCATCTGCTGCACACCACTGGTCCATCTAGCCCAGTATCCTGTCTGTGAAAACAATCATTTAGATGCTTCAAAAGAAGGTGCAAGAAACCATGTAAGAGGTGGTCAGTTAATGGATAATCTACTCCCAGGAAAGTGTCTTCCTAACCCCTTAGTTAGAGACTGGCTTATGACCTAAAGCAGTGGTACTCAAACTGTGGGTCAGGATCCCAAAGTAGGTTGCAGCCCCATTTTAATAAGGTTGCCAGGTCTGGCTTATACTTGCTTGGGCCTGGGTCTGAAGCCCACGCCCCACCACTTGGGGCTGAAGCTGAAGCCTGAGAGCTTCATCCCTAGGCGTCGGGGCTCAGGTTACAGGCACCCCGAAGCCCTTGGGCTTCAGCTTTGGTCCGAAGTTTGAGAACCCTTGATCTAAAGCATATCAGTGTTTCTATCCCTTGTAAGAATCTTGTGGTTTTTTTTTTTTACAAAATCCTCTTTCCCAGCTTACACCTAA
Source organism: Malaclemys terrapin pileata (assembly GCF_027887155.1). Taxonomy (NCBI): domain Eukaryota; kingdom Metazoa; phylum Chordata; order Testudines; family Emydidae; genus Malaclemys; species Malaclemys terrapin. Next base: position 32,119,315 of record NC_071513.1, on the reverse strand, counting down.
TGTAAAAGTTTCCACTACTATTTGCATGAATTTTGCACAGTAGTAGTAGATACAGTCAGCTTTCCAAAGTGCAAACTATTCTGTAAGAATTGTTGATTAAAAAGTTGTCAGGGTGAAAATAAACAATATTATGCACGCATAACCACCTCATTTTATAGTGCAAATTATGCCATGATGGCCCTATTATTTTATGCAACAGTAATCACTATGGAAGACCATAAAAAGTACCTCCCACATCCTCCGTTATGATCAGCACCATCCGTTTGTTCTCACACACCTTAATTAAAGGACTTCAGCTTGGTGATTTTAATAACCCTTATTTTAAAGAGATCTGAGATGATCAAATTAGATTTTGCTTTTATGGCCAAATGAGTGGTAGATGATCCAAAAGCTCCAGGTAGACCCCTGTTAGGTAGTTCTTGGTAGAACTACTGTATGTCTGTTACAAGAAATGCATTAATTTTTCAGTGCTCCATTCCTCTCGTGGACATGTTTCAAACAGGGAGCTATCCTGTTTTATTACTCTTCCTCCAGCTGCATTATTGTACTAAACCTCCCATTGGGCTTTATTACTGTGACAAACCCCTGGGGAGAATTGGGGTATCTGGCACATGACTCTGGAGTTTTATTTTTTTGGTCTCTTTTGTTGTATTTTGATGACCGGATCCTCAGCTGGTGTAAATCAATGTAACTTAATTGATTTCCCTAGCGGTACAATGATTTACACCAGCTAAGAATCTGGCCCCACGCAATCATGCTTAAAGATATAGATCTATATTGAAAATGTAATAATATATAAACCATTGTGATGTTTTATATCTGAGATTTAGAATATGTTTATGCTACAGTCCAAGTTGTGAATGGCAGCTTCAATAGATATACTCACATTAGCATTGTTAAAAGTTGCCATGTAGATATGGCAGTGCGCACTTTATCACAAACTGTGTAAGCCTGCCTGGAAGTCACCTTTCTGAAGCCTGCACCGCTGCATCTACATGGCTACTTCTAGCAATGCTAGTGCAGGTAAAGCTAGCACAGGTGCGTCTACCCACACTTCCGTCACACTCTGGATTGCAGAATAGATTCACCCTTAGAGAAATTCTCATTCATTAAGTACATGTTTCAGAAGCCTACTATTACTTAAAAACCAAAGTCCTGATACTATTCCTATTGAACTCAATGGGAGAAGGAATGCTCCCCAAGTACTGAAGCATTATCAGAATATCACTGAAATCCACACTGGTTCTTATTTTTGCTCTAGAGTGCTGTTGAATCTTCTCTATTTTAGCCATATGCTATTTCTATCCAGCTTGACTGTAAATAGCCTCCATTTAATGTTTTTTTTTTTAAAAAGCCATTTTAGTCCTAAAGGGGCTTAAAATGTTCTTTTAATGGAAACATTTCTGTCAGCTAATGCTAATACTAAATCAGCTAACGAGTCCCCACAAAAGATGAAACTACTGCTGCTACACAGAAGGGAATTACTAGTGTTGGGATTAAGCGAACTAGATACAAGCAAATACATATAGGAAAGCCTATTCTTTTGTTACTTTCAACAAAGAGTCTCTTGGTGAATAGGGTATGAAGATTTAGAGCTGAAGAGTTCAATATGACTTGAAGCGTTCATAAGTATGCAGTGTGCCGCAAAGCCTACAACTGGGCAAGGCGGGATGATAAAATGTGCCATTTGTATCCTTCCCCCTTTACATTATTGCACCGTACTCAGCAGATTATTTACTATGTTATTTCTTAATAAATAATTGATCAAGAACTGAAAATACAAAATTATCAGAAAATCTACGTTTTTTTATTATAGCATTAAGACGTGCCAGGTGTGTTTTATTGGCCAATGAATATATGCCTCAAGGTGTGTGTGAAACATAAGGCTGCTGGCCCTCTGCCATGTGAGGTTTGTATTGGCAGTCCAGTAAAACACATCCTGGAGGGTCTTAGTGGTTTTGTTCAGAAAGGAAAGCTGCCTTGTGATTAAGGCACTGGATTGGGGCTTGAGAAACTGGGTTCAACTTCCCAGCTCTCCCACAGGTTTTCTGTGTAATAATGGGCAAGTAACTTAACCTCCCCAGTGTAAAGAGGGGATAATAATACTCTAGTTCTTTCAGACGTTGTCTGTTTTGTATATTTAATTGTAAAGCAGGTACTGTCTTACTCTGTGTTTGTGCAGTACCCTAGCACTCTCAGTTGGCTTATTTGTGCTACTACAATACGAATAATATAGCCCTATATATTTAAATTACATTTAAACTATAGCTACCAAATGATACAAAATGTTTCCAGTATAGGTAATAAGAAGGCCTTTTCTCTTCTTTTAATTAAAACTTTGTTGCTGTGAACATTCAAAAAGTTCCATCTCAGCCCTTTAAGAGCTGACTTCTACTTTGTCCTTCTAACCTGCCATTATTCTCTTATCTGTTCCTCTCTCTCCTTTTTCTCTTTGTTTTCATCCCCCACCCATCAAAATCAGGCAAGCATCTTGGATCAGTTTTTAACAGGAGTGGGGAAAGTAGGAAAATATGGTCCCACTTTGCACCCAATTGCATCAAAGAGGCAGAACATCAAGTATATCTGAGACTGCATTGGACAATGTATCTGAATGATCAGATGGTATCCATTGACCACAGTGACACACCTGAACAAAGGGAGAAGAGAGGATATTGTGAACATTTTCATATTTCTATTTTTCTCTTGATGGCTGCATGTTGCCCCATGGCATTTTCCATCTGGCCAGTGTAAATATGCCACTGTAGTTGCAAACTAGTTTTTTTTTTTTTCATTTGAACTTCAGCTATTTGCTCTGACCAGCCAAACAGTTTACCATCAAAGGAAAATCACCACATTCATCCTTCAGCCCACCTGCTGTATTCGTCTGCAATTGAGGGGCAGTTGGGCTCTTTGAACTTAAACTTTTGCTTCAGCAGGTAAATCTGGAACTGATAAAAATTTGTTAAATCCTGTAAAGAGAATTCAAGAAAATGTACAGTGATGATGGAGATCGCAAGGAGTGTGAGATCACATAGGACTACAGCAAATGAAAGAGTGGCAGTCCCGCGTTAAAATCTCATGTGAGAATGAAAGTGACAGAACTGAAAAGATATTCAAATATAATCTGGTCTCTGCCACATCTTAGACAGCTTTATTGTCAATGAAACTCTGAACCTGATCTTTGTCAGAATTACTTAACATAAAGGGCAAAGTCCTGATCTTATTCAGTTTTTACTCAATCCTTACTCTGGCAAAACTCTCACTGCAGTCAATGAGAGTCTTGGCTAAAGTAAGGACTCAGTAGAAATCTGAAGTCCTGATCTTGCAATGCATATTCACATAGATAATCCCAGCAATTTCTGGGACTGCGACTCCTGACTAAAGGGCTAAGTCCTGAGTAGACCTAAGATAGTTAGATAGATCGAAAGCATATTGAGATTTGGTCGAAAGTGATTATGGGCTTTTAAAAAAAATTGTATGCTTATAAAAAGTGCCAGTTGATGATACTGAAGACTCCTCTAATCATATTCACACCATTGGAGCCTGCATAGCAGCAACCCACAATGTTGTGTTTTACTCCTCCAAACGTAACAACTCTAGAGGAAAGGACAGTTAATTCTGCATGCTCTATTCTTTGATCTTTCTGTTGAAACTTCTAACAAGCAGGGTAATTAGTACCAGTTGTGGGGATAATTTTTGTTGTGGACAGCTGACCAGCAATAAAGGGGCTGAGACCCTGCCCTCATTCCACATAGGCACCAACTAGATCTCAGGTGTCAGGGATTGGCTCATTACTGATTTGGACTAGATTAGAACAGACTAGCTAGATGAAAAGGTTTAAAGTCCTATTATCAATCCTGCTAGCTATCCAGTCCTCCAACGTAAAGACTTCTGCTTCAATAAAAAATGGTAACGTTCAAATAATTATGTTTGAATCATCTGATACATTATTGTAGGACAAAAGATATTTATATACCAAAATGATGTAGTGTAAGTGAATAATTCCAGCAGAAAAGAGATTGCTATTTAACATTCACATGAATCATACTGTGACCCAGGAACTTTTAATTTCAAAATAATGTTGATAATTTATTGGGCAGGGAGAAATTTTTTCTAGCACAAAACGATCTGAGAAAAAGATGAGATCAAGAGATGGCTTAGCAGAGAATATGAAATCTAGACAAGATATATGGTGGTGCGCTTGACTACAGATGAGTGAAAGAGGTTCAGCCTATAGTGGATACCTCTGAACAAAAGCTTTTTGGGGAAGGCTGATAGTTGCCTGTTAGATTTGCTTCAGAACTAGTGATTCTGAATGTTTTAGATGCTGCAGTTCCCGGCAAAACTAACTTCCTCTGATATAAAGCACTGATGATTAGCAAATGCTATAACAACATATATGTTAATTAAAGGCATAGTTTCCAGGAATAATCTGAGACTGTATTAGCCCCACACATTTTGCTTGTGTAGACTGCAGATATCTGGGGCTTACTCCTTATACTTGACCCCTTCCAAACTTCTCAGGCACAGTGTGGACTGCATCTTTATAGTTTGTCTCATGGAGAGTTTCCTTCTAGTCATATAACAGTGAGTCCTCCTACCCTCCCAGTCAGGATTATACAGATTATCTGCCCTCCTATTCACAATTGCATAGCATCCTCATGGCAACTCTGCCAATTGTTTACATTGAAAGGTAGCACTAAAGACACACACGTGCATAGTTAACTTGTCTTTAGTGCAGTAGGCTGTTGTTTTTGACAAAAGTTATTCATACTGTCTCCTTTCAGTCTTCATTTCATCACCTCCCCCATCTCTCTCTCACCACACAGGTTTCCACTTCTTCCTTGACAGACTCTTCCACAATAAGAGCCTGATTCAAAGCCCCTGGAAAGACTTCCATCACATTCAATGGGCTTTGGAACAGGAACTCAGCTCGATATGGGGATGTTTTAGCGGATATTGCCTAGTGGGTGCAGCACTGGATTGTGATTCAGGAAACTCAGGTTTCTAGCCTTGACTTTGCCATTGGCCTTGAGTTTGCCTCTTGGGTGACCTTGAGCAAATCTTTTTGCCTTTTTGTGCCTTAGTTTTCCCATCTGTAGAATGGGGATGATGATACTGCCCTCCTTTGTGAAAGCACTTGGAGGTCTACTGATGAAAAGTGCTATGTAAGAGGTAGGTGTTATTATTGAATTCAGACATATTTGTGAGACACCCAGACACTGTGTTGATTAGGACCTTCTCAGTGCCCAGATAGTTGCATGAATAATTATTCCATCTTGTTTCCATCGTTATAACTTTTATTTGTAAAATTTAAGTAACGCATCTCCAGAGATGCTCAGCTTCCAGTTCTGTTTCAAAACACCAATGTTGCCTTGTCTGATAAAACAAATAAGACAGGACAGAAATTTGTATTTATTTATTTCATTTGCCTGCCTTTAAAAGAAAACAAATCTTGATTTGAGATCCCTATTCTAGGCTTGATGTAGTGTTGTATTACAATACATGTTTGTGGTAATATAGCTCTCTTTAAGGAGAATGTACTGTAGAGCATACCTATAAAGAAGATGGGAATATTACTTTGCATTACATCTTTTGGTTATATGCCTGCTTGGTAAAACTGAAGATTAAAAGAAGGCAAAGCAATCAAAAACTACTATAGATTAATCTGGTTCCTCTTCATTTTCATTTTTTTTTTTTAAATGTTGGAATCAGTTAACAGTTGTCATTTTTAACAGATGCCTTTGCTATTAGATCAATATTACTGTGAAAACAGCAGTCATATTATGTAGGTCAATAAAATAATATTTGTAAAATTTAAACTATTGGCAGGTGTGCCTATATTTAGAGGTATCCAATAATGTCACAGATTGTTTGGCACATCTTCATTCTACTATTTTCTTTGTCAGAGATCTTGAGCAACATGTGTTTTGTTATGAAATGCTATACAGGAAAAACCTGGGCAATTTCCATACTGTAAGGGCCAGATGCCAGACTGCATACAGATGCTCAGGGGCAAGCAGGAAGTTTCCCAGCCCCAGCAATCCTTGCATGGGAGGGCAATGGCTGCCTGCAGCCACTTGCCCTGAATTTCTTGCACTCTGCGGTTCACATTAATTGCTCAATCCCACTTTCTCCCCAGGACTTTGAAAAAGTGGCAGCTCCTAGGATTAGGGACCACGTTTTTATTCTGTGTTTGTATAGAGCCTAGCACAGTGGGATCTGGTCTGTAACTAGGGCTTCTAGGTGCTTACTAAAAATAATAATAAGAGAAAGTTTGGGACCCATGCCCATTCCCTGCCTCACCATTCTGCAGAGCAGGGCTAGCATGCTAGCGAAAGCAATCTGAGCCACTTTTGAAGAGCTGGTACCAGTGAATTAAGCTCCCTAAAGTGTTGCCTATATAAGATTTTCAAAGAAGACTAGTGACTTAGGGTGACTTAATTTTGGGGTACCTCAATGAAGACACCCTAAAAGGGCCTGATTTTCACAAAGTGTTGAAAATTTGGCCTCGGAAAACCAGGCACATTTTAAGGAGTTTCTAGTTAGTCACCCAAAATCACTGGTCATTTTAAAAAATCTTAGCCACTTTGTCTTCCATCCAAAACCAATCTGAAGCTTTCATAAAATACTCCAAATAGGTAAATAGTTTTTTTGTGTCTTTAAATCCTTTTGTGTCTTCATATCTAAGGGTGCTATGAATATCTGAGGTGAGGAGAGCAATTGGGGAGATTCTGATAGTCCTTTTACTTACAATGAGCTAGAATAAGCTATTAAGTACAGGGGGAGAAGGCAAGTCCCCAGTTAAGGATGGGTTTTTAAAATGCAGATGATTGCTTCTCTAGCAGAAATGTGTAATTAAATATTCATTAGAAACAGAGTCAGATTCTGATCTCTGTTACACCCATGTAAAAACTAGAGTTAGTCCATTGTTTTTAAAGGAGTTTCTCTCCATTTACATCAATATAACTGAGAAGCTGTCCTCAACTACTGATAAAAGTTGAGTTTTGTTTTAGTACATCAATGAGAAGGCTAAACTGCCAAGATGGTTCCAAGGCCAGAAGGGACCATTGGGATCATTTACTTTGACCTCCTATATAACACATGCCATAGGACTTTCTCAAAATAATTCTTTGAACATTTCTTTGAGGAAAAACATCCAATCTCAATTTTAAAAAAGTGTCAGTCATGGAGAATCCATGATGACCTTTGGTAAATTGTGCCAATAGTTAATTACTCTCACTGTTAAAAAATGTACACCTTATTTCTGGTCTGACTATGTCTATCTTCAACTTCCAGCCACTGGATCACATTATACCTTTCTCTGTTAGTTTGAAGTGGCAATTATTAAATACTTCTTCCCCATACAGGACCTGTAATCAAATCACCCCTTAACTTTCTCCTTGTTAAACTAAATAGATTGAGCTCCTTGAGTCTATTACTATAAGGCATGTTTTCTAATCCTTTAATCATTTTTGTGGGTCTTCTCTGAACCTCTTCCAGTTTATCAACATCCTTTTTGAATTGTGGACACCAGAACTGGACACAATATTCCAACAACAGTCATTCCAATGCCAAATACAGAAGTTAAATAATCTTTCTACTCCTAATCCTCCTTGTACATCCAAGGATTTCATTAGCCCTTTTGGCCACAGCATCACACTGGGAGATCATGTTCAGCTGATTATCTGCCCCCACTCCCAAATCTTTTTCACAGTCACTGCCTTCCAAGGTAGAATCCCCTATCATGTAAGTATGGGCTATGTCCTTTGTTCCTAGATGTATACATTTACATCTGGCCATACTAAAATGCATATTGTTTGCTTGTTCCCAGCTTACTAAGCAGTCTATATTGTTCTGTATCAGTGACCTGTCCTCTTCATTTTTTACTACTCCGCCACTTTTTGTGCTATCTGCAAACTTTATCAGTGATGATTTTATGTTTTCTTTAAGGTAATTAATAAAAATATATAGTGTAGGGTCAAGAACCAATGCCTGTGGGATGCCACTGGAAACAGCAGTTCAGTGAAGATTCCCTGTTTACAATAGTCACAGGGGGAAATAAATACCTCTGTCTTTAGAACATGCCATTCCCTGGAGTTCAGCAACATTGAGCTTTTGGGGGCTGTGTGTGTGTGTGTGGGGGGGGGGGGGGGCGGGGTTTCAAACTCCAAGTCCAGGTGTTATGCTTGAGTTCATTACTAATTTAAAGCGGGGGGGGGGGGGGGGGGGGGGGCTTTCCTGCTCTTAAACCTATGTTCTCTTTGCTTTAATTGTATTCTATTGCCATGTAAGGATTTAAACCATAATATAAGATTTAATAGTATTTTATTTCTGTTTGGTTATTTTTGTGCTCAAAACATTTCAAGGAATATTGTTTTAGAGACCCCCTTTAAATTGGGGGCATATGTCCACTGCCAAAGCCAGCACCCTCACATGATGACTTAACCCTGGCATTTCACAGATTTATTGTGGGAAACATAATTCTCCTAATTGCAGTCTTGACACCAGCTCAGACACAACCTAAAAGGCTGATGGGGGAAGGGGTTAATAACCTCTAACAGCTCCTTGCCAGTGGGGATGGATTAGAACAGGCTAATTAGATAAGAGAGAGAAGCCCTTGGGATATGCAGGAGGAACAGTTGAAAATGCAACAGGTTACAAATGAGGGTCAATTATCTTTAATTAGCAACTAGCTACCAGGTGTTTTGGGGTACATAGAAGGAGGACTATAAAAGTAGGAGGGTCATTTTGATTGCCTTTAGATTGATTTTAGATTTCAGTTAGAATAGGAATGCTGACTCTTCAGTCCACGAAAATGCTCTGTTGGTTGACCTATATTATCTACTTAACATCCTCTTATCCTAATAACCTACTTGACAGGACAAAGCGACTATAATTTGTATGTAGGAAAATCTTTTTGTTTTTAGTAACTTGGGTTGAATTGCTCTATCTTAGTTATGTGCCTGGGAACCTCTAAGTAAGAATCCCTTAAAAACCTTTGTTGTGTTAAAAATTGGTAGCTTTCCACAATATAGGTAAGCATTACCTCAGCATTATTGAGTTAACATACAACTAAAAAGGATCACTTTTAAAATAATGGAAAGGATGGAGAAGGCAGGGATGAGACTTCCTTTAAAGAAACCAGGAGCAATGACAAGCTGTTAGAAAGGAATGGTAACCAAAGTACATTAACTTACTACATTCATTTTAATTAAATCACTTTATGCTGCAGTTTAAAACTAGTAAATGTGTTGTTAGACCAGGGGTCTCAAACATGTGGCCTGCAGGGTGATTTTCTGCGGCCCGCAAGCCCTTCGCAGCCCCCCTGCTCTCCCCCAGTGTTTACCAGAGCGGCGGCCGGACGTGCACCGGGAGCAGGGCATGCTCCCTGCCTTACGCAGCTCCGGGAAGAGGCTGGAACATGGGGAACGGTGGGCGGAGGGGCTGTGTGTGGCTGTTACTTTAGGCAGCGCCCCCAGCAGCTCCAGTTGGCCCGGAATGGGGATGCGCGGCTAATGGGAGCTGCTGGAGGTGGTGCCTCAAGCAACAGAAACACACAGCCCCTCCCCCCCACCCCTTCCCCATGTTCCAGCCTCTTGCTGGGGCAGGGCAGACAGGCAGGCAGGGAGCCTGCCCTGCCCCCGGTACGCACCGGGCCAGATCCTGCCCATCGAACCGCCCTTGCAGCTGAACCCCCTGCCCTCAGCCCCCGCCGGACCCTGCACCCGGACCCCCTGCCATACCCTGCACCCTTCCTGCACCCTGACCCCCTGCCTCACCCCTCACCCTTCCTGCATCCCAACCCACTGCCCTGAGCCCCAGGCTGCACCCCTCCTGTGCCCTGAACCCCCTGCCGCACCCCACACTCCTCTTGCACCCTGGCCCCTGCCTTGAGCCCCCTGCCACACCCTGCACCCGACCCCTTGCCATACCCTGCACCCCTCCTGCACCCCAACCCCTTGCCTCACCCCGCACCCCTCCTGCATCCCAACCCACTGCCCTGAGCCCCATGCCGCACCCCTCCTGCACCCTGACCCCCTACCTCACCCCGCACCCCTCTTGCATCCCAACCCCCTGCCCTGAGCCACCTGCCGCACCCCACACTCCTCTTGCACCCCAACCCACTGCCCTGATCCCCCTGCTGCACCTTGCACCCCAACCTCCTGCCCTGAGCCCCCTGCCGCACCCTGCACCCTGACCCCTTGCTGTACCCCTCACCCCTCCTGCACCCCACTCCCTGCCCTGAACCCCCACCACACCCCACACCCCTCCTGCACCTCCTGGGGGCAGGGAGGGGGAAGAGTTGGGGTGGGGATTTTGGGGAAGGGGTTGGAATGGGGGCAGGGAAGGGGTGGGAAGAGGCGGGGCAGGTACAGGGCCTCATGGAAGGGGTGGAGTGGGGGCGGGGCCGAGGGCAGTGGGTGGGGGGGAGGTGTCGGTCATCCCAGCCAATGCAGCCATCAGGCCAATGTACTAGTCCTCATGTGGCCCTCATGGTCATTTAAGTTTGAGACCCCTGTGTTAGATCATGTATTAGTCATCCCAACTCACCGCTGCTGCTTCTCCTGCAGCTAGCTGAGACAGCGAGATAGAATCCCAGGCTTCCAGTACTGCAGTTCTGTGCAGCAAACATTAAACAAAGATTTATTTCAAATGGAAGTTGTAATGTTTCACTTCCCTCATACTTTTTATTATAACTGAAATTACACAAATCTGTAACTTTCTTAGCAGTTCAGGTCTGGGTACAATTCTCTAGATGGTCTATTTGTACACAATGAGCAGTTAATCAGATATTTTGGCTAAACGTTTCAAGCCTCTTTTATGCCTCATCCTACTCTCAAAGGTACAATTCCATACATTACATAGACATCAGGTTAATGGACTTTGGCAATCTGAAAATTACATCTCTAAATCTACTTTACATTTAGCTAAAGTGCATGATACCTATTTTCTTTAAAATAGGTCTATTAAAATCCAAGTAACATATTAAAATGACAGCAGTATATTTCAAATGTTCATTATGCTTGTAATATTTTCTGCCGTGGTTATCTAGATGGATAAACTAAATGCAGTTTATTCACACCAAATGAGAAAGTCAATCATCTTTAGAATATTAAAAACAACAACTTTTCTTGTGGTTTTCCTCATCCCTTCCAAACAAATACACTTTTAAATCCAGACAATTAACTCCTCAGGATGAAAAATAAAGAACAAATTAAAAAAAAACTCATGAATTTAACCCCTAAATAGCCAGGGCACATGGAATCCTCATCATCTGTGCCACTGTAACTTTCTGCTTGTGTGTTTTCTAACATGACATACCCACAGGATCCATAGAGAGATCTTTCAAATAATAAAACAACTCTTAACCATTGCTGCTTTAGGGCAACTTCCCCATCATAACCTGCACTGTGGTAGTCCATGGAATATTTCAACTGTGCTGTTAGAATGAAGATTATAGTATAATGAGTAAATAAATCAAGAACTAGAATTTAGAAAATAAGAATAACAAAAGATATAACACTATTTTTTTATATAAGCGGTATTAAGCATTTATATAGTTCAATATTTTGACAAGGTGCTTTACAGGGATTTAAAATAAAAACACCATCTCTGCTCCAAACAAAGCCTTGGTCCTGCAAACACTTACTTGCATGTGAGTAAAAATGTAATGTTACATGTTAATACCATGCACAAATGTATGCAGGATTAGGGCCAAAGTAGACAAATGAAAGGGGTTTAGGGAATAAAAGGCAAAAGTTAAAATAAATACCGTGTTATACACAGAGTTATCTAGCCACTGAGTCATAGGCATTCTAATATTTGTGAAGAGACTGACAAGTTGGGAGGAATTGGCCACAAAGGAGTTGGAAGCCAAGGCAAAATGAATAGCATAAGAGAAGACTTTCGTGAAGACATTTGGAGTCTGATCAAAAGCCCATTGAAGCCAACAGAAAGACTCCCATTGGCTTTGGAACAGGTCCTTTGTTCACAGAATGAGGACTGTCATTCCAGAGAGCTGCATAAAAGAGGCATTGTTGCATCAGATAGAAACGTTTTAAATGTCCACTAAGAACTTTTTCACTGATAGAAGAATATTGCATTCAGAGTAATACATTTCTGTTTAAATACTGCATAACTCTACTAACACCAACAGCGATCAGAGAAAATGGGATTACATGTAATCTTAATTTAGGTAATACAGACAATGAGATGACACCTCCCCCTCTCCTCCTGCTACACATTCGTGCACTACCTCCAATTATGAGAAGGAACAGGAACTACACAGTCCTCAGACTCATGCAGCCACTTCGGGGGTCGCGTGGGGGGGGAAGAAGAGAACACCTATGTTGTGTTGCTATCCTAGTGATAAGTATATAGCAGTGTTACAGTTAAATTCCTCCACTAATTCAATAAAGAGAGAGACAGACAAAAGAATAGCTTCCTTTGTGAAATTTTCCTGCCAGCAGCCACTGCGGTATCTCAATTAGAGAAACAGATACTGAAGAGCATATACAGTAGAAAATTTAGACCGACCCTCTTTTCCCTGATGAAGTTTTCTGTTACTAGGTCCAAGGTGTGTTTATCAAGAAAACTATATATAATAAAAATATAGCATATTGGTGTGAAAAGTATAGCAGCACTTTATATAATCTCTCAAAAAAAGTCAGGCTAATAAGTTTTATAATAAGTCATGCTAATGGAATGGAAATGGAAAAGGAAGTAAACGTAGTAAAAAAAAAAAAAAGTGTAATAAATACATAGGAAGAAGCCTGACACTGAAGACTGTAACACAGAGACAAGACTGATGACTATCTCTGAGGTTCCATTCCTGTGAGTTGTTGGATGCTCTTAGAATCTGTTAGAGCAGTGGTGGGCAACCTGCAGCCCGCAGGCCACACAGGGCCCCTCAGGGTAATCTGCTGGCGGGCCGCGAGACAGCTTGTTTACATGGAACATCCATAGGCACGGCTGCCCACAGCTCCCATTGGCTGGGATGGTTGATGTAAACAAACTGTCTCGCGGCTCACCAGCGGATTACCGTGAGGGTAATCTGTTGGTGAGAGAGACAAGTTTTCGAGCTACATGGAGCTCTTCTTCAGGTCTGGGAAAAGTACTCCTACCATCACAGCTAAATACAAGATTGAACCAGATAGTTAACATAAGTAGTTAGCACATATTCTAAGGGACCATTCAAGGTGAAAGAATATGTGCTAACTATTTATGCTAAACTATGTTTGATCTTGTATTTAACTGTGACACTCTGAGCACCTTTCCCAGATCTGAAGAGCATTGTGTAGCTCAAAACTTGTCTCTCTCACCAACAGAAGTTGGTTCAATAAAACATATTACCTCACTATGCTTATCTCTCTAATGTCCCGAGACCGACACTGCTACAACAACTCTGTATTCTTAAAAGCTTTTGTCTTTAATAGGAGTTAAGCACACTTAGTACATTGCAAGATTGGGTTTTTTGCAGAGTTAGGTTTCCGTTTTCATTGCTTCAGGGAAGAAGAAAACTATAAATATATTTTTTAAAAATCTAAAAATAAACCATGTCTTGTTTTTCTCTACCCAATAGTGCAATGATTTAGTTATCTGAGATAACTGTTACTGAAACTGTTATGAAAACTTGTAGGAGGGAAATTATATGTATCTCATTGAAACAGTACCAGCACAACCCTCCGAGTACCAAACAGCAATAGCTAGAACTTTATAAACACTCTCTAGGATGAAACTAAACCTTCCTCGCTCCCACCTCAACTGTGGGGAGCAGCAGAGGTTAACTTAAGCAACTAGGCTGAGAGCAGCTCTTCATTTCTGGGGAAAAAAAAGAGGTATTAATTCAAAAGGCCTCCCCAGCATAAAATCTGGCTCTAGAAAGAACAGATGGAAAAATATATTGAGTTGTGAGATGACCGGATTAGTGCACATATTGCTGGATAGTTCTGACTCACGCAATATGGAAAGATAGTTGTATATGTAATAGTCTCCATCAGCCACTCACACTATAGCTTCCATCCAAATGATTTATAAGCCTAATGTATACATTTGGGGCCACAATTTATTACATAAACCTAATGTAAAACTTTTGAGGCCACAATTTATTATATAACCAAAACTTGCTTCCTCTGATTCCCACAATGGCCAGGGTAGATTCTACCACTTTCTCATTTAGAAAAATGATCAAATGAAATCAGATTTTTAAAAGATAGTTTTCCCATTTCTATGTACAATTCACAGCTGTTAGTTTTAAGGGACTAAATTTTCAGATGAAGGACTCATTAGGGACAACTGCTCTGGGGCCCTAGATTGTTCAGTGCACGTGTGCAGATCCCAACAGGCGTTTTAAATTAGTAACAGAAACTGCAACAACATCCCAGGATCTTAACCGAACTTCCTAGAAATTTCAGCATAGCACAGAGGAGTATTTTCTCAAGCACACATACGTAATGAGCATATCTGCACACGTCTGTAGGGGTATCCAAAGCAGCAGAGGGATTTCACTGAAGTCAGTCATCCACAGCAAAGCAGTGAGAAGCACTTATAAAAGTTCTTAAAGAATTAGCACACGGAGAACAAATGCAAGTTGTACTGTTTTGCCAAACTAAAGCATCAAACTGAAAACTGAATAACAAACATGACAGAACAATAGTGGCAGAAGCTGAGCAAAGGTTTGTCCCAGTTACCCCCAAAACATTCACTTGGCAGTCTGTTCTCTCAGACTTTGCTGAGCTATATCAACACAATACCATTTTGTATGTCATCTTGTGATGGGGTGGCGAATATGGTCTTTGTGTGTCAATAAGATAAAGCATGTCATGATTAGAGAATGAACCTAGCGTCAATATTAGTGTGGGGAGTCTGAGACAGTGCATAAATCTTCTTATTTTTTTGAAATGTCAGCCTGATATGCCACTATGCACAAATAATTGTCCATCAGTAAAATAGGTTGCAGCAAACTTTCAAGTACCAGTGCATGATTTTTTGAGCTGGAAGGTGAATAGCATCACATAGACAATGTATGTATCAGTGTATGGATCTAAGTGTCTAATAGCTTGTTCAGCCTTAGAAGGTCAAGCTCAGTAATCTTAGTTTGCAGCTCAATAAACAGAACCGAATCTATCCTCCTGGAATGTATTTCGTAAAGGTTTTAATACCTACTTGTAACGTGCTTTTACAATTGAATACACACATTTCCTTCCAGAAGTGTATTTGATAAATATTACACTACAAATCCTAAATTCATCATCTATGATACAAGATGCATCTGTATCCATATTGCAGAAATAAAGTTCATCCAAAATGTGATGGATGTACAGGGTTTAACCTCCAAATAGATGGAGTGTGTAGGGTATCAGGATATGAAATTCAACTCCCAAACATGGGCTAGCGAGTGTGCTGGTTATGCAGCCCTACTCTCTGCCTCGCCTACAGCTATTCGAGCCAGAAATAACAACCACAGCTTTCTGTAAGAGTTGTGTAAACTAAATTTCTGGCCTTTACCCACCATAGTCTTCTGTCCTGGCCCATGTGTAAACACCATCTCTGCAGTAAGTAGGGGGTACCCCAGCATCCCTGCAGGGTTCCTCCAATGCTATCCTCCCAATGACCCCGTATGGGTTGTAAGGTTCTTGTCCACTCTCCTTGCCCCCCCCGCCCCCATGCCCCACCCCTCCACACACAAAACACACCAGGGTAAATTTCACCTTTTCACAAAATACATGTCCTTAAATCTCCAACGTGGAGGGCAGTAAGAGGATGACCCTATAACCATGCATTGCATTAAGTGTCAAAAGTGGAAACATAAAATACTTCAGTTGCTGAGCTTGGGGAATGGATCACACAAGTATAAATAGAAAGTTCTGGGTGCATCATATTGTATGTAATTTTTCATCCCAACAGTTGTATCAAAATCTACTGCTATGAATGATGAACCAACATATGGGAAGTTAATATCAATTTTTGAGAAATTATTAACATCACCACCAAATGTACAGTCTTCATATATGTCAGTAGCACAGCCCTACAACTTCTGTGCAATCTGTTCATCAGGAAGCATAGCAGATAAATACTGATCAGAACTATAATTTTAGGAGACAAAGAGTTAGATTTTACATGTGTTTGTTGGGGGCCTACTTACAGTATTTAATGTTTAATGACAAATATTTTTAGGTTGTGTAAGGAACTGGAGCAATTGGATATACATGGTTCATCCTACAGACTGAAAATCTAAAAAAAATGTAATTTACAGCTAAAAATAAGACAAAAGACTGATACAAATTAAGCATTCTCCAAGAGAGCTAGTCCACCTACTCCTCATTAATCATATGCATATGTGGACATTCAGATCTTGACTGTCAGTTCCCCACTTAGACATGTTGCATTGTTGCATACCTGTTTCTGTGCGTGCATCTGAACATTTCTCAGAGAACCATCCTCTGTCTGGACATGACATATATATTCTGCTGATAATCATCTCATGGTTATTTTGTACTCCCTCATCTGTTTATTTTCATTGTCATTGGCTATCCCTCAATATGAGGATGGTGTCTGCCAGGGGGGAAAGTCATTGATGAGACTTTGTGCTTTACAAGTTTTTCCACTTATGTGACAGGTTGATGAAGCTTTTGCATGAGTGCTATTCCACCAGCTTCGAAGACCTCAACAGGGATGCCATCTGGGCCTGGCGCCCTGTTGTTTCTAGTTTGAGTGATGGCATGCCAAACTTCCTCAGAAGATGGGGGGTCAGCAAGAGGTTCTATTACTGGATGCTGAGGAACTCAATGGTGACAACTGAGACTGCAATTTCACAATTCAATAGAGTCTCAAAATGTTCCTTTCAATGTTGCTTGAGGGCCACATTGTCCTTAAGAAAGCTGAAATTGTCCTGGAATGGCAGAGGGATTGTGTCATTTGAACTTGCCCTGTAAATGGCTACCATTGCTCGAAAAAAGCTTCTCATGTCATGTTAATTAGTGAAACTCTGGATCTCCATGGCCTTTGCTTGCCATCACAACCTCCTTTGAACTACAGCATTAAGACAATGATAAATCTCTTGCTTTTGCTGATTACAGGGTTCATTTTGCGAAGTGAAAAATGAGCTTCTCTTGTGATGAATAAGTGATAGGAGTTCCTCGTTGTTCTCATCATACCAATCCTGATGGCATTGAGTGGAATATCCAGTTGATTCAGCACATGCCTTGTGAATAATGGTCTTGAACTACTCCCAATTTGTTTGGATGTCACTGATGTTGTCAGGTAGATCAGAGATTCTCTCAATTAGGCATTGTGGAATGGTCTTGTGACTAGCATGATTTTGAAGTGCCTTGATGTTAAATCTCTCCCTCATTCCTTTGGGTTGTTTATGGTGTTGTGATGGAAGCTGAATGTTCATGATTGATCTGAATAAACAAAGGTCTGTCCAGCAGTCATCTGTACCTCTCGTGGCTCATGTAATATGAACATCAGTACACTCACGGGCTCTGACCACTACATACTCAAGAAGATGCGACTGTTCAGATTGCAGGTGTTTCCAAGGGGTCCTATATTTGTCCTTCTGTGTAAGGTGATATTTGTGAAAAGCAAATCATGCTCCACACATTTGCTGAGAAGAATGCCATTAGAGTTAACTTTCCCCATCCTGTCTTTCCCACTGGTGCCTCTCCAGAGTTCAGGAAGTTGCCCAACTCTTGCATTGAAGTCACCCATGAGGATAAGCTTGTCTTCCTTGGCTGTGGCAGTAAAAACTGCATCAAGAGCACAGTAAAACAGCTCTTTGTTATCTTTTTCATCATCACATGTGGGAGCATACACATTAATGACAATAGCATATGGGTTGTTAATAAGCTTAAGATAAAGAGTCATGAGATGTTCGTTATTACCCATAATAGAGAGTTCTAAAAGCTGGTTAGCAATCTTGTTCTTGATGGCAAAACCAACCCCGTGAATATGCCTCTCTTCAGATGACTTTCCTTTCCAAAAGAAAGTATAGCCACCTCCATCTTCTTTCAGTTGGGCTTGATCTGCCCAATGTGTTTCATTTAGGACAGCAATATCAATGTCATATCTTGCAAGTTCTCTAGCTACTATGGCAGTTCTTCTTTCAGAATAGTCATTGTTCAGGAAATCCGTGCCTCTCCTTTAACTGTTACCTTGTGGTTGAGAGGCTTGTGTGTTCCAATGACCAGCAGAACTATGTCATCCACAGTCTTGTACTCCTGGTAGGGTCACCTTTGTGAACAATTCTGAGGTGAGGTTCCAGACAACCGCAGTCCAAACTTCTCACAATCCCAATTGTGAAATAGGCATATTTGAGAACTTGCCAGATCTCTGTTGTTGTAAAGGCAGCTAAGGGCTGCAGCAGGACAGAGACCTCCAGTAGTCTTGGCATTCCCTGCCACCAGGTCTAAGTCTCTTTCTGTCAAGTTTTGTGAGGTTGTCGCCTGTGCACAGGCTCCCCCATGTTAAAAGATTTCATGCATAGGTCTCTTCCAAGGGTGTTAACATGTCCCGTTAACAAAATCCTTTGACGATGGAAAAGTGGTAGTGGGGACAGGAGGAGCAATCTCTGTGAGTCCCTAGTCACAAATCTGCATGCAGATGGCAGCCATCTGATGATCCTCTTGCACTTGGACTTGAGACAGAAGCACAATTTTGGCACTGCAACCACAACTTAGCAGTCCTTTTCAGGATCCCCTCTGCTCAGCCTGAATGGGGATGGGACTAGAAAAGGTGCCCTAAACATAGGCTGTCTGTGTTCCCCTTCCCATCCTCCGGCTGGAAGTCTGTGTCCAGCGGGATCACTCTACCTATGATCAGCACATACAAAGCAAAATAATAAAGTTTGCCATGTGGAATGTTCACACTGTTTGTTTTATCCACTTGTTGAAAGCTTTTTTGAGGCAAGGTCCATCTTTGTTACATTTGTACAGTGCTTTGCACAATGTAATTATATTCTGAGAGGAGCGATGGAGCTTGACAAGGCATTCAGATCTCTATCTTTTCTCTACATTTGTTCTGCTAAATCCTTTTTCAGAAACACTTGTAACTGGAACACATGAGCATTTGCTTTTCAGTAAACTCACTTTGTTATTTTTAATTTCATATTAAAGCATTGAAAGTCATATAAAATAAAATGAAATAAACCCACAACAATTCTGACTTTAATAAGAATACCTAGTACTGTAATACAGTGGTTCTTTAGGGAAAGCCCCTGGCGGGACGGGACGGTTTGTTTACTTGCTGCATCTGCAGGTTCGGCTGATCGCGGCTCCTGCTGGCCGTGGTTCACTGCTCCAGACCAATGGGAGCTGCAGGAAGGATGGCCAGCATGTCCCTCTGCCTACGCCACTTCCTGCAGCCCAAATTGGCCTGGAGCGGCGAATCGCAGCCAGTGGGAGACGCGATCGGCCGAACCTGTGGACATGGCAGGTAAACAAACCGGCCCGGCCCACCGGGGGCTTTCCCTGAACAAGCAGTGACCCTAGTTTGAGAACCACTGCTGTAATAGATCTTTGCATTTTCAAAGGACTTAATTATCTAATTAATCCTCACAAATTCATAACACTCATGGAGGTAGAGGGGGAAGTATGATGAGTCTCTTTTTATAGAGGGGACTGATGCTGAGTGATTAAGTCCAACATTTTCCAAATTGAACTCTTGACCCTGCCAGTGATGATAGCTGTAATGGGGTATATAAACCCCGCACTAGGACTGAAGGGGTTAAAGAGAGGCTCTGGGCCCAGATGACCACATCCAGCCACATCCGTGGAGTATGCAATGGATGAAGATGGGCCTTAAAAGGAAGCCATACATCTCAGAAAGAGCCTGACAATGCAGGGAGAAGAACATGCCCTGGAAAATCCTGAGAAAGGATTCAGGGAGGGCAGCTGTAAGGCATTCTGGGGTGCCTGGCCTTTGGTAACCCTCACTGGGCCGTGGGCTGGAGCTCAGTGTGGTGGGAGGGCCTGGACCTCTGCAATAAGGAGGAACTGACCCTGAAACAACTAGGTAATGCTTCCATTAAGCACCAATCATCACGCCAGCCTTGCTCTTTACTAGATATGAACAGATGTTCCCCCCACAGAAAATGTTGATGAAAATGAAAAAACAACAACAATGGTTTGGTTTGGTTTGGTTTGGTTTCTCTTAAAAAAAAATCTTCCTCCAGAAACTCAGTTTTCAGATGGAAAATGTTCAGTCAGCCCTACTTATTTCTCAAATATTCCCACAAGTACTGCTTTTTCTCCCATTCGTGGGAGGGGCTCCCTATACAATTTCATTATTTTCCCTCAGATCTCTGCTTAAAAAAATGATTAGTTGTGATGCCATAGCAATGCAGTTGGTCTGCTGTGACCCAGCTTTACTACAGTAATCCTGACTGTCGCACTTTTACCTTGTGCTTTTTGTCCATCTTCACCCCGTACTCCCTGTCTCTCCTATCTGTTTGTTGTATCTGTTCATGGCATACACACAGAAAGGTTTAGATAAACACAAATAATATTTCTGGAACATGAGAATCACCATAATGGGTCAGGCTGATGGTCTATCTAGCCAAGTATCGTGTCTTCCAACAGTGGCAAGTGCCAGATGCTTCAGAGTGAATGAACAGAACATTATCAAGTGATCCATCCCCTGTCATCCTAGCTCAGCTTCTGGCAGTCAGAGATTTAGAGACCCACAGAGCATGTGGAGTCCCTGATCATCGTGGCTAGCAGCCATTGATGCATCTATCCTCCATGACCCTATTTAATTCTTTTTTTAACCCAGTTATACTTCTGGCCTTTCAATATCTCCTGCAATGAGTTGCATAGGTTGACTACATTGTGTGAAAAAGTACTTCTTGATGTTTGTTTTAAACTTGTTTATTAATTTCATTGGGTGACCATTGGTTCTTGTGTTGCGTGAGGGGATAAACAATACTTCCTTATTCACTTTCTCCATATAATTCATGCTTATATAGACCTCTGTCATATTCCAATTTTTAAAGGATGCCTTTTTGCCTCTAACTGCCTCTTTTAGTCTGCTCTTAGCCTCTTATGTTTTTGTTTGTCTTTATTTGGGGGGTACACATTTAGTTTGGGCCTCTATTATGGTGCTTATTATGGTGCAGGTTTCCCTGCAGTTTGCAGGCATTTTACTCTTATGACTATTCCTTTTAATATCTGTTTAACCAGCTTCCACATTTTTATGTAGATCCCTTTTTGAAGTGAAATGCTACTGTGATGGGTTTCCTTGGTATTTTCCCCTGTACAAGAATGTTAAATTTTATGATATTAAGCTTGCTACTACCAAGTGGTTCAGCTATATTCACCTCTTGGATCAGATTGTGAGCTTCAGTTATGAGTAAAGCAAGAACTGCATGCCCCCTAGTGGCTTCGATGACTAGCTGCTCCAAGAAGCAGTCATTAATGGTGTCTAGAAATTTTATCTCTACACTTGTCCTGACATGTACCCAGTTAATATGGTGATTGTTGAAGTCTCCCATTTATGTTGAGTTTTCTGTTTTTGTAGCTTCTCTAATCTTTTTTTTGAGCATTTCACCGCCACTGTTCAGGTCTGGTAGTCAGTAGAATAATCCTACTGCTCTACTCTCATTACTCAAGCATGGAATTTCTATCTATGGAGATTTTATGGTACAGTCAACTTATTTAAGATTTTTATTATATTTTACTTCATGCTTTCTTTCACATATGAGAAGGTTACAATGTAATATTTATATTTTATTTTGTAGAACTCATAGAATAGCACACAAGTACCCCCAAACCAGAGAAACCAGAGAAAGATAAAGCAGGCTGCTTCCTAAAACAGAGAGAGACAATTCTCTCCACCTTATTATAGGCTGTCTGTCTGGTAGGGCCAGCTCCTATGCTTCCTTATCTGCAAGCAGGACCAGGAAAACACCCTGAAATTTAAAGTGATAGCCCACAATATTAACAAAGCTCTCAGTACACCACAGTGTCCACCACTGAATTCCATTGTCTTGTTTTAGATTTAAGATATTTGAGACGAGGACCATCCTCTTTTAAATGTGTTTGTACAGCACACAGCAAATGGAGTCCTGCTCCCTGATTGGGGCTTACAGGTGCTATTTCAAAACAAATATTTTTTAACATAATAAAATTTCAATCTTAAAATTTGTTGTCCTAGAAAATGTGTCTCCTTGGTCATATATCTTTAAAACATCCATTTCAGTTACTAGTCTTCCCCTGAGATAAAAATGCTGTTCATGTAACTATAATCTAATCACTGAAGAAAGCTCACAGATTACTTAAAGAATTCCAGCAAGGGCTATTGTGACTTCTCTGAGTATTTTGGCAGGTATCTTAGCAACAGCACTGAAAAATGAATGGTGCTGATAAACCAACTGATGTTCTAATTAAAATCTGGAATAGGTATGTTACCAGGGATGATTAGATTCTATTGTCCATTTTTTACTTTGCAAAAACCTACACATTCTGGCTTTATAATTGTTTTGTTTGCAGATATGAGGAATGGGTATGCATCAGCCAAATGGCTGTTATGCGTTCTACTTGAAGCCAAATCATATTGGTGATTAAATAAAAATACATGTTCCAGATCCCTGTGTACTCATTAAACACTTTTTTTAATTGCCGTCCTGTTGGCTTCATGCAAGAGATTTTTTTTCCTGTTGCTAATATTCATATAATAGAGTGTTAGTGGAATACTTTTTACTTTCCCTTCATTATTTGAATTCGCTTATGCAGAGCTGGGATATTTGAGCTTCACCAATAAGTTTATATAAAACATAAGACAACAAATATAATAAATTTAGTCAAAATAATCTCATTAAGAATCAGACAGCTAGAATGAGATACCTGGAAATAATGCTACAAATTGCTCATCAGGAAGTAGTTTCTAAATAAATTGCATTGCTACATTGATAGCAGTAACACTTCCCCATAGTAATGAATAAAATTCCACTTTTTTTAGGCTGACTGTAATCAATCTGTTCATACCAAACTACCAGATGTAAAAGAAAGTGATATTCTTTCTTCTTCAGTGCATACTGTATATAATCAGATAATAACCTGACCAAACAATTATTAAGAATTACATTAAAATACAGCTAGAATTCAGTTTTCAAAAATACACAAGGCACTAGGCAGGCAAAGATCATAATATTGTAAGCAGAGTCAGAATGAGCTCTACCCTGACATCTGGTGGTGAATTATGGTGAGTGTGGAAAAGAACTTCAGGGGCTGATCTTGTTTGCATAGGCACACCCACTTGCCTGGCATGAAACAACAGCAACTGAAAGTGGTTACTTTGGCTGGTGTGGGATCCCCAGTTTCTCTGTTATTGGGGCAGGAAAAATAAAGTTTTGTTACCCTGATTCTGTGAATCAAGGCCAGTGGAACTGTTGTATGACAGAAGGACTAAGTGAGTCCGTCAACATTACCTAAGTAGCACTTGCTTGACAAGGGGCATGGGTTACAAAACCCAGTGAATTGAGAGAGAATGGGGACAGGTATTTGTACCTGATGGCATGTGTCCCCTCTGAGGGCTTGAAACACCAATTGAACCACCTCCTCTCTCCACTGTTGAATGTCAGAGCTAATTTTGATTCCATTAGGAGTCTAGTTACAGGCTGCTGAGCTAAATTCACTTTAGGCCAATGGTGCACCAGCACTGGGGCTCCCCCTACTGTGAGCTGAAATCACAAAAGAGCTGAAGTTATTAAGAGCTGAGATCACTGAGTGCTGTATTAACTAGTGGGGGAGCCCGAAGCTATATTGCTAAGCAGCTGGCGGAGCAATTTGTGGGGATGACTGGAGGAGCAGCGAGCGGTGCGGAGCCTTGTGGGGACGGTTGGAGCGGCCCAAGGAACGGCGAGCGGAGCTCTTTGCGGGGATGGCTGGAGCGGCTCACAGGTCGGTGAGCGGAGCGGAGCAGCTTGTAGAGTGGAGCAGTTCGTGGGACGGCAGGAAGTGGACTGGCTCGTGGTGTAGGCTGCGGTGGAACCCCACGGAGAGATGGCTGGCTGGCCTTGGATCACGTAAGGTGCCCCTTAACACCCTGCATGCCCCCCTTTTACTCTGGGGCTTCACTGACCAGGGACAGAGACTTTGGGGTTTGTTGGACTTCTGGGACTTTGGGTGGTTGCTGGACCCAAGAGACTTTGGGGGTGTTGGACTTTGGGGACTCTGGGTGATTTTTAGGTTGCTGGATTCAAAAGCGAAAGGGAAAGGACACAGCCCAATTTGCTGGGGTGGGTTTTTTTGCTCATGGTTTGTGTTATGAATCCTGTTTGTGGTGTTTTTCCAATTTAATGCTGATGTCGTTTACCTCATGTTATTAAACATTTTCTGCTATGCTCAGACTCCGTGTTTGCGAGAGGGGAAGTATTGCCTCTTAGAGGCACCCAGGGGGTGGTATGTAATTGTCCCAGGTCACTGGGTGGGGCTCGAGCTGGTTTTGTATTGCGTTATTGAAACGGAATCCCTAGATACAGAACCCGGCCCTTGTTGCTGCCAACTTAGATGGACAGAAGGGTTACAATATGATAAAATATGTGACTATTCAACCTGCTAAATTTCTGATCTATTACATCAGCAGCATGCAGCGTGATACTAAAACCCCTCTAACATAAATGTTTAATGAAGAAATAAACATGTCAAAAGAATAAATGAAATAGACATTAAATGTTTACATTTTATAGGTCTCCATTAAGTAGGTTTTTCAATTGGAATCAGTGTTTGAACTAATGTAAAGGGAGTCTAGTATAACTTAAAAAGTTGTGAAGAAGCGTTTTCAGGAAGCTCTTCACATCCTGATTCCAGCAGACACTGGAAGTAAAGATGCCAAGATGTTGCATGGAAGTCTGTTCCCATGAGATTTCGAGGCTGGTGTAGAATACAGAGACTCAAACAGTTCTTCAGATAAGAATCTGGATGAACAAGTGCCTATCTGATCTGAACTGAACTTCAGATTATTTGGAGGCTTCCAAGAGTTCCATTAAAAAAAAAAAAGACAGTTGAGTGATTAAGGGCAAAATTCTCCTCACATCCTGTGTGGTGGATCTCAATACTGATGATGTCCAAATGGGAAAGTCCTATATAACTTAATAGAAAATGCTAAATTTTCTATACTTTTAAAATCTTCCTACAGAATTTTATTCCTGTTGAAAATCCTGTAGAAAGCATATCCCAATTATCTATTCAATTGTATAGGTTCTCAGAGTAATTTCTACAATAATTTATTATTTCTATAGAACCCTATTGTTTTCATCCCCATCCAATTCTATTTTGCATAAGCAGCTAATCACTCTACAGGAAACAGTCCTTTGGGAAAGGAGACAACATGAGTCAAGATCAGGGTTATAGATATACAGATATAGATATACAGATTCATCATCCTAAAAGGATCTGGTGTTCTATGCTTTTTCAGTGCTGACCTACGTCTTATCCAGCTAGATTCAAATGATTGGAAAGGTCCTTTATGGTAGATCATACAATTTTTGTGGACCAGATCAGCAAAGTCATTACAGGCTCTGGTGGGAGTAATTATATATGTTCTATTCTTCATAGACTTTAGCAGACGCCTCAGCAGTCTTTGCAATAGTGAACAACATTTCCTGAATGGAGCTATTTTCATTGCAGCCCTAATACAAAGGTGGAAAAGCAATATATAAGGCCTCCTCTACACTTAAAATGTAGGCCTACGTAGATTGGTCTTCAGGGAAAAATCCATACTATATGCCAGCCTAACCCCCGGTGTAAACACAGCTTGGTTCCTCCATCGGCCTACCTACTTTCACTCAGGGAGATGGTGTTCCCAGTGGGAAAAGGCTGCCTCTAAACTACAGGATTATGCCGGCATAGTTCCAGTTCCGTAGCTGTGTCAATATAGTCCCCCTAGTGTAGACAGACATGCACTAAATTCAATTTATCTTTACTCAGAAGACTGCTTTTAGTCCAGGAACATCACTTAACTAAGACCTTTCAAAAAGGAAAATGTCCTTTTCTTGAGACAAAAAGATAATGCAACATTAAAATACAAGGAGCTGATGTTAGACTAAGGGCTTGTCTATACTTACCGCGCTGGTTCGGCGGCAGGCAATCGAACTTCTGGGTTCGATTTATCGCGTCTAGTCTGGACGCGATAAATCGAACTCAGAAGTGCTCCCCGTCGACTCCGGTAATCCTGCTCGCCGCGAGGAGTACGCGGAGTCGACGGGGGAGCCTGCCTGCCGCGTCTGGACGGCGGTAAGTTCGAACTAAGGTATGTCGACTTCAGCTACGTTATTCACGTAGCTGAAGTTGCGTACCTTAGTTCGATTTGGGGGTTTAGTGTAGACCAAGCCTAAGTCAAAATAAATGGCCCAAATCTGGCCATCAGCATGTTCAACCTGAAAGTAAATTAGCGTAACAGAAGTATAGTGACTGCTGAATTTGCAGTAATCATTTGTAAATGAAACACTCTTTCATTAGCATTTCCATGCTTACATGCATAATTTATGACTAAGGGTTGCAGGCACATAGGCAGCTTTCATAAATGTTGTTGTCGCTGAAACTCAGGAAATTTTGTAATGCAGCAACAGTTTTGCATCTGAAAAACATAACCCTGAGCTTTACTTGTCTTAAAGGCAGATTTCATAGGTTAGTATAAATATTACAGATGATGGGCCTAAGTCCCCATTGCCTTTCGCCATGTGTAGCTATTTACATCCAGCCAAAGTGAGGGACCACATCAGAATGGTAGGGCCAGTTTCTGCTCTCTTACACTACTGTAAAGTTGAAATAATGTGCAAGAATTTGAACCAAAGTGCTTTTATACCCAGTTTGCACTCACTCTGCATGGATAATGAAAGACTACACAGTGTGCAAGGATGACACACACACGGGTGGGGGAATGATACAAAGAGAAGAGAGGACTCCACAGCCAGCTAGCATCACTACTCCAACTCAGATGGACATGGATTCTATGGCTATGTGTACACTGCACTGGGATGAGCCTCCCAGACTGAGGAAACAGACTTGCACTAGCTCATCTCAAGCTAGTATGCTAAAAATAGCTGTTTGGACATTGTGGCTTGGGGAGCAGCTCAGGTTCTCAAGCTCACCTGACTCCTAGGGTCCAGGCTCGGGTGGCTAGCCTAAGTATCCACCAAAGCTGCAGCATTCACACTGCTATTTTTAGTGTGCCCACTCAAGCCAAGCTAGTGCAAATCTGTCTATCCAGGCTTGGATGTTGAGTCCCTACTACAGTGTAGACATGCCCTAAAGAGCTAAAACATTTTAAATCCATATTCTCAGAACAGGTTTGCTAAGACTTCAAAAGTTTAATCTGGAACTTAAATGTTAACAAGATCTGGGAATGTGATTGTGATTGTAAAAAAAAAAAAAAAAATCTTTCAAGTTGACATCCTGGTTCCACGAGACTCTCTTGTAAGTTTTTTTTTCCCCCATTAATTACAAAAATCTCTCACAGTGGAATGTTCTTGGGGAAATGTACAAGAACACGACCTAAGCACAGAAGAGGGGTCTGGAAAGGTACAAAGTAAGAAAATTGAACAAATGCCCTACAGTGACTGGATGATGTAATGGGGTGGATAAAGAATCTTCCTTTTTCTCAGGCCAGGAGCCTTATTCTGCCTTGACCCTTCCTAGTCAGGGTAGTGTAAACCACCCCTATTCTGATTTGATAGCATTTTACATGCAGTTTTCAATCCCTCTGTATTAGCGTGACTGACTGCACAAGGAGCAGGGCAATTGAAAAACAGGGCCCAAGTGAGTAGGGGCTAAAAAGTAGCAACTAGTTGCTGTTTGTTGGCCAATGTAAATCAATTCATGGTCCCAGTCCAGTTTCCAAGGGGCAGGTGTCTATATCACAAATAACAACAACACAGCCATTCTTCATTGTCACATTATTTGGCCATTTCTGCAGATGATTGTGCATAGCAGCTGAACCCTGTTTCCTTCCCTAGGAGTGCTTGCTCCAGGTCAGAGTTGAGGCATGTTGGCAGGGCAGCAGGGGGACTTTCACAGCCTCTGCCTGAGTTGTAGTTGCTCAGTTGATAAATAGAAGACTTCTAGTCTCCAGGGCTGACAGTCTGTCACCTTTCATGAGCAGCAGAAATTAACTAAAAATAAGTTCAGTGAGCCAACAATGGAGCCAGGAGTGCAGCTCTGGTGGTGGGGGTGGGATGAGAAAACATGTTTTCCTGAAATGGTTGTCTATCTAAAGAACAGCATAAAAAACAAAGGGGGGGGGACATCATAAACTCCAACTATAGGGTTACCATATTTCAGCAAGCAAAAAAGAGGACGGGAGGAGCCCCGCCCTAGCCCCGCCCCTGCCCCTCCCACTTCCCGCCCCCCCAGAACCCCCAACCCTCCCCCCGTTCCTTGTCCCCTGACTGCCCCCTCCTGGGACCCCTGCCCCTAACTGCCCCCCAGGACTCCACTCCCTATCTAAGCCTCCCTGCCTCTTGTCCCCTGACTGCCCCAACCCTTATCCACACCCCCACCCCCAGACAGACCCCTGGGACTCCCACGCCCCATCCAACCACTCCCCACCCCCTGACAGCCCCCCCCAGAACTCCCAACCCATCTAAACCCCTCTGCTCCCTGTCCCCTGACTGCTCCGATCCCTCTCCCCACTCCTGCCCCCTGACAGCCCCCCGAGAACTCCCAACCCATCTAAACCCCTCTGCTCCCTGTCCCCTGACTGCTCCGATCCCTCTCCACACTCCTGCCCCCTGACAGCCCCCCCGAGAACTCCCAACCCATCTAAACCCCTCTGCTCCCTGTCCCCTGACTGCTCCGATCCCTCTCCCCACTCCTGCCCCCTGACAGCCCCCCCCCCAGAACTCCCAGCTCCCCACCCCCCCGCTCCTTGTCCCCTGACTGCCCCCTCCTGGGACCCCTGCTCCTAACTGCCCTCCAGAACCCCACCCCCTACCTAAGACTCCCTGTTCCTTGTCCCCTAACTGCCCCCTCCTAAGACCCCCCCCAACTGCCCCCCAGGACCCTACCCCCTACCTGTACCCTGACTGCCCAAAACTTTCTCCACTCTCCCCAAAAAGCCCCCCCCCCCCCGTTTCTTGACTGCCCCCTCCAGAACCTCCCTGGCCCCCTTACCCTGCTGCTCAGAACAGGGTGTTGGGCTCTGTGCGAGCCGAGCCGGACACATGGCTGCGCTCCCCAGCACAACAAAACCCGGTCCCTGGCCCTGCACAGTGCTGCCGGACTGGGCTGCAAGGGAGCTGCCAGCTCAGAATGCAGGGCGGATCCGGCTCCTCTACAGCTGCTCCAGAGTCCAGCCCGGGACTTTCCTGCAGCCCTCCCAGCCGCTCGCTCTGCTCTGCCGGGGGAGGGGGGGAATCCCGGACATTGTGAGTGTTTTACAAATTCCCCCCGGACGCTATTTTTAGAACAAAAAGGAGGACATGTCCGGGTAAATCCGGACGAATGGTAACCCTATCCAACTACCAATTGTTATATTAAAAAAAGTCAGTTCAAAGTGTAGGCTGTTGGTAGTAAAATTTAGTAAACATGCTGGCTGGAGACACGGTTCTCTCTCTACATTAATTTAGAAATGCTCTGGAGTTTATGAATGCTGGACACTTTGAAACATTCTGTTGTTGCATTGGAAAGGAGTGCAGTTTCTTAGGCAATCTAATCTGCATATTGAATAAATCATATTTAAATCTAGGCATGAAACTGAAGAAAAAAAAGTATTTGGCAAAGAATCATTTGAATCTTTAAACAAATTAGGTTAGTCTTTTGCTTTCACTTTCCATGATTTTTCTATAGATAGATTTTACTGGTTTTGCCCTTGACAAATTCTGGCTTCTGATACAGATCCCTTTGCACAGCTAGGGGTCTGTAATGCTGTTCTATCTGGGCTAGTTTTTCCAGATTCTGTGTCTGGCATAACTGCTTCCTCCTCATTTCCAGCAGTCCTGAGAAACAGGGGAGCACAAAAGTGGGGTATAGCCTTCTACCATTCCTGTCTCCTGTGTGGAGCTGAGGATTGGGCCCAATAGGACTAGCACATGGTAACACTGCATTATATTATGGTGCATGCTGAAAACCCTCTGTACAGTAAGAATTAAATGGCTACTGGCGTAGCCAGTGCATCATTCTGTGAACTACTTGGGCAAAAGTTCATTGTGTTATTTTTACAGAACAAAATCCCTTTAAAATATATAGGACACCTGCACCATTGATTTCAATGGGATTTTTGCTTAGTAGAAAAACACATTAATACTGCATTGTAATAACAGTGCGGCTGCCTCTGCATCTTATGATACAGAAGCAGCAGTCAGTCCCTTACAAAGTTATATGGCCATGAAAAAAAAATATTAAAGACAGGAGAGCCTTCATAATAACATTATGGTCTGATTTAAACCCACAAAAGCAAAGAAATGTTGAGTAGAGGGACCAACAGCTCTCACAAAAATGTGGGTATTGGGGACAGGGAGGTTATATGTGATATGAGCTACAATATCTGACACAATGTGATTAGCCCAGCACAAATTAAAATTCCACTCAGACAGATATTCACTTCTCCTTTAACTTTGAATTTCTTGGCTTTTGTGGGTTTATGTGGGACAGACATGCCCAATGTAGAGAGGCCAAATTTCTTTATGCTGAGAACATCAGAAAGGTTAATATCACATGCAAGACAGGTACAAACCCTCCTTTATAGCTGGCTTGTGGGGGAATTTTTTCTCCTAGTTTTGCTGCCCCCTTGCTATCAGCCATGAGGATGGCATCCTCAATTTTACCTATATGCTGATTCATTTACTATGAAGCAACCCTTCCTGCTAAGCAGTCCCCTGAAGTAATGCAATAAGTCAGCTAAGGGTTTCTTCCATTTATCATTCAGCATGTGCTGCCATCTGACTCAAGATGCACTGAGTATTAAATGACACTGTTTTAGTGGTGAATATAAATTGGATTGTGTCTGAATATGCATAAATGCATTGCTGAAGACGGAAATCAATGCTTGCTTCTTCTCAAACTGAATTATAATTTCCATTTACACCATTTCTAAGTGGAGAAAATTCATTTTAATGGGATTGTACATTTTATGTTCTCTAGTCTAGAGTACACATTGTTTTACTGAAAACAAGTATCTCGATAATAAATCAATGATAGAGAAAGCTTTGTCACCTTTGGTTATATCTTTAATAACATTTTATTGGATATAAAAGTATCTTAATATATGTCAGGAATGTAGACTTATGTACATAAATATATCATTTTTCACTGCAAGGATGAAGAGGGTGAAAATCTAAATGTTAGACTTGCCTTATTTATAGAGGCGGTTGAATAATAGAATGTATTTGTGAATAATTATTTGGTTTTGATTTGATTTACAAAAGCTACAATTAAAAATGCATGCTATTTGCAGTGAATGATTTGTTCACATATTCTGATCAGTCTGATATTCATACGATATGCCAAAATTTCATAATGTAAGCATGTATACAGGATAGAGCTGTTAAAAATATTTCAGAACAGTTTTAAAAGTTTATTCAGCCCCTAAAAACTCATCTGCAGTGTAAAATAATCTGGTTTACAGGGGGAATTTATTACTGCTTCTTAATCAGTAGAACATGATGGATGATTCTAAATATTGACTTGTTAGGAAATCAAACATGAAAGGTTGTCAATTCTTTTTGAGAGCCATTCTGACCTACTATATTGTGATATAATAAAGTTCCTATAGTTCTAGTTAAAATAATGTAAGTAAAAGTAGCTCCCACTGTATTGGTCAATGGGTTCTAAATCCAGTCTTATGGAAAGTCAATACATAACAGTACATCATTAAAATAAAGCTGAAACATTCAATCACCTAACCTAAACATAGGTTAGAAATATTTTAACATCTTTCTTTTTTGTAAAAACCCAAAAACTCAAAGCACTTGCACAGATATTACAGTCCATTAATTACCCCTGCCTAATAACATTTGGCAAATTCTGAACAAACGTTGCTGTCAGTTACACAGGTGTATTATTCAGAATCATACCACCAATGCTAATGAAGCTATTTTAGATTTATTGCTTTATAATGGAGAATGCTTCAGCATGCTGGCAATCCTTGTAGAGGAGTCCTGTAGAATTTAATAGAGATCAAGTGTAAAATTTTCAAATGCACCTGAATAACTTAGAAGGGGACAATTTTGTGGTGTGGCAACTTTTAAAATTTCCAGATTTGTTTTCATTCCAGTATGAAATGAAAATAAAATGTTTCAAACATTTTTGCAATATCAGAATTGTGTCAAAATATCCTATTTATAAATCAGAAAAATTTATATATATATATATATATATATATATTGATTTATATGCATATAGGTAGTGCGGGTACTGGCCTAGGCTATGAGAGTCTCAGGTTCAAGTCCTTTCTTTTCTGCCAGATTCAAAGAAGAGATTTTCGCTCCACTTCACTCTGAATCAGGCAGAAAGGCAAGGATTTGACACAGCCCAGACCTGTTCCCTCACCACCAGGCTATTGAGACTCCCTTTCTCTGGTGTTCAGGAGCCTAAGTCCCATCTGTGAAAGTGACCTAGGCTTTTGAAAGGTTACTTCAACAAGTCATTTTTATAGAGTTTTACTATACACCAAATTGTGGCCCAGCTAGATTGGCAGCAGAGGGGCATAAAGGTGAACCTTATGCTCCTGTGCTAGCTACCTGCATCCTGGGTAGCAGCAGTGGGGTAGAAACAGGCTCTGCAGAGCAGCTGTTTTCCATCCATCTAGCACAGGTGAGAAGGATGAGGAACAGGTAGAACTTTGGTTGTACCTGCACAATACACTGGCCAGTATAGCAGCACTGGCACAATGGAAAGCATATGATGCATTGGGTATAGATGGGGCACAGTTTATTCTCTCCCCAGAGCGACCTGGGAACTTGTAGGGAGATTGTGATTCCAAAGCAATGTCTACACTTCAAGCAAAAAATCTCCAACAAAACCCATGGCAGTGAGTCTGAGCCTGGCTCTACAGCCTCCTACTGTGGTGCAAAAAATAGCAGTGTAGACGTTCCCACGTGGGCTCTGAGACCCACTCCCCACGCTGGGCTTCAGAGCCTGCGTGGGAACATCTACTCTGCTGTTTTTAGTGCCATAGCACAAGCCCTGTGAACCCAGGTTTGTAGACTCAGTCTCTGAGACTCACTGCAGTGGGATTTTGGTTTGTTTTGTTTTTAAATTGTAGACATACTTCAAATCTGATTGCTACAGGAGCAATGCACCAACACACTGCCCCTTATTTGGGGAAGATCTCAAGTTCATGATCCAGATCTCTAAAAGTTACTCTAAAAACTTTGAGAATTTCAAATAAAATGTTACCTTTTTCTATATTTTGACATTGCTTTAAATTATAAGAGATACAATTTTCTATTAAATTCTCGAAGGTACTACACAAAACCGGCAGAAAAGATATAGTTTGACGTAAAATTATATAAGACCTTTTCATAGGGGTATGCTAACAAATAAGCCAACATTTCCACTGCTCGCATAAACTTCTCTAGGGATTCTTACACTGTTTTGTTTGGCTAACATCATTTTTATAATAGATCTTTAAACATAAAAGGACTGATCATTTTTGCCTTTGTACTCTTACTGCATCTGTTCTTTTCTTATTGTTGTGCCACTGTAATCATCTTACACCAACTTGATACTCCATACATTTAGAAATCTGAACAGAAGCCTAGTTTCCAGAAATTGAACTTGGACATCTGAGAATCCCTCTTTTTTAGGCTACCAAACTTAAAGCAACTTAGTCACATTTTAAGAAGATATAGTGATTTCAGGTTTCTAATTGCTTTAAGATCTAATTGTAGTAGGTCTGTGAAGAACCCAGAACCCACCTGAAATTCATGTGCATTCTTTGTAAAACATTGATTTTTAATGTTAATATGACAAAAGGGGAAGATGTCCTTGGGCTAGCCTGAAATGAAAACTTTTAAATACATTTTATAAGATATCAGAAAGTGAAGTGTGAGCTTAGAGATGCAAGTGTTCCAGGGCAAGACCAGAGTGTCTGCCATACACAGCTCCTTACAACCATCACTCTCTTAAGTACTTTGTGCAAACACTTGGGCAAGTGACTTTAGCCATTGTGCTCAAATAGTTTTGCAAAGCAGTTGCAGAATTGCTCCATGACCTAAATGGAGTATTCTCCCATTTTGCCCCCTGTGCATTTCCTCAATGTCCAGCCCAACTACTCAGACATTGTAGTGTGGTCAGTTGTTGACCCTTATGCGGATGCTTTTTTTCTTCTCCACTGTTTTCCTAATTGGAGGACAATGGGGGATGTTAAAGTTCACATAGAAATCCCAAAGGAAAAATAATGGTCTTAATTTTTAGAAATATGACTAGTGACATTAGGTGTCCAACATCAGGCACCATTTAAGGCACCTGAATTTCAGTAAGTGCAGGGCACCTGCCTTCTGAAAATCAGGGTCCTTCAGAATGTCTCAGAGTGGGCACACAAGTCAGTAGCCAGGCTGGATAATTTAGGCCTAAAACCTTAAATTAAAATCTGATATCTTGACTTCTGACCTCTTAAGTAAGCTGAACTGAATGACATTTATTGCCAGCTTTTCTAATTGTTTTGAAATCAATCTCCCCTCACCCAGTCTGAGTAAGTTGGCAAAGATTTTCATATGAATCTAAAAGGTAACTGGAGAACAGCTGGCCTCAACCCTACTGAAAACCAAACTTGTTAACTTGGGTATAGTTTCTCTTAAAGAAATAAATTTACAATTATAATGGAATCCCTGTCAAGTATTCCTAGTATTACCATCTCATTAATAACACGTTAGTTCTTCACATTAACATCATTATAATGAATATCAAGTGGATTAATATTGTCTGGCCACATAGCGTTAACAGTGTTACATAGTGTTACTCTCAGTCTCTGAAATGGATCTGGCCTACAGTCTCTGTTTCATGTTCTTTGTGTTTAAATGATGCAGTATTCTGCTAATGACCTAGCTAGGAATTTGTTTAAAATATGATTTGTATCTAAAAGTGTCCCTTTAGAACTTCCATACATTTCCTAAAGCCAAGGAAAACAAACTGTGCTGCTGAGTGTCTGTACAATCTCTTTCTCCATTTAATGGATTCCCCAAAAAATTGTGGGTGTGTCTACACTTTGAGCTGAAGGTGAATCCCAGATATCGGAGACATCCTCACGCTAGCTGTCATTGAGCTGGTGAACTAAAAATAGAACATAGCCACATTTGTGTGAGCTCTGAAAGGGGCTAGCCACCCTCAGTATATACCTTCCAAGACCCTAGGCACATACCCAGGGCAGCTACTCTGACGGGCACTAACACCACTGCAGCTACACTTTAATTTTAGCATGCCAGCTCAATGAGACCTAGCTCTCATCATGTCTCTTTTAGTTGGGAAACAAAACCCTAGCTCCAAGTGTAGACAAAACCTGAGTGACCTGGTTTAAAGCAGACTTGAAAGTGTTGAGTCTGTGTTTCATTAACCGGGATTTTCAGCAGTCTGAATCCAAACAGAGGGGCTTGTTTCCGTGCTATTTTAGAAAAACAGAAAATGATGCCAGTACATGTAGAAATGTTTATGCCATTATCAGGCCTGTTTCAATATTGTTTGCATTCTACTAAGATAAAAAGATGACTGGAGAGCACAACTGCTCAAAAAGTTTGGGAACCTGAAATTAAGTTTGCAAACCCAGTTTATTGCCTATGCCTATGCCAGAGTCATACTGTCCTCTTCAGGAAGGATTCCAGGGCATTTTTTGTTCCTCCCAGAGACCTTCCCTTGGATGGTAGCATTAGTTCTCACTCCCCTGCTTTCCAGAACTTTTGCTGCTAAATAATAGCTGCCCTCTGCATGGTATCGGTAGTGAAGAAAGAGTCTCCATGTACCTTCCCCATCTTCACTAGCACATCTACAAAGAGACAGGCATAATGACATCCTTTTATCTCCTTTGGAGCAGCAAATAGAGCATTTTATATGAGAAATCAGAAGGATTCACTCAGGAACATTTCAAGGTCCTCCACAAGAGTCAACTAAAGTAGCTAAGTAGGCATGGGGTGAGAGGCGAAGTCTTGGATCAAAACCTGGCTAGTGGCAAAAAGCAAAGTACAGCATTAAATGGCCAATTTATATCATAGCAAAATATTAGCTCCAGGGGCTTCAAAGTTCTGTACTAACATCTTGTGTTGATTAATTTATTTTATTGATCTAGAAAGGGGAATGAGTAGTAAGGTAGCAAAATTTGCAGATGACACATAATTATTTGTTAGTCAGAATCAAAGAGGACCCTTAGGAACTGCAGAGAAGCTAGGTAAACGGGCAACATGGTGATAAATGAAATGCAGTGACAACAAAGTAATGAACTAGGAGAAGAAAAATGTAAACCGCTCTTATACCTTAGAGTTTCAAATTTAACTGCATCAACCCAAGAAAGGTAAGTAAGCATCATTGTATACAGCTTAGTGAAAACCTCTGCTCAATGTGCAGTTCTGTAGAGCCCTGCGTGGATACCAAATTTATATCTGCGGATATAAAGCAGATATCCTAGGAGCTGCAGGGATACTGTACTGGGAACAGCAGTGGTCAAAGCTGCCATATGGCAGGCCGCTGCTCACAGGACCCGGCACCCCACATGGGCAGCTCCTCCGGCATGGCTGTACCACCCCCAACCATGCCCACTGGGGCAGGCACCAGACTCAGTGGCAGCTGTCCCTAGTAGTGCTAGTCTGGGAGCATGCATAATCAGACAGTGGTGGCAGAGTTAATATGAGGAATGAAAATGACAATGTTAGGTGAAGAGAAGTTTATTAGGAATATATAAAGAGGTGTGGGGTGGAATCAGGAAACAGAATGTATTAGCCTGGGACTTGGTAGCTCTTGGTTCAATTCTGTGCTCTTCCAAAGGTTTCCTGTGTGACCTCTGGCAAATCTATTAGGGAGATGAGGCACATAGACACCTCTGTGAAATGGGGGCAATAACACTTCCCTGCCTCACAGAGGTGTTGTGAAGATAAGTATTTTAAACATTGTGAGATGCCCAAATACTACGACAATGAGGGGGCATATAAGTACATTAGATAAAATGGGGAGCAAACACCTCAGAAGAGAGAAATGAAGCCTGGCCTCAGTAAGTGTGGCAGAGGGTTTGCAAATGAGAGACAGAAATGGCCTGCCAGCTTAGAGCGAGACAGAGTGATCTTGGCTAGAGGAGATGAGGGACGGAATCAGCCTGTCAGCAGAGAAGGAAAGAGAGATGACCTGGCAGTGGTGAAAGAAAAAGGGCAGAAGACCTGCAGATGTAGCTAGCTGCAGGGGAAGAGAACTGCCCAGCTGCCTGCCAAAGAACTTCACAGAGGGAAACAACCCCAGGTGATCTGTCTGGTTGAGTGTCTAAGATCATGTGTATCTTTATTCAAGCCAGAGAATATAATTTATGGAGTTCAAAGGAAAAGGATATCATCTTCCCTGCATTCTACCTGATTCCTCCCAGAGAAGCATCTTTAAGGAAAAGTGTAACAGCGTCGGGTTTTTTTTTAACAGAAATAAGCATTTTCAAAAGATTTAAAACTAACTTTGCCATCCCCATATCCCCCCACCACTTCCAAAAACCGACTTCTTTGGGTTTTCTTGTTTCTAATTTCGTTATCATGGAAATACTAAGCAATGAAGCTGAAACCTTATCAAAGGTATGAAATTGAAAGCAAGGTCTACAAACACGTCCTCTTACATGAGCAGGCAAAATACAGATGGGGAATATCTGCTTAAAAAACATATAAAAACAAACCCAAACCAATGAATAGCTAATCCAAAGCAAACCACTGTTGGTTGGCAAATGTGTTATCTAAAATGTTCCAAACAGACCTTCAAGGAGATATAATTTATAAAGGACTACCTGACAGAAATATTTAAAGTGTGATGTTTGATTCTTTTTAAGAAACACGTTCTGTCTTGATTAACTATTTGATTTAATGTATTTGCTTTTATGTCAATGAAATTGACCCTGTTTATTTTAACAGTAGTATCTGGAATCATGCATTAGTTAGGAGGAATGTGCGTATTTTGCATTGGTAACACAGGGATTTTTTGGTATTATTATTATTATATTATTCTGCATTCAGCACATGTACACAGGAAACTGGCAGTATTCAATGTTTGCAATATGGTTGTGCAATCTCAACAAAAATTATGTCTTTCTAGCTTAAAGATTCCCAGGAGGAATATTAGGAAAAAGAGATTCACCCTGGATATGGAACAAATCAGACTAACTCCAGGCTAGATAAAACAATTTTGAATGGAGTATGATGCATAGGCTTAATTAGTTTTCACAGAAGACAAACTGCTACTTTAAAACACCCCAAAACACCACCATAACAATAATACTAAACATATAATTTACTGTCCCTTTATGGCTAGCAAATCTGAGGACAAAAATTCTTGACATATATTATATTATAATATTATTACCTGAATACTCCATAATTAGAAGATTGTAACATTCAGGAACAGTAGTTCCTTTTTTTTTTAGTTTGTTACTGGAATTAAATGAAGGCATTATACAAGTTTCTGAGGAAACATTATGAGGATTTCAGTCCAGTTTCCAGCCAAAGGAGGTTTGCTAAATCCTGTTAAAATCAAGAACACTAATGAAAACATTGAAAACTCATGGCTCACAATATTTCCCTGTGTAATTAACTCCAGGAGTAAAAGTGGAGACAACATTTAATCCCCATACATAGTCCTTATTTCCATGGGAACAAATGTGCAGCATTTTACTGGAGCCCAGGTCACATGCAGAGAGAGATAACTAGTATCCCTTCAGATGAGGCCGGTCATGTTTGAATTAATCTGTTAGTGGAACTGGGCTAATGTTACCCCACGTGAAAAGGGAGCACTGATGAACTCATTTTAGAAGGAGCTCAGGTGGGTGCCATGGAGAAAAAAATTGAGAAAAAGTATAAAATAAGTGGTTTAGGACTGGATTCTGTGTAGCCCCGATGCTGCTGCATAGTTGAGAGGTGTGGAGTAAAGAGCTCCACCCTGGCCCTTGCTAGGCTCACATAAAGGCTAGGCATGTTCCCAGTCCTTGCCCTTGGCAAGAATAGAGATTGTTCCCAAATTTCCTCCCTTGCGGTGCTTGGGAGTAGTGGAAAACAGATGAAGCCATGACTCCGCCCCAACTCCTGTCTTAACACAGAGTGCGGGGAGAGTATTCCGCATCTCTTAAAGAGCTGTGGCAGCATAGATTTTCACAT
The DNA here is from genome assembly GCF_027887155.1 of Malaclemys terrapin pileata. NCBI lineage: Eukaryota > Metazoa > Chordata > Testudines > Emydidae > Malaclemys > Malaclemys terrapin. The sequence goes on along the minus strand of NC_071513.1, from coordinate 32,080,059 downwards.
GCGCAGTGGGAAGCTCCACTAAACAGCTCCCTATGGGGCAATTGTTATACTGGGCTATCTCTGCAAGGCACAATCTAACTTGGAATTAATAAGAGAATGATCTAAATAAGCTAAAAGTCTCATAATCAACATTTTATTCTCACTTGCACATTTTTTGTTTCTGTTTTTGTCCTGGGGGGCCGGAGGGAAAGACACAAAAAAAGGATGTTTCCATCTGTAAGGCCTGACCCAAAATAAAGTTTATTGGAATCTCACCATTGACTTGAAAGGGTTATGCATCTGTGTTTATTGTTAGTATGGATAGATCATTTAAAAGTAGGTGATCAAAAAGGAATGAGGAAGCAAGAAAAATCATCCTTGAGAGGGGGGAACTTAGTAGTGGGAGAAAGCAACTGCAATAGAACTATCAAATCACATTACTGCTGCAAGACTGTGCGCAGACTAACCAAAAGGCTGCAAAGACAGTCTGGGCTTCAAAAGGCCCTCCTGTTTGCACTTGGCATTGTGCGTGTCATAAAAATAAAAGGACCAGATGTAGCTGTAGCACCATCTAAGGCTCTCTTGCCACGGCCCACCCCAGCAAAAGCATACAGAGGCCTTACCACATGACCTTGGCTCGAGGAGGGCCAGAAAAGAGAACTTGCACCCTTCATGTTACTATGAAGATTTAAATTCTTTGTAAACCGGAGAAGCACAGAATTTTCAGCCAGTAAAAGGTACCGTAGATCACAGGGAGAGGACACAGTCAGCAGCAAATGGGAATGAGGATAGAGAAGCTAACGGGGAAATTTGAGTTTATTGGTTTTACCTGGCCAGAACGTATATCGGATGAGGATAGAGATAACCTGGATGTTTTTGGCAAAGGGAGATTGTGAAATGGCAAAGTCTAAGAGCCAGGGATTCTCATCTCAGATGCGATTTTGGTTATACCTAATAATCTCAGTAACACACTTGTTGACATATGCAGAGATCTTTGTTGTTTATCCCAGTACACAATGTGGGTTAAGGAGTCATCTTTTGGATGCTGACTAGCCTTGAAATTGCAGTTAAAGTAATGATATTGTCTTATGTTTCTGCTTAGCAGCAATGCATATTTCAGCTACAGGATCTATGGTCTCCTTGATGTGCCTGTATAATTTTCATTAAAGTTAATGGGTGTAGCATGCCTGCATTGGAGAGAGAACAGCCTTTGCATTAGGTTTTCTGGCCTTTTGTTGCTCCCTGCTGTGGAGAAAAAAGATGTTTATTCATGTCTGGCTCTTTTTAGTTGCTATCTAGTCTGAAACACCACACTATGCTAGCAGCTCTGATTTTCTATTTAGAACGAATATTTGTGAGTATAGGAAAGCTAATCCTTGAAATTTAGAATGTGGCTTGGGTTTTTTATATTTTCATGTTAAGGAGCAAAAATGGGGTATTCGGAGGACAAGGGAAATTGCTTGCAAGCTCCAGTCTTTATCAGGTTATTGTGAACTATCAACAAGGGAGTTTCATATTTTATATTAATACATTTTTCCCAAAATTATATGGTGCTTTTTGTTAGTTGCTAATGAATATAAATTGATTGCCCTGGGATGGTAAAAGAATAGATGCCCATTCAATGTAAGTGGCCTTGACCATACGCTAGGGCTTTAGTGAAGGGTTCTGTAATATTTAAGGACAAGCTAGTCCCTCCTCTGGAGCTATGGGTTGCTGTTGCTTGCAGATCTCCTTCCCTGCAGCAAGGACTACTGCTGTACCCTTACTCAGGAGCTCTCAGGATAGGTCCATCCCCTATCCTATCTGCTATATTCCCCCTTGCTGAGCTATCTCTCTTTTTTTAAAGTCCTCCTCCAGCTGGAGCAGGTGCTGCAGGTGCAGACGGGGGCACTTGTGCCCAGAACTGCTCTTGAACCTCTTCCTCCTATTGTGAATTATATACCCTCATCACACCTGGTAATAGGTTTTGTACCCTTTATTAGAGGAGAAAATTAGACTATTGGGGAGTTTGTGTCATTGTGCTTCTTAACATCACATATTCAGTGAAAATTACAAATATCTTTTTAAGTCTTTTTAGAGTCACTTTTTTCTTAAGATTCTATCCAGTCTTTATTTCTGTCAGTGGCTATTTTGATTTTAAGGAGCAACAGAATTTAGCTGTAGGTTTGTGGGGCTTTTGCTAAGTCTTCCTTTCCAACAATTTTGCCACAGATATTTAAAGTTTGCTTTCACATTAAACAGCTCATTTCCCCCCTCTACCTGTCTGTAGAAATCAACATTGTTTTGTTCCATTTTTTTCAGCTGTTTAGTTTCCTCAAATGTGGATATTGATTATTTGAGTATTCATAAGTACCGTGAGGCTGTTCATTAATTCCTTTTGAGTTCCAACCATGTTTATTGGGAAAGGTCACATGGTATTTCACATTGGTTTCTGAGTCTGCCCAAATGGGTCATCAGATAGATATTTTCACTTGGCTTCCCTCAGTGTTTTTTTCTGAGAACACTGGTCCAATATTAACAAAAACTAGGTTTTAAAATATATATCCTATTATATTATCACAAAACAGAACCCTATGTCATTAGAGAAAAACTGAAGGAAGTTCTTGCTATTTACTTTATATATATATATACTTTAATTTGTTTTCATTTTTATTTTTGACCTTTAGTGAAAGATATCATAATCATCTCACTGTAAGATGAAAAGATATTATTTTATTTTTACAGCCCACATCTCCACTATATATGTATAATAATATTTACTTACATCAGACACTTCAAATTCTACATTATTGGAATTTGTCTATGGAAAATATTCTTAGCATGATTTTACACATGGGGAAATAAAGGTGCAGAGGCTTTCTGACATGTCTGGTGGATTAGATTCTAACCACAGTTCTGACATTGACTTGCTGTGTGATATTAGGGAGATCACTTCAATTCTCCAGACCTCATTTTCCCCATCTGTGAAGTATAGGCAGTGGTATTTCCCCAGTTCACTGATGTTGCAAAGTCAAATTAAATAATGCCTGGAAATGGTTATATCCAGTCTTTGGTCATTCCTTACCCAGTGCTTAGCCAATAAACCATGTGGCTTTTTGGGGCCTGGGACCATCCCACTTCCTTGCTTATACAGAATTCATATTTGGGTGAAATTCATCCCCATGCAGAAAGCCAGTCTGAGCTCCATGTCCCACTTAAATCCCACGTAAACTCTGTGGAAGTCTCCTCATTAATATCACTGGGGGCCCTCTCTCCACAGGGGTGAATTTTCCCCAAATGTGGTGAGTATTTACTTATAAGACAAATTCTTTGATTTTTTTTAAATGTTTTGCTCTGAATACTTTTCACTTCTGGTATTCTTAAATGATGGGTATACTAAATTTCACAAAATGAACTGGTGGAAAAAAATGCACAAAGTGTCATGAAAATGTTTTTCACCAATTTTTCCTCAGGCCTGTATTAAATAATTCAGACACATCTGATTAAGTTTAAGCGTCTTCTCCTTGAGAGCTAGCTTTTCTCCTTGATGGCATGCTATTAATGTTCAATGTCTTATACAACAAGCAGCCTAAAGGAATACATCTCAACTGGAAAGTTAACATGCCATTCTCATTGGTTTACTTATTTCATGTTACTTAGCCAGGAGTATTGCACTATATGGTGAAATTTAGGAAGAGACAAACAGCTCCTCATCAAGGGCCGCATCTCATGTCCACTGAAGTCAATGGAAACAATCCCAAATTTAAGTGAGCTTTAGATCAGACTCAGAGACCCGTAAGAGGCTGAGAAAGGTAATGGGATCAGCACTGAGCAGGATCAAATCCTGAATGAAAAATCAGATATTTACTCTAAATTATAAATTTTGTAAGGAAAATTCTGTATACCTATTAAAATGACTGTAACTAAAACATCTGTAGTGTGCAGCACAGTACATGCTAATCAGAAAAACAATTGTGTAATTCATGAATAGAGACTAACAGGAGAAATATTAAAAAATATGAAAGCAGACTCTGAATATGTAATATGTAAAACATGAGAACAAAATGATCTGGTAAGTCCCAAGAGTTTGTCAAGTTTTCCAACTCATTTTTGTTTGGCCTGATTGTGCTCTATGATGGTATGTCACAGGATTCAGACAGCACCTTAAAGCAAGATTTGACCAGAATTGATTGTCGCCTTATCATAGCTGGTTTATCAGACTGCTGCCAATTCATTGCAGGTGTTTGTTTATCTTGATTAGATAGTGCTACAAAGTCATTGTCACGTGACTCAAAGATAAGAACATTCAGTAATTTTAGGAAGTGTCCCCTAGGGAGATTGCACCAAAGCTAGTTAGAAAACAGAACCACGTTTTTGTATTTTGATTTATTTAGGAATAAAAATAATTTTAAAAATTAGCAATCTGCAAAAGTTTCTTCTATGTTTCCAATTTGAGCAGACTTGCTAATTTGTGGTTTATATCATATAAATAGGCTACAATGATGATACCTTGGAATGGCATATATTGTTACCCATTTTGACCTGAGGGGTTAGCCAATATTTGGGGTCCTACAGGTATTTCTGTCAGGAGGAGAAACTGACGATGGAGCCAGTTATTTTTGATGCAATCCTGTTTGCTTACAAAGAATGCATAAAGTCCTGTTTCCCTGAACAAAGTAGGAATCAAAAAAGAGGACGGAGTGTCTTTGCTTACAGTTCCAACCCCATTTCCCACCAGCATACTAACCACAGCTCTCTCTCCCAGCTTATCTTCAGTGTCACATTGCAAATGCTTCTCTGGTTGTCCTGGCCCTCTGGATATGCCTACCCTGCAGTTAAAAGCTGGCACCTGGCCTGTGCCAGCTGACGGGATCGCGGCTCAAACTAAGTGGCTGTTTAGTTGCAGTGTAGATATGCAGGCTTGGGCAGCAGTCTGGGCTCTAGGACTCTGTGATGTGGGATGGTCCCAGAGCTCAGGCTACAATCCAAGCCCGAACATCTGCTCTGCAATTAAACAGTCCCTTAACGCGAGCCTGAGTCAGCTGGTGTGGGCCAACTGCGGGTTTTTAATTGCGGTGTAGACATGCTTTCTGTCTGCTTCTGTGGTGTTTCTGCTGCCTCTCTCTCCCAAACACAACTCCGTCAAATAATAATAAGCAGTGGCAGCCCTCGTGTTTGCATTTAACCCCAAATAGTTCAGGTTCCTGACTGACCTTGCATATGGTCGGTGTTTTTCTGCTGTCTTTTTCATTTACATTTATTGGGAATGAAGGGCTCCTGTAATATCTACCAGCTTCAATGAGGTTTCACTCAACCCCCAGCATAATACTGTTGTAATACTGGGCTCAATCGTAAAATCCCAGTTCAGTCCTCTCTATGCCAAAAGTTCCTCTTAGTGAATTCAAGTTTTGCCTCCTAACTCTGATACTTCAGAATTTAGTCTGTTATTGGTAGCATTATTTTTATTAGTTAGTAATTTATTGTCAACTTTGGCTATTAGATTTTTAGGCTGATACAGGGATAAATATCACATGTCCCTATGATTACTGGATATAGCTTTAAAATGACACCAGCAAAGTAGGCTCATGTGTCCTTTCTCTATCTTTGCTACAAGAACCAGGGACTTTGATTCCACATAATGCAATGCTTGCCACAGCTGCTCATTGCTTCTGGGCACAAATGATAGTCTTACACTATCCAGACAACCTATTGAGGCTATTTGTGAAAGCTTGGGGACATTTAGGTTGAGAATTAGCCCAATCTTGATTTTAAACCTAAAGCTTTCTGTTTCAGGTTTCAGAGTCCAGCAGTGATTTTGAGCTTGGTTGAATTATATACTAGAAAAGGCCAGCTTTCCATATACAGTTCAAATATGGTTGAAGAGAGTAGACTCATTTGTAAGAATGGCTGATCTCATGAGATTTGGAGTTGAAATCTCATTGGGAACACATTGTCAGATTTGGGCCACTTGAAACATGAAGCAGTTTAGCTTTGAATTCAATCTCTCATCTAATCCTGATGCTGTCTTTTCCTCAGTCCATCTTCAGTTTATTAGTTCTTTTTGTTTCTCTTTTCAGCAGTTGCATGATGACACTGTGAGCTGCAATAGCATCTGCTACTAAGACATAAACATGTGTAAAGTACAGTATATATTGAAAATCTGACACCTTTATTTATGCCTCTAGTAGCTTTCTGGCACCCATGGAATTCCTATAATGAAACCCAGAATGATTTTCAGTATTAGAGGTTGATGAAGCTAAACAGCACTACAAAATACCAAATAAAAATATATATTCTAGAAATTGTGCTAAAAATCAATTTGTCATATATATATATAAAACTTTTATTTCTAATAAACCAATCATATTATATCTATACCATTGTGGTTAAAGACCTTTCTAACTCAGCAGAGGTAACTCTTCTGCTGCTTCCAGTGACCTATGGGGCATACTGTAAGCACCATGTCTTTCCCCAGGCTTTTGGGGAGCAATGGGGATGTCAAAGCCTGACATTTGTGAGTGGGGTGACAGCAAGCTTTTTTCCCCGGTAGGTTATTTTCTGGTTTTAGGGAGGCTTCTGGGTGTATTTTTATTGGTACCAGTATTTAATGTCGGTCTTATATAAATCTATGCAAGTTCATTACAGAATATACAATAGTGACGAAAATGAGATGTATCGGAGAACAAAGCAAAATCATACCAGAACATACAGTTGCATAAAATTGGGACACATGAAAAGCCTAAAATTGGAGATAGAAGTCTGTCCTAAACAGTTATCACATTTTAAATCCTTCAGTTTCATTTACTCTGACAACACCATAGTAATCTACACAACACAACACATACTGCCAAAATATCAGGACAAACTAAATTCATTCCAAGTATTGCACTATTATAATCCATGGCATTACAGCCATGGAGATTTTTAATCGAACGCCCTTGAATTGAATCTTCATGATCAACAATAATGAAATATTAAACTAATTCTAAGGCCCAGTCTTTTGAATTCATAAATACTATTACTTGTCTTCATAAATGTTTTGTAGAATCAGGTCCTGAAACTGTACCTCAGAAGGACTTGCAAAATACAGTTAAGAAGATGGCAGATGAGTTCTCCTATCTATTTCTCAAAGGGGGAAATCATGACCCCAATGAATTCAAGTGCAAAATTCCCATTGACTTCAGTGCAGCCAGGATTACATACAAGATGTCTTCAGATATAATGCACACCACAAAATTTGTAGTTTACTCAATCCTTTCTGTGGATGTCCAAGAAATTCTAAATGGTCACAACTGTTTCACATCTGATTCTTTTTTAGTGCAAAACCTTGCAATTATCATTTGGAATTTTCAAAAGTGCACAGCATTGGCCTAACTCTGTTTCAGTGGTAAAACCTCCTTTGATTTTAAAATGGGAGCAGAGTTAGGTCAATGTTGAATGTTTCTGAAAATCAGATTAATTAAATTTAACTCTCCTTATGCAGTTTTATTGCCATATTACTTGAAATCACAAAACATTTAAAAGGACAATTCAACAAGTATTTAACAAGCTTTAGTGAGAAACACTGATATATGCAGGATTGCATGGCATATCACATAGCATTTTATCTTGAGTTGCTCAGAGGAAATTATCTAGCATATTGTATAGTTTTGAGGAATACAAGCTCTTACAATTGATAAGGTTCATCATTTTCTGGTATGAACTTTTAAATGTGAAATTGAACTTTTCTGATATCTTTCTCGGCAAGAAGTTTGGACCACAATAATCAAGCTATTATTAATTTAGCTAATCTCTGTAGAAATTGGAAAAAAGTACTAGTTCAATCTTACTTAATTCTGAGAATGTTTATCTGCTTTTTCAGTTTCCTGAAATACCTATTTTTGTGTTAGAAAACTTAAGTTATGACAAAAAAGAGACATTTATTTGCAAGTATAGACAAGTTAAATATGGTTTTATGGTGTTGATCTGAAATCATGCAAAATGCTGCTGTTCTGGCCCAGTTTACATTTTTCTATGTTTTTCTAAATGGGAGTAGAAGGACTCAGAACTGGAGCTACAGATGTGCTAAAATGTAAGAGCAGAAACAACAAGCTCAGAATGAGTCCAGCAGCAGCTGTTACACTAGTCAAAGACACTTAGAAAATTTGGCTCCAGAAAACAGGTGTAGAGACTTATTAACAGAAGTAGAAAAAACAGATTTTGAGGACAGTTGCAAGAAAACTGGCCGAAGAGAGCCACCAAATACTCAATGATTCTCAATCCCTAAAGACCATTCAGCAAGCTTAAGCAGGATTGGGTTAAAGTTGCTCTGCCATGACTGATCAGCAAGAAACCAACTAACAGAATTTTAAACAGAGAATAAGTGGATCATCTGGCAAGTAGAGATCAAATTTAGTATCCAGTCTTCCAAGAATCATTACCGAATGGGTATGTTTTTAGTGGGGTTGCACAGGGATCTGTTCTTCATTCAATGCTATTCCATGGCTTTTATCAATAATCTGGAGGAAAACAGAACATCACTGCTAATTAAAGTTTGCAGATGACAGAAGTTGGTGTAGTTGTAAATAATGAGAGGTCAGTTCTACAGAACAATCTGGATAATTTAATAAACAGGGTTCATTCAAATAGCATGTGTTTTAATATAGCCAAATGCATGGATATACATCTAGGAACAAACAATGTTGGTCATACATAGTGGATGGAGAAACTATCTTGGAAATTTGCTCTGAAAAGAACTTAGAGGTTCATGGTGAATAACCAAGTGAACAACCAAGTGAACATTACTCTAAGTGCAATGCTGTAGTTTAGAGGACTAACACAATTATTTTGATGTAGAAACAATAGAATATTGAATAGGAATAGGGAGGTGATATTACCCCTGTATACCGTATTGGTGTACATTAAAGGAATACTGTATCTGGTGTATCCACATTTCAAAAAGGATGTTGGAAAAATGGGAGACAGTTCGGAAATGAGCTACAAGGACAATTCTAGTTCTGAAAAATCTGCCTTACATTGAGAATATAAAGAATTTCAATCCGTTTAGGTTACCATGTGACTTGATCATGGTCTATAAGTAACTGCATAGGAAGAAGATTAAAAAAGGCTCTTTAATCTCTTTATACAATGGATGTAAATTGAAGCTAGAGAAATTCAGACTGGACATCTGGTGCATATTTCTAACTGTGAGGGTAATTAACCATTCAAACAGCTTACCAAGGGATGTGGTGGAGTCTCTGTCACTTGTAATAGTTAAATTAAGACTGGATATCTTTCTAATGAATTTATTGCTCAATCAGAAATGATGGTCTTGGTGCAAGCAATTACTAGGTAAAATTGTATGACCTGTGTTATGAAGGAGGGCACACAAGATGATCATAATAATCCCTTCTGGCCTCAAAATCTATGAATCTATAACTGTTTGTATAGAGATATATTAAACTATTTAGATTATTAACTGAATATAGCTTGGAAATAGGGTGCCCCTCATACATGCCATATATATCCCACAGGATAATCTTATGGGGCTGCAACCTGGTCTCCAGCTCCATCCTCTTTGCAATGCTGTAACTGACTCCACTCCACCAACTTCCCTCACCAAACTAGGCGGCATTCCTGGATTGGCTGGGGGCATACTCAGTGGAGTGAAGCAGGGCACACTGGTTTTAGCAATCGCCAGCTGCTGGAGTAGTCTCTAGGGTGACAGTCTAACTTAGCACCACCCTTAGACCAGCTTTATTCAGCCTTCAGTTACATGGAATAATAGCATTTATTTGGTGTTTGCTTTTGAGTAAAAAGTTCCAACTGGTCAACTTAGAAATTACTATGTCATTACTTGTGGCTTTGTTTTAACTCAGGAACAAGAGATCTCAAATAGCTAGACTTAATCAACTTTATTAATCATAGCTTATTGGTCAAAGATTAATACAGAAACGAAGGCCATTAAGTTATTGACCCATCTAGGAGGCTGCAGTGCAGCTGATCAACTGTTTCAGCATCTGAGTTTCATTTTAGTTCTATATATGCTAGTGTTATTTATAACAGATACGTGTTTTACCATTTCTTTGCATTATTTTAAACCTAAAATATAATTATCTATTGTCATTGACATGTTTTTGAAGACTTTTTGCTATGCTTGCACAGACCCTGTTCATAAACAGAACAGACAATGAAACTAGTTTCTTATCTTGTTTTGATCATAGCATTCCAAAAGTCAGCAAAACGTTAGAGGCATTCTATACCAACTATAGCTTGGTATACAGGGCATGATAGCTAAGCATCAACAACATCATTTGTCTTGTTCTATCTCTCTGGAATGTCTGTCTACCAAGAACAGAAATTACAACAATTCACATCTACCTTGGTTAAATAGCTTAACATAAATCAAAAGTGTGTGTTATATTATATATATAATATTGATGTTGTATATATTAATATTGTATTTGATATTGGCTAACACTATAAACCTTATGGACTTTTTCTTATTTGGCTCCATAGATATTTGCAAGACAGATGGTCTGTAGTAGTCAGTAGTTATGCAAAGGTTATAGCAGCTAACTATTGTACAGTTATATTCAGCAAGAATATAAAGCATTCTTTACCTATTTACTATTAGCTGCTTTTTATTTTGGCTACATAACACCTTGTCTTTAATTCCACTTGTATCTACAACAACAAACAACTCCCATGCTTTATCACTACATTTTGATTGTGAGAGCTGAATGCAATATTTAACAATAAAGCAAATTATATTTCTAGTTAATAGTTATGTTTTTTTGAGAGCTGGTTTCCCAATATTTCAGTTTACAAGAGTCAGCTTTATAAACCTTAATAAAGTTTGTTCCTTATCTAGTTACTGTCCCCATAGCATTTAGCAATGTATGTAACTAAAACTTTGCAAGGTATGTTTTCCCATATTGTCTTTGGGCTGGCTGCAAAACACCATGGGGCTTTGGCTTAGTTTGGTCAACATCATTAATATCAGAATTGGCAGATAAAGAAGAACACTTGATCAGGTTTTATTTGATTTTTCAGTTTGCACTACACTACCTGTTTGTTCAGTTTTCTGCAATGACTATATACCAGTGCAGAAACTTATACCACCTAGTGAAGGAGTTGTTATATATTGGATGTGAATCTCTTATCATTTATACTGGTGCAAATCCAGATAAACACCAGTGAAATCCAAAGAGATACACTGGTGTAAATGAGAAGTATGTGAGAGGAAAATAAGGCTACTGTATTGATGTAGGTTCTCATTATCGGATTTCAAGGGGCCTGTTTTTAAATATGGTTAATACGCTCAGCATCATTTTAGCAAAGACCTTAATTTTGATGTATTAGCTTAAAGTGATCAAAATCCAAGGTATTAATTTGCCATCCAAGTTAATCTTTGAGTTCTGAATTGTTTTATTCCCTTCTACTGAAGCATTTGCTTGCTATAGTCCCTTGATGATGGGAAAAAAACTAAGAGCTTGGCTACATTTGCAGATGTAGAGCGCTTTAAGTTAAACCAGCCTTCAGAGAGTGCACTAGGGAAAGCGCTCCAGTCTGTCCACACTGAGAGCTTAAAGCGCACTGGCGTGGCCACATCTGCAGCACTTGCAGCTGCATTGGGAGTGGTGCATTATGGGCAGCTATCCCAGAGTTCTAGTGGCTGCAACATGCTTTTCAAATGGTGGTGGGGGGGTAGAGTGTGACAGAGAGAGTGTTGTGTGTATGTGGGGGGAGAGAGAGTGTGTTTTGGGGTGCTGAGAGTGTGTCAGCATGCTGTCTTGTAAGTTCAGAACCCCCTCCTTCCCCCGCCTCTCTCTCACTCACTCAAAGCAAACATTAGCTGTTTGTTTTTTTCTCAGACCAGATAAGCAGCCGGCACTCTGAAACGGAGCTTTGAAAGGGCACTTCCGCGTCCCGAGTTCACAACAAAGACAAGAGAGGCCACTTCAGTTAAGGGGATTATGGGACATTTCCGGAGGTCAATTAGAGTGTTGTACCGTTACTTCTCATTTACACTGGCACTGAAGCGTCTCACCCAATACGCAACAGCTGTTAATCCTCTCGGGGAGGTGGAGTACCAGGAGCGCTCCAGCCAGGGAGTCAGAGTGCTCTATGTGTCTTGCCAGTGTGTACGGGGAGAAAGGTAGAGCGCTCTGAGAGGCTTTATTGCCGTATAAAGTGCAAGTGTAGCCAAGGCCTAAAGCTTTGGTGACAACACAAAGCTACGTGATGCTCTCTGAACATGCTGCAATTGATACGGCAAATTAAGTGTTCAAAAGTTTCATTTTCAGCTTCCCCAAATTTTGCGATTAAAGGTTATGCTGGGGAAGATGTATGAAAGGGCATGGGACCGTGTTCTGTTGTCATCTTGTTTGTGTCAGCTGATGGTTGTATCAGACCCAATGCTTTGGCACTTCTAAAGCATTATTGATTATGTTACTAAATAGATCAGAGACAGAAGTATCAGAAAATTAGTGTGGCAAAAGCTTCTCTGGGGACTGAATAAGAATTGGACAGCATAGTACCCAAATCTGTGAGGCACACTAGATGGGTATATGATAAAAGTTTTGATAGTAGCAACTTGTTTTTGTTTGTGTGAAACAATTTTTTCTGTCTATTGCCATCCATCTTCATAGAATATCAGGGTTGGAAGGTCATCTAGTCCAACCCCCTGCTCAAAGCAGTACCAATCCCCAGACAGATTTTTACCCCAGTTCCCTAAGTGGCCCCCTCAAGGATTGAACTTACAACCCTGGGTTTAGCAGGCCAATGCTCAAACCACTGAGCTATCCCTCCCCCCACATGTTAACATTTGATAAAACGTTATAGGAAGGGATCAGCTTCCTATAACATTTTATCAAAATTGGTAGTCTAGTGGAAGGATTCTTTTCACATGCAATATGTCAGATTCCATTAATAATACTTTACATTTTATATAGCACCTTTCATCCAGGAATCTCAAAGTTCTTTACCTACGTTAATAAAGAAAAATCCTCTAAAATAGCTAATATCTAACACAGTAGAATAACAGAAAGAAAACTATGTGATTTCTAATATGATGGAAATCACTTACTGATCACCTAAAAATTGTCCACTTGATTTGGGAAAATTGCCAGAAAGCAGATTCTGTGTAATGTATATTGGTGACTCTGAACAATAGATAAATAGCTCACATGGTGTTGCCTCCGATCTTATTCACAATGTTCAACATGTGTGAATTGATATTTGCTTGTTTAAAGATGTTGCTGCTTAGCATTCTGCTCATTTCATGGTGTTTCATGTCTTGTTTGCATGCTCAGTGAGTCAGATTTACAGTCATATTTAAAAATAATGTTTTAGCTACATTTATTATATTAGTTATCTACCATCCCAATCATTTGTAGAGAGGCTCTGATACTCAGGGGTGTTTAATGGAAATTCATATAGTTACTGAATTATGTCAATGTATTTGATGATGTAGCTAGAAGCGTGATCCTATAAGAATGAAAATTGATCCTCTCTCAGGTTCTCCCAGGTCGCTGAAAACTCAGCCTGGGATCAGCTTCGAAAATAGGCTCTGGTCTTTCTAGAGATTAGGCTGAATGAAAAACCTATAGTCAAAAATTTGCAGAGTTTGGTGTGGGATGGGATCCAGGATCTGAATTTGGCAGATGGCCCTTTCCATAATGGGCTAAAACAAAATCATGGTTCTTAACAGACTCAAGTTCTGCAGCTGAAGATGATTTCTTTATGTCTCTTACAATATCACTAGTAATGAAGATTCTGTAATTAGACTATTAGTTGACAATTTGGCTGATGGTGCTAGAAGCAGAATTGGGCCATTTCACTTTCCATAGCTCTGCTGACTCTGTAATGCTAACAGTGATTAAAAAAAAACAGGTCAATGCAGTGATTGGGGCATGATATGAAGAGACTGAAGAAGCAGGATAATTAAAATTGTACTTTTTTGTTCGTTCTTTTCACATAGTCAGTTTTCTATCTGCAGCCCCTGTTTAAAAAAGGCTTCCATCTGCCTATCTTCTTAATAAATATGATTCCAAACCTCAATGTGACAAGAAGATGCCCAGAGATGTTCTGCAGGAAGCTATAATGAGAACATTATTTTTAAACCAGAAGAATCCATCAGTACTTACCAGAACCCAATAAGTTTTGGCACCTAATCTACCCTGCAGTGTTTGTTCTTAATGTGATGTGTTTATATACCATATTTTGTTCACTTCATCATGCTTCTATGTAGCCTTGTCCCCAGAAATCACCAGTGCCCTGCTCCCATTCCCTTGGGGTTTGAAGTAGCACATCTGTCATTTACTGACAAGAACACAAGCAAATGCTTTTGCACTTGTTTGGTTGTCATATAAGTCCACAAAATTCAATGCCAGATAACTTTTACTCCCAGCACCTTATGTCTGTGCTGCAGTTCCAGATTATTAAATAATAATTTTTCTTGATCTGGTTCAAAATTGCTTTTTTTTAAAATTAGCTATGCAAAGGCCATGGTTCTTTCAGCACAGCTGAGTGGAAGCTCACATGATGAGAAGCACTTCTCACCATGCATCAGCAAATAAAATTAAAAGGGAAACTTTTAATTAAAAGTAGAATTTTTCTCAGCCTACTTCAGGTGATGAACCTCATGAAAAATGTATCATGTGACACTGGCACTACAAGAAGCTGATGCAAGACATTTTCAAGGGCATGGACCATCTTTTTGTTCTATTTTTACTACAGCATCTGGCACAATGGGGTCTGGTCTGTGACTAGGACTTCTAGGTGCTAAGGTAAAATAAATAAGAATAATCAACCATTTTTCTATCCTGTGTTTATAAAGTGCTGGTTAAGCAAGTAGAACTATAATGTTTTAATATGTGTAGATTAACCGACTTTCATTACAGAAATAGAGACGGTTAGCTCTTTGAGGCGGGGGCTGTCTATTTGTTATCACGGAAGGCAGCGAGAGGACAATGACTGGGGTTTCCAAGTGCTATAGTAATATAAATTATAAATAATAATGATGATAAACAAGTTCTTCGCAATCTCTTACAATGGGCTGCTGCCAACAAGGTTTATGATTGGGATCAGTTGTGTTTTTATGATATGGACATTTGTCCAGAAGTGAGAGAGTTAAATGGCTAACTTATTTCACAGATATTAAATGAAATCTTAAATTTGGTCCAAAGCATAAATTTTAAATTTCAAGCTACAATTTAAATGTTCAGTTTAAAACTAACTGTTATACAACCTAAGATCCATTAAAATGCTTCTTTATAAAATAAATACATACATGAAAACTATTGCTTTTAAACGTTAACACATCACTGCGTTTGAAGCTATACAGCTCTGAGAATATGAAACAGAATAAAGAAAAGTGAAACTGACATCCTAGTTTTTCATTGCCCAAGCTGAGAGAAATGCAAAGATTAAACCTAAAATGTTAAGGGTGACAATAAATTGAATTTAAAAAATCACGCGCTTCTGATTATCTAAGATATTATTAGGAACATAGGCACATATATGGTAAGATCTTTGGGCCAGTGACTTTATCTTAATATGTTTATATTGTTTTGCATAATGGAGCCAATCACTTTTCTGCCTCTAGCAGCTACCAAACAATGTACTTGTTGGTATTATATAGAACCAGATCAATAGAGATTTCTGCTTAATAAAGGAAGGAATGATCTGGTCTATAATTTTTAAATTGGCAGTTTCAGAACTATTCAGGATTTATACCAGTTTTCTAGAAATGAGTAGCAACAGCAGTCCTCTGAGCCCTCCAGTCTCCAACTTGTGATGGTCTTTCACTAATATATAAATTATCTGAAATGATAATATTTCTTGCAAATTTTTAAGTCAACCTACAGAATTCTATAACAGAAATATAATTATCTGATAAACTCTGTAAATTTGTTCAAACTTTATATGGAAAGAATATTGTCCTCTATAAAATTATTTTAGATTCATAGAGTAAATACTTTAGATACTCATTTAATTTCTATAGAATTCTACATTCTATGGGACTTCTTGCTTGAGTGCTTAAAGTGATTTTCTAGTGATTTTCTAATTTTCTGTATATTGCACAGTTGATAAGTGACAGGAATGGCTTCTCTCCATGTAAATATTAAGGTTGTTGTAATAAGCAAATCAGGTATAGATATATCTATATCTATATATATGACTGATACTTCTGTGTTTCCTTTGAACAGACCCTTTTCAAAACTCACTGGTTCATGTTTTTATGTAGTTCTATTTAGACTATGAAATTCCCATTGCTTTGTTTGCTAAGCATATAAATGGAGCCATGGAGAGCCATACTTTGCTCAGCACAGAATGTAATGATCACAATTGTTCATTTAATAACCCCAGTCACTAGCTAGTGATGTACTGCTTTAATTAATATCTGCTTGTGTATTATAAACTGTCCTGTGTGCTCTGTAAGTGTAATTAAAGATCAAGTCTTGTAAGTAAAGTCAATTTCTTAAATAGATTTCCCCCCCTTGTTTGTTACAGTTCTCCTACTTAACACATCATGATTTGATGCTAAGGGGCCTTACTTATATGCGGGCTAGAGGAGAAGGGAGTTAACATAAGAACATGGTATATTTTATACTTTCTGTAGACTGCTCTATGAAGCTCCTGGGTTGAAGCACTGAATTGCATCAGCCCACTCTCTCATGGCTCTGTTAATTTTTGTTATAAAGAACAAACAAGTTTTACACTTAATGGCTGGTAAACCAGCACTGCTTGTGGAAGTGTGCCTGACTCCCCCTACATACACTTTTTTTTTTTCTTTTAACTAATGAAACATTCAGCATTTGTATCTTAACATTTTAGTCTTATTTCAAGGTGTTTTCTGTCTTTACACTCAACATGCTCAGGTACTGACTGATGTGAACTAGGGTGTCTTGACATTTCATTCTGTACACCATGACCTCAACTACAAAGCAAAGTGGCTTCTCTTAAACTACATCCAGGCAAAACAAAATTGAAAATCTTCAGAGATGGAGTTAGTTAACCTGTGCTTTCTACCTGGGGTTGCTAGAGTGTGAAATAATTGTCTAAAGGAATTTGTCAATTCGTTTAATCTGCTAGCCATTATGCAAGTCTGACTCCTAACAAGCCTAAATTGACGAGCAGATTATGACAGAGAGATTATTACAAAAAATATTAGTCCAGTTTTCTATCTCCTCTAGGAATATGTCTGAGGAACTTATCCAAGTGCAGTAGGTAAAATTAGCCCACTTGATGGAATGATGGTGAGTATGTCTGAAGAAATTTCTCTACAGCTATAATGTCAATCTAGTTTAAAAATGTTCACATCAGGCAGATTTTTAATGGTAACTGTTTGACTCTCAGATAAAAGCCCTAACAAGAGATTCAGCTACAGAAGCCAGAACCTCAGCTGGTGTAAACTGGCATAGCTCCATTGAAATCAAAGATGCCACACCAGTTAACGACCGGGCCCACAGTTTCCTAGTGCTGCATTTACAGCATATATGTTATGATGAACCTCTGGTTCATATGAGCAGTTAAGTGCTGCAACAGTGTGGCTCATCCATGAGCTAGAAAGCCTGAGGCTAAGGCAGTCCTGAATATAGGATGAGCTACACCTGGGTTCAATATAATATAAATATTATATTAAGGCTGTAGGAGGCTCCTGCAGTAAAAGAACTGCACAGTGAAGCTACAAGGAAAGAGGGTCTCTTGCTTTGGTTCCTGGTGAAAGGACAATTCCTCAGGAAGGAGGGGCTGTGCCCAATTTAAGCCCAGTTGGGTGATTTTTGTGTGTGTTTGTTAATTTAATAAAAAATGAGACCCTAAAAGGGCTGTGACTAAAAGAGACTGTGGAGTTTTTTGAAGGAGCCCTGGTGAAGGGGGAAATGGACATGCACAAGCATAGGCATTATATGTTAATACAAGTAAAGTTTCTCAGGTGATATGATTATGAACCAGATCAGCAGTTACCAATAGAGTGTGCTGTTGAGGAAAATGAAGTGACATCTCTGGGAAATGTGGGGGAAGGGAGGATGAGGGCTAGGAATAGAATTGGGTTGGGGGGTGTCTGAATTTGGGCAGTAGGCTGAAACCACAGCTTGGTAGCTGGCTGAGGAAGGAAGATCAGTGAAAGCAGCCTGAAAACAGAAGATATTTCAACTCTATAGGTGTACTCCAGAAAGTCTATATGGAAGGGGCCTATTGAGTCTACTCCTATTGAGACTAAACTCAGGATGATGGAACCTGAGAACCAATATTTGATTGGACTCTACTGGAGGAATGGAATAGAAAGGGCATCTCAAATGAAAGCCCCGAGAAGTAAGATAGAACAAAGTTACCCTTGCAGCCCTTTATTGAACTGCTTCCTATAGGCTGTGTTATTATTTCACTGTAACTGTCTAAACTGTTGTGCCTAGGGCAGTTGCACCTTTCCTTTTTGCCAGCCCCAGTAAAGTATCCTCCTTTGTTGACTAGAAGCACATGAGTGTCAATGGGAAGGAACCCATCAAAAGCTAGTCTGTATAGGTTGAAGTACCTACAGCATTTGCCGCTAAGCTCATGTCACAAATAGCATGCTGCTGAACAGCCACTGTACTAATGTACATTCACAGTACACCCTACACTGGGGTAGGAAATATTATGCTGTATATGACGCCATCACACACAAAGACTGCCATGCAACTCTGAGAGCCTCCTACACATAATACAAGGATCCTGCCACCTCTGTTTTTGCAGCATTTATTTGTTGTGCAGTTCCTCATGCTAACTGTTTCATCCCTGTGTGCCTTCCAGTGCAGAACGGGAGGCATGTAGGTATGATGGCTGCTTACTTTCCCCCCTTCCCTTCTTTGGCACTCTGTTTCTAATTCATCTGGATTCAGTTGATTTGGAAGTCAGCGCTTTGTATGAGTCATCACTGATGTGGAGATTATGGATTTTTGGTCAAAAGAGATGAGTCATATATTAATCTGAATTAGCGCTAGTCCCCAATCATGCCCTGGATCCCCACACCCTCTGTCATCATGAAAAAAAAAAAAAAGGAAGATACAGTGTGCCCTTACCAAGAAACATTGCAACATACAAAGTAAGGATTTAAAGGTAAGAACATAAAAAGTTCTTGGTACATAAATGAATATTCAATACACTAATTTTAAAGCAGGGGTTCTCAAACCAGGGGCAGGACCCCTCAGGGGATCACAAGGTTATTACATGGGGAGTAGCAAGCTGTCAGCCTCCACCCCAAACCCCACTTTTCCTCCAGCATTTATAATGGTATTAAATATATTAAAAAGTGTTTTTAATGTATAAGGGTGGTCGCACTCAGAGGCTTGCTATGTGAAGGGGGTCACCAGTACAAAAGTTTGAGAATCACTGTTTTAAAGAATATTCTAAATAAACACACACATAAAATACATTTTCCAAAAACACCAACTCCTGAGTCCCCAGAAATCTCCTCACACCCCTGTGCCCTATATCATAATGATTTCCAACATGGGCTACAAATTCTCACAAATCACCACTCAACATGTAGGGCCCACAAATCCATCTATAGACCACGCGCCTTCACCAATCTATTATTAGTCAGACATGAACATCTTAACTTTCACCCTTCAGATTCAGATCTGTGTTTCTAGCTGCCTATTAGAATCATTAGACATATCACCTCTTATTCTCCATACGTAGTGTGGAAATAAAACCACCTATCCACTGTGTGGTTAAAAAGACAACATAGCCCAACCAACCTCCGTACAGCCTGGAAATCTCATTATAGCTTCCCTATTCACCCTCCCATTGTGAGATAGAGAATTTCAAGATACATATCTCATATCCACTTAACCCTATCCACTCTGTACAAAAAGTCCTTAGAGCTCAGCATGGCCTGTCCATCAAAATAGGCTAGTATATTATTTACCATGGAGGAAGGAAAAGAGTAAATATGCCTGTAGAATGTATTATCCTTTCATTTGTAGTCAAGGGGACTTCATGGGGCAATGAGCATATGTAGTGAAGTGTTTGCAAGGTCAGGGCCTAAATATTTTTGAAGAAGACTAGGAAAATTATAAGGAATTTCACCAGAGTACAACAATAAAAGACTCTTTTGGTGGCGTGTTTATTGTTTAGTTGCTACCTACAGATTTTTAAATCTCTTTTTTTAGACTCACTAAAATTGAATAAGGCTGAAATATACACATTTGATAGCTAAATTGGTCCTAGAGTATTTATGATAATAAAGAATAAAACTAAATTACAGTGCAATATCAGTTGACTAAAGCAACTCAAATCTGAGTAATTTTCATCACACTGACAAAGACAGCAATTGAAAATAAAATTCATGACTAAATTACCATTGGTTCTAAGTACAGTGAATCCAATTACACATTGCTTACATTATACTATAGGATTGTGTACTGTAGCTGCCTGTCTGCCTTATCAAACCATCATCAGTAGAGAATCAGGGAAACAAATGTATCATCAGCCTAAAGTATGTACAGTACAAAATTACCATCCTTAGAAGAAGTGCTATTAACTGGTCAGAAAAGATGAGGAAGAAATGTGTAAATATATTATTTTTATTGTATAGCTTGCAATTGTACATACAGTTCAATGATGAGTACTGAATACTAAACCCACACCATACCACGTCTGATCTTACTTACCCCATAGTAAATCTGAAGTACAATAAAGCCACAAAAGTCAATGGACACCTGTGTAAAACTGTTTCAAAATCAAGCTGTGGGATGGTATCCTAGCCCTTAATTCAGCTCATTGAACATATTGATAAACATACAGTAACTCCTCACTTAAAGTTGTCCTGGTTAACCTTGTTTCGTTGTTACATTGCTGATCAATTAGAGAACATGCTCATTTAAAGTTGTGCAATGCTCCCTTATAACATTGTTTGACAGCCACCTGCTTTGTCCACTGCTTGCAGAAAGAGCAGCCCATTGGAGCTAGCTGGTGGGAGCTTGAAATCAGGGTGGACTGGCAGCCCCCCCATCAGCTCCTCGCTCTCGTAAGTTCCCTGTGTGGCAGCCACCCAGCAGGCTATCAATTGCCGGCAGTTCAGCTGTCCCTCCCCCCAGTTATTATCAAGATGTTTCTTTCTGAATGACTAAATGAATATTTCAATTTTTTTCCTGCATATTTTAGCTGAAACAATTCAGCAAATTTGACATGAATTTCATCCTGCACTACTTGGGTGCCTGTCTGTGAGACTGCTTCATTCTGTGTGATACTAGAGCCTTTGAGATCTGTGGAGGTGCTTCAGCTGAAGTCCCCATAGTTTCATAGAGAGGAAGCTATTGCGGCAGAGCATCCTCCTCTGCCTTGGTCCAAAATAGCCTGCATCCTGTTGAACCTTAAGGGCATGTTATAAAGCCCATATAAACTAGATTGACTATCAGAATTTACATTACATTTTTGACAGGTTTCAGAGTAGTAGCCGTGTTAGTCTGTATCCACAAAAAGAACAGAAGTACTTGTGGCACCTTAGAGACTAACACATTTATTTAAGCATAAGCTTTCGTGGGCTACAACCCACTTCATTGGATGCATAGACTGGAACATACAGCAAGAAGATATTTATACATACAGAGAACATGAAAAGGTGGAAATAGCCATACCCCAACTGTAAGAGTCTTCTTCCATCTTTTCATGTTCTCTGTATGTATAAATATCTTCTTGCTGTATGTTCCAGTCTATGCATCTGATGAAGTGGGTTGTAGCCCATGAAAGCTTATGCTCAAATAGATTTGTTAGTCTCTAAGGTGCCACAAGTACTCCTGTTCATTAAATTTGTATTTGTCACCTCACCACCAAGAAACTGTATGTACATAAAGGGTCATGAGTCCCCTCAAATACATACTAATTCACACACAAAAATGTCATAAATAAAACTTCTCAAATATTAATGTAAGAATAAAAATATCATATTAATATATATACGTAGAAAAGTGAACAAAATATTTATAAACCCAGTTGGCTGAAATCATGGTTTGTATTTAGTAAATGTGTTAGTGAATTTATTTCTCCCTCCATTTGCCCCTCTGAAACCACTCACATAAAATAAGAAATACTAAATCAACACAAAGGCTCTTTACCTACGTCAGGATATTCAGGGAGGACAATTTCAGTAAACTGTTTTTATTTTATAGCTTGCAATTTTGCATACATTTCAATAGTAAATACTGAATACGAGGACCTTCCTGTTACCCCTTGACCCTGTAGTTTTTAATTCAGTTAAAGGTAATGGAAAACTTATACAACACCTGATAAACTTGCAGCTGAGATAGAGGAATAATGTTTATGACATCTGGAGACAATGGGGTGCATTATTCTGCCCACACACGATCAATTGCAGAATTGGGACCATAGCCGATTTTCAAGGTTATTAGATCACTTGTTGATTTAATTTTTAAAACTTTAAAGACCTTATTGCACACATGCAATCACTGTGGACACCAAAACCAGCAGAGAAAGAGCTTAGCCTTTTGTGGGAATTACATAAAATCACGCAAACAGACAAGAATTTATAATATACACAATTATCACTTACAATTTACTAGAAATATTGGATGGGGGAAAACCCTTTTGTAATAATTTTTGGGCTAATTTTGATACCTTGCTACATAAAATATGTGTGTCTGAATATACTCTATTTTTACTGATTGAACATTTGGGCAACACTGGTTGTACATGTCATTTTAGAGTATATTATTTCAATTAAAGCATTCCAAGCTATGTAAAAGAAAAACTGTGTGACACTATGCAAAGCAAGTAAGTGATTTCATATCAGAGTTAAAGCAACGGGGACTGGGTATACCATTTTCCTCTGGAAAAGGAATTGCTAATGTAAGTGGGAAAAAATCACATGCACCAACACAGATGCATACTGTTCAACCAAACATATTAATCTGTTATCTAAATAGTCAGTGTCTGTTATGGTCCTGCCTTAGGTGTTTCTATAGTAAGGGATCACATTATTTGCATGTTGTGCCAGTATCCCCTTTTGCCTAGCTTAAATTGTATGAAATCCTTAAAGCTATCTTGATGTGCGGTGACAGATATTTTGTAGAAATGTCCTGATGACATGTGAATTGCAAAATTCTACCCTGACTTATAACCAGTGCAATACCTTTTCACTTCAGTTAGTGCAGAATCTGAGATGTGAATGGAACATTGATTTGCCACTAAGACCACATTCACTAATGGGACCTATCATAACCTCATCGATAAGAATAAAACCAGGAGTACAGGAAGCTACTTCAGCACCTTATCCTTTCATTAAAAGGGGAGAATAGAGTAGTATAAATGTGCCAGATTCTCTGTTGGTGTAAATGGAAGCAGCGCCATGGAGTTCAATTATTGTTTGTCTATTTAAACTAGCAAAGATATTGGACGGATATTTTAACTGTTCTTCTCTTCAGGAAAGATTTATTAATAGAAAAGTACCTTTTTCTTTCAATCACTCCTCTTACAGATGATTCTTAAATAAACCTTTGCATTTGCCAAGTTTATTTTCTATTTTATGGCACCTATTATTCATATTTCTCTGTCATAACTTTAAACTCTGCAAGGTCTCTACTTGATAAACATGTGTGCAACTCCCATTTACATCAATTGAAGAGGCATATGGCTGTCTTGGGAAGAACAGAGCTAACCATAAGGATAAATGTATGCAGCAGAAATAATTGCACCAAAATATTATCTGTATAATTGTGCAGCAGTCTAATATGGTATGTGAGATAAACATACCTATTTAACAGACATAAACTATTTCAAAGAAGTATGTGTCTGCACTAGTAAACAAAATTAACATTTTAAAGAATTCTTTTTTTAAAGTGTTTGGCGTGGTTATGATTATATTTAGAGATGGGGAAAAAAATCAATCATAAAATTTGTCCACCACATGAAGCAATCTTTATTCTTTCTACATTTCTTCATGACATTGACATTTCTACAGTACATATCTAGTCATGAAAAAGTATCATTTACAGCATAAAAAAAGAGTTGTTCAATAGAAGTAGCAAGGGAGAGCTGATTGTGGATTTTAAATAGGAAGCCTGACTTCAGCTCTCAACAGTAAATTTACACTGATGCATTTTAGATTACTAAATACATAACATCTGAATGCCATTGCCTAACCAGACATTTTATATTCTGTTTTCTGACTCTCAGTTGCTTCTTGGCTTCATGTCTTGTATTAGTTGGACTTCAGTAATATAAAAATGTAACCAATCTATTTGACTAAGAGGATCTGATGTGCAGTCTCAGATGTATTGAGCTTTTTAGATAGCATATCATTTACATGCAGATTCTATCAGTTCCCTGTTGATCTCTTCTATTGCAATAAGATAATATTTTACTTAAATTTACTGCACATGGACAATGCAACAGTATTAAATATCATGCATTGAACTCAACTGGTTCAAGTTTTTAAAATGATGAGACAATTGGATGAGTAGTGGAAAAACTAGTTTGCTGTTCCCTGCCATCCCGTGCCCTAAATACTGTACTTGAGTTCCATGGGAATTGTCATATTGTTGCCTTTAATCTCTGAAATTACCACTCTCCAAGGTGCAGAAATACTTCTAGGTATGAAGATGATGATAATGATAGTCTATGAAATTTTCTGATTGACTAATATTATTAATGCTGTCATCATTCCTAATACTACCACCTATTTCTGGAGGTATTTAGAGGTAATACAGCAGAACTTTCCTCCTGAGTTCTAATTCATTTTATTCTGCCAATTGTGCCCTACTCTAAATCCTGTTGTGAAGAATATCTTTCAACCATACGTATTTTCAATTCAGACATGGAACAGTAATCCAGAAATGGCACTGGAATGCACGATTGTCCCATGAGAACACATGAACATGTTGGATTTGGAGAATTAAATTATCTATGGCCATACACACGTTTCTGGGATATTTTTTGTAGCTTTTCAAGCATAGCAGAATAATGGTGAATCATTTTTAGCTGCATAGTCTGTGCTATGTGCCATTATTCTGTCTTAAATGTGTTCTGTCTGTGTAGAGTGCTGCCATTGTGCCTCTCCAAGCAAAAGAACTGCACTAGTTCTATTGTTCTGGAGAACTCTTCACCCCAGAAGAAAGTGGTAGGATATAGGACTTAGTGAACAATTATTCTGTTGATAGGATTTCTAATAATTGTCAGAGAAATTTCTCTCTCGCCTTATTGCTCCCTTTAGTTTTGTTATTGTGCAGCACTACAGGAATCAGTTAATTCACAATAACTTTTAGAGAATGCTAAGCTACTGGAAGTTCCTAAATGATGTCTCTTCACTTTACTTGTCAAGATATTTTTATTTTTCTGTGATCTCCTCTGTGGAAGGTGACTAGCATTAAAAGGAAGTTTCAAAAACGTGGCAATAATATAAGCTTTACTGTATAATTTGGCCATGGCTGCCCGGTTTTCATCAGTTTTTAAAAGCCGTTCTGACTCTTGTTTTTGATCTTGATTTCTTGATTTCCCTTCAGCATGAAAAAACCCCCAGTGGGGGCCGCGATCGGCCAAACCTGCCATGTCAGCATGTAAATAAACTGGCCCGGTCCGCCAGAGTACTTACCCTGGCGAGCCGCGTGCCAAACGTTGCCGACCCCTGTTTTATTATATACCCACTGGGCAGGGGGTAGGAAGACAGTACTGTATGTAAATTATCTTTTCTCTTATGCTTGTAGGATGAAATGTTGGCCTCATTAGTAAGAATAAAACCATATAACTCATCTAGTCTTATCTGAAATCAATGACAAAAAAGTTTCAGGCATATTCAATTTTCCTCTACATTAACTTCAATGGGCCCAGGATTTCATCCATAGTTCTCTCAGAGGAAAAAGTTGGGTGCTTGCATCATACTCCCTATTGGATATGGATCCACATGATATTGGATGGCAGGATAACAGGATGGCAAGAGAGATCAATTGATCATTACCTGTTAGGTTCATTCCCTCTGGGGCCCCAGGCATTGGCCACTGTTGGTAGACAGGATACTGGGCTAGATGGACCTTTGGTGTGACCCAGTATGGCCGTTCTTATGTTCACATCACAAAACCACCACAAACCTTGTCACACTTTATTTTGCCATCTATGCATGTGCTCTTCTCTACTCTCCCCATCTTCTGTTTCTTTTTTCTTTCCCTTCCCCTTTCTGCTTTTCATTTTCTTCTTCACTTTCTACTCCCTCCTTCCATCCTGTCTGTCTCTGTTTCATCTTCCACATCTTCCAGTCCCTTCCACTCTTTTTATTTTTGTGGCATCTGTTTCCCTCTGTGTTTTTCTTCCCTTCTTCTATTACCCATATTCTCACAACTGAGATCAAAAACTGTGGTTAAGCATGTTTCAAAGCTGGTTGAATGGTACAGATCAGGTCCTCCTTGGGTCAGCTCATGGGACCAACTGAGTGCAGAACAGGATCTTGAGATCAGTGACTATGACTGAAGGTTGAAAACCTTACTCTCCTGAGTAGTGTTTACTCAAATGAATAGAGTTGTCAACATTATTATGGATCAGCATCAAATCAGAGAATGTATAGTCAGCAGTTGCACCACAATATATTAACAGCTTTAATAATGTAGATTTTGAGTCGTTTGCATTTCTGACATTTAGGGACATTTTTTTTCAGGCACAATGTGGTGTAGCTGCAATGAAGTCCATGGTGCTGTGCTACTTTGCATCAGTAAAGAATATCGGCCTTAGTCTTTGCATCAGGTGATGCATTGCTGGAATATATTTTTATATTTCTGTGTATTATGTGAATGTAGACATGTCGTTCTGTAGGTCTGTGGAAAGTGAATGGATATTTATGTAGCAGTCAGTATTGCTATTGTTAGAGCTTTTATGGTGTGGCAAATAAGAAGTCTCTTTAAAGACTCAAGGGCAACAGGATTTACAGAGACTTCTCAAAGAATGTTTTAATTGTAAATATCTCCACCACTTATATTTTAAAGTGGTAAAGTTTAAAAAATGAGTAAATGCATCAATCTAATCAGTGGCTTGCTTTAACACATTTGAAGTCTTCTATCCACATTTTCTGTCTATTTCACTCTGTAACTTTCCCTATACTTGTCTTCTGTACCTGACTAGCTCTAGAAAGTGTGCCCAAAACTATCTTGATGCTTTTAAGATATTTAAAATTGATGTCATTTTCCTCCCTGACATTTTACATGTTGCTGCTGTTAGAATTTTGATTTATTTTCGGTAGATTACCAGACTATTGATCCTATGATGATTACAGGGTGTTCCATGGACAGAGAAGTAGACAATTTGAGACATTTCATTTGCTGTGTCCTAGTGCCCAGCAAAATAGTAAATATTTAGTTGTTAGGGAAAGCCAAAAGGGAGATTAAGAGAATTTGTTGTCCCATGTCTCAGACTTCTATTCTGTTAGTTGACCCAGTGGAGCAGGCCTATCAAGAAGCAGGAATGTTGCCACTGTTTATATTCCTGATGATTTGTTTTATACATCTCTAATTAAAATTA
Source organism: Malaclemys terrapin pileata (assembly GCF_027887155.1). Lineage (NCBI taxonomy): Eukaryota > Metazoa > Chordata > Testudines > Emydidae > Malaclemys > Malaclemys terrapin. Next base: position 32,052,618 of record NC_071513.1, on the reverse strand, counting down.
ATCCCAACCTATCCACAATATTGTTTCTCTTACCCTATATTCAGAGCTACATTAAGTAGCAACTTTTGCCAGGCGAGTCCAACAATGAGTCTATAGATGAAAATTTGCCTGTGGGTGATTTTGCTTCCGTGCAAAAAGACTGGCGCGTAAGTCTAATTAGCTGCTCTCTCTCTCAGAACATAAATTTTGTTGTTTGCATGTCTGGATGAATTCTCATCCTTCAGAGAGTAAGTCATCATCTCTGCTTTGGGTTCTTGTCTCTCTTCCTTCTAATTGCTAAACATGCTTGAAAGAACTGAGAAATGTGTTTTTACTTTCCATTCACAAGGGATAAATGCCACAAAGGCAAAATCCACTGCAACCATATAAAACTCAAATAATTGGGCTACATGCAAGTGGGGCACAAAAATGCTGGGAAGGGGAAATCCAATCCAAAAACCCAGGACTAGTGAGGATATCCTAATTCCTATACATGCTATTATAGTTGTTGGGCTGTAATAACAGCTGCAATCCCTCTGCAATAGATATATAGACTCTTGGGGCCACTGGTCCTGCAAAAATGTAGGTCTTGTCACCTTTCTGTGGCTCATTCCAATCCTGGTCTTCCATGTTGTAGGACTGGTGCAGAAACCCTTTCCAAAGCACATAGGGATGTGTAGATACCCCTCTTTGGCTTCCTCCTGTATAGCCCCTCTTTGGGTATAAGTGGGTTTACCACATTTAGCTGAATATTATCCTCAACGTGTTCCCGTACACTGGAATTTCCCCATGTTTTAATTGTTTAATAAAGTCATTTCTTCTTGACTGCACAGTGTTTCCATTCTATACATTTTTTTCATGTAAATTTAACAGATGTTTGAGGGGAGGAGAGTAGAAGGAGACTAAATGTAACTTTTCCTCCATATAATGTTAATTCTGTTGGAGGATAGTATATTAAAGCTGAGGATGAGTAATGCTTGAAATACATGACCTTCCTGTTTCCTTACTAAAATGCCAACATATATCTAAAACTGGTGGGGGCTAATAAAATAACCAAAGAGCTTCGTCACCATTTTGATGTTTAGTCCATCATGGCCAGAATATAAAATCAAATCTGTTCATACTCTGGAATAATGTAGCTGGTCAATTGTGCAATGTTTTACATGGAGATGAGCATCTTTTGTGGCTCCCAAAGGCAAAAACATTTACACCCTGAGCTGAGCAGTTTGATATTCTTATATTGATGGAGGGGCTCATACTCTAGTTTATCCTTCCAGACATTGGTGTTGTTTTGAATGGCATCACATTGGCAGTATCTTGATTGTAGATATTTTAGGTATTTATAGAGCCCCCATTAACACCTCACAATCTTTAATCTTCACAATATCCCTGTGAGGAAGTGTTATTATTCCCATGGGGAACTAGGTCACAGAGAGACTAAGTAATTTGTGCAAGGTTACACAGGATGCCAGTTGTCAAGCAGGAATTGAACCTGGGTCAATTGAGCCCTAACCATTAGACGAGCCTTCCTCTACTTGGGGTTGCAGCCATTATAGTCATGGAACAGTCATCTGAAGGGCACTTCAGAGGAAAAAGAAAATATCAGACCCCATAAAAGAAGTTCATAATTGAACAAATCACCTTGCAAGAAACGGGAAAATAAGTGGGGTTAGGGTGGGAGGGATGATAAGCCACAATAAAGTAGGCTGCATACACTTTTGTTTTAGTTCATTCTTTGATGCACATCACAGCCTCATAACATCCACACTACAATAATAGACACTGCAGTTCCCAATTTGACTGAGTATGAAAAATATCTTGTATAACTGAACCCACAGGCATGTAACCTCCCACAGCAAGGAGAACCTGTTCTATCCATCTCCATTACTATTATATTCTGTTTAAAGGATTTGGATTAATGTTAGATATTAGTCAGTTCCTCTGTGTTCTAAAGGGTTGTATCTCTGTGCAAATATTTCATTTTAATGCACTTGTATAAAGATACTTGATGTTCCTTTTTGAAATGCATATAAAATCTACAATCTGCATTATACATTAAAAAGCAAAGAACTGGCAGAATCTGGCTGCATTGATGTATGTATTCAGCACATGTGATATGTGCCTTTGAGTACACAAACGCACACATTCACATCAAAGCTGTAGTAGTGCGATGGGATGTAAATGGTATTGTATATGTTATTAGTTCTGGAAACTGAACATGGATCCCAGAGGAGGTGTGGAGAGCCACCACACCTAGAGAAAGCTGTGTGAGGAAGGGAACATTGGTATGGGGAGATGGAAGGGAATAATTTGGTTGTTTCTCTTGGATGGACTCTAGGAATTAGAGTATGCTGGGAATGGGGCATGTACGAATTTGCTGCAGAGAGAGGAAGTGGGTAAACAGGAGCCTCTGGAATTACGGAGTGAGGGCTTGATCTTGCAAGGGGCTGAGAATTCTGGCCCCAATTCAGCAAAGCACATGCTTAAGTTTAAAAATGTGAGCAATCCCACTGAAGTAAAAGTGTATATGTGTGTTGTGATGGGGTAGTCTGCCCCTTCAGGGTAGTGGTGCCTAGTGGTCAGCCCACCCCATCTTGTGGTGTGAGCCTTTAAGGGTGTGAAAAACCCAATAGATGGGTTCTAATAGGACCTATAGGGTATATAGATAGGAAGCAGCTCTGGGACTGAGTGCTGCTTGGGAGGAAAATCACGTATTATATCTTTAATGGCGTAGGGCCAGGAGCCCTGCAGATAGGGCCAGGCAAGGCTGTCCTCTCCCCTCAGCCAGCTGGGAATGAGTTGGGAGAAGGGAACCAGCATAAAGGCTGCCTTCTCTCTCACAGCAATGCAGACACCAGGAGATATCAGCAGGAAAAGAGTGGCCTGTTGAGCACCCTGAAGCCTGACTAAGGAAAAAGGGTCATCTGTGAGAGAAGGTGAGAAAGGCCCCACTACTGGCTAACCCACAACTGAGCTTCAGGTGGAAGAGCTGAAGGCTCCTGTTTAGGAAGAAACAGAGGACTGGATTAACAGAACTCAGCTCTAGAGAGGGAGCTGGAAGGACTCCTATTTGAAAAACTAAATCAATACAGCCCAACTTCAAAGAGGACAGCTGGACTCCTGCTTAAGGAAGGACTGAAAAGAAGAGACCCAGAGAAAGAACCAGGAAGGGTTCCAGTAACAGAGACTAGATGCAGCTGTAGCAGAGAAGAGTTTCCTGAAGGAAGGAGCCAAAAACTGCTAGTTGGACTGAGCCTGAGATGAGGTATATCCCCAGTGTATCTGAGTGAAATCCTACTTATGTTAATGGCTGTGGTGAATAAATGTAACCCTTGGAAAGGGAGTGCTGTTGGATTAAAAAGATCCATTCGGACTTGTTCATAACCTGGGTGAAGGGAAGTGAGGCTGGGCGCACCTGTGGTGCCACGCCAGCCTGAAAGGGGTGTGCTGGGCTGACCTCCAAGCCATCACTTATATAATCTTGTTTGGCTAACTCTAAAATGTTCAGGTATTGAGCAAACTTTCCAAACTATTGTTACCTTTACTTGAGCCACGCATAGAAAGAGTGAATCAGAAAAGAGCAGTATAAAGAATGTTCTGAGCAGCTCACTGGGAGGTTTCTAATGTACGTCTCTGTATAACCTTAACTAGGTAGTTCACTATCCACGAATTCCATCTTGTGTATCAATGAAGCCCTTTGTTCTTTGTAAGCGGAGGTGTAATCAGTAGAGGTGAAAGCTTCAGGCTCATCTTAATCATCCTTTTCTTTTCTCTAATTCCCTCTTGGAAGTTTTGACTAACAACTCTAAAATGCTCTCATTAAGATGTGTTTCACAGAGATTTGTAGTTTCAAAGCCCTAGGAAAATTACCTATTTGGTACACCTAAAGGCTAAGTTTACTTAATTTACTTTTAAAAGTATGTTTGTCCTGGCAACAATTTTTAATATTTTAAATTCCTGTTCTTTGTGAAAATGGCTGTCTGGTTTTGCACACGGGCAATACTTTTCTCCTCCTGCTTGTTTTTTAAATTGGGGAGGGGTGTTAAGTTTTTTTTATTACTATGATTTTGCATGTCACACTGTTTAATTCTTGATGCCCATGAGAAAAATGGAACTAAATCAAAAGCGCAAGATGCCAGATTCATTTTAATAAGAGTTCAGTGAAAGCCTGAGGTGACAAACTTCAGGAAATGTTAAGGAATATGTGCAGGCAAAAGAAAACTTGTGACTTCAATAAAAGAAAATCACAGGAACATGCCCTCAGAGGAGCATATAACAGCTTCTCAGAAGATTTGTACCTCATCACATTGTTTGCGTATGGACGCACAATATACTGAGTTGGATAGCAGTCACTCTTAGAAAGTTGCTTCCATTTTGAAAGATCCACCTGTTCAAGTGATGTCCCCTGTGATTAAAATAGGCAATGCTCTGGACCCAGTAGTAGGTCTCAAAACAGAAGGTTTTTAATGTAACCACTGTATGTTTATGATGCTCATGCATGCCACAGCTGATTCAAGCTGTTGATGAGGTATAATTTTTCATTCTGCTGGTGTTAGAATGCATGGAAAGAGTGGTTTTTGGCATGTGTTGCTGTCAGCTCACCACATGAGAAACATTCATGCGCTGATGCACATTGTATGAAGGTTAATGCAGAAAGTCCATGCTGGATAGCAAAGTCTAAGTCTGGTGGAAAACCTCAGGGCTCATTGTTTGATGAGCCTGATGTGGATAGACAGATGCTAAAAGACTGAAGGGGTGGATTGTATGTAACGTGTAGCCTTTTTGAGCATTACAGTTCCCCTTTGCTGCCTGCCTCTCTGTACCAGTTGGGTGCAGGCAATCATTTTAAACCAGCTGTAAGGATTTGTATGACTATGGCTGGAAATGAGGAATTGCATACTCTTTGCAATAGTTTGCAACAATTTCAAGCAATGCACAGTAAAATGTATCTTATTTATGAGGTCTCTTACAGCAGCTAGAAACATTAGGGCTCCTCAGGGGGCTTTGGGGAAAGAAGATCTGTAATAATTGCGGGGTTATATTTTTCCCCAAATGCTTTGATCTGTTTTAAGACTCAGATCTGACTAAATGAAAGTCCTGACTTCTCTATTTCTCTCTTTATTTAAAAACCAGGAAAAAAAAGAAGGCAGTGCAGCCCTTTATATCTCACTAAGGCTTTCTGCAGATCAAATGTATTTCCGAAAATAAAGATAAAACAGAATGTTGGTTTATAAAGCCTTGAATCGTTAAGTATTTCAACCACTTAAAACACTTCAAACACACACACACACAATCGGGACAAGAAAGCAGGCTGGGAAATTATAGGCAAATTGCAGCTCTTTGAGACATCATATATGTTGACTTTTTTTTTTTTTTCCTGGGAGCATTTAAATATCATCTCTTCCTTGTTGTGGACATTGTTTAAATTTATTTTCTAAAATTGTTTATCCTAGATGGGGGATTGTGTAGGCTAGTACATTAGAAGATCCTGTAGCTATGACTTAACTCTTAACACTTCTTAACTGAAGAATAGCATTTGTACCTTTCTCTATTGCTTGGAGTCTAACTAGAGATTCACTAACAAGTACATGCCACCTAGTGACATGTAAGAATTATGACTTAGAATTGTGGCCCTCGGATACACACGCAGGCTCAATAAATGGGAGTCATGTAGGAAAGGGAAGAAATTAGCAATAAGAATGCATATTTTGGATGCAAACCCCCTCACTTCCATCAAAATACAATACTACTTTTATGATGGATAATCTCTGTGCAAATTATTTTAGTAAGTCAGAAGTTTGTTTTGCACAAAAAATAACATTTTTGTAATTTCCTTCTATGACATAAGTAAAGGGGGAGATTTTCAAAGGCACAAATAGAATACATATGCCCAACTTCTGTTGTGCCTTTGAAAATCTCCCCTAAAATGTATTTCAGTGAGTAGGACAACTGAATTTTTATATACAGTTTCTCTCTCTCTCTCTCTCTCTCACACACACACACTGCATTGTTTTACAAACTGTTACGTACGTATGTGTGTGTATCTATTTATGATAACCTCACCATTTGAGTTTTACCAAAATCTTGTTTTGGATCCAAAATCATTCCAATTCCATTGAGAGAGTTTATGCAACTATTTCTTTAACCAGTTTAGTTTAAGAAGTCATAGGTCAATGTATTTGGCATGGATGAAGAATAGTGGAAGATGGTGCAAAGATTGTTTTTAAGCTATTTTTTGTTTCCCTGATCTTTTCATGCCTCTCTGGACCCCAGCATAAATGAGTGGTGCTCCATTTTATACCAGCTCTCAATGGTTTCAACTGATCATTCTGGGTTCTGTGGACCAGCTGATTGTAAAGGACTATCACCATGTCCTTTTCTGCCTGGCTACAGACTCTCCACCAATGGATAGGAGCTTCTGCAGTGTTTTTCCCCCCACCCAAAAATTCTCCTTAATTAGGGGAATCTTCCAGTGGCCAGGTAAGAGGGGAGCATTTCAAGCTGCTTTCATGCACCAGAGAATCTGATAGCTGGTCCATACACTTCATTGAAAAATACCAAAAACAAAGTCAATTTCTTTGAACTTAGCTAAAATAATACTATGTAATTAATCATTTAAAGTGTATTTTAATTTCTAATTTTAATAAACTGGATCTTTACACATTTATAAGATAGACATTCTAAAGCTCACATAGCTTGTGTTAACTACCTTTACCAGGCTAGTCTATCTAAATCCTACATTCAAGATAATAAAGCAGTTTGGGTCCTTACATTACTTTTATATTACAAGTAATTAGTCATTAGTATGTGGAGAAACTGCAGTGTCTCTTCCATGCAGTGTAAAATATACAAATTAGTGTTGATTGCTTCTGTAGCACCCCTCACAAGTATCAAAACACTTTATATACAGTATAGTAACTCCAAGGATCCCAGCACTGAAATGCAACCATGTCTGGGGTAGAACACAGCAGTCGTTTTCGATCAGCAACTTGAGAATGGAAGGGGTGCTTAGGAATTGAATGAATAATACATTACATTTCCCACAGTTTCAGTTTGTATTAGTCAGAATGCAATTACCAATACTGGAAATTGGAAGGAGCACACAGGCTAACTCCCACCAGTGTAATGGGTTTGTTAGTGACTGTTTGTCTCATCAAACATGTTTATCAACAGGGGATCAGATTATAATGAATAATCATGTCTGAAACACAAGCTGACAAGGAGAAATATATTAAGAGAAAAAGATAGAAATGTACAAAGAAAACAATCCTCATGAACTCTGTTTTTACCCTGTATGGTAACAATCTGATCACAGATCTTTTATGCAATTTAATCCACACTAACTAAATAGGAATCAAAACCAGTACTTGTGGTGAGACACAAGTCCTCAACACCAAACAGCCCTGGTTCAATGTCTTCTAAGCAGCTGAGAGCAATAACACCAGATTTTTCTAGAAATTGTGCATGTTGCCCCACACACGGTTCATTCAACACCTTCCAAACCATATGTATGTCCCATTCAACTCAGATATAAGAAATTCAAACAGAAGAAATCATCGTTATTCTTTATGGCAACAAGAAGGGATGTTATGATACGAAGCACTAAGATACTTTTATTGAAGAACTTATTTATTATGGCCTCAATTCATACTGAGTGTTCTGCATCCTTTCTGAGTGTAAAAGTCCATGGGTTTTCCATATTCTTGTTGGTTACTAAGAATACTTCAACCCTGGAAATCAAGGGATAGACATACCTGTGCTAGCTTTAATCTAGTTAGTGCACTGGTGAAGACTTTGCAGCACAGACTTCATTGTGGGCTAACGACCCAAGTCATACCAAGGATCCTGGCCGGCTCACAGTGGGGTGACTAGCCTATGCTGCTGTATCTTCACTGCTATTGTTTCTCACAGTAGATTAAAGCTAGTGTGGCTACCTTCCTGTGCTACAATTACATCTCCATTTCCAGTGCAGGCATTGCACTGAGATTCAATTTAGCCACAAAATGGGAGCTTGTTTTCTCTGCTTCCATAAAAGTGTCCTATCTTGACACAAAATGGAGTGGAAGTATATTGCATTGTATTCACAGCCATAATGGTACTTGAATTAGAGTCACTAAACACTCTGTTTAGTGGCAGTGGCTACCTTTTCTTCAAAAGTATATCTTCTTTCAAGCAGCACTGGCCATTGGGCAGTATATCCCCTGAAGTATAGCACAAGAAGCCGAGGTGAAAGTAACTTAAAGGAGTTACCGGCATGCAGGGCGGCCAGGGTCCTGGGCAAGGTGTGTGTGAGGGTATCTCTGGGTCCCCATAAGGGGTGGGGCCTCAGGCAGAAAGGGCAGGGCTGTGGCCAGATTCCCCCAGCCAGCCCATCAGCGCTGACTGGCCCACGTTGCCCGGGGCTCCGGCATCGATTTAAGAGGGCCTGGGACTCCATTTGCTGTCAGGAGCCCTGGGCCCTTTTAAATCGCCAGGCCCTCTGGCAGTTGCCCTTTTTGCCCCCCATCAGCGGCCCTGCCGGTACGGTGCTTAAAGCGCAGCTGGGCAGCACTTTAACATCGACTGTGTACTGGCCCATATCAGTGGCCACTTTCTTACTGATAGGCCGTACCGGCTTACTTTCACCTCTTGACAATAAGTTTCAGAATGATGCTCATTTTGAATGGTTTTTCAGAAGTGAATATTCAGCTCAGTTCAAAGATTTGATACATTTGTGACATAAGATGAGAGTGAAAAGAATGCAACACCTAAATAAGGCAAAGTTTCCATTCAACTTGGGCTACCTCACATCCACAGGCACTCTGGGAACTTATGTCATACACCAGGGGTGAGCAAATTATGGCCCGCAGGCCACATCCAGCCTATGGGACCGTTCTGCCCAGCCCCCGAGCTCCTGGCCCGGGAGGCTAGCCCCTGGCCCTTCCCCTGCTGTCCCCCATCCCCGGTACCCTCAGCTTGCTCACTCCTCCGCCCACGCAATGCTCTGGGCGGCGGGGCTGGGAGCTCCTGGGGCAGTGCAGCTGCAGAGCCCGGTCTCTGTGCTGCGTGGTGGTGGCGGTGGCAGTGTGGCCTGGCTCCAGCTGGGTGGTGCGGCTGTAGTGCCACCAGCCACCAATGCTGCAGGGAGCAGGAGGGGTTTGATAGAGGGCAGGGGAGTTTGGGGTGGAGATCAGGGAGCGGGGGTGTGGATGGTGGTCGGAGGGAAACGGGGGAAGGGGTTCTGGGGGGCAGTCAGGAAGGAGGGGGTTGGATGGGGCAGCAGGGGGCAGTCAGGGGCAGGGGTTCCGGGGGCAGTCAAGGGACAGGGAGAAGGAGTGGTTGGATAGGGCAGGGGTCCCGGGGAGCTGTCAGGAATGAGAGGAGGGGTTGGATGGGGCAGCAGGAGTCCGGGGGTAGTCAGGGGACAGGGAGCGTGGGTGTGTGGATGGGGCAGGGGTCTCAGAGGGGCTGTCAGGGAATGGGGGGGGGGGAGGGTTGTATGGGACAGGAGTCCCAGGGGAGGCAGATAGTAGGTGGGGGCCCATGACCCCCTCTCCTAACCGGCCCTCCATACAATTTACGAAACCGAATGCAGCCCTCAGGCCAAAAAGTTTGCCCACCCCTGTCATACACAGACACCAGCTGCATGAGAAAAACTGGATTCAAGGCAACAGATTCACTCAGAAATTGTGTATTAAGTCAAAATAAATCAATTAGATAGGGTGGAAAAAAAACCTTGGAAGACACAAACAAGATACTGGATAATTAAGCCTCTTCAAATGGGAACAAAGTAAAGTAAGAGGCTTTCCCAGTGGTTCTTTATTCCTGATGAAAGTTTGGATTGTCTTTTGTCATAGTCAAAGATTCAGAAGGGAAATCACCTAGTCACAGTCAACACTGGAGATTAGTAGATTAAAATAACTGATGGTGAATATCATGACCCACAGTCTTTAACAGGCTATTAGCAGAGACTAGAAGGTCTCACATGTATTGACCTTTGACATCAATTGGCTGCAGTGATCGCATCAATCAGCCTCAGAAATCCCTCTTTATTGTGTCAATGTTTAGAGCTGTTCCAATGAGCAGGCTCAGCTGATTCTGTTCTACTTACAGGTTTCAGAGTAGCAGCCGTGTTAGTCTGTATCCGCAAAAAGAACAGGAGTACTTGTGGCACCTTAGAGACTAACAAATTTATTAGAGCATAAGCTTTCGTGGACTACAGCCCACTTCTTCGGATGCATATAGAAGTAATTCTACTTAGTCACTGTGGGCTCCTTTCCATGTACAAGCAGAGGGGAAGGTGGTACTCGGAGCTGCACAGGAGGAGGAAGCAGCAGGTGGCCAAAAATCTAGCCAAGATCTGTTAAAGCAATTTGGGAAAAATAAGGATTCTCAACTAAAATCCTGAGGACAAATGCAGCAATCAGAGCTTGGTCTAAATAAGGCCCTATTGTATCATGGTAGCTGAATTGTGTCTGCTTAAAGTGTTCTAGATACGAGGCCAGATTCTCAGCTGGTGTAAATTGGCACAGCTCCACTGGAGTCAGTGATTTACACCAGCTGAGATTCTGGCCATGGTATAAAAGTATTTTTCTTTGAACATTTCTATAAAATTCACTTAATGAAAATCTGCTGGGCCAGATTTTAAAGGGCACACAAACACTCTGCATTATGGGCCTCATGCAACTCATGTTGAAATCAATGGAAAGATTGCCTTAAGTCAAGTGATTGGAGAAGGATAGTTAACTGATCAGTTTAAACCACATGAGAGGTTTTGTATCCTGCTTTTAACATGTGATCCATGATATCTATACATATTAAGAAGTAATCTAGGCATAGAAACAATTTAACAAGTAGACAGGTTTCAGAGTGGTAGCGTGTTAGTCTGTATCAGCAAAAAGAACGAGGAGTACTTGTGGCACCTTAGAGACTAACAAATTTATTTGGGCATAAGCTTTCGTGGGCTAAAACCCACTTCATCGGATGCAAATACTCATTGCCAACATCAGCCACACCATCAGAGGCTTGTTCACCTGCACATCTACCAATGTGATATATGCCATCATGTGCCAGCAATGCCCCTCTGCCATGTCCATTAGCCAAATGGGACAGTCACTACGTAAAAGAATAAATGGACACAAATCAGACGTCAAGAATTATAACATTCAAAAACCAGTCAAGGAACACTTCAACCTCCCTGGTCACTCAATTACAGACCTAAAAGTTGCAAAACTCCAACAAAAAAACTTTAAAAACAGACTCCAACAAGAAACTGCTGAATTGGAATTAATTTGCAAACTGGACACCATTAAATTAGGCTTGAATAAAGACTGGGAGTGGATGGGTCATTACACAAAGTAAAACTATTTCCCTATGCTAATTTTTCCCCCCTACTGTTACTCACACCTTCTTGTCAACTGCTGGAAATGGACCATCCTGATTATCACTTCAATTTTTTTTCTCCTGCTGATAACAGCCCAGCTTAATTGATTAGTCTCGTTATAGTTGCTATGGCAACACCCATTTGTTCATGTTCTCTGTGTGTGTGTATATATATCTTCCTACTGTATTTTCCACTGCATGCATCTGATGAAGTGGGTTTTAGCCCACGAAAGTTTATGCCCAAATAAATTTGTTAGTCTCTAAGGTACTCCTCGTTCTTTTAACAAGTCGAGTAAATCTAAAAATAATGTTTTGATTGTAACCCTTAGACAGTTACAAGGATTGCATCCTCTGTTGGTGATTCAGTTTTGAATAACAGGTGAATTATCACAGGGTAGTGATGAGACATGCTAAAGCAAATTCTTGGTAGTAGACCCTTTTTACAACAAATCTGATACAGACATTATTTTCAAATCAATGTTAACTGATCCAAAATAACTTAGGTTTACATTTTCTTTCTTGAGCTGATGTGTTGTGCTTCACAATGTCAGGTTTCATCAGCCACCTCACCCTTGATACAAGATGATGTGATGGATGCAGCCTGTCAAGCTGCTTCATGTATCATAAAAATGTAAATCAAATATAGGTTCCTAGGTATTCAGGTTTTTTTTTTAAGATTAGTAAATTTTGTTAGCAAGCCCTGATGCTTACCTTAAAATTTTTCACATGTAATTACCACCCTAAACATTTCTCAAGTTTCAAATATCACAGATATTAAAACCCTTCTGCAGACAGTTTTAATATGTGAATTTAGAACTGCAAGAAGGGAGGAGCTGCAGGTCACTTCTGATGTGGAATAGCAGAAATTTCCTTGACTCTACTTGAATCAGGCCAGTACTGTTAATTTTTCACTTTCATTATTATAATGGAAGTGACAGTGACTGCTCTATTTAAGGCTATAGAATGGCTTGCATTCTTAAGGCTTGAGCCAATTCTCAGTGAAGTCAATAGAAAGATTTCCATTGACATAAATGAAGGTTAAATCAGGCCCTAATACCATATATTAGTCGTGTGTGTGTAGATGTATTAAGGTTGACCTTCCAAACTAAAATTTTCTAGGCTTTGAGTCTTCCAAAAGTTAAACTTATTTGAAATATGTGAGCAGAACTCAGGTTTGGGAGTGAAATGTGCTTTTTCATGACCATTGGGATTAACTCTTAGGAATTGGGCAAACTCATATACCAGGAGACTTCACACCTAGGGCCAAATAGGATAGTGGAAATTTCCATCTTGCGTGATATTCTGATGTTTTGAAATTTATTTTAATTCCAAATTGAAACAAGTAGTCAACATTTTGAAATTTCTCATGGCATAGAGACAAATTTTGATTCAGAAACATTGAATTTGGATGAGGTAAAAATGTTTTGTTTCAATAATGTCCAAACATTTAAATTTATATATATTTGACAGTTTACATTATATAATATAAAAGTTGAAACAAAATTATATGAAATAATAGTCAAAACAAAATATTTTTATTTTATGGAAAATAATTTGTTTTATATTATCAAAATGAAACATTTCAAAATTATCAAAAAGAAATGAGACCACTGAAACAAATTATTTTGACTTTCCCATCAAAAACTTGGTCAAAACGGACGTTCTCACAAAATGTTTCGGTTTCAATTAAATTGCATTTTCCCAGAGAAAACTGCCATAGGGAAAAAAAATCTCAACCATCTCTACTACTGGGCCCAGACATCTACAGGGAAGATCAGAGTTTTTTTTTTAAACCCAGCTTCCCTGAAAGAGAAGTAGTTCACAGACACACAGGAGGATGTGGGCTTTCCTGGGAGACTGTTTTGGGGGAGAGGGATAGCTCAGTGGTTTGAGCATTGGCCTGCTAAACTTACAGTTGTGAGTTCAATCCTTGAGGGGGCCACTTAGGGATCTAGGGCAAAAATCTGTCTGGGGATTGGTTCTGCTGTAAGCAGGGGATTGGACTAGGTGACCAGGTGAGATCCCTTCCAACCCTGATATTTTATGAATGTTGATTGCTTTTGTTCTGATCCTGTAACTTAAAAGGAAAGCCTGTGTAAATTTAGCTTGTCGTGAAGCATAAGACTAGATAAGACTTAATATATATGGAGGCTGTTGCTTTAAAATCCCTTTTCTTTGATGCTTTGTTCCAACTGCTAAATAAAGATACTTAAAGAAGTCTGTTGGTCATGATCACCGATCACAAGTTCCCCAAGGGAATAAAGGCAGGTGCCCGATATCCAGTTGGACCTGCAGAATGAGAGCAGCTGGTAAACGTAGGACAGGATACCTGGGTCTTAGTCTTAGTCTATGAGTAGAAGAATTGTGAGAATCCACCTTGGACTGGTAATGGCAGGAAGCTGAATACTTGACGTGAATGTGCTCAGAGAGACCAGAAAGGGGACAAAGGTGTAGCTATCCCTGTACCCTGGATATAAAGAAAGGCCAGATCTTTCAGATGGTATGTAGGAAAAAGCAAGAAAATTTTGACATACATTGGATATGAGGATTTGAGGGCAGTTATGGGCCTGAATGACCATGAGGATGGTGGTGGTTCTTCAGTGACTGAGAAAGGATTGAATGAGCTCTGAATCTTCCCTCTGCTTGGTCATATTGCTGGCAAACAGATGGCTGGCAATTCCACAAGGATTTGTCAGAAAGACAGGCTGATATTTTAGTTTGGACTGAAGGAGACCAGTCTAGAACATGGAGTTAGATCTGTGAGTCATTGGCATAGATAATAGCTGAACTTGTATTTGTGAATGAGTTTGTCCAGACATGAAGCATAGAGGGAGAAGATGAGGGGGCCAAAGATGGAGCCCTGAGGAGCTCCTACAGAAAGTATACTCATTCTTAGGGTCCTTAAAGGTTCAGTCAACCTTGACAACCTGGGGACTCTTTTTTTAAAAAAACCAGAGCTTAAGGAATAAATACAAAGAAAAATTACTCTTTTTAACCACTGGCAGTTTAAACCCTGGTTTTGAAGCAAAACTTACTTCTCAGAGATCTCTAAAATGCTATGCACTAAAATGTGTTGTAAATTTATTCCTTTGGCAGGTTTATTTCTTCATTAAATATTTGTTAGATGGGTTCCAGCATATGTATGACATTGATGTAAAGTGGGCTAAAAATTTTACAGGTTAAGTAATGTTTGATTCTAAAGGTCTCCTTTTTGGGTGTTCATTTCTGTGGCAGGGAAGAAGGGGACTAGAAGCAGCAATCCCCCTAAGCTAAAACTAACACATTGGATGATCCTTTATTTTGTTGATGCACTCAGGTATCCCTGTTTTTCCCTGCAGGTCACCAGATGTGTCTGACCTGATCGTCACCTCCCCAGCATGTTCCCCGTAAGTGATGTTTAAACTGCTTATGATTACAATTAATATTAATTGCAAATTACCAACTTGTGTGCATGGATTAATGAATCATTCTTGAGCAAATCTTTGTTTTGTCCAAAGGTACTCTGTGAACATTCAATAAATAGGATTAATGAAGGACTTCTGTTCTTTGGATTGCTGTGGTTATGGCTAGTCACCTGTATCATAGGATATGGTTTCTGCTCCATGACTGGGTGAATGAAATTTATAAAACAAGGGAATAACAAAATGTGAATCGTGCACAAGAAAATCCTATAGTATGAAATTTCAGACAATTAATCAATGCTGCTAAAAATTCATGAAACCTTTGAGATTTGTGAACATTTTCCTTAATGCCCACTAGTTGTCTGGATAGTTGCCAACAACAAGTAATATGACCTCATGGGTTAGAGCAAACCAAATCCTTTGCTTTTATTTGGAAAAAAAAAAAACATTGATGGATCAATGTTTTAAATATTTGACCAACTCTAGTTAGTAACTCTAGTGAATAAATTCTGCATCTAAGAAATTGCCCACGGGATCTCTCCAAAATGAATGGATATGAATTAGAGACTTATTTTGTAATGTCTTGTAAAATATTCCACCTGTGTTTCTGAACAGGACTTTGGAACATCAAAAGTCATGATCTTGAGAATCCATTGTGGATTTTACACTAGGCCCAGTGCTTTCTGGCATAAGACACTTTGGGTATGTTAGTAAGTTGTAAAGAACCTGTGGCTAAAGTGAATGTGATTTCTTACATAAAACAAACAGAAGTTTGTTACCTTAATAGAGAGTTCTAGTGTAGTGCACTAATTAAAAGGATGCAATTCCTTGAATTGTGTAAAATATAACAGAAGTTTGAGTGTCGTAGAATCATATTTTTACAATTTTTACAGTGGAATTATATTTTTCTTGGTTTGTAAAGATTTGC
Source organism: Malaclemys terrapin pileata (assembly GCF_027887155.1). Taxonomy (NCBI): domain Eukaryota; kingdom Metazoa; phylum Chordata; order Testudines; family Emydidae; genus Malaclemys; species Malaclemys terrapin. The sequence continues at coordinate 32,036,949 of NC_071513.1, read as the reverse complement.
CTTTGCTTTAACAAAGGAATTTCTCTCCCCTAGTCTCTGTTTCCCTGTTCACATATATCCTGAACAAGAGAAAGTGTCGATTGGCACTGCAGGAACAAAAACAACCATGGGGAAGAGTCCCACCAAGGTCATTCCTACCTCTGATGTATCATCTTAAATTAGTAGCATTAAAGATGAAATGAAGCATCAACAGCAGGAAATAGCTGCCAAGGCTTTTGTGTTTAAAATAACTCTATTTATTGAAAGCACTACATTTTCTTGATTTTTAATTAGAGTTGTTAGAAAATAATTATGTGCAGTCAACCTAGCCAGTACTCTGCACTTCCATGTGGCAAACCCAGCTGAATGAAAATACTATACCATGAGGGTGCTGGGAATAGGAAGTATACCATAGTGTGGGCACCAAAGTGACTCTCTCTTTTGAAACTTCCAAAGTCAGGTTTAGATGAATATTTCAGCTATCACTGTCCAGAGTTAAATTTGGGATGGGAATGGGATAAGCAGGCCCTTTTCCTGAGCACACTGATCCATGTTTCTCTTGCTCTCTCTGTCTGATCTTAGAAATAGACCTAGTAGAACATTTATCAGGTAGAGCCCAATCTGATTCCAACAGTGATACAGTTTAAGGCCAAAAGGGACCATTGTGATCATCTTGTCTGACCTCTTGCCTAACGTAGGTCAAATTATATCACTCTGTGGTTCCTTCAGGTGTTGGAGTCCTACTCATGGTCTGGGACCCGATTGTATTAGATACTTAACAGAAACAGAACAAAAAGAGAATCACTGCCTCAAAAGAATTTACAATCTAGGTATAAGATAAGAGACGACAGTTGGACAGAGAGAGACCAAGGGGGAAGCTCAAAGAAACAATGTGATAATGTTTGTCAGCATTATAAAGAGTGTTTTCAGCATACCAGCAGCCAAACGATTGTCACATTTTTTGTAGGCATCATGGCAAAGGAGAGTATTAAGGGGAATTTGGAGGAGGATAATAAATTAGTTTTACAGATATTTATGGAGAACTTCTCCCAATTATGAAGTTGCAATATAGGAGAAAGCACAAAAGTGCTTTTTTGAAAATTTACGGAGTGGATATTGGAGGCTGGCATCATAGACTTATCAGTGGTGGTAGTCAACCTTCCAATCGTGAATGAGAGATGATAGGTACATTGGGGCTAAGTCATGAAGGGTCTTGCTAGTGAAGACATTTGAATAGAAAGAAGAGAAAAGCTAAGGAAGTGAATGGAGGGAAGCAAAGAAAGGGGTGACATGGTCAAAGTAATGGGCGAGGGAAATTATATTTACCGCAGCATTCTGAATGGATATGAGCAGGGTAAGACTGCATTTGTCAAGGCCACAAAGAAGGATCTTGCAGTAATTGAGGTATGAGATGATGAGAGATTTCACCATGTGGATGGATAGGAAAGGCAATATCTTGGCGATATTATGCAGAAAGAATCTGAAAGACTTAGACATAGCCTGGATGTGAGGACGTAGAGAGAAGTGCACAGTGACGATGACACCCAGGTTTCAGGGCTGAGTGAAATGCAGGATTCCATCAAGAAAGGAGGTAGCAGGGAGAGCTTGTGGGGGAAGGGGAGGCTAAGAACTCTGTTTTAGCCATGTTAAGTTTGAACTGATGACTAAACATCCACAAGGAGATGTCAGAGAGACAGGCCAAGATATTAGTTTTGACAGAAGGAGACAGGCCTGGAGCTGAGAGGTAGATCTGTGAAGAGATAGATCATATTTTCTGCATAAATATGGTAATTGAATTTTGTATTTGTGGAAGAGATTACCCAGGGATAAAGTGTACAGGGAGTAGAGAATGGGACCAAAGATAGAGCCCTACAGAACACCCACAGAAAGCTGGAAGTGAGCTGAGGAGGATCCTCCAAAGGACATGCTGAAGGCGCGATTATAGAGGTAGGAAGAGAACCTGTAGAGGATAGCATCATAGAAGCCAAGGGAAGACAAGATTTCAAGAAGAGCGTGATTGACTGTGGCAAAGATGGCTGACAGGTCGATAAGGAAGAGATTTGGCTAAGAAGAGGTCATTAGAGACTTTGACAAGAACAGTTTCAGTGTAGCTTGAGAAGTAGAAGCAAATTGGAGAGGTTCTAGGATGGAATTGGAGGAGGGGAACTCCAGATAGCGATTGCAAGTAACACATTCAAGTGAACTTGGTCAGGAGAGGCAAGTGAATCAAAGGAGTGTTTTTGTTTTTTGTTTTTGTTTTTTAAGATGGGAGAAACTAGAGCATGTTTGTATTGTGAGGGGAAAGAGTGAGAGGCAATGAGAAGTGAAGGAGAAGAATCAGGGAGGTGAAGAGAGTGAGTGTGGTGGAGATCAGGAGATGGGATGGGGTCCCTGGGGCAAGTGGATTGATTAGAGGAGGAAAGCTGATGAGAAACTTGTTTGTCTGTGACTGGAGGGGAAGAGAGACCTGTTGTGTGTGACCTTGGGAAGTCAGTTCACCTCTATGCTTCTGTTTCCATATCCCATACTTTGTCTGTTCTGTGTATTTAGATTGTAAGTTCTAGAGAAGAGGGAGTATGTGTCTGTACAAAGGATCAAGGGGCATGAAGAAGCATTGATTTTGGTTGAGACCTTCAGACACTACTATAATACAACACAAAATATTTTATTTTGACCTCACAGATGGCAGGGGGTGAAATGCCCCACATATAGTGCCTGTTCCCAGACTCCTTCCCACTGCAGACAATCACATACCTAACATGCAGTAAGATAAGGCAATGTATTGAGGTTATGTTGGAGCATAGAATCAGCTACGTGGTGGGGTTTCCATTGCACAGCTGTCTTTGCCATCTGTATGGTACCCCTATGTCAGCTCACTTTCTGAGGGATTTTACAATTTTCACTACCTCTTGAGCTGTGTGTCTTCACACAAGAACTATAGTTAGAAGTAGTTTGTTGTATGAAATGGCCATGCCAGTAATTCTTCTTAGGGGAAATTTATTTTGCAGGAGGGAGTTAATTAAATGTATGTAGTAGTGCAGGAAGGAGCAAATGCTTGCTAATTAGTGAGAAGGGGAACAATTCTGGAAGAATGCAGATGACAACTGCCTGAAGATGAACTCCTCTAGAAAGAATAGCTTGAACCACAAGGAAGTTAGAAGAGTGAACAGTGCATGAGATTTAAGAAAGCGAAGATTCTATCGCCGTGCACTGATAAATTATGCATCATTTATAGCGCACCTGGTAGGTGTTAATTAACACCTTGGATCGAGTCTTTTCTTTTGGGCACATAGCCTGCTTCTTACTATAAAAATGTATGTTGCTCTTTGGGTTATCCCCATCATGAACTGTAATCACATGGGTGAAATTCATTGAGCAATGAAGTGTCCCAGAAAGAGGAATTTGCCCTTTTCAACTTGTGTTATACTCTGAGACTAGGATGATATTTAAAACAGGTGCAGTTTATTGAAACTACTGTAAAGAATACAAAACGCAGCCCACTGCTGTAGTGTTTGCAAAGACCCCAGACCTGTGCTGTGATTACACCCTGCTCCCAGAGCTGTGTACTGCTAACCTCTCAGCAGAATTGCGAGACTTAGAGATAGAGCAGTGAAGGTATATTCCTAGGATTCCAACCAGTTCAGTATTAAACAGATGTTTTAGACCCAAAGTATAGCCTATATTCTCACTAGTGCATACATTATTACTCTTGGATGCTACATCTACCCTTGGGTTGTAAGCCAACAGCTTTGGTTCCTAGAAAGCACAAGTGAATCTGAACCAAAGAGAACTAATTTCTCCCTTCTTTTCAAAGCTCTGATTCTGAACTCACTCACATTGGTTTTAGCCCAGTGTAACATCTGGTATAGCTGAGATCAGAAATGTATGACTTTCTGTGTGAAAAAATGTTCTGCAGATCTAGCCACCATTATTCCTGAGGGCAATGATCCATAGGTGTCAAAGACTTTCTGTCCTCTACATCTCTTGTTTTTGTTTGTTTGTGATCAACGGGGAATATTTTTGAAGCAATGGTGGTGAAGGGTAGGAATAATGCTGGTACAGTCCTGGATCTGAATGTAATTCCCAATGTTAACATCCGGTCTATATTCCATATCTTCAATACACTGCTCCCATTGATGTAAATAAGAGAGTTGCATGAATGGCTCAAGTACATAATTGGGTTCTCAGTGTTTGTTCCAGCAGCTATGTGCACTCTGGTCTTTGAGTGAAATTCACCTGCGTGAAGAGGGCCAATACAAGGCCCCTGCACTACTTAATCCCTATCCTGAAACTTTAAGTGGCCTTGTGCTGGCAAATCAGTGTATTTCAAACTTCCTGAAGTGCACTAGTTGGAACTGTACCACGTTATTCTTTTGTGTAACAGAGAGCAGGGTCACTTTGCTTGCTTTATGCAAAATATATAGTCTGTCATACTGTTGAGTATGAAAGAACTAGAAAAGGAATGTATTTCTTAGGAGAGAAATTCCAATAAGACTATATAAGAAAAGTAACTGGTTTCTTTACTTCAAAACTCACTTTTACAATTTAATCTTAAATAGACCTCAGTACCCTTATGAGGGAGAACATTGTAAGGTAATTCTTCAAAAAGGTTAAATACAGAACAGTGTGACCATCCGTTAAATATTTAAAATATAATAAGTAAAACCTATTCATTTATTACAAACTTGCATGATGGTGTTAGAGGAAGCAGTGAAGATTAAACTCTAAATGATGCAGTTTTCATGCTCATTAGAAATTAGCCATCAAATTAGAAACCAATCCATTCACCGGAAGAGTTTGGGAAAGAATTTGAAATGGAAATTGTTCAACATTAATCTATACCTATTTCTGTGTGAGAGACTGGGCTGCCCATATGCTGTCTGTCACCTGTGTCCTATTTGTCCATATTAAGAGGAAAGATATCTTGAAGGGTCAGGAAAAGTGGTTAGGACAAAGTTCAGCATCTGAAAGATAAGATGGGGTTGATTATAAGGTTCACAGACAAAGTCAAGATGTTATAATTTTTGTATAATTTTTTTTTTAAAAAGTGAGAAGCATAATTTTAGTCCTGAGCCATGTTTTGTCTGATAAACCCCAAATCGGTGTTATTTTTCTTATCATATTGAGTAACATAAACCTGGACCATTTCCTTGTCCGAGATAGGTCCACTGGTGACAATGCCCATTTACATCAGCTGAAAATCCAGCCCAGGATTCCTCAATTGTGTGTGACACAGGTACAAAATGTGGCAATTAGTATTTTATGGATTTGTTTTTCCTCTCCAACATTGCTCATTTCAGGCTATCCCTAAAATGCCAACAAAGTCATTGAGACCCTTAATCTGCTCTGCATGCCTATTTTTGGCAGTGTGTAGTGTGTCTACATGGGTAGCCCCCCCCCCCCCCCAACCCCCCCCCCCCCCCCGCATGGGTATAAATAGCAGTGTAGACCATGAGGCATGACTTAGGTGAGTAGTAAAAGGCATGCCTGCAGGATGCGGGTATTTACCTGGTCTACAGGTCTCTACTTGCCCAAGCTGTGCCTCCCCATCTACACTGCTGTTTTGAGCAGTGTAGTGTCCCATTGCCTCTGTGCTTCTGGAGCCTTTGCTCCAGTGAAAAGGATCTGGTAGTAGGGAGGCAGTAGGAAAAGACTTCACTAGCTCTTTGCTGCTGGAGTCCTTCCCCACAGCAGGAAAAGGCTCTGGCAGTGGGGAAAGGCTCTGGCAGGGGAGAGGTTGTAGGTAAAACCTCTTCCTAACCCCTGCCAGAGCCCTTCCTCACTTCAATGAGAAGCTCCAACAGCAGGGAGCTACTGAAGCCTTTCCCTGATGCCTACCAGCTTCCAGAGCCTTTCACTGACATATGTAACTACACACCACAGTGTGAAAACAGCCTGCTTTTCACTGCAGCGGGTAGCTGCACAGACCCAACATGCCGCCAGCAGTGATGTGTAGTGTAGACATGGCTTAAAAGAACGAGGGACATAAGGTAAAAGTACTGGGCAGCAGATTGACCGAGGGCCAGAAATATTACCTCAACAACAGGAAACATTGAAATCAAAATTAACTGTTCCAATTTTTATTTGTGGAGTGAATGAGACTAACAGTGTACACCTGCAATGAAAGATCCAGGACACTACTGTAGCTGACCTGGGTCAGCTAATTTGAGTTTGCAGGGCTTGGGCTCTGGAGCTATAAAATTGCAGTGTAGATGCTTGGGCTCCAGCCCAAGCCTGAGTGTCTACCCTGCTATTTTTGGCTCTGCAGCCCAAGCCCTATGAGCCTGAGTCAGCTGACCTGGGCTCTGAGACTCGCTGCCATGGGTCTTTTATTGCAGTCACAGACATACAGAAGCCAGTGCACATGATGGTGTTTGTGTAAAGCAGTTCCTATAAACCCAATAAGGGTAAAAACAGGAGAGAGATAAGAAGAAAAAAAAGCTGAAGAGGAATTTTTTTTGGCAGCGAACATTATATATAAACTAATAAAAAGACAGTCCCCAGAAGCCTTTTTTTCGTCTCAATGTGTATCTTGCAAAAGTAGATATAAAAAACAGTAAAACTACAAAATGGAAAGGTCCCTGCACTGTTGTGAACTGTGAATAGTTTTATCACCACATCAGGCAATATGACAATCACAAAAAATAAAAAGATGGGAGGTTCTTAGTCATTAAATCCCAATAATGTTTGTTTGGAAGATCATTTGACAACTAAATCTGTGAATGAGAGTCTCTCTGGTTTTCCACAGTGCAGTCTCTTGTGAATTTAGAAAGCCCATAATCATGAGTATATAATTAGTACTCAAGAATATTGATAAACCTCCAAGCCAGATCAGCTCTGCAGGCTGAGGAGGATGCACTCATAAAGTACCTGGCATAGCCTTTGTAAATGATGATTGATGTGGAAAAAATAAAACACCATTCAGTTAGGTTGCAGTGGGGCTAACCATTTCTCTCATTCATCTTTTATGGTAGTGTAAGTTAGGGGGGCAAGCCCAGCTGATCTCTCTGGTATTATACTAGGATAAAAATGGTGTAAAAGAGAATAGAAAGGCCCTCTATGTAATAGTCAAACACAGCACTTAAAAAAAGGATGACCAGATCTAAAACATAGTTTGGGTGATGCTGTCTTTATTATTTCTGGTGATCTAATTTAACATGGCCTGCATTTTGCAATGCAGTATACTATAGAAAATCACAAACTGAGAGGGATTTTTTGGTGTTGAAGCAGAGAAAGTGAAATTCACCCCTGCAACGAGGGTTTGTGTACCTTCTTCTGTGCTACTGAAGCTTTATACTGAGGGCTTAACTAGTGTGAAGAGTCTTTTAATTATTATTTATTTGTATTGCCATAGCACCTAGGAACCCTAATCATGGATAAGATCCCATTGTGCTAGGTGCTGTACAAATACTGTAATGCCTATGTACTAGAAACTCCACCCAGAAATAAGTAAATTCTCTGCCACTATTGTGTCTGTACTCTGAATGGATGGATTTGAAATGAGTAGATGAAGAGGCTAGATAGTTCAGAGAAATTCATACACCTATAATAAAGTTGCCATTGAAATAGTATCTAAAAAGGCTCTATTGCTTGATGGAGTGGAGTGCAGTAAAGCAGATCATTTTACGACATTTATTTTTAAAATAGAAGGGGCAAGAGTTTAATAATCAAATTAGTCCAAATTCATCCAGGCTCAATAGAGTTACATGAGCGATGAATTTGGCCCAGTCAATTACTATTCAAGCCTTTCACATCTAGAAATTTGGGTTCAGAGTAGTGATAGGAGAGGGGTTAAGGTTTTGATAAGTGAGCACTGAGAAGTTGCAATGCCAGCTGAAATGTATTCAGATTTCTTGTATCTAAGGATTGAGCTGTAAAGCTGGGAAAAAAAACAAAAGCGCAAAAAAAAAAAAAGCCTCTTTTTAGTGTGTCAGCACTCCACTTCTGCGGATCCTCATCCTGGTGTAAACAGCACAAAGCAGACTGAAACTTGGGTTGAGTGGCCAGCTGAGGATTTCCATTGCACAGAGTCCTCCTGGTGTAGAGCTGTCCACATGCCATCCTGTATTGCTGCCTCTAGGACAGAGTGTGTGTATTAGGGGAAAAGAGCATAACCATCTTCTGCTGCTCTCTGTTCCCCCAGCTGCTGGAACAGCCCCACCGAAGCCATTGCAGCTATGTGCAAATTAAAGCAACCCAGTCACACCTCTGAGGTTTTGATGGAGACTAAATTGGCCGTTGGTGGATCTTGGAAATGGGGGAGAGGGTCGAGAAGTTGCACACAGCCTTCAGATCCTGTGGTGGGTGAAACTCAGTCAGACCACAGGGTCTAACCCAGGTAGTTCACAGGTTTATAAAGGATGAGATAAAATGAAATTCAACTGAATTATTTAAAACTTCTCAGAGGGTTTTGTTCTACTGAGCTGGAGGTTCATGTTCATTCTAATTTTATCCAAACCAGTTCTCCTATCCATGGTTCAAATGTGAATTAGGTGACATGTGAAGTTTATAATTGTCACCCTATTCTAATTTGTTTAGACCAATCAGCCTTCACACAATTTTGTGTCCGCTTGGTAGCACTGGCATTCCCCTCTAGAGATGCCCATGCTGTGGACTTGCCTCTGTTTCGTTGTCGTTGTTGTTTTTTTGTTTTTTTGTTTGTTTTCAGTAAGACCCAAAAGACAGGATCCACAGAAATCAAATCTGTCATTTGGCTATGAAAAACTTGCCTTCCAGCGAAAATAGGGAATATTACATTGTCAAATGTTGCCATCCATGTCTGGAGTGAAAAGTTGTCTGCCTAGAAATAATTGGGATCTTTTGCTCTAGATCAAATTTACTATTTTGCATTAATGTTCACAAAGATATTAGGGGCTAGATCCACAGTTGCACCAGATCAGCTCTTGGGATAGGCAGGGTTGGGGCAGGAAAGTATGGGTAGGAAAGTATGGGTTAGGGCACTTGTCCAACCCCATTGCATAAATTTAGCCCTCATCATAATGTTCAGATGCCTTAGTGCTATTCTAAGCTGTGTCTGGCTGCAATAGTCCTCAAAAAACCATCTACAGTTAGTAATTGACAAAACATATTCCTTTCCCCTTGCCATGGATCCAACTCACTCATTACACCAGAGCCAGGAATGGGGGTGGCAGTGAAGGGCCCGGTCAGGACTACATTACCATCAGAGTCCTGAACCCTGGGGGAATCCCAATGTTGCCTGTTGAATTGTTTTGAGGTGGCATTACACCTCCAGAGCAGCAAAATAAATAGGTTTTTGCATACAAATAACTTGTGAAGCAAAACCTCATCATTTCCGAACTCCCTGCCTGCCACAATAGCAAACATCTTGTAGGTCTGGGTTCAGATTCAGTCATAATAGAGCTGTAGTAGCTGGGATAAATTTGCCTGAATCCTGGCCTGTCTTTATAAGAGCACAGGATTCAGACATTCAGCATTATGCCTAGCTGGAGCCTATGCCATTAGTTTCTCTCTTTTCTGAGCATCATATTTACCCACTGAAAAGAAACAAGGGCTAATAAAGAGATAAAAATGAAATAGAAGTTTGACCTTTCCTATGTTTGGGCTGTACACGTGGCCAGGACTTTGAAGGTTATACCCATTACTTTCAATAAGGCTGTAGGACATATAGCTTAAACTTATGTCCATAGCAATACACAAGTTCTCTTTCTTGGCAAGCTGCATTCTGTTCTTCCTGAGGCATTTAAGTCATGTTGTTGTAACCAAGGGAAACTCAGAAATAAGATGGTTCTAGAATCATAATTGCTTTTGTGTTGGCTTTTTGGGAAATACTGTTTATCCATTGACTATACTTGACAGCATGTCATTTTTACTTTATTGTAAGGGCTATTAATATAATGTATTTATTATATACCACCCATGAAACCATGAGTGTACCAAAACAGAAGAAGCCATAGTTGCTAACAGTCTAAGGCCCCAGTCCGGCAAACATTAAACATACACCTAGTAGAAAATAAGCTGATAAGTTACAATTAACATGGATTTGTCAAGAACAAATCATGTCAAACCAACCTAACAGCTTTTTTGACAGAGTATCAAGCCTTATGCATGAGAGAAAAAGTGGTAGATGTGGTATATCTTGACTTTAGTAAGGCTTTTGATCCTGTCTTGCATGACTTTCTTATAATCAAACAAGGGAAATAAAGCCTAGATGGAACTACTATAAGGTGGGTGCATAACTGGTTGGAAAACCATTCCCTGATCGTAGTTATCAGTGGTTCACAGTCAAGCTGGAAGGGCATATTGAGTGGGGTCCCACAGGAATAGGTCAGTTTCTGTTCAGTATCTTTATATATGGTTTAAATAATGACATAGAGAGTATAGTTTGCAGATGATAACAAGCTGGGAGGTTTTTCAAGTGCTTTGGTGGATAAGATTAAAATTCAAAATGATCTGGACAAACTAGAGAAATAGTCTGAAGTAAATAGGATGAAATTCAATAAGGACAAATGCAAAGCACTCCCCTTAGGAAGGAACAATCTATTGCACACATATACAATGGGAAATGACTGCCCGTGAAAGAGTATTATGGGAAGGGATCTGGGGATTATAGTGGATCAAAAGCTAAATATGAGTCAACAGTGTAACACTGCTGCAAAAAAGTAAACCTCATTTTGGGAAGTATTAACAGGAGTGTTGTAAGCAAGACATGTGAAGTAATTCTTCTGCTCTACTCTATACTGATTAGGCCTCAACTGGAGCAATGTGTACAGTTCTGGGCACTACATTTCAGGAAAGATGTGTAAAAATTGGAGAAAATCCAGAGAAAAGCAACAAAAATTATTAAAGGTCTAAAAACATGACCTGTGTGGAAAGATTGAAAAAAAATAGTTTGTTTAGTCTGGAGAAGAGAAGACAGTGCATGTGTGTGTGTGTAGACATAACAGATTTCAGGTACATAAAAGATTGTTACAAGGAGGAGGGTGAAAAGTTGTTCTCATTAATCTCTGAGGCTAGAACAACAAGCAATGAGTTTAATTACAGCAAGGGAAGTTTAGGTTAGGTATTAGGAAAAACTTCTTAAATGTCAGGGTAGTTAAGCACTAGAACAAAGTGCCCAGGGAGATTGTGGAATCTCTGTCATTGGAGATTTCTAAGAGTAGGCTAGACAAACACCTGTCAGGAATGGTCTAGTTATTGCATAGTCCTGCCTTGAGTGTAGGAGACTGGACTAAATGACCTGCTGAAGTCCCTACTCGTCCTACTCTTCCATTCTATGATATGCATACCATTACATCTATGAGTAGACTCAATGACTTCAAAAAGTCTATTCATGGGTGTAAAACTGCACACACGCTTCAGTGTTTGCAAGATAGGGGACTAAACCACACACAGAAATTCGCATTCATACTATACATCAGGAGAATGCCCACACCTTGTTCTTGATTCAGCAAAGAACTTAAGCACATAAGTCAATACATAAAGATACAAATATGTGCACCGTTTTAAGCCCCTAAATTGGTAAAGCATTTAACTGTGTGCTCAAGTGTATAGAATTCAATGTAACTACTCATATGCTTAAAATTAAGCACCTTCCTAACTTACTTTACTGAATCAGAGAGTTAAGACAGGTATGTGTTATATCTGTATCTGTCTGTCTATAAGTGTACATATAGGTCTGACTCAGACAAGCAGGGACTTGAACTTAGGTCTTCCACATCCCAAATGAGTGCCCTAACCACCAGGTCTTGGGCAGTTTTGGGGTGGGTCACTCTTTCTCTGATTTTGACCAGAAATTCCATCCTAGACCTGAGAAACCTTGTTGATTTAAAACAAAATTCTTCAAATCAGTATGTATCTGTGAAAAGTTTTGGTTTTGACAACTTGGCATTTTCCAGTGAAAAAACATTTAATTGAAAAATCCCTGACCAGCTCTAATTTCCACTGAAGTCTTTACCTAAAGAGGCTGACACACAAACTGAGGTTCAGGATCTACTGTCAGACTAATTATTTCATCCTCTATTGTTTGCTAGTCAGACCCTCAACAACTGGGGCTTCATCCTAATGCCATGAAAATCAATGGCAAAACTTGTATAGCTTTCTTTAGGATTGAGACAGTTCCCTGGTTAAAATCATATGTTGCTCTGCCTGAATAGGCATAAGACAACAGACAAGAGAACAACTTTAGTGAAGTGGCATCATGTTTAATCAGTGAAGACTGAACCAGTCACCTTGAGCTTCCAAGAGCGTTGTTCAATACCATTTAAAACATTGATTTTCTGTAACTATGAATCCTCTCAAGTAGTCATTAGACACGAATCAAGTTACTTAGGGGTTGTTTAATACATTAAAAATTAGAAATATAGAAATCTAGCCTAGGAGAGGCAATCTAGAAACTGAGGAGTGGTTTGCCAAGCTTGAAGCAGAGGTATACCTCCCAGGATTGCTGAGGGTGGTGTTATCCAGCTGATTCTCAGAAATAGCTAGAATCACTTCTTCGCCTTTCTTTACTTGACAACAATGTTCCCTAGATGAATAACAGTGGATAGAAAGTGGTGAGACAGTTTTTTAAGGAAATAAAGAAGAGATAAGGCTTGGATCTCTCTTTCTGCAGATTTAACATTACTCATGAATGTTTACTGCCAACAGATGTTTCAGTGTAAAAGAAATTACTTGAAAATATTACCTAAGACCATGTGAGTCTTTTCTTCAGCAGAAAGCTGTTATCCAGAGAGCAGAAGTATCTCTTTAGTTGTTAGAAAGTGGTTGGCTAAATAAGAACAGTTAATTCAGGTGTAAATTGTTGCCTGGTAGATTATTAGGTAGAATGAATGAAAAATATGCAAACATGATTCTCTGATGATATTTAACATATAAGTTAAAATAGTGAATTGGAATAGAAGCCAGGAAACAAACAAACAAACAAAAAATCCCCCCAAAAGAGCAGTGATATACAGATCTATAATGAGTCTTTTATAATATGCTGAAAAAAAGCTGCATGCTTCTGACAATATTCATTTATGTAAATTTCATTGGTAACTCAACATCGTCATATTGTTTTACTAAAGGGACTGAGTCAAATTAATCTGTGGCATAACTAGGTGCAATTATGCGATGCCAGTGGAGTTTTCTATTCAATTCTATTCTATTTATTTAGGTGTTATACTTTCCCCTTCCCTGAGGTATCTGGTTGTAGATTATGTTTGGTTCATCGTGTCCAGAAATACAAATTATTTTTTTGCAAAACCAATAGGATTGTCTGTAAAGACTACATTTGAAGATACCTTGATCTTGGTATATCACATTTACAGAAAATCTTTATAAATTAAGAATAAATTAAGAAAAATACCCTTACCAATTAAAAAATAATAACACTATTAAGACTAATCTGATCTCACATAGCAGGGTAGAGTTCAGTAGTCTTCATTATTCCCCTCTCATCATTTGTACCATTGCACAGTTGGGTAGGTTCGTTTATAGAGGCAATGGTGTACATTATTAATTATTATTATTATTTATATTGCAGTAATACCTACAAGCCCAGTCATGGACCCAAACCCCTTTATTCTAGGTTCTGTCTTCTGAATCATTAAGTTCTGTAACAGCTGAAGATAGGATAGAAAACTTAATAGGACCAATGGTGTTAACCTTGTTTTATAATGAATAGAATTATTCACCAGAAAGTGAACCATTTAAAATGTTGTTGTTTTATTTCTACCTAACCTATGCAAGTATACAAGCAAAATATATATATTAGTGAAAAAAATGTGTGCCCTATATTTTCTCAGAATGACTGTGGGGTTTTTTTACACATTATAGAGCAATTACACGAAAAACAAATTTGTGACTTTAAAGACACCCGGATACCTCTCTGATGGCCTAGACAGCATAAGAACCTAGACAGAATAGATTAGAAGGATCATACATTTTAGATGGTCAAAAATTGGCAACTTTGTATTCTATAACTTTGTCTTATCTTCTACGTGCCTTTTGGAGGGTCAAAATGGATTAATCCACACAAATGTGTTGCTCTAGTCTAGTGTACTCTGTATAAATGTATTTGAGCAGGATGAATTGGTGATGTGTAGATTTTAGTGCAAAAATATTGTGTTTACAAGATAGCTGTAATCTATTTTTCACAAACCAGGGTCCTCTCATTTTTTGGGCACCCACTCTAAATCCCTGAAAGTAGGAACACTGGATCAGGCCCCATATTTTTACTTAAATGTTTTTCACCCCTCTTTATGATGTAGCTTACGCTTTCAGGGCTGGGCCGGTTTATGCTTTTAAACACATGTTTTCTATTGGTTAGAGTGCGAGATGAGAAGTGAGAATTGTCCATGAAAAGGAGAAGTTGGCCCACTGGCAATTTTAAAGAAGTTCCCAGGGCCTAATCCAAAATCCATGGAAGTCAGTAGGAAGATCTTCCTACTGACTTTAATGGGCCTGGGATCAGGTGCTTAACAAGCAGCAACAAAAATGTTGCACGGTTGGTGGGGGTACTGGAGGGACTGATGCTTGGCAGGAAGATTGAAAGTGTCATATGGCCCAGATCTCCACCTCTAACATCTACCTCTATCCCAGGTATTTGGGCTGGGTGCTGGGGAACTAGAGATAACAGCAACAGCAATGAATGAATAGCACCATGGTACCCATTGGCAGACAGCACCATGACTGACTTTCAGAGGAGTATGGAGTGGGTTACAAATATTTTAGCAGAGTGGCTTATCTGGAAAACTAGCTAATTTCAATATAAATTTGAACAGTTTGAAAATATGGAAAGCTCACCTTCGGTGTCTAGTTTCTAATAAATGTTTTATTTCATATTAAATATTAAAAGCCATTAATAACAGATGGAATTCTGATTTATGTTAATATGTTAATATCTTTTGTATTGTACATGCTAAACATATTTGCCAGATTAGTTTAGATTTGATTTTGGAGTAAATGGAATATTTATGATTAATTATTCTTATTTATATATCTGTATGCATATGTTAACATATGTAAGTGTTGGGATGTTATATTAACTGAATTTGTTATACTATCCCCACAATTCTGTTCACCCATGTTAAGTATCCCATAACACCTTGCATTAGTTGAATTAAGTTTTAATTTAATTAGATAGGAAAAGTGTCAGGACTAGGACATATGGATGTTTCACCATAGCAACAGGTAGGGAGCTACTCTCACAGGCAGTACTGCAATATCCTAACGGAAAAGGACAAGGTATGAGTGTTTTATCCTGGTATAAACCTAGGAGGTTCCTTCATATCCCTTGGTACCTGGAATGTGTGTGTTCAGAACAGAGAGATAAGGAGTATACCATGGTACCAGAAAAACAATGCAGAAAGCTGATTGGTTACATCTAGTTTCAAATGATGCATATAGTACCTCTTTTATTTGTAAACAGAATGGCTATAAAAAGGATAGCGTTAGGGGTGTAACTTTGGGAGCACACCTTCTTTGTCTGGTAAATTTAAAAATGCTGCATAAGATAGCTTCCCAAAACTGGTATCATATGAAGCCATTCTTCCTGTATTGTAGCAATAAACCTGACTGATATTGGTTATTTGATCCCTTGAATATATTTCAGAATGAACTAAAGTGTAGTCAAACAAATTGACAGTATAATTTATCAACGGGTATGGTACTGTCACTTTATAAACATCAAATACAAATTGGACAAGATCCCAGCCCCATGGATTTTATAATTTAAGGGCCAAGTGGTGGACAGGAACACAGCCCACAATAAGAAGATGCCTCAAGAGCATCTCAGAAAAGAAATTATGCTTCAGGGACTCATCTGTGGTACCCGTTAGGACATAGACTCCAGTCCCATCTCAACATTATTTGAGATTAAGCGTCATTAGGTCAGTGAGCTCCACCTATTTTTTTATTTTTTGCTCCCACAAAGGTAAAGCCCCATTTGATCACAGAAATGTATCACCAACAGCCATAGGTGCCGACTCCAGGGGTGCTCTGGGACTCAAGCACCCGCTGAAAGAAATAGGGGATGCTCAGCGTCCCAGGGTTCCCCCTGCTCAGCCTCTTCCCCTCAAGGCCTGGTCCATGCTCCACCCTGTGGCCCCGCCCCCACTAGGCCCCTTCCCTCCAAGGCCCTGCCCTCTGTTTGCACAAGGGGCAGGGGGTGGAGAGGAACAAGCACCCACTGGCAAAAACAGAAGTCAGTGCCTGTGCCAACAGCTGTAAATCCCAAATCAACAAACCCACCTCACTACTTATCTTAGGTTCTTTAGAGTAGGGGCTTTCAACTTAGGGGACATGATCCATAGCTTGGTTGTGAACTGGTGTAAGTGTGTCATGACCATCCTGCCATTCCCATATTGCTAATTGGAAGTGGGGGTCCTGCCTATGTCCTAGCTAGTTGAAATTGGGTTCCTAACATGGCAATGCTGAGGACTACTGTTGCAGAGAACCCTAATTGGTTTTGAAGTTTAAATATCATTCTGTTTATTTTTGAAAGAAAAGAGAAAAATGATTTTTTTTTAAAAAGGATTAATTCTCATCCTTGGGAAGATACAGCTACAGGGCACGGCATTTCTACAGCTAAGGAAGGTATAAAAGGTTAAACTTTACACATCAGAGTCCATTTCTAGACCTTTCATTTTATTTTCTCTCTCCCGCCCAAACTATGTCAGGTTGTCTTACAAATAGCTGCTCTCTCTGTTTTCTGACACTTTACGTCCATGTTTCCAGGGAAGACCATCTCTTTGAGTGGTTTTTGTTTTTTCTTCAAAAGATTCCCTTCCTAGGCATCCCACCCACATGGCCTAGGGCTTCTCCTGGCTTTCTTCCACCAGCACACATTTTTTTCTGAGCTAGTGGGCCCAGGGAAGCATTGTATTGTTGGTTATTCCAGAGATTTACAGAAAAGAACTCTCTGAAATAGAATTAAAAATGATCAATCTTGGGTCTCTAGACAGCCATGTGTCACAATGGGTATTTGTTCCACAAGAGAAACATCTAGAATACCATCGGTATGTGACAGATCATGTTAGGAAAAATCAAGGGCAGGGGAACTAGGTTCACAGAACTAGTCAAAACAAAACAAAGTGGCAAAAGAGCTTTTTTTTTGGACTGATAAAATATGGACAGGTATCTTGCACCCATAATCTCATCTAAACCCGAAAAGAACCTGACTGGAAGCTCATTCCAAGCCTCAGAACATGTGACACATGTATGCGTCCCTCTTTATACTTACTTGTTGTTTGTCTTAGTGAAACAATTAGTCCCAGCTGAGCTCAGCTAGTAAGTCCCTGAGCAGATACCAATTAGGGGGTCGCTGTAAGGTAATTTAATATACAACGGTAAAAAAAAGTTATTTTGGCAATAGAAGAAAAAAAATAGAAGACTAATGTCCACAGGGAACAGAGCTTTTGATTAAAGAGGTCCCATTTTTATATAGCTATTTTTCTGACTTCTCTCCAACAACCCACCCATGCTCAGAGAGAGACCGGCTATTAGGGACATAACCCAGGAAGTCCTTTTCATTCCTATCAAGTCCCATCCCCTGCTATAATAGACAACCCTATAATATAATGATCTGAGGAGAAACCAGGACAGAATATTCTCTCTTTGGCACAGTGTTCCATTTCAGTGTATCTCAGAAAGCATGACCATGTTAGTAAAGTTCTGCAACTGGGTGACATATTTTTTACTTGTCAACTTCATTGCAGACTATTTTGTTACAAGCTCTTGTGTTGAAGTAATACCAGACCCACAAGGACAAGCAACTTTTTGAAATGCGTACTGGACAACTTTGGATACTAGGCCTGAAATTTCTCTGCCAATAGGATTTTTTTCTTTGTTATGTTTTAGTAAATAAATTAAATTGGACCAAATTTATCCCTGGAGTAATTCCAATGAAGCCATAGAAAAGAAGAAAGGTGTCACACACAAGTAATAGTGAAATGCAGACAGCTGAGTCTCTGTGCTTTAATCTCAACAGGGTCTCAAACTGGTTGGTGGCTAACACATCTATGTCAGAAAGAACTAACTTGAAGCCAAATCACTTTTTTAAAAAAATTACAATTAAAATATTGAAAGTTTTGTTAAAGCTTTGTAGTGTACATAAGTCTCATGAACCTTCAAGTTCTCAGTGGGATTTGTGCTCCTAAATCAGTTAAGTGTTTTTGGAAATCCTCCCCTATAGACTTTTTTGCCTGGGTATCACAAATAGATTTCCTTTGTGACCATGTGAACACTTCTTTGTTTTTCTTTGTCACTTCTTCAGTTTTTCTGATCTTCAATCCAATGTGTTACAGAGCAAGGAATATGTCACTTTACTCTTAGAGTGCATAGAGAATGGGGTGTGTTTGAATTTCTTCTTGCTGCAGCCTAAGGCCAGTTTCAATTGTACTTACTATGTCTCAGGAGAAACTATTGATTATTATTAGAATTTTAAACTTGACAGCATGTTTTAAACCAATGTTTCATTTAAAGCAAAATAACTTTCCTTTAATTTTTGTCACTACGTTTGTGCCTTTGCAAGCAATGGTAATCTATTTTTGATGTAGGATTGAGAACAAAAACATGCTGTGGAAGCGATTACATCTGCCCTGTGCCAACACACAAAAATGAAAGAGAGATATTGATGATGTCTGTCAGTTAGACATGAGCCCAGGTTGTAAAACTGAGGATGGGTGTGGTGGTTCAGTATAGATCTCTGGGTCTCTGCTAAAAACATAGTTTGAATAGTGGGTAATGGATAGGTACATTAAGTAATAGATATTAAACTGTTCAGATGTTCTTTTAAGACTCAGTCTTAATCAAAGTGACTCTGCAGAATTAGCTCAATGCAGAACAAAATTGATTGGGAAGCTATTTTTAGTTATTGATACCCTCTACTTCTATCTGCCAGATTTACTGCAGTGTAGATATATGTTAAACACCCATAGCTGGCCCGTGTCAGTTGATTTGGGCTGGGGCTATGAAATTGCAGTGTAGACATTTCAGCTTGGGCTGGGGTCCAGGTTCTGTGACCCACCCCCATCACAGGATCCCAGAGCTTGAGCTCCAGGCCAAGCCAAAATGTCTACACTGCAATTTTATACACCCCATAGCCTCTGCCCCACAAGTCTGAGGCAGCTGACACGAGCCAGTTATGAGTGTTTTATTACAGTGTTGACATACCCTGAGAATCCTCATAGCATAATTTACATCATTTATCATCTAGCGATGGATAAGGCCCAGGCCATATATTTCAGGTTCTAAATGCTCTTTTATGGGGCTGCAAAATAACCCTATGTTATGTCTGATCACTGAAGAACTAATTGTGCCCTCTTCCTAACATTAAGTAGTATTTCACTCAACAAGAAGTCCTCTTGGAATTCTTGGGAATGCTCACATGGTAAGGTAGCAATATTGGATGCTAAGTGCCAAATTCTACCACTCTTATTGAGTAACACTTATGTGAATATGCCCGTTGAAGCGAATTATAATGCTCACCTAAGTAAATGCTACTCACTGTGACTAAAGGTTGCAAAATTTGGCCTGAATGTAAAGGGACATTTGTGGTTGCAAAGACTCCAGATTCCAGAAACTCACTGTGCCCAAAACTCATAATTGCTTACATCAAAGTCAATACTGGATGTTGACTCCCTATTGTGATGAAAAGTATAGGAACTCCAGTGACAACATTAGCATACTGATATTCTGCATCAAATGTCCAAGATTTTCTGACACTAAGACTTGGAAGCAAGGTATAATCAGTTCTACCTTAGACTTTGTGTCTTCTGATGTGTATATCAGATTTTTGTATTTACCACTCAGATATGTATAACTGTGGCAGACATTACAATAGAGACACAGAGCCTTGTGGTTGTTTTAATAATTCTTATCTGCCAATTGTTTCAAATATTTTTCTTTTAGGCTGGTTGCAAACAATGCTATTGAACTGTCAAGCTACATCTGCCGTACTGTAAGTCATCGAAAAAGAACTGACAATTAGTTTGGCTGTGCTCCATTTCCTACCAAGTTTATAAGCTTATAAAGAGTTTCCAAAACATCTTGTGAGAGCAGCTGAATCATAATGGATGTGACCACAGATTCAAATCAAATAACTATAAACTACAGATTTGGGCCCTAATCTTGAATTGACTGTCATATTCTTGTGACTGCACAGCTGTTTAAAAAAAAAAAATTGGGGCCTTACTTTCTTGGGACCAGATTCTGTTCTGAGTTCTGCCTGTGTAAGTGACCTTCAGAGCCAGATTAGCAGAAGATAGCCCCCATTGCGTATCCACAGTCACAAACCTGATTTAGGGGCAGTCAGTTATGAGAGAGAAAATAACTTAAAAGATAATAACGTGTTTTCCACATTGAATAACACACTCATGCAACAGAGTAAAAACCATCCTTGTGTCCCTGTGGACCTTTGATTTGTGTATGCAAGAGTAAGTGGGAGTACTGGGAGGGGTGAGGAATGAACCAAGGCTCCCCCTTTCTACTTGCCAGATAGCATACCTGAGCAAATGCAGCAGGTCTAAACCAGAAGCAAATTACATTTCCCTTCTAGCTCTGTACACACACATGGACACACACTCAGAGCAAAGAGGAAGAAGGGGATGAAGTGTGACTCTCTTTGAGGCCAGGTATACACTAAGAGTACTTTGCTGGTATAACTATACTTATAGATTATACTGTGGCGACAAAGCACTCCTCATGTCAACATAGCTTATACTGTCAAAACTGCATATTTGCTATCATGGCTTATTCCAGCCCCTACTTCTTCCCCCCTCACCACAGCCCTGAGAGAAATAAGCTATCCCATCAAAAAGCACTGTTTTACTGGTATAACTCATCTATGCTGTTTTTTTGCTGGTTTAGCTATGTCGGTCAGAAATCACACCTCATCACACCCGACTGACCTAGGTATGCTAAGAAAATTCTGTAGTATAGACCAAGCCTCAGGCACAATGCCTCCCAGAACTGCTTCTGGAGTTGTGCAGTTTATGTAGCATCCTTTGTTCAGGGTTGTGCCTAGGGCCACAATCTAGCCCTAAGTAGAAACACACATTTTTTCTCTAACATTTCCATCTTCAGCTCTGACACGAAGACATTTTTTTGCTTCAAGGACTTAATATTTAAACCTGAATGCTGTTTAAAAGATCCAGCCCTATTTTACTTTTATTGCAAAAAGCAGATTCCCTATGAATGGCATAAAGTATGTATAGTGGGACAGAAAGACTACTGCTACTCAGTGAATTATATATTCCCATCCACCTGGACCAAAATGGACATTACTAAGGCTTTTGGCAAGTATGGGACTTTCAGTGGTTTCTCATATAATATTTCAGCTGTAGCCACTGAAATTTTTATGGCTACTCTGGAGCATCATATTTTAAGTTTAATATGCTTAGTCAAACACAAGTTATTGGGCCCAATGCTGGGGTAGCTAGGTGAAGTTCTGTGGCCTGATTTATACAGGATGTCAGACTAAATTATTTTGTAATCTCTTCTAGCCTTAGAATATATGAATATTCCACCCAATTTGCAGAGAAATTACCTAGATAATATCTGCCTTATTTAATTATTTGTATTTCTAAAATGACGAGAAGCACCTGCCTCAGCACTCTAGGCTCCTCTGACAATTAAAAATATGATAGATCAGTGTAATCCAAATGAATAGCGACTTCGCAAAATAAAATAATGCATAAAAATGAAACTAATTCCCCACTTTTCCTACACATCACCCTCTTAAAAGTCAGTGCCTTGGTGTTTGCTCCCCTGATGGTTATCAAAGCTAACAAGTCAGTAAAGTGCATTCTATAGATAATATGATGCATGATATGAAGCTATTTAACAAACAATCCTCAGAGATCACTTTACTGTGTAGAATATGGGGTAGTTCTTGGTATGTATATATTATTAGAATGGAAGACTAATGAATTCCAAAGTGTCTATCAAGAATTGCCACTATATGGCTGGTGATCACCTGGGCACCAAAAGCTTTGGTAACATGATAAGATTGCCAGTGACAGACAGACAAACGGAAATCCAACCAGACTTCCTTTAGGACCTAGCCAGAGATTGATTCACTTGGTGTTTGTTCTGCAAGGAGGCCACATCCCTTTGGGATTTGCCACGATCCTGAAGGTGGCAAAGACTGAGACTTACTCGTAGGTATTGTAACTTCCTGCGATATAACACATTGGAGGGGAGAAAACTCTACAAGAATCACTCATGAAGTCTCCCCCTATTGTTCCATGGGGGCCAGTGTCACTCCACTGTGTAGTGATCCATGGTGCCTCATGGATCCCAGAGCTAAATCACTCCTGTGTCTCTACACTGGATTGGTCACTCCCACTGGCACAAAAATCTTTTCCCCTCACCCTCTGCTTCTTGACCTGAGCCCATTGACTCATAAATATAGCTATTATATTATCTTATAAGTTGCATGTTTTTTCTGTTTAAATTTGCATTCAAGACCAGAGGTCAAAAAACAAATCTCTCTGCACTAAGTTTATTTTTGATATATAACTCCTGGTTTTTATATATTCTGTGTGGGGCAAATACAGTTTAAAAACTGGGGAATGAAAGAGAACCAAAATAAGTTACACAAAAAACCTGGAGTGTTATTAAAACACTTCATCATTTCAGTGCCTGCTTAATAAAATAAGTGTTACAGCATTTTAAAAAATATTAGTGGACAAAGATTGTGTTGCTAGACATTTTATTAATATCCATAAAATATAGTGCTTCTCAGAATTCAAGTCCCAACACCCTAAAGAAATCATTCTATGCAAAGAACATACAGTCACTGGGCAGTCTACTAACATGCCAGTGGCAAGAAAACTCACTCAGAATCAAAACAAAAGAGTGTGTGTGTGTGTGTGTGTGTGTGTGTGTGTGTGTGTGTGTGTGTGTGGCCTCTGAAGAGGAAACACTATAGAATTAAATAGAAGTAATAACATTCAGTATTTTATCCATAATCACAGTACCAGGGAGAGCTGAGAAGAATAATGGTCTCATTGTTAAGGTGCTGGCCTGAGGCTTGGAGACACAAGGTTAATTCCTTCTTCCCCCAGAGACTTCCTGTCGGATTTTAGGCAAGTCACTACCTGGCAAGCCAGGCTGTGAATCTTCAGCACACCAGTTTGCAATGCAATAATGTCCCATGTGGACACTGCACTGTAAGTCCAGGTATATGGTTTTTCTTTATTATACTTTCAACTAGTACTAGTAAGCCAAACTGCACTCTTGGACTTCCAGAGCACTGTAGCAGTGTCCACATTTTACTGCATGATAAGCTGGTATGTTGTAGATCCAACCCCACCTTGAAACACAATAATTAAGTGTATGTCTACCCCACAATGAAACATCTGCAGCTGGCCTGGGTCAGCTGACTCGGCCTCGCGGGGCTCAAGCTGCGGGACTATAAAATTGCAGTGTACATGTTCGGGCTCAGGGTTGTGGGTTGAGCCCACAAGAGGTCCAACCCAATCCTGAATGTCTATACTTCAATTTTATAGCCCTGCAGCCTGAGTCCCGTGAGCCCAAATCAGCTGGCATAGGCCAGCTGCAGGTGTTTTAACACAGTGTAGGCATACCCCAAAAGTTTAGATAAGCCCTAAGTCTCTCTGTGCCTGGTTCCTCAATGTAAAATGAGGAAATAATGCTATTGCCCTATGTCACAGAGGTGTTGAGGATAAATACATTAAAGATAGTGAGATGCTCAAATACTATAGTAATGGAAGCCAAATAAATACCCTAGAGATCTAGAGAGAGAGAACTTTTAAATTATATGAAAGAAACTTTACCATCAAAGCAGCCCACAAATACAGCCAGTAACTATACTGGAAGTGGCAGTGATTACTACATTTAAAGTTGCCTAGTGTTTTCTATTATAAACTTACATTTTCAGATGCTTACATCTGTCTGAAACATTTCATGCTGAAATTGTCCAAATGAGGAATTTTTTAAAATTTTATTTGTCAGTATTTAAACAAAGAGAGATTAGTTGTTTGTGGGGTTTTTTTGTTTTTGTTTTTTGAGCATGGACACAGTGGAGAAAACAAAAACACTTTTTATAAAAAAAAATATTGCAGCTCCATAGCTGTGCTGGAGAGGGCTGCCTGCTGCCAACTTCCTGAGGTGGACCATAGGGATCCCAGCTCCTCACTCTATCATACTGAACTGCAAAGGTCTTATGTTGTGCAAGATTTTTCTCCTGTGGCCCTCCCTGAGTGTAATAGAGTGTTCCAGCAGTGTCTAGACAGATAGTTTAAAATGATTGGATTAACTACTGTTGTTTTGTGGGCAAGGGGTGCTGGTTGTCTTGTTTTTGTTTTTTGCTATCAAGGCTTTGTTTTGCAGAAGGGGGAAGAGCCCTTCAGTCTGTTTTCCCCTCTCATATTAAAAAATATTTTTTCCGACTTAGTTACACCTGGAATAGCTTTAAGCATTTGTGGTTATCAATAATGACCTGAAGAAAATCCCCATTTTATATTTTTGGCAGAGGTTTATGGATTGTACTGATTTCATGTTTCTTACAAACCAGAAACTTTGGGCCTGATTTTCCATTAGCATCAAAGGAGTTATGCTGAAATAAACTCAGCAGGATAGAGTGAAAAATCAGGACGATGGAGGTGGTTTGTAAAGGCACAACCGGCAGTTAGGTACCTAATGCCCATTGAAAGTGACTCCCTCTTCTTGTCCATTAGCTTTTCTTTTTCAGTACTATCATGTTAGATAGGCTGAGCAGTAAATAACTGAGAGACAACCAGTGTGAGTTATGAATGAATAGAGCCCTGCAAATCCACAGATATCTGCTTTATGCGGATATCCATGGACCATTTTTGCGGATCGGACGTGGATACAAATTTTGTATCCACACAGGGATCTATGAATTGGCATGGAGACTGAAATCTTCTCCAGGTTACAGTTAGGTTGAAAGGAACTGAGGAAGGCTGCAATGCCATTGTTATCAAAGTTCTTTGATTTTATTATTATGTTTTTATAGCCAATCAATATAGCATTCATGTCTAGCTTTCATGAGTCCACTTTAGAGCAGTTCTATACTTTCCATTCTGAATAGTATGTGATATTAATAGGGTGATAAGCTCTGCTGTCCCTAGTATGTGAGTAAATAAATAAATAAATTAATTAATTAATGGAGATATCCTATCTCCTAGAACTGGAAGGGACCTTGAAAGGTCATCGAGTCCAGCCCCCTGCCTTCACTAGCAGGACCAAGTACTGATTTTTGCCCCAGATCCCTAAGTGGCCCCCTCAAGGATTGAACTCACAACCCTGGGTTTAGCAGGCCAATGCTCAAACTACTGAGCTATCCCTCCCCCCGTAACATGCATCTCTCTGTCTCATTTTTCATCAGACCCAGGTGGTGTACAGTGTCTGTAATGTCCTATTCCCTAGTCAAAGCTGTGACTTGACAGAGAAAGATACTGGCCACATTTCAATCTGGAGAAGATGATAGAGGTGGTGGTAGTGGGTTGAAGGAAGAAAATTGAGGTTATGGCAGGGATGTTTTTTGTCCAGGTAATTGAAGGGGGTTTTCCCACCCTTTGTCCAAGCGATTTGCAGTTTAAGGTACCTTAGGAGCCTCCTCTGACCCTGGAATCACTGGTGGTAATAGTGGCTAAAATTCCTTTTCCCTTCTTCACCTACATCTGCTAAGCATTTCATAGAATCATAGAAATGTAGAGCTGGAAAAGACCTCAAGAGGTCATCTCATCCATCCCCCCAAGCTGAGGCAGGACCAAGTATACCTAGACCATCCCTGACAGATGTTTGTCTAATCTGTTCTTGAAAACCTCCAATGATGGGAATTCCACAACCTTCCTTGGAAGCGTATTCCAGTCCTTAAAGATAAATATTAGGAAAAACTTTCTAATCTAAATATCCCTTGCTACATAGTAAACTAATTACTACTTGCTTATCTTTAGTGGATTTGGAGAACAATTGATCACCATCCTCTTTATAAAAGCCCCTAACATATCTGAAGCCTTATCAGGTCTCCCCTCAGTCTTCTTTTCTCAAGACTAAACATGCCTAGTTTTTTTTTTTAAACCTTTGCTCATAGGTCACATTTCCTAAACCTTTTATCATTTTTGTTGCTCTTCTCTGGATTCTCTCCAGTTTGTCCACATCTTTCCTAGAGTGTGGTGCCCAGAATTGGACACAGTACTTCAGTTGAAGCTTCACTAGTGCTGAGTAGAGTGAGATACCCAAATCCTTTTCAGCAGTACTACCGCCTAGCCAGCTATTTCCCATTTTTTAGTTGTGCATTTGAGTTGTTCTTCCTAAATGAAGTATTTTTCACTTTTCTTTATTGAATTTTTTCCTGATGATTTCAGTCCAATTCTCCAATTTGTCAAGGTAATTTGGAATTTTCATCCTATCTTCCAAAGAGTTTGCAACCCCTCCCATCTTAATGTCATTCACAAATTTTATAAGTATAGTCTACAGTCCATTATCCAAATCATTAATGAAAATATTGAATGGTATTGGAACCAGGACAGACCCCTGCAGGATCCCACTACATTTGTCCTTTCAGTTTGACAGTGAATCATTGATAACTATTCTTTTAGTACAGTCCTTTATCCACCCACTATATGGTAATTGCATCTAGATCACATTTCCCTAGTTTGCTTATGATAATCTCATGTTAAAGCCTTATCAAAATCACAATAGATTATGTCTACTTCTCTGCCCCCCCTCCCCTTCACTAGGCCTAACCACGTCAAAGAAGGAAATTATGTTGGCTTAGCATGATTTGTTCTGGACAAATCCATGTTGTCTGTTACTTATTACCCTATTATTCTGTAGGTGCTTACAAATTGATTGTTTAATTATTTGTTCCATAACCTTTCCAAAGTTATTGTGACTGGTCTATAAATCCCCATGTGCTGCTGTCTTTGTTCCCCTTTTTAAATATATGTTTTTTATTTACTCAACTCCAGGCCTGTGGGACCTCACCTATCCTCCATGAGTTATCAAAGATAATTGCTAATGGTTCCAAAACTGCTTCATCTAGTTCCTTAAGTATACTAGGGTTAATTCCATCAGGCCCTGTCTACTTTATTAAATCTAATTTATCTAAATGTTATTTTACCTCTTATTTCCCTATTCTGGCTTGTGTTTCTTCCCCTTCGTTGTTAATATTAATTGTGTTAAGCATCTGGTCACAATTAACTTTTTTTAGTGAAGGCTGGAGCAAAATAGGCATTAAATACCTCAGCCTTCTTGAGGTCACCCATTATTAGCTTGTCTTGTCTTCTAAGTAGTGGATCTACACTGTTCTTCATCTTTCACTTGCTCCTAATGATTTTTTCTAAAACCTTTTCTTATTGCCTTTTATGTCTCTCACTAGCTGTAAATCATTTTGTGCCTTAGCCTTTCTGATCTTGTCCCTACATATTTGTGCTATTCTTTTATATTCATCGATTGCTATTTGTCTTTGTTTCTACTAGATGTAGATTCCGGTTTTGATTTCCAGGTCATTGAAGAGCTTTAGATGGAGCCATATTGACCTCTTACTAGTCTTCCTATCTTTCCTATGCTTTGGGATAGTTTACTGCTGAATCTTTTTCTTTATGGTCCAGACTTTGCTACAATATTCCTTGCTATTGTGAGTTCTAGAGTAGATTGTTACTTTGCACTGTATTTGGGAATACACATGCAGACCACTGAGAAGCTACAGCTGGATAGGTGAAATCCTATCCTCACTCAAGTTAATAGGAGTTTTGCCATTGTCTTAAATGGGGACAGGATTTCAGCCCAGTTCTCTAAGGACATTACTATTTCTGTATTCCTTTGTCGGTTCAATTCAAAGTAATGATTTATTCAAGTCCGCTGGGAATCTCAAGCCAACGGTTACTACTTATATTTAAAATTTTACTAATTATGGTAGTGTTTCCACAGCTAGCGGCCCCTCAGTTTTGGAATTTGCTTTCCTAATAAAGCTTAGCCAATAAAAGTTAGGGCACAGAATTTTGTACACATTTGTAGTGGTGGGGAATTGATGTTCTGTGGGGCATGTGACCTTCATTTTTCTTTTGTTTCTTTTTGAATATATAAATATGGTCGGATTTTTTAAAATTTTGTATATGAATCCTCAGGTTATAACAGGGCACATTTTATCATTCTATGATGATGATGATGATGATTATCATCATTATTAATAATAATTAATAATAATACATGCTATATTCATCTAATTGTTCTTTTTAGGGAAACAAAATGCATGGAATCAGAATTTAAATAGACATGAAACTAGCTATATTGTTTATATTCATGTTATTGTCAGTGCAGAGTGTTTATGTCTGATAAAGTCAGCAGGGTACTGTCTGTTTATGCATATGGCACTATCTCTGAACAAATCTAGATAGTTTCAAAACTGGCATACTTGAAGATTGACAAGTGTCAAATCCTAATGCACATTAAACTAGCAGTAGGCATATGACATATTCTGTTCATTCCACATCACAAATTTTTCTGTACGCTTCACTTATTAGTAGAGAGTCAGATACATTTTGAGGTTTAGACAGAAATGTTTAAAATGGATGGATATATTTAATTTGTCTAGTTTCTTCTTTTCGCCACACTTTGAGTAGCTATGAACCATCTGCTAAGGGGAAAGGACTAGTGACTGCAAAATATGCCCTAATTCAGGA
Organism: Malaclemys terrapin pileata; assembly: GCF_027887155.1. NCBI lineage: Eukaryota > Metazoa > Chordata > Testudines > Emydidae > Malaclemys > Malaclemys terrapin. The sequence goes on along the minus strand of NC_071513.1, from coordinate 32,008,333 downwards.
AGGCACTTAAGCACATGCATAAGTCCATCAACAGGACAATATTTAAGCATGAGCTTCTGTGCCATCGGCTTCAATTATAATAAATAAATAGCTGATATTTTTGTTTCTGGCAAGAAACAAAGCAGAGATCCAGAAAAAAAAGTTATTTAATCACGTTTAATTACATAATAGCACAGCTGAGTACAAGTCAGAGTAAAATATTTAACATTTAAAAAAATCTGATTAGAGATAAATCTTAATCAAAATTCCAGACTTAAACACCCTCCAGCTTTGGGGTATTAGAAATCTAGCCCCAGGTCTGTATTTGAACTTGGTTGTGTATGCTCTAATTGCTACTGTATTCTATTTAATTCCCAAGCATATTGGATTTATTTTTTAAAAAGTAAAATAAAATTAAACTTCGGTGCCAAATCTAAGTCTTGGGCAGACTTGGCACTTTACCAGTTAATAGTGTCTTCAATTGGGTGCAACTATCTGTAACTTCATTAGATATTGCATATGCTTAAGAAAGTTGAGAAATAGGTTATTAGGCCTGGTTCTTCTCTCATTGACACCAATTCCCATCACAGGAGTTACTCCTGCCTTTTTTCCACTGTGTGATAAAAATCAGACTCTTAATCTTTATTTTAAAGAACAAGCTATAATCTGCTAAATTGATTTTCCATAAACCCATCTTCCATTGAATCCCACATACCACACAATGGCAAAGGGATTCAATCTTTATTAATTCATTAAAGTGGAAACATGGACAAATTGAGGATGGCTCAGATTATTTAATGGGAGCTGGAGTGATTTGGGCTCATAAGAGAAACATCATCGTCTTGTTTTTTGTTTTGTTTTGGTTTTTTTGAGCATGTTAAGGTAGTTTGGGGTTGGGTTAAACAGGTTTATTGTGATTCCTACTTGGTTCTAACTCATTGAAGATGATGTCAGATGTTGGGTAATGCAAAATCCCACCAAGTTAAAAATGGTTCGTCGGAGTTTGTTAGACAGAGGTCCTTAGGTGAAGTTCAGACTTGGATCAGGCACCTTTGAAAAAGTTCTGCTTATGTGTTAAAATTAAAAGCTATGATGTGTTAAAATTGATTATAGCTACATAGCTATAGAAAGGTGGTTTAGAAAATATTGAGCTGGTTATGACAAGTATAATTCCAAAAGTTTAACTCTGTATGTCCTGGTTTTGTGTAAAAAGAACAGGAGTACTTGTGGCACCTTAGAGACTAACAAATTTATTAGAGCATAAGCTTTCGTGGACTACAGCCCACTTCTTCGGATGCATATAGAGTGAAACATATATTGAGGAGATATATATATACACACATACAGAGAGCATGAACAGGTGGGAGTTGTCTTACCAACTCTGAGAGGCCAATTAAGTAAGAGAAAAAAAAAAAAAACTTTTGAACTGATAATCAAGATATCAAACTGTCTGTACTAGGCTATCTTGATTATCAGTTCAAAAGTTTTTTTTTTTTTCTCTTACTTAATTGGCCTCTCAGAGTTGGTAAGACAACTCCCACCTGTTCATGCTCTCTGTATGTGTGTGTATATATATCTCCTCAATATATGTTTCACTCTATATGCATCCGAAGAAGTGGGCTGTAGTCCACGAAAGCTTATGCTCTAATAAATTTGTTAGTTTCTAAGGTGCCACAAGTACTCCTGTTCTTTTTGCAGATACAGACTAACACGGCTGCTACTCTGAAACCTGGTTTTGTGTGTGTATGTTTTAACCCATTCTTACCATATTTGCATATAGTTTATTGAACTGCTCTTTAGGGGCCTGATGCAATGTCCATTGCTTTCAGTGAGGGTTTTTCTACTTCAACGAATGTTGGATTGATCTCTAAATCAAGAAAAAGAAAAAGGGGAAATGTATAGTTCCTTTAAACAGCAGAGATAGTAATGTGGCAAAAGGATGACTTTTTTATTAGAGGGGTGAGACATCTTTGAAATAAAACGTAAATGTCCTCAAAAAATAAATTATTTGGGGATTTTGTAATTTTTACAGAAAATGTTTCTAAATTCAGCCCATTTTTGAGCAAAAAATAATACATTTTTCCTGAAAGTACAAAGTCAAATGGGGACTTATAGTGAAAAATGTTGTTGTGAATTTTTTTTATACAGTCCTTTTTATTAGCATACGTGAAGCTTTCAAAAATAATCCGATTTAATTCTGATTGTAAAGTAAGTTTCTTTCCCATAAATGCTCACTTAGGTAAGATATAAAATGATAATGCTGATTTCACAAGTAAAACAAAACAAACAGAAGAAAACCACTCGGAATTTTATTAATAGCGTTTGTTTGATAAATACTTGGCTGCAGATTGAATGTTTGTTTCTTTATGGATTATGATTTACTTCATCTAGTCATACAACTGAAATTAAATTTTGTGATTTTGTCATCTGCATTCACAATGCAAGAAGGCTTGCAAGTCAAAGTAAAAGGATCAGATCACAATACTTTGTACTGGGGCTTATAAAGAAACCACTTAATGCAAGCACACTTGCAAGAACACATTCATATGTGCATTTACAGATTTCTCCAAGGTTATCTTCATTTACAGCAATCAGAGAATAATGCAGACTCTCAAAAATACATGTATGGTGTTTATTTTAAAATTAAATTAAAGATGATGATATGGATTAAAAAATTTTTATGCATATGGCAAATCCTTATACAGATCCATTATTATGTTACATAACAATAATTGATTATACTGTAGCCTAATAAAAGTCATAAAACATTGAACACCGGGACTTCTTGACAATCCTACAGTTTTCTGTAATCTGTTTAAATCTTTCTTTCTTTATTGCACCTTACTCATGCATTTTGTAGTGCTTCATTTGATTATTTATAGGATTATGGATTTTTTATTTCAACACTAGGTATCTCTATCTGAAAAGGCAAACAAAAAAAAATCAATCTGGACCAAATTCAGAAATGAAGCGAAGAGGTGCCATGAAGTGTAAGGTAGCCTTATACTGACTTAAACTCCTTCACACACTGGGGCAATGGTGCAAAGCAAACAGAACACTGTCCAGGATTGAGGCAAGGTTGAGTAGATCTATAAAGGCTACATTGTCCCTAACTTTAACATGGCTGAGCAGGGGAGTAGAAAGGCAAATGTCTGCATTATGGATGCCCAAACTGTAGCAGGGTTTGTGTTCCTGATAATAAATTGCTTCACCCTAATCCTCTAAGCAGTTGAGCAGGAGCAGAGACTTAACAGAGCTGTTTACTAGCCAGAGGATCTGGCCAGATGTTTCATAGATTCTAGGGCTGGAAGGGACCTCGAGAGGTCATCGAGTCCAGTCCCCTGCCCTCATGGCAGGTCTACTGTCTAGACCATCCCGGATAGACATTTATCTAACCTACTCTTAAATATCTCCAGAGATGGAGAGTCCACAACCTCCCTAGGCAGTTTATTCCAGTGTTTAACCACCCTAACAGTTAGGAACTTTTTCCTAATGTCCAACCTAAACCTCCCTTGCTGCAGTTTAAGCCCATTGCTTCTTGTTCTATCCTTACAGGCTAAGATGAACAAGTTTTCTCCCTCCTCCTTATGACACCCTTTTAGATATGTAATAACTGCTATCATGTCCCCTCTCAGTCTTCTCTTTTCCAAACTAAACAAACCCAATTCTTTCAGCCTTCCTTCATAGGTCATGTTCTCTAGACCTTTAATCATTCTTGTTGCTCTTCTCTGGACCCTCTCCAATTTCTCCACATCTTTCTTGAAATGCAGTGCCCAGAACTGGACACAATATTCCAGTTGAGGCCTAACCAGCACATAGTAGAGCAGAAGAATGACTTAGAATCTGGCCTATGCCCATATAACTCTCCAGAATGATGGTGAGAACTCTCCAGAGTGGTGAATCATAGGTATGTTTATTATTTTGTATAGATCTGTGTATTTCTTGTACTACTAAGTAAAGAGTAATGGTGTTTTAAAATCCTGTGCAAACTCTGTCTGTGTGCCTGTTTGCCTAGAGACCGCAACCCAGCTAAGGACATGTGTGATTCAGCATTTGGCTACCTCACAGCAGTCTAGCACGGATCAAGCTGGGGCAACTTAAACAGATCTGTGAACGTGAGGCATAGCTGAGGCTACGTCTTCACTACCCGCCTGAATCGGCAGGTAGAAATCAATTACTTGGGGATCGAATTATCACGTCTCGTTGGGATGTGACAATCGATCCCCGAATCGACGCTTGTATTCCACCAGCGCAGGTAGGAGTAAGCGCTGTCGACGGGGGAGCCTCAGAGGTCAATTTGCCGCCGTTCTCACAGCGGGGTAAGTTGGCTCAGATACGTCAAATTCAGCTACGCTATTCGCCTAGCTGAATTTGCATATCTTAATCGAGCTTCCTCCCCCCCGCCCAGTGAAGATGTAGCCTCAGTGTTGCCCCAGATATGGGGCTGAGCCTAAAGGCTTCCTCAAGCCCTATTTTTTTTATTTTATTTCTTTTTTTGTAGGAGAAGGTCTTTGCATCCTCTCAAAAATATAAGTTAATATTGAAAGCAAAGAGGATGTATTCTATTTATCTCTGGTGTAATTCCACTAATATCAGAGATCTAGTATTTGATCTGACTAGCATGCAGTGATTTGTACTAGGCCCAAAGAGAAATTCTATACTAACTCTTCTTTCCTTGGGCTTTTCAGTCTACCTTTTAAAGCAGAAGGGGATAATAACACTCCTGTCTCCTGCAGAGACAATATGAAGTACATGATTGAAGTCAATCTGCCTAGCAGGAGAAATCTGTAGCCTTTAGGATGCTCTCTCATCTAGGGCTCATTGGTTCTCCAAAGGTCTAATTCAGATATTCTGTCCAACTAGTATAAAGGTAGCAGCAAGCATTTAAGTTCTGCAGTTAAATCTCTCTGGTTTCAGGAAGAATTGCCAATAGAGGTCAGATGTTCTAGCAAACCATCGAGAGTCCAAAATGAATCATACTTGTCTTATGGGTTTAGATAATGAAGCAGCCTTGACCATTGTGCCATACAAACTAGTTCTGGTAGCTCCTGGAAACAGCAAGGTTAATGCCATGCTATAAAATTGAATGAGTGTGGTGGATTTATTGTAGGTGGCTATTTTTGCTAAATAGTTAATGATGAGGCAATTCAATCATACAAGCAAATGTTTAAGTCTCAATTCTAATCTGACCCACAAAATGAAGTCTTGATAAATTGTATCACATTTCTGTTGTTATTCCCTTTTTTCCACCTCAAAGCAATAAATCACAGTGTGTTTCCAAAAGCCAACCTTAGTGAATGGGTCCATGATAGCAGATATGACATCAGCTGAGAATTGGCTGTTATTTCATTGTTAACCCTGCAAGAGTATCACATTGCCCAGCTTCCTTACAACAACTGAGAAGTCTATCCCCAGCTGGAGGATGGAGTGGAACCATGTTGTACAAGCCAAAGGGGAAGTAGTAACAGACATCTGCTTGATTTGTTATTCGTTGTCATCATTTGGACATTCTGAGGTATTGGGAAGGGTAGGAAGAGTTACAAAATCTGTGGACCTTCCAGGGTATTGAAAAAATAATCTTTGTTTCTGTGTTATAACACAGGAAACTATAGTAATACAGAGTGTGGAGCAGTTGCTATTTATCATATAAGGATGTGGCTATAGAGAACAAAGATTATCCTCAAAATTGGGAAGTGGTATTCCGGACTGCAGGGGACAGAATAGACTCTGACAGGCTGCAGTTTACAGAAGTTCTTGTTGTACATCATAGAGCTTGTATTTAACAGTGACATTGTGTTTCTATGTGCTATAATTGAATAGGGTCAAATGTCTGCAAACATTACAGGACATAATGCTGACTGTAATGGATAGTAAATATTTGGAGGCTCAGACCCATGCTTCAGTTTTCCATCTCTTACAAACAAAGAGTGATGTCTCTTCAATGACTCGCAGAAGTGGTTCTGTCCTATTGGGGGCCTAAGCAGGAATATTTTTGGACCCCCTTCTTATCCCTCACCCACCTCCTAAAAATACTACTTGCATTATTTCCACAAATCAAAAAATATACCAGCCAAAACATATACTAATACACTGGTTAAAAAGCTCCTGTTAAATAAGATGATGAATGGTATTTTGTGGGTAATATTAATTGGAGCCCCACTGAGCGACTAGGGGCCCCGAATACTTATTTAGTCTGCTTATGCCTATGTCCTATCTTTCTCCTATGACAAGAACATAGTTGCAGGAAGGCCTGAGTGGGACAACGCCCACCCAGTTAGCACCGAGAACCACCTAAATCTGGTAAGAGGGCAGTTGTCAGTTTTGGCATTGGTTTTGGCCAAAGAGGCACGTGGGATGCGTTTGTTGGCCCCAGTCGCACATTGACTCTGATGCACTTGAAATCAGTTCAGAAGGCATATCAAAGCTGAGTAAACACATGGTTGGGTCAGTTATGTACTGAATATTTAATCTGACAGTGTAACTCACTGCGGGTACATCTACACTACAGGGGGGAGTCGATTTAAGATACGCAAATTCAGCTACGTGAATAGCGTAGCTGAATTCGACGTATCACAGCCGACTTACCCCGCTATGAGGACGGCAGCAAAATCGACTTCTGCGGCTTTCTGTCGGCGGCGCTTACTCCCACCTCCGCTGGTGGAGTAAGAGCGCCGATTCGGGGATCGATTGTCGCGTCCCGATGGGACGCGATAAATCGATCCCCGAGAGGTCGATTTCTACCCGCCGATTCAGGCGGGTAGTGTAGACCTAGCCTGCTTTGAGTAGAGCTGCTTGGGAACCAGAATTTCCTTTTTGCAGGAAATTCTGACATTTCACAATTTTGTTTTTTGTTCTGAGTTGGAACAAAATGTTCCAGATTGATAAAATCAAAATGTTTCATTTTGATTTAGCCTTTTAAAAATGTTGTTATAATATAAAATTAAATAATTTTTGAAGCAAAAAAGTCATTTTGAAATGAAGAAATGAATTGTCCCATTCTGAGAAGATAAAAGTGAAACATTTCAGCCTTATCAGAATGCCTCATTTGGATTTTTTTTTCTAAACAAATTTTCAGTGAAATCAACACATTGCCGTAGAAAGTTTCAATTCTGACAAATCAGTGTTTTCTGACTTTCCATCAGAAAACTTTCAACCAGTTCTAGTTCTGAGTTCCCCTGTGAGTTTGATCCACAGAGAATGCATGTCTTCTACAGCTCTTTGCTAAGGAATATAGTCTTTTAGCTTTCACTCTAGTAGAGGCTCATGCTTTCAGCTCTGGAGGTCCAGGTACACTGTCCACCAGATTAGGTTATTCACTTTGACCTCGTTCCCACAGTTTGGTTAGGTACATTACCACCACGTTGTTGTCTGAGAGAATGTGATCAAGGTAATGTGAAGTTCTATTAGTGTCCTCTGACTTGCTTATACTGAGTGGAAGAACCTCTGATAGGCACCCTTTCCCACTTAGTTTGTGCTGTTCTAAGGAAGTGAGCCAGCCTGCCTTTAGGGGGTTGGTTTCCATTATTTCTGGTGGAGGTATATTTAGGAAGAAAACAGGTGCCAATACGAGGAAGTTTCACATCCAACTCATTAAGTCTATCCAGGCTGCCTGAGACAGAGTCTTGATTCCAAAATGGATGTTTTTCTGTTTACTTTTAGCAGCCACTCTTATAATCCTCTGTAATCCAGAGGCAAACTGGAAACAGAGCTCTGTAACCAGTAACCTCCTAACTAATCACTTTGGTCAATGAGCTGGCATTAATCCACGACACATATTTGCAATGGATTTCCTCTTGGACTAGAAAATATGTGTGGTTACAGTGGCAGAATTTATCATGAACCTCAGAAACTCTAGAGTGGGAAAATGTGCTAAAAGTGGTATTTCTCTGTTTACTAAAAACTTTTTTTTTTATTTTCAACGAGTGATATATAGATTATATATGGAATGTGTGGCTTTAGCAACAGTTCTTCTGATTCTCTATTAATCAAGATATCATCTAAGCCCATTAGCATTTGTTCCCCTAAAAGCCTTACAAATTCAACAACTGGTTTCATCATTATGAAAAAGATTGTGCAAATTGAATGTTCACATTTCCTATTAGTAAGATTCATACTGGCCATTCTTTTCACTTTGTGTTTGCACAACTGACATTTTGATTTTTTTTTTATGAGATTTCCTAAGACAGAACTTTATTTATTTGGAAGTCTCATTGCTGTCCTAAAACTGAATGAGCATGGGATTGAACTCCTCTCTTACCACAAGATGTAGGACTTCCAAGTCAAGGCTGAAGCACACTGTGTGTAGGCTGGGCTGGGCTGCACAGGCTTTTTCTGTCCTATAGATAAACAGGGAACTGAAGAGATGTGGAATTCCAGGGAACTTAACTATGGGTTTTACACTTCAGGGGTGCAATTCAGACCAGTAAGGGGCAATGTTCCCTCTAATGTTTTCCATCCATGTGCGGAATGAATTTTGATATGTGCACCAATATCGGGGTAATGTGTAGATGTGCGCCACCAGCAGAAAGAAAAAAACCTAGATAATATATATTTTTAAAAAGTTACCAAAGGGATAATTACTTCAGCCAGGACAGGTTAGGCATTTTAGAATTCACTACTCAGATAATTAAATTTAAGCAGAAGAGAGAACTAAAATTATGAAATGCATAGACCATCAAACTAAAATAACGGCACTTTGAAAGAATAAAATTACAGAGAATATATTTGGATTGCAGGAAGTAACAACAGCAACACTAGAATGTGTTGGGAGGATAGTGTGTCAGATAGTGTGTGTGTGTGTGTGACAGTGTGTGTGATAGTGTGTGTGTGTATGTGTGAGTCAGACAGAATGTATGTGTGTGTGTGTGTGTGTGTGTGTGTGTCTGTGTGTCTGAGTGAGAGACACAGAGACTCGGTGTGTGTATGTGTGTGTGTGCTGGCTGCTGGAGAAGTCTATGAGAGACTGTGTGCTGTCTCTTTAAGGCACTCACACTAGAAAGCTCAGACCGAAGCAGCTACCAGCAGCTCCCTCCCGCTCCTGAGCCCTGTCCCTCTGCCCCCGCTCTGCAAAGGTGGGGTTCATGGGCAGAGTGGAGGTGGCAGAGGGGGACACCTTGCCATCAGCACACATACCCCACCCCTGCTCTGCACAGCAAGCAGGAGGCTCCCAGGAGCAGCTGGCTAGGGGCTCCAAGGCAGAGGGCAGGAGCAAAGCAGCTGCAGACCAGTGGGAGGAGGGGCACCTGAACACACGCGCTGTCATGCGCGGCTCTGCTAATCAAGTGTGAAGCACTTGATTCACTCCTGGGTGGCTATGAGACCGCGCAGCTTAGAGGGAACACAGGTAAGGGGTTATGTCATCACTTGCCTTGTGAACCTTGGTACCTTACAATGATTTGCTTGTAGCTCCCAGCCTGAGATGTTCACAGCCAACCTGCAAGCATGCAGGCAGGGCCGGCTCTAGGATTTTTGCTGCCCCAAGCAGAAACAATTTTGGCCGCGCCTCCCCCCCCCGCTTTTTCTTACCCCACCGCCGGCCCTGCCTCAGCTCCACCCCTTCCCCAAATCCCCAGCCCTGCCTCCTCCCCCAGGCTCTCAAGCCTAGGGAGGGAGGGAGGGAGGGAGGGGGAGAAACGGTGCACGCGCCGCGCCCACTCAGAGTCTCCCCCTCCCTCCCAGGCTCTCAAACCTGGGAGGGAGGGGGAGCAGCGGCGCGCGAATCAGCTGTTTCGCGCGCCGTGGCCGCTCGCGATCTCCCCCTCCCTTCCAGGTTCTCAAACCTGGGAGGGAGGGGGAACAGCGGCGTGCGAATCAGCTGTTTCGCGCGCCGTGGCGCACGAGCGGCAGCAGCGGAAGTGAGCTAGGGCGGCCGGGGCTCATTTTTAGGGGCAGCATTCTGCCGCCGGCCATGCCTCCCCTAAAAATATGCCACCCCAAGCACCAGCTTGTTTTGCTGGTGCCTAGAGCCAGCCCTGCATGCAGGTCATACCCTAAGTGTCTGCGTGCTAGATAGCCCTGGTTCAGCAACTCTATCCCCATCAGCCTGTCCACAGCCCCACTCTGGCTTTGGCCAGCCTTGGTTACAACCAGCAAGTTGATCCAACACACCCCCAGTCCCAGTTTTCCCCAAAACGGTGGTCCCTAAAGTGTCTCGCCATCATCTGAACAACTCAGAGAAATAATAAGGTTTGTTGCTCCTTTAAAGAGACAAAAGGCCATTACAGCTTATTAACTTAACTGGGTAAATACACTAAAACAAATTTATTAAAAAAATATACATAAGATTAAGTGAGTTCAACTCTAAGGAATGAAGATGAAAGAGTTAGAAGTAAAACAAAACGAAATATGCTTTCTAGTGACTAAGACTTAATTTCGTCTTTGTTCAAAGTAGATTTCTTACCAATCTCTCTTCTTTTTACCATGGCTGATTTTTCTCTCGGTCAGGACCTTCCCCAGAAACATAAGCAGTTGCTTTCTCTTGTCTTCCTAGGTAAAAGATCTTTTTAGTGAATGCATATTCCAGTTAAACGCTTTCTAGAACAAATAATATAACTATCCAGAAAAGGGTATATAGGCATCAATCAGCAGAGTACCTTTAAAAATGTGTAGGGAACAGTTAATCAAATTGTCCCAATAAATTTAATGCATGACGATCTTTTCCTTCCTAGGGAATTAGACTGCTATAATTCCTATGTGTTAGCCTCTGTTTTGTAGGCTTTATACAAAGATGAATTTCTCATTCAAAACTGTTTGTATCTTCAAAACATCAAACTTCAATGCCAAGATGCAGCATAGTTATAGATACAGTGAATAAAGACGATTATATGTGATGTACGGGTTAGTTTGAAATAACTTTTGATCATTATGTGCATAATAATCAAAAGTCATTTCAAACCACCACTAACATCACATATAATACTCTTCTATCATTATAGCTAATTAGAAGCTGAAGAAAATTTAGTGTATAGTTCTTATCCAAAGTAGTATTAATGTACCACAAAATATACATTTATTATGGATACCAATTATATTAAATGTTTAACAGTGTATTCATCTTTCATTTATAATAGTAACAACATTTACTTTTAACTGTGTGTATTGTGTGTGTGTGTGTGTGTGTGTGTATATATATATATACACACAGTCATATAGAAACCATATAAAATAATATACTTTAAAAATCCTAGTCTTGCATTACTAAGTATCATTAATTTTACTAATGGCTACCTGTCTTGGGAAAGTATATTGATAATGTGGTAGTGAGCCAAAACCAGCAGTGGTTGACGTTGTGCACTTTCCTAGATCCCTTCCAGTGAGCAGCTTGACTCTGAGACAATGCCAATGCCAGTGACAGAGGAGCTCTTCTTGGCTATGAACAGAGGTCAAACATCTAGGCTAATTGTATTTGCTCTGTTAGTGGCCTTCAACATCACGAATCCCAGGTTAGTAGAGCATCTCTGTGATGCTCTAATAACCTGGGTGGAGTTAGATGGTTTCAGTAGACTGGCTTCTCTCCTTTTGACATCTATGGAGCTGAGCTCAGCTATGGTGCTTGAGCTGGAGCTCCCTTGATACACATGAAAGCTGGAGCTCCTGGCAGGTTTTTCAGCATGAAGACTCCATGATTATGGAGTTCATGTCTACTCTTAGTCTTTCAGAACCCAGATTTGTTAATATTTCCATCACTGCACCAAGTCCATCTCTTTTCCCAATCTTTTGGGGAGGGAGTAGGCAGATATTTGAAGAAGAGAGAACTGTATTTTCTTATTCTCATGATGGGTACAGTAATGGATCTCTCACTCACATTGGTAAGCACTTACTCAAAGTAGTCCCAGTGATGCCACCAGTAAAAATGATTCCATAATCCGGGTCTCTACTTGCTGTTGGTCTTTATATTGTCTGTCTTAATTTATTTGAAGGGCACTTACGTAGAGAATTTAATCTAAATAAATAAATAAATATTGTAATAGTAGCCAAGAAAATTATTAATTAACCATTCACATATCAAACTATCATAATTAATCCTTTAATTATTTACTTAGAAAACTGCCCTAGATAAATGCGTTTTTATTTTTAGATATTTTAAACTTGGTAATATTTCACTCTGAACATTCTTTATTATTATGGTATCTAACTATTAAATAGTTTATTTTTGAGCTAACACCTCATGGAAAGTTTGAAAAAATGTTACAGAGAAAAATTAAAGTGTCTATATTTACAGTTTTGTTTTCTTTGCAACTAAAATTTCCTTAGGGATTCATTTGCCCTTGCTGCCTACTTCTAATTTGCAATCATAATCCAATGTGATAATATTATCTCCATAGCAAGTAACTGTGATTGTGCAAGCAGAAAATTATGACTCTAAATGGAGCAAAATTCAAATATATCCTGAGAAATAATTCTCTTGTTTCATGCAAATTTTCCTAGCAATAAAAACATATAGAGAAATAGGGGGAAAAATAGCAGAATTGTCTCTGAATATTTCAGAAAGGCTGAAAATGCAGCAGTCAGGTCCAGATCCAGCTTAAATGTAGGGTAAGGATCAGATTTGAGGCTGAATGAAATCAAGTTTTAGTCTTGCACAAGGTGCTGAAATTTTGGAATTTCTCATGAAATTCTGGCCTAAAAGGTTTACTGTGAAGAAATTCCCCAGGAAAGGGAAGGATTACCTCTGGACTGCAGCTGTGTCAGCAGTAGTGCTATATTTTTATGCTAATGACAAAATGTGGTAATCCCATCACTGCGAGGTGGGTGTCCCTTCTGTATAATTCTGTGGGGTTTTAAACCGTTGTGAATCATTCAGCTTGAATTGTACAAGACTTGTTTCAGAGTCTGTATCCACAAAAAGAACAAGAGTACTTGTGACACCTTAGAGACTAACAACTTTATTTGAGCATAAGCTTTTGTGGGCTACAGCCCACTACATCAGATAAAGGAGATATATATATATTATACACATACAGAGAACATGAAGAGGTGGGAGTTGTCCTACCAACTCTAAGAGGCTAATTAATTAAGAGAAAAAACTTTTGTAGGGATAATCAAGATAGCCCTTTACAGACAGTTTGACAAGAGGTGTGAGAACACTTAACATGGGGAAATAGATTCAATGTGTGTAATGGCTCAGACTTGTCATACAAGCAATTGTTTGCCAAAGGACATTGTTTCACTTGAGACACAGGAGGTGTTTTTACATGAAGTTGCAGAGTAAAGATGTTTCCTTTAAGAAGCAATTTTTTTAATCATGGTGGATCTTTAATAATAATTATATTGAATACACTCAGCTACTGTGTTTCATATGCATTAGCAAAACTGACATAACTAAAAGCAAGCTTGAAACAATTGTTAATCTACCTTCAGGTACATATTTGGGGCAGCCACAGACACTGGATACTCACAGAGACTGTTCCATAGTTAGGAAACTTTTATTTCTTTTGCTAGCATATAAAAGAACAAAGTTTAATGCTGCCACATTACACAAGCCCCAGGGCCCCTAACACTTTTGTCAGATTGCTAATAAAATAGAGCAGTTGCCGACGCAATAGATCAAAGGATTAAACATTTAATCTTTTAGCTGCTCCGCTCCTTAGGATCTGCAGTCAAAGGATAATACCACTTGACTTTGCATTGAATGGTGGATTCCTTAATATTGAATGTCAGGACATGTACTTTTGAGATTAGGTGAGGAGTAATATTTAGGAATAGAATGAGGATGTGTTTAATGTATGTAGGTCTGATTAATTTAGCTTAGGGAGGAGAGGCAATATATGACTCTGCTTCCATCTCTGCAATATGTGAAACTGATATTAAAAGTTGTTCAAATAAATGAATTAATTTTGCAAGTGTGAGGAAAAACAAACCTAAAGGGGACCAACTCTCTACTCACACCAATGAATTCCACTGATTTAAGTGGAGTTACTGCTGATTTACACCAGTGAAATAAGAAATTAAGAGTGAGTGTATATAAACGTTCTTTTTCTTTTTCTTATACAGAAAACAAGTACATTCCATGTTTATTGTTCAGTTAATCTGAAATTTATCATGGCAAAACATGCTCTTTAGTTTTAAAGTGATAGTAAAGAAAGAACTGACTACTGATATATATGTAACATAATTTACACCCACACAAACACATATAAACCCCATTGTTGAAACATTTTAATTCATGAGGGTGGAGTGTGTCTTTGAGGATATATGCTTGCAGAGAAGTAAAGAGGAATGAGACTGTAGGCAGTAGGGTGAGGGAACTAGCTTCACCAGCTATACACTGCTGCTGAGAACAAGAGCTAGGCAAAATGTTTCTACCAAAAATTTTTTAACGGGTCACTTCAGCTTGAATGGTCCCTTGAAATACACGTTAAATACGTATGCAAAAGCTCTGTGTAAGCTTGAAAGCTTGTCTCTCTCACCAACAGAAGTTGGTCCAGTAAATAAAAGATATGACCTCAGCCATGTTGTCTCATTATATTTTTCTGACTTTCTGAAGTGGCCAAATAAATGAAAAATCCATTATATGCCCAACACTTCCCCATGCTGAATAGATCCTCAGCTAGGGTTTTCCAGCAGGTCTCCACTCACTTTGCATGCCCTGAGCAGCCTGAAGGGGAGGGTCAGGGCTCTGATTTGGTACCAAGCATTGTCTTTCTCAGGTGCTTGGCTGGCTCTTGCTTACATGCTCAGGCTGTAATATTTTGGTCTTATTTTGGTTGTTGGCTTAAGTATGCGGTACTGGATGATAGTGGTGGACTATGCAGGAGGCCAGACTAGATGACATGGTGGTCCCTTCTGGCCTTAAACTCTATGACTTTCTGACTATGAATGGGAGCAGAGAAAGACAGAGAATCTGCCCTTTTAATAACAGTGGCCCAGAGTAGTTAATAGAAAGATTGTTCTATTGCCTGGTATCTTGATTATATATTGATTATATTAGCTATACTGATTACTTAAGAATCCCCAGTTAAGAAATTAGACTTTTGAGGTTTGATAGGTTCTAGTCCCGAATTCAAGTACAGTAGTAGTAGTATTACTCTTTGGTTGTTATGCTCAAATAAATTTGTTAGTCTCTAAGGTGCCACAAGTACTCCTGTTCTTTTTACAGATACAGACAAACACGGCTGCTACTCTGAAACCTGTTTGGTTGTGAACGCTGATGGGCATGGTTGCAACACTCACATTAAGGAAAAAGCTTTTGAATTTTCAATAGTTTTATTAACACAGTTTGTGAAAACACAAATTTTCTGATCCAAACAAAAATGTAACAGTAATGCAATATTAATTTGACTTCCAGCATCATGTCATATGTATACTTACACAATTCTTGTGGAGACCTAGAAGTGGGGAGGGCAGATGGTGGGCCATGGGGTTCCTATCCTGCCTCTGGCATGCCAAGTGAATTCAATGATCAGTGTCTGGTTGGCTAGGTCATTGTTGTGCCTATTATAGGATCTAATGACTGCCATGAATATTCATAATAGTGTTATGCCTCCTTTGCCCTTAATTGCCCCACCCAAATATTGCTGAGATGTCCTTAGTCTATAGGTTATCATAGTAATTATCTCAAACTTATTAGCATATATGTCAGTTGGTTACTGTGAAAACAAGGTGCTTGAGATAATACCTTGTATTGGATCAACTTCTGTTGGTGAGATAAATAAAAGATATTACCTCAGCCACCTTGTCTCTCTAATATCCTGGGACTGACACGGCTACAACAAAATAATACTTATAATTGGTTACTATGCAGTCTTGTGATTATGCATCTGTTGATGTTCCTATCCAAAAATACCCAAACTGGCATCAATTGACTTCTTGCAATTACCTGTCATCATTTTATGCAAGATCTCAATAAAATTATATATTGTAAAATATGCTGTTATGCCATCTTGTGACTTAGGGTCACTGCTGGCCTAAGGTCTTAGGGTCACTTCTCCTAAGGCTTATAAGCCTAACTTTCTTATGCTAACTGCTTAAGCTAAAGTCTTACAGGCTTGGGCCAGTGGGCTTCTTGTATTACTGATATATACTACATCATATTTCTGTATTTAAGATGACTTAAAAGCTATAATAAATCCCAAATGCTACACTTCTCAGAATTTTGTTTTTCAGCTGATTAGTTCAACAAAGTTTGCCTAATGCACAAATATGAAAGAATTCCCATGGGAAGAGCTAGGCCATTTCATACTTTTGCTGAAACCTGGAAACAACTGACAGAATGTGTAGATATTACAATAATAATGATAAAGTATTAATTGTACTGTGGTAGCACATGGGCATCAGTTACGTACCAGGGCTTCACTGAGCTAGATACTGTGCAAATACATAAAAAAAGATGGTTCCTGCCTCAAATAAAAGAACTTACATTCTAACTGATTCTATTTTTTCCTACCAAATGGCATTGTTGATAAAAGCACATAACCTTCCCTTATTATCCCCCTCCTTTCTTTATCGGTGTATTTTTGTATTTTATCACATTCATTTACCTTTTTTTATATTATCCTTATATATTTAGACTTTGATTCTGGAATCAGATTTATGTGGCTCCGAGGGCCGATCAACAGGAGTCTGATGGCAGGATTGGCCCCACTCGTCTTTGTATTGTGCACATAGCTTTTTCTGTTCTTTCGGTATTTCTTTTATACAGAAAAAGTAATAAAGATACTGTAACAGAGAAGATATTTTTTTCTGGTCAACAAATAACATTCTTAATCATTTAACAAGACATGTTAATTTAGGAGGGGAAAAAATCAGAGCTAATTCAGTGACTTCTCTGAGGGGCTGTGTGTATAAGTCTTGCGGATAGAGGGGAGATGAGATATGGGATATATCTTGACTTAGGCTTTTTGATATTGTCTTGCATGACCTTCTCATAAACAAACTAGGGAAATACAACCTAGATGGAGCTATATAAGGTGGGTGCATAACTGGTTGGAAAATCATTTCCAGAGAGTAGTTATCAGTGGTTTACAGTCAAGCTCCAATGGCATATCAAGTGGGATCCTGCAGGGATAAGTTCTGGGTCTGGTTCTGTTCAATATCTTCATCAATGATTTAGATAATGTCATAGAGAGTACACTTTAAAGTTTGCAGATGTTACCAAGGTGGAGGGTTGCAAGTGCTTTGGTGGATAGGATTAAAATTCAAAATGATTTGGACAAACTGGAGAAATGGTCTAAAGTAAACAGGATGAAATTCAATAAGGACAAATGCAAAGTACTCCATTTAGGAAGGAATAATCAGTTACACACATACAAAATGGGAAATGACTGCCTAGGAAAGAGTATAGCAGAAAAGGATCTGGAGGTCATAGTGGATCACAAGCTAAATATGTATGTACAGTGTAATACTGTTGCAAAAAAAAACCCAAACATCATTCTGGAATGTATTAGCAGGAGTGTCATAAGCAAGACACGAGAAGTAATTCTTCCACTCTACTTTGTGCTAATTTGGCCTCAACTGCAGAATTGTGTCCAGTTCTGGGCACGACATTTCAGGAAAGATGTAGACAAATTGGAGAAAGTCCAGAGAAGAGCAAAAAAAATGATTAAAGATCTAGAAAACATGACCTATGAGGGAAGATTGGAAAATTGGGTTTGTTTAGTCTGGAGAAGAGAAGACTGAGAGAGGACATAATAGTTTTCAAGTACATAAAAGGTTGTTACAAGGAGGAGGGAAAAAAATGTTCTCTTAGCCTCTGAGTATTGGAAAAGAAGCAAAGGGCTTAAATTGCAGCAAGGGTGGTTTAGGTTGGTCATTAGGAAAAACTTCCTAAATGTCAGGGTAGTTAATTGCCTAGGGAGTTTGTGGAATTTCAGTCATTGGAGATTTTAATGAGCAGATTAGACAAACCTGTCAGGGATGGTCTAGATACTATTTAGTCTTGCTATGAGTGCAGGGGACTAAACTAGATAACCTCTTGGGTTCCCTTCTAGTCCTCCCACTCTGTTGGTTGCCTGCACATGAATAGATATTGTGTGACCTACCAAACCAATGCTCTGAGTTAATTTTATGCCTAAAACTTTCCATCTCCTTCCATTTTCATGTATATAAAGCAATGTCTTCCCCATAGATAATACCGTAATATACATAGCAATCAATACTCCATCTGGGACACAGGGCTACGGAGTGCTTTACAACAAAATTAAAAAAAGTAAAACCCAAACAAAACCAAATACATTTTAATAAATCCATAACTAAATATCATAATCTTAAAATGCAAACACAGAAAAACAAATAAGGTGTAGTCAAATGAAAAAGGGAAATAAAGAAATGAAAGTGTATGACTGTAGGGCTAATGGTGTTGGGATGGCCAACACCATATTCATGGAAATGTTCACAAATCCCAAAAGTTTTCAAGAGTTTATTATAAATGGTTAGTTGCTCAGCAGTGCATTCTGGAAGTGCATTATTTCCTTATTTGCCATTCATCATAATTTCTCATTCATTATCCTCCTGTGTAAAAAAGTTTCAGGCATCCAGTCAAGGAGGAGAAGCAATATATCGTGACTCAAGGTAATCAGTCAAAGTGAATAATTCTCAGACAACCCATTGCATGAAAAATGTTCTTGCAAATTATTCAGCAAATACTTTATTAATAAAAAATGCATTCCTGGAATTCAGTATCAGTTCACAAAAGAAAAAAGTGAATACTAATAATTATATAATAATATATTTCCAGTGAAACTTATAACAAATAATTATAAAAAGAATGAGAAAATGGAGCTAAAAACTAAACAAAGTAAACTCTTAGGGGGGTTATTCAAAGCACATTGACATTAATGGAAGTCTTTCCATTGTCGTCAATGGACTTCAGCACCTACTGTATTTATTCATCCCTAATTATTGTTCTGATTAATGTGGTTCTGGCACAAAATGCCCGCCACATTCTCAGCCAAAGGTGGCTGGTGAGTGAAGATACACTCCCCTACCCTTACAGCACCATATTCTGGAGATAAGGTACAGTGCTCCAGAAGATGGGCAGATTTATCAAACAGAGAGGCTGATACGTGGCTAGGAAAATTTAGAGACTGGATTGAGTGGAGACAGATACTAGGCAGTGAGTTGGGGTATGCAGACAAACTGTTTGGTTGCCAGGGTCCAGTGTGGTGAGAAGCTCAAAGAGGCTTGCTCTCAGAGATAAATATGAGAAATAATATGGGAAATGACTGGTTGGCCTTGTTATCCAGGAGGAACAAGGGTATACCAGAAGTCTTTGCAGACTGAGGTACCCTTCTTGTGTACTCTCACTCCTCCTTACCAGTGGAGAGAGTGAGTCCTAGGGGTTAGGTTGAATATGGTTATTTAGCATGGAGACAATTTAGTACTTCACTGGACCCAAGTAAATACTTGTCTCTGGGTCATACCTCCAAAAAGTTTCAGTGTAATAAAGTTGTTGGCTTTTGCTTTAAAAAATGCATCCCCATTTCTGTGTTTCATTCCATGGAATGTCCTGATCAATGTAAGGAAGTGGTGGTAGTGGTGGTGATGATGGTGCTGAACACAGTTTCCATTCATTTCATTTTGGTCAACATTTTTTACAATGGTTCAATTTAGAATTACATAATAACTATCAAATATTCTGGCATTATTTTACCAGTTATATTTGTTGACAATTATTATTAAACATCAAGTCCAGCACAATGTGCACTGGGAATAATAAGAACACAAAACTTGAAGACAAATACAATTTGCTTTTTTCCCTACTAACTGAAATGACCAGCCCTACTTTTCTCTTAAGAGATTTCTCCCATTGGGACAGTCTTGTTTACCTACAAAATTAAAAACTAATTGCCTGGAAAGTGTTGTTTTATGTTGCCTGTGAAGTACAGAAGAAATGAGCCTGTCTGTTTGTACACATACACAAATGTTCCTATACATACGCACACATCTATGTTAGAGTAGTGTTAGCTGTCTAGGCTAAATAAGAAGCAAGGACGTGAAAACTAAAGTTGCTGCTTTCCCCTTATCTATTTCCATTATGCATGGAAAATACTGAGATCATTTGGTCTATAAAGTCACCTGTTCTTTGGAGACCCCTTCAATACTTTGCCACCGCCGGGGATTGTAACGATAGAGATGCAGCAGCAGCTCTGAATTTCCAAGCTTTTCTTAGCTTTATCTGGACTCTTCATGATATTTGGATGAAACTTTATGAATGGGAAGTGCCTTTCTTTTTTGAATTTTTGGCTCAGATTTTTCTCTTTTTCTATAAAGAAAGAAGGTGAGAGTTATCAAATAAATATAAACCAACAGTGGATACCAATAGGAAGTTAAACTGGGAGGTTAGACTGTGTGTGTGTGCTACCACGAAGGGCCCTTCGATGTTAGGCCCCAATCCTGCAATAGGATGCATGCTGGTGGACTGTCTAAAGTCCAACTGGAATTCAGTGGTCTATAGATGGCTATCACATTGCAGGATGCAGGCCACAGTTAGCTGAACTTTCAGTGTTCTAGGGATGACAAAAAATATTTTTTATTGCATTATATAGCAAAGCCGTCTTATCAACATGAAATCTCCTTAGAAGCAAGTGTTCTCTACATGGATATATGTATTGAATTGACTATATATACACAGACTGAATATATTTGTTGTTATCATATGGTTACATTACTTCAAACATATTAACGCAGCCTATCACCGTCTGTTGGTAAAATATCAGCATTATCCACAAGCTTAAGGAAATGAGACAGCATCACCAGAGAGGATATTTTTACTTGCAGCAATATAGTCTCCAAGCTCTTTAATTTAAGGGTTGCTTTTGAGTAAAGACAGACAGTAATTGCAAATTGTGTTGAATTATCTTTAAGCCAGCACTTGTACACCAGGGAGCAAGAAGAGAAAAGAGAGTTCATTTGATTTGTTAAGCATGTTAGCATTAATGTTAATCTCTCTCTCTCTCTCTCTCTCTCTCTCGTTTTCTTTAAGAAAGTTTTATTTGATAATAGGGCGTAACATTTTTAAGCCAGAATATTATGCAGAGATAACAAGATTATGATGCAAAACTAGAAATCTCTTTTGACCAATTAGTTAACATCTTATTATATGAATTGCATGACCTTAAATCTGGTTAAGGGCAACAAAATTGGCCTTGTGCACTAAAGCAAAGACAGAATGCTACATATTTTCCTATGCTCCAATACTCATTTGTGTTACAAATGTTCTGTAGAGTAAATTCCCCTATCAGATATGTTCACATTGTGACCCACACACTCTTAAACACTAAAAGCCATAATCTTTCAGACACCAGTCAGACATACCTGTGTCTTGCTGCTTAATTCTGGTGTTCCATGAAACTGGCAGAGGCCATTTCATAGGTCCTCTATGATGGGAACTGCAAAACAGAGCAATCAGCTGGGACTGAGAACAGGGAGCATTGTCTTTATGTTTATGTATGCCTACATCTTCACTCCACAGGTTGTATGTGCTAAGTCCCCTTTCCAGTGCTGATTATTCATTTTTTTGGTATATTGATATAGTGGGATTACAGTGTAGATGGCCAGAATATGGGAGTTCATTAATGTTGCTTTTACAACATATATACATATTAATTAGGAGGGGATGCATTAAGATCCCAGTCCTACATGCACTAATGTCCATGCGTAACTTTACCACTAGAAGCAGCCACATTGAAATCAATGGATCTTCTCACACTAGTAAATTAAGCAGTAAGTGTTTGCAGAATTGAATCCTAAGAGCTGTTCCAGAATTTGACCCTAAGGGCCCATGACATTTTATTTAATCAAAAATTACCAGTATGTATGCTCAGCAAACAATTTTATTAAGCAATAGAGCTATTTGCAGATCAATAGAAAACACAGTTTCACTTTAATCATGCTATATGTTACAAGTGTCTTAAAATATAAAATTAATGTTTCAGATATTTAAATATTTATCCAGATGCCTCAATATACATAAATATTTTGCAGGCACAGGAAGCCAGAGAACTGTTTATGATATTTTATAATAATTCCTTGTAAAATCAGTATTTTACTGTAAAGACTAAAACTACAACATATTGGCTTGTGTCCTTTAACCTTACCATCTACCCACCAAATGGGATATATTAGAGATACTATGCTTGCATAAATTCCCTTTAGAGGCTGAGGGCCATGTGTTGGTGATTGCAGTGGATTATGTTTTTTCACATTTCTTTACTGAAATGGGCATATGAGGAGTATTATAGAGATTACTATAATACCTAGCAGGGTTTTGATTTTAGGGAGTACAGTAAAAGAAATAATTTATTTTATACCAGTGTGTTTAGCCAATCTTTACACTTTTTAAAAACTCTTGTTGTTATTTGTCAATTGATAAATGAACCCTCTGTCATAACTATAAAGGGAAGGGTAACAGCTGTCCTGTGTACAGTACTATAAAATCCCTCCTGGCCAGAGACTCCAAAATCCTTTTCCCTGTAAAGGGTTAAGAAGCTCAGGTAACCTGGCTGGCATCTGACCTAAAGGACCAATAAGGGGACAAGATACTTTCAAATCTTGGGGGGGGGGGGAAGGTTTTTGTTTGTGTTCTTTGTTTGGGAGTGTGTTCGTTCTCGGGACTGAGAGGGACCAGACATCAATACAGGTTCTCCACATCTTTCTAAACAAGTCTCTCCTATTTCAAATTTGTAAGTAAATAGCCAGGCAAGGCATCTTAGTTTTCCTTTGTTTTCTCAACTTGTAAATATACCTTTTACTAGAGTGTTTATCTTTGTTTGCTGTACTTTGAACCTGAGACTAGAGGGGAGTCCTCTGAGCTCTTTAAGTTTGATTACCCTGTAAGGTTAATTTCCATACTGATTTTACAGAGATGATTTTTACTTTTTTTCTTTAATTAAAAGCCTTCTTTTTAAGAACTTGATTGATTTTTCCTTGTTTTAAGATCCAAGGGGTTTGGATCTTGATTCACCAGGAGTTGGTGGGAGGAAGGAGGGAGGATGGTTAATTTCTCCTTGTTTTAAGATCCAAGGGGTTTGGATCTGTATTCACCAGGGAATTGGTGAAAGGTTTCTCAGGGCTTCCCAGGGAGGGAATCTAATTGGGAAATGGTGGCAGTGGAACCAGAGCTAAGCTGGTAGTTAAGCTTAGAAGTTTTCATGCAGGCCCCTACATTTGTACCCTAAAGTTCAAAGTGGGGATCCAGCCTTGACACCTCCATTGATAGCTTCTCTCTTCTCACAAACAGAAATGTCTGTATGTTTCTTTTTTCCCAAGCAGTTGACGTATTACATGGCAATGGAACTCTATTTTCCAGTTGTGCCATTTCATTGAGTTCAATGGAGCTACGTCTTGTACACACCAGCATTAATGAGCAGAACCAAGGTCCTAGCCTATAGATGAGTAGAGTAAAATAAAGCTTTTTTTAACCGCTGTATTGGAGTTGAAACACGAGTCCTATTCCTGATATCATATGCACATTATGTGGCTTGGTGATGATGAGCCCACTGTTTGTGTGTGTCCAACAGCTATAATAAAGAGGGATTAATATATTTTCAGTATAGGGAAATATCTGCTACAACAAGGAATGGGTTTAAAATTGGGAAGCTATTTAAAATGCATCTTACTACATTCACATTTCCTCCACAGCCGACTCACTGAGTATGAGTAATTGCTGGAAAGGACTGTAATCCAATTTCAGATTTGTATCTGTAACAGAACAATTGAATTGCATTGATGCTAAGCTTTGGCAATTTCACTTAAGTGAACTCCCTGTCTGAGGAACAAATGTATAAAGTGGGGGAAAATGTATTCTACTAGTTAAGTTTGTCATTGTAAAGAAATACAATTCTAGCAAATCTATGAAAGAAAATGTATTTGTCAGTATGTTACCTATATGCTGGTCATTTGTCCTAAATTTTCTTTCAAATGAGAGACTTTAATACCAATCTAGGGGGAAGTTGCCTTTCAAAACATATATGGAATGGCCACCAAATAGTCTAGATCAGGAGCTCAATTTTATTGTTCATTCAGAAAGTCTAAAATGGAGGGATTGCAATAGAAATATTCTATACAATTGCTAAAGATGAAATTTCAACATAGTTTTGCCACATTTCATCCAAGCCTAGGTTTGCCAAGACTTCCTACCTCTGGTTAAAAATATCTCCAGTAGTGTGAGTCAGTTTACAGGCTGTGGCTCACTGGAGCTGATCAATGATACGCTCTGTGAGTATGTTACCAATACCAATGACTTAAGTGCATGATTTTGCAACAGCTATGTTCATAAAGCATAGAAGGGGAAAGTGGAAGTCAGCACATTAGCCAGTGCTTTCAGATTAGCGGAATAGCAAAAAGACCAAAGGCTCAGCTGGCATTCCCAATACTGGATGGATGCATGGCTGGAGGAGAAACTGAAGTGCTCACTATGACTCCTATTGCATTTTTGCGTGCATTCCAGCTCCTCTTAATGTTATTTGTGACAACATAGTAGCATCTGTCTCAGCCTTTATTGAATTAATGAAAGCCTATGGCTGCTCTGATAGTGCCAGTAGAAAGAATGAGTATTTTCCTATCACTTGTGATGTGACACAACTCACAACACTTCAGTCCAAGCTATTGTATGCCAGATGTGTTTTTTAAAAAAGTGTGATCTGAGAGGAAGGTGTGGTCTAATAGTATAAGCATGAGACTAAGAGCCAGACACTTCTGAGTTCTACTCTTGGCTTTGACACTGATATCTTCCCTGCTCTTGGGTACATTTCCTCCTGTAAATGGAGGATGATAATTCCTGCTTACCTACATCACTGGAGTATTGTGAAGATTATTTAATAATGCAAAGGTGATTTGAAGGTGAATAGCACAGTATGAGTATTTTTATCATTACCGTTATTTTATTTCAGACTCCACAGTACACAATGGGCTTTATCCTGCGAGGTACTCAGCACTCTTCTGAGAAGCTAAGTACCCTCATCTCCTATTAAGTCCCTCGCATGAACACGTAGCACCTTGTAGGACTGAATCTTCAGAGATGTTCTTGACCTTTAGCTCTACTGATCAACTTTGGCTTAGCTCCCTGATCTAACAAAAAGAGTAACTCTCATTTATTTCCCTTCACTCTTCTTTGCATTATCCCCAGATATGTTGCCACTTAAACAGCCAGAGTCTCCAAAGAACACCTCCACTCTCCTTATGATCCTCTTTCCAAAAAGCCTGACAAAAGAGAAGAAAGACATGGCTAATTTTCCTCTCAATCAAAATCAAAACAGAATTATGAAGGAAAAGTCACAATGCAGACAAAGCAGATATGTTGCCAGTTATGTGTACAATTGTGCAGCATTTTTGTAGTCCCTGTGCTTTGCTCTGCTCTAATAGGTTTCAAGTATCAGAGGGGTAGCCGCGTTAGTCTGGATCTGTAAAAAGCAACAAAGCATCCTATGGCACCTTATAGACTAACAGATGTATTGGAGCATAAGCTTTCGTGGGTGAATACACGTCTGATGAAGTGGGTATTCACCCATGAAATCTTATGCTCTAATACATCTGTTAGTCTATAAGGTGCCACAGGACTCTCTGTTGCTTTCTAGTAGGTTTGTGATCTTTGATATGAGCCAACAATGATACTCAACTACTGCCCTTCCAATTCCCCCTTCCTAAATCTTATTTAGTCTTACAGGGATGAAAGCAAAATGTGCAGTAAAAAATATAGGTGTTTTTTTTCTTTTTTCTGTTTTGTGTTGCTTAATGTTTGAAATGTTTTGCCCAGTTCTCAAGCAGAATTTCCTGTGTTTAATGGTAGTATTTTGTCCAAGGATCTCAAAGCACTTTACAAACGTTGTGTAAATGGTTTTCCTGTCCCACAAAGACTTCTGAAATTTCAAAAACATTTTCCATCTTGAATCAGGATGAAAAGTCAGAATCTCAAAATTTTTCATGAACCAATAATCTAAAATAAATAAAAAATACAAATCAGGTCAGGTCTATCAATAAATTTTGTTTCAAATAATTTAAAAAATATTGTAAGTGTTGATATTCTTTTTTAATTTTATTTTAGTATAAATTGTGTATAATTTCTAAATGATGGGATGTTTCAACAATTTCAAAACATTTTTTCATTTTATTTCCAATTGAGAGAGTCATCTAAAGTCCTATGAACAAGTTCGGTTTCAGCAAATCAGCATCTTCAGAGGTAAAAATGTTTAGTCGGTAAATTCCTGACCTGCTGTAACATTTACTTTAGCTTTACATTGGCTTAGAGGACCTCACTCTAGCATCTTTCTGTAACACATTCATACAGAATTGGGTACTACTAAATGTAAAATCTCTCCTCTTAGGTGTATGGTATGTGTTGTTTCAGTTTGTTTCTGTGTTTTTGAAGAAGAAATTTTTGAAGTGATCTATACATTTTAGGGGCACATTCTGTTCCCAGAGACAAGCCCAAGAACCTGGGCTGAGTGTGGGGTATTTGTGAGGGACTAGTCCTTCCCAACAGATCATGAAGCAACATTGGAGCTGTTTTGATGCCACTACTCCAATCACTCTTCATGGCCGTTACACACAGACAGCCTACATGGGGACGAAATAGCCAGTAGCTAGACAAAGTAGTGAGTCACTGGCCCCATCCACAGCCAATCAGAGTGCACATGGAGCTGGGCTACAAGGAAGGTACTCAAATACTATGATGATGAGAACCATCTAAGTACCTAGACAGAAAGATGCACCTTTGTTGCAGACTTCTGAAATCTTGACTCCCCTCCCCCCCCACACTGTGTAACTATACTAAATACTCTGCCCCTATGTTTGAGTTAGAGTTGGAGCTGGGGTTTAGTGTTCAGAAGCCCCCCCCCACCCCACCCCTTTTTTTTGGTACATTCCAAGAGAGACTAGCTCCAAGGCCAGGCTGGTATGTACTTTGAAAGACATAATGATGTAATGTTTTTATGTTTCTCAAAAAAGATCACTCATGTTAGTGAAGGTTTTTGGCAAGAGATGATAGAATGAGCACCTGTGAATGATATACTGAGTTACAACCGACAAACAACAGAAGGGAAGTCAGACCAAAAGCCCATTTTAGCAGAAAACTCTTCACTAATTCAGAAGAGTTTCTTTCCACACAAAATAAATCTGTCTTAGCTGAGACAGTAACATTAGGTATCAGTTTGGATCACAGCTGAGATTGGTGTTCCTACCCTTACAAAGAGTTATATCACAATATACGTCTATTTAATGGAAGTATTCTAAATTTCTTCAAGCTCTAGTGTAGTGCACTTCTGCTTTAGAGGACTGTATTTTTTCCTTTTAGATTGTAATTTAGTAGGGCTGGTTTCAGAATATTTGTCAGGGAGCAAGATAATACTTTGGGAACCAATGTCAGAGACTTCTATCTATCTATCTATCTATCTATCTATCTATCTATCTATCTATCTATCTATCTATCTATCTATCTATCTAATCTCCCTCCCTCTGCCCCCCAACTTCATATTATAAGGCACCTTTCACAACAGTATCTTCTGTCTGCTGTATATGCCCAGACAAGTGCTTGCTCTTTGTTTTCCTTACATTGCAGTGGCCTTCTTTCACTCTTATCCCAGCCTCCACAAAAAAGTTGAGTGTGGTTTAGGATAGGGAAAAGTTTAGGCATCCAAACTGGCAGCAGAGATAGTTCATATAACTAGTGACGATCACTGCTGTCTAGTGGACATACTTTCTATCAAGAGTACTGTTCAGCAGTGTATGACTGTGGCCCTGTAGCCCTATAGGATCTGGAAAGTAAAACCCTCATACTATTACACACAACAAAGTTTTTTTCAATCAGTCAATCAAAGGTTTGTAAAAGTATGCATTTTTGGGGAGAGATATCAAACTTAGCAGAGGGATTTTCAGATCAGCCAACCTCAAGACATTCTTACGGCCAATTAACCTGAATAGGATGAACTGAGAAATGTGGATATTAAGAAATAATGATAGAGAGAGAGACACACACATCTTTGCTTAGAAATTTGTCTTGTGATATAATGTGGGGAATCAGGATAATCTAAATTATGTGAGAAGTCAGAGATACAGGTGATGGCATTGAAACATTATGGCGCTAAGGCTATTTCTTAACACATTTGAATTGTCTTGTCTTGCAGGTTTGACAAGTTGTAAAGTTGCATAATTGTATAATTTTATTGGCTATCCTGTGAGAAGTGTAATAGCTGGTGACATATATAAGGTGTAAATCTTTTACCTTTCTATATTTTATTTCTTAATGAGAATTAATAAAAAGTATTCACACACAGTCACAATCTGATTTCATATGAATCTGCCCCGAGCCTGGAACCTCAAATGAGAAGAAAACCAAAAATAAACAAACAAGCCCTCCAGTAAATTAGTTGGATTTCCCTGAAAACTTGTAAGGAAAGGCCAAAAACTTGTTGTCTACAGGGGAAAGACAAATCTGTATTGTGCAGCTATGCCAGGAGGAGGACAGGAGATACTCAATGTGATTTTAATTAGACTGCAACTTTATTCTTAAACGTCAAAAAGTACCCAGCAGATAATAGCATAAAGTGCAGGTAATTCCATATTCATTTACATATAGCTGGCAGAGAGGGCTGCTGTCAGCCCTCCCACTTTACCCATCCTGATCCCCAGCTAACCCACAGGGGGGCCCTCACCACCCAACTTTGAATGATGGTTAAGGAGCCTATAAGATATGGAGGGGTGAAGGTTGCTCCCTGCTGTACCAATCATAGCAGCCAGCAAGTGAAGCGTGCGGGTATAACTGCATCTATGCTAGAGGCCTCTGTTGGCATTGCTGTGTTGGTCAGGGATCACACCTCTTCATACCTCAATTGACATTCCTATGCCAGCTGAAGTCTGTAGTGTAAACATAGCCTGAGATGTGCCAAAGGTGGCAGTGCTTTTGTGATGGGCTGTGACCCCCAGCTTAATTTACATAGAGAGCTGGTAATAACCTTTGGTTTCTATTGACCTGGGACAATAACTGTTTTACGTTGGGTATTTGCAAGAGAGAGGAAAATCTGGATCTTAAAGAAGATTGTCCCAGCAGCCATCCATCTCACTTAGCTCATTTCAAATGCAGTTCATATGCCTTGGTTATGTACAAGAGCTTGTAGATAGTTCATCATCAAAACTTTTTCCCTCTCTATCAAGGACTAGCTTGTTGCTTTTTTGGCTGCAGATTTGATTACATGTTGTACCTGCTGTAAACACTGGCTCCAGCCGCCTGAGTGTCAGGCAGACACTGGGTAGATTGTAGCAGTGAGAAGGAAACAGACGGTGCTATCGATCTTCATGACTCCTGATGCACATGACTGCATTTCTCCCTTCCTAAGTAGAGCGTACGAGGTGATTAAGTAATCAGCACTATTACCCCTGAGGAATATAAATCCCTGAAGCAGCCACTCAGAACAGTGCTTACCAGTCTCAGAAGCAGCAGCACAAGCAAGAGACTGCAGTGCAGTGTCCCAAATAGGAGAAGTAATACAAAATGAATTTCAGGCTTCTGTATGGGTAGATGGATTTCAACTGTGGAAATATGCCCCCCCCCCCAACTTTTTCCCCCCTTCAATTACAGTTTAATCATAAAATATGCTTATTTTGTCCTAAGATTAAAGTGAGTTGACATTGCAATGTGTGCCAAAACACTCTATTTAGGGTATTATTGCCTCTCCCACCTCCCACCCAAAATAAAAGATTGTTTTGTTCATATTTTCTGGGATAATAATCCTTTAAATTACATCAGTTTTCTTTTTAAAGTTTTTTTTTATTTTTTTTTTTAATTAATCCAACTGGCAAAAGAAGACAAATCTAGTTCATAAGTGGCTTTTGAACACAGATGGATTATTTATTAAAGAGTTTTTCTGGGCATCAGATGGGAAAGCATTTTACGTGTTGATATTTATGAATTTCTGTATGTAATAGCATTTGTTTCATGGAATAATAGCAGACTATTACTGATTAATCATGAATCAGTAAAAACAAAGCTCATTACAGTGATCACAAAAAATAGCTTATTACTGTGAAGATCGTAACTAAGTCCTTTCAACATCGGGCACTCATCCAAGAACTACAGGTAGTTTCTTTAGAAAAAGAAGTCACCCCAAAATATGTAGCCTGTTTAAGTCATTGAGAATGGTATTAGTAGGTATTACCAGTATGCAAAGGATGCTTAATATTAAAGTTATTTTATTAGTTAGCAAAATATTAGAAGTAAAAAATAAAAAGAGACTGATAAGTCAAATAGTATATTCTTAGTTCATGTCAATGTGCTATTTAATGAAATAGTCCTAAAGTAAAGTAAGAAAAGTCTTAGAATATTCTGGTTGATTTGTGATAGTTTTCTTATGTTTATAGTAGGGCTGTCAAGTGATTAAAAAATTAATTGTGATTAATTGCGCTGTTAATAATAGAATACCATTTATTTAAATATTGTGGATGTTTTCTACATTTTCAAATATATTGTGTGACAAAGTTCCTCCTCTGCCTTGGTGGGTCCTGTGCTTATTGGCGGATTTGCTCGCCTCAGAGATTCATGGCAGCCCTCAGTTTGGCCACTTTTCTTAGCGGCTCACACCTGCTGTTCACTCAGCTAACCTCATCACTGGTCAGCATGGGGAAAGGGAGGAGAACAGTTCCCCACAGTCACTGCTGACCCACCTAGTGGGTCGGGGGATAGGTCAGAGATCTTCCCCTCTGGTGGGACCCACAGTCCAGGTCACCTCCTCTTGTCTCTTGTCTCAAATAGGGAATTGAGGCGGATGGGGGGAACCCAGGCCTACCCTCTACTCCGGAAAGGCAAAGCACACAGGGGTGACATGCGTCCATGGGACAGTTAGTTATTATCTCACCATCCTGGTAAAAATTGAAATCCAGGGGAACACTACTGAGGTAGGACCAGGTGTAATCCCTAAACTCCCATACCCAGTGCTCATAGGGAGGGACTTTCCAGAGTTTGGAGACTTACTTGCGGTAGGGAGATTGGAGGAGGAAACCCTGAAGTTAGTGAGACATTCACAGTAGACTGTCAACCCCAAATCTTCTCTGAAATATCCCCAGATTTGTTCTCCACGCCCAGGCAGGATAGAAAGATGAAAAGGGAAATAAGGGCAGCTAAGGCCTTGGGAAGCCGAATACTGACCCAAAGCCAGAGGGTAACTCTCGTAGGTAGGTGGACTCGAGCAGGTGAAAAGGAGGCCGCCCAGGAGGGAGAAGCACCCGAGTCTGACCCCCACCCTAATGCCTCTGAACAGTAGAGGCGACAGAGACTGGCCCCCTAGATATTGGGCAGATTAGCCTCGGGAGAGAAAATTTTGGACAGGACTAGGCTGAAGACCCAAGGTACGACAACATTAGGAAGGAGGTGACCGAAATAGATGGGGTCCCCATGGAAGGGAAAACCCAGGGACCAGGACCCTACTTCATAATGAAGAAGGATCTCTTTTACCAGGTTCCACCAGTATGGGGCAGAAGGCATAACAGATCCTAGTACCTCAAAAACACCAGAATGCTGTATTAAGTCCTGCCCATAGTCATCTTTTTGGGCGGCATTTAGGGGTAGAGAAGACCCCGGCATAGGTCCTATGATGATTCTTCTGGCCCAGAGTACATGAAGAAGTGCGGAGGTACTGTGCATCCTTCCCAGAGTGTCAGCTGCACAATCCCCATCCCAACTTGAGGGCACCTTTAGCACCTCTTCCCATCATAGAGGTCCCCTTTGAGTGAATAGCCATGGACCTAGTGGGACCCCTGGAGAAGATGGCTCGGGGCCACCAATATATACGTGTTGTTTTGGACTATGCTACTCGCTACCCAGAAGCTGTCCCCCTGTGGAACACGGCCTCTAAAACGATAGCCAAAGAGCTGGTGGGGAACTTTGCCCAAGTGGGGCTACCAAAGGCGATATTAACAGACCAAGGAACCCCATTTATGTCTAAGCTAATGAAGGACCTCTGTACCCTGCTCCAGATACATACCCTGAGAACTTCAGTCTATCATCCGCAAACTGATGGGCTGGTAGAAAGGTTTAACCGAAGCCTCAAGGCTATGATACTGAAGGTGGTGAGTCAGAATGGGAAGGATTGGGACACCCTACTACGTTACCTCATGTTCGCCATCCAAGACGTACCTCAGGCCTCAACTGGGTTTTCCCTCTTTGAGTTATTATATGGGCGCCACCCCCCAGCATACTAGATATCGCCAAAGAGATCTGGGAAGAGGAACCCAATGAAGGGAGAAATATAATTGAACATATATTGCAGATACCCGTATTATACGGGAACATTTGGAAAAGCGCAAGAGGCCCAGTGAACCCATTACAATCGCCAGGCAAAAGTCCGACAGTTCCAACCAGGGGATCCACAAGGGTGACCAGGGGATGGTGTTGGTACCCATCGCAGAAAGCAAGCTTTTGGCCCAATGTCAGGGGCCCTATGAGGTGATTGAACCTGTGGGGGAAGTAACCTACAAGTGCGGCAGCCAGGACGCCGAAAACAAGAACAGATTTATCAAATTAACCTCTTGAAACCTTGACACCAGTGAGAGGCATGTGTAGTGGCCCAAGAGGCCCCAGTCCCGGGAAATAACCTACATGAGCAGATCAGGATATCCCCTGATCTGACACCGACCAGAAGAAGGAAGTAACTGAGATGATCAACCGGTAGCAGGACGTGTTTTCAACCAAACCAGGCTGGAACACCGAAGCATATCACCACATTATCTCAGACTCTGGGGCAAAGGTAACTTTAAGACCCTACTGGGCGGCAAAAAGGAAGGAGATCAAGGCGGAGGTAAAAAGGATGTTGGAACAGGGTGTCATCAAAGAGTCCCACAGTCAATGGTCAAGCTCGAGTGTGTTGGTGCCCAAACCCAATGGCACCAGTAGGTTTTGTAATGATTTCTGCCGGCTGAACGAGATATCCAAATTTGATGCATACCCCATACCCTGTATTGATGAGTTAGTTAATCGCCTGGGCAATGCCCAATTTTTGACCACCCTTGATTTAACAAAGGGATACTGGCAGATTCCCCTTGCCAAAGAGGCAAAAGAAAAGACAGCATTCTCTACACCACAGGGTCTGTTTCAATAAACTATTCTTCCTTTTGGACTGCATGGGGCACCCGCCACCTTCCAGTGTCTTATGGACAAGCTCCTGCAGCCCCATACCAGTTATGCAGCTGCGTACCTGGACAACGTGATTCTTCATACCCCCGACTGGGAGACCCACTTGGAAAAGGTGGAAGCGGTTCTGGACATGTTAAGATGGGATGGGCTCACAGCCAACCCAGCCAAATGTGCTATAGGGCTAGCTGAGGTTAAATACCTTGGCTACATAGTAGAAAGGGGCATAGTCAAGCCCCAACTAAACAAACTGGAAGCTATCCAAAATTGGCCCCGTCCAAATCAGAAAAAGCAAATCTGGGCATTCCTGGGTGTGGTGGGGTACAACCGGCGATTTATTACCCATTTCGCCACCAGAGCGAGTCCCCTGACAGACCTGATAAAAGCCTGGGGTCGGGACATGGTGAAGTGGACTGACACTGAGGAGAACGCATTCACGGATCTATGGACAGCCCTCTGCAGTAACCCCGTGCTTATAGCCCCAGACTTCAACAAAGAATTCGTTTTATAGACAGATGCATCTGAAGTATGATTGGGAGCTGTCCTATCACAGATGGTCAGAGACGAAGAACACCCAATCCTCTACCTCAGCAGGAAGAAGAACAGGAGTACTTGTGGCACCTTAGAGACTAACAAATTTATTAGAGCATAAGCTTTCGTGGACTACAGCCCACTTCTTTGGATGCATATAGAATGGAACATATAATGAGGAGATATATATACACACATACAGAGAGCATAAACAGGTGGGAGTTGTCTTACCAACTCTGAGAGGCCAATTAATTAAGAGAAAGAAAAAAAAAAACTTTTGAAGTGATAATCAAGCTAGCCGAGTACAGACAGTGTGATAAGAAGTGTGAGAGTACTTACAAGGGGAGATAGAGTCAACGTTTGTAATGGCTCAGCCATTCCCAGTCCTTATTCAAACCGGAGTTGATTGTGTCTAGTTTGCATATCAATTCTAGCTCTGCAGTCTCTCTTTGGAGTCTGTTTTTGAAGTTTTTCTGTTGTAATATAGCCACCCGCAGGTGGCTATATTACAACTTACCTACATGCCTCCAGCTTCCATCCAGGACACACCACACGATCCATTGTCTACAGCCAAGCTCTAAGATATAACCGCATTTGCTCCAATCCCTCGGATAGAGACAAGCACCTACAAGATCTCTATCAAGCATTCTTAAAACTACAATACCCACCTGCTGAAGTGAAAAAACAGATTGACAGAGCCAGACGAGTACCCAGAAGTCACCTCCTACAAGACAGGCCCAACAAAGAAAATAACAGAACACCACTAGCTGTCACCTTCAGCCCCCAACTAAAACCTCTCCAGCGCATCATCAGAGATCTACAACCTATCCTGAAAGATGATCCTTTACTCTCACAGATCTTGGGAGACAGACCTGTCCTCGCTTACAGACAACCCCCCAACCTAAAGCAAATACTCACCAGCAACCACACATCACTGAACAAAACCACTAACCCAGGAACCTATCCTTGTAACAAACCCCGATGCCAACTCTGTCCACATATCTATTCAAGTGACATCATCATAGGACCTAATCACATCAGCCATACCATCAGGGGCTCGTTCACCTGCACATCTACCAATGTGATATATGCCATCATGTGCCAGCAATGCCCCTCTGCCATGTACATTGGCCAAACCGGACAGTCTCTACGCAAAAGAATTAATGGACACAAATCTGACATCAGGAATCAAAATACTCAAAAACCAGTGGGAGAACACTTTAACCTGTCTGGTCATTCAGTGACAGACCTGCGGGTGGCTATATTACAACAGAAAAACTTCAAAAACAGACTCCAAAGAGAGACTGCAGAGCTAGAATTGATATGCAAACTAGACACAATCAACTCCAGTTTGAATAAGGACTGGGAATGGCTGAGCCATTACAAATGTTGACTCTATCTCCCCTTGTAAGTACTCTCACACTTCTTATCACACTGTCTGTACTCGGCTAGCTTGATTATCACTTCAAAAGTTTTTTTTTTCTTTTCTCTTAATTAATTGGTCTCTCAGAGTTGGTAAGACAACTCCCACCTGTTTATGCTCTCTGTATGTGTGTATATATATCTCCTCATTATATGTTCCATTCTATATGCATCCGAAGAAGTGGGCTGTAGTCCACGAAAGCTTATGCTCTAATAAATTTGTTAGTCTCTAAGGTGCCACAAGTACTCCTGTTCTTCTTTTTGCGGATACAGACTAACACGGCTGTTACTCTGAAACTTACCTCAGCAGGAAACTCTTCCCGAGAGAGCAGAAGTATGCCGTGGTTGATAGAGAGTGCCTTGCTGTGAAATGGGCCATGGAAACACTATGTTATTACCTGCTGGGATGACTGTTTGCCCTTGTGACCGACCATGCACCCCTCCAGTGGATGCAGTGAAATAAGGAGAAGAACACAAGGGTGACCAGATGGTTCCTGGCCCTACAACCTTTCCAATTCATCATACAACACCGGGCTGGAAGCCACCATGGCAATGCAGATGGCTTTTCACGGGTACACTGCCTGACGTCCCAAGTTGCCCAACCACGTGGTGTTGAGCGGGGGGAGGGGAGGGGAATATGTGACAGGGTCAGGCCAGATGGCTACAGGAGAGTGATAGAAGGGAGATATATTAATTCCAGGTTAAGCAGGTCCCTTTTCTCTGGGTAAGGTAATAGGGGCAGTTCCAGAACAATCAGGAACTTTCTGGAACCAATTAAGGCAGACATGCTAATTAGGACATCTGGAGCCAATTAAGAAGCAGCTAGAATCAATTAAGGCAGGCAGGCTAATCAGGGCACCTGGTTTAAAAAGGACCTCACTTCAATCAGTGAGGCACGTGTGTGAGGAGCTGGGAGCAAGAGGAGCAAGAAGTGCTGAGAGTGAGTAGGCAAACTGCTGGAGGACCGTGAAGTAGAAGCGTTACCAGACACCAGGAGGAAGGTCCTGTGGTGAGGATAAAGAAGGAGTTGGGAGGAGGCCATGGGGAAGTAGCCCAGGGAGTTGTAGCTGTCACGCAGCTGTTACAAGGAACACTGTAGACAGTTGCAATCCACAGGGCCTGGGCTGGAACCCGGAGTAGAGGGTGGGCCCTATTTGAGACAAGAGACAAGAGGAGGTGACCTGGACTGTGGGTCCCACCAGAGGGGAAGGTTTCTGGCCTGTCCCCCAACCCACTAGGTGGGTCAGCAGAGACTGCGGGGATTGTTCTCCTCCCTTTACCCATGCTGGCCAGTGATGAGGTTAGCTGAGTGAACAGCAGGTTTGAGCCACTAGCAAAAGTGGCCAAACTGAGGGCTGCCGTGAATCTCTGAGGCAAGCAAATCTGCCAATAAGCGCAAGACCCACCAAGGCAGAGGAGGAACTTTGTCACAATTGATTTCAATTACACTACAGAATACAAAGTGTACAGTGCTCACTTTATATTTATTTTTGATTACAAGCATTTGGACTGTGAAAAACAAAAGAAATAATATTTTTCAAT
The DNA here is from genome assembly GCF_027887155.1 of Malaclemys terrapin pileata. Taxonomy (NCBI): domain Eukaryota; kingdom Metazoa; phylum Chordata; order Testudines; family Emydidae; genus Malaclemys; species Malaclemys terrapin. Next base: position 31,971,810 of record NC_071513.1, on the reverse strand, counting down.
TCACCTAATACAAGTAATGTAGTGCAGTCTCTTTATAATGAAAGTTGAACTTACAAATGTAGAATTATGTACAAGAAAAATCTGAATTCAAAAATAAAACAATATAAAACTTTAGGGCCTACAAGTCCAATCAATCCTACTAGTCCTACTGTTCAGCCAATCACTCAGATAAACAAGATTGTTACTTTTGCAGAAGATAATGATGCCTGCTTCTTGTTTACCATGTCATCTGAAAGTGAGAACAGGCGTTTGCATGGCACTGTTGTAGCCGGCGTCATAAGATATTTACATGCCAAATGCGCTAAAGATTCAGATGTCTCTGGATGCTTCAACCACCATTCCAGAGGACATGCGTCATGCTGATGACGGATTCTGCTTGATAACAATCCAAAGCAGTGCAGATTGACGCATGTTCATTTTCATCATCTGAGTCAGATGCCACCAGCAGAAGGTTGATTTTCTTTTTTGGTGGTTTGGGTTCTGTAGTTTCCACGGTGGAGTGTTGCTCTTTTAAGACTTCTGAAAGCCTGCTCCACACCTCGTCCCTCCCATATTTTTGAAGGCACTTCCGATTCTTAAATCTTGGGTGGAGTGCTGTAACTATCTTTAGAAATTTCACATTGGTATCTTCTTTGCATTTTGTCAAATGTGCATTGACAATGTTCTTAACACAAACAATATGTGCTTGGTCTTCATCCAAGACTACTATAATATGAAATATATTGCAGAATGTGGGTAAAACGGAGCAGGAGACATAAAATTCTCCCCCAAAGATTTCAGTCACAAATTTAATTAATGCATTATTTTTTTTAACAAGCGTCATCAGCATGGAAGCATGTCCTCTGGAACAATGGCCGAAGCATGAAGAGGCACATGAATCTTTAGCACATCTGGCACGTAAATATCTTGCAACACCAGCTATAAAAGTGCCATGCAAATGCTTGTTCTCACTTTCAGATGACATTGTAATTAAGAAGTGGGCAGCATTATCACCCATAAATGTAAACAAACTTGTTTCAGTTAGTGATTGGCTGAACAAGAAGTAGGACTGACTGGACTTGTTGGCTCTAAAGTTTTACATTGTTTTGTTGAGTACAGTTATCTAACAAAAAAATCTACATTTGTAAGTTGCACTTTAATGATAAAGAGATGGCACTACAGTACTTGTATGAGGTGAACTGAAAAATACTATTTATTTTATCATTTTTACAGTGCAAATATTTGTTATAAAAATAATATAAAGTGAGCACTGTACACTTTGTATACTGTGTTGTAATTGCAATCGACCCATTTGAAGATGTAGAAAAACATCCAAAAATATTTAACAAATTTCAATTGGTATTCAATTGTTTAACAGTGCGATTAATCATGATGAATTTTTTTGAGTTAATCGCGTGAGTTAACTGTGATTAATCGACAGCCGTAGGTTATAGCAGTATTCTGCAGAAGGTACGCTATGTGGGATGCACAGGGTGAGAATCTGTGCTGCCCCTTGAAGAGGTGCTACACAGAACTTATAACCCAAGGGAAGATGGAGGCTAAGATGGCTTTCAGCCATCTTTGCACTCTTCTGATTCTATGTTGCTCCAGTGGCGGAGCAGCTCAAGATGTCAAAATAGTCCTGAATTTAGGGCAACATCCCTGGCTCTGCCCAATGGTAGCATTGCCACCCACAAATCTGTGCTATGTGTTGTGGCTGCATATTGACACACACCTCCTGCCCTAGCCACACCCTTTCAGCTAGGGCTTGTAAGGGGCTCTTCATTTGCCTTTCTTCATTTGCCAGGAGATTTCTCCCCTGGCTTTTAGAGCCACTTTACAGTGCTCTGGACTCTTACCCATCATACAGGGGCTGGTGTGGGGATGAGAATTTCTCCCATAGTTAGGAAGTTAGAATGGTGTAATTTAAATATTCTGGCACAGGTGTTTGCAGTAAATAAGTAGGCATTTTTTTTCTGTATAGTGTATATGGGTATTTGATAGTCAAATGCTTGCATTTATAATAAACTTGGAATGTTTGCGCTATCCCAAACACAGCCATCTCTATAACTTTTATATCCTGGTTTACCTACTATTCCACTGTCATTGCTGTGCAAAAATATATCAAGAAACAGAATGCAGTGGTGTGTGTGCATAAATAAACAGAAAGTTTTAAGAACACAGTGCAGTTACAGGGCGGAGTGAATGAATCACTGGGTCATTGTGGAACTTCTTAGAGAAGAGTTTCATTTGTCAACTTTTTTTTTTTCCTTTTTCTTGGGAGTCATCTGTACAAAGTCTCTCTTCCTGAGCTTTCATTCCCTTTTGCCTTGTGAGTGCTGCTGACCACGAGGGTTATATTCAGTTTATAATGAGCAAGGTTCACCTTTTCCCCTTCTACTCCACCTTTCATTGCAACTTGCAGTTTTCTTTTCACATGTTACAAAAAAGATAGAAATTGCAATGGCACAGGAGATTTCCTGGTTTCCTTTTTGCAGCAGTGGTGCACTGCTGACAAGTCCTGGGCCTGGAGGTGATTAACACAAGTGGGATGCTAGAATTAGACTCATAGACTTTTAAGGTCAGAAGGGACTATCATGATCATCTAGTGTGACCTCCTGCTCGCTGTAGGCCACAGAACTCACCCACCCACTCCTGTAATAGACCCCTAAAGTTCTAAAAGCTGCTTCTTGCCCTAGAGGTCAGTACTTCTGTTAGTAAAACACTGAGTGAGTTTACCTTGCTGTTTAACTACAAAGAAGTCCTTCTGGAGCTTGTGTGTGTTTGTGTGTGGCCGAGTATGTGGAAGAGCTGTTGCCAAAGGCTCTCTAGCTTCTATGGGAGTAAATGGATGCACCTGAGAGCGGGGAGGAAAAAACAAAAATACAGATAAATCAATTGCAAAATTAAGAGTAGAGGGGGAAATCAATTGACTTTTTTTGAGACCCTACTGGGCTTTAAACCCTGTACCCCAAGCCAAGTACAGTGCACACACAGTAGCATAGAGTAATTATCTCTGTGTATACTCTTGAGGCATTCAATTCACAATCATCATCACCTTGTTCCAAAGAGTCCACAAACTCTCACTGTTGTGGAGACAAGTTTAAATAGTGTCAGTGCTCATTGCCCTGATCAAGATAACTTGATACTATGAAGCAAAAACCAAAATAATACATGTTTTTGTTTGGGTGTATGGGTGTTTATTAAGTGCTCATGAAAACACTGGATTGACAGCCCTCAAGATTGAAGTCCCCTTCACACAACATACAGCATGCTCAGCAGTAGCGCAAGCCTTTCAACAACATCCAGCCAATGTGCCAACCTTGACCGCAAAGTCATAGAGTCAGAACCCATTTCATTCTCCATGGCCATTCAGGTTTTGGCTTTCTTTGGATAAGAATGCAACACAAGAGGGGCAGCTATGCCTATGATTTCTGCAATGGACGTTTATCCATTTGTAATTGAACTAAACCCATCCAACTCAGTTTGCATAAGCCACATCAGGCATAGTTCAGAGATAGGATGACCATATTTCACAAAGGGAAAAACGTGGCTGATCCGAGCTGCTCATCTGAGCTCACCTCCCAGGGCAGAGGACAGGCAGGGCTCAGGTGAGCAGCGATGCACATACTAGATAGGCTGACCATATTTCCCGAAGGCTGGGACTGGCATCACTGCTCACTTGAGCCCTCCTTGCCCCCTGATGGAGCTGTAACCGCCCCCTGCCCTGGCTGGCATCACCGCTTGCCCCTCTGCACGTTCCTCCACATTCCACTTTTTTGACAAAAGTGGGCATTTGTCCCGTTTGCTCTTGCCAACTGATCAAGTTGGCAAGAGCAAACAGGACAAATGCCCACATTTGCCAAAAAAGTCAGGACAGCTGGGACCCAGCTTAAAAAAGGAACTGTCCCGGCCAAAACGGGACATATGGTCACCCTATTCAGAGAACATATCAGGCCTAATTCTGCTCTCAATCATGTGGGCATAACTCCTGGTACCTATGCTAGGGGAGAGTCGAATGGGGCCTGTCAGTAGAAATAAGGGCTTGCAATACATCACAGGGTAACACAAAATTTCATGAGCCTGCATATGTTTAGCATGAAGGGAAAATAATAAACAGATGATAATGTGGAGGACATTACAGACATTACTGCCATCAAATACAGACAGTGGCATGGAGCTCTGTGAAGTTACAGTGATGTAATTCTTCTGTAGTTTAGATCAGGATTCTGACTACTGTAACAAAAATGTGCTTTGTTTAGTATCACTAGAAGCTTTTTGTATCACTAGAAGCAGGAGCACTATACAAGTGGAAAGTTGTGATAATCCTGTTGTCTACTAAATCATACAATTAATGCAGCTGGTGGATAGAAAAAATATATTGTATGCAAAGGAACTTTTAATGGTGTGGTGACTGTTTTTTTTCCCTCCTCTAAAATACAGATCTTCATATGATGTGCATTAAGAAATGAGAACTAAGTGCATCCTTGGTGGAATTTTACATTCTCTTTTCAAAAGCACTAATTATTAAGAATGTAAAGAGGAACTATTTTAAAGACAATAAAAGTCAAATATAGGTGAATGCTTATAAAAAAACTATTAGATTAGAACTAGAACTTGCTACCTCCTCCTATTTTTGCTATTGTTACATTCACCTGTTAAACTGTCCTCTCTCAGAAGTCACTTGGAGACTTGCTCCCAGATTTGGTTTGAGCAAGGCAGATCAATGCCAAGTGAACCAATCCTTCACATAGTGAAGGGTTATTGTACTTTGTGCATCACTCTTTTTACGTACCAAATTCTGATTGACTTATTTGCACACTGTAGTTAAAACTATTTCAGCTTAGCCCTCTTAGATCTTATGTCCAAATTATTGCTGCTTCCACAACTACAGTTACTAGTACCGGTTCTATTGTGCAATGGAAAATGTAGACCAGGGGTTGGCAACGTTTGGCACACGGCTCACCAGGATAAGCACCCTGGCGGGCCGGGCGAATTTATTTACCTGCTGACGTGGCAGGTTCGGCCGATGTTCACCGTCCCAGGCCAATGAGGGCGGTGGGAAGCCGTGGCCAGCACATCCCGCGCCCGCGCCGCTTCCCGCCGCCCCCATTGGCCTGGGATGGCAAACCATGGACAGTGGGGGCTGCGATTGGCCGAACCTGCCACATCAGCAGATAAATAAACTGGCTCGGCCCGCCAGGGTAAGCACCCTGGCGAGCTGCGTGCCAAACTTTGCCGACACCTGATGTAGACCCAATGGCAGGGTCTACCAATGATACCAATGAAGTCAGTGGCAAAACTCCAATTGATTTCAACAGGAGCAATATCAGGCCTCAGTCTGGGTCTTCACGTGCTTATAATAAGAAAATCAATTCTATTGCTAAAGGAATGAGCAATTATTGTGGAAGATTATCAGCTACAGTCAATTACCATGTCATGGGGTTTTTAAGAGGAATGCTGCCAAGTAAAAGGAAGGAAATAATATAGCTGTGGAACAAACTCCAGTTTGTATCATTGCTCTGATAGTACATACTAGGGCATTGGAGTGATTTTGAAGGAAGGTAAGCACCTAATGAACTTTCAGCATACCCTAAAGTGCTGTCTTGAATAGGTGTGTTTGCTTGAATTGGGGTCTATGAGCCTAATTTTCAGATGTGCTTAGCACATGCTATTGCCGTTGTTTCAGCATTAAGATTCAGCACCACTGCAAATCAGGCCCTAAATCTTTAAAATTAACCATTATTTTTATGGCTTTTTCATTACATGAATAACATTTTGTTAAGAATTGTACTTTGGGGCAAAAGTGAGAATGTGAAATATTTATTACCAAAAAGCCATAATTTTACATGACTCTTTTGCTTTTCCCTGCTGCCCCCCTTCACTCTTGCCCCTTGAACTGTTCCCAGCTCCACAGGTGGGGAAATTGTAGTATTAGGTTTCACAATTCCGAAAATAAAGTTAGTTATAAAATCCTCTTCGTGAGAGTGCTGGGTACTTTCTTCTGGTCAGGAATCACATTTACAAGATAGCCAAAGCAGATGTAATTCTACCTATTAATGTTTCTCTAAGATTAAAATATATTATTGAGTTTCTTAAAGGAAACACATCATCAAAACAGAGTGCTCAATACAAAGAGCAATTACATCCAAGTGCTTTATAAACTGGGGTGGAGAGGAAGAATATAAGGTAAATATATGACAATCTTGGAAATAAAGGATACTTGGAAGTGAAAACTAATCTTGACACAACAAACAGAACTGAAATCTTGTAATGATACCTTGAATCTCCTAATGAGATTAGGAGAAAGAGGCTCCTGATCTTTTTTTGTTTGATTGATTTAAAGATGCAGTAATCTTACTAGCACTGTATATGCATTCAACCCCACAGGAAAAAAAAGTGTTGCTATGCAGATATTCGCTTTGGTTTGCCCAGTTGTAGGAATGCCTCACATTGTCAATACAGGTCATAGGGACATTGGCAGAAATGAAGTTTCCTTACGTGGAGCACATATGCTATGTAGCATATTCAATGGTGATCGGAATAGTAGTGGTAAGGTAATCCCTGGGTATAAATTGACCAGGAAATGGATATATATTGTAAGGTAATGTTACTTGTACCTATTTAGGATTCAGTGGATGTGAAAAAATAGTGTAATTTACATACTAACGGGGCATTTCAGGAAAAGCAACTGAGTGGAGGGTATAAAATAAAACATCTTCCCACAGCTCACTTCACACCCTTTGGTTAATTGCTACACATCTACTCCTTTCCATTTCCATGTAGTATAAATTACACTCATTTTCAACACCCACACTATACTAGATCTGTATAATTATATTGATTTACATTTACTTTCTTACCAATTTATGTACAATGTTTAACTTGCACCAGAATGTACATCACCACTGATTTGACTGAGAGATTTCTGGAGGGAATACACCCACTTCCACCAAGTCAGATTCTGGCCTAATGGCTCTAACTCCATTAATTCTGATTTCAAGGTGTATCAGTGGAGAGGTTAGCCCTGTATATTTAAGACAAAATATGTGAAAAAGAAGAAATCCTTTTATAAAATCAAAGGAATTCATTAGGGCATGACATTTATTATATTATCCCTGTGCTGCTTTATCTTAGTGGGCTATTTACTATATACATGGGGACAGATACTCAATTGGGGCAAATCAATATAACTCCAGTGAAGTTGTGGCAGAAAATGGAGAGTCTTCTCTGTTATTTTGATACATTTCAGATGCTTAGGTTTATTTTAAATTGTGTGCTATTCCTTTTCTAATAATCTTCTCATTTCATTATGTGTATAAAAGATTTTCTATCACCAAGAAGACAAGTTCTTAGCTACTTAACTTTTTATATGAAAACAATTGGTCAAATTTTGCTATAGATAATAGTGTTTTTATTACCTAGCTATTGTTGCAATCTTTCAGGTATCTATAGCTGAAAATGTCACTGTAGAAGAATTGTAGCTTTCAGAATCATGATTAAACAAGCTAACAACCAGAATAAGGAAGTGAAAAACACTTAACAAGGATTATAGTGTAAAAAAAAGTTTTAAACAAAATCCATAATCTACGAATAGCAAAAGAAGCAATCAAATTAAATAGATCTTAAATGGTAGAGCTCAGTGCTTGGCAGTTCATAGCCCCAGGACCTCTGGGCTTGCTGTGTCAGGTATGTGAAAGCAAAAAAACCAAACCAAAACAAACAAGCAAAAAAAACCATACATACATACATACATCTGGGAAACTCAGGCTATTGCTCGATTTAGAAAGAGCAACTACAAGGATTAAGCATCAAGAATAGCTTTCTTGAGGTCGAGTTTAAAGGTTACAAGCAAAACAAAAGCACCTGGGGTTAGCACAGAGGAATAAAATGAGCCATAATGAAATAAAAGGGATAAACCTAATTGTGTCTTCCTAGACATTTCCTAATCTATTTACATATCTGGGGTTTTAAATGAGTAGTTTCTAGGTATGATACTGATAATTTTTTCATTCCTGGCCCAAGCTTCTTCCAGCATAGTTGCTGCCCTATCCACCTCTCCCTGGGAGAACAATAGACAGACAGACAAAAGGGAAGTCTTTTTTCAATTTTAAAAAGTTCTTGCCTTCCCATTGGCTCTTTTGGCCAGGTGACCACTCACTTCCTTTTACCTATGCATAGTAGTGAGATGTTTTAACCCTTTACAGGTAGAGAAATTAGAGAACAGCTACTAAGAGGGATTTTATAGATGTTATATAAATGTTATATATATTTTATATACTGGCTGGCTGGGTGTCCATAAAAGGAGCTACCCTCCCCCTCCTTCATTTATCACACTGGCACAATTCAATATTTTCATTAATGATTTGGATAATGGAGTGGAGAGTATGCTTATAGACTGTGTGGATGACACCAAGCAGGGAAGGACAGGATTAGAATTTTAAAAGTGCTTGACAAATTAGAGAATTGGTCTGAAATCAACAAGATGAAATTCAATAAAGACAAGTGCAGAGTACTATATTTAGGAAGGAAAAATCAAATGCACAACTAAAAAATGGGGAATAACTGGGTAGGTGGTAGTACTGCTGAAAAGGATCTGTCATCTATAGTGAATCACAAATTGAATATGAGTCAATAATATGATGCAGTGGCAAATAAGGCTAATATCATTCTGGGGTGTCTTAATAGGAATGTCACAGGTAAAACACAGGTGGTAATTGTCTCACTCTATTTGGCACTGGTGAGGCTTGGACTACTGTGCCCAGTTCTGGGAGCCCCCCTTAGGAAAGATGTGGACAAATTGGAAAGAGTCCACAGGAGAACAACAAAAAGGATAAAAGGTTTGGGAAACCTGACCTATGAGGTCACTGGACCTGTTTAGTCTTGAGAAAAGGAAACTGAGGGGGGACCTGATAACAATCTTCAAATATATTAATGGCTATTATAAAGAGGACAGTGAACAATTGTTCTTCATGTCCATAAATGTAGGTCAAAAAGTAATGAGCTTAATCTGCAACAAGGGAGATTTAGGTTAGATATTAGGAAAAACTTTCTGACTATAAGGGATAGTTAAGCACTGGAATAGTCTTACAAGGGAGGTTGTGGAATCCTCCTCATTGGAGGTTTTTAAGAACAGGTTAGACAAACACCTGTTAGGGATGGTTCAGGTTTACTTGGTCTTGCCTTGGTATAGGGGGATGGACTTGACAATTTCTCAAGGTCCCTTCCAGGCCTACATTTCCATGATTCTACATACTTTTTTCCCCCTGAGGGCAACCCAGAAGTGTCTGTAAACCCTTGGAAGAAACATCACAAGACCCAGAAGATGGACTTTGTCATCTCTAGAATGGAGACTAACATATGGTAGACACAGCAAAGGCTGTGGATACAACCTAGGAATGGCTGAGTGCAGGGCCGGCTCCAGGCACCAGCTTCTCAAGCAGGTGCTTGGGGCGGCTGCTCCGGAGAGGGGCGGCAGGTCCAGGTATTCGGCGGCAATTTGGCGGACGGTCCCTCACTCCGCCTGGGAGTGAAGGACCTCCCATCCGAATTGCCGCCGCAGATCGCGATCGCGGCTTTTTTTAGATCGCAATCCCAGCTTTTTGTTTGTTTGTTTTGTTTTATCTGCTTGGGGCGGCCAAAACCCTGGAGCCGGCCCTGGCTGAGTGTCATTCCAGAGAAGTCATATTTGACATGTTTGGCATTACTGTATTGTGTTGTCTTAAAGAAATATGAAAACTTTGGATTGTGACTGAAAGGGAGTAGCAGTTTGTATAATAACTTGGCTTCTTGAGCAAAGACAGCTAACAGCCTCCTAGGGCAGTAAATCATTGACATGCATAGTGACTTTATTCTAACTAGGACATCTTCCAGTAGGTAAGCAGTATGGAAAATGTTGTGTCTCTATTTAATATCTATTTATATTCAAAGAGATTCTAAGAATTAAATGAAAGGAAATTGAATAATAATAATAAATTAATATATTTTTTAGAACTGTAGATGTTGAAATGTTGGCTTTGATTAAATATTGGGTATATCAATAATTTGTGTAAGAAATTAACTGCCCTATATAAATATATTATTTCATGTTGACATGGTGTAATAATACTTCCCATATGCTAATACATAAAATTACTTCATATCTAAGGCCTCAATCCTACAACTATTAAAGAATGGGCAGTCTGCTGTGTCCATGAAGAACCCTACTGAAGTCAAATTTACTCTGGATTTTCCTAATAAATATTTCTTTCTTTACAAGAATTTTGGCATAAGACTATTATTTGGGTAACTGTCCTTGGACTGCTCCCAGAAATAGGGAAAAAAATCTCTGTGTAGGTAGAGACAGAAGAAGGTTAAAGGTACCTAATCACTAGTTGCAGTCACTTGTGGAAAACCTGGTGCCACAGAGAAAGGAACAAATTGTTCATCCAGAAAAAAAAAAAACATAGAGGGCCTTTATCCCGCCATGAGAATGAGGAGGCAGCAGTGCCATTGTTTCCTTTTAATAAAAATAATTTCAATCTTCAAAACAAATCTGAATATAATCAGAATGAATAATATGCGCAGCTGGTGCCTGGTTGACACATACAAGTCAATTCCCTGGTCCATATTTCTCTTAAATGTCCTCATTTATAAAGTAAAGCATACCACTTATTTTAGACAAAAGTTGTGTGTCTGTCTCACACAAGCAGGTGTTCCACGCTTCATTACATGATGAATTATTGACTTCAGCAACTTTATACATGTTATAACTTGATATATGTCAAAGGGAGTGAACCCCAAATAATGTCAGGTTTCTTCCTTTGCTAATTGGTGTTGTCACTCCTTTAGAGCCTTTGCCACACAATCAGTCTTTAACATGTTGAGACCTCATCCTAGCTCTATGGAGTTTAACTGGTGGTCTTTTTCTTACTTGCTGCATTTTTTTCCCTATCAGAGGTCACTGCTATGATCCTTTCATAAAAACATGTAGCTTCATTACCAAAAAAAAAAAAAGTTCTTATTAATCCATCAGTTGCTTTTCAACAAGTCACACTCAATCTGCTCCAAAGAATGCTTTACTTGTACATGCCAAAGGTACTTTGAGTTTCTTCATGCTTGGTCTCATATTTTTACCTCTTGTTTTTCAGAAATACGGTATTTCAGAAAGCCTTCAGTGGCAGAGAAGAGATACAAAAATCAGGCTTTTAGGTTACAATTCTGATCCTTATTCCAAAAATTGGTTTGCCTAAACTATGTGGAAATAGAAGTAAATGATTCATCTCTACAAAATGAGGCAGACGTGTTTAGTAAAACACATCTATATTAATTTAATTCAGCTCCAAGAATAAATGTTTTCCACTGAATTACATTTATCAAAACAGATTATCAAAGCTTGATAATTAACTTCCAAACAAATGTGAATTAGCATATATTGTATGAGCATTGTGTATTAATCAACTAACATTGAGTGAGGTACTTACCTCTGCATGCCCAGGAATTACAAAATTAATGAAAGATGGCAGCACACAAAACTGTAACTAATTAAGCAAGACATCAAAAATTCTATAGGTATTTGACTGAAGATATTAGATTTGAGTTATATTTACATGGTAATTTTATTCCAGTGTTCAAGTCTGAGAAGCATGTGATGTATTCTTAACAGCTATCTTCTGCTCTGCTGCATGCATTCTGTTTCTTTATATCCTCTTTAATTCCAATGTTTAAATAATTTAAAGACTTATCTAACTGTTTGAAAGTAGTTTGGAACGGAGGCAATGAGATAAACACTGAAATTCAGGGTAGGAGGGAATATCTCCATTGCTACACTGGTGTATTAATAATTGCTACTGCATGATACACATGAAAAGTAGTGCATAATAGCACGTTGTCACAAAAGCAAACAATTTTGGAACTAACCATAAACCCCACCGGAACTGATCCTGAGAGATGCTGAACATTCACAATCTCCATTGACATCCAGTCCTTCACACAGTGTATTGGGAGCATGGAGAGCTACTTCAGTCTGTGGGATGAAGCAATGGTTATAGAACTGCAGAACTGCTCTTTAGCTTGGGGATAGGAATCAGTCTCTGGTCAGGTGAAAGGAAAAATAAGTTAAGAATTCACTCTGTGAAGCTGCGGATCCCCCTGATTTACAAAATCCAAATCAAATTGGGAGATGGGGATTATTTTAATACATTTCTCAGTCCTAATGTAGTATGTTGATGCTTGATTGTAACACTGACCTGCAAACAACTCATTTAATCTAAGGGAAAATGTCCATGGAAAAGAATAAATGAGGCTTAGCAGCCAGAATTGTTCCAGGTTATACTTTAGTGACTGTCACTGCCTCTTTAGCTACAGTTTAAGATACGAGCATCTTTGAAAAGAGTGACTGTAGAAAGAGATCAAGCCTTTCTTACATATAAAGTGCCTAAGTTCTGTCTAGAAGGAAAACAGAAACCTTCAGACCACCGACACAAATGGTCTCCAGGGATGTACAATGTCGAAAGGCTTCTCTTCAGTTGAAACTCGAGTTCTGAGAGTGAAGTGATGGAACCGAAGGCTATGCTCATCATTAAGTGCACTTCCCTTGAATATCTTTTTGCAATTTTTAAACTGCATAAGAAAGCTCCTAAAGTGCTTTTATTTCCACACCTTTCATGTGCAGTTCAATCTGCTGTTTGGATTGACAATGGTGAAATATTTCTCCAGAAGGGCCTGGGCACAGAAATAACGTGTCTGCTATGTGGGAGGTTTTTTTCCTTTTGAGAGTGGGGGGTGGTATTGCTAGAATTAACTGGAGTAGGTGTAGTGCTCTTACTATGAAAGCTGATAGGGTCTAAACAAATAGAAAATCATTCAAATGGGAGCCTATGGGAGGGGGTCATTTGGATCAATAAAGACCCTTCTCCTTCTTATTATGCATAGTTCACTACAATCAGAACAGTAAGGCATTAAATTACAGCCACATGTGCCAATATTTAAATGATAATGAATATGTGGTCAAGTAGAATTGATTTGAAATTTCAAATTAGCAGGTGTAAATGATCAAAAATGTTGAAGACATTGTGTGGCTGCCTCTACAACATTCTTGGATACTGGCAGCTAAACATGCTTCTCCTGCTTCTTTTCAGATTAATTGTGCTAGGGCATTAGGAGGAGGAGAGGACTGCCTCTCTGCTTTTGCATGGTCCAAGTTAGAGCCACCCAGACTGAAGCACCAGGGAAAATACGTTTTGGACTAAAGACTGCACCTGGGGAGAGCATCTCAATTGGGCAGAGAGTAGGTGGAGTCATCACAGACACAACGGGCAAACACAACTGGAGATACACATCCCATAATGGAGCATTGCAAATTACTCCCTACGTTAGTACAACAGGAGAGCTCCAGGATTGTAGTGGAGCATCATGGTTTAAAGGAAATGCCAGTCACCATGGATGGATGGCATCATCATCAAATCACCGTATAATTCAGTAGAATTGTCTCTGCATTTCATTCCTGAAATGTGATCACTCAGGGATTGTCTATGCAGCAAAGCATATTAGAGGAGTGTGATTTGTAAAAGTGCTCTAACGTGCTGTGCTTTAATTGCCCGGTGCACAGCCTGTTGTAGCACTCTGAAAGGTGCCGTGTAGACAAGCCTCAGACTCTCTTCTGTTCTTGGTTGTGCTCTAAGCTAAAGCTATTATGTCTAATCCATGTCTGTTGGCTTTTTAGTAGGAACCCAGACTTGCCAGAGCTCAGGAAAATGAAGATTAATGCTCAGTAACTTGCTGAACTGCCTATTCTCATTGCTTGAAGATTTAACTTAAAATTAACATTATGAGTGTTTTTAACATGTTTTATATATGCTCTATGAGCAATCAAGTTGCCAGTATCCCACAACGTTTATCAAGTAGCATTTCTCTGAATTGCATTTTGACTTTTTTTAATACACTTTCAGTAGTGTGTTTAAAAATAGCATTTCAACAAAAGCCTTTCAAAGTACAGTTTAGCTTGATTCCAGTGTCAAATAGACCTGATTATAAGGTTAAAAAATGAGATCAACGCAATTCCTTGAAAGTAACCTCAGCTTCAAAAAATGTACAGTCTTGGTTAGTGCAGATTAATTTGATCTACCTCTTCATATATATAAAAACCTCTTATATAGACTTTCATTTGGACATTAAAGGACAATGAAAGGTTCTAAATAACAATTTATATAAGATGACATTAGAATGAATAGGAATTTTAGGGACAGTTTTTTTCTGCTTCCATCACGTTTTTCTGTCTCTAGAATTTCTTCTTGCCTTTTCCCTTTCCATTTCACAAATTAATGTGTTTCCTCATTATTTTATAATGCCTGCCAATTTGTAAGTCACAATTGATGATGCTGTTTGGCCAGTTGGCACACGTTTATACTGAATAAGCCAATTGATTTTCCCAGTATTGTGGATGTCAGCTTGGTTGCACCAGTGTAACCAGCTGTCATGATTCTATCATGAAACTTGTGATATTTTGTGTTTTTTCTCCAACCCACAGCTCCTGAAGGCACATGATTAGATAATAATCTCAGCTACCATTTTTTTAAATGGCTGCAGATAAAATATTGATCATGTGACCTGAGTGCTTCTAGATCTTAGGAAATAAAAAGGCAATAAATAAATAAATAAATAAATCCCATGGGTTTTGGATTTTTGGCTTAATGATTTTTAAATGCTTGTGGTTGACAATATTGTTACATGTAATAGCCCAGATCATTACTATCTGAGGAAAATCCCACAGGAAGAAACTCTGGGGAAGGAAATAATCTCTACAAGGATTTTCTCACAGAGACCTTTCCAAATTGTTGCAGTCAGGGGGCAAAGTTTGCTTCCTTGAAGAATAGGCCACAAGGCCTGAGTTCAAACCTGGTGAATCCACAGTGATCCAAAGGTGGCCAGAACCATCTGTGCAGAGGCCCTACATGTCTGCACTGGCTCTGTATTTAAAGCACCTCTCCCTCACACTCCCTAGTAGCATGGCTCCTTGAAGTTGCACTACCAAGGAAGTTGCACTCCCCTCTACCTACCCCTCCTGCATGGCAGCTGCCACTGGAATCTCAGGCTGGGTTAGGCAGAAAGGGCCAGGCTGCATTTACGTTTTTCCGCATAAATTCTACAGGGCCCTATTTTATTTTTATAAATGTCAGCAGCCTTATTTTTGTTTTAAAGAATTTATAACACCATACCACAAATAAAAACACATTTTTGCCTTTCACTTTCCAGGTGTTTTCTGAATATCACTTCTTCCCATATATATCCAACACTTATTTTTCACCACACTCCAGAGCATTAGAGCCAAAGTGATGAAACAAAAGTAAAATCACATATGTATGGACCCACAGTCGGAAAGGGAAAAAAGTGACTGCAATTACATGGATTGGAGCTTCCACATCTGGTTAGGTGAGATTCAACCAAATGAAAGATATATAAACTATTAAAGCAATAACTGTGATTTTTATTGACGTGCTAACTATGTGAATTATGGACAGTTTAGTTTTTCCAAACCGTTTTTTCAGCATTTAAGCCTCCAGTTACTTTCACTCACTCCAAAGATTAAAACCAATTGCCTTAAGACTCCAGAAGAATTTAAAATCCCAATGATGGTGGATAGTTTCCCTGAGTTGCATGTAGTCTAATGCCTTTCTTTTGGACATCAGATCTAAAGCATGAAACAAAGCTATTCTTGTTTTAAAATGCAGGTCATGCTTTTAATATTTTGACCATTTTTTTCCTTCTTGTATCTGAAGAATAATGGATATAGACAGCTCTTTAGAAAGTGTATTATGACAGTGCCTTTGAGACTGAAAAAAATGTTAAAGTAATTATATGAATTAAATTAATTAACATATTGCCCCTCCAGTGGTTGTTTCCAAAGTACATATGCTGAACACTAAGCCTGAGTGACACGATGTGTAATTGTGCTGACTTATAAAACTCAATGAAATATTCAGTTGAAATACATCCCTCTTTCTTCTGGCCATATTTAATAGATCACAGATCATCTCTGAGTATGTACTGTGCCCCTCCAGGTACACCTGCAGGTTCACTCATCAACACGCTAAGGAAAATTAAATTTTAAAATGGAGGTTAGGAAAAGAAACTATATAAAAGCTGAGGACAACACTTCATGGACTTTGATGTGAGAATCTCCCATGGATCTAGTGCTATGCACTCCATTACCTGAAAGACAACCATGAGAGGGAGCCATGATCTACATACAAACCAGGTCCAACATTCCAGAGTAGAGGACATTAGTGCACAGCCATTACAGAGTGGCTTCAGGGAGTTCTGATGGTCAGATTTCAGAGGGGTACCTAGAGTAAAAGAAAAGTCTACCCCCAACTACCACACTTTCCATGCTCACTTAGAGCTGCTCTTGTATTCTCTTCCATGTTTCAGCTCTGTCTAAGTCATCAGGGAATTACTCCTGATATCTGTTCCCTGGATTTCTTCAGCTGGGGAGTAAATGTGTAATACATCAGCCTAGTGCATGTGACCCCAGCAACTAAACAGTTTCCTACTGACTCAAAGACAAGACACTTGCTTTCCTTAATTTTGGTGGTAGGGGATCTGTGGTTTATTAATGCTTCAAGATGGTTCATTCCTCAGTGACCAAGGGGCCTGTGTGTGTGGAGATAGTTTGTTATAAGAGGATTTTTCATGAACTGGAGAAGAGGAGGAGAGATGGCAGGTCTGGTTAGACAGTTGTGATAGAATTTCAAGTCAGTGCTCTTGTGAACTGGGTTGTAAAAATATAAGGTGGAATTGAAATGAGGATTAGGATTTGTCGGTGGGTTCCATACATCAAATTCAAGAATTTTGAATAGGAACCTTTGGAGACAGAGATGGTTGTCTAAGCCAAATATATAAACATAATGACTCCAATTCCGTGGCTGTTTTGATTGGCACTAGATTGGTGCAGCTGGAGGTGGTGATTTTGAAACAAAGTAACAGAAAAAAGAGTCCACATGAGGTAGTGAATAGAACAAGAGGGTGAGGAACCTGATTTCTAAGTTCAGTTCTGCTCCAGAATCACTTTTTAACCTTGGGCAAGTCTCTCAAAATCTCTATGGGGATAACACGAAAATGAAGATAAAAACAGAGATGGTTGAAAAATGGGCATTTTTGTGTGAAAAAAAATTATCCTTTTTTAGTCAAAATCCAAACTTTTGATTTTTTTCCCATAGAAATGTCTAAATCTGAAAAATAAAAATCAACCGCTCCACTCTCCACATTTGCAAAGTGCTTTGAGATCTACTACTCTGAAATCATAATACTTCAGAAGAAAGCATTGTGTATGTGCTAAGTATTATTATCATCATGGTAACAAAGAAATGAGTATGTTTGGATAAGAAATAAAATGTACAGGGCCAAATTTATCAGTAGCATAACTCCACTAAGTCAGGAGAGTTATATCTGGAATGAATTTGGCCTACAGAATAATAACACAGTTCTGTCTTCCTGTCTAGCTATTAGCATTTCTATAGTGCTATCACTGTAATGTCTAAGTACTATACATGGATTACAGAATTAAAGGATGCAGCATGGTGATTCCTATGTTCCTAATAAAGCTGATAGATCATGTTTCAGTATTAGTATCTGTCAACTTCTCTCTCCCAACATAGAAAACAACCAGTTTCCAGAGTTCATATCTTTCCGATTGCCCCAGAAACAAGTGTAATGTCAGTTTACCTTTATTTCTATGCACTGTGACATAGTGCTTTCTCCGTGCAGATGCAGAACTCACTAGTGTTAGTAGAGTTAGAAAAATACATGGGTGAGAAAATAGATGTCACTTTATATATTGGCAATGATGACAGCAGACACTACCAATATTTCAACTATCTTTAACCTAGGTAGTGCAGATACTTCTTCTGTCAAGCTAGGGCCATGTGTCAACTATTTGAAACTGAGAATGAGTATGAACCTAAAATAAAACCACGTTGTCAGCAATAATAACAACCACCAAAAAAACCCCACCCAAATTCAAACCATCTAGAAACTGTATGTGAAATGTTTTTAAAAAATGTTATCATAGCACAAATTGGAGACAGAGAAAGCAACACAGCTTTCACAGTCTTCAAGTGGAAGTGCACTAATTCATTGAAAACCTGAGCAACATGAATATGTTCTCTCACCTGCATT
The DNA here is from genome assembly GCF_027887155.1 of Malaclemys terrapin pileata. Classification (NCBI taxonomy): domain Eukaryota; kingdom Metazoa; phylum Chordata; order Testudines; family Emydidae; genus Malaclemys; species Malaclemys terrapin. Next base: position 31,953,678 of record NC_071513.1, on the reverse strand, counting down.
GAGTAATGTGTTAGTACTCTTATTTTTACAGGCATGTGTTTCGATCTTTACACGTCTACATTCACTTCATTCAGAACTGTCCTTGGTTATCAGGGAGTGATTCTGAATTGATCTTATTCCTCTGCAGTCTCTGAAGTCACAAAAGCATATGCCTCAAATAGAGCTACTCAAGATGTTCAAACTTTCCAGCCAAAAGAGTCACATAGCAATTTTGTAAAAGTTGCAGTTCATTAAAAAGGTAAACTTCAGGCCAGCTTCATCTCTTGTTCTCAAATCATCCCAGCATTAAAATTGATGAAGAGAAGATTTATCCGATTCAGAGCCATTCAACCATGACATACAGAAATGCAGAGTTCCCTGGATAGCCTCATTTGTCATTGTCATCAGTCATTTATGGTCCTTAGAGTTTTATGCGGCAGTGCTTTGAGTTAAGTTTTGAAGTAGTTCATCTCATAGAGTTGTAGAATCTCATTTGGATTCTTTGCAAGTATTCATTTATTTAAACCAGAAACCTAATGAGACATCTTTGCTGCCCCAAATATCTATAGTTAAATCTATATGGGGTTAATCATGCTGTCTTATTCCATCTTTACTCTTTATTTCAACAGGAGTTTTGCCTGAGCAAAACTGAGCAAGGAATGCTGGATTTGGCCCTAAGTATGATGTTTTCCCCGCCCAAGGAAGAAGTATTGGAAAATGAACTTTATTCTTCTACAAAAGCATTTTACGTTTTCATAGTACTTTATACTAGGGTTAACCAGCTGATAGAAATCAATGCAGCCGATCATATGATTAGCTGAACCAAATTGTAATTAGTTTGTAATTAAGATAATTTGTAAGCATACATTGTGTGTATAATTTCTAAATCAGGTTTATATATCAGCAAGCAGATAGGGATATCTTGCCTGTGTTCTGTTCTACTAATTTTTATTTTCCCTTCTTATGTTTTTATCTGTTTGAGAGCTTTATTTTCCTCCCACTTGTAAGAGACAGAGTGCAAAACAGAAGAAGTTACTTGAATTGAAAAAGAAGTGGGAAATGTTTTTGAATGTAAAATATAAGAAGCCAAATGTTTAAAAGTGCTATAGATGCCTAAAGATGCAGATAAGCACCTAGTGGGATTTTCAAAAATGTCAAAGCATCTAACTCCTATTGAAATTAAGGGAGTTTGAAGTTAGATGCCTACACTCTTTTGAAAATACCACTGAGCACCTACCTGCATGTTTATCAGCCTAAATTCCTTTAAAATGTTGACTCCAAATCCTCCCCTTGTGATCACCGAGGGTTCCACGTTTAAGAGATACAATGTTGTTCAGCTTTTTTGGTGCCTGGGGCAAGAATAATCCCTGAGCAAAGCTCAGAGGGCTCCCCGGCATCCTTGGGGCAAGGTTGCCATACTGAATCCTCTACTACATGGAACAATGACCGCTGCTGTTTGTGGAACCAACGTGTCACAGCTTCAGTGTGCTTTGTTGCTGCTCTACAGCATGAGGAGGAAGTTTCCTTCACCCTTGCACTGATGGATCCCTCTTCTGTGTGCCTCTTGGCCCAATGGCAGAGGATGGTATGGTCAACAAAGGAAAATGAAAATATACAATAAACATAAATAGATGGGAATTACACAGCTCAGGAACAAATCTCTTACACGTTGTACTATGGTAGTCTAGTCGCCTAGAAAATTATATACAAGAATGTGACAGCAAAGAAATGGCCTAAAAGGAGCAGTTTTGGCGATCCCTCCACTTTTCTATGAAAATCCCATTGTAAATAGATCTGTAGAAGAGAAAAAAATAATCTTGCTGGAAATTCCCTTTCTCAAATACAACATTCACAGATCAGACTGCCCCTCAATGGGGGAAGTGGGCATCCATGGCTCTTTCTGCTTTTTCTGGCACATCTGAAGTCTGCTTGCACAAGTTAAAGAATAAGACTAATCATGTGATCTAGGATTATTCCTATGGGCAAGGGTTCACAGAACTGGAACCTATTTGTATACAACCCTTTTTGTCATCATCAAAATTAAAGAAGTCTTTAAAGGTTTTCTTCAACTACATTTCAAAAATAATAAATGACAACAAGAGCAATAAAATATAATTAATTTCAAGATCAAGATCTTTGTATCTGTAATTTAATAACCAGAAAAAACATCTAATGATTACATCAGCCTACTGCTCCCATTCACTCTATTTCGTGTACCCAGGCCAGTGAACCAAATTTTTACTACTCTTACTTGCAAATTCTACTGCTCTGTGTACAACTCCAGATACAATTCTTCAACTATCCTGCAAGTTCTTCCTTATCCCAATTATGTCAATAGCAAATTAAATAAAGATTCTCAATGTTAGTAATAATATGTTACTTATAATATTGCAGGATTTTTGCTGCCACTGATTTCTACCAGCTTTTATTATTTACAGAAATAAATTGTTTTCAGGCAGCTCAGAAGAAGAAATCTTGGGGGATGTTGGTTCAAGAGTCATGAGTAAGACTGTGTTCTTGTCATGGTAAAAGAGGCAAAAAGTCATAGCATCTTCACTTTACAGAAAGGGAAAGTGAGGCTGAAAGAAATAAAGTGACTTGCCTGGAAACAGGATTAGTGGAACAGTGGTACAAACTTCCATAGATTTTGAGAAGGAAAAAGTTGCATGAAATGAAGGCAGAGTGAAGGCTTTTTCCTTCTCAAAATCAATGGAATTTTACACAGTTTTTTTTTTTCAAATTCAGAAACAAAATTCACTGATAAAACTTTTCGCAATGAGTAGTTCAGCCAGCACTGAGCTGCATACTTGTATGTGCTCAGATGATGGATATTTTCTGGTATTGTTTATTATATGGTTTCTCACTCATTTGGATACATCTGTTGCGAAGTAGCTATGCTTTCGTACATTTTGATTCTATTATTCCCTCTTGACAATACTTTTTTTGTACTCTAGCACCTATGTATTCTAAATATCTCAGTTCCCATTTAGGAAGCTAATTAGTGACCAGATTTTCAATAATGTTCAACTCCCAGCTGCTCCTCTTGTGACAATTATAGTTAGATTTTCAGAAGAGCTCACGATCCAGTGTGCTGAGTTATTTTGCACATCTGGCCCCAGTTGTGGATTCTGAGACCTTCTAAAGGTTGCAATATAGTCTTTTGTGACACCTGTTTAAAATCAATAAAGACAGGATGTTAAGGTTTATTTAGAGGTAACTGCTGCAGTTTTCCAGCCACCTGATATTCTTTGAAGGGCAAAATAACTCATATTTGAAAGATAATGGGACAGGGATTTTCAAACAAGCCAATAGATGCAAGTCATCTAAATCCCATTGAAATTCAATGGATCTTCATTCCCGTCACACAGACATAGTTCCCTATTCTGAAAATTAAAGGTAGTCTATTATTTTGTTTGCGTATAGAAGTAAATTCTCCACTGTCTAATGTTCAATCCTCAAACATGCACACACGCAGAGAGAACCTCATTTGAAACAAGATCATCTTGTAACAAATTAAATCAGCACATTACATTATGGTTTCATCAACTTGGTAAAAACTCTTGATTCTTCTACTTACAACAATTAGAATTTGTTTAGTTAGAACTCAGGGCTATTTTAAAAGGGTTGCTTCTTATTGGGAGTCCAAAGAGAAAATGCTAGACTGTGCATGAAGGGGGTCATTCACCATAGTTTAAAGCCTTGTTTAGATTATAACAGCTTGAGAACAACATAATTACTGAGGACTTGCAAGACTTACAGAGGAGAATAGAACTGTGCAAATAGCAGATTGTTCAGCTCATTAGCCATTCTGGGAAAAAAGACATTTTGGGGCTTTTTAAACATTTTAGAAATTAATTTCAAAACAAAAAGTCATTTTGAATTGAAAAATTGAAATATTTCATTTGAAAAATGTCAAAACATTTTGACTTTTTCAGAACTTTAAAAAATACCTAAACTATTTAGTGAAATCAACATGAATTCAATAAATGTTTCACTTGACCTAAATCTGAATTTTCTGGAAAAAAAATTAGTTTCAGCCAAAATATTTTACCCAGAGAATATTACAGTCAATGAGCCAATAATAATTTGACAAAGTAACAAAGCAATTTAAATATCAAGATAAATGTTTTATTTAAATTGCTAGCTCACACACTGACCTTGGTGAGCACTTTTATGGTGGGGTTGTCAAACTAAAACAATAGTTTATAATGTTTTTTAAAAATTGAATTGCCTAAGCATAATTAAAAGAGTGAACCAAAAAGACAATAAATGCAAGTAAATGTTCAGGTCATGTCTTTATTAATAGCATTTCATTAAGCAAACTGAAAAACGCTAACTGTGCCATATTTAGAGCTTAAGTGGGAGCAGAACCTCATTAGCTCTAACAGGAAATTTCAGTCAGATGATGGCAGAGCTGGGAACATTTTACTAAGTACTTCTATATAGTCCATCCTCATTAAAAGGCCATGTAAAGGAGCAAAGCACCTCAAATATTGCAATATATTAGATTGGTTTAAAACCCTTTGGAAACTGCAGACCTACATACATGTCCTCCTAAGAATCCATCTGCCTGTTGTATTGGATAGTGCCCATACCCTAAGGGCTAGAGGAAAATATTATCTAGGACAGTTCAGTGGCTCAGGAGATTATTCTCTAAAAGCATCAGAGGTTCTGGAACAATTTTTGTAGGAGGGGGTGCTGATGATGGAAACTATGAAAACCATGTATTTGGTGTTTGTTATTACTACTTCAAACAGGCGGTGCAGTAGCATCCCCAGTACCTCTAGTTTTAGCACCATTGCATCTGTACTCTTCAAGCACCTACTTCTGCAATATGGGGGACACAACCAAAACAAAGGACTTTGTTGTGTTCCTATTACATCCCTCCAAAGCATCACAAATATCTCCCTTTCACCTTCTTGACCTTGCTTTGCCTGTTCATTCTCTCTCCCCTTACCCTCTATTTGTTTTCTTTACCACACCACAGTGGTTCTGTTATTAAGAATTATCCATGAAACTCCAGTGTTCCCTTTCCTCAGGCTGTGTTCCTTCTCCTTTCTATTGCACTGTGGGTTTTGTGTGAAGCCTCAGCTAAGGTGGGTTGACCTGATTGACCTGGGTTTAGCATTGGCCTGCTAAACCCAGGGTTTTGAGTTCAATCCTTGAGGGGGCCACTTAGGTATCTGGGGCAAAATCAGTACTTGGTCCTGCTAGTGAAGGCAGGAGGCTGGACTCGATGACCTTTCAGGGTCCCTTCCAGCTCTATAAAAGAAGAAGAGGATATAACAGCAGCAATAACCCAAATGCAGTGGTGGTGAATGACAGCAGAAATGGACCATGAGCAAGGAGGAACAAGTCATGTGTCTCCCACTCACTGTAACCTGGGCTCAGCCTGCCCAGCAAGCAGAGTGCCAGCTAGTGCCAATTGTGATGGTGTTGTTTGTGATGTGGTACAAGCTGCAGTGAACGTAGGGCAAGAACCAGCCAAGAGAAATTGTTGAGTCTCTATCTGTCCCATTGTGGGACAGATTTAAACTGGTGGGGATCATTCACTATCACCATCGACTGAACCATCTAGTTAAAGGCAATATTTATTTAAATGTAACTTTGTTGAAAAAAAATCGAGATAGAAAAGTATGGGTGTAGAGAAGATAACACTTTTAAACTGGCTGGACTACTGTTAGTATCTGCTTTACACCCATATAAAACAAGTGCAGAACGGACACTGTAACCTGAGAGATGTCTTTTACCCTACTGTAACAGAAAGCTGAATGGATTAAAGTAGGAGTGGGCTATATTTTTCCCACATTGTCACAACAAAGTGATGCTGCTGGGATTCAGATGCACACCCCTTATGGTTAGCAACAAACCTCTGATGATCACCTGAGTTCACTAGTGACAGCAATCACTAATGCCACCTTTGAAGAGGGAATCTCCAGCCAACCCTAAAGCATTCCTCGATTGTTAGCAATGTAACATACTGAAGTTGAGAAAACATGTAGGTCAAACTATGGTGCTCCCAAAAGGAAATAGCCATTCTGGGAAGTATCCATCATTTTCACTAGACAGGAATACAATTCAGGGCCTCCTTATCCTATTCATAATCCAGAAATGTTGAATAATAACAAAAAGTTGATTTCATAAGCAGCATGCTGCTTAGAAAGTGGCGCTTTCTAACCACACAATTAGGAAGAGGATGAGGAGGTTGTAATTTTACACACTCACTGGGACTACATGCTGTCAGTAAAGATCATCATACATGAGTTTTTGCAGGAGTGAGGCCTAAGTGTTGAACTGCTTTAGCTGAATTCATAGTGACATGTTGTAGTACAATGATTTTAGCAACAGCCTGTAATCCCTAAATATGATGAATCATTTAAATATGTAAATCATGTAAATATGACGAATCATTTAAAATTAGAGAGCAGCCCAACAGCCTTACAAAAATATCTCTGTAATCAGCATGGCTGAAATCCTAAATCTTTCTGTATTGGTAGTTTGAACTAAAACAACATGGGTACAATAGTTTAGGGATTTTAAAAGTCAAACAAATGTCATTTGAATACGATAGTAAATGTGTCTATGGAACATGCTGCCTTAATTGAAAATTCAAATTACCAAGCATTGCTACTGTTCAGTAAAACTTTCAATGCTGTTTAATAAAAAATCAATAACTGCTTTATTGTGGATTTCTCTCAAGCACTTATTTCCTCCATCGTAAGATTTTTATTCTCCTAGCTTTAATATTTATAACACTTTTTCCTTCCTTCTGCAGCCAAACAATCAGCAAGCTACTGCTATAACCAACATACAGTTCATTGGTTAACATTAGGGACATACACATATTCATATTAGGGGGCCTTTGCAATGCTTATTAAAGCATTCCAGAGGCAGACTGGCTAGAGAGAAGGCACAACATTATGAATATTCAGCTCTGCCTGAGTCTGCACAGACTTCAGGAAATACCAGTACCTAGTTCACCCTGGACATGGTCAGAGGTTTAACCTATGTATTAACGTTGTCATTCCCATACTAATAATTTAATTCTTAAAAATTAATTAATAATCAATAAAACATGTAATGGAAAGCACAGATAAAAGCTACATGTGAAAGGGCAGAGGTGGCAGAATTTGTAGAATGGAAGAAAGTTATAGGTTCTGTTAAGGCAGAGCCCTGCATTGGATGTGGTGCATTAGCTGTGGAGAGCTCTGGGAGGAATTTTTCCAGGAGCTGCCTGATATGCGGGGAGGAGGGGGGGGGCACCTTGTTGCTACACCCTTTAGGGTGTACATTTGTACCTCCCTGCACATTTGACTAACTGTATGCTTGTGCATGGGGTAGCAGGGCCATCACTCCACCCCATCCTGTCCTTCCCAGCCACAGTTTGGGTCTCTCTCACTCCTGGAAGGGAGCAGAAGCACTGTGCATTGTGTCCTACTGCTGCACACACAAGCAGAGAGAGCACTTATTGTACCTGCTACCCCACTTTCTTGTGCAGAATCTGGACTGCAGTAAAGTGGTCCACTGACTAGCTTAATAGCAGCTGGTGCCTGCCCTGTGACGGGCCAATGAGATATTGCATCTTCCAGGTGTCCCTGTCCCAGCCATTAAACATTAAACACTTCTAACTAGGTTATCAGAAGCTGAAAATTATCCCACAATGCATGATACTGGAGAGGTAATTTTCCCTAGATTTGCCATAAAGCCTTTGATTGATGTTATAATCTCCTTATAGGTCTGAAATGGGCAAAAACAAATATGATTTTTTGTAGATGTATGTCAGAATTGTATTAATTTACAAGGATAAATATTTAATAGAACTCATTCAATTCCAAAGTGTAAGGTCACTGAGAGTGACTGTGAGAGATAATTTGATGTTTTCTGAAATATCCTTGTGATAAGTTTATGTATTATTGTGGGCTGGGATTGTATGTAACCTCTGTGACAGATATTGCAACCACAAGCAGTATTTTGGGGGTCCATTGTTTTAAATAAATGATTTATGTATGATGTGTTCTTCTCCACAGAGGAGGGCTACCTCAGGAACTAAAAACAATGAGTGGTGATTAAGGCAAATTAGCCAGGTTGTAACCTCCCAGAAAGGTACTACCTTGTGGTGAGGCTCACATATACTACTTCAAACTAGGTTCTCCAGAAACCAACAGACAGAGAAAGGACTTTTGGATAAATAGCCTGAATTTAAACTGATTCAAGGCCGCCTTTTGGATCCAGCAAATGGAAAGGACCTTCTGTTCAAGGACAGTTGGAAGGGTTTGGAAGGACTTGAACTACTAGGGCCCCATAAGACTGATGGGTCACCTCTGGTAAGCTTTTTAGCATGCATGTAGGTTCTTTTATTATTTTAATATGTTTCCTCTGTAATGCTTTTACTTTAAGAATAAATGTGCTTGCTTCAGCAAAGCTGTGTGATAACTTTTAACTGCAGGCAATTACGCTGTTCATAATGTTTGGAGAGAAAGCAAAGTGCAGACCCTGGCTTGTTTTGGCAATCCAACTTACTGGGAATATCACAGTGTAAGGCAGGGAACAGTGCAGCCTGGAAAAGTCTTGGTCAGGAGGAAGAGAGACATAAGCCTGTGCCCAAGAGAGGGGAAGACCAGAGGCTGGGAGCCTAAAGTGGATGTCATTGGTGGACCATGGAGGGGAATAAAGGTGCAGTTACCCTGGACTCTGATACCAACTATATCTGTTATTTGTACCGATAGTGCCACTAGATCAAACACATCTCTGAAGTCCTGTGCACATTGTCTATTCCACAAATTTACATTGCTACTCTAAAGCATCCATTGCATTCTAAAAGAAACGGGAATACTTCGTCAAAATGTTAGGTAATGTGGGCTCTAAGCTATTCTCCCTACTTACGCATATCATGCAGATATCAGGGTAGCTTCATTCATTCTAAGAGAACCTGTCCTTTTATAGCAGCTCGCTGATATGTGCTAATCAAGAAGGATCACTAGCTTCTAAGCTAAAAATGAAAATGAAATGACAAACCAGTTTAAGGTATGCAGTACAGCAGGAAAAGCATTGCTGATGCGGATGTGAATACTGAAAATGCTAATAAACTTGCTTATTTCATTCTGCCTCTTTATTTCAAGCCTGTGATTGTCCTTAATATTATGAGCAGCTGTCATCCCTGTTTCCCTCATGGCTGATATTACTAGATACTTATTGTGAAATATATGTAGCTTAAATAACATAAAAATACCAACATTGTATCAAAGAGTAGAGATTGTGTAAGTGGATTGCTGCTGAATGGCCAACTGTACAGTATTCATGAATGAACTAGTTTCCACTTGTTATCAGAATCCAAGATCTAAATCCTTTAGAATTTCTATAGCTCCTATTCTTCCTTGTGTATTTTTAACTCCTTAAAAATACTAGGCTTCATTGTGATCTCAAGGGTGTCATGTGAGCTGGTGGTGGAAGACTGTATCTGTTTCTCCATTTAGCACAGAAGTGCAGTGAGGGATTTGGTGTGAGGGTAGCTTTACTGGACTTTTCAGGGACCCTTCATAGTATTTGCTGAGGCAGCTCAGATTTACACTTTGACTGCACATGGCCATGGGTGGCACAAAATAACCAGAGAGCAGAATGATTTGGCTCTCCGCCCTGCCCGGGCATGCCAATATGAGTATATAAAGTGCATGGCGTGGACTACATCCTTCTGCTCTACACAAAGCAGGGGCCAGGTTAGCCTGCTATGGCATCCTAAAGAGACCACAGCAGAGTGTGTTACCTTACTGCACAGCAGGTGTAGATAAGATCATAATCAGTCTTTACAAGGAATATTCTTTTCGTTCTAACCCCTGTTTGTGGCAGCATGTTATTCCTCACTTTCTAGCTGTGCAGTAAAAGGCTTTGAATTCTTTAAAAAAAAATAAAAAAAATGCTAAGTGGAAAGAAAACAAGTGATCTGCTAGCAATTACACAGGACCAAAGGGAAGAACAGCTGTAACTGGAGGGCAAGAGGAGGAAATATACAGTACGTAATGGCTCTAACAGGTAGTGGTGCCAGAGGGGTAGAATCCCAATCCAATTAGCATGATGGATCTTGCTGCCACATTGAGTCATAATAACCTGAAAAGAGAGTGAGAGCCCTATGTAAAAATGATGGGTCAAACTCAGTCCTGGTGTAAGCAGGGTGTAAGCTCCATTTAATTCAATGGAGTTGTAGCTGAATTTGGCCAATGTGCTATTCTTTATCAAGTAAACATAGTTTACTGCGAGGCCCCGAAATATTGGTTTGAAATATAAGGGATTTGAAAATAATGGGAATGCCCACTAAGATGATCAAATGTTTAATAAGATTTTTGGGTGGAGAGGGTAGCAAAATAATATAAAAGGTAATACAGGATATATTAGCAACTGCTGTTAGACTTGCTTTCTTTTAAATATAAGCAAAGCAACAAGAAACATGATAAAACTGCTTCTAAAATTTCTGTTTCCTTACACTATGCTTTTGCCACTCATGATATATGCATGGATTGATGTGGAATAATGCAATGCAGCTGAGAATGTTTTTTTCTTACATAGGCTCAGATATGTATTTCTGGGATGGAATAAATACCAATTTTTGAATGTAATGGCATATGTTGCATGACACTAAATAGGAATGGATCTTGCTGATGCATAATCTTATTTTTAAACAGTGGTGAACAGATTCTTCAAAATTAATTTCACTCAAGACAAATAATATTGAGAAGCCAAGCCAATTTCACAGTGACCTACCCTAAGAAACTCTAAAGACCATTTCAAAAATGTGACTGCTACTAGGTGTAAAACAAGTCAAGGGATCTGTCAGAGACCAAGCCAAGTAATCAGGGCAGAAAGCCAGATTCAGCTGCTGGAAGGAATACAGAGCTTGCTATTTCAGTCAGATGTTTACTGATCATGTTCCATGTGTGGGCATGAGTTTGCAACAAGGAACTTCAGAGGTAGAAAAGCTGTACCAGTATGTGTATGCCCATGTACTTCTTACTTCTTTTGATATTTGATCTTTTGATTACGAAAGAAAAGAAGGGTTTCAGAGTAACAGCCGTGTTAGTCTGTATCCGCAAAAAGAAGAACAGGAGTACTTGTGGCACCTTAGAGACTAACAAATTTATTAGAGCATAAGCTTTCGTGGACTACAGCCCACGGATGTTAGTCTCTAAGGTGCCACAAGTACTCCTGTTCTTCTTTTTGAAAGAAAAGAAAAGTATGTGGAAGTCTCCTTGGAACTTTAGGATTTAACAAAGTAAATAATCAGAGATGTTGCAACCTATCAGATGTTTTCTGCATGCTTTTTTTTAAAAAAGTCTAGTGAAGATGTGATACTTCACCATCCAGAAGAGTGGATGCTTTAATCAAAGAGTGAATCATTCAACACTTTTGCCATATACATTTTTATTCTCCTAGAATATTTTCCTCTCACAAAATACACAAAAATATTAGGCGTTATAGGCAGAGCATATGCTTGAAAAAGATAATTTTGAAAGTAAATATTAAATTATAAATAAAACCTACTGTGCAGAATTCTGCCCTCATTAACACCCCGTCTACCCAGCTGATGCCAGTGAAGTTGCATGGATACAAATAACACAATATCTCTTCTTAATATTTATAGAATTACTGTCGGCATTGATGTTATAACTGCTTCAGTAGATGGCTACTTTTTGCCCATTAATGAACATGGCAAACACACATATCCTGTACTGATATATCATCTCCTATTGAAACACATGCAGTATTTTATTAAATGCATATATACTCTGCCATAGACTATAGCTATTCCATGCATGGAAATCCTACAGTTTGTGTGTGAGAAAGGACTGCAAGTATGAGTATATAGTGTGTACCTAATTTAAATAGACACAAAAGGCCCCATTCAGCAGGGCTGGCTCCAGGGTTTTTGCCGCCCCAAGCAGCAAAAAAAAAAATAAAAAAAATAAAAAGCTGTGATCGCAATCCGCGGCAGCTCCACCCACCACTTTCTTCTTCGGCAGCAATTCGGCGGCAGGTCCTTCCCTCTGAGAGGGACCGAGGGAACCTCCGCTGAATTGCCACTGAAGAGCCCGACGTGCCACCCCTTTGCTTTGGCCCCCCCAAGCATCTGCTTGCTCAGCTGGTCCCTGGAGCCGGCCCTGCCATTCAGATAAACTGGTGCTGGTAGGCCTTATATGTATGGCAGAAACAGACTAGAAATTGGATTGTCAGAGAAACTTCTTTAGATGACAGTCATGGAGGTAAAGGTCTATAGCTGGGACGCAGTTATAAATAGGGATAAAAGAGAAGCCAGACTTGTCTGTGGAGGAACAGAGCCTCTTTCCAGCCTATCCAGGAGAGAGCTTGGGCCTTGAGCCTGTAGAGATTTACACACATGCTTAATTTTATTCATTGTGACATATTATTTGGGAGTTATGCTAGTCTTTGCAAAATCAGGGCCTTGGTTTGTGAATTCTGCCATCAAAGGAGATGGCTTGTAAAACACATGCATATATTTAGCAAAACTCAAGGACCAACTTTACTGATTTTCCACTAAAAGAAAAGAAGGTTTCCTTACGTTCACTTCCTGAAGAATGGCACCAGCTTTAGACTGTATTCCCTTGTCCTCAGGGGAAAACAGTGTTCATATTTTTGAAGCAGAGGACCTGCTTGGTTTAAGTTTCCTGGGAGAAATGAGACCACTTTATGGACATTTCTCAGTGCCAGATACTTGTGGTTTGTTGCAATGCCCTGAAGACTGGGTCTTGTTTATTGTTAACTCATTCCAGGTTTCAGAGTAGCAGCCACGTTAAGAACAGGAGTACTTGTGGCACCTTAGAGACTAACAAATTTATTAGAGCATAAGCTTTCATGGGCTACAACCCACTTCTTCGGATGCATTCCAGGGAGGCTTGGACAGTGAAGACAAATTCAAATCCCTCCCACTTGTGTGATATCCTTTATTGTATGGAATGTGCCTGATGACTTCCATTCATAAATCCTGTGTTCTTATAGATCACCATGGGCTCTAGTTGAAATTGAGGACCAAAGTATAAGGCCCATAACTGAGCTGTTACCGTATTATTGTGGATAGATTCTGAAATACATATTAATACACAAGTGTTATATTCAGTCTTCAGACATGAATAAGTTGGCCATTTATATATTTTTTTAAATAAAAAAGCAACATAAGCACCATTGGATAGATTTTTGTCTGGATATGTATTAATGTGCTTATCTCCCATTGTTACAGCACACAATGCATTGAAAAGGTAATAAAGCTTTAAGATTAGAAAATCTAGATTTTAAATTTTGGGGGGATTATTTTTCTAAAGAAACCAAAATGTTTCTCTATTCACCAAAAGGCTATTCTCCACTCCAGATGTAAAATATGTACAAGCAGCATTCACAAATGGCATAAGACTTTTGTTTCTGCCTGGCTTGAAAATGTGTGCACATTGCTAAAATACAGTGTTACCAATAAAGAGATTCTGTATTGTATTTCCAGATGCTGGTCCACATTTAGTTCTCAGTTACCCCCATGCAGTTCTAGTGAAGTCAGCTGAGTTGTGTGGGCATAAGTGAGAGCTTGACCCACTGACTATGAAGTTCTAAATGCTGAATATACCCAAGAAAATGTAACACGAGGCATCTTGTTAGCCATCTTGTCACATACAATCCATGGTAGCTGCTGCTAACTGGATCAAATGAAAATTTGGAAAGGTGTACTAAAAGGTAGCCAAATCCCGTTCTCACTTAATTAGTAAGATTTGACTAGGATGCTGCTGTGACGTTGCAGTCTATATGATTTTATAAAAATATGCTAATGAGTGAATATAATGTAACTGGAATATGTTTCATGCAAAAGGTCTCTTGTAAGATATCATTACAAAGCTTATAATCTACTGAGTGTGATTATCCTATTTGTATAAATGTGCCACTCTTGTATCTGAACCTAGAAATATGAAATATAACTCTGAGGGCCTATTGTAATTATGCAAAGTGTGGGCCATTAATGGTGGTTTGGAATCTTGATGGCTCCCATAAACCAGGACAATTGACTGTGGATGGCTTTGTTTGCTTGCAGGCCTTCCTGTAAGTCAGGCTGGGAAGAATGAAGGCTTGAAGTCTTACGGTGACATGTGATCATGTCACCTGAACTGGAATCCATCTTTAACCTGGTGTCTTTCCATTGAGAAGGAGAGGGTGGGAACCCAGAGAGGGACAAAGGATTCCCGCCTTATGCAAAAGCTATATAAATGGGTGGAACAGAATAAAGTGGAGAGCCATCATGAGGAATCCCCTAGCTACCACCTGAGCTGGAACAAGAGCTGTACCAGGGGAAAGAATTGTGCCCAGACCTGGAAGGTGTCCTGTCTGAGGAAAAAAATTACTGAAGCAGCTCTAAGGGTGAGATTATCTGTATTCAGTTTGATTAGACATAGATTTGCGTGTTTTATTTTATTTTGCTTGGTGACTTACTTTGCTCTGTCTATTACTGCTTGGAACCACTTAAATCCTACTTTCTGTATTTAATAAAATCACTTTTTATTTATTAATTAACTCAGAGTATGTGTTAACATTTGGGTGGGCAAACAACTGTGCATATCTCTCTATCAGTGTTATAGAGGGCGAACAATTAATGAGTTTACCCTGTAGAAGCTTTATATAGGGTAAAACAGATTTATTTGGGTTTAGACCCCATTGGGAGTTGGGCATCTGAGTGTTAAAGACAGGAACACTTCTGTAAGCTGCTTTCAGGTAAGCCTACAGCTGTTAGGGGACGTGATTCAAACCTGAGTCTGGGTTTGCAGCAGGCTAGCAAGTCTGGCTCAAACCAGACAGGGCACTGAAGTCCTAAGCTGACAGAGCAGGAAAGCAGGGACAGAAGTTGTCTTGGCACATCAGTTGGTAGCTCCCAAGGGGGGGTTCTGTGATCCAACCCGTCACAGCTACACTAAATCATTCTTGCCCAGATGTACTATTATTGCCGAAATAGCCTGATACTGAGTAACTTAATGTACCAGAGGTAATAATTAGTCCCAGAACTTATCCCTTCCATCATGCCAATATACTTGTGTTCTTGAGGAAAGAACATTCAGAGGCTATAAATCCCCTTTGGGCAAATCCTGGTCCATGCCTAGAACACAACATAATGGTCACAAACCCAGGCCCCAGGAGACAAAACTAATAGGGCTTTCTCAGAAGAAAGAAATGCTAATGTGATGAAAATACACTCAGCAGCTATATTTATATCCTTTAATTCTCCCATGTGTGTTGTTATCCATTTTAATCTGCCCTCCATTTCCTAATCCACTTCCTTTGAATTGCTCAATATTCCTAACATAATGCCTGTGAGGAAAGAAGGGAAAGCTAAACTTGTAAGGATCAAAATCTGACGGTCCCTATTTACTTTAATATGACATTATTAATATAATTAATATAATCCCAATCTACAATCAAGGCACTTTCATAATGAGTCGTAATACCAGACACTGCCTGCCCCATTTTCTATTATGCACATGATCTCTCTGCTCTCTGATCAGTTTGTTCTGTGACAGACCCAGACCAGTGGGGTACAGGAGTCTGGTAGAGGGCAAATATACTGGTCACTGGATGAGTAGTTTTCTGTTCCCTGAGTGACCAGAGAAAGGGGCTGCACTAGAGTAATCAGGAACCTGCTAGAACCAGTTAAGGCAGGCAGGCTAATTAGGACACTTGGAGCCAATTAAGAAGAAGCTGCTAGAATCAATTAAGGCAGGCTAATCACGGCACCTGGGTTTTAAAAGGAGCTCACTTCAGTTTGTGGTGTGAGTGTGAGGAGCTGGGAGCAAGAGGGTGAGGGTGAGCTGAGGAGCACAAGCGTTATCAGACACCAGGAGGAAGGTCCTGTGGTGAGAATAAGGAAGGTGTTTGGAGGAGGCCATGGGGAAGTAGCCCAGGGAGTTGCAGCTGTCATGCAGCTATTACAGGAGGCACCATAGACAGTTGCAGTCCACATGGCCCTGGGCTGGAACCCAGAGTAGAGGGTGGGCCCGGGTTCTCCCCAAACCTCCCAATTGACCTGGACTGTGGGTTCTTCCAGAGAGGAAGGTCTCTGGGCTGTTCCCCAACCCACATGGTGAATCTCTGAGGCAAGAAAATCCGCCAATAAGCGCAGGACCCACCAAGATAGAGGAGGAACTTTGTCACAGTACCTAGAATGAATGGGGGTGAAATAAACCTTGAAAGCCTCTCAATGTGCACATTCCTATCTAGTGCTCATTAGTAACTCTTTGTATTGAAGTACTGGGAAACGCTCAGCATTTCATATAAGTATTAGGACATGTATGTTAACCTCCGCCCACAAGAAAACCTCCAGAACCATACAATCCCCACTACATATGTTTCTCTCGTTGGGCTGCGGCTAGGAGAACACACACTACAGGACAAATGTGTAGTCACATCACTTAATGTGCTACTGGAAGATGCTCAAATACTATGGTGATAAGTGTGGTGTAAGAACCTATATAGACTAGAATAGAGTATGAAGCAGTGTCCTCTGTGTTACTCTGCTTACATCTGGTGGAGGGTATCATAGGAGTCAATGGAGCACGGGGTTATTACACTCAGGGCCGTATTGCCAAAGGGGCTTCTTACCCAGTAGCACCTAAATATGTGGCTGTGTTTTCAAAAGCACTCAATATCCATAGTTCTCATTAGGTAACACTGTATTAAAGCAATTAAGTGATTTATGAGCTTAACTCATATTGACTCTCAATGAGATTTAGGTTTCTGAATCGCTTCGGTGATTTTGGCAATTTTACCCATTGTTCTCCAAGAAAGCTGCTGGGTTCTGAGGCCTTTTGAAAATCTGTTCACTTAATTTAGGTGCCTAAATGGGAGCTGAGTCCTTCTGAAAATCTGGGCTTGGTTGTAGGTGCTGATTGCTTTGGAAAATCAGTGTATCCAGCAGGGGAGTTTCCCCTCCAGTGCTACTGCAGACAATGAGGCTCCTCAGAATACAAGGAGGATAGTCACTTGCTCAACAGACAGTCCAATAAAGAACCAGTTCACATATAGCCCCCTCTGCATAAAGAATGTTCAGTTTCTGAAAGCTGCAATATTACTTCATTGCCATCGCCTGAAAAACATGCGCAAAAATCTCACAAACTGTAACTGACTCTCAATAAAATTGTTGGGGGCGAGTAACATTCACTTTTGAAGCTGTAGTTGTATTGACACAATATTGTCTTGATGGCCAAGCCAGTGAACTAAGTTTTGTATTCTATAAACTCATGAGTGGGAGACAGATTCAGATTTGTCCTCTGTTAGCCAGAATTGAGTTCATTAGCTAACTCCCCAAAAGCTTGCAGCAACACCAAGCACATATCAGATCTCATACAATAATGGTGAACAAAAAAAACATTCAGAGAATAGTATCAGAGGGGTAGCTGTGTTAGTCTGGATCTGTAAAAAGCAACGAAGAGTCCTGTGGCACCTTACAGACTAACAGAAATATTGGAGCCTAAGCTTTCATGAGTGAATACTCGCTTCGTCATTTCCACCACGTGCGTCTGACGAAGTGGGTATTCACCCACAAAAGCTCATGCTCCAATACTTCTGTTAGTCTATAAGGTGCCACAGGACTCTTTGTTGCTTCATTCAGAGAATGTATCACATTCAACAATAGTTACATGATAAGGGTATGAAACGAAGCAACTCAAGTGTCTTACCTCACAGTCTCTGAAAATAGCATTGTACTTTGTACCTGGAAGGCAAGACCTACAAGATTAAAATCAAATGACCTACCTAGTGTTCAGCAAAGAACACTTTCTATATTATGCTCCTTTGAGCGAATAGCATCCCTTTCCTGCAACTCATTATTTCAAAATCCTTGAAAGAGTGGGGCATAAGCCACTGTACTGAGATTAGGGTCAATAAAATCACTAACTGACTAGCTTTCAGGAAATAATGAATATAGACACTCATCACCAGGGCCTTTTTAAAATCTGACCCTACTATATGTCTGGAGCTCAACACATCACAGAGCAGTGACTTTGAAAATGAATCTACATTCACTCAGCTTCTTTTTAATGAACTGCTCAGTAACGTTTCTGCAAAGAATGAGTTAAAACTTAATACTGAAGCCCACCGTAAGAAAAAGGGCATTTCTACTATAAAGACACATCTTCAAATCCTGTAAACCCCCACCCCATCCAAAAAAAAAAAAAATGGAACGAGAGATAGAGAGAGAAAGAAACAAAATGTTTCCAGTTGATTGGGGTTCAATAATAGCATGATCAGTGAATGGCCAGCTAATATTAATTACACTATTCCTTAGATAAATAGAATGCCTAGAGGAATCAGGTCTATTAACTCCTGCAAAATGCGCCACCAGAGGGGGATGTTTGGTTAAGCGACACCCACAACAGCTTATTCCTTTCAGGGCCGGTTCTAGGTTTTTTGCCGCCCCAAGCAAAAAAACTTTTTGGCTGCCCCCCACCCCAGCCCTGGGATCTACCCCCCGCACCTCCTGCCACCCCAGCGCTGGGCTTCCCCCCTTTCCTCACCCTTGCCACCCTACCAGTGCCCTCCCCCCACCCGCCCCAGCCCTGGGCTCTCCCCGCCAACCTGCACCCTCTTGCTGTCCCAGCCCTGGGCACTGGTAACTTGCTCCCAGGGCAGGTCATTCAGCAGGAATTTTAGATGTGCACAGAACACAGACAGGATTGGTTCCCATATGGTTACAGAACTGCAGTAAAGTGGAACAATTTTCAGCTTGTGTGATTGGAGGATATCTGGATGCATATTATCAGACTGTCCTACATAAATGAGGAAAAGTTGAGGTGCCTTTATTATTCTTTTGTTCCACTCTTTGTTTCTATGGGGAATTTGCCAATGCAATATCACTGTCTTTCTTTTAAACAAATAAAACTAAAAAAAAAAAAAAAAAAAAAAAAAAAAAAGGCAATGGCTGTTGAAAATAGCAATTCCAGTCCTAAAATCTACTGGGAAGCATTTCTTGTAGATAAAATTCTACAATTTTATCCTACTTTTTCTACAGCAAGTTACAGTGGATTAGTATATTTGATTTGGGAGAAATGAAGTAACAGCTGCCCAAATTGAGCTTGAGCACCCCTGAATTTCGAGGGTTCAAACCTGGAAGGCCGGTGCTAGATTCCCTTTCTGAATATTGGCTAAATTTGGAAAGGAAGAGTCAATTTCTGTTTCCATGGCTCAGAAGTGGAAATCCTCCTACGTGCCTGGTACTATATCTGAAGCTGCCCAAGTCCTCTAGCAGAACCTCCCCTCCCTTACTTTTCATTTTAAATTCTAGTGGGATCCATGTACCTCCCATGCTAGGCTTCAGATAGAGGGGGGCACTGTCCATTTAGTCCACCCAGTTCCTTCTTTGGGGGCTGCAAGATGAGGTCACACCAGTATGCCTACTCCAGTCTGGGGATGTCTTCTGAAGGGGATATCTGGGCCAAAGCCTTCTACTCCTTGGGCTGGGTACAATTGTCCCCCACTCACAGTGCCACCCCCTTCTAGCAGCCACCTCTCCATCCTCAGCAAGCTCTAACATGGCTCAGCTACCTCACTCCCTCCCGCTCCCTTTTCTGTTGATAGCTGCCAAGGGAATGCTGGGAAATGTAGTTCTTTCCCTGCTCCAGGGCTGGCTCTATAGACAGGGAGCTAGGCAAGGAACTACAGCTCCCAGGGTCCCGTGGGTTCTCTGCTTCTGCAGCTGGCCCCCAAGCAAAAAAAAAGACGGCCCGAATGCTGCCCCCTGCAAATGTGCTGCCCCAAGCATCTGCTTGCTTTGCTGGTGCATAGAGCCAGCCCTGATTCCTTTTAAAAGTTGAAAAGGTATCATCAGCCACAGCTCCTCAGAAAAATTCTGACAAAACAGTTTTGTGTCAGAATGTGCCTATTTTTTGCAATGGAAGCTTTCCATGGATATAATTCAATTTCAACAAAATTCGTGGAAACCAGGCAGATGTGGTTTTGAAACTTGCCCCCACAACTGGTTTCTGTCAGTTTCTTGCCTGGTTTCCTGCCAGTTTGCCCACCTGGCTCCTGATAGGCTGGGCATAAGACTGAAGGGAAGCAAAAGCCTAGAACAGTGTTTGTCAACCGGGGTACTCATGCCCCTGGGCATACGGAGAGGTTTTCCATGAGCTCAGGGCTGAATTAACTCTCCTGTGGGCCCAGGGTCATAAGATTTTGTGGGGCCCCTTTATACAAGTCTTTTTCCTAATTTAAAACAAAACGATCACAATTATGGCATTGAGACTATTACCGCCATATTAAATTTTCTTTGTAATTAACATAAAGCCGTTCTGTGGTTACATTTCAGTCTTAAAACATGTAGAATATAGTTAAGTTAATTCAAAATAGCCTACTTCTTACCTTAGAACAGCTGTTATATTAGTGTCTTTCTGGGAGGGAGTTTGGGTGCAGGAGGGGCTGCAGGCTTGGGCAGAGTGTTGGGGTGCAGGAGAGGGTGAGGGGTGCAGGCTCTGGGAGGGAGTTTGGGTTGGGGTGCAGGAGGGGGTGCGAGGTGTAGGCTCTGGCTGGGATGCTCTTACCACAGGTGGTTCTCGGCCGGTAGGGCAGCAGGGCTCAGGCAGGCTGCCTGCCTGCATGCCTTGGTCCCATGCTGCTCCCAGAAGCATCTGGCTGCTGGCACATCTCTGCGTTCCCCTGTGGGGATGGGGACAGCGTGTCTCCATGTGCTGCCCATGCCCACAAGCACTGCCCGCGCCCACAAACGCTGCCCCCGCAGCTCCCATTGGACAGTTAATGGGAGCTGCGGGGACGGTGCTGGGGCCGGGGGCAGCACACAGAGCCACTTCCTCCCACCCTGCCAGGGCCGCAGAGACGTGCCAGCAGCCAGCCGCTTCCGGGAGCTGCATGGGGCCAAGGCATGCAGACAGGCAGCCTGCCTGAGCCCTGCTGCACTGGGGCCTTCCTTAGCCTGGGGCCCTGGTCCGCATACCCTAAAGCCTCTGCGTTTATCTGCCCCTGAATGGAGTACATCAACTCATCTAGATCAGTGCTTCTCAACCTGAGGGTGGTGAGCCCTGGGGGGAGGTTGTCACAAAATGGGTTTGGGGGAGGGTTCCAAAAGCAGGGCTGGCAAGCAGGGCAACTGCTGGGGCTCCCGGGCAGTGGGGCTCAGGCTTTAGGGGTACAGTAGTCTGGAAAGTTTGAGAACCACTGACCTAGAAGGCCTGGGAGCTCCAGCTCCCAGGCTTGCAGCTCCTCAGCAGCTGCCCAGGTCAGTAGCTCTGCAGCAGCTTGCCAGGTGCACTGCCCTGGAGCCAAGGTTCCAGCCCCTTTTGTGGAGAGTTTTGAAATGCTCAGTGTTTATTCCAAATTGGAATGAAACCTAAATTCAAATATCAAAATCCTCTTTGAATCGGAATGACCTTGATCTGCCCAACTCTATTATTAATCGTGTGTAAGGTAACTTTCTGAAGGGGGTTGATACAGAAAGGCTGTGTATTTACCCACCTCTTTGAAATGGACAAGTAATTGCTGATATATCCAAAATGACCCATATGTATATTGAGACCTCACTGGATATGTTATGATGTGAAATAACATTGATTGCGGTTTGGTTATTCCTTTAATAAACCTCTTTTTAATTATGACAAAGGAGAGAGAGGAAGGCTGATCTTGTGGTGAAGGCAGTGGACCAGTGGTGAGCAACCTGTGGGCCACACATGGCCCGCTAGGGTAATCCTCTGGGATTTCAATGGGCGTTAGATGTCTAAATACCTTTGAAAGTCTGGGCCTTAATCTTCCTGTGGTCTCTGTTCCCCACCTGTAATAATACACCTTTTGTCTGACTTAGATATTTAGATTGTAAACTCTTGAGAGCATGAACTGTTTCTTACTATGTATATGTACAGAGCCTAGCCTACAATGAGGTCCTGATCTCACCCGGGCTTTTACAAGCTACTCTAATGCAAAGAGAAATACAAGCAATAATAAAAAGAACCTGCACTAGAATTGTATCTGTTGTCCATGATGCAATTTTATTGTGAGCCTCGCAACATCTACTGTTTTTATTAAGGCTCTGGCTCCTAGAGTCATACAATTGTGAGAAAAGTTCAGCTTTCAAAGATCAAAGAAAGTTGCTAGCCCTCAAGGTTTCAGAGAAAAGTTTGTGAGCTCTGAAGAATGCAAACTAAAACTTAGTCTTACATAATAAGACCATAAACACACTAATGCCAAAACAGCAACAACAAATTTATATCACTATTAGGCCAATTAAAATTCAGCCATGGTGTCATTGATTAAAACAAACAAACAAAAACCCACAAATATATTCCAATAGCAAGGAATATCATTTAAATACCATCTTGAGTTCTAGCTTATAATAAAAAATATCAGAGAGAGAAGATTTCTTGGCGACTTCCAAATATTAAATGTCTTCAAGACTGAAGAGGAAGCTTGGAAAATAAAGGTTTATAGGCCTCTTTATAGCACAGGAAATCTAAATAATTTTAGTATCAAACAATGTGTCTCAATGTGTAAAGACCAGGAGAAATTCTGGGGGTAGACACATGGTTATGGTAAATGAAAAATGGGGGGGAAATATCTGCCAAATTTCTCACAGATTATTTTTTCCCATCACTAGATACAAGTATCCTTTGGCAAAAAATCTAGGTTTCAGAGTGTTTCATTGGAGCTGCCTGTGTCTCCACTGTGATGGTGTTCCCATAAGCAGCCGTTCTTTCTGGCCTCAGCATCTTTCAGAGGGTGCACGGCCTTTTGCAGAATGGCTCCTGAAAAGGAGGGTTGAGGATCTTATAGAAAGCACAGGATATTGGTACAATAATGCTAACACATCTGCATATGGTATTTCATTCTCCAAGCTTGTTCTTTGAAGTGCCTGGAAATAGATTCCTTCAGGGTTTGTTTATTTTATATATTAAAAAGTGTGACTCATCTTCCATATTGAGCCTGAAAAAAAGACACGCTTTATTATATGAAGCAAGTACAGCATCATATGAAAGCTGGCTGTGGAGTTCTTCAACTAATTGGAGCTGGACTAATATAGAAGATGATAAACCATTCAGTCCAGAAGAGCTTGTTCATTTGGCTATTATGGTGCTTCTTTATTGCTCTACCATTTAAATAATAAACAGGGGTTGGGTAATTATGCTAAAGCTTCAGTAGCTTGGATGCTAATATAAACACACCATTAAATGTTATTAGACCATCTTTAACTTTATATCCCACTTACTAGGCAAAAAATATATTTTGAGATTTTATTAATAATCACATTGGAAACAGCTTGTGTAACAGGGTGGCAAGATGTATCAACGTGTATAGGAAGCAGGGCTGTATTGCTGACCTACCCTGTTAACAGGAGTTAGAACCTTGCAAACAGCTGCTGAGTTCTGTTGACTCATTTCAGGTGCAACTCTGTCAGCATATATAAGAGGTGGTCAGAGGGAATTTAGCACAGAGAGGTCCTGCAGGAAACCCTAGAACAGTAGTGGGCAACCTGTGGCCTACGTCAGGGATGTGCTGGCCACCGCTTCCCACAGCTCCCATTGGCCGGGAATGGCAAACCGTGGCACTGGGAGCTGTATGTGGCCGTGCCTGCAGATAGTCAATGTAAACAAACTGTCTCTTGGCCTACCAACAGATTACCCTGATGGACCGCTTGTGGCCCATGGGACGCAGGTTGCCCACCACTGCCCTAGACACAGTCAGACTTGATGAGAAAGCTTAATCTTGTGTTTGTGTTCTCTTCTTATTCCATGTGTTACCCATAAGGTCAAACAAATAAATCTAACTTCATACAACACATATAAGCTTTATTTGGAGCAGGAGGGAAAGGTTATCTACTCTCATTAGGTGTTGAGAGTGGAAAAAAAAAACCCTATGCAGAAAGGCAAAAACAACTTCAGTAATTCCTACTATTATGCCAACAAACCTTGCTGTAATTCATGGAGCACCAGATCTAATAGATATGGCTGTAACTCTAGATTGTGGCCCAAACAACAACAAATGCAAGAGTTCCAGGAAAAACTGCTGCAGAGACTTCTAGTGAGTCAGCCATGATAACCTAACCAGGAGACAGAAGATGACCTAGAGGTTTACCTGGTTGCTTCTGAGTATGTGAGTTCTGAAGGAGTCCTGGGCTTTCTGTTTAGTCTCTTTCCTGATGGGAGAGGCACATTGCTCTGTTAGACCGTGGGCAAGGTCATGGCCATGAGGAATATTGTATCAAATTAATTGGGAATCTCAGAGGATAGATACTGGAGAAATGTAATGGAAAGTTTCTTTCCACAGCAGTTCAGCAATGCACATTTGCTCAGTGCACAGCAGACTGCATGATTTCTTGGGCCAAGACCAAGGCCTAGAAGTACGGGAATTGATGCACATAATCAGAATGAAACATTACTTAGAAAGCTTGTTTGGGTCTGTAGACTAGTCAACTCCAATGTGGAGTTAATTAAGACAATGCCATATAATCTATACTGAGCTATACTGGGTGGTAGGTGTTCTACGGGTGAAAGCTGGAGTGCACAGGCTACAAGGTCATTCTCAATCTTGTTTTCCATAACTGAACCCTTGTTCCTTTGAGTGACAATGTTAGGGGATTAATGGTGGCAAGAAAACTTTGTCATGGCTTCAGTCACCTCAGGGTTGGGGTTACATCATATAGCGCATGTCTTGGATGTATGTATTGTCTTGTGCACTCTACTGTACTAGCAACTTCCTGGCATATATTAGGAGGCCAATACCTGTGAGGAAGTATAGGGTGTTGAGAGAGTAAGTTTAGCCACACTACAATCATAGGGTAAGATAATATTGCACCTTCCTTCAAGAACACGCCATTCTTTTTCAATTAACCGTTCAGCAGTGTGCAGACTGAAGGTGCTCTCGAGTTATTGATTTGCTCAGAAATGATTGCGGCTGTCGTGACACTGAAAACTATAGTTCTATATTTTTACCTTAGTGTGGGTGGTGCATGTTATATTTAAATGGTGAATTCTTTGGGACAGGTATCATCATTTTGATCTGTGTTTGTACAGAATGGAGTCCTGGCTCATGGCTGGCGCTGCTAGAGTCTTCTACAATATAAATAATGAATAATAACTATATTAATGCAAGCATATTGTTCACCATAAAGCTATAGTATGAAATCTGGGGGCTGGGACTGAACAGGTAGGGGAATGATGGAATGAAACCTGGCCCTTCTGCAGGCAGAAATATTTCCTATACAATGATTTAAGTGAAATTAGATTCCATTCCATTTGTTAAGTTTTTGAAGTAATTAGAAGAACACAAAAGGCAGGTATCTAATAAATGTATATATAAGAAATAAATGAAAATCATTACAAATCCAGCTAGAAAAGTCCACAATACTACAGAGACAGCTACGTGTAAACATATTATTGATCATCTTAGAGTTGGCATTTGTATAAAAGCTTGCAATTAAGAAATTCCTGGCATTTAAAAGTACAATACAGAGAAAGATATATTATGAATAAAATAAAATAAAATCTCACAAAATATTATTAATGTTTAGAGAGAAAAGATGTTTCAAGGATTTGAACTGAAATAGGTGAAATAGTAAAAAAGGCGTAGTGTTAATATAGTCCAAAACCAATCAATAAAACAAAAATGAACTGGAGGTTTGGCTGGGTACAGATGACCAACTTACAATTTGGAAATTTATCTGAACTGTCTATATCCCACAGGCTTGCAGAGGCTTTTCTTGTGATTTCCAATGTTTCTTGCTTTCACTAGACTGGAAGTATCAAGAGTAGGATTTCTTTTGGGGCATTTATGTTTTCTGTCTCAAAAGAAATCCAGACATACAAAGTAATGGAAAAATTACATTCAGAAAAATTAACTGATTTTATTTCCCCCACAAATAGTTTGGCTCAAGTTCAGAGTGAAGATTCAGGGGGTGGGAATTCTTGTTTTAGTTGAAATGGTGTCCCCTCCCATACTTTCAATAACCTTTCAA
This sequence comes from Malaclemys terrapin pileata, assembly GCF_027887155.1. NCBI lineage: Eukaryota > Metazoa > Chordata > Testudines > Emydidae > Malaclemys > Malaclemys terrapin. Next base: position 31,927,724 of record NC_071513.1, on the reverse strand, counting down.
GTAATTAGCACATTCCATTTTGTCACTAGTAGCAGCTAGAGGTTAGAAGAAAAATGCTATTGGTACAATTTTTTTGTTTAAGAAATATGTTTTAATCACTTTTATAGAAAAAAACAAAGAAGCAAAAAATACAAGCAGTTTCCACAAGCAGAAAACTTTAATTATGAATATGCTAATACAACACCGGTACCAGTACAACTAAGTCAAAGTGGCAAATTTAGACTTGGGACAAATTCATTAAAGTATATAATTTAGGCCAACTTTTTTCTCATTTTATTTTTGTGCGGAATAGGTTATTAAACAGCATATTGCTGCATGCCTTTATTTCACCCTCCCATTGTCTTGCTATCTTTCCAATCCAGACAGCTGTATTTTTTTCCCTGATGGCTTGCAAGGGTCACTCTAAATGTTGTATATCCATAATTCAATATAAACTGCATTGACATTCCTGGTTTCCTATAGGACATGTTGGGATTCCTATTGGATTTTGGATGAATCTCAGAAATAATTAGCATTGGAGAAATTTACTGGATGTAAATATAATTCAGTTGCCAACTCTTTGGCAAAGCACAAAACAAAAACAGGGATACATCTTTTTAGATGATTTTGCCCTAGAATTATGTACAGTCACCCAATATCCCAAGTTAAATCTAGTCTACTAAGTCCTTCCATCATCATCATAGACATTAAACCAATGGGCTGATTATTTCAGATATATCTAGGGTTTCCTCCACAACGTAAGTATTGAGAGATGGACGGTCAAAAAATTTTTGTGCAAGTTTTTTTTTTTCTATGAAACATGTCATTTTGAACAATCTGAACATTTTGTATTGTCCAAATTTTCCCAATTAAATATTTCCCCCAATTGTTTTCTTATATTGTGAGCAATGGTGCAAAATGAAAACAAAAATGTTTCAAATTGATTCAAAATTAAATATATTAGTTGTAATATGAACTGAATGGATTTTTTCCTTTCATCTGAACTCAAAATGAAACATTTTTGTTTTGAACTGTCTTGTTGAAAAATACAATTGTTTAAGTGAAAAGTTTAATGGAAAAAAAATATTCATTTTCTTAGAATTTTTGTTGAAAAAATTCCCTTTTTTTTTTTACCAGCACTACTCTGGCTTTATAGGTGCTGGTCAACAGGTTGGTGTGACATATGGAGGGTCTATAAAGTTCTCCAGCCAGGTGAATTTAGAAAACTATCTTCATTCAGAAAAGCACTTACCTATAAGCTGAACTTTAAACACATGCTTAAGTCTATTTCACTTAAATGGGTCTTAAGTACACACCTAAAGTTAAGCACGTGCTTAAGTGCTTTTCTGAAAAGGGATGAATTAAAGTGTTTTGCAGAATTGGAAGGACAGGCAGGCTCTGCATTGGGAGTGAAATCCAAGCCACATAGAAGTCAATGGTGGAAACTCTATGACATCAAAGTCAATTTTTCAGATGGGTAGGAGGGACTGAATGTAGCAAATGGTATTTGTTACCTTTGTTTTTAGTTTGGATCATTTAATTTTGTTGTGTCCAGGTGGGCTTGATCTGTATGTACAAGTCATATGGCCAGCTCTAGCTTCAAAGTTGTGTAAAATCTTCTCTGCAAAATTTCAATGTTCTCAATTTGTTCCTCTATGTGTTTGTTGTATTTCTACAACAATACATCTACCCTCTATCTGTACTCATTGGAATTTCACAGCAACTTTTTGTCAAACAGTTTTGAATTTCAAGCTAAGATTGAAGGACAAGAGAACAGATCCAGTTTGCTTAGTTTAACTCCTTCAGTGTGGTTAGGCTAACTGCAGTAACCAAGTCAGATCAGCTAATGTAGTTAATTTGGATATGGTTATGTGTGAGGAGAAGGTATTTTTCTGCTAGCTACAAGGAAATACTAGCAGATTTTCTATCCTGGACTTCTCTAATTTCTTCTTTCATAACTAAATTGGAACACTCAATTTTGAAGTAATAGTTAGCACGATTTATTATTTAACAACACGGTACTGAAGAAATGTATTTGAAAGAAGCCTGTAGCAAATTGCAAATCGATTTGCACAATACCACAAATAAAATGTTTTACGGAGGCAGAGTTGCTGTTTCAAGTGATATGTGATGCATAATAATATCTCCAAGATGTTTGCTTCTTTATTATTCTCAACACTTCATTAATCACCTTCTTGAAAAAGGCAAAAAAAAAAAAAAAAAGAAGGATGCAGAGTCTAAGAAAGTGCTGATTATGGTTCTGCTGTTGCAACACATTTGTCTCACAATGCTTATCACTAGAGTCAAATGTGTATAGAGGTTAAAAAAAAAACCCATTCAATTGCCTTTGGAATAAAAGCAGGTAAAATTACTTATCTTGTGTCAAAAAGGTGGTCATGAAAATGATGGATATGCAGTTCCAGTCTGATGAATTGACTGGAAGGCATTGTTGACAAATACAGAGTACAGAGTTGGTATGCCTAATGGCTCACAAATAATTTAATTCACACTAAAATAATTTGTATAGTTGTGAACTCATAATTGAGCCCGTTAGAAATGTTTGTGCCTTTTCAGAATGCACACTGGGGTATCTTTTCAAAAGGGATGACCCAGTGCCCACAAAGTGAATTATGGGTAAAATCTTGTTACTGTGCCTCTAACTATGTGATTTGCACCTCCAGCCAGGTAGTTAGAGCCACACATACTCAGATTTGGCCCTGCCATTCACTTCAATGCAATGTATTGCAACTGAATAATTCAGGGAGGGACAGTTCCTCCAAGAGCTTTCAGACATACAGAGGAGTTGTACCTGCAGCTACATCCCTTGAGTGATGCAAAATATTCTTCCAGAAATGTTAGGAAGAAGGACATTATCCTGCCTACTCCCTGCCCATCCCTGTACCTTCTCTAGGGCTGTAGTTTCTTGGGGAAGCAAGAAGGTAGTTCATGTACTACGACTATGTCTGACTTCTTGGTGAGGAGAGCAAAGGTACGAAGACTTCTCTCCTTTGTACATCTATGCAACAGCCAGGCACAATCTTGTGCTTTGAGTTTTGGGGGCAGAGTTATCAGTGTATCACTCATATAGCATCACTGGGTATAGCAGGAATGAATTTGCCACATGGAGTGGACTGAGTATATAAGAATGCAGGGCCAAGTTTGCAAAGGGTATTTAGATGCCTAAAGATGCAGATAGGCACCCAGTGGAATTTACAAAAGTGCCTGAGCAGCTTAGGCGACTAACTCCCATTGAAGTCAATGGAATGCCTAACTTACTTAAGTGGTTTTGAAAATTCCAGGAGGCACCAATCTGTATAGACACCTAAACACTTTTGTAACTGTGGCCTGACATATTCTTTTTGTTCAGGGTACTGCCAAGGAATCTGAAGAAGGTTTACAAGGCCCACAGAATTTTGTGAATGAACATAGTGGTATGGGAAAGAGGTACCTTGCTGATGCACCCTAAACGTCCCCTAATGCGCTTTAACATAGTATTGATTCAAATAGCACTATGTTATAAACCCTGCTGGTGCAATTTATGGACCAATTAATGTGCAACACATTTGTGTGCTTTAGAAATCACACTCCGATAGAGTATGTTACCCCACTGTAGACAAGCTCTGAGACAAAAAGGTATTACGAAAAGTACATCCTGATTTTTCATAGCAGTGTATAACTGATTATTGGTGAGAGGATTGTTATGCCAGCAATAGATGTCTAAGAGTTTTTAAACCCAAGTCCAGATTTTAATGCAATATCCCTAATACTAGAAGAAAGGGATGGGGGAGGGGGGGTGACAGAAAATATCTCACGCTCTACAGTCAGAATTGTTTTGAATTGAAGTATTTTCAGTTTTCCATGAGGCATTAGTTACCTGGATCCTATGACATTACTTTTCATTGTATAATGTCTTTTCATCTGGGTTTTATTTTAGATCATTTAAAAATACTAGTAAAATAAAAATAAATGATCCTGTACATATTTATGCTGCATTTGATTATACTACAACTCAATCTCAGTATTTAAGAAAATGTTATCTCCCTGCATGGCATTTCAGAAATGAATGTAATGTAACAGCTTATTGTTGGGTCAGTACTTTTGTTTCAAAAGAAACTGAAAGTATTTTCCAAAGTAGAATCTCAGTGAAGTTGAACTCCTGATGCAAAAATGTTGCATAAGCAAGTTAGTGTGTACTGTAGCCTTTTTTTCCAAAGACAAAATATGTATATCACAGTTATGGTAAAAACTTCAAAAATATTTAAAAAGGTAGTAAGGCCTTATAGACTAGGGTGACCAGATGTCCCGATTTTTATAGGGACAGTCCCGATTTTTGGGTCTTTTTCTTATATAGGCTCCTATTACCCCCCGCCCCCTGTCCTGATTTTTGACATTTGCTGTCTGGTCACCCTATTTTAGACACAAGGAGCAGACTCTGACTCTAAGAGTCCGATCCTGCAAACGTTTATGCACATGAGGAGTCTCACTTAACTCAATGGTTCTTGTCAGTTACATGAAGTTACTCTTGTGCCTGATTGTGGTCAAATGTGCTTGGTAAAAACATGAACTATTGATAAATAGAGCATAAAAACAACATCCCACCACAGAGGGAAACCATGCTTCCAAAACTTCAAGTTACCACCTTGGCACTTACAGTTAAACATGATGCACATAAGTACATGACTGTATTCTTCATGGCCAGAACTGCATAGCCTCCTGGCCAGAACCTTGGTAAACAGGCAGACAGATAAGCAGGGAATAGTCTACTCTCCACTTTAAGACGGGGGCAGCACACACCCAGGCTACATACAATTGCTTGGTATTCATGTGACAAGAGACAAATGTAAATCTAACTGCAGCCTGTAATATTTCAGCAGTCTTTTCCTTCTGACAGTGTAGACACAGACAAAGCTTAACACAGAACCAAAGAAAGAAAGGGGGTTAAAATATCATTAAAATTCCCTAACGTATTGCTAGTTAGACTCCTCCTAAGTTATAAAGGCTGACATTTGTTTGACTAATTCTGAATAATTAACTAATTCCTAAAAGTAAGTGTCTGTTCTTAAAACTTAGCATACCGGGAGGGGGAGGGGGTAGGGAAGTGCTAAATTTATCAAATGAAGAAGTTGGCCATCTGTATCGGTAAGAGAGCAACTGTGACTTTATGCCTGGCCTAACTAATCAACATGAGAATTCAAGATCTGCAGCCATATTTCAATCAAACTGCTCTGTAAAATACAGCATTAATACCAATGAATTACTTTACCAGTGAAAGGGTTAAGCATTACACTTGTACCGTTCACAGAATGAAATGCACAATAGGTTGATAGGTTAAGATTGTTAACAGAATTGAAACATGTTGTCTTAACTTTTAAGTGAGATAAAGCACAGGGCCATTGATCCAGCAGACCAAAGGTCTTTAAAAATCAATATGGGTGATTTCTGAGTTAATTGTGATTGCCCATGTAACTATAAGCACCATGCTCAGTACACAGTACTATAATTCTTGACATTCAAGCATCTTGAGTGCCATTAACAGGTGACATTACAGGATAAAAAAACAATTCAGGAAAGCACTCTTCCGCCAGTGCAGTGACTTCTTGCTTTCCTTTTTTCTTTACAGAAAAGCTGTCTACACAGAGATGCTTTAATAAAAAGGAGTATTCTAAGGTTCAGATATAAACAGTGTATGTATGCTAATTGCAGGGACTTGCAATGAAGTCCTTTACTGCAATAAGTTTATCAGAAGGAGTTTGGGGGATTCTTTTTTAAACATGTTGCATTTTGAAACTAAATTTTCTCTAGTTGAGAAAGGAGGGAGGGCAGCTAATCTGCCAAATAACCTGGCATGAAGTGTTCTTCCTGAAACTCTTTATACTTTGTTTCCCCAAAGAGATGCTGAGTATATTGTATTGATTTGATAGTATTGCATCTGAAACAGTTTGCTCACTGGGAAGCATGTCCATATCATATGTATACATAGCACAAAAAAGAAGAAGATTCTCACTAACAAAAGTAAGTATCCACTGAGAAGAAAGGAAGGGTACCTGCAAGAAACAAGTCATTCAGTGTCCACTGCAAGCATCTCAAAATTGTCCCAAGGAGGAGAAAATAACAATAAACTATGGAGAGAGAAAAGAAAGAAAGAGGTCACAATAATGAGAAGTAACTAGGGCTGGTCAACACTTTGGTTGGAAAACATAATTTTGACAAAATTGATTATTGATTGATTAGAAAATTAATTAATTTTCATTTTGGTCAATACAATTTTGACCAAACATGAAAAACAGAATCAAATGTGAGGTTCCTCCTTTTTTTTCCATTCACCCCCCGCCACACACACACATTTTTCAGTGGGGAAAAAAAAGGGAGAAACAGAAAAAGAAAGGAGAAATAAAAATTGAAAATGTTTCACTTTTTAGTTCTTCAAAAAGTCTGCAGAAAATTCTGAACAAAATGAAAATGTTTGTTTCTGTTGAATTTTTTTGACACAATAGATTCCATTTTTCAAACCAGCTCCCAGAGTGTCTAAGATTTCTATTAGTTCATTACAGAAAATACAATACTCAGTAATATTAATAAACACCAAAATAAGTGCTGATGCTACCATCACCAAAGACACAGCTTTGCTTTTGGGAGAACTTATTGAAACAGCAAATGGTATTTTGGTGACTTGGAGGAGCTTCTGTTCTTCCAGGCTACTGGTAATTGCTGCCCAGCAGGCACCACTCTCTTTCTCCACCCACCCACCCACCCTTTTCAGTTTTCTCATCTTTGTTTTGATAAATCTTTCCCTCTGTCCTAGATCAGGGATTGATATTTCAAATAATTACACACACGTGCCATCTCAGATAATTCCTGTACATTCATGTCCATCAGTAGCATTAGGAAAAAACAAGAGCTAGCGTACTTTCCCCTCAGTAACCAAATACTGCCCTCGCATCCCTTTTCCAGAATATCTGTGACGCTACGGACTATCTGACAGGGAGATATTATAAATTATAGAAGTACAAGTAAATAAAACAGAACTTGCTTTCTCCAATGTGTGCCTCTTTCCATTTTGTGATCCCCTTTCATTTTACTCCTCCCCATTCTCTATTGTCTGCCTAAGTTCCCCTGATTCCTTCCCCTCTTCTGTTTTGTCTTTTCTCTTTTTTCTAATAATTTCTGTCCCCTCTGCAGTTCTCTGTTTCCCTGTTTCTTTCCTCTCCATCACGTTCATCTCTCCAATAACTTTTCCTTGGGCCCTCTTTATTGTGGTTCCCTCCAGGCCTTTCCTGTGCACCCTACATATATTTTCCTGTGTTCAGCCTCTTTTATCCTCCATGCCACCCAGGCAATTACCCCTCTTTTCATCCAGCTACATATCAGTGCAGGGAAAGGAATATTTCAGGCAAGAACACCAGTCCAGAGCAATCCCTAATGCCTAAAGGAAGTGCTGTGCAGTCTCTAATCTTTACTCAGCGTTTACATGCCCTCAATTTTTAGGTCTCATCCAAAAGACCCTCACACAGGAACCTAGATGAACCTCAGAGGGTTTGCCTAGGATTGAGGAAGGGCTGAGCTGACCTTGCTCATACTTCCCATGTTGTCTTTAGCTTCTTGACTGAATTTCCTTTGTACACAAGTGAGAAAATAATTTCTCTACTACAGTGAATCATGCCAATACTCTAAACATTCTCACTTGCCCTCTATCCCTGAGGCTATGTCTTCACTACCAAAAAGGTGTGTTCTTACGGTGAAAGCATGAACACTTATTAGCTATTTCATTGTAAAGTCCTACTGGAGATAAGGATCTGTAGTTTTTGTCTGTGATGTAGCTAGGCTAGGTTGAATTGGGAGTGCAGTATAGATTCATAGATTCTAGGACTGGAAGGAACCTCGAGAGGTCATTGAGTCCAGTCCCTGCCCTCATGGCAGGACCAAATACTGTCTAGACCATTCTGGATAGACATTTATCTAACTTACTCTTAAATATCTCCAGAGATGGAGATTCTACAACCTCCCTAGGCAGTTTATTCCACTGTTTAACCACCCTGACCGTTAGAAACTTTTTCCTAATGTCCAACCTAAACCTCCCTTGCTGCAGTTTAAGCCCATTGCTTCTTGTTCTATCCTTAGAGGCTAAGGTGAACAAGTTTTCTCCCTCCTCCTTATGACACCCTTTTAGATACCTGCTATCATGTCCCCTCTCAGTCTTCTCTTTTCTAAATTAAACAAACCCAATTCTTTCAGCCTTCCTTCATAGGTCATGTTCTCAAGACTTTAATCATTCTTGTTGCTCTTCTCTGGACCCTTTCCAATTTCTCCATATCTTTCTTGAAATGCGGTACCCAGAACTGGACACAATACTCCAGCTGAGGCCTAACCAGAGCAGAGTAGAGCGGAAGAATGACTTCTCGTGTCTTGCTCACAACACACCTGTTAATGTATCCCAGAATCATATTTGCTTTTTTTGCAACAGCATCACACTGCTGACTCATATTTAGCTTGTGGTCCACTATAACCCCTAGATCCCTTTCTGCCGTACTCCTTCCTAGACAGTCTCTTCCCATTCTGTATGTGTGAAATTGATTGTTCCTTCCTAAGTGGAGCACTTTGCATTTGTCTTTGTTAAACTTCATCCTGTTTACCTCAGACCATTTCTCCAATTTGTCCAGATCATTTTGAATTATGACCCTATCCTCCAAAGCAGTTGCAATCCCTCCCAGTTTGGTATCATCTGCAAACTTAATAAGTATACTTTCTATGCCAATATCTAAGTCGTTGATGAAGATATTGAACAGAGCTGGTCCCAAAACAGACCCCTGCGGAATCCCACTTGTTATACCTTTCCAGCAGGATTGGGAATCCATTAATAACTACTCTCTGAGTACAGTTATCCAGCCAGTTATGCACCAACCTTATAGTAGCCCCATCAAAGTTGCATTTGCCTAGTTTATCGATAAGAATATCATGCAAGACTGTATCAAATGCCTTACTAAAGTTTAGGTATACCACATCCGCCGCTTCTCCCTTATCCACAAGACTTGTTATCCTATCAAAGAAAGCTATCAGAGTGGTTTGACATGATTTGTTCTTTACAAATCCATGCTGGCTATTCCCTATCACCTTACCACCATCCAAGTGTTTGCAGATGATTTCCTTAATTACTTGCTCCATTATCTTCCCTGGCACAGAAGTTAAACTAACTGGTCTGTAGTTTCCTGGGTCATTTTTATTTCCCTTTTTATAGATGGGCACTATATTTGCCCTTTTCCAGTCTTCTGGAGTCTCTCCTGTCTCCCATGATTTTCCAAAGATAATAGCTAGAGGCTCAGTTACCTCCTCTATTAGCTCCTTGAGTATTTTAGGATGCATTTCATCAGGCCCTGGTGGCTTGCAGGCATCTAACTTTTCTAAGTGATTTTTATCTTGTTCTTTTTTTATTTTATCTTCTAAACCTACCCCCTTCCCATTAGCATTCACTATGTTAGTCATTCCTTCAGACTTCTCGGTGAAGACCGAAACATCTCTGCCATTTCCAAGTTTCCTGTTACTGTATCTCCCTCTTCACTGAGCAGTGGGCCTACCCTGTCCTTGGTCTTCCTCTTGCCTCTTGTGTTTACTTTGCCTAGCTACCTTAGCGTACGGACTGTCTGTGCCTTGTCTACACTAGGATTTTACTGTGAGACAGCTAATGCACATTATTTATATCACTGTAAAACATTCCCCCTTTTTTTGGCAGTGAAGACATAGCCTTACATTCCTATACCCAGTCCTTTTTCATCCCTCCTCCTACATATACTCTGGCTTGTGTCTTCCCCCATATCTCATGGTCCTTTCTCTGTCTCTCCATCTCCTTCAAACCCCAGGTCTGTTTCTTGCCCACCCCAGTCAGCTTGTCCTCACATCCCTTTGTGCTTCTAATATCTGACCTGCTCACTCTACAATTTCATCTCTCAGCTCATTACCACCCAGTGTGTGATGGGTCCATTTCCCCACATTGTTCACTCACCTGGTATTCTCTCTCACTTTCTTTTCCTGATTGGCCTCACAGTGACGTCTTTCTCCTCCCTTTTTCTAACTGTATCTACCCCTGCAAGAAAGGTCCTGTCTTTGTCACCCCTGGAACATTCCCTGTTGTGTACCTTGCTCTCCCTATGCCCAGCTCCCACCATGGACCTTAATGACTTCTACCACCCTGCATTCTGCTTTGGATCACATTCACAACTACAAATGAGAGAAACTTTGGGGGCTATTTTGCCCGGGGCTTATGACCCTCTTCCTCCACTCCCTCCAGGGCATACAGGAGGCATGAGAACTAATCTCTTCAAAAGGGGACTCCCCTGGAGCAGCCCTACACTGGCTTCTTTCCCTGTCCACTATGTAAGGGGCATGTCAGAGGTTGGCTGTGGAAAGGGAGGAGGCATGGCTGGTGCACTGTGCTCTGGTTGTCCTTCACTTCTCACTGCTCATAGAGGACTATGGGAAACAGCATAATTAGAAGAGCAATTAAGTTTTTATGGCTTGTCCCAGTGACAGATTTGTACAGTGAAGATTTGCTTTTATGTAGAGGGAGGGTTGTTGAGTTGGAATGTATCAATCATAATAATTATCAAGTACTAGTAAATGTTTCACAACAGTAGAGTGATAATGGTTTTCCTCAATTACAGGGACCGTAACTGTATGGGTTACAGTTTGGGCAACAAATATTTTAAGCTTCTTTTAACAACAGCAACAGATAAATGAAGATGTGAAGGCACGGTGGTCTAGTAGACAGGACACTGGTCTAGGAGACCTGGGTTTTAGTCTTGTCTTAGCTCCGGATTCCTATGTAAAGCATTTTGAAATGTATGGATGAAAATTACTCTGTAAGAGTGATCTATTATTTATTACTACTGCCAAGAAAATATCTGCATCTCTTGTTTTGTATAACACTGGTCAGTGGCACAGTGTTGCAAATGGTGATGCATCCCTTTTTTTGTTTTGATCTGGGTTATTGCTTTTGCATCTTGTGGACCTAGAATACAGCCAAGTCAATGGTACTCTCAGTTTAATGTGCCGTATCCTGTCTTTATAGGGGAATTAACTTAGGATATCAACAGTGGCTGTTTTTCACTAATATATGAAACTATCCCTTGATTTCTTTCCTACCTCACAGGTGTTGTGTGGATTAATTAATTAATGTTTGTAAGGTGTGGTGTTAAAGTGCTAGAATGAGAAGTACTAGAACTGTCCAAGGTATTATTATGACAAACTACAGCCTTCCTCAGGCTGTGCTGAGCCAAACAGGTGTATTCCTTGTTTTGGTGTTTGGAAATTAGATAGTGCCTATCACCACCAGTTATATACCAGTGTAACTCTGTTGATTTTAGTAGAGGTGTTGCTGATTTATACCAGTATAGGTGAGATGACAATCCAGCCTTTGCTTCCAGATGGACTTTCTGATTTCTTATGTGAAATCTCATTAATCAAACATTCTAATTTGAAACATAGCAAGGAGAGAAAGACTATGCACAATGAGCAATTACCAGGCATGCTGCCCCTCAGTATGTGTCAGCAAGGAAAGTTCCCAGGTCAGTGTAGAAGCTGACAGGATGCATACAAGACACCAGAGACAGCACAAGAAGGTAGTAGCTAGTATTAAGGATTTGGACCCACCTCCACAAAAGTACTTAGGAGCCTCAACACCTTTGTGGATCTGGGCTTTGGGAGCAGTATTTCTGAATCCTCCTATTCTTAGGAGGTTGCCACAGACCTTTCCTAGCCTGCAGCGGCACTAAGACAGCTGTATCTTATTACCACATGAGCTAGCCAGGCCAGGTAGCCTCAGGTTAATCTAATGAACCTATTTGGGAAAATTATAAATGGAGCCTGGCTTAACTGAAGTAGAAACAAAAGGGTGAGGTTGGGTTTCTGGGATTATGTTAAAGATTTTTGTTTTATTATAGGAAATGTTGGGAGCTCATTTTGATTGGGGTGCATGAGTTACCATTTAGCTGATACCTGCAGCCTGTGCAAACTACTCCTAGTTTCAAAAAGAGTTGCAAATAAACTCTAACTCCAGAGATTTTAACAAGGGGCTTTTCCTTTCTTTATGCAAACCCAAATTCGTGTGAGATGTCTTTGCAACAATGCATTAACCCACCCTTTCCACTCTTAGATTATATCACATCTTTCTTCCAGAAGTTTCCCCCAAAATCTATACAAACTATTGTCTCCATTTAACAGCAAACATATGCAGAAAGTTGGCCTTCTGTTCTACATACCTGAGCAGTTTTAAAGTTTGGGAATAAAATGCAATTAACTCTAATCATGCTGAATAAATGATGTGAATTTGAACCCTTATTTGTGCTTTGGTTGCTGTATATTCCTTGTAGGAAGATTCCAATTCAGTATCTTGCATCTGAAGTAATTTGTTTTATTATATGCAGGGCAGCAGATGATAGGGTTGTAAGCTATCTGCATTTCATTTTCATATGCGTTTGAGTCATGTGTTCATCACAGATTTTTTTTTTCTAGTGGTCTGAATACAGGGCTGAGTGGAGAACTGCATAGTTTGAATTCTAATCCCAACTCTGCTATTGACTCTCTCCTGTGGCAGTGGGCAAGTCTTCTAAACCCCTCCTTGGTTTTTCTAGCAAAAATGCTGTGACAATACTTGGGTACATCACAGAGCACTGTGAGGATTAATTACCTAATATATTTACAAAGCACTTGGAAGATGGAAATGCTCTCCAAGTGCTATCGTGAGAGGTGATAGCCTTGCTTGGGGCTTCATTTGGAAGATAATGATCAGAGCATACTTGTCAGCTTTAACACTTAGTGAGGGTTTCAGAGTAGCAGCCGTGTTAGTTTGTATCCGCAAAAAGAACAGGAGTACTTGTGGCACCTTAGAAACTAACAACTTTATTAGAGCATACGCTTTCGTGGGCTACAGCCCACTTCTTTGGATGCATATAGAGTAGAACATATATTGGGGAGAGATATATATACACACATACAGAGAGCATGAACAGGTGGGAGTTGTCTTACCAACTAAGAGGCCAATTAAGTAAGAGAAAAAAACTTTTGAAGTGATAATTAAGATAGCCCAGTACAGACAGTTTGATAAGAAGTGTGAGAATACTTACAAGGGGAGATAGATTCAATGTTTGTAATGGTTCAGCCATTCCCAGTCCTTATTCAGTCCTGAGCTGATTGTATCTAGTTTGCATATCAATTCCAGCTCAGCAGTCTCTCCTTGGAGTCTGTTTTTGTCTGTTGTAAGAAAGCCACCCGCAGGTCTGTCATTGACTGGCCAAACAGGTTAAAGTGTTCTCCCACTGGTTTTTGAGTATTATGATTCCTGATGTCAGATTTGTGTCCATTAATTCTTTTGCGTAGAGACTGTCTGGTTTGGCTAATGTACATGGCAGAGGGGCATTGCTGGCACATGATGGCATATATCACATTGGTAGATGTGCAGGTGAACGAGCCCCTGATGGTATGGCTGATGTGATTAGGTCCTATGATGATGTCACTTGAATAGATATGTGGACAGAGTTGGCATGGGGCTTTGTTACAAGGATAGGTTCCTGGGTCAGTGGTTTTGTTCAGTGATGTGTGGTTGCTGGTGAGTATTTGCTTTAGGTTGGGGGGTTGTCTGTAAGTGAGGACAGGTCTGTCTCCCAAGATCTGTGAGAGTAAAGGATCATCTTTCAGGATAGGTTGTAGATCTCTGATGATGCGCTGGAGAGGTTTTAGTTGGGGGCTGAAGGTGACAGCTAGTGGTGTTCTGTTTTTTTCTTTGTTGGGCCTGTCTTGTAGGAGGTGACTTCTGGGTACTCGTCTGGCTCTGTCAATCTGTTTTTTCACTTCAGCAGGTGAGTATTGTAGTTTTAAGAATGCTTGATAGAGATCTTGTAGGTGCTTGTCTCTATCTGAGGGATTGGAGCAAATGCGGTTATATCTTAGAGCTTGGCTGTAGACAATGGATCGTGTGGTGTGTCCTGGATGGAAGCTGGCGGTATGTAGGTAAGTGTAGCGGTCAGTAGGTTTCCGGTATAGGATGGTATGTATGTGACCATCGCTTATTAGCACAGTAGTGTCCAGGAAATGGACCGCTTGTGTGGATTGATCTAGGCTGAGGTTGATGGTGGGATGGAAATTATTGAAATCATGGTGGAATTCCTCAAGGGCTTCTTTTCCATGGGTCCAGATGATGAAGATGTCATCAATGTAGCGCAAGTAGAGTAGGAGCGTTAGGGGACGAGAGCTAAGGAAGCATTGTTCTAAGTCAGCCATAAAAATGTTGGCTTACTGTGGGGCCATGCGGATACCCATAGCAGTGCCGCTGACTTGAAGGTATATATTGTCCCCAAATGTGAAATAGTTGTGGGTGAGGACAAAGTCAAAAAGTTCAGCCACCAGGTTAGCTGTGACATTATCGGGGATACTTAGTGAGGGGAAACTGCTCCCATTTAGGAAATTAGGATCCTTATCCAATTTGCTCATTAGAAATGAAACTTGGACATTTAGGACTTGTGTTAGGTAAAAAGCAAGTCCTTACTCACCTCTCCAGTACCTGAGTTCGTGCGGAGTTGGTATGGGGCTCACAATCTGTCAGAGACCAGACACCAATTCGTTGATCAACGGGCTCACACTATCCTTAGCTTGAAAGGCTTCAGAGTAAGTGTGGCAAGTTTATTAGGGGTGAGCATCAATATTTATACACAGAAGTAAACAAAGTGATTAACAGATCATAATGGTCATGCATAATCAATCAAGATTCTACAGGATAAAACAGGTTAAAATGTAAATTAAGTAAAGAAAAGGGGAGATGGCTACTTAAGGGGAGGGGGGTGTCATGAGTAGTTCGCAGGTCAGAACTTTGATTAAAAGTTCAGACAGAGACATCAAGTCTGGGTTAAGTTTAAGCTCATCAAAAGTTCAGACTCAACACTTGCACTTGGATAACAAATTATGTTATTTTGGACTATAACCTCCTGAAGAAGCTATACAAAAATCAATGAAAAGTCATTATTTCCCACCTGGTACCACAACTAACTCTTCTAATAAGCATAGTGAAAACTCTGGAAATCTCAGATGCCATGGTCTTTCAGCTGTTGGCAAATGATGACAAATTAATGGCAACCACTGTTTTAAATATGTTGTGCCAATATATTGTTTACTGTGAAGGAACTAGAAAAATATATATTGGGTTATTAATTTATTTTTATTAATCTTTATATTTGTACACAGTAATTTGTAATAGCTACTTCTGGACCATCAACCCATTGAAGCCTTCATTATGCAAGGTACCTAAGCTGTACTTAATTTTAAGCATTGAAGCAGTCCTACTGAGGTGCTTAAAGTTAGGCACTTAACAACTTTGGTGCATAGGCCTAAATCCATAATTTATTATCTAAAATCTCTTTAAGTACACTGTCTACCATGCACCATAATAAGCCTTTATAATGTACATCATTTGCATTTCAAATACATTGTTTCTGTCAGTCATCTCAGTTTTTAGACACTTATGTATGAAACAAATACATTAATGTACCAAGAGAGGATGTTTTAATGATATTCAAGTTGAGAGTAACAAAGAAAAGAAAAAAATCCAGAAGTAAATCTAACACACCATTTTAAACTGATTTACTGTGCTTGCATATACGGCAGAGGTGTCAGATCACAGCATGTTATATATGTGCTGCCAAATTATGGAACAGCAGGATGAGTTAAGAGAGAAGGCTTTGACCTTTTGACTTTGAATTTTTGAGTTTTTGTCAGTTTTACCATAACTTAAATCCAGAGGAGGTGCCAGGGTATTTTTTTTTTAAATTACTAGACTCTTAATAATTTCAGTCTTACAAATAGGGATTTTATTGCATTGATTCTGACATATACATCATGTAAATTTAAATTCCCTCTTCTTTTAGTGGCAATTAAAATGTTGGTCAGCATTTATAATAAATGCTGACTGGGAAGTCCAATTGTTAAATGAGGCAGTCTCGTTTGTACTGAATTAGCAATTTATTTCTCTATGCAAGGATTAGCAGCCATTTCTGATCTTGATGTTTGATTAACAACTGGCACTTGCCCCCACTTTTTTTAAGTTTGGATAAGCAGGGTTTAATTGCCCATGAATAAATGGACCTGCATTTTTAGTAAGAGAATCTTAGGGAAGATTCAGTAGAGTGTTGTCTATACTTCTCTTTCTAAAGTGTCTCAAATTGTTAATTATGTGAGTCAAAATTACCTGACACAACGTCCATCACTGGCAGTGGAGAAGTAAGAACCAGCAATGAGAAAGTATCAGCTATACCAAATAATCATTTAATGTACTCCCCGCCACTCCAAAATTGTTTGATAGTTTTATACATGGGTGAGATAATCAAATCCTTATGTGGTTCTGAAACTTGGGGGTTGGGAATGCTGCCACACCCCTGTCTTGAAGTAGTAATAACAAACACCAAAGACATGATTTCCATTGCTTTCATCATCAGTACTCCCACTTTAAAAAATGTTCCAGCACCCCTGCTGATGAGTAGATATTTTAGCTGAAAATAAATACAATTTTTCTTCTGGAAAATGGAGACAATGAAGACAATAAAACTGCACTTGTAGAACTACCTGATAACATACTGTTCCCAGAAAAAAGGCAGATATTGTATATGGAAATAAAATTATATTTAGATTTAAAAAAAAATATTTTTCACTTAATCAACTAATGCTTCCTATTGTATTTTGGTTGTGGATTTTCTATGAGGGGAGCAGTTCTTTATATTATTTTAAAAAAAAGACAACCTGTTATTCACCTAAAGGTGAGCTGCAACCAAACCCCAAAATTTTGGGGTAGGTTTTTAGGTTCTGAATTTCAAAGCTGGCCCTTCTTTTTAGCTTGGGGGAGAAGGTTAAAATCTGAATCCAACTTTTGTGTCTTAGGCTTATCTCCATATTCATCTCTTCAATACTACAGAAAAAAAATGTGTTCCCTTAAAGCCTTTTGCTAGGCCAGTGAGCAGCCACAGATTGCAAGCTTTGTTTTATGTGTCAAAGTGTTTGTGCTGATCTACTCAAGGATGTCTCCCAATTACCTGGTATACTGAATATTTTGTATAAGAAGCATTGAATTAAAATTGTCAGTCCTTCTACATGTGGCAATGTAACAGAGCCTAGTGAAGCACTCTATGATATTACTACAGTAAGTAATTGTTTTGGAGAATTGGTGCTCATTATGCAGCTCACCCATGAACAGAAAAGTATTTGAGGGTATACTGAGGATATCTGTTTCAAGTATTGTGACTTTCCCTTTAACCATGTTTTTGTTTTATATCCAGGGCTATATAATGTAAACAGTTTAGAATACTTATATTAATTAAACTTTTCCAATCTTTACCTTAAGTGGTAGCTGGTAGCAGACTGTAATGAAGAGTACCAAATGTATGAAACACCTTGAGATTATCAAGTTTCATTTCCCCTAGGAAGATTTTACAGCTATCCAATATCAAACTAACTTTTCTCTTTTTGATACAATAACATTCAATCTGCAATTTCAGAACTACCATCATTTTCTAATGCTCTTCTTTAAAGAAGGCACTGAAACACGGCATTGCTATTCATTCAGGCTTCTGTTATACATTTTTTTCATACTGTTGCACCTCAAGGAACATAATGAATGTCCCAAACTTTGATTTTTAAGTGTGCTGAAGATATAGGGTAAAGCCAAAAGCATAAAGCCTATGCTTGCTGAGGAATTTATGTAGATCTTATTATTAAGTCCTGTCTGTAATAATGGATGACCTTTAATCCAGTATTTATTGAGTCCTCTAATCTCCCAGATTGTAACTGAGTGATGAAGATACAAGGCTTCATGAAAGAAAGGCAGATCACAAGAAGATAATGATTTTTGTGTAAATCGTGATTTTCCAATTATTCCTCTCAGCTGGGATGAAAAGCCATCTAATTGGCTGTGTGTTCTGATCCAAAAATTAATCCTTTTGCAAGTGTTTCTTATTTTGATTAAAGGCTTCTACTTGTGCTTCTGTTACCAGGCAAAATGTTCTTAGGACCCTGTGTTCATTTAAATTGTTTTTTTTTGTTAGTTTGTTTGTTTTTCCCCTGGGGCAACTGATCAGCATGTCAGTAAAAACAGTTTACTTGCTAAAATAATAGAAAAAATTATTGTGATAAATAATATGAAATCATAAAAAATTAGTATCCTTATATATTGTTTTTAAGAGAAACTAAATAAAAATTTGTTGATGATGCATTTAAAAGGAGATGTCTTTGGGTTGTGAGGACCTTTCCTAAAGCTTTTCTTTTTGAACCACACTAAACAGTTTTTTTTTTTAAAAAGAAAATTAATTTTATGTATGTATTATGATGGACACTGAATGTGGCAGCTGTTAAGAATTCACTAAAATGAAATATACAAAATGAAATATACAAAAGTTTCTGACTTTGCTTTTAGTACCTCTCCACAGTCCTGCATAATGGGAAAAGGTACAGGCTGCCAATTCTATATGCCCAAAGAACCCATTTGCAGAGAGCTAGCTGTAGCAATTGGGGTTAAGGAGTTCCTGGACAATATAGATGTAATAAAGTGGTCATGATAGAATTAACCATGTTACCCAGAGTATTTTGAAAAGGGGTCATGCTCCACCCTCCCTGCTTGTCTGATTAATCAGTGGAGCTCTCCTACACAAACACTGTTGTGATGCAGTTAAATAAAGCAGGAAGTTCCCAGATTAGAGTCCTGTGAGTAGATTTATTTTATGTCACACTTAGTGGTCCCTTTACAAAACTGGTGAGGAGGAAAACAGAAGAATGACAACTTATAGGAGAAATGAGGAATTTAATGCAGAAAATGAGGACTTGTAGCAATATCTTGAAAGACTGGTCCACTATTTTCTTGCAAATTAGATTATAGATTAGGACAAACAGAAAGCAATTTTCCTCAGTATCTGTGGCAGTAAAATCTGCTCCCTGTTAATGAGTTTGTTACAACCTCAGAAACCAGGAGATAAAAATTTAGAAGACCAGCAGAACATTTTAACAGAGCAGTACACACACAAGTCAAAGACAGTAGAATGTTTCAAGTTTCACAGCAGGATGAAGGGGCAAGGCAAAACTGTAACTGTGTATGAGGCAGAGCAAAAACGATTAACTGAATATTTCTCATCTGGAAATGTTCTAGAGGATGTGCTGTGGGACATCTTGGTTTATGGTATTAATAATGAGATAATTCAAAAGACGCTTGCTGGAAGAAGGCAATTTAACTTGGCCCAAAGCAGTAGAATTAGCAACAGCAAAGGAAGCAGTGGTGAGAAATTTACGAGATTTACACTTAAAATCTGGGACAATCAAACGGACTCAGAGGCGCTGGAACGATTTTTATAGTGGGGATGCTGATGAAGGAAACCGTGGAAACCATGTATTTGGAGTTCTTTATTACTACTTCAAGCCCTGGGGTGGGGCAGCACACATACTTACAGCACCACTGAACTGACTCAATAAATAAATGCACAGCAAACTGGAAGGGACTCGGGATCCAGAGATGTGTTTCTGGTGTGGAGCATATTGTTTAGTATCAGTATGTATTTTCAAATTTAAAATGGGCCTGTGTCATAAATGCATCAATATGGGACACTTAGCCAGGAAATTCCAAGGTGACTATCAAATAGCACCTCAACTGACCAAAGGGAAAGGAAGAAAGCAGATGAGAACCCATCCCAGTGGTAGGTCCTGTGCTTGTCTCTGTAAAATATAAAAGCCAAAAGAAAAAATTACAAGTCCTAATGATCAAAAGACAAAGGAAAAATCTGCTAGGCAGAGATTGGTTGCAAGAACTAAAACTGAATTGGGGGAAATGTTCAAATTAGAGCCTATCAAAACACAGCGCTCCAGTAAGTCCTGAACACTCACTCAGCCATTGTTAAAAAAGGGTTAGGAACCTTAGTTGGTGTGTCAGCCAGGATTTACACCCAGGATGGGTCAAGCCAAAATACTTTATAGCTAGACTAGTTATGTATGCCCTCAGATAAGAGCAAGACTGTGAGACAGGCTGAAAAGGGAGAGCATCATTTTACCAGTGGATTTTTCTGAATGGACCATACTGTAGTGCCTGTGGTTAGACAAGACCATCCCATCTACAGAGATTATAAACCTGTGGGTGAATCAAGTCATGAAGTTACCCCATTCTGCAGTCAGAGGACATGCTGGCAGCACTAGCTGGCAGGGGAAGGTCTCAAATTTAGTAAGCTGGACATGTTGCAGGTATACTAGCAGATGAAGTAGGAGGAAGACTGTAAGAAATTTAACACTATAAACACTCACAGGGGCTTACACCATACATAGCTTGCCATATAGAATATTGTCAATACCTGGAATTTTCCAGAGAACCATGGAAAATTTGTTTAAAGATATCCCATTTGTTGTATTCAGGATTAACAACATCCTGATCACGGGGATGACACTGGACAACTGGCACCACTGGAGAAAGATTGGAAGAAACGGGACATGACAAAACAAAGTGAACACTTTTTTATGAGATCAGAACTTGTGCCCTGGGGGCGGGGGTGGCACCCTGTGGCAGACAAGGTCACAGCAATTGAACAGCCTCAGCCCCTCAGAACATAACTTACCGGCAAGCATATTTATGTGTGTTAAATTATTATCAGATATTCCTCCCAAATGTTTCAGCCCCTTTAGAGTACTTGCATCGGTTCCTGAGACCTGGTCTACACTATGACTTTAATTCGGATTTAGCAGTGTTAAATCGAATTAACCCTGCACCCGTCCATACAGCGAAGCCATTTATTTCAAAATAAAGGGGTCTTAAATCGATTTCTGTATTCCACCCCGATGAGCGGAGTAGTGCCAAAATCAATATTGTCGTTTCGAATTAGGGTTAGTGTGGCCGCAATTCGATGGTATTGGCCTCCGAGAGCTATCCCACAGTGCACCATTTTGACCGCTCTGGACAGCAATCTGAACTCGGATGCACTGGCCAGGTAGACAGGAAAAGCCCCGCGAACATTTGAATTTCATTTCCTGTTTGCCCAGCACAGGAGAGCACAGGTGACCACAGAGAGCTTATCAGCACAGATAACCACACAGGCCGATAATCAAAAAAGAGCACCAGCATGGACCGTACGGCAGGTACTGGATCTGATCACTATATGGGGAGAGGATTCAGTTGTAGCAGAACTTCGTTCGAAAAGACGAAATGCCAAAACTTTTGAAAAAATCTCCAAGGGCATGATGGAGAGAGGCTACAATAGAGACTCAGATCAGTGCCGCGTGAAAGTCAAGGAGCTCAGACAGGCCTATCAAAAAATAAAGGAGGCAAACAGTCGCTCCGGGTCAGAGCCGCAGACCTGCCGCTTCTACACCGAGTTGCATGCAGTTCTAGGGGGGGCCACCACCACTATCCCACCTCCAACCGTGGATTCCGAGGCAGGGGTAATCTCATCAGCTACACCTGAGGATTCTGCGGACTGGGAAGAGGAGGAGGAAGAGCTTGCAGAGAGCACACAGCACTCCATTCTCCCCAACAGTCAGGATCTTTTTCTCAGCGTGACTGAAGTACCCTCCCAACCCTCCCAAGCCAGTATCCAAGACCATGACCCAGTGGAAGGGACCTCAGGTGAGTTTACCTTTTAAAATATAAAACTTGTTTTTTAATGATTATTTTGCCCTGAGGACTTGGGATGCATTCACAGCCAGTACAGCTACTGGAAAAGTCTGTTAACATGTCTGGGGATGGAGCGGAAATCCTCCAGGGACATCTCCATGAAGCTCTCCTGGAGGTACTCCAAAAGCCTTGCCACAAGGTTTCTGGGCAGTGCAGCCTTATTCCGTCCTCCATAGTAGGACACTTGACCACGCCATGCTAGTAGCAAGTAATCTGGTATCATTGCATGACAAAGCCTGGCAGCGTATGGTCCTGGTGTTTGCTGGCATTCAAGCAACATCCGTTCTTTATTTCTCTGTATAATCCTCAGGAGAGTGATGTCGCTCATGGTAACCTGGTTGAAATACGGGAATTTAATTAAGGGGACAGAGGTGGCCGTTCCTACTGGGCTGTTTGCCCGTGGCTGAAAAGAAATCCTTCCCTGCAGTTAGCCAAGCACGGGGGGGGGGGGGGAGGAGAATTGGCCCTGAGCTTTTCGCGTTTGGCTAGCAGGGATCTTCCCTGATACCAGTCATGCGGTGGGGGGAGGGGTACAGCGATCATCCCAGATAATTCATGGTGGGAGGGCAGGGCGGGGGGTTAGTTTGGTTTCTGCAGGGATCTTCCCTGATACCAGCCACGCGGTGGGGGGAGGGATAAAGCGATCATCCCAGAGAATTGGATGGGGGGGGCGTTAATTTGTTTTCTGCTGCTGAAGGTTAACAGGAAAACCGCAGCAGTCAACAGGTTTTGCTTGGTATGTGGGAAAGGAGGGTGCAGAAGCCGAAAGACAATGGCTTACCATGGCCACATGCAAGCTGAGTTCTGTTGCCCGGACCTGCGTCTGTGATCTCTAACACCAAAGCGACTGAAATCACATGTGCTATGTAATGTGAATAGTGTTGTTCACCATGAAAGAGTATAAGCATTGTTCTGTAAAATGTATCATTTAAAAACTTTTCTCCTTCTTTTCAACCCTCCCTCCAGCAGCTGCAAATTTTTCAAGCCTCCCTCCTCCGTCCCGAAGGCTATCTCAGATAAGGCGGAGGAGAAAGAGGATGCAAGACGAGGTGTTCTCGGAAATAATGGAATGCACCCGCAATGAAAGAACTCGTTTGAATGAGTGGAAGGACATGGTATCTAAATACAGGAAAGATGCCAGTGAACGTGAGGTCATGAGGGACGCTCGAGATGAGAGGTGGCAGGCTGCAATGCTGGGGCTGCTGCGTGATCAAACGGACATTCAGGAATGGCAGTAGGATAACAGACTGCCGCTGCAGCTGCTGTATAACCTCCCTCCCCGCTCACCATGTTCCATATCCTCCTCACCCTGACGTGTAAGAATGCAGGAGGGGAGGCTCCGTGCACCCTCCCACTCCACCCCAGTGGACAGCCCAACCAAAAGGCTGTCATTATATTGATTTTTTTCAGTGGCCTTTTACTTCCTTTTCTCCTCCAAACCTCACCCAGATTACCTTGTTGGTTCTCTCCCTATGTTTATAATCAATTAATAAAGAATACATGATTTTTAAATGATAGTGACTTTATTTCCTTTAAAAGCAAGGGGGAGGGTGGTTTGCTTGCAGGGAATGAGTCAATCAAGGGGGCGGATTTTCAACAAACAGAACTTTCACACCGTAGCCTGGCCAGTCATGAAACTAATTTTCAAAGCTTCTCTGATGTGCAGTGCTTCCTGGTGTGATCTTCTAATCGCCCTGGTGTCTGGCTGCGCGTAATCAGCAGCCAGGCGATTTGTCTCAGACTCCCACCCCACCATAAAGGTCTCCCCCTTACTCTCACAGAGATTGTATATCACACAGCAAGCAGCAATAACAATGGGGATATTGGTTTGGCTGAGGTCTGAGAGAGTCAGTAAGGAGCGCCAGCGACCTTTTAAACGGCCAAATGCACATTCTACCACCATTCTGCACTTGCTCAGCCTGTAGTTGAACAGCTCCTGACTCCTGTCCAGGCTGCCTGTGTATGGCTTCATGAGCCATGGCATTAAGGGGTAGGCTATAGGATAACTATAGGCATTTCAACATCCCCA
Source organism: Malaclemys terrapin pileata (assembly GCF_027887155.1). Classification (NCBI taxonomy): domain Eukaryota; kingdom Metazoa; phylum Chordata; order Testudines; family Emydidae; genus Malaclemys; species Malaclemys terrapin. Next base: position 31,904,055 of record NC_071513.1, on the reverse strand, counting down.
ACTGTTATTTTCTGGTCCGGGAAGTAAGTCCCTTGCTGCAGCCGTTTAAATAAAGTAGTGTTCCTGAAGACGCGAGCGTAATGAACCCTTCCCGGCCAGCCCACGTTGATGTTGGTGAAACGTCCCTTGTGATCCACTAGTGCTTGCAGCACCATTGAAAAGTACCCCTTGCGGTTTATGTACTGGGTACCCTGGTGCTCCGGTGCCAAGATAGGGATATGGGTTCCATCTATTGCCACACCACAGTTAGGGAATCCCATTGCAGCAAAGCCATCCACTATGACCTGCACATTTCCCAGAGTCACTACCTTTCGTAGCAGCAGCTCAGTGATTGCTTCGGCTACTTGCATCGCAGCAGCACCCACAGTAGATTTGCCCACTCCAAATTGATTCCCGACTGACCGGTAGCTGTTTGGCATTGCAAGCTTCCACAGGGCTATCGCCACTCGCTTCTCAACTGTGAGGGCTGCTCTCATCTTGGTATTCTGTCGCTTCAGGGCAGGGGAAAGCAAGTCACAAAGTTCCATGAAAGTGCCCTTACACATGCGAAAGTTTCGCAGCCACCAGGAATCGTCCCACACCTGCAACACTATGTGGTCCTACCAGTCTGTGCTTGTTTCCCGGGCCCAGAATCGGCGTTCCACGGCTATAACCTGCCCCATTAACAACATGATCTCCAAAGCGCCGGGGCCCGTGGTTTGATAGAATTCCATGTCCATGTCCTCATCACTCTGGCCGCCGCACTGCCGTAGCCTACTCCTCGCCACCTGGTTTTGCAGGTTCTGTTCAGCATAAACTGCACAATATCGCGTGAGGTGTTTACAATGTTCATGACTGCTGTCTTGAGCTGAGTGGGCTCCATGCTTGCCGTGGTATGGCGTCTGCACTGTTCACCCAGGAAAAAGGCGCAAAACGGTTGTCTGCCATTGCTTCCCTGGAGAGCGGGGAGGATGTACCCAGAATCACCCGCGACAATGTTTTTGGCCCCATCAGGCATTGGGATCTCAACCCAGAATTCCAATGGGCGGAGGAGACTGCGGGAACTATGGGATAGCTATGGGATAGCTACGCTCAGTTCAACGCTCTGGAAATCGATGCTAGCCCTGGTACATGGACGCACATTGCCGAATTAATGTGCTTAGTGTGGCCGCATACATTCGACTTTATACAATCTGTTTCCAAAATTCAAATTATATAAATTCGGATTAATCCCTTATTGTAGACATACCCTAGGAGACTCCCTAGATTTGGAGAAAGAGGCAGGAGAGAGCTTTCCAGGAATCTAAAAAGCTTCTTAATCCTTAGAGCAATTTGTTCATTTTTATGTCGGCAAAGAATGCTGTTATGTGATGTGATGCTCTGTCATTTGGGTTAGAGGGAGTTTTGTAATGTAACATGGTGAATGGCAAAGAAAGTCCAGGTAGATAAGTTTCCAGGTCACTGCCTAAATCTGAAATTAGAAAAAAAAATCTATCATTTTGGGAATAAAACAATTCTGTCAAAGCCTGTTCAGGAAGGCTTTTACAACTGATCACAGATCACAAACCACTTACTGGACTCTTCAATGAAAACAAAGGTATGCTGGCCATGGCAGCTGCTGGGCAACACTGCTGGGTTTTGACATTATCCACTTACAAGCATGGAGTAATCTATAACCTGATTACCAACACCAAAACAATCTAGTTTATGAAGCTTTCAGGAGAGATTGTTACACTTGGAATACCTTGACCAGATACCAGATAAAGACTTCCCAGATAAAGAAATGAACTAGACAGGATCCTATCCTGCCCTGGGTGAAGCAGCATATACTGCAGGGCTGGCCAAATCAGTGACAGAGGGAAGAGTTCTGCCTGTATAGGGCCAGGAGCACAGAACTGAGCATAGATAAATGGATGTCTATTGTGGGGCACAAAAATCATCATTCCCCCACTCTCCCTCCCCCCCCCCCGCCCGGACAAGATCAAGTCCTTAGAAATTTACAAGAAGCACATCCTGCAATTCCTTTGCATGAAATCTTTGCCTTGGAGGTATGTATGTAGGTCAAACATGGATGTGGACCTGGCCAATGTAATAAAGGAATGATCTCCATGTCAAGGACTCCTGTGGACCCTATGCACTAGCAACCCTTCACCTTGGGAATAGCGTGGACACCCATTGCTCGGTGTACATATAGACTTTGCAGTCCCATATGTGGGGGAAATGTTTTTAAGCACAGTGGATGCATATTCAAAATGGTTAGATGTCCATGTGATGACCTCAACATCCTTTGATGCTGCTTGTGAAAAGCTCATATGGACCTTTGCCACATATGGGCTAACAGTAGTACTTGTCATGTACAATAGACCAGTTTTTATGAGCATCGATTTTAAAGTCTTTCCGAGGAAGAATGGAATTATGCATATTCAAACATCCCCATATCATCCAGCTGTCGTGGTCAAAAACACCCACACAGTGATTTTAGTTCAAAGACTCAAGCCTGAGGCCAGTTTATTGACATACATACAGTGCACTGGGGTGCAGTCCGAAGACTGACACCCCGAGGACCGCTCGCAGGCGGGTTTTTATTTCATCAAACCGCAAGCAAAACACAAACAATACGTCATGAGTTAAGAAATTGGGGTTGGGGGTCAGCCCCCACCCCCCCAAACCACGAGTTAAGAAACTAGGGTTGGGGTCAGTCTCTCCCTTAAACTGAGAGTTAAGAAATTAGGGTTGGGGTCAGTCCCCCCTCTTCCTCCCCCTCCCCCCCCCCCCGGTACCTTCCTCATTAATTTCCGAGAAGTGCGTGTTTATTTGGGTAGCCACTTGGTGGTTTTCCCCAGGGGTGGTACTTGGCACCAGTTTGGGTACATTTCTCGAGACACATGTTATTTTCTGGGGTCTTTTGGTTAAAGATTGGGGGTGGGGGGGGTTCCATGGGACGCCTAAAGAGGATCTATGATTGGCTATTTTTGCAGATAGCTGGAATCACGGAGTGGATCACAGATCACCCAAAGGAGAAGCTGCATGAGTTAAGAAATTGCATTTAGCTAAAGTTACCTATTGCTTCACACAAATGGTTATTATATTTCATTAGTCATGAACATATTTAATTAGTGCTGCTGCTGGGGCTTTTATTTTTATTCTTTCCCTCCTTGCCTGCCCCTCCTCTGGTCATGACCCTTGACCGAGTTTGGCAGGGAATTGTGCAGTCTAGTCTAGTTCAGGCCCTGGCCTGGGCCCTGGCCTGTACTGCTTTGTGTAAGGGTAGTTAGCATAACAGATCTCTGTTGGAGGGTTTATTTTGGGGCCTTCAGATTCACAGCTCTGGCTATTAAAAAGAGCTCTATTTCCCCACACAGCCTAATGTAGCCTAGCAGAAAGAGCTGTTAGAACTTTTAAAGAGGGATGAAGATGATTAATGGGAGCTTGACAACAATGCTGGCTTGATTTGTTTTGAAATATAGAACGGCTCCTCAAACTATTATGGTGAGAACTCATTTGGACTTAATCCATCCTCGTATGAAGAAGCAAGTGTTAAGGAAGCAAGCTCTTCAAAAAACAAAACCATGACTATCCTGCTGACGACAGACAACTAGGCCCAAAGGTACTTAAGGTTTCAATATTCACCAGCCAACATGGATTCCAGGTACTATCCAGAGCAAATTGGTTTTTTAAAGTCTGTGTAAATCATGGCTGAGTCATAAGACAACATCAGGATCATGTCTGCTTGTGGAGTAACGTGTGAAAACTAAAGCCTTTGTCCTTGAGTGATGACCATCTGAGGAGTTTAGGGGACAGTTTTGGTGGGAATGCCTGAGTCTCAGTGTGCCATTATCCAGGGTACAATCTGGACTGTTGAACAGCTGTGTCCCCTTAACTGTCTAGCCTGGGGTGCCTCTTACACTGATTTACTCTCAGAACAGCTACTCCTGGCCTGCTCACACAGCCTCCAGCATGCAAATTCACTCCCAGCTAAACACATGAGCACTCTGGTCAGTCATTCATGAATTACATACAGGGCAACACCAGCAAATTCTTAGTCCCAGCCTTGTTCCCCCAGAGATGTGGGTCTTGTACGGTCAAGCACACTAATGAACAATACAAGCTCATACAAAGTCTGTCATTTCATCAAAGGAAAATGATGTATACACCAGCTTTGTTATCCCAAATGGAGTTTTCCACCCACTTTAATTCCAACACACTGGTTAAGATTAAAACAATGACATAAGTTTATCAACTGCGGAAAGGTAGATTTTTAAGTGATTACAAGTGATGATCCATAAAACTAAAGATTGATTACAAAAGAAAATAAGAGTAATACACAAGCTAATACCTAAGTTAACAAGCTAAGTGAACTTAAAAAGCAAATGTTTTGTCTCACCATACTCTGTTGTAAATTTCACAGGCTGGTTCTCCTTTCCACTCCCCCTTAGTTCAGTTCTTTGAGAGCTGTTGAGTCATGCCCAGAGAGATGGGAGGAGAAGAGGTGAAGTGGAGGCCACTGTCTCTCATATTTATACCAATCTCCCCTCTTTGAGGATTACCCCCAACTGCGGTGCAGGCGACAAGTAGTCTCTTGTGGATGTGAGGTTGACTGTCTCTGTGATGAAATGTACATTTCTTGTTTACACTTTCCTCTTGCTGAAGAATGGCTGCTTAACCTGATGATAGCTCTTTAGCACCTGGCTGGGTGAAAAACTGGTCTGGTCCTGCTTGTCTTAACCTTGGAATATGTTATAACAATGATAAATTATAGATTCTTATAACTTCACATACAATATTGATATACATATTTCACCAGGACAATAATTTTCAGCAGATTATGATGTTTCAAATAGTACCTCACAAGGCATACTTAGTACAAAATTTATCATAGTCTTGTAAAAGAGGTGAACATAATAGTATAGACTGTGACACTGGGGCATCTACAGAAGTGCTGGACCAGAAGTCTGGAGGAAGTGGGCCTTTGCCCCCAGAGGCAACTACAGGTGCTGAGAAGAGGTGCTACCAAGTGAGTGAGAGCAGAACCTCTATTATTTAAAAGACTGCATCTGGGTTGCCAATTAAGAGGGGCGAAACGTAGTAAAGTGGTCATTATTATGGTAGTATGGATGCACCACACCTTGCTTATTCCCCATTTAGTCAGTGGGAGTTCTCCCCTGCAGTGCTGTATGTGTAAACCTGCCCTTATGCAGGTAGAAAATGACTCAATAGTAGGGAATACAAAGTTATCTCTTTGTTTAGGCCACTGCATATAGAAGTATAGTTCTTTCTATCTCCCAGGTTAAACAAACATAGCTGATGCTGCCTAATGGAAGCACACAGTATCCTTCTAAAATGTGCTGTGGGCTCAAGAGTCACTGAAAGCATTGCTAATTACTCTACATACTGCTCCTTCTATCTCTACTTCTTTTAAGAAACTGCATTAAAACAACACCCAGCCTGAGAATTCTGCCTTGGTACACTAGGAATGAGGTCACTTGACTTCATGCCCTTTAAGATACAAGCAGATCCTTTTAAAGCCTGAAATACTCAAACTCTGTTCAACTTCTCAGAGTATGCATTATCTCAGTTCTGTTTGTTTATAATTCAACCAGTGGGTCATTCTGATACAAAAAATAATCCTTGCCTTTTAGACAAGAAAAAAGTTAGATTCTTCCACACACTGGCCACACATGAGGTTTGTTAACTAACAAAGGAGTAGAATAAGACAACATGCCAGCATGGTGGGTAAAGAAAAGCATATTTCCCCCAATGCACTGCAGAAATGTTTCACCAATAATTCTCCCTTATGAAAATGTCAGCCCTTCTTTTAGCGATGAGCTCATCCTCTGAATGCACCATCTCTCATGTAAGAGTCCATTCCACCTAGCAAAATTGCTCAAGGCTCCATTTACTTTTGCTAACCAACATTTTCCTAAAAAATGCAGAGTTACTAATTCACGACTCCAGTGTTCATTGAACTGACTTCTAAGTGTAAAAGAATCTGATTGTGACTCCAAATTACACAAATGCTAAACAAAGAGAAGTTTGCAGCATGAATTTCCAATACAACTTAAATTAAAAATCAATTGTGGTATGTAAGTTGTACACACATTGATTTCTAATCACTTGAGGTATTGTTTAAGCTTTCAAACTTGCATATAGCATGGCCGTATTAGTAAATTAATCTCCCGAGAAAATTGCTGCTCAACATACCCAGGGTTGCACTGCATAAAAGTATTTCTGTTATCTACAGATTGTCTTGGCATGCAAGATATACCCACAGGGTCAAAAGAATTGCCCTTTGATTACATGAACTATAATCTGTATATCCCAAGGTATTTAACTGGTTAATTAAATATCAAGTAATTGCTAAAACTACTAAGTGACATTTAATTAGTATGTTAATTGATATCAAATTTGCTTTCACTATCTTGTTTTATGTTAATAAAATCCCTAAACATTTCTTCGAAGTAGATTAGGAAACAATATGCTTCAAATGTATTAATACAAAGTAGCCTTAAGCATCACTGCTGCCTCCAGTGTACACAATTATTGGCTTAAATGTTTAGCCAGAATCAAATAAGGGTCAGGATAACTGTAAACAAATTTATAATTAACGATACATTTCATTTTGCAATGTGAGCATCTTTGCACTTGATTGCACATTTTTAAAGGAAAAAGTAGTTCTTATGGAATCATTTTTAAAGGAAATCTAGGGCCAGGCTGTAGCCAGAGCCAGAGCTGATGCAGAGGGATGAGCAACTCACAAGAAGCCCTTCAACCGCTTGTATCTAAGCCACATAGGAGCCAGCCCTATTGTAGTCCTTGAATGCCATGTCTGGTCAGAACTAATGAAGAGACTTGTACCTGCAGGGGGCACATGTTCCAGGCTGCGATGAAGAGGAGGTTGGACCATGGCTGCTTCCTTTTTCCCCTGCAGCCAATCAGCAGAGGTGGCCGGATGTAGAGTGGAGCATACAATGCCTCCCAGAGCTCCATACAGGATTGTGTGGCTCCATACCACCTCCTGCATAAGGCTGTGCAGATGGGGCATGTAATGTGCATACAAGCTAGAAAATTGCTGCCTATATGTTAAATTACCATTTAGTCTTCATTAAAAAAATGATGGAGGTGCTTGTTTGGTTGCACTAAAGATACTGAATGTGCTGAGGCTAGCCTCATCTTCAGAGCTCTCCCCACAGCACTATCCCACCTCACCCTTCAAAATGAGCCCTCTAGACCTCTCCAACACCTTGGTCTGTCTGCTTGAAGAGAGCAAGTTCAGCCCATATATTTGGCCAACTTCAATTTCTCTGCACATCTGATTTCAGGAGACAGCCCGCTTTTCATTATAACTTCATACTGGCCTCTTCTGCAGGCATTTTCTTTAGATGACCCCTCCCCCATGCTGGTTGCTAGAGATACAGTGGGACCTAGCTACAGAGGAAGGTGTCTTGCACTGAGAGGGCCAGCATGGAGCAAAGATGTTTTCAGGCATGAGGCAAATGAAGGAGGGCCAGACTCTATGCAAGTAAAAACCCTGAGCTAGCCCCTCCTCCAAAGGATCAAAGTATCCCAAGTGGCCTTGCCAAAACCATGGAAACGAGCCAGTCCCAATGTTGTACTTGCCTGGGAGCTGGCTAGTTTTCTAAAGGTTAAACTGAGTGACTACTGCAAAAGATGTGCCATGAATATTTATTTGAATTTTTAAATGAATTCACTTTGACTGTGTTCCTGCCCCTTGTGGGTTTGCTTTCTGTGAAGATTGTAACCTAGTTTTACTGGCGCCAGTGCAAACAGAGTGGATTTCATATTCAGGGTTGCAAAAAGTAAACTCTCTAAATTAGCTTTCCATAGACATTCATACCCAATTTCTTCAGAAGATTTACACCCATCAATAGGGGCATGACAATATTATTATATTAATAATCACTAGACTTCAAGTCTTCCAAACCTCAGAATCAAGAATATCCATACAAGTAACTTAGAACCACAGAGAAAACTAAATTCAAGGGGTAGTGGGTAGGTGGGGGATTGTTAAATAACTTTGACTCATGAATAATTTGAAGAAAATCGTGATCTATTTATTCATGGATATCTCACAGGGAAAAAAAAGAAGCCAAATTGGTTGAATAAGTTATTCGTTGAGAATTACTCAACTCTAGTGATGTGTCATCCAAATATTGCTGGTGAAAGGAAGGCTGAAATCTGATCATGATAGGCTAAGGGAGGTGATGATTTTTCAACTGTTTTGATTTAAAGAATATATATTTGCAAGTTCAAAGTTTTTAAATTTATAGCATTAATTTAGTACTCCTAAACAGTTTAGCAACACATTCTGTTGAAAAAAAAAATGAGTTTCCCTTTAAAGGTATAGCAATAATCTCCCCTCACTGATCTGAAAAATACTGCTAGATTGACAGTATAATATTTCTCCCCTATTATAATAAAAAGGGAATTAACCATTGTAACTTCTATGTCACATGGCATAAATAATTCAACATTTTTGTTAATTTTTTTTAAAAGTCTCTTATTTTATTATTTTTACAATTTCTACAGAGAGAAACACTGAATAAATTGAAATAATGAAAATGTGTCAATACTGGCTTTTCCATCACTGACATTTTTCTAGCCCCATGAATGTAAATATACTATACACAAACAATAGCATTTTTAAAGGTTGCATGGATTTAAAACTCTCAAAAATTGGGTAACAGTATAATGAACAGCATAAGGGGACACAAGCTAATCCAGTTCGCTCGTTTTAATTCTTTACAGTAAAAAATATTGTGATGGTGGGAAAAGATGCTCTCCACTCATGAGCCCTTACCTAGTCAACTTCCTCTGATTTTGTTACCTGCCTCCCTCTACTCCTTTTATCACAATGGCTCTTCCTCATCCTTGGTGACTTCAGTTTCCCTATTGAAACTCATCTACTCCTTTGGTCACCCACCTCCTCACCATTACCTCCTAACATGATGTTCAAACATAAATCAACTCTCCCACCTAAATAGCTCTCACTTGACATTCACTTCAACAAACATCAGTCTCTCTTTTATCTCCCAGTGTCTGAATTCCCCCTCTTCAGCTTCTGCCTTATCTCATTCAGTATTATCTATTTGCTTTGTGCCCTTGCTCTGTCACTCCACCCACTTTTGTGATCGCTAAGGTCCAGACCCTACCCTGGCGAGCCGTGTGCCAAATGTTGCTGACCCCTGGGCTAAGGTATTTAATGGTACAGCGTTTTTATTCTATAAAAGCTCATAGCAATCAATTCACTCTCTGGAACAGGCTTCTAAAGCATTGTGTTGCATGGATCTTGGGCACTAAAATTGTACATGGATGCACCCGGGAAGCAACTCCAAAGCAGACATGTGTTACTGCCCCTCATTGTCAAAGTGGTTCCTCAAAGCCTCTCTGATGTTAATAGCAGCCCTCTGGGTTCCTCAAACGGCCCTAGCATCTGGCTGTTCAAACTGTGCAGCCAAACGCTCTGCCTCAGTGCTCCTACACACTTGAGCAAACATTTCACCCTTAGGTTCACACAGATTATGAAAAGTGCTGCACGCAGCTATGATCACAGGGATATTATCCTCGGTAAGGTCTAGCCTGCCATTGAGACACCTCCAGCGAGCTTTCAAACAGCCAAAGGCACATTCACCTATTATGTGGCACCTGCTCAGCCTGTTGTTAAAACGTTCTTTGCTGCTGTCCAGTTGTCCTGTGTAAGGTTTCACGAGCCAGGGCTGTAAGGGGTAAGCCGGGTCTCCCAGGATTACTATGGGCATTTCCACATCTCCCACTGTGAACTTGTGTTCTGGAAAGAAAATCCCCACCTGCAGCTTTCTGAGCAGGCCACTGTTCCTGAAGGTGTGTCCGTCATGCATCTTTCCAGACCAACCTGCATTGATGTCCATGAAACACCCCCAGTGATCCACAAGAACCTGTACCACCATGGAGAAGTATCCCTACCTATTGATGTATTCAGAGGCAAGATGATCTGGTGCTAAAATTGGAATGTATGTGCCATCAATCACCCCACCACAGTTAGGGAAACCCATCTCTGAAAAACCATCCACTATTTCATGCACATTTACCAGAGTCACGGTCCTATGCAGCAGGATGCAACAGTGGACTTTCCTACTCCAAATTGATTTGCAACTGACCGGTAGCAGTCTGGATTTGCCAGCTTCCATACAGCGATTGCATCACGCTTCTCTACCAAAAGGGCAGCTCTCAATCTGGTGTCCTTGTGCCGCAGGTCAGGGGACAGCTCAGCACATAGCTCCATGAAGGTTGATTTACGTATCCTAAAGTTCTGTACCGACTGGTTGTCATCCCACACCTGCATGACAATGTGATCTCACCAATTAGTGCTTGTTTCCCAAACCCAAAAGTGACGGTCTACCATATGCAGCTGCTCTGTGAATGCACAAAGCACTGATAAGTTGCTGCCGTTCATATCACACTTGGGTGCCTGCAATTCATCCTCTGCTAACTTTGTGAGTAACGTTGTGAGTAACTGCGCTGCCATGCACGATGTCCTCACGACAGCTAACAGCACATAGGAGAGAAGTGCAGGATCCATCCTCTCTCACTGAAGATGTTGGCACGCACTAGAAAGGAATGACAGTTGGAAAAATGGCGCAAAAGGATTCCAGAAACCTTTGGAGGGGTGGTACACAAAGCGGTGCATGACTAAACATTTTGCACATCCCAGGATGCCGCGCTCCATTTCCGCACTCCCACAGCACCTAGCGACAGATGGTATTGCCAGGCACTGTGGGATACATACCCACAGTCCATTGCTCTTGTTGTTGACAAAGGTGCCCCACATGTGGACACGATCTGTTGACAGAGGGAGCAAATGTAGACATGCTTCGGGGACTTTGCTTTTGTCGATTTTTCCTTGTCGACATTAGTTTCATTGACAAAATTTGCCAGTATAGACAAGCCCTAAGATCTGTCCTTTTCTTTATCCCTATAGGTAAAACTGATTTAGGTCCTTATTTCCCATCTTGATCAGTTTCCATTTGGCCTCCCTGACACTCATAGCACCACCATCTAATCCATTCAAAACAGCACCTCTAAAATACTCTTCCTTGGCATTTCTGCCATGGTATTTTAAGGATATTGAAAGATACATATTCAAAGCCTGGGTGCATGCATCAAATCCTGTTGATAAAGAAAAGATTTTCAGAGCATTTGCCCCATGTGTTGATGATGGAGGAGGAAGTTGCAGGAGTTCTTGGACCCACAGTTGCCTTCTCAATAGAGTCTGTGAAATCTGGATTTGCTTTATCACATACATTTTTAAGGAGAAATGAAGCCGAGATTCTGGCTTTTCCTACTATAGCCCTGAATTTTCTGATAATAAATGGAAGAAGAGTAATGTCATTCTCATTCTTAACCCCTAGTTTCCCCCTTCAATACACATAGTTTTGTTTTATGCAACTCTATAACCCTACAAGAGGCTGCACAACCAAAACCTAAGTGGTAATTTTGAGCTGAACATGCATTGAAGCCAATTTTTAATCCCTTGTAACATTATTTATTAATTCTTATTATTATTTATTATATTAATTTTCTTTTTTATACTTACAAAAGTGATCTTTCCATAAGGATTAGCCATATGCAGAGTAAAAAGTTCTGATTTTCAGTGGTATGGGGAAAAAGTGGAGTAATATTTTTAAAATGCAGAAAATATATTCACCTTACTCAAAAATGACTGATCAGATTTTAAAAGAAAAATCAAGCAAATGAAGTTTTATCCCAAAAGGAAAGTTTTTGAAAAGCTTCCTGCAGCTCTCATTGGCTGGGAATGGCAAACCTGGGAGCTGCAGGGGGGCCGTGCCTGCGGACGGTCAACATAAACAAAATGTCTCACAACCTGCCAGCAGATTACCCTGTTGGGCCGCGTGCTGAAGGTTGCTGACCCCTGCTCTAGATAGAATTCTTTAGTATCTAGGGCAGTTAATCAGGCTTGTTTCATGAGCACTAGATTCCCATTAGAGAAAAATGTTTAAAACTCTTAGATGAGCTCTGCTGAATTACAATCTATACTACTGAAGAAACCTGAGCAAAGCAATGCTCTTTTGTACTGCTCCTTCACATCTGAAAGCATTCCTGCTGTAATTCATTCTCTTTACTTCTGCCTTGCTAGGTGGTGTTATAATCTAGTGAGTTTCTGAGAGTGGGAAACGTGTCAAACTTCAAAAGGAGCATTTGTGAAGTTTTAATGTTCTGAAGCTAAGGCTGGCAGTGCAACCTAAATAAGTTCTCAATGGGATTCAAGTTTCCTTAGTGAAAAAGTAGTAACAATCAAAACTAAAGTGCAACATCCAAGAGACTGGAGAGTAGAAATCTTACAAAATGTATATTAATGGATGTGACATAATATAGAGACTAATCATAACTCAATGCTCAGTGAGTGGTATCCTCTGATCATATGTCCTAAGCTATAAAAAGGATTTGGCTGCCCTTAAGAAGCCATTGTGCCTTTGATTGTCTCAGGTTGACGGTGGGCAGGGGAGAAGAGACCTCTTCTGAAAGAGCAAGAAAGCAGCAGGAAAAAACACTCCGAAAACACTTTACAACACTTAAATATTTTTGGTGTCTTTTTAACAAGAAATAGCATTATGGTTGACTTTGCGTGGACTCCTGATTTTCTTCCTGACACAGAGAGAAAGTGTGAGAGTATGAGCCAGATATAGTGACTGTCTAGCAAATCTTATATTCCATTTTTTCGTGTCACAATTCTCATTAAATGATTGTGGGTGTCTGCATGTGCACAGAAGAGAAATCAGTCTCACTTGCACAAGTTGTCTGAAAAAAGCAGGAAGTCAGAGTGCATTTTTGGAGCAAATTGTCATTTAGACCCCTCTACAGTTGTTCTCACAGACTAGGCAGCTGAAATATATTTGCTGTCTGCAGTTTCCTTCCCTGGAGGGGGCAGGGAGGTGATCCTGCATTTATGTGCAGACACATAATGGGCCCCCGGGTTAAGGCATGATTAAAAATCAACCCCTGTGGAAATCAGTAGTGGGAATGGGAAGGTTCTGAACATTAGTAGCAGTAGTGAGGGTAACCTGCAGTGGTAAAGCAACAATACCCGCATATTTGAATGAACTCACCACACATGTTGTGTATATGGATACACCCAGGGTTGTCCAGGAAAATAGCATTTTGACTTCTGTCTCTTCGGTATCTCTCTGTGATGGATGAAGTGACTAAAGAATCCTCCATACATTCTAACTGCACAAAACAAATTAGCAAGAGAAAAATTTCTAGTACGTTCACTTATCTTCAAACTGTTTCTCTTTGTTTATTCCCTTGTACTGTGCACATGTGCTGATTTATTAGAGGAAAAGGTGAGAGACTTCTGGAGAGATGTGCTATTGAAAACTTTGTGTGCGTACACTGAAATTATACATCCTCACCTTCCTTTCCTGATCTGATCCTTCTTGAGTGCTTGGTAGGATTTCCTCCTACTGTTGCCAAAAAATATGTTTTCTTCGTGGCAAAACTACTTGTATCAGAAAACCTTTTAAACTGTCTGATTCTCTACAAAATTACTGTTAATGACAATTAAAAAACATGCCAAAATGTTTGTACTGTGCATCAGTGAAGACCACAGATTTCTATGCTGTGTTCAAACTGCTTTGGGTGATAAGGAAAGAGTGTAAAAGTGACTAATTGTGTTAATTTCCCATTTTACAATTAACTTTAAAAAATTCTTCATTTTCCATGGCTACAGTTAAAAACAAAACACAAATATCCACTCAGGAAATTATGTAACACTTGGCACAGTTATTGTGGTGTAGAAGGTAGAGCTAGGCTAGGAGGAGTGGGGAATTATTTGTTAGTCCTAATGGTTTTCTAAAACTCATACAAAATGTTTCTTTTTTCTGATCCATACTAGGCCAGTCTTTGCCTACCTGGCATACATAATGGGTCTGTGAGCATACTCAGTGACATGGAAGTATGACCTCTGTGATTGAATACAGAAACTCTATGAGGCTGAATCGTGCTCAGTGCAAACTGAATGTTTGGAGATTTTTAGTAGAAAGCCTCTAAAAACTATGATGAACAGGTGCAAATGATGATTTTCACGGGCTTATAACTTGGCCAAATATAGATGGATAATCATAGAAACAGCAAAAGGTACCTCTCCTGTGCCACAGGAGCTTCTCTGCCAGATATCAAGCCATGCACCAAAGTGTGAAGGCAGTGGAGGTCTTCAGTGAAGGGCACTAAATAAAAAGAGAAGACATTGGCAAAGCAACCTATTTCCCACCAACTTCATTCCTGAAAATAGCTGAGCCATTTTGTTGAAACTTTACAATTTAAAGGAGATACTCATCATGGAAAACTTCTCATAAGTTAAAGTTTGGTGACGTTACAGGCGACTGAAATGAGGGCCGTATAATAAAAAGTGTTAGGCAACATTATATATTGATATTATTGCCAGCTACACCTATCATGCTTGATAGATCAATATACCTGAATATAATTGAAGTTAGAAGTTTAAAGTTTGAAATTTTAGTTAAGTGGCTCCTTGTATAATTGCTGCAGTACAAATGAACAATGACTTATTACATTGCATCGTTTTTTCTTTAACAGATTTTGAAGCTATTTTAAAAGCTAAATTGTGTTCTCTGGTCTCCCAGCGTTGAGAACTTGACATAATAAATTAATTTTTTATATTGATCCATTTATTAAATTATCAGAAATTAGGTAAGTCCCACATAATACTCTGTTCTACAAGTATACTTAAACACTCTATGAATATTCAGCTACAGTTATGTTTCTTTTAGAAAGATTGAAAGAAATGTTGTAACGTTTCTACTACATACATAGGGTTACCATTCGTCCGGATTTACCCGGACATGTCCTCCTTTTGTGTGCTAAAAATAGCGTCCGGGGGGAATTTGTAAAGCACTCACAATGTCCGGGATTTCCCCCTCCCCCGGCAGAGCGAGCGGCTGGGAGGGCTGCAGGAAAGTCCCGGGCTGGACTCCGGAGCAGCTTCCTCCTCCCACCCCCCCCTCCCTGCATTCTGAGCCGGCCGGCAGCTCCTCCTCCTGCAGCCCGCTCCGGCAACCCTGTGCAGGGCCAGGGACCGGGTTTTGTGTTGTGCAGGGGAGCTCAGCCATGTGTCCGGCTGGCACAGAGCCCAACACCCTGTTCTGAGCAGCAGGGTAAGGGGGGGCAGGAGAAGGGACAGGGAGGTTCTGGAGGGGGCAGTCAAGAAACGGGGGGGTCTTTTGGAGGGGAGTGGAGAAAGTTTTGGGCAGTCAGGGTACAGGTAGGGGGTAGGGTCCTGGGGGGCAGTTGGGGGGGGGGGTCTTAGGAGGGGGCAGTTAGGGGACAAGGAACAGGGAGTCTTAGGTAGGGGGTGGGGTTCTGGAGGGAAGTTAGGAGCAGGGGTCCCAGGAGGGGGCAGTCAGGGGACAAGGAGCGGGGGGTAGGGGGCTGGGAGTTCTGGGGGGGAGCTGTCAGGGGGCAGGAGTGGGGAGAGGGATCGGAGCAGTCAGGGGACAGGGAGCAGAGGGGTTTAGATGGGTTGGGAGTTCTGGGGGGGGCTGTCAGGGGGTGGGGAGTGGTTGGATGGGGCGTGGGAGTCCCAGGGGTCTGTCTGGGGGTGGGGGTGTGGATAAGGGTTGGGGCAGTCAGGGGACAAGAGGCAAGGAGGCTTAGATAGGGAGTGGAGTCCCGGGGGGCAGTTAGGGGCAGGGGTCCCAGGAGGGGGCAGTCAGGGGACAAGGAACGGGGGGAGGGTTGGGGGTTCTGGGGGGGCGGGAAGTGGGAGGGGCAGGGGCGGGGCTAGGGCGGGGCTCCTCCCGTCCTCTTTTTTGCTTGTTGAAATATGGTAACCCTAACATACATAAAACATTTCTCACAAGGTCAGATCAAGAGATCAGACCCAAGATAAATCACTCCTGGGAGGGGTTTATCACATTAGTATTTCTGTGTTTTTAATAGCTTTTAAAGGTCATAGTTTATGAGGGACAAATTTAATAAACAGGTCCCACAAGTATTATATTCGAGTTGTGTGATAACACTGGAATAATAAAAGTGGGGTTCTGCTACACTAAAATGCCACAGTACTTTCAGAGGTTTTGTCTACTAATTGTGAAGGTGGCCTAGATCTGACTATATCATTGATTGGCTATGGCCCTTTCCCAGGAAAAGTCTTATACAGAACCTCTAACGGCTGATTTTAGAAATTGTTAAAATAGGCAGCTTGGACCTGCTTGCTCCTCTTTTGTACGGAGCTTAGAATATACGTTACCAATAAAAGAAGCATAACATCTCTTTAACCACCTGCTGTATACTCAGCAGTTCAAAGAGTTTGGCACCTTTTGAGAAACCTTTGCTGGGCATTGCTGTCTAATGCAGAAAATGACCTGGTAAAAAGCTTTAAAAAATAAAAAGACACTTTTTCGGTGCCTTTTGATTGAAATAAAAAAAGCGTTCAAAACTCCAGTTTGTGACTGGTGATTTTCCTATCAGATAATGGGAATACTTAAAAATTCATGGAATCTCGCATGTCTGATTTCTTGAGGGCCCATTTTCACAGTGGTTACTGAAAGTGATGTATATGTTAATAAAACATCCCAAGTCCAACTAGAAGCATTACAAAGAAAACTAATGTCCACAGAATAAATTAATATAGTGTAATTCTTAAAGTATCTTTATGACTGAAAAGATTTCCTACTTGAAATACATTTTATGTCACGTAAGCATAGTGAATGGTTTGAAATCAGTAGTCTACTGATCTAGCCCTGCCTCTCACACAAACTCCTTCAGCAATGTTGGAGTTGTTCATTAAATGTATTGCCTTAGCTCCCTCATCTGTCAAACTGGGATAGAAATACTTACCTATCTCACAGGAGTATTGTGACTATTAATTAGTTAACATTTGTAACATGCATAGGAGGTGAGAAATGCTATGTAAGTGGTGACACCACAATTACCCTTTTGTACCCCTATTTAATAGAAATGAAAGTTATGAATTAATATAATTGGGCTAACAGTTTTAAGCATAATGTGAACTTTTATATGTTTCTTAATGAGTCTATATAAGTAGCTCTTTATCCTGCTGTAAGAAATAAGGCTAAACACTTAATTAATGTGTTACTTAACAATATTCTCTGTGTTACCAATAGACAGTAACAGACAATCCAGTCTAATACACCTATCTGATTACAAGTTGCTCTTTAGATGTAGGACAAATGACTACAAGATGCCATTGTCAAAATATGAAACATTTAGGCAATGAAATATTAATGAAAACTCATTGCACTTACCGCTCAATGACATCTCAATAGGAATCAGATTTCAGACCTAGAGTGCTTGCAGCAAATTTCTACTATGTACAAAAAAAAAAGTCCAGTGAACTTTAAAAATGTCAGCCAGCAGGGCTTTCAAATACATAATTTACTATTTTGTTGGCTGCTTATAAATGGATAATAATAAACTCCTGGCTGAATGCAAGCTCATAAATGCTGGATCAAAAATGTGAAGAAGACCATGAAATGATAAATGTGGAGCTTTATGATACTAATTTTCATCTAAGTAATTACAGTATGAACAGAAAATGTAGCTGTAGTTTTAAAAATGTGAATGGAAATTTTGACATTCTGCTTGTGCAGTGCAAGGTTTTTATAGAGACAGGCTCAGTGGCAATATTATTTTCTATACCACTATAACAATGCAATATCAGCATTGCTGGTATAGCTGCTTAGGTTGGATGGTCTTCAAAGGGCAATATATTTTCGTAACTATTCTCATTACTATTTGACTTCTTGATGTATTCTCATTTATGTAACCATCTGAGCAATGGACTAATATGTTAATCAAAGAGCACAATGCAGAGATTTCTCATTTGGAGTTTTAAAAGTAAGGCATATGTTATTCAGATGGCACTAACAGAACTGCTCAATATTAAGTTAGCTTACACTAAAAAGATTTATTATCCAGTTTAGCATAATTGTATATATTGAATATAACAAAAACATACATTCCATGTTGGATCTGGAAATTCTGACTGAAAATTTTGATTCTGATTTTCAACAATCTCCATTTTCTCTGCCACTGTGATCATGATCTCCAAAGACAGATACATTTCACAGAAACAATGAAGCTGTCAACCCACAGAAGGAGACAAGAAAATGAGGGAAACAGAACTTTGAGAAAGGTTGGACCTATTTCTTCACTCCCACAAGAAATAAGAATGACAAAACTAATACTTTTCAGAACTAAATTCAAAACTCTTCGTAGGTTTTCCCTCACTAAGGTCTTCACCGACACACATACCAGCATTAAAACAGACAAAAACAAAACATAAAACAAACACCTATATGTATTCTAAAACCGTCACAGCCATAAACTGAGTCTGAGTTACACAAATTGTTTCACACTGAAATTGAAACAAAAATTACACTAGCACAAGATGCTAACCTTAGCAAATTATAAAAACAAAGTCCTTCAAGTGGGCTGAGATTTGGGAATTGTTTCTGTTACGTGCCAGTTGCATCATAACTAAAAAGAACATAATCAACAACAAAAGATGTAATATACGAGCACTTGGCTAGATTCATTGCATATAAATAGGTAGCTTCTGAAACAATAGGACTGATTGTTACACCAGTGTTACTCCACTGTCTTTGGTTAAGTTATATTTCTTTTATTCTGGAGTAACTGAAAGGAGAATCAGGCCTATAATGTTAACTTTGTATGAATACTAGATCGATATTGCACAGTTTCTTAATTTAGAAAAATAAGCGTAGACATTTAGAACTATGTAAAAATCCTATCATAATTAAAACACTCTTATAACAATAATTTAATTGGGTTCCTTTTTCAGTTCACTTTCCAACTTTATCACAAAAATGAGTTACAGTATTATGGACAATCAATGCAATATATATTCTTATTGATATAACACATTGTCATGACAAACCTTGTATCAGGAAAAGAATGGTTCCATTAATTATTTTTTTTCTCCCAAATATTGGATCAGCAGAAACAGGCATAAAACTAATCTGTTATCATGGTCCTGCTTTCATTCTATACATGTGGTAATATGTTTAGCATTGCTGCATGTTTCTGCATTAACAGAAATTGATTTATATGCCATAAAACTCCGTGCTCTCTGAACTAAACACTGAATATTTAACACCATCATAAAGTCAGTTTTACTATATGATTCTGAAACTTGGAGACTTACTGGGGCCTTACTATCTAAACTCCAATTTTTCATAAACAGCTGCATTAGATAAATTCTCAGTGTCAGATGGCCAGAAAAAATCACAAAGAACTCTGGAGAAGAAGGATGAAACAGAGACTGATAGGACAGGAAATTATGGAATGAAAATGGAGATGCTTAGGAAATACTTAAAGGAAAGACCAGAATAACATAGCAAGACAGGCCTTGGACTGGAATCCCCAGGGAAAGAGATGATGAGTTAGACAAAGGGTAACCTGGAAACGCACAATAGAATAAGAATTGAAAGATATCAAAATGACACGGGAAGAAGCTAAGACTGCAGCAATGAGACTGGCAAAGATAGAAGACAGTAGTGAAGGCACTCTGTTCCACATGGAATAGAGAGGCATTAGAGAGAGAGATTCCATAAAACTAGTTTTATTATTTATCATTTGTGTTACAATAGAACCTAAAGGCTCAATTCATGCTATGGCCCCCTTGTGCCAGTTGCTATATGAATATATAAAACATAGAAAGTACAGTACTCAGCAAAGTTTTAGGTAAAGAAGCCTGAAACAGAAAAAATATTCCAAAAATGTAGGTAAATACATTTGCTAATTTTATCAGTTAATATTTTAAATGTTACTTGACATTCGGTGCATGTCTGAAATACAGGAGAATATAAATGGGAACTGAGCATCAGTGATGAATCCTTTGCCCCGTGAAGTCAACAGGAGATTTTCTGATAGAAAATGGTTCTGTCAATTTTTTTCTGACCAGCATTAAAATACACAATAGGGAACTGTAGGAAAGTACTGAAATGTTTTGTCTCCATTTTATTATGAGATAATATGTTTTCATTGAAATCAAAAGCAAAATTATCATTGCCTTCAGTGTTGACCATAGTGACCTTTACCGTTTGCTTTTCCATGAAATTTTAGGGCCTTCATTGTTTTTCATTTCCAAACATGAAAAAACACAAAAACAACAAAAAACAATCTCAAATGATTGTGCTTAAAGAATTTTCTGAGTATACGCAAGTGGTTATTGTGGTCCTATATGATTTTTAATTGTTGGCTTTTGGGCAACGAATGAAAGGGGAAAGAAAAAAAGAAGCTTGATGCCTGTTAATTGGTGTAGTTTGAGAACATGCTAGATTGTTTAGGTAATGCAAATAATAAATAATAATTTGAATGAATGAATGATGCTTCTATTCCTTCTTCCTCTGATCAAGTTTTATTGGCCAGTGCTGATATTGTAGGTTCACCCACACATATCCACTGTTGTCCCCATGTCTGTTGTGAGGTGAATTGTCTTATACATGCAGTGTCCATATAAGTGAGTATAGCAGTAAATCAAGCATGACCATTTTTGCTAGCATTGCATTAGGTACATTGCCATCAGAAAGGCCTCTTTTCTCTGTGGTAAACTCAACATAAATTCCATACCTGGGTTTCTTATATGAAGCAGCAAACTGGAAATTCTGCAGCAGCTTCAAAATGCACCAGTGTGCTACAGCTGTGATAAAAGGAAGTATTCAAGCTGAAGCCCTCTCAGTGTAACAAAACTTTCAGCAGGGTGGCCTCCATGAAGAATCCTCAACTTTTAAACATGCTCCCCTCTTAGTGCAAAGCAACTTGGACCATTTGGCCTTCAGAGCTTATTTATTTAGTCAAGGTTTTAGAAAGAGAGGCATTTGGGGTGGATTGTATATTTTAAGGTCATTTGATTCCCTGATTGTTTTGCTTTATAGGGTGATAAATCTGTATATTGTATTGTGTCATAAATATATTTTCAAAAGGTCCCTAGAACATGGGATAGGCACTTCTTTCTATTTTTTATTGTTAAATGGAAAGAAAACAAAGCAAAGCATTTTTAGCACCATCACTAGATCACTCATCCTGCTCCCCACCTGCTTTATTTTATTTTTTTATAATTCTTCTGACCTGTACTGCACACTGTATAATAAAGTATAATAAAATAATAAACATAAATCTTTAGCATTTTTTCAAAGACTGGGAGAGTAAGGAGTCTATTTTTTCTATCTTTAAATTATATGTAAATTATTTGCTAATTGCAGATTCCATATCAAGATGGATGATATGAAGTTAACTCTGACAGATCCATACCGTGTGAAAAAAAACATAGCCCAACGAGGAGGGGAGTAATGTGGGGAAGTACTGGACATGTATCCAGGATCAACTCCCTCTCACCAATTCACTAACTAAAACAGGAGGGCAGCATTAAGAAGAGCATACAATAAACTTCTTGTACATGTGCAGCAGCTGTGACATCAACAAGCTTCCCCAAGTGCCCCTGAAAGTATTGAATGTGAATTCAATTTTCAGTGGTGTAGAATAAATCAAGAGTAACTTCACTGAAATCAAGGGAATGCCACTAGTTTAAAATTGGTGTGACATCAGAATAAGACTTATAATGCCTTAAATGGGAAAAAAGAGAGCTGCCACTGACATTCAAATGCTACAGCTCCCATTGTATTGCTCCAATGGCACTACAATCCATAATTTAGCCCATAGTATCTAAACCCTATTAGTGAATATTCAGTGGCTCAACTGAAATTCAGAAAACAAAGGCACTTTTGAGTTATACATGCACAGAAGGTTAGCTTCAACTAGAAGACTTCTAATTTTGTGTATTTCAGTAATGTAAATTGGCCAAATTGATGTTATTTTTTTAAATTGCTTAAATGGACTCCAGAAGATAGACATACAGATGTTTGAACACCGAGCTGTTTCTGTTTTGCAGCTATTAGAAAGCTCTGCAAAACGAGGTTTATAGTAAGAATGCTATTAAACCTTAACAACACTATTTCCAGGGGCACTTATATTTCAATAATGATATTTCAATGTACTGTAACTACCTTAATAGAATTATTAAGTTTGAAATTATATAGTGGACCATTCTTAGCAGTAGAAGAATATATAAAGGCACAATAAAAAGGCACCGACTTGCATTTCAATAGAAGTGACAATCAGAGTAGAAGTCACAGTTGTTGTTTGGTGAAGCATAACATAGTGCCAATCTGCAAAATATTTTTCCTTATTACATTATAATCTTGATTTTGTGTTCTCCTTGCCCCCTTTTCTACCATCAACAGCATACTTTTTCCATGGTCTTTGTGAACTGAGTAGGTTAGTTGATGTAGTGTGCAAATTACTGTACTTGAAATGTAGATAGACATGTAAGACAAAAAAAACTAAAATAATAGTGTTCATCTGGAAACAGTTCTGCCAGGAATTCTATTTCTTGGCTTCTTCTGCTTCTATTGATAACTTTCATTACTATTATTAGTTATTATTTGTTAATAATAATAAATCATTAAATGCAATTCACACACAGTTTTTCCCTTTTGCTGTGGGTGGAATGAACTTTGTGCACTGTAGATCACAGATCTTTTTGCACCCCTTGCCTTCTAGAATGGCGGGGCGAGAGCTAGGGATGGGACATTGACAAGGCCAGGAAGAGGAATGGAAGGTTGTTGATGCTGCAACTCTGCAGCTCCACCAGCCTTTTCCATGCACATACAAGGCCAGAGCAAATTCTACTGTCACCTAGACCACAGAAATTACTACGAAGTGGTACCACTATTGATCTCCAGCCACGAGCCAGGTGTCCAGGCTGTGCACTGGAATAAGATATTGGGTCATTGGTTCTTTGTTTACAAGGGCGCTTAAAACACTTTATAGATTTAGAGGATAGATTATAGATTTAATTCACCCACATGATTGCTATGGGCAGCCTGTCCCATTTTCTGAGCTATGAGGTCAGCTCTAAGTTTCCCCAGAGTTGTGACTCAACATCAGAGCAGGCTTCCCTCCGCCAGGGGCCCATTCTGCCACTGGCACCTTTGCAGTGAATCTAGTCCAAGCTTTATATTGTAGGAATCTTTTTTCTTACTACTGAAATGAGCTAACTTTGAGTTGAGATGTGGCAACTGTTTCGCAGTGCCCAGCAACATTACATAGCACTGTAGAACAAGAAGTGAAGAAGAATATATTAGCCAATTGAAACTACAGGGGAAAGTTTTTAATTATGCAGTACTTAATTACCCATGTTGGAATTTGGCCAGCATAGGGGTTCACATACTTATACAGGCAGAAATGTCACAGTATATTCAGACAAGTCAAGACTTTGGTTTTACATTTCCCTGTTTCACATTTCAATATATACATCTTTATAAATGTAAAAAGAACAGGAGTACTTGTGGCACCTTAGAGACTAACAAATTTATTAGAGCATAAGCTTTCATGGACTACAGCCCACTTCTTTGGATGCATATAGTGTGGAATAAATATTGAGGAGATATATATACACACATACAGAGAGCATGAACAGGTGGGAGTTGTCTTACCAACTCTGAGAGGCCAATTAAGTAAGAGAAAAAAAAAACTTTTGAAGTGATAATCAAGATAGCCCAGTACAGACAGTTTGATAAGAAGTGTGAGAATACTTACAAGGGGAGATAGATTCAATATTTGTAATGGCTCAGCCATTCCCAGTCCTTATTCAATCCTGAGTTGATTGTGTCTAGTTTGCATATCAATTCCAGCTCAACAGTCTCTCATTGGAGTCTGTTTTTGAAGTTTTTCTGTTGTAAGATAGCCACCCGCAGGTCAGACATTGAATGGCCAGACAGGTTAAAGTGTTCTCCCACTGGTTTTTGAGTATTATGATTCCTGATGTCAGATTTGTGTCCATTAATTCTTTTGCGTAGAGACTGTCCAGTTTGGCCAATGTACATGGCAGAGGGGCATTGCTGGCACATGATGGCATATATCACATTGGTAGATGTGCAGGTGAATGAGCCCCTGATGGTATGGCTGATGTGATTAGGTCCTATGATGATGTCACTTGAATAGATATGTGGACAGAGTTGGCATCGGGCTTTGTTACAAGGATAGGTTCCTGGGTCAGTGGTTTTGTTCAGTGATGTGTGGTTGCTGGTGAGTATTTGCTTTAGGTTGGGGGGTTGTCTGTAAGTGAGGACAGGTCTGTCTCCCAAGATCTGTGAGAGTAAAGGATCATCTTTCAGGATAGGTTGTAGATCTCTGATGATGCGCTGGAGAGGTTTTAGTTGGGGGCTGACAGTGACAGCTAGTGGTGTTCTGTTATTTTCTTTGTTGGGCCTGTCCTGTAGGAGGTGACTTCTGGGTACTCGTCTGGCTCTGTCAATCTGTTTTTTCACTTCAGCAGGTGAGTATTGTAGTTTTAAGAATGCTTGATAGAGATCTTGTAGGTGCTTGTCTCTATCTGAGGAATTGGAGCAAATGCGGTTATATCTTAGAGCTTGGCTGTAGACAATGGATCGTGTGGTGTGTCCGGGATGGAAGCTGGAGGCATGTAGGTAAGTGTAGCAGTTAGTAGGTTTCCTGTATAGGGTGGTATTTATGTGACCATCGCTTATTAGCACAGTAGTGTCCAGGAAATGGACCGCTTGTGTGAATTGATCTAGACTGAGGTTCATGGTGGGATGGAAATTATTGAAATCATGGTGGAATTCCTCAAGGGCTTCTTTTCCATGGGTCCAGATGATGAAGATGTCATCAATGTAGCGCAAGTAGAGTAGGGGCGTTAGGGGACGAGAGCTAAGGAAGCGTTGTTCTAAGTTAGCCATAAAAATGTTGGCATACTGTGGGGCCATGCAGGTACCCATAGCAGTGCCGCTGACTTGAAGGTATATATTGTCCCCAAATGTGAAATAGTTGTGGGTGAGGACAAAGTCACAAAGTTCAGCCACCAGGTTAGCTGTGACATTATCGAGGATACTGTTCCTGATAGCTTGTAGTCCATCTTTGTGTGGAATATTGGTGTAGAGGGCTTCTACGTCCATAGTGGCCAGGATGGTGTTTTCTGGAAGATCACCGATGGATTGTAGTTTCCTCAGGAAGTCAGTGGTGTCTCGACGATAGCTGGGAGTGCTGGTAGCGTAGGGTCTGAGGAGAGAGTCCACATAACCAGACAAGCCTGATGTTAGGGTGCCAATGCCTGAGATGATGGGGCATCCAGGATTTCCAGGTTTATGGATCTTGGGTAGCAAATAGAATACCCCTGGTCGGGGTTCTAGGCATGTGTCTGTACAGATTTGTTCCTGTGCTTTGTCAAGGAGTTTTTTTTAGCAGATGGTGTAGTTTCTTTAGGTTATCCTCAGTGGGATCAGAAGATAATGGCCTGTAGAATGTGTTATTCATCCTAACAAAAGCAAGCTAACTGAACGTTACAGGCTATTTGCTCTCCAAGTGGCATTCTAACATCAAACCTCCCTTTCTTCACATACACTGTGTCAAATTACAACTAATATGTTTATATTCAATAGGAAAGGAACACAATAATGGTGAGGATTTATCTCAGAGAGTACATTCTGGCACATGTAATTGGCTGGTATTTTAGTGCCCTATCTTAATCTGATAGCAGCTCTGGTAGTCTGGAGCCTTGACTATTTCAAGATTTATTTATTTATTTATTTATTTATTTTGTAAAGTCAGGCGAGCTTTATGTCATGAGGTAGATTTACATCATGAGGAAACATGCCTGATCTTTTCAGATCTCATAAAATTTGCGTAGATCAGGAAGACAGGCAACTTTAATTAGAGTCAATGGAAAATGTAAATGGAGGGTAATATTATGTATATAAAATATTTGTTTAACTGAAATCCATCAAAGGTCTACAAATGCTCCTTTCTACTTGGGCAGTTTTTCTTCTGCTATCCTCTGACTTACTGTGTCTCAAAGGCATCAGATCTCTAAGAAATATAATATATTTCAGATAAATCAAAAAGGCATTATCACTCTTGAATGCTTTCTGACAATGAAAAGCAGAAGCAAATTCAGAACCTGCTCCTACTCTCATTCTGATCATCTTACTCACTTTAAGCAGTACGATATTCTGAGAAGAAGTCCCATTAAAATCCACTAGATTATCTTCAGCGCAAGGTACACTCAACATGAATAAGTGTATCAGAATCTGGCCCAACCAGGGCAAGATGGTCCTATAGGCATTATTCTGGTCCCCTCTTCTTCTGACATAACTGGCTTAGCTTCATACTCCCCTTTTCTGCATAAAATAATATTCAGAATCAGATCTCAGTACAGAATCTTATCCAAAATGCGATCTGTTCTTTCAGCAGTTCTGTTGCCTACCCAAGTTTGCAAATGTTTGCATTACTCACAGTCACAATGGAATGAACTTTCTTTTGCAATATATTTATGTTTATAAAATTATGAGCATATTATGTGAATGTTAGGAAGGTGTTTCCAATAGTGCTTCACTGAATGTTAATCTAGTTTAATCAGGTTGTACAGCACCCTTGGTTTTTTGACTAGAGGAGGGAAATTTATAAATTAAATTACTACTATTTGTAAAGTATCAGGGGGTAGCCGGTCAGAGTGACATTCGCACACACCTTCTTGTATGCTGCTAGTGAATGGTGAACTGCTCCAGATGATGCTTGTAGAAGCTCCAGGAGGGATATGTCCACCATCACTTGAGAGAGTAGTGCAGCATGTAACTCCCTCTACTTGGCTAATTCTGCTGGCCTAGGTAAAGATGGGTAGGGGTATGACCTCATCAAGTCCCTGACCCTCATAAAGTCTGATCCTTCACCCCTCATTTGTATGAGTAGTCCTTACTCACATGAGTAATTCCATTGAAATCAATGGGACTACTCACATAAATAACAGTTGGCAGAATTATCTTCTTAGGACTTTGCAGAGTTCAGTGGGACTCCTCCTAAATGAGTATGATTACTTACATGTGTATCTACAAGATCAATCCTTTAAAGAACTGTAAAGTCTTCAGGAATAATCTGATTTTATGAGTTGCTAAGACAGACAAGGTAAGGCTGAATTATTTTAATTATAGCTTCAGTTCTTTCATTCTCTATTCAGCGAACACTTTACAAAACAAAAGGCAAATCAGTTCACTATTACTAGTTAACAAAACTTATTGCAAATATCCATTTTAAACTGTAAAGAGAAACAATGCTCTTTTCTCTTGATTTAAGGTCAGATGAATGATATCAGGTACTTATATGAGTTCTGTATTTGAAAATGCCCCCTAGCACATCACAAACATGAATATTTTACACCTGTATTTGTTATTGTTTCAGACTTCCCAAAGACTTTCAACAACAGTCTTTAAATTTTCCCATGAAAATGTCATTAAAATAATATTAATGGCCTGCTATGTAACAACAACAACAAAGGGAAGGAAATCCAGTTAAAGATCCTCTGCCACTTTAATTTATTGTGCAGCTAAGGAGTAGCCTTTTGGGAGTAGGTGTTAGATGCCTTTTAGAGTATGACTAAATCCTATTCACATTATCCAAGTGTGTAGCTCCAGTGGGTTTAATAGGATTCTTCACAATGAGGATGGGCAAATTTCCAAGTTTTCCTCTCCACTTTAAATCCGTAATTCTTTTCCTTCTTAAATTTCATCCCTTAATGGATCCTTCAATTGTTTATCTACTGACATTCTAATATTTGTGTTTTTCAGGGTAACAAAGTGTAAAACTTTTGTAAAGCAAATGTCGTTTTATGGATTGTAGGATGTTAGCTGGGCTCCACGGAAACACCATTATCAACCTAAACTCTCCCTGTGGGTTATGGGAAAAGAATCTTAGGGCTGGGATACATTTGAAAAGGGGAGACATAAAAAGAATCAGAAACCATATAAATCCATACATTACAATATAAATCCAAAATCAAACTCCGTTCTAAAGCTGGGCAGATGATATAGTGACAGAAGAAACAACATTAACTGTAAAGTGAAAACCTTCACACAGTACTACAAAATGTGCTCACATATCTCTTTTCATTTTCTTTTTACCCACAAAAAATGAATGAATGAATAAATAAATAAATGTTAGAATGAGAAAGTATTTCAAATAATACTACGAAAGAAACACTAAGGGATAAGTCCTACCAATATGTTGAACTTTCAACACCATCTTATATGAAGTAATTTTTCTATTCTATTCTGTTCTATTTATTTATTGATTCACCAATAACTCTGGGATCTGAATGCTAGAGTGTGAATATGTCTGCTTAGCTATATGCATTCTTGGCCCCCACCTCTGGGTTAGTTCAGTAGGGTAGAATTTCAAATTATAGGCTGCATCAAGAAGGTTCCTTACATTTTCATGGCAACTTTCATCCAAGAATCTCAAAGCACTTCACATATGTTCACAAATTATAACCCGGGGGCTGCCAAAAGTGAACAACATCATCTCCATTTTACTGATGGATGTTAAGAAACAAGACAATTTAGTTATATGCACAAATAAGTCAGTGTCAGATTGAAGAGCAGAAGCTGAATCCAAATTTCCTGACTCCAATTTCTTGCTCTAACCTCACTAGATCACAGTACCTCACTATCTACTGCAGCTAGCCAAATAGATGTGTACTTTTATGACTAATGCTATATGGGATGTCCCCACTTAAAATTTGCATGTACTAAAGTGGCGTTGGAAAATGAGAGCACTGTGTCTATACATGTATTCATATTTCAAAACAGTGATTTCTAAGAGACTGTTCTATTAATTACTGTAGAAAATGTGAAGAAATTATTGCATAAAACCTTGAAATGTATGGTGTAATATACATGTCACTTGTTGGCAGTATGAAACCCACTCAAAATTGTAAATGTTTGAACTGGGTGTGTTGGGGTGCTGCCACACCCCTTGGCTTGAAGTGGTTTCCATTATATACAGGGTTTACCATTTGGTTTAAAGGCTCTCAGCAAGCACACAATACAAATTGTTCCAGCACCCGTGCCCAAAATATGCTACCATCCCAAGGCCCCTCTGCTGCAAATTTTGGCGTATAAAACATGCAGCTCAGCGTTCTAGTTTTCACAGAGTAGGAATCAGACACTTATTTCTTCTAATTATATAACTTAAAATCAGGATGATTTTACATCCTGCTGCAGGAAATACTACTTCAGAAGAGAACCATTTAAGGTCTGTGTTTCTGATATATTTATGCTTATTGTTAGATATTAATGTTTAAAAATGAATGAAGCTGTGAAGCTGGCACAAATCAGAAAGTGGTGGAAAGAATTCATTTGGTCCCATCATCATTGCTGAGCTGATGGATGTGATCATCATAAATGTTGTTTAACATTTTCAAATCATAAAACTGAAGCAAAAACAAAGAAATAAAGTGTGCCTGAATCTCCTTTCATTTAAACCATTTTTACACTGGAGTAATTCTGTTGACTTCTGGGCAGTTACTGCCGATTAACCCAAACGTGAGTGAGATCACAATTAGACCCAATAGATTGGCAAAACTCATAAGGAAGCAACAATGCAAATCTGCTTGTATACATTCTGGGCTTAATTCTCCTCTCACTCCACTTTTCAACAAGAATAACTACAATTGTGTCTTTAGTGGAGTTACTGTAGCCCCACACTAGTTTAAATGAGAGGAGCATCAGGCCTTTATATGCAAAAATGTGTGTGTGTGTGTGTGTGTGTGTTCACTTTTGAAAGATTCTGCTGATTTGAGAGAGATTCTTAATGAAATGTTCACAGAGAAAAAGCAATTTTACTAAAAATTCCAAATTTTCAGATAAAATGTCAAGCATTTATTTGTTTGTTGTTGGGTTGTTTTTTTTGTTGTTGTTTTTTTTTTTGGCAACGAGGATGGCAGTGGAAATGCTGTGAGAAAGTTTTTGTCTTACTTTTTCGGCATTCTGGCTGAGTTGATTGATTGTGACTGATCACCAAACACACTTGGGTTTAGGTCTGATTCTTTGATTATCTATGTGGTATGGAAATTTATCAAAAGCCATTTACTTTGATTCAATTTTGCAGAAGAATTAGCTCCATTTTGTGTTTACTAGGGAACTAGTCAGGGGGAAAAAATCTTGTCTGTGGCATCTGCAAGAAGCAGTGCCAAAACTGTTTTTCATTGGGAATTTGGGGGTTTTGACATTTTTTGTTGGTGGTGGTGGTGAAAAGTGTCTACTTTTCACAAACAAATTCAACTTTTTATCAAAGGTTTTCTATATCTTCCATTGAAATGAAATGTTTCTACAGTCCCGAATTGAAATGTTTCATTTCTGCTTGGTTTACTGCTTTTCTGAGCAGCCATGGTGCCTCACGGGAACTGTAGTTCAGGTGCAGTGTGCTTCCCACTCTCATATATCAGGTGGGGCTAGTTGACTGGACTACATGTCCTGAACAGATACTGATCCTGAGCAGTTGTTGGTCTCAGGATACTGCAACTGGGGTAATGGGTAAATGCAGTAGGGGGAAAGGATCTATGTGTCAGCCCAAGGTACATATATGAAGTTTCAGTAATTCGTTGAGGACAATATCAGGACCTAGTCAGAAAATGGCTCTTATACTAGAGCTTCATACTCCAACAACAAGTACAATTATGCTCTTAACCACAAATTCTCTTCCCTCAGTCCTGCTGCTCAAATTCTCGTTTAAAATCACATCTTCTCAGTGAGCATGGGCACGAAATGGCATAGATCTATACCTCTCTGGTCATGGAAACAGGTTGAAGATATGTCTTGCCTCTTCCATCCCCACCTGACACAGTGTGCTTTTGGGTGTTGCTTTCACATTTTCCCCAAACGCTATTGCACTTCATGATACTGAGTGGAGAAGCCTGTGAATAGTAAATGAAACACAGTCAAAAATACTTTGTATAGAGGTTACACTGCATGTAGCATAATGTGAATATGCATGTTAGTTTCTCTGTGTTGCTCTAGCTGTCCCTTACTTTCTTCTTTCCACAAAACTAAAACTTCTACAGTAAGGGCAGTGTGTTTATTCCTGCATTACAATTTAGTAATCTCACAATAATTCTGAATAAGATTTTATTACCATCCATAGAGGATGGTAACAAATAATTCTTACCAAAAAAATGAAATGAAAATGACAATTTGGAAACCCAGAGACTTCTATCATCTGGATTGTATTCATGTCTTAAAACATGAGATTAGCAATAACACTTATCTCTCAGAGCTGCACAGATTAATGTCAGCAGGAAGTGTGTGCATGTATGCAGAGCAGGATATCAGAGTCAAAATCAACCAAGAAGCTCTGAGAGGGGAATGTTGGGCAACAGTTTTGTTTTAGTGCATTCCTTTTTAAGGCATTTTGTTTATCAAGTTGATTTACATTTTATTATTTCTGTTTATTATAGAGTGTGGGGCACATTATCTTTAGGAAATTTTTTTGCACATTTTCTCATTATCATCTGAGCATTTAGTCACCTTCCCCGGGCCTGGCTTTATTTGTTTGTTTTAAAAAAAGAACAACTGGGAAAACCATAAAAATAAAATGTACATGAAATGAATTCTTTAGCAATCAGGTTACTGTTCATTAATCTCTGTGAAATGATCTGGTGGTCTCTTCACATACTTCCTAACATTTAGGTATCCTTTTTACAAACAGACAACAAAGCCATCTACATTTAGCACCAATTCCCCAACTCATTTGCAATTTCAGTAACTAGGTCAAGGACTGCAAAATCTAAGGTTGGTTTCTCCCAGTTAGGATGAGCCACACACATGGAGCAGCATGTGCAAAGTTTGCACTGCTTCTGCCGATACTTGTATGTTCTCTGAGTAAAGAATGACATCATTGTGTGCAATATCAAGCCAACAACTGCCATCACTGTTTTTGATTTGTTCCTTTTTATTAGTTGGCCCTATCTTTTTGGCCCCTCACCTCTATGGAGGTTGTGGCCAGTGTTACTGCAGTGGGAGGACTCTCATGGGAGATCTTCCTCCCTGAACTGGAGGTAAAATCAGTTATTATGTTCCCTTGGTATTTATTATTCACTTGGAATTTTAAACAAAACCAGCCATGTTAGGGGGAAAAAAATCCTAATACAATGCCCAGACTTTTATTTTGACTTTCCAGCAGGCTGGATTTAAAATGTCCCTATGTCCATTTCTTAGTTTGAACTACTCTTTCCTGGAAGTGAAGTCCTAGAAACCCTTCCTCCCACCCCCATCCTCCTGTGCTCTATTGATAGGCAAACTAGTCTAGAAATCAATCTTTAAAAAATGCAATATAGGGGAAAAGAATGAGTGCAACACACTCAAGTTAGTTTTCAGGGTAAAATAAATACTGAAATGCAGATATTGAGAAAGGTAATTATAATACATTTCTACTGATGATTTTTACCCAGATACAGACTGTATTTCAGCAATAAGCCTTTTCATGTCTGACAAGCTACTATAGGAGATAAGGATAATTATGAGTTTTTCTGTTGATAGGAATTACAATTAAGTATTTAAATTCTCTTTCAGCATGATTTTGCCCTAGACGGGTTACCTGTATCGACTTGAAACAGTTCTTTTCTTTTTTTTTAGAGCAAAAAACCTTTTGAAATCTGTGGGGTTGTTTTTTCAAAGAAGCCATTTCTTTAATGATATTTTTGAAAACACAAAGTGTTTTCTTAACACTTTCCAGATAACCTGTTATTTGAATGTCTAGCATGGCCCTTTGTGCTAGCAAATGGTGCACAGGATTAGAAGGAAACTTTGCATATTGTCAAAAATGTTCTCTAAACTTTTATTGAAAGTAAAATAATTTCAAGATTGAGAATAAACAAACAAGAGGCCTTCCTTTTCTAAGCGACTTTGCATGGGAAATGAGTCCCTTCTCCTGAGGTTGCCTTTTTATTATGAGCATGTGCAGTTGGTTAGTTCTGAGTCAGTTGTTGGCTATCAGTTCTTCTCCTGCTTCACATATTCTTTTTTGTAAAGTGTTGCTAAACAATGATATTAAATGGGAGTAGGAATCCTTAGGCTTTTGATTTAAAAAACCCCAAACCCCGAAACCAACCAAGCAATGAACCAAACAAAACCCATAATGCAACAAGCAATGAAAATTACTTGTTTTGAAGTCAGAATTAATTGTAGAGCCAGTTGAAATTTTTCTGATGGACCAGTTTCTCATCAGAAAATGTCATATTGTCAACATACAAACTTTCCATGAGAATTTGTTGATTTCTATGAAATTTTGTTGTGAAAAAAAAAATTAGACAAAGCATTTTGGTGATGACATTCTCTTTTGACATTGGAATAGAATGTTTCCATTTTTCATTTTGAAATGACTTTTTTATTTCAATTTTAATATTCATTTCTATTATGTAATAACATTCAAAAAGTCCAAATCAAAACATTTTGATTGACCCAAAACAATGTGTTGTTTTTTTCCAAAAATTTCTTTGCAGGAAATTTCTTAATTCTTTGTTTTTGTTTCAATTTGGAACAAAAACAAATTTTGAAATTGCAGGATTTCCTGCGAAACTCAAAATCGGGTTATTGTCCTGCTTTAGTCCCTAGATAATTGTAATGTTTTCAGGACAGTTCTGTTTTTTTAATGAAATATCTGCTTTTTGATGTTTTTTTGTTTGTTTGTTTTGTTTTCCCTCTGTAATATTTCAGACTTAATCTGGAATTGTGTGTGTGTGTGGCAGAAGGCTGAATTTGAAAGGCAGACATAACTGACTAATTAGCAAATATATTAGAAAAGTCTATGCAGGGCAGACAGTCACTCGCGGGTGATTGCTACAAGGATACAGGGTGTTTGTTTTTGTCACTCCAGTTCCTAGGAAGCAGGAATAAACATCAGAAAAGCAGATCCCTGCATGGCACTTATTGCAGGATTGAGACCCATTTTGTTGGCACTGAGTATTATCCTTATTGCCAGTCATCTCAAACTACTTGCCAACTACTAGACATAATCCCTCCGTGTCAAGGTTTCAGTATATGGATGGGATGGCTGTGGTAAAGTTCGCCTTGTTGCTGTCTTTATTCCATGAATAAACAGAGGAGATCAGTTTTCTGGTCTGCACAGTTTTTCATGAAAATTCAATATTATTTATTTAAAATAATGTATGGTCACTGTGGGCTGCAAGGTAACATTTCTGGAAATGATGTTATCATTTAAATGGAAAAAATGGTTAAACTTCTTCTCAGATTTTATCAAAAGATAGAGTTTTAGAAAAATGAGATTGGAGCGGATAAACAATTTGCCTGTCCTTTTCCCTAAGATCCCAGCAGACTGCTTGTGTGAAGGTGAAAATCCTTTTTTCTGTATCGCCTTCTGATGTAGAATCAGGTTTAGTTTACTAAAGATTTCCAGCACTCCCAAGCACCTGATCAAGTTGATTACTGCTGAAGATGTTGGCTAAACAAAACTGCACAGCATATCACTCTGACAAGAGAAACTGCTAGCTTGTAATCAAGACTATAATGAGTGATTTATTTGTTCCCTTCTCTCTGGGCCTACCCATCATTACATGTTCATTAAGTAATAATTGTCATTGATCGACAGGCCTGCGTATGGATGACGGTAAGAGAAACAGGGCTATTAAACCTTCACTGGGTAGAACAAGCGCATGCCACAACCAATAAGGTAGATTAATGAGAAGAATTAAACTAAAGATAGTTACATTATGGACCATTTCCTTTCTTCTCGTTTTATTTATGATTACTGTCAAATATATAACATCACAGAGACCTTCAGAAGTGGGAGTATAACAATGTAAAATAGAGGCATGGCTTTATAGTGTGTTGCTCAAATGCTTTGATCCTCAAAAACTGATGCTCATAATTTTTAATGTAGTAACAACTAATTGGGCTGGGAGTTTGGGGGACTGTGATGATGATGCAATTCGTTTTCGGAGATATTTTTATTTGTTATATGTCTTTAACACTTTCCTTTTAAGTTGAAAAGAGGAAAGTTTAATTCGGGACCTGGGAAAGCTGGCAGCGGAGACCCAGCTAAAACCTGTGGGTGTTGCAGCACCCCGTGCACACTTATGTCCTGTGCTTTTGCAACTAAGGGGAACTGTGGTCCACTTTCCATGGTAAAAACAAAGGAGGACAAATGCATCAAACAATTATGTGAGAGTGATGGGTTTTTCCTACAGGGCATAGATCAGGTTAAGGAGAAGAAAGGACAAAAGGGAGCACTGTAAATTCATTTCAAACTCAAATTCAAGATTCTCATGGGAAAATGTAGATGGGTTTTCCATTTCCCTGCATGAGCAATTTAATAATCAAAGGAACAGATTGCATATCAATAGAAGTCAATGACAAATCAATGCAGATTAGTATTTTAATGTATTCTTTTATTATTTTACTTCTTTATTTAGAAAGGTTTAGTGAACAGAGCATGGGAATGGGAATCAAGAGAACTCCTTGTGTTCCTCACTTTGCCACTGATTGCATGATCTTGAGCAAGTCACATAACCTCTCTGTGTCTTAGTTTCCCATCTTTAACAGGGGCATGCTGGCATAAAACCACTTGGTATAGCTCTATGCAGGGCCTGTCCCACAGCCCCAGGTTAGAACAGTCCAAGACAGTTCTAACTTAGGCTAGTGTGAAACTTATCCAATGGGCCAAAAGAATAGCCAGATATCTGTGTGGAGGAGAATCTCAGCCACTTCCCTCTAGTCATGACAATTCTTCCTGCTTTGTGGGCAGAAAAGAAGGGGAAAGGCATAAAAACCCTTATGTTAGATCAGGGGTTGGCAACGTTTGGCACACGGCTCGCCAGGGTAAGCACCCTAGCGGGCCGGGCCAGTTTATTTACCTGCTGACGCAGCAGGTTCGGCTGATCGCAGCCCCCACTGGCTGCGGTTCGCCGTCCCGGGCCAATGGGAGCGGCGAGAAGCAGCGCAGGCGAGGGATGCGCTGGCCGCGGCTTCCCGCCGCTCCCATTGGCCCAGGACGGCGAACCGCGGCCAGTGGGGGCTGCGATCGGCCGAACCTGCCGCATCAGCAGGTAAATAAACTGGCCCGGCCCGCTAGGGCACTTACCCTGGTGAGCCGCGTGCCAAAAGTTGCTGACCCCTGTGTTAAATCGATCTTAGCATTATACTGGCTAAGGGCAAGTTTACACCAGTAGAGGGATGCAAAGTGACCACACTACACCTGAACATCTGACCCAGTGTGTTTGCAGGAGGTGTCCTGATTTCCATTTGATAAATTGCATCAGAGAGTTAAAATACTTGAAATATTTTCCTAATTTTAATTTTCCATACAAGTAATTGTAATTGCTACTGAGATATCATCATAGCTGGATGATCACCAGCGGGAGGCAAGGTGGTTCACATGATGATGAGGGGTAAGAGATATGGCCTATGAGACAATCTCTCTTAAGATATGGCATGAGCTGGTAAGAACTTTTTTTCATCAAAAAACAAAATAACTAACAGCTGATTTTCAGTTTTTGGAAAAAAGATCTGTTTTCTGGTTGATGAAAATGAAAGAAATTTGAGAACACTAGAGACTTTCCAGGCATGTTTTTTTGTTAAACTGATTATCTAATTTTCTAGCCAAGGTTTTGATGGAAAATTTTCGACCCAGACATAGATATGGCCCAGGCTATGAAAGAGTTTAGGAAGCCTAGCCCCATCTGATTGACCACTTCCAATAGGCTTCTTCTTCAATAAGCCTCTTACAAACTCTTGTGTGTTCGTATTGCTGGCTAGGCAACAGCCAGCCTCAGATTTATTGCTCTCAATACTTCTACAGAGCAAGACACTTCTTTCCATTTTCTCATGTAGAAATACAGCAGCTACCTATAACCTTTATCTGAAATGAAAAACCAATGGACCTGCTCCAGCTGTATATTCAAGTCTGAATAGCATTATTGAAAGCTTTCCATTACACTGCATGTGTTATACTGTTCTGTAACACTTTATAGCATCGTTTAGGGAAAGCTTCATTTATTTATTTATTTTCCTTTGGCTTCTTTGAAACATTTTTTACTTTTGTTGCATCCGAAAGCAAGAATATGCTAATGCTACTAGCGGGCATGAAAGCAAAATGTCATTGGCTGTCTAACAAACTTGCTGTGTCAGGAGCACAGATTATTTTCTCCTTGATAAACCTCTTTTCCTTTCTTTTCATTGTGGTCCCAGGCCTCCTGCAATCAATCTTTTAATAAAAAGGGAAATGTCTATTTTTTTTTATTTTACAGACCAAAAGGTCAAGACAACACTTATCAAGAAGATAAGATGGAATAAAAACAACAACATGAAAAAATCTTTGGAGAAATAGGAGATGGCTAATAGAGTGGACTGATTGCAATCATTTTATAATCTCAGAAAGAATTGTCTCACTTTAGTGTTTTAAAAATGCAATTTTAATTATTATGATAGGTCAGAAAACCATCTCAGGGTAGCGTCTGCCTGTGCTTTCCAACTGATTGCTGCAAAACTCTAATATTTCAGTGGCGTTGCTACCATTACAGTCGAGATTGTCTGCAAACTTCCACTGTAACTCACTGTTTATAATTCAGAAGCAATATTAACTCTCAGCAGAAGCTTCCCAGGGTGGATCTCAACCCATGATCAATTTTAAAGATGAAAAGCACCAAACCCTCTCCCTATAGATGGTCAGGTTGTAAGAATATAAAACAAAAGAGAGAGATTGGTGGGGTTTGACACATTTCTATTTTCCTTTAATTTGGTCTTTACAAATAGAGAAAAATTATTGAAGGTTTTGAAGGTATTCTTTGTATCTGATTTGTGTAATTGGGACAGAGGAATGGGGAAATGACTTCAGTCAGCCTGCTTTGTCCCATGTTTCTTTGAGCATGTGGAGTGTCTGAGAGAGGGGAATTAGAGAGTCTGAGGAGCAATTATGTTAATATATGGCTAAAGATGTTTCATAATAAGAATGTATGTTCTTTGTTACATTTACTATTTTATAAAACTTCTTCTTCTTCTTCTGCCATGGGAGAGGGATACACGAGTGTGA
This sequence comes from Malaclemys terrapin pileata, assembly GCF_027887155.1. NCBI lineage: Eukaryota > Metazoa > Chordata > Testudines > Emydidae > Malaclemys > Malaclemys terrapin. Next base: position 31,866,111 of record NC_071513.1, on the reverse strand, counting down.
TCTAACAAAAGGAAGGTTTGTCCAAATCGGACAAATTTACTCTGTAGAAGAGGAAAGTAAGGGCCAATTCTAATGTGATAGCTGCATAAACAGTAGCAGCAGCCTCATCTAAGGCCCATGTAATTTTACTGGCATGCTGGCAGCAGCAATTCACACAACCTTTGGGAAACCACATCTCTATCTATTCCCTGGGAGCCTGACACCAAACTAAATGCTTATTTCATGGGCGAAAGGCCAATTCAAGTCCACAATTTGTGTAAAATTAATAACTAGGCTCTTTTCATATTTAATAAATTGATCCTTATTTCTCTGCTCTGTCAAAAAAGAGTCAAAATCATTAAACAATGAATTTTAGACACAGACATGGTATTTTGAAACATTGAAATGGTTTTAAGAAGAGACTAATAAGTAAGTATCAGAGGGGTAGCTGTGTTAATCTGGGTCTGTAAAAAGCAATAGAGAGTCCTGTGGCACCTTTAAGACTAACAGATGTATTGGAGCATAAGCTTTCGTGGGTGAATATCCACTTCGTCAGAGGCATCTGACGAACTCTGATGAAGTGGGCATTCACCCACAAAAGCTTATGCTCCAATACATCTGTTAGTCTTAAAGGTGCCACAGGACTCTCTGTTACTAATAATTAAGAATGACTTGGATCAGATTCATAGCTGATTGTCTTAAATAATAAAATTGATTGGCCAAAATGACCACAGCATTATAGGTCTAGAAACTCAGCTGGTGGAAATAGCCATAACTGCACTGGCCACAAGTGCTGTGGAAGACTCGGTTTTAGGAATGATCTCAGGTATCTCAGTGCTTAGGAAAATGGAGTTCAAATTCGTACCACATCTGTGCTCTGTGGAGAGCGGTAAATGTCTGTGTTGACAGCTGTTTTCAACATGACTACATTAGGATTGTTTGTGGTAATGCTTTCCACACGGAAAAAGAGTTTTGTTATCAGAAGAGCTCAAAAAATGTTATAAGGTCAGTACAGCAGGCTATAAAGTGAGGTAGTAAAGATTCTCAGAGATCTCTCTGGTGTAGCTGTGGCCACAGTTCACTTGGAAACAGGCGGAGAGAAAACCTGATCCAGAAATGTACAGAACTATAAATTATGCTCCAACATACTGGAGAAAAATAATGGACATTTTATGGAAACAGCTAAAGACATATTTCCTTGGCTGACCACATCACAGAAAAGCACATGTTATATTTATCCTAAACCACGTGTTCAAAGCTAGCTATAAAATATTTGTTCTTCTCATTCTTATAAACCATGCTATTTTCTATCATCATAAATAAACTCTCTCTGTGTGTGTATATATATATATAATGTTAAACATGGAGTATAAAATGTGTTACATTTACAAATCCTGCTCATCACACTCCCCATCTCACCTTACTTCATCCTATAGAAGTAAATGGGATTTCTGTGTGAGGATGTATCTCTTCTGCCCTATACAGGACATCACCTCGTCACTGTAATACCCTCCCAGTACTGCATTAAGTGACATTACCAACATGTCTCATGTGGGATTTGTTTTGTTTCTCTCATCTGTGTGTAAAGAACTGGCGGTGGAGTGGAGTGACTTAGAGAGAAACAGAGAGTTTTGTACCCAGATGGAACTCTGTTTTATTTCCAATCCATGTAATAGGCTCTCAGATACTATAGCAATAAGTGTAATGATAATGCATGTGATAACACTAAATAGTGCATGAAAATACTGTTTTAAAAATCATAAAATCTTATGTTAAAATATTTCTTCCTATTTTTTGTCAAAATTAATATTTTCAACCCAAACTTTTACAGAAAGTAATGAAATATGGAAAGTTTCAACCAGCTCTGGGAAAACCACTTAGACATATGTGTAACTTGGCTCATTGATTAGTCCTACTGAATTAAATGGGGCTACTCTGTGATTAAAATTCTGCACATGTGTAAGTGTTAGGAAGATCAGGTCCTTAGGGTCTAAGACAAAAGTGTGTGTGTGTGTGTGTAGAGGAGTGGATGGAGTGTGGAAACCATTGAGTGGAGAAAGGAGGAAGAATTGTTGCATTTTTGCTTGGAAAGAAATAAAATAGCTTGTTTCCCATATCAGATTAATCAATATTGTGATGCTATAGTGTGTCCTTTTTTCAGCACCTACCTTTTCAAATTTCTAACTCAGAAACCACTCAGCAAAAGAGATAAAGATGTGTTTCTTCCAGTTGTCCACATGACACTTTGACCCACTGTTATCAAAATATCCATCAGTGTTTTTTTTAATATTTGTATATGTGTCGATAAGGAGGTCACAGGCTTTGAGGACTGCCAAGGCTGGAGTTAGCAAAAGGAAATTAAATACATAAAAACCTATGCTTAAACATTGCAGTTAGAATAGAAACTGATTAAACTCAAATGATAGATTCTCTGGTCCACTACAAAGCTTTGATGCCAAGAGGCCATAGAGGCCCCACTATATAATGGTTCCCTGGAATTGGAGGAATCCCTGGGTGGTGATTGAAGTGGCTCTGTGCTACCCTTCTCACAGCCCTGGAGTAGGGGCATCTCTAGGCAAGAGATGGGCTTGCTTATGTGACCATAGAAATTAGCTATTGATTCACTCCAGCATTTTTGCTTTCCTCATTTGCATGAGCAAAAGAAGGCACATCAACCTTTATTTTACATTTCCTCATTTCTTTTGTTATGCTATACAAAGCACACAGGATCTTTTCAGGGGAAATAAGGCAAATATGCCGCATTTATTGAAAATACAACAGTTAGCATATGCTTTTCAGTCACACACACACACACACACACACACACACACACACACACTCACACTCCTGCCAGTTGGTGTTTATAGTTACCAGTCTGTTGTAGCTTGAGTCTATCTAATGGCCAGCTAGTTTGAGCATGAATGAGGATCTGGGCTCTTGTCGGTCGTGATCCGATGCTCCGAGGCTTTGCAGGACTGAACCCAGAGTTCCATGGCAAAACACCCCAGCTTTATAGTTGTAAATTCCTATTTGAGTCCATGCATTTTGCAATGTCATCCCGTAATCATTAGTCCTTAAATGGTGTTAATCTTGGGGTTTTCTGTTGTTATCATTTGATGGTTATTGTCGGGCTTCCCATCGTTATCTTCTATTTGTTGTCTCGGCTTCGGGGGTACCTGCCTCACCTCTGAAGTCGTCAATGCTGCTAACATGTTTAACATCGGATACAATGGATGTTTTCTGATTGTCTCCTGGTTTTTCCAAGTCTCTCACTTTTTCTTGACCATCTGGACATTTGTGATGGCTTTCACACCTTATCGTCTCCTGATGCATGCATTCCTCATTCACACAAACAATCTCTTACAGAAACCTTCAAAGGTATACAGACAGCAGTATTGTATATTCAGCAGAATACATTGTAAATCAAGCCTTGCTAAATCTTATAACTAAAACAATTCACATGGGGGCTTCAGGCCCTCAACAATTCTCTAATCTCCGTAACGTAGACACAATGCAAGATCCTGTCTCTTACTTTCTAAACCTTAAAACAAAGAAATGTATATTTAACTAGAGTGCCTAATTTGTAATACATATAGGAAACCATTGTGGACATTATAACTTATCCTAAAACAAAAGGGTGACCATAATCAGTCATAAGGATTGTTCTGGTCTGTCATTCCTTTCTGCTATTCAAAAAGGGTGGCTGGCAGGATGAAATCAAATCATACATTAATTCTCATAGTACAATTATAAAATCCTGCTCCTACAGTTTGTCACATCCCTAACAGTATTTAAACTTAACTTTTTGTATTTAATTATTTGTTATACTTTTACTGGATGCTTAACAGACGACTAAATCCTCTCTTTGTTTTAATTTTGTATTTATTTTCTTTTCTTTTCAATGAAGAGATTAAAATAAATACCAATTAGTGTTAGGTTGACCTTTACTAAAGAACTGCCTTATAAAATTGGCAAGCTGCCATACCTTCCCTCTGTCTGGAACCAAGCTAACACATTACAAAAAGGCACAAAAGGACCCTGCTTTAATCACATGGTGAACAAGTATTTTTGACCCAACCATGCATATTTTGAAGCCTCTGAACCCTGTTGTGACTAATTTATTGCCGTAAACAACAGTTACATTAAATTGTGGCACAAACATCACAATAGAATCCAGAGCAATTTCATCCTTAGCCCTGAACTTCAGCTCACTCCCAAAGAATAGCATTAACTAAATAAACTGTTCTGTATTTAATATACTTTTTTAAATAATATTTTCATGGGAAAAGGTTATAAAATAATCCATTACATTAAGTTGGTCTAAACTACTCCATCACCTTTGTAGAAAACCAAACCAGCTCTAAATGCAGCACACCTTTATTGCCTGTTTTGTCCTATTTATTTTCATTTGTGCTGTTCCTGTACAACCCTTTCAGGACATTAACTTGTTATTAGGTTTGGTAGTTACCATCTACTGTTTAGCATATTGCCCATACAAAGTGGAAAACTAGCTGCTTCGATGGCTTTTTGTGGAGGTGAGGTGGGCATCCTGTGGCTACACACCAGTTCTGCCGTACAGAACCCCCTGATGGACAGCACACAGAGGACAAGGGAGGCAGGGCCCATATGGGCCAGGGATGGTATGGACCGGATGATGGATTCTCTGATCTTCTCCAAGTGAGGTTGAGCCACATGATGACATATAGCAGTTACTTTAGTCATAGCGGTAGGGCTATCCATATTTGCTCAATGCCCAGATGAGCCACATGGACCAGACTCTGGATTTACCCCAATATTTCAGCTAAGAAAGGTGTAAATATAATCATTATTGTTATTTAACAAAGAGCTGATTCAAATAGATGGTCTGGATCAGCCCTAGTACGTATTTAGCCTTTTTCCTGGCACTGTTCTTTACCTCAGTTAATATATATTTTACTGAATAAATGTTTTAACGTTTTTCTGATCTGTTTTGATCAGTCCTGTAAAGTCCTCCAACTCTGTAGCCACAGAGACTGCCTGGCAGTGGAACTCATATTATTCTGCACAGAAACATAGGGCTGCTTTCCAGAGAGCCAGCAGGGATTACTACCTATACCTGGAGATTCCAGCTCCTTGCGGCTTCTCTTAAGGGCAGCATACAGGAATGAGCAGGCATGGATAAGCGATAGGAGAGGGGATGGCACCAGAGGATCTGCTGCTATGCAGTTCCTATTGCCCTCTTTCCTCTGGAGGGATTGTGTTGAAGATTAATCTAGCCCTTTCCCTCCCTCCTCATCTCCCCATCTGGCTGGACACTGGGGTTGGGGTACATATGGACTTTAGTCTATGTGTCGGACTTGTGGAAATGTATATTATACATTCCTGACATAAGTCCAGAGGAAGAGCTCTGTGTAGCTAGAAAGCTTGTCTCTCTCACCCACAGAAGTTGGTCCAATGAAAGATACTACCTCACGCACCTTGTCTCTCTAACATTCCTGACAGTGAGCTCAGAGGTCTTCTGGGCCATGCAGTCACCTCTCAAGGAAATTGATGGAAATGCCAGTGCTTGGAACATATAGGAAGACTGGATAAAATACAATTAAAAGAGCCATTTGGAAAGAACCTACATCAGCAGGGAGCTGCGTTGCAGTAGATGACCCCAAAAGTCATTTCCATTGCTCAAGTGATCAGCATGATGTGTAAATAGACAGATAAATAGTCATAGAGAGAGATTATTTTCCTGAATGAGTTTAGTGCCTTTGATTGGAATTAGAAAAGGTACAGGAAAGGGCAACAAAAATAATTAGGGGTATGGAACAGCTTCCATATGAGGACAGATTAATAAGACTGGGACTTTTCAGCTTGAAAAAGAGATGACGAAAGGGGGATATGATAAGGGAGAATATGATAGAAGTCTATAAAATCATGACTAGTGTGGAGAAAGTAAATAAGGAATTGTTATTTACTCTTTTTCATAACATAGTAATTAGGGGTCACCAAATGAAATTAATAGGCAGCAGGTTTAAAACAAACAAAAGGAAGTATTTCTTCACACAGTGCATAGCCGACGTGCTAGAGGATGTTGTGAAGGCCAAGACACTAAGAGGATTCAAAAAAGAACTAGATAAGTTCTTGGAGGATAGGTACATCTATGGCTAGTAGCGAGGATGGGCGGGGTTGGTGTCCCTAGCCTCTGAAGCTGGGAATGGACAGCAGGGAATGAATCACTTGATGATTACCTGTTACGTTCATTCCCTCTGAAGCATCTGGCATTTGCCACTGTCGGAAGATAGGATACTGAGCAAGATGGACCATTGGTCTGATCCAGTATGGCCATTCTTATGTTCTTAGATATGTAATAGTATATTTTAATGATTTTTTTTTAAATCCAGCACACTAATGCTTCACAGTTTATGAATTATTTACCTTTTATTCCTTTGCAGCCATTATGCTGCTATCACAACAATCTGGTTTCCTGGTATTCATTTCAGGGCCCTGTTTTATATCAAGTCTTCAACTGCAAGTATATATAATGGTTGGACGCATATTTAATATAGGCCCAATTATGTGCTGACTGAAGCCAAGGACAAAACATATTATTTCAGATTTGTTTTATATTAATGCCTAGAACCCCTATTGAGCCTGGGACACCATTGTGGTAGGCACTGTATAAATATGTGTGAGACAGTCCCTGCCCCAAAGAACTTACATCTAAACAATCAGAGGAAGGGACAAAGGAAGTACTATTATCCCTATTTCACAGATAGGGAACTGAGGTACACAGATTAAAGGATTTGCCCAGGTCACAGAGGATGTCTGTGGCAGAGCCAGGAACATGCTTTCACCACAAGATTGTCCCTCTCTGAGGGTATGTCTACACTCTGGAGACTATACTAGTATAGGTATGCCAGCATAGTCACATAGTGTAGACACAGCCTATGATGACAGAAGGGTTTTTTCTGTTGGTATAGAAACACAATCTCCCTGAAGGAAGGAAGAGAGCTACATTGGCTGTGGAGGGTGGGTGGGGGTCAACTCCCCTGACTGACATAGCAATGACACTATAGCTTTTCAGTGTACACCAGGCCTAAGCTGACTTCAGGGGCAGCAGAATCAGCCCCTGCAGTATGTAGTGCAGAATACAGAGTACAGCAACTGTGAGGTCATTCTGGTTCCAGAGTCAATGTGATTTGAGTTAACTTACTAGTGTTTCTGTGCTGATTTGTCCAGCTAGTTCCATTTCTTCCATTTTTTTTTTCATATTTTTATTCGTCCCTACTTTCTCAGTGAACCATTTTGACAAATGAGCAATTTCACTCCTGTGGCTTAGAATTAAAATAAAGGCTTGACTTTACCTGGGCAAGGGGTGATTGGTAACAGTGAGGCTGGTTGGTCAGCTTCAGAATCCCTGATGTTCAAAGGCAAATTTCTATTTCATGTCCTGCTGTTAAAATAGACTCTTCCTTTGATACATTATTTTTATTCATTGCATGCACTGTTTAAGAATTGCTTTTCACTTAACACAGGTGAATGTCATTGGTTGATGAAATGCCAAAGCTCTAAACTCTAAAGAATGTGCTTGCATAGAAATCTGGTAGGTGTTTTAATTTTTCTCTAATGCATTCAGACTGCCATTCAGTGTGTAATTAATAACACCAACCAGATAATCACAACATATTTACTTAAAATTTCAGAAGATGAAGCTACAAATTATAATCTATTGGAATTGTATCCATTGTTGCCACTTTCGATTTATCATACCAATGCAAGTAAGGAAAATGGCAGTTCCTTGAAACAAAAGCTGTAAAGAAAATGGATAAATATTCAGTCCTATGCTCCTCAATGTGCTTTGGTATGCAGAATCTATTCGAATTAAAAGGATTTTTGCACGACTTTAAATTAAATGTCTCAAATTTTACTTTTAGATTTCATCTGACTTGTATAATAATTAAATATCACTCAAAACAAAAACATCAACATGCCCATTAAAGCAAATCTGACACTTGTGTTTGATGAGATGTCAAGCTAAAGATATTCAAAGGACACAGATCAGTAAAGAGTGAAGTTGTTTACTGAAGTACTATTTAATGTACAAATTTCAAAATATTATGGCACGGCACTGGGAGTCCCAGCCTGCTTGCAAGTGAAATCAGTCAGTTTGCCATTGCCTTGAGTGGAAGCATAAGCAAATCACAGTCATGGAAAGAATTGGGTGTTTTTCTTCTTTCTGACATAGTTACATCCACATGCATACTGATATCAACCGTAGTTGCATAGTCATAAACTTCGTTGATGACTAACCCAATATTTCTAATATATACTTTACTGGCACTGTCTTGTTAAAGGAAAACTTCTGTACCCACATTTTGTATACAATTTTAGGGTCATTATCATATGCATATCACATTTAGGAACATATACTACCCACAGTCCCATTCAAAATGGAAGTTTGCTTGCAGATCAAGGGAACAATGTAGCCCTTAGTGACTTTGGTATCATTCACATAGTTAAAAGTTGTCTATATTTTTTTCATATATGCTTTTTGTGCTTTAAAAACTGTCCATTTATAAAAGTCAGTGCTTTATTAAAGCACTTATTTGTTTTTAATTAATGGGAAATTGGATGATTATAACAATTAGCTTAGAATGTTTTTTTTTTTTCTAATCATGCTGCGAGTAGTTGGTAAGAAAAATGAAAGATAGTTATATATAGCCAAGCCAGTGGAGTAGACTAAAGTACAGGGCACTTAATGATTAAATATATATTTCCTAGCTAGAGAGAAAAAAAACAAAGCATTAAAAAATTATAACAAAGCTAATATTCTCTCAAGTCTAGTGTCCTGCCCCCAGCAACAGTTTATACATGATGCTTCAGAAGTAAGTGGAGGAGAATAATAATAATATAAAAAAATAAGAAAAACTGTTTAAAATGCACCTGATCAACTTCTACACCATGAGGGTAAAATTCCTCCCAGACTGCAGCTGGTGACCAGTTTATATCCTGGTGCCTGAGAATTTATAACACTGGTGTAAAATGAAGAACTGTCCCTCTTGATGCAAATATTGAATCCTTCTGTAAATCACTTATTTAAAACATTTAAAAATGTATTTCCTATGAATTTTGGTGGTTTAGATCAGACAAATATTTCATTCTTCCTGTAATGAATGGCTGTTTGTTTGTGACATGACAAGATGTTCTATAATCTTTGTTTATGCACCAACAGCCTCAGTTAAATATCAGCACATTTTCTGCCCCTGAGGCAGCAGCAGAATCCTGCATGATATGATTAAAATATGAATAACTGCTTGGAGAAACGTGCTCTAAGTGGTATTGGAAGCTTTACTCTAGTGATTGTTGTTTAAATGACCCTGATTAAACTGTTTATTGTAGCTAATCACCAAATATAATCATTGAAATGTTTCAGAGTAGCAGCCGTGTTAGTCTGTATCTGCAAAAAGAACAGGAGTACTTGTGGCACCTTAGAGACTAACAAATTTATTAGAGCATAAGCTTTCGTGGGCTACAGCCCACTTCTTCGGATGCATATAGAATGGAACATATATTGAGGAGATATATATACACACATACAGAGAGCATGAACAGGCTGTATGTGTGTATATATATCTCCTCAATATATGTTCCATTCTATATGCATCCGAAGAAGTGGGCTGTAGCCCACGAAAGCTTATGCTCTAATAAATTTGTTAGTCTCTAAGGTGCCACAAGTACTTCCGTTCTTTTCATTGAATTGTGTTATTTATTGTTGTGGTTAATTCATATGTGTGATGAATAGATTTAAGTTGTAGGTATAGAAATGAGTAGGCTAGTATTATATGTGTATGAGGTTGAGAAGCATTTATAAGTGATAAGTGTGCATTAGGTAACTAAGCAAAGTAACACTGCAATGCAAGGCCCGCAGGGATGCCCTTTATGATTTTAGCTTAGTCACATTAGATCTTAGGCCTGAAGAAGGGTGGACATGAGGAGGTGACCCAGGAATAACCCTGAGCCAGTAAAGTAACAAAAATCCTCAAACTATGTGCTAAGAGGTGACGTTCGGGAAAATAACCACAATGTACCCTCAATACCACAAGGTGCCCAATTTAACATCAGGGGAAATTCTTGAGTGTCCGCAGGTTACCATAGCAACGTGTTGAGGTAGATGGTAATGAAAACAAAGGGAACTAAGGGTGTGTTTACACTGCAATTAGATACCCGTAGCTGGCCTGTGCCAGCTGATTTAGGCTCATGGGACTCAGGTTAAGGGGCTGTTTAATTGCAGTGTAGATGTTTGGGCTTCGGCTGTAGCCTGAGCTCTGGGACCCTCCCACCTTGCAGGGTCCAAGAGTCTGGGCTCCAGCCTGAGCCTGAGCATCTACACCACAATGAAACAGCCTCTTAGTGTGAGCCTGAGTCAGCTGGCACAGGCTCCGTGTTTTTACAGGCATCTAATTGCAGTATAAACGTATCCTAAGAGCAACGAGGAGTCCGGGGGCACCTTAAAGACTTATTTAACAGATTTATTTGGGCATAAGTTTTCGTGGGTAAAAAAACCACTTCTTCAGATGCATAGAGTGAAAAATAACAGATACAGGCATAAATGTACTGGCTCATGAAGAGAAGTGAGTTACCTTACAAGTGGAGAAGCAGTGTTGACAAGGCCAATAGTGGATGTGGTCCACCCAATAACTGATGAGGAGGTGTTAATACCAAGAGAGGGAAAATTGCTTTAGTTTGTGAGCTGGCCACTCCCAGTCCCTATTCAAGCCCAAATTAATGGTGTTAAGCTGGCAAATGAATAGTAGCTCTGCAGTTTCTCTTTGAAGTCTGTTTTTGAAGGTTTTTTTGTTAAAGGATGGCTACTTTTAAATCTGTTATTGAATGTCCAGGGAGATTGAAGTGTTCTCCTACTGGCTTTTGTATGTTACCATTCTTGATGTCTGATTTGTGTCCATTTATTCTTTTACATAGAGACTGTCTGGTTTGGCCAATGTACATGGCAGAGGGGCATTGCTGGTAGATGATAGCATATATCACATTAGTAGATGTGCAGGTGACTGAGCCCCTGATGGTGTGGCTGATGTGGGTGGGTCCTCTGATGGTGTGTAGATATGGGGACAGAGTAGGCAATGGGGTTTGTTACAGGGATTGGTTTCTGAGTTAGTGTTTCTGTGGTGTGGTGTGTAGTTGCTGGTGAGTATTTGCTTCAGATTGGGGGGCACTCTGTAAGTGAGGACTGACCTGCCTCCCAAGGTCTGTGAGAGCGAGGAATTGTTTTCCAGGATAGGTTGTAGATCGTTGATGATGTGCGGGAGAGGTTTTAGCTGGGGGCTGTACATGATGGCCAGTGTGTTCTGTTATTTTCCTTGTTGGGCCTGTCCTGTAGTGGGTGACTTCTGGGTACCCATCTCGCTCTGTCAATCTGTTTCCTCACTTCCCCCGGTGGGTAGTGTAGTTTTAAAAATGCTTTATAAAGATCTTGTACATGTTTGTGAGTATGAAAACATTGATGCTGGACAGCTTATGGTACAGGTCCATCTTCATTTATGTATCTATAACGGTGGCGTTGATTATCTGCGTCAGAAGGTTTTTAATAACGGGAAGATTGATGACTTCTGAATTTTTTTGTGGTCACTGCCTTTTTTCCTTCTGTGCTCCTAAAGTCTCCAGACCTAATGACATATCTAATGGTGGTTCTCAGTCTGTTAATGCTAACACTGTAGCCCTTAGGGAGCATGAACCTTTGACCCAGGTTACTATGGCTTAAGATACCGTTGATAATATCAACCCATCAGTAATATAAAGGTTACATCACAAAATTAGAGACCAGGAAGGAATTCCTCTCCCACACTCCCATAGCATATTGACAGTGACCTGGGGTTTCCTTCGCCTTCCTGAGGCACTAAGTGCAGATCACTTGTTAGTACATATCCCACAAGATAAGTTTCTGTCAGAGAGGTTGGAAGGCAGTGATACAAGGCACTATGTTTCTCGGGTGTCACTCATGGACATAGTTCCAGTACATATAGGGTTCTGTTATTCAACCCTTATTCACATTTGGGATTTCACTGATTTAATCAGGATTACTGGTTTAAGTAGCTTCTTGCCAAGGTAAGGGTGCATAAGGAGGCTCATAGTACTTAGATCCAGAGGATTTTCCCATCAGAGTAGAACTACTTTACAATAGGAGAAACTGTGAGTTTAAAAATGTAACAATTTCTCTTTCACTGCTACAATCTTGAATACTTTACTGGATCCTGGGCACGATCCTTAGCTCCTGAGTCCAATTTGCATTTCTCTGCAGCACAGAAGAAATGCAAAACTGGTCTAACGGGGCAGCTGGGATTTCTGTTTTGTGGTGGGACACTCTGCTGAGTGCAGACCCCACATGGGGGAGCGTGTCAGAAGGGAAAAGGGGCATGGCTGAAGTGCACCAGGAACCCCCAGTTATGTAATAGCCCAAAGAGGGTCATTAACAGATGATGTTAGCTGCCAGAAAACTGAGGCTGCTCTAACTTACATCAAGGATCAAAGTGACCACGGGAAGTCCGCAATAGGGTTGCCACCTAGCCGATATTTGATCAGCGGGGCCAGGCTTTCTTATGGATTTGTCAGTTGCCAGAAAAATAATTTAATCTGCTGGGTTTTTTTACATGGGTCTAAATATTTGCATTATTTTCACTAGGATATCTAATGTTAAAAGTTTCTGTGTCCAGCTAAAAATGTTGCAGTGTTCCCACTTCCGCAGTTTAAGTGATAACAGATCAAAACCATTGAAAATACAGTAGCTGTCTACCCACCAATATGCAAGCGCACTGCACACGTATGTGAAAGAAGGTTTGAGTCACACGAGAGTGAGGAGATGTGCAATCTCCTCAATCTGATTCACGACTAGGGCTCCTACGTGCTATGGTAATACAAATAATAAATTATAATAATTATAGAAAGTCAGTGGCAGTTTTCAAACTGACTTCAGTGGGCTTTGTGTCATGCCCCTCCCGGCGAGCTGTGTGAATAACTGTTTTTGTGGGGTTTTTTGGTTCAGTGGTTGAACTAAAAAAGTCGAAAAAAATTCTACAGCGTCAAACAAAATATTTTGTTCAACTTGATGGGATATGTTTAATTTTCAGGAGGCGGGCATTAATGTTATTTAATGAAAATAAACTAAATTTCAAAATAAAAGTTATTTAGAATGGGGAAAATGTTTCAAAAGTCAAAGCTAAATGAAAGAACTCAGTCAATTTGACAAAAAAATCACTAAATGTTTCAGTCTACCTAAATCTTCATTCATTATTAAAAAAAAAAAAAAAAGTCTTGACTGAAAAAAAAATTACCCCACTCTATCCTACTGTGAGAAGCAAATCTCAAAAAGTTTGGAAAGTGAGCCAGAAATCAAGATTGTATGGGTTTTAAAAAGGACTGGAAATCTAAAAAGAAAAGACAGCCTTGCAGTCTCTCTCTCATTAGGCCAGAAATAACACAAGAACAGACTGATATTTTTATACGTCCAGTTCCAGAAAATGCTGAATAAGAGAAAACAGTATTTAAAAATTTTTCTGAATATCATAAAGGTTTGGTTTGGATCTATACCTATCTCCTCCAAACCAGTTTCCCCAAACCTAGTTATGAAACTGATTTTTGTTTGTTTCTATACATTTCTGATATCTCATGTATGTCTGAATGATCAGTGAGAAATCTCTTGCTTTTCCCCCAAATAAAAGAAAATACTGAATTTATGAACTTTTGACATATTATTTTTGGTTAATGTATCTGAACACAATTTTAATGGGACCACACCAAAGCTCACATAATACAAATGGAAAGACCAGGCTCAATATCAGGTGATCACCATTCGTATTTTCCAGTGAAGTCAGTGGGAGTTGCGAGTTTGCAGCACCTTGCAGGATTGAGCCCATTATTTCTGAAGCAATTTCTAAAGAACTTCAGGGTACAGAAGCACCTTTTGAAATTCTGGCACGTAGGCCCTCTGACATCACACAGTATTTTACCTCAAACCCTTCATTTTATAGAATCACCAACAGCTAAAGAGCTGGAAACAGGGACCAGTTATTAATTAAGACACCCTGTATTAAAAAGAAAAATCCAAAGTATGTAACATTTTCACATTGCGGGTGAATCTTTGGTGTACTAACTTTATATATGCAAGTGACTAAATTGTGATCAAGTTAATCCCTAAAGGATGGGATGATAATATATAATTCTGTAGAACAAGATGTGCAAATTAGATCACTTCAGCTTGGCAATTTGGTATAAGTTTTCACACCATATCAAGTGAAACTCCACTAAGATTATTTTTAAATACAGGAGGCAAGTTTTCTATCAAATTAGATTGGAATCACCAGCCAAGAAAACATTGACTTTTGGAATGAGATTGAAAAGGAAAAATTCAGCTGTTAGAAAAATACTCTATCACGGATTGGAACTCTTCTCATGTCAGTAATTGTATGTATGGTTGAATACTACTGTCTGTCTGCAACGATTGTTTAAAAGCCTTAAAGAGTCACCATTGGGTTGGGGGATGTACTGTTCTAATTGTTTCCTTCAGCCAGTTGCCTCCCTTCTCTGTTTTATGGGTGTGTTGAGCAAATCTGCTAGACCATGTGAAAAGGGTCTTCCAAGTATGTGTGAAGAAAAGTAACCGCAACAGACAGTGAGACGCCATGCTGGAGAGAAGGCTAGTTTGGAAGAAAGCTATTGCCCACAGACCAGTAAGGTCCTGGGCAGAACCATGGGATTGGTGATTTTTCTGGAGCATTCAAAGATGCACAACTGCAGGATGGAAAAAGCCATCATCATAATCACTGCTATCACAAGCCCAAGTCTAAGGTAAAGGATGCATCCAAGATTTATGGAGTCAATGACAACTAAAAATATGCAGCAGGAGTTACTGTTGCCATTGGATTTGGGGGCTACTTAATATTTGTGTCTTCACGCAAAAATGAGGAAAAGTGATTATATTGTCTCTGCCTTATTATTGCCATTGTTAATACTGCATAGCACCCAGCAATGTGCTAAGTGCTTCACAGAAAACACATAAGAAAGGCCCACGCAGAGTTGCCAGCTCTCATCATTTTACCATGAGCCTATTGATTCTGCTGCTGAATTGAGAAGATTGCATGAGAATCTGTTTTTATTTTTTTATTACAAAAAAAAAGTAAGTTACTAGCCCCTATGGTTATGCAGAAAAGCTTGAAAATATTAATAAAGAGTATCTGTAAGGGTCAGAAACTAGAAGGCAAATAAAAGAACCCTACATTTACTATTTTAAAAATATCTCACGATTTTGGGATCAGGACTCATGGCATGTGAATTTTTGGGGTTGGAAGTCTAATCTTATAAAGTGGCTCTAGAGTTGAGGGGAAATTTCTAAGAAATGCCACAGTATTTTATTTGTGTGTGAATGAAGTTGGTAATTGAACCATAGCTGCAAATATCTACTGCCAAGTGATAGAAATTTAGGATTCAAATGCTACACACAGAGTGTTCAACATTAAAAATAAATACAAACTGCATTAAATGTAAAAAAAAAAAAGATTACAATTGACAGGATGAATTTTATAAACAAGTCAATATATATTGACTATATGCAACCATTCCTACCTACCACACTGTCTTGTGAATGATGATATATGAACTATCATTTTGCATCTGTAGTATCAGGAAAATCTCTTGTCTAACTAATTCCCAATCAGAGAAACTGTTCTATATTTAAGATATTTGCTTCAGAAGGCAAGAAACACAGAGAGAGAAACTATTCAATGGCCTAGATCCAGGGAGCCAGTGCTCATATAGTGCACTGTGTGAGGGGTATGATTGGAGAGAAAAATAATCTTCTTTCTGTTCTGAGGCCATGGATACAAAGGATACTTCTACAGAGTCACTGGAGCAACCCTCCATGATTCTAAATTGCCCCTGCCCCAGGAATATGATAGGGAGGGCTGGTGCTGTTTAGATTCTTTAAGTCCATCCCCTCCCTTTCCTCTTCCAGCTACAACCCCACTGCATGCCTGTCACAAGACCTTAAACCTCTTCAGCCCTTGTATTGGTGAAACCACATTGGGTCCACTGGGCAGGGAAACATCTGCTTTTCAACAAACAGCAAAGTGGGGTATGGCATAAACACGTATACTAC